>NC_080401.1:35505000-40305000 GCF_030265065.1 Corythoichthys intestinalis
GAAAAATACTTGGACAAATAGAATATCCTGTTAAAATATTGTAGTAGATAGTTTGAAACAATGACATTTTGCTGCTCTCTTCGTCGCATTTTCCTCGTTCTGAATAATTCCCCCTCAATGGGCCGAATTCTAAATCAGATGAACTCATGAGCCTGCCGACATCATCCTCCATTTGGGGACGCTAGAGCGCTATAATGGCAGGCGTGGCTAAATGGCAGATTAAAAGACTAATTTATCATCATCTGCACTTTGCCAAATTGTTGTATATAGTCGAATCGTCTCAAAATATGATTCTAATTCACATAATAATGCTATTTAAGACTTTTTTTTAATCCTGTCATACGCACTTTAAACTAACAGTCGTACCAGAAATGTATACTGTCCCGACTGTGAAACATGAAGCATAGCATTTACAGAACCTCACACCCCTAGTCTTCAGATACACGTGTGGCACTCACAGTTTTTGTAGCAGGTTGACCCCTCCATCTGCAAAGATGCCTTTAGAAATGAGATGAAGTGCATCCTTCATCCTCAGAGGACTGTACGGCACCAGCTGCTCATAGAGAGAAACTGTAAAAACACTTCACTTACAGATGTGATTGTCCAATGAGTTCTTACAGTATGTCCCGCCTCCTCCAACAAAACACGGACTTTTCTGAGGCTTCGGATCATGCTCGGCGTCGGCTGAGTGATGCCGTCACTCTCCATGTAGCCGATTCTCAGAGACTGGGAGGTCTTATACAACTAAAAAAAAATCAGACATTTATAGTACATTTAACAAAATGCTGCCTAATTGTGGTACAGTATCATTTATTGTGCTACAATTAGCAGACTTTAGGCATGATCAGGGGTATCAAGCATACGGGTCATGGGTCCAAGCCAGCCCACAGCGGCTGTTCCATTTCTCCAATAAGTGTTTGTTCAATCATATACACGCAGAACCTTAGAGACTGATGCGTTTATATTGACATTTACCAATTTCAGGTCTGCATAAATATGGTTGAGTGACATCATGAAAGGATCCAGCATTAAAACGGTGCCAAACAAATCTTATGAGTGATTTCTTCTAGCAGAAAAAAGGTTAAAACACACTTTTTAGTGAGATGGAATGAATTTTATTCGTAGATGTGTTGCTAATTATGCAGACTAATGCTTAGCCTGAGTCACTGTTCAGAATGCAAACAAAAACTGTTTTGGCCTTAATATAAGACGGTGTTTTTTGCATTGAAATAACACTGAAAAAGAGGGGGTCGTCTTATATTCGCGGTCTAGACATTATACCCATTCACGACGCTAGATGGCGCCAGATATCATTATAGCGATGTTCTGTCATGACAGATCTCAGCTACTATCCCCATTCACGACGCTAAATGGCACCAGATATCATTGAAACAATGTTCTGTCATGACAGATCTCAGCTACTCTTTTTAGTTTAACCAGTTTGCATTATTTTATTGCAATGTTTTTCCTTATTCAGATTTGTTTCAAGACTACAGTTACAGTTAGACTTCACTTTGATGGTTAATGCAGTTATTGCAATTTTGTTGTTTTATCACAATAGATTGGTTTATTTACATTTCAAAAACCAGAAGCCATTCATTTACAAATGTGATTGCACTTTGGTTTACATATTTAAATGTTCAGATATTAAGATTTGAATGAGGCAAAATAACATGCTTTTTCTCTCAAATATATCGTTATAATCATTTGTTTCGGATGTACTGGAATTATTTTCTGTATAAAAATTAATTTGGTGTTCAAAAAGTCTTTTTTTCAAACTTGAGTCTTGAAAAAGAGGGGGTGGTCTTATAATCACGGCCATCTTATATTCGGGCCAATACGGTAATTTCTTATTTGCACTTATAGTAAATACATGACTCCTATCGACATAGCAAATATTTATGTATTGATGTCAAAGTTTCACTCTGTCAACATGCTAAAAGATTGTATTAAAAAAAAAAAAAAAAAAAAAGCAAGGTGGGCCTACTTCATATCACATTTTTACATTGAAATCAAATCATTACATTGTGAAAAATAATGTTCTGTGTTTTGCTTTACAGTGAAATCGCGATAAAGCTTCATGAAACTTGAACCATATTTTCTTACATGTATTGTTAATTTTTGGGGTAAAAATATTAGGCACAATTTGGAGGGCGTATTGCACAATTCATAAATATGAGTAAAATGACGAAAATCTATCATATCGTAACTGGAGAGACATTTACCGGCTTGTGGGATAAAAAAGTGCATTTTCATTTCAAAGTGATATCTCATCTGTATGGATTCAAATTTATTTATAATAACATTTTTGCAACTTATTTTTCATGAGAACCATCCCAGTATATGATTGTTGTGTATATGAAATCATATTATAACATCACAGTCTCACAAAACAGCAGCCACCAAAATAAATACATGTCATAATTACTTCAATCTCAGAAACTATCACATAAATTCACCCTAAAATTTAAAGTTTAAAATCTGGGTGATGCCTTAGAAAGTTTAATACCATAAAGAAAATTATTTGTTTGGGAAAACCTAATGAAATAAAAATTACTACAGTATGCAGATAATATCATTCTTCATTTTATGAGCATGGATAACAGGAAATTGGGGGGGTGTACAGTGGGGAGAACAAGTATTTTATATACTGCCGATTTTGCTGGTTTTCCCACTTGCAAGCCATGTAGAGGTCTGTAATTTGTATCATAAGTTCTCTTCAACTGTGAGGGACGGAATCTAATACAAAAATCCAGAAAGTCACATTGTATAATTTTTAAATAATAAATTTGTATTTAACTGCATGAAATAAGTATTTGATACATTACCAACTAGTAAATATTTCGGCTCTTAGTTCTTTTTTAAGAACCCCTCCTGTTCTCCACTCATTGCCAGAAGTAACTGCACCTGTTTGAACCTGTTACCTGTATAAAAGACACCTGTTCACATGCTCAAACAAACAAACTCCAACCTCTCCACAATGGTCAAGACCAAAGAGCTGTGTAAGGACATCAGGGATAAAATAATAGACCTGCACAAGGCTGGGATGGGCTACAGGAAAATAAGCAAGCAGCTTGGCGAGAAGGTAACAACTGTTGGAGCGATTATTAGAAAATGGAAGAAGTTCAAGTTGACGGTCAATCTGCCTCGTTCTGGGGCTCCATGCAAGATCTCACTTCGTGGGGCATCACTGATCATGAGGAAGGTGAGGGATCAGCCCAGAACTACACGGCAGGACCTGGTCAATGACCTGAAGAGAGCTGGAACCACAGTCTCAAAGAAAACCATCGGAAACACATTACGCCGTCATGGATTAAAATCCAACAGCGCAAGCAAGGTCCCGCTGCTGAAGCCAGTGCATGTCCAGACACGTCTGAAGTTTGGCACTGACCATCTGGATGATCCAGAGGAGCAATGGGAGACGGTCATGTGGTCGGATGAGACCAAAATTGAACTTTTTGGTCTAAACTCAGCTCGTCGTGTTTGGAGGAAAAAGAAGGATGAGTACAACCCCAAAAACACCATCCCAACCGTGAAACATAGAGGAGGAAACATCATTTTTTGGGCCTGCTTCTCTGCCAAGGGTACAGGATGACTGCACCGTATTGAGGGGAGGATGGATGGGGCAATGTATCGCCAGATCTTGGCTGACAACCTCCTTCCTTCAGTGAGAGCCCTGAAGATGGGTCGTGGCTGGGTCTTCCAGCATGTCAACGACCCAAAGCACACAGCCAAGGCAACTAAAGAGTGGCTCCATAAGAAGCATCTTAAAGTCCTGGAGTGGCCTAGCCAGTCACCAGATCTGAACCCGATAGAAAATCTATGGAGAGAGCTGAAAGTCCGTGTTGCCCGGCAGCAGCCCCGAAACCTGAAGGCTCTGGAGAAGATCTGCATGGAGGAGTGGGCCAAAATCCCTGCTGCAGTGTGTGCAAACCTTGTCAAGGACTACAGGAAACGTTTGGTATCTGTAATAGCAAACAAATGTTCGATTTTGTGATGTATCAATTACTTATTTCATGCAATTAAATGCAAATTTATTATTTAAAAATCATACAACATGATTTTCTCGTTTTTTGTATTAGATTCCGTCCCTCACAGTTAAAGAGAACTTATGATGCAAATTACAGACCTCTACATGCTTTGCAAGTGGGAAAACCAGCAAAATCGGCAGTGTATCAAATACTTGTTCTCCCCACTGTATATTACAAGGGTAATTGGGTAGAAAGTACTGGACTGTCTCAGAAAATTAGAATACACAATATTCTAATTTTCTGAGACAGTCCTGTATATTGTTCTATGTAAAGGACGTCAGCCAAGGTCGGCCCCCCACATTTTTACCACGCCAAATCTGGTCCCCTTTGCAAAAAGTTTGGACACCCCTGCTTTAAATGGTGGATTAATGTACAGGACTGTCTCAGAAAATTAGAATATTGTGTATTCTAATTTTCTGAGACAGTCCAGTATTATATCATTTTCAAGGGCAATTTTGGTTGTGGTGTGTTGGACTGAGCAAAGGACGTACCTCCACTTTAAAAGGCAAAGGAGGGACAGTTGGATCCAGAGCAAACATGTGGTCACAAAGCAGCGCCTGCATGCACAAAGCCAGGCTATCCACGTCCTTCGCTATTGGCCCGGGTGATCCAGACACTAATTTAATAAGAAAAAGTCATGTGAATGCTTTTCAGTATGACTAGAACAAAATAGCAGAGTAGTTACTCACCTGATTTTTGCCCTGGACAAATACTGCCTATACCCATTTTGCTAAAACACAAAACAAGACATTTTATTGCAGGGAAGTGTTTAGTGAGCGTTTAATGCAAACTCGCTGAATAATCAACAGGTGATTACCTTAGTCGTCCCGCCGTTGGCTTGAAGCCGCAGATCCCGCAGAAAGCTGCTGGGATGCGGATGCTGCCTCCAATGTCTGAGCCTATTCCGAGCACGGAACCTCCTCCGCTGATGAGAGCTGCCTCGCCGCCAGACGAACCGCCGCTGGTCTTCTCCAGGTTGTGGGGGTTCACCGTCTGACCGTAGATTATGTTACTGCAGTCGTAACTGGAAGTGAGCCAGAGAGTAGACGAGTGTGACTGTTTCTTCAATGAGGACAATTGTGCAAATATTTAATTCACTGGCTGCCTGCCTGCCCTCCCAGTCAAGATGGATTGGGCGTCTATTGACGTCGGTGGCAGCCAATGAATAAATGCAGTAGTTTTGCCCTGAGATATGAGTTGAATTTGTTCGGTGAGTACACTCTTAGCACAAATCAGCTTCTCCCTTTGAAATGAATGGAAATGCCATTAATCGATTTCAGCCTCGCTCATGCCGTTTTTTGTCGTCAAACATATTTTCACCATTAACAGAGATCTAAAATGTTTAACATTGCAAAAAAATTAACATTTGACTACTTAAATACTTAGCAACCGTCTTTCCCATAAAGGTATTTTATACTAGGGGTTGTCAGTCTGTAGTGTTCTATTATTACAAGTCTCGTGAGATTTGCACGCGAGAAGTGCGGAAAATAGCATCAGCTAGTTATGGAGTCGTGATAGACGTGTGTTGAGTTGATTCCCTAATAAAACCATTGAAATGGGCCTCCATCTCTGTGTACTATGCCAGCAGGAAGCTCACACCCACTGAGACACGATACTCTCAGTTCGAATGGGAAGCTCTTGGAGTATACTGGGCTTGCCGAAAGTTTAGTCTGTACCTCATCGGATGTGACTTCAAGATTCTCACGGATCACAAGGCGCTTGTTAAAGTGCTATCACCGAACTCAGTCCCGCCTTCAGCCAGAGTGGAGAGGTGGATACTTTTTTTACAACAGTTCACCTACCAAGTTGTCCCCATTCCTGGCAAAACCAACAAGGACGACCCACTCAGTCGTCAGCCCGTTAGTCACTGCGACAAAGCTGAGGAAAGAGAAACCGATGAGTACATCTGCAGCATCGATGAAGATTTCACACCTCATGCTTTAACCTCCCGTGAGATCGAGCAGGCTTCAAAAGATGATCCGACCATCTCCAAGCTACGTCAAGCAATCGCGAAAAATGACTGGAACCCCTTCAGAGGCACAGCATTCCATGCGGTCAAGGATGAACTGTGGACAGCAGGACAGGTGGTTATGCGTGGAAAAAGGATTGTGATTCCCGGAGGCCTGCAGGATCACGTAGTAGAGTTGGGACATGAAGGACACCAAGGAATCGTGCGAACAAGAACGCAAGAACGCTCCACCAGAAGAGTTAGAGTGTACACCGTTGCCAGACCAGCCATGGACTTACCTAGCAGTGGACCTGCTAAGCATCTCTGAAGGTAATTACCTGCTTGCTGTAATCGATTATTACTCCAGGTGGCCTGAAGTTGCCTACATGAAAGTCACAAACGCTACCAATGTCATTAAAGCCTTAGAAATGATGTTCCAAATTCATGGTTATCCCAAATATCTAAGAAGTGACAATGGTCAACCGTTTGCAGCCAAAGAGCTCCAGGACTACCTCATTGCTCATGACATCTTGTAGCTAAAAGGTGTACCGTACTGGCCCCAATCGAATAGAGAAGTGGAAAGGTTCAACAGAACAATTCTGAAATCGGTGAAAATTGCCAAGGCTGAAAAGCACGACTGGAAAATTGCACTGAAGAAGTTTCTGTTTCACTACCGAACCACTCCTCATTTAGTCACAGGAGTTTCCCCGGCAAAGCTTTTGATGAACAGAGAGCTCCATGACAAGTTGCCCAGTTTCACCAGTACGGCCGTTGATGAGGAACCCCATGCTTCCACTTCAGAGGAAGCCCACGACAAGGACGCTCTGCACAAGTTGAAACGAAACCTTGCAGCTAATCAGAGAAGAGGAGCTAAGGACCAAAACATACAACCCGGAGACACTGTTCTTTGCAAAGGTCTACACAAGTCGAACAAATTGGATCTAAACTTCGAGTCACAGCCTTATGAAGTTATTAGCAAACAAGGAAATGCAGTCATAATCCAACAACCAAACAATCCACCCAAAATGAGAAATGCTGCTCACGTCAAGGAGTTCAGCGGTGATGCTAATCCCAGTGCACCCTCCACTTCAGATCCAGTCGTCACACCAGCTGAGTCGGTCCCGATCGCAACCACCACTTTCAACAATCCGGACCCTGTAGCGACACCTCTTCCCGAGGTCCCTTTGACATCGACTCATCGTAGGTCTCCACCGGTGTGCCAGAAGGACTATGTGATGACTCACTAAAAGTCTCTAACTGGAAGACTTTGTTTAATAAAAAGAGGGAAGGGTGAAATATTTTTCAAGTTTAAAGAAAAAAAAAAAGTTTGGTTTTCTACTGTGATATGGAAAGAGAAAAGAACACATTTGACATGTTGAAATTTGTTTAATTGATGTCATAGATTCAATGTGGATCTAACCATACTGATTTTCTTATATTCTACCTGTTTGAATTTCATTATTAAAAAGAGGGAAGATGTAGTGTTCTATTATTACAAGTCTCGTGAGATTTGCACGCGAGAAGTGCGGAAAATAGCGTCAGCTAGTTATGGAGTCGTGATAGACGTGTGTTGAGTTGATTCCCTAATAAAACCATTGAAATGGGCCTCCATCTCCGTGTGCGTGATTCTAAACACACCACACTGTCCCTTAAAACGTCTATAGCACTGCTGCAAAATAGATGCTAAATAGAATTAAGCAGAAATGGGCCTTTTTTTAGGGCAGTTTTAAACTTGTATATGTTTACGTGTTGTATATATAAGTATATGTATGTATATGTTTGTTTGCTCTGTTTTGTTTGAAAAACTTCAATAGGGAGTGGCGTAAAACTGCTCCAAACCTCTTTTAGGATGAATTGTTCAATATTTGCTCAGTACTTACTTGGTTGTCATTACCTTAACATGCTTTGGGAGACGTTGGTTTTCACAAAGGGAATGGCACCTTGTCTCCTTAGGACTTCCACAATAACAGCGTCTTTTTTGACCGGACAGTCCAGGTTGATGAGCACACCGCAGGTGGTATCATAGTTCTGTGAGAACATGACAACAAGCAAAGGAACGTGTGCGATATGTGGAAGAAAAAAAATCTCAGGAATTGATTTCATTACGTTAGGTTCCTGTGAAAATATTTGTGTGAAGGGATATTGTGATCCGTACCGGCACTTTGGGCAGAAAGCCACCTCGTAATTACCTTGTACGCAATATTTTCTTTGATGCTGACCGGAATGCCATACAAGAGACCTCGCTTGTTGGAATCCAATCTTTTCAGATGCTCAAAACTCTCCATCAGGATGGTTGTACAGCAGTTCAACTTTTTGTTTACATCAACAGCCTGCAAAAAGCAATCATAGTTATGATGATATTTTTGTACAAACTTGAAAGATCCTTCCCAAAATTCAAAGACTCTTTCCAGGATAATGATTAATTCAACGGACATTGAACTCCATCGTCAGCGCAATAAATCGAGGAAAAGTACTGGCAATTTTCAGTACCTGACTTGTGTGGAAGGTTTAAGACTGGATTGGTATACTGGACCTTTGATATGTAGGTGTAAAACACATCTTCTGGTCTCAGCAGGCCATCTTGCAGTTTATTTGTAAGTTCAGCCAGGGACAAGGACAAAATGAGAGATGAATCCATCTTTGGATGCTTCAAGGAGAGTCACACACACACACACACACACACACACACACGAAAAACATTTTTTTAAATAAATATCTTTTTTATAAGCTATTTTATTTAATGCATGTGAAATACTGACTACAAAATAGCTAACACCAGCTCTGATTTTAAAAAGTATAGGATATACAAGAGGTTTGCCTTTTTTCACATCAAGTTTATATAAACTAATTTCACCAAAAAGCACACGATACAGTACTAAACTTTTTCTAACTGTGAACTTAAATTGCACCACTTGAGTATAGCTATTAAGATAAACCAGTGATTTTCAAAAGTTTGACAGTTACAGTAATCATTAGGGATGACACTGATCTGATCATGTGATTAAAAATTTGGCCCGATCACAAATATTTTCAGAGGAGTGGAACTGAGTAAATAGAGATTGGATTTGTGCGTGATCTACACATGCCCACGGAGGGTGTTCTCTCTTTTTTTTTTTTTTTTTTTTACCCCCAACACGTAACCTTTTGTTTGCACAGCCTCTCTCCCTCTCTCCTGCTAAGCAGTCATCAGACCAGAGACATGTCCTCCTGGATCCCTTTTTTTATATACAGCAAACTTCACCATTCACAGAAGGCCCCTTAGCCTGGATTAAACTGTATTAAATAAATACAATGTGGTCATGGTGAGTACTGGTGCACGATAATTATCGTTCCGATAATAGGAATTATGACGTCAGCCCGATATATCCAATAACATTATTAATAGGACCATTAATATGCACTGTGCTGGCTTTACAGTTTAAACACTAGTATGGGTTTGCGGAGCATTGCAGCCACCTGCTGGTCAGAATAATTAACTGCATCTTTTTTTTGTTACAGTAGTTTGGTTCATTTACTTACACATTGCGGTGTCTAGCGGTGGCATTGTCAAACGTGAATGCTTTCTGTTACGTTTCCACCTCGGAAATATGTGTAAGTATTTTATGTTAACTATAACATATGGATGTGCAATATATGTTTACGTCTGTGGTGAAGGGTCATATGTACAGAACTTCTTAAGTTGTTGTGTTATAGAAGCCAGCCAATGCTTTAGTAGCTCAAGCTAGTGTGCTATGCTATACATATAATAGTTGTGTATATAAGTATATTGTGCAGTTTGTTATGTATTGAGTATTGAATATGAGTATTTTTCTGTTGTACTTTCACAATATTAAGACAAGTGTCTTCCCATAAAAGCAAGAAAAGACCAAGCCTTGTGGTTTATGGAAGTGCATTCATTCTTAGCTGGCTGTCGGGCAGTGCAGAAGAGAAACGCACTGTTTTATTCATGTAATTCTGAAAAATCTGGTGAGATCAAAGGCAAATCTATGTTGAATCCAGAACGTTTTTTTTTTTTTTTTAAACCTCCAGGTGTTCAAAACACAAACAGGTTATACATTTAGAAAAATTATATATTTATTATCGATTATCGATATCGGTATCGGCTTTGAGGAGCAGGAAGTTATCGATATCGGTTTCAAAAAATGGATATCGTGCACCCCTAATGGTGAGGCAACCAAAGTCTCCCCAAACATAGCTAACAAGTCATCTGGTAAAAATTCTTCTAGTTTTAATATCTCAATACATATCTCAATTTATCGCAAACCCAAGAAAAGTCGAAATGTCAGTTTTTCCAATATCGTTCAACCCTCACGTCTATCGCCGTCAATGGCAGCCAATGAGTTCAATGAGTGCCTTGGAAGGGGGAAAAAAATTATCATTTGTGCATGAAAGGATTGATCTAAAAGATACAATTTTTTATGCAAATTGGTAAAAGGACGTGCATTTTTTGCTTGTTTTTTAATGTAAACTTTTGTTTTTCTTCATAACAGCAATTGTGCAGACATGGCTTCCTGGATCCCTTTTATGTACACCAATCTTTATCATTCACAGATAAATCCCCCTCACTTGGATTAAACAGTATTATATGAATACTAGGAATATCCCAATCGCCTATTTTTGCACGCGCGTCTGACTTCTGGGATTTTGAGAAACTGCCGATACGGAGTCCCGAACCCATACCGAAAAAAAGGATTTTCTTTTTTTGCTTTGATGCTCACGCTGCCGAGAAGAGCCTCTCACGTACACAATGAACGAGTTGTCACAGCACACTGTGTACCAAGCTTAATGATGATTAAGACATTTGTGCCTTTGACTGTAGAGCTACCGAGCTATCCCTGGCCAGATCACAGCTACAAACGTGTCAATCACCATTAACTTTAAGTACCAAACACGAGCTGGACTGGTGATCAAGAAAAACAGTTTGGTCACACTGCTTTTCAGGAAGGAGCATCAGAGGCCGTACGAGCATGAAGCAGAAAAACTTAAAAATATATTTTTTACATTAAAAACAGATCCTTTTCACCCGATTCTGATCCCCCAAAAAATGGTGCGATCGCCAGATTTCTGATCATGTGATCGGATCGGGACATCATGTAATGAATACAATGTGGTCATTAGTGAGTCAACCAAAGTCTTCCTAAACAGATGTATTCAAGTATGGTGAAAGTTTTAATATCACATTATTTCGCAAATCTCCCAAAAACCGTAATGTCAGTTTTTTTTTTCCAATATCGTTCAACCCTACTTCGTACACCTTCCATGCCACTTATCTTCAATAGACTGCTGGAGCCAATCGCAGCTAACTAATAAAATTCAATACAATATGTACTGTATATTAAAAATATCGGAACTCACCGAGCTGTTGTAGTTAAATACAATCTCTTCAGCTCTCGACAGGCTGTCATCTCTGAGTTTTCTGGCTCTCTGAATCTTCTTCCCAGCGTGCTGGCGCCCATCGACAGCCCTGGCCAGCACCACCAGAGCCCCCGCGATGCAGGTGGCAGCCCCGGCGATGAAGGCGCCTGTCGAACGGGTATCCGGCTCTAGCCAATTGAGTAACTGCTTGACAGTATCCATACACGCCAGTCTAGTTTGCTACAACCAAACAATTTAGGTCGTGCTGTAAGGTTGTCGCGTAGCATTTAACTAGCATAAGGAGTGGGCGTCACACGCTAAGAAGTCGGTTTTGACCCTCATAAATTTGCGAGTTGAGTAAGTCATTTGGTCAAGATGACAACAGCGTTTCCTTCAGGACGTTACAATCTGCGCATGCGCGTCCATGATCCGCGGCAGCAATTTGATTGCAGTACCAAAAATGTTCCAGTAGAGAGAGCCATTGTCACTCTTTCAGATGCCATTTATCCTTTTTTTTTTTTTTTTTTTTTTTTTTTTAAATAAACAGTCGATGCAGTTCCTCTCGCCTTTAATATATATTATTTAGAAAAAGTAAATTGAACGGAACTTGCTGATTTAATGATTTTTTTTTTTAATCATAACTATTTGAAAATGAATCCTGCCTTGTGCCATATTTTGCAATGGAAAGGGTGTCACCTGGGGATGTTTGCTCATTTATCAAATCAAACTATTTCAGATCAAACCAATTTTTAGATGTCGAAATCAACATGTAACTATGGAGTATTTTTGTTTATAAATTCGATCAAAACTTGCACCTTACAGAAATCCAGAGATATCTGTGACAACACACTTTTTTTTGGGGGGGGGGGGGTTATTTAATTTTAGTAAGTCTAGTTAGTGTCCTCACAAAGAAGAACAAAATCAACTTAGTGAGCGAGAACTTATTACTTCCCTCCGGGTGGTCGAAGAATAAATAAAGACACCATGCATAATGTCTCCAGCTTTCCACTTTAATATATTATACTTGCTCTCCTGTCCCATTACATGATCATACAGAATAAACAACATACAGTAGATTCACATATAGTACTAGTATTTATTTCAAATGTATTTAGAACCATATTGTCCTCATGCAGGGGCCAATGGCGCATCCAATTGGAAGAGAGGCTTCATTTAACAGAATGGAAGAGTTTGTGGGCCACCTGGAGATAATAACAATGAAAATTATAAACATCACTTATACTGACAAGTCCACTCTAACATTTAAAGAACATCAAATTCTGCCAAGTGACAATACTGAATTGGGATCGGAACCATCCAGCTTGTGAGCCATTAAGAAGTCACCTCTCACTTACACAGTGGTCCCGAGCATGGAGGAAGTCAAAAAGCTCCTCAGTGCAGTCTTCAGTCGTGGAGGAACGAGCGCTTACTCTGCTCTCGCACTGTTCCAGACGAGCATGAGTATGTACGCAGTGCTCCAACTCCGCACACTTCTCTCGCATCGTTTCCAGGGGATCCTGAAAAGCAGCACCATGAAGTATTTTCAGTCGCAGACGAAAATAAAATCTTCCTTCTTCCCATGAATGTTCAATTTTAAGAAATGGTTAACTACAGTCATGTGAAAAAATTAGGACACCCCATTAAATATCCAGTTCTTTATTAAGAAATGTTCACATATCAATGTCTGATCTTGTCTTTCTTTATCTCTGGAAAATAAGCGATTTAATAGTAGGTAAACAACAAAAAATAACATTGTTTTACTCATTAAACAAAATTTATCAACAAAAATGCATATTCTAACAGAGGAAAAAGTTAGGACACACCTACCACCTAATAGCTAGCGAGATCCTCTTTGGCTGAAATCACTTGAGTGAGACGCATTTTGTAGCCAGCTACCAGTCTTTTAAATCGATCTGAAGAAAGTTTGCCCCACTCCACAACGCAGAATACTTTAATCTGTGAGATGTTTGATGGGCTTCTTGCATGTAAAGTCCGTTTCAAGTCACCCCACAGCATCTCAATGGGATTAAAATCTGAGCTTTGACTCGGCCATTCCAGGACTCATTTCTTCCTTCTCAGCCAGTCCTTGGTGGATTTACTGGTATGTATTGGGTCGTTGTCATGTTGCAGGGTCCAGGTTCGCTTCAGCTTTAATTTTTTCACAGATGATCTCACTTGTTCCTCAAGCACCCTCTTATACACAATAGAATTAATGGTGGATTATATGATGGTGAGCTGGCCAGGTCCTGCTCTAGCAAAGCAACCCCAAACCATGACACTTCCACCTCCATGCTTTACAGTTGCTATGAGGTTCTTTTCCTGGAATGCTGTATTGGGTTTACGCCAAAAATGTCCCCTGTTGGGGTGTCCAAAAAATTCAATTTTAGATTCATCCGTCCAAAGAACATTATTCCAGAAGTCCTGGTCTTTGTCTAGATTCATTCTGGCAGACTTCAGTCTGGCCTTCATGTTCTTCTTGGAGAGCAGAAGTTTCATCCTTGCACACCTCCCATGAAGGTTAAACTTATGAAGTTTCTTGTTGATTGTAGAGGCATGCGCTTTCACATCAACAGTAGCAAGGGCCTGCTGCAAGTCTCGAGATGAGATTTTAGGGGTTTTGGGGACTTCTTTTAGCATCTTGCGGTCTGCACGCGGGGTGAACTTGCTTGGACGGCCAGACCTGGGCATGTTGGCAGATGTTTTGAATGTCCTCCACTTGTAGACTATTTTCCAAACAGTGGAATGGCTGATTTTATATTCTTTTGAGATCTTTTGAAATTCCTTACCAGACTCATCAGAGTCTACAATCTTCTTTCTGAAGGCCTCAGGCATCTCCTTTGATCTCACCATGGTGTTTTCACTCACTTCAACACTCAGTCACTGTTGAAAGTATTCTGCGTTGAGGAGTGGGGCAAACTTTCTTCAGATCAATGTCAAAGACTGGTGGCTGGCTACAAAAAGAATCTCTCTGACGTTATTTCAGCCAAAGGGGGTAACACTAGCTATTAGGTGGTGGGGTGTCCTAACTTTTTCCTCAGTTAGAATATGCATTTTTGTTGATAAATTTGCTTTAATGAGTAAAATAATGTTAATTTTTGTTGTTTACCTGTAAATTAAATCACTTTCTTTTCCAGAGATAAAGAAAAACAAGATCAGACATTGATATGTGAACATTTCTTGATAAAGAACTGAATATTTAATGGGTTGTACTAATTTTTTCAGATGACTGTATAGTGGTACCTCTACATACGAAGTTAATTCGTTCCAGGACCTTGTTTGTAAGTCGAATACATTATAATTCCATTCATTCATTCCACAGCCCAGAAACCTACACTAAATCCTTAATACACACTGCTGGTTCTATTAGAAATGGCAATTACACATGCAAAACAAATAAATTATAATCGTAATAATAATATAATAATAATACGAATTCCTGTAATAATGTAACAAATTGGATCTAATGTGGCGGACGTTTTCTGCTGTACCTGAACACAACGCGCGGCTGACGTGTTAGAGGAAAAGGTGGAGGTTGAGAGTTTCACTTTCAATGTTTTCTTGAGAACATCAACTTTTGTGTTGGATAAGTTGTGAAATAACTGATAAAAACCTGACGAAGCTGGCGATTTCTTTGGCTATGTTACCACAATAATAATTGTCAGCTTAACTTATAAAGTCTGGCAAACCGTGATCGGAGGACTGTGGAGATGTATTGTTGAGCCAGTTCACAGACGCGCACCCCATGCTCATATTTCTCTATAACTTGCAGCTTCATTTAGAAGCTTTTTGTCACCTTTTTGCTTGTTTCACCAACTGTAACAGTCTTTTTGAAACCTGAGTTGACTTCTCACAAAGAAAATCCGCTATGGGTTCGTCTGCGGTGCTGTCATGTCGTTGTATTTCGAGCAGGTCGTCGGATGTAGAAACAAATGGCGAGTCAAATTTTACTTCAGATGTCAAAAATATTGTGTGTCGAAGCGATCATATGTCGAGGTACCACTGTATACGAAAATCTTCTGGTGATAATTCATTAAAACAAAACAGGTTTGATTAACGTTTTGGCTGCTATTCACAGCAAAAGATATCCAATAAATTTTGACTGGGAAGGCCTTCCATGTTCCCATTCAGGATGTATTGAATGTTTATCACCGTCAATTGCAGTGAATAAGTTAAAATGGTAGATTTGAAAAGAAAGACAACACCACAAATGAATAAACTTAATGTGAAAGACGGTTGCTCGAAGCATTTAAGTATGCAAATCACAAATTTCTTTACACTTCTGATATTGAAGGAAATAATATTTAAACACAAAAAAATTACTCCGCTCACGAACGCAGCTATTTTGTCATATCGGTTATACCCACACATACAAACTGGTAGACTCAGGCACAGGTGCATGTGATAGTGAGTATTAACGATGTCACCAAGAAAGGGCAGGCAATCTGGGACACTCGCATTTGATTGGCTAAGACAGCTCCTGTATTGATAAAATGGCTGCTCCCATGTTCTGGGAGTTATTGACTGGAAATACTGGCTTTTATTTATGTTTTTCAACACTATTAACTCGTTGGCTGCCACTGACAGCGATAGACGTCCAGTCCATTTAAAGTGAATGCACGAACGTTCATGCGATCATCATTCATCACTACATACATTTGAATTCACAGCGAAGGGATGAAAAGACCTACATGATCGGATGTCTATTATCATCATCAATGTCAGTGAAATATTAAATTGTTTTTGTTTTAAACATGATCCTTTAAGGAGTTTTTTTAATATGCTAACATACCACTAAATCTTCATCCTCTTCTTCTTCCTCCTCCTCCTCCTGAAAACAAGCAGCTATTAAAAATAGTGCCACTGAATATTCAAATTCATTCAAGTCATTGAATTGCTTGTTTTGCGTCGTCAATTTTAGATACAATCGTTCCAAAAAAACAAATAGAATGGAGCTACCACATCACCTAGCTTAGCACTATATCATTCGGCTAGTTCCAAAACATTTTAAGCTAACATCTTCCCGTTTTTCCCCAGCTTTTGTAATAATACTTACATCGTCTGGTTCTCCGTTAATGAACGTTTTCTCCTCGAGGACCATATTTTCAGCAAAGTCCTATAATGACCACACCGGAGTGGTTTTATTTGGAGGACAACACAGGTCACGCCGGTGGGATGCAAAGCTATCGTGGTTTACACGTTTTCCAAATAAATGACACCGTATAAAAATATGGACATTATCGAGTGATAACGAGCTTTGTGGTGCTAGACATAACTCACGTTACTATTAGTAGTAAGTAACTTAAAAAATAAATAACTAACATCATTTTTCACGTGGGTTATATTTTTGTGGTACTTTAAATGTGTTTTAGTTTGACAGGTCAAAAACGGAACTACTCTGTATAATTTATACTCTTTGCTACCATCGTGTGGCTTGAATAAGTACTACAAAAATAAAGACTCAGGCCGAGTGATATATTAATTGCCCACTTGGAGTCATAAAAAGTAAAACAACATAACGCGTTAACTTCACATTGTGCATATTGCACAAAATATTCCAGAGGATTCGCAGCTTTCTACATTATGCATGCTCACGTAGCTTTCATTCGGCAAGTGCGGCCCAGATGTCCATATGTTATAAAATGGCAAGTGCTCTGCATTTTAAAGTACGTATATTGGCTACATAAAAAAATATGGTAATTTCTTCTGCCTCTGGAACATTTTCAAACATTTTAACTAGTGGCCAGCTTGACTGCATTTCGTCGTAATCATCTGTTCTCCTGCAAGACTGCAAACAAAAGTGGTACAGCGCACCTGATATGGCATTTCAAGTTAGTGTGGGCAGCGCATAAATTCACAGCTGTAAAATCATAAAAAAAGAACCTTTAATCCAACATTTAATAAAAACAATGTTATCAGAGTCCATTGTATAGATTACAAACTCAATGTGAAATAAAAACAAACATGTCACTTTGGCTTTTACAGTAGTAAAACATTTTCTTATTTTAACATTTAATCCAATTCTAGACTTCATCGTGGTTTCCTGCTTCAGCAGTCACTAAAATGTGTTAAGTCCATCATCTACCTTTTCTCTCTGGACACTGAATTTTGTAGCCCACCCTGTAGGCTTGGAGGTATACGCGTGCTTGGTTCATCCTTTTGGGAAAACACAAAAGTAACATCATATTTAAAATCTAACTGCTAACATTTTGAAATGATAATCCAATTATTACACTAATACATAAACCTGTATTTGGTGCAAAGCTGAATCCCGAATGGTCCACAACGGTCAACGTAACTCTCCTTAAATGCTTTTCTCACTGCTCGAGCCATGCTGACCACAGTAGTGACTACAGGGCATGTCCTGCACATTGATGAGAACATCACACATTGCAAGACCAGAATAGTACGGATAATAAATTCAAACAATTGAATAGAATAAATAATAGAGTACTTACAATCTCTCGCAGCGCAGGCCTGCAGTACCCTCAGGACAGGTGCAAGTGTTATGAGGGCCACAGATAGCTCCGTGTCGGCAGGGAGGCACACACGGAGTGGTCACCGCTGTGCATGTGTGTGTCAGTAGGGTCAAGACACTCATCATCATGACAAAAACATTCACTGACCTGTTTCACAGAAACTTCCAGTGAATCCCTTGGCACAGCGACACCTATTGAGGCCTTCACATACACCGCCGTTTTTACAAGGCTTCTGACATTGAACAGGTTCTGAATGAGAACAATTATAGGGACAAACAACACAATAACTATGTTATGTACATGATCCCACTGGAAATAATCATGTTTATAGGAAACCTTGGACTTAAAGACTTGTAGGCTCTAATAAGGCACAATTGTTCTCTTTTACTAAAATATGTTATTAGAAACACATAAAATATCGCCATTGATTTAAAAATCTATAATATTTAGTACATGTTTTGACCTACGGAGGGCGCCATGTTTTACAGTGGGGCAAATACAGTAAGTATTAGTCAACCCCTAATTGTGCAGGTTCTCCCACTTGAATATATTAGAGAGGCCTGTAATTGTCAACATGGGTAAACCTCAACCATGAGAGACAGAATGTGGGGAAAAAAAACAGAAACTCACATTCTTTGATTTTTTTTTTTTTTAATATTTGCAAATCATGGTGGAAAATAAGTATTTGGTTAATACCAAAAGTTAATTAGAGCTGAAACGAGTACTCGAGCAACTCGAGTAACTCGAGTTTAAAAACTGATCCAAGTAATTTTATTCACCTCGAGTAATCGTTTATTTTGACAGCTCTAAGCATCACGTTTTGCTAGGACTACTTTTAATGCGGGACAACGCGCTGTCACGTGCGGAGAGGAAGAAGGGGAAAAAAAAAAAACTTACCGCAGCCGACAGCCGCCAAAAACGACGCCGACGTTGCTAAATACTAGCCCGCACATTGGTAACAGGTAGCGTCTGGTGCGTCTCATAGAGATCACATGTATGTTGAACTAGATGCGAATTGACAGACTCGGCCGCGTCTGGGCAGCGTTTGTAAACAGCCGCCATCTTAAAGCAGTACAGCGCTAAGCGCTAATAAAGAGCGCTAAGCGCTAATAAATAAGATTAACGTTACTGTCGCTACTAGCTCACGTAACGTTAGCCCTGCGGAGGGCTAGGTTTCAATTAATTATGACCACTGTCGATGCGTGGCTAACGTGTCTTACATACAGGCTTTAACATAACATAGCATTGTGGAGTGATGAGGGTGTAAAATAAAAACTTAATCATGCTAACTATCAATTTTAGCTCAGTAGTCATTGCTGGATAAAACACCAAGTAGCACTGGTCCCTAATGTGCTCCAATACAGCCTGTATCATACATTTATTTTGAACACTGCAAAAACTCAAAATCCTATCAGGACTTACAGTTTAGACTAACTTAAAACTTAACTAGAACTTAAAAATGGCCTGACACAAAGAGAAATTCAATTGAAACACATGGGGAAAAAATCCTAACTTTTAAGTGATGTGTGTTATCAAGCGTAACGGCATTTTTAGGTATATTATATTTTAATAAGATCTAAAAGTTTTTTGAGTGAAAGCAGTAAATTAGTCTTTTTTTTTTAATTCTAGTTACATCTGAGATGCAATTGTTGGCTGTTTTCAACAATATACATAAAAAATAAAGACATTGATTGACTGAAAATGGTTCAAGATTAGATGAAATGTCTTGTTTTCTCATGTATATGTATAATTGCTCTTCACCTAAAAATATATTTGTTTTATCCGATTACTCGATTAATCGATAGAATTTTCAGTCGATTACTCGATTACTAAAATATTCGATAGCTGCAGCCCTAAATTCTCAATACTTTGTTATGTACCCTTTGTTGGCAATAACGGAGGCCAAACATTTTCTGTAACTCTTCACAAGCTTTTCACACACTGTTGCTGGTATTTTGGCCCATTCCTCCATGCAGATCTCCTAGAGAGCAGTGATGTTTTGGGGCTGTCGTTGGGCAACACGGACTTTCAACTCCCTCCACAGATTTTCTATGGGGTTGAGATCTGGAGATTGGCTAGGCCACTCCAGGACTTTGAAATGCTTCTTACGATGCCACTCCTTTGTTGCCCTGGCTGTGTGTTTGGGATCAATGTCATGCTGAAAGACCCAGCCACGTCTCATCTTCAGTGCCCTTGCTGATGGAAGGAGATTTTCACTCAAAATCTCTCGATACATGGCTACATTCATTCTTTCCTTTACACAGATCAGTCGCCCTGGAAAAACAGCCCCAAAGCATGTTGTTTCCACCCCCATGCTTCACAGTGGGTATGGTGTTCTTCGGATGCAATTCAGTATTCTTTCTCCTCCAAACACGAGAACCTGTGTTTCTACCAAAAAGTTCTATTTAGGTTTCATCTGACTATAACACATTCTCCCAGTCCTCTTCTGGATCATCCAAATGTTTTCTAGCGAACCGCAGACGGGCTTGGATGTGTACTTTCTTCAGCAGGGGGACACGTCTGGCAGTGCAGGATTTGAGTCCCTGGCGGCACATTGTGTTACTGATAGTAACCTTTGTTACTGTGGTCCCAGCTCTCTGTAGGTCATTCACTAGGTCCCCCCGTGTGGTTCTGGGATTTTTGCTCACCATTCTTGTTATCATTTTGACGCCCCGGGGTGAGATCTTGCACGGAGCCCCAGATCGAGGGACATTATCAGTGGTCTTGTATGTCTTCCATTTTCTAATAATTGCTTCCACAGTTGATTTCTTTACACTAAGCATTTTACCTATTGCAGATTCAGTCTTCCCAGTCTGGTGCAGGTCTACAATTTTGTCTCTGGTGTCCTTCGACAGGTCTTTGGTCTTGGCCATAGTGGAGTTTGGAGTGTGACTGACTAAATTTGTGGACAGGTGTCTTTTATACCGATAATGAGTTAAAACAGGTGCCATTAATACAGGTAACGAGTGGTGCCTCGTTAGACCTCGTTAGAAGAAGTTAGACCTCTTTGACAGCCAGAAATCTTGCTTGTTCAAAGGTGACCAAATACTTATTTCCCACTCTAATTTGGAAATAAATTCTTTAAAAATCAAACAATGTGATTTTCTGTTTTTTTTTCCACATTCTGTCTGTCATGGTTGAGGTTTACCCATGTTGACAATTACAGGCCTCTCTAATCTTTTCAAGTAGGAGAACCTGCACAATTGGTGGTTGACTCAATACTTATTTGCCCCACTGTATGTGCGTAATGGACGCTCAGGTTGATGATGTAATTTGCCACTCACTAGGCGAACAATACCAGTGTTCTGCAATTCCTTCTACGTGGCGGGACATCCAAAACATGCACACAACGGTTTAAAGCGGCAGGTACTTACTATTTGTGTTTTTATTGAGTCTTTTCTTACATTTTCATTGCCTCAAAATACTTTTTGCATACTGTATGTTTCCCTCTCATACTTTTAAGCATTGTGTTTTCTTGTGGTAGGTTTAAAACAGATGGTTGACCGCATTAGTCACGTAGCGTATTTAAACCACCCTTAGTTGATATTACTACGTTTAAGTATTTTTTAAGGCATCTTTAGTATGTTCTGTCTGTATGCATCGAAACAAAACAAGCTGAAAGCGCACGGTAGTACTTCGGCTGTCAAATTCGCCTCTTGTAGACGTTTCACCGGTGTAGCAAATTTTGGCAGAACACCAGTTTTGTCACACTCTCATCTCGACTTTCCTGTTCATTTAGCTATTGCTGCTCGTTTTCTGAAATATCAATAGTACTGTCATGCTCATTAATGTTTCTCTTGGGTTCAAATTGAAAGGATTGAACAGATTACAGGTTTAGGTCGCGAGATTCATACTCTGGATGTTCGGAAGAGAAACCATGTGACGTCACCGCCCCTGCGATGTCAACAACATTGGCGACCGACTAGTTAAACTATTTTCACAAATTGTATAAAATGAAAGCATTAAGAGGTGTTTTCATATCAAATTATTTGAACTCATTATAATGCTTATCTTTTAAGAACTACAAGTCTTTCTGTCCGTGGATCCCTTTAACAAAATTGAAAAACCATTACATTTTTCAATTATCAATTCAATTCTCTGTATACTAGTGGAAAAAAAACTTAACTAAAGCCAGTATTTCCAGGAAATGGCGATCCTTAAGGAAGATAGACGTTTTACCAACGTTGGTACCATTTTAACCAATCAAATACGAGTATCCCAGAATACCCGCCCTTCCTTGTGACATCATAAATACCCATTATTACATGCACCTGTTATCGAGTCCATCCGTGTTTATGTGCAATTAAAATGACATCACAAAATGGCTGTGCTCGTAAATGTCTAGTTTTCTTTATTATTAGAACTATGTGAGCCGTGCAACAATATGTCACAATGCATACATCACTTTACTTAAATTCTACCTGATGGCCATAAAATATAAAATTAAAAAATCGGCTCAGAGGATCTATGCTTTTACATTCCTAGAATAAGCCTACCAAATTTCATTTCTATTAGTCAACGAAAAATGGAAGAGTAGCAATTTTAGTTAATGTTCTTTTTGAAGCTCTTCTCTGGGCAGTCGGGAAAAAAATCCTAAAAAACTAACATCAAGAGGAAGCGGGCGGGTGTTAGCAAAATCTCACCTATCTGGCAACGAGCTCCTTGCCATCCCCTAACACATGTGCACTTATTGACGTCCACACAACGGCCACCATTTTGACAGGCAGGCGTGCACAAGGCTGTAAAAAAAATACAAGCACAAAGTCTTTTATAAAGTGGAAAGCTGCCTGCTGTGACTGACCATGCTCGGCGGTTCTTGGGTTACTCACGCAAAAGGCACTGGGAACCTGTGTAGTCTGAAGGACATTGGCAGGTATCGGGACCCACACAGCGACCGCCATTAGCGCATGGTAGCTCACACATGGCTAACAGGCAGAGTCAGAAACAAGGGCAAAATGTTTAAAAGTATAATTTGCTGAAAATTATTAAATCTGTCTTTAGGAAAGTTGGATTTATGATAATAAAAGTGACACCTCCAGGAATCTGTGTATTGCACCCAAGGATGAACCAGATTCCACCAAGCCTACTTTTCGTTTAGTAGTGAATAAAAAGCAAATCAGGCCTACCTGTGTGGCAGCCTTCTCCACTCCAGCCAGGAGGACATAAACATTTGTTCCAGCGCATACATGTACCCCCATGCGCACACGGTGGGGAGCACATGGCTGAAATACACAGGGGAAACACTATAAACTAGTGATTCTCAGTGTGGTATAAATACCACTAGCAGGTTATGGAGGTGCTCTGTAGTGGTGCGTGTGGCTTCAACTATCCTGCCAAATCTTGTTTTATTTTTTATTAACTCTATTTCCAATAATTAGAATGATATACAGCAGGGGTCCCCATCTGCCGGGCCGCGGACCGGTACCGGTCCGTGGCGCATTTGCTACCGGGCCGCACAGAAATAATAATTTAATAACGATGGCATTCTGGCTGAATTAAACCTGCGCCCCTGCTTAA
This sequence comes from Corythoichthys intestinalis, assembly GCF_030265065.1. Taxonomy (NCBI): domain Eukaryota; kingdom Metazoa; phylum Chordata; class Actinopteri; order Syngnathiformes; family Syngnathidae; genus Corythoichthys; species Corythoichthys intestinalis. Next base: position 35,528,328 of record NC_080401.1, read on the forward strand.
CAAACCAATATCTCTGTCTACTCTAGATATAATACTACGGGATCGATTAAAATGTCGTCATAGAAATCCATTGATTGGACCGCTAGTAGTACATCTTGTTTGTGTATATAATATAGCTATGTGCGCTTGTCCTCGATAATAACGTATTGCTAGGCCACGGGCGCAGCACATTTGTTCTCGGAAATAATTAGCCCCCACACGAGCGAAGATGACTGAAAAACAGACGTCTTTGGAGATATTTTTACGGCGAAAAGGGTACCTAACGAGCCTACAACCTCGAAGACCCACGAACTGCGAAGGAGTGGATTCGTGACCCGTTTGTGAATAAACCGAGTGATTCGAGCATGTCTGTGCAACAGGAAAATCAACTTGTAGAGATCGCAAATGACAGCGACCTTATTAAGCGTACATTTGAGACAACAACTCTACCGAGGTTCTGGATTAAAGTCATTCTGGAATATCCTGACATCGCTACAAGAGTATTGAAAACCTTGCTACAATGTCCAACATCGTATCTTTGTGAAGCGGGCTTCTGTTTAACGACAAGGCGAAGTTGTTAATGGTGAGAGCGGTGTGCAGTTGTGTGCAGCTTACATGGCAGGATGTATTTGAGGAGAACTTTTCTACAAGTCCATGATCAAACGTAAGTTAATACTCCTTTCAAGAAAGTTTGTAGTGTTTACTTTGGAATCGCTGCATTTGCGCATTTTGCGGCCATGTTTAACGTTACGCGCATGCGCAGAACCGCATCGTTGCAATTTTTGATGGGTTGCAAAATTTGTCAGAACACCGGTCCGTGAAAAAAAGACCCAAATAACACCGGTCCGTGGTGCAAAAAAGGTTGGGGACCCCTGATATACAGTATTCAAGTATAGCTTTTATTTAGTTAACCTCCAGAGTGTATTTGAGTAGTACAGTGCATAGTTTTAGGGAGTATTTCATTTAGTACATCTAGAACAATTTAGATTTAAATTTTGCTACATTTGAAAGTATACAGGTAAGAATTAGGGTGTATAACTGTAAGATAAGCTTGTTTTTGGGTGCCAAATATATTGCTCTCCCACAGCTATTATACGTGCACTCCCAAGCTATTATGAAGAATACAGTTTTAGCCGATGGTCATGTGCTTACCGGTGATTGATCACAACCTGCTGATAAGTAGATACACACACATATGTTGATTCATCACACAACGTCTCAGTACTTTTCCACCAAGCTACAGTATTTTGAGTGCAAAATGTGGGTTCAAAACAAAGATATCTTGCCTGCTCAGGTAATTCAATCAGGAAGGTTTAATCAGGAAGTGTGACTGTTCAATCACTGACTAGAATAAGGAATTTGCCCGACCGAACCTGCCACGTTGGACAACAGTGTTGTAACTGTATTCTGCTCATCAATAGTCCTCAATAAAAGGCGCAACCCCAGGGAGGGGGCTGAGAGAGAATCACTGACTTGCGAGTAAAGCGTACAGCACTGTCAGTCCTCTCCCTGGTGGCCACCAGTGAAAACTTATCTCCGTTCCTGGTCCGATCCTTCTCCCGTCCTTCTCTGGGTCTTTAATTAATTACAAAAGTGAGTTTAGACCTAACAATAACAATATATTTAACAATACTTTGAATTTCATTCAAACTAGAATAATTAGGTATTTTATGTATTTGAATAAATGTAACAATACTTAGATCACATTGAGGAAAAGCGGCATGGAAAAATGAAATGAATGAATTAATGAATGTACATGAACACTTGGGCCTACAATGTGATAGCTTTCAAGATGGCAACCAGTGAGTAATATTTAAATATCTTGAAAGTTTTAACCAAAATTAAGTTTGAGTTTGTATAGGCAGAATTCTCGAATTTTTTTCTGTACTACATCTCAATCATTAATTCCCCATCATTTAAGTAAATAAAATCAATTATAATTAGAGGTATCCACAATCGGGCCCAATCATGTCATTTTCAGAGGAATTGGCTGAATGATCAGGTTTTTAAGATGTAGTTCTTTATTGTTTTAATTTTTAATTTCTAAGTACTACAATGCAACAAAAAGATGTACAGGGTTAGGATATTGTCAAAATAAACCCCCAGAAATATGTTTTGTACTACCCAACATCAAAACACATCTGGAAGGCGCGGAAGCGAAAGTAAACACGGCCAGTTAGCGAGTTTTATGCTAGTTTCGGGGGAAGCTAACAGTAAGATAGCATCATGCAAGAGTGATAAAATGATAGAGTAATAAGACAAATAAAGTTGCAGAACAGCACTACCTGGCCTTTCCAAAGGAAAGACCCAGGTAATAAAGTCAACAATATGTATGTTTTTCTCCTCAATATATTGACGAGGTATCAGCTCAATACTTAAGATCGGCAGATCCTCAATATAAGGTGACTTGGATTCGAACTCGGGTGCACAAATATGTGATCAGGACAACCCTAATTATTGTACTACTCTACTATTATCATCTGTGATTTTTAAAATCTACAAACCATTTGAGCACTTAAGTTTGCCCACTCTTGTACAAGTATATACCCATTACAGTATGTTAGTATGGAATGGAACCTGAGCAGCCAAGGCCAGGGTAGCCCGGAGGACAATCGCAGCTGTTTGGCGCCATACAAATTCCGTAGTTCCGACAAGGGGGGTCACACACAGCTGGAAAGATGAGAAACCGCAAGCCTCAACACAAAAACTGCACTGTACTGAATATGCAGATGCGTGGATTGACTCACGCCGACATTTGGTGAGGTCATCAGTTTGCACTTGATATCCTTCCCTGCATGTACAGTTGAAGGTGCCAGGGTGATTCTCGCACAACTGCTCACAGCCCCCATTGGTAAAATCTCCGCACTCGTCCACATCTCATGACAGAAAACAAATGTATTATGAATGTAAATAAAGTGTTGATTTGGCGCCATCTTGTGGCATTTGGAGGTAATCGTCGTATACCGTATGTCAAACTATAAATTGCCCTTTTTTTCCGAAGTTTAGCTGAGCCTTTTACAGTGGTACCTCTACTTACGAACATCTCTACATAAGGACTTTTCAGGTTAAGACACGCCTCAACGGGAAAATATTAATCAATTTTGAACTTTTCTGGTTACAACAATGTAATATAGTATATTGCACCATACTAAAAGTATGAAAGTACAATGTTACCTCTACAAACAATGGCTTCGACACACGATCTTTTCGACATCTGACGTAAAATTTGACTCGCCAGTTGTTTCTATATCCGACGACATGCTCGAAATACGACGACATTACAGCGCTGTAGACGGGTGCACGTCAGATTTTCTTGTGAGAGAGATCAACACAAGTTCCAAGAAGTTGGTGCAGGTGATGAAGAGAGAAAGGTGACGCTTACCGGAGGGTCCTCCCAGCGATTAAACCCCGAGGCGCAATTAAGGTGAGGGCCGACTCTCAGCAGAGGAGACAGCCTAAAGCTGCTGGGGAAGAAGCCATTTGGCTTCTAACCGCTGGAAAGCCAGCCCGAAAGCCACCGAGGAAGAAGCCTCAGTCCGCCCCGATCGGCGGCCGCGCCGGGGGCAGGGGGGTCCAGTCCCCGAGAACTGAGATCCGCGGCGCTTTCTCGCGATTTATTTCAGAACTTGTGCAACACAACACACCTACTGTCCGGTCCAGTTGACAGCAGCAACAAAACATTCAAAGAGGAAGTGAAAAAGAACCACACGGTGCGTTCAGGTACAGAAAAAAACGTCCGCCGCATTAGAACCTGATTAGCTACATTATTACAGAAGTTATTATTACCTTTATTTTATCATTCCAGTGTTTATTAATCATTTATGTGTTTTGCTATGTGTAATTGCCATTTGTAATAGTACCAGCAGTATTTATTAAGGATTTAGTGTAGTTTTTTGGGCTGTGGAACAAATTAATGGAATTATAATGTATTCTAATGGGAAAATCCTGCTCAACATACGACCATTTCGACTTACAAACAAGGTCCTGGAACGAATTAACTTTGTATATACGTAGAGGTACCACTGTATATGCATGTGCATGTGTGTTTGTGTCTGTCTGTCTCGGTGTGAGTGTGTGTCTGTCCTTTGGTCTTGTTTTCCTGTCGAGATTGCTGCTACTAGATTATAGTAAATAAAAGCATGCCATGTTGTCCATGTTGTTTTGTGTTTTATTACAATAACATTTTGGCAAAATGCATAGGTCTGCATTTGAAAATTGAATCTCTTTGTACATTGTTCATTGGCCCATTAATGTGTTTGACCTGACGTCTTTTGTAAAGATTATGTGCTCATAAACCAAAGGGATATTTTTGTATTTGTTTAGACAAGGTGATTGCCACCTTGCACATTGTTATTGTTGATTGACAGTTTTTCACTAATCATTAATTTTAGTAAGTAAGACCAGAGAGAAATGTGACAGCCTGAGCCTGGCTGCCTACCTACTTCACCCTGATTTACTTGATTGATTGACTGGTTGGTTGGCTGGCAGACTGACTTGCTGCCAGACTATTTGATTTACTGACTGAATGACTGACTACCTTTTCTCATGTTTGATTTTGTTTCAAATGGTATATCTTCTTTCAATATCGCTTTAATTAAGAACAGAGCTGGAGTCTGTTGTATAGATAAAATGCTCTTAATCCCGAGAGATTGTTCTGTGTGTATTAACTAGAGATGTCCCGTTCCGATATTTGGATCGGATCGGACGCCGATATGGGCAAAAAAATGCGCATCGGTATCGGATCGGAACACGGGAAAAATTCCGATCCAGACTTCCGATCCAGTTTTTTTTTTTTTTAAGTCCGGTCTGGGTTTTCCAGCGCACTGATTTACATAGTCCATTCCAGTTTTTGCTTCGGTTTCCCTAAAATCTGGTCAGCATTTTACGGCACACCTTCATCACACTACATTTACATTACCGTCTCCCAATTTACCGAGAGACTTTATCGGTAAAAATGTCAGCTGTGTGGGATCATTTCACATTAAAGGACGACAAAGACGAAGAGGCAGAGAGCAACATATGCCACAATTAAGTAGGGCTGCAGCTATCGATTATTCTAGTAGTCGAGTAATCGATGAACTAGTTTGTCGAATAATCGAGTAATCGGATAAGGAACATGAAAAATTAAAATACCTGAGCTGAGCCTCAAACGTTATAAAAAAAATAATTAAATGAGGATCTATGTTTAACAAAAGAACAATTGGCTAACTTACATAGCAAAAGTCCGCTTGCTTAAATGCTATAAAAGGCTAATTTTTTTTATTTTTTATTTAACAATGCTCTTAACAAATGGTTCAGGCACATAGTCCCACAAAAAACAGCTAAATATACTCATAAACAAAATTATGACTGCATTAAAATAAAACATTAGCTCAAACAAAAACTTAGCTTATGTTGGTCTTAACATGGAGCAGCTGGATTCACCCATGTGAAATAAGGCAGAATAGAGGGCAGTGTGTCCAATTAAATCAATAAAACTGAATGCAAACACTTTCAAAATAAACCATTACAACGCCACAATGATCAAACGAATACTCGAATCAGCAAAATTTAATTCGAATCTTTTTTTCTAATCGAATACTCGAGTTAATCGATTAATCGTTGCAGCACTACAATTAAGTCAAGTGTAGTGGTAAAGCTGTAAGAAGTTTTAATACAACCAACCTAATCAAGCATTTAGCGAAATACCACCACAAACAATATGAGGAGTATGTTAAGAAAACCGAAGACAAAAAGAAAGGTCCTACGCAACTAACACTGGCAGAAACTTTTGCTATGCGTGACAAACTGGCACTCGACAGTCCCAAAGCCCAAGGAATAACAAGAGTCATTGCCGAAGAATTCATTCTCATTCTGGATGACGAGCCATTATCTCACGTGATTAAAGACGCACCATCCAACACGCGATTCGGCCGTAGAAGATTCGAGAACGATTTACAAACATCCAAATTCCGATTATTGAAATATGTCAAGTAAAGCGGAACTAATACACAGTGCGGTCTTCGGGACGCAATGAGAAACTGACCGCATTGCGTCCCGAAAGTAAACATAACTTGTCTTAGACCCGGGTAATGCCAATGCTCAACTCACGGCTTTAGCTCAACTCATGCCGCTGGATAAAAAACAAAACGCGGCTCAGTTCATCGCAGTAAAAATAACCGCAGTGATAAAAAACACAAGAATACCTGACTGCTGCTGAAAGCCGCTACAAACTACGTCAACGTCGTTTTACTGGAGATAATAGATATCATATGTATATAGAACCAGATGCTACACGACAGACTCGACTGCGTTAGCAACATTGAAGTATTGAAAACCAGGTGCATTAGTAAACAGCCGCCATCTTAAAGCAGAAGACTTCCCTAGTAGGCCGTTGTGAACCTTCCAAGCAACCCTAATAAACTTTTTATCTAAAATACTCCTAAATCAGCAAAATCTTGACTTGAGTCTATCTTCAAAACAGTTTTAAAACTTTCACATGTCGAAAGTAGACAGAAGGGAAATTATGGAATAACGGGAGCAATTTTAACAACTTTAACAGTTGATTCGTAAAATTAAATGAATTGAATGTAGTTTAAAGCTGCTGATACAGAATGGGGACTTCAGTATTTTATTTACGGTTTTAAAATGTTAACTTGATACTGAAATAGTCGTTTATTTAAACCTGAGAGGCTTTTTATACAATTTTTGTAACTAATGCACGAAACATTAAAAGCATCTAGTAGCTTGGGGGATTTGTGGGATTTTCCACTGAGGTTGTTGGTGTGTTTTGCGTTTTTAAGACAGTTTACAATATTATTTGCACGTTTTACTGACTGACTATGCCATTTCTGTTTGTTATTTATAATGTTTTGTGTTTGTCACTGAATAAACAGGTCAGTTTCTTGATACCAACCGTTGTGTGTTATTCAAACTCACCTAATTCAGCTGGCTAGTTGTTATCAAGAGTACTAAAACCTTTTTCAACATGAGTCTGACAACTAAGTAAGGAGGCTAAATAACTTTAAATTTTAAAACATGCTCAGATAGGTCGGTATCGGCCAGTATCGGTATCGGAGTGGAAGTGCAAAACAATATCGGTATCGGATCGGAAGTGCAAAAACCTGGATCGGGACATCCCTTGTATTAACAAAGTTAAATTCACTGGCACTTTCGGTTCTAATAAAGAAAACATAAGTTCCAATAGAAGACATTCCGAATACTCTATTTGTCATTATTTTTATTTTGCCAAGAAATCGTAATCGATATCGGAAAATCAGGTTTGAGAGAAAATAATCGGGATTTTCTTGTTAGGCAAAATCGAACAGCCCTATTATAGAGTGGTACTATGTGCTACCCACGGCGCTGATGGCCGACGGAGTTTCATTTGACTCTGTGTGAGCACCAAGGAAGGAATGTACTGGCATCTGTGATAAACAGCGGTCTCAAATGTAATGCCTTTGAGCCTCTGGAACTAAGCACACTCCATCCCCCCACAGCCCATCAAGGATACATATGAAAACCCCTAGAGAAAAAAAATCCTACAGCCTAAACAAGGCTGTCGGGAGCATACTGTAAATGTAGCTAGAGGTCTTACCCAGGCAGCTTCTCTGGTCCTCACCCAGCTTCCAGCCAGAGCGGCAGCTACACTGAATGTGCCCCTCAGCCCTTGTGATGCATTTGTGGTTGCAACCACCATTTCTCAGTTTACAAGATGTAACATCTGTATAATTGGGAAAAACAACAACTTTGGAAAGAGAAATCATTCTACTTTGTTTCAATTTGAATTTTTAAAATACAAGATCGTGACAAATACATAATTTTCAGTAACATACTGCTGCAGGTGAGGTTGTCGGTGTTGAGCAGCAATGGGGGCGGGCAGTGGCAGCTGTGTCCTCCCTCAGAATTCGAGCATGTGTGCGAGCAACCACCGTTCTGAAGTTTACATTCATCTATGTCTAACAGAGAGATATTCAGGGTAAAAACTAATTTCGAACAAAGTTTTCACTCTGATGTCATTGAACCACAAAATGTGCTCTCGGAGCATCCGCTTGTAGAGACAGTGAGTGATTTAGCGATGCTCATCCATGTTTAAATACTTGAAAATGAGTGGGTAAAATATAGTGAAAAGCAAATGACTGTAAGCGGGTAATCTGACCCACGCAGGTGTGGCCGTCAATATGAAGCTGGTAGCCAGGCCTGCACACGCACTGGAAGGATCCCAGATTGTTGATGCAAAAATGCGCACAGCTTCCATTCTGGGACAAACACTCGTTCACATCTCGAGGTTTAAAAACATTTCATTAGTTCCTATTCGTTACACTGTTCGGTAACTAACTTGAAAACATGGGTTCACCTGTGCATCCGTGTCCATCTTGCTTCAATTGATAGCCAGAGGCACACTGGCAGCTGTAGCCTCCTGGTTCGTTTGTACAATTGTGCTCACAGTGTCCATTGCTCACAGCGCACTCGTCAATGTCTGTAAAAGAAAGAAATTTGTAAAACCTCAAGAGCTGTGGCTGGTGAATAATGGTGTGTGTAAAAAGAACGTGTTTGACAGTCTGTTTCATGTCCAACATCATAAATATTTCATAAATTTATGATTAAACACTTCTGCAAGGAATCATTTTATTTTAATGCGAGATGTGGACTTCTAAGACAAAAGATCTACGGATTTGGACATCAAACGGTTTAAAACAGTGGTAACAAAATGGCGACCCGCGGTCCAAAAAAAGTCTCACCATCCTTCATACTAGAGCTGGGAATCTTTGGGCACCTAACGATTCAATTATGATTACGATTCAGAAGCTCCGATTTGATTATAAAACGATTATTGATGCACCCCCCCTCCTTTTTTTTCCCCATTTATTTATTTATTTATTTTAATGTTTTGTACATTAGTTCCAAAATTATTCAAAAATCCTCTAAGGCTAAACGAAACTACAATTTCAGTATCAAGTTAAAATATAACAGTAAACAAATATACAAAAATAACAGTAGATAAAAAAACTCAGTCCCCATTCTGTATCAGCTGCTTTAAACTACGTTCAATTAATTTAATGTTGTGAATCAACTGTTACAGTTGTTAAAATTGCTCCCGTTATTCCATAATTTCCCTTCTGTCTACTTATGTCAAAGTTTTAAAACTATTTCATCATTTAAAGATAGATTCAAGACAAGATTCAGCCAATACAGGAGTATTTTAGATAAAAAGTTAATTAGGTCCGCTACAACAGAGCCTTCAAGAGAGGTCTACTGCTTTAAGATGGCGGATGTTTACTTACGCCGGAAAGTCTGTTATTTCGCATCTCTGTTCAATAATACATATTCTAACAGTGACGTCGTCTGTCATTTTGCATCTAGTTCTACATATATATGATATCTACTGTAGCCGTATGTTTGTAGCAACTAGCAACTGGGCGTTGTTTGTAGCGGCTGTCAGCCGCAGTCAGGTATGATTGTTTTTTTATCTAGCGGCATGAGTTGAACATGATATTTACTCTCGGTCCGTTCCTCATTGCGTCCCAAAGACCGCGCTGACTGTGTTTTACTTCCGCTTTACCTGGTATAATTCAATAATCGGAATTTGGATATTTGTAAATCGTTCTCGAATCTTCCACGGCCGAATCGCGAATAATCTAAGAATCGGAAATTTTGCACGCCTCTACTTCATACATAGAAAATCTCATTTTGAAAGCTTGTATAATATCATAACACGACATGTTCCGATTACCGGTTCCAAGGTATGCCGTGGTTTGAAAACGTCACAGTTTTAAAACCGCAAAAACTTTCCGTCATACTGTCCCTAAGGTAATAGCCATTTTTTATAGTTGTATTGAGTTCATTTTGCCAACACTTATAGATTATTCTAAATTTTCTTTTATTCCAGACAATAGTAGGTGATTTAATTACCAGAGGTCCACGCCTTAAGTAACTATATCAGCTACTATTGTCTGGGATAAAAGAACATTTTGACTAAGCTATTTTTTATGTCCCAAAAATGCAGAGAGAAATCCCTCGCTTGCAGCTGTAAGGTTCAACCTCCCCCACCGGTTTAGAGGACGAGGGCCAACCGACTTGTACAACATGTTTGCTGTGGCTGCAGAGAAGGCAATGCCTCCAATATGATTTCACATTCATGCACAATTAAAAGTTAGTAAGCACTGACATGAACATTTCCCACCAGCTACGAGAGTTAACTCCACCGTGTTTAGTGTGTCTAGCAGTGGTAAAAAGTGGTGTGTTTTTTTTCTCTGGCAACTGTCTGTGTTGAGAAAGAGTGTGTGTATAATGTAAACATTGTTATAATGTTGAGCTGTGGCTGTGGGTTTAGGTTCACCTAAAGGACTGCATTTATTTTAATTTTATTTCAAATATTTCAGTTATTTTGTATTTATTTTAACTTAACATTATACTTATGTTCCAATTTGCCAATATGTTTTGAAAAATATAAATCCTGTTCAATGGAAAAAAATTAATTTTTAAAAATTTTACCCCAGATATCTCAAAGTAACACATTTTTTAGCTCTAATTGCAATACCGTGATACCGTAAAGCCATGATATTTTTGGTTAAGGTTATCATACTGTCAGAATCTCATACTGGCACATGCCTTATCATAACATTGTCATAACATGAAAACACTGAAAAATATCTCATAATTCAATGTGGATACCTGTGGCTTATAGTGAAGTGCGGTTTGAATATGAACAAAATCAGTTTTCTTGTAAAATTTGGTGGGTGCGGTTTATAGTCAGGTGTACCTAATAGTCTGAAAAATACAGTACTTTAAAGTCCCTGCTCCATTGACATTAATGTTATGAGGTTTGAATGTACAAGTAATGACATACTGTACATCCTCATTGGCTCACAGTCTCAGGTATGCCTTATAAGGCTTAAGAAATTTACTGCTTTATCAATGGGGTTGGGACCATCGTTTGTCCTGTACTGAATAAGGTATGTCATGACTTTTAGCCTGTAATGTAGATGTACTGTGTATTATATGGAAAAAAAGCTGAACTATGATTCTGTAAGTCAGAAAATTCAATGTTTAATTGTAGACATGTAAACATGTATGTAAACGTATCAGATAATTGTAGCGCAAGGGTACTCAACTCCGGTCCTCAAGAGCCCCTATCAAGCTTGTTTTCCATGTCTCCCTCCTCCAACACACCTGACTCAATAATAAGAATTGTTATCAGGCTCCTGCAGCACTTGCTGATGAGCTGATCATTTGATTCAGGTGTGTTAAAGGAAGGTGACATGGAAAACAAGCTGGATAGAGGCCTTCGAGGACTGGATACCCTTGTTGTAGCGCCAGCAGAATGTTTGTTTGTGATAATCTTTTAATTACCAGCAAAATTCCGTAACAATTGTGTAAAGAACTTGTCGGAGAGTGAAATTGGGTCAGCACACCACCACTCACCAAAACAAGAATACCCATCTCCATTGAAACCCTGGTAGCACTGGCAGAAGTAGGAGCCAATGATGTTGCCACAGCGAGCGTTGACATCACAGCCGTGAGCGGCCAAAGCGCACTCATTCATATCTTAAAATAAAGACAAAGAGATGCGGTCCATATCTCATCACACACTGTCAACAGGAAGTTGTGTTCCTAACAAAGAAAAATAAGGAATAATTCCCTACCTTCGCAGTGTGTGCCGTTTCCCCGGTAACCTGCTGGGCACACACACTTGTAGCTGCCGAATGTGTTCTCACACACCCCCCGTCCATCGCACAGCGCTGGACTGTCCGAGCATTCGTCTAGATCTGTGATGGGGGTTTTTAATAGGAATTTTATTTTTCTTTAACTAACTGCTACAACACATACTCTGTGAATACTATACATAAACCACGGTTGGCAGTGAATGACTTTAAAAGGCATCCGTTCAGTATTCGAATGAGGAGGATGTTGCCAAATTGTACTTATATTTTATAAGGGCATTTTTTTAAAATGAAAAAGAGTCCCAAACTTACCCACACATGAAGTAGCTTCTGTTCTGAAGCCAGGCCTGCATTGGCAAAAAAAGCTCCCCGCTGTGTTCACACAGACTTTTCCCAGCTGAAAGCGACACAACTCCTCAGTAGTGCACTCATCCACATCTACACGAGAAGAAATAACAGATATGAGTAAGGAATTGCCAGAAACATCTAAGTGAGGAGGTGTGTTTGACCCCATTGTAGGGGTGCACCATATCCATTTTTTGAAACCGATACAGATATCGATAACTTCCTGCTCCTCAAAGCAGATACCGATATCGAGTTTTTGAACACCTAGAGGTTTAAAAAAATAATAATAATGGTGGATTCAACATACATTTGCCTTTGACTTCACCAGAATTTTCATAATGACATGAACATTATTATAATGAACAAAACAAACACAAGAACAGTCTTGACTTCAAATAAAGTGCCAATATTTTTTTTCAAATAAATATAATTTGAGTCAATCACAATAATTATCGTGCACCAGCACCCCATTGTTAAATAATCATTTCAGAAGCTGTGATTGGTTAATCCTTATAAAGTGGTACCTTGACATACAATCGCTTCGACATCCAAATTTGACTCGCCATTTGTCGAGACAAATGACGAGTCAAATTTTACGTCGAAATACGACAATTTATGATGGCGTCGCAATTTCATTGTTTTCCGGCAAGACGGACACACCGCGGATTTTCTTATGAGATAAATCAACATGGGTCCCCAGAAGGTTACTGCAGTTGGTGAAAAAATGAAAAAGGTCATGCTTACCATTGAAATTAAGAAGGAAATGACAAAAATAAGAGCGTGGTGTGCACGTCAGTGAACTGGCTCGACAATACAGCCGGAAAAAGTCTACGATCTCAAGGACGACTCTCAGGCAACAATTTTGGGGAAAAAAGAATAGTTGTTTTAGGTGTGACCGCTGTTTTTAGCAGTTTTTTGGGTGCGGAATCCAAACTATCTTAGTTTTTCCCAGTCATGTCAGCATTTGTCCTCCACAGTTTACCTACTAATATGTTCCTACTTGCAAACAAGTAGTCATAACCTTTGTAAAAACATAAGAGTGTTAAATAAACATTGCAGTTACGCATGTTTATTTCAAAATTAATTTTACAGCATGTCAATATTCGAATGTTTTTTATATAAAAAAAAGTATTTATGTCAAAGACAATGTCCCCTCCCCCCTTTTTTAATGTGAACATAGTCCGTATTTTTCGGACTATAGGTCGCACCTTCGCAGCTTTGCAATGCAACCAAAGGCTCTCCAAGCGATTGGATTAATGGAAAGTTTGGGCCTATGATTGGTTCTCGTCAGCGAAGCCCCCAGAAGGATTTGCTGACTGTCCAAGTGTCACTTTTTTAGAGGACCAATTTCTGAAGTCCTCAGTTTACGTACTAAGTTAATCACATGATAATAATAATAATAATAATAATAATTAAATAAAATCTCCCGATCCCCCCCCCCCAAAAAAAGATTTTCTCCTCGGATCTACACAATTCACATAGGTCACCCTTTTTTAATTCAAAACGGCGAATTTCGCCGAAAGGTGAGACATTTTCATGCCTGTGAATGCAGCCCCTCAAGAGATGCGATGGAAGTGATTGTGATTGGCTGAGGATTAGAGTCATGTGCCGTGGTAAGCCAATCAGAGCCGGTGATTTCACAAGCAAACCGGAACAGCGCGTGCGGCAAACATACACACGCAAAACAGATGCACAGGGTCGGGATGGCAGAGCATTCAGAAGAAAAATTGTCCTTTAAGAGGTGGAGATATAGACACTATTTTAAGTTTGTCGAAATTAAAGGAAAGAACCTGCATGTAATGTGTAATTTATGTCCCGGGGCAAAGCTTTTGTCGACATCTGTGGTAAGCAATTCAAATCTGCTGCGGCAACTAACAAGTTAACTACCTGTATGTTCTTCTCTATTCCACTGACTCGAATACTGCTCAGAAAATTTCAAATTCTTTGACATACAACAAGTTCTTTTTAAAGTAACGGAAATAGTCACTTTCACTGGTAACTAGTTACTTTTACTATAGAGTAATTCATTTACTAACTCAGTTACATTTTGGAAGAAGTAGTGAGTAATGTAAATAATTACTTTTTTAAAGTAACGTGCCCAACACTGGTTACGGGGCAATTGCCAAGCAGTTTGGTGATATAAGATCCACCGTTGGAGCAATTATCAGAAAATGGAAGATGCTAAACATGACTGTCAATCTCCTAGGACTGGGGCTCCATGCAAAATCCACCTCCTAGGCTCTCGATGATCCTAAGAATGGTCAGGAATCAGCCAAGATTTACACAGAAGGAGCTGGTCAATGACCTGAAAGGAACTGGGACCATTATTTCCAAGGTTACTGTTTGTAATACACTATGACGTCGTGGTTTAAAATCATGCATGGCACGGAAGGTTGCTCTGCTTAAACCAGCACATCTCCAGGCCCGTTTTAAGTTTGCTAGTGACCATTTGCATGATCCAGAGGAGTCATCATGGCATGGGAAAAAGTCATATGGGCATATAAGATCAAAATTTTTAATTCCACTCATTTTGTTGGAGGAAGAAGAATGATCCATCCCAAGAACACCATCCCTACTGTGAAGCTTGGGGGTGGTAGCATCATGCTTTGGGGGTGTTTTCCTGCATATGGGATTAGAGAGACTGTACTGTATTAAGGAACGGATGACCAGGGCAATGTATTGTGAGATTTTGGGGAATAACCTCCTTCCCTCAGTTAGAGCATTGAGAATGGGTCGTGACTGGGACTTCCAACACGACAATGGCCCGAAGCAGACAGCCAGAATAAGCAAGGAGTGGCTTCATAAAATGCATATCAAGGTTCTGGAGGGGCCCAGCCAGTCTCCAGCCTTAAACCCAATCGGAAATCTTTGGAGGAAGCTCAAACTCTGTGTTTCCTAGTGACCTCCCAGAAACCTGATTGATCTAGAGAAGATATGTGTGGAGCAGTAGTGCAAAATCCCTGCTGCAGTCTGTGCAAACCTGGTGAAAAGTTACAGGAAGCATTTGACCTCTGTAATTGTAATCAAAGGCTACTGTACCAAATATTAACCTTGAATCTCTCAGGTGCTAAAATACTATTTTTAAGCAGAATCACATAATGTGATTTATGGAATTGTTTTTTTAGATTGTCTCTCACAGTGGACAAGCATCTACCATGAATATTTCAAATCCCCTCAGCATTTTTAAGTGGCAGAACTTACAAAATCGCAGGGTGTTCAAATGCTTATTTTCCTCACCATATATTAGGAACTTCTCTTCACTTTAAGTGGAAATTCTCAGAAAACGTCATGATACCAAGAATCTATGCACTGAGAATGTTTGGGAATAAGGTCCCTGTTTTTTTTTTTTTTTTTTGCTAGATTCATTCTCAAAAAGTTACACATTTACAGACTCACCATCACAGTTATCTCCATTAGGACTCAAGACATATCCCATCGGGCAGAAGCAGCTGAAGGACCCCTGTGTGTTGGCACACTCTACATTGCCACTACAAGCTCGCAGGCCCGTGATGGCGGCCAGAGCGCACTCGTCGACATCTGCGAAACCAGCAAAGTACTATTTAGATGAGAGGCACGGTCCCCAACACTACACAGCTAATGATTCCTCATCATGCTCAAACACACACAAACATCATCTCTGCGGACGGACCCTGGCACCCTCCTGCGCCCGCCAGGTAACCACGGTGACATTGGCATGAATACGAGCCGGGTGTGTTGGTGCAGTTAGCGTGAGGACCGCACGGTGCTTCTTCTCGACATTCGTCGACATCTTCAGATGGGAGAAATGAAAATATATCCGGTCATCATGCACTCAAAAAGCAAAACACAAACGTACTAACATTGGAGACATTTTATACACAAAAAAATAGAACACTTTTGGTCAAATTGATACATCACCTTTACATCCTGCTCTCCCCACAAGACTAAAGCCAAGCGGGCAGGTGCAATTGTCTCCGATCTTCAGCATGTTAGACGGGCAACCACAAGCCGAGCTCCCCTCCAGCATTACCAGGTTACCAGGACACTGAGGCGCAAGACTTGACAGCTGGGGGGCAACGGAGGTGGGTGCTTGGCTCGTAGCAGTATTGGACGTTAGGCTTACAGTTGCAGTAGAAACTTGACTGAGAGTGGTAGGGGTGACAAAAGTGGCTAAAGTAAAAGAATGGATGAATGAACAGTAAATTATGGACGTTATGACTCAAAATGGGGAAAATCAATTAATTTTTATTTTAAATACCACCCATAGTAGGTGTGTGCCTTGTGTTGGGTCCACTGAGATTTCCGATGAGATTCTCAATCTATAAGAGAGGAAAAGGTGAATTGAAGACGTTAAATATGAGGTCTGAAACTTAAGGTCCAGGGGCTAATTAAGGCCCGTGGGACAGTATAGGTAGTCCCCGGTTTACGAACGACTTCCTGCGCTGGCAATGTACCGTATTTTTCGGACTATAAGTCGCACCTGAGCATAAGTCGCACCAGCCATAAAATGCCCAACGAAGAGGAAAAAAACATATATAAGACGCACTGGAGTATAAGTCGCATTTTTGGGGGAAACTTACTTGATAAAATCCAACACATAGAGTAGATATGTTGTCTTGAAAGGCAATTTAAAATAAAAATACAATCGAGAACAACATGCTAAATAGTGTACAGTATGATAATTTTACGTGATGCATGAACAACGAAATGCGAACGTGGCCAGTATGTTAACGTAACATAGCTACTAAGGGTTATTCAGATTACTATAGCATAAAGAACATGCTAACAAGTTTACCAAACCATCAGTTTCACTCCAAAACTCCAAAATAACATGTGAAATGATATAATGATGTGTTAATAATTTCACACATAAGTCACTCCTGGGTGTAAGTCGCTCCCCGGGCAAACTATGAAAAAAAACTGAGACTTATAGTCCAAAAAATACGGTAACCCAAATTTCCGCATAAGTCGAAATTAACCCTTTAAATACCCCAAAACACCCTCTAATTAAAAAAAAAAAAAAACTCTAAAAACATGTTTTATGTGTTATTGTACTGTCCTCGCAAAGACTTTGGAGCTAAGTCCTAGCTAGACAGTGAGCTAAGCTCCGAAATGACAATGTAGGACGTCTGTGTGGTTTGCTGACTTCATTCAGCTGCTCATGAAATAAACACTTGCAGAATAAAACTAAAATAAAATGAAGTTAAATCAATCTCATCTTCAATAACAGCAATTCAAATTTGTGTTTACAAGTAGCTCCTAAGACAGCAATAACAAACAATTAGCCGTTATCAGTTAGTATCCGCACATCATCAAAAACAATCACAGAAACTCGCCCCAAGTATTCGACCACAAATGAAAAATGTGAACAATAAACAACAGTACAAAAGGGGTTATATACAGCTGTCGCCTCTGGATGCTTTACAAGCAACAAATGTGCGCGCAGGCTGTCACCCGGCTGCTCTGTGTGTGCGTGTGTGGGGTGGGCGGGCGCATCTCTACACGCACTCGCTTCCAAGCAGCTGTACTCTTCCTGCGCCAAAATAAAAGCAAAACAAAAGTCAACATTAAAAAAAAAAAAAAAAAACGACGAGACGCAGGCATCGTAAAGTTGAAATCGCCTAAGTCGAAATTGCCTAAGTCGGGTCCGTCGTAACCCGGGCACTACCTGTATTTTGTGGTACCCTACTTGACATTTAAGTTAAGTGTTTGTTCAGCCCAAAGGTCATTCCTTAGGCTTTTTTGTGACCTGACTGGCAACAAGTACAAAGTACATGTTCTCACCTATTGTACGCAAAGGGTGACTTCGACTGACATCTGACCCTGAACAGGTTAAGCAGTTATCCCTCTGCTATCAAGTAAATCCCTTACCTGGTCCTTGACGAGGTCTGCCTCTGTGCTTTGTAGCACTTCATTTTCTTCTCCTTCTGGGCTGGTCAGCTGTTGAGCAGCTGTGGTGACAAGCAGCAGGACTGACAGGAGGATGAACTGAGGCATGCCTTTGATTCAGAGGTAATGAAAAGCCAAAATAGATAAAGACACATGTAGAGTTAGCTCACAAGAACTGGCACCAATCAAGTGAACGCATCAACATTTGTCAGCTTACATGAACATCCATCCATCCATCCATCCATCCCCCATCCATCTTTGTATTCATTTTATACTCACTGGTGTGTAAACTGGAGATGCAACAATATGCATTGAATACAGGTAGTCCCCGGGTTACGTCGTACCCGACTACCATGATTTCGACTTTATGACACGTGTCTCGTCCGCTGTTTTTTCTCCAATCGTTTTTTTTTTTTTTAAGTCGCGTTACAGTGTCTCGTCCGCCACCTTTCAGTATTGATGGTAAGTACAGTATATTATTTGTCATTTAATTTAGTTATTTATTAGATATAATTCATCTAAATGGTTGATCTCTACAGTAATTGCTATGCATATGTGGTATTTCATTAAACAACAGTATATGTGCGTTCCGCTTTCCTTTGTTGCACTTGGACTTGTTCAAGAAGGGAGAGAGACGGTAAACGGTGAGGGCTCGGCAATGCCCCAACACCCCCCCCACCCCCCCGTTAGCTCGCTATTAGCCCGCGAGCATATTGAGCAGTGATCGTTTTCCTTGGTGAATTGCCGAATATTCTGACCTTATTTCCCTCTGCATTATTGTTGCCTGGTACACCAGACTCATCGCTGTTCCAGCTATTGAGTCTGGCCACCATTCACGCGGATACAATTTCCAGGGCGGAGCAAGCCACAGCAAACAGACAGCGGAGTGGACCAATCAGCGACGGGCAGACGTGACGTTAGTAAAATGACGAGGGCAGGACGAGGGACTTGCGCGCGGAAGTAAACATACGAAGAGAGCGGAGTTTATTCAATATGGCTAGCGCGAGACAGACTGTTGTCAATGACTCGTGTCGATGTGTTTTTGGTAATTTAAAACTGATTTTACCGTGGATTGGAACATATTCTCGGCTTTCCCATTCACCATCTGTGTTGTTGTGGAGACGACTTTCGACGCGCAAGAGTGACGTTGCTCGTTAAGAACACGTCACGCAAATAAACGAATCTGATTTGTCGACTGATTTTGTACCTGCTCGAGAGGCCGTTAATGGGCTGGTTCCCAGACTATACTCTCAGTGTTTGAAAAATACAGGGAGAACAGTCTGGCAGAGCCAGGCAAGCATTATTGTGCAGCCATTGAGGTATGTTTTCGGTATAGACCCCAATCACGTGACTTCACAACTCCACCCCCCTTACTGGTGCCGCCATATTGTCCGTCAGCTCATCGTGTTAACATATTACCGCTACGTACATTCCTCCTATTACTGCATGTTTTTCTGCTTGTCTAAGGAATCACCGCCTAGTAAACGAACCCAAAAACCTTCCTGACAATCGTTAACATTGATTAATCAAAATGGTGAAGGCATGTGTGGCAGTTGGTTGCAGTAACAGAAGATAAACGGTCATTTTAGTAGTTGCTGCGTGCCCATTGTTAAAAGGGCAAATCTCTAAAGCAGCACAGTTTGTTTATCTCGGTCCATGATGCGTTTGTGTCGATGCCAACAGGATCGTTGACATCATCAGACGGAGACTACGAAGCTCTTCGCCACGGTCGTGCAGCAAGAAGGTGAGCGCAACAACAGGTGTTGTGCCGAAAAATAGCCACCCTGCGCGAAATGTCCCCCCGGCGGGAGCGCCCACACGGAAACGACGTTCTTGTACTGTGAATATGTATTATTTTACTCTGCTTGATCTAATAAATGTCATACCTGTATGATTGTCATGGGGATATGTTCTTGAAAACCTGTAGACTAATACATTTCTGTTCAAAGATGGTTATGTGGCCCCGTCCACAATTTGTTACTAAGATACAGTACTAATATTTTGTGTAATTTAATTATTTAAAACTGATCTTACAGTCGTAAATCCATTACTGTAAGGTGTCCATGAAAACATTTGATGTTATTACGTCAACAAAGCGTTACAAATAAGCGCTCCTGTCAGGGAGGACATTTCACGCGGGGCAGCTATTTTTCGGCACGCACCGGCCTGTTGTCGATCAAGTTTCATTTTACAATCGTGACAACGGTGACGCTCAGCTGACGAAATGTCGGTTTGTATTCGGGCCGGTGCCGATTTTGGGTACCCGACTCATCATCGTGACATAAACTGGAGTATGACTGGAAATTTTGTGGTCTTAGGACGAGCTCTGACGCACGGGATGGGACCGGACGGGAGAAAACATCGGTTTGGGCATCAAATATGGATCTGGGGACTGGATCGAACGAAGCTTTTCCAAATAACGACTTTTCTGCAACTCAACCAATGAGTTGACAGCGTCTGAAATAATTTGCAAATGAATCAACCTTTAGAAACTACGATCAATGACAATACGAACACACAATACGGCAGCACAATACAGCGATTGTGTGACGTTGGTGATTGGGGTCTATATGGACAGTACTTACATAGCGTATTTATCTACATGGTTAACATGCCCAAAGCGCATTACATTAGCACACATTCACCCTTTCACACACCAATGTTGCTGCTGCCATGCAAGGCGCTTCCATTGGGGGCAAATTAGTGCCTTGCCCCAGGGCACTTCAACAGTGGGCAGTCGTAGCCGGGAATCGAACTGCTGACCCTTCGGTCGAAGGACAACTAGCTACCAACTGCGCCACGGCCGCCCGTATTTTTGTATTTAAATATGTATCTATTGATTTACTTTATAGCACTGGTGTCAAACTGACTCCATAAAGGGCCAAGTGGGTGCAGGCAAGGCCGGCCCAGCCTATACGCAGACTACGCACCTGCTTAGAGCCCCTGACCACCAGGGGGCCCCCAATCTGGCAATTGTTTAATTTGCGTTCTATTTTGTTGACTACAGTTTGCTTTATTTGACTTTTGTGAGTTTTGAGACTTGATTACAAGCTTAAAAAAATAAAAGTTCTTCCTTAATTTCTTTCTGTCCTCTTTTAGAAAAAGGTTTGGCGCTATCTACTGTAAGTACTGACAATCATTTGGGGTGAGAAGTTTGAAGTATGCAGTGCAACAAAATCTGATTAATATACAAAATATGGACGTATGGGTTTCACAGTACACTGTGATGAAATGGTGGGCCAAAAATATGGGCCACTTTGCATTATTTTGCTTTGCCTCCAAATGGCCTGGGCTGGCCCTGGGTGCAGGTTTTCTTTCCAACCAATGAGGAGGACACCTTTTGACCAATCTGATCTCTTACATGGATAATCAGTTAAACTTTGTCAGGTGCTGCTTGTTTCAACAGAAAATTCATTGGTTAAACTGCTTGCGCGGTATCGGTTGGAACAAAATCCAGCACTCACTTGGCCCTTTGTGGAACATCGTTTTAGGTGACAAATTGATAAATGTAAGTTGTAAGAAGAATTATGGTGTGATCGGTGTTACCAGAGGGAAGCAATATCTTTTTTTCCCCATTTTATCAATATGATGTATAATGCATGTTTTTAGACAGTTAGGATAGTGGTATTTAGGGAAGGGCGTAGGGTTGGTCTCAACAATGGTAAGGAAGATATAAGAGTATAACCTGCATGCACACTTTTTGCTTGGGACGGGACATTCATAATGATCAATGCAAAATAAATCTGTATTGATGTATACTAACTTTCATGTGTATTGGTTCAGCCTACACTGTTCAATTCAAACCTTTGTTTTCAAAAACTACTAAAGAAACATATTTAAAACTTCCAGAAAAAATGTCCCGATTTTAAGAGCAAATGTAAATTGCATTATTTGAACATGACTTAAATTATATTAACATACAAAATAAATACAAGCTTGTTAATCATCTCTTAACAATCCAGGAATTGAAAAAAAAAAAAATAAATCAACATTTGTCTTAAGACCACTCAACATTGCCTAAATAAAGAAATTAAAAATAAATGAAAAACTTCTTTGTCAAGGAATGACTAAAAAAATAAATAAATAAATAAATAAAAATGGATCAGTCCTTCAGGTAAAACACTACTGCTTTTGTCCACATGCACAGCCAAACTGAACAAAAAAAAAAAGAAAGAAAGAAAGCGCCTGTGGGCTGCTTTAAGACCACATATATAAAATAAAAAGTAAAATTGGGGAGAAGAGGGTAGACCTCGGTTCACTACATCTCACAGTTAATTTAACGTTAACAGTAGAAAACATACCCTTCTCTCTAAGAAGCTTCCTACTCGAGTTTTACAGGTTAGCAAGTTCAAACAGTTTAATGTTATGCTAACTCTGATGCAGGTCAGACTTTCAGTAGCAAAATTAGTGGTGTGTTCCCTACTTCTACAGCAATGATGTCTTTTTACATTTTTTACACTGGCTGCTACTGGGTGGAAAATAAACTTCTAATAACCCTGATATCTAATGTGTGTGTGTGTGTGTGTTTGTTGGGGGCGTCAAGTCATCAGCCAATCAAATAAGTGTTTAGGAGGGAAAAAAATGGACTGGCACATTCAGTAAGTGAAAAGAGGTACATGTAAGTTTGAATATAATGAAAATAATTCACTTAATAATGGTGGGGTGAATTACAACAATTAAAACATATGAGAAGACAATCTAAATGACATAAAGTCATTATATAACGCAAATAAGGTTGCTCAAAAGTTGGTGGGGACAATTTGAGCATCCTGAAAAGTTGGTAGTGTTTTGTCCCTAC
Organism: Corythoichthys intestinalis; assembly: GCF_030265065.1. Taxonomy (NCBI): domain Eukaryota; kingdom Metazoa; phylum Chordata; class Actinopteri; order Syngnathiformes; family Syngnathidae; genus Corythoichthys; species Corythoichthys intestinalis. Next base: position 35,550,960 of record NC_080401.1, read on the forward strand.
TGTCCTTATGCAAACCTACGCCCTTGTATTTAGGGGTATTTTAAGGGTTAATTTCGATTTACGCGGAAATACGGGTTACGTCGCCAGCGGAACTCGTTCGTTACCCGGGGACTACCTGTACTGTGGGAACAGTGCTAACCACTCGCCTTCTGTACAGCACTTAAGTTAAAACCTACCCATAAATCCAATGAGTTACTGTGTATTATAGGGTAAAAATAGAATATGAACAGAAAAATTCTCAAGGACGACGTCAAAAGGCGATATCTACGTGCTGGGAAAAAAAGGGTTCATTCATAGTGAGCATGTCCAGACAGGCAGAACAACACAGACGTCTATCTCCCTGTTATTAGTTTACATTAAACCCGTTTCCTCAAAAACACGAGGGCCAGCTACAGCAAAAGAATGCATTAAAATAGTGTCATATAAAAAATATTAGACCGAGAAATTTTCGTCGATTAAAACACCCAAGTGCTTGTCCGGAGGACCCACACGAAGAATTAAAAAAAAAAAAAATTCTTCACTATTTCCCCCCAACTTCGCGACTTTAAAGCGAGTGAATGTGATAAAAAGTCATTAACTCACCGGTTACGTGCGTTTAAACGAGCATGCGTGATAGTTACGAGTTGTCAAAAACCTTGTGTGGACGCGCGACTTTAGTTTTTAAAAATTCCAGTTCCCACTCCTCGACTTCTCCAACTGCTGGGTGGGAGGCACTTCGTGGACCCGCAACGAACCCTGACTCGGGGGGAGGAGGTTGAATGAGGAAGGGGTGGTGGAGTGGAAATAGTAGGTCTGGTAGCATGTCGTAGTAAATCAGAAACCTGTGTCGGCAGGTCAAACATAAGCGGATTTTAAGGGGGGGGGCATCCTCCCGGTGTCAGAAAAGTATCATTGCATGTAATTGACTTTCCTAAATACTAGTATATAAAAGTTGTAAAGCAAGAAAACAAAAATGAATAAAATGAACAAAAAAATATTTTTTTATAATGGGTCAAAATCTTTTTTTGAACAGATCATGTGACTAGCACCTTAGATGGTCATTTGATTTGCATATAATTTTCAACAACAACAACAAAAAATTAGGGGAGGGCAATTTTATTTTTCATATTATTTTTTTTTCTTTGAAAAATTTTTTTTTTTTTTTTTTTGATTGAAGCAACTTATTTGGGGATTGAATGATTTAGAAACAAATGTCCTACCCATAATATGGCCCAAACACAAAAAGGATTTCTTCGATCAAACTTTTTCAATGAAAAATTAAGTGTTGAAATGCAAATTTTTCAATCTCAAATATTTTTTTGCGTTGAAAAACATTTTCTATGATTGATTTTTTCTTTTTTGATTGAAGTGATTTTTTTTTTTTGGAAAATATATATATTTTTTTGAAGCAACTTATTGTTTTGACTGAATAATAAAGACAAAAACAACAGAGCCAAATTGTGGCCTAAACACTAGGGTTGTTCCGATCATGTTTTTTTGCTCCCGATCCGATCCCGATCGTTTTAGTTTGAGTATCTGCCAATCCCGATATTTCCCGATCCGATTGCTTTTTTTGCTCCCGATTCAATTCCAATCATTCCCGATAATTTTTCCCGATCATATACATTTTGGCAATGCATTAAGAAAAAAATGAATAAAACTCGGACGAATATATACATTCAACATACAGTACATAAGTACTGTATTTGTTTATTATGACAATAAATCCTCAAGATGGCATTTACATTATTAACATTCTTTCTGTGAGAGGGATCCACGGATAGAAAGACTTGTGACTTTGTATACTGTGACTAAATATTGCCATCTAGTGTATTTGTTGAGCTTTCAGTAAATGATACTCTAGCCATGCCCAAATGCATGATGGGAAGTGGAACCATGACTGTGCGTAGTGCTACCAATTGATATATCTTCTTTCCGTTAGGAAATAACATAAGGTGTCAAGAAAAAGATCAATTGCTACCTTGCTTCCCCACATTGCTTCCCATGATATATCTAATCATAGGGAGAGGGATTGTAAGGCTTTAGTCAATTATAAAAAGGCTCCAAAGGCTGCTAAAATCCACTGTACTCATTTTACGCTGCCTTTTATCTCTCTATATAGGTAAAGCGGCGCCATTACAGATTGAGCGCGACAATGCGTGAGTGGGTCATGCAGAGCATGCATTAATTGCGTTAAATATTTTGACGTGATACATTTTTTAAAAAATTAATTACCGCCGTTATTGGGATAAATTTGATAACCCTACCTTAAGCCTAAACTAAAGACTCTTGATGAGTGTAACATATTATGTCTGTTACGTTAAATACAATTAGAAAACGATTTAATTGAAAAAAAAATATATATATATATATATAAATATATATATATATTTTTTTTTTTTGCCAATTCCGATACTTTGAAAATGACGTGATCGGACCCAATCGATCGGGACATCTCTACTAAACACATATCAACATTACTTCAATTAAAAAAAGTTGCTTCAATCAAAAAAAAAAAAAAAAAAAAAAAAAAACAATCAAAGAAAAATAGCTTTCACATGCATTTTTTTGTTTCAAATTTACGGAGCCCCCCGGGTGCCAGGGTAGAAAAAATTAAAAATAGAAATCTCCTCAAGAATGATAAGAAACAAAAAACGCTCATTGGCAACTTATTAATTTTATTGCTGACACTACGTTTCGGGTTCATCGACATGCTGTGCCCCCCCCTGCCCCAAAAGTCAAACTCCGCCTATGAGGTCAAAATGACTTGAAAGAGAAGTTCACACCAACAATATCTTCAATTTGAGTCTGGTGGGTGTGAAAAAGACCACACGGGGGCAGCAGGTGACTCCTCACTGACAGGCTAAGGCAGTGGTTCTTTAACCTGGGTTAACTTGGGTTCGATCGAAACCCAGGGGTTCGGTAAGTCTAAGGGGTTCAGCAAAGGTAAAGAAATGCAGAGTTCTATATTGTATGCTGATTAAATCTAGGCAAAGTCGCTTTTCAGGCCCCGTTTTTGGACTGATTTGCTCCCAATTCACAGGCATAATCCATTTTTTTACTGCTAGTCCTCGAGCTGATGGAAGGAGGAACTGGTTTGCTCAGTGGAAGGTTGACTCGCACCTGGTATGAGGGAATACAACAGACCAATGGGCAGCACAGTCTCAAATTTTGACCTTTTTTAAAAACATGCTGTCAAAATGAGAAGAATTTTGAGCAGGAACTTGCCAAATTAGTGGCTCGCTAGCTTAGACAGAGGCGTCGCGTCCCATTAGGCAAACCGGGCAATTGCCTAGGGCCCCCAGCCAGCAGGGGCCCACAGAGGGCCAACAGATTTAGCACACACAACTTTACTGCACTGTCGCAGCGACATGTGTAGGGAGTGTTTCAATACCATAGAATCACTTGGCAGATTATCTAACGATTCTGTTATCAATCCCAATCAGCACTAACCACATCACGCAGATTATACATGTTTATAAAGTCCAATCAGCTATTAATACCACATGATTCTTTAAAGAGTGACTCACCAAGTACTCTCTGGAAAGTCCTTGCCAAGTTGTTATATGTCAATTTTCACAGGCCACCTCATTATTTATGTGACTACTTAAAGAAATTGTGATTTTTCCCAAAAAGTCTATTTATGGGTCTATCGTATTCCTCTTCGAATGCTCTATAAGAAAAATATAACATATGCATCTAAAATAATCCTAAACGACTTTATTAGCAATTTTAATACTCCTTTTAGCAAGGTTCCTTGGGTATGCGTACGTTCCCATAGCAACCAGTCCTGTTATTGTCCTACGTCACAAGTGCTGCGTATTTTTGGAGTGAGAATAGGCGTGAGGTGCCCATTTCGAGCAGAGGACGGCCACCTGTTAAAATGTGTGCGTCCATGAACGAATGTAAGTACATCCTTATGAGTCAGTGTAAAGTGCTTAGTTTTCATCACTTTTATGGCCAAGATGACCGCACGTGCACGCAGCGCGCACTCACCCCCCCCCCCACCTTTGTGTTCATTATACCTCGCGAGTATGGACTGTATGTGTGTCACGTGACTCAGAGTGAGAGTGTGCGGTGATCTGGCCTTTTTTTAATTGGCAAAATGAAGAGAAGTTATTCTTCTGGAAGCGAAAAAAGAAAGGAAAAAAAAAGAGAAAAGGAAGCAAGACAGCGGTGAGTGTTCTATGTTACTGTAGTTTTATGTCCTAATGTAGTAGAAGAACTGCAGACTTGTAGTAGTAGTAGTAGTAGTAGTAGTAGTATTTTATGTCCTAAACCAATTAACTGCGTTGAGTTGTTGTAACTAGCTTGTTAGCGTTTGCTAACAGCATTGCAGCATGCTAGCGTTTCTTCATACATAAAGATGTTACCTACAACATAAAATCAGTGTTTAGAATCAACATACACACACATTTGCTTGTTGCCTAGGGCCCCCGGGGACCCTTGCTACGCCTCTGAGCTTAGCTATATTGGTTTTGAATTAGAAAAAAACAATTGCTTGATTTTCAAATTCCGTAGGTTTCGATGAATCCACGTGTGAAACTTGTGGGGTTCGGTACCTTTAGCAAGGTTAAGAACCACTGGGCTAATGTCTCGGTCTATGTGATTTCAAGGTTGAATGATCAGGTTTCACTGCCATTGGCGGACATAGACGTCCAATCCAATGGCGTACCGCAAGCAACTGATCACTTTTGCTCATTAATATTCATGACGTTAGCAATTGTGGCCAGGCGGATCAACTCCCGTTTGTCCCCAATAGTAAATGAATGGAAATGGTGTACGAACGAGATGTTTACTGAGCTAAACCTACCAATTCTGTCCGAAAATGGTGTCCCTGGTGCCAAATTCACTGCTAAAGATGTGGAAGAACATACAAATGTTCAGTTAATGAGAAGGCTTGAGTGTCGAGGGCTGAATAAGACGGGGAAAAAGCCAACCTGATCAAGTGGTAGCTTTTTTATCGACACCTTTTTCTTTTGTGCATTGCCTTACGCCACTGACAATGACATTCTCCTGTTTCAACAAGCTATCCTTTACCACCATATGCCCTGTCTTTCTTATACATTATATCCTCTGGTTGTCTTACGTCTCTGACTGTCCTAGGGGGTAATTTACATTGCCATTTTTGTGTAGCGATCGCTCATGCTACTGAGTGACAGCCAACGAACACAATTTTTTTCATTATTAACAAATCTTCCAGGAGTCTATCAAATCTACCAGGTACTATTTGGTATTTTTCTAGTCATTTTCTTTTGTTTTTCAGTTACCATAAAACAGCATTCTGAGAAATGAACTTTGAGTTCAGATGATGAATCCAACTGTGATTGCACAATTTAAAGACAATTCTTTGCTTGTGATAAAGCAATAGGCACACACACACACACACACACACACACACACACACACACACACACACACACACACACACACACACACACACACACACACACACACACACAAAGAAACTTCAAAAATTTGGTTCTACAGTATAATCCGATTTACTTGAAGCTGCCATATCTGATGTTGTGAAAAGTGAGGAAATCTATGTTAAATTGTTTTTTTTTCACAAGGCATTCAACAGGCTCATTGTAAGCAACATGTACATTACAAATACAACACAGGAACATACATTCATGTTAAGGCAAAAGACAGATATACAAGTCTTTGTAATAAAACTACAAAATGACCTTAGTTGCAAAGTGGACTATCTGCAATTAAAATTCACTTCCAAAATTATGCATATGACAGAATTCTTCACATTTGAATGTAAAGGCAGTTTACTTTTGATATTGCCGTGCAATAACAAAACTGAACAACATGCAATAACAACTGTGCAATCACAGTACATATACAGTATACAGAATATTATATTAATAAATAATGAACAACAACAACTGCAAACAACTGCAGTCCCCATAAACCCACAGATGTCCTGTATTGTAAAACTTTATTTGAAAAATAAATAAATAAATAGAACAACATAAAAAGCAGCAAATTGATGGCTTTAGTCTTTAAATTAGGCTCTCTATTCTATTCTCATCTGAGCCACTAAAGTGGCATCCAAGTTAGTCTAGACTAGAGGCAGAACTATGTGTGTGTTTGTGTGTTGGCTCATCTAGAAGGGTGTGTCCATCATGCTGCCCTTTGCCGCAGGGGAAACCATCCCACAGCTCCTCTCCTGCCACCTCAGCCACTGCAAGTGTATTTCTTTCTGCACCTGGAGCACACACACAGACATGCATGCGAGTATACAAGATGTTGTAATTGTTACGTGATTTGTGGATCGTGTGCACTCACCTCTTGATTGAGGAAGCAGTAGAGGATTGAGACTAGCAGTCCCTGGAAGAGAAGAAATAGAACGGTCGATCGTTGCAGATGTAAACACCCTGCAGTCTTCTTCAAAAGCAATCTATGGCGCCACAAACAAATAAATTCAAACACTATTCATGTTCCTCCAGGAAGAGGAAGCTTACACAGAAATGATTCCCTGAATTTAAATCTTCTGATGAACATTGCATTGACATCACTAACCAAATGGATCCGCATGGTTTATTTCATGTTTATTTTCTCCTCAAATGTCTATTTACATCAATAAAGGGACAGATAACACCTTCATAATTTGCATCCCAGAAGAAAGAAACTTATTTAATAAATTGAAGAAAAAAAAACACTGAATTTTCAGTGCATTTCCAGTAGCATTTATTTTACCCTAAACCAGGGGTCCCCAAACTTTTTCCTGTGAGGGCCACATAACTTTTCCCTTCTCTGATGAGGGGCCGGGGTCAGTTTGTAACAGAAAAAGTGTGACGATTGTAGGAATGCCTAAATGTAAAAATTTATTGTTTTTAGAAAGCCACAATCAAATAACCCTTTCTGGATTTTTTTTCACGGAACAAAAATAATGTAATGTAATGTAACGTAATGTATTGTATTGTATTAGATTGTATTGTATTGTATTATTATATTGTACAGTGCTTCCTTGTTGTTCTTTTTTTGTTTTTTGTTTTTTTCTTTCAAGTCACTTTATTATTATGTCTCCCTATGTACGGTATTCTTTTTTTTTTTCTTCTTCTCTTTGTTGGTGTGTGTGTGCTATGGACCCACTGTGAGATTCCGGAATAAAGATCATATATGTATATATATTATTATATTATAATAAGAAGTTTTTGAGTCCGTGCTGCTCGCGAGTAGAGCCCGCAGAGACTAAAAAAAAAAAAAAAAAATCATGTTTATGAGACAGACGGCAATAAGGGAAAAGTTTAACTGGCTGTCGCGCCCAGGACAGCGCCATCTTTGAGTTAGTGTCAATAAATTGTTACTTTGCTATCAAAAGCTCTATTTGTCTTGTTGTTTATCTTATTTTGTAAAAGGAAAACATTATTCAGATGTTTGGGATGTAACTAAAGCAAAAAAAATAGCTGTGTATATGTCAAAGTTATGTTTGAAATGTATACTTCCACAAAAAGCTCAATTTCTCCGTTTTTTCATCAGAAATTGGAAAATTGCTCAAACTAAGCTATTTTCTAATGCTGATTTGTAAAGAATTTCTGCCGAAAGAAGAGTCTAATCTTTCTTTTGGTGGGTTCCATGTTTATATAGCAATTGAACAGAATTTTCCGTGGGCTTTGCAAAATCAGTCAAAATCCAGTAAAACTGCCGGGAGCCAAGGGCCTTGCTCCGGTGAAAATGGCTGGGAGTGAATGAGTTAATGATGGAGATACACTGCCCTCTGGTGGCAGTGTTGAGTTTGACTGGACTCTTGCCTTGGCTTCTATGACTGAGTAGGACACTCGTCTGACATGGATATAGGACAGCTGCCCTCTCATTTGGCCCATATTAGGCTGTAAGTTTTTTCAGATAATATATGTATGTTTTTGTATGTATTTGTAATTAAGTTTAGAGCTACAGTTTATGGAGTTAGGTGTGAGCGATTTGCTATAAAATTGTAAATACGGTAGCATTCATAGCATTTCAGCTAGCGGACTTTTGCAAGGCAAATTAGGCTAATTTAATCTATTAAATTTACATTTTGATCAGACGAGATGGACGTTTGAACACCAATTGTTTTGTGTCAGGTGTTTCATTGTTAAAATGTGTGTCATTTTAAACAAAAATTGTCAACAGTGAAGGAAGGAAAAAGCTTAAAAAAACACAATTGCCTTGTTTGCTAACTGTCAAGCTGAACAACTTCAATGTTTAGTGAGGAGAGAACACGTCAAGTTAATAAAGTTAAAATAAGATACTGTGTGGTACAATAAGGTACTGTTTACGCAAACAAAAAAACAACTGACTGGAGACAATGGCGGACGAGACTCCGGTGTCATAAAGTCGAAATCGCGTAAACCGAGACCGTCGTAACCCGTAACCTGTCATGATATCGCCCAGCACTAGGTTCCATTGTATTGAGAGCTGGCACTAGTTTTCGAAAATCTATTCATGAAAACAAATAAGAACAAAAATCTTTCATTATTGCTGAACGGGGCAAAAGGTTGCAGTTACCTGGAAAGATCCGATGCAGAGCTCCAGACAGAGGCGCAGGTTAACATTAAAGTAGTCAGGCAGGAAATTGAAGAACATGTAGTGGGTGCCAAACAGAGGGATAAGCAGCAGGGTTGACTTGGTCAGTCGTCTGGCGATAAGAGAGTAATTTAACACTTGGCTCACAGGAACTGTGATTGCAATTTCTGACAACAAACATTGCAGTGTAATCCCAAATAGTTGAAATAGTCATAGTTATAACTATTAAGGTCATAACAGTCAAATGTCGTTATGTAGTTGACTGGGCTAGTTTTGAGCGATTCATGCCACTTTAATTGAATAGGGCTTAACTCCTTGATGCCTGAATTTACATTGAAGAAATACTATATGAATATTGAAGAAATACATAAGTATATAAAAACAGTAGTGCTGCAACGATTACCGTATTGGCCCGAATATAAGACGGCCCTGATTATAAGACGACACCCTCTTTTTCAAGACTCAAGTTTGAAAAAAGACTTTTTGAACATCAAATTAATTTTTATACAGAAAATAATTACAGTACATCCGAAACAAATAATTATAACAATATATTTGAGAGAAAAAGCATGTTATTTTGCCTCATTCAAATGTTAATATCTGAACATTTAAATATGTAAACTAAAGTGCAATCACATTCGTAAATTAAGGGATTCTGGTTTTTGAAACTTAAATAAACCAATCTATTTTAATAAAACAACAAAAATGCAATAACTGCATTAACCATCAAAGTGAAGTCTAACTGTAACTGTAGTGTTGAAACAAATCTGAATAAGGAAAAACATTGCAATAAAATAATGCAAACTGGTCAAACTAAAAAGAGTAGCTGAGATCTGTCAAGACAGAACATCACTTCAATGATATCTGGCGCCATCTAGCGTCGTCAATGGTGAGAGTAGCTGAGATCTATCATGACAGAACATCGCTTCAATGATATCTGGCGCCATCTAGCGTCGTGACTGGGTATAATGTTTAGACTGCGAATATAAGACGACCCCCTCTTTTTCAGTGTTATTTCAATGCAAAAAACACTGTCTTATATTCGGCCCAATACGGTAATTGATTAATTCAATTAATTCGATTTAAAAAAGCTTTGAATCAAATTTTGCTGCTTCGAGTATTTGTTTAATTAAGGTGGCATTGTAATGGTTTGTTTTGAAAGTGTTTGCATTTAGTTTTATTAATTTGGGTGGATACACTGCCCTGTAGTGGCAACAGTGAATATGACAGAATTCATTTAACATGGCTGAATACAGCTGCTCCCTGTTAAGGCAGACATAAGGTTTTGTTTAAGCTAATATGTTTTTTAATGCGTTTGTAATTTAGTTTAGGGGTCTATTTAGCTGCTTTTTGTGGGGATATGTGTTTGAATGATTTGTTAAAAGCATTGTAAAAAAGAAACGTTTGCATTTTATAGCATTTAACCTAGCGGACTTTTGTTTCGCAAGCTAGCTAATTGTTCTTTTGTTGTACCTCGATCCTCATTTATTAATTTTTTTATATCATTTGAGACTAAGCTCAGGAATTTTATTCCTAAATGAAAGTGCAATTCTGCATAATTTAAAGAAACCCTTGGGAATTTCATTTTGTATTTGCATTTAATGCTCTTTTGAAAGTGCAATCTTAACAACACTTTGTTTTACATTTCCTAAAATTTATTCTGCAACACATTAAATGTTCCTAGTCCGACGACTCGATTACTCAAACTAACTAGTTGATTTATCGACTACTAAAATAATCGATAGCTGCAGCCCTAAAAACAGTTATGATTAAAAGAAAATATAGAAAATTAAACCGTAAAATACAGAAAAAAATTTCAAATCAAAATGATTTTAAGTATTAAATGTAAGTATAGATAATATGGTTCTACATTTTGCTAAATTGTGTGGTATGCTTAAAAAATTAAGTAACCATACAGTACGTAACTAAAATACAGTGTAATCTCGATACAATGTTTTTTTTTTTTTTTTGTTTGTTTTTTTGTTCTTTGAATTTATGTATATCAGTGTCTGATATGCATTTATACAACCATCAAAATGACAACAAAAGCAGCATGTCAAAGACAAACAAGGGGAGGAATCACCTGTACTGTGAGGAGTTGTTGAACTGGATCAGGCGAGGGCTCAGCTTCTGGATCAGGATTCGGACGATGTTGACAAAGAGCATAAAATTGACCTATGGAAAGATGATGAAATAACAATAAAGGGAGGTGGTAGAGAATTGTGCCATTATTCCACACAACAGCAACAATTTGTGCACCAGCGCATTCAACTGAATGAAATGGACGTGTCAGGCACAAAAGACATTCATTGAAATTTTTGGCTGTTTATCAGCAGACGGAAAGCATCTCAACAAAGATGACGGTAAACAAGTCATCTGCATGACAATTCGGAAGATGTGTTGTGCAGCAAAATGGGCGTCATTTACCACAATAGACACCACAATCGGGCCCTTTATGATCCACCAATAGAGCGAATCCTCATTGATGTCCCAGCATCTGCACGTAGGAACAGGAGACATTTACTGACATAACCTTTAGATAGTATGTTTTAAACCAGAGGAGTAATCTTGTTTGAGATGAGGATGCACTTATTTGAAAGGTCAATTAAATTTCTATATAGCACTTAACATTTAGATTTCTTGTTAATCAGATTGTAAGGAACATGCTCGACATGTGCAAAAGGGAAAAAATACAAACGCAGTGTCTTCAAAATACACCCTGGACCCGATCCACAATACAATGAAGAACACAGGAACACCTGTGGAGTAAATATAAATGTGGTGAGGCATAAAATAGAGCAGTGGGTCTCCAACTTTTACACCAACTACCACAACCTAAATACCTAAAGTCTAAAAAATCTAAACTCTTTCACAGTACACATACATATACAGTGGGGCAAATAAGTATTTAGTCAACCACCAATTGTGCAAGTTCTCCTACTTGAAAAGATTAGAGAGGCCTGTAATTATCAACATGGGTAAACCTTAACCATGAGAGACAGAATGTGGAGAAAAAAAACAGAAAATCACATTGTTTGATTTTTGAAGAATTTATTTCCAAATTAGAGTGGAAAATAGGTATTTGGTCACCTACAAACAAGCAAGATTTCTGGCTGTCAAAGAGGTCTAACTTCTTCTAACAAAGTCTAACGAGGTTCCACTCGTTACCCGTATTAATGGCACCTGTTGTAACTCATTATCGGTAGAAAAGACACCTGTCCATAACCTCAGTCAGTCACACTCCAAACTCCACTATGGCCAAGACGAAAGAGCTGTCGAAGGACACCAGAGACAAAATTGTAGACCTGCAGCAGGCTGGGAAGACTGAATCTGCAAAAGGTAAAACGCTTGGTGTAAAGAAATCAACTGTGGGAGCAATTATTAGAAAATGGAAGACATACAAGACCTCTGATAATCTCCCTCGATCTGGGGCTCCGTGCAAGATCTCACCCCATGGCGTCAAAATGACAACAAGAACGGTGAGTAAAAATCCCAGAACCACACGGGGGGACCTAGTGAATGACCTATAGAGAGCTGGGAACACAGTAACAAAGGCTACTATCAGTAACACAATGCGCCACCAGGGACTCAAATCCTGCACTGCCAGACATGTACCCCTGCTGAAGCCAGTACACATCTAGGCCTGTCTGCGGTTCGCTAGAGAGCATTTGGATGATCCAGAAAAGGACTGGGAGAATGTGTTATGGTCAGATGAAACCAAAATAGAACTTTTTGGTAGAAACACAGGTTCTCGTGTTTGGAGGAGAAAGAATACTGAATTGCATCCGAAGAACACCATATCCACTGTGAAGCATGGGGGTGGAAACATCATGCTTTGGGGCCGTTTTTCTGCAAAGGGACCAGGACGACTGATCTGTGTAAAGGAAAGAATGAATGGGGCCATGTTTCGAGAGAGCTTTCAGCATGACAATGATCCCAGACACACAGCCAGGGCAACAAAGGAGTGGCTTCGTAAGAAGCATTTCAAGGTCCTGGAGTGGCCTAGCTAGTCTCCAGATCTCAACCCCCACAGAAAATGTTTCCCAACGACAGCCCCAAAACATCACTGCTCTAGAGGAGATCTGCATGGAAGAATGGGCCAAAATACCAGCAACAGTGTGTGAAAAGCTTGTGAAGAGTTACAAAAAACGTTTGGCCTCCATTATTGCCAACAAAGGGCACATAACAAAGTATTGAGATGAACTTTTGCTATTGAACAAATACTTATTTTCCACCATAATTTGCAAATAAATTCTTTAAATATTAAACAATGTGATTTTCAGTTTTTTTCCCCCACTGTCTCTCATGGTTGAGGTTAACCCATGTTGACAATTACAGGCCTCTCTAATATTTTCAAGTGGGAGAACTTGCACAATTACTGGTTGACTAAATACTTATTTGCCCCACTGTATAACAGACATAAAATACATTAGCATGCTAGGCCCAAATTTCCATCAAAAATGAGAAATAATATTACATCTACAGCAATACAATAGGAAAAAAGTAGTCATTTTGGAAAACTAATGAAAAAAACAAAAAAAGCCTATACATGACATAGCCTATACTAGGGGTGTGACAATATATCGAAAAGGTGATGTATAGCGATAGTTTGTAGCCCAAAAGGTTATCGATATGCTCCCACCAAGAATCAATATGTCGTTTTAAAAAGGTGTCACTGTTTAAAAAGAAATTAATAAATAAATGAAACCAACACATTGCCAAAAAAAAAAAAAATCTTCCATTAGAATAGTGTCCCTGTTAACTCAATGGCACGGAAAACCGAGCATTAACAGTCAGTTTTGTATGCATTTACAGGTCACTTCCTATTCATTGTTTCCCTGTTGACTTTAACCCCTTTCACATATACATGAACACCGTTAAAATCCCGGGATTTAAACGGGTAGCCCTTGCATGTGAAAGCAATTTCCCGGGTCGACTGACACGGAGATTACGCGGACATTTAACGGGTCGCGTTTTAGTATTATGTCCGGGATTTTCCCGGGACGAGGCGTGTTTGAAAGCACGCTTTTGATTCCCGGGTCACAGCACAATGGCTGATGTCGTTTAAGGGTTTATCAAATGCCAACAAAAATATACGCGATCGCGGAAAAGGTGGAATAACACAATGGGTCCTTGACAGTAGCTCGACAGGGATCAATAACACTAACCTAAGCAGTAGGCAGCGAGCCGATAAGACAACAAAACAAATACACTCAAATACTAGCACAACATAGGGGATTTCAACACAAGGGCGGCAGACGAACAAGCTAGCAAATGTATGAAATTCAAGAGTACAAGGTGTCGAATGGCATCCAGTTAGTTAAAATCCTGGCACCCTTCTCTTGGATTGCCTGGGCTTAAATATTTGATGAGCTTGAATTGGCTGCAGGTACGACGCTGGGTACGCTTCCACAACCGGCTCTTTAACAAAACACGATCTGACCAACAGCGTTTGACAGCAGATGCTTACCAAATATGACGTAATGTGCGGGTTATAAAATCGTGAGAGAGCGCGAGTCTAAAACACGGGACAAGTCTGTGAAAGTGTCCAACCTGCGTCATTCCCTGGATATCTCTCCATGTGTGAAATCAATGACGTGGGTAAATCCCGTGTCACCTTACACAGGAATTTCCCGGGATATGTGTGTGAAAGGGGCTTTAGAGTCACTTCCTATTCATTTGGGGAAATTCTTGAGTCACTTCTTTTTCAGTGAAGGAATTCGGCTTCCCAGCCAAGCCGTCGGAACAGCGACAGCCGAACCAGTAGGTGTCCCGCTGGCGCAGCCCCAGCAAGTCGGCCGGAAAGCCAAACTCCGCGCGTTCACTCCAGCGTTAACCTTTTGTACTGACTCCATTTTAAACTGTTTAAAGAAGGCTCACCGAAAACAGGTTGACAATTTATTTGTGGACAGTGATCAAAAAGCAAGGCAAAACAGACGACTGAGAGGCAATGCTGGATCCAGGGTCCGCAAACCAACGGATACATTGGAATGTTCCCGAGAAGCGACAGTTGTTAGCTAAATGTTCAATCTTTTGAAAGTTGCGTTGGAGTGGGCCGGGCGGAAGGCGTGCCTGGGTGTTGTATTGGGATAATCCTTCTGTGGCAGGTTTAACCCTTTGATGCCTGCAATATGAAGCAATTGTCACAAAATTTGAAAAGTAAGGTCTTAATGAAACCTTTTTTTTCAAATTTGTAAAAATGAAAACATTAATATGTGTAATAAGCGCTCTAATATCTATAAGCCTTGCTAAATCCTGTTTTTTTTTTTCTCATGGAACCTACAGATGCATGAGTTGACGTGCATCCATTAGTTTTTTTTTTTTGAGGAAAGATATTTCAAAATTCTGAATTTGTCTCAAAATCATGAAATTCTAAGTGTATCAAATGTGATACATTTGGCAAGAAGGGGTTAAGCAGTCAAGTTCGAGTGTCATCTTTCGTGGCTGGGTCGTGGTTGCCACGGCAACTGAGGTGGGGGTTCGGCATGCCTCGACGTCTAAGGCGCCGAGCTATCAACTTGTTGCCTTGGTAGGGCGGGGGTGCCCTGACCCCACCGAAGAGATGCTGACGTCTTTTCCTTTGCTTATCAGGCGAGGGCTGATAAACTGCTCCAGTTTAATGTGTCAAAGGGCATGGAGCTTGTTTCTTTAAACTATGGTTAAATGCTTTACTATAATGAATGTGTTAGACTGATGTTATACGGTGTCTGCGAGAAAAGTAACTATCCCCTTCATCAGTAATCCAAAATCAACAGGAAGTGACCTGTAAATGCCTCAAAATCAACAGGAAATGGCATGAACTGTCCCAAAATGAACTCCTTGCCTGGGATTGACTGCCACTGACGGCCATAGACGTCCAATCCGTTTGAAGTGGGAGGGACCCTCCTAGTTCAAGCGGATTGGACGTTTACTAGTGATAAACTCAGCAAAAGGATGAAAATAGCTTGTTTTCTGTTTATTAGTCGTATTGTAGAATATCCTGATTTCCGGATCCATGTATCGATAATTGTTGTATCACCTTATCGTGAGATAATTATCGTGAGCCTGGTATTGCAAATCATATCGTATCGTTAGCTATTCAGAGGGGCCAACCCCTACCCTAAACGTGTAAGGTTTTATTCCAAAAATAAAGAAAAAAATAAAATAAAGATATATAAAATATAAGGAAATTGTAAGAATAAAGTCAAAGTTCATGTTTAAGTTCAAAATAGTATAAGCAATAAAAATGACATAAATTCCATCAAAATGTTTCGAACGTTAAAGTTGACTAAAAATTCGACCTAAAATATTAAATTGAGCATAAAAGTTAAAACTGTACTTGGGCGTGATTCATTCTAATAAAACAAACGAAAGCCCGAGCACCTTGAGTTCTAACACCACACTTTGAAAATCACTTATCTACAAGAACAAATATTGACAATAAATTAGTTAATATTATGAAATATGATTTCTAAGCGCATTAATGTTGCAATTGACCCTTGTGTCCAGGAAAAAAAAAAAAAAGACATTTAACTCGTTTGCTCCCAAAAACGTATAGATAGGTTCTATTTTTAATTGTTTCAGTGTCCCAAAGACGTATTTACACGTCTTTTACGTTGTTTTTTTTTCACAAGAGACATCTGTAGTTTCTGATTCAACTTAGCTCCAAAGCACAATGCTGAAAATTAATTTTAAAGCAATAAAACTGGCCACTGGAGGGCAGTAGCGCATTTGGTAAGACCCGCAACCCGATTCAACGGAACAAATGGACGGGGCGCCAGCGGAAGACGACTGAATGCACGTCCAGGATACCAGGCAGTGGACGACCGAGCAGAACAACCGGGAGGATGCCCGGGATGCCAGGCGCTGGACGACTGAGCAGAACGTCCGGGACCACCAGTGCAGCGGACGATGCCGTTGAGTCCGTGCTGCTCGCCGAGCAGAGCCCGCGCCGCCGTGCTCGGCCGCTTGCGTCCCCCGCACCTTCCAGTGTCCCGTGACTCAGCCGGAAACGCACACAGCCAAACCAGTTCCCCCCCAGGAACACAAGTTCCCCAGGCAAACTCCACCAGGGGCAGAGGCAGTGGTCACCACAAAAGAAAAAAAAAAGAAGACTAAAAAAAATCCATCTTTATGAGACAGGCGGCGATCAGGGAAAAGTTTACCCCGGCTGTCGCAGCCACAACGGCGTCATTTCTCAGTTAATTATGTGTAAATAAATTGTTACTTTGCGATCAAAAGCTCTATTTGTCTTGTTGTTTATGTTACTTTGTAAAAGGAAAACATTATTCAGATGTTTGGGATGTAACTAAAGTTATGTTTGAAATGTATGCGTTTACAAAAAGCTCAATTTCTCTGTTTTTTCATCAGAAATTGGAAAATTGCTCAAACTAAGCTTCTAAAGAATGGAAAAAGATATGAACTAACTTTTTTATCTGCTGAAAGAAGAGAGTCTAATCTTTCTTTTGGCGGGTTCCATGTACAGTGCTGCTCAAAAGTTTGTGAACCCCCTCAACATTTTGGAATTTTCTATTATTTCAACCTGATTTCCTAATCAATCAATTCAGTAGTTTTTTTGTTTGTTTTTTTAACAGTTGTGTTGTCGAGACTAAATTAAAAAGAGTTTTCATCAACTGATGTAGGTGCAAAGTTGAACTGTTTGGTCACAACCAAAACCGCCATGTCTGGCGAAAAGTCAACACTGCATACCACCAAAAGAACCTTCTCCCAACAGTGAAGCATGGAGGTGGGAATGTCAAGATCTGGGCTTGCTTTTCATCCTCAGGACCTGGACAACTCCACATAGTCCAGGGAATCATGAATTCTGAGGAATATTGTCAAATCCTAGAACATAACCTGACGCCATCTGTTTTGAAGTTAAAGCTTGGCAGAAGGTGGATCATGCAACATGATAATGATCCAAAGCATTCCAGCAATACAACCAAGGAATGGCTGAAAAAGAAGAAGATTCGTGTTCTGGACTGGCCCAGTCAAAGTCCTGACCTAAATCCCATTGAAATGCTGTGGCGGGACCTGAAGCGAGCAGTTCATGCCAGACGCCCATCAAACCTCTCTCAACTGACTGCGTTCTGCAAGGAAGAATGGGCAAAAATACCCCAAAGTAGATGTGAGAGGCTGATTAGTCACTACAGAAACCGTTTGGTTGAGGTAATCTCTGCAAAAGGAGGCGCAATATCCTATTAACTGAAGGGGTTCACATACTTTTGCACACATGTTATCTGAGTTTTTCTTAAATCAACCACTTTTGTTAAATAAAGAATGACAATATAACTATTTCTTTTGTTTCAGTCCATTATTTGGAATGTCAGTATTGTGGATTTGGGTATAACTTAACATTTAATAAGGTTATTTTAGTTTTTTTTACAAAAAATCTGACCATCGCTGTGGGGTTCACAAACTTTCGAGCAGCACTGTATATATAGCAATAGAACAGAATTTTCTGTGGGCCTTGCAAAATCAGTCAAAATCCAGTAAAACAGTCGGGGGCGAAGGGGGTTGCACCAGTTAAAACGGCTGGGAGTCAATGAGTTAAAATGTCAAAGACTTGGCAAGAACTGACAATGGAAATATCGCTTTTGTCCATCCTAACTGGGCTCATTTCAACACCAATATGAGATTTTTACCATCTTTTATGCCATTTAAATTCACACAGAGAAATCCTTCACATTTTATCCCAGCCTAATCCTAATTAAATCATCAACTGCTTCCTTTGCCCTGCTCTGGTTCCCACTGGAGGTATCGTAATCTCCTCTCTTGATCACATTGAGATAAAGTTACTAAAGTGAATATGAAGCAACCAAAACTTTACAAGAAGTGATCCATGAAAGAGCAACATATCCCCATCCAAATTGCATTTTCTAGTTATAAGTGACGTTTGTTTTTCTTGAAAATGATGATTGTCTCACCCCATCCGAGCAGACTAAACCCCCACAAGCACCGGCGGCTACGGTAGAAGGAGGAGAGCAGCAGGGAAGTGAGGTACAGTGCCTCTACCAAGAGCCAGAAGAAATTGGCCATGACGCAATAGTGGCAAAAGACCACGGCGGCCTTACAGGCAAACTAGGAAGAGCACAAGATGAGGAATTAATAGGAGCTCTGTTTAATGATTATTATTGTGGATGACCCCTTCTTGCCTTACGGTGGAAAGAGTGCAGTGGTTAGTGTCATCGCTGGAGAACAGAGTGGCGTCCTTGATAAACACTGCCGCAGCTTTCAAGATGAACGTCATGAAGAGTTGGATGTGGATGAAGTTCCTTGCGCAACGGAGTCTCCTAATGAATAAGTAAGAAAAAATATTTAATATTTTCTTGTGTATTCACTTGCTATGATTATTTATGTTAGGGCTTAAACTAATGATTATTTTAATCATCGATCCATCTGTGGATTTAAAAAAAAAATTTAGCAAGAAGCTGACATTTGGGACATTTTCAAACAAGTACCACCTCAAAGAATACTTGGTTTTCTTACCAAGATTGCCATGGTTACCACCGTCAGGGCTCTCATCCACAGACATGGACAAAATTATTGGAACCCCTGGAATATTTCCCCCAAAAAATCTCACAGAAATTAATGCAATTACAAATGTTTTCAGTATGAATGTGTTTATTTCTTTGATGTGCATTGGAAAAACACAAAAAGTTGAAGAAAGCCAAATTGTACACAATTTTACACAGAATGCAAAAAATGAGCTGGACAAAATTGTTGGCACACTCAACTCAATATGTGGTTGGGCATCCTTTAGAACAGAGGTCCTCAAATACAAATCTTGAAGGTCCACAATTATTATTATTTTTTTTTTCATACAAGCATGGGTCCATTTGTTTAAGTCAGTCAAGTACAAAGCAGGTCGAAGGTGGTAAAGGTGGTTTTCTTTAGACCAAACAAAAATACAATGGACATTCTCATTAAATAAAAATAAATTAACAAAACATTTTTTTGACTTAAAATAAAAATTAAAAAAAATAAAAAATGCAAGAACAATCTTTACACATGTACACTAAATTATGAACTCGATCTGTCATTAAGGTGCAAACATAACAATTATTGACAGTAATTTTAACTGTAAAACATTGCTCAGTGAGAGAAAATGCATTTGGGGGTCACAAAGCCGTTTACCCACATCATCAGCCAGTACTTCAGTGCGTCTTGTGATTGATAAATCTGAGAGTGAGATTTGATTATTGTTGCCATTTCCTCCTTTTCTTTCCCTTTCAACATTGCTGTCATCACTTCATACACTCTTTTATTATTTCTCCATCAGAGAACGGCTTCTTTTGTTTGTCATTCCATTCTTCGTTGAAACGGCAATTTTTGTTGTCCACTTTTCTTCTCTTGGTCAAAAGATTCGTTCTATTGGTGGCACGTGTGGTGTTAGTGAACGTTGCTTAACGTTGTGATCTTCTACTGGTGGCATGTGTGGTGTTAGTGAACATTGCTTAACATTGTGATCTTGAACGTTGCCCGCATGCAGCGAGAGTGCCAGGGTAACACGGGGAAATATATAAATAAATAAATCACGTTTGCTCACAGTATGACTCATGTTCTTGAATGAAAGATAAAGTACACGACAGCATGTACAAACAGATTGCAAAGTGCCGGGTGCGACTCGTGTTTGAGGTTGCTGACGCTGTAGCGGTCCGTCCACACTAACTAGTAGCATGCAGGCTCTCTCAGCCAATCAGCGGATCCATGCACGCTCTCTCAGCCAATCAGCGCATCCACACAGGCTCTCTCAGCAAATCAGCGCACCGTTGTCATAGCGATAACAACAGAAGTCCTATATATATATATATATATATATATAAAGTTGTAAAGCAATAAAACTGCAACAAAGATTGAATGAAATGAACAAACAAATATGTTGTTTTTTTTATAATGGGTCAAAATTATTTTTCAAACAGATTATGTGACTAGCACCTTAGACTAACATTTGCTTTGCATATAATTTTCAAAAAAAAAAAAAAAAAAACTAGGGGAGGGCAGTTTTATTTTTCAAATGATTTTTTTTGTCTTTGAAAATATTTTTGTGTTCAAATGCAAATTTTTCAATCTCAAATATTTTTCGCATTCAAAAACATTTTCTATGATTGAAATTTTTCTTTTTTTTTTGATTAAAGTGATTTTTCTTTTTGAAAATATATAAATATAAATATATACACAAATCAACATTACTTCAATCAAAAAAGTTGCTTAAAAAAAACAACAACAACTTGACTCCAATCAAAAAAAAATCAAAGAAAAATAGCTTTCATATGCATTTTTTTTTTGTTTCAATTTTTGCATTCAAACACATTCTTTTTTAATTGAAGCAACTTTTTTTGATTGAAAATATACTGTATATTTTGATTGAAGCAACTTTTTTTTTGATTGAATAATAAAGGCACAAATCAACCTCCATATGGCTCCGCCCAGGGGATACAATTTTCGACAGGTGTAACTACATTGGCACGACACCAGCGGGCGTACCATATTCAATGGTTGACGATCTTGGCGAAAAGTATTGCCAAAGCAGCCTGATTTAGAATTCCGATCGAGAAGGATGGGAATCAAAAAACGCTTATTTTCAACTTATTATTATAAAAATTCTTGTAATTTTATTGCTGACACTGCATTTTGGGGTCATCATCATGTTGCGCCCCCCTGCCCTAAAAGTCAAACTCCGCCTATGACTAAAAATCAAACAGAATTTAGCGATAGAATAGTAGCGCATAGCGATAGATCGTCAATTCATACAAACGATGTATGTTGAAAAAAAGTTGTTGTTTTTTCGTACGTCCGTGGGTCCGCAGAGAGGTGTGGCATGGTCCGGTCGTGGACCGCGGTCCGCTAATTCAGGACCACGGCTTTAGAAGAAATAAATTAAAGCAATCACTTCACATAACCTTGAACAAGTTTCGTGCACCTCTCAGATGGAATTTTGAACCACTTTTCTTTTGCGAACTGTTCCAGGTCTGTCAAATTTGAAGGGTGCCTTCTTGCAACAACAATTTTGAGATCTCTCCATAGTGTTCAAGATGATTTAGATCCAGACTCATCGGTGGCCACCTTAGAATTCTGCAGCGCTTTGTCTCCAACCATTTCCTGGTGCTTTTTAAGGTATGTTTTGGGTCATTGTCATGTTGGAACACCTCTGACGCAGACCCAGTTTTCTGACACTATATTTCATCACTCCTTTCACACTGTCAAGGCACCCAGTGGCAGCAAAATAACCCCAAAACATCATTGGACCTCCACCATGTTTGACTATAGGCACTGTTTTCTTTTCTTTGTAGGCCTCATTCTTTTTCTGGCACTGGGCACTGGTCTCCAACCATTTGTTGATGCTATTTGATGTAGGTTTTGGGTCAATGTTGGAACACCCATGACCGGCCCAAAACATTTTGATAGTCTCCATATTTCACGAGTCCCTGCACACTGTCAAGGGACACAGTGTTCATTATATTTATTCAGATTTAGCGTTGTTTTACATTCTATTTTTAATTGTTTCAGTGTCCCAAAGAGGTATTTATACGTCTTTTACGTTTTTTTTTCCATCTCTGGGTTCTGATTCAACTGAGCTCCAAAGCACAAAGCTGAAAATCCATTTTAAAGCAATAAAACTGGCCACTGGAGGGCAGTAGCGCATTTGGTAAGACCCGCAACCCGATTCAACAGCAACGAACGGGGCCAGGCCGCACGGTCGGAGCGCCGGCGGAAGGATGCCAGGCGGCGGATGACAGAGCAGAACGACCGGAACCACCAGTGCAGCGGAAGATGCCGTTAAGTCCGTGCTACTTGCCGAGTAGACCCCGCAGAGACTCAAAAAAATCCATCTTTACGAGACAGGCGGGGAAAGGTTTACTCGGCTGTCACAGAGACAACAGCGTCGTCTCAGCGACAACAGCGTCATCTCTCAGTTAGTTATGTGTAAATAAATTGTTACTTTGCAATCAAAAACTTTATTTGTCTTGTTGTTTATGTTATTTTGTAAAAGGAAAACATTATTCAGATGTTTGGGATGTAACTAAAGCAAAAAATAGCTATTAAAGTCAAAGTTGTTTGAAATGTATGCTTTTACAAAAGCTCAATTTCTGTTTTTTCATCTGAAATTGGAAAATTGCTCAAACTAAGCTATTTTCTAATGCTGATTTCTAAAGAATGGAAAAAGATATTAACTTACTTTTTTTCCTGCTGAAAGAAGAGAGTCTAATCTTTCTTTTGGTGGGTTCCATGTTTATATAGCAATAGAACAGAATTTTCTGTGGGCCTTGCAAACTCAGTCAAAATCCAGTAAAACGGCCAGGAATGAAGGGCCTTGCTCCGGTGAAAATGGCTGGGAGAGAATGAGTTAAATGCTTCATTGAGTGCGACCACTCAAATCCGCTCAAGCTGCTCACTTACGCACAATGAGTTCCTACAGCAACAGTTTAAAAAGTTAAGCGATGATTGATGCATGCGGCACTTTGAAGCTTGACTTCCAAGTGATAAGATCAAACATTAAACGTCTGTCAATCATCAATAACTATAATAAGCAACTCCAGGGCACCGCCTGAACAACAAAGCACAGCAGGAGGGAGAGTGAGACTACGTGATTGGCCCGGGATGGCTCATTTGTATTTGTATTTTTTTTTTAATTGGAAAAAAAAAATCCGCGATGGACAGAGGGCGGAAAGTTTGAAGCGCAAAGTCGTGAGGGCAAACCAGTCAAAAACCTGGTCTAAAACATCACTTTGCCTTCATTTAATCAGTTTACAAAATGGGGCTTTGCGTTTCTAAGCATTCACCGAACCCCTGGGGTTCAATCAGAACCACTACACTAGAGGAAGCCTCAGTACAACTGCTAGCACACGTACCACACTCTAAGAACCACTGCTTCAAACAATTAATCAAAATAGATGAGGATTAATCGACTATTTGTTGCATTGTAATTAGAATCTGATTATATCTAGACATGTGCTCAGGTAAATTTACATGATGCACGACGTAAATACAAATCAGGCACCTTTTACAACGAATTAAATGAAAACCACGCTTGGCGTCATCTTAAAATTAATAAACAGGTGGAAGTGAGAAAGTTTTAACATTCCCTGGTGCTTCCCTCAATGTTTACACACACCTCACGCATTTCATTTCCACCTAGCTCAAACTCAACACCTAAGCTGATGTTTTCATCAGTAGTGACAGCGTGTGACTTCTTCCACCTGGGGAGGGTGTACGGACATCCTGGAGAAATGACAAACTAACACATTTTCAAGGTGATTCCTGGGAGGACCATCCCAAACTTCCAAACATATCACCTGCTGCACTTTTGTAGCGCAAACTTCAATTGATCACAGTAACTGCTGTTACTACCAGGGAAACTTTTTGTTGCAGTGCAACGGTCACTTCATGCTTTAGTCATTATTTGGCAAATGCATCCCTTATTAAGTCAACTTTTTCTCAAGGCTTTAGCAAAAATAAAGATGTTTATACACTGGCTTGGACAGAATTTCAATTGAGTACCTTCCAGATGTTTTTGACTTTTTCTCAAGTCCCTCTGGCAAAAAGGGCAACAGCCAGCCTTGCTGTAGCAGATGGTTGTATTGACTGTCTTATCTCCTGTGTCTCAAACAACAATTGACTTCCAAAGTGGGATGCCGGTTTGGATTCATTTACTGTACTTACTTACACAAAAGAGCATTTACCATGCCATGTTTGCCATGGCGTAAGAGGATGAGGGCTAAGGCACAGGGCAAGAAAGAGGTTTTCTTACAAAGTAAGGCTGCAGCTATCGATTATTTTAGTAGTCAATTAAGCTATCAACTAGTCAGCTCGAATAATCGAGTAATCAGATTAGGAACATTTAATGCGTTGCAGAATAAATTTTAGGTGATGTGAAACAAAGGCTTGCAAAGATTGTACAGTGGTACCTCTACATACGATCGCTTTGACACACGAACTTTTCGACATCCGACGTAAAATTTGACTCGCCATTTGTTTCTACATCCGACGACATGCTCGAAATACGACGACAATGGCAGCACCGCAGACGAATGCACGGCGGATTTTCTTGTGTGACAAATCAACACAGGTTTCAGAAAAGGTTGGTACAGGTGGTGAAACAAGGAAAAAGTTGATGCTTACCTTCGAAATGAAGATGCAAATGACAGAAAAATATGAGCGTGGGGTGGGCATCCGTGAAATGGCTCAACAATACATCTCCACGGTCCTCCTCCGACCATCGTTCGCCAGTCTTTATAAATTAAGCTGACAATTCTTATTGTCTCCAAAGAAATCGCCAGCTTCGCCACGTTTTCATCATTTCTTTTACAACTTATTCAACACAAAACGCCTGCTGTCTGCCGCAATTGATGGTGTTCTCAAGAGAACATTCAAAGTGAAAGTGAAACTCAAGCTCACCGGTCTGTCTCTGGCACGTGAGCCCCGCGGTGCGTTCAGGTACACAAAAAAACGTCCGCCTTATTAAAACCGGATTCGTTACACTATTACAGGAATTATTATTATTCTTTTTATTACATTATTCCAATTTTGATTTATAATTTATTTGTTTTGCTACGTGTAATTGCCATTTGTAATAGCACCAGCAGTATTTTTTTAAGGATTTAGTGCAGGTTTTTGGGCTGTGGAACGAATTAATGGAATTATAATGTATTCCTATGGGAAAATCCTGCTCGACATACGACCATTTCGACTTACAAACAAGGTCCTGGAACGGATTAACTTCGTATGTAGAGGTACCACTGTACTTTTAAAAGAGCATTATATGTGAGTACAATATAAAATTTGTGTTTCTTCAACCTATTCAGAATTTCACTTTCATTTAGAAATAAATCAAAATAACTGAGCTTAGCTTTAAACGGTATTTAAAAAAATTTTTTTTTTTAAAAGGGCGGATCTAAGTAAAACAAAAGAACAATTGGCTAACTTGCATTTGTCTGCGGATCTAAGTAAAACAAAAGAACAATTGGCTAACTTGCATTTGTCTGCTAGCTTAAATGCTATAAAATGCTTTTCTTTTTGTACAATACTCTTAACAAATCGTTCAAACACACATTCACACAAAAAAACAGCTAAATATACAGTACCTATAAAATACGAATGCATAAAAAACATTAGCTTATGTTGGTCTTCAGCTTGATTCAGCCATATTAAATGAGTTACAGTATGAATGAAATGTTTATTGTCATCATCATCGGTATCATTGACAGTTGCAAAATGTGATATGATTAGCCCGAAGAAAGAAAGAATCGAAGAAAGACAAGGGCAGATGGGAGAAGCATATGCTTATCAATACCCGTCCCCTTGCAGCCAAGGACGCACAATCAAACATGGTAGAGTTGCATACATCATATTACATGAGCTTTTTTTTTCCACATGAATTTTCTTACCAAAAGTTATTGATTTGTCATAGCACTTAGCGATATTGTCGATTAGGGTGAGTTCATTGATTAGGGTGATTGTTAGATTTGTGTATTGAAGTATAGCCGAGGGAATCATGGAGGCCCACATCTGCTGCATATGGGCCTCCACTTCCCCCAGGCATCCTCCGAATATCCAGACGTCTAACGCTCATGTCCGGGCGTTGGTTTGGTGTAGGTCGCATTGTTGAGAAAATTCTGTCCAGTGAACTCAGCATCCAGTCATGCATCTCCATCGTGTACTGTTGTTACAGTTCAAGCAGCAGGCCCATACACAAGCAGTTAATGATACTGTATGTGTTTGCTACAGGGCATATTTTCAGGGCATGCAATGTTATGGTTATTTACGAACAATTCCCTCGCTTATCGACACTCCTCTCACACTCCCATAACTTTGTCTCGTCCCTGACATTCCATCATCCATTTGTTGTGGGAACATTATGTTATGGCTGTGTGTGTGGCAGTAGTGCTATGTATATTCACTGTTGCTTCTAGAGGGCAGTGTATCCACCCAAACCAATAAAACTAAATGCTAACACTTTCAAAGCAAACCATTACAATGCCGCGCCAATGAAACGAATACTCGAAGAAGCAAAATCCGATTTGAAGCTTTTTTTGTAATCGAATTAATCGATTAATCGTTGCGGTACTATGACAAAGCACTAGAGTTATATTCTTTTTTAATAGAATTAACTGAAAATACATTCAAAACTGTTTGTGAGTAGCAGTAGGAAGGAAGGAGTAGGTAGAAGGTTTCGGACATGTGCAGATGAGCGAGTTATTGCTCGTGTTGCGTTCAAGAACTGCTCGGATTTCTAGCCATCAACCACATTGCTGTCCGCGACAATGTGGACCCCAGCACGTCTACTGTACATCATTTTACTAGACTCGTCAAGTGTCGATATACACAAAAATGTCCTTTACATCTTATCCATATGTGAGGACTGTCAATCCTCCCCGTGTTTTATTCCAAGACATTGTCGAGGACAGCAAGGTGGCCGATGGCAAGAAATCCGAGCAGTTCTTGAAAGCGCTACAAAGGTAAATGAGAAAGCCCTCAAAGCCAGTTACCTTGTTGCTGAACTTGTTGCTAAATCCAAAAAGTCCCACACTGCGACAGAGACATTCATACTACGTTGCTCCACATAAATACTCATTGGCTGCCATTGACAGTCAACATCAAATACCGTATTGGCCAAATATAAAATCGCCCTGATTATAAGACGACACCCTCTTTTTCAAAACTCAAGTTTGAAAAAAAGACTTTTTGAATACCAAATTAATTTTTATACAGAAAATAATTACAGTACATCTGAAACAAATGATTATAACAATGTATTTGAGAGAAAAATCATGTTATTTTGCCTCATTCAAATCTTAATATCTGAACATTTAAATATGTAAACTAAAGTGCAATCACATTCGTAAATGAATGGCTTCTGGTTTTTCAAATGTAAACCGATCTATTGTGATAAAACAACAAAATTGCAATAACTGCATTAACCATCAAAGTGAAGTCTAACTGTAACTGTAGTCTTGAAACAAATCTGAATAAGGAAAAACATTGTAATAGAATCATGCAAACTGGTAAAACTTGAGAGTAGCTCAGATCTGTCATGACAGAACATCGCTTCAATGATATCTGGCGCCATCTAGCGTCGTGAATGGGTATAATGTGTAGACCACGAATATAAGACGACCCCCTCTTTTTCAATCTTATTTCAATGCAAAAAAACACCGTGTTATATTCGGGCCAATATGGTATATTTAAACTAGGGGCACTGGCTGTGAATGTGCATCCTTTAGTGCCATTGACGGCACGATACGTCCAATCAATTTTGACTGGGAGCGGCTGTCAACGGTCAAAATGGATTGGACATCTCGCAGCGTCAACAGCAGCCAGTGAGATAAGCGGTAAGACATGGTGTACAAAATGAACACTGTGTGCACGCTCACCTAAAGAGCAGCAAAATGAGCACAGCAGCAGTCAGCACCAGCAGTGAAACGCTGTAGCCGATGGTGTAGATCAATTTCACTGTGGCAAAGTAGGTCTGCTCTTTCTGCACACATTAGGAAAAGAAGGTTTTTAGTTTCAAGGTCGATTATATCGGACAGCTGTGGCGAGACTAAAAAAAGTCTTGCATATTTTAATTTTAAAGTGATATCGAAAAGGCAGCGTGACAAATTGACTCAGGTGAAACAGCTTCTTAAGTCCTGTGAAATTAGACCTCGCAATCATTCCGATATCAAGTATGTTTTCATTACCTTTTCAAGATGCCGTGTGTGGCACCTAAAGTAGTTTGCTTGTAATTATCGCCCAGTAGCCACTTTTATATCTTTTAATGATTACACCTTATTCCCTGTGAAACAAGATAATTTCAAGTCATACCTAATGGATAAAAAAAGATTCACTGCCTGACTCAAGTATTCGCACATTAGGCCAGTGTTTCCCAACCTTTACCGAACCAACGCATATACCAGTCCCCGCAAAAATATGACCGGTATCAGTTTCACATGATAATTAACATGTTATTACATCGTAATTATCACATATTTAATATTAATAACTTTTTCCATGAGATTTTTATATTAATTATCATATTTTCATGTGATAATTACCTTGTACATGATGATTATCATGTTTTTGCTTGATATTTATCATGTATTACAGTTTTTACTTGATAGTTATAACATTTTTACATAGTACAGTAGTTATGTTTTCACATGAAAATTAATTTTGCACATGATAGTAAGAACTTTTCCACATCATTATGTTTTTACAAGATAATCATCACATTTTTTACAAGATTATTAAAGTTTTTCAAGTTCATTACAGCATTTAAAAACGATAGTTCTAACAATTTTGCATAATTATGTTTTCACATGATTGGTTTTCACGTTTTTAAAATGATTATTATTTACTTATTTATTAGTTCATGTTTATACATGATAGTTATAATGTTTTTACATGATCATTATCACACTTTTACGTGATAGTTACCTTTCTACAAGATAATTATCACGTTTTTGCTCGATATCTATCATGTTTTACATAGTTTAATTACAATTATTACATTTATTATTATTTTAATGTTTATAGTTCATAAATTGCAATTATAAGGTTTTCCCATGATAACTATCAAGTTTTTACATGATAGTTTTTCACATTTTTACATGATACGGTCTTCTTCTTTTCTGCAAAAAAATTGATCCTGGACTCTTCATTACATCGTGACACAAATACAACTTCTCACCTCTGGGATGTCGTCATCCACGCTGCAGGCGATGTGGTATGGCGGAAAGGGTTTGGACCAACCCCCATCAGTGCAATTTCGACTCACTAGCCCTTATGTAAAAGACGAGGAGATTAATTAGATTAGTTCTTACTAAGGGATATGCATAATCATGAAAAAAGGTGACAAAATCAAGATGGAAATGTGGCTTCATGGCCAGTCTACTGATTAACTGCTTTAATTTCAGATGAAATGGGAATGTGTCAAGAATTTGCTAACATAATTTATAGGCATGCAATGGACTAATAGGATGAGAATTATGTAAAAAAAATCAATAAATAAAAAACATTTAAAGCAATAGACAACACCTAGTATAAATGACCATGGGAAAGATGGTTGCTCAAAGTATTTAAGTATGCAAATCGAGCATTTCTCAAGAGTTCTGACAATGTAGAAAATAATGTTTAAACAAAACAAATACAGTAGTATGAAAAAGTATCTGAACCTTTTGGAATTTCTCACATTTCTGCATAAAATCACGATCAAATGTGATCTGATCTTTGTCAAAATCACAAAAACACACAAAAACAGTGTCTGCTTTAACCAAAACCACCCAAACATTTATAGGTTTTCATATTTTAATGAGGATAGCATGCAAACAATGACAGAAGGGGGAAAAATAAGTAAGTGAACCCTCTGCCTAAGGAGACTTAAAGAGCAATTGAAACCAATTTTACCAAATAATTTAAATCATGTGTGTGCCCAATCACTGATGAGTACTTTCAAGCTGCCCTGCCCACTATAAAACACACACCAGGTAAGAATTGTCTTGATGAGAAGCATTGTCTGATATGAATCATGGCTTGGTCAAAAGAGCCATTCTGAAGACCTACGATCAAGGATTTTTTATTTGTATAAAGCTGGGAAAGGATAAAAAACCATCTCTAAAAGTCTGGATATTCATCAGTCGACAGTCAGAGAAGATGTCTACAAATGGAGAGAGTTTGGCACTGTTGCTTCTCTGGCCATCCACCAAAAATGACGTCAAAAGTTCAGCGTAGAATACTCAGAGAGGTAAAAAAACAATCCTAGAGTGTCTGCTAAAGACTTACAGAAATCACTGGCACAGTCCAATATATCTGTGCACACATCAATTATATGTAAAACTATGGCCAAGAATGGTGTTCATGAGAGGACTCCACGGAGGAAGCCACTGCTGCCAAAAAAAAAAAAAAAACGTTGTTACTCGAACTTGAACACTCCACAGACGTTTTGGCAAAATATTTTGTGGACTGATGAAACCAAAGTTGAATTGTTTGGGAGTCACACACAACAGCATGTGTGGAGGAAAAATGGAACAGCTCACCAACATCAACACCTCATCCCCACCATGAAGCACGGTGGAGGGAGCATCATGATTTGGGACTGTTTTGCTACCTCAGGGCCTGGACAACTTGCCATCATTAAAGGAAGATTGAATTCAAAAGTTTTGCAGGAAAAGCCGAGGCCGTCTGTCAGACAGTTGAAGCTAAAAAGAGGATGGATGCTTCGACAAGACAATGATCCAAAACACAGAAGTTAAAATCAGAATGGTTTCAGAAGAACAAAATACACGTTCTGGAGTGGCCAAGTCAAAGTCCAGACCTGAACCCCATTCAGATGCTGTGGCATCACCTAAAGACAACGATTCATGCCAGACATCACAGGAATCTGACTGAACTACAGCAGTTTTGTAGAGATGAATGGGCCAAGATTAGTCCTGATCGATGTGCCTGACTGATTTGCAGCTACAGGAAGCGTCTGGTTGAAGTTATTGCTGCCAAAGGGGGGGCACAGTATAATAAATGTGATGGTTCACTTACTTATTTTTCCCCCTTCTGTCATTGTTTGTATATTCTCATTAAAATATGAAAACCTATAAATATTTGGGTGGTTTTAGTTAAAGCAGACTGTTTTTTCATCAGTGGGATTTTGACAAAGATCAGATGACATCTGATGGTGGCTTTATGCAGAAATGTGAGAAATTCAAAAATGTTCAGATACTTTTTCTTACCACTGTACCTACGAGCACAGCTGTTGTGTGACCAGCGACTGCATGCGCATACAGCACATAAACGCTGAAACACTCGAAACGGGTAAAAAGTGGCTCAGACAATAGGCGCACACTCAGACAAAGCTCAGACAAAGCTTCACTTCCTGTGTCCATTAAAGCGATTATAGCCCATTAACGGCGCATAACCGTGGGTACAGTTTGAGATTCTGTATTTGCATTTGATTGGCTAAATAGAACCGGCATTTAAAACGTCTGACAATGGCTATTTTGCCTACTTCCAGGAATTAGTGGCCCTTATTTACGTTTTTCCACTATAACACATCAGAAAAATGAAAATTAAGTGTCTTTTCATGATTCTTTCTCCTTGAATGAACATGATCAGATTGTTGTCTATACCTTTAACGGGCAAGTGACTGTATTTGGTCTTTTTTTTTTTTTTTTTTAATTGATAAAATGTGTATATTATTTTTGAATAAATAATTACATGTAAACATTTAAAAAATCTAAAATCAAATTTATTAAAAAAAAAAAAAAAAAACTAATAAAATCTTGTTATGGCTACTGTAAAGTAAATTTTATTATTTGTTTTAATTCATTGTAATAAAATGAATGCCCTTTTGATTAATGTCAATAAAAAATATTTTTATCTTATGGACTAGTTAAGTTTTTCATTCATCGCCATCAATGGCATGCAATGAGTTAAATACTAGGGCCGGGTGAGGGTGGTGGTGGAATAAACTGCAACCAGAGTGTATTTCTGTTTTTATTCATTTTAATTTCATTCGCAGTGAGAAAATGGATTGGACGCCTATATTTGCCAATGGCAGTCAATTAGTTAAACAAACATCTGATTTTCTCACTGCTATTCTGATAGAGAATAATCGACAAAGTGACTTTACTAATTATTCAAAAACAAATATATCCTATTCGTTCTCTCTATTTCGCGGGATCATGAATCTGTATGCAAAACGAGTCGAATATGCAGATGATTTTGATATGATTTGTCCTAATGACTCATTCAGGCTTTTTGATTACTGCTCTAACAAGCAAACGGGATGCAAATTGTCATCATCAACATAATTAGCGTCGTACCCGCCGAACATCAGTCGATGATCAGGTGACATAAACGCCCTACTTTGGGTGCCTTGTGTGACACAACATTACATTGTTCAGTCACTGTGATTGGATTTTTTTTTAAGGCAATTTAGATGACTGACTTTTCTACATCTACACTGCTGATAACCCTCCCATTGCGGATAATTAGCTGAGACCCCCGAGCATCCTATCTATATGAGTCATTCATTCTGTATAAAGACCAAATTACATGAATAAATGAATAGATTCTCAGCAACTCTGTGCCGAGCTAAAGACAAACTATTTTTCAAACAAGATATTGCACTCAAAAAGTCACCTGTGCTGTTTCTGAAAAGGGAAAACACAGCAGGGCACGCACTGCCAACCGTTTCCCCAACCGCAGCGTGGGGCCAACACACCACTGCGTCCCAGAATGCATGACAACCTGAGCGGAAAACAATTGCATGTTATTGTGAACATTTTCAACAAACTACAGCAGTGTTTTTCGTACATTTCACAGCAAGTAGCAACTTAAGTACTTGGCTTTTGTGGTACCACGATTATGGCTAACATTAACCCTTTAACACCGAACGTGTCGGCAACGACGCGTTTACGCATATCGTCTTTGAAGCTTCGTCACGCTGTAATTACGTCACCCACGTGCTGCTGGTTGGTCTCGTTTGAAAGTGCGGAAGTTGATGTCCACACCAGTTTTTATTTGAAGTCAATCGGCCCAGAAAAACGGGAGATAATGTCATTTGAGTTTTATAGTTTTATTGCACTCATAAATATGTATTAAAACGCTGCATGGACCATGTATTCATCTCCATATTTCCATCATTTGTTGTCCTTTTTCAAAACCGAAAGCAGCACAAAAGACTACATATCCCAAGAGCCGTTGTGATGTCAAGAAGGACGAACCAAATGTGATCATTTTTAATAAAATTTCCGAGGGAGGCGCCAACTATTGAAAGGGAGGCATGCGAAGCAAGCAACGGCCGATAGGTTTGAGCGAGCGACTTTGAAATGTGCAGAATAAATCTAAAACTACATTTAGCGCAAGCTAATGCATTATTTCATTAACTCAAGGAAGAAGATGAGCCGTATTTGTCGTTGTTTTCTTGGGATGAGTCAGCGTCTCGGCGAGTAGAAGTGACAGCAGCGCATAAACGGCGAAAGAGTAGGCTGTGTGACATTGTGTGTGACGCAGCTCCGTGACCTGTTCAAGAAGAAGCTTTATTGAGTGCGCAAAAAAAAAAAAAAAAACTTTATTGGGTCGCATGCCTGAAAGTATTGAATTGAACTGAACTACTTGTCAATATTTTTTAAAATACTTTTTTTCAATGTTATATATATTTTTTTCTTCACTATAATCTTTTCAATTTTTATGAAGATGTGTGTTCGAGAAGCTTGATTGCATGTATGTATATACTTTTGATAAGGTGATGGGTACAACACCTAACTTCACAAAGAGATATCCTCCAAACCCTTTTTGTGTTAGATGATATATATAACTTTTTTCTCTGACTATTTTGCACAGTATATAACCTGTTTTGACCATAGTATGTGTAAAGGCCAAAAACGCCTATGACCATTCCTACTGTTTGTGTTGAATTGTCAAACATAAAACTATTCAATCTTATTTTTTTCTATTGAATGTTTATCCTAACAAGTTGAATAAATATTATCAAGCTTCAAAACAGTTGGTCGAGCATGTTTGGTTGTCAATGGGACATCAACATTACAAATTTTGAAAAAAGATTTTGGGATTTGTTTTGTCTTTTTGGGTCCAAAATATGGATTATAATTGGTCAGTAAAGAAAACAACAGTTTAGACATGAAGTTCAAGGTGTCCTGAAAAAAGGGACCCAACTTGGCCATTGTAAACATTGTTTTCTTTGAAATATAAAGGCAACATCAAATGCATGCAAATTCGGCCAAAATAGGCTTAGGTGTTAAAGGGTTAAAGTAGTGTTTAGTAGTGTAGTAGACCAAAATGTTCACTAAAAAAGGCATTGGTTTGATTTGTTTTAATTAACAAGTGCTTGAACATTAAAAAACAGTGACAAAACATTAAACGTGAATGTTATGGTTTAAGTTGAATACCATTGAACGTTACTTGATATACACTGCTGGCCAAAAGTATTGGCACTTCTGCAATTCTGTCAGATAATGCTCAATTTCTCCCAGAAAATGATTGAAATTAAAAATGCTTTGGTAGTAATATCTTCATTTATTTTGGTTGCAATGAAAAAAAGACAAAAGACAATGGGAGAAAAAAAAATCTTTATCATTTTACACAAAATTGCCGGACAAAAGCATTGGCACCCTTTGAAAAATCACTTGATGTTTCTCTAATTTGTGCAATTAACAGCACCTGTTACTTACCTGTGACACATAACAGGTGGTGGCAATACTAATAATAATAATAAATAATAATTAATAATAACTAAATCACACTTGCAGCTAGTTAAAATGGATTAAAGTTGACTCAACCTCTGTCCTGTGTCATTGTGTGTACCACATTGAGCATGGAGAAAAGAAAGAAGACCAAAGAACTGTCTGAGGACTTGAGAAGCAAAACTGTGAGGACGCATGAGCATTCTCAAGGCTACAAGTCCATCTCCAAAGACCTGAATGTTCCTGTGACTACTGTGCGCAGTGTCATCGATAAGTGTAAAGCCCACGGCACTGTGGCTAACCTCCCTAGATGTGGAAGGAAAAGAAAAATTGATGAGAAATTTCAGCAAAAGATTTTGCTGATGGTGGATAAAGAACCTCAACTAACAACCAAACAAGTTCAAGCTACCCTGCAGTCCGAGGGTATAACAGTGTCAACCCGTACTATCTGTCGGCGTCTGAATGAAAAGGGACTCTATGGTAGGATACCCAGGAAGACCCCACTTCTGATCCAGAGACATAAAAAAGCCAGGCTGGATTTTGCCAAAACCTACCTGGAAAAAGTCAAAAACATTTTGGAAGAAGGTTCTCTGGTCAGATGAGACAAAAGTAGAGCTTTTTGGGAAAAGGCATCAACATAGAATTTACAGGAAAAAAACGAGGCATTCAAAGAAACGAATACGGCCCCCAGAGTCAAACATTGCGGAGGTTCCCTGATGTTATGGGGTTGCTTTGCTACCTCTGGCACTGGACTGCTTGACCGTGTGCATAGCATTATGAAGTCTGAAGACTACCAACAAATTTTGCAGCATAATGTAGGGCCCAGTGTGAGAAAGCTGGGTCTCCCTCACAGGTCTTTTTTTTCCATTCTCTTTTGTATTTTTTCATTGCAAGCAAAATAAATGAAGATATTACTACCAAAGCATTTGTAATTGCAATCATTTCCTGGGTGAAATTGAGCATTATCTGACAGAATTGCTGGGGTGCCAATACCTTTGGCCAGCAGTGTATGCATTGTAGTGGTTTAAAAAAAGATAAGTACTTAATTCAGGTAGGTCTTTTTATGCGTACAACTAGACATTGTCTGCGCGCCACAATTTGAGAGTCACTGTTCTAAAAGAAAAAGACACAAAGTCTATTGCATTAGGTTTCCCTATAAAATGAACTGTGTTGAGTTGAAGGCTGATGAGTTCATTTACCTACAAAAGTTGGTTATGCAGTTGGTCCATATGTCTATATCGTTGTGTTCAAGAAAACTCGAACAAAGGGATTATCAAACTTGCAGATTATATTTGTAATATGAAACCGAACAAGTGATTAAATATTGGGGTAATGAGGTCAAAGGTCACAGAGGTCAGAAAAGGGATTTCGCAGCAACTCAAGAACGAATAAATGCATTATAATCAAACTTACAGGATATGTTTGTAATATGAGTCAGATGAGGTAAATTTTTGGGTGATGAGGTCAAAGGTCACAGGGGTCAGAAAATGATTGTCCCGATAACTTGTATTATACTTAAAAGGAGTGCCAACACAATCAAATATGGTGATGCTTTGAAATTGGCTGCTTAATCAGAAGTCTGCTGTAATCTAGCAGATACTGTATATTACATTTTGTTTGCTAAAATACTTGAAAATGTGAACCAACTTTGTTTTTTTAAGTACAGGTTCTTTAAAACTAACTACAATGAGTAGAAAGCTCACTTATTGAATTTCTTGGCAAGTTAATGTAGGGTTTTTACCAATAATGTTTTCACAACAAAATTAAGTTTATCCTTGCCAAAGCTGAATGTTGTGAACTAAATTATAGAAGATAGTATATAGGCATCAGATGACGTAAATGCGTCGGCTGACACAACATACCGTCGATGGGTAATGACAGGTTAAAAAAATAAAAGAAATATATGAGGATAAAGTTGAGAATGGCGAACGCTCAGGATGTAAGCGGGGAAAGCGGCATGAAGCCATAAAACGGAACAGAGTGGCCAAAGCCTGGAATTATTTTAACAAAAATAAGGAGGGTGCCACTCTGTGTGGTCTTTACAATGATGCGCTCGCATACAACGATAGCACGTCGGCCATGAACGAACACTTGAAGAGCCATCACCCAGGTGTAATTTTGGAAGACGACTTGAAAGAACAAGCTGGCGGATCATAAGTTCATATAACTAAGTAACGACTTTTTTAAAAAATTGAAGTTGTCTTTATGTGCGTCGTATCAACGTGCATCATTAAGTTTTTATCACATATTTCACGCTGTATCTACTCTGCTGCTGCCCCCGAAAGCTGTAGGTCTCGAGTCTCTTGACATGTCTGTGCACGGCATGCAGATTGTATTAATTAGGCTCATGGAAGCACCCGCTTGGGGAAAAGAACAAAACAAAAACAAATATAGACATATTATATAATTAAAATATATATGGAAACACTGGTCTGCTTACTATAGTCCATGACTGTACTAATCTTACTTAAAGTGGGGCAAATAAATATTTAGTCAACCACCAATTGTGCAGGTTCTCCGACTTGAAAAGATTAGAGAGGCCTGTAATTGTCAACATGGGGTAAACCTCAGCCATGAGAGACAGAATGTGGAATAAAAAAAACAGAAAATCACATTGTTTGATTTATAAAGAATTTATTTCCAAATTAGGGTTGAAAATAAGTATATGGTCACCTACAAACAAGTAAGATTTCTGGCTGTCAAAGAGGTCTAACTTCTAACGAGATCTAACGAGGCTCCACTCATTACCTGTATTAATGGAGCCTGTTTTAACTCATTATCGGTATAAAAGACACCTGTCTGAAGGACACCAGAGACAAAATTGTAGACCTGCACCAGGCTGGGAAGACTGAATCTGCAATAGGTAAAACGCTTGGTGTAAAGATATCAACTGTGGGAGCAATCATTAGAAAATGGAAGACATACAAGACCACTGATAATCTCCCTCGATCTGGGGCTCCATGCAAGATCTCACCCCGTGGCGTCAAAATAATAACAAGAACAGTGAGAAAAAATCCCAGAACCACACAGGGGGACCTAGTGAATGCCCTACAGAGAGCTGGGAGCACAGTAACAAAGGCTACTATCAGTAACACAATGCGCCGCCAGGGACTCTAATCCTGCACTGCCAGATGTGTGCCCCTGCTGAAGCCAGTACACGTCCAGGCCCGTCTGCGGTTCGCTAGAGAGCATTTGGATGTTCCAGAAGAAGACTGGGAGAATGTGTTATGGTCAGATGAAACCAAAATAGAACTTTTTGGTAGAAACACAGGTTCTCATGTTTGGCTGAGAAAGGATACTGAATTGCATCTGAAGAACACCATACCTACTGTGAAGCATGGCGGTGGAAACATCATGCTTTGGGGCTGTTTTTCTGCAAACGGACCAGGACAACTGATCTGTGTAAAGGAAAGAATGAATGGGGCCATGTATCGAGAGATTTTGAGTGAAAATCTCCTTCCATCAGCAAGGGCATTGAAGATGAGACGTGGCTGGGTCTTTCAGCATGACAATGATCCAAAACACACAGCCAGGGCAACAAAGGAGTGGCTTCATAAGAAGCATTCCAAGGTCCTGGACTTGCCTAGCCAGTCTCCAGATCTCAACCCCATAGAAAATCTGTGGAGGGAGTTGAAAGTCAATGTTGCCCAACGACAGCCCCAAAACATCACTGCTCTAGAGGAGATCTGCATGGAGGAATGGGCCAAAATACCAGCAACAGTGTGTGAAAAGCTTGTGAAGAGTTGCAGAAAGCGTTTGGCCTCCATTATTGCCAACAAAGGGTACATAACAAAGTATTGAGATGAACTTTTGGTATTGACCAAATACTTATTTTCCACCAAAAAAAATCAAACAATGTGATTTTCTGTTTTTTTTTCTCCACATTCTGTCTCACATGGTTGAGGTTTACCCATGTTGACAATTACAGGCCTCCCTAATATTTTAAAGTGGGAGAACTTGCACAATTAGTGGTTTACTAAATACTTTTTTGCCCCACTGTATATTTCTAATTTTACCAAACTATTAGGTACTGTCTGGTTATGCATTAACTAATGCATTAACTAATGCATTAACTCATTAATTAAAATATTAATAAATGTTAGATAAACAATTATATTAATTAATGTAACGTTGCTTAAACATTAGTTATTGTCTTAAAATGCATTAACTAATGCATTAACGCATGGTAATGAATATATTAATAAATGTTAGATAAGGGATTAAATGAATTATTGTCATGTTACTTAGACTTGAGTTATTGTCTAAAAATGCATTAACTAATGTTATTTAAGGGACCCTTATTGTAAAGTGGTACCAAAAAATTGACCCATTTTACTCCTGGAAAATAAAGCTTTTAGAGATGCGAGGACTCAAAATTATGTTTATTACTCGGGGAAAAAAAGAGGTCTTATTTATGTTCGTCAGCCTGACTCATAACAACAGTTGCAATAGAAAATTGGAGAGCACTTAAAACTACTTTCCTACTAAATTGTTTGGTACGCTACCGATATAATTATTTTAACAGAAAACATCACTGCAATTTCACCATGATTTTGAGAAAGAGTACGGGGGGTTAATTATTGACATAAGGAGATTGCATTGTCAAACAGGTTGTAGCGCGGCAGTCTCCAAATTTCCTATTATATCATTCAGTGAAATTGACGACGATAGACGTCCCAAATGGGTTGGACGTCTACCACCGTCAATAGCAGCCAATGATCAACCTTTGGGTTGTTGTTTGAAGAGACAACACCTTGAGCACTCGTGTTTTCCTGCTCGGCGATGGAGCGCAGGCAGTGTCGTTCGTCCTTCTCCAGCTGGAAGATGAACTCGCATTCAGGATGAAGGCTTGTTAGCGCCTAAAGTCATCACAGAAAGAATAAATAGCCTTTTAAGGCAAGGCAAATTTATTTGTATAGCACAATCCAACACAAGGCAATTCAAAGTGCTTTACATCATCACATGATGATCCACAGAGATAAAACAATTAAAAAAAAAAAAAATCACATTAAATCGAAAAGAACGTTAAAAACAAAGAAAACTGAAAATGATACCTAAAAAAAAACACATTAAATCATTAAGAGGTTTTTAAAAAAAAAATGAAATCGGAAATGAAATTAAAACCAAAAAATGAATTAAAAGAAAATAACTTGACCTTTGAAATATATAGACACTGGGCACTGGTCTCCAACCATTTCTTGATGCTATTTGAGGTATGTTTTGGGTCTGTGTCCTGTTAGAACACTTATGACAGAACCCAAACATTTTGATAGTTTCCATATTTCATGACTCCTTGCACACTGTCAAGACATGCAGTTCCAGAAAAAAGAATGAGGCCTACAAACAAAAATACCATAGTGCTTAGAGTCAAACATGGTGGAGGTCCAATGATGTTTTGGGGTAGTTTTGCTGCCTCGGGCACTGGGTGCCTTGACAGTGTGCAAGCAAACATGAAATATGGAGACTATCAAAATGTTTTGGGCCGCAATGTCGGATGTAATGTCAGAAAACTGGGTCCGCTTCAGAGGTGATCCAACAGGACAATGACCCAAAAAATACCTCAAATAGCACCAAGAAATTGTTGGAGACAAAGCGTTTGAAAATTCTGAGGTGGCCATCCATGAGTCCAGATCAAAATCATATTGAACACTGTGAAGAGAGCTCAAAATTGCTGTTGCAAGATGGCACCCTGCAAATATGAGAGACTTGGAACAGTTCTCAAAAGAAGAGTGATCCAAAATTCCATCTGAGAGGTGTACGAAACTTGTTGATGGTTAAAGAAAGCGATTGCTTTCTAATATTTCTTCGAAAGGATGTGCAACCAAATATTGAGTTGAGAGTGCCAACAATTTTGTCCAGCCCATTTTTTGCATTCTGTGTATAGTTGTGTACATTTTGGCTTTTCTCTTCAGCTTTTTTGTGTTTCTTCAATGCACATCCAAGAAATAAACACATTCATACTGAACATATTGATAATTGCATTATTTTTGTGAGAAATGTTGTATTTTCAGGAAAAAAATCCAGGGGTTGCCAATAATTTTGTCCATGACTGTATATAGCTATATTCTAGCTGCAGCTTCCTAACTGATTTTTATTAAGACCTGTAAATATACTGCTGCAATAGTCCAATCTACTTAAAAAAAAAATTCCATGCCTTGTTTAGACACAAGCCCTATAATTCTGGCTATACTATTTAATGTGGTAATAGGCAGTGACGAACTGTCAAATTTTAGGTTTGAGTCAATAATTACGCCCAGATTTCTGACTGTTCGTAGCTGTGACATTTTGCCAAGGTAACAGGATTTGAACAAAACATTTTGAGTAGTTTCATTTATTTTGTTGACATTTGCATTTTATGGGTTAGAGTGCCTTTTGTTCCGTTTTTGTAACCCCCCCCCCCCCCCCCCCCAAATAAATAAATAAATCAACATCCTTGATTTCTAAGCACAGTCACTTCCGACATGATTAAACTTGGTGGTAGAGACTTATTTATGACTTGCAGCTAGCTTAATTCATTAACGGTGTTTGTCCCTGATGAGGGCCAAGATTGCTTTGGCATCCAGCAAGTTTGCACTTGATCAAAGTCACAGCCACCAGAGATTCCCTTTGGCACTGCTCATACTACCACAGCGCCAAATAAACACTCAACGTCACTTATCTACGCTATCTGATTCCGGCATTTAATTGTCTAACAGACGGGTGTTCAACCTTTTTTTTTTCCCACTCAGAAAAAAAGAAGGATCCAAGAGGCTACTTGAAGACCTACCACTTTTATTTATTGAACATGGGTTTGGGTTACGGTGCATCATCATATCAAACAGAAATAATATGTAAGAATGTATGTTTCTCATAGGTGGGTCGAGTAGTCAAAACTTTTACTCACGTAAGAGGAGCGTCACTTCTAGATAATATTACTCAAGTACCATATTTTTCAGACCACAAGTTGCAGTTTTTTTTATAGTTTGGCAGAGTCTTATATGTCTTATACTCTGGAGTAGGGCTACAGCTATCGAATATTTTAGTAATCGACTGAAAATTCTATCGATTAATCGAGTAATCGGACAAAACATTTTTTTTAGGTAAAGAGCAATTATAAATTTACATGAGAAAAAAAGACATTTAATCCAATATTGAACCATTTTCAGTCAATCAATGTCTTTATTTTCGATGTACATTGTTGAAAACAGCCAACAATTGCATCTCAGATGTGACTAGAAAAAAAAATTCAGTTTTCACTCAAAAAAAACCTCTAGATCTTTTAAAAAATATATATATATTTATATAAATTATATATTTCTTACCTAAAAATGTAATTACGCTTGATAACACATATCACTTGAAAGCTACGTGTTTTTCCCACGTGTTTCAATTGAATTTCAATTTATGTCAAGCTATTTTTAAGTTCTAGTTAAGTTTTAAGTTAGTCTAAACTGTAAGTACTGATAGGATTTTGAGTTTTTGCAGTGTCCAAAATAAATGTATGATACCTGCTGTATTGGAGCACATTAGGGACCAGTGCTACTTGGTGTTTTATTCAGCAATGACTACTGAGCTAAAACTGACAGTTAGCTTTATTATGTTTTCATTTTATACCCTCATCACTCTACAGCGCTGTGTTTTTACAGATTATATAAAGCCTGTATGTAAGACACGTTAGCCACGCATCGACAGTGGTCATAATCAATAGAAACCTAGCCCTCCGAAGGGCTAATGTTATGTGAGCGAGTGACAGTAACTTTATATTTATTAGCGCTGAGTACTGCTTAAAGATGGCGGCTATTTACTTACGCTGGCCAGACGCGGCCGAGTCTGTCATTTCGCATCTAGTCCTAAAGGCATGCGATATCTATGAGACGCATCGGACACTACCTGTTACCACACTAGCATCATGCGGGCGTAGTTTTTAGCAACGTCGGCGTAGTTTGTAGCGGCTGTCGGGTGCAGTATTTTTTTTTTTTTAATTGCTTCTTCCTCTACACACGTGACGTCAGCGCGTTGTCCCGCATTAAAAGTAGTCCGGGCAAAACGTGATGCTTAGAGCTGGCAAAATTAAACGATTCCTCGAGGTGAATAAAATTACTCGGATCAGTTTTTAAACTCGAGTTACTCGAGTATTCGTTTCAGCTCTACTCTGGAGCGACCTAAGTGTGAAATTAATAGCACATATATCATTGTTGCTTGTTAACATGTTCCATATGCTATAGTTATCTCTTTAACTCTATTTTACATTAACATACCAGGCAGGTTCTCAGTTCAGTGGTTATGCGTCATGTAATGTTAGCATACCGTACACTTATTCAACCTGTTGTTCTGTATTGTATTTTTATTTTAAATTGCCTTTCATAATGACATGCCTGTTCTTGGTGCTGGATTCTATCAAATAAATTTGCCCCAAAAATGCATCTAATACTCCGGTGCGACTTATATACAGTGGGGCAAATAAGTATTTAGTCATCCACTTATTGTGCGAGTTCACCCACTTGAAAATATTAGAGAGGCCTGTAATTGTCAACATGGGTAAACCTCAACCATGAGAGACAGAATGTGGGGAAAAAAAACAGAAAATCACATTTTTTGATTTGTAAAGATTTAAATTGCAAATCATGGTGGAAAATACGTATTTGGTCAATACCAAAAGCTCATCTCAATACTTTGTTATGTACCCTTTGTTGGCAATAACGGAGGCCAAACGTTTTTTTTAACCTCTTCACAAGCTTTTCACACACTGTTGCTAGTATTTTGGCCCATTCCTCCATGCAGATCTCCTCTAGAGTAGTGATGTTTTGGGGCTGTCGTTGGGCAACACAGACTTTCAACTCCCTCCACAGATTTTCTATGGGGTTGAGATCTGGAGACTGGCTAGGCCACTCCAGGACCTTGAAATGCTACTTATGAAGCCACTCCTTTGTTGCCCTGACTGTGTGTTTGGGATCATTGTCATGCTGAAAGACCCAGCAACGTCTCATCTTAAATGCCCTTGCTGATGGAAGGAGATTTTCACTCAAAATCTCTCGATACATGGCCCCATTCCTTCTTTCCTTTACACAGATCAGTCGTCCTGGTCCCTTTGCAGAAAAACAGCCCCAAAAACGTTTTCACCTCCATGCTTCACAGTGGGTATGGTGTTCTTCGTATGCAATTCAGAATTCTTTCTCCTCCAAACACGAGAACCTGTGTTTCTACCAAAAAGTTCTATTTTGGTTTCATCTGACCATAACACATTCTCCCAGTCCTCTTCTGGATCATCCAAATGCTCTCTAGCAAACCGCAGACGGGCCTGGACGTGTACTTTCTTCAGCAGGGGGACACGTCTGGCAGTGCAGGATTTGAGTCCATGGCGGCGCATTGTGTTACTGATAGTGTTTGCCTTTGTTACTGTGGTCCCAGCTCTCTGTAGGTCATTCACTAGGTCCCCCCGTGTGGTTCTGGGATTTTTGCTCACCGTTCTTGGTATCATTTTGACGCCACAGGGTGAGATCTTGCATGCTCGAGGGAGATTATCAGTGGTCTTGTATGTCTTCCATTCTCTAATAATTGCTCCCACAGTTGATTTCTTCACACCAAGCGTTTATAATTCAGTTATTGTTATATGTTATACTGGAAAGCCAAGATTATCCAATAATTCAGATTGATTTTTAAAGAATATATATTTATTTATGTCAAACAAAATAC
The DNA here is from genome assembly GCF_030265065.1 of Corythoichthys intestinalis. Classification (NCBI taxonomy): domain Eukaryota; kingdom Metazoa; phylum Chordata; class Actinopteri; order Syngnathiformes; family Syngnathidae; genus Corythoichthys; species Corythoichthys intestinalis. Next base: position 35,595,287 of record NC_080401.1, read on the forward strand.
TGAATTTTAGTTTCCAACATTAATTGCAAGACGTCAGGTTTTGACCCCTGAGCTAATGGAGAGGCATTGTTTAACTCGCTCTATCAAGTGTTGAAGCTGAGAAATGCGACAGAGCGCAGGCTGAACGCAAGCTTCTTTTGTTGTATTCTTTCTATTTTCATAATTTGCTGCGGTGTAATAAAAAACTGAGGAGCGGGTTTGGAGTTGGCCCACGAGCTGTTGATTGAACCCCCCCTGTGGTCGAACAGGAGGGCAAATGAGAAAGTCATGTGAGCGAGCTAAGGAGAAGACCAATGGTGTGAAATTAGTGACAAAATTAAAGCAAGCAGTCTGACTTCTGAGTTGTTCAAAGAGTTCATATTAGGCGTTTTATCATGTCCATTAAAGTGGAAAATGAAAAGCTTTGCCGCCTATCTACTAACTACTTTTTGGGACAAAATCCCCAAATTCTCCTCAGAATAATCTTTTGATGACTTCATTTCTTGATTGTCTAAAGAGTGTTTTGTGTTGGCCTTTTGCACAAAGTCAGCTGGGATTGGCACTGGAGAAGATGAAATAATGGGAGATTTAAAGTAGGTTTGACACAGATATATACTACAAGCTATTGCATGATGATTATTCAGTTCAGATTTACAGCCGTTTTATTTTCCCCAGTTATTATTTTCTCCACTGAGGAGATTGTGAATACATTTGTTCTGATACAGAAAGAGAATGAATACCATTTTAATATTTTCTACCATAGACTTCACTATCAGTAGTCAAGTCGAGATGCTTTAAAAGGTGTGGAAGATCCCAAAAAAGAAAATCTCGTAATCATGGCGACCTTCCATTTAGAAGATTACTTTTTGAAATTTTGGAAATGATTTGCATTTTGTTTTTGTCAATTGTTTGGCAGCTTATGAGGAGCTGCCTCACACGGCACATGATTTAATATGATATACAGTATATTCAAAGACTCATATATCATCCTCTTTGAAGTGTTTTCTTACGTTTGGATAAACAAAAGCAATGGTTTTTTTTTAGATTAGCATGTTTTAAGGGCCAAAGGGAAGAGCAATTATTTTCCATTGGGAGCAAAGCCTCAAGGCATAAAACACACAAATAATCCTGATCTTGATTTTTTTAGGCAGCGTGTTCCACTCATCGGGACAGACGATCCTTTTTCATGTGCACCCCAGTGAAAAGAGTTAATATAATATATGTAAAAAATAATTTAAAAAAAAAACAATCATGAATTTCACATTTTTCATGTGTGATAGTGGAGAAAAACATAAATAAAAGATAGCATTTCTGCGAATATTTTACCCACTCAAATACTCGTGACGTCATTAAAACCTTTCATCACAACCACCTGTGTTCGAGTCTACCAGTGTGCATGTGTATAACTGACATCATAAAATGGCTGCAATGTAAAGCATTGTAATTTTTCGTGCTTATGTATCAGTTTCTCCATTATCAGAGGTCTAAGAAATTCTCCATTTGTATACTTGAATACTTATGCAACTGCCTTTCAAAAGAATATCATTTATACAAGGTCTGTCCTGTTACATCAGGGGTGTTCAAACGATGGCCGGTGGGCCAACTGCAGCCCGGCGCCCAGTTTTTATTGGCCCGCAGAAAATTCTAAAAATACAGTGATCCCTTGTTTTTCATGGTTAATGGGGACCAGAACCCGCCGCGATAAGTGAAAACATATAAGTTTTTGTCAGTGTTGTCCCATGAAAAGATATACTTAAATATCTGCAGAAATGCGAGGGATGTATTCACTTTTGTGATACACTGTACATGCCAGATATGAAAAAGATTGAACCTTATGTCAGGAAGTTATTAGTCATTTACTGAATTTTGGGTGTTGCCCAAAAAAATGGCAATCTTTGGCAACCCGCCCAGGTCAGGCCCGTGAATGAAAACACCATTTTGATAACTTGATCATATATGTATCATGAACAGTCTCACCAATTTTGAGGAGGATCCAACAAACTCCCTAGGCGCCAAGGTCTCAAATGTGCACCCTGTAAATCGCTAAAATTTTTTTACATTTGATCCAAAATACCAGATTTCCTGCTGGGTTTGGAATATGGGTGCAAGAGAATTTTTGAAGCAGTTTTGCACAACTTATCGATACCTCAAATTTAATCGCTCTACGTTTAAAAAACCTAAAAGTAATAATAATAATAATTTTAAAAATTCAAGGGGATGCCACTGATTTTGCTACATTTTTTCGCAACGTTGGAAAATTATCAAAATTTACGCAGTCGCATGTATGTGCAAATTTTGGTGGGTTTTCGAGCATGTTCAGGCCTCCAAATTGGCCATTTTCCTTTGCCATGAAAAAAAAAAAAAAACTAATAATAATTCTTTGCATTCCAATAGGGCTCTCATGCCAGTTGATGCTCGGGCCCTAATAATTATGAAAAACATGTTACTGTCCCACAAATTATTTAAAAAAAATAATAAAGTAGAAAAATGCTTGTCTTTATTAGGGCTGTCAAAATTATCACGTTAACGAGCAGTAATTATTTTTTAAAATTAATCCCGTTAAAATATTTGACGCAATTAACGCACAAATGCCCCGCTCAAACAGATTAAAATGACAGCACAGTAAAAGGTGTACTTGTTTTGTTTTTCGGAGTTTTGCCGCACTCTGCTGGCGCTTGGGTGCGACTGATTTTACAGGCTTCAGCACCCATGAGCATTGTGTAAGTAATTATTGACATCAACAATGGCGGGCTCCTAGTTTATTTTTTGATTGAAAATTTTACAAATTTTATTTAAACGAAAACATGAAGAGGGGTTTTAATATAAAATTTCTATAACTTGTACTAACATTTATCTTTTATGAACTACAAGTCTTTCTATCCATGGATCGCCTTAACAGAATGTTAATAATGGTAATGCCATCTTGTTGATTTATTGTTATAATAAACAAATACAGTACTTATGTACCATATGTTGAATGTATATATCCATCTTGTGTCTTATCTTTCCATTCCAACAATAATTTACAGAAAAATATGGCATATTTTATAGATGGTTTGAATTGCGATTAATTAATTTTTAAACTGTAATTAATTCGATTTAAAATTTTAATCGTTTGGCACCCCTAGTCTTTATTAAATGCTTCATTGAGTTCACTGAGCTTTGCTCAAGCTGCTAATTTAAACATAATGAGTTGCCACAGCAACGGTTTAACAAGTTAAACGATGATTGATGCACGCGGCGCTTTGAAGTTTCGGCTTCCAAGCGTCTCTGGCAAGATCAAACGTTAAGGTCTGTCAATCATCGTTAACTGACCAAGAAAAGCGGCAGGAGCGAGAGTGAGAGACTGATCAGATCGGGACATCTCTATAAAATACTGCATTTATTTACAGTATTTCTCTTTTAATTGGGGGGAAAAAATCTGTCATGGACTAGGGGTGCGAAGTTTGATGCGCGAAGTAGCGAGGGATCACTGTATCTTAGATTATGGCACACACAAGAAGCTTAAATTCAGCCAACACTACGTTGCACTTCTCAGTTTTAACACTAGATGGAGCTAGTCACTTAAACAGTGCCTCTCCATCATTTCCAATCAATGTAGGAAACCACAAATTTCAATATTTTGTTTTACACAAATAAACATAATCCAATCTGATAAATTGAGCTCTCTTTGTTGGGATTATCTTTACTTTACTTTTCGGGCCCTTGCATCCTTTTGATTTTCTGAAAGGGGCCCCGGGAGAAAAAAGTTTGGACACCCCAGCTTTAAGGCATTGGTTGCCAGTAGAAGTGACAGGTAGCCAGTGAGTGAATGAGTGGAAGCACAACATCAAAAATTCATGCAAATCCCATTAGCTTTTGTGTCACGTACACACATTTGCAACATGCAGATACGATAACCGAAGGCTCCAATTTCAAGTGAGTAGACACAATTTATGTATTAAATTAACACCAAAAAGAAAAGTGCAAACGCAGAATGTGTGTTTTAAAAAAGCTGAAGCGTCTCATTTCTCTATTTTTCCTTAGCAATTTCCACCCGTGTTGTTATTTTGGGCCGTAAAAAGTGACAAAGAAAAAGGACACGCACAGGAGGGAAGATTAAAGTTGCGCACACAATCCTCTTGGCACGAGGAAGCAAGAAAATGATGTGAGCCAAATGGCAGAGTGCGGCAAAACATCCGTTTCCATCAATGAGAAATGAAGGCATGGAAAGCATCCTAAGCAAATTGCCGCTCCTAATGTCAAGCTAACGATTTAATGAGAGGTGTTAGCTTGAGAAATGACGCACAATTATCATCTGTTTCTCTTCAAAGTCAAAGAATGGATGGATGGGGAAAAAAAAGCATATTGGTAGGAATGAACTTTTACTCTATTTGAATAGATCTATCTACTTGAGTAGAATAACAGATTAGAATAACAAAGAGTACGGTACAGAGGAGATAGAAATCAAAAATATAAAACTAAAGACATCTACATATGAATTCGGTGATTTAGTTAATTGGTGGCGCGACCCCCTCATCCCTTCCCTGAGGGCCAGTTAATCGGTTCACATGGGACCATCCTGGGTCCCAGGGTGGATGGCGGTGGCCCCTTTACCGGAGCTACGGGAGGAGGGGTGGCATGATTGGCTGGGGTGGTGGGATGGCCCCTGTGCAGCATTTCCACTTTTTTCAGCAGGACTATATCACATGTCTGAGCGGGTTCAGGCATGACTGGGTCCAATTAGGCACACTCAGGTTGTCGGTGCCAGGATGAGCGATCAGGTAGCATAGAATAGGATGTCAACATATCCATACTTACATGTGATTCACATAATATTGGGCTCCACACCTCACATTGCTGATTTGTGTACGCTCCACCCAGTCTAATAACTTCTCCTTTTGACTCACCCCCACTCCTTTTTCTCATCGGTTAACAGGCCCCCCACATGGTTTCCATGGGTAAATATCAGGCATGCAAACTTGCCTCCTTTCGGCGAAATTTCGCCGTTTTAAAATCAAAATGGGTCATTCTTTTGAATCACGTAGATCCGAGGAGAAAAAAATGGGGCGGGGGCTGTCAACGAGCGAGTGAAACCGTTAACTTCAAAACCGTAGTCCATGCTCAAAACTTCACTCTAGTCCGATGACCTAGACCTATCACCGCCACTCTCTTCTCCTGAAAACAAATGACTGACAATAGTGAGAGACGGCAGCACAGTTATCACCAATCAGCAATGAGGAGGCGGAACCCCTCTCCATCCCAGCTTCTCGCCCGGACCCGTTGGAAATTTCGGCAAGGTAAGGGATTAATGTCAAAAATTGTTATCTTCTTAAAGCTAAAAGTTTGAGTGATGGCCTATAATAGTCTTCATAAATCATTCAATCGTGTCATTCGATCAATTCCTGTGCTTGTAATGGTGTCTTTAACACAAGTATTGGCTTAATTTCTTGATAACTGACTTCAGATAGTCCTCGATATTTCACCGCCTAGTAGAACGCAGTTACTCAAGGTAGCTCTAACTGCGGAGGGGCTAACTAGTGCCTTTCACACAGGGCTTTGCTAGTAAAGTTAGCCAACGTCAGTTGGGATCTGAATTGTCGGCAGTTGGCGTTGGGACGAGTTATTTAAGGCCCCTTTGTAAAGCACTTGTTAACGATAAAAAAAAAAATAAAAAAAATGTTAAAAAGAGCAATGAGGTAACGAGAGTGATTAACTAGTGCGTTCCATACAAGTCATGTTCAGGGCTTTGTTAGTAAAGTTCTGAATGGTCACCAGTTATTTTTGACAACGAGTTATTTAAGGCCCCTCTATACTCTCCAATAATTACAGAAAGGAAAGAGTTTTGCCTTGTTGTGGAGGTCGTTTCATTTGTTTAGCCATCGAGAGTTTATCAAACTGGAGAGCTCCGCTACAGGTCGCATTTGAAAGTACCCCCATTCCCGCGCTGTTCGTACACACCCCCGTTCATAAAACAGCCTACAGGTATACTTCTGTTTATCCAGTATGATGCCCTATCAATCGCAGTTAAGGACGATGGGACTAATTGCTTTGGCTGAATGTAATTAAAGTTATGATCACTACAGTTAATGCTTTTGAAGACTTGTATTTTTTTATTCTATCTATCTATCTATCTATCTATCTAGATAGATATCTAGAGATTTAACACATAACAGTTAAGTGAATGGAATTTATACTGTACCTGTAAATTCATATTTTATGCTGTACAGCTGTTCTCTGCTTAATGCAAATTGGACATACTGTATATTTTATCATTTAGATTTTGTATAATTTGCTACTTAATGTGTCTTATATGTTCTGATTTCAGGATGAGAGATTTAGACTTGTATATGTTAAATTATTATGTACTGTGTTTAATTTGAGATGTCTCTGGTTGCACTATAAAATGCATTTTTCCGCGCATGCCGTGTGTCCATGTTACTTTGTCACCTTTTTCACCCCTAACCAGTTTGCATGCCTGAAATATAATCAGCTAACAATGGCACCACTATGTTCATAGGTAGCATAGGCGTGTAACAAATGTTTTTTTTTTGCTGTTGTTTGTTCTTCTCATCTTCTGTCTTCTTCCTTCCTTTCTGCCCCCCCCCAACCCCTGACTGCTCACTGCTTTCACCTAATCCGCATCAGACATCTATAGAGTAAGATAAATTACTGTACTTATACTGTACTTATGCTTAAAAACAGTGTGACAGAAGCCTATTAACTTTGAATTATTTAATCTAGGTTAGATTTTAGCTTTAGTAGTTTAGCATTCTTTTTACAATGTAGAGAACAATAAATGCACTCATCTTTGGTATAGTGTGAAGCAGAATTTCTCATTGTGGAGGGATGACTAATAATGTGAGGGCTGATAAGTAAACATTTTTAGTACAAGTATCCACTCACATTGCTAGGTCCGCATGCATTTTGCTCATATAATGGTGCTTCATCGGTTAAGTACATTATAGACTAAGTAAGGGGTCATCTGATTGGGGTCACTTTCCTGCATCTATTTTTGACAACGTGTAATGGTATCACCATATATATGTAGGGTCAGGGTTATGTAGGGTCACATAACATGACACAGAACGCTATGTATATTTACTTACACACTAGCTGCTTATTTGAATTGCAACACCCAAGAGTGAATTTGAAACTGGATATTTTTATTTATTTATTTTTTAATACATTTTACATACGTTTCTAAGGTTTACTTGTCATATCCAGGTAAAATGTACAGAGATAAGAAACATTTTTCTTCTTACCCCTTCTTTGATTCATCATGTATGAATTATGATTTTCTTTTCTCATTTAACTCATTGGTTACCATTGACGATGGTAGACGTCCAATCCATTTTGACTGGTAGGGGGCAAATGAACGTCTGCCGCCATCAACGGCATACAATGAGGTAAATACTACGGAGAAAAAAAAAATCAACTTCTGAGTATTGTTTGGGGCAGTAACCAGTATTGTGTATTTCAATTTTTATTCATTGTAATTTCATTAACTGAGTTTTTTTTTTTTTAATTGTATTCATTTAATAATTTTATTTACAACTACAGTGATATGAAAAAGTATCTGAACTAGAGATGCACGATAATATTGGTCACCGATAATTATCGGCCGATAATGGCAATTATGACGTCACACAGATAATCCAGATAAAACGAAATTCAACCGATAATGCAATCCGATAATTATATACTTGATTTAGCCTCCAAATGTGCGCAATCAACAGTTTTGTCCAATTCTGCTAGTTTTAAGGAGATGTTTTTGCAGTGTAGTAATGTGATATATGTTAGGAATGGCTTACTTTTAAATGCATTTTTGTGCAACTTGGGTGTTTACTCTCGAAGTAATTGTTGCCAAAAGCTTACCATTACACAATGTCAGTGCCATTGTTTAGATGTTGGAATTTACTACTTGTTCACATTTGATGTGGAAAAAAAAAAAAATAGCACTAAATTACATTTTTGCACAGTAACATTTGATCTTAGTATACTTTAAATTTTTACATACATATTTGAATAGAATTATCGGCGTGACATTATCGGTTATCGGGTGGAAGGGGCAGGAAATTATCGGTTATCGATATCGGTTGAAAAATGTATTATCGTGCATCACTAATCTGAACCTTTTGGAATTTATCACATTTCTGCATAAAATCACCATCAAATGTAATTTGATCTTCGTCAAAATAACACAGACGAAAAAAACAGTGTCTGCTTTAACTAAAACCACTCAAAAATTCATAGGTTTTCATATTTTGATGAGGATCGCATGCACACAAAGACAGAAGGGGGGAAAATCAGTAAGTGAACGACCTGCCTCAGGAGACTTAAAGAGCAATTGAAACCAATTTTTATCAAACAATTTAAGTCAGGTGTGTGCCCAATCACTGATGAGTGCTTTCAAGCTGCCCTGCCCACTATAAAACACACACCTGGTAAGAATTGTCTTGATGAGAAGCATTGTCTGATGTGCATCATGGCTGGGTCAAAAGAGCTGTCTAAAGACCGGCGATCAAGGATTGTGGATTTGTATAAAGCTGGGAAAGGATACAAAAACATCTCTAAAAGTCTGGATGTTCATCAATCGAGAGTCAGAGAAGTTGTCTACAAATGGAGAGAGTTTGGCACTGTTGCTTCTCTCCCAAGGAGTGGCCATCCACCAAGAGTTCAGCGCAGAATACGCAGAGAGGTAAAAAAAAAGAACCCTAGAGTGTCTGCTAAATACTAATAGAAATCACTGGCACAGTTCAATATCTCTTTGCACTCATCAACTATATGTACAACTATGGCCAAGAATGGTGTTCATGGGAGGACTCAACATCCAGACTTGAACCCTATTGAGGTGCTGTGGCATGCCCTAAAGACAGCGATTCATGCCAGACATCCCAGGAATATGACTGAACTACAGCAATTTTTTGAGAGAAGAATGGGCCAAGATTAGTCCTGATCGAGGTACCAGACTGATCTGCAGCTACAGGAAGTGTCTGGTTGAAGTCATTGATGCCAAAGGGAGGGCCACAAAGTATTAAATGTGATGGTCCACTTACTTATTTCCCCCCCTTCTGTCATTGTTTGCATACTATCCTCATTAAAATATGAAAACCTATAAATGTTTGTGTGGCTTTAGTTAAAGCAGACACTTTTTTTCATCTGTGCGATTTTGCCAAAGATCAGATCACATTTGATGCTGTTTTTGTGCAGAAATGTGAGAAAAGTTCAGATACTTTTTCCTCCCGCTGTATAAAAAAAATGAAATAAAAATACAATATTAATAATACAATAATAATTGCTGGTATTCAAGATTTTTAAATTGGCTAAAAGTCAATTGCAATAGTCACTTGTTCTATAAAGGGTTAAAGTTTGAAGTTCAAACTTTTGAATTGCCTTCCACTGAAGTGACCACAGTCCATGAAAGGGTTAAAAGCAGGTACCAAGTTAAATAAATTATACTTAGGAAATTCACAAAAAACAAAAACAACAACAAAAAAAAGGATACAAGGTGCAAAAGTGCAAACTGGCATTTCTATTCATTTCTGTGTGGAGGGCTGACTGACTTGGGATGCAAATAATTTGAGTTAGTGTGGTCATGGTATTAACTCATAAATTCAGGCACTATTATTTTGCGGGCTTGTTATACAGTACCTGTTTTGTTGTCACAAATAGGTGTTTCGTTGCTAAGCCAAACAAGATTACTGTTTTTTCTCCCCATGCAATCTAAATGGAAATCATGACACTTTGGTTTATACTCTGACCCATGGTGGATAAATGAGTTTTAGAGAGTTAAATTGGCTCACTTTTAACTTATTGGCAGCCACTGACGTCGATGGAAGTCCAACTGGGAACTTTTCCTTGTTCAAATAGATTGGATGTTTATCACCATCCATGACAGTGGAAGAGTTCAACAATTCGTAGCCAAAAACTCGTCATTATCATTCCACCCATTTGAGCACCTGTCTATGTACAATATTTCAATTGAATGAACAAAACGAATAGTAATTATTCGCAGTGGTGGTTTGTTTGCAGTAAAGTGTTTTGCAGATGATTAGAATTCGCCACAGTCCCTTGCAGTGAATGGGAATAGATTGAAGCGGAACATTGTGGTGTGGGGATGCCCTGTTCCCATTCTCCCTGCATCTCACAATTCTATTTGGTTATGGAATTAAGCGAGGGGCAGAGGTACAGAGGTAGATTTCAAGTCCTGCGCTGCACATGCACGCTGAGTGTACAGGTCATGTTTGCGTGATTGATTTATGAAATTAAAAACAAATGAATGGAATTCAGATGTATTTTCCTCATTAATCAGTGTCGAATGGAGGTCATTCCCATTTCAAACGATGGAATCATATTCTTTGCTGATTTGGAGTTACAGTGCCTTGCCAAAGTATTCGGCCCCCTTGAATCTTGCAACCTTTCGCCACATTTCAGGCTCCAAACATAAAGATATGAAATTAAATTTTTTTGTCAAGAATCAACAACAAGTGGGACACAATCGTGAAGTGGAACAACATTTATTGGATAATTTAAACTTTATTAACAAATAAAAAACTGAAAAGTGGGGCGTGCAATATTATTCGGCCCCTTTACTTTCAGTGCAGCAAACTCACTCCAGAAGTTCAGTGAGGATCTCTGAATGATCCAACGTTGTCCTAAATGACCGATGATGATAAATAGAATCCACCTATGTGTAATCAAGTCTCCGTATAAATGCACCTGCTCTGTGATAGTCTCAGGGTTCTGTTTAAAGTGCAGAGAGCATTATGAAAACCAAGGAACACACCAAGCAGGTCCGAGATACTGTTGTGGAGAAGTTTAAAGCCGGATTTGGATACAAAAAGATTTCCCAAGCTTTAAACATCTCAAGGAGCACTGTACAAGCCATCATATTGAAATGGAATGAGCATCAGACCACTGCAAATCTACCAAGACCCGGCCGTCCTTCCAAACTTTCTTCTCAAACAAGGAGAAAACTGATCAGAGATGCAGCCAAGAGGCCCATGATCACTCTGGATGAACTGCAGAGATCTACAGCTGAGGTGGGAGAGTCTGTCCATAGGACAACAATCAGTCGTACACTGCACAAATCTGGCCTTTATGGAAGAGTGGCAAGAAGAAAGCCAATTCTCAAAGATATCCATAAAAAGTCTCGTTTAAAGTTTGCCACAAGCCACCTGGGAGACACACCAAACATGTGGAAGAAGGTGCTCTGGTCAGATGAAACCAAAATTGAACTTTTTGGCCACAATGCAAAACGATATGTTTGGCGTAAAAGCAACACAGCTCATCACCCTGAACACACCATCCCCACTGTCAAACATGGTGGTGGCAGCATCATGGTTTGGGCCTGCTTTTCTTCAGCAGGGACAGGGAAGATGGTTAAAATTGACGGGAAGATGGATGCAGCCAAATACAGGAACATTCTGGAAGAAAACCTGTTGGTATCTGCACAAGACCTGAGACTGGGATGGAGATTTATCTTTCAACAGGACAATGATCCAAAACATAAAGCCAAATCTACAATGGAATGGTTCAAAAATAAACGTATCCAGGTGTTAGAATGGCCAAGTCAAAGTCCAGACCTGAATCCAATCGAGAATCTGTGGAAAGAGCTGAAGACTGCTGTTCACAAACACTCTCCATCCAACCTTACTGAGCTCGAGCTGTTTTGCAAGGAAGAATGGGCAAGAATGTCAGTCTCTCGATGTGCAAAACTGATAAAAACATACCCCAAGCGACTTGCAGCTGTAATTGGAGCAAAAGGTGGCGGTACAAAGTATTAACGCAAGGGGGCCGAATAATATTGCACGCCCCACTTTTCAGTTTTTTATTTGTTAAAAAAGTTTAAATTATCCAATAAATTTTGTTCCACTTCACGATTGTGTCCCACTTGTTGTTGATTCTTGACAAAAAATTAAAATTTTATATCTTTATGTTTGAAGCCTGAAATGTGGCGAAAGGTTGCAAGGTTCAAGGGGGCTGAATACTTTTGCAAGGCACTGTACAGCCTTTTTCTAAATACAGTGATCCCTCACTACTTCGCGCTTCAAACTTCGTGTCCTTAGTCCATCACAGATTTTTTTTCTTCAATTAAAAAATTAAATAAATAAATGCAGTATTTTATAGAGCTGTCCCGATCCGATCAAGTAGTCTCTCACTCTGGCTCCTGCCGCTTTTCTCTGTCAGACAGTGCATTGTAGTTGCTTATTAAAGTTAACAATAATTGATAGATGTTAAGGTTTGAGCTTGCCAGAGACGCTCGGAAGGCGAAACTTTAAAGCACCGCATGCGTCAATCATTGTTCAACTTGTTAAACAGTTGCTGTGGCAACTCACTGTGTGTAAGTGAGCAGCTTGAGCAGATTTGAAGACTCACTAAATAAAGCATTTAATAAAGACAAGCATTTTTGTACTTTATTCTTGTTTAAAAATAATATAGGTGGGACAGTAACATGTTTAAAAGTTATCATAATTAATACATTTGAGGTGCTTGAAAACCATTTATTAAAACACAGTGGTACCTCTACATATGAAGTTAATTTGTTCCAGGACCTGGGTTGTAAGTCGAAATGGTTGTACTAGTCCTTCTAAAAAAATTAGCATATTAACATATTAACATTAACATACAAACATTAGACTTTCACATATTTTAGATTCATGACACACAACTGAAGTAGTTCAAGCCTTTTATCGTTTTAATATTGGTTATTTTGGCAAAAAAGTCCAGAAAAAACGAAAATCCCTATCTCAAAAAATTAGCATATTTAATTCAGCCAATACAAAAAAGTGTTTTTTAATACAAATAAAGTCAACCTTCAATTAATTAAATCAGCTATGCACTCAATACTTGATCGGGAATCCTTTTGCAGAAATGACTGCCTCAATGCGGCGTGGCATAGAGGCAATCAGCCTGTAGCACCGCTGAGGTTTTATGGAGGCCGAGGATGCTTCAATAGCGGCCTTAAGCTCATCCACAGTGTTGGGTCTGGTGTCTCTCAACTTCCTCTTCACAATATCACACAGATTCTCTATGGGGTTCAGGTCAGGACAGTTGGCAGGCCAATTGAGCACAGTAACGCCATGGTCAGTAAACCATTTACCAGTGGTTTTGGCACTGTGAGCAGGTGCCAGGTCGTGCTGAAAAATGAAATCTTCATCTCCATAAACCTTTTCAGCAGATGGAAGCATGAAGTGCTCCAAAATCTCCTGATAGCTTGCTGCATTTACCCTGTCTTTGATAAAACACAGTACACCAACACCAGCAGCTGACATGGCACCCCACACCATCACTGACTATGGGTACTTGACACTGGACTTCAGGCCTTTTGGCATTTCCTTCTCCCCAGTCTTCCTCCAAACTCTGGCACCTTGATTTCCGAATGACATGCAAAATTTGCTTTCATCTGAAAAAAGTACTTTGGACCACTGAGCAACAGTCCAGTGCTGTTTCTCTGTAGCCTAGGTCAGGCGCTTCTGCCGCTGTTGCAGGTTCAAAAGTGGCTTGACTTAGGGAATGCGGCACCTGTAGCCCATTTCCAGGTTTCTGCAGGTCCCCCAAGGTCTGGAATCGGCCCTTCTCCACAATCTTTCTCAGGGTGCGGTCACCTCTTCTGGTTGTGCTGCGTTTCCTGCCACACTTTTTCCTTCCCACTGAGGTGCCTTGATACAGCACTCTGGGAACAGCCTATTCGCTCAGAAATTTCTTTCTGCGTCTTAACCTCTTGCTGGTGGGTGTCAATGATGTCCTTCTGGACAGCAGTCAGGTTGGCAGTCTTGCCCATGAATGCGGTTTTGAGTAATGAACCAGGCTGGGAGTTTTTAAAAGCCTCAGGAATCTTTCGCATGGATTTTGAGTTAATTCATTCATTCAGATGATTAGGTTAGTAGCTTCTTTAGATTACCTTTTCATGATATGCTATTTTTTTAGATAGGGATTTTGGTATTTCTTGACTTTTTTTTTTTTTTTTTTCCCAAAATCATCAATATTAAAAGAATAAAAGGCTTAAACTACTTCAGTTGTGTGTAATGAATCTAAAATAATGAACTTTGTCAAAGTATGCTAATTTTTTGAGAATGACCAGTATGTCAAGCAGGATTTTACCATAAGAATACATTATAATTCCATTAATTTGTTCCAGAGCCCGAAAACTTACACTAAATCCTTAATAAAACTTCTGTTGCTATTGCAAATAGCAATTACAATGAGTAAAACAAATAAATTATGAATAAAAATTGTAACATTAATAATACCTGTAATAATGTAAAAAATTGGGTTCTAATTTGGCGGATATTTTTGCGTGGTGTACTTGAACGTACCGCATGGCTGACGACAGACTGAGAGAGTGCAGTTGATGTTTTATTTTCTCTTTTAACTCCTGTTGTTGCTGGCGTCAACTTCGGCGGACAGTTGGCGTGTTGTGTTGCACAAGTATTGGAATAAATGATTAAAAACCTGTGTGATCTCTTTGGCGATGGTACTACAATAATGTCACCTTAACTTCTAAAGAGTGGCGAACGGAGGTCAGAGAAGTAATTGTTAAGCACTTCACGGCACCGCACCCTAGGCTCATATTTTTTCTTTTTTCACCACCTGCTTTAACATTCTTGGAACCCATTTTGTTTTGTCTCACAAGAAAATCTGCCGTGCGTCCATCTTGAGCGAAAACAATGAAATTGCGACGCTTTCATAAATCGTTGTATTTCGACCATTTCGTCGGATGTAGAAACATATGGGGAGTCAAATTTTACATCGGATATCAAAAACATCACATGTCGAGGTACCACTGTGTATGTATACAAAAAGTTTTTTTTGGTGTGTTTAGTTATACTTTGGGGGGAAAAAAGTGAAAAAACATGTCTTATATGTATCTCTTTTCAATGCTCAGTCTGAATAAATACATTGAACACAAACATTCTTTTTTTTTTTTAATTAAAAAATTGTGGGTGGGGCTCTACTTCGCAGTTTTTAACTTACCGTTGCGGTTTCTGGCCCCTATTAACCGTGAAAAATGAGGGATCACTGTATTGTTTTTTTTCTTTCTAGAAGAAGTCTTACAATTTTGTACTCAGACTGAATTTACTGAGGCCCAATTTCCAGACCGAAGATGCTTCAATGTAGATAAGGTACACAATTGGTTTGGTAATGAGATTTAAAAAAAAAAAAAAATTTTTTATGGATATAGACAAGAAGTTCAGTCTTGGATTTGAATTTGAGTAATAACACTTAACATTTCCTGAAATTTCAGGGAGAAATGTGCTATAATTTATTCCAAAAGGTTTGTAATGACTTTGAGTGCATCAGCTATATCACAACATACAGTAATAATGATTGAAGTAACAGCCTTTTGAAGCTTCAAATATTTTTTTCGTTTAAGTCTAAAAACAGGTTAACTAGACAATATCAATTGTATTTTCATTTAAGCAACTAATTCAATAATCACGACACCTCCAGACCACATTACCCTCAGGTGCATCCTTACTGTTGAATATTTATGTTATCGTTTCAAAAGAAATTACTATTCAGCTCACCATCCAAGTGAAAATGTTCTGTTTACTGCATTTAACTTCCACTTGCAAACCTAAAATGCCCACCATATCATATTTGATAGGTGGGTTTTTCAGCCCAGTAAATGGAAAAAATCTGTTTAAAATCAAATACACAAATGCACCGATATTTTCACAAAAAATAAGAATCTTTGGATAATCTGAATACTGAATCTCCCATTTCTCAATGATACACTTTTATGGAGATGAAGTAAAATGAATTTTAATTTTTAGGGCTATTCAGTTAAAAAATAGATCAAGAGCTCAGACAGCTGAGTTTTGTTATTCTAAGTTCATACCATAAATATATTTCTTTTTACACAGAGAACAGAGGACTCAACTTGTGTCCCAGTTTCAGCAAAGCGCATTAAAAAAAAAAGAGAAACTTGGACTATACTTACAGCAGGAGCCAAGCACAGTGTGAGGAAAGCCCCTCTGAAGCATATCTGCTGCATGTTGCCGTCCACCTGGTGTGAAGCCTGTAGAGTGAAGCCCACACTGGATGCAGCTTAGGGATGCGGAGCCCCACTCCCTCTCTCTCCTTCTTCTTTCTCACCGGGTTCATTTGTGTTCCAGCTGTCAAGCTCACAGATGTGGGAAATGTAGACGTCCACAGTGTGTTTTCAGAATAAAGGTTTTTATCGTAAATCGGCAAAGCAACTGGTAACAAAGGAAATTTCGACAACATATGCATTATATTATATATACTGTGTTTACCTACCAATCACTTAAATTAGGAAGCCTTCAAAATAAAGAGAATTAATACCGGATTGGCCCATATATAAGACGGCCCTGATTATTAGACGACCCTCTCTTTTTCAAAACTCAAGTTTGAAAAAAGACTTTTTGAACACCAAATTAATTTTTTACAGAAAATAATTACAGTACGTCCGAAGCAAATGATTATAAAAATATATTTGAGAGAAAAAGCATGTTATTTTGCCTCATTCAAATCTTAATATCTGAACATTTAAATATATAAACCAAAGTGCAATCACATTCGTAAATTAATTACTTGTTTTTTAAATGTAAATAAACCAATCTATTGTGATAAAACAACAAAATTGCAATAACTGCATTAACCATCAAAGTGAAGTCTAACTGTAACTGTAGTCTTGAAACAAATCTGAATAAGGAAAAACATTGCAATAAAAAATTCCAAACTGGTTAAACTTGAGAGAAGCTGAGATCAGTCATGACAGAACATCGCTTCAATGATATATGGCGCCATCTAGCGTAATGAACGGGGAGAGTAGCCGAGATCTGTCATGACAGAACATCGCTTCAATGTTATCTGGCGCCATCTAGCGTCGTGAATGCTTGTAATGTCTAGACCGCGAATATAAGCAGACCCCCCTCTTTTTCAATCTTATTTCAATGCAAAAAAAAAAAAACACCGTCTTATAGTCGGGCCAATATGGTAGTATGAATTCCAAATACAGAAAAGTAACTAGGAGTGGGAACCTCTTGGTACGTCATGATACGATTTGCGATACAAAGCTCACGATAACGATGATCTGACGATATGGTGAAACAACGATTATCGATACATTGGTCAGGAAATCATTCTAGGATATTCTACAAACAACTAACAGAAAAACAAGCTTCTGGTGTGAATTGGAATTAGTTTATCACAGAAGACGTCCAATCCATTTGAAATGAGAGGGATGGCAGCGAATGAACATTTGTTCATTCGCTGCCATCCCTCCCACTTCAAATGGATTGAATGTCTATAGCTGTCAGTGGCAGTCAATTGGGTAATTTTGGGCCATTTAAGGTCTCACTGGAACAGCACCAAACAAAAGTTCCAGCATCATCACCTTGCCCAATGCAGATTCTTGACTCTTGACAAGGTGATGTTGCTGAAGGTTTTGTTTGGTACCATCCCAGTGAGATTTACAAAGATGATTGCCTGAAGAAGACATCAAAATACCCTCAGTCCTTGATGATATGGGGCTGCATGTCAGGCAAAGGCATTGGGGAGATGGCTGTGGTTAAATCTTCAAAAAATTTACAAGTTTACATTGAAATTTTAGACCGCTTTGTTATCCCTTCAATTGAAAACATGTTTGTCATTTTCCAAGATGACAATGCATTATGCCACAGAGCTAAAACTGTTAAAGCATTCCTTGGAGAAAGACTCATCCGGTCAATGTCATGGCCTGCAAATAGCCCAGATCCCAACCCTATTAGATAACCTGTGGTGGAAATTGAAAAAAATGGTCCAAAGCAAGGCTCCGTCCTGCATGGATGAGCTGGCAACTGAAACCAAAGAGGGTTGGCACCAAATTGATGAAGAATACTCAAGTCCATGCCTCAGAGACTGCAAGCTGTCATAAAAGCCAGAGATTGTGCTACTAAATACTAGAGATGTGTTTTGATTGTTATTTCTTTGTTTCTCGCGATTCCATTTCCCCCCCTCAGAATAGGGATTCCATGTATATTTCCCTACACTTGCTCTATAAAATTAACATTTACTGACCACCACAATGTTTTTTATTCATTTCTTTTAGTGTTTCTGAATGCTAAAGAGTTGCACTTTTGAACTGCCGTATTGGCCTGAATATAAGACTGTTTTTTGCATTGAAATAAGACTGAAAAAGTGTGGGCCGTCTTATATTCGCCGTCTAGATGTTATACCTATTCACGACGCTATATGGCGCCAGATATCATCGAAGCGATGTTCTGCCATGACAGATCTCAGCTACTCTTAGGTTTAACCAGTTTGCATTATTTTATTGCAATGTTCTTCCTTATTCAGATTTGTTTCAGTTAGACTTCAGTTGTACAGTTAGACTTCACTTTGATGGTTAATAGTTATTGCAATTTTGTTGTTTTATCACAATAGATTGGTTAATTTATATTTCAAAAACCAGAAGCCATTTATTTACGAATGTGATTGCACTTTAGTTTACATATTTAAATGTTGATATTAAGATTTGAATGAGGCAATATAACATGCTTTTTCTCTCAAATATATTGTTATCATCATTTGTTTCAGATGTACTGTAATTATTTTCTGTATAAAAATTAATTTGGTGTTCAAAAAGTCTTTTTTCAAACTTGAGTCTTGAAAAAGAGGGGGTCGTCTTATAATTAGGACCATCTTATATTCGGGCCAATACGGTAATTCATTATTTTTTCAAGCTTTTTATCTGAGTTTGTTCTACATGATAAAATGTCTGTGTGAGTGCTTGTCCGAGACTGGTGATTGCATACTTTTTGCTGGGGGTTGTATTATGGTGGAAGATTTTGATAACAACTTTTTTTTAAAACATTGACACCTTTTTAAAACGATATCTCGATTCTCGGCAGGATTATATCGATAACCTTTTGGGATACAACGTATCACGATATATCACCATTTCGATATTTTGTCACACCCCTAAAAATAACCTTTAATTATTTCATTGCCTGCCATTGATGGCGATAGGCATTCAATCCAAAAGCATCCAGCAATTGGTCGCTGCCAGCCCCTCCCAGTCAAAATGGATTAAACGCCAATCGCTGTGAACGGCAGCCCTTGTGTTATCAATGTCCCCACAAACTGTTAAAAGCTGCATTTGTTAACAGTTGCATTTTTAAATGTATTACAGTACTACATTTAAAAGGAGAGAAAACACCTATATCATGTTCATTCCAGTGGAAAGAATCTTGTTAA
Organism: Corythoichthys intestinalis; assembly: GCF_030265065.1. NCBI lineage: Eukaryota > Metazoa > Chordata > Actinopteri > Syngnathiformes > Syngnathidae > Corythoichthys > Corythoichthys intestinalis. The sequence goes on from NC_080401.1 coordinate 35,614,454, forward strand.
ATTAACTGAAAAACTCAGAATTGAATTCTTTTTTAAATGTGTAATAGTGGAGAAAAATGCCTATGAAAGCCAGTATATTTCCAGGAAGAGGCCATTTTAGTACAGGTCATTTTTTAGCCAACCAAATGCGAGTATCTCAGATTATCCTAACACTGTGCTACACGTGGCTATTGGAGAAACAAGTTTTAATGGACCGAGGAAGTGATGCAGGGTCCGAGTCTCAGACGTAGAAAGTAGAAAAACAGAGACAGACTACACAGGTACAGAAACTAAAAAGTGTATCTATTTTCTTAACTACTTTTTACCCGTCTCGAGTGTGTCAGCGTTTATGTGCGTGCGCATGTCACGTGAATTAAGTTACGTTTGTTGCACAATGATTGCGCTCGCAAACAGTCATTTTCTGGATTTAAGCATTATTTTCTGTTATCACAGTTCTAAGACATTTGTGATCTGAAAATTTAAATTCTTTGAGCAACCATCTTTCACATGATGATCATTTATATCTTGCCGTCTCTTTTAAAGCAACACTTTGTAGCTTTTCAGTTTTAGTTGATTTTAGCGATGCCGGTGGACAAAAGTACATGCGTTTCCCATGTGGACCCGCATAGTGTCGTAAAATCATGTTAGTCGCCTGCAGATGGATTACACAACATTTCTGTTTCCAGCAGCTGTGTGAAGGATGAAAAGTAATAAGGTAATGAATCCAGTTGTGGCTAAACATTAGCATACGAGGGTTAGCAATTGTGTGGCTTACCCACCCAACCCCACCCGAACCCGTCAGCACTGACGAGTTCAGTTGGGGAGCAGGGGGTTAGGGTTGCGAATGAAAGCCGGGCCAATGTTTATTCTGTATATCCTGGTAGCCGCCCTTTCTTTTTCCTCCTCAGACAAAACTTTTGACTCTGTCAAACTTTTGAATTCTGCCATCTTTGCAGAATTCGGGCGAAAGTTTGGTCCACTTCAGTCTTTATAATGAATGGGGAAAGGGGGAAGTGGCGTAAAGCAGTGAGTATATTTGTAGTTCTTTTTGTGTGGCAAAGATCCTGCCACCCTTCTCAAAGTTAAGTGCCGGTGAAAGTGATACATACCCTCTCAAGATATGAAAGAAGTGTCATTCAACTAGTTGTCAGTCGACATATCATCGCAAATGTTATGAAAATATTTTATAAAGGTTGAAAAGTTACCTAGTGTTGTTTAAAAAGGGTGTCGGTATTTGTTTTACAATGTTTTATGTTTAACAAGTTAAACCACAAAAAACGACAACAAAAAAACATGAGGGAATATACAGTGGGGCAAGTAAGTATTTAGTCAACCACTAATTGTGCAAGTTCTCCCACTTGAAAATTTTAGAGAGGCCTGTAATTGTCAATATGGGTAAACCTCAACCATGAGACAGAATGTGAAAAAACAAAAAACAGAAAATCACTTTGTTTGATTTTTAAAGAATTTATTTGCAAATCATAGTGGAAAATAAGTATTTGGTCAATACCAAAAATTACTTTTTGTTATGTACCCTTTGTTGGCAATAACGGAGGCCAAACGTTTTCTGTAACTCTTCACAAGCTTTTCACACACGGTTGCTGGTATTTTGGCCCATTCCTCCATGCAGATCTCGTCTAGAGCAGTGATGTTTTGGGGCTGTCGTTGGGCAACACTGACTTTCAACTCCCTCCACAGATTTTCTATGGGGTTGAGATCTGGAGACTGGCTAGGCCACTCCAGGACCTTGAAATGCTTCTTACGAAGCCACTCCTTTGTATCCCTGGCTGTGTGTTTGGGATCATTGTCATGCTGAAAGACTCAACCACGTCTCATCTTCAATGACCTTGCTGATGGAAGGAGATTTTCACTCAAAATCTCTCGATACATGGCCCCATTCATTCTTTCCTTTACACAGATCAGTCGTCCTGGTCCCTTTGCCCCAAAGCATGATGTTTCCACCCCCGTGCTTCACAGTGGGTATGGTGTTCTTCGGATGCAATTCAGTATTCTTTCTCCTCCAAACACAAGAACCTGTGTTTCTACCAAAAAGTTCTATTTTGGTTTCATCTGACCATAACACATTCTACCAGTCCTCTTCTAGATCATCCAAATGCTCTCTAGGGAACCGCAGACGGGCCTGGAAATGTACTGGCTTCAGCAGGGGGACACGTCTGGCAGTGCAGGATTTGAGTCCCTGGTGGCGCATTGTGTTACTGATAGTAGCCTTTGTTACTGTGGTCCCAGCTCTCTGTAGGTCATTCACTAGGTCCCCCCATGTGGTTCTGGGATTTTTGCTCACCGTTCTCGTTATCATTTTGACGCCACGGGGTGAGATCTTGCATGGAGCCCCAGATCGAGTGAGATTATCAGTGGTCTGTTATGTCTTCCATTTTCTAATAATTGCTCCCACGGTTGATTTCTTTACACCAAGCGTTTTACCTATTGCAGATTCAGTCTTCCCAGCCTGGTGCAGGTCTACAATTTTGTCTCTGGTGTCCTTTGACAGCTCTTTGGTCTTGGCCATAGTGGTGTTTGGAGTGTGACTGAGATTGTGGACAGGTGTCTTTTATACCGATAATGAGTTAAAACAGGTGCCATTAACACAGGTAACGAGTGGAGCCTCGTTAGAAGAAGTTAGACCTCTTTGACAGCCAGAAATCTTGCTTGTTTGTAGGTGACCAAATACTTGTTTTCTACTCTAATTTGGGAATAAATTCTTTAAAAATCAAACAATGTGATTTTCTGTTTTTTTCCCCACATTTTGTCTTTCATGGTTGAGGTATACCCATGTTGACAATTACAGGCCTCTCTAATTTTTTCAAGTAGAACTTGCACAATTGGTGGTTGACTAAATACTTATTTGCCCCACTGTATCAAAATTATGAAGTGATACAATACATACAAAATAATCACGTAAACAAAAGTTTAAATAAAAATAATGTTTTAAAATTTCTAACTAAGTCGTATGATATAGAAATCATAAACATCACCGTGAAAATCCGTTTGGCAGCTTCAAGGTGAGGAAAAATTACAATATTCAAAGGCGAGAATTGCTTCCATTTAAATGAACACACTCAGCGCACTGTTACCCTCATATTCCCAGTTACTTATTATAGTCATATTGCTGTAAAAAAGAATAAATGTGCACTCAACCTTTTTGATTAAAATGTATATTTCGTCAGATGGACGGCTCACTGCGTCCCTTGCGCGGATAACCGGAAATGTATTTTCAGGGTCAGGTGGTTTTTGCGCATTCTGTTTGGCTAGTTTCTTCCCGCAACTGCAGTTGATTATATTTCAGCAATTTTGTTATTAAAATCTTCCCACTTGTCCTTTGTATTTTTTTAATACAGTATTACACGAAGACACAATACTGGTGCAATTCAAACAATTAAAAGGTTGTATTGGATTCTTACGAAAAAAAAAAAAAAGAAAATAATAAAATGGAACAAACAAAAGTTACTCACGCAGGTTTCATTTCCCTCAAGATACAAATACAAAAGTCAAGAAAAGAATAACACCAAAGCCAAAACAAAAGACAACAATTGTGTTTCAAACAGCAGGCCTGCTAAGACTTCAATTAGAATTGATTTTGCCATTTTGGGAAGACCTACCAAAAGACATGTATCTGTTTTAGTAGAACATAAACGCACTTTTACAGATTATTTGGACAGTGGTGAGCAATGTCTGAAAATCAAGTACATTGCTGAGTTTGTTACAGCAAATGTATCGCAGTTATTCATGCACACATCAAGTAAAAGACATATAAAAGGGTGTGTCATACCATTTGAAAATGTTATATTTTTTAACAAGTGCAGCTCGGTAGAGAAAAAAAGGTTTGCATACAAAATCGTCCTAATTAAAAATAGTTTAGATCAACATGTATAAACCCTTACTTGAACAAGAACAATGTTCAAATGTTACCCAATTGTTTTTTTCGCCCTAAATATAAAAATACACAATAGTCATATACAAGACACACACAAAAAAATATTAGAATATGTCAAAAAGACTTGTGTAATAAAACCCAACCTACACAAAGTTGCCCAAAAGTGAACCTTTATAACAAGCTATTAATCAATAGGCACTTGGAAGCAACACGTCATCTCACCTTGTTACAGGATGCAAGATGGCGGTGTGCCATTGACAATGATAGATGCCCAATTATGTTGCTCTTTTCAGTCTTTTGCTGTGAATTTAAATTGGTTTGTCACTAATAGACTTCCAAACCATTTGAACTAGGAGGGCTGCCAGCAAATGGAACAAATGTTAGTTCACTGCCAGCCTTCCCAGTTCAGATGGATTGGACGTCTATCACCGTCAATGGCAGCTAATTTGATAAATGCTTTAAAAACGCCGCATACAAAAACATAAAATGACAACTAAGTGTCACATTTATGCCAAAACTCCTGAGAAGTGCGCACAGTGCAAATAGTGTTCAGTCACACGAGAAAACTTGTTTTCAAACTCTTGAGGATTTTTGAATTAGAAGACTGAACAACAAACCTATTGAAAATGCTATCGTAAAAAAAAAAATAATAATAATAATAATACATATATATAAAAATGCTATCTTATAGTTGACTTGTTTTAAAGATAAAACGTGATACAAGCTTTTTGCTAGTGTTACTTCACTCTTCCATGTAAAAATGGCGACATAAGTGTGCATTTAAACGTTGTTTAAATGTAAGTATTACTTTGTGTGCTACTCCAGTGACGTCCATGCGACGCTAAAGCTTCAAGGGAAGTCGCTTCCATCGTAGATGATGGGTTTTTCCATGGTCAGATGATAGAAGACTTTCTTGGAGATAAACCTGCGTGGAGAATGTTTCCATTCAAACAGATGCAATTCTATTAATCTGCACATGACAGCCGGATAAACTGTAGTGGTAAGATGTATTTTAAAGTGCCTATGCCAGCAAAAAGCATGTCTATTTCATATCTCACATGGTATTTTATGCTCCTGAATGAAATGGACCGCTTGGATGTTTGTGGAAGCGATCGATTTATTTATTCAATTTTTTTTAAAAGTAGTGACTTCTTGGATTGAGAAGGAATGCGAATGTGACGTCAGTCGGGTCACCATATCACAATACAGCCATTGCTATATAGCATGCAGATGGACTGCGGATTCAGCTGATTTTTCGGATTAATTCGTTTATTTTTCGTATCACACCAGCCCAATGTGCTGCAGGCTTTTGCTCCTGCACCAGGGAGAGGCGTGTGAGCCTTTTTGGGTTTCAAGTTCCCGTTCACAGCGGAGAATGGCCAAAACAAGTCCGACAACTGTGGGACCATTGGACTGACGACGATGTGAGTAAACTATGTGTTTTGTGTTACGTCAAATACTGGGATCATGGCACACGTTTTAATAAGGAGGTGGCTTGCATTTTGTGGGTGACAATGCTCCTTGTCCACCGAGAAGGCCACTCGGCCAATGACCCGCAGCTTGTCACACAACATGGTCACTTCCAACTCCTTGGTCCTTTTTATGTGGCCGCCAATTGACCACTATCATCGGCTTGACAACGAGCAGCCAGCCCCCTGCTCTAACGGCGGCCAGTTTGTCCACCAAGAATGGGCTATTTTCTGCGTTCAGTCCCAGTAACGAGAGCACTGCTAGCCCGCCATAGCCGCAGCAGAACGACGAGCCGTAACTTGCTCGCCGCCAGGGGCTGGCCGATCCAGCCCGCTCGGTCCTCTTTGCGTGCCTGCCGAGAATGCGCTTTCCTCGGCTTGCCCGCGAGCATCCCCCACTCTGACGTTGGCCGGTTTGTCCACAGAGAATGGGCTATTTTCGGCGTTCATTTCCGGCGACAAGCACTGCCAGCCCGCCTTGGCCTCAGCAGAACGACGAGCCTCAACTTGCTCGCCACTATCGGTGAAGACAACCAATCCCGCCGCCATGTGTGACATGAGTCCGGATAGTTTTGTGTGATTTTTCGTTTTTGAAAGTCGAGGATAACACTTGGAAAAGCTGCTCAGTTCAGGTTAGCATGTTGGCAAACTGTCACGCCTCCTGCTTTTGATTTACGCTCTTTTCTCCGTCTCCGAAGCAGGGAAATGACAAAAGCCGGACTAACTCTGGAGGCAAAAAAAAAAAACGTTCGGGAGAGGAAGAAGTCGGCAGTTTTAACCATTATAATAACAATAATAATAATAATACATTTATTATTATGCAGTAATTTTGCCCAATCGTACTGAAAACATGCATTTTTAATATTTAATATTCCATTTAGCACAAGACTGTTATTTGTCATGACCATACAATTTATTTAGCAATTGGGGAAAAATACTTGGATAAAAAGAATATCCTGTAAAAATATTGGAGCAGAGAGATTGAAACAATCATGACATTTTGCTGCTCTCTGTCATACGTATATTCCTTGTTCTGAATCTTTCTCCTTAATGGGCTAAATTCTAAATAGATGAAATCGTGACCCTGCCAACGTCATCATCCAGCTGGGGACGCTAGAGTGCTTTGATGACAGGCGGGGCTAAATGACAGATTGAAAAACTAATTTCTCGTCCTCAAATTGTTGGCAAATGGTCGAATCGTCTCAAAATATGATTCTAAATCAGATAATAATGCTATTTGACTTTTTTTTTATGCTGTCACAGGCACTTTAAACATTCCCCCACTATTAAGGATAAATGCCTTGCAGGTAAAGAAGTGTGCACCTACCGTGAGAAAGAGTTGTCAAAGATGAGCGCGTAGATGCCCGGCCGACGCACTTTCAGCTGTCCCTGGATGGTCTCTTTGTGGGAATTGCACCGTGTCAGTGGAATGAGGACCTGGTGAAGAAAAATAGAGAGGAATGTTGGCCTGTGGTCAAAATCAATGCACCCCAGATGCCAATCAGCACTATTAAAGCGGTCTGATTACTGCCTGTAGGGCATAGCATTGAAAGATAGGGTGTGCTGCTAAGTTACAATAATGGGAGCGCATGTGTGGCTTTTTAAGCCATTTGTACTGGGGACAGTGTAGGTGGTTATGTATTTTTGATGTCCCTATCTTGACGGTACAAGAGTTCAATTGTCCACAGGCCGTGGCACATGAATGTACATTCCCCTTCTTGAAAATTGGGTACAAGATATGCAAAAGGAGGACTATTAATTTTCCAATATGTTTATCATTGTGGTTAGAGAAAATTAGATTTTGTTTACATTATTTATGAGTTCAAAACTACCGCAAACTAACTATAACATAACTCACTCATTGAAGCTAGTAAAGTCCTTTCGTGACTGCTATAATCTTCCCTTTCTCCTTAAAATCAGAAAAGTCGTGACTCGGGATTTGCCGATCGCATATTTTTGCACCTGATTTTGAGAATATGCCAATACAGAGTCCCAATCCGATACTGGGAAAAAAATATCTATATATATATATTTTTTAACAATAGTTCCAAACATCTTACTGTACTGTTTACAGTAATTCCTTCTCATTTTCCGGGAGTGTTTCGGAGGATAAAACGTATAATATATATATATACATATACAGTGGTACCTCTACATACGATCACTTCGACACACGATCTTTTCGACATCCGACGTAAAATTTGAGCCGCCATTTGTTTCTACATCCGACGAGTTGCTCGAAATACGACGACATGACAGCACTGCAAACGAACGCACGGTGGATTTTCTTGTGTGAGAAATCAACACAGTTTTCAAAAAAAGTTGATACAGTTGGAGAAACAAGGAAAAAAGTGATGCTTACCTTTGAAATGAAGATGCAAGTTATAGAAAAATATGAGCTTGGTGCGCGCGTCCCTGAACTGGCTCAACAATACAGCTCCATGGTCCTCTTCCGACCACCGTTCGCCACTATTTATAAGTTAAGGTGACAATTATTATTGTGGTAACATTGCCAAGGAAATCGCCAGCTTCGTCACGTTTTTATCATTTATTTAAGAACTTATCCAACACAAAACGCCCATTGTCTTAAGCAGCTGACTGCTCTCAAGAAAACGAAAGTATTATCTCTACCGCACCGACCTATCTCACCGTGACGTCAGCTTCGCGGTGCGTTCAGGGACAGTAAAAAGTGTCCGCCATATTAGAATCCAATTCGTTACATTATTTACAGGAATAATTATTAATTATTCTTCTTATTATTATATTATTCTGACTTATTTATTTATAACTTATTTGTTTTTCTATGTTTAATTGCCATTTGTAACAGTGCCAGCAGTATTTATTAAGAATTTAGTGTATGTTTTTAGGCTTTGGAACGAATTAATGGAATTATAATGTATTCCTATGGGAAAATCCTGCTCGACATACGACCATTTCGACTTACAAACAAGGTCCTGGAACGAATTAAATTCGTATGTAGAGGTACCACTGTATACACACTTTTTTTTCTGTTTTAAATGTCATTGTATTTCTGGATTAGTTTGTTACTTTTTAGCTCGTATAAAAATATATAAGTATACTGACCAAAACTGTGTGTTTCTTGTGCACTGCCCGATAGCCAGCTAACATTATCTCTCCCCTCCAATGAAACAAGAATTGGCCTTTTTTTAATTATATGAAGTATTTCGTTTAAGTTTGTGAAACTGTATCAAAGAAACATGAGTGCATTCAACACAACTGCACAATACACGCCAATATACAAATATCATGTAGACACCACACTTCATTTGAGCTATGAATACAGATTAGCTTCCATACAGCGGGACTTATCAACAAATTTTGTTCATATAGCTTTTCCCCATAAACACACATATACTGCATATTAACAGGTTGGTATAGATGTAAAATACTTACAGACATATAGTTTCCAAGGCAGAAACGTAACAGAAAGCACTTAACTGTGTCAATGCGACCGATAGCCTGTGTACTGTGAAAGTGAATGAGCATGTGTTCCAAACTGCCTGCCGACGTCATCGGTGACGTAAATGCGTCAACGGGCAAAACATACCGTCGACGGGTAATGAAAAAAAAAAAAAATTTACATGCGGATAAAGTTTACAATGGCGGGTGCTCGCGATGCAAGCGGTTGTCACTAGCACCCCTAAGGGGGCCGCTGTTATTTCAATGTGACCGGCTTTGTCAGATTGAGCAAAGAGGAAGAAAGTGGGCGAGCGAGAGAGAGGGAGCGAGATCGGTGAGTTGGGAAAGTGCGCGGGTAGCGCGGAGTTCAGTGGCTGCATCCCCCACGTTTTTGTTTTGGTCAATAAAAGTATCCATAAAGAGCCATCCGACGCCTCTCGGTGTTTTTATGCACGCCGCCGCCTTCCTGAGGAGGAAATCGGATACACCGATGACAACGAGCCAAGTGAATCGCCGGTTCACTCCTCACTATGGCAAGGAGTTGAAAACACCGCCAATTACCAAAAAGGGCAGAATTGGTGACACGTGAAAGTGGCATAAAGCCAAAAAAGCGGACCAGAATAGCCAGAGCCTGGAATTATTTCAAGGAAAATATGGAGGGTGCCACTGTGTGTACTCTTTGCTAAGCTGAGCTCGCATACCACGGTAGCACGTCGGCTACGAACGAACACTTGAAGCGCCGTGACCCATGTATAATTTTCTAAGACAACAAGAAACAACAAGCTAGCGGATTGTAAGTCCATTCAACTTTCTAACGATTTTTAAAAAATGGAAGTTACCTTTATGTGTGTCGTATCAACGTGCATTTTTATTTAATAAAATAATTAATATATATATATTATATAATTTTTTTTTTAATTATTATTAAATTTATTAGGATCATGGAAGCTCCCACTTGGGGAAAATATATACCTGTACAGTACATATATCCTGTATGTACATAATATAATAAATATATGGAAACAGCACTGGCCTGCTTACTGTAATCCATGACTGTACTAATGTTAGTTACTTTATATTATAAAGTATCATTGTGTATATACATATAGTAGTATAATATAAAATTAATACTATATATTTAATTTTTGTTACTGTGAGTATGTGTGCCTCTCATTCAAAATAATTGTGGTAATATTTCAGTGTGCCCTCTACTTTATCTATTTTCAGGTTAAAACAAAAAGGTGAATAGTTTGTCCCCTCCCCCAAAAATGCGGAATGCACACCAGAAAAAGCATCTGAACTCACACAAAGTATTCTGAAAATGGTTGTCCGGGACATTGCAATTCATTTTAACATTTAGAACAATATAGACAATGACATACCACAAATTGAGTAAGAATTGTTTTGACTCGGGTTAAAGAGGTGAAGTCTCAGTGTTTCCGTTTACATTTTTTTTGCACTAGTTAATGCCAGCAGCATTTGACATTGTTTGTGATTTATTATTGGTATTTATGTTATTTATGTATACGTGAATAAAGAATTTAGGTGTTCCAAAATGTTTTTTTGTGAATTAATAAGCTTCAATAAAAATTTCATTATTAAAGTAGTAAAAAATAAATAAATTTTCTCAAAAAAATGATTAGATTAGTCGACTAATCGTAAAAATAGTTGGCTGACTAATCTGGAGAAAATTAGTCGTTTGGGACAGCCCGAATATATAGCATAAATTAAAAGCACCGATCCTTTTCACCCGATTCCGATGCTTTGAAAAATGGCCTTATCGGCCCGATTTCCGATCACGTGATCGGATCTGGACATCCCTTGTCGTGAGTTTTTTGTGTAACAATGAAAAAACTTCCGAAATGTGGCGATCCCAGCATGACGGACTCGGTCGTCTTGCGCATTGCTGCGAGACTCTGTCACACTGGGCTGCCACAGAATACTGCTACTAATGCTTGCCTGCATGCGACAATCATTATTGGCAGACCACGTACTGAGCACTAGCATCTATGTAGCTACCTAAATCGATCAATTTTTAGGCATCATAAAAAATAAAAATTCAAATGTCCATTGCAATCATCAACATTAATTTAAATATATGAATATATAAAATTGTAATTATATTATTACATTTAATTAAAACATACCTGACTATAAGCAACAAAATCGCATAGCCCAAATTTAGGTGATTCTGGTTGTGTTAGCAGGTGGATTCATTCGGCCCAGGTACCAAATGCACGGCCTTCCAGGTCACCATGAAGAGGATGACTTAATGTACATTATAAAGTACTGTGGTACCTGGTCCTGAAGTTTACCAAGGTGCAGTTCTACCTTTGATTGTTCCACTTGAGCTTCAGAAGAGTCCTGGTAAACAACACTGAAGGAGATGCTTTTAGGTTCAGAGGAAAACATCCAGCTGATGGTTGGCCCCGAGTCGCCCACAGCAACAGACACCACGCTGTAACAGCTGGACTTGATGAAGAGTTCACGGGAGCCATCGCCAAACTGGGAAATGTCCTCGATGCTAAGCGGGACTGTCATTCTGTAAGGCGCCAGCCATTTTATTTGCAAAAGATTCAGCGGAAGGCATTCACAGGGAAACGTCGACACTCACGTGAGTTCTCCAGACTTCAGAAGGTTGATTTCCGAATCCTGTACAGGGGCAACGTTCTCCTCCGGCTCATCAGGGGTTAATTCTCCTACACCTCTGCAAAATTCATTCATTCATGATTGAACCATATGCAAAAGTAAAGTGGCAAGGGGGAAAGATGACTTTATGAAAGCCTTCTGGAGAATTACTTTTGTACTTGGAATCTAGTCAAACGTCCCCGGCAATCTGAACCCAACATCACGTATCGACTGGAACCTTTTTTTCTCCTGGGGCTTTCAGCAAATATTAGCAGCCAATGAAATATGCTCTGTCGTCATGGAGATGGCAAAGTTGTCATTACATGTAACCATCAGGAGCCAACTCTAGTCACTGATAAATACAGTGATATGCAGTTGAAAGCTCCTTCAAGAGCCAGCCGAGAGAATTTTGACCCATTACGAAGCTCAAGAATGAACCCTCGTGACTTTTACGCATTTACTCCAAAAGCAACAGTACTGCATATTATGAACAACATTAGTGCTGCTGTTTTGTAAAAGACGCGTGAAGGCAACGGGAAGATTTGAAAGTATTTGCACAAGAGCAAGATGCTCCACTTAATGTCACCGCGAACTTTAAATGGTGTTGATTAAGCCAAAATGTTAATATTGGCATTCTTGCCAAAATCTGAAGATTTCTCTTTTTGGGTCAACAAAAGAAGGAGCAGCCTGTTTGTATTTTATTCTTTAAAAGAAGAGCGGTGGGGTGTTCGCAGTAGACAACAATTGATGTTGTATCTTTAGCAACAGGGAACTTGTGTACTTCCAGATATTCTAGTTCCCACATTTGTGGGTGGAGATTATAATAAAGAGAAAATTGCTGGCCTGCTGGGCTAAAAATTATAGCTCCTTTTCGCAAATCTGCTTACTATAGAACTTTTTCCATTATGAAAACAAACAAAAAGAAAATAACAGGAATGAAAGGGCAGTTCTGTAAACTAGAGGCTGGCACACTTGTCTCAAAGTTTTGAATAAGGTGTTCAAATCTTGGTTTCTCATGTTCTCCTCAAAATATAATGTAAATTAACTATTTTATCACCCTTCGAATTTTAAATCATTCCCATACTTAAGCATTAATTGTCCTAAGACCAAATCTAAAAAAGAAATAAGAGAAAACAATGTGTGAAAAAAAACTTTCAAAATACCAAGTAAGTCTTGAGTAACCCATTTAATGCCTGCACCACCCCCTAAATGACCTGATTATTTGAATGTAAAGTTACGCTATTGTGTATGGATAGAAAATCCAACATGTCGGCCATCACAAAACAAAGAGGTTTTTAAGTTGAAAATTCTTGTACATTAATGCGTAAATTCCAAAATTTCTATAGATACAGTAGATATGAATGTAAACAGTCTAGATTCTTGGTTAAAAGCAAAAAAAAAAGATTATGAAGGCAGTTATCATTCATTTTACATAATCATTTCAAGCGAAAGTTACGCTATTTTTTTCCATTCATTTCATTTTTTTTCTTGTTTCAAAGTGCATGCATGGTGCTATTTTATGTCATAATAATTTGAATCCTCGACCAAATCACTCTTGAGACACTCCTGCCTGCTTGTATGTATGCACTAAAACTTTCTTCCTGTTTCCACCTAAATCCGGCGTTAAACGCAGTGTGTGTTTGAGTTCATCGCAGTGAAAGCTGCTACGACGCTCTGCCTGCCCGGCCTGGCTCCCTATGGGAAGGTGTGGCACAATGTTGTCATTCGGAGCAGTCTGGTCAACTGATTGTGAAGTCTATGATGTATATATATTTTTTTTTTCTTTTTCTCGCTCTCTAGTATTTACATAAATAATTGTATGTACTTGGTCAGCAGTAACAGCTAGCTAAACAGCTTTCTTCTACTCCTGAGAAAAAGCTAATATTAATTCGGATTTGCAATCCAATTACCGTAATTATGCAACATATTGTGAATATCAAATAAACCATGTAATAACAATGTTACAATTGTTCTGTAAGGTGAGCTAACAAAGCCTTTGCTAGTTTATTAACTATCATTGACAATTATGGAGCAGAAAACCAAAGAGGTGAACGTTTATTTTTCAAGAATTTTAAAAACCGAAATATCCTACAATTCTGAAATGACAAAATACTCACATGTCCAAGGATCCGGGTGGCCTTCGCTCTTGATCTCCCTCAAAAGAGCCGCCAGTGGTCTGTGAATTGGTGTCACTGTCATAGACGCCGTTTACCTCCTCTTCTGTGATGATGTCAAAAGTGCCGTCATCAGGCTTGTTGATCGGGTCTGAAACTGGGAGGAAGCATGTCGATTCAATTATAGTAAACGAAATGAAAGGAAAACCACTAGAAATGAGATAACGGTGGTGTTCCTAGCTCCCACCTGTGACACTGGGTGTGGGAAGATACGGGGCAGGCTCAGGTGTAGGATGAGGTCCAGCTCCGGGCGGTAAAGATTGCTGTTCAGATGGGCTAAGCTCTGCAGCGGTGAACCGTTCCACAACTGCGCTGTGTTGACTGTAGCAGTCCTTGCAGCAACGCTCTTTCTTTCCGCTGTGCTTGATCATGGCATAGTTGTTACTGCAGTAGTAGCAGAAAATGCGGCCGCAGAGCCTACAAGTAAATAAAACAAGTGTTACTGGCATGCCCTCATAAACATCATGTTAAGTGTTGAGTGCCAACCTGCAGTGATGCCTGCGCAGCCACCAGGTGAATTGGCCTTGACAGCCAAGGCAATGAGTGGCGTCTTTGTCCACCAACCACCAGCGCTCCTCCGCCCGCAGTTTCTGCTCAAACTCCAGGGCGTCAGACTTCTGCCACAAAGCATCTTTGTCCCTGAAAACACCAAACATAAATGCTTTGAAAAAAGTTTTTAAGTGTAAAAAACAAACAAAAAAACTATTCCCACTACTGCTGATGCGGATAGTACTTAACTCTGTCACTGCCACTGACAGTGATCAACATCCAAGAGGGAGGACAGGAAAGACTAGGGCATGAGTGGGCAGGTGTGTGTAACATTTTAACTCACTGACTGCCACTGATTGCGATAGGTGTCCAATCCAATTTGATATTATAGTTATCAAACAAGATTATTGTATTATTAGAGGACTTCCAAAAAAAATCGATTATTACATGCATCGCGATCCGGCACGTGACGATTCGATGACGATTCATAAAGGTTCAAAAACTATTATTTTCCCTCATAACCTTAAGGCAGCCGCTCGTAGCAGACCGGAATTCAAGACACATCTGCCGCCCGGAAACCGTTCACGGGCGCACGCACGTCATAATGGCTGCTGCTGGTTACTGAGAGAGATTTACTCCTTATTAAAAGACTTGAAAATAAATTTATGTATGAGACAGGAAGGAAACAGAAGCGCGACCCTGCGCAGGTTATTTTTTAGAGCAAGAGGGGAAGAGAGATAGTTCGTTGCGCCTTGTCTTTCAGATGTGTAGCAGTAGTTTTAAGGCATTTCAATAAAAAAATGTCCTGAGTGTGTTGCTAAGACCCGTGTGCATCTGTAAGAGGTGAGTACATGAACCCTCCTGTACTGTTTAGCCTTTATTGTTGTTGTTTTTGAGATGTTAATAGTTAGCACCGAGCGCTAAGCTAATTAGCTAATTCGCTTACGTGTATTTTATATGCAGAATGTGTAAAACCATGATTAAGTACAGCGGTAACACTACAAACATGTGAAATAGTACAGAAATCTGTGAAAACAAAGTATATTGCTTAAAAGAAGTCTTATTTCTAAAGACACTTTGTTTCCAGAAAATGTGGAGTTCATTCCACCTGTGTAAATTTTATTGTATTGTTGAGAGAATTAAGTACTCCTTTTAAAAAGGTTAATGATTTTGCACTTTCTTGTAAAAAAAAAAAAAAAAATATATATATATATATATATATATATAAACAGTGTTTCCCACAGGATTTTAGGAGACTGTGGTGGGAGGGTCTCTGACCATAGGATTTTTTGAAACTGTGGTGGTGGGCTGCATCGGAGTCGGACAGCCACACAATGTCGTGCCACGGCGATTTTTTTTTTTTCTTTTTTTTTTTTTCCCCCAAGAAGAACCATAACAAAGATATATTTGAAATATTTAATTAGCTAGGCTAATGTTATAGCTCTCAGCTACGGTACATGTATGTAAAATGCGTTGCTGATTACAGCTACGTTACCCTATGTAATAATGCGACTTTTTTTCTCGTAGCAATAGTACAACTTACATCTTGTAGTGACTCAGGGTTGGCAACCCAAACTGTTGAAAGAGCCATATTTGACCAAAAAAAAAAAAAAACTGATACAGTATGTCTGGAGCAGCAAAAAATTAAAAGCCTTGTACAAGCCTTATAATTATCAATACTAGCTATATTAGCCTACTATAAAAATGACTAAGTTGGCTAGAAATACATAATTAGCCTTCATGATTAAATGTTTATTTTCCCTGCAGTGGATCCTATAGCCCACCACGTGACTACTCTGTTGTACGATGACACCACAAGTTTAACTTCATTACAATATTAATGAATTGAAAGAATGTTTGTATCATGTTTGTCCTCCTAGAAATCCTATTACAACAAAAAATATATTTCCCTCCCCCATCTTTTTCCATTAAAAAAAAAAAAAAAAAAAAAGCTCCGAAGCAGCACTAAAGAGCCGCATGCGGCCCAAGAGCCGCGGGTTTCAGACCGCCGTCGTAGCCCTCCTTTTTCCTTTTTATTTGACCCTCATAAGTACTACATTACCACAACAATAACAGTCCTTCTGTCAACTGACCCATTTACAGGACTGGGGGAATTCTAATGGCCGTGTAAAGAGTTTTTCTTGATTCGGTGAGAAGGTGAATAGTTTTTTCCCCGTTGTTCGTGAACTTAATTTCCACACAAACGCACATCGAGGTACCATTAACTTAGCAAGGAGAGGTATGAGAGTCATTTTTCGAGTGTCCCAGAGCTCGCGAAATTGGGGGGGGGGGCGCATTTATCCAACTCCTGTCTGAAGTTGGCGCGTCGGTGTTGTGCCGAAAAATAGCCACTCCACGCGAAATGTCCCCCCGACGGGAGCGCCCACACGTCACTCGTACAAACAGCCTTTTCTTACCAATCGATGGACACGGAAACGACGTTCTTGTACCGTGAATATGTATCATTTTACTCTGCTTGAACTAATAAATACTTTACTGTGACCAACGCTCTGAAAATAGAGCAAGGCTTTATTTTGGGCCCCGCCTCTCCGCGCAAGTTCAATCAAAGTTTGCTGTCCGTCCAAGACGGCCGTCCACCGCTCACTTTCGCCAAAAAGTCCGATCCAAACTATTGTAATGCCCCGGATATGGGGAAGAAGGAGAGAAGTCTGTATTTGCTTACCCACTTGATTGTGGTAACAATAATAAAGAAAAACAATAACAAAATAACAGCGGGCTGCTAAGACATGCGACCGCTATCTCTCGCTATCTCGCTCGTTCTCCCATTCTTCCTACTCGTTCCCCTTGCGTCTCTTAAATAAATAAATAAAATAAAATACTACTCTAAAATGCTGCTCTCGCTCGCGCGGGTAGTAGAGTAGAGTGGGCTACAGCTGTGTAATCGGCTGACTGACGCATATGATTAGTTTTTTTTTTTTTTTTTCCCCCGGCGTTGGGGGGGGTCAAACGAGACTGTGGCGGGCCGCCACAGTCTCGTTCATTGGTGGGAAACACTGTATAAAAGCAGCTTAAGGGCAGTTTTTTGTTGTATAGGCATGTTTCCATCGTTCCTGTTGAACTCATTTGGATACTTCAAATAAATAATGGACATAAATTTGTCTGGCTACTGTAGTAATTAGTAATGTACGATGCATCGAAAATCACGATAATCGTGATAATCGCAATAACCGCGATCATCGCCGATATCGTGATCATCGTTCAGTAATCGAATCGTAGCGCCCTGAATCGTAATCGAATCGTGGGGTGCCTATGATGGCACATCCCTAGTATTATTGTTATTATTTCAGCTGGGATGCACCTGATATAGGAGTTGTCTGTAATTTTAATTCCAGAGTTGCACGAAAACGTCTGCCTTTTCAAAGATGTTGCTAAACTTTGATTCATACTTTCAGAGAGGTACAGTACAAGAAGACAAACTGTGACCCATAACGTATAATGAGATCAGTGTCTAATATTGTAGCTTCAAAGAATATAACTAATGACTTCTCAGCACAGGTGTATATTAATGTATCTGTATATGGGAGAAGTTACTTGATTTCACAAAATAATAATACAGATGCAAAGTAATGCATAACACATGAGGAAGCACAGTGTTGGCAGATTCAAGGGGGAAGTGACTGACTAAATCACTGACATTCAGTTCAACTTTGGCAGATGTAAACGCCTTGTGGGCACTGAGGCACCAATGGCTGCTGAAACCAGAATAATAAGGTGTGTTCATCTCGCCTGCTGCTCTCGTCGTCATCAAAGTGTCTGCATACATTTCCTCACATTCAAACAAACCTTGCTGCCTCGCATTTGATACAGGTGTGAGTAGAACAAAATCTACTCTCCCTGGAAAGACTTGTTAAAAACACAGTTGGAACATCAAAGAAGAGGGAACCAGTAATGACTAGAGTAGGCTTTCAAACAAGTAATGATGCCCTTATTCCGCTTGTTCCAGCAGCTGCTCCTGAATGATATTAATAGTCTAGGTGCTACCTGATAAGCTCAATGAGACGCTCCTCTAGGTTGACCTTGGTCCTGTTGAGGTCATCTATCTCAGCTGTCATCTTAACGTGCTGACTTTGTCTGGCATCTTCTGTCGTGCCAAGTTTACGCTTCAACTCTTCGCATTCATTTTGCATTGCCAAGTGTGCGTTTTCGGCACTGAAGACGCAGAAAGCATTAGAATTTGTCCACATTCATGATGCAGTCAAATTTATACGCGGCCCCGCACACGAACCTGGTTAAGGCTTCTCTCAGCTGCTGAATTGCGCCGTCACTCTCGCGAACGGTCGCTTCAGTCTTGGTGATATGAGCGTCCTTCTCACCGCTCAGCTGTAGGTACTTCTCATTCTCAGCCTGCAGCGGACATAAGATTTGTAAATATAATATGGTTTAAAAATGCAAACATTAGAACTGGTTGTGATGTCCAAACCAGAACAAGCTGTATATTTTTGCAGTCCACTAACATGCTACGCATCTGTTTTCAATTCTGTTGTCACCGTTCTGACATTGGTTAAGTATTACACGTACTAGAGCAGAACTCGAAAGCAAGGCACAAATGTTTCTTCTGGTTTTGATGTCGTAACCAGAACACGCTGCAAATTTTTGCTGTCTGTCTCATTTACTCCCAAAAACTTATAAATACATTCTATTTTTAATTGTTTCAGTGTCCCAAAGACGTATTTATAAGCCTGTCGCAATATGCAATAATTCCATTTATCGCGCGATATATAAAAATGAAGGCGGTAATTTTTCCGCTGCGATTTATCGCCTCGCGTGCACGTGCGGCAGACGTGCTGTTAAAAGTTCGTTACCAACTGCGCAAAATGCATCTTCGTTCCAGGTCCGGCAAAAACTAGCGCCGGAGCCAATCGTTCCCATTATATCCTATTGTTCAATGTACAGTGCTGCTCGAAAGTTTGTGAACCCCACAGCGATGGTCAGATTTTTTGTAAAAAAAAACTAAAATAACCTTATTAAATGTTAAGTTATACCCAAATCCACAATACTGACATTCCAAATAATGGGCTGAAACAAAAGAAATAGTTATATTGTCATTCTTTATTTAACAAAAGTGGTTGATTTAAGAAAAACTCAGATATCATGTGTGCAAAAGTATGTGAACCCCTTCAGTTAATAGGATATTGCGCCTCCTTTTGCAGAGATTACCTCAACCAAACGGTTTCTGTAGTGACTAATCAGCCTCTCACATCTACTTTAGGGGATTTTTGCCCATTCTTCCTTGCAGAACGCAGTCAGTTGAGAGAGGTTTGATGGGCGTCTGGCATGAACTGCTCGCTTCAGGTCCCGCCACAGCATTTCAATGGGATTTAGGTCAGGACTTTGACTGGGCCAGTCCAGAACACGAATCTTCTTCTTTTTCAGCCATTCCTTGGTTGTATTGCTGGAATGCTTTGGATCATTATCATCTTGCATGATCCACCTTCTGCCAAGCTTTAACTTCAAAACAGATGGCGTCAGGTTATGTTCTAGGATTTGACAATATTCCTCAGAATTCATGATTCCCTGGACTATGTGGAGTTGTCCAGGTCCTGAGGATGAAAAGCAAGCCCAGATCTTGACATTCCCACCTCCATGCTTCACTGTTGGGAGAAGGTTCTTTTGGTGGTATGCAGTGTTGACTTTTCGCCAGACATGGCGGTTTTGGTTGTGACCAAACAGTTCAATTTTGCACCTACATCAGTTGATGAAAACTCTTTTTAATTTAGTCTCGACAACACAACTGTTAAAAAAACAAACAAAAAAACTACTGAATTGATTGATTAGGAAATCAGGTTGAAATAATAGAAAATTCCAAAATGTTGAGGGGGTTCACAAACTTTCGAGCAGCACTGTATACCGGCCGCGTCAGTGCTCAGGAGTGACTGTGGACCATCTATGGCACGCCGGTGTTGTTGACGTGTGGGCGCTCCCGTCAGGAGTGACATTTCACGCGGGGCGGCTATTTTTCGGCACAACGCTGGATATTTACAACGAAGTCCGCCAAAACATTGTTACCGACTTGGCTGCAACGAATAACCTCACTTTGACAACGAACAGCTGAATGAAATTAAGAGCGCTGTGCTCCAAACTCGTCCTGTTTATGAAAGCCGTCATATGCTGGTGTTGTGTAGTAATGAGTAGACGTGACTTCAGCGGCGCTTGCTAACTTTTTTAATGCGCGGTTGCGCGCACACACTAGATATCATGAAAAGGCAAACTAGATGTGCTACGTCCCATGCCATTGGCTACGTGAGCCCAGAGTGATTATGGGACATGTAGTCCATATACTACATCGATGAATTCTAAACTGTCATTTGTTACATGAGGTTAGGAAGGCCAAATCAATCCATACCAGTGACTATAGATAATGTTGCAAATATTGTTAATTCAGTACGTGACACAGATGGATTCGGACCATAAATAGGATTTTTTGCTCATGTAGTAAACCTAGCTGCTAAGAGAGCTGTAGCAATCAACGGTGTGCCCTGCCTCACTTTACAAACAGTAAAGATTGTTCTCAGCACTTTTATACAATTTTTTTTTCATATCAGTAAGAAGTAAGCACGTAAATATTATGCGCTAAAATGCATGTTTATTTGATGGCAATTTAATTTTTGCTCGTTAGCAGAAAAGAAAAAAAAAAAGAAAAAAATACAATTGTTTTTTTTTTTTTTTTTTTTACAGAGCATTAAATATACTGAATCGGATCGAAAATCGTGTCCCCCTTATCAAAATTCGTACCGAACCATGACTTAACTGTATCGTTGCATCCATATGGAACACCATTGCAGAAGCTATGATGGGAAAAGTTTTCATTTTCTTAAATGCTTAAGTTGTTATGTGCAATTTTTTTTTTTTAAACACATTTGATTTATTCTGTGTTTCTGTGCGGTATCAATATTGTTGTTTTTTACTTAAGAAGCAGGGTCTATTGTTTTTAGTTGTGATTTCTTAAAAAGTATATTTGAATTTAAGAGTAAATATTTATCGTGTTTAAATGGGTGTACTTGATCTATTAATATATACTGTATTCGCACTGTGTTATTGTAAATTGGTAAAAAAAAAATTGGGGGGGCGCAATAATATCGCATATCGCAATGATTTATGAGAATAATTATCGCACACTAAAATTTGTTATCGCGACAGGCCTACGTATTTATACGTCTTATACGTTTTTTAAAAATAAAAGACATCTCTGGGTTCTGATTTAATTGAGCTCCAAAGCACAAAGCTGAAAATCCATTTTAAAGCAATAAAACTGGCCACTGGAGGGCAGTAGCGCATTTGGTAAGAACTGCAACCCTATTCAACGGCAACGAGAGGCCAAACCGCAAAGCCGCGGCACCGGCGGAAGACGACCGAATGGATGCCAGGCGCCAGACGACCGAGCAGAACAACCGGTAGGACGCCCAGGATGCCAGGCGCTGGACGACCGAGCAGAGCGACCGGGACCACTACATGCCATTAAGCCCGTGCTGCTCGCGAGCAGAGCCTGCAGAGACTCAAAAAAATTCATCTTTTCGAGACAGGCAACGATGAGGGAAAAGTTTAACCGGCTGTCGCGGCCACAATAGCGTCATCTTTCATTTAGTTATGTGGAAATAAATTGTTACTTTGCTATCAAAACCTCTATTTGTCTTGTTGTTTCTGTTATTTTGTAAAAGGAAAACATTCAGATGTTTGGGATGTAACTAAAGCAAAAAAATAGCTGTGTTAAAGTCAAAGTTATGTTTGAAATGTATGCTGTCACAAAAAAGCTCAATTTCTTTGTTTTTTTATCAGAAATTGGAAAATTGCTTAAACTAAGCTATTTCCTAATGCTGATTTCTAAAGAATGGAAAAAGATATGAACTTACTTTTTTCTGCTGAAAGAAGAGAGTCTAATCTTTCTTTTGGTGGGTTCCATGTTTATATAGCAATAGAACAGAATTTTCCGTAGGCCTTGCAAAATCAGTCAAAATCCAGTAAAACTGCCGGGAAGGAAGGGCCTTGCTCCGGTGAAAACGGCTGGGAGTGAATGAGTTAACATGCTGCGTAACGTATAGGTTTTTTGTTTCACTGTGTGCCTGTTCTGTCATTTGTTGAGGATTAGATGGACGAGTGCAGCAAAAGAAAGCTAGATGCAATCATTCCTTCTGATTGTGATATCACAACCAGATTTCGGGATATAAAAAATGTGGGTGTCCCATGACCAATTCTTTTGGATGAAATAACAATAATCTGGTCAAAAAGAGATTTGAGTGTCAAACTCGTTTTGTAGATGAAAAATTATGTAAATTGAGTCATTTTGAAGTTATCAATTAATTTGTATGTCCTAAAACTTTGTGGGGGTGAAAAACAAAACAAAGTGCTGAAGTGGCATTCTGTTACCTCACTAGCAATTGTTCATTAGTCTGGTCTCATTGTTAAAGTGCATGTCTCATTATGTGTGAGAAAAACACATCATAATGGAGTGCAACTGAATGTTCAACAAGGTACACAACACAGTGCAACTATCTCCCAGGAGCATGAGGATGAAGGCAACTCTGCAGGAAGTCTCTCACTGCAGATTCAGTAATTGGGTCTGCAGAGGCTTCCTTTCACCACATACGATGTCAGCGTAGAATGAATGAAGATTCTGTACTACAACTTCTGCAAACTATGTACATGCAATAGTTTAATGCCTGAAGGACACAAACCTGAAGTTCAGACACTCTTTTCCGCAAACCCGACACAGTCTTCTTCTCCTCCTGAAGCTGGCTTTTGAGTTGCAGTTGCTGTTTCTCCGCATTCTAAAATTAATGAGATCAGTGATTCATGTGACTTAGAAACAAACAAGACGGCAATCCTTTTGACCTACTGTAAGTCACCTTTAACTGGACTTGATGGTTCATATTATCGGAGCTCATCTGAAACCTCACAGCCTCCATCTCCTCTTGACTAGAAAGCTTGAGGTTCTCCAGCTGGTTCCTGCTCTTTTCCAGTTGTTCTTGAAGTTTTGCGATCGCTTCTGGGAATTTCTCTTGAAGAGTCAGCTCTCCTTCTAGTCTTTCATTCTCAAGTTGCAATTGGCCCACGCATTCCTCCAGGCGCTCGACCTCGTGCCTCAGTTCCTCGATAGCGGCGGTGTCATCTGCCCAGTGCTTCCTGGCCTCTTCCTTCTCTGCGCCTAGCTTACAGATCGTTATTCCCAGCTCAGCCATTTCTGTGTTGGCTCGGTGTAAGCCTTCTCGTGTCTCTGTGTTCTCCAGGTCAAGACGATTGTTCTCTGCTTTGAGGGCAGCCAATTCCTCTCGGAGGGCGGCTGCAGAGATGGAGAGCTCAGCGTGGGCTGCCATCTCTCTGTCGCGCTGTTCTGTCAGTGCCTCTTCTTTCTTTTTGCACTCTAGGAGCTCAGCTACATGTTTCTGGTTCAGGGCTTCAGTCTGGACTTTAAGCTGCTCGGTCAGAGTCCGCAGCTCATCTCTCTGGGCCTCGGTCACCTCTAGCTGGGCTTGGGACTTAAGTTTCTCCTCCTCTGATCTCTGTGAGCTAACCTTGAGGTCAAGGATGTCCGCCTGGAGCCTGGACACTTCTTTCATGCTAACCTCCAACTGGCCCTCCATTACGGTTAGCTTAACGGCCGCCTCCTGATTCTCTTTAGCCTGGATGGCACTTCTCTCGAGCTGGCATTTTTCCATTGCTTGCTTCTCACAGGTAACCATTTCAATCATTTCTGTCTGTTTTGCACAAGCTGCTTCTGCCTTTGCTTTTGATAACTCCAGCTCCTTCTCTGTAGCTTCCAGAGTCATCACCCTGGACTGGACCTCAATCAGGTGCTTCTCTTTACTCTCCAGCTGCGCCTCCACAGCTCGGAGTTGTTCCTGAAGGCAGGCTTCACTCTTTCGTGAGTCTCCTAAGCTCTTCTCGAGCTCGCTGAGCTGCCCGTGAACACTCTTTAAGTCGGCCTGCATGCGGAAGAGAGATTCTTTGACAGTGTCCTGTTCCTCTTTCAGGCTCATGTTCTCCTTCTCAAGCTTCTTTGACGCAACATCTGAGAGGTTGGCGGCAATATTGGCCCGCTGCAGACTCTCCTCCAGCTTGAGGTTTTCCTCACGCAGCCCCTTTTCTTTTTCACCTACTGTCATCTTAGCATTGTCTAGCTGCCTTCTTAGTTGTTTCTCAGAAGCCCTTAGGGATGCTAATTCACCTTCGAGAAGTTTTCGGTTTTCTGTCAACTCCTTGTTAAGATCCTCATTTTTCTTCGCCGTGGTCAGAAGCTTCTCGTGTAATTCCATTAGATTGGTACACTGTGTTCTGTAGTCTTCTATTTTTGCATCTTGTTCTCGAACGCAAGTCTCAAGGGTGTCAAGTTTTGTCATCAGCTTGTCCCTCTCGGCGCTCAGGCTTTGGTTGCGGCCTTCAAGGAGCTGTAGCTTTTGCAAGCTGGAGGTCAACTCTACTTCTTTAATCTCTTTCTGCTCCCTTAAAGAAGCAATTTCTTCTTCTAAAGTTTCCTTCTGGTTATTAAACTCCTTGTGCAGCTCCCCTCGGTCCTCTTGTGCCCTCATTTTCACCTCCTCTGCCTCTTTCTCCTTTTTCTCCAGAGATGTTTGGAGGTCCTGAAGTTGCCTCTGTAAGTTGCTGGTCTCTTTTTCTCTCAGCGTCAAGGAACCCTGCAGCATGTCAAGGGAGAGGCACTGTTCCTCTATTTTAGTCTGGAGTTTTCTATTCTCCTCAGACTCAGATGTCAGTAATGCTCTTAGCTTCGTTTCAGCATCCTTTGCCACAGCCTCCTTCGCCCTCATCTCTTCCTTTGTCCTTTCTGTCTGCCGCTTCTTCTCCTCAGACTCAGCAACTGCCTCGATCTTACACTTCTCTGCCTCCTTCAAGCTGTCCAACAGCTCGTGTATCTTTTGTGCTGAATCAAAGTGACTGGCTGCCTGTTGGCCCTTCTCACTCAGAACCCCGTCCAACTTGGCCAGCAGCTCAATGTTTTTCCCTTCAGTGGCCGCCAACTTTTCTTGAAGAAGGCGCTGTTCCGATTCCATGGCTTTTTCTACAGTCCTGAGCTTTTCCACTTCTCTAGAAAGACTCTCTTCTCTAACTTGCAGATCCCTTAGCTCTCCCTGCAAACCTCGTTGCTCTTCTTGCGCTGTGAGCGATAGATCAAGCTGCCTCTGCAACGCTACCACAACCCCTCTGAGCTCCTCGGCCTCCCCGCTCATCTGCTGCACTTTATTCAGGAGTTCCTGCTGTTTCAAATCAGAGCGATCCAGCTCCAGACGTAGTTCTTCAACAGTGCTGACGTCTTCGCTGCATGGAGGCAAGGACTCGTTCAGGTCATTCAGCAGACTCTGACCATAGTCAGGGCTTGACAGGAAATCAGATGCTTGCTAGATGTTTGCAAGGGAAAACAGACAAAGCAAAGGAGAAGGATAGCTGAGTGTGACGGTCTTAGAAAAAAAGCTGATGCATGAAGTAATGCTAAAATTGTATTCCAAACATTAGCAGTAGTGCTGTTTTGATACCATTTTTTGCTCCTCACACCAATTCCGACACATAACTGTGTAGTATCAGCTGATCCCGGTACTTTACCGAGAACTAACAGTATGATGAAATATACAAATGTTTTTTTATCCCATCTGTTACTAAGAAACGGTTCACAGAGGGCACGTTTCGGTAGCAAACTCTACATGCCAGAAGATGACATCATCTTAGGTGGTTTTACGGTGGTTGTAAACAAAATCTTAAAGAGTACACATGTTATCGGCGCGTTATTTGTTAGTACTCGCCAATACCGATGCCAGTATTTTAGTGCTTTATCGGGGCCCCTTTTGATACCAATATTGGTATTGGTACAACACCAAATGTTGGTGAGGTTGTATTTTGGGTAAATGCTTGACAATTGGGAGTGGGTATTGGTTTCAATTTTGTGATTCTGATTGCATTATCATTGCAATATATTGATCTGATTTCTTAATGATTCACATTGGTTAAAGGAGTTACTAAATAATATATTAGGTTTGTTTTGGGGGATAGATTTTCCGTGTGATCTTGCGCCAAACAGCACTCACTAACATACTTTAAGAATATAAGCAGCCAATTAGCCACAGTACCCACACGACAACATGCACAGGACAGTTGGCCATCTGGCCCATGTGACTGAAAAACTGCGGAATCGCTAACAATTCAGATAAAGCGAGAACTAACTTGGAACTGTTTCTTTATTCTCAACCCTAAGGACAATGTTTTCGATGATCTCCTATAGGGTATTTTAATTTCTGTATCCCGGAAAATTGTAGGTCAACTAGCATGCTTGAGTGGACTTCCAATCATTTACCTGGGAGTAATTGCTGGCCAGACTGTTAATACTGGAACTACGACTTGGTGGTTTCCATGTGTGTCCGGGTGAGCTTGCACCTCCCAGTGTCCTCCTGTTGAAAGTTGAATTTCAGTAAATATGAACTCATTGGCTGCCACTGACTGTAATTGACAAACCAGAATTGCTCTAATGATGAACAGTTTTTACATAGACCACAGCAGCTTTGGCATTTCACCACTTACAACACTGAAACAATGGAAAAAGATTTCAAAGACAACTTTCCTCACCGTTTCAACGGCTTTATTATTGCGTCATTAATTAAGAACATCTCTTACCGCTTATTTCCTTTTACATTATTGTTACTTTCTAAGCCAGGGTTCCCCAAACTACGGCCCGCCTCCACATTTGGTCCGGCCCCCTGAACAATACCAGAGAGCATTTTGATTTCCCCCCACCCCTCAATAGTGTTATTTGTTTCCTGGCTTTTTTCTGTGAAGAACCCAGAGAGGGTTATTTGGTTATTATCTATTTAATTAATAGTGTTATTATTATAATATATTATTATTTTTATTTTATTAATAAATTTTTACATTTAGGCACTCCTGCAATCGTCACACTTTTTCTGTTACAAACTGACCCCGCCCCTCATCAGAGAAGGGAAAAGTTATGTGGCCCTCACAGGAAAAGGTTTGGGAACCCCTGTTCTAAGCCATACTGTTACCTTGCAAAAGTAGGCCAGGAGGCATCAAGGTCATATCCTCTGGAGGCGACGTCAAAGTGAATCTCGTTGAGTTCGTACAAGTGATTGATGATATCGACACTTAGGTGAGGCTTCAAAAAGGGGCTTCTTGCATAGTACCAGTCACTGTGGTGACACAAAAAAGAACATTGTGGACAGAAATAAGCCATTAAAAAAATAAAAAATAAAGTCACAGATTTTTTTTTTTTTTTTTTTTTAAGCCGTTCGCATTAATCATGTATGTATTTATTTTTAAATTTATTTATAATGTTTTCTTCTTTGGTTTACTTGTTCAAAGTTTGTTACTTAATATACTAGTAGTTTCTGTCTTCTTCAAGCCATTCCAAATGATGCTGATTGCTTGTTTTTCCCCACATACAGTGGGGCAAATAAGTATTTAGTCAACCAGTAATTGTGCAAGTTCTCCCACTTGAAAATATTAGAGAGGCCAGTAATTGTCAACATGGGTAAACCTCAACCATGAGAGACAGAATGTGAAAAAAAAAAACAAAAAATCACATTGCTTGATATTTAAAGAATTTATTTGCAAATCATGGAGGAAAATAAGTATTTGGTCTATAACAAAAGTTCATCTCAATAATTTGTTATGTACCCTTTGTTGGCAATAACGGAGGCCAAACGTTTTCTGTAACTCTTCACAAGCTTTTCACACAATGTTGCTGGTATTTTGGCCCATTCCTCCATGCAGATCTCCTCTAGAGCAGGGGTCCCCAACCTTTTTTGCACCACGGACCGGTGTTATTTGGGTCTTTTTTTTCACGGACCGGTGTTCTGACAAATTTTGCAACCCATCAAAAATTGCAACGATGCAGTTTTGCGCATGCGCGTAACGTGAAACATAGCCGCAAAATGCGCAAATGCAGCGATTCCAAAGTAAACACAACAAACTTTCTTGAAAGAAAGGAATATTAACTTACGTTTGACCATGGAAGGACTTGTAGAAAAGTTCTCCTCAGATTCATCCTGCCATGTAAGCTTCACACAACAGCTGCACACCGCGCTCACCATTAGCGACTTCGCCTTGTCGTTAAACATTAATTAAGAAGCCCGCTTCACAAAGATACGATGTTGGAAATTGTAGCAAGGTTTTCAACGCTCTTGTCACGATGTCAGGATATTCCAGGATGACTTTAATCCAGAACCTCGGTAGAGTTGTTGTCTCAAATGTACGTTTAATAAGGTCGCCGTCATTTGCGATCTCTCTGTTTATTCACAAACGGGTCATGAATCCACTCCTTCGCAGTTCGTGGGTCTTCGAGGTTGTAGGCTCGTCAAGTGCCCTTTTTGCCGTAAAAATATCCTTTTAGCCGTAAAAATATTTCCAAAGACGTCTGTTTTCCTGTTATTTTCCCTCGTGTGGGGGCTAATTATTTCCGGGAACAAATGTACTGCGCCGCGGCCTAGTAATACGCTATTATCGAGGACAAGCGCACATAGATATATTATATACACAAACAAGATGTACTGCTAGCAGTCCAATCAATGGACTTCTATGACAACATTGTAATCTATCCCGTAGTATTATATCTAGAGTAGACAGATATTGGTGTGTTAAGCAGGGGCACAGGGTTAATTCGGCCAGAATGCGGTCGTTATTAAATTTTTTTCTTTGCGGCCCGGTTGCAAATGCGCCACGGACCGGTACCGGTCCGCGGCCCGGCAGATGGGGACCCCTGCTCTAGAGCAGTGATGTTTTGGGGCTGTCGTTGGGCAACACGGACTTTCAACTCCCTCCACACCCTGTGGCGTCAAAATGATAACAAGAACGGGGAGCAAAAATCCCAGAACCACACGGGGGGACCTAGTGAATGACCTACAGAGAGCTGGGACTACAGTAACAAAGGCTACTATCAGTAACACAATGCGCCGCCAGGGACTCAAATCCTGCACTGCCAGACGTGTCCCGCTGCTGAAGAAAGTACACATCCAGGCCCGTCTGCGGTTCGCTAGAGAGCATTTGGATGATCCAGAAGAGGACTGGGAGAATGTGTTATGGTGAGATGAAACCAAAATAAAAGTTTTTGGTAGAAACACAGGTTCTCTTGTTTGGAGGAAAAAAGACTACTGAATTGCACCATACCCACTGTGAAGCACGGGGGCGGAAACATCATGCTTTGGAGCTGTTTTTCTGCTAAGGGACCAGGACGACTGATCTGTGTAAAGGAAAAAAATGAATGGGGCCATGTATCGAGAGATTTTGAGTGAAAGTCTCCTTCTATCAGCAAGGGCATTGAAGATGAGACGTGGCTGGGTCTTTCAGCAGGACAATGATCCCAAACTCACAGCCAGGGCAACAAAGGAGTGGCTTCGTAAGAAGCACTTCAAGGTCCTGGAGTGGCCTAGCCAGTCTGCAGGTCTCAACCCCATAGAAAATCTGTGGAGGGAGTTGAAAGTCCGTGTTGCCCAACGACGGCCCCAAAACATCACTGCTCTAGAGGAGATCTGCATGGAGGAATGGGTCAAAATACCAGCAACAGTGTGTGAAAAGCTTGTGAAGAGTTACAGAAAACATTTGGCCTCCGTTATTGCCAACAAAGGGTACATAACAAAGTATTGAGATGAACTTTTGGTATGGACCAAATACTTATTTTCCACGATTTGCAAATATATTATCTAAAAATCAAACAATGTGATTTTCTGTTTTTTTTCTCCACAATATGTCTCTCATGGTTGAGGTTTAACCATGTTGACAATTACAGGCCTCTCTAATATTTTCAAGTGGGAGAACTTGCACAATTAGTGGTTGACTAAATTATTTGCTCCCACTGTATAATCTCCGCCTTCTGTAGCATTGACCTACTGATGGAAGTAAAAACCCAAACAGCTTTGAAATGGCAGAACCATGACACCATCCAACTTCCAGTTTGAACTCCAGTCAGATAGTCTCATGAGCTCTCACAGCTAATAAACTCAATTAGATTATTTTTCAAAATGGAAGTCTAGATTGAAGATAATTATACAGTATTTCAGTATAACTATGAATTCCAAATGAAAAGCTATCGCTAACATCAAACCCGAAAGTGTACCTGGTGACTCTCTGGTTCATGAGGCACTGCTGCAGCGTGTCCGCCAATCGCTGGTGCACAAGGGAGTAACGAATGAATGCTCGGCCCTTCCCCAATGATGTCTTCAGCTGTTAAAGAATAGATTCAATGTTGCAAATTGCAATGTTGTCTATTGACAAAAAATGCAGGAGGAATCTGATTGCTTTGATTCAATCCATTAGCTAGATAATTGAGAACATTCTCTCACACAAGTCACTTTTGTAATGACATTCCGAATGCAGTACAAAATGACAATTATTCATCTTCATGCTCAACTTTCAGTAACATAAAGGCACATGACTGAACACAATGAGCAAACTATCCATTTTGTACAGATGGAAACTGAGTAATGATTTGGTCTCATGATTTTTAACAGTCCCAATTTTCTGGGGCAAATATTGCATGAATCTCGTCATACCTCTGATATGGATTTGACAAAGCGAATGCCATCGTTTGCGCCTTTAATTTTAGCCAGGCAGTCAGCAAAGTAATCCCAGTAATCTTTCTTTGTGCCAAGAAATGTTGTCTTCTCCTTCTGGTCAAACTGAAAGACAAGGAATGACTCATTTAACTCATTGGCTGCCATTGATGGCGCAAGTCGTCCAATCCATTGTGACTAAGGGTATGTCTGCAGTAGAACAGTTAATGGCCTTAAACATGTTGAGGGTTGAACTATACGGCATGTCGGTTACACTAATGTGCCTCTTGTCCGGATTGGTTATTACACAGATAATTTAGGCGGGTAATATTACCCACCGCTTAATATATACTGTTGTCTCCGTACTACTATTGGATACTAAGGAGCATGGAGTGTTCCAACGCCATTTTTCGTGCGGCATGACGGCATTGTAAACAATCGAGGCGGACGATCAAGACGTGGTATAACGGCTTCTCTTTTCGTTTCCACAGTCATTGTTTGCAGTTTATCATCTAGAGCAGTGGTCTCGTACCTGGTACTCAAAGGCCCGCTGTGGGTCGTGGTTTTTGTTCCTGCTGATCCAGCACAGATAGTTGAACCAATGAGGTTTCCCCTAAAACTAGCAGCACCAGACTGCAATCAACTAATTGCACTTGGAAAAGACCAAATTGGTGAAAAAGTGTTGTCATTTGTCTGGTTGGAATGAAATCTTGCACCCAGGCGGGCCTTTGAGGACCGGGTTGGAGACCACTGATCTAGAGTGTAGAACAGGTCTAAGGAGTCAGGACCCCATGTCTCGTGAGTTATTTCTGGCTCTTTTGATGAGTGCATCTGCCTCTCCACCAACCCGTAATTTTAAATATGGTACAGGTGTCCTGACAACAGAACACCGGCCGGCTCGCTGGACTTGAACGAGCTGTGATGAGCTGATAATGCATTCACAAATTTCTCTTGAACCTTCAAACGTGTGTCGCAATAACATGCTTAGTCCGTGTCTCTTTTGGTAATTGGATATTACGTTTTGAAACCGGTTTGAAAAACAGAAAAACGGCTGGTTATTTGGTTTTCGTTTTAAAACGGAAAAATCAAAATTGAAATACAGCTTGTTTTTCTCGTTTCTTATCTGGAACGAGTAAGGAAAAGTCCCAAAACAGTTTGATTTTTTAAATTTTAAATTCTTTAACCAAAATAGAATTTAGCACGAGACAAAAATCAAAAAATGGTCCGTATATTTGGTTTTAGTTACCGGAAGTTGTCACCGGCAAGAATATGTTCTCATACTGACCGGGAGCTGGCGACAGCTTGACGCCGACACATATGCCTGCCATCCGAAAACACGGTAGAGTGTACAATTAATAGCGCATAGGTGCGCCTCTCTGACAAGGAGAGGCTCTGCGCGGCTCCTGTTTGCAATTCCCATCCAGCGCCTTCTCGGTTTCATCCAAATTATTTATTTCTTAACAAGTATTCCTTAGTTTATACTTATTACAAAAAAGTTAGCAAGAGAGAAGCCGGGCCCAACCCGAAACGAACAGAGACACAGAGCATGCTTCAATTCAGTGCCTTCCCTTCAGTCCTCCCATCGTGAATTACACGGAAATGAGCGTTTTATCACAGAGCTCTTCTCCCGTGTTAAGTCTAATCAGCCAGCAGCAGGGCTGGCCCCTCAACTCAATGGCGACCGTACTGTATCTAAAAATGCATAGAGGTGTATTAAACCCCGAAAAGTGAACTGCGTGGTACCCAAAGTCACAGAGGCGCTAAATCAGTTTCATTTTTATGACATTTCCTCTTGTCAAAACAGTCGCCACTTCCAGGAGCGCCCCTGTTATGCACAAGCCATCCTAGTTGCAGTTTCCACTTCCAGGAAATATACGCAGCGCCACACTCTATGTTTCTATTTGTTATTTTCCAAGTGCTGAGTGCCGAACTGAGCACCGATTGTAACATCCCAAGTAACGATGTTGGGCTTTCCTTTTTGTTTTCTACAAATTTATTTCAATCACAACTCGGCGACTGCTTATAAAAGCCGAGCATGCTCTTCCTTAGCTCTCGCTTCCGCATGATGCGTTCAGTTGCATTCACGAAAAAAAAACAGCGATTACAAAACTGAGTTCCCGACACCTGGTCTAGAAGGTGTAGTACCGTAATTTCGAAATTTCCTGCGGGCGAGTTTTTGGTTCCGAAGTAAACCGCACATGCGATGACGTAACACATGAGGATGACCCTTTCTACACATGTGTAGTTTGTGCGAATGCAGGCGTACCTTGCAGAAGGGGGCCTTTAACGCACCTTAAACATACAAACATAAAAATAGTCGGAAAAATGCCCTGAAGAAAATTATCTGTCCTAATGTATACATACTGTAGCCTAGGAGAGGTTGGCAGCGAATGATACCTGCCATCCCTCCCAGTGACAATGGATTGGACGTCTAGTTCCATCAAAGACACAGAAACATGAACATTCATAGCCGTTCCTCCAGGTCTAATTGAATTGTTATCAATAGCACACAATGAGTTAAATACTATGAAAAAAAAATTTCAAAATCCACTTTAAATTGTTAATGGGGCTATAATCAGAGTGCATTTGTTTTCATTGAATTTATTAATTTCCATAATTTTATTTTTATTACCATTTTCTTAATTTATTTATTCATATTATTTTTAATTAATGTAAAATACAATACAGTCATGATTATCAATTGGAAAAAAAATGTATAGTACAATAATTGGGACCTGGCATCCATAGTTGTGGACAGCAAATTTTGCATCATGTAGGTCAGATTGTTAACCAACTTAATACTTATATTTATTTATTGTTAATATTGTGGCTTACATGACATGAATGAATGACATGTCCACATATAGTATATAGATGCCAGGTCTTTATGGAGTTTTTTTTTTTTTTTTTTAAACCAAAAATAGTCGCTTGCCCTATAAAGGTTTAATGGAAATATTACAGAGCTAAGGATAATGATAGGGGCACACCTGTAACAGATACTCCAGTTTGTAGGAGAACTTGTGCAGACTGGTGCTGTCGTCTGTGATTGGCTCGCCATTTTCCTTGTACTCTTTAGCGAGTTCCCCAACAGCTTCTGCAATTCCGAAAAATAAAAAAACATTAATTTAATTCATGAATAAACACCCATTATCCGCTGCCACCACTCTCGAAATGAGCCATTGTTAAGTCTAGTATATTTTTTGTTTATTGTATAGTGTTCACATTTTCCTAATTTTATAATACGTAGATAATTCAGTTAAAAGTAACGTCATGACTATTGCAAAAATGATTTTGTGTTTAATTTACCTTGAAATGTGACAAAATGTATCCTGAAACTTGTGCATGGAGTGACGTGATTTGTCGCGAGAGTTCTTTGACCAGCGCTACAGCAGTACGTTGACAGACTAACTTCTTTCTTGGTTTTTTCACAATGACAGACAGTCGTCCTGTTGTGAGTGTCTCCTGTGTCAGGACTCATCGTTTGCCTGGCTTCGAGGTGCTTGTTTGGAATATCGGACTCATCGTTTGCCTGGCTTCGAGGTGCTTGTTTGGAATATCGCACTCACACTCCCTCACGCTCTCACTCTCTCACACTCTCATAGTAAACATTTATTGCGTTTAAATGGGTGTACTTGATCTATGAATATGTACTGTATTCTCTCTGTGTTATTGTAAATTGGTTTTGGAAAAAAAAAAAAAAAATTAAATTGGGGGGGCGGAATAACATCGCATATCACAATAATTTATGAGATAAATTATCGCACACTAAAGTTATCGCGACAGGCCTATGTGGCACCAATGGGGTCATGATATCACAAGTCGCTGTCTGTACAAATAGCTTTTAACATTGTAAAAGTGCAGTACTGTGCTGTACCATCTCCCCAAACATTTTTTTTACCCTTTGAAGGGCATTCATTAAATTCATTGGCTGCCACTGACGGCGCTAGAGACACCTAACCCAATCAAAATAGGTTGGGAGTCTTGCACCTAAGCCTGTCGCAATATGCAATAATTCCATTTATCGCACGATCAATAAAAATGAAGGCGGTAATTTTCCCGCTGCGATTTATCGCCTCGCGTGCGCGTGCACGTGCGCGTGCGGCAGACGTGCTGTTAAAAGTTCGGATTCCTTGTTACTAACTGCGCAAAAGTGCATCTTCGTTCCAGGTCCGGCAAAAAATAGCGCCGGAGCCAATCGTTCCCATTATATCCATTATTCAACGTATACCGGCCGCATCAGTGCCCCCGAGTGACTGCGGACCATCTACGGCGCGCCAGTGTTGTTGACGTGTGGGCGCTCCCGTCAGGAGTGACATTTCACGCGGGGCGGCTATTTTTCGGCACAACGCCGGATATTTACAACGAAGTCCGCCAAAACATTGTTACTGACTTGGCTGCTACGAACAACCTCGCTTTGACAACGAACAGCTGAATGAAATTAAGAGCGCTGTGCCTTAAATTCGTCTTGTTTATGAAAGTCGATTGTCATATGCTGATATCGTGTAGTAATGAGCAGACGTGACTTCAACGGCGCTTGCTAACTTTTTTAAATGTTCGCACACACTAGATATCATGAAATAGCAAACTAGATGTGCTACGTCCCATGCCATTGGCTACGTGAGCCCAGAGTGATTATGGGACACGTAGTCCATATACTACATCAATGAAATCTAAACTGTCATGACTGAATGGAAGTTAAGAAGGCCAAATCAATCAATACCAGCGACTATAGATAATGTTTCAAATATTGTTAATTCAGTACGTGACACAGATGGATTCGGACCACAAATAGGATGTCTTGCTCATGTAGTAAACCTAGCTGCTTGTGCCCTGCCTCACTTTACAAACAGTAAAGATTGTTCTCAGCACTTTTATACAACATTACAACATATACAACATACATTATGCTCTAAAATGCATGTAAAAAAAAAAAAGAAAAAAAAAAAAAAAAAGAAACAAAAAATATAATTGTTGTTTTTTTTGTTTTTTTTTTACAGAGTATTAAATGTATTGAATCGGATCGAAAATCGTGTCCGACGTATAAAAAATCGTACCGAACCGTGATTTAACTGTATCGTTACATCTCTATGGAACACCGTTGCAGAAGCTATGATGGGAAAAGTTTTCATTTGCCTAAATGCTTAAGTTATTAAGTGCAATTTTTTAATTTTTTTAAAACACATTTTATTTATTCTGTGTTTCTGTGCGGTATCAATATTGTTGTTTTTTACTTTAGAGGCATGGTCTATTGATTTTAGTTGTAATTTCTTAAAAAGTATTTTTGAATTTAAGAGTAAATATTTATCGCGTTTAAATCGGTGTACTTGATCTATTAATATATACTGTATTCTCACTGTGTTACTGCAAATTGGTTTAAAAAAAATAATATTGCATATCGGAATAATTTATGAGAATAATTATCGCACACTAAAATTTGTTATCGCGACAGGCCTACTTGCACCGTCAGTGGCAGTGAAAGATAAGCATTCAGAGCCAGTCCTCAGAGTTGAATTTAATTGGATGTCTAGTCTAAATAATTGATCATATTTAATTCAAGTCATTTAAATTACCAAAAATAGTTCTTGCCCAACAAAGTTAATGGTACGAGCAAACAATACGCTCAGCGAGTTATGAAGCACACACTCACTGGTTTCATTGTCAGCCCACAAAACAAGTAAATGAGCTGAGTTGCTTCCACTTCACAAACTTTTGAATGATCAATAATATCAACAGATTTGTTTCAAACCTATATTGCGCAAAAATAACTGATGAAGTGGCTAAAGTTCAACGGATTGCAACGGGGAAATGCTCATTTGTTCTGACACAGATTTACAGTAGGGCACACTGCCACAGCAGCAATTAATACCTCAAATTTCCATACAGACAATTGACTTGTGACATTTTTAGATAGTGATTACACCATTTAAATCGGTGTGTAATGTTTTGCCCATTCATTATAACACTACCATATACAAGCAGGTCCACTCCCTATCCATAATGTACTCGCCTCTTATCCACCGCAAAAATTGGAAGGACACGTTCGCTGGGTGCACACTCAGCATATGTTCTTTGTCTGGCTGCATGCTGACACAGATGTCGTCACCAAATCAGATCCCCCAGAGACTTGTTTTTTTTTTTAACCAGATAAAGATAGATTAGTTGGATCCAAGCGTGTCTAGGATGGTAACACTGTGACAGTAAAGCCTTGTGACTCTCCTGTTCCTTCTCAGGCCACGACTGTCCACTGCTGATCTAGTCACACGCAAAAACGCACATAGAGAAAGCTAGGGGCGTACCATGTAGATCTCGGATAATCCTTTGGAGCTGGCTCTCCCCGACCGAAGCCCCGACAGCCATGGCAGCACCGCTCCTCCTCCCTGAGATCACATCCAGCCTGCTGAATCAGAATATTACAATCAGTACATCACAAAAAAAAAGAGATGATATGCTTTTTTTGTTTACTTTATGTACCGCCATGCAGTTGGGTTCCTAATTCATCCCTCTTTAAACATTGGCTTTAGAAATGTTTGATTGTGAATTGACTGCATTCGTGTTGCAGTGGTAGGATGTGCATTTGGTAACTAGGCCTTCAGTGGGGACTTAGCTGACTTAATCCACCTCTTAATACCACCATCATGTCACAATCAAAGAAAACATCAACACTATAGAATGAAAAGTACAATACGCGGAGCTCTTTAGAATCAGCATTTATCAAGTAACGTGACAATAAAAACTTAATATATTAAAATAAAATGGCCAATATTCTCCAAATATGACCATTATTAATGAATGTGGGCATATTGTTACAAATGTTTAGTACCCCAGAACAATATATGATGTGACGAACCAATCAAATGATAGAAAAATGAAGACTGAATACAAAATGTTAAAGAAAAAGTCCTATTGCTAATTTGGTATTAATTATGTAGATAAGTACTACAAAAAAAGTCTGAAGGCCCTGCGCAGATTATCTTGAGAAATGGAAGTGCATTTTTTGGACCCCAAACATTCTGATAAACAAATTCGGTAACGAAAAAAAGTGTGGGGCATAAATTAATTCAACTTTCAGAAACAATTATTAGAATTTAGGTTATGAATGAAGGTAAACAGAGAAAATCTTCCTGGTCAAGTATTGCAGTTTTGATAGGAGCATAAAAATTATTCACT
This sequence comes from Corythoichthys intestinalis, assembly GCF_030265065.1. Taxonomy (NCBI): domain Eukaryota; kingdom Metazoa; phylum Chordata; class Actinopteri; order Syngnathiformes; family Syngnathidae; genus Corythoichthys; species Corythoichthys intestinalis. The sequence continues at coordinate 35,652,189 of NC_080401.1, forward strand.
TTTATGGATTGTTAATAAAAAAAAAATGTTAAAAAAGAAATTACCAAGATGCCAATTATTCAGGAAATTGGTTGATTTGATGGAAAGAAGACTTAGTAAGATTACAACAATTCTGGGTCGTGAAAGTGCAGCATTTATATAGCATAAATAGTGTATAACAAGGACATTACAAAATCGAAAACAAACTTTCCTCACGTTTAATGATAACATTGTCACTTTCCTTTAACGTTACGATATATCACTGTAGCTAAATGCTAACTAGGTTAATCTCCAGCAATTTTATTTACCTCTGACAACATATTTAACACGAGAGCAAATACCAAAATGATTGATTACATCATCTAACGTATCCGAACACTCGAAAACATTGTAAGCTTCAACACAACCAACAAGCGAGTGGTTTTCTCCGACTTGACTTAATTAATGAGTGATTACTTGTAACTTAAATTTGAGACGGTAAACATTCGACAGGCATTCTTGACAACAACTTACACGTCAACGTGGAACGATATTTTAAATGTTCAAATAGTATTATCGACATTTACAAATAGCAAAATAAGCAAACTTTAACATACTTTCCAGCATATGACTCATGTCCAAAACAAACCAGCTGCGTTCTGGGATCAACTCGGAGCAGCTGATGTGATTGACACAGGCCTTCAACCATTCATAAAGCGAGTCTCAGATCCTCGACCAATTGGTATGTAGTAAGTAGGCGGGATCTACCAACCTACATGGTTGGCTGTCGTCGCAGTGTCAACATCAGCGTCATGTGATCGCTGGCAACCATAATTATAGATATCATATATGAGTAGATAGACGTTGAAACAACGGGGACGACCGTCGTCACTTGTTGGCCATTTTGCGTCGGCATAATTCGATAAACCTGTGAAGCACATGCATTGGAATAGATATAGATTGCTCAATATTTACCTGATTTTTAATCTGTTAGTTTGTCATAAACTTCAGAGCGAGCAAATTTACCACATATTAGAAAATAAAGTTTTTTTTTTTTTTTTTTAACATCCAGCCAGTTATAGCCAATTTAATCGGGTTTGTTATGAATCAAACCGTTTGTCAATACCTCAGAAATTTAGCACGTTTAGAGTATACTAGTGATGAAATTCACTCACCCCACAGTCGTTGCAGTAGAGTCCTAAAGAGAAGTTCTCTGACGCAAGATGGCCGTTAGTTACTTATGCCGCCTATTCCACCTTTAAACATCTATAATTGAATATGTGATATCAACATCCGGAATCACTGACGTCCCAGTTTTCTATTGTATTTTGACAGTTCAACTTTTTTCGAAATTAGCAGCCCAAACACTACTTTCTTTAACACTCACAGTTTATTTTATTCATTTTTCTACTCTTGTATACTTTTAAATATTATATTTTATCCATCCTTTCCTGAAATCAACAACCGCTTTTTTGAAGTACACTGTAAAAAAGTATAAAACTTTTAGTCATGGAAGCTAAAAATTCTTAATAGAGATATCTAAAATTCTTCAGTTCTCTGAAGTAACTTGATATTTTAAGTATTCCAAACTCATTTTATGAGGCTAAAATTTTGTGAACTTGATTTCAAAACCCAGAAAATCTTGCGGTGTTTAACTCAATTGTCTGTGCACTCCACTGACACTGTGATGGTCCAGGTTGCTTAGAGCTACTTATTATATTTTTACTTTAAGTCCAGTTTACTTAAAATGTTACGTTCAAACTACCTTACTGAAGTCCAGTTTACTTTTAATGTTGAGTTCAAACTACAGTGGTATGAAAAAGTATTTGAACCTTTTGGAATTTCTCACATTTCTGCATAAAATCGACATTAAGTGTGATCTGAACTTTGTCAAAATCAAAAGATGAAAAAAGTGTCTGCTTTAACTAAAACCTCCCAAACATTATATGTTTTGAAATTTTAATGAGGATAGTATGCAAACAATGACAGAAGGAGGAAAAATAAGTAAGTGGACCATCACATTTAATATTTTGTGCCCCGCCCCCACCCCCCCATTTAGCAGCAATAACTTCAACCAGAGGCTTCCTGAAGCTGCAGATCAGTCTGGCACATCGATCAGGACTAATCTTGGCCTATTCTTCTCTACAAAATTGCTGTAGTTCAGTCAGATTCCTGAGATGTCTGGCATGAATTGCTGTCTTTAGGTCATGCCACAGCATCTCAATGGGGTTCAAGTCTGGACTTTGACTTGGCCACTGCAGAATGTGTATTTTGTGCTTCTGAAACCATTCTGAAGTTGATTTACTTCTGTGTTTTGGATCATTGTCTTGTTGCAGCATCCATCCTCTTTTTGGTGTCAACTGTCTGACAGACAGCCTCAGGTTTTCCTACAAAACATCCTGATTACCTTTTGAATTAATTCTTCCATTAATGATTGCAAGTTGTCCAGGCCCTGAGGCAGCAAAACAACCCCAAATCATGATGCTCCCTCCACCATGCTTCACGGTGGGGATGAGGTGTTGATGTTGGTGAGCTGTTTCATTTTTCCTCCACACATGACGTTGTGTAGTGATTTCTGCAAGTCTTTAGCAGACGCTCTAGGGTTTCTTTTTTCCCTCTCTGAGTATTCTGCGCTGATCTTTGGTGGACGGCCACTCCTTGGGAGAGAAGCAACAGTGTCAACCTCTCTCCATTTGGAGACAACTTCTCTGACTGTCGATTGATGAACATCCAGACTTTTACAGATGGTTTTGTATCCTTTCCCAGCTTTATACAAATCAGCAATCCTTGATCACAGGTCTTCAGACAGCTCTTTGACCGAGCCATGATGTACATCAGACAATGCTTCTCAACAAGACAATTCTTACCAGGTGTGTGTTTTATAGTGGGCAGGGCAGCTTTAAACCACTCATCAGTGATTGGTCACACACATTACTTAAATTGTTTGGTAAAAATTGGTTTCAATTGCTCTTTAACTCTCCTTAGGCAAATGGTTCACTTACTTAGTTTTCCCCCTTCTGTCATTTTTTGAATGCTCACCTCATTAAAATATGAAAACCTATAAATGTTTGGGTGGTTTTAGTTAAAGCAGTTTTTTTTCATCTGTGTGATTTTGACAAAGATTAGATCACATTTGATGGTGATTTTATGCAGAAATGTGAGAAATTCCAAAAGGTTCAGATACGTTTTTCATACCACTCTATATAATTGAAGTCCAGTTGACTTAATGTTGAGTTCAAACTACTTTACTGAAGTCCAGTTTATTTAAAATGTTGAGTTTAACCCTTGATTTTATTTTAAATTTAGTTTTACATCAAAACCTCAATATTCAAGTGGAATTGGTTAACTTGAAATATCAAGTTCTGCTCATTTTTTTTTTACAGTGTCCTTCTTAAACAGTACAGTATTTTTTTCCTATTCCATACTTCCTTTAATGAAACAGACCTTTCCAGTCACATTTCCTTTCATTACACCTATTATTTTCTTCATGTATCCTTTCAACCTTCACTCAAATCATTGGCCGATATTGACAGCGCTAGACATCCAGGTCATTTTGACATTTTTTGGGGGGGCGGGGGGAATACATAATACAACAGGTTGGACCTCTTAAAAGCAGAAGCGGAAATACAAGCAGTCATCAGGTATGAAAGATGTATTTATGTATATTTCTTGAATAAGCAACGGTGAGCCACATCAGTCAGGTAGTTTTACATTTGATTTCATATATATTTTATGAAAGAACTTTTCAGTAACAGATTGCAATACTCTACTGTACTCACAAATTCTATTTTGTCACAGCAATGAATGACTCCGACACTTCCTACGACTACGACTATGACGACGAAGCATGCGAAAAAGGAGAGGTGGTCAAATTTGGCTCCATAGCAGTTCCTGCTTTCTTCTCATTTGTAATTACTCTAAGCCTCGTCGGAAACCTACTTGTCCTCGTCATCCTGGCTTTGTACGAGAACCTCAAGTCCCTCACCAACATTCTCATCCTCAATCTGGCCGTGTCAGACTTGGTCTTCACCAGTGGTCTTCCTTTTTGGGCTATCTACCACATGTGGGGATGGTTGTTCCACAAGGCACTCTGCAAAATCGTTACTTTTGTCTTCTTCATCGGGTTTTACAGCAGCGTCCTTTTCCTGACTGTCATGACCGTCTACAGGTACTTGACGGTCGTCCACCCGCTGCGTGACCTGAAAACACGAAACGTAACCAAGGGGATTCTGGTGTCTGTCTTTCTGTGGATCATCAGCGTCGGAGCAGCCGTGCCCTCGTTGATCTTCAGTAACATCGTTTCTATCCCCCACAAGGACGAACCCTCCCTAGGCTGCGAGTATGAGGACGAACTGTGGGCAACTTTTGGTGTTTCCCAACAGAACGTCTTCTTTTTGGCCTCTTCTGTAGTCGTAGCTTTTTGCTACTGTAGAATACTTGGTAGAATCAGAAGAAGCAGATCGCACACCAAGAGTCGGGCGGTAAAACTCATCTTGTGCATCGTGGTAGTCTTCTTTCTGGGTTGGGTGCCGTACAACGTGGTGATCTTTCTGAGGCTTTTGGCTGACAAATTGGTTCCACCTTTTGAGGATTGTGAAGTTAGTATCCGGCTTGATTATGCGTTTTATGTGTGCCGGCTCATTGCTTTTTCCCACTGCTGCCTCAACCCGGTGTTTTACGCACTAATCGGCGTGAAGTTCAGAGCTCACTTAAAGAGAATGTTCCAGAAAATATTCAGAGGGCCCGACCCTGTTCAGATACAAGGAAGGATGCAAAACGTTATTTCACAGGGATCAATGTACTAGGTCAGTGGTTCTCAAATATTTTAAAGGGATCCACGGATAGAAAGACACATAGTTCTAAAAAGATAAACATTATTATGAGATAAAATAATTTGCTATTGAATTTTTTAAATGCCCTCTTGATGTTTTCGTTTTTATAAAAATTAGAAAATTAGTTTAACTTGTAGGTCACCATTGTTCTTGACGTCCCATGGTTACGCTGTCGGGCTTCCAGAGTATGACTCTAGTAACATAAAGATGTCATCTCTTCAACCCGAGAGGAACATTAATGAGCATGACAGCACTGTCAATATTTTACAAAACGAGCAGCAAAAGCAAAATGAACAGGAAAGACCAGATGAGGTGTGACGAGAGTATGACTAAACCGGTGTTCTGCTTAAATGTGCTTCACCGGTGAAACGTCTACGAGAGGCGAATTTGACACCAAAAGTACGACCGTGCGCTTTCAGCTTGTTCTGTTTAGATGCATACAGGCAGAACATACTAAAAATGCCATAAGAAAATACTTAAATGTAGTAATATCAAACAAGGTTGGTTTGAATACACTACATGACCATACCTGTCAACCTGAGGCCATTGGCAATCTTACAAATAGTAACATATGCCCTTACAAATTGGTGACTAATCTTACAACGTTGTATATAGCGTGCAATATGTAACAAAACTAAAACTCAATTTTTAAAATAATATGAATTTATTGGTAATATTGTAATATAAAACATGGAGCAATCAAAGAACAATCAATATTTACAGCTACATCATGATTACTAAAATTAAAAGTGACTTTTGTTATAATTGTTTGTAGCACTTTTGACAATTTCTATCATGTCTCGATGGCTGCACTTCATGGCACTTCAGCTCGCAATTCAGTTTGACTTGAAGGTAGTTCGTTAGTGTGTCCAATTATAAATGAAAAAAGGTCAATTGATAAAATGAACTCACAGATGCAATCTTTGAGTCAGGGAACATTCCTTTTGCTAATTCTGAGAAGTGATCAGCAATAGTTACAGGCAAATTGTGTTAGGCAACAAATTGGCAGAATAAAATCTCCGCTTTCGTCACTTTTCATTCTGCAGACTTCATCTTTATGACTAGTGTTGTTAATCTTACTTTCAAAAGTAATCAATTAGTTACAAATTACATCTCCCAAAAAGTAATTGAGTTAGTAACTCAGTTACCTGAATCTAACAGTAATTAGTTACTTGGCAACGTAACTGGTGTTACCTTTCATGTTTTTTTTTTCATTTAAAAAACAAAACAAAAAACATAGTAACCTTTGCTATGTTTGGAAGTCATTTATTTATTATTTCATTTCGACGTGAAAGTTTTAAAACTGTTTCATCATTCAAAAATAGATTGAAGGCAAGATTTTGCCAATTTAGGAGTATTTTAGATATAAAGTTACATAGGTCCGCTAGGAAGGTTCACTACAACATAGTCTTTCTGAGAAGTGTACTGCTCTAAAATGGCGGCTGTTTACTAACGCCGAGTCTGTCATTTCGCATGTAGTTCTATATGCATGATATATCTAGGCGTAGATTGTAGGCTGTCGGCTACAGTCAGGAAATATTTAAGCCACCTAGCCTAGCATCGCGTTTGCAACAGCGTCACAACAAACACTTCGCCCTCCGTGTCTTTGACTTTTCTCACGCCATTCAACCAACGTAGTAACGCACAGTAACGCTCATTGTCTCGTTGTCGAAACGGTCACAAAATCCGAACGGAGAAAAAAAAACGTAATGCACGAAAAACGCACAGATTTTGAACGTACGGTGTACACATTTGTAAATCAGTGCTCACTTGTACAAATTACGCCGAAACCGTACAACTTGACAGGTATGCATGACTAATGTGGTCAACAGATCAACAATCTGCTTTAGAGCTACCACACCAAAACATGTATGAGAGGGAAACACATACAAAACGTATTTTGAGGCAATGAAAAGGGAATAAAAGACTTAATAAAAACACAAATAGTTAGTACTCGCAGCTTTTAACCGATGTGCGGATGTGTTGGACGTCTTGCCACGTAGAAGGAATTGGAGTAACCCGGTAGTGTTTGTCTAGTGACCATGACAATTTACGTCATCACCCCGAGTGTCCATTGCGCGCATAAAACATGGCGCAATTCGTAGGTCAAAACATGTACACGTGGAATTGTTGTGCATACAGTTACCATATATGCTTTCCTTAGAGTTAGTCACCTGATAGGATAACTTCTGCCTCGTCAGCCTTTCCTTTGTCCTTGGCAATGTGGCCTCCATGTAGTCTATGTATTCTATTCAATGTTCTATGTTGCTTCCTTCCTAACCCCTCCCATCCTATTGTTTGCCCCTGAATAAAGAAGGTTGCTATCACAAACGCTGGGGGGAGCAGCTACCAACCACCACAAAAGCTACATCGACTTTAAAACTAACATGAATTTTATATGTTTTTAAATTAATGGCAAAATTATACGTGTTTGTAATAACATTTTTAGTATAAGACAACAATTGTGGCTTACTAGAGCCTATAGGTCTTTAAGTCCGAGGTTCCCTTTAAGATTTGGAGTCTATGGTGATTTTAAATGTGCATAAAAATGAAGTGGGAGTGTTTGTCCTACAATAAAATGTGTCAATTACAAGTTATCAAAACTACTGAAGGAATATTTAAGATTTTCAAAGTTTTGGAGCAAGACAATTGTAATTTTTTATCATTTGGTAGGTATTTGATCAAATAATGTGATTTTATGTATAATGTGAGTTCATCTGCTATATAGATCAGATACTGCAGTCTTGAAGAATGTAGTTTATTATTGCATGAATGATTGTGTATATAATTCAATTGAATAAACACTGTTTTCGCTAACAAAAATCCATAAACTGAGTTTAAGAATAACCTTTATTGTGTACAATGGGAGGAAATTCAGTACGTTTATTCCCACGCGGCAGAGACAGATCACTTTCATAGACATGCAAAAAAAGGGCTTGATCTCATTTTCCTGGTGCCAGTGCAGATGGTGTTTCATTTTTTTTTTTTTTTTTTTTTTTAAAAACAATGATTTAGTTTTTTTTCCCCAGCAGTGAGTCAAACTGCTATTGAATCAAAACACTGGAAAATGTTCACGCTTTCGTATTCATATTTGCCCAATAAAGTTGCACTTGCATTACTTATGCTGTGTTTGAAGCATTAAACCACTCAATAAAGTTAATTACATCTACATCCTGATGAAGAATGTCCTTTTATCTTATCTTACTAAATTGCTTGTATTGGATTGTAAAGGGAGATGAGAAGGGAGGATGCTTGAAAAGTACAATGGTATGGTACCTCTACTTACAAAAGTCTCTACATATAGAATTTTCAGGTTAAGACATGCCACAACGGGAATATATTTCCCCTTGTCACGGAAGAAATTTCAGGATACGAAAGGCAAAAATACAGTATGGCTGGTACTTGCAGCTCTCGGAGTTTACTGAACGTAACATACTTATAGCTGCTCTGCCATTGGCTATTGCCTAGCACTCCGGGCATCCAATTGGCCAAGACGGACCTCTACTGTATATGTACAGTATGTGTGTATCCCAGCGTCCTCTTCATTCGCCCCTTGTGTTCCGAGAGCTTTACATGAGTGTATTGACTTTTATTCTATCCTCTATTCGTGGGTTTTTATATTATACACAACTCTGATTTATGTTTTCTTGTGCAATAATCTAATTTTAAGATGCATTTGTTACATGTTTTGATGCATTTTTACGCATTATAAAAGATTTGTCTGAATTTTGGTGGGCTTGGAACGGATTAGGGCATTGAAAACATGGAAAACTCGTCTCAATTTACAGAATTTTCAAGTTACGAAACTACTTCCACAACCAACCGGGTATGTTGTCCCGGGCCTCAGGACCATAAGAGCCCCTGAATGACCCTTAATTAATTTTAATTTTAATTCACATAGTTCTTTTTTAATTAAATCACTGTCTGAGAAAATATTATGTTCTACTTGAAATATACTTAAAACCTTTAACATAGTAAATATTTCAAATATATATTTTTTTCTTTTTTTCCCACAACCCCCCCCCACCCCACCCGTCTTAGCAGAGAATGGTTTGAGCCCGCTCTGGCACACTCAAGGCTACACTACGTACGTGCCTTGAAGCAGGACATTTAAAACTGTCACTGTTATAAACTCTAAACATGGCGAGTCATCATAAATCGGGTGCGCAGAAAAGAAAACAAAAAGCAAAAAGAGATGAAGGTTATAGATGTGAACGAGAAAAAATGATTACGTTTTTAAAAGAGGGACAAGAAGCCAGAGAATTAGGGCTTCTTCGACGGTGATGTTGGTAAGTGGACAACAGCCGCTAACACTGACCGTTTAGATTCGTGATCACCGTGACCAAAGCCTGATTCCAGTCTGTCACCGGCCTCTTGTAGCCTATTGAGCGGCGGTATGACAAGACATGCTGCTTGCGCTGAGCCGAGGAGAGAGAAGGTGATGGGAGATCAGCGATATATGTTAGTCTGTGCTCTGACTTGGGTGCACGAGGCTGAACAGGCTCGGGTCCGGCGGCTGGATTTATCTTGGGTTCACAACCCACTGTGTATTATAGTAAACACTAATACCAGGGGCGTTACCAGGGGGGGCAGAGGTGGGCAGTGCCCACCCACGGAAGTCGGACACGCTCTGCCCACCCAAAGAAAACTGAATGTAGTACTAACAGCGGTCTGGGCACCGCGTATGGTATCCCATTCATATAGTACTGATGTGTTCTAAGTTTTAACCTTTGCGTTGTTACCTCCTCTTTCACCTTAAAAAAAAAAATGAAATGTTGGTTTTGTTCCAAGGGGGCGCTACACACATTTACGCATATTTTGATTTTTTTTTTTTTTTTTTATCAAGTTTTCACCATTCTTCGCATTCTGAGGGGGTCAAAGTAGGGCTCAAAGTGTCGGCGGGACAAAGAACGACTGCTAGGGGGCGCTACATCGTGTATTTGGAATTTGTCATTACACGGTATCAAAGATTGCACCTGTCTTGACCTGCCTGCCGATTTTGGAGCATTTTGAAGCATTCTAAGGGGGTCAAATTGAGCTCAAAGGGGCTGCGGAACAAAGAATAACTATAATAATAATAATAAAACCGAGGAACCACAATAGGTTACCTAAGAAAAAAAAACATTGTCACCTGCATGTCCATACTGTTCAGTTATGGATGTGTTCTAAGTCAAATAAAATCAAACCAAGTTTTATTTGTTTAGACCAAATCACAACAACAGTTATCTCAAGGAGATAACAAAACATGTTTTAAGGAGCAGTAGCCGGATTTCGACCTACTTGAGCATTGTAGTGTATGTATTTTTTTTTTTTTGCCCCCCCACAGGTAAGACTAATGCCCACCCACACCTGGCATCCTGGTAACACCTCTGGCTAATACGAATCCATTACCGTAACTGCACAAACGAGCAGCAGCTAAGCGTTTTCTTGTCTTTGCCAGTGACTGTAGCTGGAGGAGAGCGAGCCTTCAGTAAAATGAAAATAATAAAAAACTACCTACGCTCGGCTCCACCATATCACAGGGCAGGCTTGACAACCTAGCCATGCTCTCCATTGAGCGTGACCTTGCTCAAAAACTGGATTTCACTAATGTTATAGATGACTTTGCTGTCAAAAAATCTAGGTGCATCACTGTTTGAGGGCTTGATAACCCCAGGGATGTGGAAGGGGCAGGCACAGGATGTTCAGTTATACTGTTTTGTTGCTTAGCACTAGCAGGCAGGCAGGCATTGCACTCTCAGTTATATTGTATCATAGCCTACATGGGACAATAGATGGAAATTATTTATATTGTGTCACGTCACATTACGGTCTGTTAACTGTCAATCTCAAATTAAATAATTTGAAAATTTACACTGCCATTGCTTGCAAAGCATTAAAAGTACTGCGTATGTTGTCGTGACAAGCCGGTGGCAGGGGTGGGGTGGGGTTGGTGGGGGGACGCTTTGCCGGTGTAGCACATTTTGGCAGAACACCAGTTTTGTCCTACTCTCGTCTTGTCTCATCCCGTCTTTCCGGTTCATTTTGCTTTTGCTGCTCGTTTTGTGAAATATCGACAGTGCTGTCATGCTCATTAAGGTTCCCCTCAGGTTCAAATTGAAAGGGCTGAACAGATGGAATGTTTATGTTGCTAGTCATACTCTGGAATCCCGGCAGTGTAACTATGTGACGTCAAGAATAACGGCGAACTACTAGTTACTAATTTTACAAATCGTATAAAAACAAAAACATCAAGAGGGGTTTCAATATCAAATCTAACTCATAATGGCGTTTATCTTTTAAGAACTACGTCTTTCCATCCGTGGTTCCCTTTAAGACAGCTTTCAGTAATCAGCTCATATTCATCTATTTTACATTAAGAAAATGTTCAGATAAAATACATCAAAACAGCTGTTTTATATAAACCAGCAGTTTACTGTGTTTTAGGCAAGGCAAGGCAAATTTATTTATATAGCACAATTCAACACAAGGCAATTCAAAGTGCTTTACATCACATGAAGACCATAAAAATCACATTTAAATCAACACAACGTAAAAACCAAGACAAATGATCGCATTTAATCACAGAATAAAAATAAATAAATAAAAATAAAACAAAAATAAAAATAAAGCAAAAACTACTACTAATAATAATCATTGAAATCAGCAATGGAGATAAGCACAAGAGGAATAGAAGGCAGGTAGGTTGAAATATATAGACAGTTATGGATATGCAGTGCCAAACAAAAGCGTTTTTAGCCCTGATTTAAAGGAGCTAACAGTTTGAGCATACTTCAGACGTTCGGGTAACTTGTTCCAGAGGTGAGGAGCATAATAACTAAATGCTGCCTCACCCTGCTTGGTTCTTGTTCTTGGAACATGCAGAAGACCCGTTCCAGACGACCTTAGGGGTCTAGATGTCTCGTAGGAATCTTAACAAGTCAAGCATGTATTTTGGTCCAAAACCCTTAAGTGTTTTGTAGACGAGCAGTAGTATTTTATAGTCTATCCTTTGACTCACTGGAAGCCAGTGTAGCGATTTCAAAACCGGTGTAATGTGGTCCAGCTTCCTTGTATTTGTGAGGACTCTGGCTGCAGCATTCTGTACTAGCTGCAGCTTCCTGACTGATTTTTTATCAAGACCTGTAAATATACCGTTGCAGTAGTCCAATCTGCTGAAAATGAATGCATGCATAAGTTTTTCCATGTCTTGTTGAGTCAGAAGCCCCTTAATTCTGATTATATTTTTTAGGTGGTAATAAGCGGATTTAGTGACGAACTTTAGATGGCTATCAAATTTTAGGTCTGAGTCAATAATTACGCCAAGGTTTCTGACTTGATTTGTAGCTATAAGTGACATTGTGCTAAGTTGGCTGCTTATCTTTGACCGTTCCTTTTTTGGCCCAAAAATGATCACCTCTGTCTTCTCCACATTTAACTGGAGAAAATTCTGGCACATCCATTCATTGATTTGACGAATGCATTTACTCAGGGAGACTAAGGGACTATAATCATGTGGGGACACAGAAATGTACACTTGTGTGTCATCTGCATAGGCGTGATAGGAGATGTCATACTGTTCCATTATCTGAGCTAACGGAAGCATATAGATGTTAAATAAGAGTGGTCCAAGAATTGACCCTTGAGGGACTCCACACGTGAATTTGGTTCGTTCTGTTTCCAATTGACACAAGGAAATCTCTATCATGTAAATAAATAAATTTTATATCTGTGAAAAACGCAGGTAAAAATGATGTATCAAAATAATCTTTATTCAACATATTCAGTTTTACTAAATATTTTGAGAATGTCAAATAGGAATACAGGAAGCATCCAACAAATATGGGATATTTAAAACACAAACAAGGAAATGTGATTTGAATTGTCAACTATTCACATCAATATTTTGTACATCTCAAAGGCACATTTTAGTCGTGAGAAGTTGTACAGTGCGTATAAGCAACGTTTTCTAAACCACAGGTGCGAAAAAAACAAACCATCTTAACAGTATCTCCAATATTCACGGGAAAAAAACAAATACCCAAATACAATGTATTAAGAAAAATACAAAACACGTTTCCATGTACATATGTCAGCTGTTTGATTAAAGGTCCAACATTTTCAGTGCAAACCCATCTGTTTGTACAAACAAACAAAAAATGAAAAGAGGAATCGAGACACAGAAAAGTGAATCAGTCACAAGAGCGGTTGGATGCAAGAGAGTCAATCGAAATTTTCACACGAAAACAAAAGAAGAGCACTCGAGCGCTGCTCAGTCACCAAAAGGAACATGTTGAACAAAGTGCTTCTGGCTAAGGGGATTCAAAACTTTTGCAACAACACCAGACAGTTAACGTTAATGTTTAGTCATTCCTGAAAGCTCTGCTGAGTACAGAGTGAATTTCAACTGCTGGTTGAGTTAAACAATGAATTCTTAGAGAGACAGATGGGAGAAAAAAAACAAGAATTTTCCCATCACTTCTATGATTTTCTTTACATTTAGACGTGTGATTGGAATGAAAAGACCAGTTTTGTTTCTTCCTCTTAAACACGTTTTGAATTTCAGCACAACTTTTTGAGTAGAAGATGAGTCTGTCACATTATATATGGGGAAGAAAATTGTCAACACATTGAAAATCAGACATTTCTAAGCACCTCGCACTCGAATAGAGTGCGTTTATGTAAAGTTTATGCCGAAGTATCTGGTAGAAAGCAACACTTTCATGGAGTGATAAATCAGTGGCATGTTCAAATCAAAGCAAGTGTCACAGCATTGCTTTAAAATGTGTAACTTGAAATAAATTCCCTTTTTGAGTCTTGTTTTTGTTGTTTTAGAATTTGAAGGGTCACAAAATGCCAAACAAAACAGTGCTAAAGTCACAAAAAGAATACTTTCTCTGTGTCGAAACCAACTCACCAATGTCTTAACGCGCGCTCTAAAGATTGTAAAAAGTTAGAAACATACTTTTTTTAATCCAGAGAAAGAAGAGTCTACTCTTTCTTTTATTAGGTTCAGTGGTGAGAGCTTGTCAGAACGTGATATCTTGTCAAAATGATCAAAAATGGCTGGCGGTTCATTTTCAGAAAAATAAATGCGAGGATCCTGCCCAAGTGTAATTAAGTATTTCAGTATCATTGATGATCGACGTCCAATCCATTTGAACTGAAAAGGCTGGCGTCCGTTCATTCGCTGCCAGCCTTTCCAGTTCAAATGGATTGGATGTCTACTAGTAAGCAAAATGTGATTCCCACATCTCAAATTTTGATGAAAATCTAAACATTGATGGAAAAATTCTTATTTTTCAACTAGCATCCATTTTGCTCGACGTCCTCCTCGGCCACAACAGGTAGAACAAGATGGGAGATCCGGCTCCACAATCCGCCAAACTTGTCCGTGTCCATCTCGTTAAAGGCCATTTTACTGCTAGGGCCCACCAGCCTGTCTTTAAGATAGTCCTGAACCATCTCCTCGACAGCTCCGAGCTGCCCGCTGACCTCATCCCGAGGCAGCAGCACGGTAAACAATAGGAAGACCTCCTTGAAGGCGGAGTGTTCGTGGTCACAGTAACGATAAAAAATGAGGGTGGAGCCTGGCGGCAGCTCCTCCAAGCGGTGGATGACGGCCGCCGTTCGGTTTCCCCCGAAAGCCGCGCGTAGCTGCCCGTCGATGTCCAGCTTGACCTCGTCACTCTCCTGGCCGGCTTTGGCGGCTCCGTCCACGTGGAGAACGGAACTCTCGAGAGCAGAGGAGAAAGCGGCGGCCAGGCGCTCGGCGAGGCATGCCAGCGTCTTTTCAGCGCCGCGGCCGGACGTCAGGATCAAGCTGACGGGCTCAGTGGGCTGCGGGGTTTTGAGGTGCTTCTCCAAATGGATCCTGCTCCGCTTCCACAATTCGGGTCTTTGATTGCGGAAGCGAGTCTCCATTTCAGACAAGAGAGCCGCAAACGGCTCGAGCTTGACGGACCTGGTTGGAGCCACTGCTACTTTTGAGGACCTCTGGTACAGGGAAATCAACTTGTTCTTGCCCAACAGCAGCACAGCAGAGCTGAGCAGCAGAAAGACGAGAAGCAACCAGCAGAAATAATGAAGGAATCCTGAAAATACACAGGACCACGTTCACGTATGGGATATGAGTTATTTGAGCAAGGATTTCTTTGGCCTTTTAACACCACCATAAAGGATGGATTTGAACATAAGACTTCCTAATGATATTGACAGAACATGGGGCCGATTAATAAGGGGCCTGCATTGTTGGAGACAGAGTAGAATCACAGACAAAGAGCTTTTTTCATTGAAAATTCTTTTGAATAAATGCTTAAATCCCTGAATTCTTTATAGATATAGGCGTAAAACAGTCTCTATTCTTGGTTAAAAGCAAAAAAAACCTGCAGTTAGCATTTATTTTACGTTAAAATGTCGAAGTACGATGCTAGTCTGTCAGTCAATGTGGCGGCTGCCTTATGTAAAACGAGCTTTTCCGATGAAAATTCTTGTGAATAAATGCTTAAATCCCTGAATTCTTTATAGATATGAACGTAAAACAGTCTCTATTTTTGGTTAAAAACAAAAACAAAAAACAGTGCAGTTAGCATTTATTTTATGTTAATATGTCGAAGTACGATGCTAGTCTGTCAGTCAAAGTGGCGGCCGCCACATGGAAACAGAGCTTTTCGGGTTAAAATTCTTGTTAATAAATGCTTAAATCCCTGAATTCTTTATAGATAAGGACGTAAAACAGTATTTTTGGTTAAAAGCAAAAAAAAAACGTGCATTTAGCATTTATTTTATGTTAATATGTCGAAGTACGATGCTAGTCTGTTAGTCAATGTGGCGACCGCCTTATGTAAACAGAGCTTTTCGGGTGAAAATTCTTGTAAATAAATGCTTAAATCCCCGAATTATTTATAGATATGGACGTGAACCAGTCTCTATTTTTGGTTAAAAGCTATAAAAAAAAAAACAGGCAGTTAGCATTTATATTATGTTAATATGTCGAAGTACGATGCTAGTCTGTCAGTCAATGTGGCAGCCGCCACATGTAAGCAGAGCTTTTCCGGTGAAAATTTTTCTGAATAAATGCTTAAATCTCTGAATTCTTTATAGATATGGGCGTAAAACAATCTCTATTTTTGGTTAAAAGCAAAAAAACGTGCAGGCAGCATTTATTTTACGTTAATATGTCGAAGTACGATGCTAGCCTGTCAGTCAATGTGGCGGCCGCCACATGTAAACAGAGCTTTTCGGATGAAAATTCTTGTTAATAAATCGCTGAATTCTTTATAGATATGGACGTAAAACAGTCTCGATTCTTGGTTAAAAGCAAAAAAAAAAAAAAAAACCCATGCAGTTAGCATTTATATTATGTTAATATGTCGAAGTACGATGCTAGTCTGTTAGTCAATGTGCCGGCCGCCTTATGTAAACAGAGCTTTTCCGAGTAAAATTCTTGTGAATAAATGCGTAAATCCCTGAATTCTTTATAGATATGGACATAAAACAGTCTCGATTCTTGGTTAAAAGCAACAAAAAAAAAACTGCAGTTAGCATTTATTTTATGTGAATATGTTGAAGTACAATGCTAGTCTGTTAGTCAATGTGGCGGCCGCCTTATGTAAACAGAGCTTTTCTGGTGAAAATTCTTCTGAATAAATGCTTAAATCCCCGATGGACGTAAAACAGTCTCTATTTTTGTTTAAAAGTAGGTCTGTCAAAATTATCGCGTTAACGGGCGGTAATTAATTTTTAAAATTAATCACGTTAAAATATTTGACGCAATTAACGCACATGCCCCGCTCAAACAGATTAAAATGACAGCAGAGTATAATGTCCGCTTGTCACATATTTTTTGGTGTTTGGCGCCCTCTGCTGGCGCTTGGGTCCAACTGAATTTATGGCTTTCAGCACCATGAGTGAGCATGGTCTAATTGTTGAAATCAACAATAGCGAGCTATTAGTTTATTTTTTTATTTAATTTTTTTTTCTAATTTTAATAAAACGAAAACATTAATATAACATTTCTATAACTTGTACTAACATTTACCTTTTAGGAACTACAAGTCTTTCTATCCATGGATCGCTTTAAGAGAATGTTAATGTTAATGCCATCTTGCTGATTTATTGTTATAATAAACAAATACAGTACTTATGTACCGTATGTTGAATGTATATATCCGTCGTGTGTCTTATCTTTCCATTCCAACAATAATTTACAGAAAAATATGGCATATTTTATATATGGTTTGAATTGCGATTAATTACAATTATTTTTTAAGCTGTAATTAACTCGATTAAAAATTTTAATCGTTTGACAGCCCTTGTTAAACGCAAAAAAAAAAACGTGCAGTTAGCATTTATTTTACTTTAATATGTCAAAGTAATATTAGACACATTTTCGCTGAAAAACGATCAAGCGGCTTGTCAATGTGATCGGGGTCTAATGTCTTTACGTGACGTCTTAATTGATTTGGCTTCCCGCTGTCCGCTGCAAACATTTATACACACAGTAAACAGACTGGTCTTTCCTCGTCTCCTATTGCATTCTTTTCTGTGTGCTCTTATTCTTTTCAAAAATACTCCGCACACTCTGAAAATGAGAGCACCACTGCCACCTATTGAGTGGGTGTGCAAGCACACGTTAGTCTCCAATGGCAAAAAAAGTACGTTTCCCCGAGGTCACATGCGCCACCCCCGGCATTAGAAGTACTACTTGTTGTACTATTATACTATTTCATGTATGTTGTGGCAGCAATATTATCAATGGCCATAAATAGTGTCACTTTTTGTATTCAAAAATGATTTTCTCTATTGTTAGTGGTCTCAGGAATCCACTGTTTGTATGCTTAAATACATTGAGCAAAAGTCTTTCACAGAATTTACACCAGGTGTTGTGACTGTTGTCTGTCCTTTTAAAATAACTATCTTTACCTCGGGATGATCCCACAGAGGTTCTGCTGGTAACCACTTGTTTCTGTTTTTGTTCTGAGAGAGCGGGGGGAAAAAATGACAAAAACTGTAATATTGTTCAATTAAAACAGCTGAAGGGATTCTATGTAGGACCTGCTTACCTTTCTTCTTGTGCGAGATGGACTCCTTTCCAGTCGGAAAGTAATTGGCTCTCTGTCGTACCGTGTGTGATGTCACAGTGGGTGCCTGGACGCTAGGGTCATTGTGGCGATTGACTCTTGAAATACCTGTTGGAAAGACTGGCAGTGCATTTCCTATAAGAAAACCTCACTTTGCATTGCACTCACATTGCATTTAATTGTCAACCATACCAGAGCTTTTGGCTTTGGCCTCCATCTCCTGCTTGTACTCTGCCATGCTTGTGATCTTGTGACTCTGCACATTGTTGAAAGATCTCGTTGGTGCGCTAGGCTTTGTGAACTCTGTAGTTTCTTTGGTAGATGATACAACGACTGAAGACAATAAAAGAATAAGATAAGAATAACATGTTTCTACTGATTGCATTAAATACAGAGAGAAATGGGTCAGACCTTTGGGCTCGTTGACGTGTCTGTCTGTATTTTCACCTAAACGGCAGCGCTCGCCAAGCACAACGTAGGGGGACAATTTCGCAACCCCTGTGGAGTGAAGGAAAAAAAAAGTCGATTTTACTTTTTACAGGTTCTTTTATTTTCTTAACAAACAGGAGATGACGACACACAATTCGGGAACAAAAAAAAAGCAATAATCACCTAAGATACAGTGCCCTCCATAATTATTGGCACCCCTGAAAAAGATGTGTTTTTTAGCTTCTAATATATTTTTTAAATTCAAATAATATGGGACCTTAATGGAAAAAAAGAGAGAAAAATCCAACCTTCAATACAAGTGCATTCATTTAGTGGGGAAACAATCCCACATCAAGAAAAATTATTTGACATCAAATAATGTGTGTCACAATTATTAGCATCCCTGGTGTTAATACTTTGTACAATCCCCTTTTGCCAACAAAACAAGGTCTGGGGACTGAGATGGCCATGGGAGGAACTTGATTATGTGTCTGGTGAACCATTTCTGTGTAGATTTGGCCATATGTTTAGGGTCATTGTCTTGCTGAAAGACCCAGTGACGACCCGTCTTCAGCTTTCGGGCAGAGGGCAACAGATTTGGATTTAAAATGTCCTGGTATTTCAAAGCATTCATGATGCCATGCACCCTAACAAGGTTCCCAGGGCAACAAAAGTTAGTACACCCCTTAGAAACTACGTACATCCCTAAATGTCCAAATTGAGTACTGCTTGTCATTCTCCCTCCCAAATATCATGTGACTCGTTACGGGAGTGCTGTCAGCATTGCTGCAGAGATTGAAGAGGGGGGAGGGTCAGCCTGTTAGTGCTCAGAACATACGCCGCACTCTACATCAAATTGGTGTGCATGGCTGCCACCCCAGGAGGAAGCCTCTTTTGAAGACGGTACACAAGAAAGCCCACAAACAATTTGGTGAAAACATGTCAACAAAGCACATGGATTACTGCAACCATGTCCTATGGTCTGATGAGACGGGCGGGCTTTCTTGTGTCCATGACTATAGTTCATGACTGCACTAATCTTTCTTACTTTATATTATAACGTATGCATATAGTAGTATACTATAATATTAATGCAAGAATATTTTAATATTTAGCTTTTTTTTAAGAATTGTTTTGAATCATGTTGGAAAGGTGTCAGGTCACAGTGTTCCAAATCTGCTTACATTCCACTCTTTTGCACTTGTTAATGTTATCAGCATTTGACCTCATTCTTTATTTGTTATTTATTATTGTTATTTATGTGTTTATTTGTACTTTAATAAAGAATTTAAGTCTTCCTAAATGATTTGGTGACTTAATAAGCGTCAACAAATATTTAATTGCTCGGTTAAAAAAAAAGGAAGAAAATTATTAGAAAAGTCGACTAATCGTTAAAAAAACTCTGCTGACTAATCGGGAGAAAATAGTGTTTTGGGACAGCCCTAGTTAACAGTATAGTTTGATTAATCTGAAAAGTGTGAATTCCTAAATACACCATTTTAAAATCAAAGCAAAAGCAATAAATCACATTATCATTTTTTTTTTTCAATCAAGATTCCTATTTAGTTTGAGAATGTTAGGCTTGATTAACTCATGCTATCCTAAATTTAAGTTTCAAAACATGAATATAGTTTGGAATAGTTTATTTCCCATTTGTATTGTTTTCAAATTCACTATCTTCCTGACTCTATGATGTCAGCGTTGCTGGTCCCGGTCATCAAAAACAAAGCAGTGAAAGTGAGCAGCTCTGACAATTATAGACCCATCGCCCTTGCTAGTGTCCTCCCTAAGGTCTTTGAACTCATCCTACTAGAGAGTGTTAACGAATCAATAAGCTCAACGGATAATCAGTTTGGTATTAAACCTAAGCATGGCATGGATATGTGTATTTAGGTTCTTTTAAGAATTGGTAAATACATATATAAGTAAAAACTCCTGTGTGCTTAATAGTTTTTTAGACACTTCAAAGGCTTTTGACCGCGTGAACCATGGGAAGTTGTTTTAAGAAATTAAGCCAAGCGGGCGTTTCCAATGATATTTTAAGAATTCTGTCATATTGGTATGCACGCTAAACTATGCAGGTGAAGTGGGATGACTGTGTGTCTGCCACCTTCCACGTCACCAATGGGGTTAGACAGGAGAGCATCTTATCTCCTATTTAATTCAATTTTTATATGAATGATTTGTCAAAGCCTGTTAAGTAGGTGTAAAACTGGCTGCATGGCTGGTGGGGTGGTGGTGAACCATCTTATGTATGCCGACCACTGTGTGCTAGGTACGGGGAGCTACGTGATATAAAATATAATGATGCTAAGAGTGTCGTTATGATTGTAACATCAAATGAGGATGAAAATTGGGTCTTTCCTGAGTTTAAGTTGACAGGTCAAGTGTTAAAGTCCTGCAGTCAGGTGAAATATCTCGGCCATATGATCACCAACACGCTGACTGACAATGAGGACATATTTCGTCAATGTCGTTCTCTATATGTCCAAGCTAATATCCTTTCCCGTAAATTCGGTCAGTGCTCTGATGAGGTCAAGGTGGCCCTTTTTTAAGGCCTATTGTACACCCCTCTACACTGCGCATCTGTGGTCTAATTATAACAACGCAAGTTTCCAGAGACTACAAGTGGGATATACTAGTAATGATTCTCTTAGAATCCTGTTGAAAAATGATCGCGTTAACGGTATGCTTGAGAACGATAAACCGATACGACCTGATATCTAGTTTTACAGGTGAGAGGTACAGCTGTATCGATAGTAAAGTTACCATTCGACAGTAATTAGCCATTAAATATTCAATGAACCGATAGTAGAGATAGAATTCGGCTATCGCACCATGACCGCACGCATTATATAATATGGACAAGCACCACTCACGGTCGTGGTTGCCTCAACTTCCCATGCATTTCGGCAGAACCGCTACTAGTCGCTGTCATTACCTGATCGTTACGGGCGTGTCATAACAACACGAGACCTAACAAAACCACTGTAACGCACGCTCCGTAGCGTTTTCTTCACAGCCCAAAACGAAACTAGTAGTGGCAACGAAGCAACATGCTAAAACAATGGACAGTTTGAGCACCGACGCCAGCGACGTGCAGCGATTGATTTTCAACGCACCCAGGAAAACAAAAGTCGGACTTTGAAGTGAGGAAGGCAGCCAGATCTGTTCGCATGGGACAGAGCTAGTGTGAAGTGTGGAGCGGTCCAGAGATCTTGAGTTTTTAACCCTGAAAAATAACCCACTACAATGGTGGAAAGGGCAGCGCGACCCTCTGGAGATTTTTTTTTCCACGAAACGCAGTCTACTTAAACGTGAACATGTGGATTAGTTGATCTTCCTCAAGAAAAAATCTGCCCTTCAAAAAAGATATGGACAGTGATGAGGAATAAAAAATGTGGAAGCACAGGCATAAGTGAAATACTTTGCTGTGCATAAGGTTAAAGTAATGATTATTGACCTGTCCTGTCCGTCTAAAATGCCATGTTTTTATTCCCCCAATTATACCAGTGATAAAGCATAAATTATTATTTATTTCTGATAACATTGCAGGTTTAATTCTTTTTTTTCTAGCGCTCCTGCATATAATTAATATTTTTTGTTTGTAAGATGTTTACGTTGAAAGTTTGCACTTAAATGACTTACCTCTTGTGTTCAAAACACCAGGAAATACAGTATTTGAATTACTGCACTTTATTGTTGTCTGTCACTGGAGTTTTATTTTATTATCTATCCCATCCAACAAAATGACGGTCATATAGTAAGCCTTATTTTTTTTTCATAAAAAAATAAAACATAACATTGGTATGAAATTTTGTTGTTTAATTTTGCTGTTAGAAATGTGGTCTTTTTATAAGTTTAAAATACTGTACAAACACACACAACAAATGTTTACTATCGTATCGTTTTCACTCTGTATCGAACCGTATCGTTCTTAAACTATCGTATCGTATTGAATCGCTCGGCCTTACAAATGCATCGTTTTTTAATTGAATCGTAACCTGTGTATATAGATACATATCGAATCGGCTTCACGCCAGAGATTCCAACCTAGTTAACGGGCGGTAATTAATTTTTTTAATTAATCACGTTAAAATATTAGACGCAATTAACGCACATGCCCCGCTCAAACAGATTAAAATGACAGTGTCATGTCCTTTTGTTACTTCTGTTTTTTTGTTTTGTCGTCCTCTGCTGGCACTTGGGTGCGCCTGATTTTATGGGTTTCAGCACCATCCAAGAGCATTGTGTAATTATTGACCTCAACAATGGTGAGTTACTAGTTTATTTTTTGTTTGAAAATTTTACAAATTTTATTAAAACGAAAACATTAAGAGGGGTTTTAATATAAAATTTCTATAGCTTGTACTAACATTTATCTTTTAAGAACTAAAAGTCTTTCTATCCATGGATCGCTTTAACAGAAAGTTAATAATGTTAATGCCATCTTGTTGATTTTTTGTTATAATAAACAAATACAGTCCTTATGTACCGTATGTTGAATGTATATATCCATCTTGTGTCTTATCTTTCCATTCCAACAATAATTTACAGAAAAATATGGCATATTTTATTGATGGTTTGAATTGCGATTAATGACGATTAATTAATTTTTAAGCTGTGATTAACTCGATTAAAAATTTTAATCGTTTGACAGCCGTACTTTAGATGCTACTTGTCACGGTTTTGGAAGCACTGGTATATGTGTCTTTTAAAAGTGGGTCGCTAGGAGACCCAGTGTTGTGTACCGAAGTCCACTTGTTATTTTTTATTATTATTTATTTATTTATTTTGTTGGTGTTTGTTTTTTATTCTATTCCTGTGTTGTGTTGTTGTGATTTGGATGTTGAGTCTGTTAATAAAATCTATCTAATTTAATGAGGTTGTTGTTTGAGATTTGACAACAGCGTGCAAATCTCAACAAACAGTGTCTAATGAAGAACTTACCAAGAACTCCTTTTGTCTGGAAAGGACTCTGGGAAATAATTTTGGTTTGTTTTGAATGAATTTGAATGGAATCTTCCTCAGAATCCATTTCCTGGTCCTCATATTGGTCTTGTGCTGATTCCTGGCCAGCCATTTCTTTTTTATCACCGCTTTTATCACCAAATATTTCTTCTTCGTCCAGTCGACTCTTCTTGTTGGGGGACTCTAAAAGACAAGTTATGAACCATGAAAACACATTTTGGCAAGAGTGAACACAATACATCAAGTTGAATTGTTGTTGAAGCCAAAAGAAAAGTTAGCTAGCTCACCTTCATCTTCTGAGCCACTCTCCAGATTTTTGGATCCATTAACAATTGGGACAGAAGAAGAAGAAGAACCCATCTTATTTATTTCCCCTTTGGACCTCTTTATTGGACCTCTTGGGGTCACCTCAAAAATCAGCGCTTTACAGAAAAAGGATAATTATTTTTAAATAAACAACCTTTACTGGATTTAGTGTCTTCAACCACAATTAACTCTGTCAACATAAAGATGGATGTGCAGTGGCGAAAAAAAAAATAGTCGGGCTTGTGAAGCAAAGTAGGCTAGCTTGGTAAGCTAACGTCAATGTTCTAGTTTGTCAAACTTACTTTTTCCTGTAGTCAGCCGTCGAGTAGATCTTCTCGGAATTTCGGAGACCGTATCTTCAGTGCCGTCCGCATCCATTTTGGGTTTTAATCTAAGTCATGAATTTAAAAATGGGATCGAAAATCGTGCTAAAAGGAGACAGGGAAGAATTTCAGAGTACACCAAAACCGGAAGCGAAAGGTTACTTCCGTTGTGCTTGTCCTTCCAGGAACACTGACGTATTTTAAGTTCCACCTGCAAGAATATTTTCGCCAGTGACAGAAACGCTGAAGTGACATTGTCGCACGTATTTCATGGTAATGTGATTAGGGTGAGTTTATATTTTTAGAAAACCTTTGTTATTTACATATTAATGTACTAAAATCAGGTTTTTCATGGCAAGGCTGATTTATATCACAGCGGCGTTGTTAGCAAAGCTAGCTAAAAAATGTTGACTAACTGGTTTCAACATTTTGGTTTCGTTTTGTTGAGTTTTCTATTTGTACTTCATATAAAGCAATTTGGTCTTTTTTTTCCCTGGATTGTATATCTTTTACATGTAGATTTTCTAGCTTTAAGTCATCATTTATTTTTACGTGCTGGAGTCTCATCGTAGGGTGTTCGAAACGAATTGCTTTGAACTATGGACACTTCCAGGTTCACTGTTCTTAGTAGATCAATGTGCAAGTAGATTAATATAATATGACACGTAGTTGTTTCAATTTATACTTCAAAGGTACATTTATTGGTGTTATTTGAGTGACGCTCTGAAAAAGCTATGGAAGACCCACCAGACCCAGCTGGTGATTCCCAAAAGGATACAGCAGGTAATTACACAGTTAAAGATAAACATATTTAGAATATTGAGTTGTTTATAACATTGTATCCAATCTGTGAGCATAGGTATCAAGGATAAGGAGTCTGCTAGTATCACACAGCAACATCTTTCAGGTAAATGTGGTTTTATTATCACCCTTCCCCCCCAGCATACCAATCAACTTGCAACTGTACTTGTGATAGTATCAGTGGAACCTCACAGATAAAATATAAAGCCAAGGTGATGTCCATTTAAAAAAAAAAAAAAAAATCCAAATTTCTCAAAGCAAGTCATGGTAATTTCTAATGACGCACTTAATATTTTAAAACAACTCTAATTTCAGACTAGGGCTGTTCGAAATGATTATTTTTCTCCCGATTAGTCTGTTGACTTTTTTTAACGATTAGTTGACGAGTTTAATTTTTTTTTTTTTTTTTAACTAATCTTGCAATTAAATTATTGTTGACGATTATTAATTCACAAAAACATTTTGGAACACTTAATTTCTTTATTAAATTACAAGTAAACCAGGCATGAAAATGTCCGACCTTTCGGCAAAATTTGCTGTTTTGAATTAAAAAAGGGTGACCTACGTGAATTATGTAGATCCGAGGAGAAAATTTTCGGGGGAGGGTGGATTATGGGGGGTTTGCGTCGAGAAATTTTTTCATTTTCGGGACGCTTGGTATGCAAGCGGGGAAATCGGCACAAAGCCAAAAAAAGCGCACCAGAGTGGCCAAAACATTGACTTATTTCAACGAAACAAAGGAGGGTACACTGTTGTGTCTTGTCTCTTCAATGCAAAGCTTTGCTGCACGTCGACCGTAAATGAACACCTAAAGCGCCGTCATCCAATTGTAATTTTGGTTGACGATAGGAGTCAACAAGCTGGGAGATCGTAAGTCCATATTACTAACTAACGACATGTTTTATTGAAGTTGCTAAGCCTGTCGTGATATGCAATGAGTCCATTTATCGCACGGTAAATAAAAATGAGGGCAGTAATTTTCACGGTTGCATTTACATTTGTGCGTGCATGCTGATGGCACATGACACTCCAGTTCCTGTAACAGATGTTTATTGGTCATCAAAATGCCATAGAATTAAAGTTCAGACATACAAAATAAGGAAACACATCTATATTAAACACTGTAAACATTAGCATTGCTACATTGAGGCTAATGGGGAAAAAAGACAACCTATGTTAGCCTGCTATAAAACATTGGCAGTCTTCTCCAAAACGCAAACTTGCGGTTAAAAGGTGACACTTCAAACATGAAAAATCGCTGGTTAACAGCATTCGCAAATGAAAAAAAATTGATCACTGACACCACATGCAAAGCCAAAAAAAGCTTTTTTTGTGGAGTGTAAAGCTTACGGTTAGCGGTTTAGTGAACGTATTTCTGGTGAACATTTCAAAATAATGTAATGTTCGTCATATAAATAACGATTTCTAGAGTTAATCCCACAAACTTCAGAATTCAGATTCTACACTAAAATAGCTTTAAAATGACACCATTTATGAAAAATCTGATTTTATTAGATTAGTCGAATGACTAATGACTAATTAGTCGTTTCGGACAGCTCTAGTTGTACAGTGTACCGGAACATATTTCATGGTACTCGCAGGTTAAAAGTATTTAAAAAAGCATTGAATTTAGTTTTCCATTATTAAAGGTATTAAAAGTATTAAATTAGCTGTTGTAAGTCTGGAATTTTTTCACTGTGGTCTTAATTTTCAAGAACATCTCAGTGCAACCTAAGTTATATCCATGACGAAGGTTTTTTTTTTTTTTTTTTTTAATCCATAACAAAGATGATGCATAGAATTTTTACGATGCACTGCACTACAAATCGAAATGCAACCCGTGCGTGCCAAATCACCACAACCGGCAAAACGGAGAATCCACCCACCTCTGCATCGGGAATGCGTCTGTTTGTCGGTGGAACGAAAACCTTGCAGGCAGAACTATGGTGGATTCTGAACACCAAAACAGACCACCATTCATATACTTCAAATGAGTCCATTGGTGATCTGTTTCGGATATTACGTCATTTTTGGTCGGCATCGGCTGTTACAATGTTGGTCCACCATTCTTTCCATGCATATATTTTTAACTCTTTATTAACCGTCGACAGGATGGTGTGCTCGTTGACGCATTTACGACATTGATGACGTCGACTAGACGGGACAGCTCTATTTCAGACTGATTGAACTGATCAATAAAATACATTTGTTTGGTTTTATCATCCGAACTGTTTCCTGTGCAGATGACGAACAGCCTGAACAGTGCACTGTAGCTCCGACTGAAGAGTTCAGTCAAGGCCAGCTGGATGAGTCGAATGAGGAGAAAAGTTCCACCCTTCCGTCAGACCTCAGTGAGTATGTTGATGATTGTAGAGGTGCACAGAAAGATGACGACTTTGCTTGTGAGTGTTCCCTGCTTTCCGTGTTAGTAAGTTAAAGCACTATTGTACTTTGTAATTAATGCAATTCTTTTTTGTATAGCTAAGGATGGCCAAACAGAGGATGAGAAGGAACCAAAAGACAGCGTACCACCAATAGAGGGCGACACAAACCTCGATCACAAAGATGGCGCTAAAGAAAGCCCCCAGAAGGACTGTTTGCTCCCTAACAATGAAAAATGTGATGATCAACAAGGTGCCAAAAATTAATTCGATATTCTCTCCACTTTCATGTAAAAATTTTGAACATCTGTTTTCATTCATTCCTCTTGATTAGAATCCGTAATTCCGAATCCAGAGGAAGAAGAGGCCACACAAGTGCTGCAGGAAGACTCAATGGAAGAGCGAGGAGATGACCTGAGACCTAAAGTAGAAACAGTTGGCCCCACAAACCAAGAAACGCATCATTTAGACAGAGGTAACACATAATTAATTAATCCATTTTATTTAATGCTTATCCTGATTAGCGTTACACAAAAACTAGATTACACAAAATATAATATGTAACTGTTGGTGCCAGGATTAGCCATTGCAAGGGAAAAAGTGGG
Organism: Corythoichthys intestinalis; assembly: GCF_030265065.1. Classification (NCBI taxonomy): domain Eukaryota; kingdom Metazoa; phylum Chordata; class Actinopteri; order Syngnathiformes; family Syngnathidae; genus Corythoichthys; species Corythoichthys intestinalis. The sequence continues at coordinate 35,679,856 of NC_080401.1, forward strand.
ATGTCGACTTACTAATACTCAAAGGTGTTTTTTCTTACTACTGGGCTTTACCTGACACATCATTAACAGCTTGCGCACTCAGCCTGCACGTCCCACCCGTATCTGACCTGTCTTCGTTCTTCCGAGCCTATTGCTTACTAGGTGGTATCGCCTCTATACATGATGTGCTCTTTTTAAAGTAGTCTGTAAGAACTTTAAATGCTACTTAAATCTTCAATATTAAAATAATCAATCATGTTTTTGTATCACGAGTTTTTTTTTTTTTTTTTTTTTCCATTTTCTGTGTAGCGGCATTTTCTGAATAAAAAATACAAACTCTCATGCAGTACTTCAAAACAGTTTCAGCATTTAATGATACACAGATGTAGTCTGCATGTTCAACCAGCTGTACAGTACAGGTTAAGAAATGAAAAATAACCGATGACATACAGTAGTTAGGAAAACAACACCACAACGGACAGTTACAAAAGTTCTCCTCAGGCACATCCTGCCATGTTAGCTGCACACAACAACTGAACGCCGCTCTCCCACTGTTAGTCTTCGCCGTGTCGTTAAGCATAAATTTACGCCATTTTCGTGTAACATTATAAAAATACATGTGCAACTTGTTTATTCAGCACCTTTGAATAACATTGACAGTCCAACTGAATGTAAAAGAGGGCTTATTCACTGCTACAACAGCTTCGGTTGCAAATTCTGATGAGGGTGTAAAATTTGTCAGAACAATGCGCTTTGGGCGCAAGGCGGGTGTCCCTTGTTTCTATTTCTGAAAGGTGGCAACCCTACTTTTGAAACAGGTCTCAAATTACTGCGGCATTTCTTTCACTAAAAGACAATAAAAGTAAAGTAGACGATGCATCGCGATTCGACACGTGACGATTCGATTGCGATTCATAAATGTTCAAAAACGATGATTTTCCCTCATAACTTTATGACAGCCGCTCGTAGCGAAACGAAATTCAAGACACGTCTGCCGCCCGGACACCTTTATCAGACGCACACATAACGTTATGATGGATGCTGCCGGTTACTGAGCAAGAGATTTACTACTTTTCCAAAGACTGGAAAATAAATTTGTGTATGAGACAGGCAGGAAACCAGCGGTCACGCTTCTGTGTGCAAGTTATTTTTTAGAGCAAGAGGGGAAGAGAGATAGTTCGTTGCTCCTTTCAGTTACCCAGCAGTAGGTTCAAGTCGTGCTAATTGGAAAAAGTCCCTAGTGTTTTGCTAAGTCCCGTGTCCGTCTATCAGAGGTGAGTACACAAACCCTTTTGTACTGTTCAGTCTTTATTGTTGTTGTTTTTGAGATGTTACTAGTTAGCGCCGAGCGCTATGCTAATTAGCGACTTCGCTAACATGTATTTCCATGTCAAGCTGTGCGTTGTTTGGTGGTCTACATAAGTTACTCCAGATGCAGAACGTTTAAAACCAGGATTAAGTACAGCGTTAACACTACAAACATGCGAAATAGTACAGAAATCTGTGTAAACAAATTATATTGGTTAAAAGAAGTCTTCTTTCTAAAGACACTTTGGTTGTTTCCAGAAAATGTGGAATTCATTCCACCAGTGTAAATTTTATTGTAGTGTTGAGAGAAATAAGTACTGCCTTTGAAACAGTTCATGTTTTTGCACCTTTTTGTGAAAGAGTATCTCAAGGTCAGCTGTGTGTTGTATTGGCATGTTGAGAAATAAGTACTGCATTTAAAATGGTTAATGTTTTTGCACTTTCTTGTAAAAAATAAATAAATAAATAAAAGCAGTTTAAGGACAGCTTTTTGTTGTATGGGCATTAGGATATTTTAAATAAATAATGGACATAAATTTGTTTGGCTATTTTATTAATTAGTAATGTACGATGCATCGATAATCGTGATAACCGTGATCATCGTCAATACCATGACCATCGTTCAATAATCAAATCGTAGCACCCTGAATGGTAATCTAATCGAATCATGGGGTGCCTAAGGTGGCTCACCCCTAGTAGCAGTTGCTGTTGTAGCCTCAAACTCTTTGTGTTCGTTCACGTTTCGTCTTCAAATGTTTGATCAGGTTCGAGGTATTGAAACTGGCCGATTTAACTCCACCTCTCGAAACTTTCAGGCCGCAAATCTTGCATGCATCTTGCATTGTACTCAACGGCCGCCATTTCTCCTGGTTTGTTTTTCCTCCATATGAAAAAGCTGCCCCGGCATTGGTTAAGTGCGGCTATTGGCCCGCTCTCATTGGTCTGGAGCAGACCAATAGCGATAGCTGCTTGGCATGCAAGTGATCACATGTCATCACACAACAAAGAGTGTAGTGAGCGTCAGGAGAAAAAAAGGCTGCAGTCAAGCGTTAAAATACTGGACCGGTAAATGGTATCGGTGCCCCCTTTTTTGGTACTTGGCGATACCGATACCACCATTTCGGGCCGGATCGGCCCTGCCTGCTGTTACTGGTATCGGACGTCTATCGCTGTCATTGAGTTCTGTTACCATAAATAAATGTTTGCTTTGATAAAACTTGTGTAACAAAGTCTGCTACCTCTGTACAGGAAGAAGAATCCAGTTTGTCATCATCAGCGTAGTTTTGGTACTCGTCGCCACATTGGTGCAGCGCCATCTCGAGACGCCACCTCCCAACACAGGGCTTCCGATCGAGATCTTTCTCAGCCAGCTGAAAACTGTTGAGGCCCGCTTTCCCCACCAGCGTCCCGAGTTGTGGAGCCGAAGCCGAATCCACCTGAAGAGACACCTGGCGACGGCTCGGCCCAGCGAGCCCGTCAGTCTAATCCTGACAGCAGGCATCGGGAGCAGCGGGACGCTACGTTGCCTAGCCCATGACCTTGGCGCCGCTTTTTCCGCCGCCATGAATGGATCGGTGCTGCAGATTGACGGTGCGGGCAGAGCCGGAGAGGACAGCGACCAGGTAAAGCTGGACATCGACGGCCAACTACAGGGGGCGTTCGAAGGAGACAAACCCGTGGCGGTGATTCACCACTTCGAGCAGCTGCCCCCGGGCTCCACCCTTATTTTCTACCGCTACTGCGACCACGAGAACGCCGCGTACAAGAAGACGTTCCTCATCTTCACCGTGCTGCTGGAAGAAGAGGCGATACCCGCCGAGATTTCTTTAAACGCCGTGGAGGAGATGGTGGACGACTACCTACAGAGGAAGTTCCTCTCACACGGTCGTCCTCTAGCCTATGACCGGATGGACCTGGACAAGTACGGCGGACTGTGGAGCCGCATTTCTCATCTCATCCTTCCCGTTGCTGCAGAAGCTTCGACAGAGCACAAAGGCTGCTCGTGAACATTCGGATTACATTGGGGAATACAATTTTTGATGAGTTAGTTTTGATTGCTTTTTTTTAACAAATTTTTGGGTGTGGAATCAAAAGTTGATCTGTTTTTTTTTTATTTATGGGATCCCCGATTTCTGTAAAGATATGGAAAATAACGTGCGCTTGCTTGTTTCTGCATGACTGCAATATTTACCTAACCTTGTTTTTATGAAGGATATGATTGTTTGTGTACAAGCTAGTAGGTAAGCTAATGAGAAAATGACGGACTAGAAATAAAATAACTGCAATTTTTCAATCTTTATGCCAATTATAGTTTGAATCAGCATAAAAGTCCAACCCAATAGATTTTTTTTCCAATTGTTCCCCAGGGTTCTTTATGCATCTTTGGGGTGGTTGGTAGCCATTCTGTCACATTTGCTTGAAAAAAAAAAAACACAAATGAACTCCCGCACAGCTCCGTCAATGTTGACCAATCCTAATTTAGGCACAGTTCCAAATTATATTCCGTGTATAATTAATCCGAATTCTGTTTCATTTTTGGGGAGAATTTTGACATTAAGACCAAAAAACATCTGAATTTAATCAATCTGAAAGCTTACTTCCCAGCTGTGTTAAAGTACGAAAGTATGACCAATTCCAGGGTGGATGTGGGTTATGTGTGGATGTCTTGTGTTTCTGTAAAATGTAAAAAGAATTTATAAGATGATTTAAAAAGCAAGCGTTTATAACTATCAAAAGGAATTCTTGTAAAAATTAAGATGCATTTTTTTTTTTTTTTTAACCATCCCTGTTCCTATTAATAACAAAAGTAAACCATGTAATAGCTCTGTGCAGGATCACATCAGTTTAAAAAAAAATATATTGCATCAATCTGAACTCATGAGCTTCTATTGACAGCAATAGACATGCAGTCCAGTGTGAGTCAAACTGGATTGGAGGTCCAATGGCTGTGCACCATGATCTCTCAATACCAGCCATCACAGTTGAAATAGATTTGTCATTTTGAATGTCAGTAAATGAGTTAAAATCTATTCTGATTTTATCCGGGTCGTTTTTTTTTTTTTTTCCTGTGATTGCTCCCTGCATTGCAATACACAAAACTTGGACAATTCTCAGTCCGCCTCTGGCACTACTTAACGTGTTGCCTTAAACTATGTCATACAAAATTGTACTGTACAACCTCATTGTACATGTGCCTTCAATAAAATGAATACCAGGATTCTGCATCTTATTTCATTGCAGTACACTCCATTGCCATTTGGAGGGGAGCATTTAGCAAAGTCTCAGTTTTAACCATGGGTTAGAAATTTTCAGTTTAGGGTTATAATTACAACAAAATAAAGGCAACTTTTTTTTTTTTTTTTTAATGACTTTTTTCCCCCTGTCCTATTCAGCTGCTTGACACAGAGAATGGGAACATGGGTGTCCGATTGATCTGTACAGTTTTAATGTATCACATAGGAATAGGGCGGCAGCTATCGATTATTTTGTAGTCGATTAATCGACAAATTAGTAAGTTCGAATAATCGAGTAATCGGGTAAGGAACATAAAAACTTAAAATACCTGAAGTGAGCCTCAAACGGTATCAAAAAATAAATGAGGATCTAAGTACAACTAGGCCTGCAAGTAGGACTGAGCCCTGGCAGTTTTGCGCAACTCAGACGAACCGTGAAAAGCGGGGGAATACAGCGAAAACAATTTTTCACTGTATTCCTCCGCTTTTCGCGGTGTTCGTGAAAAACGATGGAATACAGCGGAAATTTTTTCACTGTTTTACCCAGCTTTTCTGTGAAAAATTCGGACACCGTGAAAAACACTGCGAAAAATGTTTTCACTGTATTCCTCCGCTTTTCGCGGTGTTCGTGAAAAACGAGGGAAAAAAGCGGAAATTGTTTTTACTGTATTACCCAGCTTTACCGTGAAAAACACTATTCCCCCACTTTTCTGCGAAAACCACGAAAAACGAGGGAATACAGCAAAAAAAAAATCACTGTATTCCGCCACAATTCAGAAAAAACTAGGATCACAAAATTTGAAAAATAAGGTCTTAATTAAACCTTTTTCTTTCAGATTTGTAAAACAGGAAAAACAATTAATATAGCATATATATATATATATATATATATATATATATATATATATATACACTCACCGGCCACTTTATTAGGTACACCATGTTAGTAACGGGTTAGACCCCCTTTTGCCTTCAGAACTGCCTCAATTCTTCGTGGCATAGATTCAACAAAGGTGCTGGAAGCATTCCTCAGAGAGTTTGGTCCATATTGACATGATGGCATCACACAGTTGGTGCAGATTTGTCGGCTGCACATCCATGATGCGAATCTCCCGTTCCACCACATCACAAAGATGCTCTATTCGATAGAGATCGGGTGACCATTTGAGTACAGTGAACTCGTCATGTTCAAGAAACCAGTCTGAGATGATTCCAGCTTTATGGCACGGTGCATTATCCTGCTGAAAGTAGCCATCAGAAGTTGGGTACATTGTGGTCATAAAGGGATGGACATGGTCAGCAACAATACTCTGGTAAGCTGTGGCGTTCCAACGATGCTCAATTGGTACCAAGGGGCCCAAAGAGTGCCAAGAAAATATTCCCCACACCATTACACCACCACCACCAGCCTGAACCGTTGATACAAGGCAGGATGGATCCATGCTTTCATGTTGTTGACACCAAATTCTGACCCTACCATCCGAATGTCGCAGCAGAAATTGAGACTCATCAGACCAGGCAACGTTTTTCCAATCTTCTATTGTCCAATTTCGATGAGCTTGTGCAAATTGTAGCCTCAGTTTCCTGTTCTTGGCTGAAAGGAGTGGCACCCTGCGTGGTCTTCTGCTGCTGTAGCCCATCTGCCTCAAAGTTCAACGTACTGTGCGTTCAGAGTTGCCCTTCTGCCTACCTTGGTTGTAACGGGTGGTTATTTGAGTCACTGTTGCCTTTCTATCAGCTCAAACCAGACTGGCCATTCTCCTCTGACCTCTGGCATCAACAAGGCATTTCTGCCCACAGAACTGCCGCTCACTGGATATTTTTCTTTTTCGGACCATTCTCTGTAAACCCTAGAGATGGTTGTGCGTGAAAATCCCAGTAGATCAGCAGTTTCTGAAATACTCAGACCAGCCCTTCTGGCACCAACAACCATGCCACGTTCAAAGTCACTCAAATCACCTTTCTTCCCCATACTGATGCTCAGCTGTATATACAGCGGGGAGAACAAGTATTTGATACACTGCCAATGGGTTCTCCCATTGGCAGTGTATCAAATACTTGTTCTCCTCACCGTATACAGTATATACTGTATATGTATATATATATATATATATACATATATATATATATATATATATATATATATATATATATATATATACATATATATATATATATATATATATATATATATATATATATGTGTGTGTATATATATATATATATATATATATGTGTATATATATATATATATATATTATACAGTATATATATGTGCAATATGAAGCAATTGTCAGAGAATCACAAAATTTGAAAAATAAGGTCTTAATGAAACCTTTTTTTCAAATTTGTAAAAAAGAAAAAACTAAATTAATATAATGTATATATTAATTCATATATATACACATACATACATATATATATATATATAAAACATGGTAATATAACAAGGGTCGCGATGCAGAAATATATTTACCCTTTTAAACTTTTTTTTTTTTTTTTTTTTGGATCGATTATTTATCATCTAACATATCGGAGAAAATGCGACAGTAACAAAAAAACAAAACAATTAAGCGATAGTTATGAGGTAGATATCCGTGACTTTTACAGATGCCATTTTTTTCATAGTGACATAATTTGTTTAAAAGTTTAAAATATATGAATGAATGAATAATTTTTTTTAAGTCTTTTTTTTTTTTTAAACGAAATATGAGTCAGAGACATCAATTAATGATTCAAAGCTAAAAACGACAGACATTTTGAATAATAAATATCATTAATTACCTTAATTTTATGGCTGGGTTGAAACAAAAGCGGTTGCGCGATGTCTTTAAACGGGGGTTTTCAGGGTAAAACGTACAAATTAAAAATAGTTCGGGGGCTTAATGCACCATGAATCTGCTATGGCAGCATACAGACGTATTGTTCTATCAAACACAACAGTTGTTTTAGCTTAAAATACAGTAGTTTCTTTTAAAGAGGAGTGCAAGAGCAGAAACTGCTTTTTTTTAGTCTTGTCTGTGTTTTCCGCCATATACTTATATATATATATATATATATATATATATATATATACTGTATATATTAGGGCTGTCAAAATTATCGCGTTAACGCGCGGAAATTAATTTTTTAAATTAATCACGTTAAAATATTTGACGCAATTAACGCACATGTCCCGCTCAGACAGTATTCTGCCTTTTGGTAAGTTTTACAGCATGGTTTTTTGTGCTATCTAACAGCGAACTCTTGTGGTCGCTTTGCAACATGGTTTATTGCTTTCTTGCCAGTTCAATTTGGCTGCACGACGTCTCGGGCTGACGCCTACGTTGTAATGTTGTGCTTATATGATCTTTGGACAAGATTTGTCCGTAAGTATGGTTGTTGTAAAGAATGTACATATTATGTTAGTAAGCGAAATGTTATATTTTTTGTATGAGACGCTTTTTGTTTATGTTTAGTGAACCTGTATGGCGTGCTAAGCTAACGTTGTTGCTAATGCAATGCTTGTGTACTTTTTTTTTGTAGTTTCACTACGGTCTAAAGAGGACAGTGGTTTGAGGCCATTTTATTAATAAATCAGATGAAAAAGGAAGAAGTATGATTATTAAGGCGTCGTTCACTAGCTGTCTAGCTTTGGAAAAAGTAGACGCTTCGGAGTGAGGACAGCATAGACAGATTTAAATGACAGTAGAGTCAAATGCCCACTACAGTCCTTATGTACCGTATGTTGAATGTATATATCCATCTTGTGTCTTATCTTTCCATTCCAACAAATTATTTTATAGAATATATATATCATTTACAGAAAAATATGGCATATTTTATAGATGGTTTGAATTGCGATTGTGATTAATTACGATTAATTAATTTTTAAGCTGTAATTAACTCGATTAAAAATTTTAATCGTTTGACAGTCCTAGTATATATACAATATTTTTTTTTATATTATATCATATTTTTTTATCATACAAACAAATTATTAGATAAATTGAGAATAAAGATAAAGTAATAAATACTAACCAATTTAAAGAGAAAAAAAATGCTAATTTAATGCAATGCATGCTTGGCTGGCCCCTGCTTGAAACTACTTATTTATGGAACACAAGTATTCAAGAATTACATAAGTTAAACCTGCACATTGGCATCAGTGATCCAGGAGGTAACACATGCTTCAAGTGATGCAAATATGCACTGCAACCCACAAATATATCATTTACTTTACTTAAAGAAGTGTTAGCAACACCATGGGCCATTTATTACTTGAGAGACTTACTTTTCCAGTGCTGATGTATTGTGAGTTGAACTCCTCCTCGCCCTTTTCACCAGGTCCCGCCTCCTGTCCGCACGCTCACAGCTTTTCACACACGCCCTCTCTGTGCCTCCACTCTCCATCAGTGCATTGACATCATGGCCTCATAGAGCCTCATCTCCAGAGTCTAGACTCGCTATGGACTTTGCTCAGTTACTAAATTGAACATCTACTAAATTGAACAATCTGCAACTTTTTTTTCCTTTCATTGGCATCCAGAGGGACTTGAATATTGGCAGCATGTTCAAGTGGTGCATGGTGATCTTGGTGCACTTTGCGCTTTTGGAGCGCGGAGTGGCCGCGCCGCCAAACAGCCTGGCTTCTGCAGACTTCAGGCTGCAAACTGACACAGAGGCTGGGCAAAGTGCCAACAAGCTGCAGGAGGCGACAGATGACGGGGAAAACACCCTCTCAAAGGTAAGCTGTACACTTATAATGGATCATACAGTTAGTACCAGATGGATTTTTGCCTTTAAACACCACCATAATAGATTTGAAATGAAACAGTCCATTTTCTATGTGGGTTTTCATTTATGCAGAGTTTTGTATAAATAAGGATTCATCAAATGCTACTTAGCCAGATATGTTTTCTCAAGACGAATCCAACCTGTTAACATCTTAAAGGAGATATTAATGCAAGTGAACAAGTGGCAAAAATTAACAACATGAATCTGAAACAAAAACTTGAAGGCACGACGGCTCATCCACATCAACTGAAGTCACAAATACTTCGCAAAAACTAGATGTAATATAATCTCCAGTAAAGAGATACCTCCAAGCAGGGCTGGGGAATTTTAGACTAAGAAAAAAAATGACTACTTAGACTAGTTTGGCAGATTTTGAACAGTTCCTAATAAAAGAGAGATGTTAATGGTTCTCAAGAGGTTAATTATACTGCAGATGAGGTCAACTGTAATGCTAAACACACAGAAAAAAGAAAATTACACGAACTTCCAAATACATTTCACTTTTACAGTGTCCACTATCTTAATGCTAATATAAAATAGTAGATGTATGAAAACTAACAGTTAAAAAAAAAAAAAAAAACCAAAAAATGCCTGAAAAATCCTGAAAAGAATTGACACAACAATCCGGGTGATACGCAAAAGAAAATGTGAAAGAAAAAAAAAAAGAATTTTTTTTTCCCCCCTTTGGAGTGAAGCCAGATCCCCAGCCGTACTGTCCAGTATTTATACCCAAAGATTTTACAACACAGCGCAAATTGAGGGTCACGTCTAAGTACAGAATTAGTTTGAAAACAGAATTCCGAAAGCAACTCATTTCGCAGCAATGCGAAGTATGACTTTGAAGTGTCATGTTTCAGACATGATGGATGTGCACATATGGCTGTTAATAGAATGTGCTCACTTATGTTTATTGATGATGTTGCTGCCTGACAGAAGTAACAAGATGAATCATGAGCTTTAAAGAAAACCTAATAGACAGGCTAAATAGAAATAGAAATACAATATAAACAGCTATGTTTACACCAGAACAGATAATTCTCTCTGCGGTATTTTGCAGACTATTTTTATACCTGTCCCTACTACGTTGAAGGTGCGTTTCAGCCCCCCAAGGTACGTAGTTTTGTGTTGTAAACATACTGCAGGAATGCGACGTCTTGATCGTCTGCCTCCAATGTTTACAATTCCGTCATGCCGCACTAAAAATGGCGATGGCACGCTCCATGACGTCACTTCCTTTGTATCCGATTGTTATATGGAGACACTCAGCTACAGTGGGGTAAATAAGTATTTACTCAACCACCAATTGTGCAAGTTCTCCTACTTGAAAAGATTAGAGAGGCCTGTAATTGTCAACATGGGTAAACCTCAACCATGAGAGACTGTGGAGAAAAAAAAACAGAAAATCACATTGTTTGATTTTTAAAGAATTTATTTCCAAATTAGAGTGGAAAATAAGTATTTGGTCACCTACAAAGAAGCAAGATTTCTGGCTGTCGAAGAGGTCTAACTTCTTCTAACGAGGTCTAACGAGGTTCCACTAGTTACCTGTATTAAAGGCACCTGTTTTAACTCATTATCAGTATAAAAGACACCTGTCCACAGCCTCTTTAAGTCACACTCCAAACTCCACTATGGCAAAGACCAAAGAGCTGTCGAAGGACACCAGAGACAAAATTGTAGACCTGCACCAGGCTGGGAAGACTGAATCTGCAAAACGTAAAACGCTTGGTGTAAAGAAAGCAACTGTGGGAGCAATTTTTAGAAAATGGAAGACATAAAAGACCACTGATAATCTCCCTCGATCTGGGGCTCCATGCAAGATCTCAGCCCTTGGTGTCAAAATGATAACAAGAACGGTGAGCAAAAATCCCAGAACCACACGGTTCCTAGTGGCCATTCTCCGCGGTGAACAGGAACTTTTTGAAACCCAAACAGGCTCACACGCCTCTCCCTGATGCAGCAACAAAAGCCTGCAGCACATTGGGCTGGCGTGATGCGAAAAATAAACGAATTAATCCGCAAAATAAGCTGTATCGGCAGTCCCTCTGCATGCGATATAGTAATGGCTTTATTGTGAGATGGTTACCCGGTTGACGTTACATTCGCATTCTTCAATCCAGGAAGTCACTCATTTTCATGGCGCGGGATTCAAAAAATTGAATAATCCACACACATCCAAGCGGTCCATTTCATTCAGGAGCATGAAATACCGCGTGAAATATGAAATAAACATGCTTTTTGCTGTCATCGGCACTATTCCCCTGTACTAAATTAATAAAGACGAAACGTTGCGCTGTCTTCACTTGTTCAGTAACAGAAATGCATACTCAGCTGGGTTTAGATCAGGTGAATGATTGGCCATTAATTCACTCACTGCCATTGACGGGCGATGGACATCCAATCTCCTCTCACAGTTCAAATGGATTTGACCTCAACCGCCATCAATGGCAGCAAAAATCCCAGCTAAAACAACATTGAATTTACTTAAAACCCATTGTGGTGGTGTTTAAAGGCAAAACAATGGAAATCCTTCTGGATTCAATTTACAATTTTTTGTCTATTACCTTGAGTGTGGTGAAAAAATACATACCATCCTTTTCTCTTTGTAGCTGCTGGGTGATTATGACAAAGTGAAAGCCCTCTCGGAAGGCTCTGACTGTCGGTGTCAATGTGTTGTCAGACCCCTGAGCAGGAGCGCCTGCCGGCGGATAGAGGAGGGCAGCGCAACGGCGCACGACTCCTACACGGTGGAGACCATCACGTCCGGTCCAGAGTGTAAGTGCGCCTGCATCGCACCTCCATCTGCGGTCAACCCATGCGAGGCAGAGCTCAGGCTGAAAAAGCTTAGGGAAGCTGCCAAAGATGATGTCAAGGTGAAGTGTCCAATCAGCCCCCCATAAAAAGCGAAGAATCATCACGGCGCTTGATTGGATTTTTTCCCCATTTCGTCTTTTGACCTAGTCCGCTTGATCGTTTTTAGCTGGCCACCGTTCTTCAGCTTCTGGAGGGTTCCTATTATGGGATGGATCTACCCAAACTGCACTCCGTCATCAGCAATCTGGTGGATCGTGTGACGCACATTGAAAAGGTATCGGACAATGGAGGAGAATCCATTTTGGCTCGTAGATTTTAAATGGCTACGTTGACACTGCAGGTCGATTTGGATTTTTTTGCACATACACATGTATCTGATATTTAGATCACCTGGAAGGTCTCAAGTTTTCACTTTGTTCTTCTTCTTGGGTTGAATTAACTAAAAATTGCGTTATTCAGATTCAGATATAAAGATCAGACTGAAATTAGTGACATATACGCATTCATGCTCTGACCCCGATTTTTACTTGTTTTTGTCAGGGCTGATTAATTAGATTAAAGAATTATGAACTTATTGTTGTCTGTGGGTTCTGAGTTAGCCAGTAGAGGGCATCCACACTCTTCAGTTATGCTTATTATAACTCCGCTTTGTTGATAATTGTTGCCTGTAGGTTCAGAGTTAGCTAGCAAAGGGCATATGCACCCTTTTCTGTGGGCTTTATCATGTTTCTGTGAATTCTGGATATTTATGGAGTGAGTCAGGCAGTCATAGTTAATTTTGAACTTGTTTCATGAAGACAAAACAGTCCAATTCCATTTTTTGTTTCAACCTGACTTGGGCCTCTATCATATGTGGATATAAATCGGACATCTATCCGACACCACTGCAGTATGAACGTAGAATTATGCAGTGATCCCTCGCTAGTTTGCACTTCAAACTTCGCACACTCAGTCCATTGCGGATTTTTTTTTTTAATTAAAAAAAAAATACAGATGAGCTGTCACGGGCCGATCACTCTGCCTCCCTCCCCCTGCTCTATCTTGGTAAGGCAGTACACCGGAGTTGCTTATTAAAGTGAATGATGATTGACAGATGCCTGTAAACAAAAGCGTCAAAGCGCCGCATGCGTCAATCATCATTTAACTTGTTAAAACATTGCTGTGGCAACTCACTGTAAGTGATCAACTTGAGGGGATTTGAGTGGACTCACTCAATAAAGCATTTAATAAAGACAAGCATTTATATACTTTATTCTTGTTTAAAAATTATTTGGTGGGACATTAACATGTTTAAAACATAATTATTTTATATATTTATATATATATATATATAATATATACAACATGTCTAATATGTAATAATTTCACGGTATCGCAATTACAGCTCTAAAATGTGTTTGAGATATCTGGGATAGGGTTTAAAAAAAAAGTTTTTCCATTCAACAGGATTTTTTTTCACATATTAGCAAATCGGAACACACATATAATGTTATGTTAAAATATATATTTTTAAATATAACAAAATATTCTAAATAAAATTAAAATGAATGCAGTTCTTTAGTTAAGCCTAAACCCACAGTCACGGCTCAACGTTATTATCATCAAAACAAAAATAATTGAATTAATTTCCACAAAAACACGTGTGTATGACTCGTATCATGTTTACATTACACACACACACACTCTCTTTCTCAACACAGACAGTTGCCGGAGAGAAAACTTACTTTGCTACACACACTAAATGCACTACAGTTAACTCTCGTAGCTGGTGGGAAACATTCATGACAGTGTTACTAACCTTTAATTTTGTATAAATGTGAAATCATATTGGAGGTATTGCCTCCTCGGCAGCCACCCTCCGCAAACATGTTTTACATGTCGGTTTGGCCTCCTCTAAGCTGCGGTCGTCTGTAACTTTTCTGTAGCGGACGTATTCCCATACCAGCGATATCGTTTACTTCGATGGGGGAAAAAGTTTCACCTCCTCCACTAATCGTGTAGCACAGCTGACTCACTGACACTGAGCAACAACCAGTGGGAGAGGGTTGAGCCTTACAGCTGCAAGCAAGAGATTTCCCCATGCATTTTTGGGATATTAAAATTAGGTAATACCTTAGGGACAGTATAAGGGAAAATTTTTGCGGTTTTGAAACCTTGACGTTTTCATACCACGTATACCTTGAAACCAGTAATCGGCACATGTCTATTCGATACACAGCTCTGTGATATTGGATTGGATTGATTTTCCAAAAAAAATATTTCAAAACCGTTTTCATTCGGTCTGGTTACAACGGGTTACGTTGGAAACGGTGCGCAATTGGTACCGTGTGCCAGCAGAAGTCTTCTTTTTCTTATATCTTAAAAAGTGAATCGAATCTAAAAGAGTCAGAACATTATCGATTGCGATGCCAGCATTTTAGTGCCGTATCGGGGCCATTTCCGGTGCTAGTATCAGTATTGGTACAACACTAATACCACCCGGAAGAAGTGAAAAAGTGAAAACATTTTGGATTTTGGGATATTTTATTTTTTTTTTGTTTTTTTTTTTTGTTAATTTGCCAAACAAGCATTCACTGATGTTGGTTTAGGAAAACATGTTTAATGAGGTTGAAATCAGGTTTATGACCGAAGTTGTTGCTGTCTGTCATTGATGGCGGTCAAAGAGTTAAAAGAAATATTTGCATTGGACACCATGCCCTGGCCGCAGAGTTATTTTAGTTTGTGTGTTTAAAATGGCCACAGCTTTGAAGAATAATAAAAAAAAAAATTCCTGGCAAATGGGAATTTCAGTCTTCTAGCAGATGGTAACAGCTGGCATGATGAATGAATATGTTAGGCAGAGCCATCTCAGACATAAGTGTTTTTATTTATTTTAATGAACTAATAATATAAGCTAAAAAGAATTTTTTTGTCCTGAAGTATTTTACCAGACTAGGTGAATCCTTTGTGTCTCTCTCTGAAACCAAGATCATGCATGCACTTGGACAATAACTATGTTATTGCACCAATACTTGTGACCATATATTGTTACTGGAGCATCACAAATTTCCATTAAAAAATGAAAAAAGTGTCCTAAAAGCATACTCTGGACAAAATATCTTGGCATTATTCAAATAAAATCTTTACTCTTATTCAAGAGGGGTTGCATCAGAAAGCATAAAAATTCCTGAAGAATGCGGCGGTCACTATCTCCTCTCTGATATACTCAAAATAAATCCCAATTGTAATCATGGCCGAGACAAATTATGGTGTCGTCACCTCACATTTCAGGAGGGGAAAAAATCGACAGGAGGAAAACTTACTCACGTTTGCCATGTATAGAATTCTCGCATTGGCAGAGTGTAAACGTTGACTTGCTCTGACACTGGCTGGCTCACTGACATGGGATGTGATACAGCCATTGTTAGGCGAACTGAAAATAGATGTGCTTTTCCCCACTAAGTGGCCTCTGGAGACTTTTTCAACCATGGGAAAACCTGGAGAAAAATGAGGCTCCATTTAGGTTTGAAGTATTTATACAGTACAGAGTCTACAGTATATAATGTATAACATGGCAGCTGCTGAAACATTCCCACAAAGCATTGTTTACACTTACTTGGAACAGGGTTGAACAAAATAACTTTGGGCAAGAGACATTGAAGTTTGATCATATGGAGGAGTTTTCTCTAGTAAATTGCCACTGCAATGGAGCATTATTAACATAGTACTATACTGTATTATGGGCCATTCCAGAATTTGAGGGCATTTTGACTTCAAAATTCTTGAAATAATATTTTGCAACATATTCATCTAGGGTTAGGCTGCAACTATCTATTATTTAAGTAATCGATTAATCTATTGATTAATTAGTTTGAATAATCGAGTAATCGGATTACAAGCATTAAATGCCTTGCAGCATAGATTTTAGGAGACAGAAAGAAGAAAGAAGTGTTTATTCTTGCAGCAATATTTATTTTGGCTTGCTAAGATCGCACTTTCAAAAGAGCATTGAATTCGAATACAAAATAAAATTACTGAGTCTTTCCTCAAACTATGCAAAATTACACTTTCATTAAACATTTAAATACCTGAGCTTGGGCTCAAATGGTATTTAAAAAAAACATAAATGAGGATCTAAGTACACTAAAAGAACAATTGGCTAACTTGCATAGCAAAAGTCCGCTAGCTTAAATGGTAACGGTTTTTTTTGTTTAAGTTCTCAACAAATTGTTCAAATACATATTCCCACAAAAAAAAAATTCTAAATATACTTCTAAACTAAATTACGAATGCAGATACAAACATATTAGCTCAAACAAAAACTTACAACTTTATCTTGGCCTTAACAGGGGAGCAATTGGATTCAGCCATTACACGAGTTATGTCATATTCACTGTTGCCACTAGAGGGGACTGTATCCACCCAAATCAATAAAACTAAATGCAAACACTTTCAAAACAAACCATTACAATGCCACTCTAATTAAACAAATCATCGAAGCAGCAAAATTTGATTCGAAGCTTTTTTTCTAATCGAATTACTCGAGTTAATCGATTAATCGCTGCAGTACTACATTCATCAATAATAGGTAATAAATTATCAAAGGCTTGAGAAGCTTATTTTATAGATCAAAATTATTATGACATAATTTTTCTGGTGTTTACAATATTTGATATAATCACAGTAACGGTTACAAATCCATACTATTGTTAGCTTTACTCAGGAGTAGAATCTAGTTGTTTAGCTAGCTGATATT
This sequence comes from Corythoichthys intestinalis, assembly GCF_030265065.1. Lineage (NCBI taxonomy): Eukaryota > Metazoa > Chordata > Actinopteri > Syngnathiformes > Syngnathidae > Corythoichthys > Corythoichthys intestinalis. Next base: position 35,696,701 of record NC_080401.1, read on the forward strand.
ATAGTACAGTGATCCCTTATTATTCGAGAAAACCCGCGAAGTTGCGAGGAATGTATTTTTTTTTTTTTAATTGTGTGTGTGTGTGTTCGTGTGTGTTCAATATATTTATTCAGATTTAACATTGGAAAGAGATACTTTTATGTATGTATGTATATATATATTTTATTTAGGGCTGTCAAAATTATCGCGTTAACGGGCAGTAATTAATCTTTTTAATTAATGACGTTAAAATATTTGACACAATTAACGCACATGCGCCGCACAAAAAGACACAGCACAGTGCCATGGCCACTTGTTACTTGCGTTTTTTTGGAGTTTTGTTGCCCTCTGCTGGCGCTTGGGTGCGACTGATTTTATGGGTTTAAGCACCATGACTTGAGCAATGTGTACTTATTGACATCAACAATGGCGAGCTACTAGTTAATTTTTTTAATGAAATTTTTACAAATTTTATTAAAACGAAAACATTAAGAGGGGTTTTAAAATAAAATTTCTACAACTTGTACTAACGTTTATCTTTTAAGAACTACAACTCTTTCTATCCATGGATCGCTTTAACAGAATGTTAATGTCAATGCCATCTTGCTGATTTATTGTCATAATAAACAAATACAGTACTTATGTACAATATGTTGAATGTATATATCCGTCTTGTGTATTATCTTTCCATTCTAACAATAATTTACAAAAAAAAATGGCATATTTTATAGATGTTTTGAATTGCGATTAATTACGATTAATTAATTTTAAAGCTGTAATTAACTCGATTAAAATTTTTAATCGTTTGACAGCCCTAATTTTATTAAATGGTTTTCAAGCACTACAAATATAATAATTATGATTAGTTTAGTAGATTAGTAGATAAGTTTTAAACATGTTACTGTCCCACTGAATTATTTTTAAACAAGAATAAACTAGAAAAATGCATGTCTTTATTAAATGCTTCATTGGGCGAGTCCTCTCAAATCCGCTCAGGCTGCTCACTTACACACAATGAGTTGCCATAGCAACTGTTAAAGAAGCTAAACGATGATTGACGCATGCGGCGCTTTGAAGTTTCAACTTCGAAGCATCTCTAGCAAGATCAAACCTGAATGTCTGTCAATCATTATTAACTTTATTAAGCAACTCCAGTGCACTTCCTGACCAAGAAAAGCAGCAGGAGGGAGAGTGAGACTACGTGATGTGATCGGGACAGCTCATCTGTATTTATTCATTTATTTTTTTAATTGAAAAAAAAATCTGCAAAGGACTGAGGGCGCAAAGTTTGAAGCGCGAAGTAGCGAGGGATCACTGTAGTGTATCACATTTTTAAGCATTCTTTCCTCTTATTTTGTTTTCCTTTTAGATTTTTTCTCAGCATGTCCTAGTACTTTGCATGTGTATTATTTAAAATTTGAAACTTAAGACATAATATAAAATGTCTTCCAATTCTGGAATGAGCCTTACATATTTCTAAACTCCTATGTATTGTAGTCTTTGTAGACATCACTGTACAAAATATTTTTTGTTTTTAACTTAAACAAAAACAGAAATGTTGTAGTTTAAAAAATTTGGCCAGTGGATAGCTTAACTCGTGATCATTTACTGTCAAGCTAAACATAAAACACACAAAACTGTCATTACATCTTCACTGCTATAATCACATTTGTTTATGACTGTGTGAAGGTGATGGCCTTGAACCAGACTAAAGATGAGGTTAAGTCCCACACAAACCCACCAAGGCCGACAGATGATACTAAAATAAGGACCAAGACCCACTCTTCACCTTCCCACAACGAAGATGATCCGGATGGGACAGGAGCCTCTCAAAACAAGGTAAATGCGGAGTCATTAACAAAGTTATGTGACAAAATTACCAGTCGAACCCTCCCCCCCCCAAAAGTTATATTTAAGAATACATTCTCAATGTAATGTCAGACCAATTCTGTTTTTAAAAATCTACTTTATAAACGTATTTTAAGCACAATAGAATATTTGACTTCAACTCTTTATAAGGCAAGTGACTATTTCTGTAATTTAATAAAAAATTAAAAAAAAAAAATTTTTTAAAGAAAAGAAAATGAAAAACGTAACCCCTTAAAGTCATTACATTTTGGGTCATATAGTCTGCAATATTAATATTTAGTATATGCAGTGGTATAAAAAAGTATCTGAAACTTTTGGAATTTCTCACATTTCTGCATAAAATCACCATCAAATGTGAGCTGAGCTTTGTCAAAATCACACAGATGAAAAAAAAACTGTCTGCTTTAACTAAAACCACCCAAACATTTACAGGTTTTCATATTTTAATGAGGATAGCATACAAACAATGGCAGACGGCGGGAAAATAAGTAAGTGAACCATCACATTTAACATTTTGTACCCCACCCCACATTTTGCAGCAATAACTTCAACCAGACGCTTCCTGTAGCTGCAAATCAGTCTGGCACATCAATCAGGACTAATTTTGGCCCATTCTTCTCTACAAAGCTGCTTTAGTTCAGTCAGATTCCTGGGATGTCTGGCATGAATTGCTGTCTTTAGGTCATGCCACAGCATATGAATGGGGTTGAAGTCTGGACTTTTACTTGGTATTTTGTTCTTCTGAAACCATTCTAAAGTTGATTTACTTCTGTGTTTTGGATCATTGTCTTTTTGCAGCATCCCTGCTCTTTTTAGCTTCAATTATCTGACAAACGGCGTTAGGTTTTCCTGCAAAACATCCTGCTAAACTTTTGAGTTCATTCTTCCATTAATGATTGCAAGTTGTCCAGGCCCTAAGGCAGCAATACAGCTCCAAATCATGATGCTACCTCCACCATGCTTCACGGTGCTGGTGAGGTTTTGATGTTGGTGAGCTGTTCCATTTTTCCTCCATACATGACGTTGTTTTTTTACTCCCAAGGTATTCAATTTTGTTTTCATCAGTCCACAAAATGTCTTGCTTAAACTTCTGTGGAGTGTCCAAGTGCCTTTTTGCAAACATTAAACGAGCAACAATGTTTTTTTTTAGACAGCAGTGGCTTCCTCCGTGGAGTCCTTCCATGAACACCATTCTTGGCCATAGTTTTACATATAGCTGATGTGTGCACAGAGATATTAAACTGTGCCAGTGATTTCTGTAAATCTTTAGCAGACACTCTAGGGTTATTTTTTACCTCTCTGAGTATTCTGCGCTGAACTCTTGGTGTCATCTTTGGTGGACGGCCACTCCTTGGGAGAGAAGCAACAGTGCCAAACTCTCTTCACTTGTAGACAACTTCTCTGACTGTTGACTGATGAACATCCAGACTTTTAGACATGGTTGTGTATCCTTTTCCAGCTTTATACAAATCAACAATCCTTGATTGCAGGTCTTTAGACAGCTCTTTTGACCGAGCCATGATTCACATCAGACATTGCTTCTCAACAAGACAAGTCCTACCAGGTGTGTGTTTTATAGTGGGCAAGGTAGCTTTAAACCACTCATCAGTGATTGGGCACACATCTGACTTAAATTGTTTGATAAAAAATTGGTTTCAATTGCTCTTAAAGCGGAATTGTGAAGTAAGGTTGGCCAACCATGTTTGTCCGAAAGGGTTAATCCACTGTCATTCGGGAAAGGGGTGTGGATGTACATATAAGCGGGTCGGCGTCGCGGTAATTCACGGTCACGTTGCCGTAAGAGACACACACCGCCGGTGAGTTTGTGCACATTTATTTGTATTTGTATTATGTATTTCCACCTTCATGCTTTAAGCATTGCATTGCATTTGTACGGTCCGGCGTTTCTTTCACGGTGATTGCTTGATAGCCTTCTAGTTTGTGTTTTACGAGAGCCACTGACAGGTGACAATTGACAACAAGCGTGTTGGTTTTAATGTCTGGCAGCGAATCAGCGAGCGTACAGGTCACGCAGTGAATCATGGGAAATGTAGTCTCGGGACAACACTGAAGTGGTGCTTTGTAATCTGTTCGCTTGTGTGAAAAAACTACATTTGCTCATGCCATTAGACGCCACCTCCTGCCGAGAGCCCTGAGCTGTGTTCGTACTGTTAGCTCCATGTGTTAATAAAGAAACAAAGTTGTCAGCAGGTCGTGTGTTCGAGACATTTGTAAACAAAAAGCTCATAACAAGACACTATGCATGATCCGTTTAAGAGATGCTGGAGTAGTAGGAGGCGAGGAGGAGATCAGCGAGAAGCAAAACTTTGCGGTCGAATGTGGCGGCAGTCCGCTATTATTTTGTTTTCTTATTGTTGCCACAAAAAAGTGGAGAAAGCCATCAACAACTCATCTCCTTTTTTTCCCCCCAACGTTTTTATATTATTATTTTATATGCACGAGAGCAGCCGGATCTGCCAAAATGAACATGAAGTCAGATTTTTTTTTTTTTAACAATGTCATCAGATAGACAAAAACATAAAATTATGTGCAAATGCCTGCATCTTCAAATCATGAAAATCATAACAGCCTATATCTTACCAATCTTGTAATCTCGATGGGTCTTGACTCCATTCCATGTCAGGTAGTCTAGGCACATTGTTTGCATCCTGATTAGCGTCTGGCTAATACATGTTAGGTCCAACATAAAATTCCAACCTCCTCTTCTTCCTCCAACTCTTCAAAAACTTGGATCTCCTCCCTTGCGCTCGATCTATCGCTTATATTGCTGTTTGAATAATTGTTTAAAGGGTGTTGTATGGCGGCCGTATGGAGCGCTGCCATCGCTGTTCTCGGTGTGACGTATCACTTCCGGGTTTGTCCCCTTTCAGGCTCGAACTTCGGAAACGCGGTTATTTTGTCAAATATACAACATATAAATTATTTTTTTCATGCTTTATTTGTTGGACAATGTTTAATTACTTTAATTGTGACCCTATTTGGCATGTTATGAAATTACTTCACATTTCTGCTTTAAGCCTCCTTAGGCAGCGGTCCACCTACTTATTTTACCCCCTTCTATCATTGTTTGCATACTATCCTCATTAAAATATGAAAACCTATAAACGTTTGGGTGTTTTTAGTTAAAGCAGACACTGTTTTTCATCTGTGTGATTTTGACAAAGATCAGATAACATTTGATGGTGATTTTATGCAAAAATGTGAGAAATTCCAAAAGGTTCAGATACTTTTTCATACCACTGTAAGTGTGGTCTACATGATCCAAAATATGATGTCCAAGTACAGTATGTGGACACCAGGTCTCAGTTAATACCTCTGCCAGTAAGTAAAACCTCCTGAAGGCGGAGGTAATGTATTTGGATCTGTTTATTTGCCTGTAAATAAAGGGATTATTATCAAATTTGCAGAATATGTTTGTAATATAAAACAAAAGTGGTGATTCAATTTTGGGGTAATGAGGTCAAACTTGACAATGGATTTGCCTGTTTAACTAGCAATCCTATAGTGTTAGTTTTTAACTCATTGGCTGCCAAATATGGTGATAGATGTCCAATCATTTTTGGTCTGCAAGGACTTGCAGTGCTAATTTGATGAATTGGATGGATTTATCTGTCAAATCATTTTGAGATTAATCTAATTTTACAAATAATCAACGCAATCTAACTCTGTCAATGGGAACGAAACATGGCCATTGGCTGTGAATGACTGGGTGACTGTAGCACTGCTGACCCCGTGACAGCATGCAAGTGAAATGGGAATACTGTCCAGAAGTGTTGGGTGGGCTCCTTCCCAAAATGGAATCACCATGCTGGTATGTTTTCTCCAGGGCATTACACAAGGCTATTGATGAAAACTGAAACTACGTGGAAAAGCTCTAATGTGATGAAAACATGGCAACAAGATGTTGTGTATCACCAGTAAATACAAAAACTATACAATACTGTTGAAATCTCATCTCACTAAATTTCACCAAGAGCTCCAACTATTGCTCAAAATAAATATTTATTGGTGAAAAACTGTTTTTGTTTGGTAAACTCTTACTGTTCAAACATGCAATGTTTCATCTCGCTGGATAATTTTGAGGCTTTTCCTCTGTCCACAAACAGGAAAAGCATGGGGAGAAGTTTGTTGCCAGAACTCCGGTCGCCAAGGAGAAACCCCACGTGGCTCCCAAAAAGGTGGCCAACACGGAAGTTTCAGGAGGGTCAAAAACTGCTCATAATGGAATGATTATCAGAGGAGTGACTTTTTACAAAGCTGAGCCAGAACCAATGGCCACTGACGACGGGGAACATGAAGAGAACGGTAAATGACACCAGCCCTCAAATAATAACCAAGGCCAAGGTTTTTAAACAATGAGATGCAGATTATTTGTCTAGCTGTGCTGTTTTTGCAATAAGCAGCGTACACTCTGATAAGAACCAGCTGGTGACAATGAATAGCCTTTTTGGCAAAGCCAAAATGAGAAATGAGATCATAAAAATTCAGTTACTAACAAACACAAAAAAAATCAATATTTCTCAGCCGTGTTGGTGGTAATGACTGCTTATTTGCTTCGCATTGCATTTATAGCAAGGGTGTAGGTTTGGGCTCAACATTGGTAGGGACGATATAACAGCATAACATGCATGTACACTTTTTGCTGGGGATGGGACAACCAAACAGATTGGGTAAACGCGTGTCAGGTCTACATTTCTCACGAATATGAACCTAATTAATTGATAGGCTAACTGATCATTGCAAAATAAATCTGTATTGAGTTATAACAGTGCTTCTATTCAAATCAATTCACTTTTATTTCTAAAGCACTAAGGTTGTCTCAAAGGGCTTTGCAGAGGCAAAATGATACACAGTCAAAAACAGTAGATGAATTACATAAAGTTCTAGTCCAAGTTCTGGGCATCATCCTTAGACCCTCCATGTCAGAAAGGAAAAACTCCAAAAACTGTTTGGAAAAAATGAGAAACCTTGGGGAGAACCACAGTCAGGAGAGCTCCACTCCCAGGACGGATAGACAACATCCACCAGGACTGCTAATTGGAATTAGCAGACGGAGTTACAGTTTATAGAAATGCAATAGCGTCTTCTCAATTCTTTTCTGTAACACCCCTCATACGAAGTCACTATCCGCTCATGTGCTGGTCCTCATGGGAAACGCAGTCTTCAAAAAACTACCCCTTTTGTTCACCAGCGTGGCTAAAATCGACCAAAACTGAAAAGTGACCAAGTGTTGCTTTAAGACCACATAAACAAAACAAAAATGAAAATCTGTTAGAAAGGGGTAAACCTCGGTTCACTACATTTCTCACAGTTTAATTAACGCTAACAGCAGAAAATCCATACAAAAGTGGAGGACACTTCCCTCTACGCAGCTTCCTGTGTTCCACAGTTCCAACACATAACAGAGGGCACATACTGGATTTAATAATATCCAGAGGTCTTAACATCTCTGAGGTCACAGTGAATGATGTTGCTCTGTCTGATCACTACTGCATTATGTTTAAAATGACCACCCCTGTCCATCCTCTGAAAAGGGAAACAGAGGTGATTAGGAAGCGTTACATAAGTGATAACACTTGTGCGTTATTCACACAGGCCTATGCCTCACCATTAACCTCTACAATAGCTCCAGTGGAAGAACTTGTAAATAGTTTCAGTTCCAGTGTGATGACTGTAATTGACACTATTGCCCCGATTAAGACAAAATCTTTGTCAAGAAAGAAGAGGTCACCCTGGAGAAATGCCATACTAGCTATAAAACAAAAGCAAGTTTGTAGACGAGCAGAACGCAGATGGCGAAAAAACAAACTCCTAGTTTTTTATGATAACTACAAAGACAGTCTTCGCAAATACAACCAGGAACTGAAAAATGCTAGACAGTCATATTTTTCAGAGATCATTAGTAGAAACACTAACAATACCCGCACACTATTTTCTGTTGTTGACAAACTGACAAACCCACAAGCATCAATACCTCAGAAATTGGCATCTGAGGTGTCCTGTAATAATTTCGCAGCATTCTTTACACACAAAGTACTAAAGATTAGACAGACTGTGTGCAACTCCAGATTAACAAATTTTACACTAAATGCCTCCCAAAATGTCTCCCACGTCAATCTTAGACAGTTTAGCCTCTTGGACTATGCCACTTTAACAGAAATTGTGTCGAAATTAAAGCCCACAACATGCTGCCTTGACATCCTTCCTTCAAACTTTTTCAAAACTGTTTTTCATTGCATAGCCCCAGACATACTTCAGATTATAAATACTTCTCTCCAAACAGGAGAGTTTCCTCAGACTTTAAAAACTGCATTAATAAAACCTCTCCTAAAAAAACCTAATCTGGATGCCTCAACCATTAGTAATTACAGGCCAATATCAAATCTGACATTCCTGGAGAAAATTATCGAAAGGGTTGTGTTCGAACAGATCCAGAATTATATGATGCAAAACAATCTTTTTAACTCATTTCAGTCTGGATTTCGACCACAACACAGCACCGAGACTGTGCTTATCAAAGTCCTAAATGATATTCGTCGGAATACCGATGCAGGCAAATCATCTGTTCTACTACTATTGGATCTCAGCGCCGCATTTGACACGGTTGATCACAACATACTACTCAGCAGATTGGAACAGTGGGTAGGGCTTACTGACACTATTCTTCAGTGGTTCACATCCTATTTACATGATAGGGATTTCTTTGTGTCAATCGGAAACCATCAGTCAGAACGAACCAAATTCACGTGTGGAGTCCCTCAAGGGTCAATTCTTGGACCACTCTTATTTAACATCTATATGCTTCCGTTAGCTCAGATAATGGAACAGTATGACATCTCCTATCACGCCTATGCAGATGACACACAACTGTACATTTCTGTGTCCCCATATGATTATAGTCCCTTAGTCACCCTGAGCAAATGCATTCATCAAATCAATGAATGGATGTGCCAGAATTTTCTCCAGTTAAATGTGCAGAAGACAGAGGTGATCATTTTTGGGCCAAAAAAGGGAAGGTCAAAGATAAGCAGCCAACTTAGCACAATGTCACTTACAGCTACAAATCAAGTCAGAAACCTTGGCGTAATTATTGACTCAGACCTAAAATTTGATAGCCATTTAAAGTCCGTCACTAAATCCGCTTATTACCACCTAAAAAATATAACCAGAATTAAGGGGCTTCTGACTCAACAAGACATGGAAAAACTTATGCATGCATTCATTTTCAGCAGATTGGACTATTGCAACGGTATATTTACAGGTCTTGATAAAAAATCAGTCAGGAAGTTGCAGCTGGTACAGAATGCTGCAGCCAGAGTCCTCACAAATACAAGGAAGCTGGACCACATTACACCAGTTTTGAAATCGCTACACTGGCTTCCAATAAGTCAAAGGATAGACTATAAAATACTACTGCTCGTCTACAAAACACTTAATGGCCTTGGACCAAAATACATGCTTGACTTGTTAGAGTCCTATGAGCCATCTAGACCCCTAAGGTCGTCTGGAACCCGTCTTCTGCATGTTCCAAGAACAAGAACCAAGCAGGGTGAGGCAGCATTTAGTTATTATGCTCCTCACCTCTGGAACAAGTTACCCGAACGTCTGAAGTATGCTCAAACTGTTAGCTCTTTTAAATCAGGGCTAAAAACGCTTTTGTTTAGCACTGCATATCTATAACTGTCTATATATTTCAATCTACCTGCTTTCTATTCCTCTTGTTTTTATCTCCATTGCTGATTTCAATTATTATTAGTAGTAGTAGTTTTTGTTTATTTTTATTTTATTTATTTATTTTTATTCTGTGATTAAATGCGATCTTTTGTCTTCGTTTCTACGTTGTGTTGATTTAAATGTGATTTTTATGATCTTCATGTGATGTAAAGCACTTTGAATTGCCTTGTGTTGAATTGTGCTATATAAATAAATTTGCCTTGCCTTGCCTTCCTGCTTGAGTTTTGCAGGTTAGCAAATTCACACAGTTTAATGTTATGCAAACTCCGATGCAGGTCGTAGCAAAATTTCAGTCTCGATATTAGTGGTGTGTTCCCCACCCCCATAACGTTGACGTCTTTTTACATTACTTATAGTGGCTGCTAATGCTGGCTGAAAAAAAACTTCTAATATCCTTCTTCTTTGAAGGGGATGGGTGAGGCGGCATGTTGGCAGCATGTTGTATTTTGTCAGATCAGTGCGTGTGTGTGCAGGGAGGTCATCAGCCAATCAAACGTGAGTATGAAGGGGAAAAAATGGACTAGCACATTCAGCAAGTGAAAAAGGGGTAAATATAAGTCTAAACATAATGAAAATAATTCACTTAATAATGGTAGGGTCAATTGTATCCTTACAACATATGGGAAGGCTTCTTCTCATATGTTGTAAGGATATAACAGACCCTACCATTATTAAGTGAATTATTTTAATTAAGTTCAGACTTACATTTATACCTTTTCACTTGCTGAATATGCCGATCCATTTTTTTCTCACTCAAACGCACGTTTGATTGGCTGATGACTTGCCCCCCAGCCCCTTTTCACCACACACGCACACTCACACAGCACCGACAGATTAATATCGACAACATGCCACCTCCTCTGCCCCCTTCGAAGAGGATGGATATTAGAAATTTATTTTAGCCAGCAGCAGCCACTGTAAGTAATGTAAAAAGACGTCAATGTTGTGGAGATGGGGGAAACACCACTAATTTGGCTATTGAAAGTCTGACCTGCATCCGAGTTAGCATTACATTAAATTGTGTGAACGTGCTAACCTGCAAAACTACTGCGGTCAGGCCAGCCTTCACAAGGAATAACGAAGTCAAGCTAGCCGCCCCAAATTTGGATCATTGTTTGCATTATGTGCATTACGGTATTGCAACGCTGTGGCTACAGAGTGCAAGTTCCTTTATTAAGGAAAAATGGGGAGCTATTCAAGAATGGGTCCAATTCAGGGGGACACTGACATGAAATAAAAATCTGTGGAAAGAAATCACACATCAGAATTTCATGAGTGTACTTTGGTTCGACTCGTGGGGTAATCTAGTACGCCTCAGATGTACAGTAGAACAATCCATAGACTTCATAATGACAATGACGGGACAAGGGGCAAGGCAGATTAATAGGGAGCCTACATTGTTGCCGTGGCCGTCAAAGCTGACCGAGTGGAATCACATACAAAGAGATTTTTTCGTTGAAATTCTTGTGAATAAATGCATAAGTCCCTGAATTCTTTATAGATACGGATGTGAAAGTCTCGTTTCTTAGTTAAAAGAAAAAACAAAATTACGTAGCATTTATTTTACGTAAATATGTCGAGGTACGATGCTAGTCTGTCAGTCAATGTGGCGGCCGCCATATGTAAACAGAGCTTTTCCGGTGAAAATCCTTGTGAATAAATGCTTAAATCCCTTCATTCTTTATAGATATGGATGTAAAACAGACTCGATTCGTGGTTAAAAAAAAAAACAAACAAAAAAACGTGCAGTTAGCATTTATTTTACGTAAATATTGCGAACTATGAGGCTAGTCAGTAAGGAAATTAGCGGCCGCCATATGTAAACAAAGCTTTTTCTGTTGAAAATTCTTGTGAATGAATGCTTAAATCCATGAATTCTTTTTAGATATGGACGTAAAACAGTCTCAATTCTTGGTGAAAAGCAAACAAAGAACAAAAACGTGCAGTTAGGATTTATTTTACGAAAATATGTCGAGGTACGATGCTAGTCTGTCAGTTAATATGGCAGCCGCCATATGTAAACAGAGCTTTTCCGGTGAAAATCCTTGTGAATAAATGCTCAAATCCCTTAATTCTTTATAGATATGGACGTAAAACAGACTCGATTCTTGGTAGGAAAAAAAAAAAAAAAAAAAAAAAAAACAGCAGTTACCATTTATTCTACGTAAATATTGCGAACTATAATGCTAGTCAGTCAAGAAATTGGCGGCCGCAATATGTAAACAAAGAGCTTTATCTGTTGAAAATGCTTGTGAATAAATGCTAAAATCCCTCATATGGACATTAAAAAGTCTCAATTCTTGGTTAAAAGCAAAAAAAAAAAACGTGCAGTTAGCAGTTATTTTACGTAAATATTGCGAAGTATTATGCCAATGCTGTAGCGGCTAATTTCTCCCATTGATTTTTTTCTTTACAATGTTTCAAAACACATGCATGGTACGAAAAATATAATAATTACCTTGAATCCTCGAACAAATCACTCCTGAGACAATCCTTCCTGTTTGTATGCGGTACAGCTTTCGTAATTTTTTAACCTAAATCCGACGTCGGATCCCTGCATATCTTGACTAACTGCGACCGACATCGAATAACTGGCTGAGTCAATACAGATTTATTTTGCATTGATTATTTAGCCTATCAATTAATTAGGATCATATTCGTGAGAAATGTAGCCCTGACCCTTGTTCAATAATCTGTTTGGTTTTATAAAGTCCCGTCCCCAGCAAAAAGTGTACATGCAAGTAATGCTGTTATATCATCCCTACTAATATTGAGACCAAACCTACGCCTTTAATAGATTAACACAAATGTTTTAAGTTGTCCTACTTTTGACACAAACTTCTCCATCCTCTGCAGATTTTGAATATCATGGATTCAGTGGTGATGGTCAAATGGATCTCCTCATTGAGGAGAATCTTATACAACACAGAGCTCGTCCTCGTCCCAGAGAGAAGGCGGGGCCGAGATCATTCCACCCTGTAAGGAAAAACCTTTTTCAAGACTCTAAGAAGACCAGTCGGTCAACAAACCTAACCCAAGTTCTGAGTGAGGAGATCCAAGACATTGATGTGCCATCAGTTTTCACAACGGTTGAGACAAACACAACGAACAACGTCACATTTGCACCCGACACAACCACACAAAACTCCACCACAGAAAAGTCTGCAACTCAATCTGTTCCTTCAAATATCACCCAAGAGAATTTGACAGAAGATCTATCCCTAGTTGTAACTCCTGAGAATATGATCATAGCAACCCAAGCAATCACCACAAGTAGTACACAAACTACCACAATGGAAACTCCTAGCCTTGAGATGAGCTCTCAAATAGGTGATCAAATGCAAATTTCAGGAGCACCAAACTCTACCAGCAGTGGAACTACTTTATCCTACACCACCAACACTCCAACAATTAAATCCACTCAACTTGCCCCCACAACCCCACAAGACTCAGAGCCCACCACTCTTCCAGTGTCTTCTACCGAAAGTCCTCTACACACTTCTCCATCTGTCACCACACCTGTGACAACTTCATCTCCACCCACTACTACTACTATCAAGACAACGACAACAACAACAACCTCCGCCATGTCCAGTCGGGCTCCTGCAGTCAAAAGGAAGTACAAGATAAGCTGGGAGGAGGAAGAGGAAGACTTGGAGTTTGAGGACATAATGCAAAGGCAGGAGGGCGCCACCACACGGAAACCTGGTAAGTTGATGTCGCACCACTTTCATAAATACTCTACATAGTGTTGTCCCAATACCAGAGGTGGGTAGTAATGCATTACGTTTACTTGGTGAAAAAGAGCTATATATAAGTATAACACCATTTACCATTTGAGTAACTTCTTGAGACAAATGTGCTTCTAAGAGTAGTTTTACTAAGCCATACTTTTTTTGAAGAAAAAACGTCACTCTTACGTCACTACTTTGGGCTACACTAGTCGTTATATTTTTCCTCCTTATTCTACATATTAGATTTGACTTTTTTGTTGTTGCCAGAGATGCCCACAGTGGGTCTACCAATGAGATTTCGCAACAATAATCACGTGACTCCATGAAACCAATCATACTCAAGCTTGCCATTCTATGATAACGCCGGCCTGTTCAATCACGTGGTATCTTTAAAGCACAGTAAAAAAAAGGTAAAAAGGTAAAAGGAGTTTGACATTGAGCGCTGCCATCAACATTACTCGAAAACGCGGATTTTAACCTTTCTCCCAGCCAGTGGTGCTTATCCTGTGTTCGACTGAACCCCTAGGTGATTAAATCTAGGCAAAGTGGCTTTTTAGGCCAGATTTTGGACTGGTTTGCTCCCAGTTTACAGGCTTAATCAATTTCTTTTAACTGCTAGTCCTCGATCTGATGGGAGAAGGAACTGGTTTGCTCAGTGGCAGGTTGACTCGCACTTGGTATGAGGGAATACAACAGACCAATGGGCTGCGTGGTCTCAAATTTTGACCTATTTATAAAACATGCTGTCAAAATGAGAAGAATTTTTAATGAGAATTTGCTAAATTATTAGCTTGTTAGTTTACAGGGTGACCCAAAAAAAAGTTTACACTCAGTTGACTGCTTGTTTAAAAGCCATTGAAACATATCTAATTAGGTTGTCATGCTTAAGTGATGCATTAAGGTCACTCAATGCAGCTGGTAATCTCTCGTCTCTACAATTCCTGTGCTTCTGCTGAAAATAAAGAAAACTTTAGCTGTACCTGAATTGCTGCGTGCCGGTCTGAAACCTACTGAGATTGCAGCAAATCTGAGAATATCCAGATGTGCAGTCTACAAGTTAAAAAGAAGCTGAAAGATACTGGAACAGCCTCACGAAAACCTGGGTCTGGAAGTGCCGATCTGTGCGGACCAAAAAGTTGATTGACAAGGTGATATGTGGCCACCCCAGAGTCCAGCTCTCAATCCCCTGGATTATAGCATATGGGCAATTGTGGAGGACAGTGCCTGTAAGAAGCCACAAACTTCTGTGGCAGCCTTGGAGAGGTCCATTGTTAGATCTTGGGAAAAGATGACAGCATCCTACATAAAGAAGACCTGTCAAGCGTTCCGCAGGCGCCTGGAGGCTGTTGTGACACTTAAGGGAGGACACATTGAAAAATAGAGTGTACTATACATGTTCTTTACAATAATGTATAATTTGTGATTCAATTCTAATTCTAAGATGAATAAACATGGCATTAAAGTTGTATTATGGCAGTGTAAACTTTTTTTTGGGTCACCCTGTAGATATATCGGTTTTGAATTTGAAAAAAAAAAAACTTTATTATCTAATTCCGAAGGGTTCAGTGAATCCACATATGAAGTGGGGTTCGGTTCCTTCAGCAAAGTTAAGAATTGACCACAAAAAAACTGATATATGATCCTTTTAATTTCCTAATAGGAAATATGTTTTCTTCACTAGAGCGTACTCATGCTCTTTGGGCAAATGACGCTTCATTTCTCTAGATTTTTTTTCTCTCGCTGGACTTCAGTGATATGTTTTTTGTATATCCTTGGCTCAATGTGGCTACATAATAGGTTATAGTATAGTGTAATAATTCCAGATTTCTTTGATAACTTTGTGCTGTGAAAAAAAATACCAATGTTAAAAAATAAAAATAAAAAATCAAACATCGGAAGCAGTTACTCACAATGTTACTCATTAATTGAGTATTCTTTTCACCAAATACTTTTTTACTTGTACTTGTGTACATTTTTTTGGATGACTATTTTACCTTTTAACACAACTCATACTTAAGTCAAATTTTTGGCTACTCTACCCACCTCTGCCCAATACAATCCTCAGTATCGGTATTGCCGACCAATGTACCTATTTTTGTAGTGCCATATATTATTCGATTTGTTGACACGTTCCAATATACCTATTTTTGTAGTGTCATACATTATTCGATTTGTTGACACGTTCCAATATTCATGTGAAAAACCAGTTCTGCAGTGTTATTGTTGGACTGAAAAGGAACCCTGAACATTTGGTGCAGATCATGGATAAAAAAAAATGTTGTTAACCTTTAATGATTTAAATGCTGTAAATCAAACCACCAGGCAAACATGTCCGCTGTGTGAGATGACCTCTCTTTAGAAAACCGAAGATGGTAAAATGAGCATTATGGAAAATTTGTAAACAGAGCATTTCTTGAGGACATACGAGCAGAGCTCACTTGAATACAAATTTTTTTTAAAAATCTGATTTGTCATTTGATCGTTGCGTTATTTTTTGCAGTTCTATTTCTAATTATCTAAAAATATAGGTATCGGATAGGCATCGGGTCAGTATCAGCAAAAAGTCTAGAAAAAATAGGATCTGAAGTTTAAAAAAAATCTTTATCGGAGCACCTCTCTCTACTCAGTAACAATTTTTTTGGTATCATATTTTTCAGACTATAAGACATAAAACATACAAATATATATACGTACAATACATATGGCGGAAAACACCCAGGTGACTAGGTTCCACTCTGAGACCCCCAATTTGGCCAAATTTCAAAATTGTCCTACAGTGGGGAGAACAAGTATTTGATACACTGCCGATTTTTCTGGTTTTCCCACTTGCAACCCATGCAGAGGTCTGTAATTTGTGTCATAAGTTCTCTTCAACTGTGAGGGACAGAATCTAATACAAAAATCCAGAAAATCACATTGTATAATTTTTAAATAATAAATTTGTATTTAACTGCATGAAATAAGTATTTGATACATTACCAACTAGTAAATATTTCGGCTCTTAGTTCTTTTTTAAGAACCCCTCCTGTTTTCCACTCATTTCCGGAAGTAACTGCACCTGTTTGAACTTGTTACCTTTATAAAAGACACCTGTTCACATGCTCAAACAAACAAACTCCAACCTCTCCACAATGGCCAAGACCAAAGAGCTGTGTAAGGACATCAGGGATAAAATAATAGACCTGCACAAGGCTGGGATGGGCTACAGGAAAATAAGCAAGCAGCTTGGTGAGAAGGTAACAACTGTTGGAGCGATTCTTAGAAAATGGAAGAGGTTCAAGTTGACGGTCAATCTGGCTCGTTCTGGGGCTCCATGCAAGATCTCACCTCGTGGGGCATCACTGATCATGTGGAAGGTGAGGGATCAGCCCAGAACTACACGGCAGGACCTGGTCAATGACCTGAAGAGAGCTGGAACCACAGTCTCGAAGAAAACCCATTATGCCGTCATGGATTAAAATCCTACATCGCATGCAAGGTCCCGCTGCTGAAGCCAGTGCATGTCCAGACACGTCTGAAGTTTGCCACTGACCATCTGGATGCTCCAGACGAGCAATGGGAGAAGGTCATGTGGTCGGATGAGACAAAATTGAACTTTTTGGTCTAAACTCAGCTCGTCGTGTTTGGAGGAAAAAGAAGGATGAGTACAATCCCAAGAACACCATCCCAACCGTGAAACATGGAGGAGGAAACATCATTTTTTGGGGCTGCTTCTCTGCCAAGGGTACAGGACGACTGCACCGTATTGAGGGGAGGTTGGATGGGGCTATGTATCGCCAGATCTTGGCTGACAACCTCCTTCCTTCAGTGAGAGCCCTGAAGATGGGTCGTGGCTGGGTCTTCCAGCATGACAACGACCCAAAGCACACAGCCAAGGCAACTAAAGAGTGGCTCCGTAGGAAGCATCTTAAGGTCCTGGAGTGGCCTAGCCAGTCAGCAGATCTGAACCCGATAGAAAAACTATGGAGGGAGCTGAAAGTCCGTGTTGCCCGGCAGCAGCCCCGAAACCTAAAGGCTCTGGAGAAGATCTGCATGGAGGAGTGGGCCAAAATCCCTGCTGCAGTGTGTGCAAACCTTGTCAAGGACTACAGGAAACGCTTGGTATCTGTAATAGCAAACAAAGGTTTCTGTACCAAATATTAAGTTTGATTTTTGTGATGTATCAAATACTTATTTCATGCAATTAAATGCAAATTTATTAATTAAAAATCATACAACATGATTTTCTGTTTTTTTGTATTAGATTCCGTCCCACACAGTTAAAGAGAACTTATGATACAAATTACAGACCTCTACATCAAATACTTGTTCTCCCCACTGTAGTTGTTGGAAATAGTGGGAGTCCTGCGCATTCTATTCTTTTCAACAAGTCAAAGTCGACGAATGAATCAAATCTTGAATCTGTCATCATCTTATTCGCTGCCTTTGATGGCAATAGACGTCAATTTTTGAACTGGTTAGCATACAGTTAACATAAAAGACTTCCCACTCAATTGCCCATTCACTATAACCTTGTCTCCAGTTTTCCTTTGACCATGAACATGGTGGACGGTAAAAAACGGCAGGGTGGAGTCATTAATTACTGACAAATTACAGAAGAACGCACCCCAACTTTAAATGTTAACAACTGTTTAAAACAAACAAACAAACAAACAAAAAAACATGATTTACACGCAATGTTCAGAGCTCTTCTTTGGTCCAATCACAACACTGCAGAACTAGTAGTGTAGTTTTTGCAAAACCTGGCTAAAGAACAAATACTTCTTGATATAACCTAATTGACTGAGGTTACTAAAAAGAGGTAGAAACCTTTAACGTCTATTTTTGGGAATGATGTAAGTCTTGCAATGGTACAATAGGGTATTATTTGAACAGTGTGACAACCTTGCATGCATCGGACTGGTTCAAATAAAAGCCTGTTACAGTAATTATATTCAGCCTCTTTGAGGTAGGTCTGGAAGATGTTGATGCTCTCCTAAATCCTCACTCATAACACTCGGGGGTTTTTTTCACAGAAGAATGTAAGGACACCCTGGCAACCATCTCTGAACCAGTGACTCACAACAAATACGGCAGGACCGAAGGGGCCTGGATGAAGGATCCCAAGTCGGACAAAGACAGGATTTATGTCACCAATTACTATTACGGGAACAACCTCCTGGAGTTCCAGAACATGGAGGTTTTCAAAAAAGGTAAAGCATTTTTTGTTATTTGTGAGATTTTGATTGCTCTCATAATACCATTCCTGCCTCTCTTTCCAACAAATGTCGATCATAGACTTCACTATCAGTTGATGGGAAACGGGGTCCGGGGCCGCTCTGTAGGGGCCCTATTTTCAAAAACTTAAAATTCAAATATTTTCAACGCCAAAGACACCAGCGACCTAAAACCAAAACAGGCAACCCCCTTAGGGACATATGAGTCTCCATGAGGAAGCGGCATCAAAAAATTCAAAGTCGTTTCCTAATAAATCCAGATTAATTCTTTTTTAAATAGTGTAATTTTCGGACTATAAGGCTCATCTGACTGTAAGCCGCTACCCAAGAAATTTGACATGAAAACCGTAAGCCGAGTTTAAGGGGGGGGGGGGGGGGGGCAGGACCCCCGGTGGCCGAAAAATGTAAATGCATGTAATTGACTTTCCTATATGTATATATATATATATATATATATATACTGGACTGTCTCAGAAAATTAGAATACACAATATTCTAATTTTCTGAGACAGTCCTGTACATTAATCCACCATTTAAAGCAGGGGTGTCCAAACTTTTTGCAAAGGGGACCAGATTTGGCGTGGTAAAAATGTGGGGGGCCGACCTTGGCTGACGTCCTTTACATAGAACAATATACAGGACTGTCTCAGAAAATTAGAATATTGTGTATTCTAATTTCCCGAGACAGTCCAGTATATATATATATATATATATACATACAGTGCCTTGCAAAAGTATTCGGCCCCCTTGAACCTTGCAACCTTTCGCCACATTTCAGGCTTCAAACATAAAGATATAAAATTTTCATTTTTTGTCAAGAATCAACAACAAGTAGGACACAATCGTGAAGTGGAACAAAATTTATTGGATAATTTAAACTTTTTTAACAAATAAAAAACTGAAAAGTGGGGCGTGCAATATTATTCGGCCCCCTTGCGTTAATACTTTGTAGCGCCACCTTTTGCTCCAATTACAGCTGCAAGTCGCTTGGGTATGTTTCTATCAGTTTTGCACATCGAGAGACTGACATTCTTGCCCATTCTTCCTTGCAAAACAGCTCCAGCTCAGTGAGGTTGGATGGAGAGTGTTTGTGAACAGCAGTCTTCAGCTCTTTCCACAGATTGTCAATTGGATTCAGGTCTGGACTTTGACTTGGCCATTCTAACACCTGGATACGTTTATTTTTGAACCATTCCATTGTAGATTTGGCTTTATGTTTTGGATCATTGTCCTGTTGGAAGATAAATCTCCATCCCAGTCTCAGGTCTTGTGCAGATACCAACAGGTTTTCTTCCAGAATGTTCCTGTATTTGGCTGCATCCATCTTCCCGTCAATTTTAACCATCTTCCCTGTCCCTGCTGAAGAAAAGCTGGCCCAAACCATGATGCTGCCACCACCATGTTTGACAGTGGGGATGGTGTGTTCAGGGTGATGAGCTGTGTTGCTTTTACGCCAAACATATCCTTTTGCATTGTGGCCAAAAAGTTCAATTTTGGTTTCATCTGACCAGAGCACCTTCTTCCACATGTTTGGTGTGTCTCCCAGGTGGCTTGTGGCAAACTTTAAACGAGACTTTTTATGGATATCTTTGAGAAATGGCTTTCTTTTTGCCACTCTTCCATAAAAGCCAGATTTGTGCAGTGTACGACTGATTGTTGTCCTATGGACAGACTCTCCCACCTCAGCTGTAGATCTCTGCAGTTCATCCAGAGTGATCATGGGCCTCTTGGCTACATCTCTGATCAGTTTTCTCCTTGTTTGAGAAGAAAGTTTGGAAGGACGGCCGGGTCTTGGTAGATTTGCAGTGGTCTGATGCTCCTTCCATTTCAATATGATGGCTTGCACAGTGCTCCTTGAGATGTTTAAAGCTTGGGAAATCTTTTTGTATCCAAATCCGGCTTTAAACTTCTCCACAACAGTATGTCGGACCTGCCTGGTGTGTTCCTTGGTTTTCATAATGCTCTCTGCACTTTAAACAGAACCCTGAGACTATCACAGAGCAGGTGCATTTATACGGAGACTTGATTACACACAGGTGGATTCTATTTATCATCATCGGTCATTTAGGACAACATTGGATCATTCAGAGATCCTCACTGAACTTCTGGAGTGAGTTTGCTGCACTGAAAGTAAAGGGGCCGAATAATATTGCACGCCCCACTTTTCAGTTTTTTATTTGTTAAAAAAGTTTAAATTATCCAATAAATGTTGTTCCACTTCACGATTGTGTCCCACTTGTTGTTGATTCTTGACAAAAAAATTAAATTTCATATCTTTATGTTTGAAGCCTGAAATGTGGCGAAAGGTTGCAAGATTCAAGGGGGCCGAATACTTTTGCAAGGCACTGTATATATATATGTGTGTGTGTGTGTGTGTGTGTATATACAGTATATATACAGTACTATATACAGTATATATACAGGGGTGCACATATTTTTTTTGCCCAGGTTCCCAGAGGAGGACCCGGAGATGTGACTTGGTCCTCACTGAGCTTGAGAGCTGACCCGCCTGATGCAATAAAATTATGACAAGCTTTACTTAGAGCCAGTTACCTTTAATTAATTATTTGTATGTCCTCCTCATATGAGCTCATTGAACGTGCATGTGTAGCTATGTGAAATTCGAGCAAAAATACGTTTTTCAGTGCATGGCGCTGTTCATCATCAACTTTATTCCGCCACTTGTCCATAGGGCGAGTGGGGTCCTGTCTGACATCGATAGTTTGCTTAACTGCCACATGCTCCTTTTTTTCCCGTGCTTTTCAAAGTTTGGATGGCTGAAATTATTTTACCCTATATAAAATGCGCTGCTCTTATCAGCGACAGTGGGATTCTCACGGAAAATTTTGCACCACATTTCCGTGCAGCATCATTTGCTTCTAGCCATGGTACCTCCTGCAGCCACTTTTCAGCAAAATTCCTTTTTTTCAATATCTCCGGTGACGTCCCTGTCGTCTGTCTGTCTTTTGACGGGGGTGGGGGAACACGGAAATAATTACTCAGTGGGGCCTGCCTCTTTGACATTTTGAGAAGTGATTTTCTCGTGTCCGGCGCAAATACAGTGGTCAGCCATTGGTGCGCAAAAGCGTATGGAAGCCGTTGAGGGCCAGCGCGTTTGTCTACGTCCAGTACGCATGTGCGCATGCGGACCACTTATGTGCACCCCTGTAAATATATAAGTTGTAAAGCAATAAAGCAAACAACAAAAATGAATATAATGAATTATAATGGGTCAAAATTATTTTTTGAACAGATCATGTGACTAGCACCTTAGATGGTCATTTGCTTGCATATTATTATTATTATTTTTTTTTTTTAGGGGAGGGGAATTTTATTTTTCAAATTATTATTTTCTTTGTTTGAAAGTTTTTTTGTTTTTTTTTTTGATTGAAGCAACTTTCTGGGGGATTGAATGATTTAGACACAAATGTCCTACCCATAATATGGCCCAAACACAAAAAGGATATATATTTGAGTCTTAAATATTTTTTCGCATTCGAAAACTTTTTTTCTAAGAATGACATTTTTTGATAGAAATGATTTTTTTATTTGAAAATATATATTTTTTTGTTTGAAGAAACGTATTTTTTGATTGAATAATAAAGACACAAATGTCCTAGCCAAAATGTGACCCAAACATAAAACAACATTACTTAAATAAAAAAACTTGCTTCAATCAAAAGTTTAAAAAATAAAAAATAAAAAAAAAAAGCTTTCAAATGCACTTTTTGAGTTTCAAATTTATTTTTGCATTCAAACACATTTCTTCTGATCGAATAACGAAGACACAAATCTACCTTCTTATGGCTCCGCCCAGTGGATACAATTTTTGATTGGGGTAACTACTTGGCACGACACCAGTGGGCGTAACATATTCATTGGATGACGATCTTGGCGAGAAGTATAGCTGTCCTAAGCAGCCTGATTTAGAATTCCCCTCAAGAATGAAAACAAAACAAAAAAATACTCATTTTCAACTTATTATTATAAATATTCTTGTAAGTTAATTTTATTGCTGACACTGCATTTTGGGGTCATCAACATGTTGTGCCCCCCCCCGGCCCAAAAGTCAAACTCCACCTATGATGAAAACAACATTTTTCATAGATAAGCCGGACTGGACGATAAGCCGCAGCTGTCCTCACTGTATAATGGGACATTTACACCTAAAGATATTAACCTGTAACACTTTATTTGACAGCGGCATCATAAGACTGTCATCAGACCAAATGAACCACCATGAAGCTTTGAACCAATTGGCTGCTAAGCTTCATTGCTTCGAGAAGCTTCATGTGGCCATCACTGCTCCCTTGGGGGAGACAGTCAACCTTTGCTGCCAAAACTGTTGTCGTCCAACATGCCTCCTAGCATGCATTGCAGCGCTACAGATGTAGATATCGATCAAAATTCATCTTCTGTGCTGATTATTCCTTCAGTTACTGTTCCATTTGTTTCATTAATTGCTAGTTATGGTATTTAGTAACACTTTGTTTGACATTAGATCACCATAACTTTTGACATGACACTGCCATGAGCTTTGATAAATGCTTATGACAGATGTCATTTTGTGCCATCTGGCAAATTATCTCACTTTTGGATGGATGTAAAAGATCTGAGCTGAAAATAAAAGGAATTCGTGACACACACACTTAATCACATCTGTCATAAGCATTCATTAATGATCATGTTAGTGTCATAATTATGACAGTATTACGACAGCCTTAAGATGGCGCTGTCAAATAAAGTGTTACCAACTAACCCAAATAAATCAACAAATAAACCGCACTGGACTATAAGCCACATTATTTAACAACAAACATGAGTTTTTGCCCAAAATAAAGACTTAAATCTTTTTTTTTATTTAGTGCAATTTTGACATCAGTTTTCTACAGCTAATAAGTCACTCAAGTTTCAAATCAGAAACGTAATACTTGAGGAAAGTATGCAGAATCATCTTAATTTTACTCAACAAAAGCAAATTTTGCATTTTTCTATATACAGTCACAATTTATTTAGGTTGAATTCCGATGTCACTAGTGCCTCAGCACGTCTTGCTGGCTATCTGCCCTCGTCGTTTTTAGATTAAAATATTGCACAGTCATTACAATAATAATAACACAAAATAAAACACGCAAAACCCTTTTTTTTTTTTTTTTTTTTTTTTTTTTGTATGGATGCAGAAATGTCTAAATTACTAATTTTGCCCCCCAAAAACAGGCACTTGGCCGAAAATTACCTGATTATTTGAATGTAAAGTTATGCTATTGTGTATCGATCATTTATTTATAAACTGCTTTTTTTAATGATACTGTACAATAACCCATTGACTAACCACATTAAGCCAAAGAAATACCAAAAAAAAAAAAAAAATCCTTGAATTCCAGTTGATTTTTAAGACCTTTCAATTGACACTTGTCAGTTTTCATTTTAAACGCTAATTAAAAATAAAAATCCCTTTTCAATACTTACCAACATTATGTCTGAAATAACATGAACACAAAATAAAATTCAAAGCTTACCTTATACCACCTGAGACAAGAGCAGCTAACCAGTCGGGGGCTAGGAAGCTAACTGCTAACTTAGCGACCTTAAAGCACAAGACAAGGTTTTGATCGAGTGCAGCCCACCGGAAATCTAACAATAATAAAATAAAAAAAAAAGATACATAATAGTTGGAAGAAACAACAATAAAAGCAAATATTTCCGGCAAATATGGAAAATAATCATTGTCAGATTACTGTCACAAAATAAAATTCAAAGCTTACCTTTTACCACCTGAGACAAGAGCAGCTAACTATTCTGTGGCTAGCAAGCTAACAGCTAACTTAGCAACCTTGAAGCACAAGACAAGGTTTTGATCAAGTGCAACCTGGCGAGAGAGAAAAAAAAAAAGACAGAAATTAGGAATTATTTGTCAATTGAGCATGAGTGCCCTCTAGTGGAGAAAAGGTTCCTAGTTTGAATAGTTCATTCACTTACAATTATGAAATCTAAAGAATCATATCTCCGGTTTTCCGTGGTCAATCGGCACCAAATAAAAACTGGGAGAGAGGTATAAATCCACGCTTTCGAGTCATGTTGAGCAGTGCTCTATGTCAAATACTTAATTTTTTACGGTGCTTTAAAGCCGCCATGTGATTGAACAGGCTGCCGTGATCATAGAATTGCAAGCTTGCGTCTAATTGGTTCAATGGAGTCATGTGATTATTGTTGTGACGTCTCATTGGTGAAATTAGTCGAGCTACTCTTGGCTTCGCTGGCAAAAAAATTTAATACATCGAATATATAGAATGAAGAGGAAAAATGTAACGACTCTTGTGTAGCCAAAAGTAGGGGCGTAAGAGAAGTGGTTTTTCTTCACAAATCTACTCAAGTAAAAGTAAAAAGTATGGCTTAGTAAAACTATTACATTTTTACAAAATACATTTTTCTCAAAAAGTGGCCAAAAAGTGTCATTGCATGTAATTGACATATATATACTGGACTGTCTCAGAAAATTAGAATACACAATATTCTAATTTTCTGAGACAGTCCTGTATATTGTTCTATGTAAAGGACGTCAGCCAAGGTCGGCCCCCCACATTTTTACCACGCCAAATCTGGTCCCCTTTGCAAAAAGTTTGGACACCCCTGCTTTAAATGGTGGATTAATGTACAGGACTGTCTCAGAAAATTAGAATATTGTGTATTCTAATTTTCTGAGACAGTCCAGTATATATATATTAGGGCTGTCAAAATTATCGCGTTAACGCGCGGTAATTAATTTTTTAAATTGATTACGTTAAAATATTTGACGCAATTAACGCACATGTCCCGCTCAGACAGTATTCTGCCTTTTGGTAAGTTTTATAGCAAGGCTTTTTGTGCTGTCTAACAGCGAACTCTTGTGGTCGCTTTGCGACATGGTTCATTGTTTTCTTGACAGTTCAATATGCTTGCACGACGTCTCGGGCTGACGCCTACGTTGTAATGTTGTGCTTATATGATCCTTGGACAAGATTTGTCCGTAAGTATGGTTGTTGTAAAGAATGTGCATATTATGTTAGTAAGCGAAATGTTATATTTTTTGTATGAGACGCTTTTTGTTTATGTTTAGTGAACCTGTATGGTGTGCTAAGCTAACGTTGTTGCTAATGCAATGCTTGTGTACTTTTTTTTGTAGTTTTATGACGGTCTAAAGAGGACAATGGTTTGAGGCCATTTTATTAATAAATCAGATGAAAAAGGAAGAAGTCTGATTATTAAGGCGTCGTTCTCTAGCTGTCTAGCTTTGGAAAAAGTAGACACTTCGGAGTGAGGACAGCATAGACAGATTTAAATGACAGTAGAGTGAAATGCCCACTACAGTCCTTATCCTCCGTATGTTGAATGTATATATCCATCTTGTCTTATCTTTCCATTCCAACGATTTATTTTAAATAATATATATATAATTTACAGAAAAATATGGCATATTTTATAGATGGTTTGAATTGCGATTAATTATGA
The DNA here is from genome assembly GCF_030265065.1 of Corythoichthys intestinalis. Classification (NCBI taxonomy): domain Eukaryota; kingdom Metazoa; phylum Chordata; class Actinopteri; order Syngnathiformes; family Syngnathidae; genus Corythoichthys; species Corythoichthys intestinalis. The sequence continues at coordinate 35,722,742 of NC_080401.1, forward strand.
TTAATTAATTTATAAGCTGTAATTAACTCGATTAAAAATTTTAATCGTTTGACAGCCCTAACATATATATAATATATATATATATATGTTAAAGCAATAAAACTGCAACAGAAATGAATGAAATGAACAAACAAAAAAAATTTTTTTATCATGGGTCGAAATAAAGAGAAAAATGTCCAAACACAAATCAACATTACTTCAATCAAAAAAGTTGCTTCAGTCAAAAAAAAAACTTGACTTCAGTTAAAAAAATAAAATAAAAAATAATCAAAGAAAAATAGCTTTTACATGCATTTATTTGAGTTTTTTGAGTTTCAAATTTATTTTTGCATTCAAACACATTTTTTTTGATTGAAGCGACTTTTTTTGGTTGAAAATATATATTTTGATTGAAGCAACTTTTTTTATAAAGTCCCAAATCTACCTCCATATGGCTCCGCCCAGGGTATACAATTTTTGACTGGGGTAACTACATTGGCACGACACCGGCAGGTGTACCAAATTCAATGGATGATGATCTTGGGGAAAAGCCTCGCCTAAGCAGCCTGATTTAGAATTCCCCTCAAGAATGATGGGAAGCAAAAAAACGCTCATTGTCAACTTATTATATTGAATATTCTTGTAAGTTAATTTTATTGCTGACACTGCGTTTTGGCATCAACATATTGTGCCCCCCCTTGCCCCAAAAGTCAAACTCCGCCTATGGTTACTCCCGGCCTCCATACGTGAAGCCTTGGAGCAATGCCTGTTGAAGTCTATTCTTCAATATTAAAACTCAAGCACTGTATTTTTGTTTTACTAACATCTGAAAATGTCTTTCTAAATTCTTTTCCCAGGCCGTTTCACCAACTCCTACAAGCTTCCTTATAACTGGATTGGAACCGGTCACGTGGTCTACAATGGAGCCTTCTACTACAACCGCGCCTTCTCTCGAGACATCATCAAATTTGACCTACAACAGCGCTACGTGGCTGCCTGGACCATGCTGCACGATGCCGTGATGGAAGAGTCCACGGCGGCGTGGGAGTGGCGCAGTCACTCAGACATTGACTTTGCTTTGGACGAGAGCGGCCTGTGGATCATCTATCCGGCGTTGGACGACGAAGGCTTTTTACAGGAAGTGGTCGTCCTGAGTCGCCTGAACCCAGTTGACCTCAGCATGCAGAGGGAAACCACGTGGAGAACCGGGCTGAGGAGAAACTACTACGGGAACTGCTTCATTGTGTGCGGCGTCTTGTACGCTGTTGACAGCTACAACCACAAGGATGCCAATTTGGAATACGCCTTCGACACGCACACCAACACTCAGATGATTCCCAGAATGCCCTTCACCAACAATTACACTTACACAACCCAAATTGACTACAACCCCAAAGAGGGTGTACTGTACGCATGGGACAATGGACACCAAGTCACATATGACATTAAGTTTGCCTATGTAGACTCCAATTAAGGCTTTTAATTGCAGTGAATTTAAATTCTTAAGTGGATTGTAGATCAGTCCAACTGACCTATAATGGTAAATGTCAATATTTGTTAAATTTGTACCAGAATTAAATAAAACGTGAGTCACTTCGGACATTCGATATCATGTTGTGAAGCCGACCGCACACCGACTGATGGAAGTCTGGACAATTAAAAAAACAAAAAAACAGTTGACATTTGCACATCTAATAAAAATTCCAAACTCGTAGCAAAAATATGACGTGTTTTTAAATTGAAAAAAAAGCGTAACTTATATTTTATTGAGTACAAATAGCCACATTTTTAATAAAAGTTGAAGATGTTGACGTGTTTTTAAATTGAAATAATGCGTAACGTATATTTTTTTAATACAAAAAATATGCCAAAAGCCACATTTTTAATAAAACTTGAAGATGTTAACAAGTTATCATTAAAACTGTTAGTTATCATTAAAACTGTCAAAAAACAAAGAAAAAAAAAGATACTTCCCTTGTTAATAGAGCATATAAGCACAAATGAATGTACAAGACACATATTCCACCGTAGTAACCTAAATTTCATTAAATTTAAAAAATGTTAAGTAGGTAAGTAAGTCATTGAAAAAGCTAACTGCACTGGGAAAGAGATCAGTTACATTCTTAAATCATTGACAGCTACGTTGGCACTAATCATTTTTTTATTTTAAACACTAATTAAAAATATATAAAAATCCCTTTTCAATACTTACCAACATTATGGCTGAAATAACATGAACACAAAATAAAATTAAAAGCTTACCTTTTACCGCCTGGGACAGGAGCAGCTAACCAGTAGGTGGCTAGCAAGCTAACAGCTAGCAAGTGCAGGCCACCGGAAATTTAACAATTAAAAAAGTGGGGGGGGGAAATCGTTCATTAAAAACAAATATTTCCTGCAAGTATGGAAAATATTCAATGCCAGCCTACCCTTAGATACCAGTAAATACTTTTTTAGCTAATAAAATACAAGATTGTTCAGCCTACTTATCACACATTAGTTATCCACTGTGGTATGTGCCTCATGCGGCAAGAGACATATTACACAGGTGTAGGAACTCTAATAATGTGTGCCTATTTTCTTAGTTACTTTTTAACTGTTTCGAGTGTATCAGCGTTTATACCAACTTGTCTAGTCCTTCAAAGGACCAAAAGAGGAAATGGCAACCTCTGCTCAATCTTCTTGCCAACTCAAAAAATAGATATAGTGTTACCTCTACATATGAAGTTAATTCGTTCCAGGACCTTGTTTGTAAGTCGAAATGGTCGTATGTCGAGCAAGATTTTCCCATAAGAATACTTTATAATTCCATTAATTCGTTCCACAGCCCGAAAACCTAGACTAAATCCTTAATAAATACTGCTGGTAATATTGCAAATAGCAATCACACAGAGCAAAACAAATAAATTATGAGTAAAAATCGGAATAACGATATAATAGTAATATCTGAAATAGTGTTAATGAATCGGGTTCAAATATGGCAGACGTATTTGCGTGGTGTACCTGAACGCACCACGTGGCTGACTTGTCAGAGTGAGGGAGGACTTTTTACCATTCACTTTTCACGTTCAGCTGCGGCGGACAGTAGGCATGTTGTGTTGCACAAATTCTGAAATAAATTAAAAACCTGACGGAGATGGTGATGATACAATACTAATAATTTTCCCTTTAATTTATATAAAGACTGTCGAACGGAAGAGGACCGCCGAGATCATACGGCCGTATTGTTGAGCCAATTCACGGATGTGCACCCTACGCTCACATTTTTTTATCATTTTGATCTTCATTTTGATGGTAAGCCTCACCTTTTTCACCACCTGCACTAACATTCTTGGAACCCATGTTGATTTCTCTCACAAGATAATCCACCGTGCGTCAGTCTTGCGGAAAAAACTGCGACGCGGTCATAAATCGTCGTATTTCGAGCATGTCGTCAGATGTAGAAACAAATGGAGAGTCAAACTTTGTCTGATGTCGAAAGGATCGTGTCAAACTGATTGTACGTCGAGGCACTACTGTATTGCCATATACAAGAAATGTCAGATTTACAGAGTTCTGCTTATTTCACTTTCTGTAGCTTTCAGAATAAACGTCCCGGTAAGTTGTAACGTCAGCGTCAATGACCTTGAAATTCATAATCACTACTTTCCATTAGCGTTCTAAATGTTTTTTTGGGGGTAAAAGTCCCTGTCTCTAAGCATTTATTCTATTCCTGACCGTTTGAGGGTGTGGGATACTACAAGAAATATGACACACACACACAAAAAGAAAGCAAAAAATAAAGAAGCAATTATGTATACAGGAAATCCAGTGTTTATTTTGACCTATGTACAAAACACATCATGTCTTTCAGTATAATTGGCTTGCAGTCACATAAGGGAAGTCAAAATGTATTTCTGAAATACGCACACTTACAGTAGGGCAGTTTAAAAAAAATAAAATAAAATGAAACACTGCTAAAATAAGCATGCAGCTAAACAGAGATGGCTGATCATCAGCAAATAAACCATGATTTCAAATTCAACTTTACATTTCAAGCCAGAATTGAACATCCCATGTTGTGTATTTCAAACTACTAAAACATTGTCACAACCCCAACATATATATTATATATAGTTTTAAATTGGAAAAGCCTCAAGTGCACTTTACAAAAAGAATAATTTTCTTTGCCCCCACCCCCATGACAGCTCTAAATTCAATCTGACAAAAAACAAAACATCAACAAAAAAAAACTTGTACACACCGGATTCAATTTTGTCAAAGGTTCGGATTACTTCTGGGCAATATGGACAAAATCTGATTTTTTAATACATTTTTTCCAAATGTCGATATCATAATCATTAATTATAATTAAAATTCAATGAATATGCATATCACAAATCCATTGACACTTCATTGATATTTTGTTGTGTCAAAATTGACCCAAGCAGTACAATTTTTTAGTTAATGTGGTTGTGGAGGGCCTATATTATGGGCTCCTAAATAACTAGCTACAGCCCAGAGCAGTGCCACATTCAGTGGTATACAAAATAAACTAGACACGTTAATCCTTTTGACAAAACCAGCTTTTAGACATGTCACCCAGGACGACAATAATAGAAATAAATACACAAAACATCTCAAATTGATCAAATATTAAAAAAAAAAACAACTACCCTTCATCTTAGAAAAACACAAAAATACCAAATACCAAGCACATGCTGTACACAGTGGTTGGATTTTTAGAACATCACTTTTTGAGCTACCTGTTTGTAGCCTCTGTAATATTTGTTCATAATATGCAACATTCAAATTTTCGCTTTTGAGAAAAGTAGAAATGTTGGAAGTATCAATTCATACCTTCGTTGATCCAGACATGAGGAACAAAAGGAAAAAGTGGACTTGTGGATAGAGCTGCTATGGTGCATTTGTGTTGCGAGGGGGTGACTCTGGGTTCACTGCTCAGCCCCCTGCTGCTAAGCAATTATCCGTACGTGGGACGTCTGAGGTTATGTAGGGAAGTCAGTGCAGCCACACAAGGAGCTAACTCCCACCCACCCAACACAAAGAACCTTCAGGAATTTAAGCCACGACAAAGAATGTGGCCATCGAAATATTGTCTCCACTTTGTTTTTTTTTTTTTAGATTTTTATGATTGTTTACTGTAGTCTTACGCAAACCCCATGAGCACACCGACAGGAGGGGCGGGGTTGGAGGTTGCCGAGGAGGACTCGTAAAGGTTTTGAGTGCGGTTGACGCGCATCATTGGAGGGATGGTGGCCGAACGAATATGAAGGATCCTGGTGTCGGTCACTTCGCAGTCAATCTGCATCATTACTTCATACTCCTTGTCTCCGATGATGCTGTCTGGAAGAGATACAAAATTTTATTTCATTAAAAAGGTGGACAAATTGGGCCTATTTACAGTATTGGTTATGGATACATTTCTGACCACATAGGCCACAATAAAGGAAAATCCAAATAATTTTTTTTAACCCTTTCTAAACATCCTTACACTCATTAAAACACATTGTAATCCCGTTGAATGGTAAGAAAAGTAACAAGCACAAAATGAAGAGAAAATTCCATCATAGTTATTATAATCGTGCCTAGATGTTGGATTGAGTTAGCTAGCTTTCCTGCTTAATGTCGATAACTGACTTTTACGACCGTCAATGTAAATCAGACATGTCCAAAGTCCGGCCCGGGGGCCAAATGCGGCCCATGGTCAAATTCAATCCGGCCCCCAGCCTCTGTCATAAAATCAATAACGTCTGACCCGCACACAGACTTAATAAATTGGTCAGCAGTACTGCTACCAGCATATGAAGTAACTTACACACTAAATGCTGCTCCTCATTTACCCACTAAAAGGCAGCAGCACTCTGAGCAACATTACCCCGTGTGACCTTTTACTCCCAATTTTCTAAAATAGCGACAATCAAAAAAAAAAAAAAAAAAGTTAACTGGGACAGCCGACGCTTCAAGGACAGGTGGAAATTGGACTATTTCTTCACAACAGTGTCTGCCTCATTTGCAAGGAGACAGTCACTGTTTTTAAAGAGTTCAATGTGAGGCGATATTACCAAACAAGACACGCTGACATGTACGATAAGATTACAGGGACGATACGTAGCGAGAAATTGAAGCAACTTGAAGCTAGCTCAATTTTACAGCAGCAGTATTTCGCAAGAGCCCGAGAGCCGAAAGAGAACGCCACAAAGGGTAGTTGCGAGATTGTTGAAATTATTAATTTAAAAAAATAATAAAGCAAATGTGACACTCAGAATGGCTTGCTAAAATTTGCTTAAATATAGTGTTCTACGTAAAGGACGTCAGCCAAGGTCGGCCGCCCCACATTTTTACCACACCAAATCTGGCCGCCTTTGCAAAACGTTAGGACACCCCTGATGTAAATGAACTAATAGGCAGTGAGTGTATGCATCAGCTCCATCATTTGTACGCCGACGACTGTATCTCTGTGTAGGTTTGCCAGGTTAGCTTAGCATTAGCTATCCATGGAGACATTGCTACGAGCGAAGCAGTGTCGTTTTCGTCAACGATGACGATAATGAAAATATTTCGTCAACGAACAATTTTTTCATGACAATGATGACACAAAGATGCGCCAAAAACGTATCTTGAGAGACAAAAACATGACGAGATGGATGCCAGTTGTCATCTGACGAGAAGAAAACCAGATGAAAATTTGCCTTAGTTTCCGTCATAAGTTCACAATGAGTGAAATTTTGTCATCTTTTGTGTGGTAAGCACGCATTTTAGCATTGTTTGGTAATTTCAAAAACGCAAAAATATGTGATTGGGATATCCCTACTTGATTTAGCTACCAGTTTAATCTCTTGTTGAATGCTAGTGCACTCAAATCAGACAAGTGTGTGAAAGGATTTTTTTGGTGAGGCAGCTGGAGGCTCACTTACAGATGGGAATCTAGAGGTGAGTCACGCTGGATTTCTCTCTCGTACAGAGACAAAGCGGCTCCAAACTATAGCTGGACACGCATATTTGGAAAGTGAAGCAGTGAGGAAGTGGATGGGGGATAGGCAGCCAATAGGAAGAAGAGACCACAATTTACATGACCCATCTTTGAAGTTTGAGACAAGTATGTTTTTTTTTTTTCTTTTTAACATTGGAGATTAATAACCTTCAAAACCAGACAAGCTTGTAAAATTCCTTTGATATAGGAAATATGGTAAGAATAAAACTACTGTCACTTAGAAAGTCTTCAATTCACTTAAAATACTGTCGCGTCAGTAATTGTCATACTCAAGAAATTTCCTGAAGTGAAATTTAATACTTTTTAAGACCTAATTAAGACAGTTTTCTAAAAACTTAATACCTATTTTACAGCCATATCGACCAAGAAAAACAATTTGTTAATTTGTGTTAATTCACTTCTTGAAAGTGGAAATGTGGAATGTGTGCAGGATGTAACAATGCAGCATATTGAATAGGTAACTCACACAACACCACCACAGCACATACACAGACCACAGACAACAGGCCAAGTAGAGGTTTTCTCGTTAGCATTAGCATTTAGCATGGTGAGCGTCATCTTAAACTTTTGGGCAACCACAACACCTCTGCTTTCATCGTTGCTGTGGACCCAAACGATGTGCGTAGATCCACTCTCGTAAATCCATGAGCAATTGTAGCTGGGCTGGGATGCAGGGGGGTGGCATCACTCGCAGCTAGCTAGCTAGTGTTAGCTTCTGTCACTTCATTTACATTAGCAGCTTAGTGGCTGGCTTTAGCTTCGGTCTCTTCAGGCTTGCGAGCAGCTGGCTGGCTTAAACAGGCAAATTGAAAAACGCCGGCAATAGAGGGAGTTTCTTTCCTCTTATGGAGGTTATGTGCTTGGACGATTTAGCATAGAACACTAGCGCCTTCATGCCAATTGCACCCAGCTGAATTTGGTTTTTGCATACGATGCAAAAAGCCTCGAACACACTGCTATCCACTGGTTTGAGCCAATGGCGAAAAGAATTTACATTTCCCCATCTCTTAGGTGTAGGAAAAAAAAATTGCACCCGTGTAGCGTGGAGCATGACATTTTGTCGGGACTCCCATTGGGACACGAGATTCACTCGGGAATTCCGCGGTCGGGACGGGACGTGAATGAAAGTCAACGGGAGCGAGCAGGAGCGGGAGTGACATCGATCTGTATAATAATAGTGATCTTTTTCAGCTGATCGCACAACACAACAAACTGAAGAAGCAGCCATATTTGTAGTCATCTTTCAATGACCCAACCCTGTTTTTACCTGGGTTAGCAAGTCAAAAGCACTACATAATATCCCGTAATCCATCAGTGCTTGCAATCTACGATTTTGACCTGTGGCTGCGTTCTCAGTGACTGGCTCCTCCGCCCCGTTTTTTTATTTGGACTATGTTATCTAATCAAAATGACACTTTTGAGGAGAAATGAGACATGGAGAAGTTATACATCATAAACTTTAAGACCCAGATATGAAAATTAAATACTTTTTCAAGACTTAAGGTATTATTTCCCAATTCATAAATTCAATGCTTAAAAGACTTTTTAAGACCCCGCGGGAACTCTGTCAATCAGATCCAACCAAGCCAAAGTTTAGCTGCCAGGAAGTCAGTGAGCATCATCGGTCCTGTCTGTTGGCACAAATTAGTCATTGTCTGACAGTATTTGGCCGTTTCACCATTAGAATCAGCAATCAATTCCTGAAATTGACTCTAAGCTTGCGGTAAGATGCTCTCGAATATGTCAAGAGAGCACCAAACTCTTAAAGCTGCTCTTTTTCCAGCCACCTGTACAACCCATCAGCGTCCTCAGGTTCACAGGACTCTCCTAAGGAGGGACAGATATGTGAGCTACCTCTACTGCCTGAAGATTCTGCAGGTGTTCATATCATTAGATGTCCGTCCTGACTATGACCTCATCTACTGCTGAGATTCATCTTTTTGCACCTGCAGAGCAGACCTCTTTGGATCAGATCAAGGCTGGAGATGTGTTACGCTATTTAATAGCTATCTCCACACTTTTCAACTGTACGTAACTTAGTCAGATAATGCTCTCCTGTCTGCATAGAGACCAGTGTTTGGCCAACAGCATTGATGCTTTGGGCATTTTAATGCGCTAGCCACTGCAAATGTGCTTAGCAGCGCCATGGGCCAAGTTTCTGTCATATGAAAATCCACAACTCATCCACCCTAACTTTTTAGATATGACTCTTGCTTTTGATACAAGTAAGATTATTCAGCTATTCCTCTTGAAATTTCCTGTGATACGTGTGAAACCAGATGCTCGATAAGTCACTTTCACTATCAAACTGGTGATGAAACCAGACGTCAGAAAAGTCCAGTTGTGCTTTGTTTTTGGCTGAAAGCACAAAACGATCACTCAGAAAGTCAAACTACGTTTATATTTGCATAAGCTACCAGGCAGAATAATACTTTTGAAAATAAATACAACCAATAGGTAAAGAAAGAAATAGCATACCTCGCAGACACTCAAAAAAATCCCTCTTTATGAGACAGGCAGTGATGAGGGAAAAGTTTACGTGGCTATCGCAGCAACAACAGCATCATCTCTCAGTTATCTGTAAATAAATTGTTACTTTGCTATCAAAAGCTCTATTTGTCTTGTTGTTTATGTTATTTTGTAAAAGGAAAACATTCATTGGGCTGTAACTAAAGCAAAAAATAGCTGTGTTAAAGTCAGAGTTATGTTTGAAATGTATGTTTTCACAAAAAACTCAATTTCTCTGTTTTTTCATCAGAAATTGGAAAATTGCTCAAACTAAGCTATTTTCTAATGCGAATTTCTAAAGAATGGAGTGTCTAATCTTTCTTTTGGTGGGTTCCATGTTTACATAGCCATAGAACAGAATTTACTGTGGGCCTTGCAAAATCAGTCAAAATCCAGTAAAACGGCCAGGAGCGAAGGGCCTTGCTCCGGTGAAAATGGCTTGGAGTGAATGAGTTAACCTCTATGAAACATAACTTTTGTACATGGGTGTTAGATACACATAAATACTATTCATGCAAATCAAAGAGGGACTTTCTGTGACACAGTATGCAGTAGTGGACCTGCAGCCTAAAATGTATGCTAATTCCTGTTTTTGTTTTCAGACTTCAAGCTCAACCATCTCTACCATCTTCTGTATTATTACTGTATATAAAAGAAACCAGTCATTCTAATAATTACCCTGTCGTTTGTGGGCTACGATCTAAAAGCTCTCTTCCCCTTTGAGGGCCCTTATTTGTTCTTTCTTATTCTTACTGCCAACCCTCAGTCTTCACAGAATTACTGGTCTGAAAGGCACAATGGAACAACCACGAAACAACATCAGACGATTTGGCCCTCCGCCCTTGCATGGTCTCATTCACTCCTTTACAGATACCATCTGGAGGTGTTCCACAACATTTCAGTGACAAAGTGAGCTGCAGCAAACTGATAAAGGGTGAAGGTCTAGCTACTAAGCATCTGAGTAATCCGGAGAGCCATTTGAGGGGATGTTATCTGCCGCAATGGCGCCAACATTTAAGGAAAGGTTTGTGTGACACCGCATTGACCTAATACGCTGAACACAGAAAATACACAAACCTGTGCCTGCATACGGTGCAGGCTGTACGAATAATGCAGTGTTTTTCAACCGGTGTGAAATTGTCCAATATCCATTTTCTTACGTCGTCTAGCGGAGTTGCTATAGGAAGGAAGGAGTAGGTAGAAAGTTCTCGGTCATGTGCAGATGAGCGAGGTATGTTGCTTTCAAAAACTGCTCCAATTTCTAACCATCAGTCACCCTGCTGTCCGCGACAATGTGGAGCCCAGTACATCTAATGTCCATTATTTGATTAGACTCGTCAAGTGTCGATATACACAAAAGTGTCTTTTCTGTTTTGTCCATATGTGACGACCGTTAATCCTCCCCTTGTGTTTTATTCCAACACATTGTCGAGGACAACAGGATGGCTGATGTTTAGAAATCCGAGCAGTTCTTAAACGCGACACAAGCAGCTATCCAAACAGCACCATGGTGCCAAGCAAGCTTAAAGGTCATCTCAAAACGAAACACCCGTCGCTTCAAAACAAGACGATGGAGTATTTTGTTCGCCTTCGTGAAAACACAAACAGGCAACTTTTTTAAAGACAAACTACAAAGGTAAATGAGAAAGCCCTCAAAGCCAAGTAGCTTGTTGCTGAACTTGTTGCTTAATCTAAAAAGTCCCACAAAGTAGGGCTGTCCCAAACGACTAATTTTCTCCCGATTAGTCAGCCGACTATTTTTACGATTAGTCGACTAATCTAATAATTTAAATTTTTTAAATAGTTTTTACTAATTTAGCAATGACATTTTTTATCAATTCACAAAAACATATTGGAACACGTAAATTATTTATTTAAGTACAAATAAAAATAACAAATAAAAAAATAAACGAGTTCAAATGCTGATAGAATTAACTAGTGCAAAAGAATGGAATGTAAACAGATTCAGAACACTGACTCCGCCTTTCCCACATGATTCAAAACAATTCTTAAAAAACACCTAGCATTAATATTATAGTATGGTACGATATATAATAGTATTATAATAATTATAATTCATTGCCAATCAGATTTTTCATAAAGGGTGTCATTTTAAAGGTATTCTTAGTGTAGAATCTGAATTTTGAAGTATGTGGGATTAACTCCAGAAATCGCCATTTATATGAAGAACATGACATGCTTTTATTTTGAAATGTTCACCGGAAGTACGTTCGCTAAACCGTTAACTTCAACTTTACACTCCGCAAAAAATGCACTTTTTGTAATTGCATGTGGTGTCAGTAATAGATTTTTTGGTCATTTTTTTCGTCTGCAAATGCTGTTAACCAGCGATTTTTCATGTTTCAAGTGTCACCTTTTAATCCCAAGTTTGCTTTCACGAGATGACTGCCAATGTTTTATAGCAGGCTAAAGTAAGTTGCCTTTTTCCCCCATTCACCTCAGTGTAGCAGTGCTAACGTTACAGTGTTTTAATATAGATGTGTTTTCTTACTTTATTTAACTCTACAGCGTGTTGATAAGAGAAAGGAACTGGAGTTTCATATGCCATCAGCACGCTCGCACCAATGTATGCACGCACGTGCGCAGCAATAAAAGGCAGCCGTGAAAATTACCGGCCTCATTTTTGTTTGCCGTGCGATAAATGGACTCATTGCATATCGTGAAAGGCTTAGCAACTTCAATAAAACATGTCGTTAGTTAGTTAGATGGACTTACAAACTGGGTGACGGCGCTTTAGGTGTTTATTCACGGCCGTCGTGCAGCCAAGCTTGGCATTGAAGAGACAGGACAAAAGAGTGTACCCTCCTTTGTTTCTTTGAAATAAGTCAATGTTTTAGACACTCTGGTGCACTTTTTTGGCTTTGTGCCGCTTTCCTCGCTTGCATACAGAGCGTCCGACATTCTGAACTTTCCACGCATATATTTTTTTAACCCTTCATTAACCGTCGACGGGATGTTTTGCTCGTCGACGGATTTACGTCATCGATGACGTCGACTATGTCGACTAGTCGGGACAGCTCTACTGCAAAGCCAATGTCAGCGAGATGGTCTGCCCTGATGTGGTTAAAGACATTGCTAAAGTGCCCGTTTGATAATTCTGAGCTTTTCAAGCCTAACTGCAATAAAAAATAAAAACAGAGACTGAGAGCTGTTGAAGAAGAATTCTGCCGGGATATCGACTATGTGTTCATCTTAACAGGCTCAAGTTTCACCCTGAGTAAGTATAAATACTGAAAAATTTCTTTATATTTAAATACACTGTCCAGAAAGTAGTTTTGGAACATTTCTGATTTGTGGGGTGCTGCGAGATTTTCTTCAGCTGCGAGATTTTCTCCAATCAAAAACGTGCTGTGATTCACAAAAGGTTGAAACACACGATCCAAAATAAAAGCTAACATTTTCCTTCTCCTTAACTCATTTTCTCCCAGAAATGTATAAATACGTTCTATTTTTAAATGCTTCATTGTCCCAAAAATGTATTTATACATCTTTTGCGTTTTATTTTTTTTATTTGTTTATTTATTTATTTTACAAGACTGTAGCTTGCGATCTATCTGAGAAACAAAAAACAAGGCTCCAAACCCATTTTAAAGCAATAAAACTGGCCACTGGAGGGCGGTAGCGCATTTTGTTAAGACCCGCAACCTGATTCAACAGCAATGAAAGGCCGGGCAGCACGGTCGTAGCGCTGGCGGCACTATGCCAGGCAGTGGACAACCGAACAAAAAAAACGAGAGGACGCCTGGAATGCCAGGCGCTGGACGACGGAGCAAAACTACTGAGACCACCGTGCAGCTGGCTCGCCAAGCAGACCCCGCATAGATTAAAAAATAATCTATCTTTGTGAGACAGACAACGATGAGGGAAAAGTTTACATGGCAGACGCGCCAACAACGGCGTCATCTCAGCGACAACAGGCGTCATCTCTCAGTAGTCATGTGTAAACAAATTGTTACTTTGCCAAATGCTCTATTTGTCTTGTTCATTATGATATTTTGTAATAGGAAAACATTATTCATATGTTTGGGATGTAACTAATTCAAAAAATAGCTGTGTTAAAGTCAAAGTTATGTTTGAAATGTATGCGTTTACAAAAAGCTGATTTTCTCCGTTTTTTCATCAGAAATTGGAAAATTGCTCAAACTAAGCTATTTCTAAAGAAATTTCTAAAGAATGGGAAAAGATATTAACTTTTTTTTTCTGCTGAAAGAAGAGAGTCCAATCTTTCTTTTGGTGGGTTCCATGTTTATATAGCAATAGAACAGAATTTTCTGTGGGCCTGGCAAGATCAGTCAAAATCCAGAAAAACGGCCGGGAGCGAAAGGGCCTTGCTCTGGTGAAAATGGCTGGGAGTGAATGAGTTAAGAAAGGTAGTGATACCTTGACTTACAAGTTTCGAGATTCAAGCTGTTGTCCTGCAAATTTTCTTTTTTGAATCTTGAGAAAAAAAATTTCTCACTCCCAGTTGAATTTAACTTTAAATCATAACAGTTAGGATACTTGGCAAGCTTAAAGAGCATATGACACGAGAAAAAAAGTCTTAAATGGCATTATTATGTGAATTAGAATCATATTTTGAGACGATTCGACTATATACAACAAGTTAGAAAAGCACAGATGACGAGAATTTAGTCTTTTAATCTGCCGGTTAGCCACGCCTACCATTATAGGGCTTTAGCGTCCCCAACAGGTGGATGACGTCAGCGGTAGACTGGGCTCATCGGTTTTACTATTCAGCGCATTGAGGGGGAATTATTCAGAACGAGGAAAACGCGACGAAGAGAGCCGCAAAATGTCATTGTTTCAGTCTCTCTACTCCAATATTTTTACAGGATATTCTTTTTATCCAAGTATTTTTCCCCAATAGCCATATAAATGGCTTGAGAAGGACCAGTCAGCCCGTCGAGGGGGAACTATTCACAACGAGGAAAACGCGACGAAGAGAGCGGCAAAATGTCATTGTTTCTGTCTCTTTACGTCAATATTTTTACAGGATATTCTTTTTATCCAAGTATTTTCCCCAATAGCCATATCAATGGCTTGAGAAGGACCAGTCAGCCCGTCGAGGGGGAACTATTCACAACGAGGAAAACGCGACGAAGAGAGCGGCAAAATGTCATTGTTTCTGTCTCTTTACTTCAATATTTTTACAGGATATTCTTTTTATCCAAGTATTTTCCCCAATAGCTATATCAATGGCTTGAGAAGGACCAGTCAGCCCGTCGAGGGGGAACTATTCACAACGAGGAAAACGCGACGAAGAGAGCGGCAAAATGTCATTGTTTCTGTCTCTTTACTTTAATATTTTTACAGGATATTTTTATCCAAGTATTTTCCCTAATTGCTAAATAAATGGCATGTTCACGACAAATAACAGTCTTGTGCTGAATGGAATATGAAATAATAAAAATGCATTTATTCAGGACGACATGGCAAAATTACTCCATAATGGTCAAAAATGTCGACTTCACCTTTACTGTCACACCTCCCGAACGATATTTTATGACACCTAAATCGGACATATGTCATTTCCCTTCCCCGGCTTCGGAGAAACCAGAAGCCGTGACAGCTAGCCGACATGCTAACCCGAACCGAGTGATGTTTCAAAGTCTTCGAAGTGGAAAATCACACATAACTATCCTGGATTATTTGACATGACGACCCGGTTGTCAATTGTCTTAGTGGATCGGCAAACCGCCCGGCGGAGAGCAATTTACAGTTCGTTCCCCGGAGGAGGGTGGCTGGATTTGTTGCGCAGCTAACGTGCTGCTGCTAATGACCATTAGGAGAGCTTTTTACATGCCTATCAATGATCAAACGTAAGTAGTCCTTCATTTAAAGGAAGTTTGTAGTGTTTACTTTGTAATCGCTGTATTCGTATTTGACATAATACAAAACAAGATGTTTACTCACTTCCTCGTCAGTCCAATGGTCCAACAGTAAATATCCACGGTGAATGGGAACCTTTTGAAACTCCAAAAAGGCGCATACGCCTCTCCCTCATACAGAATGATTTTTCTGCAGCCATTTGGTTGGCGTGATGCGAAAAATAAACGTATTAATCCGCAAAATCAGCTGAATCCTTCGTCCTCATACACAACAGTACACTGTAGCGTGAAGAGGACGTCTTCTACCGTACACGTCACAGCGCCCTCCTCCTCAATGCAAGACCGAAGCCGGAAGTCACTCATTTTCATGGCGCGGGATTAAAAAAACTAAATAAAAATAGCGATCGCTTCCACACACATCCAAGTGGCCCATATCATTCAGGGGCATAAAATACCGCGCATATTATGAAATAAACATGCTTTTTCGTGTCACAGGCACTTTAATGCTGATACTACACACGTAGAAAGATAATGTAACAATACTCATAGGCATGTACCTTGGCTGTTCTACAAAACAGGACATTTTACTGCAGTAAAAATTGTAAACATCTTCTTTATTATTGTAAAGGGCTGCAATCCAAATATCTCATACTTAATGCAGATCACTCTTATGTTAAAAACTACAGAAAATAGCTTTCTAAGATTTACAGTCAACTCCACATTGTTCATTGACCTGCTTACAAACAGACGTAATACGGGAAAAAGCTCCAGGAGATCAACGTGAACTGTTACCTCATATGGTTTCCCTCTGTTCATTTTCTCTAGTGCATTATCCTCAATAAGGTCATGCTGCTCACGCATGAATTGAAGGCAATCCCAGCTAACTTTGGGCAAGAAGTGAACTAATCCTTGACAGGTTTTCAGTCAATATAGATGACCAAAGAAAAAATCATGCATTGGAAGACCATACAAATTACACAGAGCAAGGATAGAGCCATATATTCAAACTCTAAACCTCAGCTGAGAGGCAGACATGCCAACCACTCGGATGGTCACACAGTCAGCATTTCTTTTGGCGCTCTGTGGTTCATTGAAAAAAGTTACATAAGAGATTTCTTCAGTTTGGAATATTCATCATGCACTGTATAAATTCAACCGGGGCAGGGTAGCGTTTCATGGACGAAACTTCACTTTCACGCTAAAGCAAAATCCTAAATGATCGATAAAATATCTTAAATTAGCCAACGGTATAGCACTGTGGCTCTCAAACTGGGGACCATAATTTTGGTGTCTGCAAAATTAATTGTAAATTATGTCATAGGTTTAAAAAAAATAAATAAAATAAGTGCATAACCAAATTTGGGATAAGGTTGCTAATATAAAAAACAATTACTTTGCAATATACAGTATTAGCTTAAGACCAATTAAAACGTGGCAATATGATTGAAATAGATTATTCTGAAATCCCAGAAGACGGTCATTGTTTTTCATTTAAGAAGATGTGTAACATAACAGGATAAAAGACATTTTTAAACAACACATGGCTAATATTTTCAATTTTTTTTTTTTTTTAAATAATAAAGCCATCTAACCTTTAGGGAAAAGGGCCTTTTTTCCTATAAAACATAGTCTAAAATTTTTAGAGAAGGCATGAATGTCTAATAAACATGGATGACTGTTTTCCCCTCAAAGATGCAGACAAATGACTTTTATTTTGATGTACAATTATGGAGGGATTCCTGGAAATAAATCCTCTCCTGGAAGATCCCCCAGGACCCAGAGCCCCAGTAATACATCTGGTTCCAATTTGGGCAGAATTGGGTGAATTCCCCCAGGTTTTTTTTTTTTTTTTTTAAAATAGCCAACCCTAGAAGGAGTCAAAAATGACTTTTTCGATTGTTAGTAATTTTTCTAAGGCAGAATTTGTAATCCTTTCCCTGAACCACATTTCAAATGTTGTTGCCATTTAATGTATATCCAATGTATGATATCTGACTACCTGTCACAAAGTCACATTTGCTTGATAAGTACAGCGCGAGAGCATCAGTCATGTTGGCAAGAGCTCTAATGGGGATGCACTGTTTAGATTAGGGCAGTAGGAAAATCTGAATCGGGCGCTTTACCTCAAACCCTCAGTGACTGCTGCTGGTTAGCCATGGAGCACATGTACTCAAGAGTAAATAGACTGTCTCTCGTGGTTGATCCACCTGTAAATGATGTCATCGCTCAAACATATCTCTCCTCCAAACATGTCACATCCACTTGATTGAGCTACTTTCAAACTGTACGGCTCATTAAATAAACACACATTGTCCATATAAGGAGCCACTGCTCAGTCTGATACAACTCCAAAGAGATGCCAGAAGGTCGAGTAACTTTACTAGAAACCTTTGTAAGCGTATTGAAGACTATCGTGTTCAGTTGTTAACCAAAAGATGACTTGCACATTAAGATTGTCCACCTCCAGATGAAAACCATTTAGTGACTGGAAGTAAAAAGCATTCCTCAACAGGGAGCTGGAAAGAATTAGTATTCACTGTGGAATAATCACGCTCCAGTAAGAGGACAGTGTCACTCACCCAGTTGAATATAATCGCTTCTAGGTTAAAAAAATTAAAAAAAGGGAAAATCTAAAAGTCCACTTTCCTCACAATGAGGAGAGAAGAGTCATACCACAGTGTCAGCATCACACTTTTGGTTGCTGGTCATGTGGCGTCTGCTGTGCTTGCACTGATGCCAATTTAAACCTGGTGTCAAAATCCTCACCGGCACTTAGCAAAACGTTAATCTAGTCTTTCTTCGAGATCAAAAAATTCAAAGTGAACTCATTCATTGCCATTGACAGCAAAAGACGTTCAACCCATTTGAACTGGGAGTGGGTGGTAGGTGAAAAAATGAGTAGCAACACAATTGTAGTCTTCATGATGACTGGCTGGATTTGAATGATCACGTTTCAGCGACATTGACGGTTCATCAGTAGTCAACGAGTTAATGAAATAACATTAAAGCTGTTAGAACAGTAGGAAGGTTGTCGATCTTCTTCCTTAGTTTCAGCCTTTTAAGTGGAAATATGCCAAAGTTACTGAGTGGTCAACGTAAAAACATTTCATTATTAGAGCGGTTCTGGTTCATCTATCACCATCAATGAGTTAATTTTGTAAGGTTAATTTCCCCAAACTAGCCTTGCAAGCAAGACGGTAATTCCTGATTCATTGATATCATGCAGTGCAATCTTGCAAACCTTAACTGTACAACCACTTGGACTGATGTTCGAGCCAATCTAGAGAAAGCAGCGGGGGCTGCAGACGTGAAGTCGTGCAAGTTTTGCAGGAAATGTACTTAATTTCTTCATTAAAAGAAGATGAAAGAACGTCACGAAAAGCTTAATGTTAATTGGTCGACTTCTGATGGCAAGCCAATCAGGAGAAAGAGGCGGGAGTTGCAGATGTGACCAGAAAGAAAACTATTTGCTTAATTATGATGGGGTTTTTTGTAGATAAGCGTATTTCAGACAAAACTTGGGAAATTGATCTAATTTCCTCATTAAAAGAGGAGCAAAGAACATCACTACAAGCTTTTTTGACGGGAAAGGATGTTTTCAAGAGTGTGACGAGAAGAACCATCGTCCAGTCAGCAGCAATGTATATTTTGAAAGTTCCACCCATAAAACGGGTCTCGATTTGATCGTTCCCAGATTGTTATGTGGAATATATTCGTAGCGGATATATGGAACAATCAATGTAGCGTGCCAGGTTAGCTCCATAACCCAAAGATCCCACATGTGACAAAAAAAAAAAAAAAAAATTCTCATAACAAGGCCAATCATCGGCCAAGTCTTTTGGCCCTTTAAAAAAGGGGGAGACATTTCTCAATTGGCAAGTCTTCTGAGTAGGACACCCAGAAGATTCATTACTTTGTTGGCTCAAAAAATAGGGCAAATATGCTTTTGGCCATCTGCCATAGAGAGCCAGATAAGCGAAAGGCAACAAAATATTTGTTCAACTGCCAGACAAGTACTGCATTCAAAAAGTCTCCACAGTACTGGCATGCATTGGAAATGACGACGCAGCAGATCTCGGAGAACAACTTTATGACAACTTTATGAACTCAGAAATAAAACATGCACACTTGAATGATTCACAAGACATGTGACAGCCAATTGGTGACCTAAGCGTAACCAACACTGACGGGTTTACCCCTCATCCACCAGCTTCTTTTTCCAATGGGCTTAAGAAAAAAAGTCCCTGATATCCACTAAAGATGGCCCAGAGCAGCAATGCAAGATTAGATAAGCTCAGTGAGCCTGCACATCATTACTTGCAACCTAATGCTACTTTTCCATTGCATAGTGCCAGCTCAGCTTGGTTAAGAGTGGTCGATTTTCCACCTCAAAATGTCGGTTGGGCATGATAAGGAGATTAGTTCTATTTGACAAGTGACTGGGAGCATAAAATGGACTTCTGCACCAAAGGTAGAGACTACAGTAGTCTTTGCAGTGCTCACAGCAACAAAGTTAGCCAACAATAACATGAGCATTTAGGCTAGGTTCATACCGCAGCTTTTTAATGCACAGTTCCAAATTTTTGTCTTATCTGTCTTTTTGGTGTGCCCGCTCAGACTGCAGTTGTCCATTGAGCCCGTTAAAGTATCACACAAGCCCAGTAATTCGCAGTCCAAGATGCTCTGAGCAAACTGACCCGCATGTGCAGGAGCATCAAAACAAATGCTGGCTCAATGTCATGTGATCATATTTTGATTTCCAAAAAGAGGACACAAATAACAGACATAAACAATCCCACTTTAGTCTGCGGGATGACGCACACACGTACAGACAGTTTGTCCTTAATCTCGGCCGTGTAAGCAATCTTGAAAAATTGCTCATTTGGAGCACAGAAAGAAAACCGAGCATTCTCAGGCTTATTTATCCTTGCCCCCCCCCCCATTTCATTATTTTTATGACTGTCATAAGGCTTCTTCCCTAAAAGCCGTGTTAAAGCTAGGCGCTAACGCTAATGCACAGCTCCATCGCTACCATAGTGCACTGTCTCTCTCACTCTTTGCTGACGTAATTGCTGCATGAATTATGATTTGGGGGACTTGACAGTTCAGACTGCAGCCACTATCTGGAAACATGTAGCCGAATTCTGATTTTAACCACATACGAAAGTGACCTAGATCGGATTTGAAATGGTCAAATTTTATGCAACTTTTCCCGTTCAGACAAGTTAATGCCTCAGTCATGTCGGAAAAACACGAAAAAAAATGTCATTTGTGCATTAAGACCTGCGGTATGAACCTAGCCTTTTTTTTTTCATTTCAAGCCAAAATATGTCACTGCAGCCAAAAGCCTGGTAGACACAAATATTTTTCAAATCTTAAGATTGTTTATGCGTCAGACCAGGGGTCCCCAACGACCTGGCCGCTGACCGGTACCGATCCGTGGCGTATTTGGTACCGGGCCGCCCAGAAATAATAATTTATTAACGAATGCGTTCTGGCCGATTGACTTTGGCCTGTGCCGCTTACTACACCAATATCCCTGTCTACTCTAGATATACAACTACAGAATAGGAGGTCGTCATAGAAATGCACTGATTCGACTGTTAGCAGTACATCTTGTTTTGTATATCTATGTGCGCTTGGCCTCGATAATAATGTATGACGTAGGTCGTCCAATCACATTTGTTCCCGGAAATAATTATCCCCCACACTAGAATGACTGAAAAACACGTCTTCGGACAGATTTTTTACGGGGAAAAGGGAACCTCACGAGCCAGAAGATTAGCCTACAACCTCGAAGAAAACAAAATCTATGCTACTTCCCAATTACTTAAGACCCATGAACTGCAAAGGAGTGGATTCGTGACCCATAAATGAAAAAAACCAAGTGATCCGAGCAACTCTGTGCAACAGGAATATCAGCTTGTAGAGATCACAAATCACGGCGACCTTAAACGTACATTTGAGACAACAGCTCTACCGAGGTTCTGGATTAAAGTCATTTCGGAATATCCTGACATCGCTAGGAGAGCACTGAAACAAACGAAACAAGCTCAGGCCTCCCACTGATTCAGCGGGTGAGTTGTATTTTCCCTGCACTTAACACGACGGGGCTAAAAACAAATATTATTTTATATTTGCTGTGTTTTTCTGCCGCACATTGCCAGTGTTCTGACAAATTTTGCATGCGTGTAACGCCATGTTAGCTGCACACAACAACTGCACGCAGCTCTCTCACTTAACGACTTCGCTGTGTGTTGCTAAGCATTAATTTACGCCATTTTTGTGTTGCACATGTATGTTTATGATGTAAGTAGTTTTTTAGCACCGTTGGATAACATTGAGAGTCCAACTGAATATAAAAGAGGGCTTTGTTCACCGCCACAGAAGCTTTGGGAGCAAAATTTTATAAGGGTGCAAAATTTGACAGTATACCGGTCCGTGAAAAAAAAAAGACCCAAATCACACCGATCCGTGGTGCAAAAAAGGTTGGGGACCCCTGCTTCAGACCCCACACACACAGCTGTAAAATCAATAGCGTACCACACGAATGCTATTTTTAGATCATACGTCGCCATCTTAACCCGGAAGTAGGTCAACATAGACACGCCCTCGCATACAAATCATGACTCCTTTTTTCTGCCGGCAATCTTTCAAAAAAGAACATGCCGAGTAAACACTGCTGCTATGGAACTTGTAGAAATGACTAGACATTACGACATATGCAGGATGTTTTCTTCATACGTTTCCCGAAGGCAAAAATCTGAGGAAAAATTGTGAAGAATGGATAGACTTGTGCGGACTTCAAAAGACCAGTTTAACGCCAGCAAGGTGAAACTATTCACCTTCATATGCAATAAACATTTTGTTGGGGGCCATGGTCTACAGAGGACGAAGAGGTAAGCCATTTTGATATTTTTACATATTTTTTAGCGTGGTGTTTTGCCGTGCTGCTTCCGTCTGACAATAATCTGAAAAAAATGAAAATGGTATCTGACTGCCACTGTTGTTGCCTTTTCTGTTGTAAAAAAAAAACTTTAGTAATGGGGAAGTGTAAATAAATTATAGATTTAAGATTTGTTATTAATGAAAAAATTAAATGTGTTTGTTGGCTGTCACTGAGTAGCATTTGCGATCGCTACACAAAAATAGCAATGTAAATTACCCCCAAGAACGGTCAGAGACGTAAGACAACCAGAGGATATAATATATAAGAAAGACAGGGCATATGGTGGTAAAGGATAGATTGTTGAAACAGGAGAATGTCATTGTCAGTGGCGTAAGGCAATGCACACAATAAAAAGGTGTTGATGAAAAAGCTAAGTCTGGATCAGGTCGGCTCTTTTTCCCGTATTTTTCAGCCCTAAACACTCAAGCCATCTCTTTAACTGAACATCTTTACCTGTGAATTTGGCACCAGGGACATCATTTTTGTACAGAATTGGTAGGTTTAGCTCAGTAAACATCTCATTTGTAAACTATTTCCATGCATTAACTAATAGGGACAAAAGGATTATTGACCCGCCTAGCAACAATTGCTAACGTCATGAATATTAATGAGCAAAAGTGATGTGTTGCTTGTGGTACGCCATTGTATGTGGCTGGCAATGAATGATCATGATTCATTCAAAATGAATTGTACATCTATCGCTTTTCAATGGTAGCCAATGAGTTAAAAAAACCTCCATGTAAATAATAGGGAAAAAATAATTGGCTTGTTCTGAGCATATGTACAGTATAACATGGTTGGATGAGGTAGAGTGAGATATTCAATTAAGACTATTTTATAAAAATATGAAAAATAGCAAGGACTAATTTGCTCCACCTATTCTTTTGGAAAACCGTCTAGCGTATGTGATTCACTGCTTATTCTTCTAACTTTGCTAAAAAGGTTATTGTAACAGGGTTACAAGCAGGTAGTGGGCCACATGTTGCATATATAATAATTTTCTGTTTATTTAGATAAACCTTTCTCTTAGTTACAAGAGATGGCAATGAAACAAATTATATCTAAAATATATATTTTTAACATATATATGTATATATATATTTTTTTTTTTTTTACAGTTTTTATATTAAAATAAAGAATTTTAGGGAGATCACCAAGCTTGATTCTCTTAGATTTTTGGGAATTGGTTTCCTATAAATAAATTTACTCAGAAATTGCATGCTCTAATATTGAGTATGTGGATTATTTAAAATTTGAAGGGAGAGATGTAAAATGTCCTCCAATTCTAGAATGGCAAATTGTCCCTTTTAGCCGTGTATCTTCAAATGCAACAAGTAACTTCATGTTCCTTCGATACGTCAAATACCTGAGGTCATGTAAATCTGGGTGAGTTTGAAAACTTCTGACATTAATATTCATGAATCAAACTTTAAATGATATCTAGGAGGATCAGGAAAAAAAGAAGCCACAGCCTCACACAGTTGAATTATTTTCTTCACAAAGAGGGATTTTTTTTTCATGTGTTTTATATTTCTTTTAGTAGTATGATTATTAAATAAATATGTCAAGCTTGGCATCTGTTAAATTATTTCAAGTACAAGATTTGCAGAGCCATCGCCAAAAGGAAATCACAATACTGAAAAAGCATTTTTTTTAAAAAATCTTTGTGCCTGTATGTGGTTTGGACATTGGCTGTGCAGCCACGTTGCAGCTCTGCTAAAATCAGCAGAGAGAAGAACAGGCTGAGGGATGTGACAAAGGGCACTGAGGACTCCAGATGAAAGATATTTTGGGTAAAAATTCAACAACAATGTTTAATTTAACAAGCAACACACATAATAGAAATTTTCGATTTGGGCCATGACCCCATTATAAATGTTGAAAAATGATTTTTTCATGTGCAGTGTTACTGAGCTTCCGTCTCGTCTTGCATGTGTTTAGTTGGTGACTGATCTATTTCCACAACATTTGTGAAGAGTCCTTACCGTTTATGTTCATAGCAGGCAACACCACAGACATCTTAGGGCGACTTCCTTTATTGTGGTTGGTGGCAGGAAGTAGCAGATGATCCTGAGAACCAACAAAAGGTGGTTATGGAAAGTATTCAAATGGTATTATCCTTTTAAAAATTAGAGGCTTCTCATTGTAGGGTGCTGAAAAGATCCCTGTGGTAAATAATGTTCATTTCTTAGAAATGTCACAAACTGAGTCCAATTTCCACACTGGAGCCTATAACCTATAATCAAGATGATCTTCGCAAGGCACTTTTGTGTCCTTCATTTCCAAGAGATGAAAATGGCAAAGTGATTCATTTATGACATGGTGGTAAGACTAAAACAGGTTTTAACGAGTTTTAGTGCAAATCCTTGCGACTAAAAAACAGCAACAGGTAGTTTATCAATGTAGTTTATCAATGACTTGAACTGCGGATTGATATAGTATGACACAATATGACATCAGTGAGAAGAATACTACAGGATACTAGGTTTGAGGGATGCCAATATTTCATGTATGCCACAACCACATTTGTCAACGAGCCCAAATATCAGACCAGTATATGAAAACCACACCAAACATAACATTCGTCAGCAATAAATCCTCTTTCATGACAAGTGGGCTTGGCTTTTGGTATAATTTAGTATTTAGCGAAGCCTCATAAAAACACCCCAAAAATCTTTTCTTAAGACGTATACTGGAAATCTTTCTGTTCTTCTTTGTCTTTCGACTTGTCCATTATGGCAATAATTGGCAACCAACACGTTAAAGGGGCATGAAAAGTTTCTTATGTGCATCCAAGTTGAAAGAATCTACTTTATTACCCTGAAAACCACAATTTCTTATGCGTAATAGTGGAGGAAACCTCAATTTAAAAAAAAAACACACACAAAAAAACTGCATTTCCATGAAGTGGTCGCCCTTAGTCATGGTAGCCGTTTTATACATACAATACTATTTTAGCCAATCAAATGTGAGTATTCCAAATAGCCCAATCCTCCTCACTAAGACTATAATACCCATTACCACGTGCACCTGTGTTCAAGTCTATCAGTGGGTACAATGCTATATTCATGCTTCAGATAAATTCTGTTTTCTATGCCCATATAAAACAAGTATCAGATTTTTTTTTTAATGCCGTATGAACGGTCCAGTTCCAATTTCTTTTTATATCTGCTGATGGTATGAGGATAAAATCAGATGTGTATCCGATACCTCTGCAATATGAATGCATATTTTCATGAATGTGCCCTATAAATCATCAACAGGTGAAATATGTCACCAGTGTTTAACAAAACAACTAGCAGACAAAGCTGTAGAAAATATCTTTTCCTTCTTAATACTACGGATGTCCCCTATTACATATTTTTGCACTCTGAGTCTGAGTCACCTGATTTTGAGAATCTCCAGATACAGAGTCCCGATCCGAAACAGAAAAAGTTTAATGTTAAACATGTTACAGTACTGTACTGTTTACAATACTGCCTCTTCCGCTTTTTCGGGGAATGTTGGGGAGTATAAAACGTATACAGTGGGGCAAAAAAGTATTTAGTCAACTACCAATTGTGCAAGTTCTCCTACTTGAAAAAATTAGAGAGACCTGTAATTATCAACATGGGTAACCATGAGAGACAGAATGTGTGAAAAAAAAAACTGAAAATCACATTGTTTGATTTTTAAAGAATATATTTCCAAATTAGAGTGGAAAATAAGTATTTGGTCACCTACAAACAAGCAAGATTTCTGGCTGTCAAAGAGGTCTAACTTCTTCTAACGTGGTCTAACGAGGCTCCACTTGTTACCTGTATTAATGGCATCTGTTATAACTCATTATCGGTGTAAAAGACACCTGTCCACAACCTCAGTCAGTCACACTCCAAACTCCACTATGGCCAAGACCAAAGAGCAGTCGAAGGACACCAGAGACAAAATTGTAGACCTGCACCAGGCTGGGAAGACTGAATCTGCAATACGTAAAACGCTTGGTGTAAAGAAATCAACTGTGGGAGCAATTATTAGAAAATGGAAGACATACAAGACCACTGATAATCTCCCTCGATCTGGGGCTCCATGCAAGATCTCACCCCGTGGCGTCAAAATGATACCAAGAACGGTGAGCAAAAATCCCAGAACCACACGGGGGGACCTAGTGAATGACCTACAGAGAGCTGGGACCACAGTAACAAAGGCTACTATCAGTAACACAATGCGCAGCCAGGGACTCAAATCCTGCACTGCCAGACGTGTCCCCCTGCTGATGCCAGTACACGTCCAGGCCCGTCTACGGTTCGCTAGAGAGCATTTGGATGATCCAGAAGAGGACTGGGAGAATGTGTTATGGTCAGATGAAACCAAAATAGAACTTTTTGGTAGAAACACAGGTTATCATGTTTAGAGGAGAAAGAATACTGAATTGCATCCGAAGAACACCATACACACTGTGAAGCATGGGGGTGGAAACGTTGGAGCTGTTTTTCTGCAAAGGGACCAGGACGACTGATCTGTGTAAAGGAAAGAATGAATGGGGCCATGTATCGAGAGATTCTGAGTGAAAATTTCCTTCCATCAGCAAGGGCATTGAAGATGAGACTTGGCTGGCTGGGTCTTTCAGCATGACAATGATCCCAAACACGCAGCCAGGTCAACAAAGGAGTGGCTTCGTAAGAAGCATTTCAAGGTCCTGGAGTGGCCTAGCCAGTCTCCAGATCTCAACCCCATAGAAAATCTGTGGAGGGATTTGAAAGTCCGTGTTGCCCAACGACAGCCCCAAAACATCACTGCTCTAGAGTAGATCTGCATGGAGGAATGGGCCAAAATACCAGCAACAGTGTGTGAAAAGCTTGTGAAGAGTTACAGAAAACGTTTGGCCTCCGTTATTGCCAACAAAGGGTACATAACAAAGTATTGAAATGAACTTTTGGTATTGACCAAATACTTATTTTCCACCATGATTTGCAAATAAATTCTTTAAAAATCAAACAATGTGATTTTCTGTTTTTTTTTTTCTTCTCCACATTCTGTCTTTAATGGTTGAGAAGTACAGGCCTCTCTAATATTTTCAAGTGGGAGAACTTGCACAATTAGTGGTTGACTAAATACTTATTTGGCCCACTGTATGTTTCCTCTGGCAATGCAATTGTATTTGTGAATAATTTTGTTAGTTTTTAGCCCTTAAAAACATATATTTAAATCTTTTTTTTTTTTTCAAATTAAAAACCCGATCCTTTTCACCAGATTCCGATCCTCTAAAAAATAGTGCGATTGGCCCGATTTCCGATCACGTGATCGGATATGGGACATCCGTACTTCATACCGTATGTGACACTATTAGATTATAAAATGTTGACTCTGTTAACCTAAAATCATCAACAGTGCCTCAAATCATGACAACTGAAATCTCCCCAAGGGACCATATTTACTTCCGTAAAGGCTGCAACACATGACGACGTGTCACATGTGGCGCAGTGCGCATGTGTACAATGTCATAGACACATTCCTGTCACACATTTCTGTGATTAAAAAAAAAAAAAAAAAAAAACACTCAAAAAAAAATCTAAATTGGGTGTAACACCACAAAATGGCTGCGCCCGTAAGCATCCTTGTATTTTTTGTGTTTTAACATTATTGCTTCATTATCAAAGGTTAAAGAAATTCACCATTTGCATACTTGAATATTTTTAGCAACAGTCTTTTACATGAAAGTCATTTATACTAGGTATAAACTCAGTTTTAATAAGGTATTTAAAGAACTTACATTTTTTTAGTGGCCTTCTCTTCTTAAACCTTTGCTTTTAATTTTTCATAACTCTAGTGAATACAGTGGTATGAAAAAGTATCTGAACCTTTTAGAATTTCTCACATTTCTGCATAAAATCACTAACAAATGTGATCCGATCTTTGTCAAAATCACACAGATGAAAACAAAGTGTCTGCTTTAACTAAAACCACCCAAATGTTTATAGGTTTTCATATTTTAATGTGGATAGCATGCAAACAATGACAAAAATGGGAAAATAAGTGAACACCCTGCCTAAGGAGACTTAAAAAGCAATTGAAACAAATATTTACCAAACATTTTAAGTCAGGTGTGTGCCCAGTCACTGATGAGTGGTTTAAAGCTGCCCTGCCCACTATAAAACACACAACGGGTATGAAATGTCTTGATAAGAAGCATTTTCTGATGTGCATCATGGCTCGGTCAAAAGAGCTGTCTGAAGACTTGCGATCAAGGATTGTCGATTTGTATAAAGCTGGGAAAGGATACAAAAACCTCTAAAAGTCCGGATGTTCATCTATCGACAGTCAGAGAAGTTGTCTACATATGGAGTTTGGACCTGTTGCTTCTCTCCCAAGGAGTGGCTGTCCACCAAAGATGACGTCAAGAGTTCAGCGCAGAATACTCAGTGAGGTAAAAAAAAAGAGCCCTAGAGTGACTGCCAAGGACTTAGAGAAATCACTGGCACAGTCCAATATCTCTGAGCACACATCAACTACATGTAAAACAATGGCCAAAAGTGGTGTTCATGGGAGGACTAAAAAAAGCATTGTTGCTCATTTGGACAACTCATTAATGGAAGAATGAATTCGAAAGTTTATCAGGATGTTTTGCAGGAAAACCTGAGGCCGTCTGTCAGACAGTTGAAGCTAAAGAGAGGATGGATGCTTCAACAAGACAATGACAGAAAACACAGAAGTAAATCAACTTCAGAATGGATTTAGAATAAAATACATGTTCTGGAGTGGCCAAGTCAAAGTCCAGACTTGAACCCAATTGAGATACTGTGGCATGACCTAGAGACAGCGATTCATGCCAGGCATCCCAGGAATCTGACTGAACGACAGCAGTTTTGTGAAGACGAATGGGCCAAGATTAGTCCTGATCGATGTGTAAGACTGATCTGCAGCTACAGGAGGAGTCTGGTTGAAGTTATTGCTGTCAAAAAGGGGGGTGGGAGGGGGCACAAAATATTAAATGTGATGGTTCACTTAGATTTCCCCCTTCTGTCATTGTTTGCATACTTTCCTCATTAACATATAAATGTTTGGGTGGTTTTAGTTAAAGTAGACACTGTTTGGTCATCTGTGTGATTTTGACAAAGATCAGATCACATTTGATGGGGATTTTATGCAGAAATGGGAGAAGTTCCAAAAGGTTCAGATACCCTTTCATACCAGTGTAACTTAAAAGACTACACGATTGAATCACTGTATTCCATGTTTGTTTTAACTTGGGATAATTTGATATGCTATAATGAATAAATGTGAGTTTTTATGCTGTTGAATTGGAAACCATCAAGGTCATTCCAGAGCAATATATAATAATAAGGGTATAATCTTCAAAACTGCCTGACTGTTTGCACAAAAATATGCTCAGTGGCCCCTCAATTACTTTTATGTCTCTAAATGAGTGTTTTCATATCACCCAAATGACTGTGAGCAGCAAAAATCAAGTGTTTTAATGAATATGCGGTTAAAATTCAAGCTTTGACATATGATTGTGGCAAACAAGACACTAAGAAAACGCTGGACGCCACCAATGGGAGTATTAAATGCCTCAAAATGAGAGGTTGTACAGTGTAAACATTACTGCTCATCATCAAGTGACTTTTAGTGAGACAAACTGACATAAGACCTCCAGCCTCCATGGCAACAGATACGTTTTCCTTGAAACATTATGGATAAGACCCTCGAGTGAGTGTTTCCACCACGTCACCTCAATACAGCCTAACATAAAACTGCAGGTGCCATAACACAAAAATTATGAGTACTTCAATTTTCTGGCCTTGTGGAGAGGTACATTTTCCATCACATCACCTTATTTCACGCTCAACTGAAGGCCACAGGTGCTCGTTTATCTGCATAGCGCTTAGTGTAATCTGGGTTTCCACAGGAACGGGTCAGAACAAGATGAACAATGAACTGAAACTGCTGGTGAGGGCAAAAAGATATCACCTCGCCACAAGTCAAAATTAATCATGATTGCCTTCAAATTCAATCCAGAACCTTGGCTAGCCTTGTAATCACATCATATAGAATGCATAGGGAAAAAGCTACCATACAATGAATACGTAAATCAAGGACCCAGGAAAAAAACATACAGGCAAATAAAACTTGCACAAGAACAGTTTCACACATATTCACACAACAAACCATCCCAGTATGGAGCAATATAAATATTAGAGCTGCAGCTATCGATTATTTTAGTAGTCGATTAATCGATTAACTAGTTTGTTCGATAATCGAGTAATCGGATAAAGAACATGAAAAATTAAAATACCCGAGCTGAGCCTCAAACGGTATAAAAAAAAAAAAATCTATGTACAACAAAAGAGCAATTGGCTAACTTACATTGCAAAATTCCGCTCGCTTAAATGCTGTAAAATGCTAAAGTTTTTTTTTTTTTGCCAAATGGTTCAGACACATATTCCCATAAAAAATGGCTAAATATACCTATAAAGTATAAACTAAATTATGAATGCATTAAGAAACATTAGTTTAAACAAAAACTTAGCTTACGCTGGTCTTAACAGGGAGCAGTTGGATTCCGCCATGTGAAATGAGGCAGACCAGAGAGTGGTGTATCCACCCTAATCAATAAAACTAAATGCAAACACAAACTCTTTCAAAATAAACAATTACAACGCCACTTTAATTAAACGAATACTCGAAGCAACAAGATTGAATTCGAACATTTTTTTCTAATCGAATACTCGAGTTAATCGATTAATCGTTGCAGCTCTAATATATTTTGTTTTAATTGGCAAACTCTTTGGGTCAAGGTAAAAAATAGTGCGAATGCCAAATGGATCGCTGTCAATGGTTTACAGTAAAGTGGGAAATCCAAACACAAAATGACAACTGCAGGACACTTGTTGCATTTTCTTTACACAATGAATCAATAGGGTCTCTATGAATATCCTTCTGGGAAGAAAGGGCAGTGCTAAAACCCCAAGTAATCAAAGTTCTTTTATTGAAAGTGATGTCCAGGTTTGAATGTCAGTGGGGAGAAAATCAGAAACAGGCCCTATGTCTCAACAGAGGTAAAGAAGCCTAATGAAAAAAGGCAGAGACAATGCGAAATGACATGTAGTGGTGCATAAAACCTCAAAACATGCACCTCATGACTGGAAATGGCTGAGAAAAAAAAGCACTGGACAGGCATAGTTACACATGTGGGTGTAAGCATATTATCCCATCTGACGCATGGACTCAAATCAAATTTTTATGTTGAGGAACAGACCTATTACACACTATTCATGATTCAATCATTATGCCCCATTTTTCTTTGTCACTTCATGAACAGTTTACACGAAAAGTCTAATTTAAAAGGATCTGGCAGTAAATCAGTGTTGGGCTGTGAAAACTTTATAGACTTTTTACATAACAAGTGACATTATGTCAGACTCAGTTTTGTGAGAATGTAAATCCAAACTTACCCTGCGGAAAGACACGATGTAAAATGTGTCACCTCTTCGATTCATCTCAGCAAAGAAGTCACTATATGAGTGAGGAGGTTTGTAGTACACCTGCAGCTCACTGCCAGGGGTCCTTAAAAACAAAAACAACAAGTCAGAAAGACGGTAATAAAGGTCATACATCCAATTTTGTCCTCAGAGTAAGCTGGATTCATGGATCCACATAAAAAAACACACCAATAGACAATGTTCTTTAACTTGTTTTGACTGCTATTGACAGCGCTACACTTCAATCCATTTTCAATGTCAAAATGAATTAGACGTCTTGCTCCGTCAATGGCACTGAAACATGAGCATTCAACTGCAGTCATCCCATTTTAAATGAACGGGAAATCTATCATTGTCAGTGGCAGCCAAATAGTCAATAAACCTAGTATGAATGTTTTTGGGATACAGCAGGCGACAACATGTGGAAAACATGTCAACTGAATACAGAAGCAGTGGAGAATTACAGTAAAAAAAAAAAAACATTTGGCAATGTGTCGGCCACCTGTTTGGATACGTACAAACTAAACTATAATTTTGATGCTTAGTGATGAAAAGACGCCTCTGAGGGTCAGTCCTGCTTTGAAGGACATTTTACATCACAACTTACAAATCCTAAATTATCCACATTAAAAAAAAATACTAAAACAAGCTGTTTGTGGAGAACTTAAGTAAACTTGGGGGAAAAGTGTGACTTTTTATTTTATTTTACTCATTTATAGAAGTCATTTTGTCATCTTGGAAAGCAGTAAAAGCTTAAAAAAAAAAACAAAATACAAGCTAACATTAGTACAGATTTACAACCGCTACTGTGATCATACCAATTATTATATGACTGTAGCAAAAGCCTTATTTTTCAAGAATTTTTAACCCCAACTTTCATCCATTTCTGTAATGACCAACCAGTGATTCTCCTGCAGAGCAGAACAGTGGGGAAAACAATGGATCATTTCCATATGACAGAATAACTCACTCAAAACAGGACAATTTTAAAAGAGCTGTAGAAAAACTTGATTTTTTTTTTTTTTTTTTGGATGTGCGGTAATTCTTGCCTTGGATTGTTTTGATCAAAGCGTGTCAGTAAAACTCTTTGTGGGGATTTTCTGTTCTTTTATAACATTCTTCGTAACGTACTGTGGTGACAGCTTGAGACTTTCTCACCTAAAATTAGCTCCTTATATTTGAGTCAACTTTTTTTGTTTCCATTTGACCAGTAATTGGCGGTCAAAAAATTAATACTTAAGAGAAAATTGGCACTGGCAGGATTACTTACTAATACTGGCTGCAGATCGGTTTAACAGTTACTTTGCCTGTATTACATTTTTCATGCAAATCTGCAACCACATTGCCTATGACATGAATGGAGAAAACTCATACTGGACTGCTGGACCTGTTAAAAGAGTTTCCCCTTTGTCTTTCACATTTCCTAGGCAAGGAAGGGAAAAAAAACTATAGGGGGCCAACAAAACCTATTGCCTCCATCTGTCTGATTTGAGTGCAGCTCAGCAGAAAAGGTTTTGAGAGCCAAAACTATGAAGTCAAGTACTGGGGTCATCCTTTACAATCTGTGCTTCATTAAACTGTAAAACGTAAGAGGGGGGATAATTTCCAAAAAAGGAGAAGAAATTTTACCTCTCATTATAGATCCATTTAAAGAGCCACTTAAGTCAAATGCCATTACATGAACAGTTGCTTTATGTAATGGTGTTGTGTGGCATAGGTGATGGCAATGCTTAGTGCAACTGTAACTTAAAACAAAAAAATGTCTCAAGTTTCATGGAAAATGCTTATTCTTCAGGTGTATCATTTTTTTCAGCTGTGTGTGTAATCAATGCCAGGTCTATCAAAGCTTTGTTTGGTTAGCTGACAAATTTAGCTTTACCTCATTTGGGCTGTATTTACTGTAGTGATCTAAAAGTAAATTAAACTTGAAATGTTGAATGGAATAATTTGCTCCTTATTGCTTCTTTAAATTAAGCACATTTTGCAGGTATAATAAGAATAACCTTTTGTGAAAATACATGATATCATGCCATTACTCACTTTTCTTTGGCAGTTTTCTCATATGGAACAGTCACAATCTGGGAGCTCTCGGCATCCTTATGTTCAGTTTTCTGTTGGAAAATGTTTTAAACATAGTCTCAGTATAGGAACGCCCAAAAACAATAACGTTGTCTGGCAAATTCTAACCTACCGATTAAGTCTAATGGTTGGGTGAGCTCATTTTTAAGGAAACATCTGTTTAAAAATTAATTCTACAATTTAAATCACAATATTTTCAACAATAAGGACAGTGATCAATCTTGAGATGTGAAGATGTACCCATAGCAGTAACTCCCAAATATGAACATGTAAAGTAAATTCAGACAACAAATACACATCACAGCACATCAATGACAGAATTTAGAGCTACCCCGATGGACGGTCATTGAAGAAAATGGATGGGGGAAAAAGGAAACAGGAGAGTGGGGAGCGGCACTAATTCCACAGATCCCCCTGAGTGTTGTATTTATTTTCTCATGGTTGCCGGATTAAATCCAGCTCAAAAAGGAAGAATGAGAGAACAAAACGGAGGTGTGGGGAGGTAAAACTGTGGTGAGAAGAGAGGCTTTAGTTAAAAACCTTTATAATGAAAGTGATTAATGTACTTAGTTTTAGTTTAGAAATAGTTAAGAGGTTTATAGGGTAAATAGTTTTGCAGAATGAGTTGAAGGGACTTGCCAGAATGCTCCTGGAGGGTCTGAGGTGGTTGTTATTCATGCGCCTGGATTTGGTCAGCTGCGCGTCATGACGGTGGAACCACCCCCTCAACTCATGGGCTAGCCTGTCGATCAAAGTCAGCACACATTGAAAAGCAAGCTCTTTTTTTTCTAACTACATAGCTGTGTCCAATTTTGATATATTGTGGGCATGTTAAAACAGTAGGTCACACTTGAAGGACTTTAACACTTACTCAATACACTTGGTCCTATTAACAGGTGGCAGGCATGGGGGCGGGGACCTGAGAAAGTTCTGCTCCTTCACCACCATCAGAGCCTTGTCCTCAGCACTGCAACACCACAAACAGATGACAGAGGGCCAAAAGAACATTGATGATAGTTGAAAACCTGTTGAAAGGCTTGGAAATTTCTCATTCACTTTAATCATCTGTTAAAAATGTTCTTCTCATTAGGAATATGCTTTCGGTGCAAAGGGAGAGCCAATATGGCTGCCTGCCTCGCGTCTGCAGTCAAACAACCGAGACGAGCGGGTGAAAGGAAAGACAAAGATGAAGTGTGTTGGCTTCATTCTGGGTATAAGTGTGATTTTGTTCATTCTTATTACATTTTAATGGATGCCACAAGTAGAGGCAACAAGGGGTCTGTCACTCAATATAGTTTGAGCATATTGCAAAATGAGTGACACGATGTTGGCACACTGGTAATAGAAAGTATTAGTGCATGCATTTACCATTATTCGTACAATGGCATCGTGACATGTCCTTTTTGTAATGTGGCAAAACCCGGGACTTTTACATTTACTCATACAGTGTACCTAGCTATTTCTATGCCATGAATATGCTATGCTTTGTTTGAGAATTTTACATCTAAGTAGTCCCAACTTTTTTACACCAACTGTGGACATAAAAAGATTTTTGTAAATTTTGAATAACTTTTAAATTTTGGGAGATTTTGTTAAAAGTTGGGTTTGGGCCAGATTTTCTAGGTAGGATTATGAATTAAAACAGGTTTTACGGTACATCAAATCAGTTTTCGCTATTGAAATGAGACCTATGAAACCAATTCTGTTGGTCGTTTTTAATGAAAAAAATTAATGGTTTTACAACATGTAATTACTTTGTACCACAGTATTTATGGATTCCTTTCAGAAGTGTGGCCAAGTGAGTGATGACAGTAGCTAGAATGGGGTTGGCCCTACAACAAATCCTTAAGTCATTGGTGTCTGTCAGAGTGATGAATCTTAACTGGCAGACTGATTTCAGATGGTGCTGAGTGGCTATTTAAAAAGCTCACCCTAAAAAAATCCAACAGGTCTCGTTATCTCTCAACAATGTCTAGGGACTTGGAAAGACAGGAGGTGTTGCTAATTTTCTCAGGTGCATCTGTTAGCGAGAGGTGCCGACTGAGAAAGGAAACACGTACACTCACCGGCCACTTTATTAGATCCACGCTCCAACTGCTCGTTTACACTTAATTTCTAATCAGCCAATCACATGGCGGCAACTCATACATGCATACATTTAGGCATGTAGACATGGTTTAAGACAATCTCCTGCAGTTCAAACCGAGCATCAGTATGGGGAAGAAACATGATTTGCATGACTTTGAACGTGGCATGGTTGTTGGTGCCAGAAGGGCTGGTCTGAGTATTTCAGAAACTGCTGGTCTACTGGGATTTTCACGCACAACCATCTCTAGGGTTTACAGAGAATGGTCCAAAAAAGAAAAAATATCCAGTGAGCGGCAGTTCTGTGGGCGGAAATGCCTTGTTGATGCCAGAGGTCAGAGGAGAATGGCCAGACTGGTTGGAGCTGATAGAAAGGCAACAGTGACTCAAATAACCACCCGTTACAACCAAGGTAGGCAGAAGAGCATCTCTGAACGCACAGTACATCGAACTTTGAGGCAGATGGGCTACAGCAGCAGAAGACCACGCCGGCTGCCACTCCTTTCAGCTAAGAACAGGAAACTGAGGCTACAATTTCCCCAAGCTCATCGAAATTGGACAATAGAAGATTGGAAAAATGTTGCCTGGTCTGATGAGTCTCGATTTCTGCTGCGACATTCGGATGGTAGGGTCAGAATTTGGCGTCAACAAAATGAAACCATGGATCCATCCTGCCTTGTATCAACAGTTCAGGCTGGTGGTGGTGGTGTAATGGTGTGGGGAATATTTTCTTGCACTCTTTGGGCCCCTTGGTACCAATTGAGTGTCGTTGGAACGCCACAGCCTACCTGAGTATTGTTGCTGACCATGTCCATCCCTTTATGACCACAATGCACCCAAGTTCTAATGGCTACTTTCAGCAGGATAATGTGCCATGTCATAAAGCTGGAATCATCTAAGACTGGTTTCTTGAACATGACAATGAGTTCACTGTACTCAAATGGCCTCCACAGTCACCAGATCTCAATCCAATAGAGCATCTTTGGGATGTGGTGGAACGGGAGATTCGCATCATGGATGTGCAGCCGACAAATCTGCACCAACTGTGTGATGCCATCATGTCAATATGGACCAAACTCTCTGAGGAATGCTTCCAGCACCTTGTTGAATCTATGCCACGAAGAATCGAGGCAGTTCTGAAGGCAAAAGGGGGTTCAACCCGTTACTAGCATGGTGTACCTAATAAGGTGGCCGGTGAGTGTATATTAAAAGTATTTTTTTTTTAAAACAGTACATTGGGTAGAAAGTACATGTAAAATGAAAATTTTGTTTGGGAAAGAGTTTTTAAAGAAATCCAAAATATTTAATGGATCTGCCACCTGTTGACTGCTTGAGGTACGATTAGATTAGCTAGAATGTGATGCATCTCATTGAAATTTCAAAAATCTTCGCTCAGTTCTGAGATATTGCATTTATATCTGAAGCTTATTGACCAATTTTTGCAAGAGTTGTATGATTTTGTCTGGAAATTCTAGATAGAATCACTTAAATTTTACTTTGACCAACTTTGACCAACCGAAAATAATCTCAAGTCCCTACAATTTCAGAAAAGTGTTTTATACGCTACACACCGTAAAAGCAACAAGCACACTTGCTGTTATTTATTGTAGGATTGATCACATTTTATAACTTTATTGATATGGAAACTCAGCACTTTAGATAATAAACGATGATCTGACTTGTATTAAGACTACCATACGATAGATCTGTTTGCTACCATACTGAAACCATTTTACCCTGACCAAAAAACCTAACCGGATGGGTATTATATATGCTTCTTTTACAAGTCCTCTAGTACTTTCATGCTCCAAATGACAGACTGAAAACAAAGTCAATACTTCTTCCATGTTGAACATTACTTTGCCTTAGAGCCGGGCAGTATACGAAAAATTTACCGTTACCGAAATTCTTCAAAATAACTGACGTAATTTTGACCAAATCAGTAAATTCGGTAATTCACTAAAACAAGAAAATATAGTCTTTTAATCCCGCTTTGACTCTGTGTTGTTCGGCTATGTTCGTTCCACTTTAAGAAACCAGTCAGTGTGCTTACGTATGAAGTCACGTGCTTATCAGGAAATCAAACAAACAGAAGCCTGGTAGGCTAACGCTAGCAGATAACGTTACAACCAAACGTGATTGAGTGTGGTTTAAGGGAGCTTTGCCAAACTTTCACCCGACATTAAGTAGACTCTTGGTGGCATCCAGATGGGCTTTCACCCGCTGTCATCCCTGGTTCTCACGATTTCAGGAGAGGGTGCTTTCAGTGGTTTCTACTGGTAGCCAGGCCACAGGCTAACATCAGCGGCTCATGCTACAAATTAAATTGATGGAGTCTGATAACGGCTCTAACCTTGTCGAAACGGCTGAACTTAATGAGTGGACTGGGCACGGACTGCATCTAGCAATTAGTATGTCACGTTATTTTGTATCATTATATTGTATCTGTGTGTGATTTTTCTGATAGTTTTTATGATGGTAAAGCATTCAGCATAAAGTACAATCCAACAGTAAACCCTATAATATGACCGTTTAATGGCCACAGCTATTTTTCTGTATGTGCTTGCTTTAGTCTGTGTCATTACTGCCATCATAACATCTTAAAGAATTCATTAGCATAAGAGCAATATAGCTTTAATGTGTGTGTGTCTGTGTGGGAGGTGCATGTGTGCGGGCATGCATTAAAAATGCTCTGGCGAAAAAAAAATCTGAAACCTTGAAGTAAACACTTGTGATGAGTAATTATATCACAGCAGTCATTAACAAGTTGTCTGTTTGAAGTGTACTGTTAAAGCTGTAAGTCATTTGTGTTACAATGTGACATGTTTGCAAGTATACAAGCTGTTATAAATGTTCATCCTTGAATTCTTATTATTTACAATACATTTTTATATACTTAATGTTTAGACTGCATGTACAAATGTTAAATATGTTAAATTGAAAGCTGGCAAATAAATCAACGAGAAACGGTTCATTTGTATTTCACGCATTGATTCAGATTTACAATTATATTACAGTCCTCTTGGGCGAATTTATCGTCAGTTATCGTATTCGGATAAATCGGCTCAATTTACCGTGTTATGTACTTAAGGCCATATCGCCCGGCCTACTTTGACTACAAAGCCCGTCTACACTGTGTGCCCATCTTTACAAAAATGTGGCCCACCAAAGCAATCCTTCCCATGGGTCTCCCAGATCTGAGTACTTGTAATGACTAAATCTCACCCATCTCTCAAGGTCCTGGAAAAAGTTCTGTTAAGACAACATGTCAGACCACAGGGGCCTGATCATAACTCTTCCTGAGGGGCCCATATTAACCTTTGTGCACACACAGCTTCCTATTCAGGGAACCCCCCAGATAAGGTTGCATTATCCTCCCCCAATCATCCTGTCCTCTGTATGCATTTGGCACTGTCACCCCCTTTCGAAAATTCTAATGTGTTCCTTCCTCCTTGCGTTGGTTTCATGAAGCAAGGAAAGCCGATACTACAGGTGACTGGCTTGTATTAACAAGTGACATAGCGCACATGTAGTTCTGACAAAACACAGGCTGCCAAAGCCACGGACTTTAACCACCTTGCAAAACAACATTTTCAGGTCACAGGGGTACAGGTAATGTACCAAATAAGAATGTTATTCGTACAATTTACAAATGAGACCGGCTGAGGCTCAATTGCTTTTAAAATAGAAAGAAAAATATATAAGTCCTTGGAAAAATAAGCTGTTACTTGTGATATAAAACTGGATGTCAAACATGGCCTGACCCCAATTTCCCACCTTGTTACTCAAAGTACAACTCAAGGAATCTTTGAAGGCAGACGTTTGGATAGCCCCTTGCGGTCATGTTTGTATACGTCGCACCGAGCCGGCGACAGTTTGTGCTAGGCCCAGAGCACAGGTGCATCCTGGGGTGTGTATCGAGATTCTTATCATTAACGAAAATGACTGAAATGATGAAAACTAGGATTTAAATTAAAGGTACTAATCCATTTGTTTTTGCATTTTGTTTAATATTTCGTGTGAATACACGTCAATATGACAAATTAAAAATG
This sequence comes from Corythoichthys intestinalis, assembly GCF_030265065.1. Taxonomy (NCBI): domain Eukaryota; kingdom Metazoa; phylum Chordata; class Actinopteri; order Syngnathiformes; family Syngnathidae; genus Corythoichthys; species Corythoichthys intestinalis. The sequence continues at coordinate 35,762,695 of NC_080401.1, forward strand.
ACTACATGTTTTTTTGTATTTATGTTTTTTTGTATTTATCTTTTGGGAGTTTTTTTTTTTTAATTGTATGTTTAACATTATATTTTAAATGGTGCACATGTACAGTGTATCAGAAAAGTGAGTACACCCCTCGCATTTCTGCAGATATTTAAGTATATCTTTTCATGGGACAAAACTGACAAAATGACACTTTGACACAATGAAAAGTAGTCTGTTGGCAGCTTATATAATAGAGTTAATTTATTTTCTCCTCAAAATAACTCATAATATCGCCATTAATATCCAAACCCCTGGCAACAGAAGTGAGTACACCCCTTGGAAACTGTGTACATCCCTAAATGTCCAAATTGAGTACTGCTTGTCATTTTCCCTCCAAAATGTCATGTGACTCGTTACAGGAGTGCTGTCAGCATTGCTGCAGAGATTGAAGAGGTGGGGGGGGGGGTCAGCCTGTTAGTGCTCAGACCATACGCCACACTCTACATCAAATTGGTGTGCATGGCTGTCACCCCAGGAGGAAGCCTCTTCTGAAGAGTGTACACAAGAAAGCCCGCAAACAGTTTGCTGAACACATGTCAACAAAGCACATGGATTACTGGAACCATGTCCTATGGTCTGATGAGACGGGCGGGCTTTCTAGCACTAACAGGCTGACCCCCCCACCTCTTCAATGACTGCAGCAATGCTGACAGCACTCCTGTAACGGGTCCCATGAAATTTTGAAGAGAAAATGACAAGCAGCACTCAATTTAGACATTTAGGGATGGACGTAGTTTCCAAGGGGTGTACTCACTTTTGTTGCCATGGGTTTAGATATTAATGGCTATATTTTGAGTTATTTTGAGGGGAAAATAAATTAACTCGATTATATAAGCTGCACACAGACTTCTTTTCATTGTGTCAAAGTGTCATTCTGTCAGTGTTGTCCCATGAAAAGATATAAGTATCTGCAGAAATGCAAGGGGTGTACTCACTTTTGTGATACACTGTATATGACCTGCTAAAGTGGCATATAAAAAAAAAAAAAAAAAATTTTTAAAAGGAAAAGAAAAAGTAGCTTCTTTGTTTTATCACATCGATGTCTTTTTCTCTGCTTAACGAGAACATGAGCTGCAATACTGAACAGCAGTCTCTCACTGGTAAGGCTGCATTATTCCCATATCCAAGTAATGTTCTTTATAACACAGGTTATGTGAGGTCCGTACGATACTTGTGCTGACAGACTCTCAGTGGTCCAAACTGGTCCGCAAGGGTCGCTTTGGGTCCTGGTTTTTGTCCCAACCAATCTAGCACAGACCATTTAACCAATGAGGTTTCTGCTAAAACAAGCAGCATCTGACTACAATCAACTGATTACACTTGGAAGACACCAGATTGGTGCCAAGGTGTCGTCCTGTTATGTTGGAAAGAAATCCAGCACACACTGCGGGCAAATGTGGAAGAGTTTGGCACCCCTGCACTAATAGTTTAGTTTTCATTGGCGTGGTTAGAGATTCATCAGGGGAGCTTAGATTTAGTTATCTATCATAGGGGGCTAAGTACTAATAGTGGCGTCAAGCTAACACGCCCAGAGTTAGGCAGTAGCCAGACATTTCGGTAAATTTATTCCGGTTAAATAAGCGTTTTGGACAGAAACGGACACCACATTTTACTTACATTTTGGGCCACGGAATTTTTGGTGCATCTATAATTATAACCTTACAGTGTATTTAACAAAATATAGGTCTTTGTGCACGTTACCTGTCGGCCATTTCGACCGGGTCGCTTTCAACAACCTTGCTGTCTGATTCCGAGGAAAAACCCAAGAGGTGTCGGCTGTGTTGCACGGATGTGACCTCAAGCCCAGAACCCGCGTTGCCCTGAAGATGACTTGATGAAGGCATGCGTGTGGAGGAAAGAGAAAAGGAGAAATAAGGACATGAGTTGATGGAATAAAAAAGGAAATTCCAAGTGGCCCTCATCCTGTGCACACTGGGAGTTTCTTTTTTTTTTCTTCTTTTTTACTTAGGCCTCAAGCCCAACAACGATCTCTGATACAGGCTGTGGAATCCAAAGCACAGGGAGGAGCACAGGCAGTGTCCTTCAATTCTTTTACGACACACCAGGTGGCATTTTCATTTTACATTTCAAAAAAGAATTTGGCATGTTAAGTGAGCACATTTTACAGATAAGGACACTCGTAGTATACACAGGAGTAACCAAAAAGGAAAATGCAAAGTTTTTATTAGCAAGCGCTGCATAGACAATTCGGAGAAGTACAGTACGGAGCCTATCAAAGTCAACATATCCAAGTCTTACCCCTTGTGGAGGACGTTTCCCTCCAGGAGAAAACTAACATTTTTATAACATGACATCAGAGAGACTGTTGTTACAGTTGGATTACAAACTCCCAGCATTTGCAAACTGGGCGGAATTTAGCTCTTTTATATAACTCGTCTTAATTTGTCAGTGGTTGAAATAGTAAAAGCAGAGATGAAAAGGAATGGCCACATATGTATTTTACACCAAATGTGGTTCATGACATGTTTTGTTCTAACTCTGACAAGGGGTAAATGTTTACATCTCACAAAAACCCAATTTGGCTGTTCTGATGTTTACACACCTATTAGTCACAGAGTCCTATAAACTCTGGCGAGAGCTTCAGAGGCGTGATTGCAAAGATGACAAAATGAACATTACTCATTTAAGACAAAGACAGTATAGACCACTAAATTCTCATGGTTCATTGATTGATTGCAGCAGACTGTCTGTATCAAGCACGTTTCTGTAATCACGGTAAAGTCTTAGCTAAACTTAAAGTTGGCCACTGATTTAACATACTGTGAACTGCCTTCAGCCACCAGATTGATGCAATAGGAAATCGTTTGCACTGTTTTCAATTAGCCTTTGGACAATGTTTTACATGACAGGCAAGAGTCCCAAAGTGAATCATCGGGATTCCCATTTATTTCCTCTAGTGAGCCCACCGTAAATTAAACATAGCAGTAATGTTGCTCTTATAGTGACTGCCAACATTTTTTATGAAAATAAAGAGACATTGAACATCCATTCAAGTGTTACCTTATTGGACCAACATTAAGAACAAGGAAGACCAGGACCACCATGAGGCACACAGCTCGTCTCTTGGGGGCCGTTGCCTTAAGCACGGAATTCTGCAGGAGGGTAAAAAAATTTAATTCAAACAGCATGTCGCAGGCAAGTTGTGGATGATGCCACTTTGTGTGTGCGTAAGGGACTTTTCCCTACTTGTAAGAAGAAACAAAGTATGAAGAAATAAGAGTAGAATTTTCTGATACCTGTACATTGCGTTTTAATTTTCCTGACAACTACAACCCCTAGCAAAAAGTATAGAATCACCTTCTCGGACGAGCACTCACTGAGACATTTTATTATGTAGAACAAATTAAGATAAAAACTTGAAAAAAATAATGATTTAGTTAAAAAAGCAACTGTTTAGCATTCAGAAACACTAAAAGAAACGAATAAAAAACATTGTGGTGGTCAGTAAATGTTAATTTTATAGCTCAAGTGCAGGGAAATAAATCCCCACTCCATTCTGAGGAAAAATATATGAAATCACGAGAAACAAACACAGCAATAACAATCAAAACACATCTCTAGTATTTAGTTGCACCACATCTGGCTTTTATGACAGCTTGCAGTCTCTGAGGCATGGACTTGATGAGTGACAAACAGTATTCTTCATCAATTTCGTGCCAACTCTCTTTGATTGCAGTTGCCAGATCATCCTTGCATGTCGGAGCCTTGCTGTGGACCGTTTTTTCCAATTTCCACCACAGGTTTTCAATAGGGTTGAGATCTGGGCTATTTGCAGGCCATTACATTGACTGGATGAGTCTTTCTCAAATAAATGCTTTAACAGTTTTAGATCTGTGGCATGATGCATTATCATCTTGAAAAAGGATTTATCCCCAAACATATTTTCAATTGAAGGGTTAAGAAAGCTGTATAAAATTTTAATGTAAACTTGTGCATTTATTTCTTCAGGCAGTCATCTTTGTAAATCTCACTGGAACGGCACCAAACAAAAGTTCCAGCATCATCACTCTGTCCAATGCAGATTCTTGACTCATCACTGAAAATAACCTTCATCCAGTCATTCACAGTCCACGATTGCCTCTCCTTAACCCATTGCAGTCTTGTTCTTTTCTGTTTAAGTGTCAATGATGGTTTCCATTTAGCCTTCCTGTATGAAAATCCCATTTCCTTTAGGGGATTTTGCACAGTTCTGTCACATACCTTGATTGCAGCTTCCTTCTATTTCTTCATTTGTCTTTTTGTACATCTTCTGTTTTCAAGACATATGGCCTTTAGTTGTTTGTCACGGCGTTTGGATGTCTTCCTCGGTCTACCAGTACGCTTAACTTTAACAACCTTGCCATGCTGTTTGTACTTGGTCCAGATTTTTGATACAGCTGACTGTGAACAGCCCACATCTTTGGCAACCATACGTTTTGCGTTACCTTCTTCAAGAAGTTTGATAATCCTCTCCTTGGTCTCAAGAGACATCTCTCTTGTTGGAGCCATGATTCTTGTGAATCCACTTGGTCCAGCAGCCCTCCAAGGTGTGATAACTGCACTGTTTTTAACTGCTGAATAACGAGCAGATCTAATCTGAGGCAGGGGCCTACTTAAGGAAAGGAAACTAGGTGTGTCTTTATTTTCTACTCAAAATGGAGTGATTCCATATTTATTATTAAGAATGGAGAGATTCTATATTTCCCCACACTTGCTCTATAAAAGAAACATTTAGTGACCACCACAATGTTTTGTTATTCATTTCTTTTAGTGTTTCTGAATGCCAAGGAGTTGCGCTTTTGAACTAATTCATTATTTTTTTCAAGCTTTTTATTTGAGTCTGTTCTACATAATAAAATGTCTGAGTGAGTGCTTGTCCCGAGACTGGTGATTCCATACTTTTTGCTAGGGGTTGTATTAATTTTGACTATGCATTTAAGCACAGATTACATTTTACTCCTTTTTGTGCACATACGCTCCTGTTAATCTTTTTTAACCTTTGTGAAAAACAACACAAAGTTAAAAACATTAATAGAAAGAGTGACTGAAAGAATGACATTCATGTAAAAGACGGTTGCTCAGTGTATAGGTAATAAGGTATGAAAATCTCAAATTTCTTAGACCTCTATTAATGGAGAAAATAATGGCTAATCTAAGCCGCACCAGCAGAGCAAATTTAATAGATTTTGTGGAACAGGTCAATCACTACAAATACAACCGATCCAATCACGTCTAACCACATTTGCCCACTAGTATTTAGTCGCAGGCATTCGTGGTCATTCACACAAGCATATAAATGCACTAATTGGGTATTTTCATACTTTGTGAGACAGACATAATGTTTAATTAAGATTGAAATGAAGAGTCTGTATCGCCTCGCTCTGGCTTCTGCCACATTTTGACGCTCACCTCACTCAGAAGGCCTTCCAGCTGCTTCTTTAGGCTGCCATTTTCACATTTGAGCATCGCGTTCTCAGACAGCGCTAAATTCAGGCGCGCTTCCAGCGTCAGCAGATACTCTTTCTTCTTCTTCCGGGACAAGGTCGCAGATTCGCGATTCTTTATCATGCGTTGTTGCCTCTGGGAAAACTTGGTCTGAGATCGGGGGAGTGGGACAGAAACAAGGGAAATTCGGGGGGGGGAGAAAAGAACAACACTCATGATTATGACTCATGTCACAGGATTCATCACATCTGGATGTGTTTGGCGTGCACCTATCCAAACAGGAAAAATGGCAGCTACAGTGTGAGAATGCAATGAATGCCCACATGAGCCACCTGCTGGGCTGCACATCATTTCACTCCTCACTGTAGTGTGACATCATGTTTATAAATGTTATAAACAGCTTTTTGTTCCTGTGATGAATGTGCCCTGTTAATCATACTTGTTGCATATTATCCAAATATGAAGCCACAATTTCACTGTGTCGCTCATAAATCTGCAGTGTTTGGCTTGTTGGGGCAATCTTTGCTATATTATTGTGCTAGGGTGGGGGGGGGGGGGGGCTACTGTTGCTTGTACAGTATTTCTTGCAAAAGAGGGTACAAAGAGGGTAAAGTGCAAACAATATTTTTAAACAATTCTCATGAAAACAAGATTTTTTTTTTTTTTTTTTTTACTAAAAATGGACAATAAATAACACATGTAGAGATGAGTAAAATGTGCCTTAAGAATTTTCACCCAAATAACTAAGACTAAAACGGCTAACAAAACACCGCTAATGTCAAGGTACCACTGCATATAAGGTAAGATGGTGCTGGCGTCCTACTTATACTTAGCATTATTCCGAACAATTTTTGACAATTACCTGTAACAACACATTCCAAACTAGACTGATTAATTTGTTACATGCTGCTTCATCATGTCTAAGAACAGATGCAATCTTTTCATATGTTTACGCCTCTTATGATAAATTTCCATTGCCTTATTCATCTTCAATGTGTTTTTGATCAGCATGTGTGATAAAACGAGTGACAAGAGCCGAAAGCTGGCGTGAAAAACACACAAGCGTAGCAATAAGAAATATGAGATAAGGGGAATCAAAGAAGGAAAAATGAGGTCAGGGTAACCTCACAAGCATTCCTGTTCACTACAAATGATTGGAGTCTTAAATAGTTGTTCAAGACATCTGTCAAAGGGTTCATGACACCCCTCAATGAGTGCTTAAGTGAATCTGATAAAGCTTCTGCAGAAGAATATTTACATCAGGATGGTTTATGGGCCTGTGTGGAAAGGACGTGTTTATTGAGCGTGTTATCCGTTTGATCAACGATACCCTATAATAGACTTCAAAATTGAAAACAAAATTGGGCCATATTTCAATACACAGAGGAAGTCATACCCAAGGATGGCTGAAATTTTGGAAGAAAAACAGGGCTCTAGAGTCATGTAAACCTATTGAGTTTTAACAGCAAAAATGATTGTTTTGCTTATGTTTAGGCTTTTTGTAGTACCGTAATGTTTATGACGTATGAATTTATATTCACACACGAGGAGTTTTAAGAAAAGAAAAAAGCATGTGAAGAAAGAGACCGTCCGCCCTTCCATCCATCATCTTTCGCTTAATCCGGGGTCAGGTTGCGGGGCAGCAGCTTTAGCAGGGATGCCTAGACTTCCCTCTCCTCAGCCACTTCAACTAGCTTCTCCAGCGGGATCTCAAGGCGTTCCCGAGCCAGCTGAGAGACATAGTCTCTCCAGCGTGTCCTGGGTCGTCCCCAGGGCCTCATGCTGGTGGGACAAGCCCGTAACACCTCTCGAGGGAGGTGTCCAGGAGGCATCCGAACCAGATGCCCGAGCCACCTCAGCTGGCTCCTCCCAACCCAGAGGAGTAGCGGCTTGACCCAGAGTCCCTCCCGGATGACCGAGATGCTCACCCTTAAAGGGACTACCTTTGGAAATTAAAGCAGATACCTCTGTTCGAATATTTAAGTCGCAATTTAAAACTTGCCTCTTGCCTTGCTTTACCTGGCGTTCAGATTTTGGCCTGTTTTACTTCCATTGGCTACTTCATTTCTCCATCTGCAATGCCTTCTCAATGTCTCTTTCTTCATAAATTAGTTATTCCTTGCCAGAATGGGAATGTAAAGTAGAAGCCCTTTGGTCTATAGAAATAAAACTTGCCAAAGCAGCACCCTAAGTGAGACGTGTCCTCTAGTTTTGATTTTGTTTCATATTGGTTTAAGCTTTTTTTTCTTTTTTTTTACTTGCGTGCCAAGTACTCTTTAAAAAAATGAAAAGTGTGAGGCACCTTCGTTATGTTCAATATTTGCCTGTCTACTAATCTAAACACTCCCAGGGGTAAAGACACTAATATTTCTGGACAAATAGCCCTGGCGTTGATGAAGTTATTTGGGTCCCTGTATTTGTGTTGTTTCCTGAGAAACTCCTGAGTCTCCCAGCCTCATTTTGGGAGAAGTGCCACAAGCGCGAGCCTGGGAACGCCGCAACTACGCAGTTACCAGGGAGTGGAACGCGGGGTGAACGTCACCTCGACACCACAGTAAGGCTGATCAGGGCAAAAACGGTGGTTGCATTTTTGCTGCTGAGAAAATGTTCATGTGGAGTATCATGCTAAGCACAGAAAACCACCAAGTCTGCCTATGAACGGATTACATGACCTTAGCTTCCGTTTTAAAGTGCTGTACAGGGAACCAGTTGAAAACAACTGTCACTAATGCAGTTACTTGTGTGCAATTGTGTAAATGAAGTGCTACAACCTATGGAACAGATTTTTTTAAAGCATATTCTTTATTACAGGCCAGGGAGTAGTTGAGGATGTGATGTGTTGAGGATGGCATGTCCCCTACTTTCCAAATTAGCCCTATGCCCCTCCCCCCCAGCAACATACACACACTTTTACAGCCATTAAAACATTATTTTTAAACACGTCGTTTCACGTTTTCCCCAAGCTGCCCTTGAACATACACAGCAGATGAAAGAGAATGTGCGGGAAAAAATGTGGCGCTACCCAGCTGCAAATCTTTGCCTGGATTTTTCCAGACAAGCAATAGAAGTTGAGACGTAACCTCAATTACTGTGTAAATTACAAATGGATCAATTTTGCCTTTGACAAAGTAGTTCTTATAGTTGTTTTGAATGTATCTCAAAGTGTTTTCCCTTCTGAAGTCCTCTGATAACCACCTGAGGATCGTCACACCTTCGCTTGATTAAATGATATTTGAGATAAAGAGCAAGATCATATATGTTTGAAGCTTCATACCTTTGCATTTCCTTGCATCTAGATCAGACATGTTCAAAGTCCGGCCCAGGGGCCAAATGCGGCCCGTGGTCAAATTTCATCCGGCCTCCAGCCTCTGTCATAAGATCAATAACGTCTGGCCCGCACACTGACTAAATAAATTGGTCAGCAGTACTGCTACCAGCTTACACACTAAATGCTGCTCCTCATTTACCCACTAAAAGGCAGCAGCACTCGAAGCAACATTACCCCGTGTGACCCTTTACTCCCAATATTCTAAGATAGCAACAATCAACAAAAAAAAAAACGAAAGTTGACTGCGACGGCTGACGCTTCAAGGATACGTGGAAATTGGACTATTTCTTCACTAAAATACGTACTGCACTATTTCTTCACTAAAATACATGTCTGCCTCATTTGCAAAGAGACAGTCGGTGTTTTTAAAAAGTTCATTGTGAGGCGATATTACCAAACAAGACATGCCGACATGTACGACAAGATTACAGGAAAGATACGTAGCGAGAAATTGAAGCAACTTGAAGGTAGTTTAATTTTACAGCAGCAGTATTTCACAAGAGCCCGACAGTCAAAAGAGAACGCCACAAAGGCTAGTTGCGAGATTGTTGAAATGATTAATTTAAAAAAATAATAAAGCAAATGTGACTCACAGAATGGCTTGCTAAACTTTGCCTAAATATATTGTAAGGTGGAAAAGCGCTACATAAGTATATATATATATATATATATATATATATATATATATATATATATATATATATATATATATATATAAGTATATATATAAGTTTCTATATCCCCTAATCCTGACAATGGAAGATTTGTGGAGGCTGATAATATGTGTTTCATTCTGGAGCAGCCAAATCTCCAGGCTGTGCGAGAGCAGCATTACATAGCAAAGGTCCAATCCTTGATGACTGTTACAGCTGTCTCAAATGCTTCTTCCTGCGTAACACCTGTCTGAAGTATGTAATCATTCACAGCCGTTTGACACCCGGGCTTATATAACCTATATAACTATAGAGTATAGATCACAATACAGTAACACATCCAATAACATACACATATGTATAGAGCAGAGGTCTCAAACCGGTCCTCAAAGGGCCGCAGTGGGTACTGGATTTCATTCCAACCAAACGAGAACAATCCCTTTTCACCAATCTGGTGTCTAACAAGTGTAATCAGTTAATTGCAGTCAGGTGCTGCTTACTTTAGCAGAAACCTCATTGGTTGAACTGTCTGTTTTGGATCTGTTGGAACAAAGACTAGGACCCACTGCGGCCCTTTGTGGAATCGGTTTGAGACCCCTGGTATAGAGGATACTAACAACTGGCAAAGACAGGTCGTATTTAACAGGCATGTGACGTGATATGTGACCGGGTCAAAACAGTACACCACTGTGCTGCATTGCACAGTTAAATAGATTTGATGCATATGACCTACATAGGCGTTCAATGTTTTGTTTTCATCTGCGAACTATGCATGTGGTCATGAATGTTCACAGAGATCAATCTACTTAAAATCACTTTCGGCTGCATTTTGGTCATTAAATTGTTTAAACTCAAACTCAGCTATAAAAAAAAAAAAAAAAAAAACATTTTTACATCAAGTTATGTTTGTTTGTAAACGTACTTCCAATGATTGAAGCATTATCTTTAGAGCCTCAATTTGGCTGTTGATACTTTTAAGACAGTTTTACTGGTTAAACTTGGCAAACATGGCTTGAAAAGACTGGGGGGGGTGAATAAATATTTCATTTATTTTGTTCTTAACTCATTTGCTCCCAGAAACGTATAAATAAGTTCTATTTTTAAATGATTCAATGTCCCACTGTCTTTTGTGTTTTTAAAAAAAATAATAATAATTTTTTTTTTACAAGAAGCATCTAGAGCAGGGGTCTCAAACCGATTCCACAAAGGGCCGCAGTGGGTCCTAGTCTTTGTTCCAACAGATCCAAAACAGACAGTTCAACCAATGAGGTTTCTGCTAAAGTAAGCAGCACCTGACTGCAATTAACTGATTACACTTGTTAGACACCAGATTGGTGAAAAGGGATTGTTCTCGTTTGGTTGGAATGAAATCCAGTACCCACTGCGGCCCTTTGAGGACCGGTTTGAGACCTCTGATCTAGAGCACAGGTATCAAACAGATTCCAGAAAGGGCCTAGTTGGTGCTGGATTTTGTTCCAACCGATAACGTGCAGAGAGTTTAACCAATGAACTTCCTGCTGAAACAATCAGCACCTGACAAAGTTTAACTGATTACACATGTAAAAGATCTAATTGGTGAAAAGGTGTCCTCTTCATTGGTTGGAAAGCAAACCTGCACCCACTAAGCCCTTTCTGGAATCGGTTTGACACCTGTGATCTAGATCTTCAGATCTATCTGAAAAACAAAGACCAAAGCTCAAAACGCATTTTAAAGCAATAAAACTGGCCACTGGAGGGAAGCAGTGCATTTTGTAAGACCCGCAACCCGATTCAACAGCAGTGAACGGCAGGGCAGCATGGTCGGAGCACTGGCGGCTTGATGCCAGGCGGCGGACAACCGAGCAAAAGTACCAAGAGGACGCCTGGGAAGCCAGACGCTGGACGACAGAGCAAAACGACTGGGACAACTAGTGCAGCGGGCTCGACGAGCAAACCTCGCAGAGACTCAAAAATAATCCGTCTTTGTGAGACAAAAAACGATGGGGGGAAAGTTTACACGGCTGACGCAGGGACACCGGTGTCATCTCTCAGTAGTCACGTGTAAATAAATTGTTACTTTGCTATCAAAAGCTCTATTTGTCTGGTTCTTTATTATATTTTGTAAAAGGAAAACATTATTCAGATGTTTGGGATGTAACTAATGCAAAAAATAGCTGTGTTAAAGTCCAAGTTATGTTTTAAATCTATGCGTTTACAAAAATCCCATTTTCTCCGTTTTGTCATCATAAATTGGAAAATTGCTCAAACTAAGCTATTTTCTAATGCTGATTTCTAAAGAATGGAAAAAGATATCAACTTACTTTTTTCTGCCGAAAGAAGAGAGTTTAATCTTTCTTTTGGTGGGTGTTAATGTTTATTTAGCAATAGAACAGAATTTTCTGTGGGCCTTGCAAAATCAGTCAAAATCCAGTAAACTGGCCAGGAGCGAAGGGCCTTGCTCTGGTGAAAATGGCTGGGAGTGAATGAGTATCATTCAGAAGTAATTTAGATGATCAGATAAAAACAGATACTTTAAATTAGTTTTGTCTATTATCTTTTTACTAAAGAAATAAAAATACACTCATTTCTAAAGTCAATATTTCTCCATTTCTAAAATTTCACAACACTCACTACACTAATTGTTGCTTCTTCCAAATAACACAAAAAGATAACTTTGTGCAAGCCCTTAATGAAACATTTTTCTAACATGTATGCCAAACTAAACAGCACAAGAGAAAGCTGCATGTTCAAGACCATCTCCCAGGAAAAAAGGCAACGAATAAGAGTTGTGAGAAGACTTTCTCAAATAAAAAGGTCAGAAAAGAGCGAGCCATCGCGAGTGGCGACGCTGCAGATCGTAGCCTGAAACAACACTGAGGCTCTGTGTAACAGAGGCAAACAATCCGGAAGAATAGAGAAAGATTGGTAGGTTAAGTTCAAAAAGTAACAATAAGGAGGATGTTGATGTCACCGCATAGACAGCGCATAACTCAGTGTTGTGAAAAACAACAAAAGTTGAGCGAACTTATGATGTTAATAAAAATGATGATGAGTTGCTCAACAATTATAATAATTCATCTAGCAAACTGTGGGAAATAATCCGCTGAATAATAACTTCATTGTAGTGGGCCCAAAAAAATTGATTTACTTTCATTACATTTGTGATAATATGTCGACTGGCAACTAGATGAATGACTGTGTTTTAGTTCAGCTTTACTGGGCATATTTAAATAATCGGAATATGGATGTTATTGGACCCTTCTCGAATCTTCAGCGGCCGAATCGCGAATAATCTAAGAATCGGAAATTTCACACACTTTCATTGGGGGGGGTTAGCCACACGATTGCTAACCGTCATATGCTTTTGTTTAGCCACAACAGCCGCTGCAAACAGAAATTTTGTTTAATCCATCTGCAGGTGACCGGGAGATTGATTTTTGATTGATGATTTTAAGACACTGTGCTGGTGTGGGCTGGTCCACATGAGAAATGCAGTCTTCCTTAAGCCAAAACACTACCGCTTTTGTCATGCTTGAAATAAAAAAGCTTTATCATCATCATCGGCGTTGCTAAAATCGACCAAACCTGAAAAGTTACCAAGTGTTGCTTTAAGTGAATATTTTGGGGGGGGCCCACTACAATGAAATTATTATTCAATGGATCATTTCCCACTGTTTGCTAGATAAACTATTAATCGCTGAGCAACTCATCATCATATTTATTAACATCAGAAATTCACTCAACTTTTGTTGTTTCTCACAACACTGAGTTATGCGCTGTCTATGTGGTGGCATTAACATCCTCCTTTTTGTTACTATTTGAACTTAAACCTACCAATCTTTCTCTGTCTGGTTTGTTTGCCAAAATATCCAAGTTCATCCATCGACGATGTGTTTGGCGGTAAAGAGTTGGCAGTGGACTCACAGTTGGATTCTATGCTACCCAGTTCTGCAGTTCAAGGTTTGCATCTTGCTGCCTTCTTTTGAGGAGTTTAAAACTGAGTATTCCCCTCAGAAATTGCATTTTTATTCCCCAGCATGTATTTGATTCGTATGTAGTAGTATGGAAAATGGATGTACAGGTTGTACAGTATGACATCAGTTGCTGTCAAGCACTATGTTGGGATCTAGTGGGCGTGCCATTGTTTTCACTGGCATATGAGACAGTTATGACTGAACTCTACCCAGCAACATGTGGCAAATGTGAAATTGTTGTGTCAGACACAAAGCAGAGAATTTCCATCCCACAGTTTTAAAAAAGTCTATTAACTCACATCGTCATCCGAGGAAGGGCTTCGAAGCGTGACCACGGGTGGCACGATGACAGGCCTGTCCTTGCCTAGTGCTGGCATGGCAACCACGGTTCCAGTGACAGGCTGGGGGGAATTTATCTGTAGCAACTGGCTTGGTTGTGACAGCATGAGAGGCTGGCCTAAACAGAGAGGTAACACAAATTAGAATATGGTTGTAAAATAGCCAGACAACACCTTCATCCTGTGTATCCCATCGTAAAGAATGTTGCCTAATAAATTAAAAAGAAATATTTTTTTCCTAATGTGTAATAAAAGTGGAGACAAATGTAAAAAAAAAAAAAAGCCAGTATTTCCATGATGTGGTCACCCTTAATACGGGAATAGATGTCATCAATCAGCAGTGTTGTTAATAACGGCGTTAGAATATAACGGCGTTATTAAAGCCGTCATTTCCTTCAGTAATGAGTAATCTAATTACTTTTCTCATCTTGGCAACGCCGTTACTGAGGCGGGAAAGGCGTGCGTTACTATGCATTGCGATGTTGGTTGACCGACGTGAGAAAAGTCTGAAAAAGACGGACTCACGGAGACGAGAGAGCAGAGCAGGAGTGGGGAGGAGGCAAGGGAGTGTGACGCCGTAGCAAACGCGATGCAACTGTGCTAGGTGGCTCCAATAATATCTGACTGTAGCCGATAGCCTACAAACTACACCCACATGATGCTTTGGTAGATATCACATACAGTGGGGAGAACAAGTATTTGATACACTGCCGATTTTGCTGGTTTTCCCACTTGCAAGCCATGTAGAGGTCTGTAATTTGTATCATCAGTTCTCTTCAACTGTGAGGGACGGAATCTAATTTAACTGCATGAAATAAGTATTTGATACATTACCAACTAGTAAATATTTCGGCTCTTGGTTCTTTTTTAAGAACCCCTCCTGTTCTCCACTCATTACCGGAAGTAACTGCACCTGTTTGAACTTGTTACCTGTATAAAAGACACCTGTTCACATGCTCAAACAAACAAACTCCAACCTCTCCACAATGGCCAAGACCAAAGAGCTGTGTAAGGACATTAGGGATAAAATAATAGACCTGCACAAGGCTGGGATGGGCTAAAGGAAAATAAGCAAGCAGCTTGGTGAGAAGGTAACAACTGTTGGAGCGATTATTAGAAAATGGAAGAAGTTCAAGTTGACGGTCAATCTGCCTCGTTCTGGGGCTCCATGCAAGATCTCACCTCGTGGGGCATCACTGATCATGAGGAAGGTGAGGGATTAGCCCAGAACTACACGGAAGGACCTGGTCAATGACCTAAGAGAGCTGGAACCACAGTCTCGAAGAAAACCATCGGAAACACATTATGCCGTCATGGATTAAAATCCTACAGCGCATGCAGGGACCCGCTGCTGAAGCCAGTGCATGTCCAGACACGTCTGAAGTTTGCCACTGACCATCTGGATGATCCAGAGGATTAATGGGAGAAGGTCATGTGGTCGGATGAGACCAAAATTGAACTTTTTGGTCTAAACTCGGCTCGTCGTGTTTGGAGGAAAAAGAAGGATGAGTACAACCCCAAGAACACCATCCCAACCGTGAAACATGGAGGAGGTAACCTCATTTTTTGGGACTGCTTCTCTGCAAAGGGTACAGGACGACTGCACCGTATTGAGGGGAGGATGGATGGGGCTATGTATCGCCAGATCTTGGCTGACAACCTCCTTCCTTCAGTGAGAGCCCTGACAATCGTGGCTGGGTCGTCCAGCATGACAACGACCCAAAGCACACAGCCAAGGCAACTAAAGAGTGGCTCCGTAAGAAGCATCTTAAGGTCCTGGAATGGCCTAGCCAGTCACCAGATCTGAACCCGATGAAGGCTCTGGAGAAGATCTGCATGGAGGAGTGGGCCAAAATCCCTGCTGCAGTATGTGCAAACCTTGTCAAGGACTACAGGAAACGTTTGGTATCTGTAATAGCAAACAAAGGTTTATGTACCAAATATTAAGTTCGATTTTTGTGACGTATCAAATACTTATTTCATGCAATTAAATGCAAATTTATTACTTTAAAATCATACACCGTGATTTTCTGTTTTTTTGTATTAGATTCCGTCCCTCACAGTTGAAGAGAAGTAATGATATAGATTACAGACCTCTACATGCTTTGCAAGTGGGAAAACCAGCAAAATCGGCAGTGTATCAAATACTTGTTCTCCCAACTGTATATATAGAACTAGATGCAAATGACAGACACGGTGGCATTAGCAACAAGTATAATAAAGAACTAGATGCGTTAGTAAACAGCCGCCATCTTAAGGCAGTAGACTTCTCAAGAAGGCTCTGTTGTAAAGAACTTTCCTAGCGAACCTAAGTAACTTTTTATCTAAAATACTCCTAAATCGGCAAAACTTAACTTCAATCTATCTTGAAATGATGAAACAGTTTTAAAAGTTACACATGTCGAAAATAGACAGAAGGGAACTAATGCAATAACGGGAGCAATTTTAATAACTTTAACGGTTGATTCACAACATTAAATTACTTCCACACATAGCAAAGGTTACTTACTATCTAGTTATCGCAATATCTGCAATACCCCCGTGTCTAGTTAAGTTTAGGATAAAGAATTGGGCTAGGGCCAATTGTCCCAAAAACCTTTTAAACTTCACATTGTGAGACCTGTTTTTTTTTTTTTTTTTTTTTTTTTTTTTTGAGGAAAAAAACAAGAAAATTATCACCAGTTACTTTGACAAGTAACTATGTACTCTTATATTCAGGTAACATTCAGTTACTAACGCAATTACTTTTTGGGAGAAGTAATTTGTAACTGTAATAACTTACTTTTTTAAAGTAAGATTAACAACACTGTCAATCAGCCAATCAAATGCAAGTATCACAGACTGACCGCCCTTCCTCATGACGTCATTAATACTCATTATCATATGCACCTGTCCTCAAGTTTATCAATGTATATGTTCTCAGTTAGCGGAGGTCAAATACATTCACAATTTTCATACTGTACTCATGTCTTTCACATTAAGGTCATTTTATTAGGTGTTGTGTATCCCTTTAAGATAACAAATGCATTAACATAGAATTAAGTTAACATTTTCCCTCACTCATTAAAGAACTAATTCAAGAAGTTTGGAGGTTTTTTTTGTTTGTTTGCCAAACAATGTAAATCAAGGGGGTAGATCAATTAAATTTTTCTTGTCATCTCAAACAAAATACTGATGATTTAAGAGGAAGCCCTATCAGTGTTCCGTTTAAAGAGCCTCTGGCTGCAGCTGGCACAGAACCCGCTCACCACTCATGACCTCCATTAACCCTTGTCTTTCAAATGCCCTCACTATGTTTACAGTTGGAATCCATGTTTACTATCTTTGACCTGTTATTTTTTTAACGTCCACATTCCAAGAGGCGAGGTGTGTTATTCTATGTGGAAAAGTGCAGAACTGCACGTGTGGCCATGTATTAAAACCACTGGTTATATCCAGTAAGGATATAAGCCAGTAATATCACAGAATAAAAAAGCACATTATAGCAGGTGGTAGCACTGCAGGAACTCGGAACTTCCAGGAATTATTCCCCGTAGCAACACAGCGACTAGTAATACGAAACAACCCGTCAAAGCTAATCAAGTGTTAGCCAGCTCCGCTAATTAGTGCGTGTGTGGTGCCAAACACTTCAAAATTAGAGCGATGAAGTCAAATGAATATATCAGCCTCAAGAGACCAGTTTGTTCTTGGTAAAAAGTACATTAAGGCCGAGGACAGGCTACAACCGAACATTAATGTCATTCTTCTTTCTGATTGATGCAAATAGCTCAATTCTGTGGATAATCAAGAGGACATATTAAAACAAATAACAGGCAACTTTGGACTGAAGTCTCAGTTGCATATTTTCATGTACCGGACTTGGCCATCTGCAGCCTCAGCTTTTACCGAGCAGACAACAAGGGAAGCCAAGTTCAAATTCAAGGCAAGAAGAGGTCACGAGATACGCCGCCAACTTGGATGAGGAGTATTTACATTGGCTTGGGTGGTCAAGATGTAACACATATTGAAGAACAGCATGGTAATGCATGAAAATGAAGGTTAGATATAGTTTGGGGGTAAGATAATGGATATTTACATAAAATGCACCACTTAAAGAGACCCAGCTCCTACACATGAATTTTATCAGTAACACAAAAGCATTATTTATTGTAAAATAGCAGCAGATTAATGGTAAATGCAAGAGATTTTGGGGGGACTGGTCACCAGCCTATAAAAGGGAATAAAGACAACCACTCACTTTGTAAACTTAAGTGTCTTCACATTCAAGAGTATTTAGTAATGTGTGGAGAAGAATTTAATCAAGCATTGAAATTGTAATTAAGATGCTTTTAAGTAAAACAGCACTATCCAATTTGCATTTGTTAACTCAATGGCTGGCAATAAACTGGCTGTGAATGATCCTTGCCAGTCTTCCACCAGTTCAAACCGATTGGAGGCACATCACGTCATTGGCAAGGGATACATACCGTAATTTCCCGAATATAAGGCGCACCAGTGTATAATGCGCACCCCAAATTTACTTGTAAAATCTAGGGGAAATTATTGTACCCGTTTATAACGCGCACCCTAATTTTAGCACCAATATATAGAAGAATACAAGAAAAAAAGAGCTCGTGTACAGATACAGAAATGTCATTTTACTGACTGGTGAAACACAGCACAAGCATAGCACATTGGTAGTTCAAAACATTACCATAAACTGACAATATTTACGGTAATAATATGATTTGACAACTTCTCCAACTTACCAGAATCTAGGAGAAAACAAAACAGATGTGACTTTTCTTTTAAAGGCTGCTGTATAACTTGCTCGTTTCATCATGATGAATAAATGTTTTTTCCATGGATTGATACGGTAAAATGAAAGTGAGAAGGTAAGTCGGAAATCCGTGAGAGCTCATCGCTGTCAACACGACAGTAACAACAGGAACTATTGTTATCTGGGTTTGAGTTTCCCGAGGGACAGATATAGTTGACGGACACAGGAAGTCTGTGTGCTTACGTTTGTTATGGTCCGAGTTGCGAAGCTGCAATAAACGTTGACTCAAATGAGTTCAAGAAACTAAATTCTGTGCTTTATGAAGAGTGAAAAAAGCAGAATTTAACACAGACGAAATCATTTGGCCGATTAGAGTGAAGTATTACCGAAACAAAATAGTGACGTCACGTACCGGAATGGTCAGCAACGGGTCGCCGCATACGTTTCTTCAACACAACGTGGCCGTGTCAATGAAAAAAATCGGTTTGTATATATATGTAATATATACATATATTTCTGTCTCAATCCATGTACCCGTTTATAATGCGCACCATGATTTTACAAGTTGATTTTGGGGAAAAAAAGTGCACGTTATATTCGGGAAATTACAGTACATGTACATAGGTATACGTATCCAAAATCTCTATTCATTGGTTATAAATGTGCACTATTAAGCTCTGAAGCCTCCAACCATTGTTTGAGAGGACTTCTTCAAAGGGAGCAATTTGTTATTGGAATAATTTATACAAAAATATTGAATGGAAATATACTTGGCTTTTGCCTAGAAAATATTAAGAAATAAAGTTAAAAGAAATCACTGAAAATACTTCACAGGTGTTATCCTGTAAAGACAACAATGGTTAAATTTAAAATTAATATTGATACATTATGTTATTTTTGTGCAAATGCAAAGGAAACTTTCCCATTTGTTTTGAGAATGTACTTACTCTCACATCTTTTGGGTTGACCTGAACATTTATATAAATTCCAAAGTTGAGCACTCATTGAAAATAGTTTTTAGACATATTTTGTTTGGCCTATCCAATATTGAAGAACCAGAAATGGATAAAAGATACGTTATAAATCCTATTTTAATATTTGCAAAATTTCACATTCACTGTGTAAAATATGCAAATCAAAGGCCAAATTTTCATGTTTTTGGGAAAATATTTTTATATTTGGTCGATTTTTGTTCCTCTTTGAACCCCAAGGCTGTAAGGACCAAAAGACTTTGCAAACAGTACTTGTGTTAAAAATAACCCTGACCGTTTTATTTATTATTTTTGTTGTTGTTTGTTGTAAATATGTTGATTGTATGTGAATTTTTCACCCCATATTCGTATTTATTTTTGTGTGAGTAAAGTTTAAACATTTTTTTTAATACCTTGGGGATACGTGACTTTATTCAAGCTTTCAGAATGGGGATTTTCAACTTTGAAGCAACAGTGTCCTCTGTTGGAGACATTGCAAATTTTGCTTTAAATAAAATAAAATGAAAATTTGTAATAAAACAGTGTTTGTTTTCAAATACAAACACATTTGCTCAATCAAAAGTAAATGATCATGGCAACTGATGTAGATTTCCAAATGACAAAAACCCCAAACCCGAGTGATGCAATCTTGCGTGACACATTGAAGCAAGTGTGCATTCAAACCTGGGGAGGGCGCTGGCTGGATGCTAATCGGCGCTGCTTTTACCACAGGCAGCATGGTGGTCTGCAAGGGCTGAATGATGATTGTCTTTGGTGGCAAGCGAGCAGGAGTGTGTGTCAGAGGCACCGCTGCGATTACCGGTTTGGGTTGGATGGAAACTTTGGCGCTCAATTGAATAGGCCTGTTGCTTGATGGTGCGAGTTTAGCTGTGGAAAAGAACATTCTGGTATTAAAAGGGTACTATTTATTGCAAATATTTTTAAGTTTATGTACATCACAGTGCTGGAATCATTTCCTGCACTGGTATTAAAAGTAAAGATACACGATAATATCGGTCACCGATAATTATCGGCCGATAATGGCAATTATGACGTCACACAGATAATCCAGATAATAAAAAAATTCAACCGATAATGCAATCCGATAATTATATACTTGATTTTGCCTCCAAATGTGCGCAACCAAAGAATTCAGCACACCGCCTCCTCAACCCCTCCCCTCTCTGAAGCCCCTGAGGCAGTAGATAATCAAATTCTTAAATCAATATTCTGTAGCCACAAATATTATTCAAAATCTTTCCTTCTTCAAGTTTTTTTTTTTTTTGGGATTAAGTATAAATCAATATTCTGTAGCCACAAATATTATTCAAAATCTTTCCTTCTTCAAGTTTTTTTTGGGGGGGGATTAAGTATAATAATGTATTGCTTAAAACAAGGCTGTTAAGATTATATAATATTTTCAGCTAGCTATTTTTCTTCCAAGAAATCTGAGAGAAATACACTTGAAGCGATCGCAGATAATTTCACTTATTGCCAATAGATTTACACTTAAAACTGACTAGTTTTAAGGAGGTGTGTTTTGCAGCGGATTAATGTTATATATGTTAGGAATGGCTTACTTTTAAACGCATTTTTGTGTAACTTAGGTATTTACTCTGTAATTGTTGCCAAAGGTTTACCATTACACAATGTCAGACAATCTGTCACTATTTAGATGTTTGAATTGACGACTTGTTCATACTTTATGTTGAAAAAAAGAGCAATAAATTATATTTTTGCACAGTAATATTTTCTTTTGTGTATACTTTAAAATTTTACATAAATCTTTTAATAGAATTATCGGCTTGACATTATCGGTTATCGGTTGGAATGAGGAGGAAATTATCGGTTATCGGTATCGGTTGAAAAATGCATTATCGTGCATCACTAATTAAAAGGGTACTATTTATTGCAAATATTTTTAAGTTTATGTACATCACAGAGCTGAAATCATTTCCTGCACTGTCATTTCAAACACTGTCCTGTTTTTGAATTGGAAAAAACGAATAAATATATATGGCTGAAAACACAGACAAGGCTGAAAAAGCAGTTTCTGCTCTTGCACCCCTCTTAAAAATAAACTGCTGTATTTTAAGCCAAAAGAACTGTTGTTTTTGATAGAACAATATGTCTATATGCTGCAATAGCAGGTTCATGGTGCATTAAGCCCCCAAACTATTTTTAATGTGTCCGTTTTACCCTGGAGACCTCCGTTTACAGACGTCGCGCAACTGCTTTTGTTTCAAGAATTCTATTTATTATTCGAAATGTCAGTCATTGTTAGCTTGGAATCAGTAATAGATGTCTAATATTTAGTAAAAAAAAAAAAAAAAAAACGACTTTGAAAAATTATTCACTCGCATATTTTAAACTTTTAAACAAATTATGTCACAATGAAAAAAATAATGTCTGTAAATAAGTCATGGATATTTACCTCATAACTATCAATTAATTGTATTTTTTGTTACCGTCGCATTTCCCCATATTTTAGATAATAAATAATTGATCTAAACAAAGAAAAATTGGAAAAAAGAAAAAAAAAAAAAACGTTTAAAAGGGTAAATGAATGAAAAAGAAAATCTCGACCACTCCTTGATGTCTGCGATTCCTGCATCGCGACCCTTGTTATATTACTATGTTTCACCCATGAAATCCCCCAAAAATCCGACTGTGGCCATTCATAGCTGTGTCTTGACACTCGGTGATACATGCTACATGGAGTTTTTGGACCGAAAAGAGGAAAGTATGCGATAATATCTCGTTAAAATCATGGCGTCTTTAATTATGCTCTCTCATGCTCTCATTTCCAGTTAGTTTTGCTGTTTAAAACAAATCCTTAAAAATGCCCTCCTGTTCAATATGTTTCTTCCCCCAGAAAATGGAGATTTTAAGCTTTCCAATAATGATACATGCATACAGGACAATTTTGAAATTTGGCCAAATTAGGGGTCTCACAGCGGAACTTCAAGTCACCTGAGTGTTTTCCGACATATATATTTTTTACCCGATTTATGAATGATCAACCGAAAAAAAAAACAACAACTAATGGACAGAGTAACTCCTTAATTATTCAAATAATAGCTGAAGCTTTACTCACGATACAATCATTGCTTTAGTATTCTGACTTTATGTTATGTGTGGGGTTAGGTGCAATGCACTTTGAAGAAAAATGCACGGAGAACATCATATAGAAAAGACTGTACAGTGGTTTTACAGCTGGGCAGGTGACCAAAGAAGCTCCGCTAACATTGTTTTAATGCAGTGCGTCTCAATTATTTTCTGTTACGCCCCCCCAGGAAGACGTAAACGTTCTGCGCCCCCCCTCCAACTCTCTGCTGCCACAGTATACTGTAGTATCAGCTGTCTATAAAATTCTTATCATTATAAGTACACCTCTGCATAACATTGTGTCCTTTTTAATATTAAAGAAGTAAAAAAAATTTTTTAAAAAACAAAAAAAAACAACACATCCATACTATAAAAATAGACTCGAGATACATTTTTTAACCATTTGACTCTGAAAAAAAATAAAATCTATAAATAATCCTAAATTCAAATTGATTAGCAACTTTTACTTGCTAGGACAATATGCCAAACTATTAGACTGGAAAAAAACAAAAAATAATAGAACAAAAACAACAGTGTCATTGGATGGAGAGACAGTGTTTTTTGGCTGCGGGCAGTATCAGCTCCTTTGCTGTGGTATTTGGTTATTTTGCATTGAGCAAATTGGTATGCCTCCTTATGTGATGCTGACAATGCTCGCTGGTTTACTGTCGTAACACTGACAAAGCGGGACAATTGTTGGCAATATTTGGCACGTTTTCGCTGGGAAAAAAAAAGAATTCCTGCTGTCCGCTGCGAACATTTTTAGACAAAGTAAACAGACTGGTCTTTCCTCGTCTCTAACTGTACTAAAATTCAAAGCCAAAAGCCAAATGATACATACTGTGGTGGCTACCACTACCACCACAATTTAGTGTTTCAAGATTTAGTTAATTATTTATGTGATATTTTTTTGGACATGTATTTTCTAATGGGTGCACACTTTAGTTAATGATTTGAGTTAATGACCACAGCTGTGGAAGATCTGGCACCTACCATTCTGAAGGAGTTATTTAAGTTGATTTAATTATGATTGTTTGGAGTAAAGTTTTCACTGTTTGTTTAAATGTACATTAGTTAATTATTGTTTGAATATATGTATATTTTCCATCTGTTGTATGTTTGGTTAATTTGTCATACCTCCTTCAGGTGGTCGTTAGTAGAGTCCGCCCTGATTTAAACAGCCACAGAGATGTGTCTGGAGGTCAGGTCAGTTTGGTTGCAGCCTTTTGTTATGTTGGCCTCTTTTATGTTGGGCCCAAGGTTTGTGTTAAACTGTTTATTTTGTGACTTTATTCAATGGAATTTTTACCTAAGTTGAAACACCAGTGTCCGCGTGTATGTCGGTCCACTACACATACGCTTCATCATATTTCTTTGTCTTAGCTTTTCATATATCCAGTGCTTTTTGCTGTGTGCTCTTGTTTGGTTCAAAAATACTGCGTTTATGCTGAAAATGAGAGCGCCACTGCCACCCACTCAGTGGATGTGCAATTACACTTTATTCTAGTATGGCGAAAAAGTATGTTCCCCAAGTCGCATGCGCCACCCCCAGCATCGCTCCGCACCCCCTGGGGGGGCCTGCCCCACTATTTCAGAAGTACTGTTTTAATATAAAGACATATGTATATGAAAATCCATCCGAATTGGCTCACCTCTAGCGGTCTGGCTGGGCCTCTTCAGCGCTTTTTTTGGCGTAGGAGGGATTTCAAAAAAACCACTGGACTCTGAGCACACAGATACCGGAGAAGGCTGTGACTGTGGAGACAGAGCTTCATCCTACAGGGAGAAGATATGGAATCAGTATGTTGATTTACAAGTGCCCTCACACAAGTTTTGAGAAGTCACTGTACAAAAAAAACCAAACACAAAAGTACTGAATGAAAACTTGCATAAAGCAGACATTAGATGACTCAGTGAGACAACACGCATAAAAATACAAAATCGGCTAATTTATTCAAATTCGCTGTTGTTTAATACGTTTTGACATTTGTTTTTTACAATAAATGGCTATTTTTCTTCACAAATTACATTAATTCACACTTTATAAAACTATTTGATTTCGTTACATTTTTTTACAATCTTATGGGCATCCAAAACAGTAGTTACAAAAAAAGCAATTAATTTGTTATTAATCATGTGATTAATCACGATTAATAAATGTAATCACTTGACAGCTCGAATTATAACAAAATTCCTGAAAGTTTATTATCTTTCGATCTGTAAAAATATAAATATTTCAACACATATAACGTCATCGTACTGAAAATCTAATTGTTTAAATTTGCAGATATACCAGTGCGGTTTATACCTTAACTCAAGCTAAGAAAATGTTTGTCCTTATTATGACAGTTTGGAAACATCTGCCCTTTAAATTCTGCTAATTTGACAGGACCTGCCAACACTTTTTGTAGTAAATTAAACAACGAGGATGCGCGGTCCCGCTTGGGAGGACAGCAAATATACTAGGCTGACAAGGTGTTTACAGTTTTTGCTTAATAACTGTCTCTCAGGAGTGCATCGTGCACAAGTGTACCGAAAGTGTGTCTGTCAGCCAAGAGCATCTGTCCATTTTTGGATCCCAACTAAATATTTGCACATATGGAAATCTGACAGGAAATGGGGGGAAGCAAGGGTCACATTTGCATTGGAAATGTTCCAGTCAAAAGGAGAAAACTAAGGTGTGAGGTCACTGGACTTACGTGTAAGGAGTATGGGGACAGCGTCTCCGCAGCTGTGGGGGAGGGGATGGAACTCATGGTGTGAGAAGGTGACAGAGAATGTGCACTTGCCTCACCATCTGGATGCACAGGGACAAAGACACACAGGACATTGGTGTTTAGAAAATGTATGGAAACACCTAGCAATACTTCTTTGTTTGGCCTCGCCTTGAGCTTAGTTTTACAAGCCCTTTATCAATAGCCAACACCTGCATTTCTTGTGTTTAAGTCAACAGTCACATTAACATTAACTTAGGTCATTCCTCTCAGTTAAAAGCGACTGGATGTCGATGACAGTCAGTGGAAGCCAATAAGTTAATAAGCACGCAGATCTAGTTGAAGGGGGAAAAAAAGAAGCAAAATACTATACACCACTCTTCTTAAATATACCTAGGTTAAATTTGGTGATAAGCATTGCTTTGTGTTTTGTTATTTGTTTTTGTTTTAAGATATATTAAATATTTTGACATCTCAAGCACCTATCAAATCCTTTCTAGGACAAATGTTCAATGAAAATCACTCAACCAACTCACTTGATTGAACGTACTAAACACAAATGGGCTAAAATTTATCTGGAGTAGGGCTGGACATCATTTGAAACAACTCCAGTTCCGATTCCGGTTCCATGTTTCGATTCCTGTTCCAAACGATTCTCGATTCCGATTCTTTTAAGATGCAGGGTCAAAAAAAAAAAAAAAAAAAAGGCAGGGTCAAAAAATCTAGTTTAAAATTTTATTAGTTTATGTTAATGTATTAACTAGGGCTGTCAAACGATTAAAATTTTTTATCGAGTTAATTGCAGCTTAAATTAATTAATTCAAACCATCTATAAAATATGCCATATTTTTCTGTAAATTATTGTTGGAATTGAAAGATAAGACAAGATGGATATATACATTCAACATACGGGACATAAGTACTGTATTTGTTCATTATAACAATAAATCAACAAGATGGCATTAACATTCTGTTAAAGCGATTCATGGATAGAAAGACTTGTAGTTCTGAAAAGATAAATGTTAGTACAAGTTATAGAAATTTTATATTAAAACCCCTTTTAATGTTTTTGTTTTAGTAAAATTTGTAAAATTTTCAATCAAAAAATAAACTAGTAGCCCGCCATTGTTGATGTCAATAAATACACAATGCTCATGGGTGCTTAAGCCCATAAAATCAGTCGCACCCAAGCGCCAGCAGAGGGCGACAAAACCCCCCAAAACACAAGTAACAAGTGGACATTGTGACACTGTGCTGTCATTTTAATCTGTTTGAGCGGGGCATGTGCGTTAATTACGTCAAATATTTTAACGTGATTAATTTAAAAAATTAATTACCGCCCGTTAACGCGATAATTTTGACAGCCCTGGTCTTAACGTCTCGATTTTTAAAAAAATTATATGAATTCGAAATGTTTCATTATTATTTATATGAATTTAAAATTATTATCATTATTATTCATTTTTACTAATACAATTAATATGAAATTTATAAATTATATGAACTTCTCACAGGGTTACTTTTAACCTGTTTATAAATATCAGTCTTTGAACTCGAATGTGATGACGTTTCTTTCCACAGGAGTGCACTTTCACAAAGATTTATTTTTCAAAAGCTCACGGAGAAAACATTTTACTTATATTCTTTTGCCATTCATGTACCTTAGCGGGAGCTACAATGAAGCATTAGTATAAATTCTTCTATTTATTATAATTTGATGTAGAAGATGCAAAATAATAAGGTTTCCTTATTTGTAAAAAACGATTCTGGTGTGTTTAAAGACACATGCAATGTTAATGTTGTGACGATACCAGTTAGGCCAGTGAGTGGCGCTGTAGGAGTGTGTACGTATAATGCGGGGAAGAAGAGAGCGTCTGGCTAGGATGATTTGTGATGTGATGCTATGTTTTCACTGCAACGAGTTCATTAAAAAAGTAATCGAATGCTTCATATGGCTGCTTCTTTCTAGATAAACAACACAACAGATTCCAAAACAAAAATTCTTTTAATACTGTTGATTTTAACGGGGGTGTCCACTGCTTTAAGATGGCGGCTTTTTACTACCGCTAGCGAGTCTTTCATTTTGCATCTATTTCTCTTTATATGTTCTAACGCCGCAGAGGCTGTCATTTCGCATCTAGTTCTATATACATGATATCGAGTATAGCCCGACGTAATAAATTCTCATACTATTTTCCATCCATCCATCATCTACTGCTTAATCCGGTGTCAGATCGTGGGAACAGCAGAAGACAGACGTAATGAATTGTTTTACTTACCTGGTCCTGACGGCGCAGCATGTCAACTACGTAGCACTCGGCTAGCTTTGCACTTGGCACTTAGGCTATATTCCATGAAGCCGGTCGTGCATAATTGGTCGTGCAGCAACCTTTGCACATGATATAGTAGTGTTGCAAATGTTGCACTGAGCTGACTGGTCATTTGTTTTGTAAAGTTAAGCCAAACTTTTGAGCACCGCCGCACCGTGTCCATGGTTGTAATCAAGTTGCAATGCACAAACATGCGCTTCTGGTGGCTTCTACTTCGTGGTTTTCGGCAGCATTTTTTTCCGCTCGGCAGTCAGGGCATTGAAACATGGAATCGAAATTTAAAAATTCGAACGGTTCCGGGAGAACCACAGTGCCAAAACCGTGTCCCATCTATGCCTAACCCTAATCTGGAGTTATTGTATCACATTTAAAGAATTGCAAATAATTTTTGTTACTACTCCATTTAACAAAATGCCAATTTTTGCTCATGTGTCCTAGGTAGAGTTGTACGCTGGAGCCTCCCTGCTTGAATCCGATTCAATCAAATGAAGCCACACCCACACACCATCTGCAATCTGCCAAAAAGTGAATCCATTTATGGCAATTGTCTCAAAAGCGGTTCATTTCATTTCAGAAAGCCTTGGTTTCTCCATCCCTAGTTTTAGGCACCCTATATAATTCCTTACCCAATTGTCACAATCCATGTCGATTTACCTGTGCAAGTACTGCTTGTGTAGTAGCCATCAGTCCATGCAGGTGTAGGAATATCAAAGTCAAGATCTGGAGCCCCGCAAATCTAAAGTTTAAAAAAAAGAACATTTACTTATAGAAAAAGGACATTTTTCTTGAACACATATTAGAGCAAGAATGACCAGGTAGTTACAGGCAAATAAAAGCTGCTTACTATGCTTCTTTCTAAGCCTAGCCATTCCCTCAAAGACTTGTGGGTACACCTTCCGAGTAGCAGCCATGACATATACAGTATATTTATTCTCTGTGGTGCATATTTAATTTTACAATGGATGGAGTTTAGCCTCCTTTTAGTAAGTAGGAAAAAATGTTGTTGTTTTTTTTACACACTTCACAGAAAAGTCATGCAAATCATGAATTCACCAACTATGTAAAGTCACAGTTGCCACTCAGAAGTTCTACCAGAAAGTTTTTGCACCTTCCAGATGGGGAAACCGTGACTTTACATTGTTGGTCATCATGGCATGTGCGTGAACTAGGTAAAGTCATGGTTGCTACTCAAAAGGTGTACCCAAAAGTCTTTGTGCATGTGAATGCTGCAATGTGAATGTTCAGTTAACACACAAAACATTGAGCGTGACTTGATCTGCCTACTAAAGGAAAGTTAAGACTTCTTTGTTGAATCTCGCAAGGGCAGAATAAACTTTAATCAAATATTAATTTATTCAGTATAAAACTAAGCCCTATAAGAGTGTTCAAAGAGCCGCATGTTGCTCCGGAGTCGCAGGTTGCTGACCCCTGGCAATATCGATTTTATTGCATCAATTTGTGTTTTTCATTGAGGATCATTTTTTCTTTATTTTTTTTCTAATCATTGATCATTTTAGCGAAAAAAACTAACAAACTTTTATATTTAGCCCATATTGTCCAGCCCTACTTCTTTGTATACAGCATTTGGCAAATACACATTCCTTGTGTTTTGTCAATGATGGTGATGACAAAAGTCCTATAACCAAACCCAGCCGACACGTGAGCGAACTCCGTGTGCAGATTGTTAACATCATGGTTTGAAATCCACTTGCTAGTGGGGTTTTCCAACTATCAAGTTGTCAACTCTTTGTGCTAGTTATAACAGCAGATATTCCAATTACCCGTTTTACAAGTTTGGTCAACTGCTATTCAACGCAACATGAAGGAACTGCAAAGTAAATTTCACATAGGTGCCCAAACTGAGATGAATGATTATGGTGTTCAATAATCATTCCATAAACCCAGTACAAATCTGTATAGTCCATTGATTAATGGAGATACATACATACATACAGTGGGGCAAATAAGTATTTAGTCAACCACCAATTGTGCAAGTTTTCCTACTTGAAAAGATTAGGGAGGCCTATAATTGTCAACATGGGTAAACCTCAACCATGGGTGAGAGAATGTGGAAAAAAAAACAGAAAATCACATTGTTTGAATTTTAAAGAGTTTATTTCCAAATTAGAGTGGAAAATAAGTATTTGGTCACCTACAAACAAGCAAGATTTCTGGCTGTCAAAGAAGTCTAACTTCTTCTAACGAGGTCTAACAAGGCTCCACTTGTTGCCTGTATATTAATGGCACCTGTTTTAACTCATTATCGGTATAAAAGACACCTGTCCACAACCTCTGTCAGTCACACTCCAAACTCCACTATGGCCAAGACCAAGGAGCTGTCGAAGGACACCGGAGACAAAATTGTAGATGTGCACCAGGCTGGGAAGACTGAATCTGCAATCGGTAAAACACTTGGTGTAAAGAAATCCACTGTGGGAGCAATTATTAGAAAATGGATGACATACAAGACCACTGATAATCTCCCTCGATCTGGGGCTCCATGCAAGATCTCACCCCGTGGCGTCAAAATGATAACAAGAACGGTGAGCAAAAATCCCAGAACCACACGGGGGGACCTAGGCTACTACTATCAGTAACACAATGCGCCGCCAGGGACTAAATTTCCTGCACTGCCAAACGTGTACCCCTGCTGAAGAAAGTACAAGTCCAGGCCCGTCTGCGGTTCGCTAGAGAGCATTTGGATGATCCAGAAGAGGACTGAGAGAATGTGTTATGGTCAGATGAAACCAAAATAGAACTTTTTGGTAGAAACACAGGTTCTCGTGTTTGGAGGAGAAAGAATACTGAATTGCATCCGAAGAACACCTTACCCATCACATGGGGGTGGAAACCTCATGCTTTGGGGCTGTTTTTCTGCAAAGGGATCAGGACGACTGATCTGTGTAAAGGAAAGAATGAATGGGGCCATGTATCGAGAGATTTTGAGTGAAAATCTCCTTCCATCAACAAGGGCATTGAAGATGAGACGTGGCTGGGTCTGTCAGCATGACAATGATCCCAAACACACAGCCAGGGCAACAAAGGAGTGGCTTCGTAAGAAGCATTTCAAGGTCCTGGAGTGGCCTAGCCAGTCTCCAGATCTCAACCCCATAGAAAAACGGTGGAGGGAGTTGAAAGCCAGTGTTGCCCAACCACAGCCCCAAAACATCACTGCTCTAGAGGATATCTGCGTGGAGGAATGGGCAAAATACCAGCAACAGTGTGTGAAAAGCTTGTGAAGAGTTACAGAAAACGTTTGGCCTCCGTTATTGCCAACAAAAGGTACATAACAAAGTATTGAGATGAACTTTTGGTATTGACCTAATATTTTTTTTCCACCACGATTTGCAAATAAATTCTTTAAAATTAAACAATGTGATTTTCTCTTTTTTTTCCCCCTCCACATTCTGTCTCTCATGGTTGAGGTTTACCCATGTTGACAATTACAGGCCTCACTAATATTTTCAAGTGGGAGAACTTGCACAATTAGTGGTTGACTAAATACTTATTTGCCCCACTGTACGTACATACATCACAACGTATTATTGGGGGAGGAGGAGCATATTGTTTCCTTTTAATGTTCAAATTGTGACAGGTCTGCTACAAAATATCTTTCTTTTTGTAATGGAAACGATAAAAATAATTCTGCCTACAACAGCTCACAAAAGTCCTTAATTTCATCTATCATTTTGTAAAGATGCATTACTCACATAGTCTGGGTTCTCAAGGGACTTGAATAAATCATCTGCATCTCCCAGGGAGGCAAGTTCATCAAAAAGACTCAGGTCTACGGGAAAAGGAAAATCAATATTTAACAGGTTGAATAATACCAAGAGAAACAATACACTTTGATTTACTGGCAATATATTTGTGTTGGATTGTACATCACTGATGATAACAGTATTTAAAGTAGAAAAGTTTGTACACTGTAAAGTTGGCCTTGAGGTTACTTCGAAAACATTTGCCTCACATGTGCTTAAAAGGCGAGTGCTACTATTTTTCTGCTTGTTTGACAGCGATCAATGTTAGAAAAGTTTATTGAAACTGAATGCCTTAGAACTGAACCTCTCTAATTCACACATAAACATGTTAGTGATATGTTTTTTTGGTGTGTCACATGGTTTCAACATGCAGAACATTACAGTTAATTTCTCACGATATACAGTCGATCCCTCGTTTTTCGCGGGTAATGGGGACCAGAACCCGCCGTGATAAGTGAAAAACTGCGAAGTAGCGCCTCCTCACCGCAAAAAAAAAAAAAATGTGTGCGTGTGTTCAACGTATTTATTCAGACTTATCATAGGAAAAAGATACATATAAGATGTTTTTTACCTTTTTCCCCAAAGTATATTTAAAAAAAAAAAGTATTATTTATGTATATATATATTAGAGCTGTCAATATTATCGCGTTAACAGGCGTTAATGAATTTTTTAAATTAATCACGTTAAAATATTTGACGCAATTTTACGCGTTAATTTTTTAAATTAATCACGTTAAAATATTTGACGCAATTAACACATGCACTAAATGACCCGCTTGCACATTGCCTCAAACAGATTACAATGAGGCCGTTTATGGACATTAAGAGTGAAGAGAACGCCACCGGCCGCATGGGGGCAGCGCCGTTCCATACTCATGTTATTTCTTCTAAACGTGGGAGAATCGGTAGCTGTGAGACATTCATGCTGTATTCACAATGCAATGCAAATTGCTATTTGTGCTCAACACATATTTCGGTAAGTTTTCTTTCTTTTAGTGGCAATTATGTGTCTCTTGTTGTATTTGGGGTAAGAAAAGCACAACAAAAATAATATGTTGTATTTGGGGTAAGATAAGCACAACAAAAATAATATTCCTATCTCTCCCAAAAAAAATAATGTTCACAAAAAGAAAAGCACTTCAGTCTATAGTAATGAGGCCCTATTCTGACACACAGTTAAACAACAATGCAAAATGAACTGGCATTCCATATCAAAATAGCTATGCAAAATACACGTAAAACTTAGACTTTGGTCACTCTATTTTTATTATTGTTATTTGTATTATTATTATTATTATTATTATTATTATTATAATAACTCTACGTTTGATTGAAAATTTTACAAATTTTATTAAAACGAAAACATGAAGAGGGGTTTTAATATAAAATTACTATAACTTGTAACTATAACAATTATCTTTTAAGAACTACAAGTCTTTCTATCCATGGATCACTTTAACAGATAGAATGTTAATAATGCCATTTGTGGATTTATTGTTACATTAAACAAATACAGTACTTATGTACAGTATGTTGTATGTATATATCCGTCGTGTGTCTTATCTTTCCATTCCAACAATAATTTACAGAAAAATACGGCATATTTTAGAGATGTTTTGAATTGCAATTAATTGCGATTAATGAATTTTTAAGCTATAATTAACTCGGTTAAAAATGTTAATCGTTTGACAGCCCTAATATATATATATTTAAATGGTTTATAAACATTAAATGTAATAATTATGATAAGTTTTAAACATGTACTTATCCCACAGAAATATTTATAAACAAGAAAAAAAGTACACGCCCAATCCATTTAAAAAAAAAAGGCTTGTCTATATTAAATGCTTCATTGAGTGAGTCCGCTCCAGCTGCACACACAATGATCATTTCAACAATCAGTTTAACAGGTTGAACGATGATTGACGCGTGCGGCGCTTCAAAGGTCGAGTCTATGGCAAGATCAAAGCTTAACCAGCTGTCAATCAACTCCAGTTCACTCTCTGACAAACAAAGAGCAGGGAGAGTGAGACTACGCTTAAGGCAGCTCATCCAGATTTATTCATTTATTTGTTCTTTAATGGAAAAAAAATCTGTGATGGACTGAGGGTGCGAAGTAGCAAGGGATCACTGTAGAAATAAACTGCAATAAAATGCCAAAACTTTTGAGCAGTAGAGTTGAATATGTAATTGTTTTCTCAATCATTATAAGTATATACGTATATATTTGTGAGATTTTGCCTGCATGAAAATTGTGGGTGTCGCTGTTAAGTTTCTCATTCCAAAAAGTACGTGGGCTAACATTTATCTGGAATTTATTAGGTTCACAACTCTTTTGATAATGTGTTAATACAGATCATTTGCCATCATAATCTTGATATGGATTACTTAATTTGTCTCATATCTACTTCTTTTAAGCCTATAAAGTTGGCTTTTATGGGGATGACATTGTATATGTAGAATGCGTTAGAACTCCCTTTATGTCTTAAGTACTGTTACACTGTGTAGTTTTAAGAAATATATATCTATATATATGACACTTATAGAATATATGAAATACTCAATGATTTAATTACAACGTAAAAATCAAAACAACTACCTGAAGAAATTGGTAAATACTAGGGCTGTCAAACGATTAAAATTTTTAATCGAGTTAATTACAGCTTAAAAATTAATTAATCGTAATTAATCGCCATTAATCATAATTCAAACCATATAAAATATGCCATATTTTTCTGTAAATTATATATATATTCTGTAAAATAAATTGTTGGAATGGAAAGATAAGACACAAGATGGATATATACATTCAACATACGGTACATATTAAGGACTGTAGTGGGCATTTCACTCTACTGTCATTTAAATTTGTCTATGCTGTCCTCACTCCGAAGCGTCTACTTTTTCCAAAGCTAGACAGCTAGTGAACGACGCCTTAATAATCAGACTTCTTCCTTTTTCATCTGAATTATTAATAAAATGGCCTCAAACCATTGTCCTCTTTAGACCGTCGTAAAACTACAAAAAAAAGTACACAAGCATTGCATTAGCAACAACGTTAGCTTAGCACGCTATACAGGTTCACTAAACATAAACAAAAAGCGTCTCATACAAAAAATATAACATTTCGCTTACTAACATAATATGTACATTCTTTACAACAACCATACTTATGGACAAATCTTGTCCAAGGATCATATAAGCACAACATTACAACGTAAGCATCAGCCCGAGAAGTCGTGCAGCCATATAGACCCTACCCACCGACGTCACAAAACCACGTGCTCGCTGTATGGTTCCGCCCACTTGTCCGTCATTTTGTCTCTGTATTAGCATTGGTTTCAATTGATCGAGGAATTTAAAATGCATTTCATGGAAGACCCGGTGCTTTCTGATGCCTAAAACTCACTGGATGTGTTGCATAAAAGGCGTTATGTGGAAAAGCTTCGTTCTATACAGTCGCCAGATCCATATTTGATGCCCAAATCGATGTTTTTCGACCCACTGTCTTCGCCTTGTCTGCCTGACATCTGCTACGCTGATATTTACAATTATCTTGTCCACACAAAATCAGCCTATTCTCACGAAAATTTGAAAAACTTCAAGAGCTTGGAGGCTTATAAATACTTCGTTGCTGGTTGGGTGAAACAGGTCCTCGTTCGGCAGGAATCTATCTTTTGCTTGGAAAGGTGAGTTACGAATTTTTCAATTTAAAATCTTTTGTTATTGCTAACATCCACTGTCAAGTCTAATGTATTTCATGTCGTTTGTCAATGGAGTTAAGGCTTTTAATGTTTATATGGTTTAGCGATAGCACTCTCACTACATACATACGTGTATGTTGTCGGCGATTAGCCTAGCAATGATCTTAATTGTGGTTATTTGTCAGCCCAAAACCCTCTAAGTATATCTTAAATGCATCTTACCGGATATAAAATGTACATACATAGTCTGTGGTGATTTTTTGGTGCCCAGTTTTCACGTCGAATTGCAGCCGTCCATTTCGCTCTCCTCTTTGGATCCCTCGGAATACGGTAAAACTTCAAGTCTGTCCTTCCATCTTCTCTGTTAGTGCAACCAACAGCCACACACGCCTTCACCATTTTGATTATTAATGTTAAGGAGCAGAAAAACACGCCGTAAATAGGAGGAATGTACGTAGCCGTAACAGGTTAACACTATGTTTTGACGGACAATTGGGCGGTACCATTCAGGAGAGCGGAGTTGTGACGTCACGTGGGTAGGGTCTATTGAACTGGCAAGAAGACAATAAACCATGTCGCAAAGCGACCACAAGAGTTCGCTGTTAGACGGCACAAAAAGTCTTGCTGTGAAACTTACCAAAAGGCAGAATACTGTCTGAGCGGGACATGTGCGTTAATTGCGTCAAATATTTTAACGTGATTAATTTAAAAAATTAATTACCGCACGTTAACGCGATAATTTTGACAGCCCTAGTAAATACATCACGCAACAATGTATCAGACCGAAATTAAATGTTGATCAAAGACACACTCAGTCTACATTATGAGCATGTTATTTTTACACAAACTGACAAAATAAATTCAACAGGTTAATTTATATGTATTTTCGTGATGAGTGTTGATTGTAATTACGCATGAATTGGGGGGTTATTGCAATATGTTTATAATTTTGTATTACTATTTTCCTATCAGAAAAATCGTTATCACAAATCAAACTGCACATTTGATTAAAAAGATCTCAAAAGTTGTAAACTGGAACCAGCATATTTATCGTTGCTTTCAAACACAACCTATTACATCATCGCATCATTTCCAGTTAGCTAATGCTAACGCGTGCTAAACGTCAACCACAAGGTTCGCTACATCTCGATACATGCATATTTTTATATTAGAGCTTATCTAAAGACTATTATAGAGACCATGTAGATTTGTTTATGGTCTTGGGTAGCTATTATGCAACAATTATCTCTATCAAAGAAGGCATTTCTAGAAAAACTTACCCCATTCGCCTCCCTGGTCGATGGAGAAGCCCGTCTCTGGGTTCATTATGAAACAACTTTCAGGGTTCTCGAGGTTTAAAGTTAAGTCGGACGACATCTTCATTCGGATTCATTAGTAGGTTTATTGTCCAAATTTGCGAGGAGATGTGAAAAACCTGTACTCAACAAACGAATATGACCGGAAGGAAAGTGTTCTTTATGACGTTTGACACGTCTTTATTAAAGGGACGACGGGCTTCACAGTAGGACAAAAAAGTAACATGGAAGGTGCATTGCTGTGACGTTAATTGGTCACACGGTGGCGTAACTGTGCTGCAAAATAGACGTGAACAAACGATGGCGTTAGATTAGAATTGATTAAATACAATTTTGCCTGTTTCATCATAGGCACGTCAAAAGAACTGAGAGATTTAACAATAGCATTTTTTTAAAATTAGCATTCAAAGCACATACAGTTACTGCATATATTTTAGATTGGTGTGAGAATTTTGAAGCGTTTACACTGTAGAACATAAATGTCCCCCTATAGTACAGTGAGGAGCAGAAGTATTTGCTCTTCTTGTGATTTTGCAAGTTCACCCACTTAGAAAGTAAGTAGAGGTCTGAAATCTCAATCATAGATGCATTTCCAGTCATAGAAACATAATATTTGTATGATTTAAAAAAAAAAAAAAATATTTGGAATTTACTGGGGTTTATAAGTATTTGTACCCCTGAGAAAATGAGAGCTAATATTTAGTGCAGAAGCTTTTGTTTGCAATTACAGAGGTCAGACGCTTTCTGTAGTTCTTCACCTGGTTTTCACATATGGAAACAGGGATTTTGGCCTATTTCTCCACACAAATCTTCGCGAGATCTGTCAGGTTTTCGGGGCTGTCAATGAGAAATACAAAGTTTCAGCTCCATCCAAAGATTTTCTATTTGAATGAGGTCCGAAGACTGGCTAAGCCACTCCAGAACCTTCATATGCTTTTACGCAGCCACTCCTTGGTCAGCTTGGTTGTGTGCTTTGGATTATTGTCATGTTGCAAGATCCAGCCACGACTCATCTTCAAGTCTCTGACTGAGAGAAGGAGGTTGTGCCTCAAAATCTGACGATATATTTTTCCATTCATCCTCTGTTTTATATAGTAAAGTCGTCCTTTCCCCTTTGCCGAAAAGCAGCCCTAAGGCATGAGGTTTCCACCCCAATACGTCACAGTGGGGATGGTGTTCTTGGGATTATACTCATCCTTTTTTTCCCTCCACACACGACGAGTTTGCACCAAAAAGTTCTACTCGATTATTCTCAAAAGGTTTTACTGACAGTAGCCTTTGAAACTGCATCCAGCTCACTTAAGGTCATTGACCAGCTCCTGCTGTGTAGTTCTCGGCTGAGCCCTCACTTTTCTCATTATAAGTGATGCCCCACGAGGAGAGATTTTACATGGAGCCCCAGTCCAATGTAGATTATCAGTCATGTTTAGCTTTTTCCTGTTTTACTAATTTTAAAAAAAAAATGCTGCAACTGTTGATTTATTATTACCAAGCTGCTTTCCAATTGTCCCATAGCCTTTTCCAGCTTTTTGGAGTGCAACCATTTTTTCTCTGGTATCTTTCAAAAGCTCTCTGGTCTTGCCCATGGTAGCAGTTGGATTATAACTCACTGTGGGGTGCACAGGCAATAATGAGCTCAAACGGGTGGTGGGTGGGCGATTACTCGTGGGATGAAGGTGGATTTTTTTTTTTTGAGGTAGACTGACAACTCTTTGAGTGTCACAATTATTGCTAATTCTCAGGGGTACAAATACTTATGAACGCCAGTAAACTACAAATAAATTATTTTAAAAATCATACAATGTAATTTCTGGATTTTTTTTAGATGATAGAAATAGTAGAAATGCATCTATGATTGAAATTTCAGACCTCTACCTATTTTCTAAGTGGGTGAACTTGCAAAATCACAAAGGGTGCAAATACTTCTGCTCCTAACTGTATATAACATTTCATTTAGGTACGCTATAAATTTGTACTAGTGTTCATAAACTACACTTCCTTTATTTAGAAATACATACCTTATTGTTTGTTAAGAAGTCCTTAATCATTTATTGCTGCATTTTTTTTTTGTCTTCAAAAATGGGGGCTTTGCTGAAACATAGCCACATAATTCTGCATTTCCCAGAACACACCTCTTGCAGATGTGTGCAGACATTATAATTTTCAAGTGCTCAAAATAAAATAAAATAAAATAAAATAAAATAAAATAAAATAAAGTAAAGGGTGCCCATTCCCAACACAATACAACCATTAGTAGAATTTTTGTATAAATTGATTTGCGTGTTCCTCATTTTGGCTTTGTTACACAGCAATGTGGATTCAGATTACACTCAGTGATGATGTAAATGTGAATCTGTTTGCCTGGTTCTATATGTAATTAATGACCATCAGGTTATTATAGTCTTTGTTAAATGTACTTACTCATGCAGTAAATTGACAGAAAAATGTAAGACTAATAAATGAAACAAATGTCAGATTAAATATAGCCTGTACTTGAACCAGAAATGTATTTATTCGATCCAAATGTTTAGTATGCTATGCTTCATAAAAGCACCTGGTGAAAACAGCATGGTTGAATAGATATTTCAAGCTGATTATATTTGCAGTGTACACTATTGCAACAAAATGAATAGTTCTGTATCATAACAAAAATAATCCCTGTCCTCCTG
The DNA here is from genome assembly GCF_030265065.1 of Corythoichthys intestinalis. Taxonomy (NCBI): domain Eukaryota; kingdom Metazoa; phylum Chordata; class Actinopteri; order Syngnathiformes; family Syngnathidae; genus Corythoichthys; species Corythoichthys intestinalis. The sequence goes on from NC_080401.1 coordinate 35,801,783, forward strand.
TAAATTAATAGCAGTATTATTACAATTAGTATGCTTCTGCACTACAATCTAAACTCATTCGGACTCATGCGCATTCTGTTTGGTTTATAATGGTTCACAACTCATTTTCAGACTCTCTTTGGCATTCAGGGGTTCATCATGCATGAAAGCACCCTGGTATTTAACACTCATTCATCCTCTCATGGTCACATGAGCCATTAAGGACATGTTGGTGGGATGAGAGAAGTTGGGTGTAAGGATAAATGACTTGGATTGTGTAGTCCAGGTGTCTGGACTGGCTGGAGGTTTTTTTTAATGTATGTCTGGTGAGATCTTTGTGATTGACAGCTGTCCTCCCATTTTTGAGAATAGGGCTGGATTCCAAGGTGGCCTTGTCTCTGTTAGTTGATGCGGACGGGACGGATGAATGCTCACAAAGCTTATACGCTGCTTATATGTCACTTGTGGCTTGAATTAAGTGTCACGACAGGGAGCATCTGGCCTTTAAATCCATGACTTATAGAGGATCGTGTCTGACTCATATGTATATGAAAAAATATAAATGCACTCAAATCAGTTTTATTCATACTAATCCAACACAAATGATATTAGACAACACAAACGGGTATATATATATATATATATACACACATATATGGCAGAAAACACAGACAAGACTGAAACAGCATTTTCTGCTCTTGCACTGGTCTTTAAAAATAAACTGCTGTATTTTAGGCCAAAAGAACTGTTGTGTTTGATAGAACAATATGTCTATATGCTGCCATAGCAGATTCATGGCGCATTAAGAGCCCGAACTATTTTTAATTTGTTTGTTTACAGACGTCACGCAACCGCTTTTGTTTTAACCCAGCCATAAAATGAAGGTAATTAATTATATTTATTATTCAAAATGTCTGTCATTTTTAGCTTAAAATCATTAATTAATGCCTACTATTTCGTTTAAAAAAATAAACGACTTTAAGAAATTATTCACTCGCATATTTTAAACTTTTAAACAAATGACATCACGATGAAAAAAATAGTGTCTGTAAAAAAGTCAGGGATATATACCTCATAACTATCGCTTAATAGTATTTTTTTTTTTTGTTACTGTTGCATTTTCTCCGATATGTTAGATGATAACCGATCCAAACAGAGAGAGAGAAAAAAAAAAAACGTTTAAAAGGGTAAATATATGAAAAAGAAGATCTCGACCACTCCTTGATGTCTGCGATTTCGGTCGCGACCCTTGTTATATTACCAGGTTTCAGTAATAAAATCCCCCAAAAATCCAGCTGTGGCCATTCACTGTGTCTTGATACTCGGTTATACATGCTAGATGGAGTTTTTGGATCGAAACAAGGTGAGTACGTGATAATATCTCGTTAAAGTCATGGCATCTTTAATTCTGCTCTCACGTGCTCTCACCTCCAGATAGGGTTTCTCTCTTTAAAATCTTTTTTTTTTTTTTAAATGCCCGCCTGTTCAAAATTTTTCTTCACCCAGAAAATTGAAATTTCAAGCTTTCCAATGATGTATCACCCATGCATATCGGACAATTTTAAAATTTGGCCAAATTGGGGGTCTCAGAGCGGAATTTCAAGTCACCTGAGTGTTTTACTTTGAACTGGATGCAAAAGTTAAGCAGGAGCCGATGGAGCTGACGGATGACTGGAGTGATGTGGTGGATGAAGGGAGTATGGGTTACGATACGAGCGGCTGAATTCTGAACCTGTTGGAGTTTATGGCGGGTCTATGGAGGGAAGCCAAAGAGGGGAGAGTTGCAGTAGTCCAGGTGGGAAGTGACAAGACTGTGAACCTGGATGGCAGCAGAATGGGGGGCGAGGGAGGGGCGGAGGCGATTGATGGTGCGTAGGTGGAAGTGGGCAATCTGGGTAATGTCATAGATATGTGATTGGAAAGAAAGTGTACTGTCCAAGATGACACCCAGGCTCTTGACTTTGGGGGACGGTGAAACAGTGGAGTTGTCGATGGTGAGGGGATGGCTATGGTTTTTGGATATGGTGGATTTGGAGTCGATGAGGCGCACCTACTGTATATTTGTGTGTTTGTGTTGTATATTTATTAGGGCTGTCAAAATTATCACGTTAACGAGCGGTAATTAATTTTTTAAATTAATCCCGTTAAAATATTTGACGCAATTGACGCTCAAACAGATTAAAATGAGAGCACAGTGAAAGGTGTACTTGTGTTTTTCAGAGTTTTGCCGCCCTCTGCTGGCGCTTGGGTGCGACTGATTTTATAGGCTTCAGCACCCATGAGCATTGTGTAAGTAATTATTGACATCAACAATGGCGGGCTACTAGTTTATTTTTTGATTGAAAATTTTACAAATTTTATTAAAACGAAAACATGAAGAGGGGTTTAGATACAAAATTTCTATAACTAGTCTTTTAAGAACTACAAGTCTTTCTATCCATGGATCGCTTTAACAGAATGTTAATAATGGTAGTGCCATCTTGTTGATTTATTGTTATAATAAAGAAATACAGTACTTATGTACCGTATGTTGAATGTATATATCCATCTTGTGTCTTATCTTTCCATTCCAACAATAATTTACAGAAAAATATGGCATATTTTATAGATGGTTTGAATTGCGATTAAATACGATTAATTAGTTTTTAAGCTGTAATTAACTCGATTAAACTTTTAATCGTTTGACACCCCTAATATTTATTCATTTGAATAAATATTTTCACTAACTACTGAAGACGTACTGTGCTACACATTCTCTTTTGGATGAAAAAGATTTAATGCCAGCAGGATATTTCAGCCCTCTTACATCAATTCATTATCATTTCAACAATCGGCATCTCAAAAGAATCTTCAGATCCAATCAAAGCATTTTCCCCCCACATTAATTCCAACTGATTCTCAACCATGGTCTAAAATTGCCCGAAAATTATTATTTGACAAAAATCATAGATATTTGTTCATACCATTGACATAAAGTGATAGAGACAACAATTCACTTGATGGTATTAATTAAAGCGACACAGAATTAAAGCCACACAGATTTTACAGAGTCGCAACATTTATGAGTATATTAAGCCAGCTCATTATAATTTCTGTGGATTTTTTCATGTAAAATAGGTGCCAAGACTAAACACAAGTCATATAAAAAACTTAAATTACAGGTATAGGATAAAATCAGTAGCAGGTGTACATCTTCGCTAATCCTTCGTGGACATTTCAGGTCACGGCAAGATTAACCTGAGGTGGTATGCTTGACTCCCCACTGGATTGGATCCCGTTTGCTGTATTTTGACAGATCAGGACTCAGGAGATCATCTGTTTTGACTTGTTACGTAGCGGGACACCCTCGTTAAGAGTCAGCCATCTGCTTCAAGTCTTGAAATCTAAGACATTCATCAATTAAGATAATTGTGAATTTTTATTGTCACAAAATAAAGCTAACAATGCTGGTAAATAAAGGAAGAACGTGTCTTTTATTCACAAATTTAACATCACAAAGACTGAACTGTCCTTTAAGATTGAGCAAGTTTTTTGTTTTTCTAGTAAATTTATCTGATATTTTGGACTGAACAGCCTGGGAATACATGTTTAGGTTTGGAATCACAGAGTAACTTGCGATATAGTATTTTTCCATCAGGTACAGCGGTGATATCTACTCTCTTATTCAAGATATTCAGTCATGTGAAAAAATTAGGACACCCTATGGAAGCATGTGTGTTTTCTAACATATTTGGTCATGTGGATATTTAATACCATTTTTTTACAATCTTGAGAGATTCAAGTAATAGAACTAAACAATCAAAACTGAAAAAAAAGATTTTTTTCTTATAACTTTCTGTAAAATGTAATTTTAATTAAATTCAAATACAGTTGAGGAATGAATTAGGACATTCCTATTGTGATCATTCAACATACCTCGTTTATTATGACAAAGCAGCGAACAGGAAGGGGTTATGGGGGAACAGAAGAAAAGCAATACAAGAGAAGAAAGAAACACAAACAACAACAAGAGATCCATTGAATGTCTACACTAAGTACTAATACAGTGGGGAGAACAAGTATTTGGTAGACTGCCAATGGGAAAACCCATTGGCAGTGTATCAAATACTTGTTCTCCCCACTGTATGTTGATGCTATTGTCAGCAAGGTGTATTTCCGGTTGACACCATGTGGTGGTCTGTTGACCAGGGAAAGAGGGGGAAGTGGATGGAGGAATCTATAAGCTAAGTGATTGAAAGGGGTAGAGTGTACACAAATCAGCTCAGTGATCTAGAACCCAGTAATCGTGTGAATCCCTAGTGAGTGTAAACCCGTTGGCAACCGACCCTACACCGCCCCATCGCCAATCCCGGCACCGGGACGCCCCACCCGAGCGTGCCCTATCACATCCAGTCGCACGCGAGCCCCACGCGACAGCCACGCAGACGAGCCGAGACACCACGCGGGCGCCAACCCAGGGCCACGGCCCCTCCCAGCCAAAGTCGCAAAGTCAATATGAATGCGGTGCCAACGGTCCTGAGGAAAATCCCAAGGATGAAGTGGGGCTGCAGGTGGATTGTTGCGAATCTTCTGGCAAGATAAACAATTTTTTACCGTCTTTTCGATCTGTTTATCTAATCCTGGCCACCAAAAATAACTTCTCGCCATTTCTTCCATTTTAACAATACCACTGTGACCTGCATGCAGTTGAGCAAGCATTTTAGCCTGCACTGAATGTGGCACAATCACTTGCCAGAGTGAATGTAGACAAAGACAAAGACTTCTGGAATAATGTTCTTTGGACAGATGAACCTAAAATTGAATTATTTGGACACCAGAACAGAGGACATGTTTGGCGTAAACCCAATACAGCATTCCAGAAAAATAACCCCTTACCAACTGTGAAGCATGGAGGTGGAAGTGTCATGGTTTGAGGATACTTTGCTGCAGCAGGACCTGGCCAGGTCACCATCATAGAATCCGCCATGAGTGCTATTGTGTGTCAGAGGGTGCTTGAGGAACATGTGAGATTATCTGTGAAAAAATTAAAGCTGAAGTGAAACTGGACCCTGCAACATGACAATGACCCAAAACATACCAGTAAAACGAAGAAATGGAGAGTCCTGGAATGGCCGAGTCAAAGCCCAGATCTTAATCACATTGAGATGCTGTGGGGTTACTCGAAATGGGCTGTACATGCATGAAACCCCTCAAACATCTCACAGCTGAAAGTATTCTGTGTTGAGGAGTGGGGCAAACTTTCTTCAGATCAATGTCAAAAACTGGTAGATGGCTACAAAAAGCATCTCAATGAAGTTATTTCAGCCAAAGGGGCTAACACTAGCTATTAGGTGGTAGGGTGTAACTTTTTCCTCAGTTAGAATATGCATTTGTGTTTATATATTTAGTTTAATGAGTAAAACAATGTTCATTTTTGTTGTTTACCTGCAATTAAATCACTTTCTTGTCCAGAGGTAAAGAAAAACAGGGCCAGACATTGATATGTGAACATTTCTTAATAAAGAACTTAATATTTAATGGGGTTTCCTAATTTTTTCAAATGACTGTCTATTCGATGACGATATCACCGATTACCACTTTTACTTTTAATTACTTACTAGTGTTTTGCAATGTTGAAGTTCATTCAAGCAATGTATAGCATTAGTAAATGCTGAGATTCAAACTAATTAAAAGCTCAAAATAGTCAATTACTTAAAGGTCAGGCAACCATAATACTCATATTATAAAATGATTACATACATTGCAATATTGATATTTCGTCCCAAGAGTGCAGATGTACAGTAGAACAATAAGCCATGTCCGCCTGAAACATTTGTTATCAAGCTCTTTAATAATGTGCACGTGCCTGGTTTGATTGGTGCGATAATGGTGTGCATGACGGCAGGGGGTCTGCAGGCGGTGGTGGGTTGGGGGTCGATCATATTGATTGTGTGTAAAGCCCCTCAGATCCAGACATGGGCAGCGGATTATCAGGTTAACCCAATAGACTGGCAGAGCAATTTAATAGGTTCAAACTGTGACACGAAGTTTCACACTTTTTGTCTCAAGGGATTCTTGCTGTTTACCTTATGTCTATCCATTAATGTGTTTTCATTTAAAAGTTTGAATGTAAATGTGGCGAATGCGAAAGTGTGGGTTTTTTAAAAACAAAAATCCAATTATATTTCAGAATGACAGGGTTGGCACGTTAAGCTTGACAACATTAAGCTAATGACATGAATTATGGATCATACAGTGGGGCAAATAAGTATTTAGTCAACCACCAATTGTGCCTATGTCCAGAAGTTCTACTTGAAAAGATTAGAGAAGCCTGTAATTGTCAACATGGGTAAACCTCAACCATGAGAGACAGAATGTGGGGGGAAAAAGAAAACAGAAAATCACATTGTTTGATTTTTAAAGAATTTGTTTCCAAATTAGAGTGGAAAATAAGTGTTTGGTCACCTACAAACAAACAAGATTTCTGGCTGTCAAAGAGGTCTAACTTCTTCTATCGAGGTCTAACGAGGCTCCACTCGATACCTGTATTAATGGCACCTGTTTTAACTCATTATCAGTATAAAAGACACCTGTCCACAATCTCAGTCAGTCAACACTCCAAACTCCACTATGGCCTAGACCAAAGAGCTGTCGAAGGACACCAGAGACAAAATTGTAGACCTGCACTAGGCTGGGAAGACTGAATCTGCTATAGGTAAAACGCTTCGTGTAAAAAAACTGTGGGAGCAATTATTAGAAAATGGAAGACATACAAGACCACTGATAATCTCCCTCGTTCTGGGGCTCCATGCAAGATCTCACCCCGTGGCGTCAAAATGATAACAAGAACGGTGAGTAAAAATCCCAGAACCACACGGGGGGGCCTAGTGAATGACCTACAGAGAGCTGGGACCACAGTAACAAAGGCTACTATCAGTAACAAAATGAGCCAGGGACTCAAATCCTGCACTGCCAGACGTGTTCCCCTGCTGAAGCCACTACATGTCCATGCCAGTCTGCGGTTCGCTAGAGACCATTTGGATGATCCAGAAGAGGACTGGGAGAATGTGTTATGGTCAGATGAAACCAAAATAGAACTTTTTGGTAGAAACACAGGTTCTCGTGTTTGGAGAAGAAGGAATATTGAATTGCATCCGAGGACCACCATACCCACTGTGAAGCATGGGGGTGGAAACATCATGCTTGGGGCTGTTTTTCTGCAAAGGGACCAGGACGACTGATCTGTGTAAAGGAAAGAATGAATGGGGCCATGTATCGAGAGATTTTGAGTGAAAATCTCCTTCCATCAGCAAGGGCATTGAAGATGAGACGTGGCTGGGTCTTTCAGCATGACAATGATCCCAAACACACAGCCAGGGCAACAAAGGAGTGGCTTCGTAAGAAGCATTTCAAGGCCCTGGAGTGGCCTAGCCAGTCTCCTGATCTCAACCCCATAGAAAATCTGTGGGGGGAGTTGAAAGTCCGTGTTGCCCAACGACAGCCCCAAAACATCACTGCTCTAGAGGAGCTCTGCATGGACGAATGGGGCAAAATACCAGCAACAGTGTGTGAAAAGCTTCTGAAGAGTTACAGAAAACGTTTGGCCTCCCTTATTCCCAACAAAGGGTACATAACAAAGTATTGAGATGAACTTGTGGTATTGACCAAATACTTATTTTCCACCATGATTTGCAAATAAATTCTTTAAAAATCAAACAATCTGATTTTCTATTTTTTTTTTCCCACATTCTGTCTGCATGGTTGAGGTTTACCAATGTTGACAATTACAGGCCTCTCTAATATTTTCAAGTGGGAGAACTTGCACAATTAGTGGTTGACTAAATACTTATTTGCCCCACTGTATGTGTAAACAATTATTCTGCAATAATTCAATGCTTTAGACTACACAATGACAGGGTGGACAACAATTTCAGGGGCACGTGCAAAATGTTTAATGCGTTATGAAAATTAATATACAAAATCAAAACGATTCATATTATCAAATAGCACATAGTGCACTTTAAACCGGGTTTTAAAAATGATTTAGTACCATTAAACATGTACTAAATGCATTTGCAAACAAAAAAATAGCCTTTAGCGTCTACATCTGAAGTCATGTTGATGCACTGCTAAGCTTTTCATGCCCCACAAGTTGTTTACTCTCAGGAAATCACATTACGGTCAGAGTAAAGGTGGTTGCATGTTGTTTCTGCCTCTGGTAATATGTCGTCATGATGGCTGGTGACGATAATACTGGAACATCCGTGAACGCAAATATGGACCAAGATCTGTTTGTTTGAGAGCAGTTACAAATGTTGCCCGTTCAATGCAGCAAATGCTTCTATAAACGTAGTTTGGCTAAATGCTATTCAGTTTACCTGACCTCCAGTGTTGATGTAGAACTTGGGACAAACAAATGTGACTGACAAACATCTGTCCATCCATTTCAAAGTTTTGGAGGTGAAGTTTAGTTAAAAAGTCAAACGTTTCAAATACAATTCTCAAAAGTGTAAAGAACTGTGATACTGTTAACGAACAAGTGAGCTGGTCTGGACATTCACAATTACATCACATCAGAGAAAAAGAACAACAAACAAAAAACTTCAGGTGATTGATGCTGACATTAAAGTATAAAACAAATGACTGTTTAAACTGTCTAAAACTATGATCCTCAAACATTTATAATATTTCACTCATATTCTTATTTTTACAAAAATATGCGATTTACTGATGTCCCGGAACTTCACATGTACATGTAAGAAAGATGTTTAGTTATTTCCAGTAACAGCACGTCAAACTTATCTCCACTCTAACAAATCTCATTGTGAGATGTGTCACTTCAGCATGCTTCCTTCACTTGACCGTAATATTTCAGTCCATAAGATTACAAAACGTATTCTAATGAAGGCTATTATAGCATTTTAAATTATTGTTGTTCTGTGTATAGGGATCATGGTGGTTGTTGGGATAAGCACTTTTGGTAAATAGTAAATGGGGAGTACTTATACAGTGGTACCTCTACGTACAAATTTAATTTGTTCCAGGACATGGTTTGTAAGTCGAAATGGTCGTATGTCGAGCAGGATTTTCCAATAAGAATACATTATAATTCGATTAATGCGTTGCACAGCCCAAAAACCTATGCTAAAACCTTGATAAATACTGCAGGTAAAATTACTAATTGCAATTACACATAGCAAAACAAATGACTTGTAAATACAAATCGGAATAATAATGATAATAATAATTAATGGAAATTTAAAAAAAAAAAAAAAATTTCATTTAATTATCACCTTAAGGTATAGAGACTGGCGAAGGGAACTTGGAGGAGACGGCGGGTCCATGTGGATACGGTGAGTTGTGTTCTGCCTAATTCATAAAACTTAACAAATGCATTAAATAAGACACATGTAAAACAAACACGTTATGAAAAAATAATACCCTTCCCCCTAAAATCTGCACCATTATGAATCTATGCCTTTTTAAATCTCAGTTAAAGACACTTTTTTAGACTCGCGTTTTCCCCAGACTATGTTAGCCTGGATTTCTTAAGGGTTTTTAATGTTTTCGGATTTTATCTGTTTTATTGTTTATTGTTTTCTTGCTGTTTTGACTTTTATTGCAATGCGCTGTTTTTTTTTTCTTTCTTTTTTTTTTTCTTAATATCATTGTATAATAATTTCCTGCCTTTTATTTATAATGACCCATGTTTGTCTTTGTTTTAAAGCACTTTGAGGACCTTTTGGGTTTTTGTAAAGGGCTATAGAAATTAATTTGATTGATTCATTTCAATGGTAAGCGTCACCTTTTTACTTTTTTCAAAACACGCACTAACCTTCTTGGGAGCCATGTTGATTTCTCTCACAAGAAAATCTGCCGTGTGCTGTCTTGCGGGAAAGCAATGAAATTGCGATGCTGTCATAAATTGTCGTATTTTGAGCATGTTGTCATACAGTGGGACAAATAAGTACAGTGGTACCTCTACATACGAAGTTAATTTGTTCCAGGACCTTGTTTGTAAGTCGAAATGGTTGTATGTCGAGCAGGATTTCCCCATAGGAATACATTATAATACCATTAATTTGTTCCACAGCCCAAAAAACCTACAATAAATTCTTCAAAAATACTGCTGGTACTATTATAAATGGCAATTACACACAGCAAAACAAATAAATGATAAATAAAAATCAGAATACTATAATAATAACAATAATTCCTTTATTAATGTGGCGGACGTTTTTTGCTGTACTTGAATGCACCGCGAGGCTGACGTGCCAGAGAGAGAGCGGTGAGCTTGAGAGTTTCACTTTCACTTTCAATGTTTTCTTGAGAACACCAGCAATTGCGGCAGACAGTAGGCGTTTTATGTTGAATAAGTTGTGAAATAAATGATAAAAACGTGGCTGGCGATTTCTTTGGCGATGTTACCACAATAATAATTGTCAGCTTAATTTATAAAGACTGGCGAACGGTGGTCATAAGAGGACCGTGGAGTAATTTGCAACTCCATTTAAAAGGTAAGCATCACCTTTTTCTTTGTTTCACCACCTGTACCAACTTTTTGAAACCTTTTGTGTTAATTTCTCACACAAGAAAATCCACTGTGCGTTCGTCTGCGGTGCTGTCATGTCGTATTTTTAGCATGTCGTCGGATGTAGAAACAAATGGCGAGTCAAATTTTACGTCGGATGTTGAAACGATCGCGTGTCGAAGCGATCGTATGTCGAGGTACCACTGTATTTAGTCATCCACTAATTGTGCAAGTTCTACTTGAAAATTAAATTAGAGAGGCCTGTAATTGTCAACGTGGGTAAACCTCAACCATGAGAGACAGAATGTGGAAAAAAAAACAGAAAATCACATTGTTTGATTTTTAAAGAACTTATTTGCAAATCATGGTGGAAAATAAGTATTTGGTCAAAACCAAAAGTTAATCTCAATACTTTGTTATGTACCCTTTGTTGGCAATAACGGAGGCCAAATGTTTTCTGCAACTCTTCACAAATTTTTCACACACTGTTGCTGGTATTTTGGCCCATTCCTCCATGCAGATCTCTTCTACAGCAGTGATGTTTTGGGGCCGTCGTTGGGCAACACGGACTTTCAACTCCCTCCACAGATTTTCTATGGGGTTGAGATCGGGAGACTGGCTAGGCCACTCCAGGACCTTGAAATGCTTCTTACGAAGCCACTCCTTTGTTGCCCTGGCTGTGTGTTTGGGATCATTGTCATGCTGAAAGACCCAGCCACGTCTCATCTTCAATGCCCTTGTTGATGGAAGGAGATTTTAACTCAAAATCTCTCGATACATGGCCTCATTCATTCTTTCCTTTACACAGATCAGTCGTCCTGGTGACTTTGCAGAAAAACAGCCCCAAAGCATGATGTTTCCACCCCCATGCTTCACAGTGGGTATGGTGTTCTCTGGATGCAATTCAGTATTCTTTTTCCTCCAAACACGAGAACCTGTGTTTCTCCCAAAAAGTTCTATTTTGGTTTCATCTGACCATAACACTTTCTCTCAGTCCTCTTCTGGATCATCCAAATGCTTTCTAGCGAACCGCAGACGGGCCTGGACGTGTACTTTATTCAGCAGGGGACACATCTGGCAGTGCAGGATTTGAGTCCCTGACGGCGCATTGTGTTACTGATAATAGCCTTTGTTACTGTGGTCCCAGCTCTCTATAGGTCATTCACTTGGTCCCCCCGTGTGATTCTGGGATTTTTGCTCACCGTTCTTGTTATCATTTTGACGCCAAGGAGGGATATTTTGCATGGAGCCCCAGATCGAGGGAGATTATCAGTGGTCTTGTATGTCTTCCATTTTCTAATAATTGCTCCCACAGTTGATTTCTTTACACCAAGCGCTTTACCTATTGTAGATTCAGTCTTCCCAGCCTGGTGCAGGTCTACAATTTTGTCTCTGATGTCCTTCGACAGCTCTTGGTGTAGGCCATATTTGAGTTTGGAGTGTGACTGACCTACTGTTGTGGACAGGTGTCTTTTATACCGATAATGAGTTAAAACAGGTGTCATTAATACAGGTAATGAGTGAAGCCTTGTTAGACCTTGTTAGAAGAAGTTAGACCTCTTTGACAGCCAGAAATCTTGCTTGTTTGTAGGTGACCAAATACTTATTTTCCACTCTAATTTGGAAATCAATTCTTTAAAAATCAAACAATGTAATTATATGTTTTTTTTCCACATTCTGTCTCTCATGGTTGAGGTTTACCCATGTTGACAATTACAGGCCTCTCTAATCTTTTCAAGTAGGAGAACTTGCACAATTGGTGGTTGATTAAATACTTATTTGCCCCATTGTATGTCAAGACAAATGACAAGTCAAATTTTCTGTCGGATATCGAAAGGATCGTATGTCGATACGATCATACAGTATGTCGAGGTACCACTGTATGACGCATTTATTTACATGTTTTTACCATGCCTATATTACTTTTCATTAGCTCATATTCACCTAGTTATGTACACATTCATACACCAATGGTGTTTTGACCTGAGGATGGAACATATTTGCTTTGATTTTATATTATTTTTATAGGGGATAAGAAAATTCCATAGAATGTTGACCTAGTGTTGACTGGGACAGATCAATACTCATCGGTGTTAGTTCGCGGAGATTTGGCCACATTCCATTGCTGACGTTATTGTTTTTTTCAGGCCACAAACGAGTGTAGTCTGAATCACAGGGCTTCTCATCTAGTTCACACAAAGAAACAAATTTGATTTTTGCTCAAACACAAACAGTAATCTTGGCAATCATCAGGCCATGACAGGCATATAAATTTTTGGGCACTGCTGTTTCAGGGAAAAGAAGTGGAATTAAAGCTCTTCAAAATAGAGAAACCCCTATTTTGAGGGAAAAAAAGCGAGTTCGGGCTACATTTCATCTTTTGTGTCCCAAATTGATGACCTTTGAGATGGATGATGCTCCATAGCGCTGTGTTGCATTGTCTTATGCAGGTCGACACAAAGAGGGTAGAACACTTATCATCTCAGGCGTATGTATAGCGCTGGGAGGAGGGGTTGTCAGAGAACTGATGTGGTGGAAGGGGGGGTGGGGGGGTCCCTCTGATAAAATGTAATGGAGATGGGCTAATGAGAGCAAAGGCAGATGGAGAGTGCAACAACCACAACAGACTCAACCTCCATCCTGAAGATGAAAAATGTGTGTTTGTTTATAATTCTGTCTGTCTTGTTATATGTATTTATTGCTCTAGTGTTTTAAGATGACACATGTAGCAGCTTGGTGCTCAGGTTTTATATTTGTTGGCCTTTCATGGCGCTTGGTGACTTGTCAGCAGGTGGCCCAGGTTTCCAGAGCTTGGTTTGGGATTAGTCCTCGGGTGGACATTGTTTGGTGGGAATGGCGCTGTGAATACAAAGGGATTAGTCTAGAGGGTTGCTTCATTGACTGTGTATTTTGTATGTGTTCGTGTGTGCTGGTGATGGGTGCTAGCAAGAATGAAGTTGATTGATGCACTGGAGAACCACTCAAATTTAAGTCTATGTAAAATTAGCTTTTAAAAGATAAACATGTAAAAGTTACAGTATTTTTTAAAGTTCCCATGACTTCAAAGGAATAACAAAAAAAAGTCCTCCGAAATCATCTCAATGCCTGGAACCGTGTGCCGCCATTAGCGACGCACAAAGAACGTTCTGACAAATGACCACTTTAATGTCCCTCTTTGACTTTAATGAATTTATGTTATCTGGCCCCTAATGGGGCCGTGGCAGAGGGGCTGGCGCAAGGCCATAACAAATGAAAAGCTCTGATTAGCGCAGAATGAGCCGAGAAGGGAAAAAATGCCATTCATCTTGGTTAGCATCCTCCTGAGCTCTTTTATGGGTCGCTGTTACTGGGACTGTGGAGCCGGGGGTGCCGCTCCCATTAGTGGGGCAGCTGAGTGGTCAGCAGCCCCGGCGTTGACGGAGCGTCTGGCGCGCTTGCACAGTTCAAGTCAGTGAATGGCTCAGTGCAGCTTGACTCCTGAATAACCTTCGGAGGTACCGGGAGCCTCACCCCTGCATGACCCTGCTCAGTGGAGAGGGTGTGTGGGAGGTTGGGGGTGTACTCTGGAGAGCCACAGAGGGGGGACACCACCCACTCTTAAGTCACTCTTTCACTAGCAACAGGTAAACATAGACACTATGAAATAAACATTTAAAATTTGAAACAGTAGTCTAAATTATGTGAATATTGTGTTTACATATGTAATTTCAAGATAATAACTAAATGACAGATACCTTATAAACCGGATGAAGCTTGTCTTCACTTTGTTGCATAGCTTTGCTTTGCATAGCCTTGGAAACACTTTTGTATCATTCTGTTGACTGATACTCTTGGACAGTGAGATCCCAGAAGATGATGCCATGTCTTTGGTAGCTTCTGATAGGTTTATTGACAATATTTTAGTTGATTACAGATACGACTGATTCTTTATGAAACATAGTGGGGTATTCAAAAGAAATGGCTCAACATATTAGAGCAAAACTGTGAATTTGCTCAATATCGGTACATCATTAGGTTAAATTTCCAGATTCATGAAGGTACTACAATAATTTTTTGAAACAATTACAGTATATAAAGTATGAACACAATGGGAATGTCCAGCCATCACACTACTCGAGAAAGAGATGAATACTGTTTTCATAACCCTTGTTCATCCTTGAGTGCAATTTCCAGATGCATGAAGGTGTCACATTTACAGTATCTGATTAAACAATTACTTTGTGTAAGCAAATATGAACACAATGTAAATATCCAGCTATCATACCGCTGAGGTTCTGTGTCTAACGGGTGAATGTCTTTTGGCCTGAAATGTACATACTAACCCAAAGAACGAATAAAAAAAGACCTTGTGAAGATGCTGTCTGATAAGTGTCACTCAGTCCACAAGGATCGAGTGTCATAATGACATTGGCTGACTATTGAAAACTTGCGAATAATTGACTTCCATTGAGAATGCACTGAGAAAAATATGTTGACCCCCAATATTTGTGAATAAGTTGGGACAAAGTGCCATTGAAACCTTTTCACCCCCTTCCCCCACCCTCATTGATTAAAAAACATAAAATATACTAATGCATTTCCACTGTAATATTTAAACTCTAAAGCACACATGACTATTAGGCACACCCACCACAATTAGCAAGAAAACTGTATTTTTTCATATACAGCGGTACCTCGACATACAGTAGATCGCTTCGACACACGATCTTTTCGACATCCGACATAAAATTTTGACTCGCCATTTGTTTCCACATCCGACGACATGCTCGAAATACGACGATTTATGACAGCGCCGCAGTTTGTTTCCCGCAAGACGGACGCACAGCGGATTTTCTTGTGAGACAAATCAACAAGGTGTTCCAAGAATGTTAGTGCAGGTGGTGAAAAAAGGAAAGAAGGTGAGGATGGAAACGATAGAAAAATATGAGCGTGGTGCGCGCGTCCGTGAACTGGCTTGACAACACGGCCGTAGAATATCTACGATCTCGGCGATCCTCCTCCGACCTCCGTTCGCTAGTTTTTTTAAGTTAAGGTGACATTATAGGTATTATTGTGGTAACAACACCATAAAATCACCAGCTTCGTCAAGTTTTTAATTATTTATTTCAGAACTTGTGCAACACAACATGCCTACTGTCCGCCACAGCTGAACAAAGTGAAAGAAAAAAGTCCCTCTCACTCTGTCAAGTCAGCCATGCGGTGCATTCAGGTACACCACGCAAGACACATCCGCCACATAAGAACCCGATTCGTTACATTATTACAGGTATTATTATTATTATTATTCCAATTTTTATTCATAATGTATTTGTTTTGCTCTGTTTAACTGCTATTTGCAATAGTACCAGCAGCATTTATTAAGGATTTAGCGTAGGTTTTCGGGCTGTGGAACGAATTAATGGAATTATAATGTATTCTTATGGAAAAATCCTGCTCCACATACGACCATTTCTACTTACAAACAAGGCCCTGGAACGAATTAACTTCGTATGTAGAGGTACCACTGTATACATTAAATCAAAATGGACTATAAACTGCAGGTGTTCACATTGTTTTATGGGATATTTACACTAAAAGACGTGCCCATTAGCCTGTAAAAGTTCATAACTTAGCTGCACTGAACTATAAATCACAGTGGAGGAGAAGTGGCGTATTAGTCTGAAAATTACAATGAATTAATGTATTGAAATATGGCTGGAAACACAGACAAGATTGAAAAAGCAGTTTTTGCTCTTGCGCCCCTCTTAAAAAAAAAAAAAACGCCTGTATTTTAAGCCAAAAGAACTGTTGCGTTTGATAGAACAATATCTCTATTCATGGCGCATTAATCCCCCGAACTATTTTTAAATTGTCCATTTTACTCTGGAAACCCCCGTTTACCGACCCTTGCACAACCACATTTGTTTCAACCCAGGCATAAAAAGAAGGTAAATAATGATTATATTTATTATTGAAAATGTTATTTTTAGCTTAGAATCATTAATTGATGTCTAATATTTCGTTTTTAAAAAAACAAATTTAAAAGATTATTAACTTGCATATTTTAAACTTTTAAACAAATTATGTCACAATGAAAAAAATGGTGCCTGTAAAAAAGTCACGGATATTTACCTCATAACTATCGCTTAATTGTATTTTTGGGTTACTGTCGCTTTTCCCCTGATATGTTAGATGATAAATAATTGATCCTAACAAAGAAAAAAAAACAAAAAACATTTAAAAGCGTAAATCTCGACCACTCCTTGGTGCCTGCGATTTCTGCATTTCTTCATCCCTTGTTATATTACCATGTTTCACCCATAAAATCCCCCAAAAATTCAGCTGCGGCCATTCACAGCTGTGTCTTGACTAGGGGTGTGACAAAATATCGAAATGGTGATATATCGTGATACTTTGTATCCAGAAAGGTTATCGATATGCTCCTGTCAAGAATCGAGATATTGTTTAAAAAGGTGTCAATTTAAAAAAAAAAAAGAAAGGCTGCCATTGACTGTGCTCGACGCCCGATTATAAAACGATTATTGATGCACCCCACTCCTTTTTTTTTTTTTTTTTTTTTTTTAATTTGTTTTGTACATTAGTTCCAAAATTGTTCAAAAATCCTCTCAGGCTAAACCAAACTACTATTTCAGTATCAATTTAACATATAGCAGTAAACAAATATACAAAAATAACAGTAAATAAAAAAACTCCAGTCCCCATTCTATATCAGCAGCTTTAAACTACTTTCAATTAATTTAATGTTGTGAATCAACCTTTAAAGTTGTTACAATTGCTCCTGTTATTCCATAATTTCTCTTTTGTCTACTTTCAACATGTAAAAGTTTTTAAACTATTTTAAAGATAGATTCAAGTCAATATTTTACCGATTTAGGAGTACTTTAGATAAAAAGTTAATTAGGTTCGCTTGGAAGGTTCGCAACAACAGCCTTGCAGGGAAGTGTACTGCTTTAAGATGGCGGCCGTTACTAACGCCCGCATCTAGTTTTTTGTAGATGTGCTGGTAACGATACCGAAGCTATAATGCATCTAGTCCTATATAAATGATATCTACCGTAACATAATGTGGCTTGTAGCAGCTTTTCGGCAGCAGTCAGGTGTGTTGTTGTTTTTTTTTTAATCTCGTGGCATGAGTTGAGCTAGAGCCGTGAGTTGAGCATTGGCGTTACCCGAGGGGCCGGGTAATGAGAAGCATGATGTTTAGCTACTCTCGCTCCGTCCCTAATTGCGTACCGAAGACCGCGCGGCGCGCTGAGTGTGTCGTACTTCTGCTTTACTTGGCATATTTCAATAATCGGAATTTGGATGTTTGTGAATCGTTCTCGAATCTTCCACGGCCGAATCGCGAATAATCTAAGAATCGGAAATTTTGCACACCTCTACTAGGTACGTTCGTCCATTCAAAACCAGAGCATTCACAGTCATTCGGTCCGATTTTCGGGGCATTTACAGGTCACTTGCTTTTCATTTTAGAGCATTTACAGGTCATTTCCTGTTGAGTTTGAGTCACTGCCTATTCATTTGGGTGATTCCCAGGTCACTTCCTGTTCTGTAACGCAAAATAAACAGCAAGTGATCCATAAAATACCCTAAAATCAACAGGAATTAACTGAAAATCAACATGTAAATGACCTTAAATGGCCCAAAATTACTCATTGCCTGGCACTGGCTGCCACTGACAGCCATAGACGTTCAATCCGTTTGAAGTGGGAGGGATGGCAGCGGATGAACGAATAAACTCATTCCAATTCACAGCAGAAGCTTGTTTTTTTGTTTATTAGTTTTTGTAGAATATCCTAGAATGATTTCCCGACCAATGTATCGAAAATCGCTGTATCGCTATATCGTCAGATCATCGTTATCGTGAGCTTTGTATCGCAAATCGTATCATATCATGAGTTACCAAGAGATTCCCACTCCTAGTCTTGACACCAGGGCCGGCCCAGGCCATTTGGGGGCCCTAAACAAAATAATGCAAAGGGGCCCATATTTTTGGCCCACCATTTCGTCACAGTGTATTGTGAAACCCATACATGCAATCCAACCCATATGTCCATATTGTGTATATTAATCAGATTTTGTTGTACTGCATACTTCAAACTTCTCACCCCAAATGATTGTCAGTGTACTTACAGTAGATAGCGCCAAACCTTTTTCTAAAAGAGGAAATAAAGAAGTTCAGGAAGAACTTTTATTTTTTTTTTAAGCTTCTAATCAAGTCTCAAAACTCACAAAAGTCAACTAAAGCAAACTGTAGTAAACAAAGTAGAATACAAATTAAATAATTGCCAGATTGGGGGCCCCCTAGTGGTCAGGGGCCCTAATCAGCTGCATAGTCTGCGTATAGGCTGGGCCGGCCCTGCTTGACACTCAGTGATACATGCTACATGTAGTTTTTGGATCGAAACAATTAAGGTAAGTACGTGATAATACCACAATAAAATTTTTTTCCCCTTTTTTTTTAAATGCCCACCTGTTCAAAACGCCCCCCCCCCCCCCCCCAAAAAAAAAAGATGTCAAGCTTTCCAATGATGTATCACACGTACATATTGGACAATTTTGAAATTTGGCCAAATTGGGGATCTCAGAGGAACCCTAAGTCACCCAAGTGTTTTCTGCCATTTATAATTTATGAATTTGTTGTTTACTGAAAAAAGTATTGTTATGCAAATTAGTTGTTGCCCTTCCTCTGACTTTTGTGCATGATTATGGCTCAACTTTCTGTCCTTAAAATGTTTTTTTTTTTCTTTAAATCATGTGCTGTGCGTGAGACCTCCTGCTGACATTTCCTTCCTCCTTCGCGGATTCTCAGCTGACAGCCTTGGCGTCTTATTCTTGGCATTTTTTTCATTCTCCTATTCAAGCGGAAAATGGGCCAACAAGTTACGTAAAAACACACTCCGATCCACCACACAAGCAGCATAGGCGCTCAGTCTCCTTCGTGTTGGAGCTTGATTGCTCCGGACCACTGTTGTCATTGGGAGAAGTGCTGTTTTTGACCGGCCCCTCCTCCTCCTCCCTGGCCGGGCCCCCCGGGCTGTATAGCCGCCTCGCAGACTTTTCAGTTCGGCCCGGGAGAGGAATGCGCGGGGATGCCGAGCACCGTCGACTCTAGGACAGCTACAAAACCACGACTATACCACCGTAATGGACAGCCATGATCCATATGTGCATTTAAGTGAGTACATTTTCTCGTTTTCGACTTTTAAACCCGTCGCGGGGAGACTGGGAGAGGCAGATAGCGAGTGGAGGAGGGCACGTTGCTGGAGGAGTGTTCACCGGGCATGGCGTTCTCTCTCCGGGCTTTCACCACACGAAGCCTCGGTCCTACTACTCCGGTTCTCCCGTTTCTCGCAGCGATTATTTTGTGCTGTAAATAAAGTCAGGTGGTCCTGGCGGTCAGGCAAGGTCAAAGGTTGGCATTTTAATTGCGCTTATGTTATTTATGACCCCTCTAAACTGTTTGAGAGACTTAAACTTAATTTACTGCGCGGAGCATAGAGAGTTGTTGCGTGAAAACAGGCTGCAGAAACCGCCACAAACAAACTTGTGGCACAAAGTGGCAGCCCCCTGCACTCCCCCTCCTCAACATAAGACAGGTCAGTTTGGAGGGCATCCATCGCCCGGACAGCGTGATGTCATTTTGCTAAGTAAAGCTTCACTCCTCTGACTCGAAGACTTTGTCCTTGAACCAGCTGATGGCTCTCTTTCCCCCCTTTGCCCTTCTATTAGCAGAATTGTTTATGTGACAGCTTTACAGCCCGTGGAGTTAGGCAACACGTGGATCACAGTGGGCCAAAGGAGATAATGTCTGTGTGCTCAGTACACTAAATTAACAAGTTGACTTTCACAAAAGTAGGTTTCTGCTGTCATCATGTGATGCAGAACTAGAACATTTGATAAAGGTGCAATTTAAAAACTCTTACATGACTTAAAATGATTTTTCTGCACATTTTCTTGGGTCACATGTTGAGGGCTAGGTAGGGGCTAATAAATTGAGGCCATAATGTACGTAGATAAAGCAAGTGTACAAAAATTCAATGGGGGGGGGGCAAAAATAGTAATTTGTTGCCACAAAATAACATTTAATGGCTACTAATCAGGTGGCTCGGCACACGCGATACACATTATAAGCCTTTGTAACATGCACTGAACTTAACAGGAAAATGATTATTTAATGAAAATGTTTGCTCATAAATTGGATGAAAAGTGCACTAAAACTATTAAAATTGCTATTACATGCAAATGTATTAACTCCTAAAAACTGAATACAACTAAACTGCACCTAATGTCACATTTATTTCAGTAATTATGTCACGTACCACGAGAAGGAGTCTGCACAACACTCGTGGTGTGTGAACCACCATGTGTATTTTAAAAACGGATGAGGTAGACAATACCAGGTATCAGTGGTGTTACCAGGATGCCAGGTGTGGGTGGGCATTAGTCTTACCCTGGGGGGGGGGGGGGGGGGTGGCAAAAAAAAAAAAAAGCTACAATCCTCAAGTCGGTCGAAATCCAGCGTAGGGCTACTGCACCTTAAAACATGTTTTGTTTTCTCCATGAGATAACTGTTGTTGTGATTTGGTCTAAACAAATAAAAGTAGATTTTATTTTATTTGACTTAGAACACATCCATAACTGAACAGTATGGACATGCAGGTGACAATGTTTTTTTTTAGGTAACCTATTGTGGTTCTTCGGTTTTTATTATTATTACTATTATTATTATTACTAGAGGTGTGCAAAATTTCCGATTCTTAGATTATTTGCGATTCGGCCGTGGAAGATTCGAGAACGATTCACAAACATCCATCCAATTATTGAAATATGTCAAGTAAAGCGGAAGTAAAACACACTCAGCGCGCCGCGCGGTTCTTCGGGACGCAATGAGGAACGGAGCGAGAGTAGCTAAACATCATGCTTGTCATTATCCGGCCCCTCGGGTAATGCCAATGCTCAACTCACGACTCTAGCTTAACTCATGCCGCGAGATAAAAAAAACAACAACATACCTAACTTCTGCCGACCGCTGCTACAAAGTACGTCCACATAATGGTACGGTAGATATCATATTTATATAGGACTAGATGCAAAATAGACTCGGTGGCGTTAGCAGCACATGTACAGAAAGCTAGCCATCTTGAAGCAGTACACTTCCCTGCAAGGCTGTTGTAGCGAACCTAATTAACTTTTTATCTAAAATACTCCTAAATTGGTAAAATATTGACTTGAATCTATCTTTAAAATAGTTTTTAAAACTTTCACATGTCGAAAGTAGACAAAAGGGAAATTATGGAACAACGGGGGCAATTTTAACAACGGTTCATTCACAACATTAAATTAATTGAATGTAGTTTAAAGCTGCTGATACAGAATGGGGATCTGAGTATATTATTTATTGTTTTTAACTGTTAACTTGATACTGAAATAGTGGTTTATTTAAGCCTGCGAGGCTTTTTTTTTTTAATTTATTTTTTTAAACATTTTTTGTAATTAATGTACAAAACATTAAAAGCAGCTAATAGCAGGGGGGGGGGGCATCAATAATCGATTTATAATCGAATCGTAGCCTCTGAATCGTAATCGAATCGTTAGGTGCCCAAAGATTCCCACCTCTAATTATTACTATAGTTATTCTTTGTTCCGCAGCCCCTTTCAGCTCAATTTGACCCCCTTAGAATGCTTCAAAATGCACCAAAATCGGCAGGCAGGTCAAGACAGGTGCAATCTTTGATACCGTGTAAAGACAAATTCCAAATACACTATGTAGTGCCCCCTAGCAGTCATTCGTTGTCCCACCGACGCTTTGAGCCCTACTTTGACCACCTCAGAATGCTTCAAAACTCACCAAACTCAACAGCCAGGTGAACACTGGTGAAAAATTTGATAAAATGTAAAAAAAAAAAAAAAAAAAAATCAAAATATGCGTAAATGTGTGTAGCGCCCCCTAGGAACAAAACCAACATTGCATTTCTTTTTAGGGTGAAAGAGGAGGTAACAACGCACAGGTTAAAACTTAGAACACATCAGTACAATATGAATGGGATACCATACGCGGTGCCCAGACTGCCGTTAGTACTACATCTTCTTTGGGTGGGCAGAGCGTGTCTGTGGGTGGGCACTGCCCCCCCTGCCCCCCCGGTAACGCCCCTGCCAGGTATAGCAGATTCGATTATTGGCTATAATAATTGGCCTTGCTAGCGAACCTGACTTTTGCAATGTCCAAGATAAATTTCAAATCAGTTTGGTCTTCTGTAGTAGGGGCTGGATTTCAAAATTAATGCTAGATGTTGGGCTGAGAACCAATCACAGAAGCTAGAAGTAAATATACCTTGACAAGCTTGCATACAATTGTATTGTTATGGCAACCTAAGGAACTGAAGTTTTTCATAAACCAACAAAAGGGCTTTTTAAATCATCACCCCACCCCCCATATCCATGTCTATATGCTCTTAGCATAGGTTCTGAAATGTTTTGTCCAGTTTTTTTCTAACTAAGATTGGGCATTGTTTGAATTTGAACAGTTCCGATTCTGATTCCACGTTTTGATTCCGGTTCCAAACAATTCTCGATTCCGATTCCTTTAATAGGCAGGGTGGAAAAAAATTGCATAGTTTTAATTAATTTCTTAACTTCTTATTTTTTTAAATATACGAATTTTCAATTAACTATGAATTTCTCACAGGGCTATTTTTAACTTGTATATAAATATCAGTCTTTGAACTTAAATATGATGAAGATTCTTTCCACAGGAGTGCACTTTCACAAAGATGTTTATTTTTCAAAAGCTTACGGAGAAAACATTTACACATATTCTTTTGTCTATGTTTCAGAGTGTCTTGTGCTGCAGCCATTTTTACATGTTATTGAGCTCCCACCAATGGGCTAGCAAGGTGCAGAATATGAAACAAACAAACAAAAAAAAAACAACTTGTAAAACCTAGTCCAGATTAGCAGCGGGTACAGTATAAAATCAGAGACGGTTTTTGTTGAGGAAAATGATCATTTCTACCTTCTCAGGCAGTAAGTGTGAGCATTCTGGACAGATAGTGTCTCCTGCAATGGAGAACACACGTTCACTGGGTGTAGATGAAACTTGAGCGCATAAACTTGAGAAAGCGAGAAAAAGTCACAAATATTAAGGAGGGGTAAGGTAGCTGTGAGCCGCTGGGCACTTAACCCTTTAACACCGAACGTGTCGGCAGCGACGCGTTTACGCATGTCGTCTTTGAAGCTTCGTCACGCTGTAATTACGTCACCCACGCGCCGCTGGTTGGTCTCATTTGAAAGTGCGGATGTTGATGTCCACACCAGTTTTTATTTGAAGTCAATCGACCAAGAAAAACGGGAGATAATGTCATTTGAGTTTTATAGTTTTATTGCACTCATAAATATGCATTAAAACGCTGCATGTACCATGTGTATGTCCGCATCTCCATATTTCCATCATTTCTTGTCCTTTTTCAAAACTGAAAGCAGCACAAAAGACTACATATCCCAAGATCCGTTGTGATGTCAAGAAGGACGAACCGAATGTGAACATTTTTAATAAATTGCTGAGCTAGGCGCCAACTAAAGAAAAGGAGGCATGAACACCGGTTGGATTGCGGGAGCGACTTTGAAACGTGCAGAATGAATCGAAAACTAATTTTAGCGCAAGCTAATGCATTTTTTTATTCAACTCAAGGAGTAGGATGAGCTGTATTTGTCGTTGTTTTCCTCTGATTAGTCGGCGTCTCGGCGAGTAGATGTGACAGCAGCGCTCAAACGGCAGAAGAGTAGGCTGTGTGACGTTGTATGTGACGCAGCTCAGTGACCTGTTCAAAAACCAACTTACCAAACAAACCAACAAATAAATATAGTGATCGCTTCCACACACATCCAAGCGGTCCATTTCATTCAGGAGCATAAAATACCGCGTGTATTATGAAATAAACATGCTTTTTCGTGTCACAGGCACTTTAAACTTAATTTTGATTGAGTACTTTTTGGCTGCCCCACGAACGTTGGCCTTTCGGCCCTTGGGACATTTTGAGGAGAGAGTCCCGATGCTGCATTCTCCTGTCTTTAAGTAGTGGAAAATTTCCTCATATAAGTCGTCCATGGTTATACAAAGAAAGAACATAACAGTTTGTGCAAGCGTTGTTGTGATGATGACCAACGTTTAATTTTTAAACAGGCATTTCACGGGAGAGCATTTCGACTCTTCGGCCAATTATATAGCGAGAATAAGGAACGTCACTGTCAAGCGCAGGCCTTGCGAGTGGATAGTGAGGGGAAGAGGATAGTGAACCTACACCGGATCCCATCGATGCCCAACCCTATTTCTAACCTTTATTGAACCAATCTAAGCACATATTTCTTAGGAACATCTACTGGCACCCCACCAAACATAATGTCACAAGAATGATATACAGTAGCCTATTAAAATCTTTTGGCAATCGCTGACAAACTTACAAAGATAATTATACACTGTACATTGTGCCTATGTCATTAGCATAGCAATTAAGTGACATTATTTTCCCCATGGCCCAGTCTTCCTCAACAAACGCATGTACTGTACAATAGTTATTATCACATGATTGAAATCATAACTTTATTATTGCAATAAAATCATCTGCTCCCTTTATGTTCTATTTCAAGACAGAACTTGCTGCTCCATTAGCAGCCATACTTGCTCATCTACAATATATAATGCATTATGTGGTATGCTTTAGTTTAGATCATTTCCTTGTCTATTGTGACCACCATTCTGTTGCCTTTGTGTTGAATCTGTTCATATGGTGTAGCGCTACCTTTTTTTTGTTGTCATACCAGAGCGAACAATCAGCTGCTGCAGTGCGTTTTTTCCTGGGTAAGTAGAACAAGTGTGTTGAACGATAATCGTGTAGCATTAAATAATAAAACAAAAAGGGCCTTTGAGCGTAAACAGTCTTGATGCCATCATAGAAACGTACCACCATTCATAGAGGCTGATAATTGCTTCCATAACCAATATACCCCCAGGAGAATAAAAAAGACATCTGGATAGGACATATAAGGGAAGCCTTTGGTTGCGCGCTTGGGCCTGACATGGAATATTTAGGCTCTTTGAAATTCCAAATGGTCTCATTTATTTTTTATTTTCACCATATACATTTCTATCAGATAATGGACAATAATAGACAGTGAAAGACCTTTTTTCTGTTGCAGTTTTGCTGTATTTCTGTTATGCAGAAAGTTATGTTATCCCCAGTAGGGATTAGAGCTGGGCGGTAAACCGAAAATTTACCGTCACCGAAATTCTTCACGATGACCGACGTAATTTTGACCATGTCGGTAAATTCGGTAAATTAATAAAACAAGAAAATAGTCTTTTCATCCCGCTTTGACTCTGTGTTGTTCGTCTATGCTCATTCCCCTTTAAGAAAGCAGTGAATGTACTTACGTAGGGAGTCACGTGATCATCAGGAAGCCAATCAAACAGAAGCCCGGTAAGCTAACGCTAGCAGCTAATGCTACAAGCAAAACGTGATGGAGTGTGGCTTAAGGGAGGTTCGCCAAACTTTCACCCGACATTTAATAGACTCTTGGTGGCATCCAGACGGGCTTTCACCAGCTGTCCTCCCTTGTTCTCACAATTTCTGGAGATGGTGCTTTCAGTGCTTTCTACCGGTAGCCAGGCCACAGGCTAACGCTAGCCGCTAACGCTAGCGGCCGCTAGCGGCTAACGCTACAAATGAACGTGATGGAGTCGGATAGCGGCTCTAACCTTGTCGAAACGGCTGAATTTAATGAGTGGATTGGGCATGGACTGCATCTAGCAATTACTATGTCGCGTTATTTTGTATCTGACTGTGTGTGATTTCTCTGATAGCTTTTGTGATGGTAAAGCATTCAGCATAGCACAAATGGCCCCAGCTATTTTTCTGTATGTGTTTAATTCTGTGTCATTATTGCTATCATAAAATCTTAAGTGTTTCATTTGCAGAAGATCAATATAGCTTTAATGTGTGTCTGTCTGTCTGTCTGTTTGGGGGTTCATGTATGTGTGCATTTATTAAAAAATGCACTGGGAGGGGGGGAGACCCTGAAACCATAAAGTAAACACTTGTATTGAATAATTATGTCACAGCAGCCATTAACAATAAATTGTCTTTTTGAAGTGTACTGTTCGAGCTGCAAGTCATTTGTGTTACAATGACATGTTTGCACAGGCATATCGATTTTGACAATGTACATTGTTCAAGCCATACACTCTGTTATAAATGCTCATACTTGAATTCTTATTGTTTACAATTCATTTGTATAAACCTAATGTCTAGACTGCATGTACATTTGTTAAATATATCAAATTGAATGCTGGTAACTAAATCAACAAGAAACTGTTAATCTGTATTTCATGCATTGATTCAGATTTTCAAATTATATAACAGTCCGCTTGGACGACTTTATCGTCATTTATCGTTATCGAGATAAATCTGCTCCATTTATCGTGATACATGTTTAAGGCCATATCGCCCACCCCTAGTAGGGATGCCCCGAACACTTATGACCTGATTGTGAGGAAGTGTTGATACTGCGAACTGATCCGATACCTTAGTAGTGTATTAAGAAGGACAAAAAAGCATATATAATTTAAAAAAATATATTGACAGAACTTTCCTAACATGCCATATACTGTGAAATGGTTAGCACAGCAGTATACAAAGTTGTTTTCCCCCCATTAGTTGTATCGCTCCAAATAAGGTTGTAAACAGATTACATCGGAATATTGTTTTACACGAATAAGGCTGTATAAAAAATATATCACCAATACTGTACCACAAATTGCAATAACAACAAAAGATCTTAAAAGCTCAATAAATTGCTTTTACACAGTTCTAAAAATAAAAAATAATACATTTTTGAAAACCAAGCCCAACTTCCTATCACGTAATCGGTAACATCTTTAGTCCCCAGGTTATTCTTAATCAAAGTTTTGTTTTAAAAACTTCTCCAATCCACAGTAACTCTGGTCCGATTTAATCTTTGTTTGTTTTTTCCCCCATGGGAAATATCTAAAACGAGCCATTTTTACTCAAATCTTCCAAGCCCTTGGCTGAGATATTTCCCTTTTATTACATTAAACAGGGTAGTAAAATTAATATCATGCCTTAAAATATGTTTCTTAGATTCTACATGATAAGCAAAAAAATCCCATACTATAAAAGGAATTAATTTCTTGAATAGATAAGTTTAGGTTTAATTTTTCTATTCAGTTATCACAATTATGTGCAACTATAGATGAAACTAGACAGGTGCCGATTACCAGTTTCAAGGTGTACCGTGGTATCAAAACATCACGGTTTCAAAACTGCAAAACTTTTCCGTCATACCGTCTCTACGGTATTAGCAAGAGGCGTGCAAAATTTCCGATTCTTAGATTATTCGCCATTCGGCCGTGAAAGAGTCAAGAACGATTCACAAATATCCAAATTCCGATTATTGAATTATACCAGGTAAAGCAGAACTAAAACACAGTCAGCGCGGTCTTCGGGAGACAATGAGGAACGGACCGAGAGTAAATATCATGTACAACTCATGCCGCTAGATAAAAAAACAATAATACCTGACTGCGGCCGACAGCTGCTTCAAACAAAGCCCAGTTGCTAGTTGCTAAAAACATACGGACACATACGGCTATAATAGATATCACATATATGTAGAACTAGATGCAAAATGACAGATGACGGCGGTGTTAAAACATATGAAGAAAACTGGATGCGAAATGACAGACTTGCCGTTTAGTAGTTGCCGCATTGTAAACAGCCGCCATCTTAAAGCAGTAGATTTCTCTAGAAGGCTCTGTTGCAGCGAACCTAAATAACGTTTTATCTAAAATACTCCTAAATCGACAAAATCTTGACTTGAATCTATCTTTAAATGAAGAAACAGTTTTAAACCATTAACATGTCGAAAGTAGACAGAAGGGAAATTATGGAATAACGATAGCAATTTTAACAACTTTAACGGCTGATTCACATCATTAAATTAATTGAATGTAGTTTCAAGCTGCTGATACAGAATGGGGACTTGAGTATTTTATTTACTGATTCTGACTGTTAACTTGATAATGAAATATTAGTTTGGTTTAGCCTGAGAGGATTTTTGAACAATTTTGGAACTAATGTACAACACAGGCGCGGCACAAAAGGCGCGGGGGGGGGGGGAATCGATAATCGATTTATAATCGAATCGGAGCCTCTGAATCGTAATCGTAATCGAATCGTTAGGTGCCCAAAGATTCCCACCTCTAGTATTAGCTATTTTCTATGTCCCAAAAATGCAGGGAGAAATCCCTCGCTTGCAGCTGCAAGGCTCAACCCTCCCCCACCGGTTGTTGTTCAGTGACAGTGAGTCAGCTGTGCTACACGATGGCTGGAGGATGTGGAACTCCTGAACTTTTTCCCAAAACAAAATCGCTGGTATGAGAATGCTTCGGCTACAGATGGTTGGGGCTTAGAAGAGGAGGGTCAGCCGACATGTAAAACATGTTTACGGAGGGTGGCTGCCAAAGAGTCAATACATCCAATATGATTTCGCATTTATACAAAAATTATGGTTTGTAAATACTGTCATGAACGTTTCCCACCAGCTACGAGAGTTAACTCCATTATGTTTAGTGTGTCTAATAGTGGTAAAACGTGTTTTTTTTTCTCTCTCAGGCAACTGCCTGTGTTGAGAAAGAGAGTGTTTGTATAATGCAAACATGATACGAGTCATACACATGTGCTTTTTATGGAAAATAATCCAATTATTTTTGTTCTGATGGTAATAATGTTGAGCTGTAGCCATGGGTTTAGGCTCACCTAAAGGACTGCATTTATTGTAATTTTATTTAGAATATTTCAGTTATTTTTTTATTATTATTATTTTTATTTTTATTTTAACTTGACATTATACTTATGTTCCAATTTGCTGTTCTGAAAAATAAAAATCTTGTTCAATGGATTTTTTTTTTTTTTAAAACCCAGATATCTCAAAGTAATACATTTTAGAGCTGTAATTGTAATACCTTGATTAGGGTTGGGCATCGAGCATCGATGGGAACTGGTTCTAACACTCCGATGCTCCCGGAATCATTCGAATTTTTAAATTTCGATTCCTTGTTTCAATGCCCTGACTGCTGAGCGGAAAAAAATCGCTGAAGTTCAAAGACTGATGTTTATATACAAGTTAAAATTAGCCCTGTGAGAAGTTCATTTAATTGAAGTAAAATCGAGAAGACTTTAATATAAACTATGCAATTTTATTTGACCCTGCATTTTTTTTTTTTACTCTGCCTCTTATAAGAATCGGAATCGAGAATCGTTCGGAATCGGAATCGAAACGTGGAATCGGAATCGGAACAGGAATCGTTCGATTTCAAATGATGCCCAACCCTAAACCTTGATACCGTGATATTTTGGCTTAAGGTTATCATATCGTCAGAATCTCATACCTGCACATGCCTAGATGAAACAAGATCATCTTGTGATCTAATTGCTTGGAGGTCCACTAATCTTTTCCCAGACATGTGCTTAATGCAGCCCCTCCCTTTGCAATGCAGCAAAATCTCAATTTCTTCTTTCTCAGCACTTTCACTTTTTTCTTCAGAATTTCCCATCTACCGAAGTGATCGTTAACAAACACCCCCTCAACTGTCTTTGATGCTGAGAACTTCTTTAGGAAATCATGACAGGGACAGCAAGTGAAAGGGAGAACTACTGTATAAAAGAGGAAGAAAAATGAAAATATTCACCCTTACAGATGTGAACACCCATGACTTTTGCCAGGGTTCATGCTCTAACTTAATACTTGCATGCAGTAACATGTTCATATACTGTACTACAACTTTCTACCAGTGCACATTCCCAACATATAGCTCATTGTCTGGGGCCCGACCTCGACCACACCGTCA
This sequence comes from Corythoichthys intestinalis, assembly GCF_030265065.1. Taxonomy (NCBI): domain Eukaryota; kingdom Metazoa; phylum Chordata; class Actinopteri; order Syngnathiformes; family Syngnathidae; genus Corythoichthys; species Corythoichthys intestinalis. The sequence continues at coordinate 35,832,196 of NC_080401.1, forward strand.
TATGACTGAAAGAATGTGGTCTTGAGGCTGGGAAGCCGTGGCGGCTTTAAAAACCTGCTCGCTGACTACCGAGCCCTGCACACAAGTTCGCATATCCCCACCCACTCCCACAGAGATAAATAAACCACACAGGTAATGGGTGTGGCCCTTTGCAAGTTTACTCAAGGATTCTCGCTACTTGAGCCTTCTTGCATTAGCACACAATACATGTAGTAGTATTGAGTGTGTGTAGTTTTGTGTCAGTGGAAAAGGCTGCTTGACTGGATTGTGTCTGTGTGTGTGTGTGTGTGTGGGGGGGTGCATACTTATTGTGAGAACTGAGTTGAGGGAAAAGAAGGGGGCGCAGGGAGGCCATTCTCAGGGCTAATTGTCAGTAATTAGTCATTAGTGAAGAAGGTCAAACCCTTGATTTAATTCCAAATTTAATCAAGCAGAGGACCTCGGAAACGCTGCTGCAGTGTTTGCTTGTGAGGTGCATTTTGAAATGTCTTTAGTAATTGTGCAATAACTGCAAGCAATCCGCACAGACTCGCACTACCACTATCCTCAGTGATTGCTTGTTTTGAGTGCACTTGCCTCAGAGTTGTTTGCGTATTTTGAAACTGTTTTTCCTATAGGAAATAATGGAACGATAAATAATCATTTCAGGGTCAAACTGATACCATCATGAAACATTCAGTACCACTGCAGGCAATGTTGTAGTTCAGAAATTTCACGAGAGCAGGTTATAGTACTGTATACAGATTAGAGCTGAAACGAATACTCGAGCAACTCGAGGAACTCGAGTTTAAAAACTAATCCGAGTAATTTTATTCACCTCGAGTAATCGTTTATTTTGACAGCTCTAAGCATTACGTTTTGCTCGGACTACTTTTAATGCGGGACAACGCGCTGATGTCACGTGCGTAGAGGAAGAAGCAAAAAAAAAAACTTACTGCAGCCGACAGCCACTAGAAACGACGCCGACGTTGCTAGATACTAGCCCGCCCCGCACATGCTACGTTAGTTGCAGGTAGCGTCTGAAGAGTCTCATAGAGATCACATGTATGTTGAACTAGATGCGAAATGACAGACTAGGCCGTGTCTGGGCAGCATTAGCAAACAGCCGCCATCTTAAAGCAGTAGAGCGCTAAGCGCTAATAAAGAGCGCTAAACGCTAATAAATAAGATTAACGTTACTGTCACTACTAGCCCACGCAACATTAGCCCTGTGGAGGGCTACGTTTCTTGACCACTTTCGTGGCTAACGTGTCTTACATACAGGCTTTAACATAACATAGCGTTGTGGAGTGATGAGGGTGTAAAAAAAAAAACTCAATAATGCTAACTGTCAATTTTAGCTCAGTAGTCATTGCTGGATAAAACACCAAGTAGCACTAGTCCCTAATGTGCTCCAATACAGCCTGTATCATACATTTATTTTCAACACTGCAAAAACTCAAAATCCTATCAGGACTTACAGTTCAGACTAACTTAAAACTTAACTAGAACTTAAAAATGGCTTTACACAAATAGAAATTCAATTGAAACACGCAGGAAAAAATCCTAAATTTTAAGTGATGTGTGTTATCAAGCGTAAAGGCATTTTTAGGTGTATATATTTATATCATTTTTTTTAATAAGATCTAAAGGTATTTTTGAGTGAAAGCAGTGAATTAGTTTTTTTTTTAAGTCTGGTTACGTCTGAGATGCAATTGTTGGCTGTTTTCAACAATATACATCGAAAATAAAGACAATGATTGACTGAAATGGTTCAACATTAAATGAAATGTCTTGTTTTCTCATTTATATTAATAATTGCGCTTCACCTAAAAATATATTTGTTTTATCCGATTACTCGATTAATCGATAGAATTTTCAGTCGATTACTCGATTACTAAAATATTCGATAGCTGCAGCCCTAATACAGATAGTCCCCGAGTTACAAGATAACCGACTTACGTGATTTCGACTTTACGGCGCCGGAGTCTCGTCCGCCATTTTGTTGTTTTTGTTGTTGTTGTTGTTGTTTTTTTTAAATCACGTAAACCAGGGGTCCCCAAAGTACGGCCCGCGGGCCGGATACGGCCCGCCTCCACATCTGGTCTGGTGTTATTTATTGGTATTTGGTGTTATCTATTTCCTGGCTTTTTTCTGTGAAGAACCCAGAGAGGGTTATTTGGTTATTATCTATTTAATTAATAGTGTTATTATTATTTATTATTATTATATGGTATTATATGATATGATATGATATTATTTTTATTTTATTTACTTTTGTTCCGTGAAGAATCCAGAAAGGGTTATTTGATTGTGGCTTTCTGAAAACAATAAATTTTTACATTTAGGCACTCCTGCAATCGTCACACGTTTTCTGTTACAAACTGTCCCCGGCCCCTCATCAGAGAAGGGAAAAGTTATGTGGCCCTCACAGGAAAAGGTTTGGGACCCCTGACGTTTGGGGACCCCTGACGTAAACAGTATTTTATTTTACCTCACAGAATATTTTATTATTATTAATAGGACTGTTCTGCCCTTTGGCGAAATGTGTATTTGATTATAATGTTGACTTTTGTTTTATGATGCTTTTACTTTGCCGCAGGAAGCGTAGAGCAGGTGGTACTGTACACGGAAGAAGAACGTATTTACGCCGAGTGAGAGAGAGGGGAACGATTATAGTTTAGCCTGCTGTCTAGCTAGGATTTAGCTCCCACGTCTTGGTGAGGACAGTACAATGACGAATAATGCATGTTTTGGACAATTATTTTAAGATTTTGGGGGTATTTAGGGGAACTCAAAGGGTTAATTCTGACTTACACAGAAATTCGGGTTACGTCGCCAGCGTAGGAAGTAGGAACGGAACTCGTTCGTTACCCGAGGACTACCTGTATTGTATTGTATAAAATGGCGATTGTGATTCTCAAAATTATTTGGGATTTAAATTTTTTTTTTTCAGCTTTAAATTTGACAAAATGTAATGAACTTCCCACAATTTTGACTAGCAAAGGTATCAAACACAAGGTCTGGGGGGTAGATCCAGTCCGTCAGATTGTGGCCCACGAAAGTAAATCATGTACATCAAGTTAGTATTTCTTGCCAAAATAAAATTTTGAGGAAATTTACAAGACAAAAATCAGAATATTTACAGTTTTTTTTTTTTCCTTTTTTGAACATTTAAGATGAAGTAACATTTTAAAATACAGAGAATATTAATTTTTATTTTCCTTTTTGTTGTTTTGAATAAAAATAGAAAATACATAAATTATTTTCATTATTCTCTCAAATAATGAAAAAAAAATGTTTTTTTTTCTTTTTTGATTTAAAAACAAAAATATACACTTTTATGTTTTTTTTTTACTTTTTCAGTTTATTCACTCATCATCAGGAAATACAATACATAGTGTATACAAACGAGTATATACAATTTGGAAGGAACACCCCAAGGAAGGTCTGAATTGGGGGGCTTTTTTTTTTAAAATTAAAATAAAGTGAATTAATTTAAAAAACATTAACATGAAAATATTTGCTCTTGAGAAGTTCAAAAGAGGATTTGGCGCATTTTTAATTCAACCATGTCCCTAAATGATTAAATGACTATCAAAATAGTTGGCAATTAATTTGATAATTGATTAGTTGTCAATCAGTCGATTAACCGTAGCAACCCTAGCCCAAACATAATGGCCCTCCGAAGGAACTTATACCTATTATATGTCCGTGACAAAGATAGGTTTGACACCCCTGAGGCAAGGCAGTTTTATTTTGTAATAGGACTGAAATGAACAAAAGTGAGTATAATGAGGATATGCATGAAAGTTAGCCATATAGCATTTACCCTAATGTTATGATAAAACTTAACTAGGGCTGTCAAAATTATCGCGTTAATTAATTTTTTTGATTAATCAACTTAAAATATTTGACGCATTTAACGCACATGCCCTGCTCAAACAGATTAAAATGACAGCACAGTGTAATGTCCACCTGTTACTTGTGTTTTTTTCTGTTTTGTCGCCCTCTGCTGGCGCGTGGGTGCGACTGATTTTATGGATTTCAGTAGCATGAGCATTGTGTAATTATTTACATCAGAACTGAAACGAATGCTCGAGCAACTCGAGTAACTCGGGTTTAAAAACTAATCAGAGTAATTTTATTCACCTCAAGGAATCGTTCAATTTTGCCAGATGTAAGCATCACGTTTTGACCGGACTACTTTTAATGCAGGACAACGCGCTGATGTCACGTGCGTAGAGGAAGAAGCAATAAAAAAAAACCTTACTGCAGCCGACAGCCGCTACAAACTACACAGACGTTGCTAAAAACTAGCCCGCATGAAGCTACGGTGGTAGCAGTAGCAGGTAAGGTCTGATGCGTCTCAGATATCACATGTATGTTGAACTAGATGCGAAATGACAGAGTCAGCGGCGTTAGCAAACGGCCGCCATCTTAAAGCAGTACACTTCTCAGCGCTAATAAATAAGATTAACGTTACTGTCACTCGCTCACGTAGCGTCAGGCCCGCGGAGGGCTAGGTTTCTATTAATTATGACCACTAACAATATACAGGCTTTATTTAATCTGTGAAAACAGCACTGTAGAGTGATGAGGGTGTAAAATAAAAACTTAATAATGCTAACTGTCAATTTAGTCATTGCTGGATAAAACTCCAAGTAGCACTGGTCCCTAATCTGCTTCAATACAGCAGGCATCATACTGTAACGTTGACAAAGAGTCACCCGCTTCGTTAGGTTGCAATTATTTATTTTTTAGGAACTTGTAGAACAACCAACACGACGCACACACACCTGCCAGACAGACAATAACAACAGGAAGGCACGTCTCCCGCTCTCCCGCACCTCCCTCACCCTCCGCATGTCAAGCGGTGCATTCAGGAATGTATGCAAATATCCCCGCCATATTATAACCTGACCTACAATACATTTATTTTGAACACTGCAAAAACTCAATCTTATCAGAACTTACAGTTTAGACTAACTTAAAACTTAACTAGAACTTAAAAATAGTTTGACACAAATGGAAAGATCAATAAGTTTTTTAAGTAAGCAGTGAATTTTTGGGTTCTTTATTTTTCTGGTCACATCTGAGATGCAATTGTTGGCTGTTTTTAACAATGTACATCAAAAATAAAGACATTGATTGACTGAAAATAGTTCATTATTGGATGAAATGTCTTGTTTTCTCATGCATATTTATAATTGCTCTTTAAATAAAAAAATGTTTTATCCGATTACTCGATTAATCGATAGAATTTTCAGTCAATTACTCGATTACTAAAATATTCGATAGCTGCAGCACTAATTGATATTAACAATGGAGAGCTACTAGTTTATTTTTTGATTGAAAATTTTACAAATTTTATTAAAACGAAAACATTAAGAGGGGTTTTAATATAAAATTTCTATAACGCACTAAAATTTATCTTTTAAGAACTACAAGTCTTTCTATCCATGGATCGCTTTAACAGAATGTTAATAATGTTAATGCCATCTTGTTGATTTATTGTTAGAATAAACAAATAAAATACTTATGTACAGTATGTTGAATGTATATATCCGTCTTGTCTTATCTTTCCATTCCAACAATAATTTACAGAAAAATATGGCATATTTTATAGATGGTTTGTATTGCGATTAATTACGATTAATTAATTTTTAAGCTGTAATTAACTCGATTAAAAATTTTAATCGTTTGACAGCCCAAAACTTAACACCTAACAATGATTAAAAAAAAAAAAAAAGTCTACAACATAAAGAAATGTGATAAAGAAATCACATAAAATATAATTTAGGTCACACGACTGTGCGCTCTCTGTCATAAGTAAAATATTAAATATATAAACAAACAAATGATTGAACTTGCTTTTGGCCTTCCCATGCCCTGGAGCGGATATGACTGATGCAACTTCCTATATACCACGCGACTTGGGAATATTAAAAAATGTTCTGAGGGATAATTGTTTTAGGGAAATTGCAGAACTGAGTGAAAAAACAGGGACGCAACTGAAAGGTTAGTGTTTTAGAAAATACACTTTAAATGGGATAAGTACTAGTAACATGATTATATAAGCAATATAAAATTTCTAAAGGAATGAACTATTATATTACATTACTAATACAATAAATAGACTAAAAGTGTGGATTTTAAGCTTTTGTGGAAGGTTTTCAATGTGCGCTAAATTTATCATTTCGGGTTAAGTCACTGTGTTTTATGTAGGCCATGTCGTTGTATTGTAACACACATTAAATTTAAGTAGTAATTCGGCTTCTCCCGCCGGGATTTGTTAAGTCTTGGAATGGTAGCTTGTGCGTCCCGTCCTCTTTTTCTTTTCTTGCATTGGGCTTGTTGAGTCTCTCTTGTATGGCTGTCATACTCAAGTGGATCTGATTACTGCTGGTGGCCCTCATCCAAGTGCTGTATGGACATTTGATGCAGCCTCACACAGGTGCACAGAGCACAAGACAGTCTGTTGAGTTATGTCTGCTTTAAGGGGTGCACATACTAGGTTTTGCTGCTCGCACCCATCCGATGGTAATGTTTATTTATGAGGCTGGCGAATTTTTGATATGATGGCAGGGGGCATTAAAGAAGCAGCTGTACACTTCAGTTGGGGACAGTTTGTATTCTCTTGTGATTGGACTTTGCAAGTGTCTTGCATATTTTCAAACTACTTTTTGCATCCTAAATCATTCTAAGTGCATTTAGAATTAGCCATGAGCTATTAGTGAATTTTCCAAGGGACTTTTTTTGCGTCATAGTCCTGTACGTTGGCCGTGAACGCTGTTTACAAACTAAAGTATAGCTAAATGCTTCAAATTATTTATTGTCACTAAAAGCTACGCTTTAACTGTCAACTCTAACACGAAACAAAATGAATTACATGCTTTCCTAAAACAATCGCATGACCTTGACTCACTTAATCACAACAGATTCTGAGAACCCTTTAGAAGAGCTAGTAGCATGTCGCATGTGGCGATGCTACAACTCTTAAAGCGAAGGAAATTTGAATACTTTCACACTATATTTTTTCAAAGTCTTGTTTTGTGTCCTTGGCTTAACCCAAACTTCAAGTTAAGCTTGCATTCTCTTCTTTGCTTTAGTGGTTTATTTAAGTTCCCTTAGGCTTTGCCGTGTATTGTTTGCCATCGCCTTTAAGGTATATTTTAGGCCAGTGTATGCATCTGGCTTTTCACTTTGCTGTCTGTTTACTTGACCACCGTCCAGCATTCTAACAAGACAATTCCTGACTTCCTGGAATGTCATACATGAGAAACACTTGTGCTAAGGCTAAGGACACGTGCATATTAATAACCAAGAGCACACGAGCAGTCGACCATGTCACAACTGGCCCATTTTTCTTCATGACATCAAAGAGAATTACAGATGTTTTGAGGGAAGCCCAATGCTGAAGTGAAAATTCTTGAGCCTAGGGCCTCTTCTTGTCACTTTCTTTTTCAACATTCACAGCGCGTTCAGATTTCAGAAGAAACTAGGGCAGTTGTTTTCCAATGTATTACATTGAGTTAGACAGAAAAAAACGCTTTCTGAATATCTTTTGTTTTGAAGTTGACAAAAGCATCTGAGAAAATAACTAAAAAAAAAAAATTCCCTACCTTATGATGACCACAAGATTTCAACTCCTCAACCAATGAAAATTTACATTATGGTACATTAATTCTCTCTAGCTACATGTAATAGTATTGAACCGTTTCGGTACGTGGTAGTCGGTTCGGAATGGACGCGTACCGAACGAGTTTCTGACGTAAAATAACCCTTACTTTTCGAGGCTGTGAGTCGATCGGGTTACAGTTTCTTTGTGTAGATTATATTTATTCCGTCTTCTCTCCAGAAATGTCAACGGCGCGACAACGTGGCCACTGCAAGAACGCAGTGAAACGCGGGCATTAGAGTCAATAAGCCAATGCACACCAGTCGCAGTGCGGCCGCGTGTAGATGCGTCCCAGAAGCGGCTCAACGCGACGCACGCGAAAAGAACGGCATAGTTTATTATTTGACGCGAGACGCGGCGAAAGTCACTCATGTAATAATACGGTGGATCCGGTCGATTTTCAAACTAATAGCAATCATAACCTACTTTTTCAGTCCATCAGATCTCTTGAGTGGGAGATCGGGGCACAGTTGACTTGTCTTTGTTGATTTACGGCTGTCTTCTCTGCTATAATAATAACTAACATGGCCCCGTGTTCAATGCAAAGCCCTCCTACCACAACAAAACAAGTAGGAACTAATGTTCACATAGGAACTAAAGTTATACAACATAAAATATACAATATAAATGAATACTACATCACATTTGTAAAATATAAACACATAATAATATAATAGCCCATTTAGATAAAATAAGTTGAAATGAGCTAAAACACCTGTAATTAAATAAGAATAATACACACATCCTGCTTACACAATTAAATTTATTAATTTGTGTGGCGCTTTAACTTGAGAAAATCCACCAATGAAGCTTTTGAAAACCGTTCATAAGAAGAAAAAAATGTTTCATTGAGGCATTTCATTTGTAAAATACATGTTAAAATCTTTGTCCTTGGGATTGCTTTTCTCTTTAGCACAGGACTTCTCTTTTCTTCTTTCTTTCAGAAAGAAGGCTGACCAATACGCGGGGTCTGAAAGGCAAATTGTTGTTGGATTATCTTTAAAAAACCACTACTTTTTGAGCAGAATTTCTAGCTTTGTATAGGCTAATGTTCCTATTGTTGAAAGCACAAAAGTGTGTAATAAACAACTACCACATTTATATTTTGCATTTTGTTTTTTTACTGTACCGAAAATGAACCGAACCGTGACCTCAAAACCGAGGTACGTACCGAACCGAGATTTTTGTGTACCAATACACCCCTACTAGCTACGTGTTTTGTCGCAGTGAGAATGTGAGCTATTTCAACATCATTAACAAATGTACTGTAAGTTTTGGGCTATAAGCCGTTACTTCCCACCACGCTGCTTTGAACCCAGCAGTTTATGGTGAGAGGTGGTTAATTATCTGAATTTGTTTTGGTGTATGCAGTGATCTCTCGCTACTTTGTGCTTCAAATTTTGTGCCCTCAGTCCATTGCTGATTTTTTTCAATTAAAAATAAACAATAACTAAATACAGATGAGCTGTCCCGAGCCGATCGTGTATTCTCACTTCACCCCCCCCCCTCCTCCTCCTCGCCCTGCTCTTTGTTGGTCAGGCAGTGCACTGGAGTTGCTTATTAAAATCAACGATGATTGACAGACGTTTGAGTTTGCTCTTGCCAGAGACTCGAACTTCAAAGCGCCACATGAGTCAATCATCGTTCAACTTGTTAAACAGTTGCTGTGACAGCTCATTGTAAGTTAGCAGCTTGCAGATTTGAGTGGACTCACTCAATGAAGCATTTCATAAAATCAAGCATTTTTCTACTTTATTCTTGTTTAAAAATAATTTGGTGGGACAGTAAAATGTTTAAAACTTTTAAATTATTACATTTGAATTGCTTAAAAACATATATATGTTCACATAAAAGTTTTTTTTTAATTATACTTTTGGGAAAAAAGTGAAAAAACATTTATTATATGTATCTCTTTCCAATGCTAAATTTGAATAAACAGATTGAACACACAATTTTATTTATTTATTTTTTGTTGCGGCGCCACTTTGTGGCTTTTCACTTATTGCGGCAGGTTCTGGTCCCCATTAATAGCGAAAAACGAGGGATCGCTGTATATCTTCTAGCCATAATACAATTTTGACCTTATAGTCCATCATGGCCTGATAGTTTTTGTGTAAAATTTGGTGGTTGTTGCTTGTATGTTTTATATTATATATATATTTTTTAGATTTTATGCTGCTAGTCACTTTTGAGATTTCAACTTATCCTGCACTGTAAAAAGGAGATGCTCCACAATTTCATTGTACAACTGCATAATGACAATAAAGGGCTATTCTGTTCGATTCTATTCTAGTCAGGTGCACCATTTTGTCCCAAAATTATTATATAACTGTACCAAAGTATTGAGGGGCAAGATTAAATAAACGAATACATAATTAAATTAGGGCTGTCAAAATTATCGCGTTAACGGGCGTTAATTAATTTTTTAAATTAATCACGTTAAAATATTTGACGCAATTAACGCAGATGCCCCGCTCAGACAGATTTAAATGACAGTACAGTGAAACGCTCACTTGTTGTGTTTTATGGAGTTTTGCCGCCCTCTGCTGGCGCTTGGGTGTGACTGATTTTATAGGCTTCAGCACCCATGAGCATTGTGTAAGTAATTATTGACATCAACAATGGCGGGCTACTAGTTTATTTTTTGATTGAAAATTTTACAAATTTTATTAAAACGAAAACATTAAGAGGGGTTTTAAAGAGCATACGACACGAGAAAAAAAGTCTTAAATTGCATTATTATGTGAATTAGAATCATATTTTGAGACGATTCGACTATATACAACAATTTAGCAAAGCGCAGATGACGAGAAATTAGTCTTTTAATCTGCCGGTTAGCCACGCCTACCATTATAGGGCTTTAGCATCCCCAACAGGTGGATGACGTCAGTGGTAGACTGGGCTCATCGGTTTTACTATTCAGCCCATTGAAGGGGAATTATTCAGAACGAGGAAAACGCGACGAAGAGAGCCGCAAAATGTCATTGTTTCAGTCTCTCTACTCCAATATTTTTACAGGATATTCTTTTTATCCAAGTATTTTTCCCCAATAGCTATATAAATGGCTTGAGAAGGACCAGTCAGCCCGTCGAGGGGGAACTATTCACAACGAGGAAAACGCGACGAAGAGAGCGGCAAAATGTCATTGTTTCTGTCTCTTTACTTCAATATTTTTACAGGATATTCTTTTTATCCAAGTATTTTCCCCAATTGCTAAATAAATGACATGGTCATGACAAATAACAGTCTTGTGCTGAATGGAATATGAAATAATAAAAATGCATTTATTCAGGACGACATGGCAAAATTACTCCATAATGGTCAAAACTGTCGACTTCACCTTTACTGTCGCACCTCCCGAACGACATTTTATGACACCTAAATCGGACATATGTCATTTCCCTACCCCGGCTTCGGAGAATGTAAACAAACCAGAAGGCGTGACAGCTAGCCGACATGCTAACCCGAACCGAGTGATGTTTCAAAAGTCTTCGAAGCGGAAAATCACACATAACCAGCCTGGATTATTTGACATGACGACCCGGTTGTCGATTGTCTTTGCGGATCGGCAAACCGCCCGGCGGAGAGCAATTTACAGTTCGTTCCCCGGAGGAGGGTGGCTGGAGTTGTTGTGCAGCTAATGTGCTGCTGCTAATGAGCATTAGGAGAGCTTTTTACATGCCTATCAATGATCAAACGTAAGTAGTCCTTTATTTAAAGGAAGTTCGTAGTGTTTACTTTGTAATCGCTGTATTCGTATTTGACATAATACAAAACAAGATGTTTACTCACTTCCTTGTAAGTCCAATGGTCCCACAGTAGTTGTCGGGCTTGTTTTGGCCAATATCCACGGTAAATGGGAACGTTTTGAAACTCCAAAAAGGCGCATACGCCTCTCCCTCATACAGAATGAATTTTCTGCAGCCGTTTGGCTGGCGTGATGCGAAAAATAAACGTATTAATCCGCAAAATCAGCTGAATCCTTCGTCCTCATACACAACAGTACACTGTAGCGTGAAGAGGATGTCTTCTACCGTACACGTCACAGCGCCCTCCTCCTCAATGCAAGACCGAAGCCGGAAGTCACTCATTTTCATGGCGCGGGATTCAAAAAACTAAATAAAAATAGCGATCGCTTCCACACACATCCAAGTGGTCCATATCATTCAGGGGCATAAAATACCGCGTGTATTATGAAATAAACATGCTTTTTCGTGTCACATGCACTTTAATGGTAAATGGTGTTATACTTATATAGCGCTTTTCCACCTTTCAAGGCTCTCAAAGCGCTTTATATAAAATTTCTATAACTTGTACTAACATTTTTCTTTTAAGATTTACAAGTCTTTCTATCCATGGATCGCTTTAGCAGAATGTTAATAATGTTAATGCCATCTTGTTGATTTATTGTTATAATAAACAAATACAGTCCTTATGTACCGTATGTTGAATGTATATATATCCATCTTGTGTCTTATCTTTCCATTTCAACAATAATTTACAGAAAAATATGGCATATTTTATAGATGGTTTGAATTGCGATTAATTGCGATTAATTACGATTAATCAATTTTTAAGCTGTAATTAACTCGATTAAAAATGTTAATCGTTTGACATCCCTAAATTACATACAAAAGTAAATGTTTAATTAAATGTTATTTCAATATGTATTTATTTATTATATATACATTTTCAATATGCTTTTTTTTCTAATTCAATATTTATTTATAAATAAAAAATTGTTAAGATTTGCAGTAACAGCTTTGACAGAGGCAAGAATCTGCCGAAACTCACAGCAAGGTGAGAGAGATTCTCTCGTACAAGAAATAAGTTGGAAAACAAGATGATTTGTTTTAGAACTAGCACTGCTGGTTGGAAACTGAGCATATGAATCAGTTTTTTTGGGGGTCCATTTTTACAACCTTTGGCTATGGAAACTAACTCAATGTACTAATGTCTGATCCCTTTTAAGAAGCTGTAATTGGAAGCTACCGGTTATACTGTAAGTGTGATCCCTTCCATCCCCGCTCCTGACAGATTTAATGCCCTGCCCCCCTTTACCCCATCATCCCTTTTTAATGCTATGCCAGACACCCTGCACTATAACAGGTGTCCCTGCACAGTTTTAGGCACAGCCTAAGGTATAGAAAGACACAAATTGAGTGGGCGGCTCAAGAGCTGATTTGTGTCATCAGTCGGACAGCAAACAGTTCCGATGGGATTGATCTCTCGGGAAGGATAATCTGGCTAATCTTATAACCGGGGTTGATGCACTCCGCCTCTTTTTGCTCTCCGCCGATACCCCTTTTCCCCTCCCATTCCTAAAAGTCCACAGATCCGGAGTTTCCGCCTTAGTTTGACAACGCACCGTCACTCGAGTCTGACGCCGCGAACGGTGACTGGCACCCTGCCAGTGCCACGTTCGCACTCGAAGGCATGTGGCAACCTGCGGCATCACCTGCAGCTGGAGGTGGCGCCGGAAGAGAGCTGGGTTATGGCCACTGTGAGTAGTCGTCTTGTGTGTCCTTATAGGGAATAATGGGAAGTAGATCAGAGATATTTGCACGTTTTAATAATTCTTTTGCTTCATGGATTTCCCACAGTTAGACGAGCTAACAGATGCATTATTTTACTATGGTAATACCTCTAATCCCTGGGAACTCTTTATAAAACTCATCATCCTAGGGTAGAAACTCTTAGCGCTAATAATGTGCGCTGCTTATTTGCGTATTTGAGTTTTCCATTGTGGATTAAAAACACAAGTGGAGGATGTTTGCCTTTTTATGGAGCACGGAACCATATTTGGAAATTTACAGATGATGATAGACAGTTGGGAGTTTTTTTTCTCAGATAGTCAGTGGCAATCTAAAAATGTGATTTTTCAGAAAACAAAAAAATCCATCTTAATGAATGTATTGAATTGAAAAAGTACGTTAAATAAAATGTGAAAGTGAAAAAATAATATAATTTCTGTTTGTAAGTTTTGAATGAAAACATGTACAGTAAATGTGTAAGGGTACAATATCGATTCTTTGGCCAGTAATACTGTATTGTTTTAACGATAATATGGTATGTCACAATTTGATTTAAACTAATTACATTTAATTATAGGGATTTCCAGTGATATATTAGAAAAATATGTACAAAATACAAATTTAACACAATCAGTCCCAATTCACCTTAAGTGATAAAAATTATAAAGCACTTTTGCTGTTTTTGACAATTTTGTTGCCGAAACATTTCAGACTTTTGAATGAAAACCATTATATGAAAAAAATATCGCATATTTATAAGATGAGGATCTTAATCACATTTTTGCATTTTGATTCGATTGTGCTTAAGTTGATATATCAATCCAAACGGATTATATAATGCATGTGAAAGTACAAATGCGTGTTTTATTTTTCATATTTAATTTCAATTGTGGTTGTCTTATAAATTACAGATAAAAATTACAGATTGGAGTATGATATTGGTAGGAAAATACAGCATGTGCTTTTATTTTATTATTGTTATTTATTTATTTTTTTATACGTAAACTTTTGTTTTGCTTCATAAGTGCGATAATTGGGCAGAGACTTGGCTTCCTGGATCCCTATTATTACACCAGTCTTCATCATTCACAGATGAATCCCCTTAGCGTGGATTTAACGGTATTATATGAATACATTGTGGTCATAGTGAGTCAGCCAAAGTCTTCTTCTAGTTTTAATATCGCAATATGTATCTCAAACCCCCAATAAGTCACAATGTCAGTTTTTTCAAATATCATTCAGCCCTAATATACTGTATATATGTGTGTGTGTGTTTATTAAAATACATTCAATTTTCAAAATGTAAATTTATCTCCATTTTAATTTGTGGGTCACTGCCTGTTCCTGAACTGAAACATCAAACTTTACTCTAATTAGAGTGATGTTAACTAAACTTACACTTGTGTGTGTGTGTTTTTTTTTTGTTTTTAGTTTTTGGTCATACCCTCCTTAAATTGTTTGCACTGCGACTGCATTTTCCTGCTTTCAGTTCCATAAATTTCTTAACAGTTAAGTTATTAACTGCTAAAGTGTGTTTCAAAATTTTGTGGAACATGAATGCGTGTTGTGTTTGTCCTCGTCTATATGTTACCTGCGATTTTCTGGCGACCATTTCAGGGTGTTTCACATCTCTCATAAAAAAATTCATGTAATTCCCAGTCAAATACTTGTCTGTTATGGGGAAGCCTCATCCTAAAAGGGAACCCCCGTTCAACCAACACGTGTTGCCTCGTCCTTCACTATCTGTTTGTCTCTCAACACTCTTCCCTTCTATTCGCCCTCCCCATCCTGCTTTCCCTCGCTGTTCGCATTTGCTGTCTGTCAGCTAGCATCCTTCCATCAGCACTTGCTCTGGTTTTCTGCTTTCCTCCTTCCTGTGATTTAATTGATGTGTTGATGTGAGCTCACTTGAACACATACTGTATTCCACCAACTGTCAGACATCTGTGCATTTTGTCCTTGAAAGAGCTGTTGGGATGATCTTGTCCACTTGTAACCTTACACTACTTTATGCGAAAAATAGCCTTGGAGCTTGTGCATTGATGATCTACCTTAGTCTCAACAATATTGATGGACAAGTCCTGCAAACCATAAAATGGTTGAATTTGGCTGATTAGAGAGAGGTCTTCTCTCACAGAGTGCTCTTCTAGTTAGGGCTATTTTGTTACTAGCTCATACATGTATTGACTTGGATCTTGAGCTTCTGCCTCTTTGTCATTATGAGCTGCTAATGAGTTGTACCACAATGGCTTAAAAGTAAATAACACTTGACAATGGAAGGGTTGAAAAATGAAACAAGCTTTTTTCGCCAATAGGTCAATAAAGGTGCATGATGTTGCCTCAAGATTGAAAGTTTGGGTGTTTTTTAGTGTACAAATGAGCGAAAAGGGACATGAAATTCAAATGGTCTGCTACAAGAGCAGCTTTTTGGTTGTGTTTTTACAATGTTTTTTATGTCATTTTGGTGTTAACTGCCCCTGTATAGACCCTTTGTAGAGTTTTGGCTGTAAAATTCATTGAAGGACATTTTGAGTCAATGATAGTTGCACCTCTTGCAACAGTAAAATTTCTATGTATTTTTTTTGGGGGGGGGGGTTGTCTTAACTCGTTAGTGACTATTTTTGATCATTTAAATATCTTACGTGCGCTCAACGTGCGCTCATGTGCTAGCATATTGCCTGATATTGCGTCAGGCTTCCATCACAAAGTCTGTTCTGACATGTGCCACCATATTGCATCACACTCATGCATCACAAAGGTTTCCCTCATAAGGACTGTGCGCTCCTTAGTATGTCACGAAGAACAACCGAGAACAGTATATAAGGCACAAACAAACAGCATTCAGTGTCAGGCCTTCAGCGTTCCAGCATACGCTAGCATGTCAACTGTCCATTGCCGCTTGGCCTGATTGTTTCCTTTGCCTGTCAACATCAATAACGTTCTGTGTCTGCGATACGCAACTGGTTCCTCCGTCCCCTTCGTGACAAAATAACTTTCATATAAGTGATCATTCTTACAATATCATTTGAAATTAGTTTTATTTTCAATTAAAATTGTATTTTACATATTATTTTATGTAAATAAATACATTTATAGATTAATGAAATGTTAATTAAAAACAAAACACAATTAAATGAATAAAAACGAAAACAACTCTGGGGCCACCCCCAAGAATCTAAAGTTTATTTACTATTTATTTATTTAAATTATCATTTTTGAAAAAGAAAGCTCTTCAAAGGTTATAATGGGCAGCATAAGTTCCATCACTTCATAATGTATAGGATTTAAAGAAATATGTGTGACAACTAGAGATGTCCCAATCGATCGGGTCCGATCACGTCATTTTCAAAGCATCGGAATCGGCAAAAAAATATCGGACATGCCTTTTTTTAATATATATATATTTTTTAATTAAATTGTTTTCTAATTGTATTTAACGTTACAGACATAATATGTTACACTCTTCCAGAGTCTTTAGTTTAAGCTTAAGGTAGGGGCGAGAATTAATATTTTTTACATTTATCACGTTACAATATTTAGCGCAATTAAAGCATGCGCTGCACGACCCACTCACGCATTGTCGCGTTCAATCTATAATGGCGCCGTTTTACCCATACAGTATATAGAGCTAAAAGGCAGCGTAAAATCAGTAGAGTGAATTTTGGCAGCCTTTGGAGCCTTTTTTTTTTATTTTTATTTTTTTTAAATGGCTAAAGCCTTACAATCCCTCTCTAATGATTAGAAAAATCATGGGAAGCAATGTGGGAAAGAAAGGTAGTAGTTGATCTTTTTCCTAATACCCTATGTTATTTCCCAACGCAGAGAAGCTATATCAATTGGTACCATGACGCACAGTCATGGTTGCACTTCCCATCATGCATTTGGGCAGAAGTTAAATGGCTACAGTATCATTTACTGAAAGCTCAACAAATACACTAGATGGCAATATTTAGTCACAATATACAAAGTCACATTTATCCTTTAAGAATTACAAGTCTTACTATCCGTGGATCCCTCTCACAGAAAGAATGTTAATAATGTAAATGCCATCTTGAGGATTTATTGTCATAATAAACAAATACAGTACTTACGTACTGTATGTTGAATTTCTATATTCGTCCGAGTTTTATTCATTTTTTTTCCTTAATGCATTGCCAAAATGTATATGATGGGAAAAAATTATCGGGAATGATTGGAATTGAATCGGGAGCAAAAAAAAAAAAAAAGCAATCGGATCGGGAAATATTGGGATCGGCAGACACTCAAACTAAAACGATTGGGATCGGATCGGGAGCAAAAAAACATGATCGGAACAACCCTAGTGACAATGCAAAACAAGCATTTTGTCATATTGTGCACCAGATGTATAGGACACATTAGTAGCCATGAACTGCTCAATATAGTAAAAGACACACCCTTTATATTTTAATTTTTACTGGGGGCACATCAGTTTACCCGTATTTTTCGGACTACAAGTCGCACCTGAGTATAAGTCGATCCAGCCATAAAATGCCCAACGAAGAGAAAAAAAACATATACAAGTCGCACCGGAGTATAAGTCGAATTTTTTGGGGAAATTTACTTGATAAAATCCAACACATAGAACAGACATGTCATCTTGAAAGGCAATTTAATATAAAAATACAATAGAGAACAACATGCTAAATAAATGTACAGTGTACAGTGCATGAACAACGAAATGTGAATATACTGTCCTACGCTACGGCTCGGTCCTGGCTATACAGCGAACTCCCAAAAGACAATGCTGGACGTCCGTATAATTTGCTGAATCAATTTGGTCCTTGATAGCAAACAGGTTCGCATCAACGTAAATAAATGATAATTAGGTACTATTACAGTAATAAGTAACAGGTTAGCATGCGTTCGCTATCATTAGCACATCGTTCAAACAACCACACAACTGGCTCTAAGTGTTCGATCGCGGGTGGATAACACACAACAACAACAGAAAAGATGATACATGCAGGCGTTGCCTCTGTAGAGATAATTTAAAAGCATAAACAATGAAAGTAGGTTCGCAGCCGTCTTTTCTCTCTCGCTAACTCGCCCACTCACTCACTCAGAGCTACGTAGCTGCCCGTCTTCTTCTAGCGTGTGAGCACTCTTCTTCACGTAAACAAGTGCGAGTGCGCCCTCATGTGGGCGTGAAAGCGCCACAAACTAAATGCATCCATTTCAAGATAAAAAAAGTCAATAATACAATTTAACATACACTGCCAAAGGCAGAACGCGAACGTGGCCATAGCTATAAGAGTTATTCAGATAACTATAGCATAAAAACATGCTAACAACTTTACAAAACCATCAGTGTCACTGCAAAACACCAAAATAACATGTGAAATTATATCAAAATGTGTTACTGCCCGTAGTTAGCTGGGATAGGCTCCAGCACCTCCGCGACCCTCGTGAGGAAAAGCGGCATGGAAAATGAATGAATGAATGAATGAATGTGTTAATAATTCCACACATAAGTCGCTCCTGAGTATAAGTCGCACCCCCAGCCAAAATATGATAAAAACCGCGACTTATAGTCCGAAAAATACGGTATTTATTCATTTAAATTTTCATGCTTTTAAAAGAATGCTTTTTAAAGGTTTTAATGGGCAGCATAAGTTCCGTAAGTTCATAATACAGTATACAAGATTTAAAGAAATAGATGTGACAACGCAAAACAAATATTTTGTCAAATTGTGCACTGGATGGATAGGACGCATTACTAGCTATGATCTGCTCAATATATTTAACAACGCACCCTTATGATTTTAATATTTACTGGAAGCACATCAGCTGTTCAAGAGCCATGTCATTAGCTAGTTCTAAATAATGATAGTTTGACTCATTTCCTGTCATGCACCACAACATAACACCACAAATACAAGGCGCTGTTGGTATAGTTGATGATTGTGACACGCTGGTAAGTTTTTAATTTTCAGTACTTTCTGGTCCAATTATATATATATATATATATATATATATATATATTTTTTTTTTTTTTTACATTGTATATGAAGAACAAAGGCAACAGTGGTTTCTAAGTGGGTGGTGTTGTGGTCAGAGGGTGCAGAGGTCAGGTCACTCTGAGTGTGTTTGTTTGTGATTGTGTTTCTGTTTGGTCTTTTGTTTATATGTATCATCATGCTATTTATTTTTATTAATATAAACTTCCTTTCAAATTCCAAAAACATGGAATGGGAAAATGGTTTGATGGTTGACTGGTTTACATAATTACAGAAAGGTAATGGTGGCAAAAATAGTCTTCCAAATCAAATCTTAGACTTAAAGGGCTGCTTTGACTTGATAGTTTGTGCTGTTGTTAATGAAAACTTTTTAGCAACCTTAAGCTCAGCCTCCATATGAATTCAATCTGTGTAAATAGTTTCATTCTACCAAATTTGTCATGTAGACAGGATCTTGTTCCTGCAGAGCTTTTATTTATTTATTTATTTATTTATTTATTTTTTATTTTTGCACTTACGCCTCTGCTGATTTTGTTAAATATTGCACCAAACAGAAGAAAGGTTGGCTCTGGTAGAAAATGGAGTAGAGGTCGTTCATCTTCTTTTCAGAGAAAGTTTGTGTGTTCACTCGAAAGTTCACCACGGGGCAGATTTTGGGGGTCAACGGAGTTCACTGATGCAGGTTGTTTGTGTTATTACAGCCGCATGGTTGGAGGAGAAAGGATTTTCTTATATGCAGTATATCAGACAAACGAGACTCAAGACTGTATCTTTTTCCTTTAACAGAATTACAGTATTCTATAGCGGCTATTGAAAAATATATCAACGCACCCTCGGCAACATATATAGTCTAATAATAATATACTATTTAATATTATTTTATGATCTAAAGAATTGGCATCATTATGAATGTATAAAAACACACTTATGCATTTTGAAAGCCAAGGTGGCGTATACTTAATTTCTTTTCTAGATGAAGGGGGCAGGATATTCGTTTTCACAAAAACGTGTGGACAACATCTTTATCATGTGCATCCAAGTGGAAAGAATGTTGTTTAAAGAATTGAAAAATGCACATATTACAGATGTGTTATAGTAAAAAAATTAAAAAAAATAAAAGCCAGTATTTTCAGGAAGGGGACATAGTAAGTGGCCAGTACTATTTTAGCCAATTAAATTTGAGTTTCCCAAATTTCCTGCCCTTCCTCATGATGCAATTGAAACCCATTATCCAATGCACCCTTGCTGAGTAGGGATGTCTCCGATCCGATCACGTGATCGGAAATCGGGCCGATTGCGCCATTTTTCAGAGCATCGGGTGAAAGGGCTCGGGTTTTTAATTTTTAGACAATAATTTGAAATAAACTTAAGAGCTAAAAAGAAACAAAATAATCCAGAAATGAAATAGCATTGCCAAAAGAAACAAAATACTTACGTTTTATTCTCCGGAACACTCCCAGAAAAAGTGGAAGAGGAACTACTGTTAGCAGTAGAGTACTGTGAAATGTTTGGAACTTTTGTTTAATTAAAAAAAAAAAAAAATCAGATTCTCAAAATCAGGTGGGTCGAAGTGGAAAAATAGCGATCAGGACATCCCTAGTGCCGAGTCGTATCAGTGTGTATTTGCGTGTGTATAACTGATGTCTCAAAATGCCCTCTCAAGTGTCAATTTTTCCATTTTGACATTTTTTTTTAAATTACCAGAGGTCTAAGGCATTCACAATTTGCATACTTAAATACTTTGAGCAACCACCTTTTACTTCATGATCATTTATGCAAGTTGTTGTCTGTCCCATTAACTCGTGCTGTCGTGATGTGTTTGAGCTTCAGATCTCCTTTGTGGCATTTTCGCCTCTGCTTATGGCAAAACTAGAAACTGAAGTTCAGATTATTGAAAAATGAAAATGCATTAACATGTCATAGTTGAAATTTTGTGGGTTTAATAAATTACATACGTTTCTATATCCATCAGTTTTTTTACAGTCTGTATATACACGCAACAGGGGGTTCTCGACTAGTGATTGCCAGTTATTTGCCAGACTGTGAGATTATATGTGTGTGCTAGTAGGATCATGTTAGCTTTTGGGGGGAAAAAAAGCAGATTCCGTGCGGGACATTGCCCCGCCATCCATCAATCTGTCCATCCCTCTCTTTCTGTCTGCCTCATTCCCCTCCTACTCCACATCCCCCTGCTCCTCTTCGGCCTCCCACCTTCTTGACAGCTGGCCTGCTGAGCTGCACATACTTACCCGGGGATAAGAGGATTTAGTGACACAATTGATCAGGCATCAACCTCATTTAGCAAAGAAATGAATGTTTATCAGGGGCAGCGGTTGCGCGCCAGTGTCATCTATGTATTTCTCTCTTTGATGTAGCGCAGGGCTCACATTTAGGAGACTTGTTAATGACATGTCCGCTCGCAGTAACGAGCTCTGCAGACTGTCTGCCTGATTACTTTAGTCCTCGTTCTGCTCTCTGTCCTTTTGGTCGATGACAGATATGGACTCACATGCGCAAATACACCCAGAAGAGCATAAAGGGAGTCAGGGAGTCAACAGGTATCGAACAGATGGAAGTTTAAGATCAGTCTTGGTAAGAGCTAATCGGGTATTTATTAAAGCGCGTGTTGTTTTGGAGTCGATCTGTTGCTATCGTCCCCATTGCTGAACCCACTCCCACACTCTTCTCCTGAGAAGAGATATTATTAGTTAGTGGGCCGCGAGCTTATTGAATTACAACACAGTGGAGCGCTCCATCCAGCTACTTGTGTAATTAACAGTGAGGGATTTAGTGGGGTTTTCGAGCGGGAATGTTTTGTTAAACCTGTTGATCACCATATCAGCTGAATGCCGTCTCAACTATTCTCGCCCACATGAAGTGTCTTAATTAGTATGGAATCTATACCAAACCCTGAATGATCCTTTTGCACACCGTCTGCGCTGCAAATTGCCGCATCAAAGACGTTAGTAGCCAACTTGTGTCTCTGCTGTTCGACAAAAGAAGTGCTTTTACATGCTTGCTGCATTCAAATAATTAGACAAGTGGTAACATTAGCAGACTGCTACAATTGCTTTTGGAACAAAGGGCCGCAGACAGTCAGTCTCGGGTGTTAAAGTTCACACTTAAGTGGCAATTTTACTCTATTCAGAATTGGAAGATATTTTGGCTTCAAAATGAAAAATGAATGAAAAATAAGCCCTTTTCTGATTTTCTGCTCCATCCATATTCATCAATGATAAGTAATAAACTATCTAAGGCTTGATTAGTTCAGTTTACAGATCAATGATTACAGTTTCAGATCAAAAATGTTATTACATAAATTTTGGGGGTATTTACAATATTATTACGGTATCTTAATCTCAATAAAAGTAGACACTTGGACAAAAATTTTGAAGTAACTTTTTTTTACAAATTACATATCGATAGAAAGTTATAGCGACGTGGTTAAGTGCACTTATAATAGTCCCATAGACACAATGATAAAGCACATTACTTTTTGTGATCCAAATAGGAATGAGTGATAGTGGATTCTGAATGTTTAAGCTATATTTCAGCCAATTTTATTTTATTATTATTATTTTTTTCAATCTAAATTTCAGTAGATAATGTTTTATGTGTTGATTTGTTATTTTTTCAGTGAAATTTAAAATACATTTAAATATCAAAGCGAACGACTGCTCAATTTGTCTAGCAGAGAAAACTTTAGCACTAACACTCCTTATTTTTTCCTTTGTAGATATAGTTATTCGAGGGCCACACCAAATAAAATTCACAAAAAAAAAAAATAGTGCTAATAACAATATAATGAAGACTATTGTGCAATTTTCAAGTACTTTTTAATACAATGGGGCCTATATGGGATTGAGTGGCGGGCGGATAAATGCACATTTTCTGCTTAAAAACATATTTTAAGTTCAAAACAAATCTAAATAACATTTAAATATGAAAGATATATACATGTAAGGACTAGACATGTGCCGATTACCGATTTCAAGGTATACGTTGGTATGAAAATGTCAAGGTTTCAAAACAGCAAAAATGTTACGTCATACCGTCCCTAAGGTATTAGCCATTTTTTATGACCCAAAAATTCATGGAGAAATCCCTCGCTTGCACCTCTAAGGCTCAAGCCTCCCCCACCGATTGTTGCTCAGTGTGAGTGAGTCAGCTGTGCTACACAATGGCTGAAGGAGGTGAAACTCCTGAACTTTTTTCCGTAACGAAGAAAACTAAATCATTGGTCTGGGAAAACTTCGGCCACAGAAAAGTTAGACGGCCGCGCTTAGAGGAGGAGGGCGAACTGACATGTAAAACATGTTTGCGGAGAGTGGCTGACGAGGAGGCTATACCTCCAATATGATTTTGCAGTTATAGAAAATTAAAGGTTAGTAAACACTGTCATGAACGTTTCCCACCATATATAAGAGTTAACTCCAGTGTATTTAGTGTGCCTAGTGGTGGTAAAACGTGGTGTTTTTTTCTCTCTGACAACTCTAAGAGCGTGTGTTTATAATGTAACCATGATACATATAAACATAAGGTTATCATACCGTCAGAACATCATACCGGCACATGCCTAGTAAGGACCATGTAAGTGCAATTTCCTGCTATTTAGATGAATTATAGCAGTCAATGGATGTCAGGAAAACCGGGCAGGCAGATGGTGTGGACCCAAATGCAGGGAAACAAAATGCAGCAAGGCAGGTGGCGGTGAACTCAAAAAATGTTTAATAATAACTAACAAAAGCACAAAGTACAATCAAAAGTACTGGGGATCAAAAATGCAAGGTTCAAACAAAACTTACTTTATCGGAGGAACTAATACACGAGGGCTTGGAAAGGACTTCGACATCGACATTGACATAGACAATGACGCAACAAGGAGTGAAAAGAAACTGGGAGCTTATATACACACAGAGCCGAGAGGTAACGACACAACAAGGAACAGGTGAGCACAGGAGGATGCAGGTTGGAGGATACACTAGGAGGCACAACAGGTGAAATCAATGGGCAATCACAGGGACAAGTCACACTAGGAAAAAACCAACACAAAACCTAACAGTGGAATAGAATACATTTCAAAACCCTATCTACAGTCATATGCCTATGGCCAATATTATGGTAGCCGAGACGTGTCAGTCGAGCTGCAAAGTTGAAACACTTTGCAACAAGAAAAAAAAATCAACAATGCAAGTTGCCACAACACAAACACAACTGCTAACGCTCTGTGAAAGAAAAAAAGAACAAATGCAAACTGCCACAACAATCCCTGATTGCCAAAGCACGACTGCAAATTGGTAAAAGAACGAAGCCCAAGTGTCACAACACAAATTCAATTGGCTTACAGCACAAATGCAAAAATACAAACTGCCAGAACACGATCCCCAATTGCCCAAGCACGATTGCAAATTGGCAAAAGCACGAACACCATTTGCCATAACACGAATGCAAATGGCTCACAATACGACCGCAAGAAGATACTGATTATGGGGCAGTTGATGACTGCTAGACTTCTATTATAGGCATATCAAAAATATATTTTATTTTACAAGTTATCATGTCACATCCCCAAATGTGCATAGCTTAACAACGTAAGTTACAGAAATTCCCTCACAAATTCACCCTTTGGTATATATTGCTTTGTGACTATCTCTACGGTGTCAGCAGGAGGGCGGAAGTTGTAGTCCTCATGTCTACTTCTGTGGAATTTAGTCGACCTCCGGTTCATCCATTTGCATTCGTGCTGTGGCTTTTTGAAGTTGTGTTGCGATCTATTTGCACTTGTGTTGTGGGCAATTGAGGTTCGTGTTGTGGTTATTTGCATCTGTGCTGTGGCTGTTTGCAATAGTGCTGTGGCCAATTTGCATTTGTGCTTTTTTTCTTTTGCAAAGTGTTTGGACTTGCATTTTGCCCGACACTTCTCAGCCACCTTAAATGGCTAGACGTGGCACTATAAGGCATCATCATAGCAACTTCATATGTCATATACAAGTAATATAAAATGTAAACAACAACCAAGCAGGTAAAAACTCACAATTATGCCATTTTTTATCATCTATTATGACTTTGAAAAGTCCCCATTCAAATAGTGACCATTAATTAACTTTAAAAAAAAAAAAAAAAAAAAAAAGAAAGAAATTTCAAGCATTCTTTTCCCCTAGTTTTTTATTTTATTTTATTTTTTATTATTAATATTTGTTCTCAGGAAAAATAAATTTACTCAGAAACTGCATCTTTTAGGCTTTTGTATGTGGATTATTTGTAATTTGAAGGTTGGGACAAAGGATGGAGTAAAACGTCACTAGTGGTGATGCTGGATTGGTGAAACTACCTATTCTAAGTACATTTTTACCCTCATTGGAATACATTTTCGGAATTTTAATTCAGGTTAATGTTCTGCTGTTTTATGGGTAACTGTTATTCATCTGTGTGTCATTCACTTAGTGGTACCTACCCTGGTTGCAGGCATTTTCCGGGAATGATCCATGTAAGCGAGTCCTGCAAATAGGACCTCTTTTTGAACACGTTTCAGGAGTTTGGCAACAGTTAACCTTTGGTTGCTGGCCAATGGGTGTCCTTCGCTGTTCTTGTCTGTTTGCACTCAAATAGTTGCTTACGTCCGCAGACGCTGTATTGGTTTGGCCTGAGTCCATCAGACAAGAATCAATGGTACGGATCTGGAGCAGATGATTTCATAAGATGAGTGCATGTCCTCAGTGTTTGACAATGATCTTTTGTGAAATGTGTGATGGATGATAACTGGAGAGTGAGATGCTTCTTTGTATGGAGGTGACTTGAGGTGGTTTCATTTACGAATACAACTCTTATGCTATTTTCACTGAACTTGAGGCTTGGAGCACACTAACAGATGACCTTGTGTGACCACGTTCGCTGAATTTTCCCTTAAGTAATCACTCTTGACCTTTGACCTTTATTATTTAAATCAGGTCTTATTTATGAATGGCCCCAAATTTTTCCTGGATCAATAAAATAAAAGAAAAACTATGGATTTGCAATTAATTGTATTTTAAACGTGGATTTTAGTTATTTTAATTTTTACATTTAAAATGCCATTTCTGCTGCATATTTAATTAAGCACTTTCTCGACCAGCAGTTGGCGCATGGTTGAAGGGACAGACAACACATTTAACATGTTGTTCCCAGCAGAAAAAAATCTTTTAATAAATTGAAAAATATTTTATTTTTATCATGTGTAATAGTGCAGGAAAAATGTAGATGAAAGCCAATCAAAATTTAGTTATTAGTGATCCCTCATTTTTCGCGGTTAATGGGTACCAGAACCCGCTGCGATAAGTGGAAAACAGCGAAGTGGCGCCCCCCCCCCTAATATATATATATATATATATATATATATATATATATATATATATATATATATATATATTTTTTTTTTTTTTAATTTTTTTTTTTTTTTGCGTGTGTATTTATTCAGATTTAGCATAGGAAAGATATAAATATAAAACATGTTTTCTCAGTTTTTTTTCTCCAAAGTATGATTAGAAAAAATAATCATGTGTATGTATATATATATATTTTAATAAATGATTTTTAAGCACTTCAAATGTAATAATTATGATAACTTTTAAACATTTTACTGTCCCACCAAATTATTTTTAAACAAGAATAAAATAGTAGAAAAATGCTTGGCTTTATTAAATGCTTCATTGAGTGAATCCACTCAAATCCTTTCAAGCTGCTTACTTACACACAATGAGTTGCCACAGCAACTGTTTAACAAGTTAAACCAGTACTTCTCAAATAGTGGGGCGCGCCCCCCTGGGGGGGCGCAGAGCGATGCCAGGGGGGGCGCATGTGACCTCGGGGAACATGCATTTTTTGTTTTTTTGCCGTACTGGAATAAAGTGTACTTGCACATCCACTCAGTAGGTGGTAGTGGCGCTCTCATTTTCAGAGTGCGCGCAGTATTTTTGAACTAAGGAAGAGCACTCAGCACCACACACAGAAAACAGATATGAAGAGCAGTGTGCCACCGCCGTTTTCGAAAGCCGTTTTCCGACCGGACTCACTCACGCAGCGACCCACTGTCTTGTCCGGTTCTCACGTCGCCGCCCGAGAAGTGCCATTTTCGGCTTGGGATCGGCACGACGACCGCCCTCACCTACGGTTCTACCTTGGCCGCCGAGAATGCGCTTTTTTCGTGCCGTTTGCCTTTTAGCTTTGACTTTTAATATAGTGGGTGATGAGGAAAGACCACTGTTTACTGTGTCTAAAAATAATTATAGCGGACAGCCAGAAGCCAAATCAATTAAGACGCCACTTAAAGACATTAGACCCCAATCTCATTGATAAGCCGCTTGATTGTTTTTCAGTGAAAACGTGCCGAATATTGCCAACAATTGTCCTGCTTTGTCAGTGTTATATCAGTAATCCACTGAGCATTGTTAGTATGCTCATTGAAAAATAACTCCACACCATTGCAAAGGAGGTAAATACTGTGAGCCGCAAAAATAAAAGCTGTCCTGTCCAAGGACACTTTTTTTTTTCTTTTATTCAGTTTTGTTTTTTCGGTCAAATTTTTTGGCATATTGTCCTCATGAGTGAATGTTTCTAATCAATTTTAACATGTTATTATTTACTGATTTTATTACATTTTATTTTTCTGTATGGTCAAAAATGTACCTTGAGTGTATTTTTTACAGTTTGGATGTGACTTTTTTTTAAATTCAGGCAAATTGATGCACGTCAAGTCTTCTCTGTTACAAACAAAACAATGTTAATAAAGTTATACTTTATTATAAGTTGATCAATGTTACTTTTTCTCTTTATTAGAAAAAAAAAGGAAACAATGTTAGGCAGATGCGTATTTATAATAGTAATTTTATAGACAAATGATACTATTTACAGTGGCGGCAGAGAGTTTGGGGGGGCGCGAAACATTTACGTCTTCCTTGGGGGGGCGTGACAGAAAATAATTGAGAAGCACTGAGTTAAACGATGATTGACGCATCATCTGTATATTTGTTTTTTTTTTTAATTGAAAAAAAATCTGCGAATGATTGAGGGCACAAAGTTTGAAGTGTGAAATAACAAGGGATCACTGTAAACAAAACAAAAAAATCAAATTCACTGCCCAATATGACACAGAGCAATTTATCAACCGTATGTCAACATTGCAAGTTTTCAACAAGTTTTCAAATATGTTGTTACTAGCGGCGTGCGCAAGTTCCGATTCTTAGATTATTCGCGATTCGTCCGTGGAAGATTCGAGAACGATTCACAAACATCCAACGTCCTATTATTGAATTATACCAGGTAAAGCGGAAATAAAACACAGTCAGCGCGGTCTTCTAGACGCAATGAGGAACGGACCTAGAGTAAATATCATGTTCAACTCATGCCGCTAGATAAAAAAACAAAAACAAAACAATAATACCTGACTGCGGCCGTCAGCTGCTACAAACAGCGCCCAGTTGCCAGTTTCTACAAACATACGGCTATGGTAGATATCACATATATCTAGAACTGGATGTGAAATGACAGACGACGGCCGCGTTAGAACATGTACCAAGAACTAGATGCGAAATGACACTTTCCCGTGCTAGTAAACAGGCACCATCTTAAAGCAGTAGACTTCTCTAGGCTCTGTTGTAGCGAACCTAATTGCTTTTTATCTAAAATACCCCTAAATCGGCAAAATCTTGACTTGAATTTATCTTTAAATGATGAAACAGTTTTAAAACTTTCACATGTCGAAAGTAGACAGAAGGGAAATTATGGAATAATGGGAGCAATTTTAACAACTTTAACAGTTGATTCACAACATTAAATTAATTGAATGTAGTTTAAAGCTGCTGATACAGAATGGGGACTTGGGTATTTACTGTTTTTAACTGTTAACTTGATACTAAAATAGTAGTTTGGTTTAGCCTGAGAGGATTTTTGAACAATTTTGGAACTAATGTAGAAAACATTAAAAGCGGGAGGTGCATCAATAATCGATTTATAATCGAATCGGAGCCTCTGAATCGTAATCGAATCGTTAGGTGCCAAAAGATTCCCACCTCTAGTATTTACTGCGTAGTAGTAAAGTCGACTACTCTACACAACCCCTTAACATAGGCATCCGCTTGTTGGGATTGTAGCTGGCATTTCGAAAGACATCCATACTCATATTGCACTATATCTTGTCTCAGAGTATATCGACGCATGTGAGTGCATATTGTCAAATTGCTGGCAAGAGTGCATATTGTCAAATTGTTGGCTGAGCTCTTGATAGCCCCATGCTATCTATCCGACTCAGCACTTCCAACGTAGAGTGCATTTTTACAAGGCCTGACGAGAATTTGTCACACATGTAAAGAAAGTTTAATAGCAGACAATGAAGACACAGGACAGTACAGTGCCCATTCTATGCTCTCATCAAATTACATTTTGCCTTTTGTTAGCGCTTGAATGAGCATTGGAAGGATTCTTTTGTGTCCGGTCAAAGAGAGGAAAGTCCCAATACATATTTGCCTTGCGGGGATCACTTATGACATACTTGTAGAATGTGGGAGATGGTCAGTGAGTGGGTGGAAGCAGTCGCTTCTGTGCTAAACAGGAAGTTGCACAACATCTGTCCTTTAGCATACAGAGAGGCAGCCAATGGCTACGTGGATGATTTTGTGCTTGGCTCGTTCACGTACTTTGCCAAATGATCATTGATGTTGATTTTGTACGATGACTTAAATAGCAATTCCGCAGGGATAGCAAAATTGTGCAAGACTACTTTGTTGAGGTTTCACACAGAAGTCAGCTGTCTTTTACGGAACTGCTATAAATCACAGTCATCCGGTGTGCATGATGAGATTTACTGTTGCGAATGATATGGCGGATATTATTTACATTGTCATAAATTGACTATAGAGAACTGCTGACTTTATTTATAAATGGGCAAATGTTAAAATTTAGAGGAGTCGATTGAAATGTTGTTTTGAGGATACTTTAAAAGAATTGAAGAATCCTCTTTAAATGCTGGTGTTGTCGTGAGCAGAAAAATGGTTTTTGAGTTTTATGACTAGTTTTAGACTATTATGAAGGTGTTTTCGGGAGTCGCTCTCCTACACGACAGCTGTTTCAAATACTAAGAAGGCTGATTATCGGTCGAACGACGATATCTGGCATTTGAACGCATAATGGAATTTAAGCATTCTTTAAAAATCAAACTAAATCTGAGACTTTGCTAATGCTGCAAAAACGTTTCTATAACTTCATAATATATGTGCAGCTAACCCTACCAACACCTTTTTTTTTTTTTTTTAACTTAGAACAAATGTCATTGTAACTTAAATTTTTAGTTGCATTGAAATGTTGGACAGCTTTATTTTTTTAATCATTATTTATGAATGTATTGTTTACATTTTCTGGAGCCTCAGAGCTTATTTACATTTTGTTAGAATTTCAAAACAAACAATGCCTATTTGGCATGCAAGAAAAAATCTTTTATATGTTGCAAACCTGAAAAGCAGTTTAATAAAATTAGTGTTTAAAGTAGGGCTGCAGCTATCAGATAATCACTCTACAGCTCAGTGTTTTTACAGATTAAAAAAGTCTGTATGAAAGACATGTAAGCCACGCGTCGACAGTAGTCATAATTAATAGAAACCTACCCCTCCACAAGGCTAACATTACAATAGCAAGTTATTGTAATGTTAATCTTATTTATTAGCGCTACGTTAACTTAATTTTACCTTGTCCCGAGTAGGAGTGGGAACCTCTTGGTACCTCACGATACGATACGCGATACAAAGCTCACGATAACGATGATCTGACAAAATA
This sequence comes from Corythoichthys intestinalis, assembly GCF_030265065.1. Lineage (NCBI taxonomy): Eukaryota > Metazoa > Chordata > Actinopteri > Syngnathiformes > Syngnathidae > Corythoichthys > Corythoichthys intestinalis. The sequence continues at coordinate 35,863,167 of NC_080401.1, forward strand.
GCGATCCAACGATTATCGATACATTGGTCAGGAAATCATTCAATGATATTCTACAAATGAGTAATAAACGGAAAAACAATCTTCTACTGTCAATTGGGTGTGTGTATATGTATATAGAACAATACATTTGCACTATTGCAGTCAGCTTCTTTTCCATTCACCTGTTTTTATTTTGTGTCTTGTTTCATAGATATCGTCAGATTGTACAGTTATCCATTTTTATATATATTTCTTTTATTTCATTTTTTGCTTGCCACTGAGGTTAGAGAGTGACTTAATTTCAATTCTCTGTCTGTCCTTGCACATGTGGTAGAATTGACAATAAAGCAAACTTTGAACTTTGAGTTTATCACTAGTAGACGTCCAATCCATTTGAACGTCTATGGCGTCAGTGGCAGCCAATGCCAGGCAATGAGGTTATTTTGGGCCATTTAAGGTCATTTACCTGTTGATTTTCACTTACTTCTTGTTGATTTTGGGATATTTTATGGGTCACTTCCTGTTTATTTTTAGTTACATGACAGGAAGTGACCTGGGAATCACCCAAATGAATAGGCAGTGACTAAAACTTAACTGTAAATGCCCTAAAATAAACAACAAGTGACCTGTAATGCCCTGAAAATCGGACAGAATGACTGTAAATGCTCTGGTTTCGAATGAACGAACGTTTCTAGTCTAAATGGATTGGGCGTCGAGCACTGTCAATGCAACCTTAGACTTAACTGAGACAATATTATAGTGGAAGATTTTGGTAGTAACTTGTTGGTTCCTTTTTATTTATTTATTTTTTTTAGACATTGACACCTTTTTAAAACGATATCTCGATTCTTGGCAGGAGCATATCAATAATAACCTTCACCATTTCGATATTTTGTCACACCCCTAGTCCCGAGTATCACTCCTCCGCTCTCGGAGTAAACAGGGTGCCTTCGATGGAGCTGCAGCATTGAAGACGTGCTGTAGTGTTATTCAAGCGCAGTCTTACTGTGAATACATGAAACAGTGTTTGCCTTGGTGTCCAGCTTGAAATGCTCCCACACTTTTGACATTTTCTGCTTTTTCTTGGGGCCTTTCTGTTCGCTTTCATCGGCTTCTTAGTCGTTACCTCTACATTCAGGCATGGTTGAAATCAAATATATCCGCCGCCTCCGTCTTCTTCCTGTACGCACATTAAAATTAGTCCGGGCAAAACGTCATGCATAGAGTTTATTAAATTAAAAGATTCATGGGGGCAGAGAAAATTCCTTGATCAATTTTTAAAATCAAGTTACTCGAATTTATTCGAGTAATCGTTTCAGCACGAGTTTAAAGGCATTTAAACAGCGTTTGTCTTGTTCAAAAATTAGGCGTTTGTAATGCCCCTTTTTCTGCAACAGTCGCTTATTAGCTAATCAGTACTAGCTCTGAAATTTTCAATTCCCTAACCCCAGCGATTAATGAATGACTGTCATAAAGTGAATTCGTTGTGGGTTTTTTTTATTCACCTAAGCACAGTAGTGGTGAGGACTTCAAATCACCTGTCAGAATTCAACGACTGTACTGTCATTTGACCATGCTGCATGCTGTCACACACTCATGACATTTGTGTCACATGCCTTTTCATTACAAACATTTCACCCCCCTCCATTAGATGAGTTCATCTGTGTGTCGCACATGAAAACCTACATACGCAGGCGCTCACCATCGGCGGTGGCACGTACCGTACTATTTGAACGGGCCCATCTACATTTGGCGCGATTAAGGTTGGCGACAAGCGAATGGCCTCACAGCTATAGAACATGCATGAAATTGCACACAGTGCATCCAGTTACTCAGTTGACTGACAGATTTTCTAAGTAGGTCATCTATGCAAATGCCAGTCTGTCAGTTCACATCAATAGATCCAAAGCAAGGTCAGCACTCTGGGACGAAAATCAGGCGTAACTGTTGATTAAAAATGTAATTTAATGTATTTATTTTTGCTTATGTTATTTGAGAGTTTTTGTGCTGCTGTTTTGCTTAGCAACAGTGTTCAAAAAAGCTCAATAAAATTAGAGTTTTTTTTTTTTTTTTTTATCCTAGTGGGAAAAGGGCAGTGTCTATTTGAGGGAGGTGTTTATTTGTGTTGAGTGACTCAACTGTCTTTAATTAAACAGGCTGCACATATATGAGGAATTACCGGTTAGAAAATTCCTTGTAATTAGGATTTTAACTCTTTTGCAATAAATGTCCAAACCATTGTGGCTGAGAGGCCCTGCGGCAATCATTATGGCAGCCAATTACTTAAAAATGTTTTTGATTGTGCTAAATGAGTGTCATTTCTAAGTGCTAATCAAAATAACAGAAATGTTTAAAATATGTATTTACCGGATGTTCTGTGTAGTATTTTTATTTTAGCTTTAAAAATGTTTTCTACTTATTTTCTTTCAGTGTTTCATATGGTATAGCTAATAGTAGGGGTGTAACGGTACACAAAAATCTCGGTCGGTTTTGAGGTCACGGTTCGGTTCATTTTCGGTACAGTAAGAAAACATAATGCAAAATATAAATGTTTATTACACACCTTTGTGCTTTCAACAATAGAAACAATAGCCTATACAAAGCTAGAATTCTGCTAAAAAAGTAGCGGGTATTTAAAGATAATCTAACAACAATTTGCCTTTCAGACCCCGCGTATTGGTCAGCTTTCTTTTTAAAAGAAAAAAGTCCTATGCTAAAGAGAAAAGCAATCCCAATGACAAAGATTTTAACATGTATTTTACAAATGCCTTAATAGATCTTTTTTTTTTCTTCTTATGAACGGTTTTCAAAAGCCTTATTGGTGGATTTTCTCAAGTTAAAGCGCCACACAGAAATGAATAAATTTGTGTAAGCAGGATCTGTGTATCATTCTTATTATTTAATTACAGGTGTTTTAGCTCATTTTCAATTTATTTTATTTAAATGGACTATTATTTTATTATGTGTTTATATTTTACAAATGTGATGTAGTATTCATTTATATTGTATATTTTATGTTGTATAACTTTAGTTCCTATATGAATATTAGTTCCTGCTTGTTTTGTTGTGGTAGGAGGGTTTTGTATTGAACACGGGGCCTTGTTGGTTATTATTATAGCAGAGAAAACAGCAGTAAATCAACAAAGACAAGTCAACTGTGCCCCGATCTACCACTCAAGAGATCTGATGGACTCAAACAGTGGGTTACGACTGCATATTAGTTTGAAAATCGACCGGATCCACCGTATTTTTACACAAGTGACTTCCGGTCTGCCCAATCCTAGCTACCGGGAGTAGTATTGATGCAGGAGGGTCGCGTCTCACGTCAAATAATAAACTCTGCCGTTCTTTTCGCGTGCATGGTGTTGAGCCACTTCTGGGACGCGTCTAACACACGGCCGCACTGCGACTGGTGTGCATTGGCTGACTGACTTTAACGCCCGCGTTTCACTGAGTTCTTGCGGCGGCCACGTTGTCACGCCGTTGACGTTTCTGGGTTATACTGTCCTACCGTGTTGGTCCTCATTATAGTAGAGAAGACGGAGTAAATATAATCTACACAAAGAAACTGTAACCTGATCGACTCACAGCCTCGAAAATTAAGGGTTACGTTACGTCAGAAACTCGTTCGGTACGCCTCCTTTCCGAACCGAGCACCACGTACCGAAAAGGTTCAATACAAATACATGTACCGTTACACCCTTAGCTAATAGAGTTGTGATTTGAGACTTACAATCATTACTTTCATGTACAGTCATCTTAATGGGACAGACAACACCTTTAACATGTTAATCCCAGTGGAAAGGATCTTTAAGAATTGAAAAAAAACAGGATTTTATTTTTCTCGTGAGCCAGTATTTCCAAGAAGTTGCTGCCCATCATGGGGGCAGCCATTTTATCAATGCTGATACTATTATAGCCAATCAAATATGAGTATAACATATTGCCTGCCCTTTCTTGTGATGTCATTACTAAACATTATCATATGCACCTGCACTCTATCTAGTCCATCAGTATGTAAATTTGCGGGTAAAACTGATGGCAAAAGAAGGTGAGCATGTAAGCTTTGTCATTTTTTTGTTTAAACACGTTGCTATTTGCATACTAAATTATTTTAGCAACTGTCTATACCCTTCATAGGAAAAGAGCTTAGCCAACAAATTCAACTTGTATCTCAAAGCACCACTGCAGTTGTATAGTTGATTTCAATGTATTGCACAAGATATGGGAATGATCTGTTAAATGTCTATAATATATAGTGATGCTCAATTTAGATTTACAAGCACAGGTGTGTTTTTTGTTTGCCTTAACAATTGATTGCTTCTCATTTTTTTCCCCCTTGCGCACATCAAATCTGTCATTTCTTATGAACAGCCCATTTACTAGTGATACGTTCACATTTTCACGTCCATGTACGTTTTATTTATTTATTTTTTTGACACTTGTCTTTGATTGAGAATATAACACCCTAATAGAACACTCCTTCCTCTTGCAGACTCTAGCGGGCCGATGAGCACGGCCCATTCCCACCCGCACGCCCCACCGATGGGCGGCATGGTGGGCCACCCGTCAGTCATCAGCACCTCCAGACATTTGCCGTCGCCCATGTCCACCATGGGCTCGCCCATGAACGGCCTGGCCTCTCCTTACTCAGTCATCACCTCGTCTCTGGGTTCGCCCGCCGTATCGCTGCCGTCCACGCCCAACTTGAACTTCGGACCACTCGGAAGTCCGCAGGTGAGGGGAAAGCGCTTGCGATTAGATGCTCGTCTTATCTCAATATGCAGAACAGAATGGACTTTCATGTAAAAGTTTATGGGTCATTCCAGAATTAGAGGACATTTAGCCTTGAAAACAAGCTTTCACTTATCTGGTTTTCTGCTACATATTCATCAATAATAGGTAGTAAAGCTGTCAAAGGCTTGATTAGCTCATCTTACAAATCTGGCAAAAACATGATTAATTTCATATTTACGATATGTCATAATCACAGTAACAGAGCTGGAAGTAAGGATTGCAAATCCATTTAATGTTTTTTCTCGGGAGTAGAAGCTAGCAGTTTAGCTGTTACTGCTTCTCATAGGAAAAACATTTAGATGAACAATTAAACAAGAAATATTGTCTTATTCTGATAATGTGCATACCAGAGCTGTATAGGTAGAGTTCAGGTAGAATTCAGTAACGTTAACATTTTTATGAAAATGTGAACAATAGAGGCAACGACATAAATATGCTTGATCTATTATTTTGGAACACGGATGATGTGAAATCTTTTAATAATGTTGACTTTTGATTCGATTCAATTCAATTTTATTTGTATAGCCCTATAATCACAACAAGGTTGTCTCAAAGGGTTTTGCAGAGGCAATATGATATACACAGTCAGAAGCAGCAGATGAAATAGAGATGAAATAAATAAAGGTCAAGTCCTGGGCATCCCCCATCCTTTGACCCTCCATGTCGGCAAGGAAAAAATCCAAAACTCTTTGGGAGAAATGAGAAACCTTGGGGAGTACCACAGTTGATGATTGTAATGCATGCTTTTATTTTGGTGCAGGAAGCGTAGAGCAGGTAGTACTGACACACACGAGTAAGCGCGCATGTACACACGTATGGGGTTACAGTGCCTTGCAAAAGTATTCGGCCCCCTTGAATCTTGCAACCTTTCGCCACATTTCAGGCTTCAAACAAAGATATGAAATTGAATTTTTTTTTGTCAAGAATCAACAACAAGTGGGACACAATCGTGAAGTAGAACAACATTTATTGGATAATTTAAAAATTTTTAACAAATAAAAAACTGAAAAGTGGGGCGTGCAATATTATTCGACCCCTTTACTTTCAGTGCAGCAAACTCACTCCAGAAGTTCAGTGACGATCTCTGAATGATCCAATGTTGTCCTAAATGACCGATGATGATAAATAGAATCCACCTGTGTGTAATCAAGTCTCCGTATAAATGCACCTGCTCTGTGATAGTCTCAGGGTTCTGTTTAAAGTGCAGAGAGCATTATGAAAACCAAGGAACACACCAGGCAGGTCCGAGATACTGTTGTGGAGAAGTTTGAAGCCGGATTTGGATACAAAAAGATTTCCCAAGCTTTAAACATCTCAAGGAGCACTGTGCAAGCCATCATATTGAAATGGAAGGAGCATCAGACCACTGCAAATCTACCAAGACCCGGCCGTCCTTCCAAACTTTCTTCTCAAACAAGGAGAAAACTGATCAGAGATGCAGCCAAGATGCCCATGATCACTCTGGATGAACTGCAGAGATCTACAGCTGAGGTGGGAGAGTCTGTCCATAGGACAACAATCAGTCGTACACTGCACAAATCTGGCCTTTATGGAAGAGTGGCAAGAAGAAAGCCATTTCTCAAAGATATCCATAAAAACTCTCGTTTAAAGTTTGCCACAAGCCACCTGGGAGACACACCAAACATGTGGAAGAAGGTGCTCTGGTCAGATGAAACCAAAATTGAGCTTTTTGGCCACAATGCAAAACGATATGTTTGGCGTAAAAGCAACACAGCTCACCCTCAACATACCACCCCCACTGTCAAACATGGTGGTGGCAGCATCATGGTTTGGGCCTGCTTTTCTTCAGCAGGGACAGGGAAGATTGTTAAAATTGACGGGAAGATGGATGCAGCCAAATACAGGAACATTCTGGAAGAAAACCTGTTGGTATCTGCACAAGACCTGAGACTGGGACGGAGATTTATCTTCCAACAGGACAATGATCCAAAACATAAAGCCAAATCTACAATGGAATGGTTCAAAAATAAACGTATCCAGGTGTTAGAATGGCCAAGTCAAAGTCCAGACCTGAATCCAATCGAGAATCTGTGGAAAGAGCTGAAGACTGCTGTTCACAAACACTCTCCATCCAACCTCACTGAGCTCGAGCTGTTTTGCAAGGAAGAATGGGCAAGAATGTCAGTCTCTCGATGTGCAAAACTGATAGAAACATACCCCAAGCGATTTGCAGCTGTAATTGGAGCAAAAGGTGGCGCTACAAAGTATTAATGCAAGGGGGCTGAATAATATTGCACGCCCCACTTTTCAGTTTTTTTATTTGTTAAAAAAGTTTAAATTATCCAATAAATTTTGTTCCACTTCACGATTGTGTCCCACTTGTTGTTGATTCTTGACAAAAAATTAAAATTGTATATCTATGTTTGAAGCCTGAAATGTGGCGAAAGGTTGCAAGGTTCAAGGGGGCCAAATACTTTTGCAAGGCACTGTATATTGCTGACACTATTCTGAGCGAGCAATAATGGAAATTGAGCAAAAATAACCTAGATTTCGAGCACAAAAAACTATATTGAGCGAGCAGTTAAAGATTTTAAGCGAGCAATCGTAGATTTTGAGCACAGAAAATAATATTGAGCAAAAAAAATCTACTCTGTGCCGCTCAATTCCCCACTCCTGCTCTCGCTACGTATCTCGACTCCGCTCAATTCCCCCCTCCTGCTCTCGCTCCGTATCTCAACTCCTCTGCTCGTCGGTTTCTTTTCTCCGCGCGCTGAGTTGTAGGGATGGGCGGATCGATACAAAAAATATCGATATTTCGATCCAGCGTATTGAATTTTAGGTATCGATTCCCAAGCAAAAGTATCGATATCTGCAATTAATATATTATATTTTCTTTGTCAATTGTTGGGTCTATTTTTGTGCACACTTTTTGAACTACTTTTCCCTTTCGCACACACATAAGCAGTGCACCGGCGTGTGCTCCCGCCCCCATTCACGTCCCTATCCTGTGTCGAACAGCATGCTTTTCCACCGCCCCTCTCACGCCTAATTTCTTACTTAACCTTTTTATTATTTCTTATTCATTTTTTATTTCTTGTGAATTTGTTTCATATTTTTATTTTTTCATGAAATGTTTTTCCTTTTTTTTTTTATGTTACAAACAATTAAATGCTTGATTTCTTATGTTTTGTTGCTACTTATTTTTATTTTGTTAAAGGTCTTTCAGTTATTTCAAGATCTGTTTTTTAAAATGTATTTATTTTTATTAATTATTATTATTTTTTTTTTTTTCAAAATATGTTTGGAAATTGTGTTAGTAAAATAAAATTCAAAAACAGAAAAGTGACTTGATAATTGGATTTGTTTTTAGTGATCTACCATTTGAGGGCGGTAACATGCTACTATTAATTCGTTCTTTAATTAGATCAAAAATATTTAATTTAGGTAGATTAAAATTTGATCAAATGCAACGTGTAGCAGGGAAATGTTCTGTGCATATGAATTTAAGGGTCATGGTTAAAGAGTGAGACTGACTAATCAGAGTTTGTTGTTGATGGATTGGTTTGTGAGTTTGAGGGAAACTGCTTTGCTCGTTATTAAAAGCAGCAGTTTTCCATTGCAAAGCATATTTGACACAAAGAGACTTAATAGTTTTTGAGTGCTTGATGTAGTTGTACATTAGATATCATCAGAATGGGTGAGAACACTGCAGGGTTGTCATTATATATATATATATATATATATATATATATATATATATATTAGAGCTGAAACGAGTACTCGAGCAACTCGAGTTTAAAAACTGATCCGAGTAATTTTATTCACCTCGAGTAATCGTTTATTTTGACAGCTCTAAGCATCACGTTTTGCTAGGACTACTTTTAATGCGGGACAGCGCGCTGTCACATGCGGAGAGGAAGAGGAAGAAGAAGGGAAAAAAAAAAAAACTTACTGCAGCTGACAGCCGCCACAAACGACGCCGACGTTGCTAAATACTAGCCCGCACAATGCTACATTGGTAACAGGCAGCGTCTGGTGCGTCTCATAGAGATCACATGTATGTTGAACTAGATGCGAAATGACAGACTCGGCCGCGTCTGGGCAGCGTTTGTAAACGGCCGCCATCTTAAAGCAGTACAGCGCTAAGCGCTAATAAAGAGCGCTAAGCGCTAATAAATAAGATTAACGTTACTGTCGCTACTAGCTCACGGAACGTTAGCCCTGCGGAGGGCTAGGTTTCAAATAATTAAGACCACTGTCGATGCGTGGCTAACGTGTCTTACATACAGGCTTTAACATAACATAGCATTGTGGAGTGATGAGGGTGTAAAATAAAAACTTAATCATGCTAACTATCAATTTTAGCTCAGTAGTCATTGCTGGATAAAACACCAAGTAGCACTAGTCCCTAATGTGCTCCAATACAGCCTTTATCATACATTTATTTTGAACACAGCAAAAACTCAAAATCCTATCAGGACTTACAGTTTAGACTAACTTAAAACTTAACTAGAACTTAAAAATGGCTTGACACAAAGAGAAATTCAATTGAAACACGTGGGGAAAAAAATCCTAACTTTTAAGTGATGTGTGTTATCAAGCGTAATGGCATTTTTAGGTAAGATATATATATATTAATAAGATCTAAAAGTTTTTTTGAGTGAAAGCAGTGAATTAGTCTTTTCTTCTTTTAATTCTAGTTACATCTGAGATGCAATTGTTGGCTGTTTTCAACAATATACATCGAAAATAAAGATTGATTGACTGAAAATGGTTCAAGATTACATGAAATGTCTTGTTTTCTCATGTATATGTATAATTGCTCTTCACCTAAAAATATATTTGTTTTATCCGATTACTCGATTAATCGATAGAATTTTCAGTCGATTACTCGATTACTAAAATATTCGATAGCTGCAGCCCTAATATACATACATACATACATACACACACACAGTGGGGAGAACGAGTATTTGATACACAGTCAATGGGAAAACCCATTGGGAGTATATATAACTTCCGGTTTCGATATCGGCTCGGGATCGCAATATTTGGCCTTTGTATTACTTGGTATCGGATCGAATCCAAAATCACTGGTATCGCCCATCTCTAATCTCGACGACTCTGCTCATCGGTTTCTTTTCTCTGCGCGCTGAGTTGAGCACATGCGTCACCAACGTGTCACGAAGCCAACCAATCAGAGAACTGGCGGTATTTCCGCATGTGCTCAACTCAGCGCGCAGAGAAAAACCGACGAGCAGAGGAGTTGAGATACGGAGCGAGAGCAGGAGGGGGGAATTGAGCGGAGTCGAGATACGTAGCGAGAGCAGGAGGGGGGAATTGAGCGGCACAGAGTAGATTTTTTTTTTGCTCAATATTATTTTCTGTGCTCAAAATCTATGATTGCTCACTTAAAATCTTTAACTGCTCGCTCAATATAGTTTTTTGTGCTCGAAATCCAGGTTATTTTTGCTCAATTTCCATTATTGCTCGCTCTCAGAATAGTGTCAGCAATATAACCCTATACACACGAAGCAGAACGTATTTGCGCACAAGAAGAAGAGTGCACCCACACACACACGAGGAAGAGCCATTTGCTCCCACGAAAAAGTCGCACAGCCAAGTGAGAGAAGGGAAAGCTGCAAGCCAGCGTGCACATTTCTTGCTTGTGAAGCATCCACAGAGGCAACACCTGTATATAACACCTTTTGTACGTTTTCGATTGTGGTCGAATACTTGGGGCGAGTTGATGTGATTGTTTTTGATGATGTGCGGACGCTAACTGATACATGCTAATCGTTTGTGTGGATACTTGTTGCTGTATCAGCAGCTAGTTATAAATGCAAATTTGAATTGCTGTTATTGAAGATTAAACTGATTAATTTCATTTTAGTTTTATTCTCCAAGTGTCGATGTCATGAGCAGCTGAATAAAGTCAGCAAACCACACGGACGTCTGACATCGTATTTTGGGGTACTTAACTCATTTGCTCCCAGAAACGTATAAATACGTTCTATTTTTAAATGCTTCATTGTCCCAAAAACGTATTTATAAGTCTTGAGTTTAATTTTTTTTTTTTTTTTTTTTTACAAGAAGACTCTGTAGCTTGCAATCTATCTGAGAAACAAAAAACAAGGCTCCAAACTCAATATAAAGCAATAAAACTGGCCACTGGAGGGCAGTAGCGCATTTTGTAAAGACCCGCAACCCGATTCAACAGCAATGAAAGGCCGGGCAGCACGGTCGGAGCGCTGGCGGCAGTATGCCAGGTGGCGGACGACCAAGCAAAACAACTAAGAGGACGCCTGGAATGCCAGGCGCTGGACGACAGAGCAAAACGACTGAGACCACCGTGCAGCGGGCTCACCAAGCAGACCCTGCAGAGATTAAAAAAATAATCCATCTTTATGAGACAGACAACGATGAGGGAAAATTTTACACGGCAGATGCGGCGACAACGGCGTTATAGCGTCATCTCTCAGTAGTCATGTGTAAACAAATTTTTACTTTGCTATCAAAAGCTCTATTTGTCTTGTTCATTATATTTTGTAAAAGAAAAACATTCAGATGTTTGTAACTAGGGCTGTCCCAAACGACTAATTTTCTCCCGATTAGTCAGCCGACTATTTTTACGATTAGTCGACTAATCTAATAATTAATTTATTTATATATTTATTAATTTTTTAAACTAATTTAGCAATGAAGTTTTTGTTGACGCTTATCAATTTAAAAAAAACATATTGGAACACTCAAATCATTTATTAAAGTACAAATAAACACGTAAATAGCAATAATAAATCACAAATAAACAATGAGTTCAAATGCTGATAGAATTAACTAGTGTAGCATCCCGATTGAAAAGATGGTCTCCTAAACTGATGGTTTACAACTTTTATTCCATCCTTGATGTAAACACACCGTAAGAGCTTCGGTGCACACAAATAAAGCAACACAATTAGAAATTAACAAAAACTTTTCACCTTTTTCCTTTTAAACCTTATTTATATAATCAATGAATTGCCTATATGAATTGCCTTTACCTTATTACCTTATCATTGACAATCTCTACCTTGAGTGCAATCACTGTATATATTTATGACTTTTTAACCTTATATAATTTTCTATACCATAAAATAAACCATAACATGAAATAAACCTTTCAATTAGCATTAAGAACAATACTAATAGCACTTATAGGCCCATTGTCAATGAAACATTATTATTTAGTAAGGCGACAGCACCCTCTGGTGTACAAAAAAAAAAAACAAAAAAAAAAACTTACAAACTGCGTGAAGGCGCTTGAGGTGTTTATTCACGACCGACGTGCAGCCAAGCTTGGCATTGAAGAGACAGGACAGAAGAGTGTACCCTCCTTTGTTTCTTTGAAATAAGTCAATGTTTTGGACTCTCTGGTGCGCCTTTTTTGGCTTTGTGCCGCTTTCCCCGCTTGCAAACAGAGCATCCGACATTCTAACTTTCCACGCATATATTTTTTTAACCCTTCATTAACAGTTGACGGCATGTTGTGCTCGTCGACGGATTTACGTCATCGATGACGTCGACTACATCGACTAGTCGGGACAGCTCTATTTGTAACTAATGCAAAAAATAGCTGTGTTAAAGTCAAAAGTTATGTTTGAAATGTATGAGTTTACAAAAAGCTAATTTTCTGTTTTTTCATTAGAAATTGGAAAATTGCTCAAACTAAGCTATTTTCTAATGCCGATTTCAAAAGAATGGAAAAAGATAGGAACTTACTTTTTTTCTGCTGAAAGAAGAGCGTCTAATCTTTCTTTTGGTGGGTTCCATGTTTATATAGCAATAGAACAGAATTTTCTGTGGGCCTTGCTAAATCAGTCAAAATCCAGAAAAATGGCCGGGAGCGAAGGGCCTTGCTCTGGTGAAAATTGCTGGGAGTGAATGAGTTAAAGCGTTAATTCCGACTTGCGGGGAAATTCGTGTTACATCGCGAGAGTAGGAACGGAACTCATTCGTAACCTGTTTTAGATTATATAACAAATACTCCCACGGTTACAGGAGATGCAATGAAACAAATGTCAGGTACGAGACAGAACCAACTGCGTATCGCGACCACAAGCTTTTCTTTGAGCTGGCGGACAGTGAAAATGGTTAGAAACTGGAAGACTGGCGTGGCATGGTCAAGCAGGACAGGTTGAGCTTACTGGGCCTGAAGCTGTGATCGGTCAAGGACTGTCGACAAGCAGGAGCGGCGCGTGCTGAATCGGTGACGAACTGACACTGACTGTTTGGAGGCAGAGCCTCAAATGCACAGCTTGTAACAAGTTGCAGGTGGTGCTAATCAGGGGTAATTGGCAGATGAGCTTTCTGATAGGTGGAGTGGCAGCAGGCAGAGTGTACAGGAATACTCCTACAATTAGTGGAAAAGGGCCAGGTACATGACAATAACACCCAGTAATGAAATTCAAATTCCATTTGAACTGTTTTAGTTCATATTCAATTTGGTCATTAAATGACAAATTGAATGAAAGAGACATTTGAGGGGGTACTTCAGACTTATTGGGTATTTTTAAAAGAATTATTATCATAATTATTATTATTCTGTGGTCTCAGGTAGTAAATGGTAAACAAGCAAATGTCCCCACAAACGCCATGTGTCAATGTTTTGTTTATGGATTGTTTAAAATTTGAAGGGTGGGAAATAAAATGTCCTCAAATTCTGGAATTACCCTTATATATAATGGTATGAAAAAGTATCTGAAACCTTTGGAATTTGTCACTTTTTTGCATAAAATCACCATCAAATGTGATCTGATATTTGTCAAATACACACAGATGAAAAAAACGGTGTGCGCTTTAACTAAAACCACTAAAACATTTATAGGTTTTCATATTTTATTGAGGTTAGTATGCAAACGACGGAAAAATAAGTAAGTGAACCATCACATTTAATATTTTGTGGTCCCCCCTTTGGCACCAATAACTTCAACCAGGTGCTTGCTGTAGCTGCAGATCAGTCTGGTACATTGATCAGGACTAATCTCTGCCCGTTCTTCTATACAAAACTGCTATAGTTCAGTCAGATTCCTGGGATGTCTGGCATGAATCGCTGTCTTTAGGTCATGCCACAGCATCTCAATGGGCTTCAAGTCTGGACTTTGACTTGGCCCCTCCAGAAGGTGTATTTTGTTCTTCTGAAACCATTCTGAAATTGATTTACTTCAGTGTTTTGGATCATTGTCTTGTTGCAGCATCCATCCTCTTTTTAGCCTCAACTGTCTGACAGACGGCCTCAGGTTTTCCTGCAAAACATCCTGATAAACCTTTGAAATTATTCTTCCATTCATGAATGCGAGTTGTCCAGGCCCTGAGATAGCAAAACCGCCCCAAATCATGATGCTCCCTCCACCATGCTTCACGATAGGGATGAGGTGTTGATGTTGGTGAGCTGTTCCATTTTTCCTCCACACATGACGTTGTATGTTACTCCCAAACAATTCAACTTTGGTTTCATCATTCTACAAAATATTTTGCCAAAACTTCTGTAGAGTGTCCAAGTGCCTTTTTGTGAACATTGAACTAGCAATAATGTTTTTTTTTTTTTCAGACAGCAGGCTTCCTCTGTGGAGTCCTCCCATGAACACCATTCTTGGCCATAGTTTTACACATAGTTGATGTGTGCACAGAGATATTGGACTGTGCCAGTGATTTCTGTAAGTCTTCAGCAGACACTCTAGGGTTCTTTTTTACCTCTCTGAGTATTCTGCACTGAACTCTTGGCGTCATCTTTGGTGGACAGCCAGTCCTAGGGAGAGAAGCAACAGTGCCAAACTCTCTCCATTTGTAGACAACTTCTCTGACTGTCGATTGATGAACATCCAGACTTTTAGAGATGGTTTTATATCCTTTCCCAGCGTTATACAAATCAACAATCCTTGATCACAGGTCTTCAGACAGCTCTTTTGACCCAGCCATGATGCAAACAGACAATGCTTCTCACCAAGACAATTCTTATCAGGTGTGTGTTTTATCGTTGGCAGGGCAGCTTTAAACCACTCATCAGTGATTGGGCACACACCTGACTTAAATGTTTGGTAAAATTTGGTTTCAATTGTTCTTTAAGTCTCCTTAGGCAGAGGTTTCACTTACTTATTTTTCACTTACTTCTGTCATTGTTTGCATGCTTTCCTCATTGAAATATGAAAACCTATAAATGTTTGGGTGGTTTAGTTAAGGCAGACACTGTTTTTACATCTGTGTGATTTTGACAAAGATCAGATCACATTTGATGATTTTATGCACAAATGTGAGAAATTCCAAAAGGTTCAGATACTTTTTCATACCATGGCAGTAATACAACATAGTGTATGGGTTTGGCTTATACACTGTATGCCAGAGCTGCTTTAATATGTATCGTTCTAAGAATAGTGCAGTGGGATTTAATATCAGTCACGTGTGTATGCCCTATATACAGTATAAGACCGTCACAGTATACATTGCTTTCTCCAACATGTTCATCATGTTTCAATCTGTGTTAAACATTGTAACATACGCTTTATGTTCCTGGAATTTGTCGGTTTTACAGTCGAAGTCGCCAATGTGTTGGACTTGCATACCTTGGCCTTCCTCTAGCTTGCTCTCACCGTTTTCTGACCTTTGTCGCCCTGTGTCTGGTGTCATGTGAGCGGACTTATAGCGCAGTCCTACTATTAGCCCTTTAATGAAGAACTGTACGAGAGGGGAGAGAGAGAGTGCCGGAGAAAAAAGAGCAGCCTTTATGGTTGTGTATTTTCTTATGCTCTATTTACCTCTGTGGATCCAGTCTTTGTGTCTTGCTATCACACAGTTTGTTGTTTGTCCAGTTTTTTGTGTTCCATTTATGGTCGTTTTCAATGAGCAAAGCACTTTTCAGTACATACAGTGTACAGTATTTACGAGGCGTATCAGAAGAATTCCAGAATCTGTAATATGTGGGCATGCCTTGAGATACAAGTGATCTGAAAGGTTTTTAGAAATGCGAGCCATCTCTTGGCTGGTTGCTTCGGTTGGGAAAAAAATGTGAGCCACAAAAATTTCAGTTATATAGTCTTTCTGTATCTAAAATAACATAGATGTGCAAACTAAAAGCTTCAATATAAAGGCCGTTTAAGCAACACCTATTTGAATATGAATGTTGACGCAACACATGTGGACTGTCAATAAAACAATAGTTACTAGTGTAATTATTTGTGCAAAATGACCAATATTACTTCATGTTACTGAGTCACTTTTGAAAACCTGTGTATGCACGGCTGTAATATACTGTCCCCAGGTGGTCAAGGCATGCACACAAGAAAGAGTAGCACATTGGCCATTGAATTGAAACAAGAAATATGACCAAGACAGTTTTTTGTCCAGGTGCGATAACAGATGAACTATTTCAGTGCCAATGACATGAAAAGTCGGCAGATGGAATCCAGTCATTAGCAACTGATGACTGTTGTCGTCAGTCAGAATTTTTCAAATATAATACAGTACAACGGCACCTCTACACAGGGCTGTCAATAGACTTGCAGGGGCTGGGGGACAAGAGACCACTATATGCCCCCCACCCCCCACCCCGTCGACGGGCTTGCCTCTACATACAAAGTTATTTCGTTCCAAAACCTTGTTTGTAAGTCGAAATGGTCGTATGTCGAGCAGGATTTTCCCATATGAATACATTATAATTCCATTAATTCGCTCCACAGCCCGAAAACCTACACTAAATCCTTAATAAATACTGCTGGTACTATTGCAAATAGCAATCACACAGAGCAAAACAAATAAATTATTAATAAAAATCGGAACAATAATATAATAATAAAAATTAAATACCTGTAGTTAAAGATGTCGATTGGGTCCGATCACGTCATTTTCAAAGTATCGGAATCGGCAATAAAATATCGGACATGCCTTTTTTTAATATATATACATACAGTGCCTTGCAAAAGTATTCGACCCCCTTGAATCTTGCAACCTTTCGCCACATTTCAGGCTTCAAACATAAAGATATGAAATTTAATTTTTTTGTCAAGAATCAACAACAAGTGGGACACAATCATGAAGTGGAACATTTATTGGGTAATTTAAACTTTTTTAACAAATAAAAAACTGAAAAGTGGGGCGTGCAATATTATTCGGCCCCCTTGCGTTAATACTTTGTAGCGCCACCTTTTGCTCCAATTACAGCTGCAAGTCGCTTGAGGTATGTTTCTATCAGTTTTGCACATCGAGAGACTGACATTCTTGCCCATTCTTCCTTGCAAAACAGCTCGAGCTCAGTGAGGTTGGATGGAGAGTGTTTGTGAACAGCAGTCTTCAGCTCTTTCCACAGATTCTCGATTGGATTCAGGTCTGGACTTTGACTTGGCCATTCTAACACCTGGATACGTTTATTTTTGAACCCTTCCATTGTAGATTTGGCTTTATGTTTTGGATCATTGTCCTGTTGGAAGATAAATCTCCGTCCCAGTCTCAGGTCTTGTGCAGATACCAACAGGTTTTCTTCCAGAATGTTCCTGTATTTGGCTGCATCCATCTTCCCGTCAATTTTAACCATCTTCCCTGTCCCTGCTGAAGAAAAGCAGGCCCAAACCATGATGCTGCCACCACCATGTTTGACAGTGGGGATGGTGTGTTCAGGGTGATGAGCTTTGTTGCTTTTACGCCAAACAAATCGTTTTGCATTGTGCCCAAAAAGTTCAATTTTGGTTTCATCTGACCAGAGCACCTTCTTCCACATGTTTGGTGTGTCTCCCAGGTGGCTTGTGGCAAACTTTAAACGAGAGTTTTTATGGATATCTTTGAGAAATGGCTTTCTTCTTGCCACTCTTCCATAAAGGCCAGATTTGTGCAGTGTTCGACTGATTGTTGTCCTATGGACAGACTCTCCCACCTCAGCTGTAGATCTCTGCAGTTCATCCAGAGTGATCATGGGCCTCTTGGCTGCATCTCTGATCAGTTTTCTCCTTTTTTGAGAAGAAAGTTTGGAAGGACGGCCGGGTCTTGGTAGATTTGCAGTGGTCTGATGCTCCTTCCATTTCAATATGATGGCTTGTACAGTGCTCCTTGAGATGTTTAAAGCTTGGGAAATCTTTTTGTATCCAAATCCGGCTTTAAACTTCTCCACAACAGTATCTCGGACCTGCCTGGTGTGTTCCTTGGTTTTCATAATGCTCTCTGCACTTTAAACAGAACCCTGAGACTATCACAGAGCAGGTGCATTTATACGGAGACTTGATTACACACAGCTGGATTCTATTTATCATCATCGGTCATTTAGGACAACATTGGATCATTCAGAGATCGTCACTGAACTTCTGGAGTGAGTTTGCTGCACTGAAAGTAAAGGGGCCGAATAATATTGCACGCCCCACTTTTCAGTTTTTTATTTTTTTAAAAAGTTTAAATTATCCAATAAATGTTGTTCCACTTCACGATTGTGTCCCACTTGTTGTTGATTCTTGACAAAAAAATTAAATTTCATATCTTTATGTTTGAAGCCTGAAATGTGGCGAAAGGTTGCAAGATTCAAGGGGGCCGAATACTTTTGCAAGGCACTGTATATTTTTTTATTTAAATTGTTTTCTAATTGTATTTGACGTTACAGGCAAAATGTCTTACACTCATCCAAAGTAGTTTTGGCTTAAAGTAGGGTTATCAAGTTAATTGCGTTAACGGCGGTAATTAATTTTTTTTAATTAATCACGTTAAATAATTAACGCATGCGCTGCACGACCCACTCACGCATTCTCGCATTCAATCTATAAAGGCGCCATTTTACCTATATATAGAACTAAAAGGCAGCGCATAATGAGTAGAGAAAATTTTGACAGCCTTTGGGGCCTTTTTTTATTTGGCTAAAGCCTTATAATCCCTCTCTCAGCAATTAAAAATATCGTGGGAGGTAATGTGGGGAAGAAAGGTAGTAGTTGATCATTTTCTTAACACCCTAATTTCTTTCCCAACGCAGAGAAGATATATCAATTGGTGCCCCTACGCACAGTCATGGTTGCACTTCCCATCATGCATTTGGGCAGAACAGTTAAATGGCTGCAGTATCATTTACTGAAAGTTCAACAAATACACTAGATGGCAATATTTAGTCACAATATACAAATTCACATGTATCCTTTAAGAATTACAAGTCTTTCTATCCGTGGATCCCTCTCACAAAAAAGAATGTTAATAATGTAAATGCCATCTTGAGAATTTATTGTCATAATAAACAAACACAGTACCTATGTACTGTATGTTGAATGTATATATTCGTCCGAGTTTTATTCATTTTTTCTTAATGCATTGCCAAAATGTATATGATCGAGAAAAATTATCGGGAATGATTGGAATTGAATCGGGAGCAAAAAAAAAAAAAGGAATCAGATCGGGAAATATCGGGATCGGCAGATACTCAAACTAAAACGATCGGGATCGGATCGGGAGCAAAAAAACATGATCGGAACAACCCTACCTGTAATAGTGTAAGGAATCCAGTGCTAATGTGGCAAATGTGTTTTGCGTGGAGTACCTGAACGCACCGCGTGGCTGACGTAACAGAGTGAAAGAGGACTTTTTACTTTCACTTTTTATGTTCAGCTGCGGCGGACAGTAGGCATGTTGTGTTACACAAGTTCTGAAATAAAATGATTAAAAACCTGGCGAAGCTGGTGATTTTTTGGGGCGATGTTACAATCATAATAATTGTCACCTTAACTCAGGGGTGGGCAAACTATTCCACAAAGGGCCGCAGTGGGTGCGGGTTTTGGTTGCAACCCATTAAGAAGACACCTTTTCACCAATCTGCTGTTTTACAAGTGCAATCAGTCGATTGCTGTCAGCTGCTTCGCATTTCTGCTGAAACCGCATTGGTTAAACTATCTGTGCTGGGTCAGTTGGAACAAAGACCAGGACCCTCTGCGGCCCTCGAGGACCGGTTTGCCCACCTCTGCCTTAATTTATAAAGACTGACAAACGGAGGTCGGAGGCGGACCGTCGAGATCGTAGACATTCTACGGCCGTATTGTTGAGCCAGTTCATGGGGGTGTGACAAAATATCGAAATGGTGATATATCGTGATACTTTGTATCCCCATAGGTTATCGATATTCTCCTGCACGAACTTTAAAAAGGTGTCAATCTCTAAAGAAACCAACAAATTGCTACCAAAATCTTCCACCATAATAGTGTCTCAGTTAAGTCTAACTGCCTTGACGGTGTTCGACACCCAATCCATTTAGACTGGGAACATTCGTTCATTCGAAACCAGAGCATTCACAGTCATTCTGTCAGATTTTCAGGGCATTTATAAGTCAATTGCTGTTCATTTTAGGCCATTTCCAGGTCATTTCCTGTTGAGTTTGAGTCACTGTCTATTTATTTGGGTGATTCCCAATTCACTTCCTGTTTTGTAACACAAAATGAACAGGAAGTGACCCATAAAATACCCCAAAATCAACAGGACGTAACTGAAAATCAACAGGTAAATGACCTTAAATGGCCCAAAATTACCACTGACGGCCAGAGACGTTCAATCTGTTTGAAGTGGGAGGGATGGCAACGAATGTTCATTCGCTGCCACCCTCCCAGTTCAAATGGATTGGACGTCTACTAGTGATAAACTCATTCCAATTCACAGCAGAAGCTTGATTTTCTGTTTATTAGTTGTTTTTAGAATATCCTAGAATGATTTCCTGACCAATGTATCGATAATCCTTGTATCGCCGTATCATCAGATCATTGTTATCGTGAGCTTTATATCACAAAACGTATCGTATCGTGAGGTACCAAGAGGTTCCCACTCCTACACCAAACTCAGATTTTTCTATCATTTTAATCTTCATTTCAGTGGTAAGACTCAGCCTTTTCCTTTTTTTCACCACTTGCACTTGCATTCTTGGAACACATGTTGATTTCTCTCACAAGGAAATCCATCTTGAGTTAGTCTTGTGGGAAAAACAAAGACACTGCGGCGCTGTCATAAATCTTCATATTTTGAGCATGTTGTCGGATGGAGCCAAATTTTACGTCGGATTTCGAAAAGATCGTGTGTCGAAACGATCGTGTGTCGAGGTACTACTGTATATCTTTTCACAAATAGCTTTTTTTTTTTTTTTTTTAAACACTGCTTCTCAATCCACAAAAAGACGATTTTGGAAAAAAACAAGCTATGTTACATTGTTCATTACTAATGAATGAAACGGGATAGAAACAAATGTAGTTTAATCTTTCATCTGGTAATCATCTTGTTTACACAGAAAGCCCACTATTGTTTGGGCCTAGAAATGTCAGTCAAAATGATCAAAATCAACTGCCACGGACGAGGTTGTCTTTTCTAAAAATAGCTGACATTGAAAAGGTTAATTGCATTTCTATTAATTTGGATGGGGAAACTACTGTGGTTTGTAGTTATGGATTGAAAAATATTTTTTGTCACAATAGTGCTGTATTTTTTCTGTTGCACTCTGTGTATGAAAAAAATGAGAACTTGCTCAACATTGTTCTGTCTGGCATAAAGGCTAGCGAACTACTAGAGGTTAAGTGGAGCTGTAGCCACAGAAAGTTATTATAAATGCCCCTCACAGGCCAGCACTCCAGATAATTCACTCACCATACATTCCAATGACTGTATAGATCCATGCCGGCAGCGACACTCCAAATCAATCCGGTATTGGGTCATATACAGCAGAATACTCTACATTATACTTTGTTCTGTGGTCATGCGGTCACGTTCATGACCGCACACACCAAATCCAATATTGTTCCTGGTTGATTGTGGGGGGGTGTGGCTTCCAGCGAGTGCAGGTCTTATTATTACATGTTAGCTAAATAAATAAGAACTGTCAACTAATATACAGTTGGTTCTCAGATGTTGTTGGACCTTCTGTTTATTTGTAGCATAATGTTTTTCCAGTTGTGGGTAGTTAGCTATCACATACAGTAAAGGCTGATTTATGTTTCTGCGTTGCGGTGACGATGGACCTACGTCGTGAACGCAGACCCGAATAGGACCCTACGCCGCAGCCTGACATGGACCTCCAAAAAATCCTGACTATGCGTCATTTCAACGCGTCGTGACGTGAACGTCAAAGGACTGTGATTGGTCCGCTCAGAACGTTGTTTCCGGTTTAGCACAACATCACTGCCATTTTCAAACGTTCAAACACCTCCGCAAACGTCTTCTTTGTCGCCTACGGCTCAACATTTATATTAACAACATTTGTATTTCAATATTGATTAGCTGCAGCTACAAATACACGCCTTCCATCCAATGTTCCCTGTAATTTTTCATGTGTCTGAGCTCAGCAGACACACAAGCTCTCTGAGCACACTGCGGACCATGGTGAGCAACATCAAATTTGTGCACGGAGGCCACACACCAGTATCACGCCTTTTCAAAACCTTGGATCATAGCAAGTAACATGGCTTATTAAAAGAATGAAATTACAGCAGCAATTTTCATTAATTTACTTTTAATACAGTATCATTGATTTGGCCCACTTAAAATGAAAAAAACAAGATCTCGTTGTTCATGAGATGTGTCCTATGTTGGATGTGAGAGTCCATCTTTAACCATAGGAGAGTCCTGCTTTGGCCTTGGTAAGGTCCAATTGTGGCATGGGTGAGTTAATAAATAAAATATAAAGAACAACCACAATGTATAACACTATATCACTCCCACATTAAAACTGTTCACACAATAAGGACCCTCAAGATTCCTATTCTCTGTCTCAGCAACTTCACTGGAAAAACACACCTTCTTAAAAATAGTTAAATTCCCTCATTTTCAGTGTAACTCTACAAGAAGTAAGTGAAATTATCTGCCAGTGCTTCCAGTAAATTTTTACTAAGATTTCTTGAAATAAGAAAAATAGCTAGCAGAAAATTAGCTTAAAAGACATATTTTAAAGCAATAAATTAGTATATTTAATCTTTACAAAGCTTTGAAAGGTCAGAAACATTCTTAATTAGTGCTGCAACGATTAATCGATTAACTCGAGTTTTCGATTACAAAAAAAGGATTCAAATTAAATTTTGCTGCTTAGAGTATTGGTTCAATTAAAGTGGCGTTGTAATGGTTTATTATTGAAAGTGTTTGCATTTAGTTGCATTGATTTGGGTGGATACACAGCCCTCTTGTTTTCCTCATTTCACATGGCTGAATCCAGCTGCTCCATGTTAAGACCAACATTAACCAAGTTTTTGTTTGAGCTAATGTTTTTTTTTTAATGCATTCGTCATTTAGCTTATAGGTATATTTAGCCGTTTTTTTGTGGGAATATGTGTCTGAAAGATTTGTTAAGAGCATTGTAAAAAAATAAAATAAAATAAAAAAGACGTTAGCGTTTTATAGTATTTAAGCTAGCAGACTTTTGCTATGTAAGTTAGCCAATTGTTCTTTTGTTATACATAGATCCTTATTTATTTATTTTTGTATACCGTTTGAGGCTCAGCTCAAGTATTTTAATTTTTCATGTTCCTTATCCGATTTCTTGATTATTCGAACTAACTAGTTCATCAATTATTTGACTACTAAAATAATCGATAGCTGCAATTTGAAAGCATTTTTCTAGACATCTGTCGCTCATTGAGTTACGTTGCAAAATGGTACAGAAAACAATTTTGTTGGTCTAATTAACTAGATTAGTTCTAAAATTAGATATTAATCAATACTGTAGTGCTTGCAAATATTGGCAGCGGAATGTTGCTTCAGTAAATCAACAAAGGAGTCAAACTCACTTTTCCCCACCAATGGGAGCGTCGCGTTGCCTTATCAAAAGCACTAATGGAAGCGTCACGTTGCCGTATCGAACGCACTAATAGGAGCGTCGCGTTGCTGTATCGAACGCACCAATGGGAGCGCCACGTTGCCGTATCGAACGCACCAATAGGAGTGTCGTGCTGACATATCATTGCGGCGCTAACAGACAGTAGTCCGATTGGCGCTACGATACGTTTCTGTTGAATTTTATTTCTCTGTGCTTCATAGATTTTCTTGTGCGCTGAGTGTGTGCAAGCAGTGGACCATTGTGCACGGTCGCAGTTTAGCGGGAACATTGCTTCCATCTCTGTTGCCATTGCTGTCTATGACCGGAGGAAGAACGTACAAAGACGAAGCAACACTCCTCTAGTGGCTTGGCGCTGAATTACAGAACAACTCGTTCCCTTGATGCAGAACTTCGAATGCTCAATAACGACGTAGGGTCTACACGTTGCTCCGTCGTCAGTGCAACGCAGAAGCAGAAATCAGCCTTAGGTGCAATAAGAATGACTTAGGGGGGTACAAGAGCATTGAATATTTAATAAAAATTGTAATTTATTATATTTTGTGTGGTAACCATATTAACCAAATGCTAAAGGTGAACAGTTGCCACAAAAATACTTACGCCTGCTGTAAACTATGGTAACTTTTCATAGTTGGTATGTCGATAAAACTCAAAGTAACAAGCATATTTATTCATTATTTCTGAAAAATGTTATTTCCTGTTTGGATGGCAACCAATAATGTCCATTCGGGATTCATCTGTCAATAACTTGAAAACTAGTGACCATTATTTCAAAATGCTTAATTAAAATACCGTAATTTTCAGACTACAAACCACTACTTTTCCTTTAACTTTGAACCCTGTGGCTTAATCGACCACTATAAGCCACACCCACCAAATTTCACCCCAAAAATTGCTTTTGTCTTTGTATAAATATCACTGGACTATAAGCCGCAGGGGTCCACATTGTATTATAGGATATTTACACCAAAAACATGCAGCTCATTAATTTATTAAAATCTATAAATACAGTGTATTACAAAAGTGAGTACACCCCTTGCATTTCTGCAGATATTTAAGTATATCTTGTCATGGGACACCACTGACAAAACGACGCTTTGACCCAATAAAAAGTAGTCTGTGTGCAGCTAATATAATGGAGTTATTTTATTTTCTCTTCAAAATAATTCAAAATATAGCCATTAATATCTAAACCCCTGGCAACAAAAGTGAGTACACCACTTAGTGAAAGTTGTCAATATTAAAATACAACATGTTAACTGTCAATATTTTGTGTGGCCACCACTATTATGTAGAACTGCCTTTACTCTCCTGGGCATGGAGTTGAACAGAGCTTCACAGGTTGCTACTGGAATACTCTTCCACTCCTCCATGACGACGTTGCGGAGCTGCCGGATATTTGAGACTTTGCGCACCTCCACCTTCCGCTTGAGGATCCCCAAAACATGTTCTATTGGCTTCAAGTCTGAAGACTTGCTTGGCCAGTACATCACCTTTACCCTCAGCCTCTTCAGTAAAGCAGTGGTCATCTTGGAGGTGTGTTTGGGGTCATTGTCTTGCTGGAACACTGCCCTGCGACCCAGTTTCTGGAGGGAGGGGATAATGCGCTGCTGCAGTATTTCACAATACATGTTGGAGTTCATGTTTCCCTCAATGGAATGTAACTGTCCAACACCTGCAGCACTCATGACATGACATGACAGACAATGACATTCCCACCATCATGCTTGACTGTAGGCATGACACACTTATCTTTGTACTCCTCACCTGGTCGCCGCCACACATGCTTGAGACCATCGGAACCAAACAAATTAATCTTTGTCTCATCAGACCATACGACATGGTTCCAGTAATCCATGTGCTTTGTTGACATGTCTTCAGCAAACTTTTTGCGGGCTTTCTTGCATACCGTCTTCAGAAGAGGCTTCCTTTTGGGGTGACAGCCATGCACACCAATTTGATGTAGAGTACAGCGTATGGTCTGAGCACTAATAGACTGACCCCCCACCTCTTCAATCTCTGCAGCCATGCTGACAGGACTCCTGCAACAATCTTTCAAAGAAATCATTTGGATGTGATGCTCAGCACATGCGCTCAGCTTCTTTGGACGACCAACCAGCCTGTTCTGAGTGGACCCTGCTCTTTTAAAACGCCGGATGATCTTGCCACTGTGCTGTAGCTCAGTTTCAGGGTGTTGGCAATCTTCTTGTAGCCTTGGCCATCTTCATGTAGCGCAACAATACATCTTTTAAGATCTTCAGAGAGTTCTTTGCCATGTGGTGCCATGTTGGAACTTTCAATGACCAGTATGAGAGAGTGTGAGAGCTGCACTACAAATTTGAAAACACCTGCTCCCTATGCACACCTGGACCGAGTAACACTAACGAGTCACATGACAGGGAAAAATGACAAGCAGTACTCAATTTGGACATTTAGGGATGAAGTTTCTAAGGGGTGTACTCACTTTTGTTGCCAGGGGTTTATATATTAATGGCTTTATTTTGAGGGGAAAATAAATTAGCTCTATTAAATAAGCAGAACACAAACTACTTTTCATTGTGTCAAAGTGTCATTTTGTCAGTTTTGTCCCATGAAAAGATATACTTAAATATCTGCAATAATGCGAGGGGTGTACTCACTTTTGTGATACACTGTAAGTCACGCTGGACTATAAACCGCAGGGTTCATTGTGTATAAATTTTAACTAATGATCTAATAGGAAGTTTTATTTTTGCGTTGTAGGAGTCTCCTAAGCTGTGGGTTGTTGCTTCTTGAAGAACAAAATTGTACTCGTTCATGAATCCAAGCCACTGGAA
Organism: Corythoichthys intestinalis; assembly: GCF_030265065.1. Taxonomy (NCBI): domain Eukaryota; kingdom Metazoa; phylum Chordata; class Actinopteri; order Syngnathiformes; family Syngnathidae; genus Corythoichthys; species Corythoichthys intestinalis. The sequence goes on from NC_080401.1 coordinate 35,889,501, forward strand.
TAGTTGAAAACCATATTCAAGTTTGCACGCATGTTGCTGTATGTATGAAGAATGTATTTGATACATCAATAATCCAAAATATGCCGCTTGTCTCCGTTAGAAGCATGTTATATGTCTGGGAGTTGAATGGATAACCGAGCAGCCGTTTACAGTTGTATTGTGAACACACATGAAATGAATTATGAAATGACTCGCTGCTGAAGTAGGCGGGGACGGATGTCATTTAAGTAGAACTGTCTGCCTTCAGGGCACGTGCAGAGGCCGAGCACGCCGACGGAAAGCACCCCGGGCATGTTCGTCTCCGCCGGAAGGTCACCACCGTGGAGGTCCGGGATGAGTTCACCATTAGGCGAGCGTCGGAGGAGAGTGCATATTGTAAATAAGTGATAGGAAAAGCCTGCGGTGACTGGGACGATGGTCCTTTATGTCACACTGCATCAAATATATAGGACAGAAGGGCATTTGTAGGTCAAGTGTTTCCAGCTGGGATGCAGATGTTTGCACAAAAACAGCAAAAACATTGCTTGTTGGCTCTTGTCAACACAAGGGGGTCAGAGGAAGGGGATCATGATCATGAAAACATTTTTTAAAAAGCATAGCATACATAGTCGACTAGTCATTCATACTCTCATTCGCACTTACGGACAGTTAAGTTTTTCATTAATCTGACATCGAGGTTTTTGTTCGACAATATAAAATCATAATTTTTCATAATAAAATTATAACAAATGATATCATTGTATAAGACCACTTTCCCCCCCATTTATGTAATATTTCTTTTTGCATTGTTTTTGCTGTTTGTTTAGCTGTAGAACGTCACATGCATATGCGGTCATGGTTTATTGAAAAATGTTCGACATAGAGTGTATACTTTAGCTCTACTGTTAGAGCCCCACAGCAGGCCTGTATACTTTTTCCTTTTTTTTCCCCCTCAGTCATCAGCACTCATTCCACACACCTGTCCTGCACACCTGGTCATTACCACAGCCTCCCTACATAAGCACACACAGCCCTCTGCTCCATTGCGAGTTTGTTAGCCCTCACTGCAACTTACGAGCGTTCCTAGTTACCTTGTCTTGCCGGTTTTTGATACACTTTTTGACCTTGTGGATTTTTTGCCTCTAGCCTGCTCCTCGTCTGTGCCTCTGCCTTTGATACAATTTTTGACCTTGTGGATTTTTGCCTCTAGCCTGCTCCTCGTCTGTGCCTCTGCCTTTGATACAATTTTTGACCTTGTGGATTTTTGCCTCTAGCCTGTTCCTCGTCTGTGCCTCTGCCTCTTCTCTGTGACCTGAACCTTGCTACAGGACCGGCTCTAGACGCATCCTGCCTGGGCCTTCGCCTTGCTCGTCCCCCCCTGCTTGAACAGCCTTCCGTGCCTCTCCAAGGGCCAAGACTTCTTCCTCTCCGAACCCTTGTTAATAAATCTGCTCTGAGCACTGCATCATTGGGTCCGTTTGTTCTCTGAGCCCTGTCAGAACAAACTCGCCATAACATGGACCCAGCAGGCTCGTCCCTGTATGAACAAGCCGTCAACAACCAGGGCCAGCGTTTAGACGAGCACGAGCAGCTCCTGTTTCGTCTGACCCAGAGCGTGTCTCAGCTTTCCCACATGGCTGCCTCATTTCACAACCGACCAGCTGCCGAAGGTGAAACGCCAGGGTGGCCTGAGCCCAACATCCCACCACCCACGAAATACTCAGGTGACCCGAAAACATGCAGAATGTTTTTTAACCAGTTGAAGCTTATTTTTGTATGTCAGCCCCATCGCTTTTCCCAAGAAACGGCCAAGATTGCCTTTCTAGCCAATCTCCTGGAGGGAGCACCGCTGGGTTACTTCAACGCCCTAATGGAACAAAATTCCCCCCTTCTGGCCTCATATGAACATGTGGCAGCAGAGCTGAAAAAGATCTATGACCACCCACTCCGCGAACAGGAAGCTGGCACTCTCCTCCTTCAGATGAGGCAAGGCAAAGAACCCATCAGGGAGTACGTCAGCCGGTTTCGCTCCCTGGCGGTGGAATCCGGCTGGGGCAACAAGGCCCTAATTTCGTCGTTTAAAATTGGGCTTAACCCAGAGATCGGCAGAGAGATAGCGCTCAGGTGCCGGTTTTCGACGCTGGACGAGGTCATTGGCACCGCCATAGAAGTGTCGGACCAGTATACCCAGTGGAGGCCCCATCTCGTCAGTCCATCTGTTGGACCCACAGTTCCCCGAGGTATCGCGGAGGCCGCATCTCCCACCCGGGGAGAACCGATGCAGGTCGGCAGAGCTAGGTTGTCTGCAGAGGAGCGCAGTCGTCGTATGTTGGCAAGACTCTGTCTTTACTGTGGGGAACCTGGGCATTTTGCTGCCAAATGCCCCAACAAGTGGCCAGATTACGCACACAAACAGAAAGTGTCCATCAGTCGCACCGTCTCTCTGGGCATAACCTCTCGGGCCCAGCCCATCGTGGTCTTAAGCTCACCTGTCTTCTCTCTTCAGCAGAAAGCCCTGATCGACTCGGGGTCAGACACCAATCTGTTAAACATGGACCTGGCTAATCAACTTGGATTGCAGCTCATCAAGATGCCTTCTCCCCTGGAAGCCGTGGCTCTGGATGGAAGCCCACTATGGCGGGTAACACACTGCACACCCATTATCCAGATGGAATTCCCAAGTCGTCATATTGAGAGTATCAGTTTTCATGTTTACGCTTCACCCCACGAACCACTCGTTCTCGGCTTGCCATGGCTGAGGAGACACAACCCCCACATTGACTGGGACACCGGGACGGTGGTCTCCTGGAGCCCGTCATGTGACATGACCTGCATAACACACAGCTTGGTGAAGACCCAGGTTGCATCCACCACCCTCATCGAACAGAAAAATGAACAAGCAGAGTTCCCGGCCTTCGATAAGGTTCCAGCCTGCTACCATGACCTCAAACAGGTGTTCAACAAATCTAAAGCCACTAGCCTCCCTCCTCACCGCCCGCACGATTGCGCCATAAACCTACACCCGGGCTCAATACCACCCAGGGGTCGTCTGTACTCTTTATCAGGCCCGGAAACCCAGGCTATGACAAAGTATGTAAACGAGTCATTGGCATCAGGGCTCATCAGGAGATCCTCCTCTCCTGCAGGCGCAGGATTCTTCTTTGTTGAGAAGAAGGACAAGTCCCTCCGTCCATGCATTGATTATAGGGGGCTTAATGAAATGACTATCCGGGATCGGTACCCGCTACCATTAATGTCTTCTGCTTTTGAGATGCTTCAGGGTGCGCGGGTCTTCACGAAGCTTGACTTACGCAATGCATACCACCTTGTCCGCATAAGGGAGGGAGATGAGTGGAAAACCGCATTTAACACTCCCATAGGCCATTTTGAATATTTGGTCATGCCTTTCGGCCTGACAAATGCCCCAGCTGTCTTCCAAGCACTAGTCAACGATGTTTTGAGGGAGTTTCTGAATGTGTTTGTTTTCGTCTACTTGGATGACATTCTGATTTATTCCCCTGACCTGGAGACCCACATTTTTCATGTCCGCTCAGTCCTACAAAAGTTACTACAAAATAGCCTGTTCGTTAAAGCAGAAAAATGTGTTTTTCACCAGCCGTCTGTTCAGTTCCTAGGTTTCGTCATCGCTGAAGGTGAAATACGCATGGACCCAGAAAAGGTCCGAGCCGTCCATGAATGGCCCAGGCCCAGCTCGCGCAAAGAGGTACAGCGTTTTTTAGGATTTGCAAATTTCTACAGAAAATTCATAAGGGGATTCAGTTCGGTGGCATCACCGCTACACTCCTTGACATCCCTCAAGTGTCGCTTTCAGTGGGATTCCAAGGCCGAAGCAGCCTTCTGCAGGCTCAAACACCTTTTCACCTCCGCTCCAATCCTCATGTTCCCTGATCCGACTCTCCAGTTTATAGTCGAGGTTGATGCTTCAGACTCAGGGGTAGGAGCGATCTTATCCCAACGCTCGCCCCTCACCGGTAAGATACACCCATGCGCATTCCTATCAAAGAAACTCACATCTGCAGAAAGAAACTACGACGTTGGAAACCGCGAACTTTTGGCCATTAAGGTGGCCCTCGAAGAGTGGAGACACTGGCTGGAGGGGGCGGATCAGCCTTTTGTGGTGTGGACCGACCACCGGAATTTGGAGCATCTCAGAACCGCAAAGAGGCTCAACGCACGACAAGCCAGGTGGTCCTTGTTTTTCACCCGCTTTAATTTTGTCTTGTCATACAGACCCGGTTCCAAGAACGCCAAACCCGATGCCCTTTCCCGGGTGTTTCCCTCAGAGGGACGTGAAGAGGACCCAGAACCCATCCTTCCAAAATCATGCCTGGCAGGGGGCTTCCAGTGGCAGATCGTCAAGAAGGTCCAAGAGGCCACCAAGGGACTGACCAACCCACCTGGTACCCCCGCGGGGTTGCTTTTTGTGCCACAGGGCCTCCGGGGGGAGGTCATTCACTGGAGCCATGCTTCCCGTTTTGCAGGACATCCAGGGTGCAGACGCACCCTTGCTCTCCTGGCCCGGAAATTTTGGTGGCCGCAGATGAGGAGCGACGTCGGGGATTATGTGGCGGCGTGTGTGGTCTGTTCCACCAACAAGACACCTAGGAGGCCACCTGCGGGCGAGCTGCTCCCCTTGACTGTTCCGACGCGACCCTGGTCGCACATCTCATTGGACTTCATAACCGGACTGCCACCTTCGCAGGGGAAGACCACCATTCTGACGGTGGTGGACCGGTTTTCTAAGATGGTCAGATTCATCACCTTCCCGAAACTGCCTACCGCGAAAGAGACGGCCAGCGCTCTGCTCGACGAGGTGTTTAAGGTCCACGGCTTTCCGTCAGACATAGTGTCTGATAGAGGGCCACAATTCGTGGCTCGTTTCTGGAAGGCGTTCTGTGGGCTCATTGGTGCCACCGTCAGCCTGTCGTCAGGGTTCCATCCTCAAAGCAACGGGCAAGCGGAGAGAATGAACCAAGAATTGGAAACAACTCTGCGGTGTTTGGTCTCCAAACACCCAACCACGTGGGCCCAAAACGTCATGTGGGCCGAAGTCGCCCACAACTGCCTACCATGCTCTTCATCTGGTTTTTCCCCGTTTCATGTTGTGTTTGGGTATCCAGCCCCCCTATTCCCACAGACTGAGGCAACCACCCGAGTTCCCTCTGCCTTGTTGTGGATCCACCGCAAGAAGAGGGTGTGGAACCAAGCCAGAGCCAGTCTGCTCAGGAGTGCGACTCGTATGAAGAAGATGGCAGATCGCCATCGATCGGGCAACCCAACATACAAGGTGGGTCAAAAGGTGTGGCTTTCTACCAAACATCTCCCTCTCAGGGTTGAGAGCCGCAAGCTGGCTCCCCGGTTTGTTGGCCCCTTCCCGGTCTCCAAAATCATCAACCCGGTGGCTGTACGGTTGCGACTCCCCAAGACCATGAGGGTCCACCCGACTTTTCATGTTGGACAACTCAAACCGGTCAGGGTGAGTCCTTTGGTTCCCCCCACGCCGCCTCCTCCTCCTCCTCGATTGATAGACGGCGGTCCGGCCTACACGGTGACGAGACTCCTGAAATCCAGACCGCGGGGGCGTGGTTTCCAGTACCTCGTGGACTGGGAGGGCTATGGCCCAGAGGAACGTTCGTGGGTCCCCTCCTCTCACATCCTGGACCCGGACCTCATTCGGGACTTCCACCGACTCCACCCAGACGCGCCTGGTCCGTCCGGAGTCCGTCCCTAGGGGGGGGGTTCTGTTAGAGCCCCACAGCAGGCCTGTATACTTTTTCCTTTTTTTTCCCCCTCAGTCATCAGCACTCATTCCACACACCTGTCCTGCACACCTGGTCATTACCACAGCCTCCCTACATAAGCACACACAGCCCTCTGCTCCATTGCGAGTTTGTTAGCCCTCACTGCAACTTACGAGCGTTCCTAGTTACCTTGTCTTGCCGGTTTTTGATACACTTTTTGACCTTGTGGATTTTTTGCCTCTAGCCTGCTCCTCGTCTGTGCCTCTGCCTTTGATACAATTTTTGACCTTGTGGATTTTTGCCTCTAGCCTGCTCCTCGTCTGTGCCTCTGCCTTTGATACAATTTTTGACCTTGTGGATTTTTGCCTCTAGCCTGTTCCTCGTCTGTGCCTCTGCCTCTTCTCTGTGACCTGAACCTTGCTACAGGACCGGCTCTAGACGCATCCTGCCTGGGCCTTCGCCTTGCTCGTCCCCCCCTGCTTGAACAGCCTTCCGTGCCTCTCCAAGGGCCAAGACTTCTTCCTCTCCGAACCCTTGTTAATAAATCTGCTCTGAGCACTGCATCATTGGGTCCGTTTGTTCTCTGAGCCCTGTCATCTACTTCTTGTTAGTGTACATTACTATTTTTGAGAGCTCTTTTAATTTTCGTCTTAGTCTTTTGGATGAAAATACTTAGTAGTCGTAGTCATATTTTTTCAAAATATGTTCGTCTTCGTCCAGTTTTAGTTAACAAAAACTCAGATAAATTTTGACTAGTTTTAGTCGACAATTCACAAAATGTTTTCGTGTATAAAGTTTGAAAGTTTTAGTCCATGGATTAATAGACGTTTTCCAACAATTTCAAATGAACATTGACAGACAAGCACATACTTGTAGAGTCTACAAGGAAATCAACATCTTCATGATGATACACACTCAGCAGGAAAGCAGCACATTATTTGCAATTAATTAAACTCACCTGGACGCCATGAACTGTATGTAAAAAGTTTTCCAATAGTTTAAGAAGACACTTTTTGAGTCAACACGCGAAATGCTAATGCTAATGGGAACGCTATGCTAAGGCTACAAGTTAGTTCATTGTGTGATGATCACTCAGCAAACACCTTTAAAGGCTAAAGCAAAATGGTATAGCCAAGATAAGAAAACAAAACTTACCAAGCTGCACCTGATACTAAGTTAAGCCTGTGTGTGGGGCGGGAAGGGTCAGGGGGAAGCGCAGCACGTCACATGAGTGACACAACCAACAACTGCTAAAATGTGTGCTAACTACACATACGATAAGAAAATATCACACATTGTGAACTTATGACGGAAACTGTGTCGAATGTTCGTCTCATTCTCAACTGACAACTGGCATCCATCTTGTTACGTTATGTCAACGAAGATACGTTTTTAGCTCGTTTCGTCATGAAAAAATTGTTCATTGTCGAAATATTTTCGTTATCGTCATAGTTGACGAAACCAACACTGGAGTACATCTGCATTTAAGTGTTACCTGACTGAGGACACTTTCAGGGACCTGGTGCACATAAAAGAAAAGTTTCCATATCATAAGCATAAAATATTGTAGTTAGGTTGTATTGTATAATTGCTTAAAGCAGTCGTTCTTGAACATTTCCACCAGTAACACCGTAATGACTGGCATGAAAAAAAAGACCTGCTAGATTTACTCCAGTACTTCTTAAAGGTTACCTTTACTGAAGTACTGTACTCTCTAATAGTGACCCGAATAGTCTTCATTTTACTTTGATACTCCCTAAAAGTAACCAAAATACTCATAAATGTACTGAAATACTCACTAAGTTGCACTGGAGAACCTCATTGTCTCACTTATTTCTCTATCAAGTCAAGTTCTTGAACAATAAGATTCCTACAGTCTTAAAAATATGAAAAACACTGTACTTTACATACAATATGTGTCAGGTATCGCGGGCGGGCAAGGTGGACCCAAATGCAGGGAAATGTAGGCGAGGCAGATGAATGGTGCAAAAATGATTTAATTAAAGCCAACGAAAAACAAAGTACAAAACAAAGGATGTGGTAATCAAAAGATAGCACTGAGGCAAACAAAACTAACACTAACAAAAGACTGTTTTTCAAAAACTTACACGGAACACGAGGGTTTTGAATAATGCTGACCAGACCATGGACGTGAGACATTGACGTAGACAGGCTTTGACAATGACGCAACAAGCAGTGAAAAGAAAATGGGAGCTTATATACACACGCGTAGACAAGGGGTAACGAGACAACAAGGAACAGGTGGGCACAGGAGGATAGACTGGGAGAAGGCACATCAGGTGAAATCAATTGGCAATCACAGGGACAAGTCACACTAGGAGAAAACAAACACAAAACCTAACAGTACCCCCCCCCTCAAGGGACGGATCCCAGACGTCCCCTAGAAAACACAAAGACCTAAACATGGCGGGCAGACAGAGGGCCCGGAGGAGGGAGCAACGTCAGCCTATCAGAGTTAGTCAGGCGGGCGACCTGGTCGCCAGACATGGGCAAACCGCACGGGTCAATCGGGAGGGCGCCCGGGGCGCCAGACGTTGGGTGACCGCATGGGCAGATCAGGCGGGCGTCCCAGACAAGGTAGTGCTCGGTCGTCCATGCCGCCACGTCGTGGCAGGAAGCGGGGAGCAGCATCGTCGGGGCGAGGGTCAGGAACTAAGTCGTAATGCTGACCAGGAACAGAGTCGGAGTCATCGTGCGGACCAGGAACAGAGTCGGAGTCGTCGTGCGGACCAGGAACAGAGTCTGAGTCGGGCGGACCAGAAACAGAGTCGCTGTCGGAGTCGGGCGGACCAGGAACAGAGTCGTCGTCAGAGTCGGGCGGACCAGGAACAGAGTCGTCGTCAGAGTCGGGCGGACCAGGAACTGAGTCTGAGTCATCGTCTGCCGGCGGGACGGCGTCTGAGTCGCCGTCGTCTGCCGGCGGGACGGCAGCGGAGTCGCCGTCGTCTGCCGGCGGGACGGCAGCGGAGTCGCCGGAGTCTGCCGGCGGGACAGCAGCGGAGTCGCAGGAGACTGCCGGCGGGACGGCAGCGGAGTCGCAGGAGACTGCTGGCGGAAGCACAAGACTGCGGGGAGTCGGCGCGGGTGGCACTTGACTGCGGGGAGTCGGCGCGGGTGGCACTTGACTGCGGGGAGTCGGCGCGGGTGGCACTTGACTGCGGGGAGTCGGCGCGGGAGCCACTTGACTGCGGGGAGTCGGCGCGGGAGCCACTTGACTGCGGGGAGTCGGCGCGGGAGCCACTTGACTGCGGGGAGTCAGCGCGGGCACAGGACTGCGGGGAGTCGGCGCGGGTGGCACATGACTGCGGGAAGTCGGCGCGGGTGGCACTTGACTGCGGGGAGTCGGCGCGGGTGGCACTTGACTGCGGGGAGTCGGCGCGGGAGCCACTTGACTGCGGGGAGTCGGCGCGGGAGCCACTTGACTGCGGGGAGTCGGCGCGGGGGCCACTTGACTGCGGGGAGTCAGCGCGGGGGCCACTTGACTGCGTGGAGCCGGCACGGGACGAGCACGCCGAGGCTTCCATACGGTGTTGGATGGCAGACTGTGTGGCACATTACTTGGTGGGATTGAAGGAGGGGTGAAGGAACTACGGCCCTTACCTGGGCGCCCCCGCTGGCCACCACGCGGAGGTCCAGTGTAGATGGCCAAACGGGAACCCAGGTAAGGGTCCAGAGAAAAAGGCTGGGAAGGGGACGTGGAATGACTGAGGCGTGACAAAAACTGAGAGGGTGAAGAATAGGGCATGGAATCAAAATCTGGGTCGGAGTCGGTGTCCGAAAAAAAATCATATGAATTGTGATACTCTTCAAAATCAGAAAAATCTGAATCTAAAAAAACGTGGCGAGGCAGAACATAATCAGGGGAACGGGCGGATGGTCGTCGGCGTGCACGCCGGTGCCGGATTTTTCCCGCTGGGTCCACAAGTGGTTGCGTCATTCTGTCAGGTATCGCGGGCGGGCAAGGTGGACCCAAATGCAGGGAAATGTAGGCGAGGCAGATGAATGGTGCAAAAATTATTTAATTAAAGCCAACAAAAAACAAAGTACAAAACAAAGGATGTGGTAATCAAAAGATAGCACTGAGGCAAACAAAACTAACACTGACAAAAGTTCAAAAACACGAGGGTTTTGAATAATGCTGACCAGACCATGGACGTGAGACATTGACGTAGACAGGCTTTGACAATGACGCAACAAGGAGTGAAAAGAAAATGGGAGCTTATATACACACGCGTAGACAAGGGGTAACGAGACAACAAGGAACAGGTGGGCACAGGAGGATAGACTGGGAGAAGGCACATCAGGTGAAATCAATTGGCAATCACAGGGACAAGTCACACTAGGAGAAAACAAACACAAAACCTAACAATATGCGCTTGTTTTATGAGAAAAATCATCAAATATTCATATTAGGGCTGTCAAACGATTAAAATTTCTAATCGAGTTGATTACAGCTTAAAAATTAATTAATCATAATTAATCGTAATTCAAACCATCTATAAATTATGCCATATTTTTCTGTAAATTATTGTTGGAATGGAACGATAAGACACAAGACGGATATATACATTCAACATACGGTACATAAGTAGTGTATTTGTTTATTATAGCAATAAATCAACAAGATGGCATTAACATTATTAACATTCTGTTAAAGCGATCCATGGATAGAAAGACTTGTAGTTCTTAAAAGATAAATGTTAGTAGAAGTTATAGAAATTTTATATTAAAACCCCACTTAATGTTTTCGTTTTAATAAAATTTGTACAATTTTCAATCAAAAAATAAACTAGTAGCTCACCATTGTTGATGTCAATAATTACACAATGCTCATGGGTGCTGAAACCCATAGAATCAGTCGCGCCCAAACGCCAGCAGAGGGCGACAAAACACCAAAAAACACAAGTAACAAGTGGACATTACACTGTGCTGTCATTTTAATCTGTTTGAGCGGGGCATGTGCGTTAAATGCGTCAAATATTTTAACGTGATTAATTTAAAAAAATAATTACCGCCCGTTAACGCGATAATTTTGACAGCCCTAACTCATATACAATGAAATAGGAATAAAACAGGCATTACTGCAATGTCTATTCAATACTAACATGTTTTTACAAAGGCTAGTTGTGTGCATGCACTGTAGTACAAACATAGTAAGTGAGACGTGGAGAAAAAAACATGACGTGATTGAGAAAAACGGAGAACAGTTTTGGGTTCGACATCCAAAAATGTGTTAAATGAAGCTGTCAGACGTCAAACAAGTTGTTGCGGAGTATTATCTAAATTCTTTTAGATGTACTGAAATACACATTCGGAGTATTACTAGAGCATGGCAGTGTTCAAGTACAAGACATTGAGGATCAATGGTCAAATCCATACTTTAACTTTTCCTGGAAAATAAGAACAATCACAACAAATTAAACAAGCAAGAATAGTCAAAAATGAACAACTGAAAATGTACAGACAGCAAAAACAAAAAACCCTACGTAGCTCTAAAGAGACCTGATGATTTATTGAAAATGTCATTGAATCATCAAAATCATAAATAGCGCATGGGTTCAAGTCAGGTAATATTTGTGGAAAAGTCAAAACTTTACACAACACAAGCTCTCAACAGACCCTCACAATTTACTAGGTTGCATAATTTCATATCAGCGCTCCTCTTGTTTCTTCTTGAGAACTACACTCGCCGACAACCGTGTGACTGGCCTCGTGCCTCTCCCAGACATCTAAACATTTAGAAACCTGCATGACAAGCACCGAGAGAACAGTCAAGCCCTCCCACCAAGCGGGCATGTGACATACTTTCACAATCAAATTGTGGGTGGACTGGTGAAAACACAATAGTGAGCAGAAGACAAAAATGTGTAGGGGAACAAAAACAGAAACATGTCACAAGACCATCTAACAACGTTCACTCTTACTTCCCCTACGCTTCCTGTCCTTCGCCAGTTCACTTTAGTTGACTGGTCGCCTCGACCTTGTTCTTTGTTCTTTTGTGCTCCGCAGATGAACTCTATGAACAATGTTAGCAGCTCAGAAGACATCAAACCTCCGCCGGGCCTTCAGAACCTGGGGAACATCAACTACCAGTGCCCGAGTCCAGGGGGGATGTCAAAGCACATCTGCGCCATATGCGGAGACCGCTCCTCAGGTAACATAGAGGGCAGATTCTCGACCCAATGATCCCTTCAGCTAAAGATGACATGCATCCTTTGGTATGTGTGCAGGGAAACACTACGGCGTGTACAGCTGTGAGGGATGTAAAGGCTTTTTCAAAAGGACCGTGCGTAAAGATCTCACCTACACTTGTCGAGACAGCAAAGAGTGCCTGATCGACAAGCGTCAACGCAACCGCTGCCAGTACTGTCGCTACCAGAAGTGCCTGGCGATGGGCATGAAGAGAGAAGGTACTTCAGTAGGAGCACAAATCGGGGTCATTCCAGAATTGGAAGACATTTGGGCTTCAACATTTTTGAAAATTAAACCTTTGTGTTTCATTTTTTTCTGCTATATATTTGTCAATTATAGACAATAAACTGAAAGGCTTGATTAGCTTACCTTACAAATAGATGGTACAATTCAGTGTTGTTTTTTTGCAGCCTTTTTAATTTTCGTCCTAGTCTTTTGGACGAAAATACTTACTAGTCTTAGTCATATTTTAGTCAATTCAAAATGTGTTCGTCTTCGTCTTGTTTTAGTCGTCAATTCTCAAAATGTTTTCGTCTATAAACTTCAAAAGTTTTAGTCCAGGAGTAAATAGATGAATTAATAAAAGGTTTCCAACATTTTCAAATGAACATGACAGACGAGCACATCACTGTAGACTCTACAAGGACACCACCATTTTCATGATGATAATACACACTAAGCTGGAAAACAGCACATTATTTGCAATAATTAAACTCACCTGCACGACTCGAACTGTATGTACAAAGTTTTACAAGAGTTTAAGAAGAGAGAGTCACCGCGCTAAATGCTAATGATAACGTGAACGCTATGCTAACGCTACAAGTTAGTTTAGTGTGTGATGAGCTCAGACCTTTAAAGGCTAAAGCAACATGGCATACAGTGGGGCAAATAAGTATTTAGTCAACCACTAATTGTGCAAGTTCTCCCACTTGAAAATATTAGAGAGGCCTACAATTGTCAACATGGTTAAACCTCAACCATGAGAGACAGAATGTGGAAAAAAAACAAAAACAAAATCACATTGTTCGATTTTTAAATAATTTATTTGCAAATCATGGTGGAAAATAAGTATTTGGTCAATACCAAAAGTTGATCTCAATACTTTGTTATGTACCCTTTGTTGGCAATAACGGAGGCCAAACGTTTTCTGTAACTCTTCACAAGCTTTTCACACACTGTTGCTGGTATTTTGGCCCATTCCTCCATGCAGATCTCCTCTAGAGCAGTGATGTTTTGGGGCTGTCGTTGGGCAACACGGACTTTCAACTCCCTCCGCAGATTTTCTATGGGGTTGAGACCTGGAGACTGGCTAGGCTACTCCAGGACCTTGAAATGCTTCTTACGAAGCCACTCCTTTGTTGTCCTGGCTGTGTGTTTGGGATCATTGTCATGCTGAAAGACCCAGCCACGTCTCATCTTCAATGCTCTTGCTGATGGTAGGAGATTTTCACTCCAAATCTCTCGATACATGGCCCCATTCATTCTTTCCTTTACACAGATCAGTCGTCCTGGTCCCTTTGCAGAAAAACAGCCCCAAAGCATGATGTTTCCACCCCCATGCTTCACAGTGGGCATGGTGCAATTCAGTATTCTTTTTTCTCCAAACAAGAGAACCTGTGTTTCTACCAAAAAGTTCTATTTTGGTTTCATCTAACCATAACACATTCTCCCAGCCCTCTTCTGGATCATCCAAATGCTCTTTAGCGAACCGCAGACGGGCCTGGATATGTACTTTCTTCAGCAGGGGGACACGTCTGGCAGTGCAGGATTTGAGTCCTTGGCGGCGCATTGTGTTTCTGATAGTAGCCTTTGTCACTGTGGTCCCAGCTTTCTGTAGGTCATTCACTAGGTTCCCCCCGTGTGGTTCTGGGATTTTTGCTCCCCGTTCTTGTTGTCATTTTGACACCGCGGGGTGAGGAGGGAGTTGAAAGTCCGTGTTGCCTAACGACAGCCCCAAAACATCACTGCTCTAGAGGAGATCTGCATGGAGGAATGGGTCAAAATACCAGCAGCAGTGTGTGAAAAGCTTGTGAAGAGTTACAGAAAACGTTTGGCCTCCGTTATTGCCAACAAAGGGTGCATAACAAAGTATTGAGATGAACTTTTGGTATAGACCAAATACTTATTTTCCACCATGATTTGCAAACGAATTCTTTAAAAATCAAACAATGTGGTTTTCTGTTTTTTTTTTCCACATTCTCTCTCATGTTTGAGTTTTACCCATGTTGACAATTACAGGCCTCTCTAATATTTTCAAGTGGGAGAACTTGCACAATTAGTGGTTGACTAAATACTTATTTGCCCCACTGTATCTAGCCAAGATAAGAAAGCAAAACTTACCAAACAGCACCTGACACATGTTTCACAAAATGAGCCTGGAATGGGCACTGACTCAGCGTGTGTGTTTAGGAGGCGCAGCACTTCACTTGAGTGACACAACTGCTAAAATGCGTCCTGAGTACACATACAATAAGAAAATATCACACATTGTGAATTCATGACGGAAACTATGGCCAATTTTTGTCTTGTTCTCGTGTCGTCAGACGACAACTGGCATCCATCTCGTTATGTTGTAGTCTCCCAAGACATTTTCAACGCGGTCATGAAAAAATTGTTTGTTGATGAAATATTTTCGTTATCGCCATCGTTGACGAAAACAACACTGGTACAATTGTTACAGTATGACATGATTTATTTGGTGTTAAAAAACTTGGTATAATCAAAGCAACAAGGTTGTAATTCCGTACTAATGTTAGCTTTCGCTCAGAAGTAGAAGCTAGCTGTTTAGCTAGCTATATATTTTTTTTAATTTAACCATTAACTGCACCAATTGAACAAATTTATTTATGAAAATTATCTTATTCTGGTGATAATAATAGGTTTGCATGAGATGGAATGAGGCATTCAAATCAGGCTAATTTTGTTATTAATTTTCTTATTAAAAAGTAGAAAAAGGGAATCGAAATTTGCTTGACCCATTCTATTGTACGAGTACATAGCCCCTGAAGACGGTACACAAGAAAGCCCGCAAACAGTTTGCTGAAGACATGTCAACAAAGCACATGGATTACTGGAACCATATCCTATGGTCTGATGCTTTCTTGTGTACTGTCTTCAGAAGAGGCTTCCTCCTCGGGTGACAGCCATGCACACAAATTTGATGTAGAGTGCGACGTATGGTCTGAGCTATAACAGGCTGACCCCCCCACCTCTTCAATCTCTGCAGCAATGCTGACAGCACTCCTGTAATAAGTCACGTAACATTTTGGAGGGAAAATGACAAGCAGTACTCAATTTGGACATATAGGGATGTATGTAGTTTCTAAGGGGTGTACTCACTTTTGTTGCCAGGGGTTTGGATATTAATGGCTGTATTTTGAGTTATTTTGAGGGGGAAATAAATTAACTCTATTATATAAGCTGCGTACAGACTACTTTTCATTGTGTCAAAGTGTCGTTTTGTCAGTGTTGTCCCATGAAAAGATATGCTTAAATATCTGCAGAAATGCGAGGGGTGTACTCACTTTTGTGATACACTGTATTTGCTTTGGTTACATACTTTAGATTTGCACAGAATATTTTGTTTGTTCACCTAACAAATGCGATGGAATTTTAATATATAATTTAAAATTAAAGTGCTATATAGTGCTATTGAATTGACTGGATGCTGTGTATAACAATGCCATTGATCGCAAAGATCTCTTGCGAATGATCATACCCCCCCCCCCCCCCCCCAGTAACCGAAAGCTTAAACAGGGGTTTGCAGACTTTTTATATCCACTACTTATGCCATGTCCATTTGAACATGGATATTTTAATTTAGAGCAATACAAGAACTGTTCTGAAGTATTAAACTACATTTTCATTTTTATAGTGGGGCAAATAAGTATTTAGTCAACCACTAATTGTGCAAGTTCTCCCACTTGAAAATATTGGAGAGGTCTGTAATTGTCAACATGGGTAAACCTCAACCATGACAGACAGAATGTGGAACAAAAACCCCAGAAAATCACATTGTTTGATTTTTAAAGAATTTATTTGCAAATCATGGTGAAAAATAAGTATTTGGTCTGTACCAAAAGTTCATCTCAGTACTTTGTTATGTACCCCTTGTTGGCAATAACGGAGGCCAAACGTTTTCTGTAACTCTTCACAAGCTTTTCACACACTGTTGCTGGTATTTTGGCCCACTTCTCCATGCAGATCTCCTCTGAGCAGTGATGTTTTGGGGCTGTCGTTTGGCAACACGGACTAAATACTTATTTGCCCCACTGTATATATTTTGTCATTTACTAGTGAATGTTGATCAATTTCAACTGCATTCATTGCAAAAAGTGAAACTCACACCAAGCAAATTCTATTTGCTGCAGCGGTACAGGAAGAGAGGCAGCGTGGAAAAGAGCGTGGTGAGAATGAAATGGAGTCTACTAGCAGTTTCAATGAGGAGATGCCCGTGGATAAGATTCTGGATGCCGAGCTGGCCGTGGAGCCCAAAACGGAGACATACTCTGATGGCAGTCCCGGCAACTCGGTAAGAGTTCAGCAAAGTGATGAACACGCTACTTTTGTTTTTATGGCTCCTGCTTTGAATTTGGAGGAACAATTACTTCACGCTGAAGCAACAATTCTTGCGTTATCCCTATTGGAGTAATCTTGCCAAAAACTTTGTCTCATGAGAATGTCAATGTTGTGCAAGGCATCCCGAAATAGCAGTTACAGCTCAGATTTTTTGTTCTCTTGACTTTTGCTCCGGTATGGCCGCTGTAGACCAACGACCCCGTTACCAACATCTGCCAGGCGGCGGACAAGCAGCTCTTCACTTTAGTAGAATGGGCTAAGAGGATCCCACACTTCTCGGAGCTACCCCTTGATGACCAGGTCATCCTTTTACGAGCAGGTAATATATATTTATTTCGGAGGGTTTTTTCATAGTTTGAGAACCACTGATTTATTGTATATTGCACATACGCATACTGTATTAGCTGTCACACTGCTCATGGTGGTTGTCATCAGGGCCGGAGTGGGACTCATTTTCGGCCCTGGAATTTCATGCCTCAGACCGGCCCACTCATTTAAAATTATGTCATTATGCATACACGTGTTAAGTTCAGTGTTCTCTAAAGCCGTGTACTGTAATTCTGTGTATTCCAATTCAGTGCAGGTCATGGTTGTTTAACAAGGTGGCTTTATTTTAACAAGTGCAACACAACATATTTTGAACAAATTTAAAAATGGATTTTAAAAAAAACTATATTAAATGATACATTTGAAAAATAAATTAGGCCTGTCAAATGATTAAAATTTTTGATCGAGTTAATTACAGCTTAAAAATTAATTGTAATTAATCGCAATTCAAACCATCTATAAAATATATTTTTCTTTAAATCATTGTTGGAATGGAAAGACACAAGACTGATATATACATTCAACATACTGTACATAAGTACTGTATTTGTTTATTATAACAATAAATCAACAAGATGGCATTAACATTATTAACATTCTGTTAAAGCGATCCATGGATAGAAAGACTTGTAGTTCTTAAAAGATAAATGTTAGTACAAGTTATAGAAATTTTATATTAAAACCCCTCTTAATGTTTTCGTTTTAATAAAATTTGTAAAATTTTCAATCAAAAAATAAACTAGTAGCCCGCCATTGTTGATGTCAATAATTACTTACACAATGCTCATGGGTGCTGAAGCCTATAAAATCAGTCGCACCCAAACGCCAGCGGAGGGCGGCAAAACTCCATAAAGCACAATTAACAAGTGGGCATGTCATTGTACTGTCATTTAAATCTGTCTGAGCAGGGCATGTGCGTTAATTGCGTCAAATATTTTAACGTGATTCATTAAAAAAATTAATTACCGCCCGTTAACGCGATAATTTTGGCAGCCCCAAAATAAATGAATAAATAAGACCTTTTCTGCAACATCAAATATTAACAAAATGAGTGCTTACAGATAAAACAAACATAGCAACATAACAATATGAAAAATAAAGAATACGTATTGCACATTGTAACAACTTCTAATGATACTATTATCCATTTTCCATTTCCACTTTAAAAACGCCACGTAATTGATTATATTAATTCTAATGTTCACTCGCTGAACGACATGGCAATCCTACCTTCCAGCTCTGCACCTGTGGTGTGTTCATTATGGCTAATGCTTGCTGCTACATATCCCTTGTGAGGTGCTACAAGAAGCCAAAGTTTCCACAATTACATATTGTCGTATCACACGGTGCAAGTTGCATTTTATTCGCCATCTGGCCTTACCACTTTCGTTGTAATCCTCTGTAGTTTGAGGCAGCAAGGTCGTTGCATGAAAAAAATTAGCTATTTTCGCGCATTTTGCCGATTCTTTCACGAGTGCTTTTCTCTTTTTAATTCTTATTTTTCAGCGCCACCCTTGCTCTTTTTATCCATCCGAGCACCGAGATAGCAGCTAATTTGGCTCAATACAGACTACAATTAGGGGGCGGAGCTGCATGCTGTATTTTTCGTCTGCACACGTGAGGATGAGTCTGGAAAAAAAAATAATACTGTTTTTTTTTTTTTTAAGACGGCCCACAGGGACAGCGGTAACAGAATGTAAGTTATACTCAGTGACACTGTCATAAATAAATACCAAACAAAAAATGATAACAGTGTAATTTTTTTTTTTTTTTTTTAATAAAACGCGGACCGGCCCATCTGGCCGGCCGGCCCTTCTGGAATCTTCCAGAAGCTCCCGATTAGTCACTCCGGGCCTGGTTGTCATTCAACCTGAG
Organism: Corythoichthys intestinalis; assembly: GCF_030265065.1. Taxonomy (NCBI): domain Eukaryota; kingdom Metazoa; phylum Chordata; class Actinopteri; order Syngnathiformes; family Syngnathidae; genus Corythoichthys; species Corythoichthys intestinalis. Next base: position 35,908,235 of record NC_080401.1, read on the forward strand.
GCAGGCACTCTATTTAGGTCTCTTACCATTCACTTGACATATTTACTATTTAGCTAAATGGAGCAGTAAAACTAAAAATAGCCCTGAAATCCTTGCAGTGCGTTTGTTACTGAGGCAGCACTGACCTCTGCTGGTGGAATACAGACCTGTTGTGGAAAGACAAAATAATACGTTTTTAAAAAAAAAAAAAAAAAAAAAAAAAAAAAACATTCTGTAACAGGGTTTATGCGGGTCATTAAAAAGTATTAAAAGTTGTTAAATGAATTTTGTGAAAATTCAGACCTTAAAAAGCATTAAAAAGAATTGAGCTATATGTTCGAGGTATTAAAATTATGTAAAACTAACGGTTAAAAAACGTTTTTAACATAATTTATTCATCTAAATCTGTTTTTTATTATGTGTGTGACTGTGGTCAGAGAGAGGCGACATTTTTTAGGGCGTGGTGAGGGGGGACAAAAAATGAAGAAATACACCGGGTGTGTTTCCGTTGACTGCTTATTTTGACCGGTGATGAAGATGGGAAATGCAAATTTCAAGCATATGCACTAAGTCTCCCCTTGGGCATGGTGTAGGTTTTTCATGATTGTACTCTAATTTTTTAGGATGAATTTGTGTGAGAGTATGGGTGTTTATGCTTCTCAGTTTTGCTTCCCCTATGAGTTACCGTAATTTTCGCACCAAAAGGCATGTTTATTTCATATTTTACGCGGTGTTTTATGCTCCTGAATGAAATGAACCGCTTGGATATGAGTGGAAGTGATCGTATTATACATTCAATTTTTGAATGCCGCGGCATGAAAATGATTGACTTCCTGCTTCAGTCTCGGGTTTAGGACGAATGCGAATGTAATGTCACCCGGGTCAGCATCTCACAAGACAGCATTGTAAGTTTTTTTTTTTTTTTTTTTTTAAAGAAATGATGAGACAAACCACAGTCGCTCTAAAAATGAACTCTTTTTACTTTAACCCAGGGGTCGGCAACCCAAAATGTTGAAAGAGCCATATTACGCCCAAAAAACATAAAACAAGTATGTATGGAGCCGCAAAAAATTAAAAGCCTTAAATAAGTCTAAAAATGAAGGCAACACATACTCTATGTAACTGTATTAGCTATATTAGCCTACTATAAAAATGACTAAGTCGGCTAAAAATACATAATGAGACTTCACTATTTAATGTTTATTTTCCCTGCAGTGCATCCAAAGCACCACGTGACTACTCTGTCGTATGATGCAACCACAACTTTTTATTACAATATTAATGAATTGTTTCATTGCTCAATGAAATTATAGAAATGCAATAAAGAAATCCGATTTTTGTTGTCATTTTTATTTTGAGGTTTTGAAAAACAACTAAATGGAAAGTGCACAAGGGGCTAGGGATGGGAATCGAAATCCGATTCCAATTCCGAACCGGTTCCTAGTGTTTTGAGGCCTCGACATCACAAGCCTTAACGATCCCTTTAACGAGTCCTAAAGATGCGTATTGCGTCATCACGTGACGTGTCTTGTTGTCCAGATGCATCAAACTAGCATGGCGCCAAGAACCACTCGCTCCGAAGTTTGGCTACACTTCACCAGGAAAGAGGGTGAAAATAAAAGGTTACATGGTTTAGCACGAGCATTGCTGCCGTAAACATAACAATGACAGCACGTAGGTTCAAACGCTTGAAAGTGTGTCTTCACTTCACGAGGAAAATTTATAACAAAGCGACTTGCAGTCATTGCAAGGTGGAGAGTACAGTCGTATTCCCTCCCGATGCAGTTCTGTCCTCACCGAGACGCTAAGGCTCAGTCCTGGCTATACAGCTAGCTAAACTCCCAAATGACGATGCAGAAGACGTTGATATAATTTGCTGACTTTTTTCAACTAGGGCTGTCCCAAACGACTAATTTTCTCCCGATTAGTCAGCCGACTTTTTACGATTAGTCGACTAATCTAATAATTAAAAAATATATATATTTTATTTATTTATTTATTTTTTTTACTAATTTAGCAATGAAATTTTTGTTGACGCTTATCAATTCACAAAAAACATTTTGGAACACTCAAATTATTTATTAAAGTACAAATAAACACGTAAATAACAATAATAAATCACAAATAAACAATGAGTTCAAATGCTGATAGAATTAACTAGTGTAGCATCCCGATTGAAAAGATGGTCTCTTAAACTGATGGTTTACAACTTTTATTCCATCCTTGATGTAAACACACCGTAAGAGCTACGGTGCACACAAATAAAGCAACACAATTAGAAATTAACAAAAACTTTTCACCTTTTTCCTTTTAAACCTTATTCATATATCAACGAATTGCCTATATGAATTGCCTTTACCTTAATTTATTACCTTATCATTGACAATCTCTCCCTTGAGTGCAATCACTGTATATACTGTATATATTTATGACCTTTTAACCTTATATAATTTTCTATACCATAAAATAAACCTTTCAATTAGCATTAAGAACAATACTAATAGCATTTATAGACCCTACCCACGTGACGTCACAACTCAGCCCTCCTGACTGGTGCCGCCCAATTGTCCGTCAACACATCGTGTTTACCTGTTACGGCTACGTACATTCCTCCTATTTACGGCGTGTTTTTCTGCTCGTTAACATTAATAATCAAAATGGTGAAGGCGTGTGTGGCGGTCGGTTGCAGTAACAGAGAAGATAGACGGAGAGACTTGAAGTTCTACCGGATTCCGAGAGACCCGGAGAGGAGAGAGCGAGATGGGCTGCTGCAATTCGAGGAGAAAACTGGGCTCCAAACGATTACCACAGATTATGTAGTAGTCATTTTATATCTGGTAAGATGCATTTAATATATATTTAGAGGGTTTTGGCCTGACAACCACAATTAAGATCATTGCTAGGCTAATCGCCGACAACATACACGTATGTATGTAGTGAGAGTGCTATCGCTAAACCATATAAACATTAAAAGCCCTAGCTCCATTGACAAATGACATGAAATACATTAGACTTGACAGTGGATGTTAGCAAGAACAAAAGATTTTGAATTGAAAATTTCGTAACTCACCTTTCCAAGCACAAGATAGATTCCTGCCGAATTTTCGTGGACGAGGACCTGTTTCACCCAACCAGCAACGAAGTATTTATAAGCCTCCAAGCTCTTTAAGTTTTTCAAACTTTCGTGAGAATAGGCTGATTTTGTGTGGAAAAGATAGTTGTACATATCAGGGTAGCTAGCAGATGTCAGGCAAATACGGCGGAGACAGCGGGTCGAAAAACATCGATTTAGGCATCAAATATGGATCTGGCGAATGGATAAACTGAGGCTTTTCCACATAACGCCTTTTATGCAACGCATCAAGTGAGTTTACGGCATCCGAAAGCACCGGGTCTTCCATGAAATGCATTATAAATTGCTCGATCAATTGAGACCATTGATAATACAGACACAAAATGACGGACAAGGGGGCGGAACAATACAGCGATCACGTGATTTTGTGACGTCGGTGGGTAGGGTAGGCCCATTGTCAATGAAACATTATTATTTAGTAAGGCGACAGCACCCTCTGGTGTACAAAAAATGAAAAAAAAAATTACAAACTGCGTGAAGGCGCTTGAGGTGTTTCTTCACGGTCGACGTGCAGCCAAGCTTGACATTGAAGAGACAGGACAGAAGAGTGTACTCTCCTTTGTTTCTTTGAAATAAGTCAATGTTTTGGACACTCTGGTGCGCTTTTTTTGGCTTTGTGCCGCTTTCCCCGCTTGCAAAGAGAGCATCCGACATTCTAACTTTCCACGCATATTTTTTTTAACCCTTCATTAACCGTCGACGGGATGTTGTGATCGTCGACGGATTTACGTCATCGATGACGTCGACTACGTCGACTAGTCGGGACAGCTCTATATTCAACCATAACTTGAAGAGTGAAACTAAAAATAGAAATGAAACAAATCAATTTTGTCCCCAATAACAAACAGGTTCGCATCAACGTAAATCAGCGATGATTAGCTGCTAATACAGTAAACTGTTAGCATGCGTTCGCTAGCATTAGCACACAGTTCAAACCACTACACAACTGGATATAAGTGTCCGATCGCGTGTGGAAACACACGACAACAACACAAAAGATTATACATACAGGCGTTGCTTCTGTAGATATTTTACAAACATTAACAAAGAACATAGGCTCGTAGCAGTGTTTCCATCTCTCACTCGCTCACTTGCTTGTATGCTGTGTAGCTGCACTTCTTCTTCGCGTGGAAACACGCTCTTCTTCACGTGAGCGCGTTCTTCTTCGCGTGAGGAAGCGCAAGGGCACCCCACTTGAGCGTGAAAGCACCATAAAAACGAAAAGGCATGCATTTCATTTAACGAAGGGATCCCCAAACTACGGCCCGCGGGCCGGATGCGGCCCACCTCCACATTTGGTCTGGCCCCCTGAACAATACCAGAGAGCATTTTGATTTTTTCTCTCTCTTCTCAATAGTGTTATTTATTTCCTGGCTTTTTTCTGTGAAGAACCCAGAGAGGGTTATTTGGTTATTATCTATTTAATTAATAGTGTGATTATTATATTATATTATATTATATTATATTATATTATATTATATTATATTTTTTATTTTATTTACTTTTGTTCCGTGAAGAATACAGAAAGGGTTATTTGATTGTGGCTTTCTGAAAAACAATAAAAAAATTTTTACATTTAGGCACTCCTGCAATCGTCACACTTTTTCTGTTACAAACTGACCCCGGCCCCTCATCACAGAAGGGAAAAGTTATGTGGCCCTCACAGGAAAAAGTTTGGGGACCCCTGCTTTAACACATATTGCCAAAGGCAGAACAACAACCTATATGCCAATATATACCAATATTTTTTTATTTCTATTTTATAAATGTTTCAGTAAAATGTTACACATTCTTGTGTATTTGCCACTTATTGCCACAGTTAACATTGAGGCTTTGGGCCTCTTTTGACCACGTTGTGACTTTGTAAGGTTGTGACTTCTGATTAAACAAACCCGATGCCAACGTTTGTTCTTCTTTCCCCCCAAATTAGAATCGATAAGAGAATCGATAAAGAATCGAATCGTTAAGCAATATTGATAATGGAATCGTAAAATCGTATCAATTCCCATCCCTACAAGTGGCATGTATTTGATTTTATTATCTCGGTTTTGTTTTTGAAGTCTGCAAATAGTGTTCTGATATGTTGATGAATGTCTCCTTCATGTACTCACCATCTGTGAACGGTTTTCCATGCTTTATTATCTCCGGGGTTGCAGCAAAACATGCAGCAGTAGTGGAGTTTTCTCAAATCTCTTTTTGCGCCCCTCTAAGTTCTTCAGAAGTAATGGAATTGCACTTTTTCTCTCGGTCCCAACTGGGTACTCGGCTTCCTGTTTGTTTACAATAGCCACCGGCCTGGCATCCCGCCCTGCTGATAGAAACGTGTGTGGCAGGCTGTGACGCAAATCTTTGTCGACAGAAATGTTGAAATTTAATATTTATTCTACTCATTTTTACAGCATTGGAAAACATTAAGAATGTTTGTGTCATTTTTGTCCTCCTACAGAAACCATATCAAAAAAACAACAAAAAAAATATCCCTCAACCATCTTTTTTCATTTCCAAACATTTTTGAAAATCCTCCAGGGAGCCACCAGGGCAGCGCTAAAGAGCCTCATGCGGCTCTCAAAACACGGATTGCCGACCCCCGCGCTAACAAAACAGTAACTCTGGCATATTACCATTTGCAACACAAAAACTACGGAAACACATTAACAACTTTCATACTTTTTAAACAGATTAAGTGTTATTTAATCAGTTAACTCATTGACTGCCTGTGACAGCGATAGATGTCTTTTGTCATCAATGGCACTGAAGCATGATCATTCAATCCCTGTTAAAATAGATTTAATGTCTGTTGCTGTCAAACAAACAAAAAAAAAAACCTGAAAATCAATAAAAACTAAATTAACAAGAAGTCCTATTCATATTTTTGCTTTCGAATCCATTTTTTCCCCCTCAAATTTATATCTGTTTTTTTGCTTTCTTTCGGGCAGGCTGGAACGAGCTGCTCATCGCATCTTTCTCCCATCGCTCGGTGACTGTAAAAGATGGCATACTGCTGGCCACGGGCCTCCACGTCCACAGAAGCAGTGCCCACAGCGCCGGGGTGGGCTCCATATTTGACAGGTCAGCAGCAAAGAACAATAAAAATAAAAAGAGCGGAATTTCCAATTTTTTGCTTCTTGTTCTTGCCACACGGAGTTGACAAAGCAATGTATTTGATGTCATCGCAGAGTCCTGACAGAGCTGGTATCCAAAATGAAGGATATGCAGATGGATAAAACCGAGCTGGGCTGCTTGCGAGCTATCGTCCTTTTCAACCCAGGTCTGCGCTTCTTTATCAAGTTTCACCTGTCGACATTACCTGTTTACTAGAGTTGTTCGATATTATCGGGTAGGTGAGAATATCGGCCGATAAAAGCATTTTAAAATGATATTGGATATATTCGACTTCGGTTTTCCATTATTGGTTTTGTGGCAATATGCATGTTGACTTCAAAGTGAATGTCACAATAGAATTACTGTATTTTCAGCACTATGAAGCGCATATAAAAGCCTTCAATTTTCTCAAAAGCCAAGAGTGCGCTCCATAATCCAATGCGCCTTATATATTAGTTAATCATAGCATAACAGTCCCTTTAGCACAGCTCCATCTAGTGGATGCATAACGCAACCCCAACCACTGCTATTACTGCGCCTTATAATGCAGTGCGCCCTGTATATGAAAACAACTTTAAAATAGGCCATTCATTGAAGGTGTGTCTTATACTCCGATGCGCCTCATAGTGTGGAAAATACGGGCCATAATATGTTAAGTCCACGACTGCATATATCAGATTTTTTTTAGTTGGACAATATCGGAATATCGGTTATTGGCTAAAAATTCATTATCGTACAACTCTTTATTTTATCGGGAAGGTAGAATGGTTGAGGTGACTGATGTCCTCATGTTTATGAAGATGCTCCACCTTTAATCCAAAAGGCTTCTTCAGTTAAAAATTTGGAAGTACTTTTGGTATGATTTAGCCAATTGTCCTTTTGTTGTACATAGATCCTCATTTATTTTTGTATACCGTTTGAGGCTCAACTCAGGTATTTTAATTTTTCATGTTCCTTATCCGATTACTCGATTATTAGAACTAACTAGTTCAGGGGTGCCCAAGTTCAGTCCTCGAGAGCCCCTATCCAGCTTGTTTTCCATGTCTCCCTCCTCCAACACACCTGAATCAAATGATCAGCTCATCAGCAAGCTCTGCAGGAGCATGATAACGATCCTGATTATTTGATTCAGGTGTGTTGGAGGAGAGAGCAGGGGTGAAAGTGCCTAGAATTTCTTGCCGGAACTCCCGAACATACTGTAAAGTTCGGCACAGTTTTTTTTTTTTTTTTTTTTTTTTTTTTTGTGGGGGAGCGGCGGCTTAAACCTCCTAAAACCACCAAAATGCAAGAACTTTTGGCACAGTTATAAATATAACACACAATAAAACACAACAGGTTTCACAGTGGTTAGCATGTTCCCCTCACAGTTCTGATATCAAGGGTTCAATCCCGGGCTCCGGCCTTCCAGTGTGGAGTTTGCATGTTCTCACCATGCCTGCGTTGGTTTTCTCCTGTTGTGTGTGAAAGCAGGGCTATAAGCAGGGCTATAAACAGGGCAAGCTGGAAATGGCTAAATTAAACTGAAAACATAACGAAATTAAAATGTCAATCATTACGTTCGGGTCGGGCCGGGGTTCTCGCTAAATTTTTTAAATAAATATATATTTATATACGTATACCAAAACGATGTATGGATGTTAAACAAAGGAATACTTGTTATCAAATAAATAATTTGGATAAAAAAGACAAGGCGCTGTATGGTCATTGCAGAGCCAGAGCGTGCCATGCGCCCTCTTTTTACTCTTTTCTCCTCTGCGATGCAAAAACGCATCTGTTTATTTACATTTTACAAACTTTTCCAGCGTTATTTCGTTGTGTAAATGCATTTAAAATGATCATAAAAATATGTAGACTATTTAAACATTAAGAAAAGTTGCGTTTTTTTTCTGCCAACTGAGAATTCGTTACAAAAGACAGGCTTTAATGCACAGGCATTGTCACCAAATGTGATCACGCAAAACGCAACCAGTCCGTTTTTCCAAGCAGCAAGCAGTGATGTGTCAAGGTCTGACTGGAGCATCCCTTCCCTCTCCTCCTCACAAATAATTCATAGAATTTTGAGGGGGGTTTTCTCGGGCTTGGGCCTACAAATAAAATATGAAATTTCGTTTTTTTTCTCGGGCTCGGGCCTACAAATAAAACATAACATTTTGGGGGGGGGGTTTCGGGCCTGCAAATCAAGTTAATTGATCGGGCTCGGACGGGTCGGGCTTTAATACCAGCGGACCCGGGTCGGGTCGGGCTGGATTTTTTTAGGCCCGATCTTACCTCTTGATGATCTTAAATTGGTTGCAGTTACACGTCGGGGAACGCTCCCTCCGGAACAAAACACGACAGGATTTGACCAACATTGTGACAATGCTGACCAAAAATGACGTAATGTCCAGGTTATAAAATCGCCCAGCAGCCTTCCACGCACAGAGAGTGCCAGTGGGCAACACAGGACAAGTCTGTGAAAGCGTCCAACCTGCTTCATTCTCGGAATCTTTTCATGCATGAAAGCAATGACAAGAGTAAATCCGGCGCTACCTTATACGGCAAATTCCCTGGTAATATGTGTGAAAAGGGCTACAGGCAATGCGACTTGTCAGATAGAGAGAGACGCTGGGGAGAACTACGTAGAATAAATGAATAATAAAAATCAGTGGAAATGGATAACGCTAAGCAAGCTCTTGATTAGACTTGTATTGTTAACACTTGTGTATGTAAATCTGGCAATAGTAGATTGTTCTTATTGGAGATGCGTGTGTGGCAGCGTGGCAGTTTTTTTTTTTTTTTTTTTAAACATTGGGTTTTGACAGTTGCCGTCATATTTTCGGGATCAAAGCACCGTATGCCGGAACGGCGTTCCGCCATTGTATTTCATGGCGGAACGCCGATCCGGTGCGTTCTGGCCCACTTTCACCCCTGGGAGAGAGACATGGAAAATAAGCTGGATAGGGGCTCTCGAGCGCCGGACTTGGGCACCCCTGAACTAGTTCATCGATTAATCGACTACTAAAATAATTGATAGCTGCAGCCCTATTAGAATCATTATTTAAGCATGTTTTTTCTCTCCTATATTCACCTCTCAGAGTATGTTTGTCGTTCTAGTGGTAATTGGTAGGTTTGAGAACCACTGTTCTAATTTTTCCAACAATGCGTTTCCACTCAGATGCAAAAGGTCTGTCAAACCCGACGGAGGTGGAGGCACTGAGGGAAAAGGTGTACGCCTCACTAGAGTCCTACACCAAACACAAATACCCCGACCAGCCGGGCAGGTGCCGTTCACCATTTCACATTTTCCTAATTTATCTCTGATCAGCAAATCTTCTCTCGATTTAATCGGACTTTCTTCTGTTTTCGTTCAGGTTTGCCAAGCTGCTGCTTCGTCTACCCGCGCTGCGTTCCATTGGCCTCAAATGCTTGGAGCACCTTTTCTTCTTCAAGCTTATCGGGGACACGCCAATCGACACCTTCCTCATGGAGATGCTGGAGGCGCCGCATCAGATTACATGACCCCTGTCAAACAGCCCCCCTCTTGTAAATAGCCCTTATCAGCAACGTGAAGATGGAAATTTTAAAGTTGAATATTTTATAACAATAAAAAAATAAAATAAAACACACACAACAACAACATTGTAACAACATCCCAAATGCTATTTCAAGGCTGCAGTGAGGGCTGAGTACAATCCTCACACTCAGTTGTTTTTGTAAATAGGTCGTTGCAAGTGTCCCTTTTGAAAGTATTTGAGAAAGAATCAGATTTTATTCATAGAGCAATTGTATAAAAAATAAAATTTTACGTTAAAAAATGCACTGTATTTCTTAAAGACATTGAAGTATTCTTCTTACAGAATAAAGTTCAGAAATACATGTGAAACTATTTGTCCTGTCATTAATCTCAACAAAAAATACGTACTCAATATTAATTCACATATTCAGCTGGCTGCGAATTATCATCTTTTGGTGGCATTGATGTATAAGCGGATTTTAAGGGGGGGCAGGCCCCCCTGGTGGCCGAAAAGTGTCATTGCATGTAATTGACGTTCCTATATATATATATATATATAAGTTGTAAAGCAATAAAACCAACAAAAATGAATGAAATAAAAAAATATATATTTTTATAATGGGTTTAAATGATTTTTCGAGCACCTTTGACAGTCATTTGCTTTGCATATAATTTACTTCAATAAAAAAATAAAAAATAAAAAAAACGACTTCAATCAAAAAAAACAAAACAAAACAAAAAAAATCAGAAAAATTGCTTTCACAGTTTCAAATTTATTTTTGCATTCAAAAACTTTTTTTTTTTTTATTGGAGCGTTGTTTTTTTTTTTTTTTGGTTGAAAATATATATTTTGATTGAAGCAACTTTTTTTGATTGAATAATAAAGACACAACTCTACCTCCATAGGGCTCCACCCAGGGGATACAATTTTTGACTGGGGTAACTCCATTGGCACGACACCGGCGGGCGTACCAAATTCAGTGGATGACGATCTTGGCGAAAAGTATTGCCTAAGCAGCCTGATTTAGAATTACCCTCAAGAATGACGGGAAACAAAAAACACTCATTGTCAACTCATTATTATCAATGTTCTTGTAAGTTATTTTTTGCTGACACTGCGTTTTGGGATCATCAACATGTTGTGCCGCCCTGCCCCAAAAGTCAAACTCCGCCCATACATTGATGGCTATAGACGTCCAATCCATTTGAACTGGGAAAGGTTGGCAGAAAAAGATTGCGGCAATTGCACCCACAAACAAAACAAAACAAAAAAATTGTGTTTTCAGGTGATTAAATTTTTTCTTAATAGCAGTTAATCATATTTTTTCAAAGTTAACTTGCACTTCTCCCATTATCTTTAGATTAGTGCCCGCTGCAGGCCCGCACTTCTTTTATTCCTGGCCAGGAGTGCAAAAATTAAATAAATGAATACACAAATAAATGAATAAATGTGTTATTAAAATGTTTCAATTTCAAAGTTTATTTAGATTTTTATTTATTTAAATTATATTTATTTCCATTTATATTCATTTATTTCAATTTTTTGTTCAATTATTTTAACATTTATTTCTATTCTGAGTCATTTATTTCAACATTATTCCAATTTATATTTATTAATTTCGATTTTAAAAAATCATTATTCACTCACTTTTAATTTATTTAATTCTTGCACTGCTGTTCCCCTTGTACCGCATGAAATATTTTATCTGTCATTGGCTCATCAAAATTAGTGGGCGTCATTAAATATCTTATCTGTCATTGGCTCATCAAACTTGGTGGGTGGTCGTGAACTAGGTGGGGTTTGAATTGAGTGAGTCAAGAAGCTATTGCTCCTTCCTTCTCAACATGGCAACGACTGCTGAGGTTCTTCATGGTCAGGGAGCTGGCAGCCACAGTAATAGGGCAGTAGGTGGGGCCCACTCTTTTCTATATGGTGGGGCTCCCTCTACATCTGGGCTGTTGGTTGCAGGGTTGGGGGAGTCTAGTCTCTGGTCCCGCGCCACCTCTCTCCGTTCTACATGGGCATCCTCCTTAGGCCCCGGCACGGATCACTGGCTGGACGCCGGTGAGGTGGTGGGGTGTCGCCCCCTCTGGGTGGGGATCCCTCCCTGTCCCGTGCCTAGTAGGCCGTGAGGGTCCTGCAGTGTTCTGCGTTGGTTGGGAAGGTCCCACTACTATGTCCCACGGACGGCTGCTAAGGGCGTAACATAAAACGAGACACGCACACAAGTTGCAAGTGGACACAAATTTATTCACACAAGTCAAACTCGCAATGAACAAAATATACAAAATGCGGAAGAAGCTGGCTTCAGCGTAAGCCCAGGTCAAAACAACAAACAAAATGAAACTACACTTGAAACCCACCCGCTAAGTAAACCCTGATCGTAAAAAAGAAAAAACAATACAGCCACTAACCTGGCTTCTACACTAAACAAAGCGGGTTGAACGAAAATGGCAGTTTACCTCTACTGCTGCGGTGCTCTTATTTACAGTGGTGAACAAAAACGATCCAATAACGAATGAACACAAAATACCTCACCGAAAGAGCGGGAGTGTAACAAAATAGCGATCAAATGCACATGTGAATGAATAGCGAGCAAACAGCTGGCGAGGAGGTACGCGGCACGTATGCTGTCAAATGCGAAGTTGCGAACTGAGTGTTGACTGTAAAATGATGAGCGGTCAGATGACTTTTGTTAACGCTGCCTTTATTTGGTTAACAAGACTCAGGCACAATACAATACAACACACATGCGGGTATGCAAGCTCAAACAATGGCCTAATAGTATTACCCAGAGCCGTATTACCGTGTATCGGATTAGCTGCCGTAAAGCAAGTGTCGTTATTGCCGCAAATGTAAACAAAGCGCTGCATAATGGATACATGTCAGACAGCGGCTAGTTCGGGCGGCCCGTCAGCGGCGGTGACGTCGTCAGCCCGTCCGGGTTCAATCAGAGTACGCCACGTTGGGAGGGGAGGCAGCCAGTCGGCGGACGCGGCGATCAGATGACTGACAGTCTCAAAAAAGATAACAATTGAACGGCCAGGGCCGTCGCACCACTCAGAAGTGCAGTGAGTAGCGTGGGTAACGGTTAAATGTTAACATGGAAGATGGTTGGCCCTCTGGGTGGGGAATTCAAATGGAAAAAAGAATATAGATGAAACAACTCTTCACTTCAGTGTTGCAACTGTTCAATTCTGCACATCAGATACTATATTTATTTTAAAGAAAAAGTCTTAGCCAAAGTTATTTTTATTTTGTTTTTCAAAATATCTACATTTCAGAATATTGTGTTTTCTATTTTTGAGCAGAATTCTAGCTTTGTATAGGCTGTTCCTATTGTTGAAAGCACAAAAGTGTGTAATACACAACTAGCACATTTATATTTTGCATTTTGTTTTCTTACTGTACCGAAAATGAACTGAACCGTGACCTCAAAACCGAGGTACGTACCAAACTGAGATTTTCGTGTACCGTTACACCCCTAATCTTTATTATTTAAAAAAAAAAGTAAATGTTTACTTTTACTTCAATTTTAATATATATGCTATGTTCTTAAGTAGTTAAAATTGAGATTTTGCATTTAGTATATGAGGAAATGAGGGAAAATAAACATTAGGAGATGGAGGTTGGGGCTATTGCTGTTTTTGTTAACTTTTTTTTTGCAAATCATTGAAAAAAATACAATTTTGAATGAAGAATAAAGAAATAAAATTTCTGGCTCAGTGACGACCTTCATGTCTGGGAGTTCCGGCAAGAAATTTTAGCCACTTTCACCCTTGCCCCTCGTTCAATGAATGAATCATTTTTATATTTACCAATTGTAGTTCCAATCTTTACCACTAGATGGGCTTAATGGCGCTAAATATTGTTGCCGTGTGGGACTGATTTATTCACGATTATCTTTCTAGCGGGAATTGATAAAACAGCTAGCAAGAGCCTAGAAGTGACATCGTGTTGCTGAAATGTAATTAAAACGCATTTTCATTATTTTATAGGCTACAGCACACATTACACTGTTTGAGGAATTTTTGGAATACATTGTGCTTGTTAGAATAGTTGTAATTAATTAGTTAATTCATTTTTTTATGTTTGCTTGTGCATTTTTGTTACAAGGTAAGGCTACTTCTGCTATTACTATTATTGCTACTACTGCTGCTACTACCTCTCTCTCTCTCTCTCTCTCTCTCTCTCTCTCTCTCTCTCTCTCTCTCTCTCTCTCTCTCTCTCTCTCTCTCTCTCTCTCTGTGTCTCACTCATTCACTCTCACTCTATGTCGCTCCTTCCTTGTCCTGTTACTAGAAAGTCCAATCAGTTTATGAACAAGTTGAAAAGGAAAGAAAGGTCCAAGGAGGAGTAAGTTTCAGGCAATTAAACAGTTAAACGCCACCGCTTCCACACGTTTGGAGATGCTCTGAGAGAAAGGACACTGAATCATTTTTGCAAGCCCACTTTAAAGGTATGGATATCTGTTCCTGTATTTGGTATTAAAAGTGATGTTGGTGAAAATACAGCAAACTTAAAGTTGGGGGGTGATGGGTACATAATGTATTTGTTACATTTGAGCTAATTAAGTTCATTTATTTCTTATTAATGGAAATTAAATCTTAAAATTAACAATTAACTATTATAAAACTAGTAATTAAATGATTTATCACTCTATAATTTAAAAATATTTCTTTGAAAATGCAAACTAGTTTTAATTGTTTTTTTTTAATGATTAGAATGTTATACAAATACTTAAAACAAAATTATTCGTTATACTCCCAATTTCCCTCATATATTACACTATATAACAACACTATTATGTTTGTGCAATATTTGACAGGTTTTGACTTATCTTAATCAAAGCAAATTATACTCAAATGAATGTTCCCAAATATTAAAACTGAATGATCACAAATAGTTTAATGACATAAAATGTCATTCTCGTATTTGTGCATATTCAATAAAAATGTACAACAGAAAATGACTACATAAGATTAAGGCAAGGCAAGGCAATGCAAATTTATTTATATAGCACAATTCAACACAAGGCAATTCAAAGTGCTTTACATCGCATGAAGATCATAAAAATCACATTTAAATCAAGACAACGTAAAAACCAAGACAATCAAAATCGGAAATAAAATTATACATAAAAATCGCATTTAATAACAAATAGAATAAAAATAAAACAAAAACTACTACTAATAATAATAATTGAAATCAACAATAGAGATAAGCACAAGAGGAATATAAAGCAAGTAGATTGAAATATATAGACAGTTATGGATATGCAGTGCTAAACAAAAGCGTTTTTAGCCCAGATTTAAAAGAGCTAACAGTTTGAGCATACTTCAGACGTTCAGGTAACTTGTTCCAGAGGTGAGGAGCATAATAACTAAATGCTGCCTCACCCTGCTTGGTTCTTGTTCTTGGAACATGCAGAAGACCGGTTCCAGACGACCTTAGGGGTCTAGATGTCTCATAGGAATCTAACAAATCAAGCATGTATTTTGGTCCAAGGCCATTAAGTGTTTTGTAGACGAGCAGTAGTATTTTATAGTCTATCCTTTGACTCACTGGAAGCCAGTGTAGCGATTTCAAAACTGCTTCCTTGTATTTGTGAGGGCTTGTGTGGTTTTTATCACCGTATTTCGTCAACAATTTAGATATTTGAACAAATTCGTTTTTTATTTTTATACATTTTTACAAATACAGTAAATGTTTATTTTTTTGCGATGAAATATAAAATGCAAACAGCAAACGTACAATGAAAATGTGCATATTAATGCTCTGTGTTAACAACATTGCAACATTTTACATATAGAGATGATAACTACGGGAAATCCGTTAAAACAAGGATGTGGATTTATAGGAACTAAATGAAAAATAACTTGAATAAAATCTGTACCAACTACCAACCATCATTTTCAATTTATCCTCTCAAATTTTACACCAGATGCCCGTCCTGACACATGCCACAAATGGGCATCGAACCCAGGCCACCACAAATGGCAGTGGGGCAGTCAGACCACTGAACCAACACCTGGGACATAATGTAATAAAAAATTAAAAATATATCTCCAAACTCTAAATTTTCAAACAAACTTTTCCTGAGTTAAATCATTGATTTGTCTCTATTACACTGAGTGACCTTTAAATTACTAACAGAATCATTTATCCCAAAGTTCATTTTTGATTTGACACTTGACAATTAGTCAAGTCCGAACTCATGTATCGTGATCCCTATAGAGCAGTGGTTCTTAACTGGGGTTCCATTGAACCCCAGGGGTTCGGTGAAGGTTAAGCAGACCCTATTTTGTATTCTGACTAAATGTAGGCAAAGTGCCATTTTAGACATGGTTTTTGACTGGTTTGCCCTCAATTTATAGGCTTTATTCCATTTCTTTCAAATGCCCTCTATCTAATGCAGTGCTTCTAGATTATTTTCTGTTATGCCCCCCCAGGAATACGTAAACGTTCCGTCGCCCCCCCCAACTCTCTGCCGCCACTGTAAATATACTGTAGTATCATTTGCATATAAAATTCTTATTATTATAAGTACACCTCTGCATAACATTTATTTTTAATATTAATGAAAAAAGTAATATAGGTCAACTTACAATAAAGTGTAAAAAAAAACAAAAAACAAAAACATCCATACTGTAAAAATACACTCAAGACAATTTTTTGACCATTTGATACTGAAAAATAAAATTTAATAAAGTCAATAAACAATAATAAACTCAAATTGATTTGCAACATTAACTCACGAGGACAATATGCCAAACAATTAGACCGAAAAACAAAAATGAATAGAACAAAAACGACTATGACATTGGACAGAGGGACAGTTTTTGTTTTTGCTGCAGGCAGTAACAGCTCCTTTCCTATGGTGTGGGGTTATATTGCACTGAGCAACTTGGTATGCCACCTTTAATGATGCTGAGAGTGCTCGCTGGTTTACTGATGTAACATTGACAAAGCGGGAGGATTGTTGGCAATATTCGGCACATTTTCGCTGAAAAAAAAACATTCTTGCTGTCCACTGTGAACATTTTTAAACAAAGTAAACAGACTGGTCTTTCCTTGTCTCCCACTGTACTAAAAGTCAAAGCCAAAAGCTACATACGCTTCTTCATATTTTCTTGTCTTAGATTATGATATCTCCAGTGCTCTTTGCTGTGTGCTCATGTTTGGTTCCAAAATATTGCGCATACGCTGAAAATTAGAGCGGCACTGCCACCCACTAAGTGGATGTGCAATTACATTTTATTCTAGTACGGCAAAAAAGCATGTTCACCATGGTCACATGCGCCCCCCTGGGGGGGCCCGCCCCACTATTTGAGAAGTACTGATCTAAAGGAAGGAGAAATTGATTTGCTCAGCTGGCACTTGTTATGAGGAAGCATAACAGACCTACAGACAGCATGAACTTTGTAGATAATAATTTTAAAAATGCATCATTTTTCAAAATATGTGACAATATAATTAGAATGTAGGCATGAAAACAAAAAAGGAACAGTGTGAAATTAAAAGAGTTTAATTTTACTTATGAACATGAAAATAAACAGCAAAAGGCAATTTTATTAGTAGTAAATTAGAAATCTGGAAGAAATTTGAACAGGAATTCACTTAGTTGTTAGCTTGCTCGGTTTTGAATTCGTTAAAAAAATGGCTTCATAATGAAATTCCAAAAGTTCGGTGAATGCACCTGTGAAACTCGTGGGGTTCGTTATCTTTAGCAAGGTTAAGAACCACTGCTATAGAGCTTTTACAGTATATATATATTGATGTTGCCTTCACGTTGCTTTTTCAGTCATGCAGCACAGGCCGGTGTGCGCGGGCTGCCACAGGCCAATCGCCGACAAGTTCCTGCTGAGGGTAGCGGACGGCCTCCGGCACGAGGCGTGCGCACGCTGCTCGGCTTGCGGGCGCGCGTTGAAGGACTCGTGCTTCGTGCGCGAGCAGCGACTCTACTGCAAGCGGGACTATGCTGAGTGAGTGACCACGTTTGCTTACACGTTTGACCTACAGTGGGGCAAATAAGTATTTAGTCAACTACTAATTGTGCAAGTTCTCCCACTTGAAAATATTAGAGAGGCCTGTAATCGTCAACATGGGTAAACCTCAAAGGACCCACTACGGCCCTTGAGCACCGGTTTGCCCACCCCTGATGTAGATGCTACAATATGTGCTTGTCTATGTTTATTCAAAATTGTTGGAAACCTTTATTTATTTTTTAACCAAAACTTTTGAATTTTGCAGACGAAAAAGTTTTGAGTAACTGTCAACCAAAACTAGATGAAATTTGTATAAGACTTTGTCGACTAAAACTAGACAAAAACGAACACATTTTGAAATGACTAAAATATGACCAAGACTATTTTCGTCCAAAATACTTAGACTAAGACAAAAATTAAAAGGCTGCCTAAAACAACACTGAGCTGAGATGAATTGAAAAGTTTCAATGAACAGATGTTCTAGGCAGGCACACCAGTATAAGTATAATCCCTCGCTTCTTCGCGCTTCAAACTTAGCCAAACAGTCCATTGCGGATTTTTTTTCCATTTAAAAATAATAATACAGATGAGCTGTCCCGATCCAATCACGTATACTCATTCTCCATCCTGCTGCTCTTAGTCACTGGAGTTGCTTATTAAAGTTAATGATGATTGACAGACATTCAGGTTTGATCTTGCAATGGGCGCTTGAAGCCGAAACGTCAAAGCGCCACATGCTTCAATCATTATTTAACTTGTTAAACAGTTGCTGTGGCAACTCTTTGTCTGTAAGTGAGCTGCTTGAGCGGATTTGAATTGACTCACTCAATGAAGCATTTAATAAAGACAAGCATTTTTCTACTTTATTCTTGTTAAAAAAAAAATTTCGGTGGGACAGTAACATGTTTAAAATGTATTATAATTATTACATTTGAAGTGCTTAAAAACCATTTATTAATATACTGTATATGGCGGAAAACACAGACGAGACTGCAAAAGCAGTTTCTGCTCTTGCACTCCTCTTTAAAAGAAACTGTATTTTAAGCCAAAACACTTGTTGTGTTTGACAGAACAATATGCCTATATGCCGCCATAGCTGATTCAAGGCGCATTAAGCCTCCAAACTATTTTTAATTTGTCCGTTTTACCCTGGAAACCCCCGTTTACAGACGTCGCGCAAGTGCTTGTGTTTCAACCCAGCCATAAGACGAAGGTAATTAATTATATTTGTAATTCAAAATGTCTGTCATTTTTAGCTTAGAATCATTAATTGATGTCTAATATTTTGTTAAAAAAAATACTTTGAAAAATTATTCAATAGCATATTTTAAACTTATAAACAAATTACGTCACAATGAAAAAAATGGTGTCTGTAAAAAAGTCACGCATATCTACCTCATAACTATCGCCTAATAGTATTTTTTTTGTTACTGTCGCATTTTCTCCGATATATTAGATGATAAATAATCCATTCAAACAAAGAAAAATTGAAAAAAAGGTTTAAAAGGGTAAATATATGAAAAAGAACATCTCGACCACTCCTTGATGTCTGCGATTTCTGCATCGCGACCCTTGTTATATTACCATGTTTCCAGCTGTGGCCATTCACAGCTGTTTCTTGACACTCAGTAATACATGCTACGTGGAGTTTTGGGATCGAAACAAGGTAAGTACGCGATAATATCTCGTTGAAGTCGTGGCGTCTTTAATTCTGCTCTCGCGTGCGCTTACCTCCAGATAGGGTTTCGCTGTTTAAGAAAGATTTTTTTTTTCTAAAAATGCCCTCCTGTTCAAAATTTTTCCTCCCCCAGAAAATTGAGATTTTAAGCTTTCCAGTGCTGTATCACACGTGCATATCGGACAATTTTGAAATTTGGCCAAATTGGGGGTTTCAGAGCGGAACTTCAAGTCACCTGAGTGTTTTCCGTTTATGTAGGCCAGGCTAGGAAGGAGCTTGAGACACCAAGGTGTCCAACCAAACAGTTCTTTATTCAGAAAAAACAGTGGGTTTCCCCAAAAGAAAAAGGCCGGAATGTGGCACAAGAAGTAACAAAGCAAACGGTCAACTAAAATGTCTAAAAATGGCAACTTATGTCTGTTCTCATCAAAATACTTTCTTCCAAATATTTCTGTCAATCTCCTTCCCCTTCCACCTTGGCTTTATCTGGTCGTCTCTTATATTGTCCTCCAGGCCAGCTGCAATTAAGTGGCTTTGTGAGAGGCGTTGTGCGGCATGCTGGGAAGTGTAGTCTTTGGGCTGGCGGCCATTTTGACTGGATTCTTCAGCTCTGGAAAAAGAATGTAACGGCCCTCCACTACCTGTCCCTGCATGATGTCATACAAAAAAAAATTATATATATATATATATATATATATAATATATTTTAGCATTAGAAAGAGATACATATAAGACATGTTTTTCCCCAAATATATGTATATATATATATATATATATATATATATATATATATATATATATATCGCTACTTTGCGGTTTTTCACTTATTGCTGCGGGTTTCAGTCTCCTTTACCCGCGAAAAACGAGGGATAACTGTATTGTGGTGAGCGCTATCATACAGTAGATACATGAGCCTTCACAGCCACTCCTCCTAGTTTAAATGAATCGGGACAGTTTGTTGTCAATGAGTTAATAGTAGCACTCAAGTCAAATGGTTGTGTAAATGCAGAATTTCTGACACACCTCTTTTATTGGAGCTTATTATTATTTATGTACAGTGAACTGTACAGGCTGATACAGGCATTTGTGTTTCAGCCTAATGCTATTTAGTTTGCTTTGGACAGTTGATTTCCAGGAAACTTGGCACAGTTCTCTCACCAAAAAACGAGGTGACTGCGGGTGCAAGGTGTGATACATCACACACACATGAACACACACACCAAAAAAGGTGGGGTGGAGCTCAAGTGACACGTTGTCAAAATGTGTTAAAATCGCGATGTCCATTCGCCAGGTAACCACAAGCTGGGGGCCAACATATGGCGATGAGGTAACCCCCTACTTCTTCACCTTTCCATCATAAACTCCCTCCCTCCTAATCACCTTCTCCTCATCCTTACGCCTGAACTCCAACCAAGCTATTGTATCAGACAGCAGTACACAACATACAAGTTTTATGCATTTTCTAATACAAAATATTTGTTCAAATCTATGTGACTTTTAACATGTGTGCCTTTTAAAAGGCAGTTCCTGACCTGTTAAGTGTTGCACAAGTCAGCAAATTAGATCGTAGCGCCAGTTGGGTGCTAACTAGCTAACCTCTTAGCTGGTTAGTGCGTATGGGCGAGTGTCTATTTTGTTTTATTTGTTAGCATTTGTTAAATAATGTGTTTCAATATGCGTTAGTGATAACCACCACCTCACCCAAATTAAATATGACAAACGACGTGAAGCCCAGGTATGTCATACGTCAGACAAACTGGCGCATCCCATCAAGAGGCATAAAGGCAGAATTTATTATGGCAAACAACGATTAAAGCGCGGCAGCATCTGGAAAGCCGCGTCAAGAGCAGTCCCAGTGCAGCGTCAACCGGCCAACCGTAAATGATCTAACCTGACCAATTAGCAGGAGGCCTGATGCCCAGGCTCCGCCTTTGAGATTTCACACCTCCGCACTTTACTGGCTCGTACTGACACTCCACTCCTCGTGTCCCTTGCCATATTTTAACAGTTTTCCTCAACCTTAATTCTGCATACTGGCTTTGATCGTGTTAAATTGTATCACATCAAATTGTATTATGGTGACTAAACGCCTATGTTTGCCCAGACATGTCCACTTTTTACATCCTGTCCGGGGTGTCCGGCATTTTTTTTTTTTTTTTTTAAATTCGTGAAAATGTCCGGTTTTCATTATTTTTTTACGAGACCAAGTAGCGTGTGTTGAAATTGACTGACGCTTTACACATAATACTACTGTAAGGTGCTGCCTGTGACGCGTTCCCAGAGAGCCTGCCCAGTTGTTAAGACTTTTATTATGATCAATATGTACAGTGGAGCAAATAAGTATTTAGTCAACCACCAATTGTGCAAGTTCTCCTACTTGAAAAGATTAGAGAGGCCTGTAATCGTCAACATGGGTAAATATCAACCATGAGAGACAGAATGTGGGGGAAAAAAAACAGAAAATCACATTGTTTGATTTTTAAAGATTTTATTTCCAAATTAGAGTGGAAAATAAGTATTTGGTAAACCTACAAACAAGCAAGATTTCTGGCTGTCAAAGAGGTCTAACTTCTAAAGAGGTGTAACGATGCTCCACTCATTACCTGTATTAATGGCACCTGTTTTAACTCATTATCGGTATAAAAGACACCTGTCCACAACAGTCAGTCAGTCACACTCCAAACTCCACTTTGGCCAAGACCAAAGAGCTGTCGAAGGACACCAGAGACAAAATTGTAGACCTGCACCAGACTGGGAAGACTGAATCTGCAATAGGTAAAGCGCTTGGTGTAAAGAAATCAACCGTGGGAGCAATTATTAGAAAATGGAAGATATACAAGACCACTGATAATCTCCCTCGATCTGGGGCTCCATGCAAGGTCTCACCCCGTGGCGTAAAAAGGATAACAAGAACGGTGAGCAAAAATCCCAGAACCACACAGGGGGACCTAGTGAATGACCTACAGAGAGTTGGGACCACAGTAACAAAGGCTACTATCAGTAACACAATGCGCCGCCAGGGACTCAAATCCTGCACTGCCAGATGTGTCCCCCTGCTGAAGCCAGTGCACGTCCAGGCCCATCTGCGGTTCGCTAGAGAGCATTTGGATGATCCAGAATAGGACTGGGAGAATGTGTTATGGTCAGATGAAACCAAAATAGAACTTGTTGGTAGAAACACAGGTTGTCGTGTTTGGAGGAGAAAGAATACTGAATTGCATCCGAAGAACACTATACCCACTGTGAAGCATGGGGGTGGAATCATCATGCTTTGGGGCTGTTTTTCTGCAAAGGGACCAGGACGACTGATCTGTGTAAAGAAAAGAATGAATGGGGCCATGTATCAGAGAAATTTTGAGTGAAAATCTCCTTCCATCAGCAAGGGCATTGAAGATGAGACGTGGCTGGGTCCTTCAGCATGACAATGATCCCAAACACACAGCCAGGGCAACAAAGGAGTGGCTTCGCAAGAAGCATTTCAAGGTACTGGAGTGGCCTAGCCAGTCTCCAGATCTCAACCCCAATGAAAATCTGTGGAGGGAGCTGAAAGTCCTTGTTGCCCAACGACAACCCCAAAACATCACTGCTCTGGAGGAGATCTGCATGGAGGAATGGGCCAAAATACCAGCAACAGTGTGTGAAAAGCTTGTGAAGAGTTACAGAAAACGTTTGGCCTCTGTTATTGCCAACAAAGTGTACGTAACAAAGTATTGAGATGAACTTTTGGTATTGACCGAATACTTATTTTCCTCCATGATTTGCAAATGAATTCTTTGAAAATCAAACAATGTGATTTTCTGTTTTTTTTTTTTTCCCACATTCTGTCTCTTGTGGTTGAGGTTTATCCATGTTAGCAATTACAGGCCTCTCTAATATTTTCAAGTGGGAGAACTTGCACAATTAGTGGTTGACTAAATACTTATTTGCCCCACTGTATATTAAAGTGATAAGGCATCTTTGATTGGGCTTTGAGTAAAATTTAAGTATCTCGAGGCTGGGCCCGAGTCAAAATATGGTCATTCTAAAATTGTATGAATAATAATCATTTAAAAATTACATGTATCGTTGACGGCGATAGATGTCACATTTATTTTGACTCTGAGGGGCGAATGCACAAATGGTCAAAATGGATTGGATATCGAGCGCTCAATGGCACTGAAATATTAGCATTCAAAGCTAGTCTTGGCCATGAACGGTGGCAAATGAGTTAATTTTAGTGCCATAACGTAAACATCACAGAAAACATTTTCTTACCAGTCAAGCCACTAATTGTCATGTCATCAACACCATTTAAAAAAAAAATTGTATGCGTTCTTATTTTAAGTGAAGAGCAACATAACTAAATAAATAAACTTTTTTGAAAACATATTTTGTTAATTGAATATTAAAAATCAAAAACATTTTATATGCAAACGGTTAATTTCTTAGACATTTGATAATGGGGAAAATAATGTTTAAGTACAAAAAAATGACACTGTTTATGACTGCAGCCCTTGCTTGACATAATTTATACCTTTATACCCTCATACACACTGGTATACCTCAGCATAGGTAATGGGTATGATGGGTAATAGTGACATCACGATGAAAGGGTGGACAATCTGGAATACTCATATTTGATTCGCTAAAAAAAGGACCAGTATTAAGAAAATGCCAGCACTAAGGGTGCTCACTTCATGCAAATACTGGCTTTTATTTGCATTTTTCTCCTGTATGATACAACAGAAAAATACAAATCTGTATTTTTTCACTTGATAAAACAAGATTTTTCTGCACAGATCTTTCCCTTTAAATCAACAAGAGCACTGCTTTCTCCAATTAAAGTAGAATTTATTTATTTAAAAAAAAAAAGTTTAAAAAGTCTAAACATTGTCACTGTAGTTAAAAAAACGACATTTCTAACCCTTAATTTGGTAAAAATATGGAAAAGGTTACCTTTAGCTTTTGTAAAAGAGTGTACAATAGGTATAATTGCAAGTCAGACAGTAAAAGTGGTGTTTCTGTGTTTCTAAAGCCCCTTTAGCACATACCTGAACTCCGGTTAATTCCCGGGATTTAAACGGGTAGCCCTTGTGTGTGAAAGCAATTTCGACTGACATGGAGATGACAAGGACATTTAGTGTCGAGTCGCCAATACGGGACGAGTCTGAAAGTGTCCAACCCGTGTTAATCCCGGGCCATCTCTCCATGTCTAAAAGCCATGACAAGGGTAAATCCAGCATCACCTAACACGGGAATTTAACCGCATATAAATCTGAAAGGGGCTTATGAGAGTAGCTCACTAATAAATGCTAATTCATAGTAAAAGCAATCATTTCACAGACTAAATCCACAATACAAATTCGCTAATTTGCACTTCAAACTTCGTCCCCTTAGTCCATCGTGGATTTTTATTTGTAATTAAATACAGTAATTTATAGAGATGTCCTGATCTGATCACAGCCTTTCACTCTCCCTCCAGCTGCTTTTCTTGCTCAGCAGGCAGCTGGAGTTTGCTTGTTTTTTTCTCAATTAAAAAATATATAAGTAAATACCGTAATTTGTAGAGATGTCCTGATCTGATCAGTCTCTCACTCTCCCTCCAACTGCTTTTCTTGCTCAGCTGGCAGCGATGAGTTACTGGGGTCCTGCTTTGATCTTGCCAGTGAAGCTTGGTATCACTATCTTCAAACCCGCAGATCTGTCAATCATCGTTTAGTTTGTTAAACACAAGCGGTAGTGCGCTGTGGCAACTAATTGTGTAAGTAACGAGAGGCTGGTCTCAGCTACGTAAGTGGATTTGAGTGGACTCACTCAATGAAACATTAAATACAGAGAAGCATTTTGCTATGTTATTCTTGTTTAAAAATAATTAATTAAGACAGTAACATGTTTAAAACTTTCCCAATTAACTGCGAAAAACGAGGGATCACTGTAATCCTGATTAGAATTTATAGTTAGAGTTGATAATTACTCATTAATGTCCAGTCCAGGTGTGACAAAAGCATTCTCAAGTTCCTGAAAGTCAATGGCATGTTTACATGATCTTTACAGAGAGAAGGCGGTCAGATTGAGCACGGCATGTCGGCCGTACGGGTCACGTGACCGGCCGTGTCCTTGACCCTCCAGATCTTTATCTGACAGACGCGGGATACCGCTTCACCTGATCCAGAAACCGGACCCGCCTCTGTACGTGTCCACTAGACCGCACCAGTCAAGGCTCGTGTTTTCCGCATGGGGAACATTGTGGGATTTAACCCCAAGTAACCCAAACCTACTAAGTCACTGTTAAGTAAATGATACCAATCTAGACATTAGCCCACCTTTGTGTCATAGAAACCTGCAAATATTCTAAGTATTTCCCAGACTTCACCACTTGATTGATTCACGCGTTCTGGAATGCAAACGTGCGACACGTCGGCCGTTTTAAGGCACATACCAGTGAGGCCGCGGGGCAGACGACCTGTATGGGTCAAGCAGACCCCATCTGACCCCGACAGAGCCACTCAGGCTTGGTTGTTTCCATCGGCAACCGCACAGCAAGAGTCAGAGGAATGCAATAGGATGTGGACCTTTGACAAGGATGTAGCAGCACCTTTGCTTGTTAATAGTAGGGACTCAGTGGCCACTTCACCTCCATTGTTACAGAGCTATTTGTGTCGTAATGTCATTTAACAATAGTTCATCTCTAGTATGTGGTTGCAGTCCAAAAATGTATGCATTGAAAAATGTAATGATCTGAACAGATCTGAGTTTTTAAGTTTTTAAACTATAAGATCCCTGCCCCTTTGTTAAAAATTTGCCAAAAACTGTAATTAACATGAATAGGGGTTGGACAAAATAATGGAAACACGTAATATTTTTGCATCATAATCATTGAACATAATTGTTAAAGAATGGCATGAGGAATATTCTAATGAAGTTGAGCATCTCCTATGGCTGGCACAATCCCCAGACCTCCACATTACTGAGCATTTATTGTCCGTTTTAGAGATTCAATTGAGACGTCGATTTCCACCGCCATCATCTTTATAAGAGATAGAGGGTCTTTTAAGTCCAGAATAGCTTAAAATTCGGGTAACAAATTTGGAAACAATAAACAAAGTTGTATGAATCAATACCTCAGAGAATTGAGGCTGTAATTGCAGCAAAAGGCGGCCCTACACCATTTGAAATGAGTTTTTCTTGATTTTTTAAGGTGTTTCCATCATTTTGTCCAACTCCTGTATGGTTGTTTAATAAACATTTTCAAATAATAACAAAATGAAACATGAAAAACTAGGCATGAATACACACAATGTTTTGTATTGTAATTAACAACATGTATTTTTTCATAAACTATTTTCATATTGCTATAATTTTGTTTAAATTTATAACAAATGCAATTAAAAAAAATAGAATGATAACAGTAAATCATGGACTCCACCATCGGAACATTGAGTTGACTATGATAAACTCAAGCACACGATGCGTTCTAACACCGGATTTAGGTGGAAATACGACAAAGGTTTTACTGCATACAATCAGACAGGAGTGTCTAGAGACTGATTTGGTCGAAGACTTATGGTAATTATTACCGTATATTAAATAGAACCACTTTAAAATGTTGTGAAAAAAATCAATGGATACAATTAGTGTAACTTTGCCATTACATTTACGTAAAATGAATGATAACCAATCGTTTTTTGCTTTTAACCAAGAATCTAGACTGTTTTAATTCCGCGATTTAAGCATTTATTTAGAATAATTTTCAACTTAAAAAGCTCTTCGTTTCGTGATGGCCGCCATGTTGGATTACACAATACCATAACTTTTGCTTGAAATATTTATGTTTTATGAATGATAACTGCCTGTTTTTTGCTTTTAACCAAGAATCTAGACTGTTTTATGTTCATATCTATAGAAATTTCCCAATTTAAGAAATTATTTACAAGAATGTTCAACTTAAAAATCTCTTTGTTTTATGACGCCCGCCATGTTGGATTTTGTATCTCTACACAATAGCGGATTGTATATAGAAAACTTTTGATTTTGTTGTGTAAAATTAAGGTGATTCTGCATGCTTGCCTCAAGAATTGAGTTCCTGATGTGAAAATTGAGTGATTTATTAGCTGTTGAAAACTTGCACTAAATAAAAAAAAAAATTAAGTTGCTACTTTCGGCAAGAACTTATATATGTTAAATAGGGTTGTTCCGATCATGTTTTTTTGCTCCCGCTCCGATCCCGATCGTTTTAGTTTGAGTATCTGCCAATCCCGATATTTCCTGATCCGATTGCTTTTTTTTTTAGCTCCCGATTCAATTCCAATCATTCCCAATAATTTTTCCCGATCATATACATTTTGGCAATGCATTACGAAAATAATGAATAAAACTCGGATGAATATATACATTCAACATACAGTACATAAGTACTGTATTTGTTTATTATGACAATAAATTCTCAAGATGGCATTTACATTATTAACATTCTTTCTGTGAGAGGGATCCACGGACAGAAAGACTTGTAATTCTTAAAGGCGAAATGTGACTTTGTATAGTGTGACTAAATATTGCAATCTAGTGTGTTTGTTGAGCTTTCAGTAAATGATACTGCAGCCATTTAACTCCTGCCCAAATGCATGATCGAAAGTGCAACCATGACTGTGCGTAAGGGCACCAATTGATATATCTTCTCTGCGTTGGGAAAGAACATAGGGTGTTAAGAAAATGATCAACTACTACCTTTCTTTCCCACATTGCCTCCCACATTATTTTTAATTGCTGAGAGAGGTATTGTAAGGCTTTAGCCACATAAAAAATGGCTCCAAAGGCTGTCAAAATTCTCTACTCTTTATACGCTGCCTTTTAGCGCTATCTATAGGTAATACGGCGTCTTTATAGATTGAACGCGACAATGCGTGAGTGGGTCGTGCAGCGCATGCGTTAATTATTTAACGTGATTAATTAAAAAAATTTAATTACCGCCGTTAACGCAATAAATTTGATAGCCCTACTTTAAGCCAAAACTACTCTGGATGAGTGTAAGACATTTTGTCTGTAACGTTAAATACAATTAGAAAAAAGATTTTTAAAAAAAAAAAAAAATAAATAAATATATATATATATATTTAAAAAAGGCATGTCCGATATTTTTTGCCGATTCCGATACTTTGAAAATGACGTGATAATGTTAAATATTTTTATTGATTCTGAAAATATAGGTGATTATCTCTGCATGTGGTGATTTTTGTGCATCTAGCGTAAAATTTGAGAATTTTATAGCCATACTAAGTTTTGTTATACATGTATCAAAAAATAATCAGGATTTTATTAGGGAACGATTTCGAAGGTTTTGATGTCACTGCTCATGGAGACTCATGGATGCCTAAGGGAGGTGCGCGGCTTTGAAAATATTTGAGTTTTAAGTTTTTGAAAATAGCAAGAAAATAATTTCTATATTATACATATTAAGATAATCAATTTATTAAATTCTGGTAATGGATAACATTTGAATTGATAATAAAAATAATGATAAAAATCTACATAAAATACCTGCCTATTTTACATATATCAAACAACGTTCCCCATTTCAGGCAAAAAATAAGGTCCTTGTAAACAAAAATGTTACATTATTGTCCATCCATGTGTTGATAATTACACGTTAGAGCTCACTTTTCTGGAAAGGAAAGAGTTGGAGGTTAACTTTCTGGAAGGCATGTTAAATTATTCGACATGACCTTTGACCTGAAAAATGTTCTCAAACCAAAGTTGAATAAGCCTGATATATATAGGATAGTCTGTAGTACTGCACACAAATGACTTTATATAATGGTGTGCTGAGTAGTCCAGTAAGCCACCAGTCAGGTCTGCAGACAGAAACCAGCTCCAGAATGATGACGCATCATCAGGCGTGACAGCCCCAAGATGGGTCGGTGCCAGCCGCCGGACAATAGTCCTGCTGCTTGAGGCTGGAGGGGGTGCGGCTCTGTCTTTGTCCTGCTCTGGCTGAGCAGACTTCAGGATAATTCCACGGATAATTCCTAGGACCGGCGGCCCAGCCTCTCCCGCCGAGATATCTGATTCCCCCCCTCCGCCTGGAGCCACGGCCCGCCGTGAGCCTTTTCTGGACGCTCCCCAGGGGGGGCTCGGCTGTGGGGACGGCAGCCGGAGCCAAGGCAACTGTGTCGCGGTGTGGCTAAGCCTGCTCGCTCCTGGTTGCCAGGCGCTAAGATGCACACCCGCCATGCTGAGGGTATGTGTCTGAGCGGCTGGAGTGGGTTGATGAGGGGGTGGAGGATAAGGAGGAGAGGGTTAAATGCTGGGATGCTAACTACAATAGGTGAAAATCCACAATATAGACCAGACATTTTCACCACTCCCACAGTATTTCAAAATTTTCATATTTGAAGATTTTGGGATGACCTGTCCTTCTATAGACAAGTTTCCTGAGCGAAACATGGGCGGCGCCATCTTTGACATTTTCTGCTACAGACTTCCGGTTTAGACAGAACGCCATGAATTGCGGTTGAAGTATACAAAGCTTTAAACTGCCAAATCAAACCAGAGGAACCAACAGAATCTCCCAAAATTGATTCAGTACGACGTAGATGACACTCCGGGACTTTCTGTGCTTTGCTTGGTTGTGTGAACTCCTGGAAGTGCCGTTAAATATGCTTGGAAGTGGAATGTTTTGAACAGCGTCCAGCTTCATAGCGCCATTGTGGATTTACCTCACTTTACGCCTTAAATGGAAACTAGTAACAGATTTAGGATTTGGCTCACAGATTTAACCTCATAGGATCCACCTAAAAGATTGCATGTTTGTTCTTATCACTTCGTTGTTCGTCCTTGGACAAAATTCTGATAATCTGTGCAGCCTGTGTTAACATTGGGTGTAGAGTGATACGCCGGCCACTTGAGTGACCAAAATGAGGCGAAATTACAAATATTACAGTTGCCGAATGCAGAAGGGCTGACACAGATTTTGTTGTTCCAAGGAAATAGTACAAGGTATTTTTCACCGGTTTAGATTATATTTATGGTATTATGATTATATAAACACAAATAGTATGTCAGTCT
Source organism: Corythoichthys intestinalis (assembly GCF_030265065.1). Lineage (NCBI taxonomy): Eukaryota > Metazoa > Chordata > Actinopteri > Syngnathiformes > Syngnathidae > Corythoichthys > Corythoichthys intestinalis. The sequence goes on from NC_080401.1 coordinate 35,938,649, forward strand.
TTTTGATTGCATATACTGATTGCAATAAAACTTTTGGACAACATGATTCCATTTCTTGTTTTATTGTTTATTCTTGTTTATTTACAATTGGTGCGTGTGCAAAACAGGTCAATAAATCACAATTTATAAAAGTATTAGAAAAATATTAAAGAAGGTGGAGCATAAATCGAGCCATCATCAAGGTAGAATGCACATAGTCACATTGATGGATATATATCGAAACTGTTGTTGTGAGGCACATCAAGTTGCCTTCCCTTGCCTAACTGCATTTTCCACCTGTAAACAAACGAACAAAAAAAGGGAAACACTTGAATTAAAATTGATTAAAAACCTGGCGAAAGTGGCGACTTCCTTGCCAATCTTACAATAACAATAATTGTCACCTTAACTTATAAAGACTGACAAACGGAGGTCAGAGGAGGACCATCGAGATCGTAGACATATCCCGAGCCGGTTCACTGACGCTCACACCATGCTCATATTTTTCTATCATTTCCATCTTAATTTCAATGGTAAGCATCACACTTTTCTTTTTTTCACCACCTGCACTCACTTTCTTGGGAACCATGTTGACATCTCTCACAAGCAGTGTTGGGAATAATGCCGTTATAAATAACGCCGTTACATAACGGCGTTATTTTTTCAGTAACTGGGTAATCTAACTATTTTTTCAGCCGTTACCGTTACTGACGGTCATAAGCAGTGCATTACTTACTTTGAATAAACTGAAGAAACTACCAGTCGTAGCGAGTCTACTCTGCTCTGTTTATTTGTCATCCAAGACTTGGGGTGCGTTCAGGTTCATGGCAATAAAAATAGTAAACACACATAGCCTACCTTTGCAAAAACGATGGCGTTGCCGTTTGATACGGATATAATGTGCAGGTCCTGCACCCATCCGCAGCAAAACTATTCGTAGCTTTGCAGCGATTTGTAATTTCAGAATGGCTGATGAGTATAGTAACATACACCAAACAATAAATACAGCAGAATGTCCATTTCGCGTAATTGTGGAAGCCCGTCGACATCTTTGCTCCATTTGTCTTCGGCTTGCTCGTAAGGTTTAACATTGTTCACATCCTTAAGTTTGATCTTATATCTGTTCTTCGCCTTAGTAACGAGTTTGTCTCTTTATCGACCTGGCAAGTTAAATTTTAATGTCCCGCGAGCCAGACCTGCTTCCGATATGGCTGCGTTGTTGTCAGATCTCACGTGATCCCCCATTCTGTGACGTAAACGCTCGAGCCTAATAGCGCACGTACTTCAGAACCGGTGTTTTCATACACAAACCGGAACAGCGCGTTGCGCAAACACACACACGCAAAACAGATGCAGAGGGATATGATGGCAGAGCATTCAGAGGAAAATTTGTCCTTTACGAGGTGGAGATATAAACACTATTTCAAGTTGGTTGAAATTAAAGGAAAGAACGTCCATGTAAAGTGTAATTTATGTCCCGTGGTCGAAATTAAAGGAAAGAACGTGCATGTAAAGTAGGGATGTCCCGATCCAGGTTTTTGCACTTCCGATCCGATACCGACATTGTTTTGCACTTCCGATCCGATACTGGCCGATACCGATACCGGCCTATCTGAGCATGTATTAAAGTTTAAAGTTATTTAGCCTCCTTACTTAGTTGTCAGACTCATGTTGAAAATGGTTTTAGTATTCTTGATAACAACTAGCCAGCTGAATTAGGTGAGTTTGAATAACACACAATGGTTGGTAACAAGAAACTGACCTGTTTATTCAGTGACAAACACTAAACATTATAAATAACAAACAGAAATGGCATAGTCAGTCAGTGAAACGTGCAAATAATATTGTAAACTGTCAGTGGAAAATCCCACAAACCCCCCAAGCTATTAGATGATTTTAATGTTTCGTGCATTAGTTACAATAATTGTATAAAAAGCCTCTCAGGTTTAAATAAATGACTATTTTAGTATCAAGTTAACATTTTAAAACAGTAAATAAAATACTCAAGTCCCCATTCTGTATCAGCAGCTTTAAACTACATTCAATTAATTTAATTTTACGAATCAACTGTTAAAGTTGTTAAAATTGCTCCCGTTATTCCATAATTTCCCTTCTGTCTACTTTCGACATGTGAAAGTTTTAAAACTGTTTTGAAGATTGACTCAAGTCAAGATTTTGCTGATTTAGGAGTATTTTAGATAAAAAGTTTATTAGGGTTGCTTGGAAGGTTCACAACGCCCTACTAGGGAAGTCTTCTGCTTTAAGATGGCGGCTGTTTACTAACGCACCTGGTTTTCAATACTTCAATGTTGCTAATGCAGTCGAGTCTGTCGTGTAGCATCTGGTTCTTTATACATATGATATCTATTAGACAAGCATGATGTTTACTCTCGGGACGCAGTGCCGTCCGTTTCTCATTGCGTCCCGAAGACCGCGCTGTGTATTAGTTCCGCTTTACTTGACATATTTCAATAACCGGAATTTGGATGTTTGTGAATTGTTCTCGAATCTTCCACGGCCGAATCGCTGAAGGATGTAATGACGTCTGGGCATGTTGTACCGTGGTTCTAATGCTGATTGCTGCGTTCCAGAAAAGTGGGACGTTGGACTTTTCCGACCTCCGACTAGGAAATTATCATTGGAACACCACTCGAACTGGGGGGTCCAAGTCGCGAAGTCGGAGAAAAAATAACTACCCCGACTTCCAAGTTGTTTCAATCTGACGTCACTGGACAAAATGGCGCTCAAGAAAACGTATTGAATGATAACACAATAATGAAGTAAATCAAGTTTATTTGAGACGCCATGTATTTTTTCTCATACAGTGAATTATCTTTGTTGCGCTATGTTTTTATATTGACGATCAGCAAAGGATGTAACTAAAAAAGGCAGTTTACAGTGTGGGCAATAATGCAGCCGTCGTTTTTCCTCTACTATTTGATCGCTTATAGGAAGGCAGGTTCGCTGGAGGTCAAAATGTCTTTGGATGGCCAAAATAAAACACACCTCGTCGCGATCAGCCATCTTTGTTGTTTACATTTGCATGGAACGCTTTGAGGTCGGAACTGGTACCATCCGAGTGGGATAAATGGGATAAAAATGGTGTGTCTTTACTCACGAGAGATAATGGCTCGTCATCCAGAATGAATTCTTCGGCAATGACTCTTGTTATTCCCTGGGCTTTGGGACTGTCGAGTGCCAGTTTGTCACGCATAGCAAAAGTTTCTGCCAGTGTTAGTTGCGTAGGACCCTTCTTTTTGTCTTCGATTTCCTTAATATACTCCTTGTATTGTTTGTGGTGGTATGTCGCTAAATGCTTGATTAGGTTGGTTGTATTAAAGTTTCTTACTGCTTTACCACCACGCTTGACTTTATTGTGGCATATGTTGCACTCTGCCTCTTCGTCTTTGTCGTCCTTTAAGGTGAAATGATCCCACACAGCTGACATTTTTACCGATAAAGTCTCTCGGTAAATTGGGAGACGGTAATGTAGTGTGTTGAAGGAGTGCCATAAAATGCGGACCAGATTTTAGGGAAACCGAAGCAAAAACTGGAAGGGATTATGTATATCGGTGCGCTGGAAAACCCGGACCGGATTTTCAAAAAAACTGGATCGGAATTTTTACGTGTCGGCCGATCCGATACCGATGTGCATTTTTTGCCCATATCGGCGTCCGATCCGATCCAAATATCGGATTGGGACATCTCTAATGTAAAGTGTCATTTATGTCCCGGGGCAAAGCTTTTGTCGACATCTGTGGTAAGCAATTCAAATCTGTTTATTTTTGTTGCACTTCAAGTGTAGGATAAATCTGTTGCTGGTGAGGTGCAATAAATATTACAAGGTTCTATAACACAACTACCTGTCTGTTTTTCTCTATTCAACTGATTCGAATACTGCTCAGAAAATTTCAAGTTCTTCGACATACAACAACTTCTTTTTAAAGTAATGGAAACACTTACTTTCCCTGCTAACTAGTTACTTTTACTATAGAGTAATTCAGTTACTAACTCAGTTACTTTTTGGAAGAAGTAGTGAGTAACTATAATTAGTTTTTCAAAGTAACATGCCCAACACTGCTCACAAGAAACTCCGCTGTGCTGTAACATGTAAATCGTCATATTTCAAGCATGTCATCATTTGTCAGGACAGTTGACGAGGCAAATTTTACGTCGGATGTCGAAAGATCGTATGTTGAGGTGCCAATGCAATGCAATAGCGCTGGCAGCAGGGTGGTGGCACCAATTTACAATACTGTATTGGCCCGAATATAAGACGGTGTTTTTTGCGTTGAAATAAGACTGAAAATGTGGGGGTCGTCTTATATTCGCGGTCTAGACATTATACCCATTCACGACGCTAGATGGCGCCAGATATCATTGAAGCGAATGCTGAACTTGAGGAGTAATGTTCTGTCATGACAGATCTCAGCTACTCTCAAGTTTAACCAGTTTGAATTATTTTATTGTAATGTATTTCCTTATTTAGATTTGTTTCAAGACTACAGTTACAGTTAGACCTCACTTTGATGGTTATTGCAGTTACTACAATTTTGTTGTTTTATGATAATAGATTGGTTTATTTACATTTCACACACTTTACACTTTAGTTTACATATTTAAATGTTCAGATATTAAGATTTGAATGAGGCAAAATAACATGCTTTTTCTCTCAAATATATTGTTATAATCATTTGTTTCAGATGTACTGAAAATTTTCAGTATAAAAATTCATTTGGTGTTCAAAAAGTACTTTTTTTCAAACTTGAGTCTTGAAAAAGAGGGGGTCATCTTATAATCAGGGCCGTCTTATTTAATTTTTGACCCAAGGGTCGGATTTCAATGAAGTGGCTCACATCCTCTATATCCTCTGCAAAGAATGACTTGTGCTACAGGTATATTTGTGCCGTTATGAGCTGAGACATCGCAATGAACAGTGCATCCATGAGTGAAGGCAGGCACACCACAAAGAACTGCATAATATCTAGTTGAATTTAAATTGTTTTCACATTTTCATTCATTTCAGTGAGAAAGGATTAAACAAGCATTGCCACGGAATGACTGAAATTCCTATTTCAATATAGCACTTCATAAACATTATTGATATGTGACATTTCTTTTATTTGTGGTCTCTCCCTGCCTTTTTTGTGTTTTCCTCCCTTCTATCAGGCTGTTTCCAGTGCGCTGTGGGGGCTGCTCCGAGACCATCTCTCCTACGGAGCTGGTTCTACGTGCTGGGCCTGCCATTTTTCACCTGCGTTGCTTCACTTGCAGCGTGTGCGGCACCCCTCTGAGGACCGGAGATCGCTGCGTGCTCAGGGAGGGTCGGCTTATGTGCACCAGGGAGGACTACCACCGTCGTACGTGTAGCCCGACTTCATCCGACACAGGTACACACTCGATCACTATCAAGCGTCAAGGGTTGAACATAACTCAGGGCTTTGATGGTCTGTTTTTTTGTCTGAATTAATGTTTGTTTAGGAAAAAGTGAGGATGTTGATGAAGATGATGAGGAAATGAAGGAGAGACTTACGCGTAGACCAACGAAATATGATGAACAGGAGAGTAAACGTCCCAAAAGACCTCGTACTATTTTGACCACCCAACAAAGACGCATCTTCAAAGCCTCCTTTGAGGTTTCATCCAAGCCGTGCCGAAAGGTAAATTCTTTACTCAATGGTTTCAATTAGGGCTGTCAAAATTAACGCATTAACGAGCGGTAATTAATTTTTAAATTAATCCCGTTAAAATATTTGACGCAATTAACGCACAAATGCCCCGCTCAAACTTATTAAAAGGACAGCAAAGTGAAAGGTGTACATGTTGTGTTTTTCGGAGTTTTGCCACCCTCTGCTGGCGGCAGACTGATTTTATAGGCTTTAGCATCCATGAGCATTGTGTAAGTAATTATTGGCATCAACAATGGCGGGCTACTAGTTTATTTTTATTATTTTTATTTATCTTTTAAGACCTACAAGTCTTTCTATCCGTAGATTGCTTTAACAGAATGTTAATAATGGTAATGCCATCTTGTTGATTTATTGTTATAATAAAGAAATACAGTACTTATGTACCGTATGTTGAATGTATATATCCATCTCGGTCTTATCTTTTCATTCCAACAATAATTTACAGATTAATATGGCATATTTTATAGATGGTTTGAATTGCGATTAATTGCGATTAATTAATTTTTGAGCTGTAATTAACTCGATTAAAAATTTTAATAGTTTGACACCCCTAGTTTCAATACTAGATTATTGAAATAGTTAACATAGGTCTTATTTAAAGTGATTGATTAGCATTCTGGATTAGGAGAGGGTGTGAACACTTTTGCAACCACATTGTCTCAGCTTTACATTTCCACTTGCTCAAAATGTTTGATTTATCCTGGCCTTTTTTATTTCACACAAAACTTGTTCCTGTATGGACATATTTTCACATGACCTTGTAATCGTTCGTTCATTCATTCATTCATCTTCTGTACCGCTTAGCTGCACGAAGGCACAAATTTTTTTAAACTTAAATGTGAAAATTTACAAGTACAGTGGTACCTCTAAATACTTCGTTCCAGGACCTTGTTTTTAAGTCAAAATTGTCGTATGTCGAGCAGGACTTTCCCATAAGAATACACAATAATTCCATTTATCCGTTCCACAGCCCGCAAACCTACAGTAAATCCTTAATGAATACTGCTGGTACTATTGCAAATAGCAATTACACAGAGCAAAACAAATAAATTATGAATAAAAATTGGAATAATAATATAATAATATTAATAATAATAATACCTATAATAATCTAATTGGGTTCTAATGTGGCGGATGTGTTTTGCGTTGTGTACATGAACGCACCGCGTGGCTGACGTGATGGTGAGATACTGTAGATGCGGTAGAGGTTTTACATTCACTTTTCATTCCGTCGTTGGTGTTAGCTGTGGCGGGCAGTAAGTGTGTTGTGTTGCATAAGTTATGAAATAAAAGATTGAAAACGTGACGAACTTGGCGATTTCTTTGGCCATGTTACAATAATAATAATTGTCATCTTAAGTTATAACAACTGGCAAACGAAGGTCGGAAGAGGACTGTCGAGATCGTAGACATGGACGCGTACACAGCGCTCATATTTTTCTATCATTTCCATCTTCATTTCAATGGTAAGAGTGACCTTTGTCTTTTTTTCACCACCTGCACCAACATTCTTGGAACCCATGTTGATCTCTGACAAGAAAATCCGGCGTGCGTCCGTCTTGCAGGTATTCGTATTGTATCGTATTTTGAGCATGTCGTCGGATGTAGAAACAAATGGCGAGTCAAATTTTATGCTGTATGTCGAAAAGATCGTGTGTCAAAGCGATCATATGTCGAGGTACCACTGTAGAAGGGTTTTAGAATTGCCTCCTAAAGCACTACATTTATCCAAATGAAGCTCCTCCACACACTTCAATATCTTGGCACCATGATACAATACAAAACAATACATTGATTACTTGAGATATGAGTAGCGATCTGACAACAGTGATCCCTTGTTTTTCGCGGTTAATGGGGACCAGAACACGGCGCCGATAAATGAAAAACCGCTAAGTAGCAAAAAAAAAAAAAAAAAAAAATTTTTTTTTTTTGTCTGTTCAATGGATATATACAGATTTAGCATTGGAAAGAGATATATCACATTTTCCCTATTTTTTCCCCAAAGTATAATTTAAAAATACTAATATATACAGATATGATGAATATATGATTTATACTGTCTAGTATAGTATATTTATGTATTGATGTATAGTGATCCCTCGGTTTTCGCGGTTAATGGTTTTCATAAATTTTTTTTGAGTGTGTGTGTGTGTGTGTTCAGTGTGTTTATTCAGATTCAGCATTGGAAAGAGTTACATATAAGACATGTTTCTTTCCCAAAATCATAAAATTATATATATATATATTAATGATTTTTTAAGCACTTCAAATGTAATATTTATGATACGTTTCAAACATGTTACTGTCCCAGCAAATTATTTTTTAAACAAGAATGAACTAGTAGAAAAATGCTTTATTAAATGCCTCATTGAGCTGCTCACTTACACACAATGAGTTGCCACTGCAACTGTTTAACAAATTAAACGATGATTGACGCATGCGGCGCTTTTGAAGTTCGTGACTTTGGCTTGATCAAACATACTCATCTGTCAATCTTCGTTATCTTAATAAGTAACTCCAGTGCACGTGCACTGCCTAACGAACAAAGAGCATGGAGAGGGAGGGAGGGAGCGAGAGTGACACAATGCAATCAGCTCTGGACAGCTCATGTTTTTTTTGTTTGTTTTTTTTTTTAATTGAAAAAAAATCCGCAACGGACTGAGGGCACAATTTGAAGTAGCGAGGGATCACTGTACATATATTTTCATTAATGGTTTTTAAGCACTTCAAATGTAATAATTATGATAAGTTTTAAACATGTTACTGTCCTACCGAATCATTTTTAAACAAGAATAATGTAGAAAAATGCTTGTCGTTATTCAATGCTTTATTGACAGAGTCCATTCAAACCCACTCACGCTGCTGACTTACATAAAATGAGTTGCCACAGCAAGTGTTTAACAAGCTAAACGATGATTGACACATGTGGCACCCTGAAGTTTCGGGTTCCAAGCCTCTCTGGCAAGATCAAACCTTAACGCACAATCATCGTTAACTTTAACAAGCAACTCCAGTGACCACGAAAAGCAGCAGGAAGGAGAGTGAGACTACGTGACTAGATCGGGACAGCTCTATAAAATACTGTATTTTTCAAGTGGAAAAAAATCTTCGATGGACCGAGGGCGTGAAGATTGAAGCGCGAAATAGTGAAGGATCACTGTAATGGGTTTTTGGGATGCATTTTTGCGGTTTTGATTCATGAGTAAAATTTGATACGTGAACTCTATGTTGAACTATAAGTGAACTCACTTCCTAATCAACCACCTAATGGAAAACGCCATTATGTTAACACATAGCATCAATGTCTCGATGCTATAACGGTGCTGCAAAACATCTAGAAAGACAATAAAACAACCCTCAAAGCATTTTCTTCTTGATTCTTTGCAAAAACAACTAATATTATCACATAACTTACAGCACATTTGAAACTCTTGCCCATTAGTGTCATAATGACTGAATTATGAACACAATTGCTCCACGTCATATAACCTTGACCTGTCGTTTAATCTCCTGACTCCTATTCCAAGGTACGGGAGACCTTGGCAGCAGACACCGGCCTTACCGTACGAGTCGTGCAGGTCTGGTTCCAGAACCAAAGAGCCAAGGTAACACACACACACTTTAAGGAAAACTCTCTCGTCACCATGCCTGAAATCAGCCCAATTATCTGAAACTGATGACATCTCAGCACACGGTGCCTCCACATGAAACCTCATATTTCCTCACAAAGTGGACTCACTTCCCTCGGTTCCCTCCAAGCACACTGAAAGATGTCCTTCATCTGATACTTCACTTTTGAAGAACCAAACTCTTAGTTTGACCTTTTTTACGGTTTGTTTTAGATGAAAAAACTGGCTAGGAGACAACAGCAGCAGGAACAAGATCAGCCAACTCAGGAGCAGCAGGAACAGCCATCACATCTCAAAGGTATCACCGTGTGATCAATATTATGTGTGATTGAAAGCATGTGACAGCACAAAACAATTGGAAGACATTTTTGTATGGTCTGTCACTCTATTGGTGTTTCAAGAAATGAGCCTTCATTTTGTGATCCCTTTGCTCTACAGCGCCCTCCAATGGTGTACCTAATACTCAACTAGAGCACATGGGGCCTTCCTACTCTCATGGCCAGCATCAGCAGCAGATGGGATTCACTGGAGTGGAGCAGCAAGACTTTGACCCGGACCACTTTAGACAGGGCCTGACCCCACCTCAGATGCCAGGAGATCACATGCACCCCTACGGTAACCATAACTACAGGCTTTTACTTGTGATTGTTGCCGTTGTTATTATTATAAATAGTGATAACTATGGAGGTAGATTTGTGTCTTTATTATTCAATCAAATAAAAAGTTGCTTCAATCGAAAAATATATTTTCAATCAAAGAAAACGTCACTTCAATCAAAAAAATTTTTTGAATGCAAACATAAATTTGAAACTCAAAAAAATATATTTGAAAACTATTTTTCTTTGAATGAAACTTTTTTTGATTAAAGTCAAGTTTTTTTTTTGATTGAAACACCATTTTTGATAGAAGTCATGTAATTTTGCGTTTGGAACACATTTTGGCTAGGACATTGGTGTCTTTATTATTCAATCAAAAAATAAGTTGCTTCAAACAAAAAAATATATGTTTTCAAAAGAAAAACCACTTCAATCAAAAAATTTTAAAAAATTCAATCGTAGAAAAAAAGGTATGAATGTGAAAAAATATTTGAGACTCAGAAATTCGCATTTGAACACTTTATTTTTCATTCAAACAGTTTTCTTTGATTGAAGCAATCCTTTTTGTGTTTGAGCCATATTAGGGGTAGGACATTTGTGTCTAAATCATTCAATCGCAATAAAAGTTGCTTTAATCAAAAAAACTATTTTTAATCAAAGAAAAAATCATTTGCAAAAATCAATATTTTTTGAAAATATATTTATTTGAAATATATTTTTTATTGAAGTGTCACTTTTTTTGAAAAGCAAAAAGCAAAAAAACTTTTTTTTTTTCCAAAGTGGAAAACGTTTTGAACACACTTTTTTTTTTTGAAGTGGAAAAAGTTTTGAAGGCACTTTTTTTCCGATTGAATCATTTTGACACAAAGATTCAACTTCAACGCTAATTCCGGTGTGTTTGAGTGGCAGGTGATTACGCCAATGGCATAAAAGTATGAACCATGATTATAAAACGACCCCCTCTTTTTCAAGACTCAAGTTTGAAAAAAGACTTTTTAAACACCAAATTAATTTTTATACAGAAAATAATTACAGTAAATCCGAAACAAATGTTTATAACAATATATTTGACAGAAAAAGCAAGTTATTTTGCCACATTCAAATCTTAACATGTGAACATTTAAATATGTAAACTAAAGTGCAATAACATTCGTAAATGAATGGCTTCTGGTTTTTTTAATGTAAATAAACCAATCTATTGTGATAAAACAACAAAATTGCAATAACTGCATTAACCATCAAAGTGAAGTCTAACTGTAACTGTTGTCTTGAAACACATCTGAATAAGGAAAAACACTGCAATAAAAAATTGCAAACTGGTTTAACTTGAGAGAAGCTGAGATCCGTCATGACAGAACATCGCTTCAATGATATTTGGCGCCTTCTAGCGTCGTAAATGGGGAGAGTAGCTGAGATCTGTAATGACAGAACATCGCTTCAATGATATCTGGCGCCATCTAGCGCCGTGAATGGGTATAATGTCTAGACCGCGAATATAAGACGACTCCCTCTTTTTCAGTCTTATTTCAATGCAAAAAACACCGTCTTATATTCGGGCCAATACGGTCAACTAGACACCCTCACTTGATCAAGTCATAGTTGTATTAAGTACCGTATTTTGCGTACTAAAAGTCGCAGTTTTTTTTTCTTCATACTTGGGCCGGGGGTGCGACTTGTGTGTAAAATTATCAACACATTACAGTGGTACCTCGACAAACGATCAAATTGACGTACGATCCTTTCGAGATCCGACGTAAAATATGATTCGTCATTTGTCTTGACACATGACGACATGCTCGAAATAGGACGATTTACGACAGCATCACAATTTCATTGTTTGTTAAAATGTGTATTTTGGGGCAAATCTGGCTTCATATACGACCATTTCGACTTACAAACCAGGTCCTGGAAAATTGAATTCCTATGTCCACTGTATCATTTCACGTTATTTTCACACTAAACCGCAAGAGGAAACGGTTTCATTGGATTTAGTGATTTAGAGTGACACTGATGGTTTGGTAAACATGTTAGCGTGTTCTTTATGCTATAGTTATCTGAATAACTTAAAAGCCATGTTACGTTACCCTACCGGGCGTGTTCTCACTTCGTTGCTTATGCATCATGTAACGTTAGCATTAGGGCTGCAGCAATCGATTACTAATAATGTATTATTATTATCGATTAGTTAGTTCGAAAAATCAGATTTCAAACATTTAATGTGTTGCAGAATACATTTTAGGGGATGTAAAACAAGGGAAAATGTATTTATGCTTGCAATAAGTTTTGTTCTAACTAAACTCATCCTACAAAAAAAAAAAAACCTGGTAAATATACTTCTGAACCAAGTAACGAATGCATAAGATACATATTAGCTCAAACAAAAACTTACCTTATGTTGGTTTTAATAGGGAGCAGCTGGATTCAGCCATGTTAGATGAGTTGTCATATTCACTGTTGCCACTAGAGGGCAGTGTATCCACACAAATCAACAAAACTAAATGCAAACACTTTCAAAACAAACCATGACAACGCCACTCTATTTTTTTCCCATGTGGCATTCTTTTTGCCATGTGGCAAAATTGATTTTACTAATTGGGAAAATGGATATTGCTGTGTGGCATTTTTTTTGCCATGTGGCAAAATTTATTTTGCCATGTGGCATTTTTTTTTCACCATGTGGCACAATGGATTTTGCCATGTGGCATTTTTTTTTTTTTTGCCATGTGGCAAAATGGATTTTGCCATGTGGCATTTTTTTGCAATGTGGCAAAATGAATTTTGGTTTGTCGCATTTTTTTTGGGGGGGGGGGGCATTTTTGGGGGGTACATGGCAGTTTTGACGGGAATGCGCGTCCAAATTTTCAATTCATTTTAAATGGCAGAAAAACGTGTGGCTGTGATTTTTTACCACACACTTTATATTAGAGCGCATTAAAATTCAACTGACACCCAAGTCAGACTACGCCATTGACGGGTATGCACGTCCAAATTTTCCATTAATATTAAATGGCAGAAAAACATGTTTGGCTGTGAATTTTGAACATACACTTAGCATTACAGCGCATTGACATTCAACTGGCTCCCAAGTCAGGCTAGGTACGTTCAAATTTTCCATTCATTTTAAATGGCAGAAAAACGTGAGGCTGTGATTTTTGACCATACACTTAGCATTACAGCGCATTGACATTCAACTGGCAACTAAGTCAGGCTGTGCCATTGATGGCTATGCATGTCCAAATTTTCCAAAAACCAAATCCATTTTGCCACATACAAAAAATCCATTTTGCCACATGGCAAAAAATGCCACGTGGCAAAATGCATTTTGCCACCTGGCAAAAAAAAAAAAGCCACATGGCAAAATCCATTTTGCCACATGGCAAATACCACTTTTGGTCTCGCTGTCTCTCCAAAAATGTAACAACATGATGGAGTTCTTATGTACAAATTCCGAAATGTAAATGTATGAAATCTTTCACCAACAAAAATAGTTAATAATATCAAAATTACTTTGTATTTTGAATTGCTTTTAGGTTCGTGCTTTTCAATTATATTCTGTTAATTTTTCTGTTATAATACACTTTGTCACATTTCCTCTTATTAGTGTGTAACTTTCTTTTGTCTCTCTAGCTCCATCTCTTGTAGCCTCTCCTCATCCCTGTGCAAAAATATGGCTCTTGAGGACTTGTTTATGCTCATCATATCGTTTGCTTGGTGCAAAAAAGCCTGACACCATAGCAACAATGAGATTGCCACTGCCACCTACTGTAGTGGATGTGCAATTAAAGTATGGCCAACAACAACAACAAAAAAGCACGTTTGCAAGAGTCACAAGTGACTCCCACCGCCATTTCAATCGAAGTTTTGAGTTTTGATCAATTTCGATTTGACTTATATTTGAAATGCGTATATATTAACTTTGAAGCTTAAAACATCACTAAAAATCACTTGTTAGATTTTGTATTTCTTATTTTTTCTTCTGATTTAGGTTTGCAGGCTCTTTACGGCGACACTATGGACACGGACTGCACATCATTGGGCGACGCCTCCTCTCTCCTCACTCCCATCGATTGCCTCTACTCCATGCAGGACTCTTACTTCACCTCCTGAGGGTGACATTTATCCTGTCCACGTTTTATTTTCCACAAAGATCATGCAACATCGACAAACGGGTGCGCAAATACACTGTGACACTTACTCAATACTGCAGACGACTTCACAATGCTTGAATGCCACATGACGAGATTACGAAGACATAGCTCTTTGAATGTGTATTTATTCTTGTAGCGTGTGCTCATTTTGGAATGATTGTACTATGATCAATAAATAAACATGAACACAGTCCAATGTAGTCATTTCTGGCAGCGGTCCTGAGGAGAGGGCTTTTTGGATGATGCGAAGACCGCTCGCTTCCTTGCCCTCGGCGCGAACCCGTCTCTTGTTTCTCTCCCGCTATGAAACGAGACCTGGCCGCGCAGAGAGCGCAAGTCAATAGTCAAAAACAATCCAAGTGTCTGTCAGCATGCTGTGCTTCTGCCAAAACAGTGTGCAGCAGAGTGTGTAGTGGGGCCCCTCTTTTGTGGCCCGTTGTCTGGAACTCAAGTATCACGATGACTCTTTATCTTTTTAACTAGATGAGGGGTTCTCTAAATTTGTGGGATTTTTTTCAAGGACCACCTCAAATGAAAACACGAGCCTTTCTTGGGCTCTCATTTAAATACGGTGAAGTAAAAAATATACATATATCAACACAGCATTATTGAGAGCGATAACAAGAGTTTAAATAATCCTATTTTTTATTGATACCTTATATTAAAAAAATGTAAATATTAGGGATGTCCCGATCCAGTTTTTTGCACTTCCTATCCGATACCGATATTGTTTTGCACTTCCGATCCGACGATCCGATACCGAAACCGGCCTATATGAGCATGTGTTAAAGTCTAAAGTTATTTAGCCTCCTTACTTAGTTGTGAGACTCATGTTGAAAAAGGTTTTACTACTCTTGATAACAACTAGCCAGCTGAATTAGGTGAGTTTGAATAACACACAACGGTTGGTAACAAGAAACAGCTGTTTATTCAGTGACAAAAACAAAACATTATAAATAACAAATAGAAATGGCATAGTCAGTCAGTAAAACGTGCAAATAATATTGTAAACTGTCTTAAAAGAGCAAAACACACAAACACTCTCAGTGGAAAATCCCACAAACCCCCCAAGCTATTCGATGCTTTTAATGTTTCGTGCATTATTTACAAAAATTGTATAAAAAGCCTCTCAGGTTTAAATAAACGACTATTTCAGTATCAAATTAACATTTTAAAACAGTAAATAAAATACTCAAGTCCCCATTCTGTATCAGCAGTTTTAAACTACATTCAATTCATTTAATTTTGCGAATCAACTGTTAAAGTTCCAAAATTTCCCTTCTGTCTACTTTCGACGTGAAAGTTTTAAAACTGTTTTGAAGATAGATTCAAGTCATGATTTTTCCGATTTTGGAGTATTTTAGATGGCGGCTGTTTACTAACGCAACTAGTTTTCAATACTTCAATGTTGCTAACGCCGTCGAGTCTGTCGTTTTGCATCTAGTTCTATATACATATGATATCTATTATCTATAGTAAAACGATGTTGACATAGTTTGTAGCGGCTGTCAGCAGCAGTCAGGTATTCTTGTGTTTTTTATCCAGCGGCATGAGTTGAGCTAAAGCCGTGCGTTGAGCTTTGGCATTACCCGGGTCTATGACAAGCATGTTCACTCTCGGGACGAAATACGGTCCGTTTCTCATTGCGTCCCGAAGACCGCGCT
The DNA here is from genome assembly GCF_030265065.1 of Corythoichthys intestinalis. NCBI lineage: Eukaryota > Metazoa > Chordata > Actinopteri > Syngnathiformes > Syngnathidae > Corythoichthys > Corythoichthys intestinalis. The sequence continues at coordinate 35,954,355 of NC_080401.1, forward strand.
GTGTATTAGTTCCACTGTACTTGACATATTTCGATAATCGGAATTTGGATGTTTGTGAATCGTTCTCAAATCTCCCACGGCCGAATCACTCAAGGATGTAATGGCGGCTGGGCATGTTGTACCGTGGTTCTAAGTGTTGGATGGTGTGTCTTTACTCACGAGAGATAATGGCTCGTCATCCAGAATGAATTCTTCGGCAATGACTCTTGTTATTCCCTGGGCTTTGGGACTGTCGAGTGCCAGTTTGTCACACATAGCAAAAGTTTCTGCCAGTGTTAGTTGCGTAGGACCTTTCTTTTTGTCTTCGGTTTTCTTAACATACTTCTTATATTGTTTGTGGTGGTATTTCGCTAAATGCTTGTTTAGGTTGGTTGTATTAAAACTTCTTACAGCGTTACCACCACGCTTGACTTTATTGTACTCTGCCTCTTCGTCTTTGTTGTCCTTTAAGGTGAAATGATCCCACACAGCTGACATTTTTACCGATTAAAGTCTCTCGGTAAATTGGGAGACGGTAATGTAAATGTAGTGTGTTGAAGGTGTGCCGTAAAATGCGGACCGGATTTTAGGGAAACCAAAGCAAAAACTGGAATGGATTATGTAAATCGGTGCACTGGAAAACCCGAACCGGACTTAAAAAAACAAAAACTGGATCGGAAGTCTGGATCGGAATTTTTCCGTGTTGGTCGATCCGATACCGATGCGCATTTTTTTGCCCATATCGGCGTCCGATCCGATATATAATACAATGTATAGACTTGTTTAAAAATAATTAAAATGAAAATATGAAACTATGCATTAATTGAAGATAATATCAAGATGAAAAAAAATCTAAAATAATGGTTGTGGTTGAAGTAAAAGTACAGATACAGGGTAAAAAAATTAAGTAAAAGTACAAGTGTCTGAGAGACAAATTACTCAAAGAAAAGTACAAAAGTACTTGCTTTACAATTTACAAGTAAAAAGTGAAAGTATTTTCTCCTGATGCAGACATGTGATATATATTTTTTAAATATATTACGTAACCGTGCAGAATGGAAAACATAAAACTGACTGCACTGTAGACAGAAGCTTAACAAGCTAAAAAAAAAAAACTTAATGGCAGATTGCAAGCCACTATCAGGTGCATACCCCCACCTATTGTACAAGAGTGTGCAGCAACCATTTGAAGGCACGCTGCTCTGTTGTTTTTTTTATTGGTCAATATCTTGTGCACCTGCCTAATCTTGCTTGTACTTATGTCATACCTGTCAAGTTGCACAGTTTCGGGGAAATTTGTACAAGTGAGCATGATTTTTAAATGTGTACTTAAAAATATGTACGTTGTTCGCGCATTACGTTTTTTTTTTTCTCCGTTCGAATTTTGTCATCGTTTCGGCAACAAGACAATGTGCGTTACTAAGTTGGTTGAATGACGCAAGAAAAGTCAGAGACACGGAGAGAGAAGAGCCGGAGTAGGAAGGAGGAAAGAGATGTGACGCTGTTGCAAACGCGATGCTAGGCTAGGTGGCTCCAATACTACGCCGAAAATAGAAGGGAACTACTGCAAAAACGGGAGTAATTTTAACAACTTTTACGGTTGATTCACAACATTAAATGACTTCCAAACATAGCAAAGGTTACCATTTTATTTTATTTCGTTTCTTTTTTTTTTTTTTAAATGGAAAAAAAAAACAGCCTATTGCTGATCATTTCTCAGAATTAGCAAAAGAAATGTTCCCTGACTCAAAGATTGCATCGGTAAGTTAATTTCATCAATTGACTTTTTAAATTTATAATTGGACACACAAACGAACTACCTTCAAGTCAAACTGAATTGCGAGCTGAAATGCAGCCATCAAATTGCAAATTGTGTTCAGGAACAAATTGGTAGAATAAAATCTCCGCTTTCGTCACTTTTCATTCTGCACACTTCATCTTTATGACCAGTGTTGTTATTTTTACTTTTAAAAAGTAATTAATTACAGTTTGAAATTACTTCTCCCAAAAAGTAGTTGAGTTTGTAACTCAGTTCCCTGAAAGTAAGAGAAATTAGTTACTTGGCAAAGTAACTGGTGTTACTTTTCATGTTTTTTCTTTCATTAAAAAAAAAAAAACAAAACAAGAAAAAACAGTAATCTTTGCTATGTTTAGAAGTCATTTATTGTTGTGAATAAACCGTTAAAGTTGTTAAAATTGCTCCCGTTTTTGCATTAGTTCCCTTCCATCTACTTTTGACATGTGAAAGTTTTAAAACTGTTTCATCATTTGCCGATTTAGGAGTATTTTAGATAAAAAGTTACTTAGGTTCGCTAGGAAGGTTCACTACAACAGCCTTTCTGAGAAGTCTACTGCTTTAAAATGGCGGCTGTTTACTAACGCCGCCGAGTCTGTCATTTCATATGTAATTCTATATACATGTGATATCTAGGCGTAGATCGTAAGCTGTTGGCTACAGTCAGGAAATATTGGAGCCATCTAGCCTAGCATCACGTTTGCTATAGCGTCACAACAAACACTCCTCTCTATGTCTCTGGATTTTCTCGTGTCATTCAACCAACGTAGTAACGAATAGTAACGCATTGTCTCTTTGCCGAAACGGTGATAAAATGCGAACGGAGAAAAAAACTAATTCACGACAAACGTAAAGATTTTGAACGTATGCCATACACATTTAAAAATCAGTGCTCACTTGTACAAATTACGCCCAAACCGTACAACTTGACAGGTATGCAATGGTAACCAGAGAATTAAATTAAGTTTCCATTGATTGTATGAATAAATGGTTCTTCAGCAAAGTGTATTCATCTGTGCTCCCGCCGTAACAGCATGAAGCCAATTATAGTGCTTAATAGACAGAAGAGATGTGTGTGTGTGTGTGTGTGCTTTCTTGGCATGGACGCAGCAATAAATAACCAGACCGCTGACAGGAAACTGTCTGCTATCATGAGCATAATAACGAGGTTATCGGCGCCTGCTGTGACCATCATAGCGACGTGGGTTTTGTTACCAAAGCACTCACCATCACTGCTGGCAAATTAAGGGCCGCCCTGGGGTGGGGGGCAGGGGGTGGAATAGTGGTACCTTGACACAAGTCACTGATGCCTAAAGTGACCCTCTGTCAATTGTTTTCTTCGTGTGTGCGTGTAGAAAGTCTGCTCGTGTGAAATTCTGGCATTTAAAAAGTACTAGTATTACCTTTTCCCCCGTCGTTTTTATGTTTGTGGCTAGGGCTACGCAGGGGTGAAAGTGGCTAGAATTTCTTGCCGGAACTCCCCGACGTGAAGGTCGCCACAGAGCCAGAAATTTTATTTATTTTTTTCCTTTATTATTATTATTTTTTGTTTTGTTTTGGTGTCAAACTTCTTAAACTACTGAAATGCGAAGAAAACTGTTTTAGCACAGTTATTTCTATAACACATACAAAAACTGATTTTCATTCAAAATTGTATTTTTTCAATGATTTGCAAAATAAAATGTAACAAAAACAGCAATAATCCCAACCTCCATCTCCTAGTTTTTAATTTTCCCTAATTTCCTCACATACTAAATGGCAAATCTCAGTTTTAACTACTTAAGAGGACGCATATTAAAATTGAAGTTATTCAGAAAAATAAGTACAAATGACTTATATCATGCAGAGTGAAATGAAATATACTAGTATTTTGAATATTGTGCAAACATTTACTTTTTTAAATCATAAGGAAATTGATAAGTATCCTAACATAAATGAACAAATACTGTATAAGTCCAAAGTTCACATTGACAGCTAAGATGTTCTGAACCTCCCCATCAGAGCAAATAAAACTAGAAACTGCTGCTGGATGTGGTAGGGCATGCTCGGGTTGGGGGTTCCGGTGCGGCGGCGTAGGGTTGGTCGCCAACGGGCTTACACTCATAAGAGATTCACACGATTACTGGGTTCTAGATCACAGAACTGATTTGTGTACACTCTACCCCTTTCAATCACTTAGCTTATAGTCTTATAGACACCCCCACCCCCATTCTCCTCTTTCACTGGCCAATTGGCCCCAACATGGTGTAAACCGGAAATACATCTCGCTGACGATAGCACCAGCATATTAGTAACTAGTTTAGATGTTCAATGTATTTCTTGTTGTTTGTGTATGTGTTTTTTTTCTTTCTTCTCTTGTATTTCTTTTCTTCTGTCCCCCCATAATCCCTTCCTGTTCGCTGCTTTGTCATAATAAAAAGGTATTTTGAATGATCACAATGGGAGTATGTCAGACTCTCCATGTGAAACATTAAAACTGTTCAGAATCCGGGCACTTAGACTTCCATTCTCTGTGTCAAACAGCTGAACAGGACAGGTTTAAAAAAAAAACAAAACTAGAAACTGCAATTTCAGATGAAATTACTTCTGGTCTTTGCCATGTGAAGATACAGATCTTAGCCCCAGCCTAGGTTAGTTTGGGGACAATTTGGGGACAATATCAGGTCACTTCCTGTCTATTTGGGGACATTTATGGGGTCTGGGATAATGATATCAGGTCATTTGGGAACATTTGGGAGGCGTGGCCTATAATCAGGTCATTTGGGAGCATTTGGGGGCGTGGCCTAACCATATCAGGTCATTTGGGAACATTTAGGGGGCGTGGCCGGATCATATCAGGTCATTTGGGAACATTTAGGGGGCGTCGCCTGGTCATAGAGTCATTTGGGAACATTTGGGGGGCGTGTCCTATTGATATCTGGTTATTTCCTGTTGATTTGGGGACAAAATTGGGACGTTCATAGCCATCAATGGCATCCAAGTACAATGGCATCTATAGAATGGACAAACATGCGCGTCAATGGCGTTAAACAGAGGAAATGCCATTGGAAATGAATGGAAAATTTGGACGTCCATGTCCGTCATTGGTAGCACTCTATAAGCGTCAATGGAAGCGGGGAAGTTTGGGGGACACGTCCTTTTGATATCTGGTAAATAAGCCTCCTCAACTTTTTCATTGCTCTTAAAGATTTGATCCATTTTATGTTGCATTGCCCTTTTTTTGTCGCATCAATTCAACCTTTTTTTTTTTTTTTTTTTGCTGTTCCAGAAAATAACTTTTTTTTTTGTTGCTGTTCCAGAAAACAACTTAATTTTTTTGTTGCTGTTCTGTGTACCGGAACAGCATTCCAGCCCTCAATCTTATACTAGAACAGCATTCCGGCCCTGAATCTTATTCCGGAACTGCGTTCCTGACCGTTCTGGCCCACTTTCACCCCTGGTGCTACGGCTAATGAATATTTTAGTAACCGAGTATTCTACTGAAATTTTCATTGATTGAGTAATCGGATAAAACATTTTTTTTTTTTTTTTAGGTAAAGAAAAATTATAAATATACTAGTACATGAGAAAACAAGACATTCCACCTAATATTGAAGCATTTTTGGACAATCTATATCTTTTTTTAGATGTATGTACATTGGTGAAAACAGCCAACAATTGCATCTCAGATGTGACTAGAAAAATAAATTCTGAAAAGAAAAAAAAAAAAAAAAAAGTCTTTAAGACTTTAAGTCTAAATTGTAAGTCCTGATAGGATTTTGGCTTTTTGCAGTGTTCAAAATAAATGTATGATACCTGCTGTATCGGAGCACATTAGGCACCAGTGCTACTTGGTGACTCAATGACTCAGCTTGAATATGTTTTAATTTTACACCCTCATCACCCTACAGCGCTGTTTTTACAGATTAAATAAAGCCTGCATGAGAGACACCTCAGCCATGCATTGACAGTAGTCATAATCAGTGTTGCTAATAACAGCGTTACTAACGCTGTTATTTTTTTCAGTAGTGAGTAATCTAATTAATTACTGTTCTCGGCAGCGCCATTACCGTTACTGAGGCGGGAAAGGCGTGCGTTCCTATGTTGGTTGAATGATGCGAGAAAAGTCTTAGAGAGATGGACTCACGGAGACGAGGGAGTTCTGACGCCGTTGCAAACGCGATGCTAGGTGGCTCCAATAATACCTGACTGTAGCCGATAGCCTACAAACAATGCACACATGATGCTACTGTAGATATCACATATATAGAGAACTAGATGCAAATGACGGACACGGCGGCATTAGCAACATGTATAAAGAACTAGATGCGTTAGTAAACAGCCGCCATCTTAAAGCAGTAGACTTCTCAGGAAGGCTCCATTGTAGAGAACCTTCCAACCGAACCTAAGAAACTTGTTATCTAAAATGCTCCTAAATTGGCAAAATCTTGACTTGAAAAAGTTTTAAAACTTGTCAAAAGTAGACAGAAGGGAACTAATGCAATAACGGGTGCGATTTTAACTTTAATGGTTGATTCACAACATTAAATGACTTCCACACATAGCAAAGATTACTAGAGCTGGGAATCTTTGGGCACCTAACGATTCGATTACGATTCAGAGGCTCCGATTCGATTCTAAAACGATTATTGATGCACCCCCCTCCTTTTTTTTTTTTTTTTTTTTTTTTTAAATGTTTTGTACATTAGTTCCAAAATTGTTCAAAAATACTCTCAGGCTAAACCAAACTACTATTTCAGTATCAAGTTAACATATAGCAGTAAACAAATATACAAAAATAACAGTAAATAAAATACTCCAGTCCCCATTCTGTATCAGCAGCTTTAAACTACATTCAATTAATTTAATGTTGTGAATCAACCGTTAAAGTTGTTAAAATTGCTCCCGTTAATCCATAATTTCCCTTTCGTCTACTTTCGACATATGAACGTTTTAAAACTATTTTAAAGATAGATTCAAGTCAATATTTTACCGATTTAGGAGTATTTTAGATAAAAAGTTACTTAGGTTTGCTTGGAAGGTTCGCTACAACAGCCTTGCAGGGAAGTGTACTGCTTTAAGATGGCGGCCGTTTACTACGTCAGCATCTAGCTTTTTGTAGATGTGCTGCTAACGCTACCGCTATCGTATTGCATCTAGTCCTATATAAATGATATCTACCGTAACATTATGTGGATGACGTACATTGTAGCAGCTTTTCAGCAGCAGTCAGGTATGTTGTTGGGTTTTTTTTATCTCGTGGCATGAGTTGAGCTAGAGCTGTAAATTGAGCATTGGCATTACCCGAGGGGCCGGGTAATGAGAAGCATGATGTTTAGCTACTCTCGCTCTGTTGCTCATTGACCGCGCGGCGCGCTGAGTGTGTTGTACTTCCGCTTGGCATATTTCAATAATCGGAATTTGGATGTTTGTGAATCGTTCTCGAATCTTCCACGGCCGAATCGCGAATAATCTAAGAATCGGAAATTTTGCACACCTCTAAAGGTTACTATCTAGTTATCGCAATATCCGCGATACCCCTGTGTCTAGTTAAGTTTAGGGTAAAGAATTGGGCTGTGGCCAATTGTCCCAAAAACTCTTTAACCCTTTAACACCGAAGTGTCGGCAGCGACGCGTTTACGCATATCGTCTTTGAAACTTCGTCACGCTGTAATTACATCACCCACGTGCTGCTGGTTGGTCTCGTTTGAAAGTGCGGAAGTTGATGTCCACACCAGTTTTGATTTGAAGTCAATCGGCCAAAAAAAACGGGAGATAATGTCATTTGAGTTTTATAGTTTTATTGCACTCATAAATATGCATTAAAACGCTGCATGGACCATGTATCCATCTCCATAGTTCCATCATTTCTTGTCCTTTTTCAAAACCGAAAGCAGCACAAAAGACTACTTATCCCAAGAGTCATTGTGATGTCAGTAAGGACGAACCGAATGTGATCATTTTTAATAAATTTCCGAGCGAGGCGCCAACTATTGAAAGGGAGGCATGCGAAGCAAGCAACGGCCGGTTGGTTTGAGCGAGCGACTTTGAAACGTGCAGAATGAATCTAAAACTACATTTAGCACAAGCTAATGCATTATTTCATTAACTCAAGGAAGAAGATGAGTCGTATTTGTCGTTTTCCTCTGATGAATCAGCGTCTCGGCGAGAAGTGACAGTAGAGCGCAAACGACGAAAGAGTAGGCTGTGTGACGTTGTGTGTGACGCAGCTCCGTGACCTGTTCAAGAAGAAGCTTTATTGAGTGCGCAAAAAAAAAAAAAAAAAAACCTTTACTGGGTCGCATGCCCGAAAAATTTGAATTGAACTACTTGTCAATATTTTTTAAAATACTTTTTCCAATGTTATATATATTTTTTCTTCACTATAATCTTTTCAATTTTTATGTAGATGTGTGTTCGAGAAGCTTGATTGCATGTACGTATATACTTTTGATAAGGTGATGGGTACAACACCTAACTTCACAAAGAGATATCTTCCAAACCCTTTTTGCGTTAGATGATATATATAATTTTTTTTCTCACTATTTTGCACACTATATAACCTGTTTTGACCATAGTATGTGTAAAGGCCAAAAACGCCTATGACCATACCTGCTGTTTGTGTTGAATTGTCAAACATAAAACTATTCAATCTTATTTTTTTCTATTGAATGTTTATCCTAACAAGTTGAATAAATATTATCAAGCTTCAAAACGGTTGGTCGAGCATGTTTGGTTGTCAATGGGACGTCAACATTACAAATTTTGAAAAAAGATTTTGGGATTTTTTTGTCTTTTTGGGTCCAAAATGTGGATTATAATTGGTCGGTGATGAAAACAACAGTTTAGACATGAAGTTCAAGGTGTCCTGAAAAAAGGGACCCAATGTGGCCATTGTAAACAATTTTTTCTTTGAAATATAAAGGCAACATCAAATGCATGCAAAATCGGCCAAAATAGGCTTAGCTGTTAAAGGGTTAAACTTTACATTGTAATTAGTTACTTTGCCAAGTAACTAATTACTCTTACATTCAGGTAACTGAGTTACTAACGCAATTACTTTTTGGGAGAAGTAATTTGTAACTGTAATTAATTACTTTTTAAATTAACAACACTGGTCATAATTAACTCATTTGCTCCCAAAGACGTATAAATACGTTCCATTTTTAATTGTTTCAGTGTGCCAAGGATGTATTTATACGTTTTTTACTTAAAAAAATTTTTTTTTTAATTTACGTTTTTAGTTTAGTTTTTTTTTTTCCAAAAAACACATCTCTGGGTCGTGATTCAATTTAGCTCCAAAGCACAAAGCTGAAAATCCATTTTAAAGCAATAAAACTGGCCACTGTAGGAAAGTAGCGCATTTGGTAAGGCCCGCAACCCGATTCAACGGAACAAACGGAAGGCGGCGGAAGACGACCGAATGGACGTCCAGGATGCCAGACCGCGGTCAACCGAGCAGATCAACTGGGAGGACACCCAGGATGCCACGCGCTGGACGACCGAGCAGAACGACCGGGACCACCAGTGTAGCGGACGATGCCGTTGAGTTCGTGCCGGGCACCGGTGGAAGATGATCGAATTGGTGCCTGGCGGTGGACGACCGAGCAGAACAACCAGTAGGACGCCCGGGATGCCAGGCGCTGGACAACCGAGCAGAACGACAGGGACCACTAGTGCAGTGGATGATGCCTTTGAGTCCGTGCTGCTCGCGAGCAGAGCCCGCAGAGACTCAAAACAATTCATTTTTATGAGACAGATGGCGATGAGGGAAAAGTTTAGCCGTCTGTTGTGGCCAGAACAGTGTCATCTTTCAGTTACTTTAATTTCCCGAATATAACGCACACTTTTTTCCCCCAATCTCAACTTGTAAAATCATGGTGCGCATTATAAACGGGTACACGGATGGAGACAGAAAAAAAAAAAAAAATTATATATATATACAGTGCCTTGCAAAAGTATTCGGCCCCCTTGGATCTTGCAACCTTTCGCCACATTTCAGGCTTCAAACGTAAAGATATGAAATTTAATTTTTTTGTCAAGAATCAACAACAAGTGGGACACAATCGTGAAGTGGAACAACATTTATTGGATAATTTAAAAATTTTTAACAAATAAAAAACTGAAAAGTGGGGCGTGCAATATTATTCGGCCCCCTTGCGTTAATACTTTGTAGCGCCACCTTTTGCTCCAATTACAGCTGCAAGTCGCTTGGGGTATGTTTCTATCAGTTTTGCACATCGAGAGACTGACATTCTTGCCCATTCTTCCTTGCAAAACAGCTCGAGCTCAGTGAGGTTGGATGGAGAGTGTTTGTGAACAGCAGTCTTCAGCTCTTTCCACAGATTCTCGATTGGTTTCAGGTCTGGACTTTGACTTGGCCATTCTAACACCTGGATATGTTTATTTTTGAACCATTCCATTGTAGATTTGGCTTTATGTTTTGGATCATTGTCCTGTTGGAAGATAAATCTCCGTCCCAGTCTCAGGTCTTGTGCAGATACCAACAGGTTTTCTTCCAGAATGTTCCTGTATTTGGCTGCATCCATCTTCCCGTCAATTTGAACCATCTTCCCTGTCCCTGCTGAAGAAAAGCAGGCCCAAACCATGATGCTGCCACCACCATGTTTGACAGTGGGGATGGTGTGTTCAGGGTGATGAGCTGCGTTGCTTTTACGCCAAACATATCGTTTTGCATTGTGGCCAAAAAGTTCAATTTTGGTTTCATCTGACCAGAGCACCTTCTTCCACATGTTTGGTGTTCCTCCCAGGTGGCTTGTGGCAAACTTTAAACGAGACTTTTTATGGATATCTTTGAGAAATGGCTTTCTTCTTGCCACTCTTCCATAAAGGCCAGATTTGTGCAGTGTACGACTGATTGTTGTCCTATGGACAGACTCTCCCACCTCAGCTGTAGATCTCTGCAGTTCATCCAGAGTGATCATGGGCCTCTTGGCTGCATCTCTGATCAGTTTTCTCCTTGTTTGAGAAGAAAGTTTGGAAGGACGGCCGGGTCTTGGTAGATTTGCAGTGGTCTGATGCTCCTTCCATTTCAATATGATGGCTTGCACAGTGCTCCTTGAGATGTTTAAAGCTTGGGAAATCTTTTTGTATCCAAATCCGGCTTTAAACTTCTCCACAACAGTATCTCGGACCTTCCTGGTGTGTTCCTTGGTTTTCATAATGCTCTCTGCACTTTAAACAGAACCCTGAGACTATCACAGAGCAGGTGCATTTATACGGAGACTTGATTACACACAGGTGGATTCTAGTTATCATCATCGGTCATTTAGGACAACATTGGATCATTCAGAGATCCTCACTGAACTTCTGGAGTGAGTTTGCTGCACTGAAAGTAAAGGGGCCGAATAATATTGCACGGCCCACTTTTCAGTTTTTTATTTGTTAAAAAAGTTTAAATTATCCAATAAATGTTGTTCACTTCACGATTGTGTCCCACTTGTTGTTGATTCTTGACGAAAAAATTAAATTTCATATCTTTATGTTTGAAGCCTGAAATGTGGCGAAATGTTGCAAGATTCAAGGGGGCCAAATACTTTTGCAAGGCACTGTATATATATATTAGGCCTGAATGATATTGGAAAAAACTATTGCTGCGATTTTTTTGGGGGTTGCAATATATTGCGATATTATATTGCGATATTAAAAAAAAAAAAAATATATATATATATATATTTTTTTTTGCATTGGAAAAAGATACATATTATACATATATTAGACATGTTTTTTCAAAATGTTCCCCCTAAAGTATGCTTTAAAAAATGTATATGGCTAACTTTAAAAAATGATTCACTTGCATATTTTAAATTTTTAAACAAATTACGTCACAATGAAAAATATGGCGTCTGTAAAAAAGTCACGGATATCTACCTCATAACTTTCGCTAAATTGTATTTTTTTGTTACTGTCGCATTTTCCCTGCTATGTTAGATGATAAATACCTTATCCGAAAAAAAAGAAAAATTGGGGGGAAAAAAAACGTTTAAAAGGGTAAATATATGAAAAAGAAAATCTCGACCACTCCTTGATGTCTGCGATTTCTGCATTGCAACCCCTGTTATAGTACCATGTTTCACCCATAAAATAAAATGAAATAATCCAGCTGCGGCCAGTCACAGCTGTGTCTTGACACTCAGTGATACATGCGACATGGAGTTTTTGGATCGAAACAAGATAAGTACGCGATAATATCTTGTTAAAGTCATGGTGTCTGTAATTCTGCTCTCGCATGCTCTCACCTCCAGCTAGGGTTTTGCTGTTTAAAAAACATTTTTTTTAAAAAAAATGCCCTCCTGTTAAAAATTTTTCTTCCCCCAGAAAGTTGAGATTTTAAGCTTTCCAATCATGTACCACGTGCAGATCATCGAATCATTTTTAAACAAGAATAATGTACTGTAGTAGAAAAATGCTTTGCTTTATTTAATGCTTCTGTTTATCTACCTTGGCTGCAGAATCACTTCTAGTGTTTATTTCCAGGACACAACACAACAGGTGTACCAAGCATACCCATTCGTCAGAACACCGGCTGTCCCCAACGTTTCCACGCACACACATTCATTCCAGCGCACGCTTCCTTCATGCAACACGTGCTTAACAAGTTAAACGACGACTGAAAGATGCGGTGTGACTGAAGTTCGCCTCTGTGGCAAGATCAAACACAACCATCGTTAACTTTAATAAGCAAGTGCGCAGAGGAACAGAGACCTAGGAGAGGAAGGGAGGGGGAGAGGGAGGTTGTGTGAGTGTCACTAAAGCGATCAGCTCAGGACAGAGAAAGCATGGAGCAACATACATTTGTGGATTAAAAAAAATAAAACTATCGCACGTCCTTGCGATGGGACTATTGCACATGTGCACATCGCGATGGCGATGTTTAAACGATATATCGTTCAGGCCTAATATATATACACCGATTTTTTTTTATTGACACGGCCACGTTGTGTTGAAGAAACGTATGCAGCGATCCGTTGCCGGCCATTATGGTACGTGACGTCACCATTTTGTTTCGGTAATAATTCACTCTGATCGGCCGAATAATTTCGTCAGTGTTAGATTCTTTTTTTCACTCTTCATAAAGCACAGATTTTAGTTTCATTGAACTCACTCCGCAACTCGGACCATAACAATCGTAACAACGGACTTCCTGTGTGTGTCCGTCAACTATATCCGTCCCTCGGGAAACTCAAACCGAAATAACAATAGTTCCAATTGTTACTGTCGTGTTGACAGCGCTGAGCGCTCTCGGATTTCCGACTTACGTTCTCACTTTCATTTTACCGTATCAATCCATGGAAGAAACATTTATTCATCATGATGAAACGAGCAAGTTATACAGCAGCCTTTAAAAGAAAAGTCACATCTGTTTTGTTTTCTCCTAGATTCTGGCAAGTTGCAGAAGTTGTCAAATCATATTATTACCGTAAATATTGTCAGTTTCTGGTAATGTTTTGAACTACCAATATGCTATGCTTGTGCGGTGTTTCACCAATCAGTAAAATGACATTTCTGTATCTGTACACGAGCTGTTTTCTTGTATTCTTCTATTTATTGGTGCTAAAATTAGGGTGCGGGTTATAAACGGGTACAATAATTTCCCCTAGATTTTACAAGTAAATTTGGGGTGCGCATTATACACGGGTGCGCCTTATATTCGGGATATTACGGTAGTTATGTGTAGATAAATTGTTGCTTTGCTATCGAAAGCGCTGTCTGTCTTGTTGTTTGTCTTATTTTGTAAAAGGAAAACATTATTCAGATGTTTGGGATGTAACTGAAGCAAAAATAGCTGTGTTAAAGTCAAAGTTATGTTTCAAATGTACGCTTTCACAAAAAGCTCAATTTCTCCGTTTTTCCATCAGAAATTGGAAAATTGCTCAAACTAAGCCATTTTCTAATGCTGATTTCTAAAGAAAGAATAAGATATGAACTAACTTTTTTCTGCTGGAAGAAAATCTAATCTTTCTTTTGGTGGGTTCCATGTGTATATTGCAATCGATCAAAATTTTCTGTGGGCCTTGCAAAATCACTCAAAATCCAGTAAAACGGCCGAGAGTGAAGGGCCTTGCTCCAGTTAAAATGGCTGGGAGTGAATGAGTTAATAGAAACCTAGCCCTCCGCAGGGCTAATGTTAAGTTAGCGAGGTACAGTAACATTTATCTCGTTTATTAGCGCTATGTTAAATTATTTTACCTTACACGCACATTTGTATGCACGCAGCACACAGCGATAAATCGCAGCCAGAAAAATTACCACCCTCATTTTTATTTATCGTGCGATATTTTGACTTATTGCATATCGCGACAGGCTTACTTAAGATCAAGGGACAAAACACTCCCTAAATACCACCTAAAACAAACAATGCAAGACAATAAATGCCTGCACCATAAGACACTCTAAAACATAGGCAAAAGAATATGTGTAACTGTTTTCTCCGTGAGCTTTTGCAAAATAAACATCTTTGTGAAAGTGCACTCCTGTGGAAAGAAACTTCATCATATTCAAGTTCAAAGACTGATACCGGTGTGTATTAGAGGTGTGCGAAATTTCCGATTCTTAGATTATTCGCGATTCGGCCGTGCTAGATTCGAGACCGATTCACAAACATCCAAATTACGATTGTTGAAATACGTTAAGGGGAACTAAAACACAGTCAGCGCGATCTTCAGGACGCAATGAGGAACGGACCGCATTGCGTCCCGAGAGTAAACATCATGTTTGTCATTACCCGGCTAATGACAATGCTCAACTCACGGCTCTGGCTCAACTCATGTCGCTAGATAAAAAAAAACAATACCTGACTGCTGCCGACAGCCGCTACAAACTACGTCTATATCATGTTACGGTAGGTAATAGATATCATGTATACAGAACTAGATACAAAATGACAGACTCAATGGCGTTAGCAGCACATGTATTGAAAACTAGATGCAAAATGACAGACATGCCGGCGTTGGTAAACAGCCGCCATCTTAAAGCAGGAAACTTCTCTAGAAGGCTCTGTTGTAGCGAATTAACTTTTTATCTAAAATACTCCTAAACCGGCAACGTCTTAACTTGAAACTATCTTTAAAACAGTTTTAAAACTTTCACCTGTCTAAAGTAGACAGAAGGGAAATGATGGAATAATGGGAGCAATTTTAACAACTTTAACGGTTGATTCACAACTTTAAATCAATTGAATGTAGTTTAAAGCTGCTGATACAGAATGGGGACTTGAATATTTTATTTACTGTTTTGAACTGTTAACTTGATACCGAAATAGTCGTTTATTTAAGCTTGAGAAGCTTTTTGTACAATTTTTGTAACTAATGTTGCTTTTTTGTACAATTTTTGTAACTAATGTACGAAACATTGAAAGCAGCTAATAACTTGGGGGGTTTGTGGGTGTCCTCAATAATCGATTTATAATCGAATCATTGCCTCTGAATCGTTAGGTGCCCAAAGATTCCCACCGCTAGTATTTATATACAAGTTAAAAACAGCCCTATGAGAAATTCATAGTTAATTGAAAGTTCATATCATTTAAAAAATAATCAATAAGTTAAGAAATTAATATAAACTAGGCATTTTTTTGCACCCTGCCTATTAAAAGAACCAGACTCGAGGATCGTTTGGAACTGGAATCTAAACATGGAATTGGAATCGTTCAAATTCAAACGATGCCAAACCTTAGTCTTTAAATTAATAAATACTTTATCCACATACACACATTCTGCAGTTCAGCAATCATGCATCCACGCAAAAAAAAAAAAAAAAAAGGTGAGGCATTGCTAGCTTTGAAAAATAACGTTGGTTTATAAAACCCAGATATGACAGGATCACCAAAGTGTGTACAGAAATACAAATACGTCATAGAGAGAACAGTGTTATACAATCAACATGTACAAACTACTCATTTAAAGGAGGAGTCTTTCTTTTCATGTTACTTTAAAATCACATTAGCCACAATCTAGGTTTCTTATCAAAGTATTACCTCCATCTAAACATCACAATCAGCTAGTCTATATTGGAACACCTACATAGAACATTGACAGTTGGGACAATGCACAGCTATGAAGCACTTGAACATCAGTGGTGACGCAAAAAAAAAAAAAAAAAAAAAAACAACCACCATATTCATTAAACTAATTTGAACTTTTCGTTTAGTAGGTCAAAGTGCGTCCGTCTACAACAAATCATGCCACAGCCACGATCGCTTCATGCACATTACGAATGTACACTTGGGGGGGGAGGGGACAATTTCTTTTCATTAAAGTACAAATAATTATTGTACTTTCCGGATTATAAATCGATCTACTCAATAAATACCTAACGACGACAACGTATAAGGGTCGCGCTAGGCTATAACACACATTATTAGTGAAAATGTTTGTTGTTTGCCAAGTCAGTGCTATTATTTTAAAATAATTGAAGGTTGCCTTGGTGTCAAAACCACCTTCGCGGCCAGCAGCATTGAAGTCACGAGGTGCTAATGCTAACATAAGATTCCTTTAAGTTTGCAAATTAATTTAGCTCAACAACGACCACTTCGTTAGAATTTTTTTTTTTAAAGTTTCGTAGCATATACTCAGCCTTTTACTCACAGTTTGGGTTGTTAGCTTGGTTTCCGACGGTCCTTTTAGCCTAGCTGTACTAGCTTAGCATTTTCCACATTAGCGCCAGCTTCTATTAATAGTTTTCAGCGACCAAGTTGTCATCCATCTTGCCTCCAAAGTGTTGAAATAGAAACATACATATAACTTAATAGGTGAAATTAAACAAATTCTAGTCAATACTCCTTTCTAATTGTTATTCTACTGGCTCCATTAGTAATAAATATACTGTATAAATGTTTGAGGCAGTCTTTTCTGGGTTTCTCAATCCAAGCCACGAGTGCCCCCTAGCGGCTAGTCATTAGTAATTTTTACTTACCTTTACCATAACATTTTAGACAAGTCATTCCTGAGTACAGGTCGCAGGCCCAGCCAAACTATGAAAATGAAAAGTGCGACATATAATCCGGAAAATACGGTACACACACAAAAAGATTGAAACAAAGCTACAAAATACTGCTTGTCCAAAATGGCAACATCAATCAAGGCTGCTAATATAAATATTCACATCAGGGAACAATAAATTAACGTCTATGTACATCGTTGAACAAAAAAGCAGCATGCAGACAAGGCAACGCTGTACAAAACATAGTCTTGTGTATCCAAAAAAAAAAAAAAAAAAAGACAAACATGACTTCCGCGGCGATAGATGTCCAACGCTTCAATATGTTGGACATCTATCGCTGTCATTGGCATCCAATGAAGCACATTGCACAAATCCTGGCCTTTTTTGTGTTTACTAGTAATGCGTAGATGTCAACTAGCGATGACAAAGAGTGTACTAGTATAGAAATGTGAGACCAAAAAGTCCATAGTTTAGAAAAGACATCATTGAGTGGAAATTCACTTCACTAGTAGAAACAACAGTAGGACCATACAGTATTAATGCACATCAAAGTTTTCGATTACAAAGCAACATCCCTCGTGTACAAGTCGTTTTTGTCATAAATGCACTTTTCCTGCAAGTGCCTCCAGCACTTTTGAAATTGATCAGAACAACTAAAAACAAATAAAAAGGAAGAGTATAAAATAATCATTGTTGAGGTCAAACCAGTTGATTTGCTGCGATATGCTGTGTGTCAGAGTCCTCCCTCGGGTTTTTACTGAATGGAGTCTTTTTGATTGTTTTTTTTGTTTTCCCTGTTGATCCTGTAAATAGGCCAAGAAGGCATGTAAACAGTCGGTTTGCTTGGAAATAAAGCACAAAGTTACCGTGCTGCAAAATAAACATGCATCTCCAATTTCATTTTAATCAGAAACACACACACACACAAAAGTGTTTTTGAATAAAAACATACTCATGAAATTTGGAGATACTTGCATTTTGTTGCATGGCTAAAAAAAAAAAAAAAAAAAAACACAGGAAGGAAAAAGAACAACACTTGAATCATACTTTTGTTGTTTTAGTCAGTCAGCTGTTTTAAACTAATTTTGGGGTGCAAAATCCAAAAATGATCTTAGTTTTTTTCTATCACGTCAAGTTTTTTTTTAAACTGTACGATCCTAATTTTCATTTTAAAAAATATTGGAAAATCACTTAACAATATTGGCTTGTTTTATATCTATTGAATTTTGGAATCGGCATCCCAATTTTAGTTTTAATCAGCATAAATATCCAATTTTTTTCCCCCTAATGTCGGCTTAGTTGGGCAGATTTTTTTAACATGTTGAGTGTAATTTGTGCTTCATCAGGTTGTGACTTCCATCACATTAAGGTGTGTGTGTGTGTGTGTGTGTGTGTGTGTGTTTGTGTATTTACATGGCGACGAGGTAACATGAGGTCTTTGTGAGCCCCTCAATGATTTCGTCACTCAGCAATGAAAATAAATTATCTGCTATTCATTTTTTGGAGATGATAATCAGGAAAACTAAAGCAAGAAAAAGTCATGTAATCCAAGGTTTTTGCATCATTTTCTGTGTTTCTTATTTGGGGGGGGGGGCATCCCCCGGGGGGGGGGGGGGGGGGGCATCCCCATCCCCTCAAAAAAATCCAAATTTTCACTATTATTTATTGTTGCTTTCCTGACTTTAATTAAGGAATAAAAGTAAGAAAAAGCATCTAGAAATGCAAATACATTCTTGTATTTCTTAAGATATAAAACCCTGACTACATTTAAAGATGGATGCTTTAGTCCTCAGCAATATTGGGAACTACATTCTCAATATTTCTTAAGATAAAAAAAATACATAACCCACAAAATGTGGGAATACATTCTTTTCAATGTTTGTTTTTTCAGATAAAATGAATTAACTATGAAAGTACATTCATCTCATTATTCTTTGATTTAATAAAAAAAAAAAAAACTTTTTTGGTTCTTTTTTTTTTAAAGCAAAAAAAAAAAAAAACCTCAAATATCTTTGAATATATTCTATTTGTTTTCACTGGAATTAAAAAAAAAAAAAAAAAAAAAAAAAAAAAAAAACCTGAACATGCCTTTATAACCCGTTTTTTTTTTTTAATATCAACAAATGTTGAACAGTTCTAAATACACCACCAAAATATTTCTAAATACATTCTTTACATTGGTTTCTTAATTAGTTTTCCTTCTCCTCCCCCCAAAAAAACAAACAAAAAAAATCCACAAAAGATGACAATTCCTTGTTTTCATTGCTTAGTGACGATTTTTTTCTGAAGACTTAGACTAAAACTTCAAAGACTGTGTTGGTGCGTGTGTGTGTGTGCATGGACACGCTGATGCTTGTTGAAATCTAGCTGAAGGCTTCATCATCCGTATCTTCAATTAGAACTTTTGTGTCCTTTTTGGATCTACAAAAAAAAGAAAAGAAAAAAAAGAAATGTGACTATAGTTCTGCATCGCTTGATAATACTATACGTGTGTTATAGCTTACTGAGAGGACAGCAGAGGGCGCCGCAGTGTGAGACTGTAAGACCTCTTCCAGGTCTTTTTGCCCGAGCGGTTGCGGACACCGTCCTCCTGGTCCATCATCTGCTCCAACAGCGTCTGATCATCGGCATTGAGCGGTGCCACTGAAATGTCTCGCACGGCGCGGAATTCACCGCAGTTGTTCAGGTGCTCGTTCTCCAGGCGGAAGAAGTTCCACACAAAACGTCTTTGGAAACCCAGAAAGAAAATTGAGATACAACCTAGGGCCCGGACCCAGTGGCGCCTCAAGAAATTTTTCATAGGGGTGGCAAGATGGGGCCACTTAAAATCTTGGTATGGCATGCCAAAACTAAAAGCCATAATTTCAGGTTTTTATTATGTTGTTGCAGTAAAAAGGCCAGCAGACTTTTAGTAAGACTTAAGGAAACACCTACTGATATACTTTGGTGTATTCTGCTATATTTAATGTGACTAATGAGTTAATGTGCATAGTCCATAACAGTTCAGTCAACATTTTGAGTTCCACAACAAATGTTTCACTGTGTTATGGACAGTCATGTGAACGAATTAGGACATCCCATTAAATATTCATTTTTTTGTCAAGAAATGTTCACATATCAATGTCTGATCTCGTTTTTCTTAATCTCTGGAAAAGAAGTGATTTAATTGCAGGTAAACAACAAAAATTAACATTGTTTTACTCATTAAACCAAATATATAAACAAAAATGCATATTCTAACTGAGGAAAAAGTTAGGACACCCTACCGCCTAATAGCTAGTGTTACCCCCTTTGGCTGCAATAACTTCAGTGAGACACTTTTTGTAGCCATTTATCAGTCTTTGACATCGGTCTGAAGAAAGTTTGCCCCAATCCTCAATGCAGAATACTTTCAGCTGTGAGATGTTGCAGGGGTTTCTTGCATGTACAGCCCGTTTCAAGTCACCCCACAGCATCTCAATGGGAATATCATCTGGGCTTTGTCTAGGCTATTCCAGGACTCTGCATTTCTTCCTTTTCAGCCAGTCCTTGGTGGATTTACTGATACGTTTTCCTTAGTGGACTTACTGGTATATTTTGGGTCATTGTCATGTTGCAGGGTCCAGTTTCGCTTCAGCATAAATTTTTTCACAGATGATCTCACATGTTCCTCAAGCACCCTCTTATACACGATAGAATTCATGGTGG
This sequence comes from Corythoichthys intestinalis, assembly GCF_030265065.1. Taxonomy (NCBI): domain Eukaryota; kingdom Metazoa; phylum Chordata; class Actinopteri; order Syngnathiformes; family Syngnathidae; genus Corythoichthys; species Corythoichthys intestinalis. Next base: position 35,974,753 of record NC_080401.1, read on the forward strand.
ATTCTATGATGGTGAGCTGGCTAGGTCCTGCTGTAGCAAAGCATCCCCAAACCAAGACACTTCCACCTCCATGCTTCACAGTTGGTATGAGGTTATTTTCCTGGAATGCTGTATTGGGTTTACGCCAAACATGTCCTCTGTTCTGGTGTCCAAATAATTCAATTTTAGTTTCATCTGTCAAAAGAAGATTATTGTAGAAGTCCTGGTCTTTGTCTATATTCACTCTGCCATACCTCAGTCTGGCCTTCATGCTATTCTTGGAAAGCAAAGGTTTCCTCCTTGGAAAGCAAAGGTTTCCTCCTTGCACACCTCCCATGAAGCTTAAACTTGGGAAGTCACTTTCTGATTGTGGAGGCATGCACTTTCACATCAGCAGTCGCAAGAGCCTGATGTAGGTCCCATCATAACATTTTAGGGTTTTAGGAGACTTCTTTTAGCATCTTGCGGTCTGATCTTGGGGTGAACTTGCTTGGACGGCCAGACCTGGGCATGTTGGCAGTTGTTTTGAATGTCCTCCACTTGTAGACTATTTTCCGGACAGTGGAATGGCTGATTTTATAGTCTTTTGAAATCCCTTAAAAGACTCATAAGTGTCTACAATCTTCTTTATGAAGGCCTCAGACAGCTCCTTTGATCCTATCATGGTGTTTTCTCTCTCTTCAACAGTCATGGGCACACGAAACTAAATGTGAGGTTTAAATAAGGCAAGCCCCATTCAAAACATTGGGTAGTGATGTTCTGGTGTTGTGCAACTGATGTGATACCCTGTGTGTGATTTTGGCCATTTTAAGTGGGATTGCGTGTGGGGGTGTCCTAATTTATTCCTCAGCAGAAATTTTATTTAAAATTAAATTTTTCAGAAAGTTATTAAAAAAACACATTTTTTCCCCCACTTTGAATTGTTAAATTCTATTATTTGTACCTCTCAAGATTGTTAAAATTTATATTTAATATCCACATGACCAAATATGTTAGAAAACACACAGGGCTTCCATAGGGTGTCCTAATTTTTCACATGGCTGTATATATGAAGCATAAAGTTTACAAATTCATAGAGGCCACCCCTTGTGGCGCAACTCCCGGGACCACCCGTGTGAGGATAGAGCATACCTGAAGACCTCGAGAGGAGCTAGCACGGTGGCCACAATGTCGCCCACTGAGTGAATCTTGGTCATGGTGGTTAGAGAGAGAGAAATTGTCCAGGCAAAACGCAGGATCACATCTTCTAAGATGGCACAGTAGTAATAGGCCTAGACAAAAAAATAACAACATTAAAGTTGCACTCCATCAAACCACTAGAGAGAGCTTGCGCACCACTAGTCACAGACTAATACAATTATGCTATTAGGCTAATGATGTGTATGTATGGAAGTTGACCTTATGTGGGTAAACAATCTCCTCTCGAAGGAAGGTGTTTTCTCCAGCTCCTCGGTCAAACAGACCCCAGTCCATGCGCAAATCCCAGATCAGTGTGTACAAGGAGCTTATGGTGGAGAAGACGATCAGCAGGTAGAAGAACATGTCGGCGTCGGTGTGGCCTTGCTCTGGAACACAAAGATATATTTAGTAACCTTACGCACAGAAGAGAAAAAGTGCATTTCTTTAGGTTTTCCTAGCAAGTTCTATAGATCGAACTGACAGGAGTTTATAGAATTCTGGTAAATACCAAGTCAATTTAAACCCTTGTAATTTTCAATGAACTCATAATGTTAAAAATATTCACTCTCATACAATGAAAAAATATATATCACCAATAGAGGGCGCCATCATGCCATGAACACACTTGGAACTCAGTCAGACGCAGGTGTGATTCATGTGCATCACAAGCTCCCCATATCAAAAAAAAGGCTAAATGATCATTAAATAGTCTCGGACTTAACATTTGACACTTTTTTTCTGACAATTTAACATGATGGAGGGATTAGGAGAAATGTATCAAATGTACTGGTTCTTACAATATATAAATACTCGAACTGTGTTTTTAACATAAATTGAAGTTGAATTATCACTTCATGCTGAATTGTTGCTTGTTTCCTCTCTCATTTTTTAACCACTGACTTGTGATTGTTTTGCTACTGTGTTGCTTTGTATTGAAATGCAATAAAATACATTTTCCATAGTTGAAATATTCATGCCAGAGTTGTTTTCGTCAACAATAACAAAAAAAATTTCTCGATGAACAATTTTTTCCATGACGATGACGAGACGATAACGAGCTTAAAACGTGTCTGTAATGTGACGACACGAGTGCCACTTTGTGTTTGACGAAAACAAGATGAAAATGCGCCTGTTTCCGTCACATGTTCATAATGTGTAACATTTTTATGTTTAGTTAGCCTGCATGGTAGCAGTGTCAGGTTGTGTCGCTCAAGTGACCTGCTGTGCCCCAACACACCAGTGTCCTCTCCAGGCTTGCTTGTTTTGAAATACACATGGTAAGATTTGTTTTCTTATTTTGGCAAGAGAGAATATGCAATGTTGCTTTAGCCTTTGAATGTCTGTGCTCTGTGATCATCACACATTAAATGTAACTCGTAGCTTTAGCATAGCATTTATGTTCGCATTAGCGCTTAAACTCTCGGACAACTTTTTTTTGGTTTTGTTTTAATGCAGTTTGTGGCGTCCAGATTGTTATACTTAATTGAAAATAATGTACTGTTCTTCTGCTGAGTGTGTATTATCACCAAGTTGGCATTGTCCTTGTAGACGCCACAATATGTGCTCGTCTGTCAATGTTCCGTTGGTAACTCAAATTTTTAAAATTTATTTTCAGACTAAAATTTTTGAATTTTATACACGAAAACATTTTGAGTAAACCGACTAAAACTAGATTAGAGTTTTCATCAACAAAAACTAGACGAAGACAAATACATTGTGAAATGACTAAAATATGACTAAGAATACAGGTAGTTCCCGAGTTACAACCCGACTTACAGTGTATCACAAAAGAGAGTACAACACTCGCATTTCTGCAGATATTTCAGTATATATTTTCATGGGACAACACTGGCAAAATAACGCTTTGACACAATGAAAAGTAGTCTGTGTGCAGCTTATATAATAGAGCTAATTATTTTCCCCTCTTACTGAAAATATATAGCCATTAATATCCAAACCCCTGGCAACAAAAGTGAGTACACCCCTTAGAAACTACGTACATCACTAAACCGAATTGAGTACTGCTTGTCATTTTCCCTCCAAAATGTCATGTGACTCGTTACAGGAGTGCTGTCAGCATTGCTACAGAGATTGAAGGGTGGGGGGGCAGCCTGTTAGTGCTCAGACCATACGCCGCACTTTACATCAAATTGGTGTGCATGGCTGTCACTCCAGGAGGAAGCCTCTTCTGAAGACAGCACACAAGAAAGCCCGCAAACAGTTTGCTGAAGACATGTCAACAAAGCACATGGATTACTGGAACCATGTCCTATGGTCTGATGAGACGGGCAGGCTTTCTTATCTCATCCGCCATTTTGTCGACTGTCTTTTTTTTCTTTTTTTTAAAATAATGTTGACTTTTGTTTTGCGATGCATGCTTTTATTTTGGAGCAGGAAGCATAGCATAGAGCAGGTAGTACTTCCACACGCGAGTAAGAGCGCATGTACACACGAAGAAGAATGTATTTGCACACACACGAGAAAGAGCGCATTTGCTCCCACGAAGGAGACGTGCAACCCAGTGAGATAGAGAAGGGATAGATTACAGCTTCAAGCCTGCGCGCACATTTGCTGCTTGTGAAGCATCCACAGAGGCAACACCTGTATATAACCCCTTTTGTACTGTTTATTGTGCGTTTTCAATTGCAGTCAAATACTTGGGGCGAGTTTATGTGATTATTTTTGATGATGTACGGATGCTAAGTGATACATGCTAATCGTTTGTGTGGATTTGAATTGCTATTAATGAAGATTAAACTGATTTAATGTCATTTTTATTTTAGTTTCATTCTTCAAATGTTGATGTCATTAACAGCTGAATAAAGTCAGCAAAGCACACAGACATCTGGCTTCATCATTTCGGAGCTTAGCTCGCTGACTAGCGAGGACTTTGCTCCAACGCCTTGGCGAGGATAGTGCAATGTATAAAATATGTATAAAATGTGTTTTTGGATAGTTATTTTTAGATTTGGTGGGTATTTAGGGGTATTTAGGGGTACTTAAAGGGTTAATTCAGACTTTCGCAGGAATTTGGATTAGTTCAACAGTGTAGGAACGGAACTCGCTCGTAACCTGGAGACTACCTGTGATAAGTATTATCGTTCAAAAGACTAAGACCAAGACGAAAATAAAAGCTGCCAAAATCAACACTGATTCATGCTTGTGTCTATTATTTAATTCAATAAATTTCACTTTTAAATGAAAAAGTGTAACTTTTGAGAACAAAAACATTAATAGGATTAAAATGTGATTAATCGAGATCAATTAATTACAAAGACTTAAATTAATATGTTTCATTTGAGTCCCATCTTTAATAATAATATATATAGTCACATACTGTCCATACTTTAGCCGCATCTCCTAAAGCGGAACAGTAAATCTTTACCTACTTGATCACTTTGCAATGATAGGCCTATACTGTATGAAACCGATCTGATCGTAACGATGACATGTCCGCACTGTATTTCTGGGGTCTTGACAATAGAAGTCAAGCGTGCTGACTGGCGAGCTGAAAGCCCGCACAGTACCTGTTGCATCCAAACAGAAAAATATTGCCTTAGAGGAGGTCTGTACTCTATTCAGTGTTTCCCAAGATGTTTTTAAAAACGCCTGTTGATCTAACACAACAAAATGCTCAGAAATGTCTTCAATTTTATAGTGTTACCAACTGCTAGTGAGTTGTGACTTGCGTAGCGTAACTGCATCATCTGAGTGCCTGAGTGTGAGCGCAGTGGATGTATCAGGGGTCCACAAACACACAGAAGCCTGGCCGCCTACCACCCCTCATTGGCACTTGTCAACCGTGATGCCAAAGAAGCAGCAGGGCAGCGACATTTCCACTCGCCTCCCGCCCGCAGCGGTGCCCTGTGTACCGCAGACTTCAATGCACAGTTACTTTGAGATCTGAGCCACCATCTTTTTTTTGCGCCATTGCTGACATTTTGACATTTTCCAGTCCCCAGAGAAGCACGGCTGATTTGCTCTTTCCTGCCACGTGCAATGCATGTAACCATTCACTGTCCTACTCCGCTGTGGGATGATTAAAAGGTTACTTGAGCTCAGATGGAACATGATGGGAGGCCCAGTTGGGACTAAACTGTTGCTGGGACAAACACACAACACAACATAGAAATTTCTACCAAGTAGTTGTCTATCCATGTGTGGCTCTGGATTATTAACTGCAGCTGGACAGTGCTCAGCCTTACCAGCACTCAGTTAAAGCATCTTTCGTCTTTAGTAGTTTCCATGCATTTGAGTGTGCTGTTAAACTAAATGAAGTTGGAAAACTGTCAGTTCTGACCTCCTTGCTATTCAGAGTTGCGTTCAGCTTTGGGCCTCTTTTCATCCTATCCGTGGTTAAAGTACATGGCAACTGATGAGTTAATTAAATGGAGTCCACAAGCATGTAATTGTACGTAAATACTAGGGATGTCCCAGATACGATCACGTGATCGGAAATCGGGCCCGATCATGGCAATTTCAGAGGATCGGAATTGGGTAGAAAAGATCAGGTTTTTAAAGGGAACCTCGGACAAAGACTTGTAGGCGCTAATAAGTCACAATTGTTCTCTTTTACTAAAATATGTTATTAGAAACACATAAAATATTGCCATTGATTTAAAAATCTATAATTTTTAGTACATGTTTTGACCTATGGAGGGCGCCATGTTTTATGCACGCAATGGACGCTTGGGGTGATGACGTAGTTTGTCGCTGTCACTAGACGAACACTGCTAGTGTTCTGCAATTCCTTCAGCACGGCGAGACGTCCAGCCCATGCGCACATCGGTTAAAAGTGGTGAGTACTTACTATTTGTGTTTCTATTGAGTCTTTTATTACCTTTTCATTGCCTCAAAATACTTTTTGCATGTGTTCTCCTATCATACGTTTAAGCATTGTGTTTTCTTGTGGTAGCTTTATACCAGATTGTTGATCTGTTTACCACATTGGTCACGTAGCATATTTAAACTACCCTTATTTAATATTACTATGTCTAACTATTTTCTTATAGCATCTTTAGTATGTTCTGTCTGTATGCATCTATAAAAACAAGCTGAAAGCGCACGGTAGTACTTTGAATTTCAAATTCGCCTCTTGTAGCACGTTTCGCCGGTGTAGCACATTTTGGCACAATACCGGTTTTGTCATACTCTCGTCTCGTCCCATTCAGTCTTTCCTGTTCATTTTGTGAAATATCGACAGTGCTCTCATGCTCATTAATGTTCCTCTCGGGTTCAAATTGAAAGGATTGAACAGACGACATGTCGCTAGAGTCATACTCCAGAAGCCCAGCAGCGTAACCCAGTAATGTAACCGCCCTGCGACGTCAACAACAATGGTGACCTACAAGTTAAACTAATTTTACAAATTGAATAAAAACGAAAATATAAAGAGAGGTTTTAATATCAAATTATTTTAACTCATAATAACATTTATCTTTTAAGAGCTACAAGTTGTTCTATCCATGGATCCCTTTAAAATGTGTTCCTGTATTGATCAATCAATGCCAGCCTTCCCAGTTAAAATGGATTTTATGTCTATAACTGAAAATGGCAGTGAATGGGTTAAGAGAAAATGTCCAGCGACGGCAAAAATGTCAAGAAAATCACAACCAAAATATCTTAATGCATCACATTGAATAAGATAATTTTTGTAAAACAAATATTAAAATGTAATTTGGGGGGATTTGTGATTTTGTTTTTTTCTGCTTTGTTGAAATCACTGTTGTACTCATAACCCTTTAACATGGCTATAATGTTAGTATCATTTTTTTTCCAAAAGACAATTGGATGTGCTTTTTTTCCCCCACTCCCAAATACATTTCGGAGGCTAATCAGGACGCGGATCCTCAAAATCAGGTGACTTAATACATACACATATATATGTAAACACAGTATACAAACCCATACTTTATTTACTTTGGTGAGTGACAAACTAAGTCATGGAACAAATTAAATTTGGCAGGACATCACTGTATTTCCTCCTATCTCCTTTAGTAATAATTCTTCCTTTTTTTTTTTGCTCTGTACCTTTTTTAATTTTAGGAAGTTTGTTTTCCATCTGGGCAGACATTACACACAGATGAATGTTTGATATTCCTGGCACCTTGACTACAACTTCTGCATTTTGTTTTTTATGTATATGTTGTCTCATACATTAGTCCACTTCAACTAAAAAAAAAAAAAAAAAAACCTCCATGGCATTAAGCAAATATTGGCGCCTTGACATGAATCATGTTTTTTAAGGCCTATGTTATTCTCGCTTGAAATTTGAAATAGTTGCGGTTAAAATTATTCATCTTCTGTCTGGTTAAAACCTTGAGGGCATCTTGTGAGAGTAGCATTTAATAAATCGAGGTCGAATGACTTGAACGTTTATCTCAGAGGTGGTATCGAATTCATTCAAAACACTATAATTTATTGTTTTTATCGTTTAATGCTTTCCCGCACACAAACGCGAGCCCTTCCAGGAAGGAGTGAGATGTGAGGTCACACAAACACCACCAGAGCTGTCCGTGATGTGGTTAGCAAAGACACTGACACAAGCTGATAATGAAAGATCAAGCGATCAGTGCTGATTTCATTCAGTCAGGAGCAACAATGGCCATGATTTACACATCAGTACACCTACATTACATACTATCATTCTCTATATGTTAATGAGGCAATGATGTTTAACGACTCCAGGAACAAATTATTAACATTATGGGACCAGCCAGTATAAACTGAAACATATTGTCGACAAATATTTCTACAAGACTTCGAATTACTTCAGTTTTTGTTGTGTGTGTGTGCAGCAGATACAGTCAAATATCCTCACTGCATGAGTGCAAGTGTCCAATTTCCCACCATCTTCCATCACTGAACCAGCCAGAGGTCCATGCCTCCATTATTGTGTGGGATGAAAGACAGCTTCACAGAGAATAAGACATGCAGAGAGGCTATTAGTCGACAGGCTTCAGACCAGAGGAAGGAGGAGGATGTGCCTTAATGGACGCGTTTGCTACCGAGTGCCCTGTCTCGGTGTTTTCCTACTTGGCTTTGAATGGCATCCCTGGTGTCCCACGTAGGAGGAAGTCAAGTAAAATATTAGAAGTAACTCTGAATATGTTGAATAATTTTTTAAATGCGGGCTATGAATCACCATATTATTGATGATATGATATTAATACTTTGGACACTGATTAAAATGTCTGCCAAAATCTACGATTCCATTTCAATTAAATTCAAAGGCCTCTGATCGATTTTGACCATTTCACAGATTTCATGTAAAGCAATAATAAGCGGGAAAAAATGGATGAATGCATGAATGAATGAATGGATTGATGGATGGATAGATGGATGGAATAAAAAACATTTCTTTTCTTTTCTCTTCAAACTATCCTAAAACACAGGTGTCAAACTCAAGGCCCGGGGGTCAGATGCAGCCCACCATATCATTTTGTGTGGCCTGTGAAAGCAAATTGTGTGATTATACTTCATGTTTCATGCTCAAATGCCAAAACATGTTTCAGATTCATTCAAGTGAAATTAAAGACCTTTAAAGATAGCTGTAAGGCCACTCAGAATATAATTTAATGCCAATTCTGGGGCAAATTGCACAGACAACCTCATCCAAAAAATCTAACTCCGATCGTGTCCGAAAATTTCTCAGACACAATTTCATGCAAGTGAAGGAATTTAAGACCTACCTGAGTAAATTCAATACCGAGACAATATTACAGTCTGCCACGATTCAATTTGAAACAACGTCTTTGATTGCTATATCGATCCAGATCTATGTATCGTTATACACCTCCTGAAAAATTTGCCCCCCCCTCTGTTTTTGCAGTTCAATGATAAAAAAATACAGCACAGGTAAGTATTCATTTATCGAACACGGGAATCATGAATTTATAATTAAAACAGTCAGCATCTATAATAACAGTAGTGTTTGTCCAAATGGCTAAAGAATTAAAAATGTATATACCTTCCTAATTATCAGAAAATTGTCAATAACAGGCAACTTCTCCACTATTGATTGAGATTTAACCCTTTATAGGGGACTCGCTTATGCCACAGATGGGGCTTGATATCTAATCCATGAAATATGAGCATTCACAGCCAGAACACCCAATTTAAATGAATTGGACGTGTATCGGAGTCAAAGGCAGGCAATGATTTAAATACAGTGGTACCTCTACATAAGAAGTTTATGCATTCCAGGACCTTGTTTGTAAGTTGAAATGGTCGTATGTCGAGCAGGATTATAATTCCATTAATTTTTTCCGCAGCCTGAAAACCTACACTAAATCCTGAATAAATGCTGCTGGTACTATTGCAAACAGCAATTACACAGAGCAAAACAAATAAATTATGAATAAAAATTGGAATAATAATATAGTAATAGTAATAACAATAATAATAATACCTGTTATAATGTAATGACTCGGGTTCTAATGTGGCAGATGTTTTGCGTGATGTACCTGAATGCACCGCGTGGCTGACTTGACATAGTGAGAGAGGGGAGGACTTTTTACTTTCACTTTTCATGTTCAGCTGCGGCGGATAGTAGGCATGTTGTGTTGCACAAGTTCTGAAATAAATTATTAAAAACCTGACGAAGCTGGCGATTTTTTGACGATGTTACAACAATAATAATTGCCACCTTAACTTATAAAGACAGGCGAACAGAGGTTGGAGGAGGACCGTCGAGATCATAAACATTCTAATGCTGTATTGTCGAGCCAGTTCACGAATGCGCGCACCACGCTCATATTTTTTAATCATTTCCATCTTCATTTCAACGGTAAGCCTCACCTTTTACCTTTTTTTCACCACTTACGCTAACATTCTCGGAACCCTTGTTGATTTCTCTCACAAGAAAATTCGCCATGCGTCCGTCTTGCGGGAAAACAAAGAAACTGCGGCGCTGTCATAAATCGTCATATTTCGAGCATGTCGTCGGATGTAGAAACAAATAGCGAGTCAAATTTTACATCGGATGTCAAAAAGATTGTGTGTCAAAGCTATCGTACTGTATGTCGAGGTATCACTGTACAATTAAACAATTTTTTTTTTTAAGCAACCTTAAAGTGTTATTCGGTGCCACAACCACAGTGTATTTCTGTTTTGATTCATTTTAAATTCATTAATTTTGTTTTTATTTACACTGAAACAAAATAAATCATTTTATAATAATTTAGATGTATAGAATATTTGAAGTTAAGATTTTTTAAGTGACCAAAAATAGTCCCTTGCCCTATGAAGGGTTAAGTATACAGTACTGCATATGTAAAATTCCAGGACATTTTCTGATCTGAACACTTGTATGAGAGTCAATTGCTTTGTGCTAGTATTTATTTTACAACAGACCAGTCACTCTGTGTGCCTTATTTACAATGTCCAACCTGTTCTACACCAAGTCAGTCTACAAATCACAATACACTGTTAGATCAATATCACTCAGACAGCGTCAACCTAAACTCGACACTTTTACTATCTTTGCGTACATCAGAAAATAAAGTGGGGAATAACATGTCTGAAAGGGGAAGAGCTGGACGGAAAAAATAAAATCTATAAACTGACATCTGAGAGGAAGAGTAAGAAAAGGGGATGCTTTGAAATAGGCAGAGCGGACTGGAATAAATCTATAAACTGATAGACTATCCCAACACAAAGAGCTGAAGAGAAGCTTTTACGGTCTGAGCATCAACTACTTTGCGATTCGCTTCCTAGATGAAAATAATTGCAGGCTGATTGCGGGGCTGTCAGAAAGAGAGTGACTTGACTTTTAATGTCGCGTAAACACTCCATTTTTTCCCGTGTCCTTCTCTTTATTTCCTTTCCAGTCAGGTGTCTTTTTGTCTCTCGAACCCCTGTGACCTTCGGACTGAACACAGATCAACACTTTGTCTAACCGCGGATGTCTTCGAGAAACCTTTCCCATTACAGTTATACACAGCTGCAAGCAGCGCAGGCAGCCAAACAAAGAGCAACTTCTGGCATTCATGTGTTCAAGGTCACCTTTGCTTCCTCCCAATACACCTCAGTACAAAGCCTGTGTGCTTACATGCTTCCTTAAGGCCAATACTTCTGCTTGAGATGATGGACTCTGTTCTCGTCTTAACAAAAAGTGTGAAAATGTGTGTGTGTTACCTCTGTGTGTGGCGTAGAGCGCGGCGAAGGTGACTACGAAGAAGGTGGTGGAATATTTGCCAGCATTCACCAGGTGGGGGAAGGCCCTCTTAGTGTCTCTGTAACGCCTGAGGCATTGGATGAAACGCAGCCAGGCGGGCAGACATTGGATGATAGCACGTAGGCCGTACGAGTAGCTGTGGCACACGAAGGTTGTGCTAGGGTCTGCGTGGAAAATGCACAGAATTAGCCACATTTTTTGCCACTTAGTTGACATTCTACATTAATGCTGTTGTGTTTTAACCTTCGTAGAAGAGGATAAAAAAAAAAAAAAAAAAACACATACAGTGAACCAACATGTGTAGAAGGACAACACAACAACGTTCACAGGTACGTAGTTGTTAGCATTTGCTAAAAAGGACTATCTTTAAAGCAGCTTTTTAATTGTGACTCTTCTTTATGTGTTATTTTTGGCATTATACTGATCTATAGTGGCCCAGGTGCGCACAGCAGGAGTAGCTCAATGTTGAATTGAAGCAAAAAAAAAAGTTACGTTGTTACTGTATGTTTTTTTATGTTGATTTTTACGTTTTCTGTGTAAAATCACAATTTTGTTGATTCTTAAGGGAAACTGGAACATCTGCTTTTCATTTTGAAAATTTACTGTTTTTTTCCCCTTTTTTTTTTATAAATAAAAAAAAACATATTTAAAAAATGAAATAAAAAATAAAATTAAAAAACTGAATAGTTAGTTTTATTAATAAATACAAATTAAAAAGGAAAATATATTAAACTATTTACAAAATATTATACATACATATATATATATATTCTTGAAATAAAAAATAACATTTAGCATTTTAAGGTTATTGCTATAGGGACCATTTAAATGTTATATACGCACTTTTAATTGACTATAGAAATCAGAATATTTACAGTTTACCCCTTTTTCAATTAAAATAATAACATTAAATTAAAAGAAAGACAATTGAATTAAAAAAGAAAATATTTACTGTTTTTTTTAAATAAATACTTGATAAATACTTCATTTTTAAAGAGGATTTTAGGTGTGTTTTGAGCTACGAGACCGCTGTATTAAATCAGGTATTACATTTTCAAACTCAATAAATAAACAATTCAATAATCCTTTATATGACATGATCTTTTAACTCGCTTAATAATGATTGATGTCAAATCCCTTTGAATTACAAGAGCTGGCAATGAATGTTTATGTTTCAGTACCATTGATGGTGATAAGACATCCAATCATTTCAAAGTGAAGGGACTGGCACTGATGATGCCACTCGCTGTCAATGGCAGCGAATGAGTTAAATAGTTACATACCCCAAACACGTCCCACTGCTTCCATGTGATAAAGTAGCCATCGACAGGTGTTAGATATAATTAAGCTAAGCAGAAACAATGAATGACGAACCATTTATATTAGGCAACAAGCCCTTGCTGTTGCCCCACTTTAGCTCAAAGATGTAGAAGCAGATGAGGTACTCCAGGTCCATCAGAACCACTACCAGCGAGTTGAGTTGGTCGGCCAGCCAGAAGTCTGCAAACTCCACTCGGTGAAAGGGTGCCGTGAACACTCGGAACTGGAAACATACCACAGATTATTGTACTTTTATTCTTAAGCATTTAACAATATATGTATTATTGCAATTGTGACAATTTAAGAGACCTGTGATTGTACAGGAATGTTGAATACATGTCATCTCATTGGAGGGAGCTAAACAGCAATTTGGGATGAACAACAATGAAGCAGCCCATAATTGTCAGTCGTTAAGAGTGCGCGAAGCAGTTAACAGCCGCACTTAATGATTCTTAATGCCTTATCAGCACACTACAGGAAACACTAAATAAGACTGAATTTGTGTGTGAGTTAGACTAATGTAGATTTGATTTCAGTGCAAGTTTCAGTACACTCCAAGGACATGCACAGTTAATGAAAAAAATATTTATTCAAATGTTTGCAACTTTAAAGCCAAAGTTCGGTTTTAGTGCTGCTGCGCGGAATGGATAGACACATCCATGTCCATCCATGTGTTGATTACCGTAATTTTTGCACTATAAGGTACACCTGACTATAAGCCGCCACCCACCAAATTTGACACGAAAACGACATTTGTTCATAGATAACCTACACTGGACTATAAACTGGAGCTTTCCTCACTGTATCATTGGATACTTACAGCAAAAGATATCAACTGGTAACACTTTATTTGACAGCGGCATCACAAGTCTGTCACAACATCATAACACAAAATGAACCACCATGCTTCATTGCTTCAAGACGCTGCATTTGACCATCACTGTTCTCTTGGGGGAGACAGTCAACCTCTGCTGCCACCCGCTGTCAGAACTGTTGTTGTCCAACAAGCCTCCTAGCATGCATTGCAGCACTACAGATGTAAATAAAGATCAAAATATATGTTCTGCGCAAATTACTTCTTCAGTTACTGTTCCAGTTGTTTCATTATTTGCTAGTTAAGGTATTTGGTAACACTTTATTTGACAGTGGTGCCATAAGACCTGTCATAAGGCTATCATAATTATGACATGACACTGCTATAAGCATTAATGAATGCTTATGACATGTCATTTTGTGTTATCTGGCAAGTTATCTCCATTTTGAATGGATGTAAAAGATCCGAGCTAGACATAAATGGAGTTAGTGACATAATTAACCGGATGACAATTAATGACATCTGTCTTATGCATTCATTAATGCCCATGAAAGTGTCATGTCATAATTATGACGGTCATTTGGCAGTCTTATGACGCCACTGTCAAATAAAGTGTTACCTGTTTACCAAAATAAATCAACAAATAAGACGCACTGGACTATATGCCGCATAATTCAAAATGAGGGGAAAAAAGTAGCGGTGTATAGTCCGAAAATTACGGTACATTAATCAAATATGTATGGAATGAGAGTATATAGCTATAACTTACTCATTCATACACAATAAAATGGGAAGTACACTTTTAAAAAAAAGACGGCTGAACTTGAAATTCCAAGTCAACTCATTTCTCTTTCAAGTTTTGATGAAAAACTTATAAAAAAAAAAAAAGTTAAAAAAAAAAAAAAAGAAAAATTAATGCTTTGAGCTCAACATTTTAAGTGGTAGTGGAGCACACAGACAACTGAGCTAAACACAATGACCCACTGCCCATTTTGCTATCACGCTTTGTTGAACGCATCAACAGCAAGGCCAAGGCTTACTTCACACAACTGATTTCATGTTCAGTTTGATAAAAAATTTAAGTACCATGCAAGTTAATTCACCTCATTTCAAATTCACATTATGAACTCATTGGCTACCATTGCCAACAATAGACACCCAGTCCATTCAAATGGACTGGACGTCTACGAGTGATAAACTCATATAAATTCACTGCAGAAGGATGAAAAGAGCCACAAGAATGGACAGCTATCATCATCAATGGCAATGAAAGAGTTAACACGATAACATAAGATAGAAATACTCAAAATAAACTACTTTTATTACCTTAATTTTAAACAAATCTTATCTGCCTCATGTTGCATCCAAGTGTATTTGCCACATGACTTGAACCAGAAAAGAGTTCTTAAACCTTTAGCAACCTCCATTTACTTCCACCCTAAGGCCACATGTGACATTTAGTTCCAACTCTACACTTACTACGAACACGCACAAGCCTGCATTATAAACATTACACACGAAAAGCCACACACATAAAATGTCAAAGAATACATAAGCAATATAACCTGTCAATCACGGCACATATTGATCAAGCCTATTTACTCTGTGCACGAATCTCGAGACTGTAAGACTGCCGCTTCATTGTCTTGGCAAACAATAATAATCTAGGTGCAGTTTGTCCCCTATGAAATCTTTGTCCTCTGCCTCCTCTTGTTGTTAGACGGGCTCACTCCTGGAATAGATAAACACTTTTTTTCCCCCAATTGCACTTGTATCTCTTCATAATACTTCATCGCAAAAGATCAAATACCCACAAAATTCTGTGTGACTGATTATAATCATATGTAACAAGTAGATATTGCAGATAATTAGTGAGTTAAAAAAATGAAGGAAGACCACAGCAAAGGATGAGGATATAAGGAAGTGGGAAGGGGGCTGCTGCAGGGGTGAAAGAGAAAGGAGGAGCTCAGGGCTTCAGCATACTGATGGATCTATGCTGGTAATGATTGCACAGTCACAGCCTTCACCTCCCCTGGGATGAGAATGCATTCTATTATCCCTTGACACGCACACTCACACACAGACACTTACAGACAAAACACACATGTGTGCACACAGTGGTCGTGTAGCACAGCTCAGACAAAGAGCAAAGAAAGACAGGAGGGTTTTGTTAACAGAAGATACACATCTGAATTGTACACAGTATTCATCGTTGTAGCAGATACAGACAACAGATCTGCACATCCACACTGGAAAAGTGGCAATGACACATTACACAAAAAAAATCAAAAATTGCTAACAGGAGACTATTTTTCAAACCATTAGAATGAATGAGCCAACAGTGTCACCAAGTGAGTTGTCATCTACTAAATGCTCATATAGGTGTTTTTAAGGCAAAAAATCATAAATTGTACAACCACCTAATAGTCCTCATTCATAGATAGCCACCATATGCTATAATTTTATCCTAATATTTGAAGCATTATTCAGAAAAATAACGATAAATAAACAAAAAAGCACTGGAAGCAAAAGTGAAAATAAATCTGCATTCATTAGTGTTACTAATGTAGTTTTTTCACTAATATCAACCAATACCAGACTTTTGGTTAAAAAAATGAAACGTGAGATGTCCTTATCCGATCTAGAAATTTTGAAATAAAACATATATTCCTTTAGAAAATATGCACACTGCATCTAAGGGGGTTGTATGTCCTTTCAGGGCTGCAGCTGTCGATTATTTTAGTAGTCGATTAATCGATGAACTATTTAGTTCGAATAATCGAGTAATCGGATAAGGAACATAAAAAATTAAAATACCTGAGCTGAAACGGTATAAAAAAATAAATAAATGAGGATCTATGTCCAACAAAAGAACAGTTGGCTAACTTACACAGCAAAAGTCCGCTAGCTTAAATGCTTTAAATGCTAACGTTTTTTTACAATGCTCTTAACAAATCGCTCAAACACATATTCCCATGAAAAAACTGCTAAATCTGCCTGTAAACTAAATTACGAATGCATTAAAAAAAAAAAAAAAAACATTAGCTCAAACAAAAACAGCTTTTGTTGGTCTTAACAGGGAGCAGCTGGATTCAGCCATGTGAAATAAGGTAGATAAGAGGGCCGTGTATCCACCCAAATCAATAAAACTAAATGCAAACACTTTCAAAACAAACATTTACAACACCATTTTATTTAAACGAATACTCGAAGCAGCAAAATTTATTCGAATCTTTTTTTCTAAACGGATACTCGAGTTAATCGATTAATGGTTGCAGCACTAATCTCCTTGTAACACTGAATTAGAATCATTTGGTTTGAGTGGAACGGCTCAGATTTGTTAATTACACCATTGTTAATTACACTGTTATTAGTTATTAAATTGAATTAACATTATCAAACCAAGTCCTAAACACTACCTCAAGCATCAACCAACATTTTCAACCTAAATTTGAATGTTTCATGAAGTTGATCTAAAGTATTTTTTGTATGATTCTTCCAACTAACAAACACAAAGCGAATTGCCAGTTCGTTGGCTAAGATAAAATGCTCAATGCGATAAAAGACGCCTGTCAGAGATTAATGTCCACTGACCAGCAGTTTGAGCAGCCAGAAGCGTGACTTGTAGTAGCAGGTCTTGAAGGGGTTGATGAGAAAGAGTAGCATGAAACCGTACAGGACGAGGGGGTTGATTTGCATGGGGAGATATAGGTACTCTGAGTAGAGACACGACAGGATGCTGAGACACCATAACACACCGAGGAACCCAGCGATCTGCAGCATAAAAATGAACCAACATCAATACAGAACTGTAAAAATTATTAGCCCAAAATACTGTGTTATTTGGACCTCAAACAGGTGCTGGTGTGAGAGGTTGTTGCGGGGATTGATCTCAAAGATTAGCACATGGTTGACTCCCGCCTGTCTCCAACCGTATGTGTTGATGCCCAGCAAGAACAGAAATTGGATCAAGAGAAAACCACCTCTGTAGATCCGCACTAGAGGCCACACATTCTCATAGCGGAAGAACACTGCACCTGGAAAAACAATAAATATTTTAAAAAATATATACAGTAAACAACAATACAGTATAAGTAAAACAGAATTATTGCAATGGAAATGGGGTTACCTGTAAGGACAAAAGCAATGGCAAGGATGATGAAGATGCCACAGTAAAGACCCACGCGGAAGGTCGTCCAGGCCAAAGCAGGCTGAAGCAACAAACATGTCAAAAATGAGATGCTTTAACCAAAAAGTGGCAAAAAGAAAATTAAAAAATAATAATAATAATCATGATATTTTATTTAACAAATTTGGTCAGTTAATTACACTGAGAAACGTCTAAAAAATCCTTTCATTCCTTTCAGTTATTTTGGGTCTAACAGCCAGCTAATAAACACATTTTTCGGTGAGGAACCAAAAACTGATCTCAGTTTTTCTTTATCAGGTCAGGTTTCTTTTTTTCCAGTTTCCCTACTTACTATTGTGTTACTACATGCACACAACTAGCCCTATCCATTGTGTTGGATTTACCTTGGGTGTTAGAATGTGGTGGAGTGGCCACTGACGTGTGTCACCATCTCGGTGACGTATAAAAAAAAAAAACACATCGGGGTTTGATTGCAGTAGGAATCACCAGCATTCGTCACCAGCGTGACCCCACTGGTAAGCTACTTTATGTTTGCGTTTGTTAGATCCATATCATTTGTTTTTAGATCCCTTGCTTGCTTGATCCCTCCGCTACTACCTTGTTTTATGTCAGTGACGCTATGTTGACAGTTCGCTGCTGTCAGAACCACCGGAGAAATCGCCTGCAGTAGTTGCGTTTGAACAACTTGGGTAAAAACTTGATTGTGTTAAATGAACATTGCAGTCATGCCCGTTTCTTTATACTGAGTTTGAATTCTTTAAAAATAAGTTTTTGTAAAACAAGCATATATGTCTAGTACAATGTTTTTGTGTTCTTTCTTCTTATTGCCAAGGACTAGTGTAGCTTGTCCCTGTCATTGCCCATTGATTTCACCTGTTGTGCTGCTCCTTATGTGTCTACCAATCCACTGCCTCTTGTGTCACCAACCTGTGCCACATTGTTTCGTTACCCCTTGTCTGTGTATTTAGGGGCCGATCACATTGTGACGCAATGAGAATACTTAACATTTCATGTTTGCATTTACATGATTCTGTCTTGGTTCAGTCTCCATTCGAACAATGTCGCAATTCCACGTGAAAATGAAGTAGTATTAATGCCAGGCCCGAGGGGGCAGTGCAGTTTTATAAGGCGACAGCCAATGATGCACTTCCTTGACAACAACCTCCTCAGCCCGGAAGACAACATACCTGCCCACTTGAAGTATGGCGTCCACACGTTTTTTTTTTTTCTTCAAAAGGCACAAAAACGTGATCACAATATATATTTGAATTAAAAATATTCTAAAAACAATCAATTAAAGCCGACTTTCCACTATGTTTGCTGTGTGAATGCTTAGTAGCAGTAACTGCGCATGACCAAAGTGACGTTTTGTTCAGTCCTTGTTGGAACATCGTCTGTGTTTAGTGAATGTCAGCGTTTGAGCCCCGCGTGTTCCCGTGCCCTTGCGTTTTCTCGTTTGCCTGTAAGTTGATTTGTTAGCCTGACTTTTGATTGCCTTTGTGTTTTTGGATCCCCTACTCTTTTGTTTACACTTTGATTGTTTGGTAACGTAAATTAAAGCATTTTGGCACCACACCTGTCTGTCTCGCTTTCTTTCCCTGCATTTGAGTCCATCTCGCCTGCCCGCGAACCCTGACACCCATGCCAATAAAAATACTTTTTATCGGCTACCCAATAATATCGGGTAGAACTCAAATTTAAAGTGATCTGGAAAAGAGCTTGGACTAACACACCATGAGGATTAAATTAACAACAATTTGAATGACATTCTGAATAGATTCAGAATAATTATGATACATAGGTTAATTATGTTTTCATTGACATTCATTCAAAAATAATTGACAGTTCATGTGCCAAAAGATGTCCAGTGAGATACATTGTGCTGGCAGGAGTTCAAGGCTTATTTGAGATAGCTGCCTTGCAAGATTCAGAATTTATATTCATGATCACGTATGTCGACAAGGTCTTCATTGTGTATTCTGACCTGAGCGGCCCCCAGCGGAGGAACTCGTAACCTCTTCATGGCCCGCTGACGATCTCCTCCCTCCAACTCGGTGGTCACCAGTGTCTGGATGTACAACACACACATCAAAGATTCCATGCATGTTTATTGCCGGTCAGATAGCACATATGTATGCACCTCCGTCTCAGTGATGAGCTGCGTGATCTTCTTGCAGGTGTAGAATGGCGCCACCTCCACGTGAGCCACGCGCCAGTCCGCTCCACGAGAGGTATCCAGGATCTTGTCATGTTTCTTCAGGATCTTACGGAAACCAGTGAAGTTTAAATTCTGTGGACGGTAAAAGGGACGCAGTTGAATATTCAGTGGACTCTCTGAAATCAATCGCAATCAGTATCAGAAGACTTTTTGACCTTTGATTTGATTGGATATTGATTTTTTTTTTTTTTTTTAAGTATTATCAGTATTAATCTGCTCCAGAAGGTGGTACTGGACATACAGTTTATCAAAGCTTAATGTTCTGAACATCAGAAGAAATGCATTTCATGGACTATAAGTTGCTTATTTAGCCTGTTTTCCATTTTAATTGTTATCACTAAAATCTATAATGCTTGTTCTTGGTCTCTGGCCTCCCTAAAAATGCAAATTATACCCCAATAGGACTTTTTCCCCTTTTTCCTCTTCATTGCACATAAATGTGGCGAGTAACACTGAACTGTAAATTGTGCAAATAAGTGAGTTACCATACTCATACCTGGTAGTTCTGCAGCAGGATGAGGCTCAGGTAGAACTCACTAAAGGCTAGCTTAAGATCCTTGATGTTATGGTGCTTGCAACGTTCCTCCTGTGACAGGTGAAATACGGTCTTGCGTCTGCGTAGGCCGGGTGGAGCGTTGCTCTCACGCTGGGCGTCCAGCGAAGATTGCAGCTCATTCTGCAGAGTGGCAAAGCGTCTTTGGGCTTCTGCAAGCTTTTCTGTGGGAAGAAAAGACAAATCAGATGTGTAGTTTGATTTCTAAAGAAGCGTTAGGCTTAAATTAGTGATCGTGATGTATGACGAATTCACATTTAAAATAAAGTAACCAAAGAAAAATCCTTTTACATGTCCTGTCTGCTTTCAGTCCATTTGTTCCAGGAAGCTTTAGCACATAGAGACTATTAGCCTACTCTGCGATGATATGTGAGAGGAAATTATGTGGGTCAAAGCGAAGTTACAACACAGGGAGGGAAAGAGAAACGTGGTGAATCCACAATAAATTGAATTCAATCAACTTGTCCATGCATTTACTCTATAATAAAGCTTCATTTTGAACTAAATTAAGACTCTGATGGACTTTAATCGGGAATTGTGCATCTGGACAAATGTTATAAATCAAGCTGTAGTCTTACTGATTAACTAAATGAGTTGTGATTGTGTGTCGCAAATGCTAGCATTGCATATTATCTGATCCGCTTGTCACACTCTCTACATGTCACGTGACCTGTTTATGCCCTATTTGGACACTAATATTATCGGACAGGTGGACTCAGCACAAACATGTGACAGTTGTAAGAGGCGTGAGAAAGTCAAGGCCCTGATGCTGTGCTGTGGGAAAGTGGAATTCACACCAGCTGACCAGGCAGGGATAGGTTAATGAACCAAAATAGAAGGATGAGGTGGGTTTCGCTTTCCCCAGTATCATATGGAAATTCATATGGAGAAAATACGATCTCAAAACAGATAGTGCAGGGGGGACTTCCTTTGTAGAATTTTCAGCCAGTTGAGCATAGATTTGAGCGCAGTGCAGAACAGCAGCTTAAGAGAGGTCACAACCCCTTTCACAGGGAGCTGTGCTGAGGCGAAAATGTTATGTGAAGTCAGCACACAATTTATCTGCATGGCTCCGCTGCTAAGACTCACGCCCACCTAACTGGCATCAGATAAAGTAGCCACGCTGCCTTTGTAATTTAACCCTTCTGTACTAAGAGGATACAGGGAGATGTACTAACTGTACTAGAGAGGTGTGAATATGCACATGGAGGTGCCAGTATTACTATGTAAAATTTGGCATTACACCACAAATATACAAGATAAAATCTAAAAGATTTACATAAGGCTCACATCTATAATGAGATCTAATGCAAGAGCTGTGGAATTCAAAGCCTTGCTTATTTTAAAGATTTATGATAGAAATCCTCGGTGGCAAGGCTCCGGGGGTAGATGAGATCTGCCCGGAGTTCCTAAAGGCTCTGGATGTTGTAGGGGTGTCGTGGCTGACACGTCTCTACAACATCGGGTGGACATCGGGGACAGTGCCTCTGGATTGGCAGACCGGGGTGGTGGTCCCCCTTTTTAAGAAGGGGGACCGGAGGGTGTGTTCCAGTTATAGAGGGATCATACTCCTCAGCCTCCCTGGTAAAGTCTATTCAGGGGTGCTGGAGAAGAGAGTCCGCCGAGAAGTCGAATCTCGGATTCAGGAGGAGCAGTGTGGTTTTCGTCCCGGCCGTGGAACAGTGGACCAGCTCTACACCCTCGGCAGGGTCCTCGAGGGTGCATGGGAGTTCGCCCGATCAGTCTACATGTGTTTTGTGGATCTGGAGAAGGCATTCGACCGTGTGCCTCGGGGAGTCCTGTGGGGGGTGCTCCGGGAGTACGGGGTACCGAGCCCCTTGGTAAGGGCTGTTCGGTCCCTGTACGACCGGAGTTTGGTCCGCATTGCCGGCAGTAAGTCGAATTCGTTCCCAGTGAGGGTTGGACTCCGCCAAGGCTGCCCTTTGTCACCGATTTTGTTCATAATTTTTATGGACAGAATTTCTAGGCGCAGCCGAAGCGTTGAGGGGGTCCGGTTTGGTGACCTCAGCATTGAATCTCTGCTTTTTGCAGATGATTTAGTGCTGTTGACTTCATCAAGCCGTGACCTCCAACTCTCACTGGAGCGGTTCGCAGCTGAGTGTGAAGCGGTTGGGATGAAGATCAGCACCTCCAAATCCGAGACCATGGTCCTCAGTCGGAAAAGGGTGGAGTGCCCTCTCCGGGTCGGGGATGAGATCCTGCCCCAAGTGGAGGAGTTCAAGTATCTTGGGGTCTTGTTCACGAGTGACGGTAGGAGGGAGCGGGAGATTGACAGGTGAATCGGTGCAGCGTCTGCAGTAATGCGGACTCTGCACCGGTCCGTAGTGGTGAAGAAGGAGCTGAGCCGAAAGGCAAAGCTCTCGATTTACCAGTCGATCTACGTACCTACCCTTACCTATGCTCACGAGCTTTGGGTCGTGACCGAAAGAACAAGATCCTGGATACAAGCGGCCGAAATGAGTTACCTCCGCAAGGTGTCCGGGCTCTCCCTTAGAGATAGGGTGAGAAGCTCGGTCATCCGGGAGGGACTCGGCGTCGAGCCGCTACTCCTCCGCGTAGAGAGGAGCCAGCTGAGGTGGCTCGGGCATCTGGTTCGGATGCCTCTCGGACGCCTCCCTGGAGAGGTGTTCCGGGCATGTCCCACCGGCGGGAGGCCCCGGGGACGACCCAGGACACGCTGGAGAGACTATGTCTCTCGGCTGGCCTGGGAACGCCTTGGGATCCCGCCAGAGGAGCTGGTTGAAGTGGCTGGGGAGAGGGAAGTCTGGGCTTCCCTGTTAAAGCTGCTGCCCCCGCGACCCGACCCCGGAACAAGCGGAAGATAATGGATGGATGGATGGATCCTCTGCTGGATGAAGGATGAATTGAAGGAAGATGTCATCAAATACAGACAACACCTAGTATCTTATGTGTAAGAGTTTTTCAAAAACATTTTTTTAAGTATAAAAACAATCGCAAATTTTTCTAACATCTCTGCTAATGGAGAAAATAATGTTTTAACACAAAAATGACAGCGGGCAGCCAGTATGTAACATCAGTTGTACATCTGCACATTTACTGATGCATGCAACAATGACTTTTTTTGATGTCACAAGGAAGGGCAATCTGTGATACTCGCATTTGGTTGGCTAAAATAATTGATAAAATGTCTGCTCCTGTTTTGGGCAGCCACTTCCTAGAAATACTGGTTTTAACGTATGTTTTTCCTACTATTACACATCAGAAAATTTTAATTCTTTGTTTTTTCAATTGATCAATCAAGATTCTTGTCACTGGGATGAAGGTGTTCTCTGTCCCTTAAGTTTTTTTTTTTTTGGAAAGTGCTTTGGTGTTTAATATGATTTGCCTTGTAAATATTGTCAGTCACCTGTAAATAAATCTTCCTACTTAAGATGTGGAACCAGACACGAAATCAACCTTGCCCTCCTTTTCACCTGCAGAGTCTGCAGGGCTGATTATGTAAATGTGTGGTGGGTAGGCTTGAAGAATAGATTGGGCCGGCCATAATTTCCCTTTTACTAATGCCATTGGTTAGGTTATATTTCAATTGCTCATCTTAACAGTAGTCCTTTTTTTTTTTGTCTGGGAGGAAAAACGACAATTGAGATCTGGCATCTAATAATTCAAGTGGATAATGCGGCCAGTGATGAATTATGCCACATGGAAAAAATGAGTAGAGGGCAATGTTTGAGAAAAAGTTAGACAGAGGTTTTATGGTAATTACCTGAATAAAATGTATTGATTTTCAACAGCTCCTTCTCACATGTCTGGAAAAACCTCTCTTCAAATTTAGCGTAGTATCGCTTCACGGTGTCCTCATCTGTGACTGCAAGATAAAGAGAAACATAAAAATGTCAGTTTTGCTGTGTATCACGGTAACACAATAAAAGTGCGAATGGAATGGTTACACGTGTTTACTACAATTTAGTGCCTGGGTTTCCCATAACTCAACACAGAAACTCAAAAATATTAATAAAATGACATTCCTTTGGTAATCCATTTTATCAACTCATCAAATTTATAAAAAAGCTCATTCAAGAGGCATACATAATTGTGGCTGAACTGGAATGCTTTCTTCAAGGAGGAGAAGCTTATCGTAGGATAAAGTAGCCACAGCACCATATCTGATGGTAATGTCACCTCATAAACACCAGCCTCATAAACATCAGCCATAATAGAAAAACTGCTAGAAAGCAAAGCTTTCCATTTTGCAAAGTAATGAGAAAGACATGCCCCAGGCAGTCTGTCAATACCCTTATAGTATATGGTGCGTGTAAGGCTTATACACACACCTACATCCAAACAATACTCACACCCACCAAGCCTGATGAAAACATAAAAAACATTAAACAACATCCTGAAAGTCCAACAGCTTTACGAGAAAAAAATGATTTCCCACCTTCAATCCTGTAAAATAAACTACTCTGTACAGGAGCAAACACTCCATTCCAGAAGGGCAAATCTAATAAAGAAGGAAAAGGGAAGTTCACAGAGCAGCTGTAATACAAATTAACCTTTCACTCGATATTAGCTGTATTTTCGGAAAGAAAAAGCAGCGCATCTCTGATAAGATCACAAGTGTAATTAGAACAGCTGGAAATTAAAACTGAGCTGTTGCTACAGAAGGACGAAAAAGTATGTGAGCACCTTGTCCTAAATTTCTCGATAATTGGCCTTAAAATTTGGTTTGGGGTCAATTAAAATCACAAGATTAAACAAATGGAGTCTGTGTAATCCAATGCCTTATTAACAATTAAGTTCTCATTAAATACCATTCACCAGGACAAGAAGAAATTACAAAATTGGCCAATGTGAATAGTTAGCACTAGCAATTGGATTTAGTGCGCTAGCTTTTATACTTTTATGTACCAGTAGATGTACTTACTTTATATATACAAATATATTTGGATAGGATAGTACATAATATTTAAATACGGCAGCCATAATGTTACGAACTCCCACGACCACAAAAGTCATCATTTGTAATGCTAAAATAATAGCATACAATATAATATGTATATGCATATACAGTGGTACCTGTACATAGGAATTTAATTCGTTCCAGGACCTGGTTTGTAAGTCGAAATGGTCGTATGTCGAGCGGGATTTTCCCATAAGAATACATTATAACTCGTTTAATCGTTCCACAGCCCAAAAAACCTATGCTGAATCCTAAATAAATCAGGTACAATTACTAATGGCAATTACACATAGCAAAACAAATAAATTATAAATACAAATCGGAATAATAATATTATAATACAGGTAATAATAATAATAAATTGATGTAACGCATCAGGTTATAATGTGGCAGTTGTGTTTTGCATGCTGTTCCTGAACGCACCGTGTGACTGACAAAAGAGTTGGAGAGGTGTGGAAGAGTGGGAAGTTCTTCCTTTCTATTTTCATGTTCTGTTGTTGTTGGCGGGGTTGGGGAGCAAACGGTGAGCCGCGTTGTCTAGCCAGCTCAGTCACTCGCAGGCGACACTCATATTTTTCTATCATTTCCTTCTTTATTTCAATGCTAAGCGTCATCTTTTTTCCTTTTTTCACCACCTGCACTAACTTCCTTTGGACTCATGTTGATTTCTATCACAATAAAACAAAAGAACAAAGAAATTGCGACGCTGTCATAAATCGTCCTATTTCGAGCATGTCGTCGACTCAAAACCAACGACCATCGTATGTCGAGATACCACTGTAGTAATAAAATACTGGCAGTGTATAATTTTAAAAAATTATTAATATCAAAGAGTCTCTCAGCTATGTCGCATCAGTGTCAACAGCTACACTCGCTGACCTTTTGGCCATCTGATGTGCAATTTGAATTACTGACAGGCAGAGTCAATATCTCATAATGGAATGATTGTTCTTTTGCATTAGGTTAGGTTCGTGATGTAATTCAAAAGGTTTGAATGAAGGTTACTGCTGCTAATTGGTAATTAGAAAAAAGGGCTGAGGAAACGCTCATCATTGGGTTCTGAAAAAATGACTGAAATGTAGAAAAGCAGGATTTTGCTAAATCCAGCCATCAATTCCTTTTAGTAGGCTACCAATTATTCTGTCATTGGTTCTTAGCAACTAGAACCGATTCAATTCTGGGCACGAGGCAGAATACACACTGGACTGACATTCAATGAAAGATCGTTGCAGTGTGGATTTATATGTTTTCAAAATGTTTGTATCCTGGATGTGAAGGGGAAATAGCCTGAATATTCACATTACATTTCCTGGAATATTTTGGAGTAAATTCATACATTTCTAGCAACATTCACACTTGAGACTTGAAAGAGTGTGAGTGAGGAAATGGAGGATGAAAGCTTCATCTCGCTGATCTCCTGCTGACCCAGGACACACAGTGCGAATATGTGAGTGCGTTTCACCTCAGTGTCACATTCACGTGATATCGAAGAACAAAGGCAACTTTCGTCTGTGAATTCATCCGCTTCGGTTCTGATCTCACTATCATCTCCTCAGCAGCTGCATGAGCATGCATGAGCATCACTTCATTACGTCTTCACAGCTCCGGTAAATCCAATGAAACCCAATCACCTAAAGTTTTTAAATTCATGCAGTGATTACGGTGCATGGCATATCTTTAATTGAATCAACTGAGTGTTTCGTGTAAATGTCACATCTTCTATTTCGGCTGCACACCACGGCTCCTTATTAGTGCTCGGCTGGCTGATCGAGAGATTTATTTCAACATCTTACACCTGAGGGAGGCAGACAGTTTGGAGACGCCAACATTACTTCTGGATAGAATGGAACAAAATGTAATAAGAACCCTCAAATTACAATCTTATCTAATAACCAGAGATATGTTTCAATAAAGTAGGGTATGGTCTATAAAAGTGAATTTGTTTTGGTAGTTCAATTTAAAAAGTGCAAACTATATATTATAGAGATTTATTACACACTTATTAGAATCCTACCAAAATTAAAAAAGACTTCAGAATTGAACCACTGATGTACTAATTTTAGGTTTTCCACAGTATTCTGATATCCTGAGATGGAGATGCTTAGATCCTAAAGACACATTTTCTAACATTTATACTTCATTTGATGCGATTTCATATTTTAAATGTTGTCAATTTCAATTCGTTTGTGGGAGAAAGATGTAACAATCATCTTGCCAAAGTAGAATGTTTATTTAGTCTGTTTTTCTATATTTTGTTCCACTGACTACTCCATACAACTCTATTGTATAGCAATCGTCAGCCAAGTAGTACCTCTCTATCCTCTTCGCTAGTCAATGTTTAAAGGCTCTCTGCACTCCTGAATGCCCTGGCATTTGTTTCATGATGTGTGTGCGCATATGCGTGTGTCACAGTGATGATGGAGCACCTCAGAGGGGACCCATAATGGTTATGTCCCTCGAAGGCTTCATAATAGACATATATCTCTGCCTGCTTGTGCCATGGAGAGAACATTAGCGCGAGCAATCCATATGACAGCCATAATCACTTTGTCTTTACCTATTACTACCTGTGGACTGACCTGTGCTCTTGTGTAGGTATGCGTGGCATAGTCCTAACCTGGATCAACTCAAGCCCCAGATAAATAATAGCAATTTCATTATTATTATGATAATAATAAACCCTCAACAATGGTGCATACATATTTAGTTTGCGTTCATTTCGGTGAAAATAGTATTCAAGAATTGCTTCTCTACCAAAAGGACAATATGACAAAATACGTTCAGAATGTTGTGGTGACTGGTGATAATACATATTTTAAGAAAATAGCACCTTGTTTTTGTTTGCCATTTAGATAAACTGAGTGCATTTACACAGTAATTC
This sequence comes from Corythoichthys intestinalis, assembly GCF_030265065.1. Taxonomy (NCBI): domain Eukaryota; kingdom Metazoa; phylum Chordata; class Actinopteri; order Syngnathiformes; family Syngnathidae; genus Corythoichthys; species Corythoichthys intestinalis. Next base: position 36,002,966 of record NC_080401.1, read on the forward strand.
AGGAACTGACACTGGAATTCCCACCATGCCTTGTCGTGGCATTTTGTAAAATAATTTTGATAATTATGTATTAATTGCTTTTGTTAGTCGCTAACACAATTGTAGTGGCTATGTGTTTCCCACAATATTTTTTAGTTGTAACTAATTGCTTGTTTTTTTTTTCTAATGCACCATATATTTGTGGTGTGTAGTTACAGTGTATCACAAAAATGAGTACACCCCTCGCATTTCTGCAGATATTTAAGTATATCTTTTCATGGGACAACACTGACAAAATGACACTTTGACACAATGAAAAGTAGTCTGTGTGCAGCCTATATAATAGAGTTAATTTATTTTCCCTTCAAAATATAGCCATTTATATCTAAACCCCGTCAACAAAAGTGAGTACACCCCTTAGAAACTACGTACATCCCAAACTGTCCAAATTGAGCACTGCTTGTCATTTTCCCTCCAAAATGTCATGTGGCTTATTACAGGAGTGCTGTCAGCATTGCTGTAGAGATTGAAGAGGTGTCAGCCTGTTAGTGCTCAAACCATAAGACACACTCTATATCAAATTGGTGTGCATGGCTGTCACCACAGGAGGAAGCCTCTTCTGAAGACGGTACACCAGAAAGCCCGCCCGTCTCATCAGACTATAGGACATGGTTCCATTAATCCATGTGCTTTGTTGACATGTCTTCAGCAAACTGTTTGCTCATTTTGGCTTTTACTGCAAAAAAGGAGGCATTGAGTACGACAACAGCCACGTCATATGCAAGCCATGCAATACAAAAGTGAAATACTGCGGAAACAGCAAGAACCTGCGTGCGCACATTGCAAGACATCTCTGTGGTTGTTGGTACACCTGGATGCTTATGAACATGCTATATAGCCATTAAGATATTTTATTTTTATTTTATTTATTTATTTTTTTTCATATTTAGAATTGTCATGCCTTGAGTTGTGTTAGGTTTGTGCCCGAGTGTGTCTTGTCATGTGATTATCCATTGACTTCACCTGTTGTGGCCTGCTCCTTGTGTGTTGACCAGTCCACTGCCTCTTGTACCACCCACCTGGGCCTCATTGTCTCATTACCCAATGTCTGTATTTAAGTTCCCCATGTGCTGTCTGTTCTTGTTCGGTCATTGACTATTCTATGTCAATATCTGGTCCAAGCCCTTTTGTTCCTGTTCTTCTGATTTGATTAGAATGAGTAAGTTTTGATCCTCAAATTTCGTTTCGTGTTTTTTGTTGTACTTGGTGTTTTTGTTAGTTATTATTAAAACATTTTTAGGGTTTGCCGCCACCGTGCCTTGCTCTGCATTTGTTTCCCTGCGTTTGGGTCCTCCATGCCCCCACGCCTGAGAGGAGTCTGGCTGCAGCCCGCCTCTCTCAGTACCCTGCGCCGCTCTTCTCAGTACCCATCCCGCAGACAGGAAATGACGCAATACCGCAGCTCTCAATCCCCTCAGACCGGAAATGTCGTCAACCCTTGCGACGAAAACAAGTTACGTTATTTCACCTCTCGCGAAGAAAACACGGTAAGTGGCCGCACTGAATAAAAGTTTTTAAAAGCGTATGCATGTTTAAAAATGTTAAATAGTTAAACAACACTTGCGGTGAAAATATGAAGTGTTTATTTTGAGTTGAAAAGACCGTACTTATATCTAGTATTCTTAATGTAATTTAAATAATGTCTTCCTTTACTAACTGCATGTGACTTTGCTCTACTTATATTGTTTAATACGTACTGATGAATTCAGCAGCGAATTGGCTAATGCTGCTAATGCTTTTTACATTTTTCCCCCCTCAATGAACAGTCTTCTTTGTGTAGTTTTCATTATATTGCACTCTTATTTTTCATTATGTACATGCCTGCAATTCGCAGCTCGCTGTTTTTGTTGTTGTATGGTATTGTTGTTTTGCCTTCATTTGTTTTGTCTGGTCCTTTGTAGTTTGAATGTTGTCACATGATCCAAATAGGACAAGGTTGTAATTTTTTCTTGATATTGTTACTCTGCTTAGCTATATATTTTTTCATTATTATTATTTTTTTTTTTACTAGCTCCTTGATCACCACCCCATTGGGAAGAAACTAAATCACGACCCCCAAATGGTAGTCTTCCCATGCAGATACAGGGATGTCACACAGATCCAAATGGAAGTAAGTAGCATAAGTAGTAATGTACTTTAGATTTTGGACTGTGCTGAACACTTTTTTTTGATAGACATCGAACACTGTAAAACCCACTGTGCAGACAGGACCAATGGTGACAATATAAGACCATGCTGAGCTTCGTGGACGGTTCAAACTCATCCTGCCCAGGAACGGCTGGTATGTTTTTATGTCTGAGACAAATGTTGTGCTCAGTGGAAATCTGGATAGGCTTATTATTCCTTATATTAGTTAACAATTGGACATAATTGATTATTTACTCTTTGTTTATTTAACCAATCAACATTCTCATTAGCTTATGCAAATCTTGAATATAAAGAGGCCAGAAATGGTGTTGATTGTCTAAAAAAAGAAAGTTTGATTGACACGTGCTGACTTTTGGAACGTTGGCCTGAACAATGAAATGGAATCAACTGTGAATTTTGAGGATTTAGTTTCTCTAAAGAACATAATGTCACTTGTACAATTAAGTAAAATGTAACTTTTTGTGTTTGTTTTTTGCAGATATGAAATGCATATTTATAACTTGTCTAACAAGTAGCTCATTCAAAGGTATAAAAAAGTATTTTTTGGCGTGTGTAGGGTATTTTAACTATGTAGCCTACAGAATGCTTGTATGGGCTCGTGTAGGTGTCTGCGTACGTTTGTATTTATATAACATATGTCCGTGTGTATAGATTATGTATTTTTCAGGGAAGGACCATATTTGTGGCTGACCCCTATGTTGTTGCAACATGGTGAAAGCCTACAGGATGTGACCCACACATGCATTTGCCTGTAAGGCTGATTAGTAACAACTACAACTTGGAGCATTGGTTCATTTTCAAAGAACAGTCAAATCATAACAAATTAAATGATCCAAATTCCAATTATTTGTGGGAAGAAAAACAGATCCAATCGTGAGATCAGGGAACTATTGTTATCTCTAATGAAATTCAGTATCCATTCATATTGGCATGGCATTTCCATGATGATCCAGAATAGCCTTGTTTGGTTTTGAAGGTATGTTCCAGTCGATCCTTTTATGTTGCCCCTTCAATTAAAGCAGAATTGCACTCCAGATGATTCATCCAATCATTTGAAGCAAATTTCTAAAATGCCACTCTAAAATTGCGAATGTTTTGTTTCAAGGGCGTTGGCCCGGTCTCAACATTGGTAGGGACGAATATAATACAAGTAAGGTTGCTCAAAAGTTGGTGGGGACAAGTTTAGCATCCTGAAAAGTTGGTCGTGTTATGTCCCTACCGTCCCTATGCAAACCTACGCCCTTGTTTTGTTTGCATGAATCATTTAAACCTGACTGGTTGGTGTTCTTATGCATGGAAACACGTTTGTAATTGTTTAACTACTGTATTTAATATGAACCTATATTTTCAATTGCAGAAAACGTTGACAGTCAATCAACAGGGGGACATGGAAAGAGAGGATTGGAAGTGAAATAGAGGTATTTGTAAAAGTGTGTATATTCATTGATTCAAAACTTGAAGGAAGTGACTCGGTTAAATTCTTACGTTAGGGTTTTCCGGGACAGCCATAGGGGAAGGACTGTGGCATCTTCATGTTGATGGTAGGTGAGTTTAACTGTCCAATTTTGTCCTCTGTGATATTTGTATTCATTTATCCATTTGTAGTATGCTCTTTGCACTGTTCTGGATGCTCTCTTTGAGTTTAACCATTGTAAAATGAAGTTCACCGAATCATTCAAATTGGGCTACAAAATATCCTTGTCGTTATTCTTTATTTACACTTGTTTTTAATTTTTGTTAGACTGATATGCCAACTCTGAGGAAGTGGTGGTGTATATTGCTAGCGGACAATTTCAAACTTGGGTGCATGGTAAGTCTTTGAAACTGTTGATATGGCATTCATAGGAAAGTAGGTGCACAGCACCTTAATTCTTTGTTGGAAAATGTGGAATACTTATTTTTGTATTTTTTCAACTTATGTGAGCCACAGGAAAGAGTTAGCCCATTGGACAGATGAGGCAAAAGCATTACTGCAGGGTGAAGTGCCACCAGTCTATCAGTTACAGAAGTGAAATTTGAATATAATTGCTGAGGTCAGCTTTTAAAGACTTTTTAGTGTCCATTACTCTGACGCACTTTTGAACATGCCCCCCTTTATTCACTGATTTATTTTTAGGAAGAGGTGCAACCACAGCTCCTTCAAGTTCGTGGTGGCCCACTCCAAAAAGATATGGCGGGAAAAAATGGTAAGATTGTTTATATACCTAGTTTAATGCAATGCATGAAAAGAAAAATCAAGTATAAAATTAACAAAGCATCATTTTTATTTTACTTATGTAATATTCAAATAGCTCTTTTCTTTCTCTTTTCCAATGAACAGTTTTGGTAAAAGGATTGTGCAAGACAGCACAAAAGCCTCGGACAGGGCTAGGGGGAAAAAAAAAAATCAATGCAGTAGGAGTTCCCAAGCATCCTGCAGATGGAGGAGGATGATCACGAACTACAATGTCTTGGAGCCATTCAAGTTCTGTTTCAACCATCTGGAAGATGGATTTACCTTTTTTGAGGAGATTGTTGACTAAAGAAAATATCTATTTTCTCAATAATAATAAAAAATAATAAAACTAAAAAAATAAAGTTTACCACATCAGAACTGGTTGTATTGAGTTCATTTTTCTACACTTATGAATTAGTTGTTTTTTTTTTCTTTTATCCCAGATGTTAGTTGTAGGTAGTTTTAATTACCTGTGATGAAGGCGGGAGTGCTTGCCGAAAAATGTCAGGTAATTAAAACAACCTACAACTATTGTCTGGGATAAAAGAAAAAAAACAACTAACACATGACAACTTTTGTCATTTCTGTTTGAAATAAAGGTGCCTTTCCTGGAGCAGAAAGTTTATTATAGTTTCTGAATTAGTTAATTAGGATCTTCACCCACATGAATGAATTTAAGTAGCAAAATGAAAGACAAAATTGGTTTGGTTGCAACATTGAGAGAATATTACGTTTTTGATACATTAAATTGTAATGAAGCTATATTAATGTGTCCGTTCATAAAAATGTAAGGATGACAGCAATTTTGTAATTATTCTCAATTGGAGTATATTTTACAATTGACAAACTAAAGTACACACTGTGATAGGTCACAGGCGATCTTTCAGTCACTAATTAAACCTTTATTGCAGTAGTGTGTATTTTAATTTTGATGTACTGTAACCGTGTTTTTCATTTTGGTAAAATCAGCAGGCTTTAACAAACTGACCGCGCTTAAAGAGTTAATCTCCCGATTTCACCAAATCAATTTAAGGAGCATATAAATAAATTATTATTTAAATAATAATGAGTGATGCTGAAACCGAAAATAAAAGACGTGCGAAAAGAAAATAAACTAGTATTTACGTTCGAATGGACGCTAACTATTACGATAAAACCGGAAGCTCGGAGCTCGAGCGCAGCTTCATGTTGTCATTTCCGGTCTGAGAGCTGCGATATTGCGTCACTTCCTGTCTGCGGGATGGGTACTGAGACGAGCGGCGCAGGGTACTGAGAGAGGCGGGCTGCAGCCAGACTCTCTTGCCACGCCTAGACAACTGACAAGAATTCTGCATTTAACCAGGTTTGCACGAAAAAAGAGAAAATGTTATAATGAAAGCCATATGTTGTTCAAACATAAAACAAAAACATGTTCACTCACTTGAGTGCCGGATGCTGTTTCAGGAATGAATTTATATAAATGTACTTTTATGTCCATTTTGATTTGTTTTTTTCTAAAGTGATATACAAATATCACAATAATCGTCTGAAAGTGTAGTATCAGGATTAATCGGGATCAAATCGAATCATTACCTGTGAATCGTGATATGAATCATATCGCCAGATATTAGGCAATACACACCCTTAGAGACTAGAGAAGGTAATTATGATGCTTTATAGGAAATAAAATCTCGTTTTTTAATGAATACTTGGGCCTACTATGGTACTTGAAGACCAGAGTATTTTTGAAGTGGTAAAATAGGAGAACCACCACATTTAGTATTCAGATGATTTTGGAAGAGATGTATTAATATATAGAGATCCTTCATTTTTCACGGTTAATTAAATAAATAAATTTAAATATTTATTTAAATAAACTTTTTTTTTTAAAATCAGATGGTAATTGAGAAACCATCCATATGAATAATATCGCAGGAAAAGCAGCTGATTGCAACATGCAGGCTGATGCAGCACACAGACACAAAGAATTGTGCTGGCAGCCAGAAAAACAACTCTTGACTTGACCTACAGTATTCCCAAAGCAGGCCAGTTGTAGACGGCATCGGCCCTCCTCTACCTCCCCCTTGGCCGTTCACCCCGTCTTCTGTAGATTGTATAAATAAATGATGAGACAGCTTCCCCTGAACCAAACTACCCCCCACTCCTCCCTCAAAACGCACACATACATGCATTCACTTTACCCCCAGGTTCTTATATTTCCATACAGGAATTCTACCATATGACCCCAACTCACCAGCAAATAAATCCTTTCATAGAGATACTAAACTCACAACTGTGAAATGATTTAGTCACACACTCATTTTGAGGCACATTGGGAACATTCTGGAAAATAAAATAATTTGCATTTAAATTAAAATAGATTTCTTCCACTAGTCGTTATGCAGAGGTAGTTTTGATGATCTTTCAAATAACACAGAGATTCACATATTGTCAATAGAAAATACAAAATGACAATAGTTTGTATTCCGTGCTCGTAAATAAGACACTATTTGTCATTCCGCATTGACAGCACTACATTCATCCTATCTCAATCTACAAAATAAAAAAGGCGTATTCACAAATTGTACTGTACGTTTCACCTCCATTTAGTGAATTTTACGACATCTCTCTGAGTCATGATAGCAACACTGTACTGTGGCAAAAGAGGCCATTCCATTATGATTGCCATGGCTAATCTCTCCCCTACCTGCACATGCACAAGCAAAAGATAACTGTGCTACAACAAAAGTAGGACTGACTTCTCACTAGTCTAATATTAACCTACTGACTGCATAATATATGAAAATATATTTAACCCTTGTGCAGTATATTTTTTTTATACCTCTCGCAGTATTGGGGATGAAGTCTGGCGCCCTCTTGAGGGAGTGATAACAAAGTCATTTCTGAATATTTTTTTACTTGCGACGTCTCAAAATGTTCACTAGCATCAGACCTATCCATACGTATATAGTTTTTATTTATTTATTTATTTTGGATGCCCTCTATGGACAATAAAAGCAATAGTGTGCTATGAACAAAACTAACAATGTTGTATGTAATATATAAAAACAAATCCAAGTAGGAATATTTGATATCAGGTCATTAGAGGCTTGAATATGTTCATAAATTATAACATCAAATTTTTTGGGGAACTCAAAATTTTTTTACAATGGCAATTTCAAAATTTTTACCCCTCTCGCAGTATTGGGGATGAAGTCTGGCGCCCTCTTGAGGGTGTGATAACTAAGTCATTTCTAAATATTTTTTTACTTGCGACATCTCAAAATGTTCATTAGCATCAGACCTATCCATACGTATATAGTTTTTATTTATTTATTTATTTTGGATGCCCTCTATGGACAATAAAAGCAATAGTGTGCTATGAACAAAACTAACAATGTTGTATGTAATATATAAAAACACATCCAAGTAGGAATATTTGATATCAGATAATTAGAGGCTTGAATATGTTCATAAATTATAACATCAATTTTTTTTTGGAACTCAACATTTTTTTATAATGGCAATTTTAACATTTTTACCCCTCTCGCAGTATTGGGGATGAAGTCTGGCGCCCTCTTGAGGGTGTGATAACTAAGTCATTTCTGAATATTTTTTTACTTGCGACATCTCAAAATGTTCACTAGCATCAGACCTATCCATACGTATATAGTTTTTATTTATTTATTTATTTTGGATGCCCTCTATGGACAATAAAAGCAATAGTGTGCTATGAACAAAACTAACAATGTTGTATGTAATATATAAAAACAAATCCAAGTAGGAATATTTGATATCAGGTCATTAGAGGCTTGAATATGTTCATAAATTATAACATCATTTTTTTGGGGGAACTCAAAATTTTTTTACTATGGCAATTTCAAAATTTTTACCCCTCTCGCAGTATTGGGGATGAAGTCTGGCGCCCTCTTGAGGGTGTGATAACTAAGTCATTTCTAAATATTTTTTTACTTGCAACATCTCAAAATGTTCACTAGCATCAGACCTATCCATACGTGTATAGTTTTTATTTATTTATTTATTCTGAATGCCCTCTGTGGACAATAAAAGCAATAGTGTGCTATGAACAAAACTAACGATGTTGTATGTAATATATAAAAACACATCCAAGTAGGAATATTTGATATCAGATAATTAGAGGCTTGAATATGTTCATAAGTTATAACATCAAATTTTTTTTGAAACTCAACATTTTTTTATAATGGCAATTTTAACATTTTTACCCCTCTCGCAGTATTGGGGATGAAGTCTGGCGCCCTCTTGAGGGTGTAATAACCAAGTCATTTCTAAATATTTTTTTACTTGCGACATCTCAAAATGTTCACTAGCATCAGACCTATCCATACATATATAGTTTTAATATATTTATTTATTCTGAATGCCCTCTATGGACAATAAAAGCAATAGTGTGCTATGAACAAAACTAACAATGTTGTATGTAATATATAAAAACAAATCCAAGTAGGAATATTTGATATCAGGTCATTAGAGCTTTGAATATGTTAATAAATTATAACATCAAAATTTATTTGAGGAACTCAACATTTTTAGACAATGGCAATTTCAAAATTTTTACCCCTCTCGCAGTATTGGGGATGAAGCCTTGCGCCCTCTTGAGGGTGTGTAACTAAGTCATTTCTGAATATTTTTTTACTTGTGACATCTGAAAATGAAATGGAAAATGTTTACCCCTCTTGCAGTATTGGAGCCAAAAGTCACTCTTGGAAGTGTGACAACTAAGTCATTTCTGAATATTGTTTTTTTTTTACCTTCAACCACTAAAAATATTCACTGGCATCAGAATAACAGTCAACAAGTCACAACAACTAGAAGAATTTTGAATTAACAGAATCTATATAACTCAAACGCACAACAACAAACTACTGCACTAGAACAACAAACAACTCAACTAGAACAACAAACAACCAGTGAGCTTTTTTTTAAAAAAAAAAACAATTTGCACACTTTTTGGCCATGTTTTTGGCTAAAGAAAATGCCACATTTGCAGCTAATGTTTGATGCCCGTAGTCGGTTAATGCAAAGGCCACATTGCCCACATTTCTGGCTTTGTGGCGTGGCCACCACTGCGGGGTCCACCTGAGTAAAGAGGGTGAATGCATTGAAGAGAGACAGATCCAGCATATGATATGATATGGACATTGGCCATCGTAATGTCCTCCAGCAGCAAGAATATGTGGCAGATGCCTGCAAATAACACACACACACACAAAAAAACACATCAGATGATGTCAGATGACCAGAGAGCTTTGATGCAAAGTTTTGAAAAAGACATAACATATGCTTACCTGGTCCAAGTGATCGACTGCCGCTTTACACAGATCGTAGTCCAAAATAATCTTGGGCTTTTTTTTTTTAGACAATCTGCTGGATAATGTCGTCCGGGCAAAACAGATTGACAGTAGTCTCGGGGCTACTGATCCTGGCAATTGCAAAAAGCGTTGGGCCAGGCAATAGAATAGGGGGCAGGTTGAAGTGCCTCGAAACTTCATTTGTAGAGGACCACACAATTTCTTGGTTTTTGGCAAGCCATGGAGTGCTGACCTGATTCTGTTGTTGTTGCTCCTCTGCTGCTTCTGCTGTAACCTCCTCAAAATCCTAATCATCATCCTCTTCCTCCTCTCCTACAAGTGGCTCAAAATCTTCATCATAGTCTTGTGACACATCATCCTTTTCATCCATTGAGTCTGTGGGACATTCCTCCTCCAACACCATTTTTCTTGCCTCCTCAAGAAAAAATATTCTCGCCATCTCTGCTCACCAGCAGTCACAGGGAGTAAAATGGCCTTTGAGCCGTTGGACCCCATATAAAGTTGTTTACAAACGTGACCATTCACTGAGCCAATGGGAGGAGGAAAAAGTAAAACATTCTACCAATAAGAGTTGAGATTCAATAAACAACTGCATTTTGAATTCTCAAAATGTGTCACATCAAACACCTTTTTGCGCCCTGCAGACAAGGTGCTTTGAAGTGCATTCAAAGCCGCCTTCTGCAGACCTCTGCACGCAAAAGTACAAGCACACACATACGCACACGCTCGGCGACGTGAGAGTGCGCGTGCATGTACAAACGCACACGATTTCTCCCACAGTCGCGTCATAAAGTCAAACGTCACAAAAGTCAACTCATACTGTCCCATTGAACAGGCAAAGTGCGCGCGCACACACACACACATACCCACATACGCGCGTGCACACCCCCACCCTCACACGCGCGTGCACACACCCACTCACACACAAGTGTTCGTGAGTCCACACACTGGCCCGTTCGATCAAAGCTCAACATGAAAACTTCTTTTTTTGGTAGTAAGTAAATGCGTTTGACAATGAGGGATCAATCAAGAAAAATGATAAATAATAGTCTAGTGTCCCCTGCTGGATTTTTTGTTTTTAAGATATTCATCCAGGATCCGTTACAATCTCGTGTCAGTTGACACCCCGCTGAAGCCATAAATTGTGTAATCGTGGGAAATGCACTTTCACACACCAGGTGGCAGTGCATCAAAAAACATGAGAAATTGGGATTTATAATGGGAGTCAATGGGGACGAAAGTTGGCGTAATACTCTCTGCGTCACAAAAAAGTAGGCCTCCCACATATAATAATGACAATACCAATTTTGAAATTGTGGATGGTGCCATTTTGAAGGTAAACATGTTTTGACATTTTTTGACAATTTTCAGCCCTCTAGCTTATTTTTTGATATGCTTTATATATGATAATATGATGAGTAACAAAGCAAAACGCCAGGATTTGGCGCAATACTGCACAAGGGTTAACTTAGCGCCCAACATTAGAAAGAAACAAATGCAACACAAAGCCCACCACATACACCCGTACCTTTATTCTTCCGTCTCATCTTTTTTTTTTTTTTTTTTTTTAAAACAAAGTATTCCCATTGTGCCCTGCAGCCACAATTAAATTTCCAAATCTTGTCTGTGATGCAGGCCAGGTGAACATTCAGAATGCACACTCACTGGCAGCCAGGCTCAACCGCAGGCAGGCACATCACCAGTTCTTCTTTTTGTGTACTTTTTAAAGCGGCAGACTGCAAGGTCAGCAGGCCCTGAATATCAACCAGCAAACTGTGAATTGATAGACTGAAAATTGAGGAAGTGTATTGATGAGTTTATGTTGTCAAGACTAAATTGAAGAGTGAAGTAGGTCTTGTTTGTCGAGGGACATTTTTCTTTCTCCTTTTTGTGTGTATATTCTAACAAAGCATTTTTTTCTGCTTACATGCAATAATCCCGCATGAACAAGATCGATGAGGCTGCGGGATGTACAATCGATGAGTGGTTTAAGTCAGCATGTTTAAAAGAGGGTTAACCCTTTGTAGAACACGTGGCTTTTTTGTTTCTAAAATAAAATGTAGATATCAATTAATGATTCTAAGTTAAAATGACAGACATTTTGAATAATAAATATGATTACTTACCTTCTTTTTATGGCTAGGTTGAAACAAAAGCGGTTGCGCGACGTCTGTAAACGGGGGTTTTCGGAGTAAAACGGACAAATCAAAAAATAGTTCGGAGGCTTAGTGCGCAATGAATCTGCTATGGCAGCATATAGACATATTGTTCTATCAAGCACAACAGTTCTTTTGGCTTAAAATACAGCAGTTTATTTTAAAGAGGGGTGCAAGAGCAGAAACTGGGTTTTAAGCCTTGTCTGTGTTTTCCGTCATATATACATATATATATATATATATATATATATGTATATATGTATATATATGTATATTTATAGATATATTTTTTTCTCCTTTTTAACCAATCATTATCGAGTTATTCTATGCATTTTCTGTACATAGATACAATTATTTATTAATGAAATGCCAATAAAAACACAAAAAATAATAATAAAACTAATAATACAGAACTCATTAGTTGATTAAAAACAACAGGAACAAAAAAAAAAAAAAAAAAAGAATTTACCTAATTGCTTGCCATTGACAACGATAGAGGTTCAATCAATTTAAACTGGGAATCCTGGCTGTGAATGCTTATCTTTCAGTGCCATTGACAGCGCTAGATGTCCAATCCATTTTTACTGGTAGGGCTGGCAGTGATCTGTCGGTGCCAAACTCTCCCAGTCGAGATTGATCGGCCGTTTGGCACCGTCAATGGCAGCCAATGAGTTAATTGTGTGCCCTATTAAGGGTTAAGTGGGCGTGGACTCAAGCATAAAGGAGTTTAACATAACAGAAATCCGTTGCGTTCATGTCAATGTCCAGTTGTGACACATTTTTCTTTCTAGAATCAGACAAACTTTCTCAGAAAAAAAAAATCTGCATGTTAGTTTCTAGTTGTACTGTCAGTGGTTCATGACTAATATTCCTATTACCGCTACAGAAGTATTTTCATGGAATATTTAGAGCAACATCACATTCCTTCACAGAGCTGCATGGCTTAAATAAATAAAAGAGAGTAAATCCCTGTGACGACATCCCCCCCCAAAAAAAAAAAAAACGCAAGTGAGTGAAGAAGATAAGCACCAATGTCACAGTGGGCAAACTCAGGAATGACAGATCTCTCATCGAACCTTCATTTAAGAAAATTCCATCTAAAAGGGACCAGGCCTGATTTTAGGGGGGCTAGGGCTATCCTATACTTCAGATCCCAATAGTGCACAAACACTGTTGACTCCACTGAGTGTATCTATACAGTATATACGCGGTTCTGCTATGCGACTGCATGCGACAATATGGCGAAACAGACCTCTTAAGAGGCCACACAGCAGGTTGTTCTCAGCTAATTATGCACTGGTTCACCGAGCTGAAAAAATTACGCTTACGGGAAAGGAAATCAAATTACTCAATTAATGGATACATAGAGGAAGAAATAGCGCTGAGCTGCGAGTACAGTAGGGAGGGAGAAGAGGCTTGCTTGTGAGGGAAAAAGAGAACTAGGAGGTCATCGTCAAGGACGTTGTAAATTCACTGCATTTATATAAGATACACCTTTTGTATTATATGTCAAAGGGTACCACAACTAAGTTAGGAAGAACAGTGTCACCTGCTTCATGTGGAGGAGAACAAATAAGAAGGAATCCAACATAGTGAGTTCTTTCATTAGCCATGCTGATCTATATGGTCACACCTCATTTAGACAGCGATAATGTTTATGCTCAGTTTTCTCTTCAAACATGACTGATAATAACCTTCCCCATGTCCAGGAAGCACATATCAAGCGCTGCATGTCTCATTTCTGCACTGAATAATTCTGTTGTTTTTAGCTAACTATAGCATGCTAGTTCATATGGTCATACCTCATTATGAAAACAAAAATGTTAATGTTCTGGTCTCTCTTCAAACATGACTAATATTAATTTTCCCCTTACAGTAAGTTATACCAAAAGCTTCATATAACATTTCTGCGCCGAGTAACCCTGTTGTTTTTTTGCTAACTTTAGCGTCTCCAGCTACATATTTGCCTTTATCTTTCTCTCTCACCTCTCCAAGTGTTTTCCGCTCCAGTGAGGTTGTTAAAAAGATCCACACGCGACCAAGTGGAAGTGGTGAGGGCACCGTGCCGCATTCACACGGAAAATAGTAGGAGCCTGTTGGTGCCAAGAGGCCACAGATGAAGTCGTCAAGGTCGCAAGACACAAGGTCACCTGCGTTGCACGGGTAGAAATGAGACCCCTACTTAGCCTGAATGCACATGCCTTACCTAATGTTGAAGCCAATAGGTGTATTTTGGCATTCTTAATGTATGCAGTCATCTTATTTGAGTCTTTTACAAGCCTAAAAGATGGTAGAAACACTGCTTGCCTCTCTGTAACTCCACAACCGCACACTGTGCCTCATGGCATCCATTAAAAAATGTTTGAACAAGTACACAAGAGACGAGGCTGTGCTGTTGACTTTGCACAGCTTTGCATCATCTCTGTTTGCTCTGATCATCAACAAGAATAGTGAAAATGGAGCAGTCTTGATTTGTCAACTGGCAGGTGAATTAATATTAATTTACACCAAACTAGCAGTTCAGCCCACATGCTTTGACCAATTAAGACTACGACCGCTAAGAAGTCATGGTTCGCCCCAAAACGCGTTTTTTTTCCCAAAAACAAAACTGAAAATTCAAAATGTATTTAGCTAAGTCTAGTCAAGTCAAAAGCAGAGCAAACCCAAAAATAAACAATCGCACCAAAATTTGACAAACCATCCCCATTAATTTCCAATAGCAAATTCAACACCCACAAATATGTTTGAAATCACTCCAACTGATTTTCAACTCAGACCCACAAAAAATATTAAATAATGGACCAACAAAAAAAAAACCGCAGTTACCCTAAAAATCACATATTCTTGTTCTGAATTGGTGTGTGTTTATGAAGCAATTTGACAAACCTGATGAATGGCAAAAGGATATTAAGTGTCTGGTAATTGGTTCCCATTAAACACTGGATGAGACTTAATGAAAAGGGGACAGTGCAGCCTCTACAAGTATGTATCAGAGATGGGATGAATCTGATAAAATCTAATGAGAATTGCCGTATGTGTGTCAACAAAGGCAGCAAAAAGCGTAAGAAAAGTGTGCCCTCACTGCCTTCGGGAATGAAAATGAATATTTAAAGGAAATAATGAGAATACGGTTCACCGACTGAAAGAGAAAATCTGCTCTTCAAAAAAAGAAAATCACAAATGCACCTTCCTGCTTTTTGACAGCTATAATAACAGACAACCACCTGGTAGGAAGAAAATTGCTCTGCTCTAGCTTCTGCAAAAACGATTGTGTATGTAAGAGTGTGCACTGAAACACATGTATGCGTGAGTGAGCGTATGTGTGTTAGGCCCGTCCTCTTTTTAGCGGGCCTGTTGGCCAGGAGTGACATTGTCATTATCGACACCCGCCACCCCCCTCGTTCACCGTAGCCATTAGCAACGAGCTACGGGAGTTGGCCTGGCCACTGCGACAGCCAATCGCTGCCACAACACTCCATAGCTGCATGTTCGCATGGCAATGAGCAGGTGTTACCGCGTCTGGACACGACACTTTGATAAAAACGTGATTGAATGTGTTTGTGTTGATTGCTACATCAGATGCAGCCTCACTGATAAAGGCTGCGAGATTGAATCATATCGTGTTGGTGACAAAACAACAGCGTGAAACATGATGCTGAACACAAAACTGCAGGGTGGAAGAAAGCGATCACTATAGAAGAGGAATCAATAAGCGTTGATTAAGCTTGCTCAATGTATTGCGTGGCTGGCAACAGCACTTTTCTGTGTCTGTAAATCAATATTCAGCTTTCTGACTGAATGTGTGTATAACAAAGAAATGGAAGGAATGAGACGTCAACACCATTTGAGTCACAAAATGTCACCAGAAAATTGGTACAGAAAACAATTGGAGAAAACATAATACGACAAATCTCCACTCCAATGAAGTTCTGACACTGTGTAAAATACAAATAAAAACAGAATACAATAATCTGCAAATCATTTTCAAACTAGATTAAATTGAATATACTAAAAGGACCACAAATATTGTATGTTCAAGCTAGGGCTAGGGCGATCTTGACATTCATTTTTCATGTTGTTTACAATCACAATAAATAATGACATGTCAAATAGACAAATACAACTAAAATAACAAAAATATTTTGGGAAATATTCCAATTAATGTCCTCTCTGTGATTACCTGATTGACAAAATGTTTCAAACCCCCCCCAAGTCCACCACTCTTAAGAACAAAGGTTTTAATCAGGTGTTGTCAAACAGCTGATGAAAACATCTGTAGATGTGAACGGAACCCTAAAGAGGAGCAATTAAGCAGATTTAAAAGGACAGTGACACATGGCTCTTCTTGGCAGTTAATGACATCTTTACAATGAGTTGAAGTCCAATGAATGGTCAAAAAAGTTCAGAGAGGACGTAATTTCACTTCATAAGCAAGGATATGGATATAAAAGGATAACAAAAGGACTAAAAAAATTCTTTTTAAAATTTCAAGAGACACAATTGGGAGCATAGTCCGCAAGTTTAAAGCTAAAGCCACAGTGGAAACGCTACCTCGGCGTGGCAGAAAGAGGTTACTGTCTGCAACTGCTGTGCGATACCTGAAGCGAAAGGTGGAGAAAAATCCCCCAGTGATAGCTGAGGAACTATGACAGGACATATCATAGGAAGGTATTCAGGTTTCATCCCAGACAATAGGACGCACACTGCAAAATGATGGCTTCCATGCAAGAAGTCCCAGGCACACCCCCGTGCCGACTCCAAAGCACAAGAAGTATGCCAAAAACCATGTGGACAAATCACAAAGGTTTTGGGATACTGCTCTCTGGAGTGATGAGACCAAACTGGAAGTTTTGGGCCTTGTGGAGGAGAAAGAATGATATCTATAAAGAAAAGAACACCTTATCTACTGTGAAGCACGGTGGGGGGTTAGCCATGCTCTGGGGTTATTTTGCTTCTTTGGGTACAGGGAATCTTCAGCGTGTGCAAGGTATTATGAATTCAGTTCAATACCAGGAGACCTTGGACGCAAATGTAATGCCGTCATTGATAAAGCTGAGGCTTGGGTGAGGTTGGACCAACATCTAAGACATCTTGGTTGCAAAAGAAGTGCTGGAAGATTCTGGAGTGGCCATCGCAATCACGACACTTAAATCCCATTGAAAATCTCCGGTGGTACTTGAAGAAGACAGTTGCAGCACGCAAACCTAAAAATGTTAATGAACTGAAGGCCTTTGTCCATGAGGAATGGGCAAATATACCTGTGGATCACTGCAAGAAACTTGTGTCAAGTTATTATTCACGTCTAAAGGATGTTATTGTTGCAAAGGATGTTTTACTAAGTACGAAAGTTATACATACAGTACCTAAGGGGTTGAATAATTTTGTCAAAGAAGTAATCACAGAAAGGCCATAAATTGGAATATTCCAAAAGTATTTTGTTTTTTTTTTCAGCTGTATTTGTCTATTTGACATGTCATCATTTGATGTGATTATCAACAAGATGAAAAATAAATGTCAAACTTTCAAAAACACATCTAAGATAGGGATTGAATAATTTTGAACACAACTGTATGTATAGAGGTAGATAACACTTTCTGTGATACCTGAATTATTCTAATAAGGCTTTGCCTTCGCTTCTACTAGTCATGATTGTGTCCATATGGATTCGAATGTGTGTGTATGTTTGTAAAACAGCTATATTACAGTTAGTGGGTGAATTTAATCAGATCTGTAATAAAAGCATGGTGGGCTGATGGAGAAGTGTCCCGTGGGAGTTGCACCCCTCAAAGCCCACGGATCAAGATAACCTGTCACAACCCCGTCCCCACTTCCATCCCCTCATCCATATTGTATCCCATCTGCCATTAACGGGTGAACATTGTTTTAATCCCCTTTAGTGTTCTAGAAGTGAGCAGAATCCACACAATTTACATATGGTCAGACATGGCGACCCCCCATAATTTCCATGTCACCTGTCCCCCACATGGTTTGGGCTTGCGGGGCAATTTGAGGCTGAGCAGCAAATGATGGATGTGACAAACAGGGCCTTTCTGGCGGCTTGTCTAACCTCTGCAAAGCTGATGTGTTATTCATTACAACAGGCTGGAAATGTCCTTTAAGGACCCTAAATTGTCCCAGAGCTGAGCTCCACAAAAACGATTTTATTGTGATGGATGGGGCAACACCAGGGCTGGTCGTCAACAGGTATCAGCCTTAAGGGGGAGTTGTGCGCCAGTATGCACGGTATTGTCAGTAAAAGCATCCTAAAGAGTACCGTATTTTTCGGACTATAAGTCGCGTTTTTTTTCATATTTTGGCTGGGGGTGCGACTTATACTCAGGAGCGACTTATGTGTGGAATTATTAACACATTATTATATAATTTCACATGTTATTTTGGTGTTTTGCAGTGACACTGATGGTTTTGTAAAGTTGTTAGCATGTTCTTATGCTATAGTTATCTGAATAACTCTTTATAGCTATGGCCACGTTCGCGTTCTGCCTTTGGCAGTGTATGTTCAATTGTATTATTGACTTTTTTATCTTGAAATGGATGCATTAAGTTTGTGGCGCTTTCATGCCCACGTGAGGGCGCACTCGCGCTTGTTTACGTGGAGAAGAGTGCTCACACGCCAGAAGAAGACGGACAGCTACGTAGCTCTGAGTGAGTGAGTCAGTGAGTGGGCGAGTTACAGCGAGAGAGAATAGACGGCTGCGAGCCTACTTTCATTGTTTATGCTTTAAAATCATCTCTGCAGAGGCAACGCCTGCGTGTATCATCTTTTCTGTTGTTGTTGTGTGTTTTCCACCCGCGATCGGACACTTAGAGCCAGTTGTGTGGTTGTTTGAACGATGTGTTAATGATAGCGAACGCATGCTAACCTGTTACTTATTACTAATAGTACCTAATTACCATTTATTTACGTTGATGCGAACCTGTTTTCTATCGAGGACCAAATTGATTCAGCAAATTATACGGACGTCCAGCATTGTCTTTTGGGAGTTCGCTGTACAGCCAGGACCGAGCTGTAGCGTAGGACAGTATATTCCCATTTCGTTGTTCATGCACTGTACACTGTATATTTATTTAGCATGTTGTTCTCTGTTGTATTTTTATATTAAATTGCCTTTCAAGATGACATGTCTGTTCTATGTGTTGGATTTTATCAAGTAAATTTCCCCCCAAAATTCGACTTATACTCCGGTGCGACTTGTATATGTTTTTTTTCTCTTCGTTGGGCATTTTATGGCTGGATCGACTTATACTCAGGAGCGACTTGTAGTCCGAAAAATACGGTATTTATATACATTCACGACCAAATTATAAGTACACATTATGTCTAGGTGATAAATCAATTTAATGTTTTTTTTTTTTCTTCTTGCGGGAGATGTCTAGTACACATGCTGTCATTACAGCTTTGACTGGTTTGTTTTGTTTTTCAACTGAATACTATATGTTTTGAGTCACGTATTCAATCCTCTACAACTAAACAGCCGCAGAATTGACTGTAAAAAAACTTATCTTGACCAAGCAAAACTCAAACATAGTGACAAAATAGACAAAATTCCAAGGTCTGCAAAATTTTTGGCAAACGTGGCCATATTTTGCCCTTCAAAACAAGAATTACAACCTCCACCAAGGCTGACAGAGAAGATTAGGTTTGTGGCTGCCATATCAACATGTCAAATCTTCTGACTCATCGCTGTGATCACCATCTCCAAAAATGTAAACCAAGCCAAGTTTGCTTGTCGTTAAATATATCACTGTTGTTGTTTAAACTATTAAAACTTGCTATTGATTGCTGCTTATGATTGCACCTTCTAGTGTGCAATTAAGCTTGATTCCCAATTACATTTTCCATGCTTAAACTGTGTTTTTTTTAAATCTATGTTTGACACAAATTCAAGTACAACTTTCTCTGGTGGTCATCTTTATTTGCTCTTGATTGTTGTGACAAACTGAATTCTGTTGTGTTTGTCTGGCCATTGGCAGAGCTAACAGTAGCCTCAGGGTTCAGCTCTGTTAATGTTTAACAGATGAAAGCCATTGTAAACTTACACAGGGTCACTGCTGGGGCAGAATTGTATTTGTAAACCTCTACTTAAGCGTGCCACCTAGACATAGCATATAAACATGTTAGGCTACAAGCTTCTTTATCCTCCAAGGCCCAATTTTGTGGTCAGACCTGGCAGAAAGTCAAGTCTGAATCTAACTAAACAAACACTGTATGTAGAAAGCTAAGCTGCTTCTTTCAGTCTGCCTGTGAAAAACCAAGGCCCTTTTAAAGTCATCTGGCAAAGCAAATAGGCCAATGAGAGTGCAAAATTCCAGTGTTGGCAATCAGACTTAGAAAGTGTGATTAGAGCTGAATGGACTGTGGTATTAAAGGGACAGACACCTTTACCATGCGCTTGTTTAATAATTTGGGGGGGGGGGGGGGGGACAAACATTTTTCTGATGTGTAATAGTTGAGAGAAAAGTAATTAAAAGCCAATATTTCCAGGCAGTGGCTGCCTGACATGGGGGCAGACATTATATCAATTCTAGTCATATTTTAGCCAAAATGTTACTATTGTTTTTTCATCTAACGGCATGAGTTGAGCCAGAGCGTGAGTTGAGCATGATGTTTACTCTCGGTCCGTTCCCCATTGCATCCTGAAGACCGCGCTGACTGTGTTTTAGTTCCGCTTTACTTGGCATATTTCCATAATTGGAATTTGGATGTTTGTGAATTGTTCTCGAATCTTCCACGGCCAAATCGCGAATAATCTAAGAATTGGAAATTTCGCACACCTCTACTCATTATGAACCTGTGTTCAAGTCTATCAGTGTGTACAGTATATGTGTGGGTGTAACTGATGTCGCAAAATGGCTTCACTCTTATCCACGGTCCATAGACTTCATAATGTATTGAATAAATGCTTAAATCCCTGAATTCTTTATCGATATGGATGTAAAACAGTCTCGATTCTTGGTTAAAAGCAAAAAAAAATGGTAAAAGCAAAAAAAAAAAAAAAAAAAAAAAAAAACGCGCAGGTAGCATTTATTTTACATGAATATTGCGAACTATGAGGCTAGTCAGTATGGAAATTAGCGGCCGCCATATGTAAATAAAGAGCTTTTTCCATTGAAAATTCTTGTGAATAAATGCTTAAATCCCTGAATCCTCTATAAATATGGACTTAAAACAGTGTAGTTAAAAGCAAAGAAACGGTGCAGGTAGCATTTATTTTACGTAAATATTGCGAACTATGAGGCTAGTCAGTAAGGAAATTAACGGCCGCCATATGTAAATAAAGAGCATTTTCCATTGAAAATTGTTGTGAATAAATGCTTAAATCCCTGATTTTTTTATAGATATGGACGTAAAACAGTCTTGATTCTAGGTTAAAAGCATAAAACGGTGCAGGTAGCATTTATTTTACATAAATATTGCGAACTATGAGGCTAGTGAGTAAGGAAATTAGCGCCCGCCATATGTAAACAAAGAGCTTTTTCCGTTGAAAATGCTTGTGAATAAATGCTTAAATCCCTGAATTCTCTATAGATATGGACGTAAAACAGTCTGGTTAAAAGCAAAAAAAACGATGCAGGTGGCATTTATTTTACGTAAATATTGCAAACTATGAGGCCAGTCAGTAAGGAAATTAACGGCCGCCATATGTAAACAAAGAGCTTTTTCCGTTGAAAATTCTTGTGAAGTAAATGCTTAAATGCCTGAATTCTTTATAGATATGGACGTAAAACAGTCTTGATTCTAGGTTAAAAGCATAAAACGGTGCAGGTAGCATTTATTTTACGTAAATATTGCGAAGCATAATGCCAATGCTGTAGCGGCTAATTTTTCCCATTGATTTTTTTCACAATGCTTCAAAATGCATGCATGGTACATAAATATAACAATGACCTTGAATCCTCAAACAAATCACTCCTGAGACAATCCTTCCTTTTTGTACAGTGGGGAGAACAAGTATTTGATACACTGCCGATTTTGCTGGTTTTCCCACTTGCAAAGCATGTAGAGGTCTGTAATTTGTATCATAAGTTCTCTTCAACTGTGAGGGACGGAATCTAATACAAAAAAACAGAAAATCACGTTGTATGATTTTTAAATAATAAATTTGCATTTAATTGCATGAAATAAGTATTTGATACATCACAAAAATCTAACTTAATATTTGGTACAGAAACCTTTGTTTGCTATTGCAGATACCAAACGTTTCCTGTAGTCCTTGACAAGGTTTGCACACACTGCAGCAGGGACTTTGGCCCACTCCTCCATGCAGATCTTCTCCAGAGCCTTCAGGTTTCGGGGCAACACGGACTTTCAGCTCCCTCCATAGATTTTCTATCGGGTTCAGATCTGGTGACTGGCTAGGCCACTCGAGGACCTTAAGATGCTTCTTACGGAGCCACTCTTTAGTTGTCGTGGCTGTGTGCTTTGGGTCGTTGTCATGCTGGAAGACCCAGCCACGACCCATCTTCAGGGCTCTCACTGAAGGAAGGAGGTTGTCAGCCAAGATCTGGCGATACATAGCCCCATCAATCCTCCCCTCAATACGGTGCAGTCGTCCTGTACCCTTGGCAGAGAAGCAGCCCCAAAAAAATGATGTTTCCTCCTCCATGTTTCACGGTTGGGATGGTGTTCTTGGGGTTGTACTCATCCTTCTTTTTCCTCCAAACACGACGAGCCGAGCTTAGACCAAAAAGTTCAATTTTGGTCTCATCCGACCACATGACCTTCTCCCATTGCTCCTCTGGATCATCCAGATGGTCAGTGGCAAACTTCAGACGTGTCTGGACATGCACTGGCTTCAGCAGCGGGACCTTGCGTGCGCTGTAGGATTTTAATCCATGACGGCGTAATGCGTTTCCGATGGTTTTCTTCGAGACTGTGGTTCCAGCTCTCTTCAGGTCATTGACCAGGTCCTGCCGTGTAGTTATGGGCTGATCCCTCACCTTCCTCATGATCAGTGGTGCCCCACGAGGTCAGATCTTGCATGGAGCCCCAGAAGGAGGCAGATTGACCGTCAACTTGAACTTCTTCCATTTTCTAATAATCGCTCCAACAGTTGTTACCTTCTCACCAAGCTGCTTGCTTATTTTCCTGTAGCCCATCCCAGCCTTGTGCAGGTCTATTATTTTATCCCTGATGTCCTTACACAGCTCTTTGGTCTTGGCCATTGTGGAGAGGTTGGAGTTTGTTTGTTTGAGTATGTGAACAGGTGTCTTTTATACAGGTAACATGTTCAAACAGGTGCAGTTACTTCCGGTAATGAGTGGAGAAAAGGAGGGGTTCTTAAAAAAGAACTGAGAGCCGAAATATTTACTAGTTGGTAATGTATCAAATACTTATTTCATGCAGTTAAATACAAATTTATTATTTAAAAATTATACAATGTGATTTTCTGTATTTTTGTATTAGATTCCGTCCCTCACAGTTGAAGAGAACTTATGATACAAATTACAGACCACTACATGGCTTGCAAGTGGGAAAATCAGCAAAATCAGCAGTGTATCAAATACTTGTTCTCCCCACTGTATATAGTACAGCTTTCGTACTTTTTCAACCTAAATCCGGCGTTAGATCGCCGCTCGTTACCGACTGCTAATAAATGAAGCGCAGTGTTGGACAGCCCCTTTCGGGAAGGCGTGACGCAGTGAATAGGGAATGTTTCATGCCAATATATTATTAAATCTATGCGCGGTCATTTTTGTTTGTTTAAACTTTTTCTCCATTATCAGAGGTCTAAAATAGTCATGATTTGCATCCTTCAATACTTTGAGCTTCTGTCTTTCACATGAAGAGCACTTTTCCTAGGTGTCGCTTGCCCCTTTGAGGGCTGCAAGCTGTAAAGAGAAGTTAGAGACCAGCAAAGACGGTTTATGCACCTTTAAAGGACCTTAAGCAATTTTAAATCCACTTTCAGGTAAAACCAGTGACTTTTTTATGTGGTGAAATACGTAACTATATAGTCCAGATAAAGTGATCATGTCTCATTGCTTGTACAATCTCGCCTTTAGAAATTATGTACTGTAACTAACCATCCAAGCGCTTTTCAAACCTTACATCAAAGACTGGTAATATAAAGCAGATTTTAAAATACAATTCATCTCAGTCATCTTCTAGATGAATGCACAATCAAGACAATTTAATGTAAGACTGGACATAAAAAGCCTAATTGTAGTGACCAGTCTTACAGCTCATAAGCTACAAGATTAGTACTTCCTCAACAATTCCTGCTTATTCTCTGCAGATGCGTGTGCATCATTTGAGAGTTGATGGGTGTGACTGTGTGCACTACACTTCTAATGGGCATAGTTCTCATTGTGCAACCTAGGATACGGCTGAATATCAATCCAGAGAATTTTATTATATCCTGTCTGTCACTGAGGGACCCTTTAGCTATTTCTGAAGTTTACCTCTTCAGTAGGATTTGGTGAAGTTTTGAATCAATGAATGAAGGGTGAGCAGGGGTAGACAATAAGGGAGGGCCAGTGGCATTTGAAGCTCACTGGTCCCACTATCAAAACCACTGGCTCTGGTCAATGTGTCAGTTACTGATCCCAATAATTACGAAAAACAAGAATTTGCTTGTTTTAGGTAGTTTTAATGAAAAGTGCAGCAAAACCGTGCAAAAATATAAATCTAATGCAAAAATTCCCATTCCAATTTCATAATCACTCCAGTACTGCGAATTTTTTTCTTGAGAGCTCCAAGGGGGAGGCGGGCCTGATGGAGAGCCTCGTGCCTGGGTGAAGCTTTCCTGTCTTCCCCTTGCAGCCCTCTGAGAGTCTCCCCCAGCTCGGCTGTCGTGGCAACAATTTAGAAGTCAAAGAGATGGCAATAATGGCTTACGATTTCCAAGCAAGACTATCATGCAAATGAATTATCACTTTATGTTAATACTACAGGTTTCATACTCGTTAACTTTTCTCTAACTTGCTAGACTGCATATGTGGGCATTGATCTGCACACCTCACGGTAAACCTCATTTTGTTGTCTCATCGTAGCCGAGCCAATTCCAGCAGTCTCGCTACTGGGACTGAACTTTCTCTTTTCTTTTCATATTGGATTTCACTTTCCCTCAACTCCTCCAGTTACTTTCTCTTTCTTGAGTAGTCTTTTTTCCCCTCGGTGCTTGGCCGGGTGCTGGGTGTTTGGGACACACGTCGTCTTGTAGTGTAACGTTAGGTGAATACTGAGATACTGACAATCAATCAGCAGCAGGAATCAGGTTGTGCATGTTAACGCGGGAGCGGGCGAGCGAACGAGCTGTGCTTACGGTCCACGGAGCGCAACGGCTGCGGCATAGACTCTAAGGTTGTCTTTGATCTGGATAGCGTACCGTCGTCAAAACACGGAATCACCCGGATTTAATGTGAAATAAAGATTTTGGGGGAAAAAAATCGACACATTATTTTTACTGACCCAGTGATTGGAACATTCTGGTGGCCCTGACCGTTTTAAAAGTACGTCCGGGCCACCAAGCCATTTATATTGCTGACCCCTGGGTGAGGGTAAAAAATGAGGAATTGGTGGCTAGGTCAGAATGGTCTTGACCTCTATACAAGTAATATTGTATTCTAACTCACATCAGGGAAAGCAGCATTTCCATCAATTGAAGAGCCCTTGCCTGAATTATGGATATTCCCTCAACAATACAGACAACAGATACAGTGCACACACACAGGTCTGTTTGTCTAAACTCCATAATTTAAGATGTAGGTTCATGCAATATTTAGTTAAATTTCATCCATCCATCATTGCACACAGCTCACGCTCATGACCAAACTTGTATAAAAGAGGGTCAGAGAGCAATATCAAAATAACATACATGCTGCAATGTTTTTGCAAGCTTGGCTTGTCTTTGTACAAGAAGCATTGTGGGAATGCTATAGATGTGGAATAAATGTGGTTATTTAGGTAGTACCTAATATACGTTCTTATTTGTATTTTTCTCAACACACAAGCACAATGCAAAAGACTAGCAAATTAGGTGACAAAGGCTTCAATGACCTTGGATTATTACAGAGGCACCTGGGTGTGAAAAGATAAGAATGATAAAACCAGAGAATAATGTCACACAGTGGTGAGGTCCTGTCGTGTCATGGTCATTTCCTGCTTTATTTTGTAAGTCTCACCCTCCTTGTTTCAGAGCACTTGCCCTTCCTCTTGTCACCTAATCACCTATTGTTTTCACCTGTTCCCCATTACCTTCTGTGAGTGTATATATAGTCAACCTCCCCTTTGTTTTCTGCCAGAGTGTCATCGTCTACCGTCGTGTCACCCCAGCTCACTTCTTGCTCACAGCCATAGAAGAAAATCCGATCTTGAATCTTTTGTAAGCATTTCTTAGTTTGTTTGCTACCTTTTGTTTTTGATAACATTTTTGCCTTCCTCAGTGAAGTGATTTTTTTTTTTTTTTTTAAGAACCTGCCTTCTGATTGTGAATCTATTGTAAGCATTTCTTTGTTTGCTACCTTTTGTTTTTGATAACATTTTTGCCTTCCTCAGTGAAGTGATTTTTTTGTTGAAGAACCTGCCTTGTTTGTTTTTGCCTTGAGAGAGACATTGTTGAATAAATCATTTTTGTTAACCAAGAAAACTCTGCATCTGGGTCCTGCCTGTAGTCCAGTTCTGACAAACAATTGAAGCTTTAAAACAATTTACAGTTTCTTCAAACATATTTTTCAGTATTTCAGTAGTGATAAACTTTGCCCCAAAAGTAACTGTTATGTGACAGCACAATATCAAGGTTCAAAGTGACAAAGTTATTTTTTTCAAGTTAGCATTTTGTACTAGCCTGACTCCTTGTGCTTTCTTTATATATATTAGGGCTGTCAAATTTATCGCGTTAACGGGCGGTAATTAATTTTTTTAAATTAAACACATTGAAATATTTGACGCAATTAAAGCATGCACGGAATGGCCCGTTCGTGCGTTGCCTCAAACAGTTTACAATGACGCCATTTTAGCACATTGAGAGCGAAAAGGCAGAGAAATGCGAGTGGACACAGGCGTTCATTGGCCATTTGCAGCCACTACTGACAGTCATGGTTGCCCAACTTCCCATCATGCATTTGGGCGGAGCAAGTGACGATCTTTTTCTTAACACAACGCAGAACATATTGTATACCATTTGCATCCACTACTGACAGTCATGGTTGTGCAACTTTCCATCATGCATTTGGGCGGTGCAGGAGACGTTCTTTTACTTAGCACGCCTAGTTGAACACAACGCAGAACATACTGTATACCATTTGCAGCCACCACTGACAGTCATGGTTGCCCAACTTCCCATCATGCATGCGGAACAGTTAAGTCGCTTCAGTACCATTTAGTGAAAGCACAACAAAAATAATATTCCTATTTCACAAAAAGAAAAGCGCTCGATGCAAAGAGAACTGGCATTCCCATTAAAAATAGCTTTGCAAAATACACATAAAACTTACTCAGATTTTGCCTTGGCTCGATCTCTAATTATTAATTTAAAACTCACCATTGACACCTTGTGGTGTATTTCAATCACTACCTTATGTAGTTCAAGACACTGTGGAAGAACGGCAGGGAGCCCGATGTGACGTCACCGCTCAGCGACGTCAACAATGGCGAGCTATTAGTTTATTTTTTGGTTGAAAATTTTACAAATTTTATTAAAACGAAAACATTAAGAGGGGTTTTAATATAAAATTACTATAACTTGTACTCAAATTGATCTTTTCTTTTAGGAACTACAAGTCTTTCTATCCGTGGATCCCTTTAACAGAAAAAATGTTAATAATGTTAATGCCATCTTGTGGAT
This sequence comes from Corythoichthys intestinalis, assembly GCF_030265065.1. Taxonomy (NCBI): domain Eukaryota; kingdom Metazoa; phylum Chordata; class Actinopteri; order Syngnathiformes; family Syngnathidae; genus Corythoichthys; species Corythoichthys intestinalis. The sequence goes on from NC_080401.1 coordinate 36,030,660, forward strand.
TTATTGTTATAATAGACAAATACAGTACTTATGTACAGTATGTTGAATGTTTATGTCCGTCTTGTGTTTTATCTTTCCATTCCACCAATAATTTACAGAAAAATATGGCATATTTTAGAGATGGTTTGAATTGCAATTAAATACGATTAATTAATTTTTAAGCTGTGATTAACTCGATTAAAAATTTTAATCGTTTGACAGCCCTAATATATATGCTTGTATTTTTATTTTATTTATTTTTTTGATAATTGATTGATTGAGCCCCGACAATGGCAGACTGTGAGTTGAATGAGTGAATTATAGAGGGTTAAAGAAAAAAAACTTTGCAACAATGGAGTATGATTTATTCTCATTAGAATTTGAGAGCTAGAGCAAAAACATTTTATCTGTAAAAACACTTCAATATAGTGAACATGATTTACATAATTGCAGCACTTATTAAGCCATTAGTGGGAAATTGAGCAATGCCACACCCACTGAAAGAAAAGCCAGTTGTCAAGGAAACAAACTGAGCGCAGGTTCAGTGGGTGCGTGTCACCGGCCTTGAAAAGCAATCACGACGGGAAGATTGGGCGGAGGCTACGGAGGTGTAGTGAAAGGGCAGAAGGGAAATACTTTAGGAAGGTGCAGATTTAAGGACAGGTCAATTCGCTTGACTTTACTCTACAAGCACGCCTCAACGCGTGTTATAAAATAAAATGTCATAACAATGTGTAGAGATGGACTGTGCTTGTCTACGCTCCGCTGGCTGGCCACTGAGTCCATCAAGTTTAATAACTTCATCTATTTGTGCTATCTATTTGTCATAAATCTCTCTTTGGATGGTAACTCGGCGGCCTTCCTATTTTCTGTTATTATTTTATATCAACATTTTTCTACACTATCCTCTCAGCAACAGGCTACATTGCAAGTAAGTCACCATCACAATGTGAAGTCCTAAATCCTCACCTGCTTGGTTTGGAGTCTGCGTCATGGAAAAGAAAGTACATTGTGGAAACTATGGCCTCAAGACATACAAAAGTTCTGTATTTTTATTGCATACTTCTATTAGGTCTGTACAAAATAGTGGCAGTGATAATAAATTATAATATGCACACAACACTCAAGGGTTCCAAAAGAGATTATGTTCACTCATTATAATGTAACTTACTTCTGTACTCACATACAGTATTACAATGCAAATGCATTCACTGTGGGAAAAACACTGAACAAGCAGAGCACTTATGCCGCCACTTTGTCAAGGCCACTGAGAGATGGCAGTATCCACGGCAACTGGCTAGCATCGGAATCTCTTTTAAACGCCTGTTAGCCAATCACAAGCATCGACTACCTTACCCAGTCACAATAGATGCTTCATCATAGGCAACATTTCATTGTGAAACTGTTCGACCTTTTTTGTTTATTTTCCTAAACTCTTGCTTTAAAAACAAATTTCCCAGACTTGGTCAATTCTGCTGTTGATATGAGATACTGAGAGCTTATTTCTGAACCATTAAACTTAATTTCATAAATTTTATGTTGTCTTCAACACTCCCCTCTAAGACTGCGGCAGATGCCAGTTAAATGACCTTTCCCTGTGGAAAAATAATAAAAATGACACTGTCTCAAAGCTGTGAGGTGTGAAATGGTACGAAAATAAAAACAGCACAGCAAGATATTTCAATATTTCCATTATGTTCCTGTGGGAATCGGCTCGCTGGTCATTCAAAGTATCTCACACATACAAAAGTACATGTTAAATATTCGAGTAAGGCAATCTGTAAGCCTAACTATGTTTGGCAGCTCTTGTGGTGTTCCCATTCTATAAAGCGTATGATCCTGCAGGTACGCAGGAAGCAAATCCAACTGGGATTTCTTACCTACTCGCTGTGATCACATACAAAACTGCTATACCCTACGAGAAAATCTTTACATTGATACTTGGAAGTGCCTTTCAAACAAAAGGAAACTGGAAGAGTCCATGTTTGTGTTGAACGTAATAAATAATATTACAAAAATGTATAAATTAATTAAAAATAATTTTTAAAAAATCAACTACAAAATATATATTTAAAAAAAAAAACTATGGCTGATCTGGTTGACGCGGGAGAAAAATGTGTTAATTTTTTTTCTTAGCTTTTCTGATTTACGGTATTTTTCGGACTATAAGTAGCAGTTTTTTTCATTGTTTGGCTGGGGGTGCGACTTATACTCTGAAGCGACTTATGTGTGAAATTATTGACACATTATGATATCATTACTATTATTTTGGTGTTCTAGAGTGACACTGAAGGTTTGGTAAACTTGTTTGCATGTTCTTTATGCTATAGGTATCCGAATAACTCTTAATAGCTCTGTTACATTAACCTACAGGCCACGTTCGCATTTCGTTTTTCATGCATCATGTAAGATTATCATACTGTACACTCATTCAGCATGTTGTTCTCTATTGTATTTTTATTTGAAATTGCCTTTCAAGATGACATATCTGTTCTATGTGTTGAATTTTATCAAGTAAATTTCCCACAAAAATGCGACGTCTACTCCGGTGCAACTTATGGGTTTTTTTTTTCCCCTCTTCATTCCTCTCCATTCATTTTTGGGCTGGTGCGAATTATATCCAGGTGCGACTTATAGTCCGAAAAATACGCTATTTTTACAATAGAATAACATGCAGTTTATTGTAAATGTTATTGTTCCGAGATCTTTTTTTTTAAGCAAGTGAAAAGAATTCTAGATTTTTTGGGTACTAAAAATACCAAAAAAGGTCATGACTACCGTATAGGCTAGAAAACAATTACACTGTGTCCAGTACAGTGACAACAAAAACTCTTAGAATGATTTGAATTAGGGGTATCCCGATCGCATGTTTTTGCTCCCAACTCCAAGTACAAGTCACCCGATTTTGAGAATCAGCAGATACCGAGTCCCGATCAGATTCTGAAAAAAAGTGTTGTCCAAAAAAATGTTTCTAAGTTTAAACATGTTACTGTCCCACCGTGCCGCCTTCATCACGTGAATTATTTTTTAAACAAGAATAACTTACAAAAATGCTTGTCTTTATCAAATGCTTCATTGAGTGAGTCCACTCAAATCTGCTCACGCTGTTGAGAACAGCCTCTCCCTTACACAATGGTTGCCACACCACTTTACCACTAGTGTTTAACAAACTAAATGATGACTGACAGAGCTGCGCCTCTGAAGTAGGGCTGTCCCAAACGACTAATTTTCTCCCTATTAGTCAGCAGACTATTTTTACGATTAGTCGACTAATCTTATATAATTTAAATTAAAAAAAATTTTTTTTAAACTAATTTAGCAATGAAATTTTTGTTGACGCTTATCAATTCACAAAAACATTTTGGAACGCTTACATTCTTTATTAAAGTACAAATAAACAGACAAATAACAATAATAAATTACATATAAACAATGAGTTCAAATGCTGATAGAACACTGACTTCACCTTTCCAACATGATTCAAAACAATTCTTAAAAAAATACCTAGCATAAATATTATAGTATAGTATTATATATAATAGTATCATAATAATTATAATAATTATTCATTGCCAATCAGACTTTTCATAAAGGGTGTCATTTTAAAGGTATTCTTAGTGTAGAATCTGAATTCTGAAGTATGTGGGATTAACTCCAGAAATCGTTATTTATATGACGAACATGACATGCTTTTATTTTGAAATGTTCACCGGAAGTATGTTCGCTAAAGCGTTAACTTAAGCTTTACACTCCGCAAAAAAGCACTTTTTGTCATTGCATGTGGTGTCAGTGATAGATTTTTTTTTCCATTTGCAAATGTTGTTAACCAGCGATTTTTCATGTTTGAAGTGTCACCTTTTAACCGCAAATTTTGGAGAAGGCTGCCTGTTTCATAGCAGGCTAAAGTATTAGTCTTTTTTTCCCTATTCACCTCAATGTAGCAATGCTAACATATATAGTGTTTAATATAGATGTGTTTTCTTATTTTGTATGTCTGAAGTTTAATTCTACAGCGTGTTGATGAGAGAAAAGAACTGGAGTCTCATATGCCATCAGCACGCACGCACAAATCATTCACGGCCGACGAGCAGCCAAGCTTGGCACTGAAGAGACAGGACACAACAGTGTACCCTCCTTTGTTTCTTTAAGAATAAGTCAATGTTTTGGACTCTCTGGTGTGCTTTTTTGGCTTTGTGCTGCTTTCCCCGCTTGCATACCAAGCGTCCGACATTCTGAACTTTCCACGCACATATTTTTTTAACCCTTCATTAACCGTCGACGGAATGTTGTGCTCGTCGACAGATTTATGTCATCGATGACGTCGACTATGTCGACTAGTCGGGACAGCTCTACTCTGAAGAGAGCGCTACCAAGCTTCCCTGGCAAGATCTAAGCTTCAAACCTGTCAATCATCATTAACTTTAACAAGTAAACTCCAGTGCACTGCTGACCATGAAAAGCAGCTGGAGGGAGAGTGACAGGCTGTACGAGCATGAAGCAGAAAAACTTTTTTTTTTTTTAATTAAAAACCCGATCCTTTTCACCTGATTCTGATCATCTGAAAAATGGCGTGATCGGCCTGATTTCAGGAAGAAAGTTTATCTGAGTAGATTTAAATGCATCGAGTCCAAATTTTTTCAAATGTAAGAGAAGAAAGCATGAAAATATTTAGAAAAATTCCAAATAAGCCAGAAGTACCCCTTAAACTGGAAAACAATTTCAATGTACCCTGTACAGAGATAATAAAAAATACTTTGAATCATTTAAATACAAAGTTTAAAAGAGAATATTTAATTTTATTGCAAGGTAGCGAAAAAAAAAAGTGAAAATTATTTGAAAATTACCAAATAAATCAGAAGTACCCACTAAGCTGGAAACCAATTTCAATGTGCTTTTGAATCCTGTATAAATATCGCATTTGAACTGATTTTGTGGCTATTTGTTGATTAATCGCATAAGAAATATAAACTCGTGCTTCTTCCTGCCACTCTGTGGTCAGATATATTGACTCTTGTGATTTATGATGTAGATTCCTACTGTACTACATTGATTTTGACAGGTGATTATGTTGTAGCTAGATATATAGTATATCGCAGAAGTGTGTATTGAATAAACCGAGCGGCAACATTGGCAAACATTGAGCTGTCAATCACTTTTTATTGCCTGCACCTTAATCCATTAGGATTGACTCAATTATAGCAAGTATATTTTCAAACAGTATCCGAGATACCAAAATATCTTTCATTGTATGTCAAGGTCCAGTGCGTTACGTGTCACAGATAGAAGCCCACGGACTCATAAAAACAAGGTAAGTGTTGTGTCAATAGTCCAAGCTCAAGCCATTAATCTGAGAGGAATGAGCTTTCATGCCGGGCTCCTGTAACTACATAAGACACAACCAAGATGGACTGTTGAGGTAGGGGAATCCTAATTCAGTGCATCCATTAACTCACATGTTGGTCAAGACATCAACATAGAAGGCCAAAGAGGTAATGTTAGAAGCAGTGTGCTGGATCTGAAAAGGATAGACAACATCTCTATCTTGTGCATCCTAGCAGAAAGAAATTTAATAATAAAAATATACAAAATTTTCTTTTTCTGATGTGTAATAGTTGAGATAAAGGTTAACAAAAGCCATTATTTCCAGGATGTGGCCATTTGACATGTGAGCAGACATTTTATCAATGCTGGTGTTATTTTACCCAATCAAATCTGAGTATCACAGATTGGGTGCCCTTCCTCGTGATGCCATTAATTACCATTATCACATGCACCTGTGCTTGAGTCAATGAGTGTTTTCTGTTCACAAATTATTTTCATTATCAGAAATCTAAGAAATTCACGATTCGAGTATTTAAATACTGTGAGCAACTGTCTTTAAAAAAAATTTATGAATGTGCTGTGTAAATTGTTGGGCTCAGTGCAGTAGAATCAAGTTGTGTGAAATTATTAACACGTGTGAAGACGCCCTTCAGCAGCTGCAGCTTCTCGATAAGAGTTACACTAAATAACTTCATTTTCAAGACAAAATGATGTGAAATCAGTGAGAAAACGTTTGAGGAAAACAGTGTGAAACGAATTTGTGCAACACAGCATTTCTTTAGAAGCTTGCGGATTAGCAGACATGAAACAACACATTTTCCTCTGGGAGGGAAGACTATTTCTGAACGATGTCTTGCTGCTAGGAACACTTCTCAATGAGGGTCTTCTAAAATGTACAGCACTGAGAGATCATAGTAACATTGCAGATTATCTGCATTATTTACTGAGAACATGTTGTGGATATATTGTGCCTCGATAGATAATTTGGGGTTAAAGAGGACTAATTTGTGATAAATATTCTATATTTCAAAGCTTTGTCCTAATTAAAATAGGAAATTGGAAGCTTATATGAGTAAAAATCTCTCTCTCCTCCAAAACTAGGCAGGTGTTTTTAATTTTTGCATAGTGTGTGATACTTTATCATTTGACTGACTGTGCATTCTACCTTTGTCATTGAAGAAATGGAGGAGGCAATCGAATACGTGACATTATTAGATCAGGAGCAATTTCCTGACCCAATCCGATTAGGAGCATATTGACCCTGTGCTGCTTTAGAATTATGTTATTACTATGATTTACATGAGCAGGAAGTACTATTTTTAACAACATCGTGGCCAAACATATTCAGAGAACTTTTCAAACAGAATTGTATCATGTGGTTTCTCATTAAAGTGACGTTTGCTGTCAGTTAATTACAATGATTATTAATTGCATAAACTGTGATAAGCAAGTCAACAGGTGTCTGAAATCACAATTTGGCAAGCTGGTTTATGACCACAAAAAAATAAAATACAGACATGCAGTGTGAGTTTGTGTCCCTGAGCAGTGTGAGGTAGAAAACAGACACAGCTTCAAGGGAAGCACGCAGTGAGGAGGAAGAAACGCAGTCTATCAACCTTCAGCCGGCAGTGGGCTGGCGGATCCAGTCTTGGTACAAATACATGACAAATCATGGAGATTTGTGTGTGTGAGAGAGACGCAGAGCAGATAAACCAAACAAACTCAGCCTTCTAAAGTCCTCTGGCACAATGACTCTTCTTACACAGAACTTGGAACGTGTTAACTACAGAAGTTCACTGGTAAATGCAAGTAGAATACGCAAAACACACTTTAGGGGAAACTATGGTATGATCTGGATACGCAAAACACACTTTAGGGAAAACTGTAGTATGATCTGGATACGCAAAACACACTTTAGGGAAAACTGTAGAGGTGTGCATCGGTACTGCCCTCACGATTCGATTCGATTACGATTCGGAGGGCCACGATTCGATTCAATTCGATTCGATTCAATTCAGAGGGTCACGATTCGATTCGGTTCGATTCGGCAATGCATCGCGATGCCTTAAAGCCTGGGATGCATTAAAATTCTAAAGCAAAGCATATTTTTCGTGAATCATGAGGCAACACAAGCGGTCAGACATTAAACAACTTTTTATTGGCTCTTGTGTCACTCCTGGTTGAAGTCAAATGAAAATACTTTTAGATATACATTTAAAAAAAAACAAACAAAAAAAAACAGATCACAGCATTTAATTGGTGCTTTGAATGAGACCAGGGCTTTCTCTTTTTTTTTACACACAGTAGCAGCCTTTCACACAGTGCAACATCTGAACTCCTGTGCAAAATCAGTAATAAAAGTCACTGTATTTTAGTCACAACAACCCATCGATAAAAATATTCAAGTAAATATTAAAGAAAGCGACAAAGAAAATATTGTAGTGCAGCAGCATCTTTATCGCAATATCAATCCAGGGATCAGTTCAGTTGAAAACAAAACATCCAACTAAATTGCAATGTAGAACAAAAGTAAAATGTTGGCCTAGCCCACTATATATGTGCAATCAACTTAGAAATGCAATCAGTAACTACCACAAAACAATAAAAAATAATGAATTAAAATGAAGTGCAGCAGCATTTTAGCAGCCATAACAATCTGTTTCAACATGAGGAAATATCATTTTTTTGCAATTGAGAAAGCAGAGAGATAGTAGAGGTTAGATGGGGCCTAAAAAAATCCAGCCCGACCCGACACGGCCCGCTGGTATTGAAGCCCGACCCGGCTTGGAGTGACGTGAAAAAAAAAAAAAAACGCAGCAGCAGCAATTTATTTTCATTTCTTCGAGATGGCAGAAAAAAACGCATGTTTCTTAATGTTTAAATAGTCTACATATTTTTGTGATCATTATAGAAGCATTTGCACAACGAAATAACGCTGGGAAAGTTTAATATTAAAAAAAAGAAACATGCGATTTTGCAGACACACAGAGGAGAAGATTCAAAAGGATCACATTTGTGTTGCCTTTGTGTGCATAAAAAAGTGTCTTTCGTAACGAATTCTCAGTTGGCAGAAAAAAAACGCAAGTTTTCTTAATGTTTAAATAGTCTACATATTTTTGTGATCATTATAAAATCATTTACGCAACAAAATAACGCTGGGAAAGTTTAATGTATAAAAAAAAACGAGTTTGCAGACACACAGAGGAGAGGATTCAAAAGGATCACATTTGTGTCGCCTTTGTGTGCATAAAAAAGTGTCTTTCGTTACGAATTCTCAGTTGGTAGAAAAAAAACGCAGGTTTTCTTAATGTTTAAATAGTCTACATATTTTTGTGATCATTATAAAATCATTTACACAACGAAATAACGCTGGGAAAGTTTAATATAAAAAAACAAACAAACCAAAAAACGAGTTTGCAGACACACAGAGGAGAGGATTCAAAAGGATCATATTTGTGTTGCCTTTGTGTGCATAAATAAAAGTGTCTTTCGTAACGAATCGCAAGTGCCACAGCGGAGGAGAAGAAGAAAAAGCGGGCGGCGCCACTGCTTCATGTGAGTGCACAAGCAAATGTACAATACAGAGAGCCTGCTCTCGGTTTTATCCCATTTTTTTTTTTTTTTTTTTTTTTTAATAATAATAATTTATTAGTCCGGCGCGGGGCGGCCCGACCCGACCCGAACGTGAATGATTAACATTTTGGGCCTGAACCCGAACTCGGGCACAAGATCTAACCTCTAAGAGATAGGACATAACATAATAATGGCTGAAGCGGAGAAAGAGGGAGCAAGAAAGATTCTTGATGCACCTAAGACATTGAAAGCTGACATCTGGAGACATTTTGGCTTCTATGAGGTTGGTGGGAAACTTGACCAGAGTTATGCAGTGTGTAAAAAATGAAACATGACAATAATAATACAAATGGGGAAACCAAATCCATTGCATCACCGGAGTTGCGCAGGGAAGATTTTTGAACGTACTTATATATTTTAAAATGCGCTGAATCGATTCTGCTTGTTGCCCGCATCGAATCGAATCGTCCATGCCCCGCATCGGGATGCATCGCCGCATCGATTATTGTTGACACCACTAGAAAACTGTGGACTGGAAGTGACAATTTACCAGTAGAATGCATCATTCATTGTAAGTAAGAACATTTAAAGAGACAGACAAGAACCTAAATAAATGAAGTTCATGTGAAAGGTTGTTGTTCAGTTTATAACAACACTAGGGAACTTTCAGTTTTGGTCGATTTTAGCAGCAAGTGAAAGCCGTCCCAACGTTTATTTTTAAGAGTCCTATTCATCCTGTTAGCCTTCCTTTTTCTGTCTCCTCGGACAAAACTTCGTCTCTTTTGTTGCTCTGCCATATTCGCAGAATTTTTGCGCAAACGTTTGCATCGACTTCCATCTGTATAACGAATGGGGTAAAGGGGAAGTGACGTATGCCATAAAGCAGTCAGCACATTTGTCGTTTTTTTGTGTAGCAGGGATCAAGCCATCGTCCTCAAAGTTAATTAGTGGCAGAGAAAGCAATACAGACCCCCTCTGCCCATAAGGTTGAAAAGTTCCCTAGTGTTGCTTTAACTAAGCAATTGGCAAATTTCTTAGATCTCTATTATGGGAGAAAATGTTCAAACACAAAAACATAATGACACCAGTGACAAGTGCAGCCATTTGTAAAGGTCAGTTTTAACCAAACACATAAACATTGATTGACTCAAACACAGGCATGTGATAACAGGTTTTAATGATGTAACAAGGAAGGGCGGGCAATCTGGGATACTACATTTGATTGGCTGAAATAGAAGCATATTGATAAAATATCTGCTCACCACTTCCTGGAAATACTGGCTTTCATTTACTTAGTCCTCCACTTTTACACTCGGGAAAAATAAAATTGTTTTTTCAATTCATTAAACAACATTCTTTCTGCTGGAATGCACATGATAAAGGTCTAGTTTCTTAGTCAGAATTTCCTATCTTTTTATCAATAGAACTGATAAAATATGGAACAATCTCACATGATTTTACAACACTTGTTTCCACAATAACTAAACGCAATAGTTAAAGTGAACACTTGAAAACCCTCTTTTAAATAATTTTGTTGGGCTGTTCATGCTTTTCGAAGGAAGTAGCATTCTTTGCACTAGTGCAGAACTACACAGTATAATTGTAAGAGCTTTTCACTATTTTGTCCCGTTTTTTACCTCGTTTTTGTTGTATTACTCTTAAAGAAAGTGAGAGAAGAAAATGTGTATCTCTTATGAACATATCGTACTGTAATAAGTCCAGTATACTCCAGGGTGCTCTAAATAAATTGATTGCAAATAACAACAACAAAGAGTCAATATCACCAAGTGATTGAAAATGTTAGAAGACAGTTGATGTTGGGTGCAGGTATAAATCATTTACACCGATCAATGTACTCTTTCTATTCATATTTGAAAAAGCAATCAATCATAATCATCTTCTACTCAGTGGCCACTAGACCTGCATTTAATACGACACCTAGATTTAATACCATAAAATATATTTTTTTAAAAACAAAAAACAAACAAACAACAACAAAAACATCTTGACAAATACAGGTTTCTAGTGTAATGGTTACAACATCATTATCGTATTCACATTATTCTTGTATTTATTTTCAAATTAATACCTTTTCAGAAATTTCAATAAGAATAAAGTACCTTTGCAAAGGTGTGTAAATGCCTATCATATTGTATTGCTGCTTTTTGAGTCAGGTGCTGTGGAATGGAATTTTTATTTTATACCCAAACCAAACCCCTTTTTTGTGCCTTTCGCTCATAAAAACATCTGAAAGGTAACATCCTGTGTTCAACAGGAGCTTTTAAAATTCCTCTTAGCACACCAGCCTTCAGGACCCCAATTCTAGCAAGCATTGCATTTAGCTCCACACTACCACAGGAACCAAGCCAGGCTCAAATGCCTCAATTTTCTTTCTTTGGTGCCATGGAGACTGTGATGCAGAAAGAAGTTTGGCTGATGTTTGTGTGACAACTGAAATAAAAGATTCAGATATTGAAAATGTGAAACAACATTGTGAAGAAATCCCATACAAGATATTGACGATAAGCCTCTTATAAAAGGCTGCTGTTCTTTGCCGGGGGGACAATAGGCAGTTCTCCGCTCAATTGAGCTGCATACTAATAAGGTGATTATGAGGGCTAATTATCAGATAGCACTTGTCAAGGGGAAGCTGTGCAGTTTGCCCGAAGGATAATATGCAAAACTGAGACAACTGTTGTTCTACTGAAAGACTCTCAGAACTGTCTTTCTCAATGATACAGAGACTACTTGATGACCATGCAGCCACAGAACATAACATAAATACATGGGATTTGAATGTGAAAGTGAATAATCCTTGTAAGGGCACTCATCTAAATTATTGGCTTCCATTGACAACAATAGATGTTCATTCTAGTTTTGTTTTTTGAAACTGTTCTGTTCAGCTGCTTAGACATTGAGAATAGGAATCTGAGTGTCCTTATGGTCTGAACAGTTTTAGGGGCTGTTTACATGGTGACTCTCTGAGAATACGAACAATTTCAAATTTGCATTTTCATTTGCGTCTCCATTTGAACAATGTAGCAATTTCGCATGAAAACGATGTAGTATTCATGCCAAGCCCTAGGGGGCAGTGCAGATTTACCGGGCAACAGAGAATGATGCACTTTGACCCCACCAAGCTCCCTCAGCCCGGAAAAAAATATGCCCGCCCATTCGAAGCGATGTCATTTTTCTTTTGTTCAAAAAGGCACAAAAATTGAAACGTTCAACATATTTAATTTAAAAATATTATTAAAACAGTAAATTAAAGCTGACATTCCGCCATATTTGCTGTTTTTAATGTTTAGTAGCAGCGCTGCGCACGCCCAATGTGACGTGTACGAGTGCTGACGTTAACAGCGCGGTCTCGCGCAGCAGGAGTCTTTGATATGCATGCCGAGGAAGCCCCCATCAGCCCCCCGCAATCGGATTCTTTCACTTTGGAGGCAGGATTCAGAATTTTTCGTTTTCGCCTTCCGTCTTTGCCGGCACCATATGCACCCGAGGAGAGTCCGCAACTCAGTCATTGCGTCTTTGTGTCGCAGAGTCGCCATGTAAACTGCCCCTTAATGTATCACATGGAAGTCATATATACACCCATAGTGGTTATTTATTATGCTTTATTCATTAGGAGAGAGCAGTGAACTAGAAGGCGCTATGGGGGGACGGAAAGGAAGGAAGCGGACAGATGAGGAGACGAACAAACAACAACAAGAAATACATCTTTAAACGCCTATGCTACCTCTGAACATAGTGGTGCTACCGTTAGCCAATTATATTTACCTAATAACCAAGGAAAAAGAGGAGGGGAGGCAAGTCAAAGGGGACGTGATTAGGCAGGGTAGAGTGTACAGAAAGAGGAGTGGAACCCAGTATTATGTTAATCACATATAAGTGTGGATATGTAGACATCCTATTCTATGCTACCTGATCGCCAATCCTGGCACAGACAATCTCTACCTGAGTGTGTCTAATTGCAGCCAGTCATGCGAGAGTCATACAATCAGATGTGCGCTAGCCCTGCAATAAAGTGGAAGTGCTGTGCGGGGTCCGCCCTAGGGCCCTGGCATAGCCCAGCCAAACAGGTGGGAGCAAGCGCAGCCCATGGTTTCTCCCCTGGCTCCGGCAAAGAGGCCTCGCCCCCATTGACCGGCCGTTGAAGCGATGAGAGGATCCGCCACTGCCCCCCCCCCCCACTACTGCCCACCCATCCATACACCCAGCCAACGGCGCAACCCTCCAACTGACGCGGCACAACGCAGGAGCCCAACAGACCACTAGGCCAGGGGCAGGACAGGATCCCCACGCAGAGGGCAGCACCCAGCCAAGCGATCCGTGCAGGGGCCCAAGGAGGATTCCCGGGTAGAAAAAGGGAGGAAGGTGGAAGCCGGATGTCAGGTAACGTGGGCAGGCAGGTGGACCCAAATGCAGGGAAAGGGAGGTGAGGCAGATGAACGGTGTAAAATTGATTTAATCAAAGCCAACAACAAAAAAAACAAGTACAAAACAAAGGCTATGGTGATCAAAAGAAAGCACAGAGGCAAACAAAACTGTCACTAACAAAAGACTGTTTTTCAAAAACCGTACTTAGAACACGAGGGCTTGGATAGACGAGAATAATACTGACCATAACGTGGACATGAACATGACGGGGAGCTTATATGGAAACAGAGACAGGGTAACGAGTCAACGAGGAACAGGTGGGTGACACAGGAGGATGCAGTTTGGAGAATACACTAGGAGCAGGTACAACAGGTGAAATCAATGGGCAATCACGGGGACAAGTCACACTAGGACAAAACCAACACAAAACCTAACACAGGAGAGTGCTAAGAGGCCGTAGGGCGGCGTGGGACTGGAGCCCTGAACTCTCCCCCTCCATCCCCACGACCAACAGCCCTGATGAAGAGGGGGCCCCATCCCAGGAGTCCCGCCATATAGAAAAGTGTGGGACCAACTTACAGCCTTACATGTTCATTTTATTCGGACTGGAAGAGGCTGGCAGCGAATGACCGCTCTCAGCTCTCCCAATCAAAATAGATTGGACGTCTAGCACCGTCACTGGCACTGAAACATGAGCATTCATAGCCAGTACTCCTAGTTTAATTGAGTGTGATTTCTATCACCGTCAGTGTCAGGGGAAAAAGTTAAATACTATGAAATTAAACAAGAAAAATAATCTATTTTGGAGTGATATTTTTTTACCAAAAATAGTTAGTAGCACTTTAAAAGGCTAAACTCCTTTGAAGCCATTAGTTTGTCTTTGCTACAAATAATAAATACATGTTGAGTGGTGGATGAAATATGTATGTATATTCTCTGAGGCAGCACGCAGCAGCTGGATGAAAGAGAACTTTACCGGAAGGGCATACACTTGCCTAACTCAAGTCTCTCAGAACAATGACGAGACTTATGTGCGTGTGATACCAGGGCAGGTTGCAAGAGGTGATCTGAAATAAAGGCTCAGCTGTGGCTTCATCCATATTGCCAATTTTACACACTGTTAATAATTCAACATTTAATATAGAGCCAGAGAGGCAATCTGAAAGAGAACAACAGCAGTGAATTATTGATTTGATTCTCTAATTTTGTCCTTGAATAAGAAGACAGTGACATATGGGAAATATGGACTCTGCTTGATATTTTCCTGTCTCTTGAGAGTATTTTCAATTAATCTTGAGAACTGTATTGCATCTATTTTTGAAAATTGGTTAAATCTGTACTAAGGCAAACCTGTAGTCTTCAGTCAGACACTCTTTCCATTTCTTCCTCTTTCTATTTTCACTTCTCATTGCAGTGATGTATATGTCAGGCTTCTAAAGGAGAACTCCCTGAGGCTTTTGTCTCCTGCCCTTCAATTACCACCAATCTCACCTCGCTTTTTACCCTGCGTCTGTCATCATTAGACATCCACTACCACTAAATGAATCAAACGCTACCATCACTATCACTTCATAGTCAGCAAATACTCTATTTACTACACTTTTTAAATTGATGTAGTATGTCCCGAACGATTGATACATTTTCACAGTATTTTGTTGCATGCTGGCCAATGTGGAGAAGGTCCTGGCAGCCAACCAGGAATGTCGCAGCGAAGGACACCATCAATGACAAGTAGATCCTCTGATTCGAAGGGACGAAATAAGAGAATTGATCGGTTAAACTCATTTCGAGAGCTAAAACCAGAGAGGCATCACAGCGTGGTGACCAAGTAATTCTGTTTTTTTTTTTTTTTCCCATCACATTTCAAATTATGTAAATTACAGCAGAGAGGAAGGACGTGCAATGAATTCACTTTACCGGTTGGCTCTAATTGCACAGCAAAAAAACAACAGAAATACAATAGCATATGGCACTGCTGTCACCTATAGTTCACAATCACACCCACGCCTTTAGTAGCACAGTGCGTGGCTGCGTATGTGTGCAGCTAAAATGTGAAAATATGTTACAAAGGCACAGAGAAGGGTTATTATGATTATTTTTTTTCTATTCTCACTTTGTAGTGAATATAGATTATTAAGGGTGTAACGGTACATGTATTCGTATTGAACCGCTTCAGTACTTGGTGCTCGGTTCGGAACGGAGGCCTACCGAACGAAAATTCTGACGTAATATAACCCTTATTTTTTGAGGTTGTGAGTCAATCGGGTTACAGTTTCTTTGTGTAGATTATATTTACTCCGTCTTTTCTACTATAATGAGGACCAACACGGTAGTAAACGTCAATGGCGCGACAACGTGGCCGCCGCGAGAACGCAGTGAAACGCGGCCGTTAAAGTCAATCAGCCAATGCACACCAGTCGCAGTGCGGCCGCGTGTTAGACGCGTCCCTGAAGCGACTCAACGCGATGCAAGCGAAAAGAACGGCAGAGTTTATTATTTGACGCGAGACACGGCCCTCCTGCGTCAATACTACTAGCTAGCAGACCCGGCAGACCAGAAGTCACTCGTGTAAGAATACGGTGGATCCGGTCGATTTTCAAACTAATATGCAATTGTAACCCAGTTTTTGAGTCCATCAGATCTCTTGAGTGGTAGATCGGGGCACAGTTGACTTGCCTTTGTTGATTTACAGTTGTCTTCTCTGCTATAATAATAACCAACACGGCCCCGTGTTCAGTACAAAACCCTCCTACCGCAACAAAACAAGTAGGAACTAATATTCACATAGGAACTAAAGTTATACACCATAAAACATACAATATAAATGAATACTACATCACATTTGTACAATACAAACACATAATAAAATAAATAATAGCCCATTTAAATAAAATAAATTGAAATGAGCTAAAACACCTGTAATTAAATAATAAGAATAATACACTGATTCTGCTTACACAATTAAATTGATTAATTTCTGTGTGGCGCTTTAACTTGAGAAAATCCACCAATAAAGCTTTTGAAAACTGTTCATAAGGGGAAAAAAATGATTCATTGAGGCATTTCATTTGTAAAATATATGTTAAAATCTTTGTCATTGGGATTGCTTTTCTCTTTAGCACAGGACTTCTTTTTTCTTCTTTCTTTTAGAATGACAGCTGACCAATACGCGGGGTCTGAAAGGCAAATTGTTGTTGGATTATTATCTTTAAATTAGAGCTGAAACGAATACTCGAGCAACTCGAGTAACTCGAGTTTAAAAACTGATCCGAGTAATTTTATTCACCTCGAGTAATCGTTTATTTTGACAGCTCTAAGCATCACGTTTTGCTCGGACTACTTTTAATGCGGGACAACGTGCTGATGTCACGTGCGTAGAGGAAGAAGCAAAAAAAAAAAAAACTTACTGCAGCCGACAACCGCTACAAACGACGCCGACGTTGCTAAATACTAGCCCGCTCATGCTACGTTAGTTGCAGGTAGCGTCCAATGGGTCTCATAGAGATCACATGTATGTTGAACTAGATGCACAGTGACAGACTAGGCCGCGTCTGGGCAGCGTTAGCAAACAGCCGCCATCTTAAAGCAGTAGAGCGCTAAGCGCTAATAAAGAGCGCTAAACGCTAATCTATAAGATTAACGTTACTGTCACTACTACCTCACCTTACGTTAGCACTGCGGAGGGCTAGGTTTCAATTAATTAAGACCGCTTTCGATGCGTGGCTAACGTGTCTTACATACAGGCTTTAACATAACATAGCGTTGTGGAGTGATGAGGGTGTCAAATAAAAACTCAATAACACTAACTATCAATTTTAGCTCAGTAGTCATTGCTGGATAAAACACCAAGTAGCACTAGTCCCTAATGTGCTCCAATACAGCCTGTATCATACATTTATTTTGAACAGTGCAAAAACTCAAAATCCTATCAGGACTTCCAGTTTAGACTAACTTAAAACTTAACTAGAACTTAAAAATGGCTTGACACAAATAGAAATTTAATTGAAAAACGTGGGAAAAAATCCTAACTTTTAAGTGATGTGTGTTATCAAGCGTAAAGGCATTTTTATGTGTGTATATATAATATATATATATACTTTTTAAAAATAAGATCTAAAGGTTTTTTGAGTGAAAGCAGTGAATTAGTCATTTTTTAAAATTCTAGTTACATCTGAGATGCAATTGTTGGCTGTTTTCAACAATATACATCAAAAATAAAGACTGATTGACTGAAAATGATAAAATGTCTTGTTTTCTCATGTATATCTATAATTGCTCTTCACCTAAAAATATATTTGTTTTATCCGATTACTCGATTAATCGATAGAATTTTCAGTCGATTACTCGATTACTAAAATATTCGATAGCTGCAGCCCTACTTTAAATACCCGCTACTTTTTGAGCAGAATTCTAGCTTTGTATCGGCTACTGTTCCTATTGTTGAAAGCACAAAAGTGTGTAAAAAACAACTAGCACATTTATATTTTGCATTTTGTTTTCTCACTGTACCGAAAATTAACCGAACCGTGACCTCAAAACCGAGGTACGTACCAAACCGAGATTTTTCTGTACCGTTACACCCCTATAGATTATAGATGTAGAAAAAAATACTGTTTGTTAGTTAAGTTTGTCAGCAATTGAGGTCTGGTGCAAGGCTGTAGGAAATTTAAAAAAGGCAAATAATAATAATAATAATAATAATAAAGGCAAAGCTAAAAGGCTTAAATTCTGTATAACTGCTGGCTATTGGGGAGCGGGGATTCTGAGCCAAAATGCCATGGTTCAACTGGCCTCATGCGAGTATGCCCTTTGGTTTCTAAGGACCAAAGAATCTGTAATAACCTTTCCAAACATTCACGTCTCCTCTAAAATGGAAGCTAAAACCAACCGACTTATATACAGGAAAATACCCTTCAGTGGTTCATGTTGTTTCGGGACAGTGCTGAATGTAGGTCATAAAATAAACTATATAGGCTTGCAACAAAATATCCTAAATCATGGGCTGCCATTGACAGCACCAGACATCCAATCCATTTTCATTGAAAGAGGCTGACGGCAAATGATCGTTGCCAGACGTTCCAGTCAAAATGGATTGGACATCTAGTGAGGTCAGTGGCCCTGAAACGTGAGCATTTACAGCCTGTTCCCCCAGTTTAAATGAATTTAACATCTATCGTTGTCAATGGCAGGCAATGAGGTAAACAATTTCAACCTTGATGAAAAACAAGCTCAAAATGAACTACGATCGCTCGGCTCACTTCCTAAAAAACTTGTAAGCCTGGAGACATCAAAAGCTCCAAAGAACCCCTACGCCCTTTATTGGGTAAATCGGAACCTACGAATAAAGTCAGCAATTAATTAATTTAATTAATCAGTCCGTAGACAAATTTAAAAAGTCGGGCTCAGAGGATCAACATTATACATCCCTGGAAATATAAACACCAAATTTCATTCTGATTTGTCCCTGAATACAAGATCTGGCCTTGGTTAGAAACCTGTGATCTAGAGCCTTAGGTTCATCTTGGAAGAGATTAGTACTCATCGGACGTAAGGTGAAACGTTCATGGGTATGCAAAGAGGTCATAACCAAGGCCTTCACAGTCTTTATAACCTTCCCGGAACATAAAACGTTGAGAGGTATGATCTTAACCTTCTGAGGTAGACCTCTCTTTAACCCCTTTCCGAAATAATCTGCGGGCAAACACATCATCACCATTACTGTGTATTACCTCAGCTGCCCTTCCCTTTTTTACTCCTTTTACTGAACCCAGTGTAGAACTAGATTCTTGCAAAGATCCTTTATTTTTCAAAAAACAAAGGAACATCGCCAACTAAAGTCTCCACTGTGTCCTAAAGGTTGATCTTCTAAACCCATCTATGGATCTTTCAAACTACCCCCACCTGATTTACTCCTCCTCTACTTTATCCAGGCAAGATCTAATTCACTGATGAATAATGGATTGTTGGATGGATAGATAGGAGACGTGAAGGTTCTCATTCCTTCTCAAGCAGGATGGCTGTAGTGCTAATGCAGGGCAACATGCATTGGAGATGAGCCCAGGGACCTCCCACTCACTCTATCTGTCTGACGCTCGAAGCATCTCTCTCACACTCTTCTTTATCGGTCTGTTCTTTTCATTGCTTGAATGGTCCATGACAACCTACGAGATCCATTTAGGATCACGCTCCATTGTTTTAATTAACATTTTCTTGGTTCCTTCTGTCCTTAATTGTAACGTCATACAGATACTGACTGCTGGACAGCTTTTTGAGCAATTACATATCACCCTTTTATTGTTCATTACCTCAATTCGATTAGTTCCTGACCTTGGGAGAGCAACCAAGGCTCGCGTTGACCCTGACCCTCCGATGCTTGCCTCCTCTCTAATACCCTTAGAAGCCTCATCAAACAGACAGCTGCATCAAACAAGCAGCCCTCCCTTTTGGATTGCTTTGTAGGATCTACCATGGCACCTAAACCTGCCCTGGTACAGCTAAAGCCACCCTAATAAAGACAACAGGTATACTGTACGAGTATAAAAATAATAGTATCCTCTATATTACAAGTGTCAAACTCATCTTTGTCACAGGCCTCATTGCGGTTATTGCTTTCTTTCCAGGTCCATGCCATTATGTCTGCCAACTTGGGCTTCCTCGATTCTTCAATAGTTAATCAATTATCAAAGTAATCAACAAATACATTGATATTCCTTCAATCGTTTACAGGCATAGTTGACCTAAAACTTGTCCAATCAGTTTTTTTTGTTTTTGTTTTTTTGTGTGAGAGGGGCTCTTAACTGCAAATTATTTATTTTTCATTTATAGTATTTTTTTTCAATAACATTTTTCAATTAAACAAAAAAAGGGAAAATCTGTATGTTTTTTTTTTGTTATTTTATTTTGACTGAAGTTCCTTTTTGTATGTATATATATTTATTTTTATTTATTTATTTTTTGCAAAATACAAAACAAAAAAGGAAATAACATTGTTCTTTTTTCAGTTTTTTTTTAAAAAACATTTTTAAAAACTCATTTTATTTTTTTGATTTTTAAAATGTTTATTTCCTAATAATTTTTTTTTTAATTAATCTTTTTTACATGGGGGTAAATATTCTTTAGTTTCTGTAGTCAATGATCTTTCATTGAGTACTACAGTACAGTGGTACCTCTACATACGAAGTTAATGCGTTTCAGGACCTTGTTTTGTAAGTCGAAATGGTCAGGTTTAGCAGGATTTTCACATAAGAATACATTTTAATCCCATTAATTCGTTCCACAGCCTGAAAACCTACAGTAAATCCTTAATAAATGCTGCTAGTACTATTGCTAATAGCAATTACACAGAGCAAAACAAATAAGTTATAAATAAAAATCGGAATAATAATGTAATAATAGTAATAATTAGAGGTGGGATTCTTGGGGCACCTAACGATTTGATTACGATTCAGAGGCTACGATTCGATTATAAATCGATTATTGATGCCCCCCAACACCCCCGCCCTTAATGTTTCGTACATTAGTTCCAACATTGTTCAAAAATCCTCTCAGGCTACAAACTACTATTTCAGCATTAAGTTAGAGTTCAAAATACTCAAGTCCCCATTCTGTATCAGCAGCTTTAAACTATATTCAATTAATTTAATGTTGTGAATCACCCAATAAAGTTGTTAAAATTCCTCCCGGTATTGCATATTTTCCCTTCTGTCTACTTACGACATGTGAAAGTTTTAAAACTGTTTCATCATTTAAAGATAGATTCAAGTCAAGATTTTGCTGATTTAGGAGTATTTTAGATAAAAAGTTAATTAGGTTCGCTACAACAGAGCCTTCCAGAGAAGTCTACTGTTTTAAGATGGCGGTTGTTTACAAACGCCGGCAAGTATGTAATTTCGTATCTAGTTCTTTATACATGTTCTAACGCCACGTTCGCATCTAGTTCTATATATATGTAAAATCTACCATAGTATGTGACCCTATGTTTGCAACAACTAGCAACTGGGCATTGTTTGTAGCGGCTGTCGGTCGTACTCATGTATTATTGTGTTTTTATCTAGCGGCATGAGTTGAACATGATATTTACCCTCGGTCTGTTCCTCACTGCGTCCCGAAGACCACGCTGACTGTGTTTTAGTTCGGCTTAACCTGGTATAATTAAATAATCCAAATTTGGATGTTTGTGATTCGTTCTCGAATCTTCCACGGCCGAATTGCGAATAATCTAAGAATCGGAAATTTCACACGCTTCTAGTAAGAATAACAATAATAATACCTGTAATAACGTAACGAATGGGGTTCTAATGTGGGGGATGTGTTTTGCGTGGTGTACCTGAATGCACCGCGCGGCTGACTTCGCAGAATGAGGGAGGGAGGACTTTTTACTTCCACTTTGTTCAACTGAGGCGGACAATAGGCATGTTGTGTTGCACAAGTTCTGAAATAAATTATTAAAAACCTGACGGAGCTGGCGAATTTTTGGCGATGTTACCACAATAATAATTGTCACCTCTACTTCTAAAGCCTGGCAAACGGAGGTCGGAGGACGACCGTCGAGATTCTAGGCATTCTACGGCCGTACTGTCAAGTCAGTTCAATGGACACGCCCACCAGGCTCATATTTTTGTGTCATTCCCATCTTTATTTCAGCTTTTTACGCCACCTGCACTAACATTCTTGGAACCCATGTTGATTTATCTCACAAGAAAATCCGCTGTGCGTCAGTCTTGCTGGAAAACAAAGTAACTGCGTCGCTGCCATAAATCGTCGTATTTCAAGCAAATCGTCGGATGCAGAAACAAATGGCGAGTCAAATTTTACGTCGGATGTCGAAAAGATCGTGTGTCCAAGAAATCTTAAGTCAAGGTACCACTGTACTAAAAATTGATTTAAATTGTATTTTAGAGAGAAACATGAAGTTGATGCACATGATTTACTTTTGTGGTTCACGTGTGGCGGGCAGGCCTTGAGTTTTGACACTTGGGCACTAAGTATTAGTATGAACTTCATATTCATGTTCTCTGGCGAATAGTTTTGCTGCACCATTACAGTAAACAGGGTCCATTACTGTTTATATCTTATTTTCTAATGGCAGGATGTTGAGGAAATGTACCAAAGCAGACAATTAGAATTGGGAAGTAATAATCACATCAATAATGCAGTTTAGTGTGTGACCCTGATTGCCTTGAAATTATATTGCCGTCTGTTTACCTGGTTGGCAGCCTGTACATCCAGCAACTTCCATTATACATAAGTCGTACTGGCTACAAATGTCTATGTCTTTCAGAAAGACAAAACACACTACCACATGCAGCAAAACTGATTCTATTCAACAATGTGAAGCAATAATAGCTTCAAAGAGTGCTGCTCTGATGGAAATAACAGATATTTCATCACATATGCTTGCAGAATACTAATAAGTCTGGCTGGTCAAAAAACGATAGACAAAATGGGAGGTGAGCAACGAAAGAGGAGGGGGAAAAGAACGGATGAAAACAAATATTAATGCATTGATTAGGACCTTTAAACTGGAGGAGCGCGCTAAGGGAACAGACCTCCCCCTAAGCAGCCACATTTAAAGCATCGGCAAACTTCTAAATTACGTGACCTTTGACCCTTTCTCTTTTCATCATACAGTATCCCCTAACCTGCAAATTTGAGTTAAATAGGCGAATCTGTTATCATGTATTACAAAATTCCTTTTCTGACCTCTGTGAAATTTGATCTCAATACTCCAAAACTTAATCACTGCCGCGCCGGACTAATAAATTATTTTATAAAATTTTTTTTTAAAGGGATAAAACTGAGAGCAGGCTCTCTGTATTGTGCATTTGCTTGTGCACGCACACGAACACCATGGCCCACATGTTTTTTGTTTTTTTTATATTAAACTTTCCCAGCGTTAATGATCATAAAAATATGTAGACTATTTAAACATTAAGAAAACTTGTGTTTTTTTCTGCCAACTGAGAATTCGTGACGAAAGACACTTTTATTTATGCACACAAAGGAAACACAATTGTAATCCTTTTGAATCTTCTCCTCTGTGTGTCTGCAAAACCGAATGTTTTTTTTTGTTTTTTTTTTTAATATTAAACTTTCCCGGCGTTATTTGGTTGTTTAAATGCTTTTATAATGATCATAAAATTATGTAGACTATTTAGACATTAAGAAAACCTAGGTTTTTTTTCTGCCAACTGAGAATTCGTTACGAAGGACACTTTTATTTATGCACACAAAGACACCAGAAATGTGATCCTTTTGAATCTTCTCCTCTGTGTGTCTGCAAAACCCAAGTTTTTTTTTTTTTTTTTTTTTTAATATTAAACTTTCCCAGCGTTATTTTGTTGTGTAAATGCTTTTATAATGCTCATAAAAATATGTAGACTATTTAAACATTAAGAAAACTTGCGTTTTTTTTTCTGACAACTCGAAGAAACGAAAATAAATTTCTGCTGCTGCGTTTTTTTTTCCGCGGCACTCCCAAAAAAAAAAAAAAAAAAATTCGGGTTTTTTGGGCTGGGCCTGGAAATCTAGTTAATTGATCGAGCTCGGGCCGGGTCGGGCTTCAATACCAGCAGGCTGTGTCGGGTCGGGCTGGATTTTTTTAGGCCCGATCTAACCTCTATTGCACATATATAGTGGGCTAGTCCTACATTTTACTTTTGATCTACATTGCAATTTAGTTGATGTTTTAGTTTGCAACTGAACTGATCCCTGGATTGATATTGCGATAACGATGCTGCTGCACTACAATATTTTCTTTGTCGTTTTCTTTATATTTACTTGAATATTTTTATTTAATGGGTCGTTGTGACTAAAATACAGTGACTGTTATTACTGATTTTGCACAGGAGTTCAGATGCTGCACTGTGTGAAAGGCTGCTACTGTGTGTAAAAAAAGAGAAAGCCCTGGTCTCACTCAAAGCACTAATTAAATGCTGTGATCTGTTTTTTTTTTTTTAATATATATATCTGAAAGTGTTTTCATTTGACTTCAACCAGGAGTGACACAAGAGCCAATAAAAAGTTGTTTAATGTCTGACCGCTTGTGTTTCCTTATGATTCACGAAAAATATGCTTTGCTTTAGAATTTTAATGCATCCCAGGCTTTAATGCATCGCGATGCATTGCCGAATCGAACAGAATCGAATCGTGACCCTCTGAATCGAATCGTGGCCCTCCGAATCGTAATCGAATCGAATCGTGAGGGCAGTGCCGATGCACACCTCTAGAAAGCACCATGGTGAAATCAAAGGAGCTCTCTGAGGCCTTCAGAAAGAAGACTGTCAACGCTTATGAGTCTGGTAAGGGATTTCAAAAGATCTGAAAAGAATATAAAATTAGCATTTCCACTGTCCAGTCTACAAGGTGAGGCCAGTCAAAACAACTGCCAACATGCCCAAGTCTGGCCGTCCAAGCAAGTTCACCCCGAGAGCAGAAAGCAAGATGCTAAACGAAGTCTCCAAAAACCCTAAAATGTTATCACAGGACCTACAGCAGGCTCTTGCTACTTTTTATGTGAAAGTGCATGCCTCAACAATCAGAAAGAGACGTCATAAGTTTAACCTTCATGGGAGGTGTGCAAGAAGGAAACCTTTGCTCTCCAAGAAGACTATGAAGGCCAGACTGAAGTTTGCCAGAGTGAATGTAGACAAAGACAAAGACTTCTGGAATAATGTTCTTTGGACAGATTAATCTAAAATTGAATTATTTGGACACCAGAACAGAGGACATGTTTGGCGTAAACCTAATACAGCATTCCAGGAAAATAAACTCATACCAAGTGTGAAGCATGGAGGTGGAAGTGCCGTGGTTTGGGGATGCTTTGCTACAGCAGGACCTGGCCAGCACACCATCATAGAATCCACCATGAATGCTATTGTGTATCAGAGGGTGCTTGAGGAACATGATATTTTCTGTGAAAAAATTAAAGCTGAAGCGAAACTGGACCCTGCAACATGAAAATGACCCAAAACATACCAGTAAATCCACCAAGGACTGGCTGAAGACGAAGAAATGTAGAGTCCTGGAATGGCCGAATCAAAGCCCAGATCCCACTGAGATTCTGTGGTGTGACTTGAAACGGGCTGTACATTCAAGAAACCCATCATATGTCTCACAGCTGAAAATATTCTGCGTTGAGGTGCGGGGCAAACTTTCTTCAGACCGATGTCAAAGACTGGTAGATGGCTTCAAAAAGTGTCTCACTCAAGTTATTTCAGCCAAAGGGGGTAACAAAAGCTATCAGGTGGTAAGGTGTCCTAACTTTTTCCTCAGTTAGAATATGCATTTTTGTTGATCTATTTGGTTTAATGAGTAAAACAATATTAATTTTTGTTGTTTACCTGCAATTAAATCACTTTCCTTTCCAGAGATAAAGAAAAACAAGATCAGATATTGATATGTGATTATTTCTTAATAAAGATCTGATTATTTAATGGGGTGTCCTCATTTTTTCACGTGACTGTATCCTGAATATTTGATATGTATCCCTGCATTCTTTAGTTATCTTGAACATAAACATACCTACAAACAGACAGTCAGACATATGGAACCGATTACATAACCTCCATAGGTTTCACCCACTGACAGAAGTTACTTAAATATCCTTATTTTAAAGTATAAGTCTCAAATACTGGCTGGACTGTAACAATTAAAAACACAGAAGCTAGCAAAAAAAGTGAGTCTTTATGATTCTGTATTTCTGCAAAACGCATCAGAATGTTGTTTTGGAAAATGTAAGTACTGCACAATGTAAATTCTTAGTTTAAAACTTACTAAAATTACTAATTTAAGAGGCAAAAAAGTAAGCCGTGCACACAAAGCATACGACAGCATCCTATTTTTTTACCGATGGCTCCACTCTTTTATAGCATTATTGATTTGACTGCATAAACCCTGAAAAGCCCTGAAGGAATATTGCTGACAGAAGAGCCACGTGAGAGCAGTAAAAAGACCGAAAGGTTTACGACTTTTATTTTTAACTTACTACACTCACTTTTGTCTGGCCTGACTCATTCGCTTTCTGAGAATCAAGGGCTTTTCATTCATATGACATGCCATCCCTTTCTCTGACGTGTATGTGTGCATCTACATCATCTCATGTCATGGGGTAGAGCAACACAATGAATGGGTGACTAGAGTGAATGAGTCAGGGGCTGGCTTAAAAGATAAGAAAAAGCTTCATAAATACAACAATTTATGGGATGTGTAGCAAGTGTTCCCGCACACAAATTCCAGTTAAAGCTGGGTTTTAATTATGCAGCGTTCTCAGCTCTATTATAGTCAGCGTGGGTAATTGAATTAGACTGAGGCATAACTCAGGGTAACGGTTTCCAACAGGAGGATACCGAGATATAACCAGCTGTTCCTGCTTTCCACTAAACATGCTGTACAGCGGTGTTTTAATAAAAGCAACATAAGTACCAATAAAGGGACGATACATAATGATCATAACGAGGGAAAAGCCGGTCAAATGGAGGATCACAGACACAGTAATGTGCATGTGTTTGTCTGTGTCTATTTGTAACAAGCTCTCTTAATTACTCTCCATTCATCGCTTTGATTAATGGGCTCCAAGAGCAAAAACATTTTATCTTGCACAAACAGAAAGCATACCATGTAGTATATAAATCTACATTCAAATGTTGTTACTTGAATTTGTCTATTTCATCTGATTACTATTGCTGCTGGTCAATGTAATATTTTCCCCAATACAATTTGCTGTTTTTCAACTTTAATCATGTTTGACACATTGGGTCTTGTGTATAAAGCAGAAAATATTGCTGCAATACTTGATCATGTTTATCTTCAGAATAGGGGTGCACGATATCCATTTTTTGAAACTGATACCGATATCGATAACTTCCTGCTCCTAAAAGCTGATAAATATATCAATAACCGATAATAAATATATAATTTTTTAAATGTATAACCTGAGTTTTTGACCAACTGGAAGTTTAAAAAAAACTAGTGGTGGATTCAACATACATTTGCCTTTGATCTCACCAGATTTTTCATAATGACATGGACAAAGCAGTGCGTTTCACTTCTGCACTCCCCGACAGCCAGCTAAGAATTAATGCACTTCCATAAACCACAAGGCTTGGTCTTTTCTTGCTTTTATAGGAAGACACTCGTCTTAATATTGTGAAAGTACAACAGAAAAATACACATATTCAAAACTCAGTATAGAACAAACTGCATAATACACCTATATACACAACTATTATATGTATAGCATAGCACACTAGCTTGCGCTACTAAAGCATTGGCTGGCTTCTATAACACAACTTATGAAGTTCAGTACACATGACCCTTCACAACAGAAGTAAATATATATTGCACATCCATATGTAATAGTAAACATAAAATATTTACATATATTTCCGAGGCGGAAACGTAACGGACAGCATTCACGACTGTCAATGCTACCGCTAGACACCGCAATGTGTAAGTGATCGAACCAAACTACTGTAACAAAAAATAGATGCAATGAATTATTCTGACCAGCAGGTGGGAGCAATGGTCTGCAAATGGTCAACTGATTTCCCATACTAGTGTATAAACTGTAAAGCCAGAACAGTACATATTATCGGTCCTATTATAAATGTTATTGGATTTATCACATCATAATTCCTATTATCGGACCGATAATTATCAGTCCAATAATTATCGTGCACCAGTACTTCAGAAAAAAAAACATCTCAGTCAAAGAAATATGTGTTTGGTTAGGTCCGGCTTCTGGCTCTCTTATAAAGCGTCTATATTTTCTAATTAAAAAAAACAAAAACAAAAAAAAACAAGAGATACATCACGGAAACATCTTCCACAGTTAATAGGTTTGTTGATACCTAGGCATTGGTATTTTTATGTGCAAACATTTTGACTCAGGTGAAAGATTAAAACATCATAACCCTGCATGGATGGCAGGGTGTGATATTGTACTGAATGAATGACCCTGTCTGAGCCACATACAACTACTAATCTTGAGACAAATACAGGGAAGTAAAGCAGTGACCCACTATTGCAGTGCTAACCCAAGATAGGAAGCCATCTATCATACCTGCTGAACTACACAGCCACAGTTTAATGCAGTTCAACACAGTTGTACTGAGAAAAGTCATAATTGAACATGTATTACACAAGGAAGCAAAGTATTGGTAGCAGCTCCTCATATAATTCAATGATGAAATCATATCTATCCTGCCAGAACGATATGAATAACTTGGCAAGATAAACATTTAAATGAAATTCAAAACCACTTAAACATTTACGGACCCTGCCAGGTGCTTTTAAATAAAGACAGCACTAATGTGCAAAGTGTAGAAGCTTACAAACACACAAACAAAGATTTGACACACTCACGAATAGTGTAATATCATCAATCTTTGCAAATGGAACTACAAACAAAGTGGCGCAAACACTGACAAAAGCAACATTTTCTAAAGCAGAAACCACATCAAAAAGTCTATAGTGTGAGTGAGACTAAAGAAATCTGTTTAGGTACTCAAAAATCTAAAATGAAAGCAAATGATTTACATTCTGGCAGCCCTGTGCTAAATATTAATTATAGCCATCTTATCTCTTATAAAATCGTTTTTGCACTCTATTATGACATGGACACTTTACGAGGACACGACAATAAAGTTCGCTGGGTGTTCATGGTATCAGGTGTCAAACAAGTATAAGATAGTTTTCCATTAAAAGAAAGCAAAGAATGTATGGGTAAATTTGCTTCAGAGTGCTTAAGCCTGCAGTATGTATGTGGGGATCGGCACTATTTTTAGCTGAATGGAAGAGGTTATTCTGGGGGTCCCCAAACTGTCCTCGAACAGCCGGCCCTTGGTATATACGAATGTATGAGTGTGATTTGTTTACTACATGGAATCCTCTTACCTTCTGTAGATGGGGCTTGGTCCTGTGCTGCATACAACATGTCCTTAAAAGCCTAAAGACGAAAAAAAAAACTGTTTCAACAGTGTGTAAATATTTGTTCAATTAATATAACACAGCAGCAAATACGGTGTATAAAGAACAGCTCAAATCCCATAAAGTATATAAATACATTTATCAGACAATTTTTGCTGCATAAGTTCCAAAGCTATAAGAGATGATCTACTTACCTGCTGTACTACAGCGTATGTAACTGACACATTGAACTCTGAGTGAATATAAAACTTTCTACACTCCTGTCCAAATGTTAGGTTTTGTAATTAAAATAAAGACCTGTACAACTCAATTGAAAAAAGGCCATTTTCAGGAGTGTAAGTAATAGACACGTACCGATTACCGGTTTCAAAGTATACCGTGGTATGAAAATGTCACGGTTATAAAACCGCAAAAATTTTCCGTCAAACTGTCCCTACAGTAAAAGCTACTTTTTAAGTTCCAAAACTGCAGGAAGAAATCCCTCGCTTGCAGCTGCAAGGCTCAACCCTCCCCCCACCACTCAGTGTCAGTGAGTGAGCTGTGCTACACGATGGCTTGAGGAGGTGAAACTCCTCCGCAAAAATTTTCCGTCATACCGTCCCTACGGTATAAGTTACTTTTTAAGTTCCAAAACTGCAGGAATAAATCCCTCGCTTGCAGCTGCAAGGCTCAACCCTCTCCCCACCACTCAGTGTCAGTGAGTGAGCTGTGCTACAAGATGGCTGGAGGAAGTGAAACTCATGAACGTTTTCTTCTATCGAAGAAAACGAAATCACTGGTATGGCAATACTTCCGCAACAGAAAAGTTACGGACGGTCGCGGCTTAGAGGATGAGGATTTACAACAGAAATGTAAAACATGTTTGCGGAGGGTGGCTGCTGAGGAGGCAATATCTCCAATATGATTTCGCATTTATACAAAATTAAAAGGTTAGTAAACACTAGCATGAACGTTTCCCACCAGCTACGAGAGTTAACGCCAGCGTGTCTAGAGTGTCTAGCGGTGGTAAAACGTGTTTGTAGAGAGTGTTTGTATAATGTGAACATAATTCGAGTCATACACACGTGCTTTTTATGGAAAATAATTCAATTATTTTTGTTCTGATGGTAATAATGTTGAGCTCACCGATAGGAGTGCATTTATTTTAACTTTATTTTGATTATCGTTATGTTTTGTTATTTGTGAAATTTATTTTAACTTAACATTATACTTATGTTCCAATTTGCTAATATGTATTGAAAAATAAAAATCCTGTTTAATGGATTTTTTTAAAGCCAGATATGTCAAAGTAACACATTTTAGAGCTGTAATTGCAATACCGTGATACTGTGAAATTTTTGCTTAAGTTATCATACCGTCAGAATCTCATACCGGCACATGCCTAATAATACCCCTTTCCCACTGGCCAAAAAACCCGTGTCAACTCACTAACAATCGGCTTTTGGTGGCAGTGGGAAAGGTGCAGCGACCCACCTCGACTGTGTCAATCAACCCGACAAGCGACCCGCGTTAAAATCACCTCGGCTCTGATCGTCATGCAGTGTGAAAGCAAAACCCCGTGTCAACAGTCAACACCCCAATCTACATGGTGACGTAGGCTCTTACGTGATGCGTCATAACAACGTGCCAGTCGCCTCCCATTTAACACGCCCCACAACCGTAGTTACGTTGATGCTCATAATAAAGCTAGTAGAAGAAGAATTCACGTCGCCTACGTTGCCTTAGCACAAGCAGAGTGTTGATCCTTTGCTGCATTTCGATCATTTTGAGGGCAGTAAAAAGCATGAAAACGGAGAACACAAACGGAAAGGAAGCTTCCATGTTGCTCTGCATTGTTTACTTCCTTGATCTGAATGTTTATTTTTATTTATTCATTTAATTAATTTATTTATTTTTTTGATCTGAATGAATTGTCGACGCGCATTTTAGCGTGGTGACGTCACGTAACCTTACGCACGGCTGCGGAGGGGTGGGGGGTTAGACGGGTGAAAAAGAAAAAAAAAAAAGCACGGCTTTTTTTGTCAATGGGAAAGGTGCCAAATGCCAATTGCTACTGGGTTGCATCGGCTTGGAAAAAACGCGCGTTGACCCACTAGTTTCAGTGGGAAAGGGGCATAAGTAATAATAATTGGGATTTTAATTCAAAATGTAAAACTGATTAATATCACGTTCTTGGAATAAGAATTAAAACATATTTGCTTAACATAAGGAGGAAGCAATATTGGGTGAATTAATAAATACCGTAGCTGCACACTAGATGTGCAAAAAAGAACAGTTAAAAAAAAAATGTTACATTTACCTTAAAATACTGGCAGCTGTGGTTGCCAGAATTCTACCATTAAAAAAGAAACGGGAAAAGTGTAACAAACACATAAAAATGATATGTTTGTAGATTTTGATTTAACTAAAAATGACGGTAGTAAAAAATGAGCATTGTTACATTTTATACTGTAAGTGATATGTGACCAGTCTTGGTGATAGTGACATTACATCAATACCTCACTGTCCAGTCGGGATTAAAACCCACACTAAGTCAAACGTGCTAACTACTGAGCTACTACAGTCTGCTTTGTGGAAGTGCTGTACAAGGAATAGATTATGAAAACATGAATTCCTTAGAGTTTAATAGTGTGTCTAGCAGCTGAAACTAGACTGTGCTATTTGCTCAGTAGTCAGCACACCTGACTACCACAGTGACAGTGTGGATTCAAACTCCTGTTGGACAAGGAGAGGACCAAGAAAGACACTATAATGTCACCACCATCAGACAGGTTACACATACAGCACTTTTGACAGTTGTTTGATGTGATATAACACCATATACTGTTAAAAAATATATAAAGTTCTTTCACTGTAGTTTGTTGTCAATTTGACAATGAACGTCTTAGGGTTTTCCCATTTTTTCAACTGTATAATTCTGACAACTAAAGCTGCAAGTATTTGACTAGTGAAGTCAAGGGAGAGAGAATTACTAACAGATCCAAACCCCAGAACATTAGATCTAGCAAAAAACCTCCAGGCTTCTACTCAAAAGATGACCCAAAGGCACATATCAAAATTAACAAAAGATTGGCTTCACCAGTTTTTTTTTTTTTTTATTTATTAATTGTACTCCATATGGGAATGTATATACAGTGGGGAGAACAAGTATTTGATACACTGCCAATGGGTTTTCCCATTGGCAGTGTATCAAATACTTGTTCTCCTGGCAAAAATAGGAAATTTGTACTGAGGTGTGCGGGCTTTTATTGTCATCTGTAAAAGTTTAATATACTGTATTATAGAGAACAGAATGATGGCAAAAATTTAAATCATTTATAAATTGTAAACCATTTGGGCTTGGACTTTTGAAATAAACTGTCTGATGTGATATGTCTTATTAAAAGTAATCATCTTTCAGCATATTTGATATGCACTGACACAAAACACTCAAGCGAGCAATTCGCTCCTGCAGATGAATGAAGTGGTTCCTTGCAGGAAGGACTGATCGTCAAAGATAATGGATGAATGTAAGTGGATATAATTGATGATGGCTTGTTTCAAAAGAACAGAGGCAGTCAGACGACTGCAACTGGATCAAATTTCTTGATAAAAACAAAGATGCATTTGCTGCTACATCTGACCACTACATTGAAAAATTTGCCAGGCTCCACATTCCATACAGAAATGTATGACAATTTAACAGTTTTCATGATGATCTACACTGTAAAAGTAAAAAAATGAGGAATTGTACCTTTAAAAACAGGTAAACTTACAATTAAGAAAAAAAAACCTTTCAAATAACATTTTAACTGTTGTTTTACAGCACACGATTATAAAAAAAAAAAAATGGCACGTGTGACACCACTGTGCTGCCTTTCCCACCCACCCCCCAAACAGTTTGAATCCGCACTGTAGCTGTGGCAGTTGAGCGTGCTGACTACTAAGTGAATAGGCCAGTCTAGTTTCAGCTGTTGGTACACTTCTTCAAGTTCTAAGGGAGCGATGTTTTCCAAAACATCTATATGCACAACATTTCTTCCAACCAGTCTTTAGTGGCTCTGTAGTCAGCACATTGAACTGCCAAAATAACGGTGTAGGTTAGAAAGCCAGTTGGGAAGTAGGGAGAATGAGGAAAAAGAGAGCAGTGACACCATCACCACCGCCAAGACCATTTAAATATGGATCACAGTGTAAAATAATTACCGTAATTTTCGCACTATAAGGCGCACCTGACTATTAGCCACCACCCATTAATTTGACGTCAAAACGGCATTTGTTCACAGATCAGCCGCACTGGACTATAAGGTGTACTCACTGTATTATGGGGTATTAACACCCAAAGACATTAACCGGTAACACTATTTGACAGCGGCACCATAAGACTGTCATAAGACCAAAATCAACCACCATGAAGCTTTGAACCAATTGGTTGCAAAGTTTCATTGCTTCAAGAAGCTTCATATGGCCATCACTGTTCTCTTGGGTGAGTCAATCAACATCTGCTTCCTCATGTTATCCAACAAGCCTCCTAGCATGCATTGCAGCGCTACAGATGTAAATAACAATCAAAATTCAGGTTCTGTGCTAACTATTTCTTCAGTTACTGTTCCAGTTGTTTCATTAATTGCTAGTTATGGTATTTGGTAAGA
The DNA here is from genome assembly GCF_030265065.1 of Corythoichthys intestinalis. Classification (NCBI taxonomy): domain Eukaryota; kingdom Metazoa; phylum Chordata; class Actinopteri; order Syngnathiformes; family Syngnathidae; genus Corythoichthys; species Corythoichthys intestinalis. The sequence continues at coordinate 36,064,475 of NC_080401.1, forward strand.
CTTTATTTGACAGTGGTGCCATAAGACTGTCTTAAGACCATCATAATTATGACATCACACTGCCATGAGCATTAATGAATGCTTATGACAGACATCATTTTGTGTCATCTGGAAAATTATCTCACTTTTGAATGGATGTAAATGATCCGAGCTGGACATAAATGGACTTAGAGACATATTTTGCCTGATGAAACTTAATAACATCTGTTATAACCATTCATTAATGCCCATGATAATGTCATGTTATAATTATGACGGTCTTATGGCAGTTTTATGACACCGCCTTCAAATAAAGTGTTACCTACTAACCCAAATAAATCAACAAATAAGCCCCACTGGACTACATGCTGCAAGATTCAAAATGAGGGAAAAAAGTTGCGGCTTATAGTCCAAAATTACGGTGTATTTTTTTTCTCCACTGATATTTTTAGTTTAAAAAAACTACAAAAATCCAATGTAAAAATTCATGGCTACTGAAACACTCATGCTTTTCATGTTTTTTTCCCCTTGGGTAAAATTTTGGCGTTGATATTTGCTAGAATTTTACTGTGCATGTATTTACTGTATTTAAGTACAGTGTACAGGGAGGTGGACTGCTGTATCTTAATGGCTGCTTAAGTTGTTGCTCCTAACGTTTGGCTGTGAACCACTTGAACAGTTCCCCATAACGCTGAAGCCACTACCAATACTAATTGGAGGAAAATAGATATTCAAATCCAGTCAAGAGGGGATATGTTCATTAGGAAGGAGGCATTGCCATGGAGATGGAAGTGATAGGAAACGGGGGAGGTTAGCCCTTTGGGGAATTGGGATAAACCCGCAGGCTTGCCAGTAATCAGTGTTGAAACCTGTAGACAATAACTAATCCAAGCCTAATGGGGGACATAGATCTATATGACCGTACATTAATGTAATGCATACTTACTGGACTCTACATGCTTGTGCAAGCGCCAAACACTATTCATACTTTGCGATTTGTGAGTAGCGCACACATTTTCTTAAGTGGTGAATGGTCAAATAAATTCACTTATATGTTTGAGATCATACTTGAGGAGATGAGTGCGTTTGTACGGCTCCAAAAGATAAATGCAAGTGATTCAGGGCCTGAGTGGATCCCCATCAAGAAGTCACAGAGGATGGAGGATGGAGGAGGGGGGGGCAAGGCAGGTCTGGGACCAGATGTCCCCCCAGTGGGGGAGGAACGCCTAGGTGAGGATGGAAAGAGGGAGTGTGCTTGGGAAGGGGGAGGATCTCAGCAGTTGCCTTGCCAGTGCCTGTTGTCTACATCATGTTCATATTGTTCAAACATGCTGATGAATCAGACCTGCAAACAGTATTAATTACATTTAATAAGTAGTTTACACAACTAAAACTGCTTGTCTTCCTCAAATAAACTCAAATTGGTAGTGGACAATGGAATCAAACAGGCATCTACTTCTGAATATCATCATTTCGCTAGTTTGAATTGTAAATGGGAGCCTTCATATCCACTCCATTCCTCCTCATCATCATCACCACCACCACCACCACCACCACCATTATAGAAAGTTATATGCGAGATGAGACTGCAGGGGTAAATTCATAAGTGGCTTTTATGCCCACGCGCACATATACACAATTTTATTCTGTTAAAAAACAACATGAAGTTATACAAACTGCACTTATCACATCCAGGAATTTGACTTTCTCAAAAGAGCATGGAAAAAAGGTAAACAGTTTTTAAAAATTAACTCATTCGCTGCGATACACACCAATAAAAGTCCAATCCATTTTAACTGTGAAGGCTGACAGTGAATGATGATGTTTCAGTGCCACTGATGACAATAAACATCCAATTAATTTCAACCAGAAAACTCATTCAATGCCAGCCTTCCCAATTAAAATGGATGACAAACATTTATATCTGACAAACTTCTATATCCGACAATGGCAGTGAATGTAAAATATCAACTGTGAGTGGAAAATAACTAATTCAAGCAAACACTTGGTCTCTTTTTTAAAATAATTCTTCACTATATGACAAATTCTAGCAAGTACTAAAAAAACAATTTTCACTCACTAACAAAGCAACACATCGGACAAGTGATAGGATATCTAAATTCCAAGCACTATTCTAGGCGCATTGATGTTCTTGTTCTTTGGCTAAAGCCTCTTGAGTTGCCTTCACGTACTCATCATCCATACCAAACAAGTCTTTAGCATATAAAGGTTCATACCTAATCCCACAGGATCGAACTCACACCTAATTAGGCCATCACTCTATTAGCTTGTCAATGCCTCAGAGTTCAGATGTGGTGTCTCCCAAACTAAAATGGTGATATTTATTGGAACAGTCACTCCATTACAACCTTCTTATCTGCATTGAGAACACCACGGTCAGTCTGAATAGACACAATAGTGAAGAGGAGATTGAAAACTGGGTCACAGGTTAATTAATCTAACTGGCTCATATAGGAAGACGTACAACTGACTTAAGTCCATGCCAATGTAGAAAGACGCTTTTAGAAAACAAAACCAAAAAAAGCTAAACAGGCACTGTCTATTAAAATCAAGGAACGAGAGTTACGGTTAAAATGACTTGGGCTGCTGGAATAATGAGTCACTGAAATCAGGTGGACTGTAGGGCATAAGGACAATGACACATAAATAAAAGTACGTGTTCTGGGGCAATAAATATCACAAGTCTCTATTTAAAAAAAAAAAAAGGGGAAATGTTGGAAGGCTTATGGAACATTTTATGCGGATTTAAATTTGAAGTGATGCAGGTGTCTCACCATCCTGCCTGCACCCTTGCAATAAAATTATGTAAATAGCAGATTTTAAGACCAATGCAAATACATGCATATAATTCATAATTACATATCAGTGATGTACTTTTTATTATACTCATAATGCATCGGAAAAAAACAACGATTTGTAATTGTACATGATTTAATTGTGGGAAGATTTTTTTTGTGCGCAAATGTATTCAATGGCACTCATCACAAGTGCATGCAAAGATGGCGAACAGAGGTGTAAAATGGCAGTTTGACCATACATTTGTCCCTTGGCTCGCTCTCTAGATCACAATATATTACAGGGACATTGCATTAGAATGGCACATTGTCATAAAAATATAGATGATCTTTTTTCATATTTCCCAAGTGTGTTCAAAACATTCAATATTACACATTGACACACCAGTCGAAGACATACATTCCCAAAAACATGCTTTTGCCACACAGTTCAACATCCACAAAGATGAAGACTCGGATACAGCTATTTGCTGTTAACAACTATCCAACTCAACGATAGGGTGGTGTTTTCGAAATAAAACAAGTGCATAAAAGCATCTTCTGTAGGTCACTGAGCCAGAGGTGAGCAGGGTCTTTGTCTATAATTCATAGAGTTAAATGGAATGGTGCTGTCACTGCTTGTTTTCACCTCAACTCTTAACGCATAGCTGGTAAGATGCAGGATGTGCATGATAAAATATATTTTTTAATAATAATAAAACGTGCAACAAAGACCATTTGTGGAAAGACAAAAGTCCTTGACAGCAAATGGACAGTCGCCGTAAATTGCTCAAGTACAACAAAGGGAAAAGGGTGTGTGGATTTTTTAAAATATCCAATATTCTCCATACATTGTGTGTTCAGGGGGAAAAAAAGTATTTCACAGTCTTTATTAAACTAAGGATTAATGGTGAATAGATGTAAAAAAAATGTAAATGTATTTCTATCAATCTTTTTGTAGCAATCACACAAAAAGCCAAATAATTGATTAATTATTCATATTACACAGTGCAAGCTTATAAATCATTAAAGTAAAGCCCATTCATTGTTGGTGGTTAATTCAACTGTTAATTTTAAGTGATAGAAAATGAATAATGTTCTCAACCAACAGCAATAAAGCTTAATGATAAGTCAATTAGACTTACATTATGAATGGAACATCTTTATTGCTTTGTAAGAACAGATGAAAACACATTAATTTACAACAGCCTCATATATAAATAGAAAGCATAAATATTGTGTTCATGGAGTCTAGAGGTCTGCAATTTCAACATAAAATGAATCACATCAATGTTACCTCATATTGAAGGTACTGTTTTCTCCACTCTGGAGTGATGTGGGACGAAAGGTGCTCGGCAAATTTCATAGTTGCAGGAAGGAAGATTCCACGAAGTGTTATTAAATCCGAGCCCGGCTCTTTTCCTCTGCCGCGACGCCACTTTTATGTCCGGCAACTTGCTGGCTCAACATGCGGCTGGCACGTAAGCCCGAGGCGGCCCGCTTCACTCCACTTCTGCTCGCCGAGCCGGTGCCGTCCCGTCCCACATGCTACTAAACTACTCTAACACTGATACTTGTCTCACCCTGCGGGGTTCGCGTTTAGTTCGGTAAAAAGTTGTTCGAGAGTGCGTCCCGGTGACTTTGCTCCGTCCCTCGGCGAGTATATGTGCCTGCGGACCAGCGTGCGGTCCGCCATCAATGACGTGTGTGCGTCATAGAGCGCAAGCTGTCAGCTGCCACTGTTTGGAACTCTCGCTGGTCCTTCCGTCCGCTGCACCTTATCTCCTAACACAAGTTTCTATTCTTTGAGTACGTTTATGTGTAAAAAATAAACTTGTCTATAAAGCGCCTGTATTTGTTTTTTGTTTTTTGTTTTTTTTGTACTGCACCATACTGTAATTTATTCACGTCTGACTTCCGGTTTCCTGACCAGCGAGCCGTTATTAAGGCAGAGTTTGTCGTTCATGGTCCGGTGGGCGTGGTTAAATCGCTTTTTTTTTTATGTCCAATTGGGCACTTATGATTGAACTCTATTAATTCTGCCTGGCAACAAGCTACTAAAAGCACTTTAGAAGTTGAAAAGAAAAAAGTTAAAGCAGCTCCCAGAACAAAATTGGCGGGAATTGGACTATTTGTAACGCACAAAAACTAAAGGAAATTCAAAGTGCTTTACATCACATGAAAATCAGAACGACGCAATTAGAAAATAGGAAGAAAAAAAAAACACGATAAGGGAATAAATAAAAGTCACATCAAATCAGTAAAATAGTTAAAAACAAATGCGATTAAAACAGGGAATGGAAAAACACCAAAGGATTAAAATCAAAGTCATATAATTGGGTATTTGAACAAAAGAAATGTATACTGTATGTATAGGATATTAGATTACTATGTTGATTATAAATCGTTATACCAAAAGCGTCATTAACTAAGTCATTTTTTACCATTACTATTAAAAAATAAGAATGTATTTATTAAAGGGTACGTGTAAATTCTCAGTCTTCCGAGGTATGGCAATCTATAAAGACTAAATGTCTAGACTAGTGTTTTTTAACCTGGGTTCGATCGAACCCCAGGGGTTCGGTAAGTAAGTCTAAGGGGTTCGGTGAAGGTAAAAAAAACCGCAGAGCCCTATTTTCGTACGCTGATTAAATCTTTGCAAGGTGGCTTTTTAGACCAGGTTTTTGACTGGTTTGCTTCCAATTTACAGGCTTAAACCATTGCTTTAACTGCTAGTCCTCGATCTGATGGGAGCAGGAACTGGTTTGCTCAGTGGAAGGTTGACTTACAACTTGGTATGAGGGAATACAACAGACCAATGGGCAGCGTGGTCTCAAATTTTTACCTGTTTATAAAAGATGCTGTCAAAATGATAAGAATTTTGAACAGGAATTTGCTAAATTATTAGCTTGCTAGCTTAGATATATCAGTTTTTAATTTAGAGCCCAAAAAAATGCTTTATTATCCAATTCCGAAGGCTTCAATGAATCCACATGGGAAATTTGTGGGGTTCGGTACCTTTAGCAATATTAAGAACCACTGGTCTAGACCATACATGTCCAAAGTCCGGCCCGGGGGCCAAAAGCGGCCCGTGGTCAAATTTCATCCGGCCCCCAGCCTCTGTCATAAAATCAATAATGTCTGCCTGCACACAGACTTAATAAATTGTTCAGCAGTACTGCTACCAGCATATGAAATAGCTTACACACTAAATTTACCCACTAAAATGCAGCAGCACTCTCAGCAACATTACCCCGTGTAACCCTTCCAATTTTCTAAAATGGCGACAATCAACAAAAAAAAAAAGAAAGTTGACTGCGATCAGTGACGCAGTATAGGTGGAAATTGAACTATTTCTTCACTAAAATATGCATCGACTGTGTCTGCCTCATTTGCAGAGACAGTCACTGTTTTGAAGAGTTCAGTGTGAGGCGATATTACCAAACAAGACACGCTGACATGTACGACACGATTACAGGGAATATACGCAGCGAGAAATTGAAGGAACGTGAAGCTAGTTTAATTTCACAGGAGCAGTATTTCGCAATAGTCCGAGAGTTGAAAGAGAATGCCACAAAGGTGAGATTGTTGAAATTATTAATTTAAAAAATAATAAAGCAAATGTGACACACAGAATGGCTTGCTAAAATTTGCTTGAATATATTGTTGTACGTAAAGGACGTCAGCCAAGATCGGCCACCACATTTTCACCGCACCAAATCTGGCCCCCTTTGCAAAAAGTTTGGACACCCCTGGTCTAGACTCTTTGGATTCTTCTTTGTTCAATTTTCTGTGTTTTGCCTGGCTTTTCAACCAGTAGAAATTTTGTTGACAGAAAAAAAAAATTATCAACTTAGTTGACTACTGCATTTTAACTCTTGCATCTCATCTGTGCAGGATGCAAAATTGTTTTTGAATGGCCCAACTTCAAAAATGCTGAGTGAATCGAGTAACAGATCAAATCAATAGCAGCATCTAGCGGACATTTTGCGCTCGTGCACTTTCCTACTACGGTTAGCATTAGTCACACGGACACGGTATTAGAATGAGCTATTTTTTAAAACCAATATTGCTGAAACAAGCATATTTTTTCCTGTACTTATTTTTCCTTGTTTCGGGGAAAACAGCCAGACGCTCCCTCTAGCAACAAAAACAGAGCTAAAGTTAGACGGAACTGTTATGCCAGTTTATGTTTAAGTCGGCTCCAATATCCATGACGGACCGAACACGGAACCGAATCAGACCATCAACATTATTAACTCAAAAGGGTTTTAAACACGACCGCAAATCTCAAATTCCTAAAATATTGGTTGGACTGCTACTTCATCGTAAGAGCTAACATTTTCCTCACGAGTCGACGCCATACGTCGTTGGTAAAGGTCGGTTAGCAACAAGAAAAACAATGGCTTCCAGGTCGCCGTCGTCCTCTCCGGACACCGCGACGGGTTCAGGTACCGACCCGGCCCGGCCAGACACCGGGGAGCCCCTCGGTGGAGCGGGCTCGGACTCAGACTCGGACTTGGGTTTGTGTAAATTTGACTACGGTGCAATGGAGGCTGGGGAACGTCTTGAAGGTGATGAACTGGTGCAGGAGTTCCAATCAGCCGCCGACCGTGTTGGAGGTTTGGTCCAAACTGCCAGCAGGGACCAATTACTTTACCTTTATGCACGCTACAAACAGGTGAGTACCATGAACACTAGTTTATGAAGCCACTCTTATCCCCAGCATCACGTATGAACCAAACACTGAATGATTATAACTCGTTAATTGAGCAGGTGATTCAATTGTAACTGTTGTTTTAGGCCAAAGTGGGAAAATGCAATACACAAAAGCCAGGCTTCTTCGATTTCGAAGGACAGAGGAAATGGTTTGTAGCTTTTCTTCTCTTCCCATCTGTCATCCCTGTGTCATTCTCAACCACATTCTTAGTTTTGGTTGTTTCATCTTCCTCCAACAACTGTCCCACAAATGATTGCTAATGTGGAATTGTTGAATTTGAATCTCAACAAATTAAAATTGCTTTGACAAAGCCATTCATTCGTCTGTAGCTCTGTTGTTGCAATCTTCTCTTAAATATCTGCGTGGAAAAAAAACCCCTTAACAATAATATAAAACAAATACTAAGGCTGCAGCTATTGATTATTTCAGTAGTCGATTAATCGATGAACTAGTCTAGTTAGATCGAATAATCAACCCAGATAGCAGACCGACATTGAGTAAATGTTGATTTTCCATCAAAATCATCAGTATGGTTGACATCGAAATTTTCGACGTCAAGTGACGTTGAAACAACGTTGTTTTATGGTATGTCATGCGATGGTTGGGTTAACATTGTTTTATAGTAGATGAACTAATGTTGACAAACAGTTGATTTATGATTGACCGGGAAATATGATTGAAAAGTCATTGAATTATGAATGAGCGGGCGTTTTGGTCGAAAACAAGGTTGATTCAGCGATGTTCCAATATTATTAAAAATCGAATCGACGTTTACGTTTTGGAAGGATTTCAACATTGAAACAACATTAATTGAGGGTGCAAAAGTGACGTTGATTCAACAATATAAGATCGACAGAGGAATGTTGATCCATCATCTTCTCAACGTCGGTCTGCGATCTGGGGAGTAATCGGATAAGGAACATAAAAAAATTAAAATACCTGAGCTGAGCCTCAAACGGTATTAAAAAATAAAGGTTATGATCGTAGGCTGAGAACCCCAAAACAGGCACATGAGATAGTAAGGGTAAGAATGACAGCAGTTTATTATTCAGAGAGATGAGGGTTCTGAGGCTTGTAGAGACTAGGCGAAGGTACCTTAGACAAGAGGCGTAGACGAGATCCTGGAACAAAGCAAATGGATCGATGATCAGATGAGTCTACAAAAATATTCAAAACATGAGCAGGCACTAACAGTGAACTGAAAGAGACGATCTAGCGACGTGGTGGAGCTCTGGCTGGCTTATGTAGGCAGATGGTGATTTCTGACACCTGCCGCTGCTCCACCCGTCAGGTGCTGGCCCTGTAATGGGATGACAGACACACCCACATACTTGCCCAGCCCGGGGCCTGACAATGAATAAATGAGGATCTAAATACAGCAAAAGAACTAACTGGCTAACTTACATAGCAAAAGTCTGCTCGCTTCGATGCTATAAAATGAAAAAGCTTTTTTTTTTTTAATTATTTTGAACAACGCTCTTAACAAAGGGTTCAAACACATATTCCCAGAAAAACCGGCTAAATATACCTATAGACTAAATTACGAAGGCATTAAAAAACAAGCTCAAACAAAAACTTGGCTTATGTTGCTCTTAACAGGGAGCAGATGGATTCAGCCATGTGAAATGAGTTATGTCATATTTACTGTTGCCACTAGAGGTCAGTGTATCCACCGAAATCAATAAAACTAAATGCAAACACTTTCAAAACAAACCAATGCAACTTCACTGTAATTAAACAAATACTTGAAGCAGCAAAATTTAATTTGAATCTTTTTTTCTAATCAAATTACTCGAGTCAATCGATTAATCGTTGCAGCACTAACAAATACTGTTTTCAAACTTCACATGCAAATTTCATTTGATGAATGGGAATGTTCAATGAATAAGTGTTTTTGTTTTTCCTATTCAGGCAAGCATGGAAGCAGCTTGGGGACATGGAGGCGGAGCAAGCAATGCAAGAATACATTTCTTGTGTCAACATGTTAGACCCTGAAGGCAGCCAGAGGGTAATAATAGTCATTACTAATCAAATTACAGTACACATAATCTGTAAACCTGCATCCACCTTTTTTGTCTTAAATCCTCTGCTTGAGGTTGTATACGTAAAAGACAATGTTTATTATAAATGGCCACGTAATGGTTGGTTCATTAATGGGTATAAGCCATTGACTGCTCATAGCACAATGGATAGGCAATGCATGACCAGTGGGCGGGACAATCGGAGATTTTCTCATTAGATTGGCTAAAATGATACTGGCATTTAAAAATGTCTCGCAATGCCTCACAAGTATTTTGCCTACTTCCAGTAAATATTGACTATTTATTCAAGTATTTGTTTACTATAACACATCGGAAAAATTACATTCTGTATCTTATCACTTTGTTAAATGTGATTCTTTTTGCTGGGATGTACATGATCAACATCTCAATGTCTCATCTCAACAACATCAAGATCAACATCTCTTTAATTTAATTTAATCAAACTTCGGATTGATATACAGTCCAGTAATCCTGTCAGATAATATTCTTGGAAATCATAATCATTAGAGGTGCACCGAAAATTTGTTGGCTGAAATTTTTTGGACCAAAATGTGACTTAAAAAATGAGGTGTGTTACGGACACTATAATTTTTATACTGTATAACCGAAATTATAGTACGTAAACTGAAAAGTGCTTTTGTGCCAGCTAGAAGCGTGGTAGCGTGATACTCTGGAGTGCACTCGAGCGGTGATTAAGGATATGTTGGGTCAGAGCAGCTATTAATTAGCACTTACAGTGGGAGAGCACCCACATTATTGACTTGACACTTTTAGAGATTCTCTCTTGCCCCCCTGAGCAGCTAAAAGCAGTTTTATCAGGTTGTCTTTCCAGCTTGGAAACTTTTATTTCTCTGATTTCATTTTGCGCGCAAAGCTCCTTTCTGACGGTGACTCGATTGCAGGCAAGCACAACAAAAGGGCGTGTTCAGTGGCCACTCCGAGCAAAGAGTTTCAAAATTATCCTTTCATTTACCATCTGGAAACACAAATGAAAGTAATAGAACACCAAAATATAATGCAAATAGTGGAGATAAAGGGCAAAGGTGATGTCTGTGAACAGCAAATTATTATTGTCATTTTCAACATGCTTTTTAGTCTATAGTGGGTCAAGTTAAACATTTGATTTTGTTTTTTTGTAATTTTGAAATGTTATGTTGTGTATTGTTGAAATGTCAATACAAAATAAATACAAAATCTTTATAATTTTAAGCATTAACATTTTTTATCATAAAACTAAAATGGCTTTAAAAAACTAAAAATGTGAATAATAATTGACATAATTGTGATTTTCTTTATATAAATTTAATTTTTATTTAATTAATATTGGATTGGGTTTTCGGCCTCAGCTTTCTTATATTCGGTTTTTGTTTATGGCCAAGAATTTTCATTTTGGTGCGTCCCTAATAATTAAAAACTTCCTTGAATGAATCACGTTACCTAAATAGCTGTCAATTCTTACCAAAGAAGACCACTCATTCATCTTCGATACCACTTATCATCACTAGGTTTTAGGGGTGCGAGAGCCTATCCAAGCTAATGAACCGGTTGCCTGCCAATCACACGGTACAGGAAAAAAAACATTTTCAATAAAAGAAACTTGACAAAGCATAGTTTCAAACATGTTTGAAAACATTTAAGTGAGTCTATTTCACAAAGTGAGAAATTGACATTCATATTAAGTTTAAATAAATAAATAAAAAACAATTACCCACCTCAAGTCATGTACAATAGGTTCCAGCCTCCAGCTACCGGCAACCCCGAACCAGAGAAGCTGTTTAAAATAGTTCCATCTAGTAGGATGACAGATTATTATTATTATTATTATTATTATTACTATTATGTTTTTTACTAATTCAATGCAGTGTTTTTACCAATAGAGGCCAGTCTCGCTGCATTTGTTTGAAAGAATGTCTTGAGTCTTAGTAATTTTGAAATTAGGCATTCATCACTATGATATTTAATCATCGTAGTTGTTTTAGAATTGTGATAATGCAAGAAGTTGTCACAGACCGTGTCTGATTGTAATGTGATGCAGTCGTCACTTTTAATGATCTTGTGTCAGGAGAGTTTGCATTGCTATGAAGAGGCAGTCTTTTAGGGCAGCTGCAGATGTCTTCAGTCACAAATCACATTGTTCTGTGAATTTGTCATTGGAACACTGCTCATGGTGAAATGTTTAAGGAGGAAAATAAGTACAACAAGCTCATGAACTGTATTATAAAGTAGCAGACAAAACTTTTGTCTGTCAGATAAGACAAGGAAAACAGATAAATAATAATTAACTTAAGGAAATTAAGGGGAAAATGCTAAAGATTAAAAGCAGCGTATTTTAAAGCAAATGATTTTTTGCAAATTTTGTGGGCATTTAACAGCAGTTATACAATGAGAAATAATTAAGAAAAACCAACCTGTATTGGCCACATATGCTGGCTTGAAGAGTAAAATTTTAAAATGCTGTAGCTAAATAAATAGGATGCTGGGAAAATGTAACGATGTTGGGTTTGGGTCAGTAGTAATGTACACTATGCTGAAAGATTGTTTATGCCTTAAAAGCCCTTGCAACGAATTTTATTGTCATACCTAGAAATACAATACCCAAGGTCCTATTTTAACCCAGCAAGTCTTTTCAAGACTTGTATTCTACATGTGTACAGTACTTGTCCCCTCCCTATTTGTTGCTCTGACATCTACTTTAACCCCGCACTCATTGTTTGCTCTTTCCTATTTATGTCACTTTAATGATGTTTCCATCATGCACTTGACACAGCTTGACACATTCTTTTCTCCTCAAGAGGAGCGAGAGCAAACAATTGCTGACTGTGTCTCAGCGCCACACAATGCCAGGGAGGCAGTAGAGAGCACTGCTTGCAAACGCAAAAACTTGAAAAGAAGTTGATTGTATTACCGCAGCTTAGTCATTATTTTGGAAGCACCGTTAAATAAGTAGTGGGTAGGCAGAGAAACAGCACAGATAATAATAGCCAGAAGTCGACCTTTGTTCCTATTCAATTGTTGAGGAAATGCTGTTTTTATATTAGATTATACTACAGGGAAGCAGGGACGGCGCATCAGCGAATATTCTGTTTCACAAGTGGATTAGTTTGTCCCAAAAGTGCATGCACCGTTGTTTCACTTGTCATGTTTATCCCCCACTTTTTCCCTCCATTTTTATAGAATTAGATTTGTGTAGGCTTATTTGTAAGCCAAGTTTAGTCGGTGAAGAATAGGTTGGGGTCAGCGAGGGGAAAAAATTATTGAGGAATTCTGTTAAAAAGATAACTCAGTTTGGCACACATCTCCTCAAGGCAGAACTGTTGGGTTAGAGCCATTGTGCCCTTCTCATGCATATGCTTTTGTTAGGATACCTGCATTATTTAAAAATACATTACTGAAAGATTGCCATGATAAGGTTTTTTTTTTTTTTTAAATCCACATCTTAACCAAAACATGTATAATGGTTTCTTGTACGGACCGTGTTCTTCCCCGCAAGTTTTGTGTTGAACTGTGAGCCTCTCCTCAGAAAGCAAAAAGTATCAAGAAACAACACATTGTCTTCAATGGGCACTCATTTAAGGCGTACCGCAAGCAACACGTCACTTCCGCTCATTAATATTCATGACATTTTCTACTGTTGCTAAGGGGGGATACGCTCCCGTTTGTCCCTAATAGGAAATGAATGGAAATTGTGTATGAAGGAGATGTTTACAGAGCTAAACTTACCAATTCTCTCCGAAAATGATGTCCCTGGTGCCAAATTCACTGGCAAAGATGTGGAAGAACATAAAAATGTTCAGTTAAAGAGATGGCTTGCGTGTCGAAGGCTGAAAAAGACGAAAAAAACGAGCCGACCTAAGCATAGCCTTAGCTTTTTTATCGACGCGACTGACAATGACATTCTCCTGTTTCAACAAGCTATCCTTTACCACCTGCCCTGTCTTTCCTATATATTATATCCTCTGGTTGTCCTACGTCTCTGACCGTTCTTGGGGGTAATTTAGTTAGTTTTGTGTAGCGATCGCAAATGCTACTCAGTGACAGCCAACGAACATTTTTAATTTTTTCATTGATAACAAATCTTAATTCTATAATTTATTTTACATACATTACATTTATTTATAATTACATTTTTTACAACAGAAAAGGTAACTGGCAGTCAAATACCATTTTAATTCTTCTCAGGTCATTCATTGTCAGACAGAAGCAGCACTGCACAACGTCATTCTAAAAAATAAGTTAAACATATCAAAATGGCTTACCTCTTTGTCCTCTGAAGGAGCATGCCAACCCAACAAAATGTTTACTGCATATGAAATTTGAATGGCTTCACCCTGGCTTCACCTCGCTGGCGTTAAAACGTCCGCGCAAGTTGATTCATTCGTCACATTTTTTCCTCCAAGTTTTTGGTTTCGGGAAACGTATGAAGAAAACATCCTTAATGTCTTAAAGTTCCAAAAAAGCAATGCGTGAGCCGCATGTTCGTTTTTGAAAGATTACCGGAGAAAAGTAGCAGAATTAACATTTCTTCTATGCGAGGGCAGGTCTATAATGTCCCACTTCTACTTTACTTCCGCTTTACGATGCAACGTCACGGTCTAAAAATAGCATGCGTGCAGTACGCCATTCATTGATTGCTATTAACGGTGCGAGGCAGCCAATCCATTTTGACTGGAAGAGGCGGGCAGCCCTCTAAGTCAAAATGGTCTTGTGCCATCAATGGCACTGAAAAATATGCATTCACATGCAGTCTTCCCAGTTATATACTACTATTAAAGTAAATGATTAAACAACAATAAAAAAAATCAACTTCATAGTGCAATGGGGAGCCATAACCAGAGTGTATTAAAATTGTTTTTATTAACATTTTATTAATTTCTAGTTTCAATTATTTATATCAAAATGATGATTGACATTTACAAAGATAGTATAACTGCGGTACGGTGGAAGAGTGGTTAGCACGTCCGCCAAACCATTCTGAGATTGTTTGTTCAATCCTGGCTCTGACCTCCCTGTGTGGAGTTTGCATGTTCTCCTCATGCCTGGTTTGTAGGGGGGTTTCCGGGTACTCTGGTTTTCTTCCCACATCCCAAAAATAGGCATGGTATGCTGATTGGTAAATGGTGTCATACTTGTATAGCGCTTTTCCACCTTTCAAGGCCCTCAAAGCGCTTTACACCATCTCGCCATCCATCTACTGGTGACACAGCACCAGGAGCAATGTGGGGTTCAGTATCTTGATTGAACATTCCAAATCGTTCATAGGTGTGAGTGTTTGTGAATGGTTGTTTGTCTCTATGTGCCCTGTGTCTGGTTGGCAACCAGTTCAGAGTGTACACTGCTTCCTGCCCGTTGTTAGCTGGGATAGGCTCCAGCACCCCAGTGACCCACGTGAGAATAAGCAGTTCAAAAGATGAATAATTGAGCCGTCGCATTGAAATATGTGCACATCACATTATAAGTAATGTAAGCCGCAAATAAAGCAAATGTTAATATTGTGGCCTACATGACTGAAAATGTGATGGCCATTAGGGGTGTGACAAAATATTGAAATGATGGTATATCGTGATACTTTGTATCCCAAAAGGTTATCGATATGCTCCTGTCAAGAATCGAGATATCGTTTTAAAAAGGTGCCAATTAAAAAAAAAAAAAAAAAGACTGCCATTGACGGTGCTCGACGCCCAGTTCATTTAGAGTGGGAACCTTCGTTCCTTCAAAACCAGAGCATTCACAGTCATTCGGTCCAATTTTCGGGGCAATTCAAGGTCACTTGCTTTTCATTTTAGGGCATTTACAGGTCATTTCCTGTTGAGTTTGAGTCACTGCCTATTCATTTGGGTGATTCCCAGGTCACTTCCTGTTCTGTAACGCAAAATAAACGGCAAGTTACCCATAAAATACCCCAAAATCAACAGGAAGCAACCGAAAATCAACAGTTAAATGGCCTTAAATGACCCAAAATTACTCATTGCCTGGCAATGGCTGCCACTGACGGCCATAGACGTTCAATCCGTTTGAAGTGGGGGGGATGGCAGTGAATTCGTTCGTTCGCTGCCACCCTCCCAGTTCAAATGGATTGGACGTCTACTAGTGATAAACTAATTCCACTTCACAGCAGAAGCTTGTTTTTCTGTTTATTAGTTTTTTTGTAGAATATCCTAGAATGATTTCCTGACCAATTTATCGAAAATTATTGTATCGCTATATCGTCAGATCATCGTTATCGCACGCTTTGTATCGCAAATCGTATCGTATCGTATCGTGAGGTACCAAGAGGTTCCCACTCCTAATGGCCATATTTGTGGATGGCAGGTTTTTAATAGGGACAAGTTAAGTACAGTATTTTTTTTAAATACCCGTAACCATAGATAGACACATTGCCTATAATGGGTTAACCTTTGTGAAGTTGGATTAACATACATGTAAACTCCCCTGAAATACTAGGGTTTTAATACATCTCAGAGCAAGAACTTGTGGGACTAATAGGGTTTTTCCGTTTCTGTCTAGCACAACAATTCAATTTATACTTTTTTATTGTTGCTAATTGACATTTGTGTGACAGGAGAGCAGAGGAGCAGAGAGGCGAACGGGCTTTGGAGGAGCAGCGGTCAGCTCTTTGTACCAAGAGGAGACGATCAGGTAGAATTTCAAATACACAAAAAGAATGTCTATTCTGTTGTAACGCTTTCTGAAACTATTCTTTGATAAAAGAATGTTAAGTCAGGAGGATTGCGGAATAGGCTGATCCCACAGTGCTCAGATCGCCTAGGTCCTTTGCTGTCTTTGTTAACCAGCAGTCCTCATTCTGTTTGATTACATCCAACAGAGCGTAACATACACTACTGATTTATGTTAATGGAATATTTTCTCCCATTTCCTGGTACCTGGCAGACTTACTCAAGCTTAAAGACCTCATCTTCCTTCCAAATGGAAAAAAAGAGCTCTTGAATCGAAATGAAATGTGAGAATCCTGCAGTTTCCCCATCTCTTATAATTAGTATGCACAGTCTTTGGAGACACCGGCCAGGTCTCCCCTTTTAATTATGGTCAAATTGATGGAATGGGGGTGCGATGAAGACGTGGTGGGCACACGAGGGGCAAGCGGGCAAATTCCCAGAACTCTGACCCTCTTCGGAGATGCCCCTGCACTCGAACGTACACGAGCTGCTACTATACGATCTCCCCGATTGCATTTGAACCCATGCAGAACTCACTGGAACTGTCACATTGATTGCTCTGCTGCATTCCAATTTCATCTTTACTCAGAAACACAAACACACAAAACACACACCCTTCAATATTAAACATCTACGCACCTGTCAGAGTTAATTGCATCGATCGCTCCTCGCTTCTCTCTCTCTCTCTCGTTTGTGCTTATTGATAAAAGTGGCATTGATTTGCAATATAACCACGTTTGTGAGCTGATCAGTGTGTGATTGAGGAGGCTTTAAGCGCCGCGTTTGTAATCCCCTCAACAAAACACGCCGATCAACACAGCAGGCTTTGTTGCTTAGACCCTCTGACGGAAGCAGGCGCTGAGTTATTTCACTTCTCATTGCTTCTTTATTGTGTGTTTGTGTACGTGCCCGTTCCTGCAATGTGGCCAGTTTTGTCAGATTAATGAAGGACACAAACACATACACAGCACTCATGAGCAGCTTTTTTGATGACAAGGTAGCTGGTGACCTTCCCAGCATGCATTGCTTCACTGTTGATGTCACACCTCTTGCAGGAACCACATTAATCATGTATTGTTCAGTCTGTGTATACCATCACAGTAGATTACAGGCACATATCACACATTGGTCATGTAAAGCTTTTTATTTTTATCTTTGGCATAAAAGTGTGCAATATAAGCAGTCTTGTCTAATAATCGACAAAAGACTGATGATCTGGGCTATTGATTAGTTGCCGGGGGAGACTGATGATGGCCACACATCAGGGACACGCAGGGTCACAGTGGCCATCGGGCAGCAGGAGGAAGTGGGCGTGTCCAAGCGGGAAAGTCATGAATATACATTGCAGCGGTAATCGGGAATATGTAAATGGATGAGCTCATACATAACGTTACGGTGATAAAAGTGTAATGAGTTATTCATGATTCATCACAGGCTGATGGGCAGAAAGCCGAGGAAGGGACGGATGGAGGGAGGGATTGGACTGAAATGAGAGAACACGTGGATAAAATAACCTAAGAAATGATGCACTAAAACAATTATATTGCGGAGACCGGAGAGTCAATTTCGGTCAAAATTTTTAATGACAGGTTTTCTCTTCAACTATCCATAAAGACAAGGTTCACTTTTTTTTTCTAAGAGATCAGTCACTAGAAAGCTAGATGAGTGGTATCTGGTTGGAGAAACAGTGGCTTTCTACAGGGGTTTCACTCATCTTTTACTTTGGGTTTGCGGCTCATTTATTTTCTAATCGGTGCAAACAAGTTTTTCTGGACGATTAGTCGCTTTGCTCTGGATGCATATTGATTAGTAGTGCACTTGGTTAGTGGTGAATGGTTGTAAATAATACCTAATGCTATTTGTTTTCTAAAGGCTTGCTTCAGCTATTATAAAGCAAGGTTATTATGGGTAACGAAAAGGAAAGAACAAAACTATAATTGTAAAAACTTCTTTGGAAATAAAATAACTTACTGCAATGACATTTAGTAGGCTTACAAAATCTGATTATAGTGAAAATGTCCTTGGTTTTAATCTTTGACTATTCACTTTACGGTTGATTTTCAAAAGTTGGTTTTAATTTCATTTGGTCTAGTTTTACGATAGTTGTACTGTAGGCTATATTCAAGAAATGTCATGAATTGTAATTTACTTACTCTACTTACCGTGACATTTTTCTAATATTGCCCACAGGAAATAACCTATTTTTAAATATATTTATGTGTACATACTAGGGCTGCAGCTATCAAATATTTTAGTAATCGAGTAATCGGATAAAACATTTTTTTTAAGGTAGAGAGCAATTATAAATATACATGAGAAAAAAAAGACATTTAATCCAATATTGAACCATTTTCAGTCAATCAATGTCTTTATTTTCGATGTACATTGTTGAAAACAGCCAAAAATTGCATTTCAGATGTGACTAGAAATTTTTTTTTACTGCTTTCACTCAAAAAACTTCTAGATCTTATTAAAAAAAAAAAACATATTTCTTACCTAAAAATGTAATTACCCTTGATAACACACATCACTTGAAAGCTATGTGTTTTTCCCACGTGTTTCAATTGAATTTCCATTTGTGTCAAGCTATTTTAAGTTCTAGTTAAGTTTTAAATTAGTCTAAACTGTAAGTACTGACTGGATTTTGAGTTTTTGCAGTGTTCAAAATAAATGTATGATACCTGCCGTATTGGAGCACATTAGGGACCAGTGCAACTTGGTGTTTTATTCAGCAATGACTACTGAGCTAAAACTGACTGTTAGCTTCATTATGTTTTAATTTTACACCCTCATCACTGTACATCGCTGTGTTTTTACAGATTAAATAAAGCCTGTACTGTATGTAAGACACGTTAGCCACGCATCGACAGTGGTCATAATCAATAGAAACCTAGCCCTCCGAAGGGCTAACGTTACGTGAGCGAGTGACAGTAACGTTATATTTATTAGCGCTGAGAAGTCTAATGCTTAAAGATGGCGGCTGTTTACTAACGCTGCCCAGTGACGGCCGAGTCAGAAGCGTGATAAGCACTCTCAAAGTGCGCACATGCCCTTTATTGGCAAACTCAATAAGTCCACAATTAATCAGCCCGAGGCAAAAAATTAAATTAAATTAAAAAATTGGACTCTGAGGATAAAAGTGTATACATCCTAAACATACCTACGAAATTTCATTCTGATCCATTCATGAAAAACAAAGAAGTAGTATTTTAATCGGTGTCCTCACCAAGAAGAACAACAAAGTGAATGAGATATTGAACCTTCCCTCAAGGCGGTCTAAAAATCACAAACTATTATGAACCTGATGCAAAGTGTGGGTTATATCCTTGAATTTTTGGCAAAGCTATGAATAACTACAACTACTGTCAAACACTGTGAAACTTCACAAAAGCTTTGTCTTGTTTTAACAATTCCACATGAACACACTATAGACCCTACTCACGTGACATCACAGCCACGCCCCCGCGCCATGTTGTCCGTATACTCGTCATGTTAATGCATTAGCGCTTCGTAAATTCCTCCTATTATGGCGTGTTTTTCTGCTCGTTAACATTAATAATCAAAATGGTGAAGTCGTGTATGGCGGTCGGTTGCAAAAACAGAGAAGATAGACGGAGAGACTTGAATTTTTACCGTATTCCGAGAGACCCGAAGAGGAGACCGAGATTGACTGCTGCAATTCGACGAGAAAACTGGGCTCCAAACGACTACCACAGATTATGTAGTAGTCATTTTATATCTGGTAAGATGCATTTAATATATATTTAGAGGGTTTTGGGCTGACAACCACAATTAAGATCATTGCTAGGCTAATCGCCGACAACATACACTCAGACGTTGTGAATGAACTACCTGAAAATATATAATTATAAGGGGATAATCAGACAGTTGTCATACAATTAATTTACAATTTCACTATTGAGGTCAAAAGCCAAAAAATAAATTCAACTAGGGACAATCTGGAGTAGTGCTATCGCACTTCATATTTATTACATGTTATATATGTATGTAGTGAGAGTGCTATTGCTAAACCATATAAACATTAAAACCCCTAGCTCCATTGACAAATGATATGAAATACATTAGACTTGACAGTGGATGTTAGCAAGAACAAAAGATTTTGAATTGAAAATTTCGTAACTCACCTTCCGAGCACAAGATTCCTGCCGAATTTTCGTGTACGAGGACCTGTTTCACCCAACCAGCAACGTAGCATTTATAAGCCTCCAAGCTCTTAAAGTTTTTCAAACTTTCGTGAGAATAGGCTGATTTTGTGTGGACAAGATAGTTGTAAATATCAGGATAGCAGATGTCAGGCGAAGCCAGCGGGTCGAAAAACATCGATTTAGGCATCAAATACGGATCTGGCAAATGGATAAACTGAAGCTTTTCCACGTAACGCCTTTTATGCAACGCATCCAATGAGTTTACAGCGTCAGATAACACCAGGGCTTCCATGAATTGCTCTATAACTTGCTCGACTAATTGAAAACAATGAGAATAGGTCTAAAAAATAGGTACAATATGGCGGCCGGAAACAGCGACACGCCCATTTTGTGACGTAGGTGAGTAGGGTCTATAGGGACTTCAGCCAGTGCATCACCTTCAAATGAATGAGAAATTGATGGAAAGGTTCCTTCACAGTGAAGATCAAATGCAAAATCGAGCAATAATATTTTGAAATGTCTGAAGCTTTTGTATTTAACTCTTGTATTAGAGCTCATTAGATTGTGTTGGTTTTCCACTGAAGTCTGTTTGGGGATCGTTTCCACTTATTTAAGTAAAACATTGGTTCTTTTAAGCAACTGAACCATGTAAATGTGGCCACCTACTCCTCACCCTTTTAAACAGTGTTGTATTTCTATAGTAGAACACTGTGGCTGCGATGCCATACATGAGTTTAGGAATCACAGATAGGGTGTTTTTTTTTTGGGGGGGGGGGGGGGGGGGTTGAATTTGCTGGCCAGGTTTTGGCCTTTGGGATACGGCAGCCATACAGAAGCGGGTGTGTGGGCTGTTTGTCACACAATAGAGCACTAAATTCAATTAATTTGAATGGCCAGCATAAGTAAGAGGGAGGGGAAGGCGTAAAGCTCTAAATGAGATTTCACCCCCACACCCGCACAACACTACCACCACACCAGCACTCATGGTTGTCCCCAATGCCAGGAGGTGATTAGAGATGCAGAGATATAATCAGAGGTGGGACGGTGCCGCTACATGTGTTTGTGTACCCGTTGTACGTCAGCATTCCCAAAGGGATACCGCATGTGGTTGTTGTCTGAGCACAAGGCAGACAGAGGTTGTGTTATCTGTCTGTGTGCATTTAATGTGATCCTTAAAGCGGCAAGACAAAGAATACATCAAAATATGATAAAAAAACAAATACTGCTGGTCACTTACCTTGTTTTGCTGTAACAATCCACCATCAATACTTCCCCAGACGTCAGCTCAAGACTTCGTAGCTTACTAATGTGTTGTTCCACCATTCCCATGTGTCTTAAAGTCAGGTTACTTCAGTTTTAAAGCCTGTGGAAACTGAAAATAATGCTGTCCATTGGAGATGCTGTTCGGATGGACCACAACTTTAGCAAGTTAATCTAGCTGACTAGATACATTTCAAGAGTATCCAATTTTACATTACAAATCTTCTGTTTCTATATCAATGATATTAATGATGCCAATTTTATGTAAAGTCGTTTAACTTAGGGCCTCTCTCTTTTTCTCTGTCAGAGAGGAGGATAAGAACATATTTGATTACTGTCGAGAAAACAACATTGAGCACATCAGCAGGGCCATCAGCTCCCAGAATGTGGACATCAACGGCAAAGACGAAGAGGTAACATCTCCTTGCTCGTTCTTGCAGCTCTTCTCGAGGATGAGTTTGAACTCAAACCTAGACGCAATACAACATGTTTAACAGCAGAGGGTAGTAGTGAAGCTTCATATAAGCCAAAAGCCTGACTTGTAGGCTAAGGTCCACTTGTGTTGCACTCTCACCCATTTGTGTGAAAGAACTGTACTTTCTCCATGGGAGAAATATTTCCATGCAAAACCCAACTTGTCAGTTTAATGTTCTTGAAAATTAATCTTTAATTACTTTTTTTCCTGAAAGGTTATTTTGTGATAATTACAAACAGCCATTTAACAAAGAGGACCTCTTTAATTTTGCACATGACTAGTAGGGAGGGGGGATGCTAGACACTTCTCAAAGTCAATGTCATGGTAGTTTGAGTATAATACTTAACTTTTTAAACTCTCCTGTTCAGGTAGCTTGTCACTCAAAAATTGAATAAATTAACTATACATGTATATAGTTATATATTACCTGTATTGACTATATACTTGTTAAAGACAGATTATACCTTACGATAAATTGCAGTCATTACAGATACTAGCACGCACATATTCCCAAATGTCAATCATATTCTCACCTTTTAGTTTATTGCTTGCCATTGACAACTATAGACGTCTAATTCATTTAAACTGGGAGGACTGGCTGAATGCTCAAATTTACGTGACATTGATTCTACTAATTGTCCGATCCATTTTAACTGGGAGGGATGGCAGTGATCATTCGATGCCCACATCTCACTTTCAAAATGGATTAGACGTCCAGTGCCGTCAATGGCAGCAAATGAGTTAACTACCGTATTTTTCGGACTATAAGTCGCACCTGAGTATAAGTCGCACCAGCCATAAAATGTCCAACGAAGAGGAAAAAAACTTATATAAGTCGCACCGGAGTACAAGTCGCATTTTGGGGGGAAATTTACTTGATAAAATCCAACACATAGATGTGTCATCTTGAAAGGCAATTTAAAATAAAAATACAATAGAGAACAACATGCTGAATAAGTGTACTGGATGATAATGTTACATGATGCATGAACAACGAAATGCGAACGTGGCCGGTATGTTAACGTAACATAGCTATTAAGGGTTATTCAGATAACTATAGCATAAAGAACATGCTAATAAGTTTACTAAACCATCAGTGTCACTCCAAAACACCAATATAACGTGAAATGATCGATCGGGTCTGATCACGTCATTTTCAAAGTATCGGAATCGGCAAAAAAATATCGACCATGCCTTTTTTTAACATACACTGTATATATATTTTTTTTAATGAAATCGTTTTCTAATTGTATTTAACGTTACAGACATAATATGTTGCGCTCATCCAGAGTCTTTAGTTTAGGCTTAAGGTAGGGTAGGGCTGGGCGATATGGCCTTAAACATGTATCGCGATAAATTGAGCAGATTTATCTCGATAACGATAAATGACGATAAATTCGCCCAAGCGGACTGTTATATAATTTGAAAATCTGAATCAATGCATGAAATACAGATTAACTATTTCTTGTTGATTTATTTACCAGCATTCAATTTGATATACTGTATTTAACAATTGTACATGCAGTCTAAACATTAAATTTATAAAAATTAGGGCTGTCAAAATTATCGCGTTAACTGGCGTTAATTAATTTTTTTAATTAATCACGTTAAAATATTTGACGCAATTAACGCACTTGCCCAGCTCAGACATATTTAAATGTCACTAGAGTGAAAGGCCCACTTGTTAATTGTGTTTTGCGGAGTTTTGCTGCCCTCTGCTGGCGTTTGGGTGCGACTGATTTTATAGTGTAAGTAATTATTGCCATCAACAATGGCGGGCTACTAGTTTATTTTTTGATTGAAAATTTAACAAATTTTATTAAAACGAAAACATTAAGAGGGGTTTTAATATAAAATTTCTATAACTGATTTAGAACTGATTTATTGTTATAATAAACTAATACAGTCCTTATGTACCGCATGTAGAAAATATATATCCATCTTGCGTCTTATCTTTCCATTCCAACAATAATTTAGAGAATAATATGGCATATTATATAGATGGTTTGAATTGCGATTAATTGTGATTAATTACGATTAATTAATTTTTAAGCTGTAATTAACTCGATTAAAAATTTTAATCGTTCGACAGCCCTAATAAAAATGTATTGTAAGCAATAAGAATTCAAGTATGAACATTTATAACAGCGTGTATGACTTGAACGATGTACATTGTCAAAATCAATATGCCTGTGCAAACATGTAATTGTAACACAAATGACTTGCCGCTTGAACAGTACACTTCAAAAAGACAACTTATTGTTAATGGCTGCTGTGATATAATTATTAAATACAAGTGTTTACTTTATGGTTTAAGGGTCCCCCCCCCCCCCCCCCCCCCCCCCCCCCCCGTGCATTTTTTTCATAAATGCACGCACAATAAAAATAGCTGGGGCCATTTCTCGGTCATTTTAGTTTCGCCGTTGGATTGTACTTTATGCAGAATTCTTTCCCATCACAAAAGCTATCAGAGGAATCACACACACAGACAGATACAAAATAACGCCACATAGTAATTGCTAGATGCAGTCCGTGCCCAATCCACTCATTAAGTTCAGCCGTTTCGACAAGGTTAGAGCCTCTATCCGACTCCATAACGTTCATTTGTAGCGTTAGCTGCTAGCTAGCGTTAGCCTGGCTACCAGTAGAAAGCACCATGTCCGGAAATCGTGAGAACAAAGGAGGACAGCGGGTGAAAGCCCGTCTGGATGCCACCAAGAGTCTACTAAATGTCGGTTGAAAGTTTGGTGAACCTCCCTTAAGCCACACTCCATCACGTTTTGCTTGTAGCGTTAGCTGCTAGCGTTAGCTTACCGGGCTTTTGTTTGATTGGCTTCCTGATGATCACGTGACTCCCTACGTAAGCACATTCACTGCTTTCTTAAAGGGGAATGAACATAGACGAACAACACAGAATCAAAGCGGGATGAAAAGACTATTTTCTTGTTTTATTAATTTACCGAATTTACCGACATGGTCAAAATTACGTCGGTCATCGTTAAGAATTTCGGTGACGGTAAATTTTCGGTTTACCGCCCTGCTCTAAGGTAGGGTTATCAAATTTATCCCGATAACGGCGGTAATGAATTTTTTAAAAAATGTATCACGTTAAAATATTTAACGCAATTAATGCATGCGCTGCACGACCTACTCACGCATTGTCACGCTCAATCTGTAATGGCGCCGTTTTACCTATATAGAGAGATAAAAGGCAGCGTAAAATGAGTAGAATGAATTTTGGCAGCCTTTGGAGCCTTTCTTTAATTGGCTAAAGCCTTACAATCCCTCTCCTTACGATTAGAAATATCATGGGAAGCAATGTGGGGAAGCAAGGTCTTTCTTAACACCTTATGTTATTTCCCAACGCAGAGAAGATATATCAGTTGGTAGCACTACGCACAGTCATGGTTCCACTTCCCATCATGCATTTGGGCATGGCTACAGTATCATTTACTGAAAGCTCAACAAATACACTAGATGGCAATATTTAGTCACAATATACAAAGTCACAAGTCTTTCTATCCGTGGATCCCTCTCACAGAAAGAATGTTAATAATGTAAATGCCATCTTGAGGATTTATTGTCATAATAAACAAATATAGGACTTATGTACTGTATATTGAATGTATATATTCGTCCGAGTTTTATTCATTTTTTTCTTAATGCATTGCCAAAATGTATATGATCGGGAAAAATTATTGGGAATGATTGGAATTGAATCGGGAGCAAAAAAAAGCAATCGGATCGGGAAATATCGGGATTGGCAGATACTCAAACTAAAACGATCGGGAGCAAAAACATGATCGGAACAACCCTAATAATAATGTATTAATAATTTCACACATAAGTCGCTCCAGAGTATAAGTCGCACCCCCAGCCAAACTATGAAAAAAAAACTGCGACTTATAGTCCGAATAATACGGTATTTACATTTAAAACCAGGATATTTCAGTTTACAAGACTCTTACATATTTGCAAGTAGCTGTAATGCTGAGTTGTAATTTTAGCCTGAGTACAGATTTCTTGGCTTCTAAATTCACTTTTTGGTTTTAACAGAATGCCCTGATTGATTCACGATAGTCTACTGCTGCCCCTCTAAAGCTCTCTACTTAATACTTACAATGGCCTACTACTTAACTCTGGTCTTTAGTGATGATGCAAGCATCATTCAGTAGCCACACACCTGAGGAGAGCGGGGAAAAGAAGAGTGAAAGACCAGCCTACTTGGTATTCCGGACTGTTCCATAAGTATTCAATCTAAAATGCAGCTGTGGTGATCAATATGATTTAAGCAGCAGAATTGGACTTGGACAGTTTGTTTTACCTAATTGCCCCCACTGAAAGATGAACTTGATCTTGGACCAAAGGAGAGGTGTGCGTGTGTACGGGCACGTGTGTGTGTGTGTGTTTCAGCAAGACATAGAGTAGGGGGCTTCTGCCCACACACGCATATATGCTCACAACCCAAACAATCAAAAAACAGTTTTTTGGGGGAAGGCCTCATTTGCCACTTTTACAGAATTGAACAGGGTATTTTTCTTGTGAAGTGTAGAAACCGATCTAGGTGTTTTAATCCTATGGTCAATATCTTAGTGTGAACAGACTTCCCGAACAAACGCCAAAATAAAAAAGCCCATGAATCAGAACCAACTGATCCTTCTTTGATGGCATAAACACTAAATATAAACATCTTCCTTGTCTGTGGACTGTGTTGTCGCATTTTAGGGTCGAGCTCTCCTACACTGGGCTTGCGACAGAGGCCACAAGGAGCTGGTTTCATTTCTTCTACAGCACAAAGCTGATATCAACAACCAGGTAGACCCCTTATTTTCATTTGTAAATTCAACTCAATTCAAGAGACTGAATGACTATCTTCATACCAAGTATATTAGTCAAAATAAGAGGCATGTCTCAGTGATTTCATTGTTTAGTAGGTTGGAAAAATATTCACCACAATATAAACGTTCTGGACGAAATTTAATGACAGAAATCCTTTTTACTTTGCAATAGAAATAGATCTTAATGGATTGTTTTTTAATATTAGCATCAATTTTGAAGGAATTTTGGTCCAACAAAAACTTACTTAGTAAAAGCAAAGCATAAATAGAGTGGGCATGAAGTAAAAACTTTCATTAAATTAGCAGTTGTAGTATAGTCTTTATGAAATTCTGCTAAGTTAAGAACTAGTGGCACCAAGCAGTACTTTTAATTTGTATTATTTTGCATATACCCAAAATCAAAACTGTTACTCTTACTGCTACTCTCATTGGCTGCCATTGACAGTGATAGACCAATCAATGTGGCTCTCAAAATGATGTTATTAGACCACTTTGTTGTATTAACACTTGCAACACTGAAAGTAAGGAAAGAGATCAACAGCCTTGCTACTCAACTAATGGCTTTAATGTTAATTCATGAATCAGGGGTGTCCAAACCAGTCCTCTAGAGCTGCTGTGGATGCAACATTTTTTTCCAACAGATCCAATACAGACTGTTCAACCAATGAGGTTTCTGCTGAAACAAGCAGCACCTGACGGCAATCAACTGACTACACTTGTAAATAATCAGATTAGTGAAAAGTTCTCCTCTTGACCGGTTGGAATAAAAACCTGTACCCACTGCAGCCCTTTGTGGAATACCGTAATTTCTGGACTATTGGGCGCCCTTGATTACAAGCCTCACCCAGTACATTTTTAAAGGAAAAACCATTTTGTACATACATAAGCCTCTCCTGCCTATAAGCCGCATGTGCCCACTTAGTAACATGAGATATTGACAAAGAAATACACAGAGTTTTCTAAATTTTAATAACACACCTTAACTTTTCGTTCCAAACAGCGCCAGCAAACACGGCAGTTATGAAGTGGCGGCACGGAAGTTACATAGCATTAACACGGCGGTAACAGCACTAAGTGGGCTGGTTATTAAAAACATAAAAGTTTAGCTAACTTTGTTAGCTATCTTCTTCTTCCTCTTCCTCCTGTGCACTCAAACCATGGAAGTCTACACCCTCAGTGTCGGATATGAAGACGCTCAGATACCCTTTGCCACGCACCTACTCAGTCTCTCCTTCATTGTCACCTTCAATGTCTCCTATAATGAGGCAAATTCACTCCTGAGCCCTTACCATCCTCCTCGTCACGCAGCAGACTGGCCCCTTGAAACCTGTTGGTGATGGCGGACTTCTTTTACAGTACACCGCTTCACGCTGCCAGGCTCCCTCGGCATACCTGTGCAAAAGCTGCTCTTCGCATGTGGCGAGTCTTGACAAACGATCTTTCGCCGCTAGTCATCTAAGCTTCAATACAACTCGGATGGCCAATTTTATTTCTTCTAGCATTTTCCATGATGCGGGTCTGCCAATTCTACTCATGCACAAAGACGAGGGTCCGGCACCTCTATTCATGCACAACACACAAAGTTAAACCACCGGTAATAGTGCAAACTAGCGTCTACCTCGATTCCACGTGTCTCACTCCCACATCCCATGCTCGAGCGCCCCTGGCAGCCGTCAGAAAAATGCACAAATTGGCCGCATCATTGCACACTGTGCAGGACCCAAAATGAGGGGGAAAAAGTAGCGGCTTGTAGTCCGGAAATTACAATAGTTTGGACACCCCTGTCATAAATTAACTCATTGGCTGCTATTCACATTGATAGAGATCCTACCTGTTTGGACTGGGAGGGTGATTGCTGTCTACCCTCCCAGTCTACCGGTAAATGTATGTGACGCCTATCACCGTCAATGGCACTGAAATATAATAATTCAGTTCCAGCCATCCCAGTTAAAAAGCATTTCATGTCCATAACTGTCAATAGCAGTGAATGACTTAATGTAGCAGAGCCTGAATAAATGTTTGAAGAAGTTGTTTGAATTTTTAAGGACATGAAAGTCCTGTAATATTACTATGCTTTTCCCAGTAGAAATACCCTGAGCGTGAATGAGCAAATGTTATTCAATCAACTATCTGCACATGCACACAAGCAAACCTTGAATTTTATTCTGTTATGTTCAGATCCCTATTCCCCTTCTCTTCTTCTCCCCCCAACTCCTGCCCGAAGGTCAACTTTAATTCACTTTGAGGCACAGACAAATCCTCCAGAGCTTCATCAAAAAAGGTGGCTAGTCACTAGTGTAGCCTTTAGCCTCCCTGAGGTTTAGAAACATCCAAAAGGCTTTAGCGTGGACTATAAGCTGGCTCAGCTGCACATCGGAGAAATTAGTCCTCTGTCTGCCCAGACAGCACGACACAGCCACCAGGTTGCACACCGAGGTTTTAACCGTAAGGCCGAATCAATTGGAAGTAATCAGGCAAATTGTTTTACGTCGCACAAGCCACATAATCAGGACATTTCACAAATGACTTTGTGTGGTCATACGTGGCCTTTTTGTTTCCAGTAGCGCAGGGAGGAGTTGTGGGGGATTTTCTGGGAATGGTTCATAAAGGACTTAACTGAAGGATAACTATAATGATAGAGCGCAATATCAAGACAATTGGTCGAGGTTTCTGTCCCTTCTGGAAAAAGTAAAATACATAGTTGTTCAGGATTGATGCTGATTTGAAAGATTTCGGGGTTATTTAATTGAAGATAGTCAAGAAAATAAAGACATTCTCATCACAAATGGAGTATTTTGAAGCTAAAAATAAGTTCAACATGTCAACAGTCATCCAAATTTGCGCATATTTGCAGGTCATGACCCACGGCTTTACCTATGTTTTGGTATCCCCCCCCCCCCCCCCCCCCCCCCACCTCAATTCTTTTTGATTATTTTATGAGTATATTTGGAAAAAAAAAAAATCATATGTTTTGGGTAACCAACCAGTGAATAATGCGTATTGTTGTTTACTCCTTCGTATTCAAGAATTTGGGGGATTCATTTTCTAACGCATTTTTTATGGGCATCCGTTACACTGGGCAACTATTTGAAAATTCTGTATTTTTAGGTCTGACAGCGGCTTTAACAAATATTTGGGTGCAGAGTCTTAAACTGGTCTGCTTTTTCCTCTATCAGGTAATTTTTTTTCTTCACAATTGACCAGTATACTATTTTCTTATAACATGAAGAAAACTAGCCATATTTTTTGGAAAACATTATCCTTAAATTACACATCATGACTGTTTTTCATATTTCTGTATTGATTTTGTTTAGTTTTGTTTTGAATAAAACAAGCGCATGTGTTATGTATGGTGTTTTACATATTTTCCAAGAAAACTGGGATCTATGGTTCAAAAACCTAATGTGATAGAAAAAAAACTGAGATCAGTTTTGGATTCTACACTGAAAAATTTGTTGAAATCTGATGTCTTTTTTTTTTTTTTATTGTGTTTCCCAGTGGTAGAGGTTGATTATAGCTACAGGTATTGGTGGCTGGCTCCCTATACAGTAGGGGTCCACTTTACTCGGATTATGAACCAAAAATACTAGTCAGGAATCATTATCACTGCTCAATACTCACTACTTGCTAAAAGGTCAATGGAAACTTCAATAAACTAAGCAAAATATTCAGTATTTTAATTCTCGATTGAATCTGGCGCTTTTGAAAGGAAACTGTAGTACAGGGCTGAAAATTAGCTGTTGGAGGCGCCGATCAAACTCGCAAATGTTTTGCAACGCAACATCTCATTAGAGAGATATTCCAGAAATTAGACAAGCAGTGTTATTGGAAGCAGATTTATGAGGTGACTGAGCGGGAAAATATAGTTGTCTAAATCATACCACTCCTTCACAATGCCAAATTATCTCATTATTTAAAGCTTGTGGAACGATGCCCTTCTTATTAAAACTTGCTTCAACCCCATTTTGTCGTTTTCCTTTTAATCAGAGAAGAGGTAATGAGAATCTGTCCTTTGTTGCCAAACTCTGTGACAGAAAAGTTTAAAAGCAAAATGAAGGAATGTTTGTTTGCAGCCCTGGGTAATCTCTCTGACCTCCACCAACTGCTGAGCAACCAGTAAATAAAGATCAAACGTGATTTATGCTTAATTTGTTGATTAAAAAGGTGGGAGGGGGAGCTTTAGAGTTAAACAAAAAGTATTATTTGCCTCACTGAAGAGGGAAATCGTTTGAAATTAATCAACTGATTGTTTTAGTGAATTGTTCCCAAACCCTGGTAACCTGCATTAAAAGCTCGTTTGATAGTTAATCCTGGATCAAGTCTGGGGGTGGGGTGCCACAATAGATCGGTACGTGTGTGTGTTTGAATACGCAGATCACGACTCTGCCACCTGCCAACTGTAGATCAGACCTCATCCTCACAATGTTGCGTGAAAGTAGGCCAGGCACACACTGCTGGTTGTAGACTCTCACTTCATGTAATAATGGAAATTACAGCTTAACAACTGTATTTAAGCGCTGTGAGGAAGAGGCTTAGGTGCATTCAAGGCATTCCTTCGTGTCACAACTCGAGTGACTGTGGTAAATGTGCACTTTTCAAGTGGCAATGAGATGTTCAGAAACTAAAGATGAATCCAAAGAAAAAGGCATTTTCACTATGCTATTGTTCTTTTAAACAGCTAAGTACACAAGACAGGTTTTTTTTAAATACAAAAAAGAAAGTAATATGTGGTTTGGGCCATGTGTTTATTTTAGCCATGTGTTTATTTCACTATGTCATATTTTATGCATATTTTGTTTGGAGATGAAAATTGCAAACCTTATAAAGTGGTTGTCAAAGTAATCAAATGTGTTATCTAAATACCAAAAATTGTTTGTTTTCTAAGCACATAAGAGAATGTCACATTTATTCATGGATTGTGACACATGAAGCTGTTGTGTGAGTGCCACTCAAGATAATAAAAAGCTTGATCACGCTTCTTCGGTGAAGTGCACACTTAGTGTGATCAACGAAGACTCCCATAACTCTTATTCTCAACCAAGTAGAATGTTGTCAATAGACTTTTGGATAAGACAAGGGATGCTTATCCGAATTGCACTGGCACTGTATAAAAATTACTGTGTCTTTTGTTTGTAAACCAATCCCAGCCCCAACCACTAAAACATCTCCATAAGCCTGACAGTTGCCATGGAAATGTGCAGTTATTCACGGGAACTTGAGTCAAATGTTTTGGAGGCACAGCAGACATCCACAAAGGTCGACAACAGCCCAAAGTGTATTTACACAATGTGGTACTCAGAACGTGATTAGTGCGAATGAGTGAAAGGAAAGTTGGGATTAACCCGTCAAAGTGCAGGTTAACACCAAGCAAACACAATACCAGGAAAGCCGCATTGTTCACGCCACACCGAGAGGAAGTGAGCGGAAGAAGAGGCAGAGCAGGTGTCACATGCTCACTCTCGAGTGTCTCACTCTCTCCGCCACCAATTTGTATTAAAACAACATGATCCATGAGGCAGAGAGGGCGACTTCCAGCACCGCTAATTCTAATTAATCCAGCGTGGTAGCACGGCCGCGGCAGGACCCGAGTGCTCCCAGTCTATCAGATAGAAATTCATAACTTAATTGAGGTCAGAGCCTGGAGCCGACAGAACAAAAGTCTCCAGCCGGGACCAGCTAGATCAATAGTCATAAATATCTGACTGCAGGGATGACCTGCAATTGGCTGAGGAACACAAAACAACAAAGTCGACACGGTGCTACTGTCTTTGCTTCCAGTGCTGGATTGGACTGTTTTAGTAGTTTATGGATCCAACAGAGGGGCTTTACTCTTAAATTTATGACCGTGACGTCAAACTGTGACCGATAGAGTTGACAGGACATTTAAGTCATCTTTTCACCACTAATGTATGTTACAGTTTCTAATTATTTTACACTTTCATTTCCCTAATGAAGCCCCACAGAAACAAGCAACATAATTTACAATACAAGTCAATTTCTTGTGTGTGTGTTTTCTTTTTCAACTTATAAAACATTTGTATTGTCTTTGACTATGAACCCAAAAAATGCAGGGCAGCAAGCTCTGGTTTCTGTGAAGCGAACATTTTAGCATACGGTAACTATTTGATGAATGAGCAATTGATTAATCAGTTATTTCCTTATTTACTGGTGTGGTGTTGGTAATGTACCGTATTTTTCGGACTATAAGTCGTACCTGAGTATAAGTCGCACCAGCCATAAAATGCCCAATGAAGAGGAAAAAAAACATATATAAGTCGCACCGAAATAAAAGTCGCATTTTTGGGGGAAATTTACTTGATCAAATCCAACGCATAGAACACATACAGTGGGGCAAATAAGTATTTAGTCAACCACTTATTGTGCAAGTTCTCCCACTTGAAAATATTAGAGAGGCCTGTAATTGTCAACATGTGCAAACCTTAACCATGAGCGACAGAATGTGGAAAAAAAAACAAAGTCACATTGTTTGATTTTTTTTTTTTTTTTAAATATTTGCAAATCATTGTGGAAAATAAGCATTTGGTCAATACCAAAAGTTCATATCTCAATACTTTGTTATGTACCCTTTGTTGGCAATAACGGAGGCCAAACGTTATCTGTAACGCTTCACAAGCTTTTCACACACTGTTGCTGGTATTTTGGCCCATTCCTCCATGCAGATCTCCTCTAGAGCAGTGATGTTTTGGGGCTGTCGTTGGGCAACACCAGGGGTCGCGTTAACCGAATATTTTCCGTCGTTGCCCGATTTTTTAAAACGGTGACGGAAAAAACTGAAGTCCATCCGTCATTTGGACAGGTTGCAATTCACACCCCAGACCACAGGGTGGCGAGTGAGCATATTAATTAGCTATTGTCTCTCTTGACGCATGACGTCGTTGGCCTTACTCTGAAAAATGTCAAGGCAACTGAGTGTCCGAAGTTTCTTCAAAAAGCCCCAAAACGACGATGGTGTTGATAAAAGAGGTGAAAAAACAGGGACTGCACAAGCGGGCACGCAATTCAAGTCCATGCGCGCCAGGAGGAAGGTGTGGAACTACATTAAGGCCGCAGCAGGTGAAATGTTAATTTCATTGTTCCATAATGTAGCCTACCTACTGGGGCCACAGTCAGCTGTTTTTGTCACTGCGGAGAAAAAGTTACTTATTCATCTGCTTGATGTGTGATGGCACAGTGTGGATTCTCTGTTAAGCTTGTTCGGACAGAATATTAATTTAAAATGAATTTAAACTAAATACTATTGAATATGTTGAAGCGATATGCAATGTTAAGAGTCTTGTTAGCTCGAATTGCTGTGTCCAGCCGCTGTAGCTCTGCTGCTCTCTGTAAACTCTCTATTCAAGCCGGAACGCGCGCGGCTCTTAAGTGTCTCTATCACGTGACTGTGTCGTAGCCGCTATCGCGCTCGGCCAAATGGACACACAAGTACGGAAGGTGAATTATGCCAAACAAAGGGTCACCACAATGTCATTATCATCATTTTAAAAATTTAAGTGACGGGTAAAAATAGATTATGACCGGATTTTTATGACCCTGTCAGTCAAAATGACAGACAACGAAAAAGTCTAGCGCAACCTCTGGGCAACACAGACTTTCAACTCCCTCCTCACCCCATGGCGTCAAAATGATAACAAGAACGGTGAGCAAAAATCCCAGAACCACACGGGGGGACTTAGTGAATGACCTACAGAGAGCTGGGACCACAGTAACAAAGGCTACTATCAGTAACACAATGCGCCGCCAGGGACTCAAATTCTGCACTGTCAGACGTGTCCCCCTGCTGAAGAAAGTACACGTCCAGGCCCGTCTGCAGTTCGCTAGAGAGCATTTGGATGATCCATAAGAGGACTGGGAGAATGTGTTATGGTCAGATGAAACCAAAATAGAACTTTTTGGTAGAAACACCGGCTCTCCTGATTGGAGGAGAAAGAATACTGAATTGCACCATACCCACTATGAAGCATGGGGGTGGAAACATCGTGTTTTGGGGCTGTTTTCTGCAAAGGGACCTGGACGACTGATCTGTGTAAAGGAAAGAAACAATGGGGCCATGTATCAAGAGATTTTGAGTGAAAATCTCCCTGGTGCTGTGTCACCAGTAGGTAGATGACAATGTAGTGTAAAGCGCTTTGAGTACCTAGAGAGGTAGAAAAGCGCTATACAAGTATAACACCATTTACCATTTACCATTCCATCAGCAAGGGCATTGAAGATGAGATGTGGCTGGGTCTTTCAGCATGACAAAGATCCCAAACACACAGCCAGGGCAACAAAGGAGTGGCTTCGTAAGAAGCATTTCAAGGTCCTGGAGTGGCCTAGCCAGTCTACAGATCTCAACCCCATAGAAAATTTGTGGAGGGAGTTGGAAGTCTGTGTTGCCCAACGACAGCCCCAAAACATCACTGCTCTAGAGGAGATCTACATGGAGGAATGGGCCAAAATACCAGCAACAGTGTGTGAAAAGCTTGGGAAGACTTACAGAAAACGTTTGGCCTCCGTTATTGCCAACAAAGGGTACATAACAAAAGTATTGAGATGAACTTTTGGTATTGACCAAATATTTATTTTCCACCATGATTTGCAAATAATTTTTTAAAAAATCAAACAATGTGATTTTCTGTTTTTTTTTCCCACATTCTGTCTCTAATGGTTGAGATTTACCCATGTTGACAATTACAGGCCTCTCTGATATTTTCAAGTGGGAGAACTTGCACAATTAGTGGTTGACTAAATACTTATTTGCCCCACTGTATGTCATCTTGAAAGGCAATTTAATATAAAAATGCAATAGAGAACAACATGCTGAATAGGTGTACAGTATGATTATGTTACATGATGCATGAACAACGAAATACGAATATACTGTCCTCACCAGGACGCTTCGGCTCGGTTCTGGCTATACAGCGAGCTAAACTCCCAAATGACGATGCTGGACGTCCGTATAATTTGCTGACTTTATTTTGGCCGTCGTTATGACACCATCATTTGAATAGTGAAACTAAAAATAGAAATAATACAAATCAATTTTGTCCTCAATACCAAACAGGTTCGCATCAACATAAATGATAATTAGCTGCTATTACACCAATTACACAAACGGTTAGCATGCGTTAGCACATCGTTCAAACAACCACACAGCTGACTCTAAGTGTCCGATCGCGGGTGGAAAACACACAACAACAACAGAAAACATGATACACACAGGCGTTGCCTCTGTAGAGATATTTTACAAGTATAAACAATGAACATAGGTTCGCAGCCGTGTTTCTCTCTATCTCTCGCCCACTCGCTTAGACGCTGCGTAGCTGTCCGTCTTCTTCAGGCATGTGAGCGCTCTTCTTCTCGTAAACAAGTGCGAGTGTGCCCCCACTTGGGCGTGAAAGTGCCACAAACTAAAAGCATGCATTTCAATATAAAAAAGTAAATAATACAATTGAACACACATTGCCAAATGCAGAACGTGAACGTGGCCATAGCTATTAAGAGTTATTCAGATAACTATAGCATAAAGAACATGCTAACAAGTTTACCAAACCATCAGTGTCACTCCAAAACACCAAAATAACATGTGAAAAGATATTGTAATGTGTTAATAATTTCACACATAAGTCGCTCCTGAGTATAAGTCGCACCCCCAGCCAAACTATGAAAAAAAACCTGCAACTTATAGTCCGAAAAATACGGAAGTTCTTTCCTTGTAGAGAAGTAGTTTGTTATCTAGAGTTAATTACATTTGCCCTCTTTCTCTGCTCTCTGTGTTTTGAAGCAGAGTAAAGTTTAATTAAACTTTGTTTTTGTATGCACTACTGTTCTTAAATTCAGTTTACTATTTTTCTCGCTGAAATTGTTTTCCCAAATCTTCTCAGTTCTCATACAGTTGAAACTAGATTCATTCACGGCTGCTCATTTCAATTAGCACTTGTCATTCAAAAATATACTTTGCTTATTAAGCAGCTGAGAGCAGCTGTTCAACTAGCCACCAACACCATTTTTTGCTAATATTTTAAACATTTGAAACAACTGAATTGAATTTACAATATTTTCTATTGGAAGTATTGCTTTAATTTTCTCACGATTCAATTTCAGTCAGACCATGTGAATTTATCACGAAAATTGTTTAATTTTATTAGAGCTAGACCGATTATCGGTGCCGATATTGGGAAATTTGACATATATCAGTATTGGCCTTTTACATTTTTTTTTTTTTAAATCCGACCGGCCGATTTAAAAAAAAAAAAAAAAAAAAAAAAAAAAAAATTTGAAACTTTATATATTTGTTATTTCTATGATTAGTTAGTCCACTAGTCTAGATTATGTCATTCTTACTTTAATGGTGTGGTGTTGGTAGTGTAGTTTTCTCCTCGTAGAGAAATAGGTTGTTATCTAGAGCTTGTAACATTTGCTCTCTTTCTCTGCTCTCTGCTTTTTGAAGCAGAGTAAAATTTAATTAAACTTTTTTTTCGTATGCCCTAGTGTTGTGAAATTCAGTTTCCTATTTTTCGTGCTGAAATTTTCTCGTTTTCCTGAATCAGTTCTCATGCAGTTGGAACGAGATTCATTCATGGCTAGTCATTTCAATGAGCACTTGTCATTCAAAAATATACTTTGCTTATTAATCGAGTGTAGCAGATCAATTAGCTACCACCACCATTTTTTTGCTAATATTTAAATATTTGCAGCAACTGAATTTAATTTACAATACTTCCTACTGGAAGTATTGCTTTAATTTTCTCACGATTCAATTTCAGTCAGACCATGTGAATTTATCACGAAAATTGTTTAATTTTATTAGAGATAGACCGATTATCGGTGCCGATATTGGGAAATTTGACATATATCAGCATTGGCCTTTTACATTTTTTTTTTTTTTTTAATCCGACCGGCCGATGTTAAAAAAAAAAAAAAAAAACAGTTTGAAACTTTATATATTTGTTATTTCTATGATTAGTTAGTCCACTAGTCTAGATTATGTCATTCTTACTTTAATGGTGTGGTGTTGGTAGTGTAGTTTTCTCCTCGTAGAGAAATAGGTTGTTATCTAGAGCTTGTAACATTTGCTCTCTTTCTCTGCTCTCTGCTTTTTGAAGCAGAGTAAAATTTAATTAAACTTTTTTTTCGTATGCCCTAGTGTTGTGAAATTCAGTTTCCTATTTTTCGTGCTGAAATTTTCTCGTTTTCCTGAATCAGTTCTCATGCAGTTGGAACGAGATTCATTCATGGCTAGTCATTTCAATGAGCACTTGTCATTCAAAAATATACTTTGCTTATTAATCGAGTGTAGCAGATCAATTAGCTACCACCACCATTTTTTTGCTAATATTTAAATATTTGCAGCAACTGAATTTAATTTACAATACTTCCTACTGGAAGTATTGCTTTAATTTTCTCACGATTCAATTTCAGTCAGACCATGTGAATTTATCACGAAAATTGTTTAATTTTATTAGAGATAGACCGATTATCGGTGCCGATATTGGGAAATTTGACATATATCAGCATTGGCCTTTTACATTTTTTTTTTTTTTTTAATCCGACCGGCCGATGTTAAAAAAAAAAAAAAAAAAACAGTTTGAAACTTTATATATTTGTTATTTCTATGATTAGTTAGTCCACTAGTCTAGATTATGTCATTCTTACTTTAATGGTGTGGTGTTGGTAGTGTAGTTTTCTCCTCGTAGAGAAATAGGTTGTTATCTAGAGCTTGTAACATTTGCTCTATTTCTCTGCTCTCTGCTTTTTGAAGCAGAGTAAAATTTAATTAAACTTTGTTTTCGTATGCCCTAGTGTTGTGAAATTCAGTTTCCTATTTTTCATGCTGAAATTTTCTCGTTTTCCTGAATCAGTTCTCATGCAGTTGGAACGAGATTCATTCATGGCTAGTCATTTCAATGAGCACTTGTCATTCAAAAATATACTTTGCTTATTAATCGAGTGTAGCAGATCAATTAGCTACCACCACCATTTTTTTGCTAATATTTAAATATTTGCAGCAACTGAATTTAATTTACAATACTTCCTATTGGAAGTATTGCTTAATTTTCTCACGATTCAATTTCAGTCAGACCATGTGAATCATGAAAATGGTATGAATTTATGAGAAATGTGCCGATATTGGGAAATTTGATAGATATCGGTATCGGCCCTTTTTTTTTTTTAATCCAACCGGCCGATACGAAAAGATCAATTTAAAACTTTATATATTTTTTATTTCTTTGATTAGTTTGTCCATTAATCTAGACCTGTTTTTATAATCGTGCTTAAATATTTTCTATTGAAAAATTTCAGAGAGGTATTTATTTAACCTTTTATTCAACTTTATAATAAATGTTTCTGAGTCTAGCAAATTCAGGCACTTCCGGAGACATTATTTTCTATTTGTGTGATTCAATAACATGCTTTAGGCATTTCAATGAAGTTCAGCGTTTGCATTATTCAATTTTTTACACCATTTTTACAATTTTACTGCAAATGAATATGGGCTCCAAAAATCTGTTTGCGGCCCCTCTAACTACTAATAATCGGTATCTGTATCGGTCCTTAAAAACCCATATCGGTCGATTTCTTGAATTTATGACAAAAACCTAAGATGGGAAGGGGTTCTTTTCCCTGTTCAGTGTCTGTTGTAGCTCACACAAACACACACGCACTCTTGGCTGATTGAAAGTCAATTTTGGAGGCATTGTTACAGGTTGCCTTCCCTCCCTTTTCCCAGCAATACTGTATAACTAATGGCTTGGTCAACTCGGTCATAACAAATACCAAATAAGATTCATCATAATTGTGTGCACTCGAGTGTGTTGTGCATACGTGTGCACTTGTAAATGTGAAACCTTTTCTCCATGCAGCGCAAATAAATACATGATGGAGAAACTGAATAAATATAAATTCACTTTGGAATGTGCCACTATCCCACCATACCTTTGTTCATGACTATTTCATTCTGGATGTGAGATAAGCACACTTCAGCTCCCTCAATAGCATGGCTGGTTAGTAGTTTGCTTCATATACTGCTCCACATATTCAAGAGCACTCTCACTGACTACCACTTTCACGATCATCTTCTAATCATTTTATTGCGTCGTTGCTTCTGAAGAATCTAAAAAAAAATCTGCTAGAAAGTTTGATAGTAGGGTTGTTCCGATCATGTTTTTTTGCTCCCGATCCGATCCCGATCGTTTTAGTTTGAGTATCTGCCGATCCCGATATTTCCCGATCCGATTGCTTTTTTTGCTCCCGATTCAATTCCAATCATTCCAAATCATTTTTCCCGATCATATACATTTTGGCAATGCATTAAGAAAAAAATGAATAAAACTTAGACGAATATATACATTCAACATACAGTACATAAGTACTGTATTTGTTTATTATGACAATAAATCCTCAAGATGGCATTTACATTATTAACATTCTTTCTGTGAGAGGGATCCACGGATAGAAAGACTTGTAACTTTGTATATTGTGACTAAATATTGCCATCTAGTGTATTTGTTGAGCTTTCAGTAAATGATACTGAAGCCATTCAACCCAAATGCATGATGGGAAGTGGAACCATTACTGTGCGTAGTGCTACCAATTGATATATCTTCTCTGCGTTGGGAAATAACATAAGGTGTTAAGAAAAAGATCAATTGCTACCTTGCTATCCCACATTGTCCCTAATCGTAGGGAGAGGGATTGTAAGGCTTTAGCCTATTAAAAAAGGCTTCAAAGGCTGCCAAATTTCACTCTACTCACTTTACGCTGCCTTTTATCTCTCTATATAGGTAAAACGCCGTCATTACAGATTGAGCGCGACAAGTTAGTGGGTAGTGCAACGTATGCATTAATTGCGTTAAATATTTTAACGTGATACATTTTCAAAAAAATTAATTACCGCCGTATCGGGATAAATTTGATAACTCTACCTAAAGCCTAAACTAAAGACTCTGGATGAGTGTAACATATTATGTCTGTAACGTTAAATACAATTAGAAAACGACTTAATTAAAAAATATATATATATTAAAAAAAGGCATGGCCGATATTTTTTTGCCGATTCCGATACTTTGAAAATGACGTGATGGGACCCGATCGATCGGCATCTCTATTTGATAGTATATGTTGTTTTTTCCGGTGATGTTCATTGCTTTCTTTGGAGGAGAGCGCATTGAAACATCAATATTGAACAAACATATGTCGCCTTTAATTGGCCGCCTCAAATATGATCGTATCATCTTATCATAAATAGGCACTTTTTTTTTTTTTTGACAGTGATGTCTGTGATTGACTGGTGACTGCCATTCCCATGGGTAATTTCTTGTTGAACATAAAACAGTGTGAAAATGATTCTGCTCATTTTATTTGTTTATTTGTATGAAATAGAATCATATGTCGCCTTTTGGGGGGAAAAGGGACTACAGGGATCAGAAAAGTTTCAAAATTGGAAACAATGACCATACATTTGTAAAGCAGCTCTTTTGTTTTTGCAGCCGTTTTGTTAGAGGAAACAGTAGAAACACATAAGATAGCCATGATGGAAAAATATTGAATTGATTTCAGTTAAATTTGGTGACTTTTTTTTTTTTAAGTATTGCTTTTCAGCTAAATAACTCATTAATCCAAGATTTCAGGGTGCACTCAGTAGTTACCGTGGTTGCAAATAAACAATTCATGATAATATGATCCAATGTTGATTCTTTGGACATTGATATGATATTTGCCAATATTACAAAGTCTGCAACAAATTTGATTCAAGGGCATTCGATTAATTTAATACAATGTATTTATCCGCAACGATAATTTGTTACACCCCTATTTATTATGTTTATGTGTTTGCGATATTTGTAGGCTTTCACAAATGCACAATCACCCCATATTGGGGTATTTCCAATTACCATACTTTACGGACTCCAAATCACACCCTAAAAAAAAGTTTAGATAGCCCTGCGACTTGTATGTATATAAATATATATATATATATATACAGTGCCTTGCAAAAGTATTCGGCCTCCTTGAATCTTGCAACCTTTCGCCACATTTCAGGCTTCAAACATAAAGATATGAAATTTAATTTTTTTGTCAAGAATCAACAACAAGTGGGACACAATCGTGAAGTGGAACAACATTTATTGAATAATTTAAACTTTTTTAACAAATAAAAAACTGAAAAGTGGGGCGTGCAATATTATTCGGCCCCTTTACTTTCAGTGCAGCAAACTCACTCCTGAAGTTCAGTGAGGATCTCTGAATGATCCAATGTTGTCCTAAATGACCGATGATGATAAATAGAATCCACCTGTGTGTAATCAAGTCTCCGTATAAATGCACCTGCCTTGTGATAGTCTCAGGGTTCTGTTAAAAGTGCAGAGAGCATTATGAAAGCCAAGGAGCACACCAGGCAGGTCCGACATACTGTTGTGGAGAAGTTTAAAGCTGGATTTGGATACAAAAAGATTTCCCAAGCTTTAAACATCTCAAGGAGCACTGTGCAAGCCATCATATTGAAATGGAAGGAGCATCAGACCACTGCAAATCTACCAAGACCCGGCCGTCCTTCCAAACTTTCTTCTCAAACAAGGAGAAAACTGATCAGAGATGCAGCCAAGAGGCCCATGATCACTCTGGATGAACTGCAGAGATCTACAGCTGAGGTGGGAGAGTCTGTCCATAGGACAACAATCAGTCGTACACTGCACAAATCTGGCCTTTATGGAAGAGTGGCAAGAAGAAAGCCATTCCTCAAAGATATCCATAAAAAGTCTCGTTTAAAGTTTGCCACAAGCCACCTGGGAGACACACCAAACATGTGGAAGAAGGTGCTCTGGTCAGATGAAACCAAAATTGAACTTTTTGGCCGCAATGCAAAACGATATGTTTGGCGTAAAAGCAACACAGCTCATCACCCTGAACACACCATCCCCACTGTCACACATGGTGGTGGCAGCATCATGGTTTGGGCCTGCTTTTCTTCAGCAGGGACAGGGAAGATGGTTAAAATTGACGGGAAGATGGATGCAGCCAAATACAGGAACATTTTGGAAGAAAACCTGTTGGTATCTGCACAAGACCTGAGACTGGGACGGAGATTTATCTTCCAACAGGACAATGATCCAAAACATAAGCCAAATCTACAATGGAATGGTTAAAAAATAAACGTATCCAGGTGTTAGAATGGCCAAGTCAAAGTCCAGACCTGAATCCAATCGAGAATCTGTGGAAAGAGCTGAAGACTGCTGTTCACAAACACTCTCCATCCAACCTCACTGAGCTCGAGCTGTTTTGCAAGGAAGAATGGGCAAGAATGTCAGTCTCTCGATGTGCAAAACTGATAGAAACATACCCCAAGCGACTTGCAGCTGTAATTGGAGCAAAAGGTGGCGCAACAAAGTATTAAAGCAAGGGGGCCGAATAATATTGCACGCCCCACTTTTCAGTTTTTTATTTGTTAAAAAAGTTTAAATTATCCAATAAATTTTGTTCCACTTCAAGATTGTGTCCCACTTGTTGTTGATTCTTGACAAAAAAATTAAAATTTTATATCTTTATGTTTGAAGCCTGAAATGTGGCGAAAGATTGCTAGGTTCAAGGGGGCCGAATACTTTTGCAAGGCACTGTATATATATACATACGTGTGTGTATATATATATATGTATATATATGTATATATTTAAAGTAACTTACAGTATATTTGTCTTTTTCCATCTTCAATCGGTGAACTAGTTAGTTCAAATAATCGAGTAATCGGATAAGTAACATTAAAAATTAAAATACCTGAGCTTGAGCCTCAAACGGTATTAAAAAAATCTCTAAATGAGGATCTAAGTACAACAAAAGAACAATTGGCTAACTTACATAGCAAAAGTCCGCTAGCTTAAATGCTATAAAATGCTAAGGTTTTTTTTTTTTTTTTTTTTTTTTTAATAATGCTCTTAAGAAATGGTTTGAACACATATTTCCACCAAAAACGGCTAAATATACCTATAAACTAAATTACGAATGCATTAAAAAAACATTAGCTCAAACAAAAACTTAGCTTAATGTGATCTTAACAGGGAGTAACTGGATTCAGCCATGTGAAATTAGTTATGTCATATTCGCTGGTGTGACTAGAGGGCAGCGTATCCACCCAAATCAATAAAACTAAATGCAAACATTTTCGAAACAAACCATTACAACGCCACTTTAATTCAACAAAGCAGCAGAATTTAATTAGTCTTTTTTCTAATTGAATTACTCGATTTCATCGCTTAATCACTGCAGCACTACATCTTTGTTTTGCAATTTTTTTATGCTGTTGTGATGTAAATTTAACTTATAGTCCAAAAAAAATACAATAACATTAAATAATAAGGTTGTTTCCTTACTGCTACTTTTACAATTCCCCTTCATTGCCTACTGATCTTTAGCAAGCACACTTGGGTTTCTGAAAAATTCAAATTGCATACATCACACATTCTCTGCATTTATAGTATATAAACGCATTCATGAGATGGTCTGCTTCATATTAAGTAGTTGCAATGCCACTTGACTTAATGAAATGAGAGCTGTCGCAGTGTCAAAAGAGCCAGTCAGACGTTCACACACTTATGAATGTATAATGCGTGCACTCAAAGCCGAGCTTGTGACTTGACAGTAATGCTGCCGTCAGACGCGGCCTTGTAGCAGGTAGGAGTCGTCTTTGCCTTCATCAGCTCTTGTTTCTTTCTTATTGGCCACTCACTGGGCCTTGCCTACATCCTACTATTTGATTTCCATCGTTCTTAACCATCCACATAAATTGTCAGGA
Source organism: Corythoichthys intestinalis (assembly GCF_030265065.1). Lineage (NCBI taxonomy): Eukaryota > Metazoa > Chordata > Actinopteri > Syngnathiformes > Syngnathidae > Corythoichthys > Corythoichthys intestinalis. The sequence goes on from NC_080401.1 coordinate 36,109,209, forward strand.
GCATTAAAGCTGTCCTCAACCGTTTCAGACAGAGAAGGGGGAAGAGGGGAGGTAAGAGCTGGAAACACAGTGGGTGGAGGGAAAGGGGGGGGGCGTGAGGAGAGAGAATAAACAAAGTAAGTGTTTTGCCTTCCATCAGTCTCCCGCAGTACTCAGCTTTATGAGCGCCCCCCTCAACTACCCACACTCCTACTGCCTCCGCCGCAGCCCCCGCTCGCCTGGTCATTGATTTTCATATTACACTCTTTTATGCATTTATTTATTTCATATATTTCTTTTTAAACATCATCGATGAGCTGCAGGAGGACAGACGGGGGTGGGGGCAGCCACGTTAATTCTGGGCTTCAACCCTATCCTCCTCTCTGATGGCCATTATGGAGGTTAAGGCATCTCATGGGAACAAGCATGCTTGGTGACGTGAAAAGGGAAAGGGATGGAAGACCATGGATTTACAAACGAGGAAAGGATATTTCTTTTTTCAGCTGGGAAGCAGCAAAATTAAGATATTTTATAGTTTTCAAACATTTTAAGGGGGCTTTTGCTGTACTTAAAAATAGTCATCTCTTCAAGGCATTTTTTAAAAAAAATTGCAATCTATTCCTTCTTTGCTGGTGTATGATGTCAACTGTAGGCATGAGGATGGGTGTGGGGAGCACCTGAAGGACACTCCGAGGCAGTGTGAAGGGCAGCGAGTTAGGCCTCACGCTAATTTGGCCACGGGTGGCGGTCCTCACACGCTGAGTGGCAAGGTTACCTCTTGCTGCTCAGAGGAGGCCCAGATTCAATTAAGTATGCCCCCCCCCCCACACACACACACACGCACAGCAGATCCTTTTAACACCGGGCCTTCTCAGCACACACACACAACTGATATGTCACTTTTAATTCCGAGTCACACACACTTAAAAACATCGTAACTGTGAAATAAACAAAACTCTTTTGTGTGAAGAATTTCTGCTGTGATGCCTTGCTCAAGGTGCTTTGATCAAACTTAGGGTTGCCAGCTCTTATCGGTAATCAATACCTATGTATAGATTGGGACCTAGACTTGAAGTCTGTTGAAAAAAGATCTTGAACCTGTAATTCACCAAGGGCGTACCGCAAGCAACACGTCACTTCCGCTCATTAATATTCATGACATTAGCTACTGTTGCTAAGTAGGGACAAGCCACCGTTTGTCCCTAATAGGAAATGAATGGAAATCGTGTACGAAGGAGATGTTTACAGAGCTAAACCTACCAATTCTCTCCGAAAATGATGTGGCTAGTGCCAAATTGACTGGAAAAGATGTGGAAGAACATAAAAATGTTCAGTTAAAGAGATGGCTTTAGTGTCGAAGGCTGAAAAAGACGAAAAAAACGAGTCGACCTAAATAGATTTAGCTTTTTTATCGACGCGACTGACGATGACATTCTCCTGTTTCAACAAGCTATCCTTTACCATCAGCCCTGTCTTTCTTATATATCCTCTGGTTGTCCTACGTCTCTTACCGTTCTTGGGGGTAATTTAGTTAGCTTTGTGTAGCGATCGCAAATGCTACCATGCCGGAGAAAAGTAGCACTTTTTACGTTGGGTCTATGGGAGGGCGGGTCTATAATGTCCCACTTCGACTTTACTTCCGCTTTACGATGCGACGTCACGGTCTAAAAATAGCCTGCGTGCGGTACGCCATTGAAAGAAAATTCCTTACATACTAAGATACTGGGATTAACCCTTGGGATGACCTTGGCATTATTACCACAATGTACAGCCATTTTGAATGAAATGCATTCTGTTTGACTTCTTATATGTTTGACTTTTGAATTAGATTTTTTCCTCCCTTCCCAACAATGGATGCATATACTGTACTCATAAGATGCTTACACACACCTATTCATTTATGGCATTGATGGTGGGAATTAGCAAAACACAAATACTTTGTCACTGTTCTTAAGTTGATTTTTTTATCTATATTTCTACCTTGACATATGAGTTTCTCTGCTCACTCTTGTAAGTCAAATCACTCATATCTGAAATAATCTTTTACCGTTGAAATGAATATAATTTGTTTTCAATAAATTGCAACCACCCATCCTCCGATTCGGGGTGTGTTTTTAAACAAGAAAAATAGCAGCACTTTATAAAAACATGGACAACAGTACTGTAATGACATCATTATTATCCCTTCAAAATTCTTCAGCTCCAATTGAGTCAGTTTAATGCAGAAAAAGAGGCATAGAGTAAGAGTTGATAACTAGCTATGAAAATTTAAGAATATATCCCTCTGATTAGGGCTGCAGAATTAATAAATTTGATTTTTTTTCACACTCACTTTTCAACCTCCCTGGAAAGGTTTGCCCAGGGGTACTGGAGTGGAGGGTCCATTGGGAAGTCGAATCTTGGATCCAGGAGGAGCAGTGTGGTTTTCGTCCTGGCAGCGGAACAGTGGATAAGCTCTATATTCTTAATAGGCTCTTGGGAGGGACATGGGAGTTTGCCCAACCAGTCTACATGTGTTTTGTGGACTTGGAGAAGGCGTTCGACCGTGTTCCCCAGGGAGTCCTGTAGAAGATGCTCCAGAAGTGTTGGGTATCAGAATCCCTGAAACGGGGGGGTCCAATCCCTGTATAACCGGTGTCAGAATTTGGTCCGCATAGCCGGTTGTAAACGGGATCAGTTTCCAGTGAGGGTTTGACTCCGCCTAGCCTGCACTATGTCACCGGTTCTGTTCATATCTTTTATGGACTGGATATCTAGGCACAACCAAGGTGTTGATAGATCAGGTTTGGTGGCCTCAGTATTGCATCTCTGCTTTTTGCGGATGATGTTGTTCTGTTGGCTTCATCAGGCCGTGACTTTCAACTCTCACTGGAACGGTTCGCAGCCGAGTGTGTAACGGTCCGGATGAGAATCGGCACCTCTAAATCTGAGACCATGGTTCTCAGTCAGAAAAGGGTAGAAGGCCCTCTCTGGGTCAGAGATGAGGTCCTTCCCCAAGTAGTAGTCTTTGGAGTTCAAGTATCTCAGGGTCTTGTTCATGAGTGACGGAAAAATAAAGCGGAAGATCGACAGGCGGATTGGTGCTATGTCTGCAGTGATGCGGACTCTGCATCGGGCAGCCGTGGTGAAGAAAGAGCTGAGCCGAAAGGCGAAGCTCTCTATTCACCGGTCGATCTACGTTCCTACCTCACCTATGGTCACGAGCTGCGGATCATGACCGAAAGAACAAGATCCTGGATACAAGCGGCTGAAATGTTTCCTCCGTAGGGTGTCTGGGCTCTCCCTAATAATGTGATAATGTTAGAAACCGGCTCACCCGGTAGGGGCTCGGTGTAGAGCCGCTGCTCCTCCGCGGAACACCTCCCTAGTAAGGGTGTTCCGGGCACGTCCCACTTGGAGGAGGCCGCGGGGCCAACCCAGGACTATGTCTCCCACCTGGCCTGGGAACGCCTTGAACTCCCCCAAGAAGACCTGGATGGATGATGTGGCTAGGGAGAGGGAAGTCTGGGCTTCCTTGCTGAAGCCGCTGCCCCAGCGACCTGACCTCGGATAAGCGGGAGAAAATGGATGGATGGATGGATTTTAATCACTATTTAGGTTGTCACAATTTAAAGCAGTGGTCTCCAAACTATTGCACATTGGGCCGCAGTAGGTGAGGATTTTGTTCCAACAAAACAAGACGACACCTTTGCACCAATCTGTTGTTTTACAAGTGTAATAAGTTGATTGCAGCCAGGTGCTGCTTGTTTTAGCAGGAACCTCATTGGTTTAACTGTCTGTGCTCGATCGGTAGGAACAAAAACCAGGACCCACAGCGGCCCTTGAGGACTGGTTTGGAGACCCCTGATTTAACCCTTGAGAGTCGAAGGACGCGCCGGCGCGTCCTCAGCGCACGTCGTCTTTGAAGCGCCCTCACGTTTTATTTACGTCACCCACATGCCGTTGGTTGGTCTCGTTTTAAAGTGCGGTTGTTGCGGTTTACTCTCGTTATTATTTGAAGTCAATCGACCAACTAAAACGTGAGATATTGTCATTTAAGTTTTATAGTTTTATTGTCCTCTCAAAAAAACATTAAAACGCTGCATGGATCATTTGTTTATGTCTATATTTCCATCATTTCTTGTCCTTTTTCAAAACGGAAGCTCCATGAAAAAACACAAATCAAACGAACCCTTTCGAAGTCACAGTGGAAGCACAAAATGCGTTTTTTTAAATAAATATAACTGCCGTGCGAGGCTCCACCAAACGAGAGGGAGGAGTGTTCTGAAGCAGCGAGGTGACGAGCGACGCCCGTTTAAATCGAGCAGCGACTTTGTGTGACTTTGAGAATGAACGGAAAACTAAGTTTTGCGCAAGCAATTGTGCTTTTTGATCAACTTGAGGAAGAGGATGGTCCAAATTCGTCATCATCGTCTTCTTCAGAAGAGTCCTCGAGTGAAGATAGTGACGGATTTGAACACGTGGGTGACGCCATCGACGAGCAGAGATAAGCCAACTCACTTTTTTTTTTTTTTTTAATGCTGAAAAAGTTTTTTGAAAGTTTCTTTTGATATTGCAAGACAAAATTAATTTTGATGCAATATAAGTGTGTGTTTGTGTATATAATAATAAAATGTGCATATCAGATCAAAGTCGTACGTGCACTGTGTGTATCCCAGGCAGGAATTTATAATTTGTGGTGTTATTCTTTCTATATGAAGATTAGGGATTTAGCACATATTCAGCTATGGTATTCTTTCTATTGTCAAACTTATAGATTTCCATTATTATTTATTGCTGTATATATTTTTATTTTATACTTTATTATTTTCATAAATACTGACTTTTTTCATGTACATTTATAGTGACAATGAAAGTAAAGTGAAATGAAAATGGAAGGGTGGAAGGGTGGAAAGAGGACCGACACCCCATGGAAGTGTGGGCTGTGTGATGCAGCCCTGTGTCTAATTCCAGGACGAAACTGCTTTTCGGAGTGGCATGCCTGAAAAAAATTAACTTATTTATTGTAAATATTTTTGAAAATACTTTTTTTCCCAATGTTATATATATATTTTTTTCTCCCACAATCAGTCCTCTCAATTTGTGTATATAAATGTGTGTTCAAGAAGGTTGATTGTGTGTACGTAGTTTTCATCAGGTGATGGGCCGCAATACCTAAACTCATTAAGAGATGGCCTCTAAACAATTTTTGTGTTAGATGGTATATATTTTTTCACTGTTCTTCACTGTTTGGTCTGCTGTATATAACCTGTTTTGACTAGAGCATATATTAAGGCAAAAAACGCCTATGGCTATACCTGTTGTTTATGTTGAATTGTCAAATATAAGACTATTTATTCTAAATTTTTTTGGTTCAATGTTCATCCTAACATGTTGAATAAATATTACAAAGTTTCAAAACGGTTCGTTACGCATGTTTGGTTGTCAATTGCACATCAATATTAAAAATTTTGACAAAACGATTTTGGAATTTTTGGTCTTTTTGGGCCCAAAATGATGATTTATAATTGGTCAGTGAAGGAAACAACAGTTTGGACATGAAGTTCAAGGTGTCACAAAAAAAGGGACCAAACCAGGCCATCGTAAACAATTCTTTCTTTGAAATATAAAGGCAACTTCAAAGGCATGCAAAATCAGACAAAATAGGCCCAGACCTTAAAGGGTTAAAGGAACCTGATCGTTTTTACATTTGAAATGTGGTTTCTGCTGCACATCAAATGTTCTCAACATCTACTGTTCTCTGCTGGCTAGCGCATAGTTAAAGCTTTATAAGGTTGGCTGAACAAGTGTGCAGCATTAGAATGCTGACGGGGAAAGTACCAGTACAACTAAAATTGGAGATTTTGTGCTGTCTGGTTTTATTTTGAATGCAGAGTGAGTGATGTTCAACTAGATAACAGTAAATTTATTCTGTGAGAGAACAGTGAATGTTAAATTCTGGAGTTAATTTATTACCATAAAATGTCCAAATTTACCCTTTGGCCTTAAGAGTAAAATATGTAGACTCTGGCCATATGATTTGCCTTTGTTTAATTAAAATGATGCAGTTGAATCTTTATAGTTACATTGTGAAAGGCTGAGGTGTATTAAGTCATTCCCGTAAGTTGTAATGACAAAAAAATATTTCAAACGGATTCTGATGTACTGTATGTGGTTCACTTAGTCATTAATCACACAAAAGTGCAAGTGATCTGTCATTGCTTATTACTCGTACCTACTTGTGTGTCTCAGCGGTCATTGCAATCCATCCAACTCACAAAAACTCACTTGGTATGTCCTGCGCTTTGCAGTCATTCATCATAAAATCTTTAAAAAGTCTTCAGGTTTTTGGGGCCACAGTTGCTGTTCTGGTTGTAGATGGGGCTCGGTGAAGTGAACAGCATCTTCATCTCCTCCATCTTGCCGCTTTTTGATTAATGGCACCTGCTCTTCATAATGCGATCTGCTGGAATCTGCATGCCAATGATTCCAGTCGATCGATTCGCCCAACACAAGCTTGCACTCCCTTCCAGCCGTTGTCATTATAAAAGTCAGAAGCTGATCCATGCGTTGATCATAAATCATAATAGCTTGTCCATTTTTTACCACTTGTTTAATGTTTCTGCCTTGGGGAGAGGGGAGACAGGAAATGCCCGTGTAAAGTTAAATAAATAGATAAATAAGTAAGGGAGCAAAAATAGAACAGAGAAAGAGAATCCATAATTGCACTAATTCAGGGGTGGCCACACATTTTTGCCTCACCAAGCTACTTTTCAAACGACCAGTATTATATGTACTGTATTAATGTATAGATCACTGTGTATTGAATACAGATACCAAGTACTGTTTTCCTTATATTCACAAGACGTGTAATATACTTTCATACAAGTTCTCTGTCTGGGAGTATGGGTAATAGGCTAAAAGGGCACTAACATTGGTCCCGCCGTTAAGCTTGAATGATTTACTTGTTTATCATGCTGTTTGTAGAGTAATGCATAGCTTTCTCTCTGACTTTATTTAATCCTTTATTTTAACAAGGTTGCATTCGACTCTGAGACTATCTTACATCATACTTATAAATCTGTACTTTTCAGGGGGGGAAAAAATCCTACTTGAGATACTAAACATCATTCAAGTTGCAATCATCTCCAGCTACCATCAAAATCGATGACTAATTTATTACTTTGTCACTAATTATTAGTCCTTTTCAAAGGTCTTATAGAGATACGAGTGATACAATAAATAATTAAAAAAAAGCTTAATCCAAGCATACAAAAGAGTAAATACAAAGCGATTTTCAACACTTTAAATCTGTTATTAATACATAAACGTAACAGATGATGTTGGGGCTAAGTAAGTGTATTCAATTTTTGAAAACGGGGAAATTGACTGTACATACATATACGAGGGTTTCAGCCCAATATGTAAAAGTGATTTTTATATTACAAGGATAAAATCAGTTGTCATTTGGTAATAAAGCCAAGATGTGATTGTCTTCTGATCGTCTTGGCTACAGCCATCATAGCTAATCACACTAATGTTTGGAGTTGATTGACTGATTTATAAAAGGCGCGCTCACCCCAACGCAACATTACACACCCCTGCAAAATCTATAGTTATTGAGAGAGATGTATCAAAAATTGATGTGATTTGAATGAGAGTTGCTGAAAAAAAAGTATATCTGTATTCAAAAGGGCACATTTTTGGCAGTTGTCACATTTTATAAGTCTACATAATGTTGCAGTTCATAAGTATGTGTTGCTTTATACACACGAAAAAGAAAAGCGGAGGAAAAAAACAGAAAAGCCAGTACTTAGAAAAATCTCAGATGTATCTTTTAGACTTGACAGGGCAAGCTTGAACATCAACCTAAACAAATCTCATCCAGGGTTCAGACACACAATCAAAATGAAACGCTGCTAGACTGAACCGTAGACTCCAGGGACATCTGTGCTCTATTTGTATCCCCAAACCCAGTTATGTTTTATGCCCTTGAAGCCACCACTTAATGCTGTAAACAGTTTAGGCCCAACATTTGAACTATTCTTGTCTGAGCTGCAAGAGCTTTGTGGGAGTGGATCTATGCATAAAACCAGTTCAGTCACTTTCCATGAATGACATTTGTGACAGTCCCTCTGTGTGTTTGTGCAGTGAATCAGTTCAAATACAGCTGAGGGTTTTATGACTTCCTGTGTGACGGATTCATCTGACATTCCTCCACTCTCATCAGACAGATGAAAGATGGATTGCTTTTTATGAAAAAATATAGTTTAGTTGTATAAATGTAGTCTACATGTATGTACAACGATCCCTCGTTTTTCGCAGTTAATGGGGACCAGAACCCGCCGCGATAAGTGAAAAACCGCGAAGTAGGGCACCCCGTTTTTTTGTGTGTGTTCAATGTATTTATTCAGATTTAGCATTGGAAAGAGATACATACAGTATAAGACATGTTTTTTTTTCTTTTTTTTCCCCCCAAAGTATTGTTAATAATATGCATATATAGTATATAACGTATACAGTATATATTGTTAGGTTTTGTGTTGGTTCCCTCCTAGTGTGTCCCTGTGATTGCCCATTGATTTCACCTGTTGTTCCTGCTCCTAGTGTATCCTCCAATCTGCGTCCTCCTGTGTCACCCACCTGTTCCTCGTTGTCTCGTTACCCCTTGTCTGCGTGTGTATATAAGCTCCCAGTTTCTTTTCACTCCTTGTTGCGTCATTGTCAATGCCCATGTGTATGTCAGCGTTTGTTCCCAACAGTTTTCGCCGTCCAAGCCATGGTGTTCCTCAGTAAGTTTTTGATACCCAGTCTTTTGTTAGTAACAGTTTTGTTTGCCTCTGTACTTTCTTTGGATCATCACAGCCTTTGTTTTGCACTTTGTTTTTTTGTTGGCTTTCATTAAATCATTTTTTGCACTGCTGGTCTGCATCACCTCTTCCCGCAGTTGGGTCCACACAACACCTGCGCGCCCGCGTTACCTGGCAATATATATATATATATATATATATATATATATATATGTTAATAAATGGTTTTTAAGCACTTCAAATGTAATAAATATGAGTTAAGTGAGTTAAGTTTTAAACATGTTACTGTCCCACCGAATTACTTTTAAACAAGAATAAAGTAGTGGAAAAATGCTTGGCTTTATTAAATGCGTCATTGAGTGAATCCACTCAAATCCGCTCAAGCTGCTCACTTACGCACAATGAGTTACCACAGCAACTGTTTAACAAGTTAAATAATGATTGACGCATGCGGCGCTTTGAAGTTCGAGTCTCTGGCTGTGACTTGTCCCTGTGATTGCCCATTGATTTCACCTGATGTGCCTTCTCCTAGTCTATCCTCCTGTGCTCACCTGTTCCTTGTTGTCTCGTTACCCCTTGTCTGCTTGTGTGTATATAAGCTCCCATTTTCTGTTCACTCCTTGTTGCGTCATTGTCTATGTCAATGTCTGTCTATGCGAACGTCAATTTCAAGACCTCTCCAAGCCTTCGTGTACCAGTCCCTCCGTTTAAGTAAGTTTTGGTTAGAACCTTGCCTTTTGATCCCCAGTCCTTTTGTTTGTACTTTGCGCTTTTGTTAGTTGTAATTAAAACCATTTTTTGAGTTCTCTGCCACCTGCCTTGCGTTGTTGTTTCCTTGCATTTGGGTCCACACAACCTACCTGCCCGTGCGCTTCCTGACAACCTGAATTTTTTTTTTTAATACCGAACAAGCATGGTGTACTCCCTAAATTAACCAGACTGAATCTCAAAACAGTTCAAATTAAATTAGAATGTAACTACTGTTAGAAAATAGCTTTGATTGAGTGGCTTACTTATTCTCATGCAACCTTTTTATTTATCAGAATAACTTTTTTTTCTCTTTTGTTATTTACCTTGTAGATAAGTTTTATCCTCTCAGTCAACTGGCTAACCAAATAGCTCTTTCTTAGTTGTAGAAGCTAACAATAATACATACTTGCAACTTAGTGTGACCAAGTATTATTTACAATACAAAATTACACTGTGGATATGCAAGATGAGATAATCAAGCGTTTGATAGTTTAGAAGTTTAGTTCAGAAAAGTAAAGTGAAGAAAAGTAAAGGCTGTGTGAAGAAATGATAGATCATGCGATTTAGATCCAGCAATCCTGCAATTGTACTAATAGGTCAATCCCTATTCATGCTGCACCTAAGCATATTGGTCCGTCCCATTAGGGTGATCCACAACTCGGTGGTGGAGCTACCGCTATTGTGCAAGCAGCTGCTTTATTGAACACTCTGCTGACGTTTCTGCACCGCAAGGGGAAACTTTGGATGACATGCGAAAGCGGAGGTTTGGTGCAACATGCCTCTGTAATGGGATGGGAACAGGGGTGTACCCGAGCAGGGGCGGGGGGTTGGCGGGAGTAAGGGGCTGGTGTCTCTTCCAAGCTACTTCCAAAGCAAATGGAAGACAATCCAATTTCCTGTGATTCCATCAAGCCTCGGTCCTGGATCCAGGGGCATTAGGGAACGCTGAGAGGACAGGCCACTGACCCCTCACATGTACACACACACACTCGACATAGTGCATTAAAAACACCATCTATGTTCACTGCACCACATATCTGCTTACCTTTTGATGTTTGGCATTTTGGATATTTCAGTTTGTTTATGGACGTTGTCTTTGTAACACATTTGCGGCCATTGACATCCAATACATTTTAACTGAGAGGGTTGGCAGTGAATGATCAGTTCGATTGGACATCTATCACTGTCAGTGGCAGAATGAGTTCTGTTCTTTGTTTAGTTGTGTTGTTAATCTAATAATATTTTTGGGTCAGAAGGGTGTTGATGAAGCTCATACAACCAAAGCTAAGTGCACATGAGTATATTTAAAACATATTATTAAACTTTTGTAAATTTTGACCTATGAAAACTCAATCTGGAATCTTTAAAAAGTTTTTCTTTTTCAGTAAATGACTATATATTTTTTATATTTCATGTTTTTAAGAATATAACATGCCCAAAGACATTATCACCTGAAACGTTATTTCAATATATGCTCGTGTAAAAGCTGATCTCTCACGAACTACACTGCTGGCCAAAAGTATTGGCACCCCTGCAATTCTGTCAGATAATGCTCAATTTCTCCCAGAAAATGATTGCAATTACAAATGCTTTGGTAGTAATATCTTCATGTATTTTGCTTGCAATCAAAAAATACAAACGAGAATGGAGGAAAAAATCATTATCATTTTACATAAAACTCCAAAAATGGGCCAGACAAAAGTATTGGCACCCTCAGCCTAATATTTGGTAGACTAACCTATAGATGAAATAACTGCTCCGGGACTCTGGGATTTGAAGGGTGCCTTCTCCAAACTGCCTTTTTCAGACATCTCCACAGGTGTTCTATGGGATTCAGGTCTGGACTCATTGCTGGCCCACTTTAGAAATCTCCAGTGCTTTCGCTCAAACCATTTTCTAGTATTTTTTTAAGTGTGTTTTGTGTCATTGTCCTGCTGATAGACCCATGACCTCTGAAGGAGACCCAGCTTTCTCACACCGGGTCCTACATTATGCTACAAAATTTGTTGGTAGTCAAGCAACCCCAAAACATCAAGAAACCTCCCTTTTTTTCCTGTAAACCCTACGGTGATACCTTTTCCCAAAAAGCTCTACTTTTGTCTCATCTGACCAGAGAACATTCTTCCAAAACGTTTTTGGCTTTCTAAGGTAAGTTTTGGCAAACTCCAGCCTGGCTTTTTTATGTCTGAGTCAGAAGTGGGGTCTTCCTGGGTATCCTACCATAGAGTCCGTTTTCATTCAGACTCCGACGGATAGTGCCGGTTGACACTGTTGTACCCTCGGACTGCAGGACAGCTTGAACTTGTTTGGATGTTAGTTAAGGTTCTTTATCCACCATCCTCACAATTTTTCATTGAAGTCTGTCGTCAATTTTTCTTTTCCGTCCACATCTAGGGAGGTTAACAGTTCCATGGGCTTTTCACTTGTTGATGACACTGCGCACGGTATACACAGGAACATTCAGGTCTTTGGAGATGAACTTGTAGCCTTGAGATTGCCCATGTTTTCTCACAATTTTGCTTGTCAAGTCTTCAGACAGTTCTTTGGTCTTCTTTCTTTTCTCCATGCTCAATGTGGTACACACAAGGACACAGGACAGAGGTTGAGTCAACTTTAATCCATTTTAACTGGCTGCAAGTGTGATTTAGTTATTGCCACCGTCTGTTAGTATGTAGCACAGGTAAGTAACAGGTGGCGCTAGTTACACAAATTAGAGAAGCATCACATGATTTTTTTTCAAAGGGTGCCAATACGTTTGTCCGGCCCTTTTTCGGATTTTTGTGTAAAATGGTAATGATTTATTTTTTTCCCCATTCTCTTTTGTGTTTTTTCATTGCAAGCAAAATAAATGAAGATATTACTACCAAAGCATTTGTAATTGCAATCCTTTTCTGGGAGAAATTGAGCATTATCTGACAGAATTGCAGGGGTCCCAATACTTTTGGCCAGCAGTGTATATTGGCAAAATGGAATTACCATAGTACATAATGAAAGTGGTTGCTGTCACCTTCATTCTTAAGATTGAAAATAATAAATGAGTCGTCATGTAGACCAAAGACCGCCCGTCAGATCATTTTGTGTGGTCCTTGAAATTTAATATTTAATGTTTAACATATTTTTCGGACTATAAGTCGCACCTGAGTATAAGTTGCACCAGCCATAAAATGCCCATCGAAGAGGAAAAAAAATCATAAGTCGCACCGGAGTATATGTCTAATTTTTGGGGACATTTTATTGATAAAATCCAACACATAGAACAAATATGTCATCTTGAAAGGCAATTTAAAACAAAAATACAATAGAGAGAAAGAGAACAACGTGCTGAATAAGTGTACAGTATAATAATGTTACATGATTCATGGGCAACGAAATGCGAACGTGGCCGGTATGTTAACGTAACATAGCTATTAAGAATTATTCAGATGACTATTGCATAAAGAACATGCTAACAAGTTTACCAAACCATCAGTGTCACTCCAAAACACCAAAATAACATGTGAAATGAGATAATGTGTTAATAATTTCACACATAAGTCGCTCCAAAGTATAAGTCGCACCCTCAGCCAAACTATGAAAGAATACTGCGACTTATAGTCTGAAAAATACGGTAAATTGTTGTCTCTATTAAAAACAGTAAGGCATTGCCAGCATTTTGTTACCAATTCTCATTTTAAGATTATTGAATAATTCCTGAAAAAATTTGACTAGCTTCCAATTTCACAACCACTTTTCATTCAATTTTGTTTCTAAGTAATATATGGTGACATTTTTATGGGTTAACAGTCATGATGGTCCTCTGAGGGGTACTATGATGTTAAAGTAATGCAGTTCCTCAATTTTTGTAAAATTCTCAAAAGAGCATGAAAAATGTACTGGTATTTATTTTTATCATTCACTTTTGTTAGTTGCAGGAAAATATGGTAGTCACTTTCAAGACAATGTGTGATGTTAACCATGTATCATTTCTGACTGTCAAGTCACAACTTTTTCATTTTAAACTTTTCAAATTACACAGAATTTTTCAAATTATGTCATCTTAGTTTTATCTACTGCCAAAAGACCGTATGGTTTTTGCCTGTCAGCGTGGCAGCTATGTTGTTGTTGGCAAACTACATCCCGCTCTCCTCTCACTAGTAGAGATTTGCATCTGTGTTTGAGATCCACCCAGAGGGAATAGAAAGCGCTAATCCAATCAGAAGGTCCCCAAAGTGCTGCCCCTGAGACAGAGACAGCGAGCAAAGAAAAAAAATAGATGATAACAAAAGCATCACCACGCACTGAGGATGGCAAGGATGGAAGAAGAGAGAAGGAGGGGGAAATAAGAAAGCGAAGGGAATGAAAGCAGAGGGATTATGACTGAGGAGGTGAGTGAATGAGAAAGAGGGAAAAGGTGGATGTGGTAATGACAGCAGAGAGTGGAGGGAAAGAAGGGATGGCAAAAAATACAAGCAAGGTAGGAAGAAGTCTGACTGTTTAAATACCAAAGTTGGAAAAGACTAATGCACACTTTCATCATCTTAGTTTTAATCTTTTGGAAGTATGTTCCCTGCAGAGCAGGAAATGTCACCAAGTCTGCCTCCTTTTAATCGGCCTCCAATCACGTGAACCCGTTGGACTTTTGTTCTGAGGGCGCCGGCAGCACTTTGGCCATTCATCATCATTATGAGGCGCAAAGGCAGGCTGGAGCAGTGATTAAGAACTGAATCTTCTGTTGATGATGCCTGTCATAGATTGGTTCTTATTATACTTATACACACACATCTAGCCTTGTCCTCAAGCCACATTTCCAACAAGAATTATGTCCCTACCATTGACCTCTTAACCTGAACTACCACTTGTACCGCTCACACACACACAGACCAACATTGACTTTTCATACGCTTCTCTCTCTTGTCCCTGGACTGATGTGTGTCAGGGTCAAATAGCTAGTCTTAAATTCAGTGTATTTGATTAAAATAAATAACAGGCAATCTAATCGATCCAAAACAAAACCTGCCTAAACTAGACTAGAATATGGTCATGCGCAGTTATAGGACATTTTATATGTTGAAAACAATTTTACTGTGTACCATACGGTGACAATATAAACCTTTGGAATCATTTGAATCTTTTAAAAACACAGTTTATCTGAGTGAATCCACTTAAAATAAGAGAAAATAAGGTTAGTGAAGATATTTGTAAAAATACCACATGGGTCAGGACTACCCTCTAAACAGGAAAACAATTTCAATCTGCCCTATACAGTGACAATAAAAACCATTTGAGTCCTTTTTAGCAATTCAAAATCCTTTGAATCCTCATATTAAAATTATATTTTAACTGATTTTGATATCATATTTGACTGATTCTTATGGCCAAAATGCACCCTCCCAACAAATTTGACAACCATGCGAGTCAGTCTGAATAAATTTGGACAGATATGCACAGATTTTGGTGAATATAGTGTGACGATATAATTGGTAAGTTTATGGCAATTCTCCATATTTGAAATACTAAAACCAAACATATCGCAATTTAACCAAAGCACACAAAGACAGACGGATGATGATCACGTTTAAGTCACGTGAGTGCCAAATCAATACCTCATCTCCTCATAATCCTCCCCAAGGGCCAATGAAAACAAATCCGGCTGAAGCAATCCACATCAAACCAACAAGTAGCCACTGATTGGTATGCTAACAGGTGAATTTTCAGCATTCGGATCTGCGCTCATCAGTAGTTGCTCCAAATTTATTTCTAAGATCATAACTCTACACTGATTTATTCTTCACTCGTCACAAGTTGAACATTGTCTTTGCCTTTCACAGGATAATGAAGGACAGACGGCGCTACATTATGGTAAGAAGGCGACTGTGTGTGAGTGTCTGTTCACTTTTTAATACAACTGCACTTTGATAGAAATGTGTCTTTGTCCACTTCCTTTGCTCCTTCTCCATCCTAATGAGGCCTTCCTGTTCCTTGTGTGCATGTCCTTTGGTATGTTTGTATCAACGCTTGTGGGTTATTCCAGGATTGGAAGACATCTTACGTCACACCATTCAAATTTTAAATAAACATCCTACAAAATAGTAAAATATGCAGTTTCGGAGTGAATTGACTTGACATGAAACCGACATGTAAAACATGTTTGCGGAGGGTGGCTGCTCAGGAGGTAATACTTCCAATATGATTTTACATTTATACAAAATTAAAGGTGAGGAAACACTGTCATGAACGTTTCCCACCAGCTACAAGAGTTAACTCCTACATGTTTAGCGTGTCTAGCGGTGGTAAAACATGCAGTTTTTTTTCTTCTGGCAACTGTCTGTTTTGAGACGGAGCAGATGTTAACATTATACGAGTCATACACACGTGCTTTTTATGGAAAATAATTCCATGATTTTTGTTCTGATAGTAAAAACGTGCTGTAGCTGTTTGTTTCGGCTCACCTAAAGGATTGCATTTATTTTAATTTTATTTAGAATATTTCAGTTATTTTTAAATATTGTTTTTATTTATTTTAACTTAACATTTACTTGTGTTCCAATTTTCTAATATGTTTTGAAAGATAAAAATCCTGTTCATGGAAAATGTTATGGTTTTTTTAAACCCAGATGTCTCAAAGTAACACTTTTTGAGCTGTAACTGCAATACCGTGAAACCGTGATATTTTGGCTTAAGGTTATCATACTGTCAGAATATCATACTGGCACATGCCTACACTGGTAGGGATTTTCTGTTACTGTAACCTGTTTCCAAGTATTATTTTAAACGCCAAATAAATTATTTAAAATCAAATAGAAATTTTACCCTTGTTCTATAAGATGAGGTAGCCAGGCTTTTAATAGTTTATTACCTGTAAATGATGAATATGTAGCAGAAAATCAGAAAAGTGAAGGTTCATTTTTCAAGAATTTTAAGGCCCAAATGTACTCCAATTCTGGAATGACCCGTGTGTGGCTATTCCAGTCTGGTTTTCGACCATCTATGTGTGCAAATGTGCGTGTGTAATAATCGCCAGGGCCTCCCCGAGGAAATCAGTAGCGGTCCTCAGACTCCGCCTGACCCTCTCGTGCCCCAACACACACGTCCCTGAGGGGCGGTTCCCTTGTCCTTCTGAGCCAGCGTACGCGACCACACCATCTGCCCTCCCTACCTTTTCCGCGGCGGCCATGTTGAGTCACCCGCTGGCACCCAGAACCAGCGACAGGGAAAGGTGGCACGTAAAAAGACGACAAATAAACATAAGCGATGAACTCCCAGAGACAAATAGCAGAGAATGAAAATTCATTTCCACCTCTCTTTGCACAGGGCCATGACGGCTGGCAAGTGATTAATTGAGGGTTTACTGCTCACCATAAATTGTTCTCCTCCTCTACGGCTCCCAAGAGAACTAGCTACTTTTTTCTATTTTTTCATAGCCCGAGGCCCAGGCGCGACGTCGACCACGTGCCACACGTGGCTAAATAAAACACCCATCAAGTGCAGAACTCACTTCAAAAAATAAGACACAATAATTTCAGCTGGCTTTCACGCATGCGCCTGGACACGCGCACTTTTCCAATGTATCATCACATCTCACGTACGCTCTTCGAGGTTAAGAGGCTCGGCTGTCAATCACTGCCGTTGCTGACATCAGCGATCGTGCACGGGTGCGTAGTCCGCTGTTTAAAAGCAGCAAGTGATGGACACCGACAGAGAAGAGCACTCACGTAGCGTGAGGGACGGGGGGGAGCTTCAGGGGGTACCGAGAGAGGTTGATCGACAAGGTAGAGAGCCACTAACTGAGTTAACTCATTCACTGCCAGCCCAGGTATACTAGTCCTTCTAAAAAAATTAGCATATTGTGATAAAGTTCATTATTTTCTGTAATGTACTGATAAACATTAGACTTTTATATATTTTAGATTCATTACACACAACTGAAGTAGTTCAAGCCTTATATTGTTTTAATATTGATGATTTTGGCAAAAAAGTCAAGAAAAGTCAAGAAAAACCAAAAATCCCTATCTAAAAAAATTTGCATATCAGTAAAAGGTACTCTAAAGAAGCTACTAACCTAATAATCTTAATCAACGAATTAACTCAAAACTCCTGCGAAAGATTCCTGAGGCTTTTAAAAACTCCCAGCCTGGTTCATTACTCAAAACCACAATCATGGGCAAGACTGCAGACCTGACTGCTGTCAAGAAGGCCATCATTGACACCCTCAAGCAAGAGGCTAAGAAACAAAGAAATTTCTGAGCGAAAAGGCTGTTCCCAGAGTGCTGTATCAAGGCACCTCAATGGGAAGTCTGTGGGAAGGAAAAAGTGTGGCAGAAAACGCTGCACAATCAGAAGAGGGGACCGCACCCTGAGAAAGATTGTGGAGACATCCGGAGCCACCGTGCACAGACGTGTGCTGGAAATGGCAGAAGCGCCTGACCTGGGCTACAGAGAAGCAGCACTGGACTATTGCTCAGTGGTCCAAAGTGCTTTTTTCAGATGAAAGCAAATTTTGCATGCCATTCGGAAATCAAGGGGCCAGAGTTTGGAGGAAGACTGGGGAGAAGGAAATGCCAAAATGCCTAAAGTCCAGTGTCAAGTACCCACAGTTAGTGATGGTCTAGGGTGCCATGTCAGCTGCTGGTGTTGGTCTACTGTGTTTTATCAAGGGCAGGGTCAATGCAGCTAGCTATCAGGAGATTTTGGAGCACTTCATGCTTCCATCTGCTGAAAAGCTTTATGGAGATGAAGATTTCATTTTTCAGCACTACCTGGCACATGCTCACAGTGCCAAAACCAAAATAGTTTACTGACCATGGCATTACTGTTCTCAATTGGCCTGCCAACTCTCCTGACCTGAACCCCATAGAGAATCTGTGGGATATTGTAAAGAGGAAGTTGAGAGACACCAGACCCAACACTGTGGATGAGCTTAAGGCCGCTATCGAAGCATCCTGGGGCCTCCATAACACCTCAGCAGTGCCACAGGCTGATTGCCTTCATGCCACGCTGCATTGAAGCAGTCATTTCTGCAAAAGGATTCCCGAACAAGTATTGAGTGCACAGCTGATATAATTAATTGAAGGTTGACTTTTTTTGTATTAACGAACACTTTTTTGTATTGGTCTTGCCTTGCACGGCCAGACTGTTCTCCCTGCATTTTTCAAACACTGTGAGAATAGTCTGGGACCCAGCCCATTAACGGCCCCTCAAGCAAGAACAAGATCAACCGTCCAATCAGATTCGTTTATTTGCGTGACGTGTTCTTAACGAGCAACGTCACTTATCCGCGTCTGGTGTTGTCTCCACAACAACACAGATGAGGAACAGGAGAGCAGAAAATATGTTCCAATCCACGTAAAATCAGTTTTAAATTAACAAAAACACATAGACACAAGTCATTGACAACAGGCTGTCTCGCGCTAGCCATGTTAAATAAACTTTTCCGTTCTCCGCTCGCGCCGCATAAGTCGCTTTACCAAGTCACGCCTGCCCATCGCTGATTGGTCCACTCCGCTGTCGGTTGCTGTGGCTTGCTCCGCCCTGGAAATTTGATCCGCTCATTGGTCGCCAGACTCTATAGCTGGAACAGCGGTGAGTCTGGTGTACCAGGCTAGTATTGGTCGGATGAAATATGCTAATTTTTTGAGATAGGAATTTTCTGGTTTTTCTTGACTTTTTTGCCAAAATCATCAATATTAAAACAATGAAAGGCTTGAACTACTTCAGTTGTGTGTAATAAATCTAAAATATATGAAAGTCAAATGTTTATCAGTACATTACAGAAAATAATGAACTTTCTCACAATATGCTAATTTTTTTTAGAATGACTAGTATGTATAATATGTATTTGATATGATGGATAGTTAAATGTATATTTTGAATCACACATTGACAGCGATAGACGTCAATCCATTTTCCTTGAAGGGGCTGGCAGCGATCAAATGACATCTAGCCCCGTCAATGGTTCACACAAATTTTAGCACCAACTTAGTGTTGGAAGAATTCCTCAATGTACACATTTTTCCAGCACCGGTATTGAATGAGTGCATGGTGTCCTCGAGGCAAGAGTTGTCATTCAGAGCATGCAACGGTACTTAAACCTAGACAGCGTGTACTGTATATATTCAGCCATGTTTTTGCTTTACTGTAACCACAAAGGGAGTTACTATACCAAACTCCTCCATAGCATCTGAACAAGACAGGGGATTCAACGGCTAGCACTGTCAAGGGCAGCCAAAGATTCTTGCAATGTCCACAGAGGAATTATGGAAATTTTCATACCAAATGTAGGATAAATTCCTCAATCAGCACATTTTTCTGGTCCAGCATTAGAATTGAAAAAGTTGTCACACTACTATATAGAATTTGTTGTTGTTTAAAGTATTTTGTCAAGTAGCAAACTAAAAGTTTTCTCCTTGATGTAGCATCGGCATGTGAATTTGGCGACATCGTGGAGCTCCTGCTGAGTGCCGGCGCTGACCCATCCATCAAAGACATGGAGGGCTCCCTCCCTGAGGAAGTCACAGAATCCCGCGCCATCTCTTCACTGCTGCGCCAGTACACAGCTCCTAAAGGCTAGGGCCGCCATGCCACAACTTCCGACATCCTTCCCGTGTCATTGTCTGATCAACTCAAATTTCCCAGCATCCCTCACTCCTCCAGAGAGAGACTGTGGCAACCCAAACAGTTGTGTTTGTGTTTAATTTGTTCTTTTTTTTTGCTCCTAAACGGTTGAGGTTAGTTGGATTTGCTGTGGTTCATCTTCATTTGAAACAATGAAATTCACCCTACTTTGCCACTAGGGTTGGCCGACGTGGCGATGGATCCAAAAAGTTCCTTTATCTACAGCACTGTCAGGTATTTAAATCATTTGACAAGACAAAAGACTTCTATTTTCTCTTCCACAACCACTGTGGACGGTTCTGACCATTGCTGCAGGTTGGTGATTCACTAGTGTTTCATTCCAAAGAATGCATTATTGTATGTCATTTATCAACATTAAAATTCTTAAAAAATATTTTACTCTCTTTTGTTCAATTCAGCTCAAATTAGTTTTTCTACATGTCTTAAATTTGTCTTAAATACATCGTCACGTGTATTCATAATAAAGTCAAAGTCAGCTAAGAGTATAAACAGATGTTTTCATCACAGGGAAGCAAAACAACTGATAATGTGGTTGCACAAGTTTGCACACCTTCTTATACCGGGATTCAACACAAATGTGCAATTATCTAAAACGGGTGTCAAATTAAGTCTTTGTCACAGGCCACATCACAGTTTCTTTGTAGAGCCCTTTTGTCAATATACCAGCTCAGAATGCCACAATTTATCAACTAATCAATGACGAATGAACTGGTCATCAATTAATTGTTGACATTGCTGTTTAAAAAGTATTCTAAATTCTACATTTTTTAGCCTCTTGGTCATATTTTTTAATTAAACCGAAAAAATATTGTTTTTCAATTAAAAAGGCAAAGAACTGAAAATATTTTTTGTGCTATCATTTTCAATGTTTGCTTTAGTTAAATTTAGAAAATGAAGAAAAAGAATATTCCTTTTTTTGTATAGATTAAGATATTTTGTCAAATTATGTATGGCGGAAAACACTCAGGTGACTGTCAAGCTCTGCTCTGAGACCCCCAATTTGGCCAACTTTCAAAATTGTCCGATATGCATGTTTGATACATCATTGGAAAGCTTAAAATCCCAATTTTCTGGGGGAAGAAAAATTTTGAACAGGAGGGCATTTAAAAAAAAATTTTTTTTTTAATTTAAAAAGGGTTTTGCTGTTTAAAAATCTATCTGGAGGTGAGAGCATGCGAGAGCAGAATTACAGACGCCATGACTTTAACGAGATATTATCGCGTACTTACCTTCTTTCGATCCAAAAACTCCATGTAGCATGTATCACTGATTGTCAAGACACAGCTGTGAATGGCCCCAGCTTGATTTTTGGGGGATTTTATGGGGGAAACATGGTAATATAACAAGGGTCGCGATGCAGAAATCGCAGACATCAAGGAGTGGTCAAGGTTTTCTTTTTCATATATTTACCCTTTTAAACTTTTTTTTCTCAAATTTTCTTTGTTTGAATCGATTATTTATCATCTAACATATCGGAGAAAATGCGACAGTGGCAAAAAGAAATACAATTAAGCAATAGTTATGAGGTAGATATCCGTGACTTCTTTACAGATGCCATTTTTTATCATTGTGACATAATTGGTTTAAAAGTTTAAAATATGTGAGTGAATAATTTTTTTAAGTCTTTTTTTTTTTTTTTTTTTTTTTTTTTTTTTTTTTTTTTTTTACCGAAATAGACATCAATTAATGATTCTAAGCTAAAAACGACAGACATTTTGAATAATTAATATAATTGATTACCTTCGTTTTATGGCTGGGTTGAAATCCAAGCGGTTGCATGACGTCTGTAAATGGGGGTTTTCAGGGTAAAACGGACAAATTTAAAAATAGGGGGCTTAATGTGCCATGATAGACATTGTTCTATCAAACACAACAGTTGTTTTGGCTTAAAATACAGCAGTTTCTTTTAAAGAGGAGTGCAAGAGCAGAAACTGCTTTTTCAGTCTTGTCTGTGTTTTTCGCCATATATATTTTTTAAAGAAAAGATTCAAACATATGCTTATGTTTTTGCTCTTAGAGGAGTACAGAATTTTTATTTGAATGTTAATAAGTGAGAAACGTGACAATGCAAATAGTTTATTTTCGTAGGCCACACGAAATGATGAAGCGAGCAGGATCGGGCTACTAACTTTGAGTTTGTCGCCAATAACTTTCAGGTGTTCTTGTATGCTTTTCCTTACTATAAATAACAACCTAATGCCTTGGAAATGAATTTGTCCACTTAAATGATACCGTTGAACACTGATGCTATGATAGTGCTCTGGCGCTCACATAGTCTGAAAATGTTTTTTACAATGTGAAATTCTAAGCAGAGCTGCATCCTCAATTATAACTGGGTGTGCACACTTTTGCAACTGAATTATCTTGAGTGTTTTCCAATAGAGTTCTACTGGTTAAAAAACATACTTTTCCTACCACAAAAACCTGTCATTTAACCAGGGATGTGTAGACTTGCCAACTGAACTATTGTGTTAACTACACCCCTGTCATATAGGAACTATCCAGATGTTTTGCAGAAATAACAAGCACATGGTCCAAATCTGCTTTACTTGTGTCAAGCTGTTCTGATCAGCACAACACACACACACACTGACAGATGAGAATAGACTAAATCTGGATTGCAGTTCTTAACTACAGCTTCCTGATGAAGACACAATATGTACACTGGCGAGGGTACATGGCTTAATCCTCCCCTCTTTAGCACACTGTCATGCGTCTCACCCTTGCCCCACGTCTCTGGTGTTGAACTTAACTGTCAATCTGGCCTGATTGGAGGTGTTAGATAACAGTCTCAACATGTCTGCTTTGAGTTAGTCACACCCTCACGGCGAGTGTTTGCTCTCATTTTACATTCGATATTTAAATCGATAGTTAAACGGCGAAATTAAATGTCCTTATTTTAGGGTGACCATATTTTGATTTTGAAAAAAGAGGACACTCTGCTCGGGCTAGAGATACCTAAATTTTTCTCTAAGTTCACTCAAAGATTCCTTAGTACTTTAATATATTTCAAAGTGTGCCTCCTCCGTCAGGATAGGAAAATTTAGTTTTATCTAACCTTTTATTCTTTGCATGTTTTTTTTTAATTGAATAATCAAGACAGAAATCTACCTCCATATAATCAGTCGGCAACATCATTACACAGAAGTTGTTCAAAAACTAATAGCTAAATATTTTATGAATATAATGCAGACCCATGGAAGTGTATTCCAGTCAATACACACGCGCAGTCGGCTATGTGACAACTAAACATTTTTAGAAATTACCGTATTGGCCCGAATATAAGACGGCCCTGATTATAAGATGACCCCCTCTTTTCAAGACTCGAGTTTGAAAAAAGACTTTTTGAACACCAAATTAATTTTCCGACAGAAAATAATTACAGTACATCTGAAACAAATGATGATAACAATATAATTGAGAGAAAAAGCATGTTATTTTGCCTCATTCAAATTTTAATATCTAAACATTTGAATATGTAAACTAAAGTGCAATCACATTCGTAAATGGATGGCTTCTGGTTTTTGAAATGTAAAACCAATCTATTGTGATAAAAAAACAAAATTGCAATAACTGGATTAACCATCAACGTGAGGTCCAACTGTAACTGTAATCTTGAAACAAATCTGAATAAGGAAAAACATTGCAATAAAATAATGCAAACAGGTTTAACTTGAGAGTAGCTGAGATCTGTCATGACAGAGCATTACTCAAGTTCAGCATTCGCTTCAATGATATCTGGCGCCATCTAGCGTCGTGAATGGGTATAATGTCTAGACCCCGAATATAAGACGACTCCCACTTTTTCAGTCTTATTTCAATGCAAAAAACACCGTCTTATATTCGGGCTAGTACGGTACTATCAATATAATTGTGGTTGACAAATTGTTATTCCTACTCGGTTATTATCCCCATTCAATGTTCTAGAACCGAAATAAACTGACTAACAATTCAACCAGCATGTTTCCAAACACAGCAGTTCGAAACTACATTTCCCATAATGCCTAGCACGGCCTAGCTCACTGACAACTACCCTATTAGCAAGCACCTGTAGCCGAGGCAAAAATCAAACATTGCTATAAATGTTAACAATCATCGGCAGCGCAATGATGCAACACCAAACGGGATTTTGCAGCTCACACCAGTACAAAGCTCCAACAGAAGTCAACAGTTGTCGAAAGGTAAATTTAGCAAGTGTACATACGGATAGCCTGTGAGCTCCTGGCCTGACGAAGGTTTGTTTGGGAATGATGCCATGATAAAGCCAGTGACTGCGCACGCATGCCAAATTGGTATCCAAAAGTAGAATTTATATATTTTCAACTTAATTACTCTTTTGGGTACATGAGCATTTGTTTATATGCCTATTGATCTTAATAAACGTCATAACAACTTAGAAGGCTCTCTGGGAACACGTCATAAGCAGCACAGTATCGTATTATTCTGTGCAAGTGTCAGTCAATTTCAACACACGCCAGTTGGTCCCGTGAAAATTAATGAAAACCGGGCATTTTCATGAATTTAAAAAACCCCACCAGATGCCACCGACAGGATGTAAAAGTGGACATGTCCGGGCAAAAGAGGACATTTGGTCACCCTACCTTATTATGACCTCTTCTTAGAACCTCCTTTTGTAGAGGTAGCCATGCTGACATCAGGAGATCTCATAAGGATCTCTAAATACTGTATTTTTTGGACCATAAGTGGCACCCAAGTACAGGTTAACCCTTTATTTGAACTTTTTACCCCTTCCAGGGCACTCATTTAAGTCATTGGCTGCCATTGATGGCACTAGACGTCCACTCCTTGAGACTGGGAGGGGTGACAGAACAATTGCCGGTCCTAGTCAAAATGGATGGGACGTCTAGCACTGTCAGTGTCTCTGACACCTGAGCATTCACTGGCAGTCTTACCGATTTAAATGAATTAAATGTCTTAACGCCATCAATTGCAAGCAATAAGTTAAATACTATGAATAAAAAATTTTTAAAAAACTATGTAGTGTTACTTGGGACCGTAACAAGTGTGTTTCTATTAACATTGCTTCAATTTTCAAATGTATTTATAAGTACAGTATTAAAAATATATATTTATAGATACAATAAAATCAATATTTTTTTAAAGTAATAACAATTGCTCTTATTTAATATTTGTTTTATAATGACCAAAAATAGTCACTAGCACGATGAAAGAATAAGGGTAAAAGAAGGGAATTTATAGTCACTTGAGCTATAGAGGGTTAGCCCTCTAGGTCTTAAACGTCAACTTTTGAATAGCTGTTCATTGCAGTAACTGCTTTCCCTGGAAGGGTTAAAGCTATTCATCTAAATTTTCCAAACACCCTCTATCCAAATCATTACAAAATCTATTAAAATATTAATCATAAATATCACTTTTAAACAACTCTGGAAGTAGCCAGAGCTCTTTTTCTCGTGGCTGTCGGTGAGAAAAACAGAACGCACATAACTCGCACCTGAGTATAAATTGGAGGCCGCCCAGCTAAACAATGCATAAAAAAATGTGATTTATAATCTGGAAAAATACAGGTCTCTTGATTTCTTACATATGAAATCTCCAGGTAAAATGATGAAAGGAGCATCATGTGAGTTGAAAGCTTTTCAGTATTCTGAGGCCTAATGGGCTCCTCTCCCACAGCGTCTTGTTGACCGTGTCATTCATATGGATTCAACCCACACACAGCCATTAGGCAGCGGGTGTATCACTAAAGCCTGTTTGGGCCGAGCAGTGTCTCCTTGTGGCTTCCTAAAGCCAGTAATACTAAGTTGAATTAAGAGAGGGTGACGGCAGCCACGCAGCCCCCCTCGGCCCGTCTGGAAGACTCTGACACTAAGCCCATTATGCTTCCATTATGGGCCTTCAATTTTCCTCTCAGCTTCTCTTTTTTTTTTGGCACCACAACGCCCTCCCTCTCCGCACTAGATCACCATACCTGTATTTTGCTAAAACACATTTCACTTTTGCCTTCATAACCGCATTGATGCCGAGGAGAACACTCACTGATCTTTTTATGCCAGTGCTTGTTTGGGTACATGCTTAACTACATTTGGAAAGCTGCAAACTTCACAATGTGATGCTGATTATAAGACGACCCCTCTTTTTCAAGACTCAAGGTTGAAATAAGACTTTTTGAACACCAAATTATTTTTTATACAGAAAGTAATTACAGTACATCTGAAACAAATGATTATAACAATATATTTGAGAGAAAAAGCATGTTATTTTTCCTTATTCAAATCTTAATATCTGAAGATTTAAATATGTAAACTAAAGTGCAATCACATTGTGAATGAATGGCTTCTGGTTTTTGAAATGTAAATAAACCAATCTATTGTGATAAAACAACTAAATTGCAATAACTGCATTAACCATCAAAGTGAGGTCTAACTGTAACTGTAGTCTTGAAACAAATCTGAATAAGGAAAAACATTGCAATAAAATAATGCAAACTGGTTAAACTTGAGAGTAGTTGAGATCTGTCATGACAAAACATTACTCCTCAAGTTCAGCATTCGCTTCAATGATATCTGGCACCATCTAGCGTCGTGAATGGGTATAATGTCTAGACCCCGAATATAAGACGACTCCCACTTTTTCATTCTTATTTCAATGCAAAAAACACTGTCTTATATTTGGGCCAATACGGTATTGAACTTTTTCTGAGACCAACAGTCTCAGAAAAACTGAACCAGGGGTCTCCAAACCGGTCCTCAAGGGCTTCTTTGGGTTCTGGTTTTTGTTCCAACTGATCCAGCACAAACATTTGAACCAATGAGGTTTTTGTTAAAACAAGCAACACATGACTGCAATTCAAATTTATTTAAATAGTCCTTTTCAAAAACTTGAGAGCTCCTCAAAGTACTCTACAACAAAGCAAAATATAGTACCTAATAATGAATAAAATGCAGGAAATATAATAATATTATAACTAATATAAAATTGAGGGAGTAAAAAATGTGTTATCATAAAAGTCATACAAACAACAAATGAAACAAAATAAAACATAAAATCCGAACACATTAAAACCCTAAAAACCATGCTACCCTAGTGCGGTGGAAACGCTTCTCCGAAAAAGTGGGTCTTTAACCTCGGTTTAAAAGTGCCTAGATTAGTGACCGCAAAAGACCGATCACCCCGCTGTTTAAGTCTCGACCTATGAACTTGCAAAAGAAGCTGGCCAGAAAAACTAAGAGCCCTGCCAAGATTACAAAATGTTGAAATCCTCGACCAGTACGAAGGAGGCCACCATTAATATCATCAAAAACAAGCAGGAAAAGTTTAAGATCAATTCTAAAATGAACTGGAAGCCAGCAAAGTGACGATAGCACGGGGGTAATATGTTAACGTCTGGATGTACCGGTTAAAAATCGAGCAGCATTCTGAACAAATTGCAAAGGTGAAATAGAGGACTTCGAAAGGCCAACATACAGTGCATTGCAGTAGTCCAGTCTTGAGGTTTTAAAGACATGAATTGCTTTTTCAAGATCATGACAGCTAAGGAAAGGCTTCACTTTGGCCAAGATGCAGAACTGAGAAAAACTTGTTCACAACAGAATTAATTTGTTTTTCAAAGTTGAGCCTGTGATCAAATATGACGCCAATATTGTTTTTACTTGTGTCTTAAAAAGTCAGAGCACCAGAGTCGAGTGCAAGAGCATTCATCATGGATGGCGCGCCAAAATTATACATTCAGTTTTGCTATCATTAATGTGCAAAATGTTGTGTGCCAGCCACTGTTTCACATAAAAAATTCAGTATTTATTTTGTAGTATAATCCATTAGATTAGTGTGAGCAGTTCGTCTATTGGGTCTCAAGGGCAAATACAGGTGCAAATCATTGGCATAAAAATGAAAAGAGAAATTGTGCTTTCTTATAATCGATCCTAAAGGTCACAAGTAAATTGCAAACAAAAGAGGCACTAAAATCGAACCTTGTGGCACTCCACAAGAGAAAGAAGTGTGGAGCAAAATTCTCCGATTATTACCGATGTCCTATGTTCCAGATACGACTTAAACCATTTCAGAGTGGTGCCACGGATGCCTATGTATCGTTCTAAAAGCGATACAAGATTTGTCTAGTCATCTCATGGTTTAACTCCTTGTTTCTTCGCTGAAATCCAATGAGCCAATGAATACATTACAATTACTCCAAAAGAAGCCTCGTCCAGGAGTCAGACATAGGTGTTACTCCTTGTTTCTCCAATGAATGCCATTGATCCAATTGCAAAGGCTTAAATAATAGCTGCTATTGAAGAAGGCTCGTCCGGGAGTCATACCTCTCGCACCCTATGCAGGAATCATCCCACTAGACCAACGAGCCACAATCCCTGGCAGTTTTACTCCTTGCTTCTCCGATGAACGCCATTGACCCAATTACCGAAGATTGAAATACTATTCCTACCGGAGAGGGCTCGCCCAGGAGTCAGAAGCAGGATGTTTCACACCCAAGCGGGAATCACAGACAAACAGTACCCATTGTTTAGCCAATGAATGCCATTGACCCAATTACCACAGATGAAATTCTAATGGAAAAATGCTCACCCAGGAGTTGGACCCAGGACCTCTCGCACCCTAAGTGAGAATCATACCACTGGACCAACGAGCCACAGCAGCTCATGTTTTCACTCCTTCTTTCTGCGATGAATGCCATTAAACCATTTGCAAAAGATTGATATACAACTCCTACAGGGAAGGGCTTGTCCAGGAGCCAGACCCCCTTGCACCATACCACTTGACCAACGAGCCGCCCTAGCTAGTTTTTACTCCTTGTTTCTCCGATGAATGCCACTGACCCAATTGTGAAGGCTTAAGTAAAAATTATTATTAAAGAGGGATTGTCCAGGAGTGGGACCCAGGAACTGTCGCACCAAAAGCAAGAATCATACCATTAGACCAACGTGCCACAATAGCTAGGTGTTTTATCCCTTGTTTATCCTATAAATGCCATTGACCCAACTGCCAATGACGAAATACCAATTCAAGAGGGAATATCCGGGAGCCGGACCCAGGACCCGTTGCACCCTAAGAAAGAACCATGCCGCTAGACCAGGGGTTTTCAACCCAGTCCTCAAGGCACACTGTGGGTCCTGGTTTTTGTTCCAGCCGATCCAGCAGAGACAGTTGAACCAATGAGGCTTCTGCTAAAACAAGCCACACCTGACTGCAATCAACTGATTGCACTTGTAAAACACCAGATTGGGGAAAAAGTGTTGTCATCTTGTTTGGTAAGAATGAAATCCTGCACCCACAGTGTGCCTTAGTGGAATAGGTTGGGGACCCCTGCGCTAGACCAACAAACCACAACCTGTTGAAATTTTACTCCTTGTTTCTCCAATGAATTCCATTAACCCAATTGCAAAGGATTAAGTGAGGATTACTATTGAAGAGGACTCGTCCGGGAGTCGGACCCGGGACCTCTCACACCCTAAGCGAGAATCATGCCACTAGACCAACGAGCCACAATCAATTGGAGTTTTACTCCTTGTTTCTCCGATAAACGCCATTGACCGAATTGCCAAAGATGAAATACCAATTCCAATTGAAGAGGGCTCGTCCAGGAGCCCCTTGCGCCATACTACGAGACCAACGAGCCGCACTAGCTAGGTTTTACTTCTTGTTTATCCGATGAATGCCATTGGCCAAATTGCAGAGGCTGAAGGGAGAATTACTATCGAAGAGGGCTCGTCCGGGAGACGGACCCGGGACCTCTCGCACCCTAAGCGAGAATCATGCCACTAGACCAACGAGCCACAATCAGGTGGTGTTTAACTCCTTGTTTCTCCGATGAATACCATTGACCCAATTGCCAAAGATGAAATACCAATTGAAGAGGGCTCATCCAGGAGCTCCTTGCACCATACCACAAGACACACTAGCTAGGTTTTACTTCTTGTTATCCGATGAATGCCATTGACCAAATTGCAAAGGCTGAAGTGAGAATTACTATTGAAGAGGGCTCGTCCGGGAGTCTGACCCGGGAACTGTTGCACCCAAATTGAAAATCATACCATTAGACCAACGAGCCACAATATCTAGG
Organism: Corythoichthys intestinalis; assembly: GCF_030265065.1. Lineage (NCBI taxonomy): Eukaryota > Metazoa > Chordata > Actinopteri > Syngnathiformes > Syngnathidae > Corythoichthys > Corythoichthys intestinalis. The sequence goes on from NC_080401.1 coordinate 36,139,392, forward strand.
TGTGTTACCCTTTGTTTATCAGATGAATGCTTGACCCAATTGCCAAAGCTGAAATACTAATTCAAGAGGGCTCGTCCGGGAGTCGGACCCGGGACCTCTCACACCCTAAGCGAGAATCATCCCACTAGACCAACCAGCCACAATCAGTTGGCATTTTACTCCTTGTTTCTCCGATGAATGCCATTGACCCAACTGCCAAAGATGAAATACCAATTGAAGAGGGCTCATCCAGGAGCCGGACCCCCTTGCATCATACCAGGAGACCAACGAGCCGCACTAGCTAGGTTTTACTCCTTGTTTATCCGATGAATGCCATTGACCCAATTGCCAAAGCTGAAATACTAATTCAAGAGGGCTCGTCCGGGAGTCGGACCCAGGACCTCTCCCACCCAAAGCAAGAATCATACCACTAGACCAACAATAGATCATGAATTTACTTCTTCTTTGTCCGATTAAAGCCAATGGCCCAACTGCCAAAGATGAAATACCAATTTAAAAGGGCTCATCCAGGAGCCGGACCCCCTTGCACCATACCAGGAGACCAACGAGCCGCACTAGCTAGGTTTTACTCCTTGTTTATCCGATGAATGCCATTGACCCAATTGCAAAGGCTGAAGTGAAAATTACTGTCGGACCCGGGACCTCTCGCACCTAAATTGAAAATCATACCATTAGACCAACAAGCCACAATATCTAGGTGTGTTACCCCTTGTTTATCTAATGAATGCTTGACCCAATTGCCAAAGCTGAAATACTAATTCAAGAGGGCTTGTCCGGGAGTCGGACCCGGGACCTCTCCCACCCAAAGCAAGAATCATACCACTAGGCCAACAATAGATCATGAATTTACCTCTTCTTTCTCCGATTAAAGCCAATGGCCCAACTGCCAAAGATGAAATACCAATTTAAGAGGGCTCATCCAGGAGCCGGACCCCCTTGCACCATACCAGGAGACCAACGAGCCGCTCTAGCTAGGTTTTACTCCTTGTTTATCCGATAAATGCCATTGACCCAATTGCAAAGGCTGAAGTGAAAATTACTATTGAAGAGGTCTCGTCCGGGAGTCGGACCCGGGACCTCGCGCACCCAAAGCAAGAATCATACCACTAGACCAAAAGATTGAAATACAACTCCAACTCCAACTGGAAAGGGCTTGTCAGGGAGTCGAACCCGGGACCTCTTGCACCATACCAGGAGACCAACGAGCCACCCCAGCTAGGTTTTACTCCTGGCTTCTCCGATGAATGCCACTGACCCAATTGTGAAGGCTGAAGTGAGAATTACTACTGAAGAGGGCTCGTCCGGGAGTCGGACCCGGGACCTCTCACACCCTAAGCGAGAATCATGCCACTAGACCAACGAGCCACAATCAGTTGGCGTTTTACTCCTTGTTTCTCCGATGAATGCCATTGACCCAATTGCCAAAGGTGAAATACCAATTGAAGAGGGCTCGTCCAGGAGCCCCTTGCACCATACCACGAGACCAACGGGCCACACTAGCTAGGTTTTACTTCTTGTTTATCCGATAAATGCCATTGACCAAACTGCAAAGGCTGAAGTGAGAATTACTATTGAAAAGGGCTCGTCCGGGAGTCGGACCCGGGATCTGTCGCACCCAAATTGAAAAATCATACCATTAGACCAACGAGCCACAATAGGTCATGGTTTTACCCCTTCTTTCTCCGATTAACGCCAATGGCCCAACTGCCAAAGATGAAATACCAATTGCTATACCAATTGCGAAGGCTAAGGTAAAAATTACTATTAAAGAATGATCGTCCAGGAGGGGGACCAGGGACCTGTCGCACCCAAAGCAAAAAGCATACCATGAGACCAACGAGCCACAATATCTAGGTGTATTACCCCTTGTTTATCTGATGAATGCCATTGACCCAATTGCCAATGTTGAAATACTACAATTCAAGAGGGCTCTTCCAGGAGTTGGACCTGGGATCTCTTGCACCCAAAGCAAGAGTCATACCACTAGACCAAGGAGCCGCAATGTCTAAGTGTTTTACCCTTTGTTTTTCCGATGAATGCCATTGACCCAATTCCCAAAGATGAAATGCCAATTTCCAAGGGCTCATCCGGGAGCCGGACCTGGGACCCCTTGCACCATACCACGAGACCAACGAGCCACACTAGCCAGGTTTTCTCCTTGTTTCGCTGATGAATGCTATTGACCCAATTGCAAAGGATGAAGACAGAATCACTATTGAACAGGGCTCGTCCAGGATCTCTCGCACCCGAAGCAAGAATCATACCACTAGACCAACGAGCCACAGTATATCATGGTCTTACCCAGGGGTGGGCAAACTATTCCACAAAGGGCAGCTGTGGGTGCGAGTTTTTGCTGCAACCCATCAAGAGGACACCTTTTCACCAATCTGGTGTGTTATGAGTGCAATCAGTTGATTGCAGTCAGGTGCTTCTTGTTTCCATTGAAACCTCATTGGTTAAAAGCTCGGTGCTGGATCAGTTGGAATAAAGACCAGGACCCACTGCGGCCCCCGAGGACTGGTTTGCCCACCCCTGGTCTTACCCCTTCTTTCTCCGATGAATGCCATTTACCCAATTGCGGAAGATGAAATACCAATTCCAATTGAAGATGGCTCGTCCAGGAGCCAGACCCGGGACCCCTTGCACCATAACACAAAACCAACGAGCCGCACTAGCTAGGTTTTACCCCTTATTTATCCGATGAATGCCATTGACCCAATTGCAAAGGCTGAAGTGAGAGTTATTATGCAAGAGAGCTCGTCCGTTCTTGCTTGCACCCGAAGCAAGAATCACACCACTAGACCAACGAGCCGCAATATGTAGGTCCTTTACCCCTTGTTTATCTGATGAATGCCATTGACCCAATTGCTAAAGATGAAATATCAATTCCAATTGAAGTGGACTCATCTGGGAGTTGGACCCAGGACCCCTTGCACCATACCATGAGGCCAACAAGCCACACTAGCTGGGTTTTACTCCTTGTTTATCTGATGAATGCCATTGATCCAAGTGCAAAGGCTGAAGGACTGAACTACTATTGAAGAGGCCTCATCTGGGAGCCGGACCCGGGACATCTCGCACCCAAAGCGAGAATAATACCACTAGACCAACGAGCCACAGTCAATCATGCTTTTACCCCTTCTTTCTCCGATGAATGCCATTGAGCCATTTGCAAAAGATTAAAATACAACTCCTACTGGAAAGGGCTCATCCAGGAGTCGGACCCGGAACCTCTCGCACCCAAAGCGAGAATCATACCACGACCCCAACGAGCCACAGTAGATCATGGTTTTACCCCTTCTTTCTCAGATGAATGCCATTGACCCAATTGCAGAAAATGAAATACAAATTCCAATTGAACAGGGATCGTCCAGGAGCCGGGACCCCTTGCACCATACTATGAGACCAATGAGCTGCACTAGCTTGATTTTACTCGTTGTTTATCTGATGAATGCCATTGACCCAATTGCAAAGGCTGAAGTGAGAATTAGTATTCAAGAGGACAAAGATTAGTATACTTTGCCAACCCGAAAGGGCTCGTCCGGGAGTCGGACCCGGGACCTCTCGCACCCGAAGCGAGAATCATTCCACTAGACCAACGAGCCACAGTACCTCAAATTTTTGCCCACTGATTGTCAGATGGAAGCCATTGACCCAATTGCAAAGGCTGAAGTGAGAATTACGATTGAAGAGGGCTCGCCTGGGAGGGGTGACCTTAAATTTATTTTTACAGTATATGACGGCTAACCCATATAACAGTACATGTAAAAGACTTCAAACATTGAATTTTAGCAGGAGAGTATTATCATCGCTTTCGATGACATGTCATGCTTTCCTTGCTCCAGTGATATTATTGAGTGGAAAAAGGCCAGTTTGACATTAAAACAGCTCGCAGCTCACAACCTTGAGAATGTCATTGAGAGGCCCCTGTTTGACTGCGGCGCCTCTCTTTAAGACTCACTTCATCACGCCGAACATCATTGTTCACTAGGTGTAGGAGAAGGGAAAAAAACGGTCTTAAAGCTGCTCAACTGACTTTCAGGGGGAAACAAATCACATCTGTTTTGCATGTTAATTTATTCATCCGACTTCCCTTTGGAAAGTTAGTAATAAAAGCCTGGCGATCGATGATAATGGCATTTGTGCTTGTGTTTGTCATCTTCTCAAAAGCAACGGTGGTGGAGTTGCTTCAGATTTATTTTTATACTACCGCTGTAAGTGGCGTGTAAATTATCCTAACTGTCCATGTGGCGCTTCATCTTTGTAAGGCGCAACTATTAGAGCCCATCCATTAATGCCCACAGTCCTGCCAATCAATGCTTGAATAAAAATTTGCTCCACTTGTAACACTTTACGTAATCCTCAACGAGGCTGACTCTATATTTTGTTGTTTTTGTTTGTATAATGCAACCGGAATAGCTAAAAAACCAAAGAATCAATATCACTTAGGTTTAGGTTTGCTTTGGCCTGCACTCGGGCTAGTGCTTCACATTGCAGCATACAAATAAGCTTATAGATGCATGCTGTGTTGTAATTACATTGAGTTTTAAAAACTAAACAACAACTAATTTTGTGTTTTGGCACCTAAAGCCATGATGCATACTACGTTTTTTTTTTTAGCTTTATTTATCCATCATAAGAGGTACATCTATTTACTCTGCGCCATTGACGGCGATATGCTGGCAATGATCATTCGATCCAAATTACACAAAGGGTAAAAAAAAAGATACATTAATACAGTAGTAGTAGTAGTAATTCACATGGATTTCAGTTTGTATTGCGCATAAAAAAAGGTTTACACACCCCTGTTTAAATGCCAGGTTTTTGTGATATAAAATAATGAGGCCAAGATGAAAAAATGGAAAACTATTTCCAACTAAGAGGTGGTATCTTTTATGTAATTCTTTTTAAGTTGTAAATATGAAGTTTTCATTAGCCGTATTAATCTTAAAATTTGTTTTTTGACAGCTCTTTTAATTTTTGTCATAGTCTAGACTTCATAATTGTATTGACGTGTCATTTCCTCAGCCACTGCGCAACGCCATCAAGTTGGGAGCTGTCATACAGTCTGATTCAGTTTTGCAGTCGGTCGCAAGACATGCTGGGATCCAACGCCGGATTTAGGCTGAAAAAGTACGAAAGCTGTACCGCATACAAACAGGAAGGATTGTCTCAGGAGTGATTTGTTCGAGGATTCAAGGTAATGATTATATTTTTCATACCATGCATGCATTTCGAAACATTGTGAAAAAAATCACTGGGAGAAATTCACCGCTATGGCATTGGCATCATTCTTCGACATATTTACGTAAAATAAATGCTAACTGCCCATTTGTTACTCTTTTAATAAAGAATGGAGACTGTTTTACGTTCATATCTATAAAGAATTTGGGGATTTAAGCATTTATTCACAAGAATTTTTACCGGAAAAGCTCTGTTTACATATGGTGGCCGTCACATTGCCTAACAGACTAACATCGTACCTTGACATATTTATGTAAAAATAAATGCTAACTGCACAGGTTTTTTTTTGCTTTTACCAAGAATGGAGACTGTTTTACGTCCATATCTAAAAAGAATTCGGGGATTTAAGCATTATTTCACAAGAATTTTCACCTGAAAAGCTCTGTTTACATATGGTGGCGGCCACATTGACTAACAGACTAGCATCGTATTTCGACATATTTAGGTCAAATAAATTCTAACTGCATGGTTTTATGCTTTTAACCAAGAATCGAGACTGTTTTACGTGCATCTCTATAAAGAATTTGGGGATTTAAGCATTTATTCACAAGCAATTTCAACGAAAAAAACTCTTTGTCTGTGATTCCACTCGTCAGCTTTGACGCCAACACCAACAATGCAGGCCCCCTCTTAATCGTCCCCACGGCCCGTGTCTCGTCAATATCATTATGAAGTCTATGGTCTTAGTCTTTTGGACGATAATACTTATGAAGGAATCTGACCATTTAGCCAGATTGCCAGAATCAAGCCAGCCGAACCGCCGGAACCGCACCAACGCAATTCCAACGACCCGGGCAGGCGGAAAGTCCGACGACCCGGCCAAAAGGCCAAACCCTGCGCCTTCACCTTTGTCTTAACCCCTTGTACTGACTCCATTTTACAAGCTGGAAAAAGGCTTCGAAACACAAGTTGACAATTTATTCCAAGTCGGCAGCAATCATAAAGCACAGAGAGACCCAGGCGAGGAGGCAAACTGGATCCAGGGTCACCATATCACAAGTCAACAAATGATTCTTGAGAAAAATGACAAAGATTAGTTAAACATTCAGTCTTTTAAAGGCTCTGGTGAGGGAAGCTGTGGTCCGGAAGATGGGTGTTGTTTAGGCTAATCTCCTGTTGCAGATTGGGCTGTATAATTCGTGCGTCACAGTTGCTGAGTCACCATTACTGAGGCAACAGGAGTTGGAGGTTTTGTCCATCTCGGCGCCACTGAGTGTTCAAGTCACAAACTTAGTCTTTTGTGTTTTCAGTTGGATATCAGGCGTTATCCGCCATTTCTTGTGGTAAGACGGGATGTCTCATCATTGTTCCATTGGTGTTCCCTCTGAAGAGCTTATGGCGTCTTTTTGTCTACTTCGTTTGACAGACAAAGGCTGACAAGCCAATCTACTTCACCAGGTCAAACTTTAACTGGCAGGATGTAGTTCTCCCTCCATCTGGTTGCCTGTCTGGGTGGAGCTTGGGTGGAGCCCTTTCGTCGGTGTTACCTTCTTGATTTTTGTCTCCTCCAGATATTAAAGACTGTGCTGACGCTGCATTCACATCCGGGCTCTTTTGTCCGCCTTCTCACATAATTTATACTCCGAATATAGTCTATTTGTTTTCCTAAACTGTGATTAAATACATTTTTATTAGAGTTTGTAGGAATAATACAGTCAAACGTTAAATACGAGAAAAGATACTACTTTGATTGATTTTCTTAAGTGTGTTAGGGTAAAACAAACAGTCAAACAGTAAATACAGCAAAAGATACTATTCTAGAGCTCAAACGAATACTCGAGCAACTTGAGTAACTCGAGTTTAAAAACTGATCCGAGTAATTTTATTCACCTCGAGTAATCGTTTAATTTTGACAGCTCTATGCATCACATTTTGCCCGGACTACTTTTAATGCGGTACAACGCGCTGATTTCACGTGCGTAGAGAAGGAAGCAATTAAAAAAAAAAACCCAAAAAAAAAAAAAACTTACTGCAGCCGACAGCCGCTCCAAACGACGCCAACGTTGCTAAAATCTAGCCCGCATGATGCTACTGTGGTAGCAGGTAGCGTCTGATGCGTCTCATAGAGATTACATGTATGTTGAACTAGATGCGAAATGACAGATGATTCAGCGGCGTTAGTAAACAGCCGCCATCTTAAAACAGTAGACTTCTAAGCGCTAATAAATAAGATTAACGTTAGTGTCACTCGCTCACGTAACGTTAGCCCTGCGGAGGGCTAGGTTTCGATTAATTATGACCACTGTCGATGCGTGGCTAACGTGTCTTACATACAGGCTTTATTTAATCAGTGAAAACATAGCGTTGTAGGTGTAAAATTAAAACTTAATAAAGCTAACTTCGCTCAATAGTCATTGCTGGATAATACACCAAGTAGCACTGGTCCCTAATGTGCTCCAATTCAGCAGGTGTCATACATTTATTTTGAACACTGTAAAAACTCAAAATCCTACCAGGACTTACAGTTTAGACTAACTTAAAACTTAACTAGAACTTAAAAATAGCTTGACACAAATAGAAATTCAATTGAAACACGTGGGAAAAACACCTAACTTTTAAGTGACGTGTGTTATCAAGCGTAATGGCATTTTTAGGTAAGATATATATATATATATATATAAATTAGGGCTGTCAAAATTATCGCGTTAACGCGCGGTAATTAATTTTTTTAATTAATCACATTAAAATATTTGACGCAATTAACGCACATGTCCCGCTCAGAAAGTATTCTGCCTTTTGGTAAGTTTTACAGCAAGGCTTTTTATGCTGTCCAACAGCGAACTCTTGTGGTCGCTTTGCGACATGGTTTATTGTTTTCTTACCAGTTCATTATGGCTGCACGACGTCTCGGGCTGATAATGTTGTGCTTATATGATCCTTGGATTTGTCCGTAAGTATGGTTGTTGTAAAGAATGTACATATTATGTTAGTAAGCGAAATGTTATATTTTTTGTATGAGACGCTTTTTGTTTATGTTTTGTGAACCTGTATAGCGTGCTAAGCTAACGTTGTTGCAATGCTTGTGTACTTTTATTTTGTAGTTTTACGACGGTCTAAAGAGGACAATGGTTTGAGGCCATTTTATTAATAAATCAGATGAAAAAGGAAGAAGAATTATTAAGGCGTCGTTCACTAGTTGTCTAGCTTTGGAAAAAGTAGACGCTTCGGAGTGAGGACAGCATAGACAGATTTAAATGACAGTAGAGTGAAATGCCCACTACAGTCCTTATGTACCGTATGTTGAATGTATATATCCATCTTGTGTCTTATCTTTCCATTCCAACAATTTATTTTACAGAATATATATATATAATTTACAGAAAAATATGGCATATTTTATAGACGGTTTGAATTGCGATTGATTGCGATTAATTACGATTAATTAATTTTTAAGCTGTAATTAACTCGATTAAAAATTTTAATCGTTTGACAGCCCTAATATATATATATATATATATATATATATATATATATATATATATATATATATATATATATATAAATAGAGAGAGCGAGAGAGAGAGAGAGAGATTGATTGATTGATTGCCTGAAAATGGTTCAATATTAGATTAAATGTCTTGTTTTCTCATGTATATTTATGATTGCTCTTCACCTAAAAATATATGTTTTATCCGATTACTCGATTAATCGATAGACTTTTCAGTCGATTACTCGATTACTAAAATATTCGATAGCTGCAGCCCTATACTATTCCCTTGATGTATTAGTCTTAGTCATATTTTAGTCATTTCAAAATGTGTTTGTCTCCGTTTAGTTTTTGTTGGTGAAACTCTCAAGACTAATTTTGTCTAGTTTTAGTCAATGTTTACTCAATATTTTCGTCTTTAAAATTCAAAAGTTTCACTCCAAAAATAAATTTTAAAAGTTTTCCAACTATTTCGAATGAACAGACTGGTGCAGCTCTTTTAATTTTTGTCTTAGTCTTAGTCTTTAGGACAAGGCAAGGCAAGGGAAGGCAAGGCAAATTTATTTATATAGCATAATTCAACACAAGGCAATTCAAAGTGCTTTACATCACATGAAGATCATAAAAATCACATTTAAGACAATCAAAATCGGAAATAAAATTATACATAAAAATCGCATTTAATAACAAATAGTAGAAAAATAAATAAATAAAAATAAAACCAAAACTACTACTAATAATAATAATTGAAATCAGCAATGGAGATAAGCACAAGAGGAATAGAAAGCAAGTAGATTGAAATATATAGACAGCTATGGATATGCAGTGCTAAACAAAAGCGTTTTTAGCCCTGATTTAAAAGAGCTAACAGTTTGAGCATACTTCAGACGTTCAGGTAACTTGTTCCAGAGGTGAGGAGCATAATAACTAAATGCTGCCTCACCCTGCTTGGTTCTTGTTCTTGGAATATGCAGAAGACCCGTTCCAGACGACCTTAGGGGTCTAGATGTCTCATAGGAATCTAACAAGTCAAGGATGTATTTTGGTCCAAGGCCATTAAGTGTTTTGTAGACGAGCAGTAGTATTTTATAGTCTATCCTTTGACTCACTGGAAGCCAGTGTAGCAATTTCAAAACCGGTGTAATGTGGTCCACCTTCCTTGTATTTGTGAGGACTCTGGCTGCAGCATTCTGTACTAGCTGCAGCTTCCTGACTGATTTTTTATCAAGACCCATAAATATACCGTTGCAATAGTCCAATCTGCTGAAAATGAATGCATGCATAAGTTTTTCCATGTCTTGTTGAGTCAGAAGCCCCTTAATTCTGGTTATATTTTTTAGGTGGTAATAAGCGGATTTAGTGACGGACTTTAGATGGCTATCAAATTTTAGGTCTGAGTCAATAATTACGCCAAGGTTTCTGACTTGATATGTAGCTGTAAGTGACATTGAGCTAAGTTGCCTGCTTATCTTTGACCTTTCCTTTTTTGGCCCAAAAATGATCACCTCTGTCTTCTCCACATTTAACTGGAGAAAATACTGGCACATCCATTCATTGATTTGATGAATGCATTTACTCAGGGAGACTAAGGGACTATAATCATGTGGGGACACAGAAATGTACAGTTGTGTGTCATCTGCATAGGCGTGATAGGAGATGTCATACTGTTCCAGTATCTGAGCTAAGGGAAGCATATAGATGTTAAATATGAGTGGTCCAAGAATTGACCCTTGAGAGACTCCACACGTGAATTTGGTTCGTTCTGACTGATGGTTTCCGATTGACACAAAGAAATCCCTATCATGTAAATAGGATGTGAACCACTGAAGTATAGTGTCAGTAAACCCTACCCACTGTTCCAATCTGCTGAGTAGTATGTTGTGATCAACCGTGTCGAATGTGGCGCTGAGATCCAATAGTAACAGAACAGATGATTTGCCTGCATCGGTATTCCAACAAATATCATTTAGGACTTTGATAAGCACGGTCTCGGTGCTGTGTTGTGGCCGAAATCCAGACTGAAATGAGTTAAAAAGATTGTTTTGCATCATAAAAGTCTGGATCTGTTCGAACACAACCCTTTCGATAATTTTCCCCAGGAATGTCAGATTTGATATTGGCCTGTAATTACTAATGGTTGAGGCATCCAGATTAGGTTTTTTAAGGAAAGGGTTTATTACTGCAGTTTTTAAAGTCTGTGGAAACTCTCCTGTTTGGAGAGAAGTATTTATAATCTGAAGTATGTCTGGGGCTATGCAATGAAAAACAGTTTTGAAAAAGTTTGAAGGAAGGATGTCAAGGCAGCATGTTGTGGGCTAAAAACACTTATTAGTCTTAGTCATATTTTAGTCAGTTCAAAATGGTTTCATCTTCGGCTAATTTTAGTCGACAAAAACCTGACAAATTTTGTCTAGTATTAGCCTAAAATTCTCAAAATATTTTCGTCTATTAACTTAAAAAGTTTTAGTCCATGAGCAAATCAATAAATAAATAAAAGGTTTGACATTGACAGACGAGCACATAATTGTAGTCTAAAAGGACATCACCATCTACATAATGATAATACACACTCAGCAGGTAAACATCACATAATTAGCAATTAATTAAACTCACCTGGACGCCAAGAACTGTATGTAAAATGTTCTCCAGGAGTTTAAGAAGACACTCAATGTGCTAAATGCTAATGCTAATGCAAACGCTATGTTAACACGAACGCTATGTTAACGCTACAAGTTAGTTTAGTGTGTGATGATCATTTATCACTCACCTTTGAAGGCTAAAGCAACATGGCAGATCGAGCCAAGATAAGAAAGCAAAACTTACCAAGCAGAACCTGACACGTTTCACAAAAGGAGCCTGGAATGGGCACACGCTTACTCACCGGTGTGTGGGGCAGGGGCCGCAGCATGTCACATGAATGAAATGACCACACTGCTAAAATGCGTGCTAACCACACATATGATAAGAAAATGTCACACATTGTGAACTTTTGACAGAAACTAAGGCACATTTTCATCATGTTCTCATCTCGTCAGACAACTTGCATCCATCTCATCATGTTTTAGTCTCCCAAGACACGTTTTTAGCACGTCAACGTGAAATCATCGTCATGAAAAAATTGTTCATTGACGAAATATCATCGTCATTGTTGATGAAAACAACACTGCAAGAGCAGCACATGTTGTAGCATCTCCAAGCATCTACAAATCTATCCTGTGATAATGCACACTGAAGTAGATAGTACCTTTTCTCGTATGCACCATCTAACTGTTTGCATTACTCTAACACACTTAATATAATCAATCAGGGAATAGCATCGTTTTTCGTGTTTACTGTTTGACTGTTTGTATTACTTTCACACACCCAATATAAAACAAATAGCACTTATACTATAGTTTAAGGAAAACTAGCAGAATATAGGGCATAAGAGATAAACAACGCCTTCTTATCACGGAAGCCCAACGTGTGCGTCATGCAACTGACTGAGCAAGATTGACGCTGACAAGCCCACATCTGCACCACCAACTCTTGCAAAGTTCTCCCGGACAGTCCGGAACAAATGGCGGGACACCCTGTCCCAACACAAGGAACACCGGAGAACGCCCGATATCCAACTAATAACACGACTGACAAGACTTCAAGAGCCCCTTTGACGCTGAGGTGGTAAAATCCACAATTGCCCTGACAACAGTAACTCCCAAATCCCTCTGTCCAATCCACAAACAGACAATAATCGTAAACAAACACATCCTTCTTCTTGCCCACAGCCCACCCAGCGAGAGCCTTCAAAAGACTGAATGTTTAACTAAGCGTTGTCATTTTTTCTTGGGAACCTTTTGTTTACGTGTTATAGCGTGTCCTTGCCCCCCCGCCTGAGAGTTTCTGTTTCACCTTGCTGTTTGATCGCTGTGGACCTGAATAAATTGTCAACTTGTTTTCGGTGAGCCTTTTTTAACCCTTTCAAAATGGAGTCAGTGCAAAGGGTTAAGACTAAGGAGAACGTGCGGAGTTTGGCCTTCTGGCTGGTCAACTTGTTTTCGGTGAGCCTTTATTAATCCTTTCAAAATGGAGTCAGTGCAAAGGGTTAAGACTAAGGTGAATGTGTGGAGTTTGGCCTTCTGGCTGGATTGTCGGATCCCGTCGGCCCGGGTCATTGGAGCTGCGCCAGCGCGGGTCCCGCGGTTTGGCTGGCGCGAGTCCGGCGGTCTGGCTAGAAGGTCAGATTCCTTCAACACTCAGCGGAAAACAGTACGCTATTTTCAAGTATTTATAGCCACCTAGATGCAACGAACTGCATGTAAAAAAAAGTCAGAGATTTTAAGAGGACGCTCGCTGGTAGCAATAGCCTAATCCTTTTATATTTATTTAAATTTAATAAATTAATACTTGCTAGTCACTTTTGAGATTTCACCTCATCCTGCACTGTAAAGGGAGATGCTCCACAATTATTTTGTACAACTGTATAATGACAACAAAGGGCTATTCTATTCTAGTCTAGTCTAGTCTAGTCTAGTCTAGTCTATTCTAACGCAAATGCTCTGCTAACGCCACGAGTTATATTAGTGTTTAAAGATCACTCAGCACAGATCTTTAAAGGCTAACAATGCATATTCTCTCTTGCCTAAATAAGAAGACAAATGTTACCGTGTGTGTCTCAACACAAGCAGCGTCACTGCTACGATGCAGGCTAACTACACATAAAATTGTAAACATGTGACTTGTGTAAACATTGTTCTGGTCTTGTCAGACGAAAACTGGCATCCGTGTCGATATGTTTTAGTCTCCCAAGACACATTTCTAGCTAGTTATCGTCTTGTTGTCGTCATGAAAAAGTTGTTCGCTGACAAAATATTATCATTATAGTCACCGTTGACGAAAACAACACTGGTAGTCAATGTGGATTTCATTAAAAAAAAAAAAAAAATTTAATAAATAAAGTTAAATCTTAATATCAGCATATATAAAAATCATATAGATGTTTCCTACTGTATACTGTATGTACATCTAACCATTTAAAAATCAAATCTAACTCATTGCTTGCCATTGAAGACGATAAACGTCCAGTTCAATTAAACAAGGAGGACTAGCTATAAATGCTCAAGTTTCAAAATGGATTGGACGTCCACCGCTGTCAATGGCAGCCGTGTTAAGAAGTCTTCCTAGCTTTAACTTTTTTTGTTGGTTTTTTTTTTGCTTTCTAGGAGAAACCTGAAAGCTTTTTGTGAACTCTCGTTCTATTTGGACCTGTTCGTAATCTGGGTTTAGACAGGCCACGTTCCCAGATTGCCTGCCCGCAGAGATTATTAACACATATTTCACAAAGCGGCACACAATTAGTTAACAGCACGGGGATTAAAAGCAGCTGGGTCTTTTTTTTTATAGGGTGCCATTTGGACGTAACAGAGTGGACACTAACAGAAGGGACAATTTGTACTAAAGTTGGCTCTCAGTCTAGCTTTGCTAGCATAATAGTTCGCATGACTTTGAATACTTGATGAGAAATCTATAATTTTACAAAAATCTTGCGCATTAAATGACTTGTTGTGTTTGATATTGTTATTACGGTGATGATTGTAATCATGACGATGTTTGATATTATTTACTACAACTATTGAACCGCTGTGGCTGCAACACATGCTATCTGCTGCTAGCCTGATACTAATCAGTACATGTAGGATGGCACAATTATATAAACGCATGAATGCAAGTGTTACAAGATTTTTGTTCGATTTTTTACAGGTGGAAAACGCTGTTAGGCAAGGGAAAGCAAATTGATGTGCCTCACAACAACACTTACTGTATGTTGATGGACATATATCGAGACTACGTGCGTTCTACTTTGATGATGGAAGACTCGACTTATGTTCCACCTTTGTTAATATTTTTCCTAATTTTATAAATTGTGATTGATTGATCTGTTTTGCACATGCACCAATCGTTATAAATAAAACAAGTGTATGTTTATGTATATATATATATATATATATATATATATATATTTTTTTTTTTTTTAAATTATTAAATTTATTAGGATCATGGAAGCTTCCACTTGGGGAAAATATATACATACAGTATATCCTGTATATACATAATATAATAAAAATATACAGTACTGTGCAAAAGTTTTAGGCAGGTGTCCTGCCTAAAACTTTTGCACAGTACAGTATATATATACGTAGATATATTATCGCGTAAACGGGTGTTAATTAATTTTTTTAATTAATCACGTTAAAATATTTGGCGCAATTAACGCATACACTGAATGACCCGCTCGCATATTGCCTCAAACAGATTACAATGAGGCCGTTTATGGACATTAAGAGTGAAGAGAATGCCACCGCCTGCTTGGGGGCAGCGCCATTCCATACTCATGTTATTTCTTCTAAACGAGGGAGAATTAGTAGTTGTGAGACGTTTATGCTGTATTCACAATGTAATGCAAATTGCTATTTGGGCTCCACACATATTTCGGTAAGTTTTCTTTCTTTTAGTGGCAATTATGTGTCTCTTGTTGTATTTTGAGTAAGATATGTACAGATATATGTTATACAGTAAAGGCGAGTGGACACAGGCGTTCTTTGGACAGCGCCGTTTATTGGCATAGGCTTCAGCAACTCCCACACAACAAACATAAGTATCGTTTAGTGAAAGCACAACAAAAATAATATTCCTATCTCGCCCAAAAAAAATAATGTTCACAAAAAGAAAAGCACTTCAGTCTATAGTAATGAGGCCCTATTATGACACACAGTTAAACAACAATGCAAAATGAACTGGCATTCCATATCAAAATAGCTATGCAAAATACACGTAAAACTTAAGACTTTGGTCACTTTATTTTTATTATTGTTATTTATATTATTATTATTATTATTATTATTATATAACTCTATCTAACTCTATCTATCTTTCTATCCGTGGATCACTTAACAGAAAGAATGTTAATAATGCCATTTGTGGATTTATTGTTACAATAAACAAATACAGTACTTATGTACAGTATGTTGTATGTATATATCTGTCGTGTGTCTTATCTTTCCATTTCAACAATAATTTACAGAAAAATATGGCATATTTTAGAGATGGTTTGAATTACGTTTAATTGCGATTAATTACAATTCATTAATTTTTAAGCTGTAATTAACTCGAGTAAAAAATTTTAATCGTTTGACAGCCCTAATATATATATATATATATATATAGAGAGAGAGAGAGAGAGAGAGAGAGAGAGAGAGAGAGATATAGATATATATAGATAGATAGATAGATAGATAGATATAGATATATACATGGAAAATGAATGAATGAATATATATATATATATATATATATATATATATATATATATATATATATGTATATATATATATATATATATATATTGCACTGTTGTTCTACTGTATATAACCTGTTTTGACTGTATATAACCTGTTTTGACCACAGTATGTGTATGACCATACCTGCTGTTTGTGTTAATTTGTAAAATATAAAACTATTCAGTCTTATTTTTTTTCTGTTGAATGCTTATCCTAACAAGTTGTATAAATATTATCAAATGTCAAAAGGGTTCGTAGAGCATGTTTCGTTGTCAATTTGACATCAATATTACATTTAAAAAAAATTTTTGGGGGGTTGCTGATTACAATTGGTCAGTGAAAAAAAAAAAACAGTTTGGACATGATGGTTATGGTGTCCTGAAAAAAGGGACCTAACCAGGCCATTGTGAACATTTTTTTCCTTTAAAATATAAAGGCAAAATCAAAGGCATGCAAATTCGGACAAAAAGGCTCAGGTGTTAAAGGGTCAAAGACAGTCTATCCAGGACAATAAAATCATAACCGTTATTTTTACTTCAGTTTTTCCTGATATTACTTACTGTAGAGACTGAATTGATTTGAATGAAACACACTGGGGACACATGATAATACACAAAAAAAATAAGATGAATGAGTGTTTGTACAATTTTAGTGAAAATACAGCTTACTTTATACTGGGGAAACAAATGGCACCTTATTTAAAAAATGACCCATCTCCAACAATCCACTACCTTCTCTTTAACACTGGCAGCTGTTTCTCTATTTTTTTTTTTTTTTTTTTTTTTTATCCCCCTCCTCGTCACGTCATGTGTCTTTGTGGTCGCGCCCACCCTGAGAGCGCATCAATCACTGTTAACTGACCCACCACTGTCTGCTGCTTCTGCTAAATGGATCTCCACAATTGAATCGAGGTCTAAGTGTGTGGTAAATGCTCTCGATGGCTAAATGAATTTGCGGGTTGACTCTCTCTAAAAGAGCGTTTCGATACAGAAAAAAAAATACAAACACCTCCAATGAACACAAATCGGCCCACTTTAATTCAAAGACGATTCAATTTGTTTTATTTTCCTCGTATAGATTTGACTGTACACAGTTCAGACCATTACACAGAAGGCATAAATGAATCAATTCAGTGCTCTCCGTTACATCTTTTTCAAAGACACATGGCAATAATAAATAGCACTCATGAAACAAGACGGTCAACACGTTGTCAAACTGTACAGAATTTACAACAATTAAGATGCAAACTTTTGAGGCAACGCAGACAAAAAAGCAGTCGGTGTGTTGTTGTTTTTTTATACACATTTTTGATGGAGATGTTTGAATGGAAAAATTAGGGGAACAACAAAGTGGACAACACCGGGGAACAATTTGACTTTTTTTTTTTTGTTGAGTCAGACTTTAATGCTGATAAAAACCTAAATTGGTACGCGGATTCCAAAATTGCGTCAGTTTTTCTTTCTTTTTCTAATTATCGTACGACTGAGGACAGTAGTGAACGTTGCAGTTATGCCTGCTTCCTTTGTTGTATGTCAATATTTGGGGGAAAAATACACTAAAATGAGGCTGTTAAGTACATTGATGTAATTTTTTTAGACCACATTGATTAAAAAATTGACGTGATAGAGAAAAACTGAGATGACAGTTGGATTCCGCACCCAAATATTAGTTAAAAACAGCTGTCAGAATCAACAAAAATTGTTCCCCAGTGTCATTAGCTTAATCTCTTCAACTGACAAAAAGATAAAACACAGCAAATGTAAGCAGAATGTAAGAATGCTGAGATATATTCCTGCCAAAGTTGGTTTGAGAGGGAAATTTTTTGTCCGATTCACAGGGTTTCAAACTTACGGCCCGCGGGCCCGATGTAGCCTGTTGCGGCATTTTGAGTGGCACACGAAAATAAATCAGGAGTTTCATATTTCACACTAAAATTAAATAACATTTTTGTAGTGCTCAAGCTTTCTTTGAGCTCATGAAGTATTTACTGTCTTTTCTGGGGAAAAAAAAAAAAAAGTTGAAATGAATAAATAGGAAAAAATGCATTTTATGTACTGTATAATTAAAAAGTGACAAAATTTGATGTTTTTTTTAAATGGGAAAAAAACTTTTTCTTCTTTTTGCATGAAGAAATGGAAAGAAAGAAATATAAAATTTAAAAAATATATTTAAAAATATTTTAAAAAGAAAGAAAAAGGAAATAATTCCTATTTTTTCCTTTTTTAATTACAAAAACTAAACTAAAAAAGAATATTTCCAGTGTTTTTCTCTTTTTTATTTATTTAAATAAATACATTTCATTAAGCAAAACAGAAATATGAAATCAAGATACTTGAGAAAATATTTGCCATTAAGAGGCTCAAATAAATAAAAATTAAATATTTAGGTCAACAATGTCTTAACGTTCCTTCGCCTCGCAAAATAGTTGATTAAATTTTTTTATTTTTTTTTATTTTATCCTTTTTTTTCCCCAAGATTACATCAATTTTGGGTCACTGATTTCCAATCAGCAATCTGTTATCGCTGAATGCAAGGGCGTAGGTTTGGTCTTAACATTGGTAGGGACGATATAACAACATAACCTTCATGTACACTTTTTGCTCGGGATGGGACATTAATAAGACCAAAAATATTGAATGATTGAATATTGAATGGGTGTCAGGGCTACATTTTTCACGAATATGAACCTAATTAATTGAAAGGCTAAATCAACGCTAGTGTGGGTAGCTCGCAAAATCCCTCAAAAACTTGTTTATTTTTTATTTTTTATGTGCGTAGTTAATTATGATTATGTTGTGTGTATGTTGTGTTGTGTGAGCAACATATGAGGTTATGCAGCACTCAACTCTCTCTAAGCAGCTTCTTGCTCACATTTTTCTGGTTCTATAGTTTCCAGCAGAGTTCACTACATTTCTCACAGTTTAATTAACATTAACAGTAGAAAACACAAACAGAAGGACTCTTCTTAACAGCATCCTACACGAGTTTTGCAGGTTAGCAAGTTCACGCAGTTTAATGTTATGCCAACTCTGATGCAGGTCGGACTTTCAGTAGCAAAATTCATGGTGTGTTTCCCACCTCCACAACATTTTTAAATTTTTAAATTAATTTTTAAACACTGGCTGCTGCTGGCCGGAAAAAAAAACAAAACAAAAAACTTTTAATATGCCTTGTTTTCGAAGGGGGCGGAAGAGGCGGCATGTTGTGGACATGTATTTCTGTCGGGGCTGTGTAAGTGCGCGTGTGTGTGTCGGGGGTCATCAGCCAATCAAATGTACAATTGAGGAGGGAAAAAAATGGACTGGCGCATTCAGCAAGTGAAAAAGGGGTAAATGTTTAAACTAGGGCTGTCAAAATTATCGCGTTAACGGGCGGTAATTAATTTTTTAAATTAATCACGTTAAAATATTTGACGCAATTAACGCACATGTCCCAATGTCAGTAGAGTGAAATACCCACTTGTTAATTGTGTTTTATGGAGTTTTGCCGCCCTCTGCTGGCGCTTGGGTGCGACTGATTTTATAGGCTTCAGCACCCATGAGCATTGTGTAATTATTGACATCAACAATGGCGGGCTACTAGTTTATTTTTTGATTGAAAATTGTACCAATTTGATTAAAACGAAAACATTAAGAGGGGTTTAAATATAAAATTTCTATAACTTGTACTAACATTTATCTTTTAAGAACTCTTTCTATCCATGGATCGTTTTAACAGAATGTTAATAATGTTAATGCCATCTTGTTGATTCATTGTTATAATAAACAAATACAGTCCTTATGTACGGTATGTTGAATGTATATATCCATCTTGTGTCTTGTCTTTCCATTCCAACAATTTATTTTACAGAATATATATATAATTTACAGAAAAATATGGCATATTTTATAGATGGTTTGAATTGCGATTAATTGCGATTAATTACGATTAATTAATTTTTAAGCTGTAATTAACCCGATTAAAAATTTTGTTTGACAGCCCTAGTTTGAACATAAAATAATTGACTTAATAATGGAGGGTCAATTCCATCCTTACAACATATGGGAAGACAATCTAAATTACCTGTATAACTGAACTCATTATATAATGCATATAAGGTTGCTGTAAGGTTGGTGGTGATAATTTGAGCATCCTGAAAAGTTGTTATGTCTGTACCGCCCCTATGCAAACCTATGCCCTTGGCTGAATGCTTTAAGTTTTAATGCAATTAGTATTTTTTTTCTATTCTTATATTAGTGGTATTTTATTCAAGTATTTTAACCCAATAACAGTGTAACTTTTCAGTCCTTTGTTTACATTTTTCTGAATCGTTTTCAACATTAGCTTGTTATAGTCTGAATTTCACATATCTGAGCAGTTTGATAGCATATTTGTGTTGTCCAGTTGTCCAAAACATGTCATAACAGGTGTAATTCACCTAACTTTTGTGTGCCTAAACGTACACCCACTTTGTTAAAATATGTCGCTTTCCAAAAAATTTGCATTGCACAAAAAAAAAGCAATCTTGATATGTGCAAAAATTTGAACTGATATAAAAAAAATAAAATAAAAAATAAATATTCACATTCGGATTCAGCACCCCAAAATTACATAACAACAAGTACTTGCGTCAATGCAACACATTTTTTGTCGTTTCTCAGCATTCATACAAACTGCTCCTCTTCCAGTCAGATCCGGCGATTGCACTTGATCAAATAAAAAAAATAAAAATCACAACTAGAGTACTTTCCACGCTCCGGACTGAACTGTAAGATATGTGGGCCTCGCCGCTGTTCCCATAATCCCTCTGACACGGAGGCCAGACCGTTGGAGAACAGGCTGACAACACATCTGGCCTCAGTAAGCAGGATGATAGCGGGTGCGGCCAGATAGAGCCGATAGATCTCCGCTTCACTGAGTAGATTACAGAGAGAAGCCCGGATCAGACGGAGGGAAGAACAGAGCCGAAACAAAGGCGGGGGATGCGCGTCGTGATGTCTTTCAACAGGTCGAACAAACAAATTGCTTCCATTTGAACTCAAGAATTTCATGGGAAATTGCAAAAACATGCAGGTTGGGTTCATGAAAATGTGTGAATGTGGGGGGAAAATTATTAATGGATTGAACTCATTGGCTGGGCTGCCACTGACAGCGATAGATGGACATCTATGACCGTCAATGGCAGTCAATGAGTTGTTCCCAATTCTTTACTTTTTTCAATATCTTTTTTCCCCCTCAAAACTTATTTTTTTGCCTCTCAGGAGTGACCTTAATACTGTTTAGTTGTTGCGTGGAATGGGTCAACATGCTGTGAAGTTGTGTCAAAGAGCTCAAATTTGCATTAATTGTATTAAATTGATACACTGAGAATTTGTTTGATTGTAGAAACTGATTGATTAATCGAGTCTTGAATCATTTAAAACAAAATGGAGGGTACTGGTAATGTAATCACAACTAGTTTGGAGTGGATGTACATCAAGTTCAGTTACAGTGCATATAAATATTAGGGGTGTAACAATTAATTTGAGCTGGATTGATATACAGTGATGCCTTAACAGAACCCGCCGCGATAAGTGAAAAACCGCAAAGTAGCGCACAATTAAAAAAAAAAAAATGAGGGTGTGTGTTCAATGTATTTATTCAGATTTAGCATTGGAGATTTTTTTCCCAAAGTATAATAAAAAAAAAAAAAGTATATATATTTTAATAAATGTTTTTACTTACTTCAAATGTAATAATTATGATAAGTTTTAAACATGTTACTGTCCCGCCAAATTATTTTTAAACAAGAAGAGATTAGAAAATGTTTTTCTTCATTAATTCATTGAATAAGTCCACTCAAAACTGCTCACGCTGCTTACACACACACACAATGAGTTGCCACAGCAAGTAAAACGATGAATGACGCATGCGGCGCTTTTGAAGTTTGTGATTCTGGCAAGATAAAACACAAACATCTGTCAAACATCGTTAGCTTTAATAAGCACTATCAGTGCAGTGCAGGGAGTGAGCGAGAGTGAGACTACGCGATCGGCTTGGGACAGCTCATCTGTATTTTTTGGGGGGGGGGGGTCTGTGCTGGACTGAGGGCGTGAAGTTTGAAGCACAAAGTAGCGAGGGATCACTGTATCACTTTCTTAAAATGCTAAACATCGATTAATATAAATTAGATATGTTGTTTTGTGATAAAGAATAATTTTCAGTCAAATGTGTGATTTGTTTCAGCAACAAAATTGTCAAAAAGAACAAAATTTGTTGGTATTTTTTCATTGCTTCAAGTGGAATGGAACTCAATGTAAAGGCCCCAGGATCAAATTGAATCAAATCGTGGCAGACTGTAATACTGGCAAACATTAAGTCATAAAATTAGTGATATACACCTCTAATAACAACACGTCCTTCGGGATCAATTGGGTAAACAACAGTCCAATCAAATTGATCAAAACCCCCAAAAATCAGTCAATCTTGTCATATTGTAGATATGCCGTTTGTGAAAAAGAATGTTTTTCATTCAAATATCGGAAATGTTGCAACTATAAAACTGTTAAAAATGGCAAAATTTCTTTGTATTTGTTATTGATTTAGATGAAATGTAACTTGCTGTGTTAAAGGGATCCATGGATAGAAAGACTTGTAGTTGTGAAAAGATAAAGGTTATTATGAGTTAAAGTAATTTGATATTGAAACCCCTCTTGATGTTTTCGCTTTTACTTAACTATTAGGTCGCCTTTGTTGTCGATGTCACAGGGCGGTAACATCACATGGTTACGATGCAGAGATTCCGGAGTATGACTCTAGCGACATAAACATGTCATCTGTTCAGTTCTTTCAAACCCGAGAGGAACATTAAGGAGCATGACAGCACTGTTGATATTTCACAAAACGAGCGGGAAAAGCAAAATGAATAGGAAAGACGGGATGAGACGAGAGTAGGGAAATAAAAGCGGTGTTCCGCCAATATGTGCTACACCGGCGAAATGTCTACAAGAGGCAAATTTGACACCCAAAGTACTAACGTGCGCTTTCAGCTTGTTTTGTTAGATACGTACAGACAGAACGTACTAAAGATGCCTTAAGAAAATACTTAAACATAGCAATATCAAATAAGGATGGTTTAAATATGCTAATGTGGTCAACAGATCAACAAACTGCTTTAACGCTACCTCAAGAAAACAAAATGCTTAAAAGTATGAGAGGGAAACACACGCAAAAAGTATTCCGAGGCAATGAAAAGGTAATAAAACACTCAATAAAAACGCAAATAGTAAGTACTAGCCGCTTTTAACCGATGAGCGCATGTGTTGGAAGTCTCGCCGCATAGAAGGAATTGGAGTAACCTGGTAGTATTCGTCAAGTGACAGTGACAATGTGCATCATTACCCCGAGCGTCCATAAAACATGGCGCCCTCTGTAGGTCAAAACATGTACTAAACATTATAGATTTTTAAATCAATGGAAATATTGTATGTATTTATAATAACATATTTTAGTAAGAGAACAATTTTGCCTTATTAGAGCCTACAAGTCTTTAAGTCCGAGGTTCCCTTTAAATGCAAAAATTGTATTTTATCAAATAAATCAGCGGGCATTGAATCTAATCAAATTGTGACTGAGATGTCGGCAAATATTGTTAAAAGAATCATTATCGTATGTTATCGTCATGAAATTGGTCATTTACACCCCTAATAAACAATCTGCACAATCTTATTTAAAGCCAGTATTTTTTCTTTTTAATTCCTCTAATTTGTACACCTAATTGAAAAAAAAGGTGCATATTTAGTTAAGTTGTATTTTTTTTAACATAGATCAGCAAAACCTGGCATTTTAACAGGGGTGTGTAGACTTTTTATATCCACTGTACCTCCGCACACTCTGACTATAGCAAATGTAACACTGTAATGTAAGGAAAATGTTTAAAAATAATAATAACACTGACTCAATTATTAATCATTCATTTTCAACAATAACTCTGCTAAATACATCAGACCGTATGAACGTTTTGGATTTGTAAAAAAAAAAATTGTTGTATCTTTAAATAAATTAAATACATCTTTTCTGGTCATTTTCAAATTCCCCATCATTATACTGTTTCATGTCAAGACGGCGTTACGCAGACGAGAACAATTCAAGCACCCACAGATACACAAGTGTGAAAACATCCCACGTCGAGCTCCCCCCTGTAGAAAAAAACGTCCACGTGGGTTTTTGAAAAGAAACACTTGTGCCACGGCGCTTGTAAAATACTCCCTCGATGTGACACTTGTTTCGGCCTTGTGCGTACCCTTCGCCTCTCCGAATCTGCTTTTCTTCATGTGCAGGTAGTGGCGAGGAGAGTAAAGTGCATAGAAAAGGCTCCGTCCGGACGGTCCACCTGAAGCATGCGGGGCGGCCTCTCAATTGACGCTCTCCACTGAGCCTTGATGTTGCGGTTTCTTCACAATGAGAGAGTTTTGATGTTGCAGTGTAGAGTTGGATATGGAAAGCTGTTTGAGTCTTTATTCCATATCCTTGATAGCCACTTGAAGTCATTGGTTGCGATTGACAGCAATAGACTTCCTATTTGTTGGAAATAGGAGAAACTCAATTTTTCACCCAATTGTCTGGCTTCCATGAAATGGCTCACACATGGCGGCACATCGGCTGCTCTAAAATCAACTGACAGAGAATGAGTTGCAGTAACTAGTACAATTATATATCAACAGTAGTACTTGTAGTACAAAGTGTCAACTAAAGCGCAAATTTGCCTTTCTACAATAGTAACACGTGGTTGTCCTGTAATGATATCAATGATAACAAAGCAACGGAAGAACCTAGCAGTGTTACTAATGCAGCATAATTGTTTACGAGTAACGTTTAATTCTTTAATTAGATGCGTCTTACTCGTGTGGACCAAGAGTGGCTGCCAAGGATCTTGAATAAATGCTGAAACAGTTTCCACGGTGACCAATGTGCGAGAAACAAAATGTCCGCTGCTCGGTTGGGCCTCAGAATTGGGATTGGTCCATCTCGTCCAGCCAGGACGCAGGGCTGGTGGGGAAGTCAGGGTACCCCGTGCTGCTGCCTGTGGAGAGATCTGAGGTAGGCCCGCCCGCCATAGCCCTCAGAGCCTGGCCCACGCCGCCCGGCCCGCCCGGCACCCCCAGAGCGTCCATGGTGAATGCCAGGTTGTTGAGGAGCGGGGTGTGGCCGGGGAGGGAGGTGATGGAGGAGGGCGACTGCGGGAGGCCGTAGGGGCTACCGGCGCGGATGTCGTGGTACGCTTGGGCAGCCGCGTCCACCGAAAAACTGCCGTTTAGCGCCGCGCCACTCGTCATGTCGCTAACGCTACCATACAAACCGTTGGCATGGCCAAGGTCAGAGAGAACCTGGTCATCTGTGGGCAAAAATCACAATTTGTTTTTTTTTTTCAATTTTTTTATTGTTACCTTACCTCATTGGCTGCCATTGACAGCGCTAGACTTCCAATGCATTTGACAGCTAGCACCATCGATTGCAACTAAAGACTTAAAATGCAAGGTTAAGTTACCTCGAAAGCTCAACTCGCTGTCACTTATTCCCGCGTCATCCGCTGAGCTCTCTTTCTCCACTTTGGATCCTCCTCGGCTGCGTTTAACACTTTTGTAAAACTGAGTCCAGCGATGGCGACCCGCATCTTTTTTTAAACGCTTTTCCTTCGCTCGGCGGTTCTGGAACCAAACCTGACAAGAATGAAAATCAAAATGACTTTGCTGTGTTTTCATTACACCTAAAATTTCCCAAAACCCAAATATCCTAATGAAAATGCCTTTCAATATACTGCCAAACAATATGACGCTTTCATGTTAAAAAAAAAAAAATCCTTCAATGAAAATTTACAGCTGCAAATAAGTATTTAAACACCTGAGAAAAGGACTGTTAACTCATTTGCTCCCAGAAACGTATAAATAAGTTCTATTTTTGTTTCAGTGTCCCAAAGACGTTTTTATCAAAAAAGACATCTCTGGGTTCTGATTCAATTAAGGTCCAAAGCACAAAGCTGAAAATCCATTAAAAAGCTATAAAACTGGCTACTGCATGGCAGTAGCGCATTTGGTAAGACCCGCAACCCGATTCAACGGCAACGAATGGCCAAACCGCACAGCTGGGGCGCCGGCTGAAGACAACAGAAAGGATGCCAGGCGGCGGACGACCCAGCAGAACGACCGGGACCAATAGTGCAGCGGGCGATGCCTTTGAGTCTTTGCTGCTCGTAAGCAGAGCCCGCAGAGACAAAAAAAAATTCATCTTTATGAGACAGACAGCGATGAGGTAATAATTTAACCGGCTGTCGCGGCCAGAACAGCATCATCTTTCAGTTAGTTATGTGTAAATACAGTGCCTTGCAAAAGTATTCGGCCCCCTTGAACCTTGCAACCTTTCGCCACATTTCAGGCTTCAAACATAAAGATATAAAATTTTAATTTTTTGTTAAGAATCAACAACAAGTGGGACACAATCGTGAAGTGGAACAAAATTTATTGGATAATTTAAACTTTTTTAACAAATGAAAAAACTGAAAAGTGGGGCGTGCAATATTGTTCGGCCCCCTTGCGTTAATACTTTGTAGCGCCACCTTTTGCTCCAATTACAGCTGCAAGTCGCTTGGGGTATGTTTCTATCAGTTTTGCACATCGAGAGACTGACATTCTTGCCCATTCTTCCTTGCAAAACAGCTCGAGCTCAGTGAGGTTGGATGGAGAGTGTTTGTGAACAGCAGTCTTCAGCTCTTTCCACAGATTCTCAATTGGATTCAGGTCTGGACTTTGACTTGGCCATTCTAACACCTGGATACGTTTATTTTTGAACCATTCCATTGTAGATTTGGCTTTATGTTTTGGATCATTGTCCTGTTGGAAGATAAGTCTCCGTCCCAGTCTCAGGTCTTGTGCAGATACCAACAGGTTTTCTTCCAGAATGTTCCTGTATTTGGCTGCATCCATCTTCCCGTCAATTTTAACCATCTTCCCTGTCCCTGCTGAAGAAAAGCAGGCCCAAACCATGATGCTGCCACCACCATGTTTGACAGTGGGGATGGTGTGTTCAGGGTGATGAGCTGTGTTGCTTTTACGCCAAACATATCGTTTTGCATTGTGGCCAAAAAGTTCAATTTTGGTTTCATCTGACCAGAGCACCTTCTTCCACATGTTTGGTGTGTCTCCCAGGTGGCTTGTGGCAAACTTTAAACGAGACTTTTTATGGATATCTTTGAGAAATGGCTTCCTTCTTGCCACTCTTCCATAAAGGCCAGATTTGTGCAGTGTACGACTGATTGTTGTCCTATGGACAGACTCTCCCACCTCAGCTGTAAATCTCTGCAGTTCATCCAGAGTGATCATGGGCCTCTTGGCTGCATCTCTGATCAGTTTTCTCCTTGTTTGAGAAGAAAGTTTGGAAGGACGGCCGGGTCTTGGTAGATTTGCAGTGGTCTGATGTTCCTTCCATTTCAATATGATGGCTTGCACAGTGCTCCTTGAGATGTTTAAAGCTTGGGAAATCTTTTTGTATCCAAATCCGGCTTTAAACTTCTCCACAACAGTATCTCGGACCCGCCTGGTGTGTTCCTTGGTTTTCATAATGCTCTCTGCACTTTAAACAGAACCCTGAGACTATCACAGAGCAGGTGCATTTATACGGAGACTTGATTACACATAGGTGGATTCTATTTATCATCATCGGTCATTTAGGACAACATTGGATCATTAAGAGATCCTCACTGAACTTCTGGAGTGAGTTTACTGCACTGAAAGTAAAGGGGCCGAATAATATTGCACGCCCCACTTTTCAGTTTTTTATTCATTAAAAAAGTTTAAATTATCCAATAAATGTTGTTCCACTTCACGATTGTGTCCCACTTGTTGTTGATTCTTGACAAAAAAAATTAAATTTCATATCTTTATGTTTGAAACCTGAAATGTGGCGAAAGGTTGCAAGATTCAAGGGGGCCGAATACTTTTGCAAGGCACTGTAAATTGTTACTTTTCTATCAAAAGCTTTATTTGTGTTGTTTTTATCTTATTTTGTAAAAGGAAAACATTATTCAGATGTTTGGGATTAACTAAAAACAAAAAATAGCTGTGTTAAAGTCAAAGTTATGTTTGAAATGTATGCTTTCACAAAAAGCTCAATTTCTAAATTTTTTTCATCAGAAATTGGAAAATTGCTCAAACTAAGCTATTTTCTAATATTGATTTCTAAAGAACGGAAAAATATATGAACTAACTTTTTTCTGCTGAAAGAAGAGAGTCTAATCTTTCTTCTGGTGGGTTCCATGTTTATATAGCAATATAATAGAATTTTCTGTGGGCCTTGCAAAATCAGTCAAAATCCAGTAAAACGGCCGGGAGCGAAGGGCCTTGCTCCGGTGAAAATGGCTGGGAGTGAATGAGTTAATATTTGGTACATTAGCCTACAGAGGTTAAACGTTTCCTGTAGTTTTTCACCAGGTTTTTACACACTGCAGGAGAGATCTTTGCCACCCATCGGTCAGGTGTCTGGGCTGTTGCTGAGAAACACGGAGTTTGAGCCCCCTCCAAAAGTTTTTTTTGATCAGATTTAGCTCTGGAGACCGGCTATGCTAGAACTAGTTGTACTTCTTACGGAGCCAGTCCTTGGTTTTCCTGGCTGTGTGCTTCAGTGTCATTGTCATGCTGTAAGACCCAGGCACGAGCCATTTTCAATGCTCTGACTAAAGGAAGTAGGTTGTGCACCAAAATCTCACAATATAGAGCCCCAGTCCTCCTCTCTTTATTATAGTGCACTCATCCTGTCCCATGCACAGAAAAAACACTCCCAAAGCATGATAGTACCACCCCCATGCTTCACAGTAGGGATGGTGTTCTTGAGCTAGTACTCATCATTCTTCTTCCTCCAAACAAGGTTAGTGGAATTATTACCAAAAAGATCTATTTTACTCTCATCTGACCACAAAACTTGCACCCATGACTCCTCTGCAACATCCAAATGGTTACGGGCAAACTTAGGACGGGCCTTGCCATGTGCTGGTTTAAGCAGGGGATCCTTCCGTGCAATGCATGATTTCAAACCATGACGTCTAGTGTATTAACAACAGTAACCTTGGAAACGGTGGTCCCAGCTCTTTTCAGATCATTTACCAACTCCTGTCGTGTAGTTCTGGGCTGATTCCTGACCTTTCTTAGGATAATTGAGACACCACGCAGTGATATCTTACATGGGGCTCAACTCCGATTGAGACTGACCATCATGTTTCGCTTCTTCCATTTTCTAATGATTGCTCCAACAGTGGACATTTTTTCACAGAGCCGCTTGGCAATTGCTCCTTTCTAGCCTTGTGGGGGTGGAAAATTTTGTCTTTGGACAGTTCTTTGGTCTTGACCAGTTTGAGTCTTACTGAATGTATGGGGTGGACAGGTGTCTTTATGCTGCCATCGACCTTAAAACAAGTGCATCTGATGGACTTTTAATAGGCAGACCAACAGGTCTTTCAGTGTCAGGATTTTAGCTGATAGACAAGGTGTTCAAATACCTATTTGCAGCTGTATCACACAAACAATTTGTTAAAAAATCATACATAGTGATTTCTGGATTTTTTATTTTTTTTTCCGTTTTACATCTCTGACAGTGGACATGCACCTACGATAAAAATTTCAGACTCCTCCATGATTTCTTAGCGGGAGAACATGCAAAATAGCAGGGTGTTCAAATACTTGTTTCTTCACTGTTTACAGGCCGAAAGTCAAATGACCTCATTCGTGCGTTTTCTTTATTTTCATGATTATTAACATTGTAAATTCTCACTGAAGTTAGTAAGTAGTACTATGAATTAACATGTGTGGAATTACAGTGGGGCAAATAAGTATTTAGTCAACCACTAATTGTGCAAGTTCTCCCACTTAAAAATATTAGAGAGGCCTGTAATTGTCAACATGGGTAAACCTCGACTATGAGAGACAGAATGCCCTCTATTATTGAGAATGACATTGTTTGATTTTTTAAGAATTTATTTGCAAATCATGGTGGAAAATAAGTGTTTGGTCAATACCAAAAGTTCATCTCCATACTTTGTTATGTTCCCTTTGTTGGCAATAATGGAGGCCAAACGTTTTCTGTAACTCTTCACAAGCTTTTCGCACACTGTTGCTGGTATTTTGGCCCATTCCTCCATGGAGATCTCCTCTAGAGCAGTGATGTTTTGGGGCTGTCATTGGGCAACACAGACTTTCAATTCCCTTCACAGATTTTCTATAGGGTTGAGATCTGGAGACTGGCTAGGCCACTCCAGGACCTTGAAATGCTTCTTTCGAAGCCACTCCTTTGTTGCCCTGGCTGTGTGTTTGGGATCATTGTCATGCTGAAAGACCCAGCCACGTCTCATCTTCAATGCCCTTGCTGACGGAAGGAGATTTTCACTCAAAATCTCTTGATACATGGCCCCATTCATTCTTTCCTTTACACAGATCAGTCGTCCTAGTCCCTTTGCAGAAAAACGGCCCCAAAGCATGATGTTTCCACCCCCATGCTTCACAGTGGGTATGGTGTTCTTCGGATGCAATTCAGTATTCTTTCTCCTCCAAACAAAAGAACCAGTGTTTCTACAAAAAGTTCTATTTTGGTTTCATCTTACCATAACACATTCCCAGTCCTCTTCTGGATCATCCAAATGCTCTCTAGCGAACTGCAGACGGGCCTGGACGTGTAATTTCTTCAGCAGGGGGACACGTCTGGCAGTGCAGGATTTGAGTCCCTGGCGGCGCATTGTGTTACTGATAGTAGCCTTTGTTACTGTGGTCCCAGCTCTCTTTAGGTCATTCACTAGGTCCCCCCGTGTGGTTCTGGGATTTTTGCTCACCGTTCTTGTTATCATTTTGACGCCACGGGGTGAGATCTTGCATGAAGCCCCAGATCGAGGGAGCTTATCAGTGGTCTTGTGTGTCTTCCATTTTCTAATAATTGCTCCCACAGTTGATTTCTTTACACCAAGCGTTTTACCTATTGCAGATTCAGTCTTCCCAACCTGGTGCAGGTCTACAATTTTGTCTCTGGTGTCCTTTGACAGCTCTTTGGTCTTGGCCATAGTGGAGTTTGGAGTGTGACTGACTGGAGTGGTGGACAGGTGTCTTTTATACCGATAATGAGTTAAAACAGGTTCCATTAATACAGGTAACGAGTGGAGCCTCGTTAGACTTCATTAGAAGAAGTTAGACCTCTTTGACAGCCAGAGATCTTGCTTGTTTGTTGGTGACCAAATACTTATTTTCCACTCTAATTTGGAAATAAATTCTTTAAAAATCAAACAATGTGATTTTCTGTTTTTTTCCCACATTCTCTCATGGTTGAGGTTTACCCATATTGACAATTACAGACCTCTCTAATCTTTTCAAGTAGGAGAACTTGCACAATTGGTGGTTGACTAAATACCTATTTGCCCCACTGTATGTACTTAGCAAAAAATAGGTGATATATCTAAAAACGAAAAATATTATAGTTAGTATCTTCAAAAACACGACTCTATGCTTTGATTCCTTTTTTGCACACACCTGCTATTCTTTTGATGAGTTTCATGAGGAAGTCACCTAAAATGTTTTTTGACTTCACAGGTGTGCCTTTTCAGCTTTAGTTAGTGAAGTTTATTGCTTTATCAATGGGGTTGGGACTTTCATTTGTGTTGCATTGAATTAACTTTTGGCCTGTACTGTATATATAAACAAATAAAAAAATACGACGTTGACAGTGATAGACATCCAATCCATTTGAATTTGCAGTATATGACTTCGGTAAACAGGAATGTTTGAGGCTTCGGCACTGTCCCCTTACCTGCACGACTCTCATGTCAAGGCCCGTCTCGGAGGAAAGTTGCTCTCTGACATGTCGTGCTGGCTTAGGGGAATTCTTGTAGGCACTTTTGAGGGTCTCCAACTGCTTGGCC
This sequence comes from Corythoichthys intestinalis, assembly GCF_030265065.1. NCBI lineage: Eukaryota > Metazoa > Chordata > Actinopteri > Syngnathiformes > Syngnathidae > Corythoichthys > Corythoichthys intestinalis. The sequence goes on from NC_080401.1 coordinate 36,171,280, forward strand.
GTGATGGTGGTCCTCGGTCGCTTGGTCCCTGCCTCAGAATCATCTGAACAATATGGACGGCACAAGTAGGTTATAGATCGTCAGGTGTGCCGGGAGAAGTTATTCAATATTGCTTTTTTTTTTTTTTTTTGTTTAGATCGTCGGGCGGAGTTGCAGTAGGAAAGAAAGAGTAGGTAGAAGGTTGCGGTGTTGTGCAAATGAGCAAGAAATTGCTCGTGTTGCGTTCAAGAAATGCTCAGATTTCTAGCCATCAGCCACCTTGCTGTCCGCGACAATGTGGACCCCAGCACGTCTACTGTACATCATTTGATTCGAGTCGCCAAGTGTCAATATTAGGGCTGTCAAATTTATCGCGTTTAACAGGCGGGAATTATTTTTAGAAATTAATCACGTTAAAATGTTTGACACAATTAATGCATGCACGGAATGACCCGTTCATGCGTTGCCTCAAACGGTTTACAGTGACGCCGTTTTAGCACACTGGGAGCAAAAAGGCAGAGAAATGCGAGTGGACCCAGGCATTCATTGATGATCAGACCATCTTTTTTTTTACACGCTTAATTGAATACAACGCAGAACATACTGTATACCATTTGCAACCACTACCGACAGTCATGGTTGCCCAACTTCCCAACATGCATTTGGGCGAAGCAGGAGACGTTGTTTTCTTAACACGCTTAATTAAAACCAACGCAGAACATACTGGATACCATTTGCAGCCACCACTGACAGTCATGGTTGCCGAACTTCCCATCATACATTTGGGCAGAGCAGGAGACGATCTTTTTCTTAACCATTAATTCAACACAACGCAGACAATATTGTATACCATTTGCAGACACTACTGACAGTCATGATTGCACAACTTCCCAGCATGCATTTGGGCGCAGCAGGAGACAATAAGTTTCTTAAAACGCCTAATTGAACATAAGGCAGAACATACTGTATACCATTTGCAGCCACCACTGACAGTCTTGGTTGCCCAACTTCCCATCATGCATTTGGGTGGAAAAGTTAAGTGGCTTCAGTATCATTTAGTGAAAGCACAACAAAAATAACATTCCTATCTCTCAAAAAAATAATGTTCACAAAAAGAAAAGCGCTCAATGCAAAGAGAACTGTCATTCCCAATCAAAATAGTTATGCAAAATACACATCAAACTTACTCTGACTTTGCCTTGGCTGGATCTGTAATTAAATTTAAAACTCGCCATTGACACCTTGTGGTGTATTTTCAATCACTACTTTACTTATCTTTCCATTCCAACAATAATTTACAGAAAAATATGGCATATTTTAGAGATGGTTTGAATTGCGATTAATTACGATTAATTAATTCTTAAGCTGTGATTAATTCGATTAAAAATTTTAATTGCTTGACAGCCCTAGTCAATATACATGAAAGTGTCCATTCCATTTCATCCATATGTGAGACCGTCAATACTCCCCCTGTGTTTTATTCCAACACACAGCAGTTCTTGAACGCGACACGAGCAGTTGCATTTGCCCTCGTTCAAAACAAGTCGATGGATTATTTTGTTCACCTCTGTGAAAACATAGAGACATTTTTTTGAGAAAAACTACAAAGGTAAATGAGAAAGCCCTCAAAGCTAGTTACCTTGTCGCTGAACTTGTTGCTAAATCCAAAATGTCGCATTCTTTGGCAGAAACAATACTACCTGCATTCAAAGCCATTGTCAGCAAGACGCTTGCCCCGATGCAATTACAGACATTGCTAAAGTCCCCCTGTCTGACAATTCTGAGCTTTTCAAGCCTAACTGCTATAAAAAAAAAAAAAAGAAAAAAACAGTGCGAGAATAAGAGCTGTTGACAAAGATGCCTGCCAGCATATCGGCTTTGTGTTCATCCATACAGGCTCAAGTTTCACACTGAGTAAGTATAAATATTGAGAAATTATTTTATAATTAAATATACTGTACAGAAAGTAATTTTGGAACATTTTTGGTTTGTGGTGTGCCACAAGATTTTTTCCGATGTAAAAACATGCCGTTACTCAGAAAAGGTTGAAAAACACTGGGTTAGTGATTGGTGTGTGCATACTTGTGTATCAATGTTTATATTTAACTTAATAGATTGGAACTCAACACAGAATGCAAATGTGAACTAGTAAAAGTCTTGAGGTTTATGTTTTAATAATATCACTACCAATTAAAAATATTAACCCACTGGCTGCGATTGACGACACTAGTCCAATCCGTTTTGACTGGGATGGCTAGAAGTGATTGTTCGAGAAGAGTGGTCAATCAATTTCATAACCAATTCGTTGTCGATTAGTTAATTAACCCTTTTATGCACGAAATATGATTTTTTTTTTTTTTTAACCCATAAAGGGTCCCCTTCCAACTCATTGACTGCCAATGATGGGTTATTTCATTCGCCCCTCCCAGTTGAAATGGATTGGATGTCTAGCACTGTCAATGGCACTGAACAATGAGCATTAACTGCCAGTTCTCCCAGTTTAAATGAATTGGATGACTATCGCCTCAAAGGCATGCAAGGGATTAAATACTTTTTTTCCCCCTAAAATCTGCTTTACAGTTACTTGCAGTGTTGTTAATAAAGGCGTTAGAGTATAACAGCGTTACTACGGCGTTTTTTTGTTTTTCAGTATTGCGTAATCTAATTAATTACTTTTCCCATCTTTGTAATGCCGTTACCGTTACTGAGGATGTGAAGGAGCATGTTAGCGTTACTAAAATTTGGTTAAATGAACCGCTTGTTGTCTGATTTTGTCACAGCGGTCTGGGAGGTACCGGGGTTGGTGACGCAAATGCGACGCTAGGTGGCTCGGAACATTAGTATAGCATTTGCGTTAGCATTAGCATTTAGCGTGGCGAATGTCGTCTGAAACTCTCGGGCAACTCTTTTTCATACAGTTTGTGGCGTCCAGCTGGGTACAATTAATTGATAATAATGTACTGTTTTCCTATTGAGTATGCATTATCATCACCAAATTGGCATTATCCCTGTAGATGCTACAATATAATAATATATTTATTATTACTATTACCAAATACAGCCACTTTCCCCAAACTTTTCTTGAATGACGTATCCATGAATCTTGTGTGATGTTTGTCAATCAAAACAACTAGAGCAAAGACAGGAGATGCAGGATATTCAGAGCCTCACCTGCATATTGAAAAATATATCTACAGTGATCCCTCCCTACTTCGCGCCCTCAGTCCATCGCGGATTTTTCTTCAATTAAAAAAAAAAACACAAAAAAAACGTTGAGCTGTCCCAAGCCGATCGCGTAGTCTCACCCTCCCTCCCTCTCTCTCCCAGCTCTTTGATGGTCAGGCAGTGAGTGCACTGGAGTTGCTTATTATGATAAACGATGATTGACAGACGTGGAAAATCGCTTCTCTGGCAAGATCAAAACGCCGCATGCATCAATCACATGTTTAACTTCTTAAACAGTTGCTGTGGCAACTCATTGTGTGAAAGTGAGCGGATTTGAGTGGACTTACTCAATGAAGGATTAACAAAGCCAAGCATTTTTCTGATTGATTCTTGTTTAAAAATAATTCGGCGGGACAGTAGCATGTTTCAATCTTATCATAATTATTACATTTGAAGTGCTTGAAAGCAAATATACAGTATATATATATATATATATACACACACACATACAGTGCCTTGCAAAAGTATTCGGCCCCCTTGAACCTTGCAACCTTTCGCCACATTTCAGGCTTCAAACATAAAGATATAAAATTTTAATTTTTTTGTCAAGAATCAACAACAAGTGGGACACAATCTTGAAGTGGAACAAAATTTATTGGATAATTTAAACTTTTTTAACAAATAAAAAACTGAAAAATGGGGCGTGCAATATTTTTTGGCCCCCTTGCGTTAATACTTTGTAGCGCCACCTTTTGCTCCAATTACAGCTGCAAGTCGCTTGGGGTATGTTTCTATCAGTTTTGCACATCGAGAGACTGACATTCTTGCCCATTCTTCCTTGCAAAACAGCTCGAGCTCAGTGAGGTTGGATGGAGAGTGTTTGTGAACAGCAGTCTTCAGCTCTTTCCACAGATTCTCGATTGGATTCAGGTCTGGACTTTGACTTGGCCATTCTAACACCTGGATACGTTTATTTTTGGACCATTCCATTGTAGATTTGGCTTTATGTTTTGGATCATTGTCCTGTTGGAAGATAAACCTCCGTCCCAGTCTCAGGTCTTGTGCAGATACCAACAGGTTTTCTTCCAGAATGTTCCTGTATTTGGCTGCATCCATCTTCCCTGTCCCTGCTGAAGAAAAGCAGGCCCAAACCATGATGCTGCCACCACCATGTTTGACAGTGGGGATGGTGTGTTCAGGGTGATGAGCTGTGTTGCTTTTACGCCAAACATATCGTTTTGCATTGTGGCCAAAAAGTTCAATTTTGGTTTCATCTGACCAGAGCACCTTCTTCCACATGTTTGGTGTGTCTCCCAGGTGGCTTGTGGCAAACTTTAAACGAGACTTTTTATGGATATCTTTGAGAAATGGCTTTCTTCTTGCCACTCTTCCATAAAGGCCAGATTTGTGCAGTGTACGACTGATTGTTGTCCTATGGACAGACTCTCCCACCTCAGCTGTAGATCTCTGCAGTTCATCCAGAGTGATCATGGGCCTCTTGGCTGCATCTCTGATCAGTTTTCTCCTTGTTTGAGAAGAAAGTTTGGATGGACGGCCGGGTCTTGGTAGATTTGCAGTGGTCTGATGCTCCTTCCATTTCAATATGATGGCTTGCACAGTGCTCCTTGAGATGTTTAAAGCTTGAGAAATCTTTTTGTATCCAAATCCGGCTTTAAACTTCTCCACAACAGTATCTCGGACCTGCCTGGTGTGTTCCTTGGTTTTCATAATGCTCTCTGCACTTTAAACAGACCCTGAGACTATCACAGAGCAGGTGCATTTATACAGAGACTTGATTACACACAGGTGGATTCTATTTATCATCGTCGGTCATTTAGGACAACATTGGATCATTCAGAGATCCTCACTGAACTTCTGGAGTGAGTTTGCTGCACTGAAAGTAAAGGGGACGAATAATATTGCACGCCCCACTTTTCAGTTTTTTATTTGTTAAAAAAGTTTAAATTATCCAATAAATGTTGTTCCACTTCACGATTGTGTCCCACTTGTTGTTGATTCTTGACAAAAAAATTAAATTTCATATCTTTATGTTTGAAGCCTGAAATGTGGCGAAAGGTTGCAAGATTCAAGGGGGCCGAATACTTTTGCAAGGCACTGTATATACATATATATATATACAGTATATGGCACAGACAAGGCTGAAAAAGCAGTTTCTGTATTTTATGCCAAAAGAACTGTTGTGTTTGATAGAACAATCTGTCTATATAAGAGATTCAGATTCATGGCACATTAAGCCACCGAACTACTTTTAATTGGTCCGTTTTACCCTGGGAACCCCCGTTTACAGACGTCGCGCAACAGCTTTTGTTTCAACCCAGCGATAAAACAAAGGTAATTAATTATATTTATTATTCAAAATGTCATTTTTAGCTTAGAATCATTAATTTATGTCTAATATTTTGTTTGAAAAAAAAAAAAAAAGACTTTAAAATATTTTTCACTTGCATGTTTTAAACTTTTAAACAAATTACGTCACAATGAAAAAAATGGTGTCTGTAAAAAAGTCTCGGATATCTACCTCATAACTATCACTTGATTGTATTTTTTCGTTACTGTCACATTTTCTCCGATATGTTAGATGATAAATAATCGATCCAAAAAAAAAAAAAAAAAAAAAAATTTAAAAGGGTAAATATATGAAAAAGAAAATCTCGACCACTCCTTGATGTCTGTGATTTCTGCATCGCGACCCTTGTGATATTACCATGTTTTTACCATAAAATCCCCCCGAAATCCAGTTGTGGCCATTCACAGCTGTGTCTTGATGCATGCTACATGGAGTTTTTGGATCGAAACAAAGTAAGTACACGATAATATCTCGTTAAAGTCATTGGCATCTGTAATTCTGCTTTCGCGTGCTCTCACCCCCAGATAGGGTTTTGCCGTTTAATTTTTTTCCCTTTTTTTTTTAAATGCCCTCCCGTTCAAAACTTTTCTTTCCCCAGAAAATTGAGATTATAAGCTTTCCAATGATGTATCACACATGCATATATGACAATTTTTAAGTTTGGCCAAATTGGGGGTCTCAGAACGGAACTTCAAGTCACCTGAGTGTTTTCCGCCATATTATTATTTTTTTTTTTGTAATTACACTCTGGTGAAAAATGAAAAACACGTCATATATATCTTTCCAATGCGAAAAATGAATTTTTGAAAAAACGAGGGATCACTGTACATATATTAGGGGTGCGATGATACCCACAAGTGCAGGTTCAGTACAACAGGAAAAACAAAAAGGGTTTTTTCTCACAGCATTTGAAAGTTTAAGTTTGTATAGCATTACACTCTTATAAAGGTGAAATGTTCATAAAATGTAAAAAGTGTGACCTATGGGGTTTTCTTTTTTGAATGACAAAATCAGTTCAATTCAATCAGTTAATATAAACATATATGACGTGAAAAATGTTATAAAATGTTGATGTGAAAGATGTTGATGTGAAAAGTAACGTCAGATATTTCTCTGAGTAACTAATTACGCTTACAATGACAACTCAATTACCTTCAGGGAGAAGCATTTTGTAACTGTGACTACCGTATTGGCCCGAATATAATACTGTGTTTTTTGCATTGAAATAAGACGGAAAAAGTGGGGGTCATCTTATATTCGCGGTCTAGACATTATACCCATTCACGACGATAGATGGCGCCAGATATCATTGAAGCGATGTTCTGTCATGACAGATCTTCGCTCCTCTGAAGTTTAACCAGTTTGCATTATTTTATTGCAATGCTTTTCCTTATTTAGATTTGTTTCAAGGCTACAGTTAGTTAGACTTCACTTTGATGGTTAATACAGTTTTTGCAAGTTTGTTGTTTTATCACAATAGATTGGTTCATTTACATTTCAAAAACCAGAAGCCATTCATTTACGAATGTGATTGCACTTTAGTTTACATATTTAAATGTTCAGATATTAAGATTTGAATGAGGCAAAATAACATGCTTTTTCTCTCAAATACATTGTTATAATCTTTTTTTTTTTTCAGATGTACTGTAATTATTTTCTGTATAAAAATGGATTTGGTGTTCAAAATGTCTTTTTTTTTTTCAAACTTGAGTCTTGAAAAAGAGTGGTTCGTCTTATAATCAGGGCCTTAAATTCGGGCCAATACGGTAATTCCTTTTTTAAAGTAAGATTAACGACACTGGTTACTTGTCAATCAGTCTATTTAAGTTTTTATTAAGTTTAAATTCATTAATTCCGCTTCTGTTACCACTAAACTTAAATTCCAAGTTAGCATGACTTATCATATTAAGTGCACACAACTTTTTAAATTAACAAAACTCTTTTTAAGCACTGCTTACTCAGAAATATAATTTACTGTATGCCCCAAAATTCAAGTAAGCACAACTCAGTGTTAACTTGATGAATTACAAATACTCCAAATAAATAACTTAAGAACCTTGAAACTTTAAGTGGTGCTTACTTAATATGTGTCTTACTGGTCAAAAAAGGAAAATAAATTAAAAAAATAAAGCTTTTTAAAATGGCCAAAGCATTAACTTGCAGACTGACCGTTCTGCTTGGCCGTCTCATAGTCCACCTTGCACACCAGCCTGCCATCCTCCATGAGGTAGAACTCATCCCCGGTGGCCAGCTGCCTGCTGCACATGATGCAGGCAAAGCAGTGCAGGTGATACACAAAGTCCTGCGCCTTCCTCACCACCTGCGTGGGAGGGATCCCCTGTTGGCATGACGCGCATTTTGTTCCGAAGCGCCTGCACGGACAAAGAAAGAAGAACATCAGCTAAGATTAAAGCAGTTTCCCATCCTAGACAGCTCCGGTATGTATTTTCCTCTCAACTGCAGGCAAGAGTGATGGCGCAGTGCCTGTTAATAGAAGCTCCAGCTGTTGAAGCGAGGAAGAAAAAAAAAAAAAAAAAATCAGCACTGGAATGCATTTCTGTTAACGATAGACCTGTCTGCAACTTGATGGATGGAGAAGATCAATGCACTGCGGCCAGTGTGTGTGCGTGCGTGCTTGTGTGTGTATGTTTATGTGTTTGCAGAAGAAGTACGGGGGGAGGAAGAGGAGAAAAGGAGGAAGAGAAGGGTCCTCCCGGTAAACACACCCTCAGGACAACCAATAAAACACTGACTCAGGAGAGGCTTTAAATCACAACAGCCAGCCTCAGACATTAAAAGAGCAAGGTGAAGACTACACAAACACATACTCATAGGCCATAATATTAGGTACACCTGAACACTTTAATAGTAGATGTGCCAATATATTTTTTTCACTTGTAATGTTATGCTCTATGCCCACAAGGGCGCCACAATTGATCGACGAATTGAAAACTAATGGATTAGCAAATGAATCGACAACTATGTTGGTAGGAGATTCATCGTGACTTTGTTGACCTCAAAGCTGTTCAAATCTTTTTGAGCCTCTTCAAATTAAATATTCTTACTTTTTAAAAATATTTTCATTTGCATTTTATAATCTAAGAAAGAAACAAAAATGCTGGCAAAACAGCTGTATGTATATTAGGGCTGTCAAAATTATCGCGTTAACGGGCGGTAATTTATTTTTTTAATTAATCACGTTAAAATATTTGACGCAATTAACGCACAAACGCCCCGCTCAAACATATTAAAATGACAGCACAATGAAATGTGTACTTGTTGTGTTTTTCAGAGTTTTGTCTCCCTCTACTGTGCTTGTGTGCGACTGATTGTATAGGCTTCAGCACCCATGAGCATTATGTAAGTAATTATTGACATCAACAATGGCGGGCTACTAGTTTATTTTTTGATTGAAAATTTTACAAATTTTATTAAAACGAAAACATTAAGAGGGGTTTTAATATAAAATTTCTATAACTTGTACTAACATTTATCTTTTAAGAACTACAAGTCTTTCTATCCATGGATCGCTTTAACAGAATGTTAATAATGGTAATGCCATCTTGTTGTGATTTATTGTTATAATATATGGAAATACAGTACTTATGTACCGTATGTTGAATGTATATATCCATCTTGTGTCTTATCTTTCCATTCCAACAATAATTTACAGAAAAATATTGCATATTTCATAGATGGTTTAAATTGCGATTGTGATTAATTACGATTAATTAATTTTTAAGCTGTAATTAACTCGATTAAAAATTTTAATCGTTTGACACCCCTAATGTATACATATATGGTGGAACTGTGGTGTTTGATAGAACGATCTGTCTATATGCTGCCATAGCAGATTCAAGGCGCATTAAGCCCCCGGACTATTTTTAATTTGTCCATTTTACCCTGGAGACCCCCGTTTACAGACACTGCACAACCGCTTTTGTTTCAACCCAGCCATAAAAAGAAGGTAAGTAATTTTTAGCTTAGAATCATTAATTGATGTCTAGTATTTAGTTTAGAAAAAACAACTTTAAAAACTTATTCACTCATTTATTTTAAACTTTTAAACAAATTATCTCACAATGAAAAAAATGGTGTCTGTAAATAAGTCACGGATATCTACCTCATAACTATCGCTTAATTGTAATTTTTTTGTTTCTGTCACATTTTCCCCGATAATTTGGATGATAAATATCGATCCAAACAAAGAAAGATTGAAAAAAATGTTTAAAAGGGTAAATATTTGAAAAAAGAAAATCTCGACCACTCCTTGTTATCTCCAACTTGTGCATCGCGACACTTGTTCTATTACTGTGTTTCACCCATAAAATCCCCACAAAGTCCGGCTGTGGCCACTCACAGCTGTGTCTAGACACTTGGTGATACATGCTACATAGAGTTTTTGGATCAAAACAAGGTAAGTACCCAATAATACCTCGCTAAAATCATGCTGCCTTTAATTATGCTCTCTCATGCTCTCACCATGAGTTACTTGAAAGCCACAAAAAGACATACATTGCAGTCAGGGGCACCGTATAGGGGTGAAAAGTGATACTGATTCTAAGGGCCCATGCCCTAATGGGGGCCCACAAAGAAAATTAGAACATTAGGTAATCGTTTGCAAATTAAAATATTATTCATTATAATTTTATTAGGAATAAAACGAAGTGTTTCTTTTTCTTGTTTTGTTTTTGGCAAAAAGTAAACCCCTGAAAGCATATGTATTGCCAGCCACCCCCCCAACCCCCGTATTTTCATTAAATGGTTTGGGTGGCCCTTCCTTCGATCAGACCGGGAGCAGCGGTGCGCATTAACACCAGTCAATGACTCGGAGTGCGCGGCGCGCGGTACTACAGAAATGTTTTCAAAACAAAAACCGGGTTTTCAAAAGAGGCAAGAAAGAAAAACAGGAGATGGGTAGAAAAGGCCAACAGGATGTGACAAAGTACTTCACAAAGGAAGGTTGGTGTCTTGCGTCAGTGTAGTGCTGAAAATTAACCTGTTAGCTCCGAAACGAGGTCCCAGCTCACTCCGTAAGAAATACAGGATTTTCCTGGCCTCAATGAGCGACATTCACCTATTCAAAAACATGAATTCCAAATCATGACGGCGTTTTTTGGTATCCTACAAATGTTGAAAGTTCGTGTGGAAATTTTCTTTTTTAAACTCGACTTGAATCCAGTTCGTCAAGAATTTATTGAATTTAGCTTGTCATCAATTGAATTTAGTTTGTTAACAAGGGACCTCGATTCAGAGCTGTAGCCTATAGTGGAGATCGCGAGTTTCCAGATGAGGCTAAGCCTACTCCATAATGAAATACTGTAATTGTTTGCCAGCTAGTGTTTGCTCCACTTTTAGCTTACATTTAATCAGTAAAACAGGCAAACCCTTAGCAATCTCTTCATACTAAAACAGTTGTATACTGTATACTAGAGGCGTGCGAAATTTCCGATTCTTAGATTATTCGCGATTCGGCCGTGGAAGAATCGAGAACGATTCACAAACATCCAAATTCCGATTATTGAATTATACCAGATAAAGCGGAAGTAAAACACAGCGCGGTCTTTGGGACGCAATGAGGAACGGACCGAGAGTAAATATCATGTTCAATTCATGCCGCTAGATTAATTTAAAAAAAAAAAAAAAAAAAAAAAAAAAAAAAAATCATACCTGACTCGGGCTGACAGCGGCTAAAAACAAAGCCCAGGCTAGTTGCTACAAACATACGACTACAGTAGATATCATACATATGTAGAACTGGATGCAAAATGACAGATGACGGGCTGTGTTAGAACATGTATTATTGAACAGAGATGCGAAATGACAGACTTGCCGGCGTTAGTAAACAGCCGCCATCTTAAAGCAGTAGACTTTTCGAGAAGGCTCTGTTGTTGCGAACCTAATTAACTTTTTAGCTAAAATACTCTTAAATCGGCAAAATCTTGTCTTGAATCTATCTTTAAATGATGAAACCGTTTTAAAACTTTGACATGTCAAAAGTAGACAGAAGGGAAATTATGGAATAACGAGAGCAATTTTAACAACTGCAACGGTTGATTCACAACATTAAATTAATTGAATGTAGTTTAAAGCTGCTAATACAGAATGAGGACTGGAGTATTTTATTTACTGTTATTTCTGTATATTTGTTTACTGTTATATGTTTACTTGATACTAAAATTGTAAGTTACAACAGACATTTCTTCTAAGTCACTCATTATGGTATTTGCTTTCAGAATATTTCTAATAAACATATATTTAGATTGTAAAAGATGGCCTTCAGTACATTTCTTATAGATGATATCAGTCTCTTCATTATTGCTCTATACGCTGTATGTTTACATGAATATATTTTCATCTTACATTAATGCAGAAAATGCACAAATTAGTGTGTAAAGATTCACCAGAATGCAGGAAATTACGTAGTTGATACTCTAAATGTGTGTGCGTGTCCCTCGGCACTGGTGGTGGGGCCCAAAGCGATATCTTTTCATGGGGCCCAAAATCCCTGGCAGTGCCCCTGATTGCAGTGGAAGACTAGCGCGAGAATTATGGACACAGCAGGCTAACTGACTAGCATGCTGTCCATTACCTTTTCCACCCTTGTTGCCATTTGGATTGCTTATTATGGGATGATATCGATGTATTAGAAACATTAGATGCTTGAATAATAAAGCCTAGGTCCTAAGCTTCAAGGCTAAATACAATGAATAGTGTTACTTACTCACATTTACAGTGGGGCAAATAAGTATTTAGTCAACCACTAATTGTGCAAGTTCTCCCACTTGAAAATATTAGAGAGGCCTGTAATTGTCAACGTGGGTAAACCTCAACCATGAGAGACAGAATGTGGGGGGAAAAAAAACAGAAAATCACATTGTTTGATTTTTTAAGAATTTATTTGCAAATCATGGTGGAAAAGAAGTATTTGGTCTATACCAAATGTTCATCTCAATACTTTGTTATGTACCCTTTGTTGGCAATAACGGAGGCCAAACATTTTCTGTAACTCTTCACAAGCTTTTCACACACTGTTGGCTGGTATTTTGGCCCATTCCTCTATGCAGATCTCTAAAGCAGTAATGTTTTGGAGCTGTCGTTGGGCAACACGGACTTTCAACTCCCTCCCCACCCCGTGGCGTCAAAATGATAACAAGAACGGGGAGCAAAAATCCCAGAAACACACGGGGGGAACCTAGTGAATGACCTACAGAGAGCTGGGACCACAGTAACAAAGGCTACTATCAGTAACACAATGCGCCGCCAGGGACTCAAATCCTGCACTGCCAGACGTGTCCCCCTGCTGAAGAAAGTACACGTCCAGGCCCGTCTGCGGTTCGCTAGAGAGCATTTGGATGATCCAGAAGATGATTGGGAGAATGTGTAATGGTCAGATGAAACCAAAATAGAACTTTTGGGTAGAAACACAGGTTCTCGTGTTTGGAGGAAAAAGAATACTGAATTATACCATACCCACTGTGAAGCATGGGGGTGGAAACATCATGCTTTTTCTACAAAGGGACCAGGACGACTGATCTGTGTAAAGGAAAGAATGAATGGGGCCATGTATCAAGAGATTTTAAGTGAAAATCTCCTTACATCAGCAAGGGCATTGAAGATGAGACGTGGCTGGGTCTTTCAGCATGACAATGATCCCAAACACGCAGCCAGGGCAACAAAGGAGTGGCTTCATAAGAAGCATTTCAAGGTCCTGGAGTGGCCTAGCCAGTCTCCAGATCTCAACCCCATAGAAAATCTGTGGAGGAAGTTGAAAGTCCGTGTTGCCCAATGACAGCCCCAAAACATCACTGCTCTAGAGGAGATCTGCATGGAGGAATGGGCCAAAATACCAGCAACAGTGTGTGAAAAGCTTGTGAAGAGTTACAGAAAACATTTGGCCTCCGGTATTGCCAACAAAGGGTACATAACAAAATATTGAGATGAACTTTTGGTATTGACCAAATACTTATTTTCCACCATGATTTGCAAATAAATTCTTTAAAAATCAAACAATGTGATTTTCTGTTTTTTTTCCCACATTCTGTCTCTCATGGTTGAGGTTTACCCATGTTGACAATTACAGGCCTCTCTTAATATTTTCAAGTGGGAGAACTTGCACAATTAGTGGTTGACTAAATAATAATTTGCCCCACTGTGTATGTTCCCTTTATGCATGTGGAGCCTTTCATTCTCAGTTTTAACATTCACATCCTTTAATCATAATGGAAACAATATTGTAAAAGCCCACTGCAAAAATTAAAATATTATTATTATAAATAATATAAATTCATGAGAGGATGAAGGTGGAAGTGTTCGCTGAAACATGTCAGGTATTTAAACTACCTATAACTATTGTCTGGGATAAAAAAAAAAAAAAATTGACTAATATATTAGTGTAGAAAAAATGAACTCAATACAACTAAAACTTTTTGTCTCTTTTGTTGCTCTGCCATCTTTGCAGAATTCACCCGAAAGCGCTCGCATCGACTCCCGTCTTTTTAATGAATGGGAAAAGGGTGAAGTGATGTATGCAGTAAAGCAGTCAGCACATTTGTAGGTTTTTTTTGTGTGTGTGTGGCAGTGTTCCTGCCACCCCCCTCAAAGTTAATTAGTGCTGGTGAAAGCGATACAGACCACCTCAAGATATGAAAGAGGTGTCATTCAACTAGTTGTCAGTCGACATGTATTGGAAAATGTTCTGAAAATATTTTGTAAAGGTTGAAAAATATCCTAGCGTTACTTTAAGTAAAAAAAAAAGGGAAAAAAAGTGAGTACTTAATCCACCACTACTGTTATCTAAAACATCTAGATGCAGGGTGTCTCCCAAAAATTGACATAATTTCACAGGCCAATTATTTCAATAATTGTTGTTGTAGTATCCTCAAAATTTTCAACGTTGAAAGACGCATTCAATAAATTATATTTCATTCCAGACAGCATGAGTGCCTCACAGTTCTGAGATCAAGTGTTCAATTCGGGCTCCGGCCTTCCTGTGCATGTTGAATTTGCATGTTCTCCTTATGCCTGCGTGGGGTTGCTCCGGCTACCTCCAAAATCCCCAAAACATGAATGGTAGGCTGATTTAACACTTTTAAGTGTCCTTAGGTCTTCTATGTGCCCTGCGATTGGCTGGCAAGCAGTTAACCCTGCCCAGAGGTGGGTAGAGTAGCCAAAAATTTTACTCAAGAGTAGCGTTACTTCAAAATAATATTACCCAAGTAAAAGTAAAGAGTAAAACCATTTGGTAAAAAGAATACTCAAGTAATTAGTAACATAGTGAGTAACTGCTTACATTTTTGTTTGATTTTTTTTTTTTTTTTTCAAACAACGGTATTTTTTTCTCAACACAGTTATCTATATGAACTGTTGTTATAATAATACTGTACAATAACCCAATACACAACCACATCAAAAAAAGAAAAAAAAAAATTTGAATTTCGCCCCCCGAATAAAATGACAGTAACAAAGCATTATTCATCCAATGAGCATGAGTGCCCTCTAGTGGAGAAAATCGTTCCTAGTTTGAATAGTGAATAGTTCCTTCCCAGTTACTATTATGAAATTAAAAGGATCATATCTCTGTTTTTCCGTGGTCAATCGGCACCAAATAAAAACTGGGAGAGAGGTTAAAATCCACGCTTTCGAGTGATGTTGAGGGCAGCACTCCATGTCAAAAAAAATTTTTTTTTTTTTTTTTTTTTTAGTAATTCTTTTTTTTTAGGGTGCTTTAAAGACGCCACATGATTGAACAGGCTGGCATGATCATATAACGACAAGCTTGCGTCTGATTGGTATAATGGAGTCATGTGGTTATTGTTGCGACGTCTCATTGGTGAAATTGGTAGAGCTACTCTTGGCATCTCTAGCAATAAAAAAAAAAAAAAAAAATCTAATATGTAGGATGAAGAGGAGAAATGTAACGACTCTTGCGTAGCCCAGAATAGCGGAGTAAGAGTAGCGTTTTTTCTTCACAAATCTACTCAAGTAAAAGTAAAAAAGTATAGCTTGATAAAACTACTCTTAGAATTACATTTTTTCTCAAAAAATTACTCAATTAAATGTGACAGAGTACATATAACGCGTTACTCCCCACCTCTGACCATGCCCATAGTTAGCTGGGCTAGGCTCCAGCACCCCCCCGTCCCACGCACACGAGACTTTGATGAGAGGATGAGCAGTAGAGAAAATGAATGAATAATTCATAAGTTTCATTTGAATTTCAATTCATAGGTCTTGTAAGGTTCAGAAATGGCATTGACTCAAGTCATTTTGAGTCTGCTCAAACAAATGCAAAATTAGGCGAAAATTTCACCAACAAGAAAACTTAATTTTACCTCCAATTGCATAAAAAAATTTAACGGGAAGGCTGCTTGTTTGGCAAAAACATGAATCCCGACTTGACGTGTGCATAGGCGGCACACATATTGAATACTTATGAAATCGGTCACAAAATCAACAAATCTTTGAATTTCTCCTTTATATTTGATTTAATAAAACCTAAGATGTCCAACACCTAAGCAGCACAATTCCGTTGTAGTAGTTTCAAACATATTTTCTTTTCAAATTAAGTCAAATCATTTGGGACACTTTATGCTACCGCAAATACTTTTAAGTGTAAATTACTAAAAAAAAAACAACAACAACAACAAAAATCACCCGTTATTCAGTTTGAAAGAGCAGTACAAGTATTATGTTCATGACAACACTATCCAAGGGCCAAGACCAGAACTTACCGAGAACGAGAACAGACTGACTTTTGAGAGTTGCGAACATGACGAGACAAAAAAACTAAAAATATTTTTTTAAAAATAAGAATACAGTGTTACCTCGACATACGATTGATTCGACACACGATCTTTTCGACATCCGACATAAAATTTGAGTCGCCATCTGTTTCTACATCCGACGACGTGCTCGAAACACGACAATCTATGACAGCGCCGCAGTTTATTTGTTTTCCCGCACGACGGACGCAAGGAGAGAAATCAACATGGGTTTCAAGAATGTTAGTGGAGGTGGTGAAGAAAAAGGGAAAAAGGTAACTCTTACCATTGAAATGAAGATGGAAATGATAGAAAAATATGTGTGTGGTGTGCGCGACAGTGAACTGGCTCGTCAATACGGCCGTAAACTGTCAATGATCTCAACGGGTCCATTTTCCAGTCTTTATAAGTTAAAGTGACAATTAATATTATGGTAACATTGCCAAAGAAATCGACCGCTTCATCAGGTTTTTAATAATTTATTTCTAGAACTTGTGCAACGCAACACACCAACTATCCGCCACAGCTGACGCTACAGAACATGAAAAGTGAAAGTAAGAACTATTTCACCCAGGCCCGGATCTAGGTTGACCCACCAGAGTGGGCACTAAGAAAACTTGAGGGGGCACCCACAATGCAGGCTTTTTTTTTTTTTTTACCCTCTGCATTTCTCTGGGTTTGGGACCGGCGCAAGTAGGACACTGGCTTGTGTCCCGCTGAGGCTGCATTAATTTTTTATTTTTTTTTCCTTCATCTATCTACTTATTTTCGCTGTCGGCATGATGTTATGATGACGTCATCTCGCATGGCAATGTGTCGCCATTTTGAGATGGGGGCACGAACAGGTAAACAGCCGTAGACAAACGCTGTCTGAAATTCATAATTTTCAGCTGTGTTTTGCGTCTTTTTTCATAAAAACGTCTTAAACATGACTTATTATTATCACGAGTCAATGCCGACAGACGCGAGGAGGCAATACTACTTAAAATTAGCGTGTATTGGCCTGCAAATCTGCCCATACAAAGTCACAGCTGATAGCTGGATAAACAATCCATAGGAATTGTCTGCAGTGGAGTTCGGAAACATCTACAACTACCTCATGAAGAATTGTGGGCTTGCCTGTGAAGACAGCAATGAGAGAGGATGTATCCGCATGTCAGTGGAAATTAAACACGCCAAGTTTTGGCAAAAAGACAACTTATTCTCCGTCAATTCATACTACGAATGCAACGTTGAGCTGCAACCACCTCAACACAAAATATGCACAATATATGAAATCGCATATGTACTGCACTATCTGTAGCAAACTGCATATGAAAATATGAATAAACAATTAGCAGAGCGCCCGAGACGCGTTTTGCCGACCCTCTAACTCGTGGGTAATTAGCATATCACAAGTTTCATGCTAAGTGAATCTGTCTCACTTTTTTTGCACTGAAGTACACACAATTCACATATTTACGTTTTTAAACACATTTAAACAATAAATACCGGCGATGCAACTTCAAATTCAAGGCAAAGTGGTCACAGAGTCAGTGGGAACTGACTGCAGCTGCGGCCGTCGTTGTCTGATTCTCTACTGAACAACGTCCCTTCCGTGTTGCAGTTTCATTCAAATAAAGTGCGCATGAGATGCAGTAAATTAAGGCGTCCACTAGATGATGCTAATAAGACGTAAAAGAAACTCAGGTATTCAATCACAAAACCCATCAATCTTTTATGCATAACAGAGCACCGTCATTTTGATTGGGTGGGCACGACTCACGTCTGGGTGGGCCGTGCCCACTCTGGCCCCCCCATACATCCGGCCCCGATTTCACCTCTCTCTCTCTCTGCACGTCAGCCACGCGGTGCGTTCAGGTACACCACGCAAAACACATTCGCCACATTAGAACTCTATTCGTTACATTATTACGGGTATTATTACTAGAGATGTCCCGATCGATCGGCATCACGTCATTTTCAAAGTATCGGAATCGGCAAAAAAATATCGGACATGCCTTTTTTTAATCCTTTTTTTTTTTTTTAATTACATCGTTTTCTAATTGTATTTAACGTTACAGACATAATGTGTTACACTCTTCTAGAGTCTTTAGTTTAAGCTTAAGGTAGGGTTATCAAATTTATTGCGTTAACGACGAGAATAAATATATCACGTTACAATATTTAACGCAATTAACGCATGCGCTGCACGACCTACTCACGCATTGTCGCGTTCAATCTATAATGGCGCCGTTTTACCTATACAGTATATAGAGCTAAAAGGCAGCGTAAAATGAGTAGAGTGAATTTTGGCAGCCTTTGGAACCTTTTTTTAAATGGCTAAAGCCTTACAATCCCTCTCCCAACGATTAGAATAATCGTGGGAAGCAATGTGGGGAAGAAAGGTAGTAGTTGATCTTTTTCTTATATGTTAGTTCCCAACGCAGAGAAGATATATCAATTGGTACCACGACGAACAGTCATGGTTGCAGTTCCCATCATGCATTTGGGCAGACGTTAAATGGCTACAGTATCATTTACTGAAAGCTCAACAAATACACTAGATGGCAATATTTAGTCACAATATACAAAGTCACATTTATCCTTTAAGAATTACAAGTCTTTCTATCCGTGGATTCCTCTCACAGAAAGAATGTTAATAATGTAAATGCCATCTTGAGGATTTATTGTCATAATAAACAAATACAGTACATATGTACTGTATGTTGAATGTATATATTCGTCCGAGTTTTATTCATTTTTTTCTTAATGCATTGCCAAAATGTATATGATCGGGAAAAATTATCGGGAATGATTGGAATTAAATTGGGAGCAAAAAAAAAAAAAAAAAGCAATCGGATCGGGAAATATCGGGATCGACAGATACTCAAACTAAAACGATTGGGATTGAATCGGGAGCAAAAAAACATGATCGGAACAACCCTAATTATTATTCCAATTTTTAAAAATAATTTCTTTGCTTTGCTCTGTGTAATTGCTATTTGCAATTGTACCAGCAGTATCTATTAGGGATTTAGCGTAGGTTTTCAGGCTGTGGAACGAATTCATGGAATTAAAATGTATTCTTGTGGGAAAATCCTGCTTGAGATACGACCATTTCGACTTAAAAATAAGGTCTGGGGACGAATTCACTTTGTATGTAGAGGTACTACTGTATACCGCTTCAGGCTGGAATTGATTGCGTGAATTAGTGATTCTCAACTTTTGGGTCAGAGCCCAAAAGTGGATCATGGAAAATATTGTATACATGTTTAATTTACAGTCTGCCAATGATGGCGATAGATGTCCAATCCGTTTGACCTGGGAGAGCGCTACCAGTGGCAGCTTCTCCCAAGTTCAAATTGGTTGGACGTCCATTGCCGTAAGTCGCAGTGAATAAGTCAAACCCTATTTTAAACACTTTGATAACCCAAATGATGTGAGAAAAGATATACTAACTTGAAGAAATCCTCCTTGCAGTAGACGCTGCCGGCCCTGGAAAAGCACTTGTCAGCCAGTGGCGAGTGGCAGTCGGCGCACTTGAGACACTTGGAGTGCCAGTGTCTGTCCAGGACCTTCAGGATGAACTTGTCCACTATGTGCTGACTGCAACCCGCACACTGAGGGATTTCTGGACATACACACACAAACACATGCTGTATTTTGACTTTTGAATTTAAATTGGGACAATAGGTGTTGAAGGGTTGAAATTTGAAGTTGTTTAAAAACTGTGTGACATAAATATGTATAAACATAATAAGGCAAATAGATGATACATTTGCATTTGTATATAATTTGGACTATTTGATGTTGAACACAGTGATGCACCTTAAATAGCGGAATTTTAACCCACTACCTTACCTATTTATAGTGTAGTTGAATATAGCTGTATACTATTTTTTTTTTTTTTCCCCCCAAAAAAATGATAGAAATGAGCACTTTTGATAAAAAGCTTTAAAGTGTCCAACTTTAATTGTATTTATGAAATGTAATATAAACATGCAGTTTACATATTTTATGAATCTTGCTTCAGTTGTGATTGTGAAATATACTGTATTTTAATAGTTTTAATAGAAAATATACGTATGTCAGGAAAGAAATGACAACTTTCGAAAATAGCCTCATAAGGGTTTAACGCAATAAACTGTCCAAATTTAACATATTTTAATCATATTTTTATAATGTAACATTCACATGCAGTAGATATTTAATGAACCTTCTTTCAATTGTGATAAAAGCACATTGCAGCGACAGATTAGCAAGTGTCTGTCCATGGTGCTGATTCTTTTTTTCTTTTTCTTAGTGTTTTTTTTTTTTTTTTAATTCTATGCTAAAAATACATATATTGCATTCCATTTTGATTCACAGCATCTATACTTTTATGACAGCATTTTTGGCTCATCCCTCTAAACATTATTGTTATAATTCTCCCACTTCTTTGCGCAGCAACAACTCAACCCATCTTTTCTATGGTTTTACACATCCACCGCATCCTCCAAAAAGTCAAAATACACAATCATTAAAATCAGCATCAACTTAAAGTGTTCGTATTAAATTCCATCCATTATCTACCTTACAATTAATAACAAACATGATTTAAAATACGCATCCAATCGGTTGCCATGACTGCACTCGCCATCATCACGTTCAACCTCATCATCTTCATCAAAAGGTCACACACACGCCATGTAGCCACGTTTTTAGCCTATATCCGTTCGTCTATTTAAAAAAAAAAACTAAAATCTCTGATTCCTCGAGAAAAAGAAAAAAAAAAACATGTTTTAAATCCACGCAGGATGTTGGCACTGCAGGGGGGCTGAGTGGCAGGATCTTTATCCAATCTTTTAATCTGCCTCCATTTTATAACCTTAAATAGCATAATCCCACCGCCTATATGTAAAGAAAAAGAAAAGATTATAAATATTTGGATTTAGAAATGTAGTCAAAGATTAAGAGGCCTTGATTTAGTATTTTAGAATTATTTCTTTTGAAAAGGAATGAAGTCACATTTACATGTGATGCTGGGATGATAACACCAGCACGATTATTTCGAGAGATTATTGCAGATTATTAACATTTTGCTTGCATTGTTCTAAATATTGTTCGAAACGTACTGGCCTTTCAGCAAACAGATTTAAGGCACACAAATCTGTTTATATTAAAAAAAAATTTTTAAATGTGGTTTGCAGGAGGTGCTTTAAAGTTTTAAACTTAAAAAAAAATAATCAAACGAATATGATTTAATATCAATACAAAAGGCTTGAAGAACAAGGAAGGGTATATTATACACGTCTGACTAACATCCTCGTGCACTCGATGAATATGAATAATAAAAAATAATAACGATTCTGCACAAATGTGAGCATAAATATCCTTACGCTGCAGTGGCACTCCCAGGATGTCCGGTAAACTCTTAACGGGACTCTCTGTGGGAAGGACCGCCGCACTTTGCATCATCGTGATCCGGCACGCGAGCGCACATACACCCGCAACACTTGTGGGCCCCCCTCTCCACCAAAAAAAAAAAAAAAAAAAAAAAAAAGAGGGGGGTGAAAAAAGGAAACAAAATAGTTGTGCTGGTGATGCGAGCCTCTCTCGCGCGTAGTTCCAACGAGGGCTGCTGTTGCTGTAGGATGCTGGCGTCCGCGCTTGTGCTGGGCCGGGCCGAGATCAAGACGAGCTGCCGAGTCCTGCAGGGGCGGTGGGAGTGACGTCATCCAGGCGCAGGATGAGGGACAGCCAATGAGAACGCGCCTCTGAATTCGCCCCGCCTTCCTCCAACATCCTCCTTTGAGCATTCAAGCGAGGAGGAGGAGGCGGACAGCAAACTGACGGAGCCCAGAAATAGCTCACTGCAGTGGGGGTGGCCCTCATGGGAACCCCGGGGCCGGCCTGGAAGACACCCGAAAAATAGTTGGGGTCAAAAGGGAATTATTATCATTTGGGTTCATTTGAATGACGTCAGCGAATGAATCAACTCGTTGGCTGCCCTTGACGGTGATAGACGTCCAATCCATTTCGACTGGGTCAGTGCAGAAAAAACGTTTTGTTTTTTTTTTGGTTTGGTTTGGTTTATTTATTTATTTTTAAGAAGGGAGGTCATTTTCAACAAAACTATAGCGAGTCAAATAGGGGCATAATATTAATAAGGCTAATTCAACCACCCAAATGAAATAACCCAACATTGTAGTTGCTGTTTCATAACGTCTGTATTTAGATTGTATTAGTATTAAATTATTAAATATCACTGTTACAAAATATACTGGCAAGTGGCGAAATATATAGTCAAATTTAGAGAACTTTGAACGTGGCCTATACTTGAGAAAAGAGCTTTCATATAATTTATTGGGTTTTAATTATATGAAGCTGGATTAAAAACTGAATTTATGTGTACTACAATATATTTGTTAATTAAAGACATGGTCTATACTTAAAAATTAAGATGTTTCATATAATTTAATATTGGTTTGGCACTATGATTTGGTGACTCAATAAAATCAAGCCAACAAGTATCATCTATTCAAAATAACCTATGAATATACTTCAATGCAAACTGTTTTAATTATAGTACAACGAATCTACAAATAAAAGAAGGCTAGGAAACACAATTTTTCCAGCAAAAAAAAAAAAAAAAAAAGAATACATATATGAAAAAGAGTTTGCCTTTTAATAAAAAGCAGTCATTTTTTTCAAAATGCCAAATTATAACCAAAACCTGCCAACAAACCGCATGGGCTAAACTCAAATGTAGAACGGTGCAACACTGCCATCAGCTGGCAATTGTGCGCTGCTAAAATTGCCACCACATTTAAAAATCAGTGCCACAGATTCAGACCCGTCCAGTCTTAACGTAGTTGACGAGTATATTCGTCAAAGATAGTCAAAGAATTGGAAATGCTTTACTACACTTGTTTCTTAACTTACTGCCTGCATGCCATTCATGGTAATAGACGTCCAATCCATTTCAACTCGGACTCGCTGCCGCTGGTATAGCACTGATTGGACCCCTATCAACGTCAAATTTTTACATCTTAATTTCTTCAATGTAAATTTAAAAGAAAATGCCATTTGTTTATATAGTACTATTTTAAGGATTTAGGTGGAATTGCAGGTACTATATGAATAATTATGTAAAAACAAATCTGTGCTTGTCTCCTATTGGCTGCTTCTGACAACTGGGACTTGAAGTGAGATGAACTCGGTTGTCGCTCCCAATTGACTTGACGTGAGGGTATAGGCGACCCTTTCGCCCCCCGCCGCCACTCACAATCACATACACTCTCACACCAGTCTGGCGCAAGCCAAACTACCGTACATCACGTGTTTTTACCATTGCATTATCAATACAGTTTTTTTTGTATTCCTAACAAATACTTGATTTTATTTTAATCATTTGAAAATCCGTAATTATTAATAATGTATATTTATAATGACAATTGCTAATATTTAAGTTTTTTTTTTTAAATGACTAAAAATAATCACATGACCTATTAAGGGTTAAGTGTCAACTTTTAACGTAGCTGTCCACTATTGTGACCACTGTCTCTGAAAGGGTTGAATTTATTGATTTATTTTTTGACAAAATAGTCATCTAAAAATAATTTAGAGAAAATGAAGTGTAAATTTCAAGATTGTTTTAATACATTAAAATGTTGGTTTTTAAAATGACGGCAAAGAAGGGCATAAAGAACGATATTTTATAGTTATGTATGACTACACCCAATAATAAAGAAAAACAATTTTTTTTAATCCAGCCAAAGTTTTATTTTCGTAAATTTTCCAGAATTTCATTAGTAAGATATTTTAAACGGTAAAACATTAGCCATCAAAATTACGCAAAAAATAAAATAAAAAAAATTTTTTTTTTTTTTGCTTATATGACAAATTCTGCCATCCATTTCTTCCCTTGAAAAAATATTCACTAAAATAGAAGCAATAAAGGTGTGCTCGTCCCAATTCCCTCGCATGTGGCGAAAGGCTCAAGCAGTAATTCACATAAAGGTGACTCCTTTGCCACCGCTGTTGACCCGCCACCTCTAATTAGAGCTCATCTTTCACTTTATTGACATCTGCACGCACGCGCACAAACAATACGCCAGCTTTCCCCTAAATAAACCTAAATCCATGCCCGCCTTGGTCATTCACCTCGTAAAAAAACAAAACGCATTGATTTTTGCCGTTTCTGGTGCTGCACGCGCCTTACCGCGTCGGGCCTCCACTTCCGCGTATCCCAGCCGGGAAAAGAGCGCCTCGGCCGGCTTGCTTGCGGCAGCATCCTCGGTCGGTCGCGGCGGAGCTTGGAAGTCGGGAGAGACGCAAGAAGGAGCAGAACCGAAACGGAGAGAGGGAGAAAGGCAAGCAGGCAGGCAGGCGAGCCTCCGAGCTGGAGAAAATGAAATTGCACTTGGGGGGCAAATTGTATTAGGGGGGATAGTTATTGTCTCCTGACAGCTCCTGTCCATTTGGGTAATTAGTCGCCCAGATTGGTCCGACTGTCACAAACGATATTTTGCCCATTCCCTGATTGAACCTGACCCTTTAGAACTACACACTATATTGCATGTGTCGTGTGTGTACGTCTGCGGATGAGGCGTTAATAGGCTGATTGCTGTCTAATAACAGCAAAGTTCAGCCAACTTGTCAAACACTTTCAACCTGATGACCACCTTGGAGCTTTTTACACGCAAAACACATTCATACTACTAATTGCATCACTCTAATATTATTACCTTGTACAATTGGAGTAATTGGCCTTGTAGCCTCATATTATTATGGTCGTAGTGATAGTAGAAGAAATAGTGAAATGTAGGATTATTGAGTTGCATTCTTAGATGGAATATTATGATTATTAATTTATTTCCTATAGTTCAAATTGTAAATGTCAGTTGCAGTATACTATAGCTGTAGTAGCAGTTCCACTAATACTCATATTGGTATCGTAACTTGATATGCATTTTTTTTTTTTTTTTTTTTTGTAGTTATTTATTTTACTAGGAATATAAATGCTTGTGCTATTCTATTGTAAGAGTAGTCATAGTACCAATAATACTTCTAATGGTTGTAGCAGTTGATTTTGGGTTAATTTCTAATTATATAACAGCATAACCTGCATGTAAGTTAATTTTGGGTCAATTTCTAATTGTGAACGGGCATCAAGGCTACATTTCTCACAAATATGAACCTAATTAATTGATAGGCTAAATGATCAATGCAAAATAAATATGACTTGACTTATACTAACTTTCATATGCATTGGTTCAGGTGATAAACCGTTTGATTCAAACCTTTGTTTTCAAAAACTACTAAAGAAACATTTTTGAAAACTTCCAGAATAAATGTCTGAATTTTATTATCAATTTAAATTGCAATATTTGAACATACTGTAACTTAAATTGTATTAAAATACATAACAAATACAAACTTAATAATCTCTAGTCTAAACTATCCATGAATGCAAAAAATAAACATTTAAGACCACTCAACATTGTCTAAATTAAAAAATTAAATATAACTGAAAAAAACTTCTTAGTCAGGGAATAAAAATAGATAAAAATGGAGTCTTCCTTCAGGTAAAACATTACTGCTTTTGTCCACATGCACAGCCAAACTCAACAAAAAAAATGAAAGCTCCTTTGGGGCGCTTTAAGACCACATAAATAAAATAAAAATGAAAATTGGGGAGAAAGGGGTAAACCTTGGTTCACTACATTTCTCACAGTTTAACATTAACAGCAGAAAACACATACAGTGCGGCAAACAAGTATTTGGTCAACCACTAATTGTGCAAGCTCTCCCACTTGAAAATATTAGAGAGGCCTGTAATTGTCAACATGGGTAAACCTCAACCATGAGAGACAGAACGTGGAAAAACCCCAGAAAATCACAGTTTGATTTTTAAAGAATTTGATCAATACCAAAAGTTCATCTCAATACTTTGTTATGTACACTTTGTTGGCAATAACGGAGGCCAAACGTTTTCTGTAACTCTTCACAAGCTTTTCACACACTGTAGCTGGTATTTTGGCCCATTCCTCCATGCAGATCTCCTCTAGAGCAGTGATGTTTTGGGGCTGTCGTTGGGCAACACGGACTTTCAACTCCCACAGATTTTCTATGGGGTTGAGATCTGGAGACTGGCTAGGCCACTCCAGGACTTTGAAATGCTTCTTACGAAGCCTCTCCTTTGTTGTCCTGGCTGTGTGTTTGGGATCATTGTCATGCTGAAAGACCCAGCCACGTCTCATCTTCAATGCCCTTGCTGACGGAAGGAGATTTTCACTCAAAATCTCTCGATACATGGCCCCATTCATTCTTTCCTTTACACAGATCAGCCTTCCTGGTTCCTTTGCAGAAAAACCGCACTAAAGCATGATGTTTCCACCCCAATGCTTCACAGTGGATATGGTGTTCCTCAGATGCAATTCAGTATTCTTTCTCCTCCACACACGAAAACCTGTGTTTCTACCAAAAAGTTCTATTTTGGTTTCATCTGACCATAACACATTCTCCCTAGTCCTCTTCTGGATCATCCAAATGCTCTCTAGCGAACCGCAGACGGGCCTGGACATGTACTTTCTTCTGCAGGGGGACACGTCTGGCAGTGCAGGATTTGAGTCCCTGGCGGCGCATTGTGTTACTGATAGTAGGCTTTGTTACTGTGGTCCCAGCTGTCTGTAGGTCATTCACTAGATCCCCCCGTATGGTTCTGGTATTTTTGCTCACAGTTCTTGTTATCATTTTGACACCACCGGGTGAGAGCTTGCATGGAGCCCCAGATCGAGGGAGATTTTCAGTGGTCTTGTATGTCTTCCGTTTTCTAATAATTGCTCCCACAGTTGATTTCTTTACACCAAGCGTTTTACCTATGACAGATTCAGTCTTCCCAGCCTGGTGCAGGTCTACAATTTTGTCTCGGCCATAGTGGAGTTTGGAGTGTGACTGACTGAAGTTGTGGACAGGTGTCTTTTATACTGATAATGACTTAAAACAGGTGCCATTAATACAGGTAACGAGTGGAGCCTCGTTAAAAGAAGTTAGACCTCTTTGACAGCCAGAAATCTTGCTTGTTTGTAGGTGACCAAATACTTATTTTCCACTCTAATTTGGAATTAAATTCTTTAAAAACCAAACAATGTGATTTTCTTTTTTTTTTTTTTTTTTTTTTTTCCCACATTCTGCGTCTCATGGTTGAGGTTTACTCATGTTGACAATTACAGGCCTCTCTAATCTTTTCAAGTAGGAGAACTTGCACAATTGGTGGTTGACTAAATACTTATTTGCCCCACCGTATGAGAGGACACTTCTCTAAGCAGCTTTCAACTCCAGTTTTGCATGTTAGCAAATTCACATAGTTTAATGTTATGCTAACTCAGATGTAAGTCAGAGTTTCATTTGCAAAAATTGTGGTGTGTTCCCCACCACCACATTGACATCTTTTTACACTACTTTCAGTGGCTGCTGCTGGCCGAATAAAACTTCTAATACCCCTCCTCTTCGAAAGGGGTGAATCAGGTGACATGTTGTCGACATGTTGTTTAAGTCATCAGCCAATCAAACAAGCGTTTGAGGGGGGGGGGGGGGGGGGTTGGACTGGCACATTCAGCAAGTGAAAAGGTGTAAATCTGTAAGTCTGACCATAATTGAAATAATTCACTTAAGAATAGTAAAGTCAATTCTATCCTTACAAAATATGGGAAGACAATCTAAATCACATATATATCTGAACTCATTATATAATGCAAATAAGGTTGCTTAAAAGTTGGTGGGGACAATTTGAGCATCCTGAAAAGTTCCTAGTGTTATGTCCCTAAGTCCCTATGCAAACCTATGCCCTTGAGTGCTGTAGTAGAATAGTAGCAGTTGTTGTATAGCAGCAAGATAGGTACATATTACTGTCAATGATTATAATTTTTATAATCCATCATTTATTTGGAAGTTTGATTTAGATGGGTTACAAGGTTTCATTTTTCTCTGTAATTATTTTGAGTTGTCGGAAGCCCATTGTGACTTCTCTGCGAAAAGTACCATGCAAATTTTACCTACTTACTAGAACACTGTACGATTGTTGTTAATATTACCATTAGTCGTGGAAGTAACAATTATTTGGACTTTTATTGATAATTTCACATTGGAAGTATCAAGTTCAATTAACCGTACTGCAACCATTGTCAATTTAGGGGTAATGTTTATCTGATAAGTAAAATATTGACAAATAACACTGATGCAAAAATGTAAACATCCATTATAATATAATCCGCATTCCATTTAAAACAAATCAATATGTATCATTGAGTAATTATTAAAATATGATTATGTTAGTATTGTATTATGATTTTGAATCTCGGGATTTTTTTCTTGTATAACACCCATAAAATGAAATTATTAACGTGCACGTTCATGACCTAGAAGGCAAAGATCCACAAGACAAATAAACTGAATTTGGGTTCAGTAACAATGAAGTGTAAAAATGTGATTTGTGCATAATTTGCCACATGCAATACAAATGTTACTTTATATAGAATAATTTTAGATATTTAAAATAATAATAATGTGCGGCCTGAGCATATTTTGCCATGATCAATAACAAATATAACTCTAAATAAAGTCAAATAATTTTTGAAAAATAAAAAAAATACAATAAAAAAATAAAGCAAATGGCGTACCGCACGCGGCTATTTTTAGACCGTGACGTCGCAGTCAAGCCATCTCTTTAACTGAACATTTTTATGTTCTTCCACATCTTTGCCAGTCAATTTGGCACCAGGCACATCATTTTCGGAGAGAATTGGTTGGTTTAGCTCTGTAAACATTTCCTTCGTACACGATTTCCATTCATTTCCTATTAGGGACAAACGGTGGCTTGTCCTTACTTAGCAACAGTAGCTAATGTCATGAATATTAATGAGCGGAAGTGACTTGTTGCTTGCGGTACGCCATTGTAATTTCTTTTTTTTAATGGTTGAATCGGCGTATTTTGCACTGGAAATTTTATGTTTTATTTTTTTAATGATAAATTTGGGCAATTTTCTTAAGTTAGCCGAAGTGAAACAGCAACACTATTTCACTGAGTGCCATTGAGAGCACTAAACGTCCGATCTATTTCAAGTGGGAGGGTGGCAGCGAATGAACGTTCGTTCATTCGCTGCCAACCCTCCCACTTGAAATAGATGGGACGTCTACTTGTAATAAACTCATTTAAATTCACAGCAGAAAGATGATTGCACGCCATGTGATAGGACCTGTGGAACCGACAATAGGAAGTACTTAATGCAGATGCAAAACAAACCTCGACCTACATGTTGGATGTGTGACGCGGCTGAAAGCCTCATTGGCGGGCGTCGCCTGTACGAGCAGTAAAATGAGATGGACGTGACCCCGGTTGACTCTTGCTTTTAAAAGGCGGAATTTTGAAACCGAAGGGGGCCCCGGGGCTTATATTTGGTTGTGATATATACCAATACAATATATTAACCTCCTTTTCTTCATAATGTATTCAGCCAGCACCCCCTCTTCCTCCTTTCTGCCCACAGCGGCAAGCTTTATAGTATTATTAAAGTCAGAAAGAGAGATGACAGAAAAATGCATCAAGGTTCCCTCCTGCATCCTAATATCAATAGCAGCGGGGTAATAAACACGCAGGCCGGGCTCATGGCGCGGAGGAGCCACTATAAAAGCTTACATCTTCTAATTTATGGAAGGCAACAACAGGCCAGCAAGGTGACGTTTTTACCCTTCAGTGTGTGGTTGGGGGTATCGCTAAAACTTTGGGGGAACTTTTAGCAGCATCAGAAAAGATCATGTTTTCCTCCTTGTATTATGTTGACTGTACAGTTGTGGTCAAAAGTTTACATACACTTGTGAAGAACATAACTCTCTTGAGTTTCCAGTGATTTCTACAACTCTGATTTTTCTCTGATAGAGTGATTGGAACAGATACTTCTTTGTCACAAAAAACATTCATGAAGTTTGGTTCTGTATGACTTTATTATGGGTGAACAGAAAAAAGTGATCAAATCTGCTGGGTCAAAAATACACATACAGCAGCGCTAATATTTAGTAACATGTCCCTTGTCCATTTTCACTTCAATTGGGCACTTTTGCTAGCCATCCACAAGCTTCTGGTTGAATCTTTGACCACTCCTCTTGACAGAATTGATGCAGTTCAGTTAAATTTGATTGCTTTCTGACATGGACTTGTTTCTTCAGCATTGTCCACAAGTTCTCAATGGGACTTTGGGAAGGCCATTCGAAAACCTTAATTCTAGCCTGATTTAGCCATTCCATTACCACTTTTGATGTGTGTTTGGGGTCATTGTCCTGTTGGAACACCCAACTGCGCCCAAGACCCAATCTTCGGGCTGATGACGTTAGGTTATCTTGAAGAATTTGAAGGTAATCCTCCTTCTTCATGATCCAATTTACTCTCTGTAAAGCACCAGTTCCATTGGCAGCAAAACAGCCCCACAGCATAATACTACCACCACCGTGCTTGACTGTAGGCATGGTGTGCTTGGGGTTAAAGGCCTCACCTTTTCTCCTCCAAACATATTGCTGGGCATTGTGGCCAAACAGCTCGCTTTTTGTTTCGTCTGACCACAGAACTTTCCTCCAGAAGGTCTTATCTTTGTCCATGTGATCAGCAGCAAACTTCAGTCGAGCCTTAAGGTGCCGCTTTTGGAGCAAGGGCTTCCTTCTTGCATGGCAGCCTCTCAGTCCATGGAGATGCAAAACACGCTTGACTGTGGACACTGACACCTGTGTTCCAGCAGCTTCTAATTCTTGGCAGATCTGCTTTTTGGTGATTCTCGGTGGAATCTTCACCCTCCTGACCAATTTTTCTCTCAGCAGCAAGTAATAGGTGATGCGTTTTCTTCCTGATCGTGGCAGTGACAAAACAGTGCCATGCACTTTAAACTTACAAACAATTGTTTGCACTGTTGCTCTTGAGACCTGCAGCTGCTTTGAAATGGCTCCAAGTGACTTTCCTGACTTGTTCAAGTCAATGATTCGCTTTTTCAGATCCATGTATGTGTATTTTTTACCCAGCAAATTGGATCACTTTTTCTGTTAACCCATAATAAAGTCATAAAAGAACCAAACTTCATGAATGTTTTTTGTGACAAAGAAGTATCTGTTCCAATCACTCTATCAGAGAAAAATCAGAGTTGTAGAAATAACTGGAAACTCAAGAGAGTTATGTTCTTCACAAGTGTATGTAAACTTTTGACCACAACTGTATATGGGCCAAAGCATCCTTAACTCTGACGCCCCTTTCACATACACTTGAACACCGTTTAAGTCTGGGCGGGCCTCGTCTGTGAAAGCAATTTCCCGAGTCCACCGACACAGAGATTACGCGGGCATTTAACGGGTCGCGTTATAGTATAATGTCCGGGACTTTCCCGGGACGAGGTGTATGTGAATGTAAGCGTTAAATTCCCGGGTCACAGCACGATGGATGATGACATAAATATCATGGCGGGCCGATCGCCACCTCCTCTTTCTTCGCAGTAAGACGAAAAGCGGTAAACAAACATTGTAATTATCAACACAACGAGCTAGAAATAGTTACATTAAACTGAAAACATAACGAAATTAAATTGCTACTGGATCGTACAGCTGAATAAGGCCAGAAAACAAAGGAGGGACGCGTTCAAGGGTTTATTAAATTCAAACAAAAATACACGCAATCGCGGAAAAGGGGGAATAAAACAATGGGTCCATGACAGTACTGTAGGTCGACGGGGATCAATATTACTAACCTAAGCAGTAGGCAGAGAGCCGATAAAACAACAAAATAAATACCAGCACAACAAAGAGGATTTCAAAAAATGCACGAAATTCGAAAATACAAGGTATCGAATGACGTCCAGCTAGTTAATGTTGATGTGCTTGAATTGGCTGCAGTTAGGACGTTGGGAACACTCCCACAACCGGAAAACACTATCTGACCAACAGAATGTGACAGCTGATGCAGACCAAAAATGACGTAATGTCCAGGTTACAAATCGAGCCGAGACTCCAGCCCGGGATGAATCAAGCCACTTTCACACATACAACCCGGTTTATTCCTGGGACATTTTCCCATGTGTGAAAGCCATGACACGGCAAAATCATTAACAGTAGAAAACATATACAGTGCGGCAAATAAGTATTTAGTCAACCACTAATTGTGCAAGTTCTCCCACTTGAAAATATTAGCGAGGCCTGTAATTGTCAACATGGGTAGACCTCAACCATGAGAGACAAAATGTGGAAAAAAACCCAGAAAATCACATTGTTTGATTTTCAGAGAATTTATTTGCAAATCATGGTGGAAAATAAGTATTTCGTCAATACCAAAAGTTCCTTTCAATACTTTGTTATGTACCTTTTGTTGGCAATTACGGAGGCCAAACGTTTTCTGTAACTCATCACAAGCTTTTCACACACTGTTGCTGGTACTTTGGCCCATTCCTCCATGCAGATTTCACCGCTGTTCCAGCGATTGAGTCTGGCGACCGTCCGGCGGATCAAATTTGGAAGGCGGAGCAAGCCACAGCAAACAGACAGAGGAGTGGACCAATCAGCGACGGGCAGATTTGACGTTGTTAACGCGACAAGTAATTAGCGAGAGCGGAGAATGGAGTTTATTCAACATGGCTACCGCTAGACATGTTGAATGTTGTCAATGACTTGTTTCGATGTGTTTTTGGTAATTTAAAACTGGTTTTACCGTGGATTGGAACATATTCTCGGCTCTCCCGTTCGCCATCTGTGTTGTTGTAGACACGACTTTCGGCGCGCAAGAGTGACATTACTCGTTAAGAACACGTCACGCCAATAAACAAATCTGATTGGACGATTGATTTTGTACCTTGCTTGAGAGGCCGTTAATGTGCTGGGTCCCAGACTATTTCTCACAGTGCTTGAAAAATACAGGGAGAATAGTCTGGCTGTGCCAGGCAAGATCTCCTCTCGAGCAGTGATGTTTTGGGGGCTGTCGTTGGGCAACACTTGTTGGGACTTTCAACTCCCTCCAGAGATTTTCTATGGGGTTGAGATCTGGAGACTGGCTAGGCCACTCGAGGACCTTGAAATGCTTCTTACGAAGCCACTCCTTTGTTGCCCTGGCTGTGTGTTTGGGATCATTGTCATGCTGAAAGACCCAGCCATGTTTCATCTTCAATGCTTTTGCTGATGGAAGGAGATTTTCACTCAAAATCTCTCGATACATGGCCCCATTCATTTTTTTCCTTTACACAGATCAGTCGTCCTGGTCCCTTTGCAGAAAAACAGCCCCAAAGCATGATGTTTCTACCCCCATGCTTCACAGTGGGTATGGTGTTCTTTGGATGCAATTCAGTATTCTTTCTCCTCCAAACACGAGAACCTGTGTTTCTACCAAAAAGTTCTATTTTGGTTTCATTTGACCATAACATATTCTCCCAATCCTCTTCTGGATCATCCAAATGCTCTCTAGCGAACTGCAGACGGGCCTGGACGTGTACTTTCTTCAGCAGGGGGACACGTCTGGCAGTTCAGGATTTGAGTCCCTGGCGGCGCATTGTGTTACTGAGTTCACAGTGGGTATGAGGTCAACAAGCTGTTTGGGAGGCATGCACGGAGAAAACCTTTCCTCACTCACAATCATAAACGCAAACGTCTGGAGTTCACCAAGCGGTATTGGGGCTTCAACTGGGACCGTGTGCTTTGGTCAGATGAGACCAAGATTGAGCTTTTTGGCAACAAACACTCTAAGTGGGTCTGGCGTGCCACGAAAGATGCGCATGCTGAAAAGCACCTCATACCAACTGTGAAGTATGGGGGTGAGTCAGTGATGCTGTGGGGCTGTTTCGCTTCCAAAAGCCCTGGGAACCTTGTTAGGGTGCATGGCATCATGAATGCTTTGAAATACCAGGACATTTTAAATCAAAATCTGTTGCCCTCTGCCCGAAAGCTGAAGATGGGTCGTCACTGGGTCTTTCAGAAAGACAATGACCCTAAACATATGGCCAAATCTACACAGAAATGGTTCACCAGACACAAAATCAAGCTCCTCCCATGGCCATCTCAGTCCCCAGACCTCAACCCCATTGAAAACCTGTGGGGTGAGCTGAAGAGGAGAGTACAGAGGAGAGGACGATCTGGATGATTTAGAGCGATTCTGCAAAGAGGAATGGCTGAAGATCCCTCTTTCTGTCTTTTCCCATCTTGTGAAACATTATAGAAGATTAGCTGCTGTTTTGTTGGCAAAAGGGGGTTGTACAAAGTATTAACACCAGGGGTGCTAATAATTGTGAGACACATTATTTGATGTCAAATAATTATTTCTTCATGTGGGATTTTTTCCCCACTGAATAAATGCACTTGTATTGAAGGTTGGATTTGTCTTTTTTTCCCCATTAAAGTGATCCTCTAACTTAAATACATGTAGGCTCTAATAAACCACAATTGTTCTCTTGTACTAAAATATGTTGTTAGAAACACAAAATGTTAATACAATGGCAATATTTTATAGTATTTAGTCCATATTTTGACTGTTAGTTGGCGCCATGGTTTGCGGGCTCGCAGTGATGACGTCATTGGGATCTTACCAAATGTGTAGCGTGTTCAACAATTGCTTATTGCTGCCTAAACTCGCGAAGTAAAATGCCACGATGTGCTGCTTTTGGATGCAATTTCCAGTCAAATGGAAACAAGGGGAGTGAAGTGAGTGGTCAAGGTGGAATTATTATTTTTAGTGAATAAATGTGCATAAGTGGAAGTTTCTCCCCCTTTTTGGTCCCTGTATGCACGTATCCTACACACCACGTGTTACAACTGGCACCCGAACATTTTCCTTGGATCCTCAGTCAAGTAAGGGATCCGTCTATTTTCTGGATCCGACGGTCCCACCACGTCTCCAATATTGGTTTTGGATCTGTCCATTTTTTTGATTTGTCGGTCCCACAGCGGCTTTTCGGATCAGTCTATTTTGTGGAATCGACGGCTGCGACATTGCCATGGGATCGGTCTAATTCCTGGATCTTCGAGTGAGTAAAAAACGCGGATTTGGATTACTATTGATATCTTTTATGTTGACTATTCTTCGTGGGAGTTTTCCCCAAATCATACTAAATAATTAAAGCACTATGGCACGGTACACTGACGACAGTGACTCTGACGTGGACCTGACAACAATGTTGGAGTTCGTCAGGGAACACGTGTTTGCGTACTGCTGAGCTCCCGATTGAAGAGTGGTCAAGGTGGAAATATTATTTTTTGTGAATAAATGTGCATAGTGGAAGCTTCTCCCCTTTTTGGTACTTTTATACACGTATCCTAGCTACCATGCATTTCAATGTAAAAGACATGGATTACACAAGGTGTGCTCTTTGGCCTGTACTGTATGTAAAGCACACGACAGCTCTGGATGCTAACAATCTATATAATTATATTGGGATAAGTTTGAAAACGCAATATACTTACCTTGAATATCTGCTAATAAAGTGTTCCAAAAGTGTGTAAAGAGTTCCAAACAGCATACACTCTCGCTCCCGACCGGAGTTCCAAACAGCATACACTCTCACATCACCAGTTTTGCTTTTGTCTTATCAGGTATTTGCTGCACGCATTTTCCCCTGAAGCTTGTCTTGTGAACGACCGACAGTGCTGTCCTGCTCTTCTCTTTTCAGATCTGGTTCAAATAGGAAGGGTAGAACTGACGACATGTTGTGAAAGCTAACAAGTGACACGCTGGAATTTCGCAACGGGACCAGTGACGTCACGCACTGCGACGTAACAAGAATGGCGACCTATCACTTAAAATAATTTTACAAACTTTATTAAAAAAAAAAACATTAAGAGGGGTTTTAATATCAAATTATTATAACTCATACTAACATTTATCTTTTAAGAATTACTTGTGAGGATCCCTTTGAGGTCCCATATTATTTAGAAAAAAAAAATATTAGAAGCTAAAAAACACATAATTATTTTAAATCCAATAATTATGGAGGGCACTGTATTTGTAAATGCTAGTTTTAGATTTGGAGTGGTAAGGCAACATCTGAAAACAATGTAAACTGTTACGCAGAAGGGAACTTCCCCTTAGCCTTTAAATGTATGTGCTGAGTGATCATCACAAACCGAATGTAAATCGTAGCATTAGCATAGCATTTGCGTTCACATTAGCATTTGGCTAATGCTTACAGCGAGCATCGTCTTAAAACCTCTTGGACAACTTTTATACATACAGTTCATGGCACACAGCAATATTTACACTAAATATAGGAACACTAGATTTGACAGGATTAATTCATGCACATTAATGCTGTCAAAGTTAAAACTTTAACATTGGTGCAGCCACGATTAAATGACTGATGAAATTATTCAATTATTTTGAATATCAAGGAATCGTTTAAAGACATTGTTTACCTAAAAATGTCCAAATCCTCTTATTTTGAGCCTCTTAAGAGTAAATATTCAGATTTCTCTAGTCAGCTATGAAAACAAAATTTTAATCTTTGAATTTAATCAAAATTGGATATTTGGAAACATCCGCTTTTACTTTGAAAAAGAGTGATACTTACATAATTACATAGTATTCAGTCCAACTTTTCTCAGTGACATTTTTGGTTATAGTGCAGATTTACAGCTAAAATGTTAACAATAATAACATTATTCATACATTTAACTGATTAGTTGACTAATCACAAAATGGATTCGTTGACTTTAAAAGTAATTCTTTGCGGCAGACCCAATAGATACAGTGGGGCAAATAAGTATTAAGTCAACCACTAATTGTGCAAGTTCTCCCACTTGAAAATATTAGAGAGGCCTGTAATTGTCAACATGGGTAAACCTCAACCATGAGAGACAGAATGTGGGAAAAAACAACTAGAAAATCACATTGTTTGATTTTTAAAGAATTTATTTGCAAATCATGGTGGAAAATAAGTATTTGGTCAATACCAAAAGTTAATCCCAATACTTTGTTATGTACCCTTTGTTGGCAATAACGGAGGTCAAACATTTTCTGTAACTCTTCACAAGCTTTTCACACACTGTTGCTGGTATTTTGGCCCATTCCTCCATGCAGATCTCCTCTAAAGCGTGATGTTTTGGGGCTGTCGTTGGGCAACACGGACTTTCAACTCCCTCCTCACCCCGTGGCGTCAAAATGATAACAAGAACGCTGAGCAAAAATCCCAGAACCACACTGGGGGACCTAGAGAATGACCTACCGAGAGCTGGGACCACAGTAACAAAGGCTACTATCAGTAACACAATGCGCCGCCAGGGACTCAAATCCTGCACTGCCAGATGTGTCCCCCTGCTGAAGAAAGTACACGTCCAGGCCCGTCTGCATTTCGCTAGAGAGCATTTGGATGATCCAGAAGAGGACTGGGAGAATGTGTTATGGTCAGATGAAACTAAAATAGAACTTTTTGGTAGAAACACAGGTTCTCGTGTTTGGAGGAGAAAGAATACTGAATTGTATCCGAAGGACACTATACCCACTGTGAAGCATGGGGGTGGAAACATCATGCTTTGGGGCTGTTTTTCTGCAAAGGGACCAGGACGACTGATCTGTGGAAATGAAAAAATGAATGGGGCCATGTATCAAGAGATTTTGAGTGAAAATCTCCTTCCATCAGCAAAGGCATTAAAGATGAGACGTGGCTGGGTCTTTAAGCATGACAATGATCCCAAACACACAGCCAGGGCAACAAAGGAGTGGCTTCGTAAGAAGTATTTCAAGGTCCTCGAGTAGCCTAGCCAGTTTCCAGATCTCAACCCCATAGAAAATCTGTGGAGGGAGTTGAAAGTCTGTGTTGCCCAACGACAGCCCCAAAACATCACTGCTCTAGAGGAGATCTGCATGGAGGAATGGGCCAAAATACCAGCAACAGTGTGTGAAAAGCTTGTGAAGAGTTACAAAAACCATTTGGCCTCCATTATTGCCAACAAAGGGTACATAATAAAGTATTGGGATTAACTTTTAGGATTGACCAAATACTTATTTTCCACCATGATTTGCAAATAAATTCTTTAAAAATCAAACAATGTGATTTTCTGTTTTTTTTTTCCACATTCTGTCTCTCATAGTTGAGGTTAAACCATGTTGAAAATTACAGGCCTCTTTAATATTTTCAAGTGGGAGAACTTGCACAATTAGTGGTTGACTAAATACTTATTTGCCCCACTGTATGTATTCATGTAGTATAATAATCGTGTGAGGTTATTGTGATTAATCCTGATTAATCCCACCGTTCACAGAAAATAATTACTCTAAAGTAGAATATAGCATACGTTTTTTTTAATGGTACTGCCATATGTATGAAAAGTGTAGGGTGAAGTGTGGCATTTCTTGGGCAAACAAAATTTCTTCTGCAGTAGTTTAATAAAATATTTAGTAGTATGTAGGGCTGCAACGATTAATCGAGTAACCCAAGTAATTCGATTAGGAAAAAAAGCTTCGGATCAAATTTAGCTGCTTCGAGGACTCGTTTAATTAGAGTAGCGTTGTAATGGTTTATTTTGAAAGTGTTTGCATTTAGTTTTATTGATTTGGGTGCATACACTGCCCTCTTGTGGCATAAGTGAATACGATATAACTCATTTAACATGGCTGAACCCAGCTGCTCCCTGTTAAGACCAACATAAGCTTAAGTTTTTGTCTGAGCTAGTATGTTTTTTTTGCATTCGTAATTTGGTTTATTGGTATATTTAGCAGTTTTTTTTTTTTGGTGGGAATATTTGAATAATTTGTTAAGAACATTGTAAAAAAAAAAAAAAAAAAAAAAAAAAAAAACGTTAGCATTTTATAGCATTTAAGATAGTGGACTTTTGCTATATGTAAGTTGGCCAAATGTTTTTTTGTTGTACTTAATCATTGATTTTCTTATGCCGTTTGAAGCTAAACTGACTCAGTTATTTGAATTTTTAAATGAAAGTGCAATTCTTCATAGTGTGAAGAAACTCTTATTTTGTACTCGCATTTAATGCTCTTTTGTTAGTGCAATTTATTTTACAACGCATTAAGTGTTCCTAATCCGATTACTCGATTATTCGAACTAGCTAGTTTATAATCGATTACTAAAATAATCGATAGCTGCAGCCCTAGTAATATGTAATCGAAGCAAACATTGCCAAAGCTAGGTGCAAAGTTGTCAAGAGTTGGCCCTTAAGCACATTTTGGTCCCTCGCGAGTGATCTGTTAATCTGTTTAAACGTTACCTTCGTTCACGCTTGAGCCACATTGAGCTGCAAACTAATGATTCCTAATGACGAGCACGCTGGCAGCGGTGCGCTCTTATTGCTCGGCGTCACTGCCAAGTCTGAGGAGTTGCGGTTCACTCCGAGGACACGCCGGGTCCCATCCAAAATGAGGATTTGTTTTGTTTTCATATCAAGCAGTGAGGAAGTGGGGGTTCTGACTTACATACTGAAGTGTGTAAATCACCAATTCACGATGTTACAATATTGATTTATTGGACACCGATACGATATTTGACACAAGTGCAAAGTCTTTCATGATTCGTTTTCGATTCAAGGCCCCCCGTTCCAGTGTTTTGGTTTTTCATTCGATCATTCCTTAACCAACTGACTTATCGATTCAGATCGATATATTGTAGGATTATAAATCAAAGTGCCATGATTCAATTTTGGGGCGATTCAAGAAGTTTTGCATTTTATTGGATCATTGCTTAACCTATCAATGTCTTGATCCAGATTGATGCGGGTGTAAATCACCAATTTCAAGAAAACAAGGTACGATATCGGTCCTTTGGACACAATAAAGTATTTGCCGATATTACAAAATCTGCCACGATTCAATTTCGGTCTGATTCAAGGGCCTCCAATGTTTTGTGTTTCGATTGATTTCATGAGATTGTTGCTTACCCCATCTATGTATCGATCCAGATCAATGTTTCGTTAGACCCCTAGTTTTTTGAGTTAATGTTGAAGACTGGCAGAGCAGTCCTGCAAGGCGAATCTAACGCTTCTTTGAAGGTATAACCCGTTTGCTTCAAGCGCCGGCCAGTCTTGCACGAGGCGTCATGCTGCTCATGCCCAAGAAGTGGATGAGGAGATGATCGTGTTTGTGTTTTCACTGGGGAACATGAGGAGACTTCAATCCAATGTTCCAGGAAACACAAAGCTCAAGATCACAAGCGTCCCCTCCGATGAGTCCGTGGTAATCCCGGCCGCATCGGAGCGTCATCCATTTATCCTTCGCGCGTTCTTTCATCCAGCTCGACCCCTCTCCGTCCTCACCCCGAGGGAGCCCCGGTGGAGTCCACCTCCACGTGTGTGCGAGGGGAAGAAGGCCCGTGAAAGCCGATTGCGTTTTAATAAAGTTTATTATCTGCGGGGAGCTAATCCTCAAGGGTAATCTCTCCCCCAAAAGGAAAGCTGGATTATTCACTTGCTTTAATCCCAATGAAATTGTTAGGATTTAGCCTGTACTGCACAGCAGATGGCAACAGGCTTTTTCCTTCAACCTTGTGATGATTTAACCCCCCTCACCTCCCACTGCTCCCTCATTTCGACATGGAACGCCCTGCTGTTTCTTGCCCCCACTCCTCAAAACAACCTCTTTTAAACTCAATTCACTACCATTGAACATTTGAAAGCGACAGACATACAATCAATTACACTGTAAAAAATAAAGTTAGCCGCATTAAAAATTTCAAGTCAAACTATTCTACTTGCATATAAAAGTTTTGATGCAAGTTATTGCTAGCTGAATTGATGTCAAGTAGGCAGAATTTAATATTTTAAGTAAACTGGATTTATATTAACTTTTTCATGCACGAATTACAAAATTGTTAAACTCTTACAGGGCCCACATTTATCTCAATGGCTGCCATTGACGGCGCTAGACCATAGGCGGAGTTTGACTTTTGTGGGGGGAGGGGCAAAACATGTTGATGACTCCGAAATGCAGAGTCAGCAATAAAATTAACTTACTATATATACACACATACACATTATATATATATGGCGGAAAACACAGACGACTGAAAAAGCAGTTTCTGCTCTTGCAACCCTCTATAAAATAAACTGCTGAATTTTAAGCCAAAAGAACTGTTGTGTTTGATAGAACCATATGTCTATATGCTGCCATAGCAGATCCATGGCATATTAAGCCCCGGAGGTATTTTTAATTGGTCCCTTTTACCTTGGAACCCCCCGTTTACAGACGTCGCGCAACCGCTTTTGTTTCAACCCAGCCATAAAAAGGTAAGTAATTATATTGATCATTCAAAATGTCTGTCATTTTTAGTTTAGAATCATTATTCGATGTCCAATATTTCATTAAAAAAAAAAAAAAAAAAAAAAAAAAAAGACTAACATTATTCACTCGCATATTTTAAACTTTTAAACAAATTACGTCAGAATGAAAAAATTTGTGTCTGTAAAAAAGTCACGGATATCTGTCTCATAACTATCGCTTAATTGTATTTTTTTTGTTACTTTCGCATTTTCCCCAATATGTTACATGATAAATAACCGATCCAAAAAAAAAAAAAAAAAAAAAAAAAAAAAAAAGTTTGAAAGGGTAAATATATGAAAAAAAAAAACATCTCAACCACTCCTTGATGTCTGCGATTTCTGCATCACGAGATGTACAAGAAAAAAACCTACTTTACAATGTTACTTTGGGCTGTAACCACCAGAGTGTATTTGTCTTTATTAATTATTTCATTAATTTAGCTTTTATTACCATTAAATTTAAATTCCAAGTTAGCATAACCTATGTGTTTAAAGTAAGCACAACTTACTTTGAAAAGTTGTGTATACATAATGTTAAAGAGAATTATAATACTAAGGGGCTGTGGGATATCAATCGAACTGTTATGTGGCAAGATAACAAATATTAATAAAGTTAACAAAAAAATAAATCACATTCATGAGCAATTATCGAAAATAGATAGAAAATTACGAACATTTCCGAAAGTATTCCGGAAACAGCCGAATGGGGCGGAGACGTCATAACAAGGAAACAATAGGTCGAGGCAGGTGCCATCGTTGTTCATCGACGAGAGAGTTGCGTTCGTGTTTCATCAAAAAAATCGCTAAAATGGTTCAAACCTGTCATGCTATGTGGTGTACAAATAGCCATCTGTCGCAATGTAGTACCCATGAGTTCCCGAACGCGAGAAAAAGAGCTGGACTACGCAGACAATGAGTAAAGTTCGTCAGTGCTAAGAGGGCTAATTTTGCAGACCCAGCCTCCGGCACGGTTTTGTGTGGTGCGCATTTTACTCCTGAAAGCTATACGAACTATGGACAAATTAAATCAGGTTTTGCTAAGAAATTGCTGCTGAAAGCAGATGCGGTGTCACCCATACACGCGCAGCAACCTAAATGTTCCGAGATATCAAGAAAGAGGATGATGACTGGCACTGATGAGACCACCCCACCACCCCAGGCTAAGCAAAGGAGGGGAGCAGCCAAGCTCGAAATGGCCAGAGTGACTAATCTTTTATAATAAAAAACATATCACGCATTGGATATAGGACTGGACACATGTATAAATTATCGCTCGTAAAATATATACAACGAATTCTCTAATCCCATTAATATTTGTGTCTGTTGGCAGAGCGAAAACCTATGATAGCACAATAAATGATAATTATTCTATACATTACTCTATTCTGCAGTTACAGTGTATCAGCTTCACAAAAAGAAA
Source organism: Corythoichthys intestinalis (assembly GCF_030265065.1). Lineage (NCBI taxonomy): Eukaryota > Metazoa > Chordata > Actinopteri > Syngnathiformes > Syngnathidae > Corythoichthys > Corythoichthys intestinalis. The sequence goes on from NC_080401.1 coordinate 36,214,202, forward strand.
TGCAAAACAAACCATTCTGTGTTTCCCACACGATCTGTTGCCGGTGTTTCATCAGTGTGATTGCTCCCCTCAATGTCCGTTTCATTAGGCTGCATTGGCTTTCCGGGATCTCGGGCGCCGGTCGTTTAAGCTTGACAATCGATCCAAATTTCTATCATTTTCTTGGTGTTGCGATGTGTGTAATTACACGAAGTGGCACGATATGAATCCAAAAGGCATGCGTTTGTGGATAAATGATGGAATATTAGCATTTCCCCAGGTGTTGTAATACCCTTTAACAAAACTTTTTTAAGTACTGGTTAGCCATAAATTACATGCCCCACAATTCAAGTTTGCACAGCTTGGTGTTAACTTGATGAATTACGAATACTCAAAATTCTTAAAAACATTGAAACTTTTGTACTTACTTCAATTGTTAAGTTAGCAAAATTTATTGGAAGGTTTATTTTTTTACAGAACAATGGCAGCCAATGAGTTACTGTATTTTACGGATTATAAATGACGATATTTTTCCCCCCATAGTTTGACTGGATCTGCGACTTTTACTCAGCTGTGATGTTATGTCACCCCAGACATACAAAATTGTGCGTTTTTCTTTTTTTGTCTGATGTGATTTATGCAAGTACAAAAAATTATATTAATCAGGTATGGAATGACAAAAATATGACAATTAATGGATTTGTCAGCTTAAGCAAAATGGAAAATGTGAATACGAAGGCAAATTATCTTTATATTGTAGTAAATGCATATACACTGCTATGTGAGGGTGTTTATAACACAATACATCACTATTGTACAGGGTTAGGAAATGGGTGTTTTTATCTCCTTAGGATATATTACAAATTTAATCTGCTGTTGTATGATATAATGGAATACATAAGTATTTCTTCCAAATTTTTTTTTTTAAAAAGATGGTAAACTGAACTAAATAACTCTTTGATGTATATTTTCTTTAAAAAAGTTTCAACTCCTTGATGCCTTAATTTACATATCTAACCATTTTCAACACAGTTTATTTTTGTCTGGGTCGCGGAAGCCAATCCATTTGACTTTGGGCGATAGGCAGACTACACTCTAAACTGGTCACCAGTCGGTCATAAGGCACACAGACAGACAACCATGCACACCGCCACTAAGAGGGAATCGATTCTACGCTACCCGCGCCAAGGGTACCGCTACCACATCAGCAACCTACCTGAATTTACATTTAACAAAAAATGGCGGAATACGTAAGTACACAAAAATGCTATTGATAAAAATATAAATGTAGAAAATCAAAATGAAACTTATACTTATAGAAACGTATAATAAACTGCTGTATTTTAAGCCAAAGAACTGCTGTGTTTGATAGAACAATATGTCTATATGCTGCCATAGCAGTTTCATGGCGCATTAAGCCCCAAAACTATTTTTAATTTGTCCATTGTACCCTGGAGACCGCCGTTTACAGTCACTGCGCAACTGCTTTTGTTTCAACCCAGCCATTAAAAGAATTATATTACTGGAAATGTCTATAATTTTTCTCTAAAAATCATTAATTGATGTCTAATATTTAGTTAAAAAAAAAAAAAATCATAAAATTATTCAGTCGCATATTTTAAACTTTTAAACAAATTCCGTCACAATGAAAAAAATATGGTCTGTAAATAGGTCACAAATATCTACTTCATAACAATCGTAATAATTGTATTTTTTGTTACTGTCGCGTTTTCCCCGAAATTTTAGGTGATAATCGATCCAAACAAAGGAAAAAAAAAAAAAAAAAAAAAAAAAAAAACGTTTAAAAAGGTAAATATTTGAAAAAGAAAATCTTGACCACTCCTTAATGTCTGCGATTTCTGCATTGTGACCCTTGTCATATTACAGTGTTTCACCCATAAAATCCCCAAAAGGTCCAGCTGTGGCCATTCACAGCTGTGTCTTGACACTTGGTGAGACATGCCACACAAGTTTTTGGACCGAAACAAGGTAAGTAATTGTTAATATCTCGTCAAAATCATGGCGTCTTTAAATATGCTCTTATGCTCTCACCTTGAGTTAGGGTTGAATTTTTTTTTTTTTTTTTTTAAATGCCCTCCTGTTCAAAATTTTTTCTTCTTGAGATTTTAAGATTTCCAATGATGTATCACACATGCATATTGGCCAAATTGGGGGTCATAGAGTGGAACTTCAAGTCACCCGAGTGTTTTCTGCCATAGCTAAAAGTGAGGAAATCAAAATTGGAAAAAAAAAAAGATTAAAAATATTAGGAAATAAAAAATATATATTTAAAAAATGAATGTATTAAATGCCTTTATTTTTAATTTTAAAGTTATTTTCTGTATTCTTCTATTTTTACTTCCATTTTTCAATTGAATAATTATTACTTTTCTCTGCTTATGTAGTCCCCCAATGCTTTTTGATGTAAACAGGTAGTCCCTAGGTTACGAAAGTTCCGTTCTTGCGCTGGCGACATAACCTGAATTTCCGGAAGTCGGAATTAACCCTTTGTAAAAAAAAAAAAAAAAAAAAAAAGGCGAAAAAGGCGCTGTAGGAAGGAGAGGCTGGGGGGGGGGGGGGGATATCATGGCAGCTCAGGTCAACAGCATCGCCTCTCTCAAAACAAGCCCGCTGTCCGAACTGAATTATAACGGCTCGGGACTCGCAAGAGGAGTCAGCGCCAGGTTGAAAGCAGCAGTAGCCTCAGGAGAACAAGTAAATGGGATCTGAAGGCGGTTCTCCCGGTCGAAAGCAACTGCAGGACGGCAACGGCGCTGCTCAGGGGAGGAGGGGATCCTGACGTGAAGAACGGCAACAAGGTATTGTTTACGGGACTGAAAAAAACAAAACAAAAAACAAAACAAAAAAACGACTGGAGACTAAATGCCGGACTCTCAGGCGTCATAAAGTCCAAATCACTTAAGTCAGTTACTACGTCCCAACCCGGGGACTACCTGTATTTGTTGAATATAAATTCAGGCGCCAATTCAATTTCTGTTTTGGAGTTCTGTTAAATCAATCCTCAGGTGTGACTTATATTCCGAATAATACGGTAACAATGCCAAACATTGACTGCTTCACCTTCACAAATACAGCATCCATGTTGACGACTCAGAATTGCGACGTAACCATCTCAGATGTGACGTATGTATGTAGGCACTGCAAGACAAATGGATCATGATTTGAGCGCTTACAGTTTGCCATGCAGTTTACTTGTGGAATAAAAAAGTACTCACTTTAACTGCGTATCAATTTGTAATTCAAGAACAGTGGCAAGGATTTCAGATTCAAACAAATATATACTTTTATAACTTCAGACAGAATAAAATACTCATTGACATCAATAGACGCCCAATTCATTCTAACTGGGAGGCCTTTCCCAGGAAAAATGGATTAGATGTCTATCGCCGTCAATCGCAGTCAAATCATAAAACTAAGGAATATCTTTTTTCTAATTTAAAAAAATATGACAGAATCACAGCAGTAAAATGTCCACGACAAAAAGAAAAAAAATGTTCTCCTTCATTCACACCAGCTCCGCTGATGAAAATAAACATTCATATGCACCAATTGTGTCTCACAACCGGATCAGGGCAGTGACACTTTGGCCCGCCGTAGACGCAGGCGTGTTTTAAAGAAGATGTACATGGCGAGGAGACACGTGGACGACATGAAATAGAGGATGACGCACAAGCTGACGTCTACTTTAGAGAAGCCGATGCTTAGCATGGACATCCAGCGGGCTCTCCGGGCCAACCCGCCGTCGTCTGATAAATCTCGTTCGTCAGAAGCCACGTTCGGGTCAATGAGCACCGCACCCAGCCTGGAGTCTCGTTCCTCCCGGTTCCTCTGCAGGGTGCGTCGCTTAACCCGGCTGGACGTGGCCACTTGCGCAGCTTTGGCCTTGAAGTGCCGGTTGACAACGGAGTCCAGGTCCACGATGTCCTCCCGCACTTCTCGCGGCTTCATCCCCACGATGCTCGGCCGCCGGATCATCTGTCGTCGATCGCCGTCAGGCTCGAGGGCCTTACCGGCTTCTTCATCTTCGTCTGCCACTTCCTCCTCTTCCTTCTGAGCAGCAATATTGGGAGCGTTCGCCTTCTCTAAAGCTTCCCTTTCGATGCGCTTCTGAGCCTCTGTTTGCAGCAAGCTAGCGTGTTTCAGCTTCTGCTTGGCCAGAACCTCACTTTCGTCCTCCAGGTAGTCTGATGAGGCAAACAAGAAAAATGTGTATGTCATTTTGAGTTAGTAAAGACGGCACAGTTGTCAAATAGGGCTGCAGCTATCTATTATTTATAGGGCTGTCAAATTTATCACGTTAACGGGCGGTAATTAACGTTTTTAATTAATCGCATCAAAATATTTGAAGCAATTAACGCATGCACGGAACGACCTGTTCATGCGTTGCCTCAAATGGTTTCCAATGACGCCGTTTTAGCACATTGAGAGCGAAAAGGCAGAGAAATGCGAGCGGACACAGGCGTTCATTAGACCGCGCTCTTTACTGGCTTAAGCTTTGGGAGCTACTACTAACAGTCATGGTTGCCCAACTTCCCATCATGCATTTGGGCGGAGCAAGAGATAATCTTTTTCTTAACACGCTTAATAGAACACAACACAGAACATATTGTATACCATTTGCAGCCACTACTAACAGTCCAACTTCCCATCATGCATTTGGGCAGAGCAGGAGACGTTCTTTTTTTTTTAACACGCCTAATTGATACTGTATACCATTTGCAGCCACCATTGACAGTCATGGTTGCCCAACTTCCCATCATGCATTTTGGGCAGAGTAGGAGACGTTCTTTTTCTTAACACGCCAAATTGAACACAACACAGAACATACTGTATACCATTTGAAGCCACCACTGACAGTCATGGTTGCCCAACTTCCAATCATGCATTTGGGCGGAACAGTTAAGTCGCTATAGTATCATTTAGTGAAAGCACAACAAAAATAATATTCCTATCTCTCAAAAAAATAATGTTAAAAAAAAAAGAGCCCTTAATGCAAAGAGAACTGGCATTCCCAATCAAAATAGCTATACAAAATACACATAAAACTTACACAGACTTTGCCTTGGCAAGATCTCTAATTAATTTAAAACTCGCCATTGACACCTTGTGGTTTATTTCAATCACTACCTTACGTTAGGGTTGTTCCGATCATGTTTTTTTGCTCCCGATCCGATCCCGATCATTTTAGTTTGAGTATCTGCTGATCACGATATTTCCCGATCCAATTGCTTTTTTTTGCTCCCGATTCAATTCCAATCATTCCCGATAATTTTTAATATACATTTTGGCAATGCATTAAGAAAAAAATGAATAAAACTCGGACGAATATATACATTCAACATACAGTACATAAGTACTGTATTTGTTTATTATGACAATAAATCCTCAAGATGGCATTTACATTATTAACATTCTTTCTGTGAGAGGGATCCACGGACAGAAAGACTTGTAATTCTTAAAGGATAAATGTGACTTTGTATATTGTGACAAAATATTGTCATCTAGTGTATTTGTTGAGCTTTCAGTAAATTATACTATAGCAATTTAACTGTTCTGCCCAAATGCATGATGGGAAGTGGAACCATGACTGCGCGTAGTGGCACCAATTGATATATCTTCTCTGCGTTGGGAAATAACTAGGGTTGTTCCGATCATGTTTTTTTGCTCCCGATCTGATTCCGATCGTTTTAGTTTGAGTATCTGCCGATCCCAATATTTCCCGATCCGATTTATTTTTTTTTGCTCCCGATTCAATTCCAATCATTCCCGATAATTTTTCCCGATCATATACATTTTGGCAATGCATTAAGAAAGAAATGAATAAAACTCGGACGAATATACACATTCAACATACAGTACATAAGTACTGTATTTGTTTATTATGACAATAAATCCTCAAGATGGCATTTACATTATTAACATTCTTTCTGTGAGAGGGATCCACGGACAGAAAGACTTGTAATTCTTAAAGGATAAATGTGACTTTGTATATTGTGACAAAATATTGTCATCTAGTGTATTTGTTGAGCTTTCAGTAAATTATACTATAGCAATTTAACTGTTCTGCCCAAATGCATGATGGGAAGTGGAACCATGACTGCGCGTAGTGGCACCAATTGATATATCTTCTCTGCGTTGGGAAATAACTAGGGTTGTTCCGATCATGTTTTTTTGCTCCCGATCTGATTCCGATCGTTTTAGTTTGAGTATCTGCCGATCCCAATATTTCCCGATCCGATTTATTTTTTTTTGCTCCCGATTCAATTCCAATCATTCCCGATAATTTTTCCCGATCATATACATTTTGGCAATGCATTAAGAAAGAAATGAATAAAACTCGGACGAATATACACATTCAACATACAGTACATAAGTACTGTATTTGTTTATTATGACAATAAATCCTCAAGAAGGCATTTACATGATTAAAATTTCTCTCTGAGAGAGGGATCCACGGATAGAAAGACTTGTAATTCTTAAAGGATAAATGTGACTTTGTATATTGTGACTAAATATTGCCATCTAGTGTATTTGTTGCGCTTTCAGTAATTGATACTGTAGCCATTTAACTGTTCTCCCCAAATGCATGATGGGAAGTGCAACCATGACTGTGCGTAGTGACACCAATTGATATATCTTCTCTGCGTTGAGAAATAACATATGGTGTTAAAAAAAAGACCAACTACTACCTTTCTTCCCCACATTGCTTCACACGAAATTTTTAATTGTTGAGAGGGGGATTTTAAGGCTTTAGCCAATTAAATAAAGGCTCCAAAGACTGCCTAAATTCACTCTACTCAATTTACACTGCCTTTCAGCTCTATATATAGGTAAAACGGCGCCTTTATAGATTGAACGCGACAATGCGTGAGTGGTTCGTGCAGCGCATGCGTTAATTGCATTAAATATTTTAACGTGATTAATTTTTTAAAAATTTATTACCGCCGTTAACGCGATAAATTTGACAGTCCTACTAAGACTCTGGATGAGTGTAAGACATTTTGTCTGTAACGTGAAATACAATTAGAAAACGATTTAATTGAAAAATATATATATATGTATTAAAAAAAGGCATGTCCGATATTTTTTTGCCGATTCCAATACTTTGAAAATGACATGATCGGACCCGATCGATCGGGATGCTGATCGATCGGGACATCTTTAGAAATAACATAGGGTGTTAAGAAAAAAGATCAACTACTACCTTGCTTCCCCACATTGCTCTCCACGATATTTCTGATTGTTGAGAGAGGGACTGTAAGGCTTTAGCTAATTAAAAAAATGCGCCAAAATTCACTTTACTCATTTTACGCTGCCTTTTAGCTCTATATATAGGTAAAACGGCGCCATAATAACTTGAACGCGACAATGCGTGAGTACGTCGTGCAACGCATGCGTTAATTGCTTTAAATATATTAACGTGATTAATTTAAAAAAAAATAATTACCGCCGTTAACGCGATAAATTTGATAGCCCTACTTTAAGCCAAAACTAAAGACTCTGGATGAGTGTAAGGCATTTTGTCTGTAACGTTAAATACAAATAGAAGACGATTTAATTAAAAATACATATATATTAAAAAAAAGGCATGTCCGATATTTTTTTGCCGACTCCGATACTTTGAAAATGATGTGATCGGACCCACACTGTGGAAAAACGGCAGGGAGCCCGATGTGACATCAACGCTCGGCGAGGTCAACAATTGCGAGCTACTGGTTTTATTTTTTGATTGAAAATTTTAAAAAATTTATTACAACGAAAACATTGAGGGGTTTTAATATAAAATTACTATAACTTGTACTCAAAAGTATCTTTTAAGAACTACAAGTCTTTCTATCCGTAGATCTCTTTAACAGAAAGAATGTTATTAATGTTAATGCCATCTTGTGGATTTATTGTTATAATAAACAAATACAGTACTTATGTACAGTATGTGGAATGTTTATGTCCGTCTTGTGTCGTATCTTTCAATTCCAACTATAATTTACAGAAAAATATGGCATATTTTAGAGATGGTTTGAATTGTGATTAATTTATTTTTAAGCTGTGATTAACACGATTAAAAATTTTAATCGTTTGACAGCCCTAATTATCTAAATAATCGATTAATCTATCAGATTAGGAACATTTAATGGGCTGCAGAATAAATTTTAGAAGATGTAAAACAAAGGTTTGCTAAGATTGCACTTTCATTACTGTAGTCCTCAATGAAAGATTTTTTCACACCTGTGAGGATGCCTTCCGCAGAGTAGTATTTCTGAAGGAAGAGCAGAACCTGCTGCGTATTCCACTTGTGCTCCCCGTTGTCCTTCACCGTGTGGCAGTCTGCACACAAGTCAGGTGGAGGCCACTGGATCTTTGGAAATTTGGGGTCCTCGCTTAAAGCGCCTGAAAGGAAGGGACGAGAATTTCATAAAAGTCGATTTTTGACATTATTTATCATGCCTAACTAGTTTTATCAGTATTGAGAAAGCAAGCAACAAGCACAAGGTCACGGTGAGTGGTTACACGCTTTGATTTGAGGACATGAGTGCTTTGAGGACTGGATGCAATCTGTGTTGAAGCCATTTCATCTTGTCACAGCCACCATAAATCTTAGGGCCTATATGCATACGTGCATGTAGGTCTTTTAAGAGTGTGTATGTAAATCACCTGTCTGTGTCTGTGTGCATGTAATCTACCGATTGATATTGGTGTGTGTGTGTGTGTGTGTGTGCGTGTCTGGCAATGATCAATGGGCTTCAGGGATGTCCCGGTGGGAGGGGTGCTGAGATAATAGATGTGACCAAAGTGGACAGCTTCCCCACTCCCACACACGCGCCCTTGTTGAGAGGCAGCAGACCTCACTGGAGCCGACCACCTGTCTGGTCCCCTCGTAGCGCTTTGAAAGTGAAGTCCAATCTTCAAATTGAACATGAGAGGAAGAGAAGCTTCAGAGGGGACGCATACAACTAATGATTTTTTTTTTTAAAGTGTTTTTTAAACACCTTTTTTAATTTGGCAGTTACAACGGCACACAAATTTGTTCTTGCGTATTCATAGACATTTTGGTTGGAAAGAGAAAGGACGCATGCAATGTCCTAACTGGAAAATATTGTCAAAACTATTATACTGTAATTTTCGCACTATAAGGTGCACCTGACTATAAGCCACCACCCACCAAATTTGACATGAAAATGACATTTGTTCATAGATAAGCCGCACTGGACTTTTAACTACAGCTGTCCTCAGTGTATTAAGGGATATTTACACCACAAGACTTTAACCGGTAACACTTCCTTTGACGGGGGCATCATATGTCATAAGACCAAATGAACCACCATGAAGCTTTGAACCAACTGGCTGCAAAGCTTCATTGTTTCAAGAAGCTTCATTTGGCTATCCCTGCTCCGTTGGGGGAAACAGTCAACCTCTGCTGCCACCTGCTGTCAACACTTGTTGTCCAACATGCCTCCTATCATGCATTGCAGCGCTACAGATGTAAATAACCATCAAAATTCATGTTCTGTGCAAATTATTTCTTCAGTTACTGTTCCGGTTGTTTCATTACTTGCTAGTTATGGTATTAGGTATCTCTTTATTTGAAAGAGCTGCCATAAGACTGTCATTAGACATTCATAATTATGAGACGACACTGTCATGATCATTAATGAATGCTTACAACAGATGTCATTGAGTGTTATCCGGCACATTATCTCACTTTTGAATGGATGTAAAAGAGCCGAGCTGGACATAATTGGAGTTAGTGACATAATTTGCCGGGTGACACTTAATGACATCTGTCATAAGCATTCAGTAATGCCCGTGATGGTGTCATGTCGTAATTAATGACAATCTAATCTTATGACACCGCTGTCAGATAAAGTGTAAAGTATTAACCCAAATAAATCAACAAATAGGCCGCAATGGACTATAAGCCGCAGGATTCAAAATGAAGGAAAAAAGTAGCATCTTATTGTCTGAAAATTACGGTACATTTGTCTAAATGTGCTTGGATCTTATTATAAGGCCCACTAGTGTGTCAACGTAGTGCATTTGTCAGTTATTGTTTAACACTGAAATTGTTTAATTAATTAATTATGTTTTGTCATATTTAAGGGTTTGATGAATGACGATTGTGTGTCTTGACCGCTTTTCTGGAGAAGTAGAAAACAGTTGAGCGCCAATAAACACAGGTTGGGGGTCATTAAATACAACCAGAATTTGTACTTAAGGCGAATTTTGAGTGTGTCTTTGAGTCCAAAAAACTAAAGAAGTCAGTTTAGCATGAAACCTTCAGGCTTCTGCTGAAAAGCATAAATCGCATCATCCACAGAATTGTTGTATATCGCCATATATTTGATGATTTACACCCTAATACATATCTGTAAACAACAACTTCCTGACAAATACGTACATATAAAGGTATAAAAATCAATGAATCCCTAACTTTAAGTAAACAAACCTATACATAGTGTACAGAATCCAGTAATATATTGCACATTGTCACCTTAAGGCACTGTCAATTTACACCCACCACACTCGCCAACACCCTTTCCCCTCTGCTGCTCAGTGTGAATCTCAATCACATGCATGTGTGTATGGACTCTGCATATGCTGCTTTACATAAAAGATACATTCATTTTCTGTCCTGGATGTGCTGTAGCCTGTGGAGTGTGGTAGAGGTGGGAGGGGTTTTTATACATTTCAGCAGGCAGATGAGAGGGAACGCACATGCATGCACGCTCCCCTCATTCTAATCAGTTTGCCAGGTTTGTGGCCAGGGTGACTTTAGCCATAGCAGCCATATTGAGATTGCCACCGTGGCCTGTCATCAGTGTTCATGCATACATATTCATGAGGTGTAAATACCTATTGTTCGGGTTCGAAGTGAATCACATTTTGGTGCCATTGCCAGCGATAGATGTCCAATTCCATTTGACCGGGACGGGGCTGGCAGCGAATGATCGCAGATTATTAGTGTCTGATTTATATCATATTTGTAGCACTTTGGAGGCCATTTCTTCCTACCATGTTTGACGACGATGCGCTTCATAGTAGATAACTGTGAAGAGGCTCAAAGACGATTTGGATAACTTTTAGCTCAACGGTGTCTTTAACCCTTTCAAGGACAGCGGTCACTACATCATTTAAGAAGTTATCATTATATGAACTCATTCACTCTCAGCCCAGTTCATAGAGTATGCGTTTTGGTAGACTGTAAAAGAAGGAAATTGATATTGACCATTCCATTGCTTCCAACCCCTCCCAGTGAAAATAAATTGCATGTCTACTTCTGTCAATGGCAGCCAAAGAGTGAAGTTATGTGAGGTCAGGGCATTTATAAAACTAAACAATAAATAATCAAAATACCCAGAGCAATATTTGCATAGGCCACATTTTATTTGAATTTGTCTTTATTCTTCTTTATTTCATCTAATTTTTAAAATTCTATTTATGAAGATGTATATATTATTATTACTGATGTTTTTAGTTTAAATTATGTTAATGATGATTTTTTTTTTTTTTCCCGAAATGGATCATTCACTTTAAAATAATCTGTATTTAAATATTTTTCTATTGCATCGCAAAATACATACTGACAACACTAATACAGTGGTACTTCGAGATACAAAGTTAATTCGTTCCAGGACCTTGTTTGTTTATCGAAATGGTCATATGTTTAGCAGGATTTTGCAATAAGAATACATTATAATTCCATTAATTCATTCCACAGGCCGAAAACCTACAATAAATCCCTAATAAATGCTGCTGGTGTTATTGTAAATAGAAATTACACAGACCAAAACAAATAAATTATGAAAATTGGATTAATAATATAATAATAGTAGTAATAATAATACCTGTAATAATGTAACGAATCGGGTTGTAATTTGTCGTGTTTTGCGTAGTGGACCTGAACGCACCGTGTGGCTGACTTGACAGAGTGAGAGAGGACATTTTACTTTCACTTTGTTCATCTGTGGCAGACAGTAAGCATGTTGTGTTGCACAAGCTCTCAAATAAATGATTAAAAACTAGGGTTGGGAATCTCTAGCATGAAGCCGATTCGATATGTACACAGGTTACGATTCGATTAAAAAAACGATACATTTTTAAGGCCGAGCGATTCGATTCAGTTTAAGAGCGATATGGTTCGATACAGATTAAAAAACGATACGATAGTAAACATTTGTTGTGTGTGTTCGTACAGTATTTTAAACATATAAAAAAAAAACACATTTCTAATAGCAAAATTAAACAACAAAATTTCATACCAATGTTATGTTTTATTTTTTTAATGAAAAAAAAAAAAGGCTTACTATATGACCGTCATTTTGTTGGATGGGATTGATAATAAAATAAAACTCCAGTGACAGACAACAATAAAGTGCAGTAATTCAATTACTGTATTTCCTGGTGTTTTGAACAAAAGAGGTAAGTCATTTAAGTGCAAACTTTCAATGTAAACATCTTAAAACAAAAAATATTAATTTCTAGGGCTGGGCGATATGGCCTTAAACATGTATCACGATAAATTGAGCAGATTTATCTCGATAACGATAAATGACGATAAATTCGCCCAAGCGTACTGTTATATAATTTGAAAATCTGAATCAATGCATGAAATACAGATTAACTGTTTCTTGTTGATTTATTTACCAGCATTCAATTTCATATACTGTATTTAACAATTGTACATGCAGTCTAAACATTAAGTTTATAAAAATGTAATGTAAGCAATAAGTATTCAAGTATGAACATTTATAACAGCGTGTATGACTTGAACAATGTACATTATCAAAATCAATATGCCTGTGCAATCATGTCATTGTAACACAAATGACTTGCAGCTTGAACAGTACACTTCAAAAAGACAACTTATTGTTAATGGCTGCTGTGACATAATTATTAAATACAAGTGTTTACATTATGGTTTCAGGGTCCCCCCCAGTGCATTTTTTAATAAATGCACGCACAAATGAACCCCCAAACAAACAGAGAGAGACACACACACATTAAAGCTATATTGATCTTCTTCAAATGAAACGCTTAAGATTTTATGATAGCAATAATGACACAGAAATAAGCACATACAGAAAAATAGCTGGGGCCATTTCTCGGTCATTATAAATTTCGCCGTTGGATTGTACTTTAAGCTGAATGCTTTACCATCACAAAAGCTATCAAAGAATCACACACAGACAGATACAAAATAATGCCACATAGTAATTGCTAGATGCAGTCCGTGCCCAATCCACTCATTAAGTTCAGCCGTTTCGACAAGTTAGAGCCGCTATCCGACTACATCACGTTCATTTGTAGCGTTAGCCGCTAGCTAGCGTTAGCCTGGCTACCAGTAGAAAGCACTGAAAGCACCATCTCCGGAAATCGTGAGAACAGCAGGGAGGACAGCGGGTGAAAGCCCGTCTGGATGCCACCAAGAGTCTACTAAATGTCGGTTAAAAGTTTGGTGAACCTCCCTTAAGCCACACTCCATCACGTTTTGTTTGTAGCGTTAGCTGCTAGCGTTAGCTTACTGGGCTTTGTTTGATTGGCTCCTTGATGATCACGTGACTCCCTACGTAAGCCCATTGATTGTTTCTTAAAGGGGAATGAACATAGACGAACAACACAGAATCAAAGCGGGATGAAAAGACTATGTTTTCTTGTTTTATTAATTTACCGAATTTACCGACATGGTCAAAATTACGTCGGTCATCGTTAAGAATTTCGGTGACGGTAAATTTTCGGTTTACCGCCCTGCTCTAATATGCAGCAGCTCTAGAAAAAAAGAATTAAACCTGCTAGTATTATCATAAATAAATACTAAATTATGCTTTACCACTGGTATAATTGAGGGAATAAAAATATGGCATTTTAGACAGATAGGTCACTAATCATTACTTTAACCTTATACACAGCAAAGTCTTTCACTTATGCCTGTGCTTCTACATTTTTTTATTCCTCATCACTGTCCATATCTTTTTTGAAGGGCAGATTTTTTTTGTGGAAGATCAACTAATCCACATGTTCATGTTTAAGTAGACTGGGTTTCGTGGAAACAAAATCTCCAGAGAGTCGCGCTGCCCTTTCCACCATTGTAGTGGGTTCTTTTTCAGGGTTAAAAACTCACGATCTCTGTACCGCTCCACACTTCACACAAGCTTTGTCCCATATGAACAGATCTGGCTCCCTGCATCACTTGAAAGTCCGACTTTTGTTTTCCTGGGTGCGTTGAAAATCAATTGCTGCACGTCGCTGCCTTCTGTGCTCAAACTGTTCATTGTTTTAGCATGTTGCTTCGTTGCCACTACTAGTTTCGTTTTGGGTTGTGAAGTAAACGCTACGGAGCGTGCGTTACAGTGGTTTTGTTAGCTCTCGCGTTATGATACGCCCATGACGATCGGGTAATGACGGCGACTAGTAGCGGTTCTGCCGAAATGCATGGGAAGTTGAGGCAACCACGACTGTGAGTGGTGCTTGTCCATATCATATGCGTGCGGTCTCAAGCTAAGTGCGTTGTGTGATGAATGACACAAGTGCAGCATGTGAAGTCAAAGCTAAATTATTATCATATTAAGCATTGCATTGACCTAGGCATTAGAAGCCGATTCTTGTGCTCGCAATAGCCGAATTCTATCTCTACTATCGGTTCATTGAATATTTAAAGTGCCTGTGACACGAAAAAGCATGTTTATTTCATAATACACGCGGTATTTTATGCTCCTGAATGATATGGACCGCTTGGATGTGTGTGGAAGCGATCGCTATATTTATTTAGTTTTTTTAATCCCGCGCCAGGAAAATGAGTGACTTCCGGCTTCGGTCTTGCATTGAGGAGGAGGGCGCTGTGACGTGTACGGTAGAAGACGTCCTCTTCACGCTACAGTGTACTGTTGTGTATGAGGACGAAGGATTCAACTGATTTTGCGGATTAATATGTTTATTTTTCACATCACGCCAGCCAAACGGCTGCAGAAAAATCATTCTGTATGAGGGAGAGGCGTATGCGCCTTTTTGGAGTTTCAAAAGGTTCCCATTCACCGTGGATATTTACTGTGGGACCATTGGACTTACGAGGAAGTGAGTAAACATCTTGTTTTGTATTATGTCAAATACGAATACAGCGATTACAAAGTAAACACTACAAACTTCCTTTAAATGAAGGACTACTTACGTTTGATCATTGATAGGCATGTAAAAAGCTCTCCTAATGCATTAGCAGCAGCACGTTAGCTGCGTTAGCTCCAGCCACCCTCCTCCGGGGAACGAACTGTAAATTGCTCTCCGCCGGGCGGTTTGCCGATCCGCTAAGACATTCGACAACCGGGTCGTCATGTCAAATAATCCAGGATAGCTTTGTGTGATTTTCCGCTTTGAAGACTTTGAAACATCACTCGGTTCGGGTTAGCATGTCGGCTAGCTGTCACTCCTTCTGGTTTGTTTACATTCTCCGAAGCCAGGGAAGGGAAATGACATATGTCCGATTTAGGTGTCATAAAATATCGTTCGGAAGGTGCGACAGTAAAGGTGAAGTCGACAGTTTTGACCATTATGTAGTAATTTTGCCATGTCGTCTTGAATAAATGGATTTTTATTATTTCATATTCCATTTAGCACAAGATTGTTATTTGTCTTGACCATGCCATTTATTTAGCAATTGGGGAAAATACTTGGATAAAAAGAATATCCTGTAAAAATATGGAAGTAAAGAGACAGAAACAATGACATTTTGCCGCTCTCTTCGTCGCGTTTTCCTCATTGTGAATAGTTCCCCCTCGACGGGCTGACTGGTCCTTCTCAAGCCATTTATATAGCTATTGGGGAAAAATACTTGGATAAAAAGAATATCCTGTAAAAATATGGAAGTAAAGAGACAGAAACAATGACATTTTGCCGCTCTCTTCGTCGCGTTTTCCTCATTGTGAATAGTTCCCCCTCGACGGGCTGACTGGTCCTTCTCAAGCCATTTATATAGCTATTGGGGAAAAATACTTGCATAAAAAGAATATCCTGTAAAAATATTGGAGTAGAGAGACTGAAACAATGACATTTTGCGGCTCTCTTCGTCGCGTTTTCCTCGTTCTGAACAATTCCCCCTCAATGGGCTGAATAGTAAAACCGATGAGCCCAGTCTACCGCTGACGTCATCCACCTGTTGGGGACGCTAAAGCCCTATAATGGTAGGCGTGGCTAACCGGCAGATTAAAAGACTAATTTCTCGTCATCTGCGCTTTGCTAAATTGTTGTATATAGTCGAATCATCTCAAAATATGATTCTAATTCACATAATAATGCCATTTAAGACTTTTTTTCTGGTGTCATATGCTCTTTAATGGCTAATTACTGTCGAATGTTAAGTTTACTATCGATACAGCTGTATCTCTCACCTGTAAAACCGGATATCCGGTTGTATCGGTTTATCGTTCTCAAGCTTATTAAAAAACCTGATGAAGCTGGTGATGTTTTTGGCGATGCCACCACAATCATAATTGTCACCTCAACTTAAGAAGACTGGCGAACGGAGGTCGGAGGAGAACATTCGTGATTGTAGACATTCTACAGCCGTACTGTCGAGCCAGTTCACGGACGGCACACCACGCTCATATTTTTATATCCTTTGCATCTTCATGTCAATGGCAAGCCACACCTTTTTCCCGTTTTAACCTCCTGCAGTAACATTCTTGTAATCCATGTTGATTTCTCTCACAAGAAAATCCACTGTGCATCCATCTTGCAGGAAAACAAAGAAACTGAGGCGCTGTCTTAAATCGTCAGACGTAGAAACAAATGGCGAGTCAAATTTTACGTCGGATGTCGAAAACATCGTGTGTCGAAGCGATCATATGTTGAGGTACCACTGTACTACACTTGGGTGTAAAATGGGTGCTGCAAAATATTGTCATGTGGGCCTCAATTGGCCCCTGGGCCGCAGGCCTGAGATGTCTGTCCTTTATAAATGTAATAAAAACATTTAAGAGAAAGGAAAATAATAATTCATACATGAAAGAGTTGAATGACTAATTATGAGAAATTGCTGTCCATTCATTTGATCATCGATTAGTCAATTAATTCTTGTAGCCCGACAGTAAAATGCATCTCCCGCTCAGCCTGTTGACAAGCAGCAACAGGACTGAGACTCTGTCACCCTTCTTAATGCGGCCCGCACGAGGAGGCATCACAGGGCCCTGGGGCCTCTTTGTTGCCAGCTAAATGAATTGTTTAGCCGCTTTACAGATCGCTCCTCTTTCATGCATGGCCGCTCCTGAAAGGCGGAGCCGGCGGCCGGCTCAACAGCTTCACTTAGAAACGGCGGAGGAGGGGGCGCGTGTCTGAGAAAGCGGAACGTGCGCTGTCACTCACTGCCGAAAAACCTCAGACGATTGCATCCTTGCTGCCTCTCTTTCCTTTTGATTCACCGCGATGATCCCCAGTGGTAACAAGTTACCCTCTACTAAGGCAGCAACACCCCCCATGTCATACTGTTTGCCACCTGCTGTCCCACAATAACTTGGGAATTGCTGTGTATGTGTGTGTGTAGGAAGAGAGGTGGTTCCTGGGGGAGCCATCCTGCTGGGGTGCTGCGCTATCACTTGTCAAGCTGAGGTTATGAGTCTCAGGGGAACAGGGGGGTCTACTCAAGACACAGGAAGAGAGGAAAGACGGATTGAAGCGGTGAGCAGTGGTCTGGGGGGTCTGAATAGTGTTTGAGTGTCTGGGGAGTAGACACACGCAGAGGCGGGTGTCCCGTTGGCCCACACTGTTCAGGACACAAGCTGTCCCAGTGATAGAAGAGGGGGGCGGTCTGCACAAACAAAAGATAGTCATTTAACAAAGTGGGCTGTTAATGACAACGCCGGGTCTAATAAAATCAGGGGAACAAAGACGAGGGAGGAGGTTTTCGCTCTTTTAGGAGTAATATACTTTAGTCATACAGTCAAACAAGAGTGTTTACAGTGCACTTGACTGAGTATATGCTGACACAAATGTGTATTTTACCCAGTGTGAGTTGAAAAAGCGCAATCAAAACCAATAGGAATTAAAATGGCGGTCAAGTTAATACAAAGCAACAGGTGATAATAAAAGTCAAGTCTTGATGGAAAACAAGTTAACAATGTTCATTTGAATTTTGAAGTAAAAATGACTCCAGTTTAAGTAATGTGAACTCAACATTCTATGTAAATTGTTCGTCATTTCTTGTTAATATGTAATATTTTGCTCCAAAAGGGGATCAAACGATAAGCAGTGGAGCGCATGGATAATTAAAGTAACCACACGGACTGACAGGTCAATTGCCAATGTGTTCTTTGGAAGGCATCGAGAGTGAAGCTGCAACCTTTCTACAGAACTTATTATTTCAAATTCAGTTTACTCTGGCATAGAAATATATCCTACATAATTTATCATGTTAATTAAATTAGTTAATAATGTTCACAATATTAACATGATGAGTTAGGTCTGTTCAAAGTAAGCTACAAATTGGAAGAATTTGTACTGTCAACTTGAAATCTTTAGTTAGTATGACAAGTAGGAAGTTTTAGAGTGGGGTAAATAAATATTTAGTCAACCACTAATTGTGCAAGTTCTCCCACTTGAAAATATTAGAGAGGCCTGTTATTGTCAACATGGGTAAACCTCAACCATGAGAGACAGAATATGGAAAAAAAAAAAACTGAAAATCACATCGTTTGATTTTTAAAGTCCGTGTTGCCCAACGACAGCCCCAAAACATCACTGCTCTAAAGGAGATCTGCATGGAGGAATGGGCCAAAATACCAGCAACAGTGTGTGAAAAGCTTGTGAAAAGTTACAGAAAACGTTTGGCCTACGTTATTGCCAACAAAGGGTACATAACAAAGTATTGAGATGAATTTTTGGTATTGACCTAATACTTATTTTCCACCATGATTTGCAAATAAATTATTTAAAAATCAAACAATGTGATTTTCTGGGTTTTTATTACACATTCTGTCTCTCATGGTTGAGGTTTAACCTTGTTGACAATTACAGGCCTCTCTAATATTTTCAAGTGGGAGAACTTGCACAATTAGTGGTTGACTAAATAGTTATTTGCCCCACTGTATATATTTTACAAAGAATTGTTTGTATGGGAATGTGCCAAGTTACAGGGGTCGACAACGTAATTGGCCCGGTGGCCTGGATGTACTTTTAAAACCGTCAGGGCCACCAGAATGCTCCCACCTCTGGCCTGATGGGGCCAGTAAAAATAATGCGTTGATTAAAAAAAAAAAAAAAAAATCTCACTTCACCTTAATTCCCAGAGGTGCCATTTTTTGAGGATGTTACGCTATCTTGATCAAGACAACCTTTAGTCTATGCAGCAGCAGCAGCCATTGCTCTCCTCATTCGCTCACTCCCACATGAACGCGCGCAACCTGATTACTGCTGATGATTGATAGTCAGTATTTTAGTACCCACCTAACATTATACAACAGGACGACATGTTTCTGAAAACCCCAGCACCTGGCCAAGCACCGGGGGGAAAAAAAACACGAAAGCGCCGCCCAGGCACGGGGCTCTCCCGCGGCCCCCCTCCCCCGGAGTTCCCAAGAAAAAAATGTTTTTTTCTGTGTGTATTTGTTTCCTGAAAAAATTATACTATGTAGGTATTCAGTGTAGTCGATTTGGTTTTTTTCATATTTCTGGTTGGGTTATTAGTGTTCCGGGTTGATGAAAACAGGTAAATTCTGACGCCTTATGCCAGTTTGTTACACACCGACATGACATAAAAAAATAATAATAATAAAATAATAAAAGTTATAAACATCATTTTAACGTATAAACTCCCTGGTCATGTGACCAATGGACTAAAAATCTGTGTGGGATGACAGCATTCCACTGGCTGCTCGAGTTAGGCTACGCATCTTGTTTGTACATTATACTGTACATTATATACGATTACGGAATTGGAATAGGATTATTTGCATTAGATTAATGTTTTTGCACCGTTTTGCTGCACTTTTCATTAAATCTCCAGTAAAAAAAAAATGTTATTCAAGCAAATTGTTCTTTTTCGTGATTATTGGAATCAATAACTGACGCGTTGACCTGGGCCAGTGGTTTTGATAGTGGGGCCAGTGAACTTCAAAAGCCACTGGCCCAGAGGGCCAGAGGCTAATTTCCCTTATTGTCTACCCCTAAGTTAAATCAACTGAATGACACTGGTCTCTCAAAATTCCACAACTCAAGTTCTCAAAATCCTGACTAAGCAGGACAAGTTTACGTGTGCGAGAGTGAAGAGGGGAGGGGCGAAATAAATCAGGATGAGAGACAAATGAGAAAACGGACAAGCGATAGTAAACATGTATGAGGATGGGAAGGTACGACTGGAGGAGAAAATGGGTAATACAGAGACCGATGATACACCAAAGGTTGGAGGGGGTTGGTCTAAGACGTATCACCAGCTGGTGTCTGATCAGAGGATCCGTGCTTCTACCACCCAGCGCTGTCTCTAGTCGTATTAACACGACCCACTGAGCACGTGAGGTGGGCGGAGCCAAAATCTTCCCCACAAACTTCATGCTATAATAATGAAGGTCATTGAAGGACCCAACAATGCTCTCTTACCTGCTATTCTGTTGTTGACGCGATTGTGTCGGGACCAAAGCCACAGGATGGAGTCAGTGAAGGTTTTGGCCTCTGTTAGGCTCTCCTTGGCCATGTTCTCAAAGTGTTCAGCGCATGGTCTGCAGCCGAAGAAATTGCTAATGTAGCCAGTCATCGCGTTCAGCACCTCTTTGGGATCTGCAAGGAGATTCATTCATAGTGTTGCGCAAAAATTCCAGATTTGCTTTGTAATGCGCTATCAGGCAAAAAAAAACATTGTTTTGATTTATTATACATTATTCTACCATCCATTTTCTGTAGCAACTTTTTTAAATTGTAGCTTTCATAAAACGTTCATCAATCCACTTTCTAAATTTAAAGTTAAATATCACTAAACTGTACTTGGGACAATGATTCATCTGCGTACCACACTTCAAACTGGTTGTTTTATTGTTTGGCTGCCTCAGGTGGAGATGACAGAAAAGTATCTCAATGCTTAGTACGTACATTAATCGCAAAGTTGTGCCACAGCTTTCTAAATTCCCACGCTAATGTGGGCCAGGAGTCACCGAGAGCTGGGTTAACCCCATATTGAGATGAATAATCTATATCCAATCTGGAGATTAAATCAAGTTAACCCTCTGTGTGAATGGCAGCCAGGTTATTGTCTCAGGAGCTCCAAAGTCTA
This sequence comes from Corythoichthys intestinalis, assembly GCF_030265065.1. Lineage (NCBI taxonomy): Eukaryota > Metazoa > Chordata > Actinopteri > Syngnathiformes > Syngnathidae > Corythoichthys > Corythoichthys intestinalis. The sequence continues at coordinate 36,235,440 of NC_080401.1, forward strand.
CAAACATATTTTCGGAGCAGCAGTTTACTTTTGTTGTTGGTTTAGCTGCCCTGCCGGGTGATAAACCGAGCACAACGCGTGTCAGGACAATGGGAAGACCGGGTGTAGGGTTCACACCTGGAATACTGCATTCAGTGTGTGAGTTCATGCATAAAGTTTATGTTGTGATCAGGGGTACTACTGTACATCCTGCGAGATGGTGGGCCGTGGGGTACCAGATGGACACCCCTTTTCGGCCAGTCCATCTGCGGGTCACGTGATGGTCCATAAACCTGGGGATTAACCCCTGCATGTGTGCATGTATGTGTGTTGAGGAGAGAGATTAACATCCCCACTAGAAGTGGAGCCTCCAGTCATCTGCCTTGTTTTATTAACCACTCACATTCCACTAATCTAACATAATCGCTTTTCACACAGTCACAATTAGGTTCATTGCAGCGGTGACTAAAAGTTGGGGAGTGTATATTAGTCCAAAGTTATACTGGATGTCTGAAAGCATTTGTGTCTATGTGTGAGCTTTAAATTAGGTCACTGTGAAAAGAGGCTAATTTTTAGACAGCATCCCCCATCTCAAACATATTCTAAACCCCCCACTCGTACCCTTGTCAACTTTAAATGGCCCTTTGTAAGAAAAAGTAAACGTAAATTGTGCGCACCTGAGCCACCAAACTTCTTAGCCTGTATTGTGAGCAGGTGGAAAAGAGTCCACATGCCACATGGGTAACGTCTGAGGTGGGGTTGTGACCCCTGGCAACTTACCCACCTCACCCCCTCAGGCAAGGCGGCATCTGGAACCTGCGAGGAAGGAAAACACGACAAAAGGAATTAAATTTGAAGAAGAACCGCCGTTTTGTCGTTCTATTATTGCATTGCCAAACCAACTTAATGAAAGCTGCTCTGTGTAGTTTTCGTGATCAATGAGAAGTCAATCTCAGGTTAATGGCTGAGCCCTGCGCTAATGAACACGGGCAGTCCGGATATTTAACCACGGGCTGCGACTGAATACGACAACATATTCCCTCTGACACAAAGTCGTTTTTCTCGCCGCCCTCAATTGCCGTCGCGGCCGTGATTGACAGGGTTACTCACATGTCAATAGTAAAGATTTTGGGCGTGCAAAAAGTCCATTTCCTCGGAAGTGAAGTTAATTCATACATTCTCATCGATTCATTGATCCATTGATTTGGCTGGCTAAAAGCTAATGATCCGAGTAAGTGACTCTTTCAATTAGCAAGGGATGCGCAAACTGGAGAATTGCCCCATACAAAAGCCTTACATATTGAAAAGTCAAAATAGAACTGGAAGCTAGTTCCACTGCCCCAAACAATTAACAATAATACATTGCATTGGAAAGAGTAAGGTATGACAAGGCAGCAACATTTGGAATGCTTCAGTCAAAACTCACCTGTACAGAATTTTCCAAGATCTCACTGAACGCTTGATATGAAACTTGGTCACCAGTTTGGTTGTCTAACCATAAACTGAGGGACTTTAACAGGTTCATCAGTATGGGGCGGCCTGGGAAGTACTGCAAAAAACACAGAACACCGGATGTCATATTTAGCTCATCCAAATAAATAGTTTTGCAAAAAAATTGCATGTTAATGTTCATTTAAACCAAGGCAGGCAAGGTCAAGAGGTCCTCTAGTAAATAGGGAGGTCATATTGACAGGACTCTGAGCCACCTCCAACATGCACATGTCAGTTCCAAGATTTATACAACAAAGTGCACTAGACAAAGTACTAAATAATAAAACGACCTTGAGTATATTTATACCAAATGTCGTCTTTTGTCGATCCACAACATTTATCATGAAATGGCCTGCATTGCACAGTAAATATAATCAAAATGTCAAGAATATTCAAATAAGACAGCAAAAATAGATCATTTTATCATTTTTTGTCGTTGAGAGGTTATTTTTATTTAAAAGGACAAACACTTTGATCATGTGCATCCCAGCAGAAATAATCCTGTTCGAAAAATTGAAAAGTGGCTGTGCTCATAAGCGATGCCATTTTTTGTGTTTAAACATTATTTTCTCCATTGGTAAATGGTGTTATACTTGTATAGCGCTTTTCCACCTTTCAAGGCGCTTTACACTGCCATCCACCTACTGGTGACGCAGCACCAGGAGCAATATGGGGTTCAGTATCTTGCTCAAGGATACTTAGGCAAGTTCATCAGGGCAGAGAATCGAACCCACACCTCTGGGTTGGGTGACGACTACTCTATCATCATACCTGTTAAGTTGTAGAAATTGCAAATAGGGAGATTTCTGTTTGCCAATCCCGATGACGCGCGCGCGCGCGACAATCGCTAAGACAAAATGCAACCATTTTTTTTCAAGTTCATTTTGGTCACAACACTTGTGTAAAAATTAACTACACTGTCAAAGAACCTCTTTTTGGTGGCATCAGAGATAGTCTTCAACTTGCTCCATGTATTTATTGTCTGGCATCATGTGATACTGCTAAATCTAAAATATACCAAATACAGCAAAAAGACCCCGATGAAACAAATGAACAACAAATCTTTTCACACCCAAAGTATTAATAAATTGCTTGCACGAGGACATCGTGCTCATCTTCGGAACCGTCATGCCAGTTCTCCTTGTTCCTGTAATCAACATCTAGGATATCCTCAGCTTTCCTGATCACATCCATTTGCACAAATTTGGACATCAGCTTCCTCAGCAGCCTCTTCATCTCATCAACCATACCTCCAATTAGGGTTTCGTCAGACTAAATCAGCAAGATTAAAAACATTAATTACATCATTTAGAAAATTAATCATATTTGTTTTTAAAAGTATCTTTGTCATGGCAGTTTTTTAATTGAACTGTAACCTAGAATTGAAACTTTATATTTTTTGTTTCAGCACAGTAATAATGATATAATGTAATAAAGTGTATAGTATACACTTTAGCTTTAGCATAATAGCGAATCTAAATGATTAAACTTCAAGTAAGTAACGATACGCTTTCTCACTTAAATTCATATATTGTGGGGGTAGGACCGCAGTGGTTTAATATTCCATGATGTTTGATCCACGAAAACACAGAGTAAAGCAGCGACTTCTTCCTCGTCATCGTTCTCCCATCATTAGCTCTAATGCTATTAGCATTAGGCTAGTTAGCTATCGCTGGCAGGTAAGACTTACGGCAATTACGTTGACGAACGTCGTTTTTCCCGAATACTGGAGGCCGACCAGGGTCAGCTCCATCTCTTCCTTCCAAAATAAAGACTTGAACCAGTCTAAAAGCCGGTTTATTAGTGCCAGCATCTTGGGAAGTCGGTGGTGCTTCGCCTCTTCCCTCCCTGTCAGATGTTTGGTTGGGCTTTTCCAGCTCTGAAGGGGAGGGAGGGCAGGGAAGTCGGAGACGGCCAGGCTATTCGTTGTTGGTCACTTTCCGAATCGGGCCGAATGGTATCGTTACAAAACGGTGACAAAAACGTAAAAAAAATTGACATTTTTGGAAAATCGGGAGATTTGGCTTTCTAATCGTGAGGCGTGAGCATTGGGGTCAAAATCGGGAGTCTCCCGACCAAATCTTGAAACTTAAAAGGTCTGTATCATTGAGCCACGCTATCCCATTATCAGCGGTCGAAGAAATTTTCCATTTGCACATTTAAGTAGTTTGAGAAACCGTCTTTTACATAAATGTTATTTATACAAGGTGTTGTCCCTTTAACAGTGCTTCCTCAATATATATATTTTTTTCAACCTTAAACAGGTTTCTAGTGAGTCAGTGATCATTCACTGTCTGTCCCAGTTGAAATGGATTGGACATCTATCCTTGTAGATCCACTTGAGCGGAACAATCTCGTTCAACCAATACAGCCTAATTGGATTTCAATTATTGGCAATAGCGGCGGATGACTTGAAGGGAACCACGGATAGAAAGACATGCAGATCCAAAATATAAATGTTAGAACGACTTATAATAATTTGATATTTTAATAAATGTTAAAAATTATTTTAAGTGGGAAGGTCGTCATTGTTGTTCACGTTGCAGGGCGGTGACGTCATATGGCCACGCTGCCGGACATCCATCGTGTTGCTCTTTAACAATGTACGGTAGTGATTGAAATACGGTACAAGGTGTCAATGGTGAGTTTTAAATAAATTAGAGATCAAGCCAATGAGTGTGTTTTGTCCCTTGACTGAAGCCGTAGTTTTCCTTTTATTCCACAGAGGGGTGTAAGGCAGAGAGAAAGGCGAGTGGACACAGGCTCGGACCATGCTGTTTATTGGCATGAGTTTCTGCAACTCTTTCTTCACAAAATACAGTTGAACATAAGTATCATTTAGTGACAAAACAACAACAATAATATTCATACTTCTCAAAAAAATGTTCACAAAAAGAAAAGTGCTTCAGTCTGTATTACTGAAGCCCTATTCATATACAGTTAAACAACAATGCAAAGAGAACTGGCATTCACAATCAAAATAGATATGCAAAATATACATAAAACTTACTCAGACTTTCGTCAAACTCTATTTAAATATTTTAGCAACTTACAGTGGGGCAAATAAGTATTTAGTCAGCCACTAATTGTGCAAGTTCTCCCACTTGAAAATATTAGAGAGGCCTGTAATTGTCAACATGGGTAAACCTCAACCATGAGTGACAGAATGTGTGTGTGTGTGTGTGTGTGTGTGGGGGGGGGGGGGGGGGAATCACATTGTTTGATTTTTAAAGAATTTATTTGAAAATCATGGTGGAAAATAAGTATTTGGTCAATCCCAAAAGTTCATCTCAATACTTTGTTAAGTACCCTTTGTTGGCAATAACGAAGGCCAAACATTTTCTGTAACTCTTCACAAGCTTTTCACACACTGTTGCTGGTATTTTGGCCCATTCCTCCATGCAGATCTCCTCTAGAGCAGTGATGTTTTGGGGCTGTCGTTGGGAAACACGGACTTTCAACTCCCTCCACAGATTTTCTATGGGGTTGAGATCTGGAGACTGGCTAGGCCACTCCAGGACCTTGAAATGCTTCTTACGAAGCTGCTCCTTTGTTGCCCTGGCTGTGTGTTTGGGATCATTGTCATGCTTAAAGACCCAGCCACGTCTCATCTTCAATGCCTTTGCTGATGGAAGGACATTTTCACTCAAAATCTCTCGATACATGGCCCCATTCATTCTTCCCTTTACACAGATCCATCGTCCTGGTCCCTTTGCAGAAAAACAGCCCCAAAGCAGGATGTTTCCACCCCCATGCTTCACAGTGGGTATGGTGTTCTTCGGATGCAATTCAGTAGTTTTTCTCCTCCAAACACGAGAACATGTGCTTCTACCAAAAAGTTCTATTTTGGTTTCATCTGACCATAACACATTCTCCCAGTCCTCTTCTGGATCATCCAAATGCTCTATAGCGAACCGCAGATGGGCCTGTTCGTGTACTTTCTTCAGCAGGGGGACACGTCTGGCAGTGCAGGATTTGAGTCCCTGGCGGCGCAATGTGTTACTGATAGTAGCCTTTGTTACTGTGGTCCAAGTTCTCTGTAGGTCATTCACTAGGTCCCCCCGTGTGGTTCTGGGATTTTTGCTCACCGTTCTTGTTATCATTTTGACGCCATGGGGTGAGATCTTGCTTGGAGCCCCAGATCGAGGGAGATTATCAGTGGTTTTGCATGTCTTCCATTTTCTAATAATTGCTCCCACAGTTGATTTCTTTACACCAAGCGTTTTACCTATTGCAGATTCAGTCTACCCAGCCTGGTGCAGGTCTACAATTTTGTCTCTGGTGTCCTTCGACAGCTCTTTGGTCTTGGCCATAGTGGAGTTTGGAGTGTGACTGACTGAGATTGTGGACAGGTGTTTTTTATAGCGATAATGACTTAAAACAGGTGACATTAATACTGGTAACGAGTGGAGCCTCTTTAGACCTCGTTAGAAGACGTTAGACCTCTTTGACAGCCAGAAATCTTGCTTGTTTGTAGGTGACCAAATACTTATTTTCCAGTTTAATTTGGAAATAAATTATTTAAAAATCAAACAATGTGATTTTCTGTTTTTTTCCCCCACATTCTGTCTCTCATGGTTGAGGTTTACCCATGTTGACAATTACAGGCCTCTCTTATCTTTTCAAGTAGAAGAACTTGCACAACTGGTGGTTGACTAAATACTTATTTGCCTCACTGTATAAATGTCAACAAACACACTGGATGGCAATATTTAGTCACAATATACAAACTATGATGCTGGGAGTCATTATCAGGTGTCTTACCTTCACAATATACAATTGAACATAAGGCACAACGGTGCCCGCAGTGCTCCGCACTGGGAATACAATGTATGAATATTATTTTTGTTGTATTTTCATCATATGATACTTATGTTTAATTGTATGTTGTGGAGGAGGAGTTGCCAAAGCTTGTGCCATTAAACGGTCCGAGCTACGAATCTGACACCTGTGTCCACTTGCCTTTCTCTCTGACTTACAACCCACTGTGAAATAAAAGGAAAACTACGGCGTCAGTCAAGGGACCAAACGCACTCATTGGCTTGAGCTCTAATTTAAAACTCGCCATTGACAGATTGTGCCATATTTAAATCGCAACCTTACATAGTGAAAGTGACACTGTGGAAGCCCGGCAGCGTGGCCCTATGACGTCATCGCCCTGCGACGTCAACAACAATGGCGACCTAATAGTTAATTTTTTGGTTTAAAATTTTACAATTTTTATCAAAACGAAAACATTAAGAAGGGTTTAATATCAAATTATTGTAACTGGTACTAACATTTATCTTTTAAGCACTACATGTCTTTCAATCCGTGGTTCCCTTTAAAACAGTTTTGTCTTGCTGAAATAGGTCTTAGAATAAAATAAAAAAAAAAACAGCTAAAAATACAACTTAAAGAAACTTCCACCTTCAAGACCTTCAAGATTTTGTGTTTTTGCAGTCTATATAAACAAGAAAATACTGTGCTATCAGAAATCATGCACCATCTTAGCTTCAATAACCACCTCCCTCATCTTTCCAGAGCAATACTGATGCACACAAATTGCACTGAATCAGCAGTGTAATCACTTGATTAATAGTTGCCAAAAAAATCCCTGACAATGTTGTTCCTAACATTTATGAGCGGCACTTGAGTTATGGTGCGTGTTTTTAAATCTCAGCACCTTCTAGAAGAATTCTCCCTTTAAGCTGCTTTCATTTCCCGAGCTACTAACAAACACCCAACAAACATGCTAGGAGGGGTGAGCCCTTTCATACAAGGTGTGTTTAGGTCTTTTCAAACTGTCGCTACCATGGCGATGCTCTGTGAAGGAAACATGACACGGAAGCTAGCAAAACTGGGAACGCGGCGAGGAGGAAATCCATGTGATGGACGTCTGAGAGCAGTGATGACAGACAAAACACAAAGTGTTAAGTGTGTCTTCACACTTAAGACGCTAACAAAAGACTGACTTTAGACTTTAGTAACTGTCTGCTAAATGTGCTTCCTGTTCTTACAATTAACCTTGGAATGGTTTACAGTATGTTGCTCACAAATAAACACTTTACAACCTTTTGCAATTGAACGCTACCATGGAAACCTCTTCTTTAATTGCTTCAAATCTTTCTTCTAATATACTCCAGGTATTTTTAAATCAAAGTTACTAGCGTGAGTGCTTGCCAACTGCAAACAGATCCGGCTACGAGTCTCAGAGGAGATTTAGAAAACGTCATCCAAAAATGTACTCCTTTTTATTTGTCGCTGCCATCTGTTCACCTAAGTGCACCTGCATATGGGGACAATCTCGTGCTTCAATTCATCACACTTTAACAGGATCTGGAAGTCACACCACTTAACTTAACCCTCGCAGACTGGTTTGGGCGCTGCATATTTTTTGACAGTTTTATACGTACGAGACAAATTCAAGATATTGGAATGTTTGGAAGGCTGCCGATGTTCCTAACCGCAGCAAAAATAATGAAAGATCATAAATTTTAGTTGGCCAATATTTCCTAATAGATGCTGTTTTGTCGCACTCATATAAAGAACATCAAGGCTCTTGTCGGCGTGTGTGAGGGACAAACAAAGGAGCCTTGTGTTCCTTGTGTCCGCTACTGAGAAAGTGACCTAATGGGTTTAGGTGTGGATCGGAGGTCTGAATAACAGCCAGTCAGAAAAGCTCATTAAACAGTCATATGAATTTAAGCAGAAGAGAAGAGGCAGGTGTTTGCCAGTAATGGGCTTAGCGAAGCATCACCAAAGCAACACTATTCATGTCTCTGTTCTTGCAGTGATCGCATCAGAAGCTCACCGTGTTCCAATGGGTCATGGTGCTGAACCCTTACGGTCATGTGATTTACTCATCACTGATGGGGTACAAAAAGGTGCTGGATTTAGGGGAAAGTGTGCTTGTCCAAATTACAGTCATACAACGGAATAACCTCTAAAAATTACAGATCAAAGTCTATTCTTTAATCACATTTGTCCCATTTCAAATCTAAACAGGTGGATGTGAGAGTATATTCTTTCCTCACATCATTTATTTCAATTAGAGCTGAAACAAATACTCAAGTAACTCGAGTTTAAAAACTGATCCGAGTAATTTTAGGAATCGTTTAATTTTGCCAGCTCTAAGCATCATGTTTTGCCCAGATTACTTTTAATGCGGGACAACGCGCTGACGCACGCTGACGCGTAGAGGCACCAACACCTCTACAAGGTTTGCCAACGTTGCTACAAACTACGCCCGCATGATGCAACCGAGGTAGCATCTGATGTGTCTCATAAATATCACATGTATATGGAGCTAGATGCGAAATGACAGACTCGGCGGCCTTAGCATATGTATATAGAACTAGATGCAAATTGACAGATTCGCCGGCGCTGGTAAACAGCCGCCATCTTAAAGCAGTAGACATCTCAGCGCTCATAAATAAGATTAACGTTACTGTACCTTGCTAATGTAACGTTAACACTGCGGAGGGCTAGGCTTCTATTAATTAGAACTACTGTCGATGCGTGGCTAATGTGTCTTATGTACAGGTTTTATTTAATCTGTAAAAACACAGCGCTATTAAGTGATGAGGGTATAAAGCATGCAGACAACCTTGTTGTGATTTAGGGCTATACAAATAAAATTGAATTGAATTGAATAAAATGAAAACATATTAAAGCTAAATGTCAATTTTAGCTCAGTAGTCATTGCTGGTTAAAATATCAAGTAGCACTGGTGCCTAATATGCTCCAATACAGCAGGTATCATAAATTTAATTTTGAACATTGCAAAAACTCAAAATCCTATCAGGACTTACAATTTAGACTAACTTAAAACTTAACTAGAACTTAAAAATAGTTTGATACAATAGGAAATTCAATTGAAACACGTGTGAAAAACACTTGACTTTTAAGTGATGTGTGTTATCAAGCTAAATGACATTTTTAGGTAAGAAATAAGAATTTTTCTGTTATAAGATCTTAAGGTTTTTAAGTGAAAGCAGTGAATGTTGTTGTTTTTTTCTAGTCACATCTTAGATGCAATTGTTGGCTGTTTTCAACCATGTAAATCTAAATTAAAGACATTGATCTCCGAAAATGGTTCAATAATAGGTAAAATGTCTTGTTTTCTCATGTATATTTATCATTGCTCTTTACCTAAAAAAATGACTCGATAGAATTTTCAGTCAAATACTTGATTACTAAAATTTTCGATAGCTGCATCCCTAATTTCAATTCATTTCCTTTAGAATTTGGGTCGCTTAATTTGGGGTAATTTTTTGGTCACTTCCCGTTGATTTTGGGGCAATTCCAGGTCACTTCCTGTACATTTTTGGTCACTTCCGATTGATTTTGGGTATGTTCCTGAAGTACTGGGGCATTTGCATGTTTTTTTCAGTTAATTTTTTTCAGGTAAAAAGCAATGAACTATGAACGTGCCATTTTAAATGAATGAGGCCTTTGAAAACGAATGGAGATGCTTTTGTCAAATATTTATACGACTGTACATAATCTTGGTTTATGATAGTTTTGTTATGTGAATGAAATATAGGCGGAAAAAGATACATTTACAATAATTTTATTTGTCAGGGGGAAAAAAAAACTGGGCAAACTGCGAATTTTGGGGTTCTGACGAATAGCCTGCATCGAGAGACATTTTGGCATTAGGATGGTGTGAATCGGTCAAAGCAACATTGGCTAGGCACCATGCAAAAAATACGGGCAGAGTTTAATGTGCTCATTTTTTTTTTATGTGTGTGATGCTTTGACATTCCCCTGGCCTAAATACTCCATTGTCTTAATGCATTCCTGATTTTTGAGAAAAACAGTTTGCACATTTTCCACTTTACTGTTAGGCTATGACAGGATTCCAATAAAAGTGCATCATCTTTATGTTTAGGCTGCAACCGTCACATGCTTGCTTTAGACCCCCTCCCTTCCTCCCTTTATTTGTTGCCCCTGCGGGCTTCTTTCAAGAAAAACAAGTTGGCGGTGTAATCCCTAAAAACCTCCCTCTAATGCTCTCATGCATCCCAAGATCCACTTTTTTTTAATCCTCATATACATGTAGAAAGGATTCATAAATCCGGCTCCAGTCCGACAAGACAGTAAATCTAGTAAAATATTATGGATGTGTGCAAATAGGAAGAGCAAGCCAGTGTGAACATGCTTAGATGGAATGAAATAAAATGTTTGATGGTGAATAACAAATATTTCTTAGAATTCTTGGACAAAGGGAGATTAAGACTAACAAATCTAAGCACAGTCTTTACGATAGCATAATATTATGTCACAGTAAGCCGTACTAACAGAAAAACATCCACATCATCAGGCACCCAAAAACACCGATTTGTTTTCGTCTGACACACTGATGTGACTTTGTATTTTTTTTTTGCATTGTTTACGGAACCCATTAATTAAGTCCAGTTTTTATTATTTCCAAAAATGTTCTGCTTTAGGGAATTTAGGTAGACAATTAAGAGCAGTGGAATTATATATTTAATGTGTAAATGTGCTGTAAAGGATGTTTTTAGGTTGTGTCAAGTTATTGAGGTAGCTATCTTACGGAAATGCTAGTATCTAATAATAAAAATCACATAATGTAAGCTAAAATTGACCCCAAAAAACCCCACCTAATTTATTATTAATTCATAAATGTTATTACAAAAAATATATAATTTATATATAAGAATTATTAAAATTATGTAATACGGTTGGTTTTAGTGGTTTTTAAAGTTAATTGCTTTAATTACCAAAAATAATGACTTGCTCTTGTGACTATTTCTGGTGGCTTAAAAAATAAAAATAAAAATAAAAACCTCCGGTGCCAGCCTCTTCCAGTCAAACATCTAGTGCCGTCAATGGCAGCCAATGAGTGCCTTCAAAAGGGGTTAACAGCCTCGGGACGAATAAAGTTGCTCAAATTAGAACGTTAACTGAGCTGAGCAACGTGCCGCCAGCTTGTGACGATGAGACACCATTAGTCACTTTTAATCTAATGACATGACTCACACACAGCTCAGGTGTCACATTTCTACATATTGCCTCATTAATCCAAGAGGACATTCCGTTACCAACCTATATTTGTCACCTGCATGCAAAACTGTTATTCAAAATAAAAGCATTGTACTTAAAGCATTCAATTAAATTTACACCGAATCCAAGAGGAAGCTGCCACTAATGGGTTTGCCTCCCCATTCCTTGAGCCTGATCAGAACCAGCACCCCGCTTGCCTTCCATTAACTGCGCCTAACAAGCTAACTGGATGAATGGATTGTCTTTGTCGTGAGAGCGTTCAGTCAAACGTCAACAAGAGCCCTCACAAGTGGCGACCGTGACAGACGGCTTAGCCGCACAAAGCCCTAACCGGCGGCTGGGCTGCTGCGTTTGGGGAGGGGGCGGCGGGCTAAAAATACCACTGGGACCTGCTGCTATTGACTAAACAAACGGGAGCTAATGGGAGGCCACGGCGCGTGGCCCACGCAGTCACACGCACGGCAGCGCGCAGCAGCTTGCTACAAGGCCTCCCTAGAGAGGGAAGATATAATCAGAGAGATTGGTGGCAGTGAGACAGCCTGGTGCGTGGCCAATAGGGACGAGGCTAGCAGGTCAGATCTCATCATCACAACAGGTTTGCCTTGCTAGCTGGCACACTTCGAGGACGGAAGACGTTGTTGGCAAAGCAGGAAAAGGGAAAAAAAAAAAAGGATTAAAAAAACAGGCAACTCCAAGGGAAATATTTGTGGACAGTTAGAAGTACCAGAAGTATCATTGGGGAGGAGTGGCAAGCAGTGCTTTGGGGTATACCAGAGAGGTTTTGCTACTAATGAGGCCGCACCAATGCAAAGCTGGTCAGTCGCGGCCATGTTTTAATACCCCAGGGAGCCAAAATCAAGAGGGTCAACAATGGCCATGAGAGTCTTTAAGCCTCCTCTTTTCAATCACCTGAGAAACATTAGGCTAACATTTTTATTTATACACATACTCAGGATTTACTAAAAGTGGCTCAACAAGGCGTAGTCTATTCTTGATATAGAATGATGCCCCATAGGTCAATATTCAGTTTTGGACCGGCTATGGTACACATCACATGCTTGGCAGGGCCGCTGCAGCAGCAAAGCTTTATGGATCATATAAATCTAAACATTGGATGGACGGGGATAGAAGTAGGGGTGCAAAGTGAGAACCTCAGGGTTCCTCATGGTACTGTACGATTTGCAATACAAGGCTCATGATAACGATTATACCATGATAAAAGAATTATCAACACAAATCAATAAATGATTTTCTAGGATATAACATTAAAGAGGAATAAAGCTATTTCCACCAGGAAAAAAAAACTTAATTTTTTTTTTTTTGCACTTTCACGGACAATCAGTCAAAAATGATTGTTTTCCCTCACATACAATGAGAATATTTCAGTGCAACATTTCTGTAAACATATCCAGCAACACATTATTATTGCGACACTTCTGTAAAAAAGTGTTTTTATTAACAGACACTTTTGTAGTGGAAAATGTTGGTATCAACCTGTCGGTTCCTTTAGTAAACAGTGACACTCTTTAAAACTGTTTAATTGATTCTTGAGGGGAGCATATCGATGACCAACTGATAAAGTAGTGATGCACGATAATGCATTTTTCAGCCGATACCGATAACCGATAATTTCCTCCTCGTTCCAACCGATAACCGATAATGTCAAGCCGATAATTTTATTAAAGATTTATGTAAAATTTTAAAGTATACACAAGAGAAAATATTGCTGTGCAAAAATAATATTGCTCTTTTTTTTCAACATCAAATGTGAACAAGTAGTAGTAGTAGTAAATTCCAACATCTAAATAAAGACAGATTGTCTGACATTGTGTAATGGTAAACTTTTGGCAACAATTACTTACAGAGTAAATACATAAGTTGCACAAAAATGGCTTTAAAAGTATGTTATTCCTAAAGTATAACATTACTACACAGCAAAAACACAGCTCCTTAAGACTAGTTAAAGTCCCTTGTTTTCAGTGTAAATCTATTGGAAATAAGTTAAATTAACTGCCAGCACTTCAAGTATATTTCACTCAGATTTCTTGAAGAAAAATGGCCAGCTGAAAATAAGATTAACAGCCTTATTTTAAGCAATAAATTATTATACATAATCCTAAAAAAAAAAAAAAAAAAAAAAAAAAAAAAAAAAAAAACCTTGTCAGAAATGTTCTTTATTCAAGAATATGTGTGGTTCAAAACATTATTTGAAAGCAATTTTTTCTTGGTTTAGGTCAGTACTTCTCAAATAGTGGGGCGCGCCCCCCTGGGGGGGCGCAGAGCAATGCCAGGGGGGGCGCATGTGACCTCGGGGAACATGTTTTATGTGTTTTTTTTTTTTTTTTTGCCGTACTGGAATAAAGTGTACTTGCACATCCACTCAGTAGGTGGCAGTGGCGCTCTCATTTTCAGAGTGCGCGCAGTATTTTTGAACTAAGGAAGAGCACTCAGCACACACAGACAACAGATATGAACTTCTGAAGAGCAGTGTGCCACCGCCGTTTTCGAAAGCCGTTTTCCGACCGGACTCACTCACGCAGCGACCCACTGTCTTGTCCGGTTCTCACGTCGCCGCTCGAGAAGTGCCATTTTCGGCTTGGGATCGTCACGACGACTGCCCTCACCTACGGTTCTACCTCGGCCGCCGTGAATGCGCTTTTTTCGTGCCGTTTGCCTTTTAGCTTTGACTTTTAATACAGTGGGTGATGATGAAAGACCACTGTTTACTGTGTCTAAAAATAATTATAGCAGACAGCAAGAAGCCAAATCAATTAAGACGCCACTTAAAGACATTAGACCCCAATCTCATTGTTAAGCCGCTTGATTTTTTCAGTGAAAACGTGCCGAATATTGCCAACAATCGTCCTGCTTTGTCAGTGTTATATCAGTAAGCCAGTGAGCATTGTTAGCATGTTAACTGAAAAATAACTCCACATCATTGCAAAGGAGGTAAATACTGTGAGCAGCAAAAATAAAAACGGTCCTGTCCAAGGACACTCCCCCCCCCCTTTTATTCAGATTTGTTTTTTCGGTCAAATTTTTTGGCACATTGTCCTCATGAGTGAATGTTTCTAATCAATTTTAATTTGGTATTATTTACTGATTTTATTACATTTTATTTTTCTGTATCAAATGGTCAAAAATGTACCTTGAGTGTATTTTTTAGTTTGGATGTGGTTTTTTTTTTTTAATTCAGGCAAATTGATGCACATCAAGTCTTCTCTGTTACAAACAAAACAATGTTTATAATAAAGTTATACTTTATTATAAGTTGATCTATGTCACTTTTTTTCTTTATTAGAAAAAAGGGACACAATGTTAGGCAGATGCGTATTTATAATAGTAATTTTATAGACAAATGATACTATTTACAGTGGCGGCAGAGAGTTTGGGGGGGCGCGAAACATTTACGTCTTCCTTGGGGGGGCGTGACAGAAAATAATTGAGAAGCACTGGTTTAGGTGAAGAATGACCTTATTTTTTTATGTTTGAGCTTAATAAGAACAAATTGCAATATTTAGTTCAAGTAAGTGGAATAATCTGGCGCATTCAACTAGTCTTCAACACTCAAACAAGATGGGGAAAATTATTTGACTAGATTTAAGAAGAATGATCTGATTAAGACGTCATAAATTTAAAGCGTACTGAATGCATTACTGACTGGATGACTTCTTTGTGTCGTTTGGTGCATGTTACAATTATCAACTAACCACTGTGCCGTCATGATAAACATGGTTTGTTGACATCACCTGTGTAAATGTCCGTGGTAAAACTGATGTGATCGGCATGTCTTTCACGAAGAATCGTGGTCGTATAAACTGCATTATTTTTTCATCCAGGGGTTTGGCTATCGGGTCATTTCGGGAATTTCCTCCCACCTGTGCCCTTCAGTCCGCCCGGCTGCCAAATTAGCACCCGCGCCAGGCCTCTGTCTTGAACCGGAGTGGCGGCGGCAGCTAAGTTCGTACCGGATATCCGCCCGCCCCGGCCCGCTCGCTCGCTCGCTGCGGCGCATTCGGTGCATGGCTCTGCTCCCATGCTCTACCCGCCTAGGGCGAGGCGGCGGCGGCGGCCTGCCGGACCGGCGGGCTCCGTCGGAAGAGAGCTACTTGTCAACTATCGATCTCGTGAGGTGTTTAGCCATAGATGGGAGTTTACCACTCGCTTTGGGATGCATTCCCAAACACCCCGACTCCGGGAGGACCGCAGCGTCTCTGTATTGTCACAAGCCCCGTAGCTTCCTTTATAGTTTATTTGTTAACAATAGCTTTAGCATTCGTGCTAGCAGCAGCCTCATATTCGTTCCAAAAATCATTGTGATGCAGTTTTAAATGGCTGCTGGGTTAGTGCTAATGGTGTTCAATGAGGACGCTTTCTTTAGGCCTCGAGGAACTGTTTTGTAGATGGCGAGAGCGTCGTTTATTTCATTTCACACACTGGAAAAGCAACGCACGCTAGTGAGAGCGCCTCAACACTGATGTGTAACACCGCCTCCTCTATGACGCCGTACTCCTAAACCCCTCCTCCCACAGGGGCTTCAGAGAGGGGAGGGGTTGAGCAGGCGGCAGTGAAGAAGTGGAGAAAACTGCTTGGTTGCGCACATTTGGAGGCTAAATCAAGTATATAATTATCGGATTGCATTATCGGTTGACTTTTTTATTATCTGTATTATCTGTGTGACGTCATAATTGCCATTATCGGCCGATAATTATCGGTAGCCGATATTATCGTGTATCTTTATGATAAAGTATTGCAATATGTCACTATATCGATATGTGGTGACACCACTAGAAACAAGACTAGAACGAAACGCACAAAACCCACAAAACATAAAAAGTAGGGCTGTCAAACGATTAAAATTTTTAATCGAGTTAATTACAGCTTAAAAATTAATTAATCGTAATTAATCGCAATTAATCGCAATTCAAACATCTATAAAATATGCCATATTTTTCTGTAAATTATATATTCTGTAAAATAAATTGTTGGAATGGAAAGATAAGACACAAGATGGATATATACATTCAACATACGGTACATAAGGACTGTAGTGGGCATTTCACTCTACTGTCATTTAAATCTGTCTATGCTGTCCTCACTCCGAAGCGTCTACTTTTTCCAAAGCTAGACAGCTAGTGAACGACGCCTTAATAATCAGACTTCTTCCTTTTTCATCTGATTTATTAATAAAATGGCCTCAAACCATTGTCCTCTTTAGACCGTCGTAAAACTACAAAAAAAAGTACACAAGCATTGCATTAGCAACAACGTTAGCTTAGCACGCTATACAGGTTCACTAAACATAAACAAAAAGCATCTCAACCAAAAATATAACATTTCGCTTACTAACATGATATGTACATTCTTTACAACAACCATACTTACGGACAAATCTTGTCCAAAGATCATATAAGCTCAACCTTACAACGTAGGCGTCAGCCCGAGACGTCGTGCAGCCATATTGAACTGGCAAGAAAACAATAAACCATGTCGCAAAGCGAGCACAAGAGTTCGCTGTTAGACAGCACAAAAAGCCTTGCTGTAAAACTTACCAAAAGGCAGAATACTGTCTGAGCGGGACATGTGCGTTAATTGTGTCAAATATTTTAACGTGATTTAAAAAATTAATTACCGCCCGTTAACGCGATAATTTTGACAGCCCTAATAAAAAGTTAAAAAAAAAAAAAAATTCAGGTGTGTTGCACCTCCAACTGAACAGTCAAACTATAAGTTTTACAATAATATCATTCTAATTTAGCTGGGATAGGCTCCAGCACCTCAGCGACCATCGTGAGGAAAAGCGGCATGGAAAATGAAGGAATGAATAATTACTGTACAATGAGATTAATACCGCGAAAATGTCTACCTGTAATATTCATAATTCAGATATGGTTACATCCCAAAGATATTTGTATATGGCGGAAAACACAGACAAGGCTGAAAAAGCAGTTTCTGCTCTTGCACCCCTCTTTCAAGTAAACGCCTGTATTTTAAGCCAAAAAAACTGTTGTGTTTGATAGTACGTCTGTATGCTGCCATAGCAGATTCATGGCACATTAAGTCCCCGAACTATTTTCAATTTGTCCGTTTTACCCTGGTTACAGACACCGCGCAACCCATTTTGTTTCAGCCCAGCCATAAAAAGAATTATATTTCAAGTCACGTGAGTGTTTTCCACTATATATAAATGAGGCCCAAATTTACTTAGATCTATGTAAGTATTTCTGTTTATTAGTTATAAGCTCCAATGACCAAAATTAGTAAAGAAATCTTATTTCAATGTTTTCTATGTAAGGAATATATATATATCCCCCCCCCAAAAAAAAAAAATTGAACCACGTTATTTAGGTTACTGTAGAAAAAAAATAAGTACGTTAAATCCCTTAGTTCAAAATTGAGGTTGCTCATTTCAGTCACTCACACACTGCGTTGCATAGTTTCTCATATTAACTTGAGCTGGTTTGCTCATGCAGTTCCACAAATCCATCTATAGAGTTGGTGATATTTTGCTGTCTCACTCACCATCTAGTGGTGACCTGCTTTAACTACAGTATCAGTTTGTATAAAGCAGATGTTCTGGGCACGCAAACACCCAAAAATGCGCTGAAAAAATACATTGCATCAAAGAACAAATGCAGTTCAAACGGTGTAAATGTTAGTCAACTTTTTACTCGTTTAAATTAGGTCTTGCTATTATTTATAGTGAATATTCAAGTCACGTTTATTTAAGTAGCCTTAATTCACCAGATTCCAAACGGCTTCACAGACAGTTGGTGTAAAACCATTAAATAAACTATTAATATTAAATGAGTAAATAACCAAAAAAATCAGTGATAACAAGCAATTAAAGGAATCAATGAAGACGTCCCCTGATCTAAACCCACCCCCCACCCCCAACAGGCAAGTAAAAACCATTCAACTTGCATTAAATATTTAACCCTTTTATAGGGCAAATGACTATTTATGATCTTTTTAAAATCTTTTATTTTTTTAAATATTGGCTCATGTATGCCAACTAAATTATAATTGTTTATTATCAAGTTCATTGCATTTTGTTATTATTTTTTTCTCCCATTTTTAATGAATACATGTACAAATTAATTGTTGGTGAAACAAAATGTAAAATTAAAATGAACAAAAACAAAGACCTCATATTAACATTCTAAAGTTATATTTTTTGTAGGTTAATTTAATAGTGTATTCAACTCGTTGGCTGACATTGACGCCGCTAGACTCCTCTGCCAGCCCTTCCAGTCAAAATGGAATGGACGTCTAGTGCTTCCACGGAGCCCAATAAACGCCCTACAAAGGGTTATGTGGTACTAATGTGATACTAATGAGTCTAATTTATAAATTAATTTGCCCCACCTTTGCCAAGACCGAGATGTAGTTCCTGAGAGAAGTCAGTGCCTCTCCTGTGAAGACAGGATGAGCAGCTAGCTCCACCCGAAGCGAGTAATGCAGTGTCGACTCTAGGTCGGCCATGTACACTCTGGACCTATACATAAATTACATGGTACTTCAGTACATAGCGACAGGTTGGAAAGGAAAGGAATATTTGGTTGCTGGTTCGTGCCTGTTATGAGGTCTCCAGACTTCCTCTATGGATTTGCTTGTGTTGTCTCTGGTGGCTGGCGCAGATTTCCCTGAACGCACCACACCTGGAAGCCCCTGAAGGGCATACAAGTAGAAAGTACGGGCCTCAATGTTGCTGTGGGAGGACACAGGAAAAGGTTTTAAGTCAACATGTTTCCTTGTTAGACAGGACAGCACCCTTTACACTTTATTAGTGTAGTCAAATTAGGATTCTGTTAGTCGACCTATTCACCTATTCACCATTCCTATTCACAAGACTTCCAAAACATGCATGCCACAGTACAAGTTTGTCTAAGCTGTCCTCATCTGAATTTGGTGTGCTCGGAGTGACACTTTCTAACACAAATTAGATTCAAATAAAAGTAAGAAAAACGCCTTACAGCAGTAAAGTTAGTCACAGACAGATAAACAGAAATTGTAGTAGAATGCAGTTCTCTCATATCAAAGCATCCAATCTGGAGGATAAAACAAACAAAACAAGCCAAAAATGTGTAAGTTTTGATTAAAGTCAATATTGTCTCTCATAAAAACTCATGATTTGTTAATTTTCCTTCCAGGGTTCCTACAGTTTTCAACTCGTGAAATGTAAGCTACCTGTTTAAGACCACATAAAACAGAATTGAATGCCAAATTATTGGGCGAATTTCCAGAAAATCTCACCCCTCCCTAAAAAATGGCCTAGAATGTCTGAACATTTCTCAGACACGAAGCATAATGGCAGCCTAATATAAATTTCAAGGAATTTAGGACCTACTAGTCAAAATTCAATGACTTTTTAAGACACTTTAAAAAGATTAGTAAATTTTCAGGATCTCTGCAGGGTTCAACAAGCCAAATTTAAGTCTTTAAAAGCTTTTTTAAGACCATAATGAATAAAATTTTAGACCCATTTCACAGAGATATCATCAAGAAACGTACAATAGATTTGAACGAAAATTGGAGGTCCAGAATCACTTGCAAAGTACAGGTAGTCCCCGTGTTATGAACGAGTTCCGTTTCTATGCTGGCCACGTAACCCGAATTTCCGCACAAGTCGGAATGAACCCTTTAAGTACCCTTAAATCTCAAAATAACTGTCCAACGGTATTGTATTTGGTTTAATGATGGAGGAAACACTGTCCTATGGTGGTAGCTTTGGGTCTGACTAGACTGTCGCCTTGTATAACTGAGGAGCAGACTCGTCTGACATTGAAAAAAGGACAGCTACACTCTGGTTTGGCCCACATAAGGCTGTAAGTTGTTTCAGCTAATATATCTTTGTGTATGCATTTGTAATTAAGTTGAGAGTTACAGTTTGGGGAGTTTTGTGTGAGCGATTTGCTATGAGAATTGGAAATACGTTAGCATTCGTAACATTTAAGCGAGTGGATTTTGTTTGGCAAATTAGGTTAATTTAGTTTACTGAATTTACATATTGATCTGACTAGATGGAGGTTTGAACACCAATTGTTTTGTGTCAAGTGTTAGTGTCGTCTTAGACATAAGTGTACATATGTGTGTTACAGTTAGCTATTTAGTGATGACAAAACATGTCATATTAATAAAGTAAAAAATAAGATACTGTGAGGTGCAAAAATACACTGTTTACATTACTAAGAAAAAACGACTGGAGACAAAATGGCAGACGAGACTACAGCGTCGTAACGTCGAAATCACGAAAGTCAAGTACGTCGTAACCCGGGGACTACCTGAATTTATATATGAATATGAATTTATGATAGAAATGAGCACGAAGTACTACTAGTAGTATAAGAAGTAGTAGTAAAGTAACGTCAATAGATTTTTAAGACCTTTCAATATTGTATTTACAACCTTTTATGAGATTTTAAGAGAATTTTAGACATTTTAAGGCCTTAAATTCAAATTATTGGATTTAAGACTTTATATATATATATATATATACATCACTTTATATATATATAGACTTTTTAAGACCATGTGGATATCCTAATTTTAGGCTTAAACCCATTTAACTCATTAGCTGCCATTGACGGTGCTAGACGTCCAATCCATTTTGACTGAGAGGCTGGCATTCCTATTTGTGGGTGACATCAAGAAGGTTATTCGGGGTAAAAAGTTGTGTGCCATATCATGTGATTTGTCTGATTTGCTATTATTTCTTTTATTTTAAAAAAAACAAAAAAAAAAAACCAAATTCATATTCAAAACAGTTCTGCAGACAATTATAGCAAAGACAGGAAATGATAGTAATGCATGGATTACCGTATTGGCCCGAATATAAGACGGCCCTGATTATAAGACGACCCCCTCTTTTTCAAGACTCAAGTTTGAAAACAGACTTTTTGAACACCAAATTAATTTCTATACAGAAGAGGAAAAGCGGCATGGAAAATGAATGAATGAATGAATAATTACTGTACATCCGAAACAAATGATTATAAACATATATTTCAGAGAAATAACATGTTATTTTGCCTCATTGAAATCTTATTATCTGAATATTTAAATATGTAAACTAAAGTGCAATCACATTCGTAAATGAATGGCTTCTGGTTTTTGAAATGTAAATAAACCAATCTATTGTGATAAAACAACAAAATTGCAATAACTGCATTAACCATCAAAGTGAAGTCTAATTGTAACTGTAGTCTTGAAACAAATCTGAATAAGGAAAAACATTGCAATAAAAAGTTGCAAACTGGTTCAACTTGAGAGAAGCTGAG
Source organism: Corythoichthys intestinalis (assembly GCF_030265065.1). Taxonomy (NCBI): domain Eukaryota; kingdom Metazoa; phylum Chordata; class Actinopteri; order Syngnathiformes; family Syngnathidae; genus Corythoichthys; species Corythoichthys intestinalis. The sequence goes on from NC_080401.1 coordinate 36,257,201, forward strand.
CTCTGTCATGACAGAACATGGCTTCAATGACATCTGGCGCCATCTTGCGTCGTGAATGGGGAGAGCAGCTGAGATCTGTCATGACAGAACATCGCTTTAATGATATCTGGCCCCATCTAGCGTCATGAATGGGTATAATGACTAGACCGCGACTGTAAGACGACCCCCTCTTTTTCAGTCTTATTTCAATGCAAAAAACACCGTCTTATATTCGGGCCAGTAAGCTAGTTCTTTGCGTTGAAAAAAGCCACTTGGAACCAAGACTTAATCATGCCGCTGACCGGTCGTAAAGCGTAAAACCCAGAAGGCCTTAGACATTTACAATCAACACATTTGGCAACGTGGAGCTTATTTGCCAAGCAGGAATTGTTAAACAAAATGCATTGCACTCTTTTTGTTTTCAAGTCTCGTGTTATAAAAATGCTTTATAGCCTCTTACGCTTTTTGTGGCCATATATTTTACACACTTACTGGAAAACGTTTGCGACGGCAGGGCAGATGGTGCCAGGTTAGCGCGCGGCGCGGGAGAGATCATCGATTATGAAGCCGCGCTGCTAAAACGCCGCAGCCTTACTGCGTTCGCTCGTCAGCTTCTCCTTCCCGCACCCTCATTGACTTTCCCCTCTTGTGCGGGACGGAGAAGACAGAGCACCGTAAAACTGTGAGAGGATGGTAATAAGGTGGATGGATGCTTAAAGGAGGCCCGCGTTCCCTCGCACCAGCCGGGGACTCAATTACACCTGTGGGTCTGGTGGGAGTGTTGCGCATGTGGAGGGGAGATGAGCCATTTATCCACTCATCCCTCTGGGCTGGTGTCAGCATAGGCTGGGACGGGGAACATGCTCACCTGGGAGCAGTGCACATTACATGCATGAAGGATGTGCGTGCGCCTTCTTATACACGCACACACAACTGTGTCTCTCCCAGGATCAATCAGACATTCAAGCGATGATGGGATGCCATCTGCCGCTGTGCAGGTGAAGCCAGAAAAGCAATGGCATTGTTTTCATGCAAGAAATTAAAAACATCCCCCTCTCATGTACAGTGATGGAGATGAGGGGGGTCGAACAGAGGAGGGTGAATAAATACATCGGCAATAAATCATTTCCTCTTTGCATTTGTCAACTAAAAAGAGTCCTCTTTTGCATGCCAAGTTATTGAAAGCGCCAGACAAAGAGCCACAAGCGGCAGATGGATTTGCGAGGTGAGGAACGATCGGCGCCGCTTTATGATGGTGAATAATGGGAGCAATTTTGATGCTCTGATCCCATTAAGGGGCCAGATGTTTAAAAGTAGTCTCATGCATAGGCTTCAGATAATGAGGATGCTAACTTGTTGTGTGCTGAACAATTTCAAGAGGCATGGGAATGCACCTGTAAGTTGGAGGTATTAAAAATTATATTCAGTTAGTGTTGTTTTTGGCAAACCAAAAAAACTTACTAGTCTGTCATATTTTAGGCTTTTTTTTATATTTAGTTAGAGATACCTTAAACTGTATTAAACAAGGGGTGTCCAAACATTTTTTTCCTCCGAGGGCCGCTTTCAGAAAAATCGAAGGATGCAAGGGCCAACTTGATATCCTTCCACTGTCGTTTGTTATGTGTGTTAAGTATCTCCCCGATCATGTGATCGGAAATTGGGCCCGATTACGTAATTTTTAGAGGAATGGAATCAAGTATTTAAAAAAAAAAAAGGGCAGGTTTCAAAAATGTATTCATTAAAAATTTTCATTTTGGATGGTAGGGCTGGCAGCGATTGAACAATCACTGCCAGTCCCCCAGTCAAATTTGATTGGAGTTCTGTTGCTGTCAGTGGTAGCGTAACATGATCACTTAATGCCAGCCTTCCCAGTTGAAATGGATTTAATGTCTATAATTGTCAATGGCAGAGAATGAGTTAAGGGCTACAGACAAAAAAATAATCCATTTATCAATCGTTTATTTGTGTAAAACAAAATATTGAAATTCTACAGTATCCTACATTGATTTCATCATGTTGGAAGGTTTTGACATATAAGCTAATGGCGAGGCAATATTTAATTGACTAGCCCCATCTACTGTTGAAGCTGAGAAGTGCAACAGCATGTAGGCTGAACTCAAGCTTCTTGTGCAGGCCATTTTAAATGATATTGTCATAATTCGCTGTGGGCTGCAGCTGGCCTGCGGGCTGTAGTTTGGACACCACCGTATTAGGGGCAAGACACACGGGAGGCGACGAGTGATGGCGAAATGCGAAAGTTAAAGCCGTTGAGCTGAAACTTGACACACGGGGCGCGATGCGACTGCAGCAGCAAGCTGAAGCGACACACACCGCTCCCTGCCTGTGTGTCAGTGCTAGTTTCTGACTGGCTATAAATTTGGAGGGAATTTTAAAATTTCCAATCTTTTCCGATTGCAACCATGAGATTTACATGAGCGCCAACAACTTCCCATACTGCTGCTTTTATATTTACAGTATGTCCTGGAAATCATGCCGAGAGCTATCATAAAGTATGTGCTGGTCGCACACTGCTAAAATGATACACTCCTCCATGTTGACAAAGTGTGGGTGTGGATGTCAATTTCTGGGTTGGTCCTCGCAGGTGATATGTCATTCAATATATCTGTTGCTGATTGGTTGCAGTGCCAGGCGGCAGCGACAGAGACAGAAGTAGAACCATTTCCTATTTTCTTATATTGCGTCGCTGTTGCGGGTGTGTACGTATACGTGCACGAAATTTCACGTGCATGAAATTTCACGTGCACATACATCGCGTGTCGCTTTGCCGCAAAAGGGTTGGCGATTTTCGCCTTGTCGCGCTCTTTCATTAGAAAATGTATTGAACGCAAGCGATGTTGCCTCCTGCCTTTTGTCTAGAAAAAAAAAAACCTCATGTGTATATGCTTTTCTGATGCATTTTATGTGATTCAAGTAGGCATGGGATGGTATCAGATTGGAACAATAACATTGGCCAAAATTACCACGGTACTGAAAATACGGCTCTAAAATGTATGCATGTCATATCGCCAAACATGGCTAGGATGCAGTATGACAAACTACTGTACAAGTGCAAAAAGTAAAAAGCATTGTGAACTACTGAGCATTTTCGTGTTTCAACAGACGTAAATGTCTCCATGTCGATGTTTTTAACTCATTATCGTCATATCATCATCATAAAAATAAGTGTTTACTTTGCCATTAAAAGCAGTTACTAAATGCTGCTTCAGCTACTTTTTATAATAAACCGGCCTTATGAAAAAAGAAAGTCTGTTCTGCATGATGCTTCATTCACAAAAACTATTTTTCAAAAGTCTCATTATGACCTATTTTTTCATTTTGTAATGAAAAACGTTCTTCCTACTTGCAATATATTTTCCATCATGTAAACACGTTCCTGCTTTTAGTTTGTACATGTAAAGGTTACACAAAACATTATTTTGCCTATCAGCAAACATTTAAATCCATTGCTAGTCACTTGTTTGCCAATTGTTAATTTATTGGCCTCTGATTATAATGAATGTCAAGTTGCAAACAGAAAGTCGCAGCTGGAAGGTGGCCATACAATGCACTCCTCTCGTGAAGATTTATGAGCTGAAACAGCCGCCACTACATGACAATCTTTCATAACAATTTTTTAGCGGTCGCTGTCCGATCGATTAGTGCTGAAAGTGACATCACGCCATAAATCATGTTTGGAAACGGCCTAAAACTATGTTGTTTGACCTTGACATTTGTATAAATGAGGCTGCAAGCAAAGTGATCTTTCTCCATCAGCATCTTATCATCAGAGTCGCTACGATTGGATTGTGATACCAGAGGAAAACTTGGGATTTTCATATTAAAGGCCACAAATGTCATTTGGATGTTACGGATTGGCGGCTGATGATTCTCAATGGATACGCAACGAAGGGATTCCAAAACGAACACTTGAATGCTGCTCGGTGATTACTGATGGCAATTCTAACTACTTGTTTTTTCTTTTTTTTACCAACCCATTAGTCCACCGAACTCACTTTTTGAATTTTTGTCAAATAGTCTTTAATGTCTGTAGATAAAATCAGTCCATATTTAATCTAACTGGCAATATAAAGAATGGTCTTTGATTTGGTGACATGACCAATAATGCCATTTGGTCATGAGAGCTTTCGTGACTACTGTACACTTAAATGATTATTTAACGTATAATATTTTAGAAGACCTCATACAGTTTTTCTTGTTTTGCAATGCAATTAAAATCAAACAATAGCTTTGTCTTAAATTCTCCCAGAAACTACCACTTAGTTAAATGCTAATAAGTATTTAAGTCAGTCTTGATACCATACATCGTATACAATAATTAACCAACAAGTGTTTTAATAATTGATTGATCTTTGAGACATTTTTTTAATTCAAAAAATATAAAAAATCATCCTCTTTGAATCTCTTGTCAGTAAAAATTCAGATTTCTGTAGTTATCAATGAGGTCAATGATTATCTTTGTAATATATCCCAATATTTGCAAATTGTTGCTTTTGCATCAGAAAACAATGATAGAGTAAAAGTATTGATAGTCCAAATTTCATCCAGTGCTTTATTAGCCAGGCGGACAATTTACCAAATATTATTTATAGACTGCGTATTACTACTGTTACGATTACATATTACACTGTGTTTTTTTTTTTTGTACAACTACATTTAAATAAAATTATCATTCAATTCATTAATCCTCTGAACCGCCTATCCTCACCAAGGGTCGCGGGGGTAACTATAATTAAAGTTAATGAATGGCTTATAGCACATAGTACAAATTAGTGTACCTAACCTAACATTTGTTTAGCATTTATTTATTTTAAAACATGGTGGGACGCCAGTGGACTTCTCTACCACCAGGCTTTGCAAGTTTTCTGGGGGACACCCAGTGCCTGTTTGATGGTTTCATACACACCTAAAATGTTATGTGATTATCATATTTTCCACACTATGAGCCGCATCGGAATATAAAGTGCACCTTCAATTATTGGCCTATTCTAAAACCCATTCATTCATTCATTTTCCAAGCTGCTTATCCTCAAAAGGGTTGCGGGGATGCTGGAGCCTATCCCACCTATCTATGGGCAGTAGGCTGGGTACACCCTGAATCGGTTGCCAGCCAATAGCGGGGCACGAACAACCTATGGACAATTTAGAGTGTTCAATCAGTCTACAATGCATGTTTTTGGGATGTGGGAGGAAACCAGAGTACCCGGAGAAAACCCACGCAGGCACGGCGAGAGCATGCAAACTCCACACAGGAAGGGCGGAGCCTGGGATTGAAACCTTGATCTCAGAACTGTAAGGCGGACGTGCTAACTACTCTGCCACCGTGCTGCTGTATGTATTTGAAAACTGTTTTTATATATTCGGCGCACCACATTAGAAGGCGCATTACTAGTTAGAGGTGTGAAAAAATATCCATATGGTGATATATTGTGAAACTTTGCATCCCAAAAGATTATCGTTACGCTCATGCCAAAAATCGAGATATTGTTTTAAAAAGGTGTCAATGTTTAAATTAAAAAAAAAAAAAAAAAAAAAGGAACAAACAAGTTAACACCAAAATCTTCCACAATAATAGGCTACGTTCATATTGCAGGTCTCAATGCACGAACCCAATTCTTTCGTGTTTTTCCGACGCGAGTGAGGGAGAAACGGGACAAAAGTAAAAAAAAAAAAAAAAAAATCTGGGCCACATTTTTCTAGAATGAGGCTGCGGTCTGAACTGTCAAGTCTTCCAAATTGGAATACATGCAGCAATTACCTCAGCAAAGAGCGAGTGAGACAGGGTGCTACGGTAGTGGTGCAGCTGTGCATTAGCGTTAGCGTCTAGCTTGAATGCGGCTTTTGGGGAAGGGGTGGGCTTGACAACAGTCATTAAAACTAAAAATGGATTGAGGATGGAAACTCGGACTGCGAATTAGTGGGCATGCGTGATACTTGAAAAGGTTCAATGGACAAAGGGCACGGCAAAAAAAACGATATGACAAAAAAAATCAAAATTGTGCATCAAGACCTGGGGTATGAACCTAGCCATAGAATCTCAGTTAACTGTATGGCTACCATTGACGGCGCTCGACGCCCAATCCATTAAGAATGGGAAGGGCGAAGGAACGTTTGTTCATTTGAAACTAAAGCATTCACAGTCACTCTTTCTGATTTACTGGGCATTTACAGGTCACTTTCTGTTCATTTACGGCATTACAAGTCACTTCTTGTTGAGTTTGAGTCACTGCATATTAATTCCCGGGTCACTTCCTGTTCTGCAACCCAAAATCAACAGAAGGTGACCCATTAAATGTCCCAAATCAACAGAGAGTGACTGAAAATTACCGCGTTGCCTGGCATTGACTGCCACTGACGACCACAGAAGTGGGAGGAGCAAATTTGAAATGGGAGGGGCTGATTCGCTGCCGCCCTCCCAGTTCAAATGGATTGGATGTCTACTACCGTATTTTTCGGACTATAAGTCGCAGTTTTTTTCATAGTTTGGCTGGGGTGCGACTTATACTCAGGAGCGACTTATGTGTGAAATTATTAACACATTATAATATCATTTCACATGTTATTTTGGTGTTTTAGAGTGACACTGATGGTTTGGTAAACTTGTTAGCATTTTCTTTATGCTATAGTTATCTGAATAACTTAATAGCAATGGCCACGTTCGGGTTTTGCCTTTGGCAATGTGTGTTAAATTGTATTATTGACTTTTTTTTCTTTTTATATTGAAATGCATGCTTTTAGTTTGTGGTGTTTTCACGCCCAAGTGGGGGCGCACTTGTTTACGCGAAGATGAGCGCTCACACGCCAGAAGAAGACGGACAGCTACGCAGCGTCTCTGAGCGAGTGGGCGAGAGAGAGAGAAACTCGGCTGCGAACCTACGTTCATTGTTTATGCTTGTAAAATATATCTACAGAGGCAACGCCTGTGTGAATCATTTTTTCTGTTTTTGTTGTGTGTTTTCCACCCACGATCGGACACTTAAAGCCAGTTGTGTGGTCGTTTGAACGATGTACTAATGCTAGCGAACGCATGCTAACTGTTTGTGTCATTTCTGTAAAAGCACCTAATTATCATTTATTTACGTTGATGCGAACTTGTTTCGTATCAAGGACGAAATTGATTCAGCAAATTATACGGACGTCCAGCATCGTCATTTGGGAGTTTAGCTCACTGTATAGTCAGGACCGAACCGTAGCGTCCTGGTGAGGACAGTATATTCGCATTTCGTTGTTCATGCATCGTGTAACATTCTACTGTACTTATTCAGCAAGTTGTTCTCTATTGTATTTTTATATTATATTGCCTTTCAAGATGACATGTCTGTTCAATGTGTTGGATTTTATCTCGTAAATTTTCCCCCCAAAATGCGACTTATACTCCGGTAAAACTTATATGTTTTTTTCCTCTTCGTTGGCCATTTTATGGCTGGTGCGACTTATACTCAGGTGCGACTTATAGTCCGAAAAATACGGGTAGTGATAAACTCACAGGAAAAGGATGAAGACACCTTGTTTTTGTGTCTATTAGTTGTTTTGTAGAATATCCTAAAATAATTTCCTGACCAATGAATTGATAATTGTTTTATCGCCATATCGTGAGATCATCGTTGTCGTGAGCTTTGTATCGCAAATCATATCATATTGTGAGGTACCAAGAGGTTCCCACCCTTAGTACTAGTAGTACTAGTAGTTGGGGTTGCGTTATGCACCCACTAGATGGAGCTGCGCTAAAGAGAATGTCAGGTCATGATTAATATTAATCCATATATAAAGCGCAATGGATTATAAAGCACGCTGTCGGCTTTTGAGGAAATTGGAGGCTTTTAGGTGCACCTTATAGTGTGGAAAATAAGGTATATTAGTGGACTAATCGCAAAACTAATCAGAGATTATCTGAACATCAATCATTTGTGGCAGCCCTCATAATGTCATAAATATAGGAATATTTGCTTCAATAAACAAAGTTTAAAATATAGGAATATTCAAAGTTGAAATGAAATGGTGTTGTACTAATACTCACACTTTCAGCCTGGTATAGTTGCCTCCAGGATAATAAAGGTAGCAGGAGGGGAACTCAGTCACCCCCAATTTGGTTACGAGGTCATCCTCAGTGCTCAGGACTCTCCGCACTGCAATATTCTCAAATTGCAACAAGTCCAAGATCACCTGAGACACAGGGAACACTGAGCACTTCAAGAATGTGCGACAGCCAAGTAATTTTAAATGCAGACAGCAACGATGGAGTGATGGGTACTGTTACCTCTCTGCCAATGTAGGAGCTAACGTTCTCAAAGATCAGGGCGAGGTGACGAACGTTGTTAGTTTCCAAGAAGATGTCGATTTCAGCTTGGCTGGAAGAAGTCGTATTTTGATCATAAGGAAACTACTTTCAATCAAACAAGACAAAACTAAGAAAGCACTTTCCATAATCTGCATGTTATATATACATGGCAAAGTTGATTGCTGATGATTATTACGCAAAAGCTGGAAAACTATTATATTTTTAAACCCAAGGCATTGTGGTGTGTACATTTTTTACATTAAATGTTCAAATTATAATTCAAACAAGTAACAATTACTGTTTAATATCCAGTTGTTGTTGTTTTTTTTTTAATTAAAGTTATTTTGTGAAGGTAATGAGAGAGACAGTTTGATATAATGGGCTTTTTCTTTACCTGGTGGGCTCAAGTGGGGGACAGGCTGGAGGCCATGGGTCTTGTTTTTCCATTAGATCTATGATTTCATGACGGAGTGCTTGGACATCATGGAGTACACCTGAAGGTCAGTGAAAATCCAACATTTGCCATTAAACATTGCTGTTTGTTTTGACGCAATGCCAACACACACAGTTTCCAAATCAGTCCCAAAGATGTTAATATTTAAGCCAATGCTGAGAAACGCCCCAGAGTCGCAAAAGAGACTGTTTTCAATTGTGCAAATGTATGTAAAGGCATTTGATACCTTTAATACGCTGTCCAGTAGAATCCTTCCGGCCAAAGGCATGGAAGAACTGGGAGGTAGAAAAAAATAAAAAAGTTTTGAGTTACACCGAAAGCTGGGGATCAAATTGGGCAGTCCTCACACGGCCATGAGAGAAGCAAAGCGACGTTGAGTAAAGTTTGGCTGGCACGCATCCATCCCCCCTCTGCCCGCTTCGACCCCTCAATCCACACTGGCTAAAATGACTTGCAGATGTTTAAGATACATTGTGAAGTGGAAAGAAGGAGCCTTTTGTTCCAGTTATCTTTGCTAGTGGACAGCAGAAACCAATCCACTGTACCGTTACACATTAGAAAGTCAAATTAGTCACTTTACATAACAAAATAGCTTTGTGGCCTGGATTTCACACCGAAGAAGTATTTTGCAAGTAAATGGAGACAACATAAGAATCATTTTAGCGTACATATGAAAATGTTCACGTCAATTTGGTTGACGGTGTGCCATTAGTTTTCCAAGTAGCGGTCTGGTTCATTGCAGATTAACAGTATTGTGATCACAGTACTGTGAGAATAAGCTTGGTTGCTACCGATGACGTCACAAAAAATGTTTTCCAATCCGTGTCAGTTCGTATTTGTAGCATAACAAGTCTGGATCATTGCAGGTTAACAGTATTGTGATCACAGTCTAGCGACAATGGGCTTGGTTGCTATCGATGACATCACAAAAAAAGTTTTCCAATCCGTGTCAGTTCATATTCGTAGCATAACAACAACGATAGTAGGCAAACAAGACGTACACAACTTCAGATTTGACAAGATCTTGCCAATTAATAATTTTGAACTAGACATAGAATGAATTTCAGACCCCAATCAACCTGGAAAATAATAAGACATAATTGGTGCTAGTGGCTTGTAGGGAACATTCTACCTTCAAGGTTGGATATCCAGTGATACTGAAGTTTGAGCAGACCTTCCTGTTATTCTCATCAGCACAGTCGATGGCTGCCAAATCAACAGCAGGCTTCCACTCTAAAAACCACAACATTCAGCAAACAACCGATTGTTAGCATACACAGGTGCTAGGGGTACAAATATGATGAGTAGGAGCTATTTAAAGTGAAAGACAACACCTACTGTAAATGACATTCATATCAAAGACAGTTGCTAAAAGTATTTAAGTCCATAAATCGCAAATTTCTTAGACCTTTGAGGACGGAGAAAATGTTTAAACACAAAAAAATGACAACGCTCATGGGTGCAGCCATTTTTGGTGTCAGTTATACCCAGAGGTGGGTAGTAACGTGTTACATGTACTCCGTTAAATTTACTTGAGTAACTTCTTGAGAAAAATGTTCTTCTAAGAATAGTTTTACCAAGACACACTTTTTACTTTTACTTGAGTATATTTGTGAAGAAAAAACGCTACTCTTACGCCGCTACTTTGGGCCACACAAGATTCGTTACATTTTTCATCTTTATTCTACATATTTTTTTTTTTGCTAGCGATGCTATTGCCAAGTGTAGCGCTACTAATTTCACCAATGAAACGTCGCAACAATAATCACGTGACTCCATTACACCAATGAGATGCAAGCTTGCGGTTCTATGATCACGCCATTCTGTTCAATCACGTGGCGCTGCCCTCAACATGAACCGAAAGCACGGATTTAAAACTCTCTTCCAGTTTTTATTTGGCACCGATTGACCACAAAAAAAACAGAGATATGATCCTTTTAACTTCATAATAGTAACTATAGTATTCACTATTCAAACTAGGAACTATTTTCTCCACTAGATGGCAGGGCACTCATGCTATTTGGGCGAATAATGCTTCATTACTGGTTTTTTTCTCTCTTGCCGGAATTTAATGATTTTTAAAACTGTATTTATTTATTTGGCTTTATGTGGTTATGTAATGGGTTGTTGTACAGTATCATTATAACAACAGTTCATATAGATAACTTTGTGCTGAGAGAAAAAAATACTATTGTTTAAAAAAAAAAATCTTAAGCAGTTACTCATAATGTTACTCATTACGTGAGTATTCTTTTCACCAAATACTTTTTTACTTGTAGTTGATTACATATTTTGAACGACTACTTTTACTTTTACTTGGGTAATATTTTTTGAAGTAACGCTACTCTTACTTGAGTCAAATTTTAGGGTACTCCACCCACCTCTGGTTATACCCATGTACATTACACACAGATAGACTCAAGCACAGGTGCATGTGAGATGGGTATTAATGACGTAACGAGGAAAGGCGGGTAATTTGGGATACTCACATTTGATTGGCTAAAATATGACACCTATTCCTGGGAACACTGTCTCATTTATATTTTTCCCCAATATCACACCAGAATAATATATATATATATATTTTTTTCCAATTTTGAAACAAGATTCTTGCTGGGATGGACACGATTAAGGTGTCGTCTTTCCCTTTAACCCCCCAAAATGTATTCTTTTCAGCAATATTTAGAACCAGCCCACGAGCACCCCATTGGACTATGAGAACATTTCATGATGTTTTCAAGGTGACAGAAAAGTGATTAATTGAAATGACTAGAACTAAAACTAAGGCAAAAAAAACTGTTCGGGATTTAATTGATAGAGATACCCAAAATAATTAAGGTTTTTGGGAATTCCTAAAAATTAAAAACAGAAAACCGCTGTAAAGATACAATAATTGAGATAATATATCATAAAGTGTACGATGCAGTAAGATAACATGCCCCGATGAGTGAAGATTAGGGGTGGGAACCTCTGAGTACCTCCCAATATGATACAATTTGTGATACAAGGTTCACAATAATGAATATGTCACAATACAGCATTATAGTAATTATCAATACGTGGGTCAGGACTAGGGCTGTCCCAAATGACGAATTTTCTCCCGATTAGTCAGCCGACTATTTTTACGAGTAGTCGACAAATTTTTTTTTTTAATACTAATTTAGCAATGAAATTTTTGTTGATGCTTATTAATTGACAAAAAACATTTTGGAACACTTAAATTCTTTTATTAAAGTACAAATAAACATGTAAAAAACAATAAGAAACCACAAATAAACATCAAATGCTGATAGCATTAATTAGTGCAAAAGAATGGAATGTAAACAGTCAGAACACTGACTTAGCCTTTCCAAGTTGATTCAAAACAATTCTTAAAAAAAATATCTAGCATTAATATTATAGTACACAACTATATGTAATAATAGTATTATAATAATTATTCACTGCCAATCAGATTTTTCATAAAGGGTGTCAATTTAAAGCTATTCGTAGTGTGGAATATGAATTCTAAAGTATGTGGGATTAACTCCAGAAATCGTTATTTATATGACGAACATGACGTGCTTTTATTTTGAATGTTCACCGGAAGTACAATCGCTAAACCGCTAACCGTGAGGTTTACACACAAAAAAACTTTTCATCATTGCATGTGGTGTCAGTAATAGATTTTTTTTTCTTTGCTTTTTTTCTTTTGCAAATGCTGTAAACCAGCGATTTTTCATGTTTGAAGTGTCACCTTTTAACCGCAAGTTTGCGTCTTGGAGAAGACTGCAAATGTTTTATAGCAGGCTAAAGTAGGCTGTCTTTTTCCCCATTAGCCTCGAAGTATCTATTTTGTATGTATGAACTTTAATTTTACGGCGTGTTGATGACCAATAAACATCTGTGCAAGGAACTATAGTCTTATTTGCCATCAACACGCACACACAAATGTATGCACGCACGCACGTTCGCGGTGATAATACGCAGCCGTGAAAATTACCACCCTTGTTTTTATTTACCGTGCGGTAAATATACTCATTGCATATAGCGACAGACTTAGCAACGTTAATCAAACACGTCGTTAGATGGACTTACGATCTGCCAGCTTGTCGTCTCCTGTCGTCTTCCAAAATTATAACTGGGTGACGGCGCTTTAGGTGTTCATTCACAGCCGACGTGCAGCCAAGTTCAGCATTGAAGAGACAGGACACAACAGTGTACCCTCCTTTGTTTCATTGAAATAAGTCAATGTTTTGCCCACTTTGGTGCGTTTTTTTGGCTTTTTGCCGGTTTCCCCTCTGGCATAGCAAGCGTCCGACATTCTCAACTTTCCACGCATATATTTTTTTAACCCTTCATTAACCATCGACATGTGCTCGTCAACGCATTTACATCATCGATAACGTCGGCTAGTCGGGACAGCTCTAGTGAGGACTGTCACTATTATTATTATTGTAACATCGGCAAGGAAGTCGAAAGCTTCGTCAGGTTTTCAATCATTTATTCCAGAACTTGTGAGACAACGCAGCTATTGTCCGCCGTAACAGACGCCAACAACAACAGAACATGAAAAGTAAAAACTTCCCACTCTTCCACACTTCTATCACTCTCTCATCAGTCACGGTGTGTTCAGGAACAGCATGCAAAACACAACTGCCACATTAGAACCTAATTCGTTACATTATTATTATGATTATTATTTCAATTTGCATCTATATTTTTTTTGTGGAGTAATTTTGTGGAATTGACATTTGTAATTGTACCTGCAGTATTTATCAACTCATTTGCTCCCAAAAACGTATAAATGCGTTCTGTTTTTAATTGTTTCAATGATGTCCCAAAGACGTATTTATACGTCTTCTACGTTTTTTAATTTGTTTACAAGAGCTATCTCTGGGTTCTGATTCAATTTAGCTCCAAAGCACAAAGCTTAGAGCAATAAAACTGGCAACTGGATGGCAGTAGCGCATTTGGCAACGAACGGCCGGGTCGCACGGCCGGGGTGCCGGCGGAAGACGACCGAATGGAGAACAACTTAGAGGACGCCAGCGATGCCAGGCGCTGGACGACCGAGCAGAACGACCGGGACCACCAGTGCAGCAAACGATGCTGTTGAGTCCGTGCTACTTGCCGAGCAGACCCCGCAGAGACAAAAAAAAAATCCATCTTTATGAGACAGTCGGCGATGAGGGAAAAGTTTACCCGGCTGTCGCGGCCACAACAGCGTCATCTCTCAATTAGTTATTTGTAAATAAATTGTTACTTTGCTATCAAAAACTCTATTTGTCCTGTTATTTATGTTATTTTGTAAAAGGAAAACATTATTCAGATGTTTGGGATGTAACTAAAGCAAAAATAGCTGTGTTACAGTCAAAGTTGAAATGTATGCTTTCACAAAAAGCTTAATTTCTCTGTTTTTTTCATCAGAAATTGGAAAATTGCTCAAACTAAGCTATTTTCTAATGCTGATTTCTAAAGAATGGAAAAAGATGAACTTTTTTTCTGCTGAAAGAAGAGTCTAGTCTTTCTTTTGGTGGGTTCCATGTTTATATAGCAATAGAACAGACTTTTCTGTGGGCCTTGCAAAATCAGTCAAAATCCAGTAAAACTTGCACCGGTGAAAATGGCTGGGAGTGAATGAGTTAAGGATTCAGAGTAGGTTTTTGGGATGCGGAACGAATTAATCGAATTATGAAGTATTCTTATGGGAAAATCCTGCAATATGAGAATTTCGACTTACATCGTCGTATGTAGCGGTACCACACTATTCTGATATCAATGAGAACAACAAGCCCATTTCTAAATGGAAAAATAAACAATGAATTTTTTTTTTTGCACAGTCACGGACAAGCTGTCAAAATAACAGCACTAGAGTGTTGCAACATTCTTGTAAACAAATTAGTGTCTGAACTCTTTGGCTGCCATTGACAGCGCTAGACGTCAAATTCAATTTGACTGGGAGGGGGCGATTGAACGAATATTTTGTTGTAATGGAAAATTTTACTGACATCTTTTTTAAAACGATATGTCAATTTTTGGCGGAGGCACATAGATAACCAGTTGTGATACAAATTAGGTTATCGCGATAAATCATCATATCGATAAATTGTCACGCCCCTAGTGAAGATACAACATATGATAAGTTAACATAATATATAGTACTATACGATAACATAAAACAACATTAGGGTAAGCTACAATAACATAAAATAGAAGCTTTGCCGTTATTTGACTAGTGCTAGCTTTAGGGACTCACCTTTAATGTCTCTCGCCAGTCGTTTATAAACTGGCGAGAAGGCGATGCAATGTCCACACCACGATGCGTAGAACTCCACCACAATAGCAGAGCTAGAGTTGACCAAAACAGACTTGTAATTGTCCAGGGATATAGCAACAATTTGATCGGACGTCGTGTATAACCCGGCCTCCGCCACGGTGGACAGCAGAAGCAGGCAAAATGTCAGACGGAACACGGCGACGTGTCGGGAGTATTTGGTCATTTCTCGGCTGGACCGGGACGAGGCACGGTTCGAGCGCCTCGCCATCTTCGCCAGTTGGTTCATTCGAACGCAGAGTTGACCAGCACTTGGAGAAACTTCAGAACAT
Source organism: Corythoichthys intestinalis (assembly GCF_030265065.1). Classification (NCBI taxonomy): domain Eukaryota; kingdom Metazoa; phylum Chordata; class Actinopteri; order Syngnathiformes; family Syngnathidae; genus Corythoichthys; species Corythoichthys intestinalis. Next base: position 36,272,518 of record NC_080401.1, read on the forward strand.
TGGCATCTCGCCACAACACCAACAGCCAAAGCATCCGTTTACTATGAATGCGCTTCTACGTAGGCCGTTACGGTAAAATGACGAAAATGACCAAGCGAGAGCTTGTGTCACGTACGAAACGTTGATGACTTCTTCTATTTCGTTCAGATTTTCAAATAGTTTTCACATGTGTCTGTCGTTAAAATATGCTAAATATATGATAAATTACCGCAAAATCAGAGTCCGACGATTCCCATTTGGCTTCCATTGGCTTACGGAAATACACGCGATGCCACATCCGGTTTTCACAATAAGAAACACGGAAACTATGGTACATTTAATCGTCTTCAGATGTAGTCAAAAAATATATATATTTTTTTGTATTATTTTTATTTAGATTAAAATACTAACAGTATGCACAGCTTTAATGTTAACATGCTTAAAAAGCACATTTTCCTAGAATTATTCAAATACATTATAGATTAAAGAGTATTTTTTTCAACAATCAACTTTTATAGATACATACATTAAAATGTATTTTACAAAAAGTATGCAAATTTATTTGACTGAAATCCAGTTGAATTTGGATGGGTTCCGTCAATGACAGCCAACGATTTAATGATAACTACCATAAAAGCAGGTCAAATGAAAATACAGTGGCCCCTTCGTTTTTGGCGGTTAATGGGGAGCAAAACCCGCCGCGATAAGTGAAAAACAGCTAAGTAAAACAACAGGTGTTCAATGTAATTAGATTTACCATTGGAAAGAAAGAGAAAAACATAACAAAGAACATCTTTTTTCACATTTCCCCACAAAGTATAATTAAAAAAAAACTTTTATGTAAATATATTTTTATGGTTTTTTAAGCACTTCAAATGTAATAATTATGCATACCTGTCAAGTTGTACGGTTTCGGCGTAATTAGTACAAGTGAGCACTGATTTTTAAATGTGTACGCCGTACATTCAAAATCTGTATGTATCACTTCTCAGAATTAGCAAAAGAAATGTTCCCTGACTCAAAGATTGCATCGGTAAGTTAATTTTATCAATTGAGCTTTTTTAATTTATAATTGGACACACTAACGAACTACCTTCAAGTCAAACTGAATTGCGAGCTGAAGTGCCATGAAGTACAGCCATCAATAGACATGATAGAAATTGCCAAAAGTGCTACATACAACTATAACAAAAGTCACTGTTAAATTTTAGTAATCATGATGTAGCTGAAGATATTGTTCTTTGATTGCACCAGGTTATGTTACAATATTACCAAGAAATTCTTATTATTTTAAAAATTGAGTTTTATTTTTGTTTCATATTGCACGCTATATACAACATTGTAAGATTACTCACCAAATTGTAGCTCAAACTGCTCACTTACGCACAATGAGTTGCCACAGCAACTGTTTAACAAGCTAAACGACGATTGATGCATGCGGCGCTTTGAAGCTTCCAAGCGTCTCTGGCTAGAACAAACCTTATCGTCTGACAATCATCGTTAACTTAAAGCAACATCAGTGCACTGCAAGACCAAGAAAAGCAGGAGGAGGGAGAGGGAGACTACGTGATCGGTTCGGGAGAGCTCATCTGAATTTATGTGTTTATTTTTTATTTGGGAAAAAAATCCGCGATGGACTGAGGGCGCAAAGTTTGAAGCGCGAAGTAGCGAGGGATCACTGTAATCTCGGCAAGTGAGGTCAACGAATAAGCACAATTACCGCAGAAAATGAATTAAACAATGACAAAATGGTAAATTATTTTTTGGATGTATTCGTGTAATTATTTTACAATGAAACGCCAACAAATTGTAAATGGGTCAAGGTTACCAAGTGCAAAGATTGACACAGCTTCACAAACAACTTGTTTGTGGGCACACAATGTTGTTGCAACACCACGCGTCCTCAGTTCTGTAGTTGTACCACCAGTCCTGTGATGCCACTGATTTGGTTTTGCAATAATGGAAAAGCTGATGAAGACCCCAATAACCAATCATGTCTGCAACCTGTCCTCTCCACCTCAAGCTTGTTGTGTGTACATAGTTGCACTACATTGCATATGTCAAATCTATGCACCCCAATTCAAAAGAAATAGAAAATTGGAGGGGGGGGGGGTAGGGGGGTTTGAAACCACCAACAAATACGATATTGCTTGGGAAACGGGGAAAGACATGCTGCTGGCCAAAAATGTATTGGCACCCCTGCAATTCTGTCAGATAATGCTCAACTGCTTTGATAGTAATATCTTCATATATTTTGCTTAAATAAATCATTACCATTTTACACAAAACTCCCAAAATGGCCCGGACAAAAGTATTGGCACCCTTTGAAAACTCATGTGATGCTTCTTTAATTTGTGTAATTAAAAGCACTTGTTACTTACCGGTGGCACATAACAGGTGGTGGCAATAACAAAATCACACCTGTAGCCAGTTAAAATGGATTAAAGTTGACTCAACCTCTGTCCTGTGTCCTTGTGTGTACCACCTTGAGCATGGAGAAAAGAAGACCAAAGAACCGTCTGAGGACTTGAGAAGCAAAATTGTGAAGAAGCATGGGCAATCTCAAGGCTACAAATCCCTCTCCAGTCGTGAATGTTCCTGTGTCTACCGTGCGCAGTGTCATCAATAAGGGTAAAGCCAGTGACACTGTTGCTAACCTCCCTAGATGTGGACGGAAAAGAAAATTGACAAGAGATTTCAACGAAAGATTGTGCGGATTGTGGATAAAGAACCTCAACTAACATCCAAACAAGTTCAAGCTGTCCTGCAGTTTGAAGGTACAACAGTGTCAACCCATACTATTCATTGGCGCCTGAATGAAAAGTGACTATGGTAGGATACCCAGGAAGACCCCACTTCTGACCCAGAGACATAAAAAAGCCAAGCTGGAGTTTGCCAAAACTTACCTGAGGAAAGCCAAAAACGTTTTGGAAGAATGTTCTCTGGTCAGATGAGACAAAAGGAGAGCTTTTTGGGAAAAGGCATCAACATAGAGTTTACAGGAAAAAAACGAGGCCTTTAAAGAAAAAAAACACTGTCCCAACAGTTTGGGGTTGCTTTCTGCCTCTGGCACTGGACTGCTTGACCCTGTGCATGGCATTATGAAGTCTAAAGACTACCGACAAATTTTGCAGCATAATGTAAGGCCTAGTGTGAGAAAGCTGGGTCTCCCTCAGAGGTCATGGGTCTTCCAGCAGGACAATGACCTAAAACAATCTCCAAAAAACACTAGAAAATGGCTTGAGAGAAAGCACTGGAGACTTCTAAAGTGGCCAGCAATGAGTCAGACCTGAATCCCATAGAACACCTGTGGAGAGATCAGAAAATGGCAGTTTGGAGAAGGCACCCTTCAAATCTCAGAGACCTGGAGCAGTTGGCCAAAGAAGAATGGTCTAAAATTTCAGCAGAGGATTGTAACTAACTCACTCATGGATACCGGAAGCGGGTTTTTCGCGGTTGTGCTACCAAGTATTAGGCTTAGGGTGCCAATACTTTTGTCCAGCCCATTTTTGCAGTTTTGTGTAAAATAATAATGATTTACTTTTTTTTTTCCATTCTCTTTTGTGTTTTTTTCATTGTAAGCGAAATAAATGAAGATATTACCACCAAAGCATTTGTAATTTCAATCATTTTCTGGGAGAAATTGAGCATTATCCGACAGAATTGCAGGGATGCCGATACTTTTGGCCAGCAGTGTAGCAATGCAGCACACGAACATTTTGATTCACTGTACCAAATAAAAGTGTGTTTTGCTTTTTAGAAATCAAACATTGCCCCAAAGCGTTCCTTTACAAACAAAGCTTTATTTACAGTTCCAACATCTACAAATATTATAATACAAGTTTGCAAAGTAAACCGCACATTTGTCAACAATCACTGAGGTTCCAGTAAGCGTTGCTCCAATTGGCGACTTTATATTTACACCCATAAAAGTATTGTACAAGCCAAGTGCACTTGGTGCACACTCAAAGAACATTATAAATATTCATGAACATTTCAAACAATAAAATAAGTTGAAGGTTGGGGTTAATTTAACTAGGAACAAATATTAATGGTGAGTCACCTCTCACCTGAGAGGGAAAATGGACTACATAAAAAAAACTTTAGTGAAGCTATTAGATGAACAGGAGGTCGAAAAAGTGTTCAGTCAACTAAATGAAGCACTGCATAGTTACAACAGAGAAGGTTACGTTCTCCAATATAGTACAATCAATTTAAGGAAACAATCTAGTTGAGGTTGGCATCACATTTTTGGTACATTGTCTAAAACAACAAACGAGGGTAGAAACAGGTTTAAGTTAAGGTCACTTCAGCTTTCAACGAGTCGGAAAGTAAGGAGCTGACTTGTCCATAAAACAAGGAGCTATAAGGCCTAAATTGAAGTCATGAGGCTGTAACTGGCAAACCAGTTAAGAGAAGAATTAATTCAAAAAGTATCATTTACAGCAGTTGGAACAACATGACATTCAAGGGAGGTCCAAAACATGATGAGCAATCAAACCCAGTGTTCTTACAACAAAGAGGCACTTGAACTGAATGTTAACTGTCGACACCTAGCTAAATGTTTTGCAGCACCATGGACGAGGAGGCGCTAACTAAGCATGCACTTTGAGGGGAAAAAAGCAGGTGTTTTCTCTAGAGTCATAGAAAGGAAAAACACTATGAAGGCTGAAATCCAGCATTTCAGTACCGTAATATAGTACTTTATCCGTTTTTGTGTCCCACTTTGATGCTGTTTACTGAGGGCATCCTTAAACCTGATGTATATTGGTAAACAGAAACAACCCAGAAATAAGAAAAAGGAAATCAGTAGTGTTTTACCTGCAGGCTGCATGTATAGTTAGCATTAATGCACATGGTGCTAATAATAACGCGCAGCTTAAAAGTGGGACATATTCATTAATGCGATTCTTAAATACACACTCAAAAAACAAAAAGAAAATTTACATCTTATATCTCTGATATATCTATTGCCATTTTCACATTACTTGTGCTTTAACAATTAGACCTCAGATTTACTTTTAAAAGATTAGAACTCTTGTTTTACAGGATAATATACAATTCAAGAGTTTACGTTCTCTCCTATATATTTTGCAATAAAATAAATAAAATATTATTAAATGTTTTACATAACATGGTATCAGGAATTCCCCGCAGGAGGGCAGTCAAATTTTTATATCAGTGACACATTAAGAGTGAAGTCCGAAATATCTTATTGGAAACCAAAATAAATACCACCATGAAGGGAAGATGACAATTAAATGAGTTTAAGGCAAAAGTCCCACCCCTGACTCACAATGACTTTTAATAAAAAGGTGACATCACCGATTGTAGTGTCGATTGTACTGAAGAATGTGCCACTGATTAACCAATTGTCAACTTACACAGTTATAAAAAAAGATTCTATCTATTAACATTTCTATTCCACTTTTTAACCCTCTGTACGTATTACCTAGAATTTAAATACATTACAGTCAACTGATGGCAGCCCTCTTTGTGATGAGACCCAACGTGTTTGCCGTGTCCTTCAGCAACATGTCGAAGATGCTGTCTGCCAGTTGCATCTTGACTGACAGTTCATCTTCTTCATAGCAGACCCATTGCGCCTCCTCCTCGTGGAGCTCCTGTACCTGCACATCAAAATAATAATAATCGATTTGCCACAAATCTGGTCAATTTGTTGTTATTATATTTTTGCTCTGTCAAAGCAACAAATGTAATACTTTGGGGCCCTCTGGTGGATTTTTTAAATTAAGGTTCATTCATTATTAAGTTTTTAAATGACTTTCGTTGTTTATGATCCTTGAATGCACTACTTGAAGAGAAGTATGCAGTCTATTCATTCATTCATTACTGTGTGGAAATGGTAAGTTTATATAAAAAATGCAATTTCTAGAGAAATTGCGTAGTAGGATGGCTTGATCTGCTGGCCAGTCAACTCCCATGGGTCACTTCCTGTTCATTACGGGGCATTCCTGGGTTACACCGTATTGGTTTTGGGGCATTTTATTGTCACTTCTTCATTTGACATAACTTCTGTTGATTTTGGGGCATTTCCATTTCACTTCCTGTTGATTTTGGGTCACTTAAAGATCAAATCTTGTTGACTCTGGGTAACCTGTTGATTTTAAGACTGTGTAAAGTGCTTGAGCGCATTTTTGTTTTCCCATGTGTGACGGCATTTCAGATGGTGATTATCTTTGTTTATGTAATGCCTTCATGACTGTGTTCATGCTACATAGACGTTATTGTTGACACTGATAACTAAGCGTGTGACATTATCTCGATACCGCGATATATCACGATATTTTGCAACCCGATCGGTTATCGATATGCTCCCGCCAAGTATCGATACTTTTATTTGTCATATTGGCCATACAATGGAGTATGTATGCTGTAAACTGCTCAATGTTTGTTGAGCAATTCCTTGGCGGTCCACTAGGGCCGCTCAAGAGTGGCGATGAAGGTGAAGTGCACACAAGGCGTCTAGAGAAGAGAGGAAGCTCCAAGTGAGTTGAAAAATATATAACCGCTTCGTGAGAACGGTGGAGGAAAAAGTGAGAAAAAAATGGCTACCAATCACACATGTGGACACACTTTAGATTTTACACCAACAAGAAAGGAAGTAAGGTGAACAAGGACTTTGCTGTATGCAAGAATTGTCAAACAAAAATAAGGTTCACTGGCAGCTGGTGACGAAGTGGACACCGGATTTCTTCACTGCTTCACTTTCATCACTTGAGGTAAGAAAGTTTTGCAATGTCATTGCTTTTTTAATTTACATGTATTATTTTGATGGCATTTGGTGTTGAATGATATAAAATAAACCAGGACCCTAAACTGGATGAAAATGTATATCGAACAAGCCTACACGAATTTACCTATTTGATATTATTTGAGAACCACTTTCCATCTAGTTTACTACACAAACTGTTATTACTGCCATTTTGATACAATAAGCTATAAAAAAAATGGTTTGAATAGCTTCCAAGATATATAAGGTGATGTGCATGATAATTAATGTAGTTTACATATTAAAAATAGGTAATTATTGCATTTTTATTTTCTATACATTCATACTTTTTTAATTCACTCAATACTTCCAACACAAAAAAATCAAGATTTCAACTCCAAACCTATTAAGTAGGTAATATTTTTTATTTTGCTGTTTTTAAGGTTAGGAAGAATGTGACTGAGTCTGACATCTTAAATGCAAAAGCAGATGGTGGAAGTGCTCAAACCAATGCTTTGGGCAACAAAGATCATATACGAAGAAAAGACCCATCAACTTTATCATTGTCCCACTCCAAGCTCAACTGCTGACTGACACTTACAGCACTGTTATTTTTTTTTTTAAAAAGATTTAAAACTTTAAATTAAGGGTGCCATTCACCATGATATCTCCAAGAGATCAGTGGTTGTGGTTTGTTTTCTCTTTATGTGCAGGTAAACAATTTGCAGGAGATTTATATTTTACAGCAATGTTGCACAGAAAAGGTGTCACTGTGTAATAAATGACAAACAGTATTTTTTCTATTGTGAAAATTTTTTTTTTCGTTTCAAAAGTTATATCGTAGAATATCATGTAGTATCAAATTTCTGACCAATATCTCGATAATCGCTGTATCGTGATATCGTGAGATAATCATTATCGTGAGCCTTGTGTTGCGAATCGTATCATGAGGTGCCATGAGGTTCCCACTCCTACTTATAACAGTGTTTTCACACAATCACACAATAAGCAGCATGTATGATGTAAAACTACCAATTCTATTTACTGTATTTGTGTATACTTACCAGTATTTGATCAACTCTGTCTCGTTTCTTTCGCCCAAACTTCAGCATTTTCTGCCAGTCAGACATTTTACTCGTGTTCTTGGACAAACCATAAAGTTTCAGAACTTCATCTGTGACAAATTCCTAAACAACATAAGACAATTGAAAATTATGAACAACAATATTCTAAAGATGTGGAGATTTCTGGATTTAATCCAATTGTACCTGCACTTTATTGAGGTCTCGTGGTGTCTTTACTCTGTGGGAAAAGGTGGGCCTGACTCGCTGTGGTTTAACCCACTCAGGCTGATTGGCATTGGGGTCTTCAGCATAGATTTCTTGGAGGATCTCCCATGTTAGGTCATAAACAGCCTGGGTGAAAACAGGAGTTCGAGATAAAGCTGAACCCTACTCGTGTAAAAGTTAGAAGTGACTAAAACAGAAATGTTAGTGGATGTGGTAAAGCAAACCTTTTTGTAGCTGCGGATGGAGAGGGCTTCCTGGTCATTCGTGGTCTCCTTAACACCCAAAAACTTTTGGGAAGGTGTAGGGCAGGCCATGTGTGAGAGTGTAACTCTTCCTTGCTTTGTAAGGCCACAACTCTCCCACATCTCCTGAACGGCAGTGAGAACCATCTTCTCTACCTCGTCGGCCGAGTGGGGCACCACCATGGCAGGTTGTTCTGGCAGTTTAGGAGGTAGGGGAAGAGGGAGGGCGGGTCTCGGGGGCGTCTTTGCTGACTGGTCCCCATCTGGGTGCGAGACGAGTTCCCTCAGGGGATCTTTAGCAGAGGAACCAGACTTTCCCACTCCCAGCCTCGTTTCTTCCTCTTTCTGCTTCTGTTGGAGTCTCTGTTGCTCCCGGCGTGAGCTGAGGCCAAAGTCCTCGTCAAACCAGTCCTGATCGTCGCCGAGGTCATCCAGCAGATCACGGTTCAGTTCCAGCTCAGCAAGTCGCTTGGCGAGTTCTTCCTGCCCGCTGACCCCCAAAATTGGACTTTCCTGTTGAATGTAAAATATGTTTGTCTTATGTCTATTCTTTCTCTGCTCATTTAGACACAGTTGGTCGGCATACCATTGGACTTTGGTTGGGAAAAAAATCAATTGAAAAGGGCAAATCAACAAGTTCTATTTGTCGGGTGTCTGCACCTTTAAATGCCGAAACAGTTAATGTGCCACAGGGGCTTTTTGAGGAGACAGAAAATGTGATTGAATATATATGCTACCTAGCTTGAGCTTTGCAATGCTACCTAGATATAAGTAGCATTGCAAAGCTCATTATAATAATAATAATAATAATAATAATAACAATTAGGGCTGTCAAATTTATCGCGTTAATGGGCGGTAATGATTTTTCAAATTAATCACGTTAAAATATTTGACACAATGAACGCATGCACAAAATGACCAGTTCATGCGTTGCCTCAAACAGTTTACAATGACGCCGTTTTAGCACATTGAGAGCGAAAAGGCAGAGGAATACGAGTGGACACAGGCATTCATTAGACCGTGCCTTTTATTTGCTTAAGCTTTGGCAAATCTTTCACAACAAATGTAAGTATTGTGGCTAAGAGTGTGACAATATCTCGATACAGCGATATATCGCGATATTTTGCAACCCGATGGGTTATCGATATGCTCCCGCCAAGAATCGATACTTTTATTTAACATATTGGCCATACAATGGAGTATGGATGCTGTAAACTGCTCAATGTTTGTTGAGCAATTCCTTGGCGGTCCACTAGGGGCGCTCAGGAGTGGCGGTGAGGGTAAAGTGCGCACAAGTTGTCTAGAGAAGAAGAGAAGCTCCAAGTGGGTTGGAAAAAATAAAAAAGCTCCGTGAGAACGGTGGAGGGAAAAAATGAGAAAAATATTGCTACAAATCACACATGGGGACACACTTTAGATTTTACACCAACAAGAAAGGAAGTAAGGTGAACAAGGACTTTGCTGTATGCAAGAATTGTCTAAGAAAAATCAGTTTCACTGGGAGCTGGTGACGTAGTGGACACTAGAGTTTGTGAGCTTTGCTTTCATCACTTGAGGTAAGAAAGTTTTGCAATGTAATTGACTTTTTAATTTACAAGTATTATTTTGATGACATTTGGTGTTGAATGATACAAAATAAACCAGGACCCTAAACTGGAAATGAATATCGAACAAGCCCACATGAATTTACCGATTTGAGAACCAATTTCCATCTAGTTTACTACACAAACTGTTATTACTGTCATTTTGATACAATAAGCTATAAAAATGGTTTGAATAGGTTCCAAGATATATAAAGTGATGTGCATGATAATTAATGTAGCCTACATATTAAAAATAGGTAATTATTGATGTAGCCTACATATTAAAAATAGATAATTATTGAATTTTTAATTTCTATACATTCAGTTCATATTTTTTTTAATTCAATACTTCCAACACAAAAAAAAAAAAAAATCAGGATTTCAACTCATACGCTATGAAGTAGCTAATATTTTTTGTTTTATTTTGTTGTTTTTAAGGTGAGGAGGACTGTGACTGAGCAAATCTGACATCTTAAATGCTGAAGCAGATAGCGGAAGTGCTCAAACCAAGCAACAAAGTTCATATACGAAGAAAAGACCCACCAATTGTATCATTGCCCCACTCCAAGCTCAACTGCTGACACCTACGGCACTTTTTATTTATTTATTTTTTTTTAAAGATTTAAAACTTTAAAGAAATTAAGGGTGCCATTCATCGTGATCTCTCCAAGCGATATCAGTGGTCGTGGTTGGTTTCCTCTATATGTGCAGGGGCACAATTTGCAGTAGATTTATATTTTACAGCAATGTTGCACAGAAAAGGTGTCACTGTTTAATAAATGACTTAAACAGTATTTTTTTCTATTTTCCAATATCTTTTTTTTTTCTTTTCGTTTCAACAGTTGTATCGTAGAATTTCATGTATCCAATTTCTGACCAATATATCGATAATCGATGTATCGTGGTATAATCGTTATCGTGAGCCTTGTATCGCGAATCGTATCGTATCGTGAGGTGCCCTGAGGTTCCCACTCCTAATTGTGGCAAACAACATGGGGAAGAATGAAAGTAGACGATCTTTTATTGACACGCTTAATTGAACACAACCCAGATCATGCTGTATACCATTTGCAGCCACTACTAACAGTCATGGTAGCACAACTTCCCATCATGCATTTGGGCAGAACAGTTAAGTCGCTACAGTATCATTTAGTGAAAGCACAACAAAAATAATATTCCTATCTCTCAAAAAAGTAATTTTCACAAAAACAAAAGCGCTCAATGCAAAGAGGACTGGCATTCCCAATCAAAATAGCTATGCCAAACACACATAAAACTTACTCAGACTTTGCCTTGGCTAGATCTCTAATTAATTTAAAACTCCCCATTGACACCTTGTGGTATATTTGAATCCCTCTCTTGCTTAGTTAAAGACACTGTGGAAGAACGGCAGGAAGCCCATGTGACGTCCCGCTCGGCGACGTCAACAATGGCGAGCTATTAGTTTATTTTTTCATTGAAAATTTTACAAATTTTGCTAAAACGAAAACATTAAAAGGGGTTTTTATATAAAATGACTATAACTTGTACTCAAATTTATCTTTTAAGAACTACAAGTCTTTCTATCCATGGATCCCTTTAACAGAAAGAATGTTAATAATGTTAATGCCATCTTGTGGATCTATAAACAAACACAGTACTTATGTACAGTATGTTGAATGTTTATGTCCGTCTTGTGTCTTATCTTTCCATTCCAACAATAATTTACAGAAAAATATGGCATATTTTAGAGATTGTTTGAATTGCGATTAATTACTATTATTTAATTTTTAAGCTGTGATTAACTTGATTAAAAATTTTGATCGTTTGACAGCCCTAATAATAATACATTTCTAGAGCAGTTTTCAAGACACACAAAGACGCTTTACAAGGATGATGGGAACACAAGATCTCAACAGGAATAACAATCATAAAATTAGATTAAAAGCAGGATAAGAGTAAATAAAAAGTTTAAGACGTCAGGATAAAACCAAGATAATGATCATGGTGGGTAAAAAAATGTGAACAGGTGTGTTTTGAGTCTGGATTTGAAAAGAGAGAGGGTAGATTTATTGCAAAGATCGATAGGAAGGGAGTTCAAGCGCTGGGGGGCACAGTGACTAACATCTCTGGAACCGAAGGTGGCGAGACGGACACGGGGGACCGAAAGGCGGAGGACAGAGGAGGAGTGAAGTGAACGGGAGGGACAGTTAATACAGAGGAGATTGCGTAGGTAGGTAGGTGCCAGGCCATGGAGTGCTTTAAAGGTAATGACAAGGATCTTGTAATTGATTCTTAGTTTTACTGGGAGCCAGTGAAGTTGATGGTAACTAGGGGTGATGTGTATGATGGGGGTCCGAGTGATGAAGTATGCTGCTGAATTTTGGAGGAGCTGCAGTTTCTGGAGGGACTTATTTGGAAGACCGAAGAGCAGTGAGTTACAGTAATCGAGCCGGGACGTGACTCGACTACAAACAAGAGTGGAAGCGGTATGGGTGACAGAAGGCGGGAAATATTGCAAAGGTGGAAGTAGGCTGATCTGGTTATGTCATTAATATGGGAGCAGAAGGAGAGCGTGCCGTCAAGGATGACACCCAGACTCTTAACCTGAGTGGAGGGAGAGATCAGTACATTGCTGATGGTAATAGAGAACTTATTATCGTTAGAGAGCGTGGTGTTGCTGCCTACAAGGAGGACTTCTGATTTTGTGCTACTGAGGAGGAGGAAGCTGGTTAGTTAATGTCTTCTAAACAGTGGGTGAGGGAGGAGGGTGGAAGGGAAGAGGTTGGTTTTGAGGAAATGTAGAGCTGGGTGTCATCCGCTGTCATCCGTTATGACTTCCTTTACCAAGGGGACACCATGGAGGGTTGGAATACAACAAAAAACTGACAGGACAAGAAGAGGGAAGATGAGAAAGAGTTGGGTATCACAGGGCAGGGTGAGTGAAAAAGAAGTGTTAATGATGTACATTGGGGAACCCAGTATAAACCCTCGTATTGTGTTGGGGTCAGAATTGACCTGTTTTCAAATTTTTGTATGCAAAAATCAATGGTACTTTTGACATGCCCAAACTTGAAAAATGGGTCAATCTTGACCCGAAAACAATATACACTGCAAAAGTTTAGATTACTCTCAGGCCAAGTTAATTTACAGATCAAATTTAATACACTAGCAGAAATATGGGCTGATTTCTAACACAAGAGAAGGGTTAAGACAACGCTCCTGTGAGCATTGGTGAGTCAAGATCTTAATTTTGACTGTGTAATCGCTAACTCCAGCACCAGCAATTAGATCCCAGTATATGTCTAGGAAGTGTACTCATTCGTGTACCCATTCTTACATGCGTGTTAGTGTGGAGTCCTGACGCTGAACGCATTCCATTCATTTAACAACTTGCACATTTAAAAACGTTTATTATTATAACCGATCAAATTTTAATTTAGAACTTTGGAAATGAAGAATTAGACTCACCGGTCGGTTGCATAACTCTGGAGAGGACGGCTCCTCTTCGGGTAAAAAGGAAGATAGCCCATCGTGCAGTTCCAGTGATGAAGTAAGCCTTTGCTCCTCAGACACGAAATTGTTACTGCAATTGATCCGATTGGAATCTTCGATTTTCTGTTCTTTACCCCTTTTAAGCTGAAGGAAATCCTGAACAGCGTCAACCAAATAGTTATTCAGGAGTTTGTCTGCTAACAGGTCTGGGGAAATCTGATACTTTTGCATTTTCATACGATCACCAGCTTCATGGGTAGTCTCAGAATATGTCAACTGATTATCTGGGCTCGCTTCCTTCTCAATGCGTGCAGTAGTCTCCTGACAAAATGGTGACACGTACTGCTCTATCACACCAGCTTTCTCAGATATTTCAGAAATCTGATGATTTGTTGGTGCAGACTGGTCAAGAGAAACTTTCTCCTGACTGCTAGGTTCGCTCTCCTTCTCTAGAATTTCGTTCTGTGATTTGGATTGGTCGTTATATTGGGATTCAAGATGTGTTTCAGCATTTGGAAGCTCCTGGCCATTCAGATTTTGTGCTAGGTAGGCTGCAACATCTGAGAATTCTAAAGATACGTCATTATGAGTTATTTCTTCACTTTCCTCAAGACTTTGTTTATCTTCAGTAATATCTTCTTCACCTTTTTGTTCATCCTCACACTGATCCGAGTATGAGTCATCATGTCCTGCTGCGAAGACTTCAAACTCGTCCGACAGATGAGTGATCTTTCCAGGAGGAGCGAAGATGCCATGACGTTCTTGACACTCAAAGTATGTAACGCCGTCATAGGTTCCGCAGTTGCTCCCCTCAGACTTGTCTAACTCCACCCCTGCCCAAAAGCCTCCAGCAAAGCTGGTTGGACCTTTAAATCTTAGTGTCCCAGGTTGAACATTACCAACAAGGACTCTGTCACCGATGTTAAAACCTGGCATTTCATCTTTAGCCAGAGGGACAGGGCTGTGTCTGTGAGACATGGGCGCTGGACAGATGGAATCAATGCTATGACTATCATTTTTCAAGTCTTCAGGTCTCTGGAGAAGATCTAGTAGTCGTCCAGATTCAAGGCTTGCTCCGCTAGTAACAGAAGAGTGACTCAATTCTTCGGCAATCTCCTCTTCGATCTCTTCATCTTGACTGGAAAACTGTATTTCTGTATGGCAAACTGAATCAAGTTTGGAAATATGCTGCTCCTTTTTAGGTGAAGAAGGAACTGATGACTCAAAGTCATCTTGGTAATCTATCTGTGGAGAAGCTTGTACATCCTTTATTGGTGCCTCTTTTGCAGAGGAGATAACGTCCAAGTCCAGCCTAGAGGAATTATCAATTGATGTAGATTTTTTTGTAGAGTGTGTGATGACATCAACTGCTGCAGAACGTGATTCCAACACAGTTTCAAACTTCTCAGATTCAATTATTCCAAATTTGGCATCCTCAGGAGAGGGTTTTAAGGTAGAGTCTGGTGATTGATATATGTCATCGGTCAGGAAATCTAGACTGCCAGGGGATGGTGGGACAGCTTCCACGTTAGGCTCTTCAGATGCTGAGGTATATTTGTTGTCGTCTAAATGAGGAGGGAGGTTTATCAAAATTACAGACAGATCTTGACTACTGCCTCACTAAGCAATTAAAAGAAAAATGCCAACAAACGTACTTTGGTGGACTGATACATCACTGTGAAGTCCTGCAGTAGGTATTTCACTGGTTTCAGACCTAAAAAGACAAAGATTTAGTACATATTCCTTTTTTGGGCTTTCATATAATTAATAATAACAGGTTTGATAAATGACAAATTAACATACCTTATAGGAGATAAGAGGCTGGACTGATCTACATCTAAAGTGGAATCTTTCTTCTGAGACTTGCTATGAAGAATTGGCTCAGGTTCTTTGCTCAATGCTGCCTTGGTTTTTCCAATGTAGTTGTTATAGCTCTGAATATAATTAAAAAAAAAAAAAAAAAAAAAAAAAAAAGAGTGAACAAACTGTAAACAAAACTACAACAAAACACCCTCAAGAAGAATACACCCAATATTTACCTCTAGTTTTTTCAGCAAACTGGCCTCTTGTGCCTTCAGTTGCTCCCTTTTGAGCTGACTGGCCATCAACTTGCGTTTTCTCAGCTTCTCTTTCAGGGTCTTGATACGGTTCTCTATGTCGCTTTGCTCTGAAATGGGTTCTGAGAAGCAAAGGCAAACAATAAATCTCTGAATGTGCGAGCAGAATCAGACCTCTGTGATTAGCAAAGTATAATCCAACTTGCACCCACTGGAACTTAAACCTAATTCTTTAGGGATTAGTGTATGTTTTCTTTATGTCTAAAGTTCAGTTTTAAGCTTCTTGTCAAACCATTTGTGCATATTGTAATTGTAGAAACTCTACCAGCATTACAAAATTGAAAAAGCTTGGTGATTAAATCATGTTATTTTGGTGTTAAAGTGTATTTATTATTATTATTATTATTTTTTTTTTAAACTGGACTGAAACTTACCAGTTTGTGAAACCACGGGTGATTCCACAGGCCGTTTTGGGGCCTGCCTAGATGTTTGGAGAGGGGAGTGAAGCTGCATTTTGCTTTCAGTGTGGATATCAGATAGAGAGGCATGGTCTTGGCTGCCTTTGATTGGAGAGGACTGGAAAAAGAAAATGACAAAAACAACAACAACAAAATGTGACATACATATATATGCATATATAAATACTTTAAGGAACAGTCTTTCACATGAATGTCATTTATACTTGGTGTCATCTCTCCATTCAAAGTAGCTAAATGCATTTATGCAAACCTGCTTGCTGCCTGTGAGTGAAGCAAAGTCATCAATGTAATTTGGAAGGCTGCCTAAATTGGAGGCCAAAGTTAATTCAGCCACTGATACAGGTTGTGCTGAGGATGGACTTCTTGCTTCTTCTGTGTGTATGCTGCACTCAGATGCTGCTGAGGAATAATCATCCTCAGTCACATACTCTGAAATTAAAACCACACAAAAAAGTCATTTTTTAATTTACTAAGATTTTCAAAAGAATTAAAAAAAAAAAAAAAAAAAATCACCTTTATCACAAATCGTTCTCTGTTCTGATTTTCGCCGGTGACTAGAGTTGGAGATATTTTCTGATCTTGCCGTGCTGTCCTCTCCCCAACCAGCCAGGGCCTCTTTTTCTATCCTCCGAACCTCTGCCTCCTCTTCATCGAGTCGCTTTTTCCACTGCAGCAGCTCCTCAGCGTGATGACGCCTCTGCATTAACTGCTGTTCCCGCTTAGTCAGGAACCTAATAGGTGCGATGGTAGGAAGATTGCAAAGAACAATGCAGAGATGAGGGATTTGTGTGTGTGTGTGGAGGGGGAGGGAAAGAAAGGGAAAAAAGAAGATGCAGTTAAACATAGAAAAAAGGAGGTAGTATTGGCAAACCAGGAAAAATGATCATGATTAATTAGGAAAAAGAGTTTAGCATAAAAAAGTTCAAAGCAGGCAGATTCAAATCACCAAGAGAACTGTTTTCACTCCAGACATGCTTAACATTACCTAAAAGTATATCTCGAAAGAAACAAATCAGTTACACAAGCAGGGAAGACCCATTAACAAAAAGGTTCTGAGAGAATTTAAGGGGGTTTGGGCGGCTGAATTCTTGCACATCAAAATGAATCCCTGAGATATCCAAAAGTTTCTCATTTCTGTTTCTTGAGTTTGACATTTTAAAGTGCTTTAGTGGAAAAAATACAAAGCTTCCTAGTTAGGGACAGAAATTGCATAATGAGGCAAATGAATTTATGCTTCAGCATTTATCCTTGATCAAATTCAAAAGTCACTCTGTTTTCCTAATTCAAACTAATGACAGATCAGAAACTGAAGAATCGCCTACCTGCAATAGCTTTGTATTTATTAGCCCAAGCTGTTACCCAATAAAGAGGGATAATTAAGATACATTGGGTTCATTAACAGACATACTCCTCTACTCTTTGTAAAATTCATTCCTAGCGATAGTGTGGCCTCACTTAAAACATTTTGGACTAATGACTGCTACAACTGGGTCATAAAGAAACAGAATCAGCACCTCTTGTAAACCTGTAAGCCGAAAAGGAAAAGAGTTTTAACTGTAACACCAGAGAAATTAGTATTAATTGCAGAATGGGGTCAAGATCCCTCATCCAACAAGGAAAGGTGTAATCAAAATATTAACAACCTTTGACCTCCACATTACTGAAATGTCTTTTTAGAAAAATGTATGTTACTACATTCATTTATTTAAATTTTATGTTTTCTTTTAATCCAATGTGAAATTGTCAAAGGTTTTGCTACTTTTAACCCATCTTTCCTTGGGCATTAAAACACCCTTCACAAAAAGCCACCCGACAAAGAAAAAAAAAATCTTTACAAGCTCAGAAAGTCCAAACTTATCACATCAGTCAACATTCTATACCACACCCTTGTCATTGAGCATACACCTTTTCATTTGAAGAGGGAGCGGTCAAGCGTAAGTAAGGGATTAGGGGGACCCAGGCGAGGTGCAAGAGCGGTGGAAAATGTAGGGAGAACTGCACGGTACCTGTCCAACTGGTTGTAGATAAAGAGCTGGAATTTAGGGTGAAGATTGGGAAGACAGACACTAAGGGAGGCCCAGTGCTGGGCCGTGAACACAGAGAAGAAGCAGTGCACGGGGGAACAGTGTCTACGACACACATGCAACAAAGCAAATTTAGGAGAGAGACAACATGACAGCAAATGACAAAAATCAAATAAGAAGACAAAGGAAGGGAAAAAAGGAGAGAGGGAGAGACAAAAGAACGACATGAGCGTGTGTTTTCTGTGTCTAGTTGGAAACACGTGCCTGGTGAAATAGAGGTAATTTTCTAATGTTGGACAGAATGATTAATGATCAAATTTATCAGATATTTTTAAAAGCACATGTTCAGTATGCAAGCAAAAGGAGTCACCATGCCTGTTTAGAATTGTGGTAAATAGATGAATTTGAGGGAAAGTAATTGTTAGCAGCAATGTGACAAGATTTTTAGTAAAAAAAAAAAATCACAGCCTGTCCAAAACTGAATCTGACTGGAACTGATGGAGAAATTTTTTTTTTCTGTCAGGAGAAAGGACTTAGTAGGTTGTTTTTGGATGACTTTGAATGCCTTATATAGATTACCGTATCGGCCCGAATATAAGACGGCCCTGATTATAAGACGACCCCCTCTTTTCCAAGACTCAAGTTTGAAAAAAGACTTTTTGAACACCAAATTAATTTTCATACAGAAAATAATTACAGTACATCTGAAACAAATGATTATAACAATATATTTGAGAGAAAAAGCATGTTATTTTTGCCTCATTCAAATCTTAATATCTGAACATTTAAATATGTAAACTAAAGTGCAATCCCATTCGTAAATGAATGGCTTCTGGTTTTTTAAATGTAGATAAACCAATCTATTGTGATAAAACAACTAAATTGCAATAACTGCATTAACCATCAAAGTGAGGTCTAACTGTAACTGAAGTCTTGAAACAAATCTGAATAAGGAAAAACATTGCAATAAAATAATGCAAACTGG
Organism: Corythoichthys intestinalis; assembly: GCF_030265065.1. Lineage (NCBI taxonomy): Eukaryota > Metazoa > Chordata > Actinopteri > Syngnathiformes > Syngnathidae > Corythoichthys > Corythoichthys intestinalis. The sequence goes on from NC_080401.1 coordinate 36,291,363, forward strand.
TTAAACTTGAGAGTAGCTGAGATCTGTCATGACAGAACATTACTCTTCAAGTTCAGCATTCGCTTCAATGATATCTGGCGCCATCTAGCGTCGTGAATGGGTATAATGTCTAGACCCCGAATATAAGACTATTCCCACTTTTTCAGTCTTTATTTCAATGCAAAAACACTGTCTTATATTCGGGCCAATACGGTAATTTATTCAGTTCTCAACCTATTTACCCGACTTATTTGGAGAAAGCCTTTACTGATTGGCTGACATGTTTATGGTAAATCAAAAAATCCCACTAATAAGCTCATAAGGTCTCAAACTGAGGGCTTCTAAAAGATAGTGACATTTTATGTCAGTAACGTTAGCTGTATCGGTCACGTTTTCATCAACAGTATGTTATATATTACTGTACTTTATGTATAACCATTTTACCATGCAGGTAGGTTAATGTTACAAAGTTAATATAAACAAACTAAAACAGCCAAAACAATACAACTGATGTGAAGTATTCAATCATGGAAAAATGAACCCAATTGTTTGAACTACTCAGCTGTGAGAGGTTCTCTAATCACATGACCCAAGCTGGTAGCCAAGCCAAAGAGCCTCATTAATTCCTAATCAACATGCCACTACTGGTCAACAAAAACACGAAAACAAGTAGTAGCAAAATTTGAGATGCACTTGATACGACCAAATTTTTTTGTTTTTTAAACGGGTATCAATACAGTACTACATTTGATTACTCGCCGATATTAAGAACAGAACTGATATCGCTATTATATCTTGCAATTGCGATGAAAATAATTTTAGACATCAGGATTTCCCCCAGTGCTTCATAAATCTGGTGGGAAACCTTAAACATAGTATAGGTTTTACTCAAATAGAAAACCTATACAGTGACAACATATTCTCACATTCGTAATCGGAAAAAGAGGACATGCAATTGAATAATCATTAGTCTTAATTTTGTTAGTGTCTAATCAGGTTTTATCACTCAGCACTGACAATTGCATACCAGTGCCAACATGGTGCTGATTGTCAAAAACTAATTAAAAATATATATTTAACAATAAATAACAATGAAGAACAGCACTTACTTTTCATCCATGCGTGAACGCATTTTCTTGAGCTTCTGCATGATGCTGCTGGTTTCACTTGCAGAGATGGAAGGGGTTGGCGAAGGGCTGCGGCTACCATCTGTAGGCCTCATGTAAGCGACTTCTGACACAGGCGTTTCTGACATTGGTGACTCCTTGGGACCAGGTGAGAGACATATTTAAAATTCAAAACGTTTTCTCGACTAGAAGCCGTTTCAAGCTGGCTATTCTTCTGTAAATAAAAATTGTTGTACTACTTACAGGCGGAGCTTCACCCCCAGCAGACTTGAGACGCTCTTTCAGTCTCTGTGTTGAGGTTCTCATTCGCTCAATCTCCACTTGCTGCTTCAACAAAAGCTGTTTTTCTTTTCTTGCTACTTTATTCGCTTCTTGAAGACGCTTGATCTCAGCCTAAGGTCATGGAAAATGTATACAAAAACAATCAAAGCACCAAACTATGGGTCACCAGATAAGGTCCAGTACCTGCTCCTCATGAAGTCTCAACAAAAGGCCCTTCTGCTTCTTCCTGATCGGCGGCAGTTTGTCATCCTCTCCCTTGTTTCTCAGCTGCTTTTTCTGGTGCTCTAGCCACGCCAGCTCAGTTCTGATCTTTTCCTTGACAGCTTTCTCGCGTAGATGCAGCAAAGCATTTTGATGCTGCAGTCGCAGGTCCTCATCTTTCATGTGCTGACGCACCATGTCCATGGTGAACCTGGAGAAGCTGTCCTTCCCACCAGAAAAGGCCATATTTGGATTATGATGCTGCAGGAGAAAAAGCCACACAATTTGAGGATGTGATTCATGGTAGACATGGTAACACCAAAGTGTATGGTTTGTTCCAGAGTTGGAGGACATTATACATCCCGCGTTTCAATTTTTAAATAATTCACATACAAAATACTATAACATGTAGTTTCTGAGTCAATTTACTTGACCTGAGTCCAAATATTATTTTTTTCCAAAATTAAATAAATGTGTGGAATTTTAATTAGTAAGTTATCATACTTCTCTTGTCCCACCTCTGAAACTGTTCAGCTTTTTTTTTTTTAATTATTTGTTTCATTGTTGTGTCTTGTGACTGTGGGAACATTGGTTTTAATTAACATTATATTCCAAATAATTATTATGTCCCACAACATTCACGCAACCCTGTGACTTGAACTTTTGGATCGTGGTAGAAGGAAGCTCTGAATCACATAATGCGCTAGACTTCACATGAACAGTTTTCCAAAAGAACAGGTACATCCTCACTTCAATATTTTTATATTTTTTTTATACTATTGTTGCCTTGATTGAATGTTCAACTCGAACTCATGAAACTCTTATGCATACGATCTCAATAAGTAGAGGTGGGAATCTTTGGGCACCTAACGATTCGATTACGATTCAGAGGCTACGTTTCGATTACCGTATAAATCGATTATTGATGACAAACCGCCATTAGCTGCTTTTAATGTTTTGTACATTACTTACAAAACCTAAAAAAAAAAAAAAAAAAAATTTTTTAAAGCCTCGCAGGCTTAAATAATCGACTATTTCAGTATCATGTTAACAGTTAAAAACAATAAATAATATACTCAAATCCCCATTCTGTATCAGCAGCTTTAAACTACATTCAATTAATTTAATGTTGTGAATCAACCGTGAAAGTTGTTAAAATTGCTCTCGTTATTCTACAATTTCCCTTTTGTCTACTTACGACATGTGAAAGTTTTAAAACTATTTTAAAGATAGATTCAAGTCAATATTTTACCGATTTAGGAGTATTTTAGATAAAAAGTTAATTAGGTTCGCCACAACAGCCTTGCAGGGAAGTCTACTGCTTTAAGATGACGGCTGTTTACTAACGCCCGCATCTAGCTTTCTATATATTGCATCTAGTCCTATATAAATATGATATCTACCATGCCAGTATGTGGACGTACTTTGTAGCAGCTGTTGGCAACAGTCAGGTATGCTGTTGTTTTTTTATCTCGCGGCATGAGTTGAGCTAGAGCCGTGAGTTCAGCATTGGCATAACCCGAGGGGCCGGGTAATGACAAGCATGATGTTTAGCTACTCTCGCTCCGTTCCTCATTGCGTCCCGAAGACCGCGCGGCGCGCTGAGTGTGTTTTACTTCCGCTTTACTTGACATATTTCAATAATCGGAATTTGGATGTTTGTGAATCGTTCTCGAATCTTCCACGGCCGAATCGCGAATAATCTAAGAATCGGAAATTTCACACACCTCTATCAATAAGACAATGTTAAAATAATTTTTTTTTTCTCATTTACCTAAGTTCGTCCTACTGGTAGTATGAGCCATTTGGAAAACAATTTATACATAACGTAATTTTCGCACTACAAGCTGCTACTTTTTCCCCCGCATTTGGAGTCCTGTGGCTTTTAGTCCAGTGCGGCTTATTTGTTGATTTATTTGGGTTCATAGGTAATGATTTATTTGAAAATGGCGTCATAAGACTGTCATAAGGCCGTCATAATTATGACATGACACTATCATGGCCACTACTGAATGCTTATGACAGATGTCATGAAGTGTCATCCGGCAAATTATATCACTTACTCCATTTATGTCCAGCTCAGATCTTTTCCATCCATTCAAAACTGCAATAATTTGCCAGATAACACTAAATGACATCTGTTATAAGCATTCATTAATGCTCATGACAGTGACATGTCATAATTATGATTGTGTTATGAGTTTTATGGTGCCAGTGTCAAATAAGGTGTTACCAAATAACATACCTAGCAATTAATGAAACAACTGGAACATTAACTGAAGAAATAATTAGCACAGAACATGCATTTTGATTGTAATTTATATCTGGTGCACTGCAATGCATTGTAGAAGGCATGTTGGATAACAACAGTGTTGACAGCAGGTGGTCTCCCCCAAAGGAGCAGTGATGGCCAAATGAAGCTTCTTGAAGCAATGAAGCATTGCAGCCAATTGGTTCAAAGTGTCATGGTGGTTCATTTGGTCTTATGCCGCTGTCAAATAAAGTGTTACCGGTTAATCTCTTTTGGTGTGAATATCCCATAATGAACGAATCTACGAAGAAATGTCGTTTTCGTGTCAAATATGGTGGGTGGCGGCTTATAGTCAGGTGCACCTTATAGTCTGAAAATTACCTTAATCGATGTGGGGCATTATACATTATTTAATTGATACACTTCGATAACATACATTTTAATCGGCGAAAATGTATTTTCAAAAATGACCATCATTTCTTTCAAATGAGCTAATCAAGCCTTTGGTGGTTTATCACCTATTATTGATGAATATGTGGCAGAAAATCAGAAAAGTGAAGGGTTTTTACCCCAAGAATTTTGAAGCCTAAATATCTCCAATTATGGAATAACCTGTGTATCAGAACAGCCCTCACACCTTTGTAACATGACTTCCCCCTGAGACTACAGTTGTGCTGCTATCTGCCACTTCATCCTCTGAATCTTCGAGGTGGCTTGCACTCTTCTCCAAAGAACTCCTACGGTGCACTTTAGATGGCAGCAGAGAGCTGAAGGAGCGTTCTTCCACCTCATCCTCTGTCCTGGATGAATCAAACTTAAAGGAATACTCTGAGAAATGACATAAACACAAAAAATGTAAACACTGTCAGAGACAGAGCTGGAGAAAATCAATAAATTTCACTGGAGGTGTTGTACCCTTGTCATCAGGCACAGAGGGGATGCTTTCACTGCAGAGGGAGTCATTTTCCGCAGTTGGACATTCTTCCTCTATTGAATTGTTTCCTGCTTCTCGCTCAGCCCGCTTGTCATCTTTTTCTTCCTTATTCACCTCCTTCTGATGGTCCCTCGATATGTGGGAGAGGTTACTGGGACAGCTTGCAACAGCAACACTGAAGAAACAGGTGGTGAAACGTTAGAGGTTGGTTTCTTCAATCTGCTCAATAAAAAAAAAAAAAAAGTGTAAATACGTATAGTTTTTACATGAGGTTGGAGTCAGTGTGACTGAGTGTTCGACTTGATTCCTCTCTCTGCAAGCTAGCAGCAGAAAAAAGTTGAATTTAGGTGTTTACCTGTGTAATATTACACTGTAACAAATTTTAATACTTTTTACCTATCAGAATCTGACTTGTTTTGCATTTCTCGCTGATGCTTGCTGAGAACCAAAGACTCAGGCGCAGCAGCAGACACAGTTAGAGCGCCTTCAATCTGAGTGCGTGCCAAATCAGTCAGCTGCAAGACAAAAATAGTGATAGTGTTGACATATTGTACGTTAACAATGGGAATTAAGAATTTCCTGTTCAACCTAACAATTGGTTAAGCATGTCAAGAGATTGCTAACCTCTTTGATGTGACGAGCTGCTTCCGCCGTCTCTTTTTGAGTTAAAACTAGTTTTTCCAGCAATTCTTCGTGCGCCTAAAAAAAAAAATTTAAAAAAAAAAAAAAAAAAAAAAAAAGTTTACACATCAATCATCTTCATGTATTGCAGGGGTATCAAACTCATCTTTGTCGAGGGCAAAATCATAGTTATGGTTTTTGTTGGAGGTCCATTACATCTGTCAATTAGGGCTGGTTTATTAAATGAATCGAGTTCAATCGACAATTATTTTACTGTTTAGACATTGTGGACCTATAGATTTGTCTAAATGCTATTTTTCCAGATTCTTAAGAACAAGTATTGTCTTATTTTTATTTTATTTATTTTAAACTAAAAATAATGAAGGGAAAAACAGTCAAATTTGTTTAATTTTCAATTTAAAGAAGGGGAAACATTAAATCTTTAAAAAGTTATTTAGTATTTTATATTTTTAATAAAAACAAATTTTAAAAACAAAATATTTTTTATTTTAATTTATTTTTATTTTCTTGCTTTCTTTGTACCGTCAACTTTCCCTTTTTTGATAAAAAGTAGAGGTGCACGATAATTATCGGACCGATAATAGGAATTATGACGTCATCCCATAAATCCGATAACATTATATTATCGCCCCTATTAATAATATTTTTGGCACGGTGTCCTGTTTTTCCAGTATGCAAAGTTTTGTTACCGCCTTTGTTTTGTTCATTATAACAACGTTCATGTCATCATGAAAATTCTGGTTCGGTCAAAGGCAAATCAAAGCTGAATCAACCACTAGTATTTTGACCTACAGGTGTTCAAAAACTCAGGTGAATATACATTGAAAAATTATATATATATTATCGGTTATCGTATCGGTATCGGCCTTGAGGAGCAGAAAGTTATCGATATCGGTATCGGTTTCAAAAAATGGATATTGTGCACCCCTTATAAAAAGGTGAATATTCTCTCTTCAAATCTTTTTTTCTTTTTTTATATTTTTGGAACTTTAAAATTTGTATTTACCTTTTTTAAACAACAAAAAAAAAAAGTCAAAACAGTAAATATACTCTATTCTTAATTTTAAAAAAAGTTGTTTTTAAAAAAAAATTTTTACAAAAGAGAAAAACTCAGGACAAAAGAAATGTTATTTAAATGTTACATGATTTGTGGAAAACATGAAATCAATGCACATGATTTACTTGTGTTTACAAAAGGATGTGGTTCGCCAGAACTGGCTTCAGGCCTTGATTTGACACTTGTGATCTATGCAAATAGGGAATTTACACTGAAAGTAAAATAAAAAATTTGTACCTTGGCTGTTCTCTGCCTGTCTTCTTCTCGCTGCAGCTGGGCCTCCAGAGCTTTTCTTTCAGCCTGGATCTTCTGCTCGTAAAGATCATTTTCATGTTTCTGCTGCTTGGCCTGGAACATACAATGAGAAATGTTAAAAGTATAAAGAAAATAGAACAGCCATTAATTTTTAATTATTAGGCAAAAAATGATCAAAGCCTTGCTTCACCTCAAGTATTTGCGCCAATGAGGCACTTTCCTTCTGGGCCATGGACACACCCAACAACCTCTCCACATCCCATAACTGTCTCAAGGACTCATCTATGGACTCATGGTATTGGAGCTGTGCTGTCATTTGCTGATGTAGGGCGGCAGGAGAATACTGGAGATTACCTGAGAGAAGAAACAGGGGAGAGTAAACATTTTCATGTGCGAGGACTCGGGAAATAAATCAAAGCTTCCATTGATGGTGATAGACTTTCAATGTCTATCAATGTCAATGGCACTGAAAAATGTATTCCATTTTGTAAATGTTTGCAACATCAGTAAATATTTACCTGTGACGCTGCTGCCGTTACTAGCCCCAATATTGAAGCCATTTCTTAGAGGTTCAGAGAGAAAATCAGGAACTTGAGAAGAATTCAAAAAGGGAGTGGGAGAATTCCTTTGGCCTCTTGATGGTGGAGATTTTGGCTGCTTTGCCTTCAAAGTTTAGGGAAGAGTTTCAAGACATTATTGAATAGTTTAAAAAGTCCAATTTTATTTATTCTAGGGCTGTCAAACGATTAAAATTTTTAATCAAGCTAATTACAGCTTAAAAAATAATTAATCGTAATTAATCGCAATTCAAACCATCTATAAAATATGCCATATTTTTCTGTAAATTATTGTTGGAATGGACAGATAAGACAAGACGGATATATACATTCAACATATGGTACATAAGTACTGTATTTGTTTATTATAACAAAAAATCAACAAGATGGCATTAACATCATTCACATTCTGTTAAAGCGATCCATGGATAGAAAGACTTGCAATTCCTAAAAGATAGTTATTACAAGTTTTAGAAATTTTATATTAAGGCCCCTCTTGATGTTTTCGTTTTAATAAAATTTGTAAAATTTTCCATCAAAAAATAAACTAGTAGCTCGCCATTGTTGATGTCAATAATTACACAATGCTCATAAAATCAGTCGCACCCAAGCGCCAGCAGAGGGCGAAAAAACACCAAAAAACACAAGTGGACATTTCCCTGTACTGTCATTTTAATCTGTTTGAGCGGAGCATGTGTATTAATTGCGTCAAATATTTTAACGTGATTAATTAAAAAAATGAATTACCGCCCATTAACGCGATAATTTTGACAGCCCTAATTTATCCATTGAAAAAATGCAAAAATGATTATTAATAACAAAAAATTTAATACCATACACACACACACACACACACACACACACACACACACACACACGCATATAAATAGATTATCATATTTGAAATCTGGCATTCACCTAAGTGGAAATCACATTTAGGGCCATGTAAGCCACACATGTAAGATATTAAATGTTAATATTGTGGCCTACATCAGGGGTTTTCAACCCAGTCCTCAAGGCACACTGTGGGTCCTGGTTTTTGTTCCAGCCGATCCAGCAGAGACAGTTGAACCAATGAGGCTTCTGCTAAAACAAGCCACACCTGACTGCAATCAACTGATTGCACTTGTAAAACACCAGATTGGGGAAAAAGTGTTGTCATCTTGTTTGGTAAGAATGAAATCCTGCACCCACAGTGTGCCTTAGTGGAATAGGTTGGGAACCCCTGGCCTACATGATCCAAAATGTGATGTCCACATACTGTATGTGTACATAAGGTCTTTCTGAGGCTTTTTTAATTTTTGTTAAATCACCAAAAATAGTCACTTGCTCTGCAAAGGGTTAAGGGAAATTAAGTACTCGCCTCCGGAGCCATGACAGGCAGACCTATCAGCCTCTCCAAATCCCCAACCTGTCTCAATGATTCATCTATGGACTCCTTGTACTTGAGCTCTGCTGCTATGTACTGCTGCAGGGCACTAGGTGAATACTGGAGTTTACCTGAACAGACAGGGGAGGGAGACATTTCATGAATATCACAGTGCTTTCAACATTAAAAAGTCTGCCTGTGGGTCTAGATCTCAACTTCACCATTTTTTCGAGAATCATTCTTAAGTGAGGCTGCCGCCTGAGCCAAACCCGAATCAGGCAAGGCTAAAGGAGTAGTCACTCTTCCTCGGGATGGTGGAGACTTATTCTCCACACCTACTTTACTGCAATAGAAAAATATCAAAGCATATCTTGTTATTAATCAATTGGGAACTATTCTGCTGAAGTTTGCATTGTGAAGACAAGCATATTTACAAAAATTCAACACTTTTTCAGGGGTTGGGGTTCATAATCAAGAGGGAATTCATGAAACTATCTTTAAAGGGACAGACAACACCTGCTATAAATGACATTCATATGAAATATGGTTGCTCTAAGTTTTTAATTTGTAGATTAAATTGTTTTGACTTCTGATAATGGAGTAAAACCACAAAATAACACATGTGCAGCCATTTTGTGGCACACACACTGATTGGCTTGAGCACAGGTGCAAATGATAGGTATTTGTAACATCACTAGGAAAGGCGGGCAATCTGGGATACTCGTATATGATTGGCTAAAATACAAACAACATTGATTAAATGTCTGCCCCCATGTTCATGCCACTTTTTAAAAGGAATGTCTTTTATTACAATTTAAATGAATTTTTTGTTTAATTTATTAAAAAAAAAAAAAAAAAGATTCCGCTTGGAATCAACATGATAAAAGTCGTTTTCACTTTAATACTGTTTTCATAGTTTATGGGACAAACCTCTGATACAATGGGATTATCAAATAATGAATGATGCCTCTGCTGCCCCTTGAGTTGCTTAGCAATCAACAGGTCACAAATAACATTTAATTATCATTTATTTGAAACAAAACCAAAAGCAAAACGTACTCCGACGAGAAATGCAGCAGCTTTTAAACTGTGACATGAACGCTACCTAGTGGTCAATATTAAAAGCATTTTATTGAAGTTATTCTATCACCTATGCGGACTGGAACTCTTCTTTGACTGCTGGCTAACTCCGCTGCTATGAAATGACACAAAGTCATCCTCATAGACTGTAGCGTCTTTGGAGGATTCCCCAGATTGGAAAGAGAGAGGAGATGGAGAATTCTTGTCATTCACTGTGGAAGGAAAAACAAGGTAATGGTTGTGAATGGATAGATATCAAGAAGAACTTCACTTTTTACGTCACCATAAATGGGCATTATATATCACAAAACTAACCTTTAACATTGAGGTTCTTTAAGTAAATGTTGATGACACTGAATGGGTCTCCTTGGTTCAACTCCTCCCAGGGCAATTTATTTCTATTATGAGGAGCTAATGGTGACGTGAGGGCCAAGCACTTCGCAGCTTCCTTCTGGAAGTCAGTGAGGCGTTGCAATTCTATTCTTTGACCAGAAAAATCACCAGTGTTATGCGTCAACCTTGGAATATGATTTCTGGGTGGGTGAGGAAGGCTCATTTCTTCTTGACTGAAGCTCCCCTCACTCAGGATAGTACCTTCACTGATAGACCCTCCACTTGAATCATGTTGATCTGTCCTATTCTCTCTATTGTCCTCAGCTGTTCGAGCAGGCACGTCATCTGTTCTCTGTACACAGTTAACTAGTTTCCTTTCTAGTCCACAGCTGCTAGGAAAGTGTTCGTTTCGATCAGCAGTAATTTGTTGCTGTTGTCCTATGAAGGCGTGCAAATTTCCAGCTCCCGGAAGTGAGGCACTATTGCACGGACTAAGACTTGTGCTTGTTATTAACTTCTGAATCTTCGATGTCAAGTCAGCATCATCAACTGCGCCGCGTCCTCTTTCGTCGAGCTCAACCCGAGACCGTCTACAGGCCAAAATATCCGTGTCTAAAGACGTCACCTCTCCAAAGTTTATTCCAACTCGGGCAATCTGCCGGCCTTCATTCTCTATGCGGTTGGAGAGCGAGATGGCTGTGGCCTTCAGGGCGTCGATGCGGGATCTCCTTGACTGAGTCCAGGTGGGGGTTTCTGCGTGTGTGGGCTTGACGTCACCAGCTGCCGCTAGGTCCTCTGGTCTCGAAGAGCAAGGGTCATAACTTGTACATCCAAGTGCACTGGTGCAGGAGGCAGGATAGGAGTGAACATTTGGGCTGAGGCCTGGAATAAGACTTGAAGCAACTTCTACATCCAAATCACCCCTACAACAGAAATAGCAGAGTTTAAAGGCTACAGAGAATATCTAGTATGAATGAATTTCATGTGAAAGACCTAAATTTCATAGACCTCTGATAATGAAGAAAATACTGTTTAAACACACACACAAAAAAATCACCGCTTATGCGCATTGCCATTTTGTGACAGGCTACTGCATACCTACACACATAAACACTGATAGTCTAACACAGGTGCATGGGGCGATGGATATTATTGATGTCACGAGGAATGGGGAGCAATTTGAGATGCTCGCATTTGATTGGCTAAAATATGGCTAGCAAATGTACACAACCTGTTCAGGGCGTGCGTGTCGCACTACGATTGGCTAAGGAGTCAAAATGCACTTGTCTCTATTAAAAAAATGCGTCCAATTTTTTAATGCGCTCATTTAAAAGTTCCCCATTAAAAATGCAGCCATAAAATTTAATCCCCGTTTTAAAGTGCCTGTGACACGAAAAAGCATGTTTATTTCATAATACACGCGGTATTTTATGCTCCTGAATGAAATGGACCACTTGGATGTGTGAAGAAGCGATCGATATATTTATTCAATTTTTTTAATCCCGATCCCGCGCTACGAAAATGACAGACTTCCGGCTTCGGTCTTGCATTGAGGAAGAGGGCGCTGTGACGTGTACGGGAGAAGGAGTCCTCTTCACTATACAGCCGTACTGTTGTATGAGAAGGACTTAGGATTCAGCTGATTTTGCGGATTAATTCGTTTATTTTTCGCATCATGCCAACCAAATAGCTGCAGAAAAATCTTGCCGTACGAGGGAGAGGCATGTGCGCCTTTTTGGGGTTTCAAAAGGTTCCCATTCACCGGTGGATATTGGTCAAAACAAGCCCTACTACTGTGGGACCATGGGACTTAACGAGAAGTGAGTAAACATCGTGTTTTGTATTAGGTCAAACACTGGGATCATTTTAATATGTAGGAGGCTTGCATTTTGTGGCTGACATGCTCCTTCACCCCTCGGCCGACGACCGGTGGCTTGTCGCACATCACCCCGCCGGGAGAGCACCATACTCGGCTTACTGCCCTCTTCATGTTCCCGGTGCTCTGTAGAATTTTCCAACCGATCAGAAATTGCAACTTTGTGTTAAAAATAGCCGCGAATACAGCGATTACAAAGTAAACACTACAAACTTCCTTTAAATAAAGGACTACTTACGTTTGATCATTGATGGGCATGTACAAAGCTTTCCTCATACACATATTGTTATGTTAGCAGCATAACAACTGCAGCCGCCCTCCACAACAGGCGGGCAGATCGTAAGTCCATACAACTAACAAATGACCCCCCTCCCCCCCAATTAAAGTTGCCTGTATGTGCGTCGTATCACCCTGCATCATTAAGTTTGTTTTGACAATGACAATGATGATGGCCAAGAACAAGAGGAGCTAATGTTGAGAGAGGAGATACAGCTGGACTTACAACAGTCTCATAAAAAGAAATCCTTCAGCCCACTGCAGTGGTGGAACATTGTTACCAAAAATGGGCAAGCTTGACATCTGAGCATGCAGACATACTGACCTTCCTTTAAACCTTTATTTTAACGTTTAGAACAATAAATACATACCACAAAAAAATAAATAAACAAAACAAAACAAAAAAAAAAGTAAAAATTGTTTTGACTCCTATTGAAAAGGTGAAGTCACAGTGTTTCCGTTTATGGTACATTCTTTTTTTTGCACTAGTTATTCCAGCAGCATTTGACCTTATTGTTTGTGATTTATTATTATTGTTTTTTATTATTTATACTTTAGTAAAGAATTTAAGTGTTCCAAAATGTTTTTTTTTGTGAATTAGTAAGCGTCAATAAAAATGTCATTGCTAAATTAGTTAAAAAAAAATAATAAAAAATTTTTAGTCGACTAATCGTAAAAATAGTGGGCTGACTAATCAGGAGAAAATTAGTCATTTGGGACAGCCCTAATCAGAAAAATGAATTTATTGTTTTTCTTTGTTTTTTCTGTGCCTTAAATTGCTTTCAATTAAAAACGAGAGATGCCTTATTTAAGTGGAAGCACTGTCAGTGAATGCTAATGATTTTAGTGCTGGCTGGCAATGAATGATTGCTGCCAACCCCCCCAGTCAAAATGCATTGGACGTCTAGCACCTTCAATATCAACTAATGAGTTAAGGTGATAATCAAGTCATTATAACTGTAAATTATGTCTCCTGCAGACATCACGGAAATGCAGTTTTAAAGTAAATGTTTTAATATGATAATCATTTTAAATCTACCTTGTTAATTGAGGAGGGAGCTGATCAGTAGTCAAAGACCTGTCACTGCTTGAGGGACTCTGTGGTAGTTCAAGTTTCTTATTCTCTTTATCAGACTCCCCTGAGGGTTGGTACATTGATCTCTGGTGTGGAAAGAAAACAGGAGTTAGGCAACCCTTCATTCATTATCCATGAAGCTTATCCACACGAGGATTTCAGTCATTCTCAGGATACAAACACATAACATTCACACCTATGCACAATTTTAGGTGTTCTGTGAACCTAGCTGGCAAGTTTTGTGGTGAACCCAGTTTGTGGAAGAAAAAAATGCATACAAAGGGAGTACATGCAAGTTTCTCACAGAAAGACACAAGTCCAGGTTTGAACATACACAAGGAATACATGCAAGTTCCTCACAGAAAGACACAAGTCCAGGTTTGAATCTTTAACTCATAACTGTGAAGAAGATATACTAACCAGTTATCCATCATGCCACTATTTTACCAAATTTTCTCCAACCTATCTGACAATGAATTTGTTCAAAGGTCCCATGCCACTCTACATTTTATAATCTTTGATGGGATTTTACCATTTATTAGATAATTTGAGTTGGAAATCCCCAGGATGTTTACTTTCAAATTTTGGTCCTAAATATTAGCCAAATGATTTGGCAGGATTTGTTCTAATACAGTATTTGATATGTGAATAAGGAATTCTCTGACTTGATTGCTATATTCCCTGATTTGAATATTGAAATCAGTTTTTGCCTAAATAGTAGTATGCCGTATCTCAGCCTAGAAATTTAAATGAACTAATTTAGTGCTTATCACGAGTGTCAAACTCAAGGCCCGGCGGCCAGATCTGGTCCGCCACAACATTTTATGAGGCCTGTGAAAGTAAATAAGACTTCTTGTTTCTGCTAAAAGAAAATTATGATCGGGGGCTACAGGAGTGAGTATTTACAGTTTTATTTTCTACTTTTAAAAAATCTAATTAAACTATATTAAGTTAAAACTAAAGATATTATTTTCTTTTAATTGAAAAATATAAAAATGAATGAATGAAAATTACTAAAAAGATTTCCCTTTTTAAAAAAGCAAAAAAGAACACCTACTTTTCCTGTCCTTTTTGCTTTAAAAAGAAAAAATATATTTGCTATTAAGAGGCTCAAAAATTTTTTTTATGTCAACAATATGTGAACGATTTATAAACAAATTTGTTGCTGATTAATTTGCTAATCCATTAGTCGATAAGTTGTGGCAGCCCTGACGATTTGAACTTAGGACACATACTCATTTTGATTTAAAATATGCCTAAAACATGGCATGGACCTTTAAGAACTAAAACCAATGAATAAGTATTACAAATACCATTTGACGTGATGTAGCAGAATGCATCTGTACTCCAAATTGGCTCTCGTCCATTGTAAGAAGGTTGTAAGTATCATCTCTATATCGTGTCTGCCAATGGGTTGCAGTTGCTTCCATGGGAGTGACTACAGTTTTAGCCATTTCCTTTTGCCTTCTGTAGAGCTCCTGAAGCCTCTGGTTCTTTTTTTGCGACTCCTCTTTTAAGGACTTCTTCTCTTCTGCCAGTCGTTTTTTCCGCTCTTCTTTCTGCTTAATCATGTACTGTCGGATTTTATCCGAATCATAATGACGCTTTTTCTCATAGGTTTCAGGCACATTTGTGGACTCCTGTCGATTTAGGGAGGGGTTTGCACCACGACAGCCTCTGGAGGGGCCGTATGTTTGCGCTGTAGTTCCAGAGAAGGAGTGGGGACTTCTTGTTTGAGATAATGACCTCGCATTCCCCCTCTGACCGTCCTTACCCCTCCCGGATCTAGGTCGAGATCTGTGCTCCTCCTCACCTGCTTTGCACTCAAACTGCGGGCCTTCAAATATGGCCCGGATCTCTGCTGTCAAGTCTTTCCCTAAAGGCAATGGGCAGTTGTCATGGACAGCAGGCGGCGAGCTAAGAGTGGATGTGGAGTGGATTTGAGATCGACCCTTAAATCCACTGAAAGTCCTGTCAGTGCTTCTAGGGTGATTGTTTGCTTCAAAGGTTTTGTCAACATTAGAACGTCGATGGTAAGCTGTAAAACACATACATAAATGTATGAATATACAAATATTATGGGATAAAAACATTTTTCAACTTCCATCCTTTGATGCAAAAAAACAATATTTCAAATGATGTAACTCGTTTGGCCCACATGTCAGAAAATAGGCACAGAGGTTGAGTGGTTCTCACAGGAAGAGTAGAGGTTTCTAAATGTATTCTTCTGAAAAAAACAAAAAAAACTTTCTGCTTTTATAGAGAACAACAGAAAGCAAATAATAGTTATGTTTAAAAAGCTCAAATCCTGAGGATTTGGAAAATTTGAAGTAAAATAGCATTTCTAATCGATTGTCATTTAATGTTCATTTCTAAATGAGAATAAGAAGTATGGTTCAGAACATCATGCAGCCCATAGTAGCAGCCAAATATTTTCAAAACTGTTTTGGTTTTAGGCTAGCGACCTAAAACCAAAACAGGTACCTCCCTTAGACATATACAGTGGGGATAACAAGTATTTGATACACTGCCAATGGGTTTTCCCATTGACTGTGTATCAAATACTTGTTCTCCCCACTGTATAAGTCTCAATGAACACGGCATTAAAAAAAAAAAAAAAAAAAAAAAAAAAAATTTGAGTCGTTCTGTAATAAAATCCTGATGCAGAGATAATCACCTATATTTTCAGGATCAATAGCAATATTTATCATATCAGTATTTGCCCGAAATTGCGACTTAATTTTTTATTTAGTGCAATTTTGACATGTTTTCAACACCTAATAAATCACAAAATTTTCACATCAGAAACTTAATACTTGAGGAAAGCATGCAGAATCGTCTTAATTTTACTTAATAAAAGCAAATTTTGCATTTTTCTACATACAGTCACAACTTATTAAGGTCGAACTCCAATGTCACTATTGCCTCAACAAGTCTTGCCGGCTATCTGGCCTTCGTCGTTTTTAGATTAAAATGTTACATAAAACACACAAAAGCCTATTTTTTGTGTGGACACAGAAATGTCTAAATTAACAGTTTTTTTGCCAAAAAAACAAACAAACAAAAAAACAGGCAGTTGGCCAAAATTTATCTGATTATTTGAATGTAAAGTTAAGTAATTGTGTATGGATACAAAATCCAACATGGCGGCCATCACAAAACAAAGAGCTTTTTAAGTAGAAAATTCTTGTAAATAAATGCGCAAATCCCGGAATTTCTATAAAAATGTATGTCTAGCAGTCTAGATTCTTGGTTAAAAGCAACAAACAGGGCAGTTATAATTCATTTTACGTAAATATTTAGACCTAAAGTTACGCTGAAATTTCCAATCATTTTTTTCCCACAATTTAAAATGAATGCATGGTGCTATTTTATATAATTATCTTGAATCCTTGACTAAATCACTCGAGACACTCCTGCCTTCTTGTATGCACCAAAACTTTTGTTCTGTTTCCACCTAAATCCGGCGTTAGAACGCAGCGTTTTTCAGTTTATCGCAGTGAAAGCTGCCAGGACGCTCTGCCCCCCCCAACCCCCCCCCCACAGAGAGCTGTTGCGCAATGTCTGTAGGAGCTGTCCCGTCAACTGATAGTGAAGTCTATGCATGGATGTAATCTAATGAAACTAACCTGCATTCCGCCCACAAAATGTTACATTTAAAATATTTTGAGTAAATGATGTTTTAAATCTGAAGAACTGATTGTACTGGCGTTTTAGCAAAATCAAAATCAGGCCAATACCGAGTACACCTTCAGAATCCAGACGTACGCATTGGCTACTGGCAATGACCTGCCCTTGTGGATGGTTTTGTTTGGTTGTTTTATTTCAGTCAGTCAGCAAACAGTGCACTCTCCATAGCTGATGCTACGGCGTACCATGGTAAAAACTGCATCCACCATGTGCATGAACTAGCACTGAGGAAAAATGTGGCCCAGATCTGATTTTAACCACATACGAAAGTGACCTAGATCGGATTTTAAATGCTCATCTTTCATGCGACTTGTCCTGTTCACGTCAAGTTAATGCCTCACCGACTCGGAGAAAAACACGAAAAAAATAAAAAGATTTGTGCATTAAGGCCTGTGGTCTGAACCTAGCCTAGCTTGAAATCCATTTCAACTGGAAAAGCTGGCATTTAGTGATCATGTTTCAATGCCATTGATGGCGATAGGCATCCAATCCAATTTGACTCTCAGTCTAAATAGACTGGACGTCAATTGCTGCCAATGGCAGCCAGTAAGTTAATACTTTAAAAAGCCAGAATTTCCAGGAAGTGGCCATCGTAAGTGGTGGCAACCATTTCAGGGGAGGATTGGGGAGGTTGCCATGCCAACTTCAATCCATGCCAAAATCTTGGTCTAGATTTGAAAGACTAATCCAGACAGTTGTGAAGCACGCTGTGCTGAGCCAAGCTTCACTAAATGCCAATGCCCTACTCTGCTGCTCCTCAGGGTCTTTGCCGCCAGCAACGTCAACATCAAATCAGGCCACAACTCATTGTTCACCCAACCAAATCAGATAGTTAACCTTAATTCCTTCCGGTCAACGGTAGCCGGTAGAGATAGTTAATTAAGCCAAACGTGAGGGAGATGACGGATTATCATCAGTCATCGACTTAATATTTGTTATTTATTGAAGCTGCTTTGTCTGAGTGCACTGCGTGATTTGCCGTTGATATCCTACACCTCATAAAAGACAAAGTCATGTGGTTCTATTTCTCTCTATCCAGCGTCGACGTTGTCACTTGCTGACCGTGCTGCCTCCTTGGTTGTCTCCATGTTTTTCGGTCCTCTGCCTTTCTAAATCTTCCTGTATTGTGCTGTTACTCCACTTCCTTATGTTGACCATGTATGCCGTTCTTGATCTTCCCCTTTTACGTCAACCCTCCACCTTTCCTTGAATTAGGTCTGTCGTCATGCTTCACTTTCTGTTCCTACTTATGTGTCCAAAATAAGACATTTTCTTTTCAATTATTGCCGGTAGAAGTTGTTGCTTGATGTTTAGTTCTTTGAGAATGCTTAAATTTGTTCTTCTTTCCAGCTGACTCTCAGTAGTCTCCGGTAAAACCACATTTGCTGCATGTATTTTCTTTTCTTCTTTCTGTTTGATGATCCATCCTTCTGCTCCGTATCTTATTACTGTAAAAATGAGGCTCCCCAGTATCTATAATTTTAGGGCATTGGTTAATGTTCTGTCTCTCCAAATTTCCACATTGTCCTTTTCGCTATTCCATTTCTTCCACTGATGTCTTCCGTGCAGTCTGCTGTGTTGCTTTTAATTGAACTCAAGTATTTAAAGTCTACAACCGTTTCTAGTTGTTCTCCGTTAACCGTCAGATGTTGGGTCTGTTGTTGTCCAATGTGCATGTGTTTTGTTTTCTTAACATTTAGCAACAGGTGTTTGTCTTGTCCTTTTTTGCTTAGAGAGTCAATAATGTCTGTTGCATCTTGATGGTTTGTTGAAAATAGTGCAGCGTCATCAACGTAGCTCAAGTTCGATATTTGTCTTCCTCTAATTTTAATGATTTTCCTGTCCATTTCAGCATCTCTCTGTGTATAGAGAGAAAAGGTGCAGTGATAGAATGCAGCCTTGTCTCACCCCTTTCCCAATTTTGAATGGTTTTGTATGGCTGCTATTCCATCTGATGACCGCCTCTTGGTTTATGTAAAGGTTTCTGAGTAATTGTATCAGGTGTTGTGGGAGCCCCATGTACCGCATTGGCCCGAATATAAGATGGTGTTTTTTGCATTGAAATAACACTGAAAATATACCTTATATTCACGGTCTAGACATTATACCCATTCGCGACGCTAGATGGCGCCAGACATCATTGAAGCGAATGTTCTGTCATAACAGATTTCACCTACTCTCCCCATTCACGACGCTAGATGGCGCCAGATATCACTGAAGCAATGTTCTGTCATGACAGATCTCAGCTACTCTTTAGTTTAACCAGTTTGCATTATTTTATTGCAATGTTTTTCCTTAATCAGATTTGTTTCAAGACTACAGTTACAGTTAGACTTCACTTTGATGGTTAATGCAGTTATTGCAATTTTGTTGTTTTATCACAATAGATTGGTTTATTTACATTTCAAAAACCAGAAGCTATTCATTTACGAATGTGATTGCACTTTCGTTGACATATTTAAATGTTCAGATATTAAGATTTGAATGAGGCAAAATAACATGCTTTTTCTCTCAAATATATTGTTATAATCATTTGTTTCAGATTTACTGTAATTATTTTCTGTATAAAAATTATTTTGGTGTTCAAAAAGTCTTTTTTTCAAACTTCAAACTTTCAAACTTGAAAAAGAGGGGGTTGTCTTATAATCAGGGCCATCTTATATTCGGGCCAATACGGTAATTCAGTTTCAAACAGGTCTGGATGGTTAACACTGTCTATAACCTTGCTGCAGTCTATAAAGATTATTTCTGCTTACTGTCCTATTTCAGTTTTTCAAGGACGACTTGAAGGGCACACATCACAACAGCTGTTGACCTTTCCTTTTTGAAACCCGCTTGTTCTTCGCTCAGTTCAAAATCGATTTTTCTTTTGATTCCTAGAAGCAGTATATACAGGAGTATTTTACTTACATGACTTATAAGTGCAATAGCTCTGTAGTTTCCGCACTCTGTTGTCTCCACTTTTGTGTTTTACTACCAAATGCATATGTATACACTACCAGTTTTATGGATGGAATTTTTGACAGGTAATAACAGCCTTTGCAAAAATTGTGTTGGAATGGAAATTCTCTGTTTAGCAATTGATGTAAGATAATGGAGAGGCGGTATTTATGACATCAGAGTGACACATTCCAAATAGCTGCTAAAGCATTCCTCCATTTATCACCTTTATTATAGCAGCACTTTTTCTGTTTTTTGACACACTGCATGACGATACTCTGCCAAGAGGTGAAAAAAGATCATTTGAGAACAGCAAAGATGGCAAGATTACACTTGGGCTGAGTCAGCTGTCCATACTGCGATGGTGTAAATAATGTAAAAAAATATATATATATTACAACTGCGTATGGATGAAAACTGGCACCAACCTGTTTGTTGCACTTTGTCATTAATATGGTTCCTCTTCTCTCTGGGTTGTTTTGGAGCGGTGCCAAGTACCTTGTTTACCAGCTTCAAACCATCCCGCCAGGAAGCAGGTGTAATCACTGCCAGAATAGTGAGATATTTACAGGTCATTATATGCATTAACAGCTCTGACAGATGTCATTTAAAAGCCCACAGAATTGTTGCGGTCATTTCCGGTATTAGAGATACATGTTGACAAACGAGTTTCTGTTTGAAAAGATCAGAAGAATCGAATTAATTTGGCTTCAATTTTCATGGTTATTTATGTAACCATGCTTGATAAATGAATGCAAAGAAGCCAAGACTGAAGAGATAACAAAAACCTCACAGATGCAATGGAGGGAAGTAAGACAACAGGTATGAGTTAACAATTTAGTTCTTAGAGATGGTCGTCGTAATAATAATGTGACCATAAAACCAATCAGGGCTGTTAAATATGTACCACTTTTGCTTAAAAGGGCAGACAACCAGTATAAATGAAAGACAAGTTCACAAAGTATTTAGTCGAGATTTTACCAGATCTCTGATAACGGGGGGAAAAATACTGTTTATACACAAAAAAAAAATGACACTGTTTATGATCACAGCCATTTTACGACATCAGTTTTTTCCACGGACTTTAGCACTGACACTCAAATACAGGTGCATGTAACAATGAGTATTAAAAATGTCACGAGGAAGGAAGGGCAATACGGAATATTCATATTTGATTGGGTAAAATAGCAGTAAGGGCTGTCACTTCCAGGAAATATTTCTTTTCTGTTTTTCTCCACTGTTAAACATACGAAAAAAATTCTACACGATTCTTTCCCGTGCGTTGCACATGATATAATGTTGTCTGTCCCTTTAAGCCTAAGCCATGTAATTATTCCTACATGTTTTTGAATTTTGGCCAGCGACGGCTCTGTGGATTTTCCGAGTTGGTTTCGTTTCTCTCTCTACCGGATGATGCCTTTCCCGTTGCTGCTTCGGTGCTGCTCTTTCTGCAACGACAAAACAACAAACATGTAAAACCTCTGCCCCAGAGTATCTCACGCCTTCCTATTGATGTTTAAGTTATGTATTACCAGTAAATTGCTTAGACGGGCTGTGAGGAGCCTCCTCTTTAAGTGCGTTCCCACGAGTACGGCTCCTTGTCTCAAGTTTGGAGAAGCCTAAGAAATAATTTAAAAACATACATCTTCATTTCCAGAAAACACATTTTAAAATGATACATCTAAGAGAGGCTTATAATACCTTTGTAAGTAGGTGCTGGTGGTGCAGCCGCTACCTTCCGTATTTTGGCTGCAGTGCCGCTATTGTTGCTCCGTGTCGTCATTATGGGCTGCTCGAGACGGCGCAACACTTTTTCCTTCTCTGCAGTGTGCTCCTGATATTTAACTTGCCGTCGAATACGCTCTTTGAGCTTTTCCAGTTTATCATCCGGTTGATGTCGCCTCAGGTTTTCCAAACGCTGAGAATCTGAGCCTGGACTGGTGGAAGTACTGCTTTCCCATCTACATATCATGTCAGAGGCAGGAGGTAGAAACGGACTGGGCATTTGAATATCCGCGCTCTGGGCGATTTGTGCCTCTGGACTGCTGTTCTCCATAGCTGGGACTGAACAAGTAGCATCAGCAGGGTTGTCATAAGTCCGCGGGGTGTCCACAGTGGGCGGGTCATTGAGGTAGAAGACTTCCGTACAGTCTCCAGAGTGTTGGACGTCCATGTGCCTGTCTTTGCGCTCATCCCAAATGTCTTTCTGGGAGACAGGCTTGCTAAATAGAGCGTCTGAGGAAGAGGACAAAGGCCCTGATAATGACTGTGGTCTGTAAGCCTCCAGCTGAGATGAGGGTTGTGATGGAGGGGCGGTCTCTCTGGAGGCAAAACAGATTACATTGGGTCAGCAAAGAGGATCAAGATTTAGTGTTAATTCAACATTCACACATATGGAGGTTGAGCTCTCGTATGGGTGGTCCCATTTAGAAAAGATGTGTCGTCATTGCTGAATTGATTTATTGTGGACAAAAAAACAAAAAATTAATCCCCATTTTGTAAAACTCATTTCATATAGCGTTGTTGCCAAGAGACATAACATCACCTTGAAATAATTGCCTAAGTCACTTCTTACAATAACGATTAAAATAGTATATATCAAAAATTCAACAAATGCTTCAGTTTGTTTCCTGAAAAGTCTGAAAAAAATAACTTGATAAGTTGCTGTTGTGATAATCAGTTCTATTTCATCCCTGCTGACCGCCAGAGGAGGTACTAACGCACTGAATGATCTCTTCACATGTGCAGTACGATTAGCAATACCAAAAAAGTCACCGGTGACCCACGTGAGCTATTACAGAGATTTTAAAAAGTCAAGATAACAGATACCGCAGAAACCGGCCATTCAGGTATAGCTATTTTTGGAGTACTTGGTAGCCAACAGAATAATCAGCAATTGTATTTTTATTTAAACCGAACCTTAAGCAAATAATGGAATGTTCACTGTATTTTCAAGTTGATTTGTTCAACGTTACATTTTTTCTTGAGAGCTGAGATACCCCAGGTGTCAGATAGCCTCCCAAGGAAACACCCTCTACTGTTTTTGAAATAGCACGCCAATGGTACACTTGTATATATTTTTTTATATTTTAAGAGCTAAAAAGTAACAAAATAATCCGGAAATACAAAAGCATTGCCAAAAGAAATAAAACTTTGATCTATTTTATCCTCTGCACACTCCTGGAAAAAGAAGATTTTTTTTTTTTTTATCTTGCTATCGGCAGATTCTCAAAATCAGATGACTTCGACTCGGGTGCAAAATTATGCAATCAGGGCATCCTATTTATTAATTTTAACTTAAATGAAAAATATTTTTAACTGTATCAGGTTATCTCATATATTGTTTAAATTAAATGTTTAAAATTTAAATTTTCAAAGGGAATAAAGTATTTTTTAACACCCCACTTTCTCCAAATAATACATTTTAGAACTTTAATATTTATATCACAATGTATTATAGTGAATTTGATTGTTTTTTTTTTTTAAACCTGAAGTTGAACATATTAGCACTTTTGATTTCCCTACAGCAGTGCTTCTCAAATATTTTCTGCTAAATCTCCACCTCCACTGTGAATAGTATCATTTGTCTATAAAAGTATTAGTACATCTCTGCATAACATTGTATCCTTGTTAACATAAAACTAATACAGATCGACTTAAAATAAATAACTTTTTAAAATTTGTTTGTAACGGAAAAGACTTAAATTGCATCAACTGCCTGAAATTAAACCGAAAAAATCATATCCAACATTGGATCAATGTGCATTTTTGATATTGAAAAATAGAATTTAATAAAATCACTAATAATTTCAAATTAATCAGCAATATGATGATTAGGATGTGAGTTAGGTCTTTATGTATTTGGCTTCATCCTGTCTACTGCAAAGATTTTTAGACACAGTAAACATACCGGTATTTCCTCGTCTCCCACTGTATTAACCAAGCGTTACATACGCTTCATCGTATTTCCTGGTATTACCTTTCGGGAAACTTACGTTTGTCTCATTATTATTATTTGTGTCTCTCTCAGACTCTCTTTTCATCCCTGTCAAATATTTTTTCATGGTGTCGCTGAGAAGTTTGTTCAATGCACTTCACATCTCCAGCCCTTTCTGCTCTATGCTCTCATTTAGTGGAAAAACAGTGCTCTGAAAATTACAGCACCACTACTACTCACTGACTGGATGTGCAATTACACTATTTGAGAAGGACTGCCCTACAGTGTAAACCATGTCTGACAGGACAGAAAGAAACAAATACTTGTGCTAACTGCCAATACCAACCTGTACGAAACCAGCTGTTCCCTGAGTGCCATACTGTTGTGCTGGCCGACATTGCTGTCTTGCGTGGCATTTCTTAGCGGGCTGCGCGAGCGTCTGTTTTTAGGACTCGACCGACAGTGGTCGCTTGACTTCGACGACCCTTTCGTCTCATCTGTAAATGAAGCATTCTTATTACCCTGTATCAAAATAACAAACTGCAGTCTGTTTCATCCAAATATATTAAGCCATTTAAAGATATTACTGCTCAAACTGTCATAATGATTCAGCAATATTGTGTAATAACAAACCTCTGCTGCAGCCCGACCCAGATTGCTTCTTCCTGGGTGGGTCCATGACCGAGAGGAGGAGTGCTGTTGTTCCAGGAACGGCCTCCACATGATTTTCTATTCGTCGCAGCTACACACACACACACACACACACACACACACACACACACACACACACACACACACACACATAATAATATCACTGCCAGGTGGTGTGTTATGGGGTCTACTCACGTATTAGCTTGTTGCTTCAAGTATCATCTTTGTCTCAGTATGAAATATCGATTACATAACCAACAACAACCTAACTATTCGAACAATAAAACTACCGTAATTTCCCAAATATAACGCCAGCCCCAAAATCAACTTGTAAAATCATGGTGCGCATTATAAACGGGTACGTGGATGGAGACAGAAATATATCTATATATTATATATATTTATAAAACGATTTTTTTTATTGACACGGCCACGTATGTTGAAGAAACGTATGCGGCGATCCGTTGCCGACCATTACGGTACGTGACGTCACCATTTTGTTTCGGTAATACTTCACTCTGATCGGCCAAATGATTTTGTCTGTGTTAAATTCTGCTTTTTTTCACTCTTCATAAAGCACAGAATTTAGTTTCTTGAACTCATTTGAGTCAACGTTTATTGCAGCTCCGCAACTCGGACCATAACAAACATAACAATACAGACTTCCTGTGTGTGTCCGTCAACTATATCTGTCCCTCGGGAAACTCAAACCCAAATAACAATAGCTCCTATTGTTATTGTCGTTTCGACAGCGATGAGCTCTCTCGGATTTCCGATTTACGTTCTCACTTTCATTTTACCGTATCAATCCATGGAGGAAAAACATTTATTCATCATGATGAAACAAGCTGTTATACAGCAGCCTTTAAAAGAAAAGTCACATCTGTTTTGTTTTCTCCTAGATTCTGGTATGTTGGAGAAGTTGTCAAATCATATTATTACCGTAAATATTGTCAGTTTATGGTAATGTTTTGAACTACCAATATGCTATGCTTGTGCTGTGTTTCACCATTCAGTAAAATGACATTTCTGTATCTGTACACGAGCTCTGTTTACTTGTATTCTTCTATTTATTGGTGCTAAAATTAGGGTGGCGTTATAAACGGGTAATTTTACCTAGATTTTACAAGTAAATTTGGGGTGCGCATTACACACAGGTGCGCCTTATATTCGGGAAATTACGGTAGGTTTAAAAATGCTACAAAAGGCTTTATGTCTTAAAGGTGGACAAGTATGAGCTATAAATACTGCATCACATAATTGTTCCTATGCATACTTACAGCAGCTTTGGACTGGGGCAAACTTTTCCATGAAGATAAATCTGGTAAAAAAAGGGAAAATAATTGGTGATGTTCTCGGTTCAGGAAGATCAGTGATGTAACTGACAAATGTAATACAAATTAATATATTTCATAGTATACCTGTATCAACAGTGTGATCTGTGTGCTGATGAATTGTGACACCATGGGGCAGAGCCCTCTGACTACTCCTCATCTCACCCATTCACCTGCAGACAATGATAAACCAAGGTAATCTGGTTAACTGACATGTAGCAAGAAAGCAAATGAACTCACATATTATGTACCACTATCTGTATTTATTTTGAGCAACAAATTTATGAAAGCAAACCCTTGCAATGGATTTGAAGTTAGTGAACTAATAAATTACATGACTGGAGCTAAATCTTCTGTGTCATCAACAGCAAGTAAAAATTGGTTTAAATATTAATATTGTGTGAAAATGACTTGTTAAAAACAAAGATTCAGTGGATTTTATTCCCTTTGCCAGCAGGTGAAACCGACAGAAAGCAGAACATGTATTTGTTTCCGTATGTCTGTCCGTCTGTCTGTCTGTTGGTATTTAAAGCAACACTTTGCAGCTTTTCAGTTTTGGTTGATTTTAGCGACGCCGGTAGACAAACGTGGTAGTGTTTTGCCTTAAGGAAGACTGCAAACACCTGAGTAGTGTCGTAAAATCATCAATGGATCATAAATCAATCTCCCGGTTGCCTGCAGATGGATTAAAAATTTCTGTTTCCAGCGGCTGTATGAAGGACGAATAGTAACAAGTAGGGGTGTAACGGTATATAAAAATCTCGGTTCGGTACGTAATTCGCTTTTGAGGTCACGGTTCGGCTCATTTTCGGTACAGTAAGAAAACAAAATGCAAAATATAAATGTGCTAGTTGTTTATTACACACCTTTGTGCTTTTAACAATGGGAACATTAGCCTATCCAAAGCTAGAATTCTGCTCAAAAAGTAGCAGGTATTTAAAGATAATCCAACAACAATATGCCTTTCAGACCCCTCTGAAAGAAAGAAGAAAAAAAGTCATGTGCTATGAGAAAAGCAATCCCAATGACAAACATTTTAACATGTATTTTACAAATGAAATGCCTCAATGAATCTTTTTTTTTTTCTTATGAACGGTTTTCAAAAGCTTTATTGGTGGATTTTCTCAAGTTAAAGCGCCACACAGAAATTAATAAATTTAATAGTGAATCAGGATCTGTGTATTATATCATTTAATTACAGGTGGTTTAACTCATTTCAATTTATTTTATTTAAATGGGCTATTTTTTAAAAATTTTTATGTGTTTATATTTTACAAATGTGATGTAGTATTCAGCTCAGCTGCATCAACACCTCATCCCCACCGTGAAGCATGGTAGAGAGAGAATCATGATTTGGGGCTGTTTTGCTTACTCAGGGCCTGGACAGCTTGGAATCATGAATGGAAAAAATAATTTACTAGTTTATCAGTATGTTTTGCAGGAAAACTTGAGGCCGTCTGTCAGACGGTTGAAGCTAAAAAGAGGATGGATGCTGCAACAAGACAATGATCCAAAACACATAAGTAAATTCAGAATGGTTTCAGAAGAACAAAAATGCACGTTTTAGAGTGGCCATGTCAAAGTCCACACTTGAACCCCGTTGGGATGCTGTGGCATGACCTAAGCACAGCGATTCATGCCAGACAACCCGGGAAACTGACTGAACTACAGCAGTTTTGTAGAGAAGAATGGGACAAGATTAGTCCTGATCGATGTACCAGACTGATCTGCAGCTAGAGAAAGCGTTTGGTTGAAGTTATTGCTGCCAAAGGGGAGGGGGGCACAAAATATTAAAAGTTGATGGCTCACTTACTTATTTTTCCCTCTTTTTTCATTGTTTGCATACTTTCCTCATTAAAATATGAAAACCACTAAATGTTTAGGTAGTTTTAGTTAAAGCAGACACTGTTATTTCATCTGTGTCTTTTTGACAAAGATCAGATCACATTTGGGGATTTTATGCAGAAATGTGAGAAATTCCTAAAGATTCATATACTATTTCATACCACTGTAGTTATTTGGATTGAGCAAAAAAAGTATGCCCCATTCGTAATTATATTTTCAGTTAAAAAAAAAAAAAAAATTATGCCTCTTTTGCATATGGAAACTGTTAGTAACAAAATTGATTAATATATTTTCATTCTAGATCAATATGTCACTGTAGTTTATGAAGATTCTGAAATGATATTTTTTCAACGGTCATGTTGCCAAAACTATAACTTGCCTCAGAAATAGTTTGAGAACCACTAAAATGAGCAATTTTAATCCTTAGAGAAGCATCATTTGATAGACAGCCCATTTTAAGCCAATACTAAACGAACTCTTGTGACTTCCAACAAAGGGCTTCCTTAGACCAAATGGACAGATTAAAATCAAAACAAATACCATAGAGGAAGAGAAACGAACAGCCAGTACTTTAAAAGAAGGAAATAAGTCAGCTGGAACCAATTACCGGGAAAAAAAAATGTTTTCGGTGTCAGATTCAATACATACAGCGCACAAACAATCAAATAGGTTAGTTTCTTTGTGATTGTACAGTACTGTAGACCCTCTGCTACAACACGTCCATTAAACAGAGTGCAATGTTATGTCAACTTGTCATTTAAAACTGGTTTTACAACACTGTGCCTTGTTTCCAAGAAGGAGCGTGAAACTGAAGATGTAATGCATGTGATGTTTGCTCAAATAAGATCTGTCATAACAGTGCAGCAACCACATACTGTACGTATTCATTTTTAAACCCAACTACCCCTTGATAGCTCTGTGGAAACAATGGGTTATATTGTAGAAGAATACTTCATGCTTAGCAAATTTTTTTTTTTTTTTTTTAGAAGGGACCTGTGAAGAAGTCTTGCAGTTCGGTCATATGAATCACATGACATTGCCCGGAGGTGAACACACACGCCTTCTGACACAGTGAAGAGGAAGCAGCCGACGCTGGTTACATTTGCAGCTTCCCAATATTTGGGAGCATGAAGCTATGAGATATTAGGAGGATAACTGTGTGGTTGTTTTAAACTCATGTATAATTATTTTCATTTTGTTTAACGATAAACTTCAACCTGGAATGGCAAACATTTAAAGCCTCTTTTTAAACATTTAAAGCCTCTTTTTGAATAATTGTTCATACTCTGCCAAAATGCAGAAGTGTGTTTAACATGATTATTTTTTTTTCATCTTTTTGGTTTAGTGCTACCCATGGGCGTAGGTTTGCATAGGGACGGTAGGGACATAACACAAGCAACTTTTCAGGATGTTCAAATTGTCCCCACCAACTTTTAAGCAACCTTATTACATTATATAAAGAGTTTAAACATATAGGTAATTTAGATTGTCTTACTATATGTTGTAAGGATAGAATAATTACCATTATTAAGTGAATTATTTTCATTATGTTCAGACTTACATTTATCCCTTTTCACTTGCTGAATGTGCCGGTCCATTTGTTCCCCCCTCAAACGAACGTTTGGTTGGCTGATGACTTGAAGCCACCCGTACCGACACAAGGACACACACACACACACAGACATACTCACACAACCCCGAAAGGAGGGATATTAGAAGTTTTTTTTTTTTTTTTCCCCCGGCCAGCAGCAGCCACTGTAAGTCCTGTAAAAAGACATCGACGTGGTGCAGGTGGGGGGAAACACCACTAATTTTGCTACTGAAAGTTCAACCTGCAACAATTAGCATAACATTAAACTTGCTAACCGTCAAAATTACTGTGGTTATGCCAGCCTCCACAAGGAACAACGTAGTAAGCAAGTCGTCCCTTATTTGGATCATTGTTTGCATTACGGTAATATCGTGCCCACCAATGTTGAGAACAAACCTACGCCCTTGGTGCTACCATACTCACAAATCGAAACAACAATAAAACTCTAAATGACTGGTTGTATCTTGTAAAACTCCGTTTCAGGTGTCATAGGCGATGTCAAACGCAAAATACCAAAACGTGCCAATTTGTTACTTGTATGTCTCAACTTAAGAGTTCTCTTGTTTTTTTTTTTTTTTTAAGTGTTTATGACTTTTGGACATTTTTCGTCAGGATTTTCAAAAGGCTACTGAAAACTAGAAAACTTTAATTGCTAATTTAGACATTTTTGCCGATTTCAGCATAAACATATAAAAGTGAGAACTTTGTATAGAAAACGTAATAGAGGTTAGTCAAACAAATGAAATAATTAGTAGATGAAGACGCCACACCTCAATCAGCTGATTACGGAACCTCAGTGGTCGTGGAAAAAAAGCTAAATTGCTTACCTACAAAGGCATTACGGCAAAAAAGGAGCGTTGTGAGGATTCAAATGTTGGGGTTTTGAAGTTCAGCAGTTTTTCCACGTACTTTGTGATCATTTTATAGACTTTAAATGCTAGTCTGTACTCACCACTAAGTGGTCTTGACATTAGGGCGTGAACGAAATGGGGAAATTACTCGTATGAACAAAGATTAAACAATGAACGTTTCAGTCAGAACGTGTTTACAGGAAAAATAATAAGGTACAAACTCTTTTCGATCCTAACTTGGTTATGACTCATTTCTTCGTCGGCCCAGGAAATAACGAGACGCAAACTCCCGAGTTCACAATTCGAGTTTACCAACATTGTAAACAAAACACAAATGCTCACCGTTTAAATTCCGAATCATTTAGACATCCATGAAGGGAGAGGAGAAGGAGAAAAGTCCTCACATCTTTAGAAATCTCCAGTTCGCTTCGCTGGTCTGTTTGCTAATAGCGCCAGGCAGCTAGCGACTGCCACTAGTGCTAAGATAGCAACTTTTTCAGCGACGCGCGGCCATTGTTGGCGTCCAAAACTGTTTTCAAGAACTATAAACGAGTTTCGTTAGTGTTCCGGAAAGAAAAAGTGTCTACCCGCGTTTTACTTGACCTTTGCCGGGTTACAGACGTGAACCTTTCGGAACCAGTGAAACGAGAGTAGCCAAGATGGGGCGCTTTGTGACGGACAAGTCATGGAAATATCGCGAGATTAGGGAACCATTGCGATAAATACAAATATAAATATGTAAAATATTACATAGATGTCTAAAGGGGTAGTCAGCGGCGTAAGTGATTGACAGCCATCTTAAATCTGAAGACGGGCTCTCAAGCAGCAGAATAATAACTTCATTAAAAAATTCTTAACTCACTGTTACTTGACAGATTTACACACGGTTTGGTTTACAACAAACGTATTGGCGTGGCTATAATCGAGACAAGATTTCGAGAGAATTTTATATTATATCAATGCATCTCTGATGAGAAACCAAGCCGTTTAAAACTCAGTTGAAAATATAGCAATCTACAGTATAACTATTTCAAAGTACACGCTCCATTGAATTTAACCTTACGTTCCTGACGTAATAATGGCCGATTCGTTACTGAGTTCGTCCCCGTTGGCTTATAGCCGACTTCAGACATCTACCCTTGTATATGAGATATCTTTGCATAAATGAATAAAATTTGTTCAAAATTCAAAATTTGTTTATTTCAGTAATTTTGTTTATATATATATATATATATATATATATATATATATATATATATATATATATATATATATATATATATATATATATATATATATATATATATATAAAGTGAAATTCTTGTCAGTTTGTGTGTTTCCTTTTTTTATTTATTTATTTTTTCCCAATATATTTATTCATTCACAAAAAATGTTTAAAATCTGTATTTTTACTCTATCTGGAAGACTTGTTCTCCTTCCATACAATAAAGCATATAGACTTGAACTGAGAAAATATTTGGTACTTTCATTTTTGCGGTGAATTTATTTAAGTTTAACTTCTTGAATTTACGTGCATGTCCTAAATGTTTTCCATAATATTTAAATTACAGAGACAGACCAGGATGTACAGATGTTTTTTGTTTGTTTGTTTGTTTTTTTCCCCCAAATCATGACTTATAATTATTTACATATTCAATATTTTAAGTTTTAAAAAATTGATTTTCACAATAACTTCATTTGTTATATTTGGGACTCAAGGGAGTAGGTTTGCATAGGGATGGTAGGGATATAACACTACCAACTTTTCAAGAAGCTCAAATTGTCCCCACCCATTTTCAAGCCACCTTATTTGCATTCAACAATGGCATCAGTTATATAGGTAATTTAGATTGTCTTCCCATATGTTGGAAGGATAGAAATGGCCCTACCATTAATAAGTGAATTATTTTCATTATGTTCAGGCCTACATTTACCCCTTTCCACTTGTTGAATGTGCCAGTCCATTTTTTTCCCTCAAACGCACGTTTGATTGGCTGATGACTTGACCTTGCCTCACACACATACTCACAGCCTCGCCTCCTCCTAAGAGGAGGGATATTAGAAGTTTTTCTTTGGCCAGCAGCAACAGCCACTGTAAAAAGACATCAATGTTGTGGAGGTTGGGAACACACCACTAATTTTGCTACTGAAAGTCCGACCTGCATTAGAGTTAGCATGTGTCAATTTTCTAACCAGCAAAACTTGGGTAGGAAGCTGCTTAGAGAGAAGTGTGTTTCTGTATCTGTTTTCTACTGTTAATGTTAAACTTTTAAAAAATGTAGTGAACTGAGGTTTACCCCCTTCTCCTCAGTTTTTCATTTTTATCTTATTTATGTGGTCTTAAAGCAGAAGGAAGCTTTCATTTTTTGCCCAGTTGAATTGTGCTTGTGGGCAAAAGCAGTAGTGTTTTACCTGAAGGAAGGGTCCATTTTTATTTGGTTTTGTTATTCCCTAGGAAGTTCTTTCAAATATATTTAACTTCTTTATTGAGACAGTGTTGAGTGGCCTTAAGACAAATGTTTATTTATTTATTTTTTGCATTCCTGGATAGCTGAGAGATTATTAATAAATTTGTATTTATTGTGCATGTTAATATAATTTATCTTCAAATATTGCAATTTAAATATGCTAATAAAATCCAGACATTTATTCTGGAAGTTTTCAAAATGTTTATTTAGTAGGTTTTGAAAACAAAGATTTGAATCGAACGGTATATCACCTGAACCAATACATATGAAAGTTAGTATATGTCAGTACAGATTTATTTTCCATTGATCATTTAGCCGTTCAATTAATTAGGTTCATATTCGTGAGAAATGTAGCTGGACCCCCCGTTCATCCAATCTGTTTGGTCTTATTAATGTTCTGTCCTCAGCAAAAAGTGTACATGTAGGTTATGCTGTTACAAGGGCGTAGGTTTGCATAGGCACGGTAGGGACATAACACTACCAACTTTTCCAGATGCTCAAATTGCCCCCACCAACTTTTAAGCAACCTTATTTGCATTGTATAATGACTTCAGTAATTTGGATACTCTCACCGTGTGTTTTAAGGATAGAATTGGCCAGTGAATTATTTTCAATATGTTCAGATTTACAGATTTACCCCTTTTCACTTGTTGAATGTACCGGTCCATTTTCCCCCTCAAATGCATGGTTGATTGACTAATGATTTGCATTTATTTAAAACGTATTTATTTATTTTTTACATTATCTATTTTAAAATATTTATTTGCAGCCTATGCAGGCAGTTTTTCAGATAATCATACATCAATCATAGTCGAGGTAAATTTTTTTCATTTTTTTGTTGAGTTTAGCTGTGCTTGTGGACCAGAACAATGTTCTACCTGTAGGAATGCCCCAATATAATTTAAATTGTATTCAAATATTGCAATTTAAATTCGCTAATAAAACCCAGTCATTTATTGACGTTTTCAAAATGTTTATTTAGTAGTCTCGGAAAGGTTTGAATCGAACGATGTATCACCGGAACCGATACTCAGGAAAGTTAATATAAATTAAATCAGATTAATTTTGCTCTGACTTTAGCGTATCAATTAATTAGGTTCATATTCGTGAGAAATGTAACCCTGACACCCCCATTCACCCAATCTGTTTGGTTTTATTATTGTCCCATCCCCAGCAAAAAGTGTACATGTAAATTATGCTGTTATATCGTCCCTACCAATGTTGAGACCAAACCTACGCCCTTGATTGGACTTCAAAACCAGGTGCAATTTGGGGATTAAAAAAAAAATAGCGTACCAAAAGCAAATTTGAACCATTGAGAGATTTTGTTGAAACTGTTTGGTCGTGCTGCAAGCAATTTGCGTGCAATTGTTGCCACCGTGTGGTCAAAATACACATTACATACACCTGAATATATAAAGCACTGGAGTTGACACCAGTCGTGCTTACAGGTGGCTTATATAGACAATACACAAAATAAATAACGACGGAGCTCAACAAGAGCTTTTAAAACAGAATAATTATTAGGGGATATATGTTCCTTTTAGGACAGGGTCTTTAAAATATATAAAGGGGGTCCAACGCCGACGCCCCCTACGTCCCCACCTAACCCCCCCGGAGCTCTCGTTAGTGTCGAACGGACGTGGTTCAAGTCGCTTCCTTCTTTTCCGTTCATTCCCCGAAAAGGACAAGACTCCAGGTAAGAGATCTAATGCATTTTGCATTTTTAAGTATAGTTACAAGTTTGGAGACGCTGTAGAATTGTGTGATGATGAGTTGAAACAAGGAGCAGAAAAATACGCAGTTTATCATAGACGAGATGATTTTAATACTCAATGTCACACTGCTATATACATTTGTGAAGTATGTGGAGGAATGTGGAATTGGGTACTTCATTAAGTCAAACATGAGAATTAAGCATCACTTAACAAAAAGCAGAGCTGAATAATTCAAAAGGAAAATCAAGATTGGTTTCTCAACAGGAAAAATCCAAACCTTTCAAATATACTTACTCATTTTCTCTTTTTTATTCTGGTTGCATTTATACAGCTACAGCTCGAGCGAGTACAGCCTTTAATAGGAATATTGTCATGCAATGGGAGTGTAGTAATAAAGGGAAGCAGTTTGGATAATCAGTCAGGGAGTTGGCAGACTGCTGGAGGCATCACTGACTTGGTTCTTTTGGTGAAAATGCAACTTTCAAATTGCTTCCACCCATTCTCCACACATTGCCCAGCATTACGTGTAGCAGAATTGATCTGCTGGTGTACTGCACTTGAGGGCACATTGACCATTGTGTGGATCAATGCTGCTTAATGACTACATCACATTAACACTTAGTACTTCCCAGTCCAATCAAGTTGGGTGATTCTTTTGTTCACATTCAATTAGGGGTGTGACAAAATATCGAAATGGTGATATATCGTGGTACTTTGTATCACAAAAGGTTATCGATAAATAGGTGCCAATTGAAAAAAAAAAAAAAAAAAAAAGGCTGCCATTGACGATGCTCGACGCCCAATCCATTTAGACTGGGAACGTTCGTTCATTCAAAACCAGAGCATTCACAGTCATTTGGTCCGATTTTCAGGGCATTTACAGGTCACTTGCTTTTTATTTTAGGGCATTTACAGGTCATTTCCTGTTGAGTTTGAGTCACTGCCTATTCATTTGGGTGATTCCCAGGTGACTTCCTGTTCTGTAACGCAAAATAAACAGCAAGTGACCCATAAAATACCCCAAAATCAACAGGAAATACTGTATTGGCCCGAATATAAGACGCCCCTGATTATAAGATGACCCCCTCTATTTCAAGACTCAAGTTTGAAAAAAGACTTTATGAACACCAAATTAATTTTGATACAGAAAACAATTACAGTACATCTGAAACAAATGATTATAACAATATATTTGAGAGAATAGCATAATATTTTGCCTCATTCAAATCTTAATACGGTGATCCCTCGTTTTTCGCGGTCAATGGGGACCAGAACCCACTGCGATAAGTGAAAAACCGCAAAGATTTTTACAATCGTCTTGTTGCGAGGAGTCACGACTCGCTTAGTGTCCCTAGAAAACGACATTGAGGCGGTCTTCCAGATTTTCGCCTCGTCTTTTTTTATGTAACAAACGGTTGATTCGTTTCGGTGTGCAACAGACACATAGCTGTGGCTAACTTTAAGCATGTCCAGTAATTGAACTTTCTCGTGCACGGTCATCATTTTTCTTTCCTTCTTGGATTCGCTAGAGGATTGGGCAGTCGGAGGAGGCTTTGGAGCCATTTTCCTTCGATAGCAGCAAGGTTAAACGTCTTGGCTAATCAGCTTGCGATATTCCCGAGTGATGCTGGCCAGCGAATCAGAGCGGTGGAAGATGAGTTGGGCGAGCTCTCCTTGCCTTCTGTTAGGGAACGGGCAGATTTTACACCATATTTTCTCCATTATTTTATTTTTTATGCATGTACAGTATATATACTTTTTTGACTGAAAAAAAATCCGCGATAGACTGAAACCGTGAAATTCGAAGCGCAAAGTAGCGAGGGATCACTGTATCTGAACATTTAAATATGTAAACTAAATTGCAATCACATTCGTTAATGAATGGCTTCTGGTTTTTGAAATGTAAATAAACCAATCTGTTGTGATAAAACAACAACATTGCAATAACTGCATTAACCATCAAAGTGAGGTCTAGCTTTAACTGTAGTCTTGAAACAAATCTGAATAAGGAAAAACATTGCAATGAAATAATGCAAACTGGTTAAACTTGAGAATAGCTGAGATCTATCATGACAGAACATTACTCCTCAAGTTCAGCATTCGCTTAATTGATATCTGGCGCCATCTATCGTCGTGAATGGGTATAATGTCTAGACCCCGAATATAAGACGAGTCGACTCCCACTTTTTCAGTCTTATTTCAATGCAAAAAGCACCATCTTATATTCGGGCCAATACGGTAACTGAAAATCAACAGGTAAATGACCTTAAATAGCCCAAAATTACTCATTGCCTGGCATTGGCTGCCACTGACGGCCATAGACGTTCAATCCATTTGAAGTGGGAGGGATGGCAGCGAATGAACGAATGTTCATTCGCTGGCACCCTCCCACTTCAAATGGATTGGGCGTCTACTAGTGATAAACTCATTCCAATTCACAGCAGAAGCTTGTTTTTCTGTTTATTTTAGTTTTTTGTAGAATATCCCAGACTGATTTCCTGGCCAATGTATCGAAAATCGTTGTATCGCTATATCGCCAGATCAACGTTATCGCGAGCTTTGTATCGCAAATCGTATCGTATCGCGAGGTACCAAGAGTTTCCTACTCCTACATTCAATGATGACTGAGTGTCTAGGTGGATGAACAACATCAAATGAATGCATTTATTCTGGACAAAATGAGTCTGAAAGGATTCGTAGAAGTGATAATGGAAAATGAAATTGATTAATATATCCACTATTCATCATCTTCATTATCATGAAATGTCAAGGTTTACACTGCAGTCTTACCCAATAAATGTGCAACGAGTTGAATGCAGTGAAATTAAAGCAAAGCAAGAAACACATTTTCTGTATTAATTGATGGTTCAAACTAGTGTTGCACCGATACCATTTTTTGGCCCCGATACCGATACCTGGCTGTGCAGTATCGGCCGATACCGATACCATACCGATACCAGCCCGATTATATATATATATATATATATATATACACATTTTTTTTTTCCTTAATTTTTTTTTTTCCAAAGAGCTACATAATTGGATGTGAAATCATTGCTATCAAGGCTTTGTCAGGCTGTTGCTTACCTTTGCAAAATAGGAAAAAGTACACTAAACCCTAGTAGACAATAGTTGAATAAACCTTCCGCTCTCAAAGGCCAAAATAGTGCTAAATTTGTGAAATTAATAAAACATGTATAATACTAGCTCAACAGTAAGAAAGTAAAAATAAATTCATAATAATAAACTCTGAATGAACTGAATAAACTTTTTTAAACCTCTCAAAGTCCAAACAGTGCAACTTTCATGAAATTATTGTCACATTCTGCTGCTGGTTAGATTGTGTTTTGTTGCTGGGCGTTGGGGCGTGGCACTTGAATCCAATGCAGGCTCATCAACGCAGCATTTAAGCACGGGTGATCTCAGAAAAAAAAAGTCTTTTTTCAAACTTAAGTCTTGAAAAAAGACTTTTTTGAATTTTTATGCAGAAAATAATTACAGTAAGTCTGAAACAAATGATTATAACAATGTATTTCAGAGAAAAAGGATGTTATTTTGCCTCATTCAAATCTTAATATCTGAACATTTAGATATGTAAACTAAAGTGCAATCACATTCGTAAATGAATGGCTTCTGGTTTTTGAAATGTATATAAACCAATCTATTGTGATAAAACAACAAAATTGTAATAACTGCATGAACCATCAAAGTCAGGTCTAACTGTAACTGTAGTCTTGAAACAAATCTGAATAAGGAAAAACATTGCAATAAAATAACGCAAACTGGTTAAACTAAAGAGTAGCTGAGATCTGTCAGGACAGAACATCGCTTCAATGATATCTGGCGCCATCTAGCGTCGTGAATGGGGAGAGTAGCTGAGATCTGTCATGACAGAACATCGCTTCAATGATATCTGGCGCCATCTAGCGTCGTGAATGGGTACAATGTCTAGACCGCGAATATAAGACGAGCCCCTCTTTTTCAGTGTTATCTCAATGCAAAAAACACCGTCTTATATTCGGGCCAATACAGTATATTGTCTTCCCATTTGTTGTAAGGATAAATTTGACCCGACCATTATTAAATGAATTATTTTCATTATGTTCAAACTTATATTTAACCCTTTTCACTTGCTGAATGCGCCGGTCCATTGTCCCCCCTCCTCCACCCCCCTCGTCAATTGCACTTTTGATTGGCTGATAACTAGACCCACCCCCGACACACACACGCTCACATGCACACAGCCCCGACAGAAATATGTGTCGATAACATGCCGCCTCCTCCGAAAACGAGGGATATTAGAAGTTTTTTTTTAGGCCAGCAGCAGCCACTGCAAGCAATTTGAAAAGACGCCAATGTTGTTGAGGTGGGAAACACACCACTAATTTTGCTACTGAAAGCCCGACCTGCATCAGAATTTGCATAACATTAAACTGTGAACTGTGAAAATTCGAGTAGGAAGCTGCTAAGAAATGTCCTTATTTTTGTGTTTTCTACTGTTGACATGAATTAAACTGTGAGAAATGTAGTGAACTCTGCTGGAAATGATAAAACCAGAAAAACGTGAGCAAGAAGCTGCTTGGAGAGAGACGGGTGCTGCATAACCTCATATGTTGCTTACACAACAGAACACAATTATAATTAACTACAGAACATAATTATAATTAACTATGTACATAAAATAAATAAATGGATAAATAGAAAATTGGGGGAGGGGGGGTGCCGCGAGCTACTCACATTAGCGTTGGAATCGACTGGTCGATCGTGATCGAAGTAATGAGCACCCCTGATTTGGCATATCAATTAATTGGGTTCATATTCGTGAGTAATGTAGCCCCGACCCCCGTTCACCCGATCTGTTTGGTGTTGTTAATGTTCCATCCCGAGCAAAATGTGTACATGCAGGTTATGCTGTTATATCGTCCCTGCCAATGTTGAGACCAAACCTACGCCCTTGATTGCCGCTTATTTCCTTCTGCAAAATTATGGAGCCCAAAAACAAATGCATCCCCACTGACTACCAACACTTTTATTTTTGCTCCCATTTTTGTCTTGTGAAGATTTCAAACACCAAAAACTTTTTATATGTAAACGAACGGTCGTTTTGCAGATATTTTTCACAATTTTGTCAAAATCATTGTTGGAATAGTCCTGCAAAAATCCATCCACCTCACATTTGGGGCATACAAAGACGCTGAATAGACAGCATGATTATTGCGCAGGTGCTCCCACAGTAAAAGCCTGCTTTATTGTGATGTATTTATACTGTATGTTCCGTCAATTTATTTACCTTATGTATGTCAATTGTTTTAATAACTTGTGAACAAACACCTTTGTTATACCTGCGCTAACTATAGTAGAGGGCAGGCAGATTAAACAATTAATTCTTTATTTAGAATTCTGTGGCTTTTGGAACATGTGACGGGCAAGCTAATGTTGGTGTTTGGACTGTTTTACAGATATGGTAGGGAGGTGCAAACTAATTTTCATGTATAAAAGTAAACAAGTTCAAAATGAACTACGACCACACTGTTCACTCCCTAAACGTATCATCAGCCCAGAGACATTAAGAGCACAATCATGACCTGGATAACTGGAAACCTACAGGCAACAATAAGTATGCAGTTAATTTATTTAATTAATCAACTCTGAGAAAAATTTAAAAATCTGGCTCTGGAAATAAGATGCGTATACATCCCTACCAAATTTCATTCTGATACATCCATGAGAACAAGAACAAAGTGAGCGGGAACTTGAGAGCTCTCTCTGGGCGGTCTAAAAAAATTACAGAAGTTTCAAAGCAAAACAATACATTGGGAGAGAAAACACGACAGGACATGGTAGGTCAGTAGCTGCATTAGTGACCCCTCGTTTTTCGCGTTTAACTGGGACGGTGCCCCCCGTGATCAATGTTTCAAGTCACGCGTTACTGTAATCTGATTACTTTCTTTCAGCAATGACCAATCTAACGCGTTCATTTTTCCAAGCCAGTAATCTGATTAAAATTAGTTTCCTTTGTGCCTGTACGTTACTGTTTTGTTGTTGCCTCATATTGTATGTAGAATGAAGAATACTGTTGTCATGTACGAAGAGCATTTGATCAGAAAATATTGCTCTCGAGTTGGGGAGTGACATCACATCTCACGTTTTCTCATCGGGGAAAAAAAGACGCGACACGTGTATTACCAAGCGAGCGCTGTCTGCCACGGCGGTGAACAACATAGTCTCGCTGCCTCGTCAAATTGCTAACAGTGAAAGGCAGGAGATATACCACAAACAGTTGCATTTGCTCACTGGAAATACAGCCATTACTTCACATTTCTGTTGAGTAAAGATGACAAAAATATCTCCGTGAGTTGCAAACTTGGCGCTGGCTCAGAAAGACTGTCAACCGCTAAAAACTCCACATCCGATTCAAAGAACCCTTGGAATTACAGCACAACGCAACAAAACTCGAAACAAATCCTACAGGTGACGAGACAGCCAGCACTTCTACAGTTTGTAACCAGCCTTTATGTTCATTTTATAGTTATAGAGTTTGTAAGCATAGGCGGAGTTTTACTTTAGTGGGACTGGGGGCAAAACATGTTGATGACTCAGACACAAAAGTCAAAAGTTTGGACACACCTCATCATTTTTTTGTTTTATATATTTTCACTACTATTGTAAATTTTCACTGAAGACATCAAAACTATGAACAAACATGTGGAATAGCAAAAAGGAGTGAAATAACTGAAAACAGGTTTTATATTCTACATTCTTGAAAGTATCCACCTTTGAGGTGTCTCCAATGTTTTGGCCTATACTGTATATACATACACATCTAGACACTTTGTGTTCAATCTGCTGTTTAAGCTTTAAGCTCAGATCAAATTTGATCTGAGCTCAGATCAAATTTGATCTGAGCTTATTATGGTGATATTATGCAGAAATGTGAGAAATTCCAAAAGGTTCACTTTATTAGGTACACCCGTCCAACTGCTCGTTAACACTTAATTTCTAATCAGCCAATCACATGGCGGCAACTTAGTACATTTAGGCATGTAGACATGGTTTAAAACAATCTCCTGCAGTTCAAACTGAGCATCAATATGGGGAACAAAGGTGATTTGAGTAACTTTGAACGTGGCATGGTTGTTGGTGCTAGAAGGGCTGGTCTGAGTATTTCAGAAACTGCTGATCTACTGGGATTTTCACGCACAACCATCTCTAGGGTTTACAGAGAATGGTACGAAAAATAAAAAAATATCCAGTGAGCGGCAGTTCTGTGGGCGGAAATGCCTTGTTGATGCCAGAGGTCAGAGGAGAATGGCCAGACTGGTTCGAGCTGCTGGAAAGGCAACACAGACTCAAATAACCACCCGTTACAACCAAGGCAGGCAGAAGAGCATCTCTGAATGCACAGTACGTCGAACTTTGAGGCAGATGGGCTACAGCAGCAGAAGACCACGCCGGGTGCCACTCCTTTCAGCTAAGAACAGGAAACTGAGGCTACAGTTTGCACAAGCTCATTGAAATTGGACAAAGAAGATTGGAAAAACGTTGCCTGGTCTGATGAGTCTCGATTTCTGCTGCGACATTCGGATGGTAGGGTTAGAATTTGGCGTCAACAACATGAAACCATTGATCCATCCTGCCTTGTATCAACGGTTCAGGCTGGTGGTGGTGGTGTAATGGTGTGGGAAATATTTTCTTGGCACTCTTTGGGCCCCTTGGTACCAATTGAGCATCGTTGGAACGCCACAATCTACCTGAGTATTGTTGCTGACCATGTCCATCCCTTTATGACCACAATGTACCCAACTTCTGATGGCTACATTCAGCAGGATAATGCGCCATGTCATAAAGCTGGAATAATCTCAGACTGGTTTCTTGAACATGACAATGACTTCACTGTACTCAAATGGCCTAAACAGTCACCAGATCTCAATCCAATAGAGCATCTTTGGGATGTGGTGGAACGGGAAATTCGCATCATGGATGTGCAGCTGATAAATCTGCACCAACTGTGTGATGCCATCATGTCAATATGGACCAAACTCTGTGAGGAATGCTTCCAGCACCTTGTTGAATCTATGCCACGAAGAATTGAGGCAGTTCTGATATGTATATATATATATATGTGTATATATATATATATATATATAAATATATATAAAAAAATATTCACTCGCATATTTTAAACTTTTAAACAAATTACGTCACAATGAAAAAATTGGCGTCTGTAAAAAAGTCACAGATATCTACCTCATAACTATCGCTTAATTGTATTTTTTGTTAGTCGCATTTTCCCCAATATGTTAGATGATAAATAATCGATCCAAACAAAGAAAAATGGAAAAATAATGTTTAAAAGGGTAACTATACGAAAAAGAAAATCTCAACCACTCTTTGTTGTCTGCGATTTCTGCATCGCGGCCCTTGTTATATCACCATGTTTCACCCATAAAATCGCCCAAAAATCCAGCTGTGGGCATTCACAACAGTGTCTTGACACTCAGTGATACAGGCTTCATGGAGTTTTTTGATCGAAGCAAGGCAAGTACACGATAATATCTCGTTAAAGTCATGGCGTGTGTAATTCTGCTCTCGCGTGCTCTCGTCTCCAGATAGGGTTTTGCTGCTTGAAAGACTTTTTTTTTTTTTTTTAAATGCCCTCCTTTTCAAAATTTTTCCTCCCCCAGAAAATTGAGATTTTAAGCTTTCCAATGATGTATCTCACATGGACACTTTTGAAATTTGGCCAAATTGGGG
The DNA here is from genome assembly GCF_030265065.1 of Corythoichthys intestinalis. Classification (NCBI taxonomy): domain Eukaryota; kingdom Metazoa; phylum Chordata; class Actinopteri; order Syngnathiformes; family Syngnathidae; genus Corythoichthys; species Corythoichthys intestinalis. The sequence goes on from NC_080401.1 coordinate 36,334,436, forward strand.
GTCTCAGAGCGGAACTTTAAGTCACGTGAGTGTTTTCCGCCATATATATTTCAAATGGAATTTTGCCCAGATCTGTCCAGTTGTCAAATTTGCTTCGTCTTCACCATGGTCTCCAGTGATTTTGGGTTTGTACCGGTGTGATGCTTTTATTAGTAGTGCTGATCATTAGCAATGCGATGTGTCCCTGGTGTTACATAATGACTCCATTTCTGGGAAGGTCAGCGCCACAGTAGGGTTTCTTTGAGAAATGTCTTTTCATCATATGTGGGAAACACCCAAAAGAAAACCACGACCATCGGCTACGACATGGAAACCATTTAGCGCCATCGTTAGCAATGTTACGCAACTGGAGCAATTGCAGTTTATCACTATGAAATGAAATTGAAGGAAGATTTAGTACGTTGGGTTATACAGACAATTAAAGAGCAAGAGCAAGTTTCATTATTTGTGAACAAATGACTCCACTGTCAGTTGATATTTTACTTAAGACTAAATATTGCTGGTGTGCCTGACAAATAATAAAACTGTCAATGAATTATTCACTTCCAAAATAAGCTGCACTGAATGTTCACCATCAAAGATCTGTTATTCAGGCTTCAAATAAATTGATCCGTCATATCTGAAGCAGTTCAGTGTTTATAATGTAATGGGCAATGGTGATATGAAACTTTAATAAGCCCCAGCAGCAGTTGGTTGTTAATGGAACATGAAGAAAATGGAAGCTACCACAAAGAATTGTAAGGCAAAAGTATTGAAACTAGGGCTGTCAAACGATTAAAATTTTTAATAGAGTTAATTACAGCTTAAAAATTTATTTATCGTAATTAATCGCAATTAATCGCAATTCAAACCATCTATAAAATATGCCATATTTTTCTGTAAATTTTATATATATATTCTGTAAAATAAATTGTTGGAATGGAAAGATAAGACACAAGATGGATATATACATTCAACATACGGTACATAAGGGCTGTAGTGAGCATTTCACTCTACTGTCATTTAAATCTGTCTATGCTGTCCTCACTCCGAAGCGTCTACTTTTTCCAAAGCTAGACAGCTAGTGAACGACGCCTTAATAATCAGACTTCTTCCTTTTTCATCTGATTTATTAATAAAATGGCCTCAAACCATTGTCCTCTTTAGACCGTCGTAAAACTACAAAAAAAAAAAAAAGTGCACAAGCATTGTATTAGCAACAACGTTAGCTTAGCACGCTATACAGGTTCACTAAACATAAACAAAAAGCGTCTCATACAAAAAATATAACATTTCGCTTACTAACATAATATGTACATTCTTTACAACAACCATACTTACGGACAAATCTTGTCCAAGGATCATGTAAGCACAACATTACAACGTAGGCGTCAGCCCGAGATGTCGTGCAGCCATATTGAACTGGCAAGAAAACAATAAAACAATGTCGCAAAGCGACCACAAGAGTTCGCTGTTAGACAGCACAAAAAGCCTTGCTGTAAAACTTACCAAAAGGCAGAATACTGTCTGAGCGGGACATGTGCATTAATTGCGTCAAATATTTTAACGTGATTAATTAAAAAAATTAATTACCGCGCGTTAACGCGATAATTTTGACAGCCCTAATTGAAACACATCTCTTGATATGTTCAGTTTTCAATCAGAGGTTAATCTTCATCTTGAAAAGATAGTTTGGATCTGTTTTCACTGATGTGTGTTGTTTATTGACATGAGATCAAAATGGAGTTTAACATGACTCTGTTCACTGCCATTTACAATTCACAATGCAGAGAGTTAGAGAGCACAAAGTCTTAGGAGTAGTAATTGATGATTTATTCACATGGAAGGCACATGGAAGCCATCTGAAAAATAAGCTAGCTAGAAGCATTTCTATTCTCTTTAGAGCCCAAAATGTGCTAGATGAGAAGGCTCCCCAAACACTCTACAGTGCATTGATCTTGCTGTATCTTACCTATTGTGCCGAAATTTGGGGAAACACATACAAAGCCCACCTTCATCCTCTGATGATCCTTCAAAAGAAAGCGATTAGGATTATCCACAAAGCACCATATAGAGCACACACTAATGAGCTTTACATCATATCTAAGTTTTTAAAATTCTATGATTTGATACTTTTCAAAACTGTCCAGATGATGTACAAGGCCCATTCAAATTGTCTTCCGCACAACATACAAATTCGCTTCCAAGTGAGGGAATTGAATTATGATTTGAGAGAGAACAATGTGTTTAACTACAGCCATGTGAGAACCACCTTAAAATCATTTTCGATTCCTAACATAGGGGCCTGCCTCTGGAATGCTCTTGACCCCGCACTGACCAACATGGAGTCCTTAGCAGCCTTTAAAAGAGCATATAAGGACATTATTCTAAGTCGCTACCGAGATTGACCTCCAGCATGGAAAAAACAACTGCACGAGAGTCAAATTAGGGCGTTCTGCCAGACACACAGACACCACATAGTGTTCCCATAAAAACAACAACAACAATTTCAGAGACTAAAGATAAGGTAGTCATAACATGCCCTAACAATAGGATCTGTCGCAAAGACAGAACATTCCATCTGCTAACATACGCGAATGCTGTCGAGTCTTGATTAAATCTGTAACAATTTTTGTATAATGGAACTGCTTAACTGGTCACTAAGTACTTTGGACAGGATTTTCTCAACAATGCGACCTACATCGAGCCAGCGCCCATGTCAACAAATTAGACAAACTCTACCCTAGTCAATGAACATACAGATGACTGACAGCTTGACCCAAGTCTAATCAATGACTGTTGGAAAGATAATTCATGTGTAAAAAAAAAAAAAAAAAAAAAAAATACTGTACTTGTACCACAATGTGAAATGCCTACTCTATCATGCAATGATGTGCGTCCTTTGGCTTAATGTGGACGGGATTTAGTCAGCCCTTGTCTTTTCTTTGGGTTTCTTCGGGTTAATCTTATCACAATGCTATCCTGTAACTGTTTATGATACCGATGATGATGACAATAAAGAATTTCCAAATGTAACCCTTAGATGCATAAGTGGGTCAAAAATGACCCGGTGAGGTTGTTTTCTTGAAATATCTACGGAATGAAAAATTGTTATCAATTCATATTCCAGGTATTCCTCAAAAACATCTTTTTGATATAATGCCATTCAAATTTTTGATGAACTTTTAATACATTTGAAGAAATTGTCATTTTTGTATTACTACCCTAAGCTTCCACAAGTGCATCAAAAATGACCCACATGCATTTTCTATGGAATCCAACGGGAATCTTTCATTCTTATCAACTTTGGCTGTCAGGAATAAATTTACCGTGGACCACACAGACTAGTCATGTAAAAAGTGACATCCTTTAAGAAGATTATTTTACACAGCGATAGCTGATACGTGTACTGTACTGTAAGTATTATGTCCATATAGTATTTTGTGTGTGTGTGTCTTTCATGACTCTTTATTATTATATCCTAAATTAACCTACTTCATAACTAGCTAGCTAACTAAGGCTAGGTTCATATCGCAGGTCCTAATACACAATTCCGATTTTTTCTCATATCTGTTTTTTTGGCGTACCCTTTCAGACTGCCTTTGTCCATCACACATGCGCTGTAATTCGCAGTCCGAGATGCGCTGAGCAAACTGGCCCGCATGCGCAGGAGCATTGGAGCAGAGAGAAAACCGAGCATTATCAGGCTTATTCTCAACCCATTTTATTTTTTTATGACTGTTGTCAAGCCCGCTCCTTCCCCAAAAGCCACGTTCAAGCTAGGTGCTAACGCTAATGCACACCAACGCTACCGTAGCACGCTGTCTCTCTCGCTCTTTGCTGATGTTAATTGCTGCATGAATTCCAATTTGGGGGACTTGACAGTTCGGACCACAGCCATTGTGGCCCGGATGGGATTTTGACCACGTACGAAAGTGACCTGGATCGAATTTGAAAATGGTCCACTATTATGTGACTTTTCCCATTCAGTCTAGTCGGAAAAACACGGAAAAATCGGATTTGTGCTAGATTTACAGCTTAAATGGTCCCACAGATGTTGGATGATGGAGAGGCAGTGACAGGGTTGGACTCAAGTGTCCGAAATTTCTGATGATGAGGACCCAGACTATTGTCCTGGTGGCAGTGGCAGTTGTCCACCTGGAAATCCAACTGAACAGGATCAATCTGACTCATAAGATTCCACTTATGTGTCCTCTGAAGAAGAAAGTGTCCAAATCATGGCCAACAGAATGAGTTGGTAGGGCTCTTACTAGAGAGAATTACCTCCCACCCAGGGCAGAACACAGAGCCACGATATCCTCAGAAATCGGTCAGTGCCTCCACAAGGGCTTAGCACCACTGTCTCACCAAAAAGATGCATGGGAACTCTTCATCACTGATGATAAAATACAAGGAAGGATGAAGTCTATTGCTGTTCTGGATTATTATTATTATTTTTTCTCAGATAAATGTTAATTGTGTGGCCCTAAATATCATACTAATTAATATACAAGTGATTATTCTTCACCAAAATGGCATAAAAACACATTGGTTTTAAAATGGGTCATTTTTGACCCACTTATGGAAGAGTGTAGGGTCCAGTAACTTGTGCATCTAAGGGGTTAAAGTGACTTTAAATGTGTTGCACGTCTTACGTCTATTGCCATCAAAGGCAGCCAATAAGTTAGATGAGCTTATATTAACTTCTAATGACTTAAATATGACAATTGTTTTTGCAGTAGATGAAACAAGTTGGGTTGCTTTTTAAGTTAACGGGATGTGATGTGTAATGAGGCTCTTGTGTTGACTGTTGTTGGACAGCAGGTGCATAGAGGTGCCTCGCCTGTCAGAGAATCTTCATCACTTTATATTAGCTACCATGCAGACACCTGGCTACACAGCAAAGAGCATACGAAACAATTAGTTCTGGTCACATTGTCAATTTGACAGCACCTTGAGCCTTTTTGAATTTTTTTTTTGTCGTTGTTGGTGTAATTGCATGCAGAACACTCGGTAAACAATAATAATCAGCAGTCAGACCCCTAAAAAGCTAATTGGAATTCTTCCAAACCAATGTCAACTAGAGACAGAATTTTGTTCAGAAGATGAGTAACCACAATGGAGTCAGCGGCAACCAGGGATGTTTTTCTGTACAACTAATGGACTGTTGAAATCAGATAAAGACTGACTACATTTGAGTGAAATGGATGTTGATGTTATTTATAAGATTTTATTCTTGCCCAAGGTTGTATTCAAAAGTCAAGTCTTGATGTTAAATTGGTCAAATTACCATACTGTCGGATAAAGTACAGCATTACAAACACCCTCTCTTATGATCCAGTGCAGTTCTGCACTATCACAACCTCTCTCCATCCATTTTGTGTTGCACATATCCTCATTAGGGTTGTAGGTGAGCCGGAGTGCATCACATCTGGCGAGAGGCAGGGTACATGCTGGACTGACTCTCCTGTAAATCACAGACCACATAATGACAATCATCCATTCACACTTGACTATGAGGCATGCCAACCACAATGCCACAATTGCCAATGAGCAATTTGGGGGCTAAATCTCACATAATGCTGTGGATGAGGATTTTGTAGGAATCTGTACATCTGTTATTTAAAATTCCACACTAGGCATGTGCCGGAATGAGATTATGACAGTATGATAACCTTTGGCCAAAAATTTCCCGATATCACGGTATTGCAATTACAGCTCTTAAATGTGTTACTTTGAGATATCTGGGTTAAAAAAATAAATAGATAAATAACTTTTTTTCCATTGAACATGATTTCCCCCCCCCCCAAAAACATTAGCAAATTGGAACATAAGTATGTTGTTAAATTGAAAAAAAAAAAATTCTAAATAAAATCAGAATACCATAATTTTCAGACTTTAAGGCGCACCGGACTATAAGCCGCCACTCACGAAATTTGACACGAAAACAGCATTTGTTGATAGATAAGCCGCACTAGACTATAAGCCGCAGCTGTCCTCACTCTATTATATGATGTTTACACCAAAAGATATTAACCGGTAACACTTCAATTGACAGCGGCATCATAAGACTGTCATAAGACTAAACAACCCACCATGAAGGTTTGAACCAGTTGGCTGCAGATCTTCATTTTAGGGCTGTCAAAATTAACGTGTTAACGGGCGGTAATTAATTTTTTAAATGAATCACGTTAAAATATTTGACGCAATTAACGCACATGCCCCGCTCAAACAGAATAAAATGACAGCACAGTGTCATGCACACTTGTTACTTGTGTTTTTTGTCTCCCTCTGCTGGTGCTTTGGTGCGACTGATTTTATGGGTTTAAGCACCATGAGCATCGTGTAATTATTGATATAAACAATGGCAAGCTACTAGTTTATTTTTCGGGTGAAAATTTTACAAATTTTATTAAAACGAAAACATTAAGAGGGGTTTTAATATAACATTTCTATAACTTGTACTAACATTTTTCTTTTAAGAACTACAAGTCTTTCTATCCATGGATCGCTTTAACAGAATGTTAATGTTAATGCCATCTTGTTGATTTATTGTTATGATTAACAAATACACTACTTATGTAGAGTATGTTGAATGTATATATCCGTCTTGTGTCTTATCTTTCCATTCCAACAATAATTTATGGAAAAATATGGCATATTTCAAAGATGGTTTTATTTGCGATTAATTCCGATTAATTAATTTTTAAGCTGTGATTAACTCGATTAAAAATTTTAATCGTTTGACTGCCCTACTTCATTTGTTACGGTCCGCGACAGCGGAATGCAAGACTGAACCCAAGAGCAGACAACAATAGAGGGGAAGCGTGCAAGGGTTTATTAATACAAACAGAGTAAGCACGAAATCGCGAAAAAAGGGGGAATAACAAAAGGGTCCGTGACAAGAGGTCAACGGGTATCGAATAACACTGAACTACACGGTGGGCAGAGCACCAATAAGATAACAAAAAAAACACACTCAATACCTGCACAAGGTAGAGGAATCGCAGAACAAAAAACAGTTGACGAATAAGCTAGCAAATAGTACAAATGGGCCAAGAAGGTACGCGTGTCGAATGGCGATCAGCAAGAAAAATATCTCGGCACCCGTGCTTTGGTTGCCTGCATTTAAGTACGCAGCTGATGAGCATCGGAAGCACCTGCATCCAGAGAAACACCGCCCACACTCTAAAATGAGATATTTGACAAGGAGCTAAATGTGACATCATTGCTTCAAGAAGCTTCATTTGGCCATCACTGCTCTCTTGGTGGACACAGTCAACCTCTGCTGCCACCTGCTGTCAACACTGTTGTCATCCAAAATGCCTCCTAGCATGCATTGCAGTGCTACAGATGTAAATAACAATCAAAATTCATGTTCTGTTCAAAATATTTCTTCAGTTACTTTTCCGTTTCCGTCTTAATTAATTGCTAACTACGATATTTGGTGACACTTTATTTGACAGTGGCGCCATAGAATTGGCATAAGACCGTCATAATTATAACATGATACTGCCATGAGCATTTATGAATGCTTATGACAAATGTCACTTTGCGTCATCCGGCAAATGATCTCATATATACTATTTGACAGTGGCGTCATACGTATATAACGCCACTGTCAAATAAATCAACAAATAAGCCGCACCAGACTAGAGTCCGAAAATTACGGTAAACGCAGTCCTTTAGGTGAGCCTAAACCCACAGTCACAGCTCAACATTAATACCAACAGAACAAAGACAATTAAATTATTTTCCATAAAAAGCACGTCTGTATGACTTGTATCATGTTTACATTATACACACATTCTCTTTCTCAACACAGACAGTTATCAGAGAGAAAAAACACCACGTTTTACCAACGTTAGACACACTTAACACGCTGAGCTAACTCTCGTAGCTGCTGGGAAACGTTCATGACAGTGTTTACTAACCTTAAATTTTGCATAAATGCGAAATCATATTGAAGGTAGGGCTGTCAAACGGTTAAAATTTTTATTCGAGTTAATCACAGCTTAAAGAGGAGTTAATCGTAATTAATCGCAATTAAAAACATCTCTAAAATATGCCATATTTTTCTGTAAATTATTGTTGGAATGGAAAGATAAGACACAAAACAGACATAAACATTCAACATACTGTACATAAGTACTGTATTTGTTTATTATAACAATAAATCCTCAAGATGGCATTGACATTATTAAAATTTATTTGTATTTTGCATAGCTATTTGATTGGGGATGCCAGTTCTCTTTGCATTGAGCGCTTTTCTTTTTGTGAACATTATTTTTTTGAAGGGTAGGAATATTATTTTTGTTGTGCTTTCACTAAATGATACTGTAGCTACTTAACTGTTTGGCCCAAATGCATGATGGGAAGTTGGGCAACCATGACTGTCAGTGGTGGCTGCAAATGTATACACTATGTTCTGCGTTGTGTTCAATTAGGCGTGTTAAGAAAAAGAACGTCTCCTGCTCAGCCCAAATGCATGATGGGAAGTTGGGCAACCATGACTGTCAGTAGTGGCTGCAAATGGTATATAATATGCTCTGTGTTGTGTTCAACTAAGCGTGTTAAGAAAAAGATTGTCTCTGCCCAAATGCATGATGGGTAATTGGGCAACTATGACTGCTTGTGGTGGCTGCTTAAGCCAATTAAAGGTGCAGTCCAATGAACACCTGTGTCCACTCGCACTTCTCTGCCTTTTCGGTCTCAATTTGTAATTGTAAACTGTTTGAGGCAACGCATGAAAGGGGGCATTCCGTCCATGCGCTAATTGCGTCAAATATTTTAACGAGATTAATTTGAAAAATTAATTTCCCCCCCTTTACGCGATAAATTTGACAGCCCTAATTGGAAGCATTGCCTCCTCGGCAGCCACCCTCCGCAAACATGTTTTACATGTCAGCTGGCCCTCCTCCTCTAAGCCGTGTCCGTCTGTAACTTTTCTGTAGCCGAAGTATTCCCATACAAGCGATTTAGTTTTCTTCGATGGGGAAAAAGTTCAGGAGTTCACCTCCTCCAGCCATCGTGTAGCACAGCTGACTCACTGACACTGAGCAACAACCGATGGGGGAGGGTTGAGATTTGCAGCTGCAAGCGATGGATTTCGCCATACATTTTTGGGACATAAAAAGTAGTGACGGTATGACTGAAAATTTTAGAGATTTTGAAACCTTGACGTTTTCATACCATGGAATACCTTGAAACCGATAATCGGCATATATCTATTCAACACCGAATAGTATAGTGTTCTACACTCTAAAAAATGATTCATGAGGCTAGTTGGTATGACTTGAAAACATGAGCTTTTTCAACATAAAAATGACTTTTTTTTACTATTCATTGTTTTATTAAGTTGGTAACTTCTTTTATGGAATTAATCAAAATTAAATATTAAGAAAGACGTATTAACTTAAAAGTATATTGTTTTTTAATAAGCTTTTCTGCAGGAGTTACTTTTCAATCACCCTATATTGTTTGTACATTTGCAAACATTTTGTTGTACACTTGTTTTGCACTGTGTGTTGTTGTGCCATATCTGTGTATCAAAGTACTGGAAGTACACGTTTCGTTTATACCTGCACCTGAAGTGAACTGTTGACAATGTTTAGGATGTTTATATTGGTTTTGCTCTGCACTTTTATTTTGTCCATTCTTTTGAGTTTTGAAATATATATATTTTTCCAAATAAAACTGGAGTTGCCATGTCCAATTTATTTTAGAAAAACAAGTTGCTCTTAGGCGGCACGGTGGCTGAGTGGTTAGCACGTCCGCCTCACAGTTCTGAGATTTCCTCCCACATCCCAAAAACATGCATGGTAGGCTGATTGAGCACTCTAAATTGTTCGTAGGTATGAGTGTGCCTGAATGGTTGTATGTCTCCTTGTGCCCTGCGATTGGCTGGCAACCAGTTCAGGGTGTCCCCTGCCTACAGCCCATAGTTAGCTGAGATAGGCTCCAGCACCTCTGTGACCCTCGTGAGGAAAAAGCGGCATGGAAAATGAATGAGTTGCTCTTACTCAATAAATTTAAGTACCATTTTGCGTCAACTTTTGAGTTGAGAAATTAAAATGAAGGAGTTTTAGCAACCTAAATGAAGTAGTTTTATTTCTTATTAATGCTAAAACTTGGACTTAAAAATTGAGTTGGTTCTACACAATAAAGCTTGTGGAGGACAATAAATAATGATGGTTCAACTATACTAATTGAGTTAGTCCAGTTAGAAAATTTATAAGGGAAGTACTTAATCATTGCTTAGTTGAATTTACTTAAAAAATTAAATGCAAATTGTTACAACAATTTTTTTAAGTAGAGCCAGTGGATTTTTTTTTAGAGTGTAGCTGGCTTACTAGCACTCACTTGAAGAACTTTGTTCCTTTGCTGTTTAGTCAGTATCAGTGCCTTGGTCAACTCAAATGCTTCTATTGTTTGTGCAAAAAGAAGGAAACAAAAGCTAAATGCACATAGTCAGCAAAGTGATGCATTACTGGAAGTAGTTCGGGTCTTAGTGAGATCAAATGTTCTCAAATACAACATCCTGAAATGTCAGCTGATTGTGTTGGCACCACTGTCCAATAAGTTTGAAAATGCAATTTACAAAATGACTTCAAAAGATCAATGTCTGAGACAAATCTTTCCTCCCCGGAAAAAAAGCTCTGCATTGTTATGCACATTATGTTTTTCTCCACTCATGTCTGCTTACATTCGCTACATTGACCTGCAAACACAGGCATCAATTTTTGCAGCAACATGGTCCTTATCTGCCATGAGAGAGCAAGAAATTGAAAGCGTAAGAAGCAATGGACTTCATCAGTCAGAAACTACGGCAGCAGATTGTGTGGCTGAAATAGCAAAACATGGGTTTCACAGATTGATTTATGATACTATTGATTTAAAGGCTGAGCAAGCCATTCCCAACCGAAGGGGCTGTGATGGCAGCTACAAAGGTGTCGCAATCACTGTAGATACTAAAAGTTAGTGTTGCCATGGTGACTAGCAACTGCAGTTCAACCCGCCTGATTAAGATCCGCGGATGAGTCTCCAGTGTTTATGGTGGTTGCTAAACCTTTTTCCATTTTGAATGTACGTTTTTTGAATTGACTTCATAAAACCTTGAATTGAAACCTGGAATTCATAACTCTCAACTCTCATTTGAAGATTAAAAAGATGCTAAAACCTGAAGATGCATGACAATTTGCGTTGAAAATGCTCAGAATGTAATTTCCTGGTCATTTTCTCGCTCCTCTCATTATTATGCAGCTGACTGGAGCTAATTTATATAATCTTTGACTGGCCGTCGGTGGAGAAGGTGTGTCTGTCGTAAGCTCGTAGGCGTTGGCAATGAGTGCGGCAACTTACATGTTACAGAGACGCGAACTACAATCTACTGAAAAAGCGGCACAAATATCAGCTCATGAGAACGTTAACATGATTTTTGAAATTTTCATCAAAACTTGAAAATTCAAGTGAAATGGGTCGGCTTGAAATGTCAAGTTTTGTCAACTTTTTTTCCCCCGTTGTAGTCATACTAGTACCACACTTTGAGAATCACTGTATTACAGTAATTGTTACAAGAGTGACGGTGACACTTTACAATAAGGGTCCCTTAATTAACATTATTTAATGCATTATAGACAATAACTAATGTTTAAGTAACAATACAATAATTAATATAATTGCTTATCTAACATTTATTAATAAATTAATTAACATGAGTTAAAACATTAGTTAATGCATTAGGTAAAAATGCATTAGTTAATGCATAACCAGACAGTAACTAATGGTTTGGTAAAATTAAAAATAATATAGGCCTATATAGGGTTAGGTTTAGGGTTAGGGTTTGTTAACTTAAGCATTTATAATTTCTTAGTTAAGGGACACATGTACTACACTTTACAATAAGGTTCCAAAAACATTCAGTAATGGTTAATTAAGGTTAAGTAATACTTATGAGGTACGTTCACGTGAAATAATGCCATACTAAAGGTTAGGTTAGCAGCAACCAAGGACTCACAGAGCAATGTTTCTCATTTTGAAATAAGATAATCACTTACTAGTACCGGTATACATTAATAACTATTTATTAATGCACTAATGTATATATGAATTACTGTTAAGTAATTTATTATATATATTATATATTATAACCTAACCTTAAGTATGGTATTATTTCACATGAATGTACCTCATAAGTATTACTTATTACTTAACCTTAATCAACCATAATTGAATGTTTTTTTTCTAAACCTAAACCCTTATAGTAAAGTGTAGCACATGTGTCCCTTAACTAAGAAATTATAAATGCTTAAGTGGCCCCCCCCCCAACCTTTATTAACCATTACTGAATGCTTTTTGGACCCTTATTGTAAAGTGTAGTACATGTGTCCCTTAACTAAGAAATTATAATTGCTTAAGTTAACAAACCCTAAACCCTAACCCTATATAGGCCTATATATATTTTTAATTTTACCAAACTATTAGTTACTGTCTGGTTATGCATTAACTAATGCATTAACTAATGTCAATTAATAAATTACTAAATGTTAAATAAGATGTTAAATAAGGGATTATCGGAATTATTGTAATGTTACATAAACATTAGTAATTGTCTTAAAATGCATTAACTAATGATTTAACTTAATGCATTAACTCATGTTAATTAATATATTAATAAATGTTAAATAAGGGATTAAATGAATTATTGTCATGTTACTTAAAGACCAAATGTGAAGTAATTTCATAAAATGCCAAATAGGGTCACAATTAAAGTAATTAAACATTGTCCAACAAATAAAGCATTAAAAAAATTATTTATATGTTGTATATTTGACAAAATAATCGCGTTTCCGAAGTTCGAGCCTGAACGGGGATGAACCCGGAAGTGATACGTCACACTGAGAAGAGCGATGGCAGATAGATCGAGCGCAAGTGAGGAGATCCAATATTTGGAAGAGTTGGAGGAAGAGGAGGAGGTTGGAATTTTATGTTGGACCGTACATGTATTAGCCAGACGCTAATCAGGATGCAAACAATGTGCCCAAACTACCTGACATGGAATGGAGACAAGAACATTCGAGATTACAAGATTGGTAAGATATAGGCTGTTATTATTTTTATGATTTGAAGCATGTCAGGTAAATAAACCACCTACTATTGCCTGGGATAAAAGAAGAGTTTTGACGAATCCCTGATCATGTTGTGGAATGAACAGTAGAAACTAGCGACGTTAGCTTTTATTTACCTGATATGTTTCGGCGAACACTTCCGCCTTCGGACCCGCTGACGAAGGCGGAAGTGTTCGCTGAAACATGTCAGGTAAATAACCACCTACAATTGCCTGGGATAAAAGAAGAGTTATGACGAATTCCCGATCATGTTGTGGAATGAACAGTAGAAGCTAGCGACGTTAGCTTTTATTTACCTGATATGTTTCGGCGAACACTTCCGCCATCGGACCCTCTGACGAAGGCGGAAGTGTTCGCCGAAACATGTCAGGTAAATAACCACCTGCTATTGCCTGGGATTAAAAAAAAAAAAAAAGTTTTGACCAATTTATAAGTGTAGGTAAAATGAACTCAATACAACTATGATCGGGGACTGCCACGAGTTAGCTGTTCATTCCACAACACGATCGGGGTTTTGCCTCGAGTTACCTTTCGGCTAACGTAGCTACCTTGTACTGTTCATTCCACAACAGTTGGCAGCTCTGCTTCGACAAAGTCATCAGTCATCTATCCAAAAATCACACTTACTTTTTTGCAAATCCTTGATCATAAGCAGACCGGTTGAGGAAGCAGGCATCTTTGAAGTGTTTGTAGCAGAGAACACTACCCGATGATGGCGTGAAATTCATTCGCTTCGTGCTAACAAAAGATGTCCATTTATGTACCCTGCTATCCTTTGGCCACTCATACAACTTTTCTTTGGATTGAGAACAATACATCGCCACACAACGCCGTGGCATCTTACCGAGAAGCCATGCAACAATACTGTTCTATGGCGCACTTCCCTCGCAGTTCTCTGTGTGACGTAATTTCCGAAGATTGTCGAAGAAAAGCATTTTCGTTGTCGGGGCGTTGCTATGGGTTAAACATAGAATCTGGAAGGGTTGCGTTAAAAAAAATAACGAAAATATGCTTATAATTGTTTAGACATTGATATTATTCAAAAACATGGTTGGCCAACCTTACTTCACATTTGGTCTTTAAACATGAGTTATTGTCCAAAAATGCATTAACTAATGTTAATTAAGGGATGTCACGTCTCGGAAGTTTGTTAATGTTTTGTGTTAATTCATGTCAATTCTTTTATTTTGGTAGTGGCGTGCCTCCTAGAGTTAACTTTACTTCCTGCCCTTGCCAATCAGGCTGATTGCGTCCACCTGTGACCCTCTGTTTAAATAGCCTGCTTCTAACCTTTCCCAGTGTCAGTTTGTCTGCTATCCTGCCACGTCCTACGCCACGTCCTTGTGTAAGCCCCTTTGTGAGAACGTTTCAAGTTTTTGAACTAATGCCTTTTTTGTTTCCAAGTGAAATCTACTCAGTTGATTGATGTCCAGCTGTTGCTGTGAATTTTTGTTATTAATGTCCAGCCGATGCTGTGAATTTTTGTTAACTTCCTTTTTTGAACTTTATGAACTGGAAAATAAATCTTTGTTTGGATTGAACTGTCGAGCATTTGGGTCCTTTAGTGCATCCTTGTCAAGGGACCCTTATTGTAAAGTGTTACCAGAGTTACAAATTTACAAACGAGAAAAGATAATATTCTAATGTTAATAACAAAGGACAGTGTGTTTGGTGACAACAGAAACTTAATGAATTCAGTGATTCCCACACTCATTGTACCGTTAGTCTTCTTCTCATTATTCGTCACCCTTAGTTCTTCTTTTAAAAACAACATTGCCAACGGTTAAAACCACTTAAATGACTTTGCAGTTATCTCAGTTATTTCCTTGTTTGCTGTCTTACTGTTTTTTCCTTGTTCTTTCAGCAATATGACAGGGGACCACAATACATTGGGCCTACCCAGACTGACAAGAGGTCCACATTGTCGTGAGGATGCTTTGGGTCTGGCCCTGGAGCCCATGTGTGGGAACAGCACCCCCAGACACCACGTCCTCCACACATCCCATGCGGATGCTGAAAGTTGGCAAAAGCATCGAACCGGACTGGTTGGGGCTTCTGGCCCTTGTTCTGGCTCCCCTTCGCTCCTTGAGCCCCACAGTCTGTCCAGCAGCCACGACACACTCTACCTCTCGCACGTGCCGGGTCATAGCCCGCCTGCGCACCAAAACAGAACCGGCCTCACACTGGATGTGACCTCATCGTTTGATATTGGTGGTAGCATGCTAGTCATTGATGGGGATTTACCCATCAGCCCCAATGTGATCAATAGACGTCGTGGGGGCCTGATCGAGCAGAAGGACATAGTGAAAGCCCACCAGGCGCATAAGATCCACAGCACACCACAAGCGCGTCGCAAAGAGTGGGAGTAAGTATGAAACATATTGTGTACATCCTTTATTAAGCTATTTTTCAGTTTTCCCCACTAAATTGTGTTTCATCCAATAAGTGTCAGTACTAGTTTGAAGGCCAAACTGTGCGGACCCAGACCCCCTTTTATGCCCCTTGAGTTTTTAAAGTGTGTGGAGGGCGGAGTTGGGTAGTAATGCGTTACATTTGCTCAGTTACATTTCTTTGAGCACTTTTTGAGAAAAATGTACTTAGAGTAGTTTTACCGCACAATAGTTTTTACCTTTACCTGATTAGATTTGTGAAGAACAAACACTACTCTTACTCCGCTACTTTGGGCTACAATGAAGTCATTACGTTTTTCCTCCTTATTATTATTATTTACTTAATTTTTTTCCAGAGATGCCAACAGTGGCTGTCTCAGTTTCACCATTGAGACGTCGCAACAATAACCACATGAGTCTATTATACCAATCAGAGGTTACAATTTTTTTTTTCCACTATCGGGCACTCATGTTCTTTAGACAGGGGATGTTTCATAGCATTGTTCTGGTCTGAATTTGATGATTTTTTTGGGGTCAATTTTTGACCTTATATGGTCATGTAATAGGTTATCGTACATTATAGTAATAACAGTTCATATAGATGAAGTTGTGCTGAGAAAAAAATATACCTTTAAAAAAAAAAAAAAAAAACATACATTGTAAGCAGTTACTCACAATGTTAGTCATGACTTCAGTATTTTCGACGAATATATTCTTACTTGTACTTGAGTAAATTTTTGATTGACTACTTTTACTTGAGTAATATTATTTACAAGTAACACTATTCTTACTTGTGTAAAATTTCTGGCTACTCTACCCACTTCTGGTGGAGGTTAAAAATGTTGTCAAAATGGGTCATTCCAGAATTTGTGGACGTTTTGGCTTCATAATTCTTGAAAAGTAAACCTTAATTTGTCTGGGTTTCTATTACATAATCATCAGTAATAGGTCATAAACTGTCAAAGTGGAGTTTAGCTCAGTGTACAAATGATCCCTATATACACTGCTGGCCAAAAGTATTGGCACCCATGCAATTCTGTCAGATAATGCTCAATTTTTCCCAGAAAATGATTGCAATTACAAATGGTTCGGTAGTAATATCTTCTTTTATTTTGCTTGGAAAAAAATAGATTATTATCATTTCACACAAAACTCCAAAAATTGGCCGGACAAAAGTATTGGCACCCTTTGAAAAATCATGTGATGCTTCTCGAATTTGTATAATTAACAGCACCTGTTACTTACTTGTGGCACATAACAGGTGGTGGCAATAACTAAATCACAGTTGCAGCCAGTTAAAATGGATTAAAGTTGACCCAACCTTTGTCCTGTGTCCTTGTGTGTACCACATTGAGCATGGAGAAAAGAAATAAGACCAAAGAACTGTCTGAGGACTTGAGAAGCAAAATTGTGAGGAAGCATGGGCAATCTCAAGGCTACAAGTCCATCTTCAAAGACCTGAATGTTCCTGTGTCTACCATGCGCAGTGTCATCAATAAGTGTAAAGCCCATGGCACTGTGGCTAACCTCCCTAGATGTGGACCGAAAAGAAAATTGACGAGAGATTTCAATGAAAGATTGTGCGGATGGTGGATAAAGAACCTCAATTAACATCCAAACAAGTTCAAGCTGTACTGCAGTCCGAGGCTACAACAGTGTCAACCCGTACTATCCGTTGGCGTCTGAATGAAAAAGGACTCTTTGGTAGGATACCCAGGATGACCCCACTTCTGACCCAGAAACATACAAAAGCCAGGCTGGAGTTTGCCAAAACTTACCTGAGAAAGCTAAATACGTTCCGAAAGAATGTTCTCTGGTCAGGTGAGACGAAAGTAGAGATTTTTGGGAAAAAGGTATCAACATAGTTTACAGGAAAAAAAAAAAAGAGGCCTTCAAAGAAAAGAACATGCGCCCCAAAATTAAACATGGCATAGGTTCCCTGATTTTTTGGGGTTGCTTTGCTCCCTCATGCACTGGACTGCTTGACCATGTGCATGGCGTTATGAAGTCTGAAGACTACTAGCAAATTTTGCAGCATAATATAGGCCCCAGTGTGAGAAAGCTGGGTCTCCTCAGAGGTCATGGGTCTTCCAGCAGGACAATGACCCAAAACACACTAGCACTAGGAAATGGTTTGAGAGAAAGCACTGGAGACTTCTAAAGTGACCAGCAATGAGTCCATACCCGAATCCCATAGAACACCTGTGGAGAGATCTGAAAATGGCAGTTTGGAGAAGCCACCCTTCAAATCTGAGACCTGGAGCAGTTTGCCAAAGAAGAATGGTCTAAAATTCCAGCAGAGCATTGTAAGAAACTCATTGATGGATACTGGAAGCGGTTGTTCGCAGTTATTTTGTCTAAAGGTTGTGCTACCAAGTATTAGGCTGGGGACACACGGAGGACACAGGACGGAGGTTGAGTCAACTTTAATCCATTTGAACTGGCTGCAAGTGTGATTATAGTTATTGCCACCACATGTTATGTGCCACACGTAAGTAACAGATGATGTTATTTACACAAATTAGAGAAGCTTCACATGATTTCTCAAATTGTGCCAATACTTTTGTCCGGCCCATTTTAATATTTTTTTTTCATTTTCTTTTGCGTTTTTTCATTGCAAGCAGAGTAAATGAAGATATTACTACCAAAGCATTTGTAATTGCAATCATTTTCTGAGAGAAATGGAGCATTATCTGACAGAATTGCAGGGGTGCCAATACTTTTGATCAGCAGTGTAGTGCCATACAAATTCACCAATTGTGGGTGAGTCTATAAAGTATTCAGAAAGTTTCACTGTATAACCCAGACATTGTAAAGCTGCATGTGCACTGTCGACCATTTCATTAAGAGTGCAAATTCTAATAAGAGCTAGTACTTGTTTTGCACGCCCTAAAGTGGAAGTTATATTTTCAACCACACGCCTTGATTATTTGAGCTGGACTGAGGACGCATTTGTAAGTTCATGTGCTTACTTGCTTGCTTCATGTATGATTTTATGCTTTTGTGGTGAAATGTGTGGTTAATTCATATTATTTTTACAACTAAATGCAGTTTCCAGTGAATGGTTTATGAGCAAACCGTAATCTTTGTATAATTTGGTTTTAGCTAGAACAATGTTAGATCTGTCATGGATTCATGCTTTAATAGACTTCAGATGTCATTAAAATTACATTTTGAAGTATTATCGTCAAAATTAGAAAGGAACTCATAGATAAATATATTATATTCCGATTATACCACATTGGGTTCATCAATCATTGACTAGATTTTTAAAAACACAGTAGCATTAAAAAGTCATTTTAGAGTCTAGTCAGATGTGATTACAACTTGTACACCTCAGATAGTTTGCCATTTAGATTCATGCATCACTGACAACTGGAAATGAAATGGAGAAAGAATGCGATACCGAACATAATTTTATGACACTAATTGAGACAACTTCCTCCTTATTAGTCTTTGGCAGCAGTGATACCATTTAGTATTTTGCTTTCTACCCGTGTACATTCTTAAATTTCTGACCTTTGGCATTGGTAATGACGATATTTGAATTTTTACAGGTAAGTACTGTTTAGAAAATTCTGCATATTCATGGTGAATTTTTTCCCCAAATTTCTTTTTTGGGAGGGGAGGGATAGTATGTTGAAGTAAGTTCAGACAAAACTAATCTCTTGTTGCTGAATATTAAATATGTTTTTGCTGGTCAATTAGGAGTACCAGCATATTGGAGATATGCACAACTCTATACTTAAAAGGACAGACAACACGAAGTATAAACGATCTTCTATTGGACTGCAACTAACGATTATATCTTTATAGTCGATTAATCGGGTGATTAATTAAACTATTAATCGGACAATGATCACATTTTTCAATTACCTTCACAGTTTCACTTGAAATCGTAAGTCATGAAAAACAAAAATGGATGACAATTTCCATCAGAATTTTTTTTTTTTTTTTTTTTTTAACAGCATCCTGACTTAGCTGTAGTCTACAACTGTACTGTTTTAAGTACATAAAACTTAATTTAATAGGGCTGTCAAACGATTAAAACTTTAATCTGGTTAATCACAGCTTGAAAATTAAATTAATCGTAATTCAAACCATCTATGAAATATGCCATATTTTTCTGTAAATTATTGTTGGAATGGAAAGACACAAGACGGATATATACATTCAACATACTGTACATAAGTACTGTATTTGTTTATTATAACAAAAAATCAACAAGATGGCATTAACATTATTAACATTCTGTTAAAGCGATCCATGGATAGAAAGACTTGTAGTTCTTAAAAGATAAATGTTAGCACAAGTTATAGAAATTTTATATTAAAACCCCTCTTAATGTTTTCATTTTAATAAAGTTTGTAAAATTTTCAATCAAAAAATAAACTAGTAGCTCGCCATTGTTGGTCAATAATAATTATGGTGCTGAAACCTATAAAATCAGTCACACCCAAGCTCCAGCAGAGGGAGGCAAAACACCAAAAAACACAAGTAACAAGTGGAAATGACACTTTGCTATCATTTTAATTTGTTTGAGCGGGGCATGTGCGTTAAATGCGTCAAATATTTTAACGTGATTAATTAAAAAATATTGACGCCCGTTAACACGATAATTTTGGCAGCCCTAGTTTTTAATAAAGGTTCTGAGTTTAAAACAGAAAAATCATTTCTCAGTACACAAAACAGACAAAAGCCCTTGTTCATTGAAATACAGGTGCAACAATTTATTGATTAAACGACAACTAATCGATTAGCAAATTATTCGACAACTATTTTGATAACCAATTAATCGTTTAGGACCTTCACCCTAGACTAGTCTAAATTCTTTAATTTATAACATACAAATAACTTCTCGGTTGTACATAAATATGATCAGATTTCTTCATTGTATTTTTGTTAAGACAAAGTAGGACATGAACAAAAATCTGCTTTTACTTTGGAAAACAACAATTCACATTTTTGCCAATTTTCATACACCTTACTGTTTAAACTAGCTTCTAAATAACGCTGCAACAACTAATCAGTTGAAATAGATTAATAAATTACATGCCAACATATTTGATCATTGATACAGTTGTAGACTACGGTTACGTCAGGAAGCTGAAATAAAATATTAGTTTTGAAGGAAATAGTCATCTATTTTGTTTTCATTGTTAATTCCAACATTCCTAAAACAACTTTTAAAAGTGCGTATGACACCAAAAAGCATGTTTATTTCATATTTCACACGGTGTTTTATGCTCCTGAATGCAATGGACCGCTTGGATGTGTGTGGAAGCGATCGTTTTATATATTCAATATTTTAATCCCGCGCCATGAAAATGAGTGACTTCCGGCTTCAGTCTCGGTTTAGGACAAATGCGAATGTGATGTCACCCAGGTCGGCATCTCACAATACGGCATTGCTTTATAGCATGCAGATGGACTGCAGATTCAGCTGATTTTGCGGATTAATTTGTTTATTTTTCGCATCACGTCAGCCAAACGGCTGCAGAAAATTGTTGCTGCACCAGGGAGAGGCGGGTGAGCTTTTTGGTTTTCGAAAGGTTCCCGTTCACCGCGGATATTGGCTAAAACAAGCCCTACTACTGTGGGACCATTGGACTTACGAGGAAGTGAGTAAACGTCATATTTTGTATTATGTCAAATACTGGGATCATGGCACACGTTTTAATACGGAGGTGGCTTGCATTTTGTCGCTGATTTTCCAAAATACCACTCAGCCGACGACTGGCGGCTTCTTTGCACCCCCCCCTCTATACTCTGCTTATTATCCTGCCCGGTGTTCTGTCAAATTTTTTATCCCATCAGAAATTGCAACATTGTGTTAAAAATGCCCATGAATACAGCGATTACAAAGTAAACACTACAAACTTTCTTTAAATAAAGGACTATTTACTTACGTTTGGTCATGGACTGACATGTAGAGAAGTTCTCCTCAGACATATCCTGCCATGTTAGCCTGAAAACAACTGCAAATCGCTCTTTGTTTATGTCTTCGCCGTGTAGTAAAGCATTATTTTACGCCATATTCGTGGTGAGCATGTGGCAGCTATGCGCTCCTCCGACGTCGGACTGTTTTTCCTGCAGTACTCTCCAGCTGCTTCCCCGGCGAGCTCTCCTGTCCGTAGCAGGTCAACGAGCTGTAACTTGCTCTCTGCCGGGCAGTTTGCCAATCGGCAAGGCCAATCGACAACCCCGCCGCCGTGTGACATGATCCAAGCTAGTTTTTTGTGATTTTTCTCCTAGAAAAGCGAAAATAAGACTGAGACGTCACTCAGTTCGGGTTAGCATGTCAGCATGTTGCCTCTTAGTTTGTTTACATTCTCCGAAGCCGGGGCAGGGAAATGACAAAAGCCTGACTAACTACGGTGGCGTAAAATATCGTTTGGGTGGTACAACAGTAAAGGTGAAGTCGACAGTTTTGACCATTATGGAGTAGTTTTGCCATGACGTACTGAATGAATGCATTTTTATTATTTCATATTCCATTTAGCACAAGACTGTTATTTGTCATGACCATACCATTTATTTAAGTAATTGGGGAAAAATACTTTTATAAAAAGAATATCCTGTAAATATATTGGAGTAGAGAGAGAGTGAAACAATGACATTTTGCGGCTCTCTTCGTCGCATTTTTCTCGTTCTGAATAATTCCCCCTAAGTGGGCTGAATTGTAAATCAGATGAAACCATTACCCTGCCGACGTCATCCACCTGTTGGGGACGCTAGAGCCGTATAATGGTTGGCGTGGCTAAACGGCGGATTAAAAGACTAATTTC
Organism: Corythoichthys intestinalis; assembly: GCF_030265065.1. Classification (NCBI taxonomy): domain Eukaryota; kingdom Metazoa; phylum Chordata; class Actinopteri; order Syngnathiformes; family Syngnathidae; genus Corythoichthys; species Corythoichthys intestinalis. The sequence goes on from NC_080401.1 coordinate 36,356,720, forward strand.
TCATCATCCGTGCTTTGCCAAATTGTTGTATATAGTCAAATCGTCTCAAAATATGATTCTATTCACATAATAATGCTATTTAAGACTTTTTTTTTTTTTTTTAATCCTGTCGTACGCACTTTAAGGTAAACTGCGAAGGTAATTGAAAAAAGTGACATTCATCTGATTAATGGTTTAATTAATTGTTCGATTAATCAATTGTGAAAATAATCGTAAGTTGCAGCCCTAATTTATATTTAAAAAAGTGCTGCTGATTGACATTTTTTTCATGTGGGCAAAGCGCTGATATAAATCTGATATAAATTGTCCCAATGATTCAATTATTTTCTTTAAACAAACTAAAAAACAAAACTGAAAAAGTAGGACAATAACTCAAGTGCTAATATGCTCTTCCAAAACACAATACAAACGGACACATAAGACACTACTTGCATATTCGCTAACTACCTTAGTGCTCCGTGCTAAGAAGTAACGTCTCATCAACAAAGAAGACAAATACAACTGACTTCATTTACTCACCTCTGACGGAGGCACACTGGCTCTAACAACACAAAAGACAATCTAACTCTCGACACTTTGTAATTTCATTTCATTTGTATGCTGATGACTGTCAGATCTATTTTCCATTGGCGCAGAATGGCACTTTCTGTCAACTTATTGAATGCCTCAACGATATAAAGTCGTGGCTCTCATGTAATTTTTTAAGTTTGAATGACAGTAAGTCTGAAGTCATGGTGTTCAAACCGAGTAGCCAGGCCTCCCTGAATGTTGACCTCGGTTCATTGTCTCCGTTTCTTAAGAATTATGTCAAAAATCTAGGGGTCCAATTTGATGCTGATTTTAAATTTGAGAAGCAGATTTCTTGTGTTGTTCGGGACTGTTTATATCAGCTTCGCCAGATTGCTAAGGTGAAATCTATTGTTTCACGCTCTGATATGGAAAAATTGATTCATGCTTTTGTCACAACTCGGCTGGATTACGGTAATTCTTTGTATGCAGGTGTCGGTCAGGCGGCACTGGCCCGTCTGCAACTTGTACAAAACTCTGCTGCTCGACTCCTAACTAGAACCCGCAGGCGTGAACATATCACCCCAATTTTAGCATCTCTTCACTGGCTCCCGGTACATTACCGAATACATTTTAAGATATTATTATTTGTTTTTAAATGTTTGAATAATCTTGCGCCGCCATATTTGTCAGAACTGCTTCAGCCTTACAGTCCAACCAGAACCCTCAGATCAGCTGACCACCTGCTTCTAGTAGTCCCAAGATCAAGGCTGAAGCTTAGGGGTGACCGTGCATTTGCGGTGATGGCGCCCAGGCTGTGGAACCAATTACCACTTACTATTAGACAGGCCCCCTCACTTACGGATTTTAAATCACGTCTTAAAACATTTTATTTTTCGTCAGCTTTTAATGTGCAATGACAGTTTATGACCTCGTCTTTTATTTTTTATTTTATGTGTTTGTTTTATCTTTCAAAGTTGACTTATTTTGCTGTGTTTTGCTATGTAAAGCACTTTGGTCTCCTTGGCGGATTTTTAAATGTGCTATACAAATAAAGTTGATTGATTGATAATATTATTGATACAGCAACAGTTGCAGCAGTGAACTCTCTCTTTCTTGCTCTTATGACTGACGCGTGCGCAGCAACTTCATACTACACCAGTACTTCTCAAATAGTGGGGCGCGCCCTGGCGCAGAGCGATGTCAGGGGTGGCGCATGTGACCTCGGGGAACATGCTTTTTTTTTTTTTTTTTTTTTTGCCGTACTTGAATAAAATGTGTTTGAGCATTTTTCATCGAAAAAGTGCCGAATATTGCAAACAATCGTCCCGCTTTGTCAGTGTTATATCAGTAAACCAGTGAGCACTGTTAGCATGCGCAGTGCACAATAACCGCACACCAAGGGCGTAGGTTTGGTCTCAACATTGGTAGGGACGCTATAACAGCATAACCTGCATGTTTTTTTGGGGGGGGGGGGGTGGCGGGCGTTTAAAAAAATGTGCATCGGCTGCAAATAAAAATATTTTTTCAATGATAAGAGATAGAAAATACATTTTAATTAGGGAATAAATGCTAAGTTGGATTAACGTTAACAGTAGAAAAAGTATAGGAAGACACGTCACTAAACAGTTTCTACTCGTGTTTTACAGATTAGAAAGTTCACACGGTTTAAGGTTATGCTAACTCTGATGCAGGTCGGACATTCAGTTGCAAAATTAGTGGTGTGTTCCCCGCCTTCACAACATTGACGTCTTTTTACATTACTTAAAATGGCTGCTGCTGGCCGAAAAAAAACCTTCTAATATCCCTCCTCTTCAAAGGGGGCGGAGGAGGCGGCATGTCGACATGTATTTCTGTTGGGATTGTGTGAATGTGGGGGTTCTAGTCATCAGCCAATCAAACGTGCGTTTGAAGGGGGAAAAAATGGACCAGCACATTCAGCAAGTGAAAGGGGGTAAATGTAAGTCTGAACATAATGTAGGGTCAATTCTATCCTTACAACTTATGGGAAGACAATTTAAATTACCTATAAAACTGAACTCATTATATAATGCAAATAAGGTTGCTTAAAAGTTGGTGGGGACAATTTGAGAATCCCTAAAAGTTGGTGGTGTTATGTCCCTACCGTCCCTATGCAAACCTACGCCCTTGCCCCACACCATTGCAAAGGAGGTGATACTGTGAGCGGCGAAAATAAAAACTGTCCTTCTGTCCAAAATTTTTTTCTTCTATTCAGTTTTGTTTTTTCGGTCAAATTTTTGGCAAATTGTCCTCATGAGTTAATGTTTCTAATCAAATTGGATTTATTTTTATTTATTGATTTTATTATTTTATTTTTCAGAATCAAATGGTCAAAAATGTACCTTGAGTGTATTTTTACAGTTTGGATGTGACTGTCTTTTAAATTCAGGCAAATTGTTGCGCGTTAAGTCTTTTCTGTGACAAACAAATCAATGTTAATAAAGTTATACTTTATTATAAGCTGATCTGTTACTTTTTTTTCTTTAATAGAAAAAAAGACACAATGTTAGGCTGAGGCGTGATTATAATTGTAATTTTATAGACAAGTGATACTATTTACAGTGGCGGCAGAGAGTTTCGGGGGGTCGAAACATTTTCGTCTTTATTCGGGGGGCGTAACAGAAAATAATTAAGAAGCACTGCACTACACACAAACAAGGACCCAAACGGGACTGATTATAGCTGCTGGCAAAAATCGATCATCAAAATTAGTTGCTAACTAATTTATTGATAAATTTTAATCGATTTAATCGACTAGTCGCTGGAGCCTCAATCGTGAATTTCTTGGACCTCTGATAATACAAAATATAGTGTTCAAACACCAAAAATCACACCGAACACAAGCACAGCCATTTTGTGATGTCAGTTATACCAACGAACATATACACTGATAGACTAGAGAACATTCCTGTGATACTGAGTATTAATGACGTGGAGAGGAAGGGTGGGCAATATGGGATATTCATATTTGATTGGCTAAAATAGTATCAGGATTGATAAAATGTCTGCCTGCACTAAGGGCTGACACTTTCTGGACATACTGGCTTTTATTCTCATTTTTTCCTCCGCTATTACTCATCAGAAAAATGCAATTCTGTTTTTTTTTTTTTTTTTTTTTTTTTTTAAGAAAGATTGGGATGGATATAAGAGATTTGTTGTCTGTCACTTTAAATATATAACAGACACACAAATCCACATGTACCTAAACTCGTTGACAATTCTGCGGTTATTGATTGTGGATATTTGACTGTGTATAGTCTGAAAAGCCTTCGTGGTTCCCATGATAACAGTAAAGTATGGATTAGTGTTAGATTGTCTGTCATGCCATTTTGCAATTAAGTGATGTTATAAGGGAACAAACGATTGTCATTCGAGTTCTGTTCAACAATATGCCATGCATTGTTGTCTGAGCCATGACTGTCATAATTTCAGTTGCGTCAATATACGGTGTGTGTATATACCTTAATTAGATGTACTATACATCCACATGCTTGTCCACATGTACAGTATCTACTATTTATCGGGTTCCTGCCCTGTGGCGCAAATAAATTTGAAATGGAATGGTAGGGGTTGATGCCCCTCTTGAGTTTCCCTGCTGATATTGGGGAGCTACCACTGGTGGGCTTGATCCACATGGTGCCAGTCATGGCTTCCTCGCCACAGGCTCAGGATACTATGGACCCTGCTGGGCTTATGTCTATATGTAGCTGAGGGCAGAGAAAGCACAAGGAAGGTTTCATGGGAGGTGCATCAGTGCGATACATGAAAATTGACTGAGATGGTAAAGGGAATTAATCTATTGATTTCACAGCGGTCGTTCGTTGGGATCAGTTTTTGTATTTGGAAAGGGTCTCTTTAACCCTTTATAGGGCACTTGTTTGACTAATGGGCTGCCATTGACTGTGCTAGACATTAGATGGACATTACTGGAAGAGGCTAGCAGCAATCATTTACCAGCCCTAAAACATGAGAAATCATTGCCAATCCTCTCAGTTCAAATGAATTGGATGTCTATTATTTCAATGGATGACAATAAGTTAAATATGTACTATGAACCAAAAAAATCTTACAGGGCTATAACAAGTAGAGGTGGGAATCTGTGGGCACATTACGATTCAGAGGCTACGATTCGATTATAAATCGATTATTGATGACCCCCCCGCTATTAGCTGCTTTTGTACATTAGTTACAAAAACTGTTTGGGGGAAAAAAAAAAAAAAAAAGCCTCGCAGGCTTAAATAAACGACTATTTCAGAATCAAGTTAAGAGTTAAAAACAATAAATAATACAGTGATACCTCAGATCACGAACATAATTGGTTCCCAGAAAGTGTGTGTAAGGCGAAAAGTTTGTCTTCCGAACATTTATTTCCCATAAGAAACCATTAAAATGAGAATAATCTGTTCCCAGGTCCCCATAAAACATAATTTTCTACTAAATAAGCCTTAAAACTACACAAAAATATACCTTATTTTATGTATAATAAATGTGCTATTGTATTATAATTAAAGAAATAAACTGTACTGTAGAATAAAGTCGTTTTATTTACCTTTGTGATGGTAGTTGATGGCTTGATGGAATGGAGTGGGAGGAGGAGGAGGAGGAGGAGGAGGAGGGAGGGAGTTACTGTTTGGAAGGAGAGCGTTACCGGCGAAGTGCGCAGTTAGCGTAGACTCCAGCGCTGTGTCCCACACATGCTTTTGGTTGTTAATAAAAGTGCCCACAAAAAGCCATCCGACGCCTCTGGGTGTTTGTATGCACGCCGCCACCTTTCTGGAGAGGAAATCGGGCGAACCGAAGACAAGCGACGACAACGAGCCAACGTGACTCGCCGGTCCACTTCTCACTACGGTGGGAAGCTGAAAGCACCGCCAATTACCAGTCGAGGGCGAATTGGTAACACGAGTCACCTCCATAATGACTGTAGGTAACTCTTTTTCGGTCCCATAATAGCAAAAGTACACTCAATATGGTCCAAAATGTCTATCAAACACAAACCACGTCCGCACTCAACGAAAGGGAGGGGACGAACTGGGACGCTGTGGGCGTGCGTCAGCTTCTCGTGGCGCTGTTCGACCGCGTGGTTTCGTTCGTCCGCCGAAAACTAGTTAGTCAGCAGAGACTATATGCTCGCGAATTTAATGTTCTTGAGGCGAAAAGTTCGTGAGCTTAAGCGTTCGTGAGCTGAGGTATCACTGTATACTCAAATCCCCATTCTGTATCAGCAGCTTTAAACTACATTCAATTAATTTAATGTTGTGAATCAACCGTTATAGTTGTTAAAATTGCTCCCATTATTCCATAATTTCCCTTTGTCTACTTTCGACATTTGAAAGTTTAAAAACTATTTTAAAGATAGATTCAAGTCAATATTTTACCGATTTAGGCGTATTTTAGATAAAAAGTTTATTAGGTTCGCTACAACAGCCTTGCAGGGAAGTCTACTGCTTTAAGTTGGCGGCCGACGGCCGTTTACTAACGCCTGCATCTAGCTTTCTGTACATGTGCTGCTAATGCCACAGAGTCTATTTTGCATCTAGTCCTATATAAATATGATATCTACTAGAGATGACCCGATCGATCGGCATCCCGATTTCTGTACATGTGCTGCTAACGCCACCGAGTCTATTTTGCATCTAGTCCTATATAAATATGATATCTACTAGAGATGACCCATGTCATTTTCAAAGTATAGGAATCGGCAAAAAAATATCGGCCATGCCTTTTTTAAATATATATATATATTTTAATTAAATTGTTTTATAATTGTATTTAACGTTACAGACATAATGTTACACTCATCCAGCCAGAGTCTTTAGTTTAGGCTTAAGGTAGGGTTATCAAATTTATTCCAATAACTGTGGTAATTTTTAAAAAATGTATCACGTTAAAATATTTAACGCAATTAATGCATGCGCTGCACAACCCACTCACGCATTGTTGCGCTCAATCTGTAAAGGCGCCGTTTTACCTATATAGAGATAAAAGGCAGCGTAAAATGAGCAGAGTGAATTTTGGCAGCCTTTGGAGCCTTTTTTTTCCCCAACGCAGAGAAGATATATCAATTGGTAGCACTACGTACAGTCATGGTTCCACTTCCCATCATGCATTTGGGCATGCCTACAGTATCATTTACTGAAAGCTCAACAAATACACTAGATGGCAATATTTAGTCACAATATACAAAGTCACAAGTCTTTCTATCCATGGATCCCTCTCACAGAAAGAATGTTAATAATTTAAATGCCATTTTGAGGATTTATTGTCATAATAAACAAATACAGTACTTATGTACTGCATGTTGAATGTATATATTCGTCCGAGTTTTATTCATTTTTTTCTTAATGCTTTGCCAAAATGTATATGATCGGGAAAAATTATCGGGAAAGATTGGAATTGAATCAGGAGCAAAAAAAAGCAATCGGATCGGGAAATATCGGGATCGGCAGATACTCAAACTAAAACGATCGGGTCGGGAGCAAAAAAACATGATCGGAACAACCCTAATATCTACCGTATGTGGACGTACTTTGTAGCAGCTGTCGGCAACAGTCAGGTATGTTGTTGTTTTTTTATCTCGCGGCATGAGTTGAGCTAGAGCCGTGAGTTGAGCATTGACATTACCCGAGGGGCCGGGTAATGACAAGCATGATGTTTAGCTACTCTCGCTCCGTTCATCATTGCGTCCCGAAGACTGCGCGGCGCGCTGAGTGTGTTTTACTTCCGCTTTACTTGACATACGTATTTCAATAATCGGAATTTGGATGTTTGTGAATCGTTCTCGAATCTTCCACGGCCGAATCACGATTAAACAAAGAATCAGAAATTTCGCACACTTCTAATAACAAGGGTGTATTACTGTTTTTATTCATTTTAATTTTGTTTTAATTAACATTTTTATTTATTTAAAATTAGGGCTACAACTAACGATTATTTTTTATAACTGATATTATTGATTTAGCAACCCAGCCTGAGTGTAGCAGTGAACTATTTCCCTCTTGCTCTAATCACTGGCAGCCTCACATTATACACAAACAAGGACCCAAACGGAACTGCTCATAACTGCGGGCAAAAATCGATTAGCCAATTCGTTGGCAACTAATTTATTCATCGATTTAGTGATTAATTACTATCATTGACTGGTGACCAGTTTAGGGTGTACCTCACATCCTGCCCATAGTTAGCTGGGATAGGCTCCAGCACCCTTCTGACCCTCGTGAGGATAAGCAGTACAGATGATGAATGAATAGTTATTAATGAGGAAAAGTAAATAAAATTATTATTGTGACCTGGCCTCCACATATGTGGAAATCATATTTTGGGCCATTTGGACACACTCCTATACCAAATATTAAGATTGTGGTGTACATGACCCAAATGTGATGTCAATAGATGTGGACACCAGGTCTTGATGAAATTAAGTTTTTTTTTTTTTTTTTAATTACCAAATTGCTCCATTGAGTCAATGGGTTATTTTGCAACGAAAACAAAGTTTTATGAGCATATGCAAGTGATTTGAGGTGTTTGATATTTTGTTATCCGTCTTGCATAGTAGGGATTGTTTAACTTTCTCTTGTGTGCCATGACTTAGAGTTGCCAGTTGTAGAGAAAACTCAGAAGAGTACTTTTTTTAAACTGTAATAATACATATTTGTCCTGAGAAGAAAAACAAACAAAAAAAAAACTTGAAGAGCACTCTGAGAAAACCCTCCTCCGCCTTAGTCAATTCAAAGCATTGCCATATTTAGTAAAGTGGGCACTCCCTTCAAGTTTTAAAATTTCTCTTCTTATCGCATCACCTACCCTACAAATTTGAGGTAAATAGGCGAATACATTATCAATTTATCACACTTATTTTTCTGACCTCTGTGACCTGTGATCTCATGACCCCAAAATTTGAATCACCTCTTCCATTTTATACTGCAAACATTTCCTGCTGGTTTGATCATAATCCCTTAGCACGTTCATAAGGTATCTTAAACAAAGACAGAGAGACATACTGTATGCATAACCTCCACCTTCCGTACTGGCAGAGGTAAAGACAGGGTCAGAAAGAGTATTTGGTTTTATTTGTTGTTTCATTGGCACGTTGGTCTTTATATGTAGGTGAGCACGGCAAACATAATGCCTCATGGTATTATTTTAAGAAAATTAAATCTTTATATTTATTTTTTAATTAACTGTAATTGAAATTTATACAAAATCCTTCCCATTCTATGTATCAATAATTTCCTCATACAGATCTTTTAAAATGCGCAATGTACCTGAATCAATATAAAAATGAAATGATAACTACTGTTCACCTGAAAGGAATCAATGTTGCTGATGTCTGATATTATGCCAACCACACTCACCAGGCTGTTGGAATGAATATGGGAACAGATGGTGTCATGCCCCTGGACTGAAAGCTGACAGGAAAAGGAATTTCGACGCGCGCACACACATACACAATAAAATTAGCCAAGAAAAGATATTCACAATTTTCCATTTTAAGGAACTCTAAATCATCTAGTCTACCAATGCAGCATCGCTAGATATAACCATGTGACAAATCAGGGCGATGGCATAATTACCAGGCCTGTAGAGATGCTCGGTCATGGATTAAGGTAACTGTCGTCTGGTCTGCCTGCAATCATTAATATGTTACATTCATGTCAGATGGATACTGCTGCTGCTGATAGAACAAACACCCAAGTGAGTCACAATGTGTTACAACCGTGAATGTCCACCTCTCAGGTCTACTTTCAATATGGCAGCTTGCATTAGAATTGTTGCACCAGAGCCAACGTGTGCACCTGTTTGTTTTTTTTTTTTTTCAGGATGATTTCTTACCGTTAAACAGGTTATGATAAAGTGAGTTAATGTGGATCCAGATCCAGCAGAGGTTTTAATTTTATTTACTTATGGGCCTCTGCCAGGACTTAAACTCATCAATCAAACTGATTCATATACTGGACTCACTTTCCATTCCTAAATCATATCACAAACTGTTTAGTAGTCAGAAATGCATAAATATCTATTTGTATTTACAGTATGTAAATATGAATTTACAGTACTGTACATATCTTTTTTATACATATTTATAGATTTTTTGAACATATTTCAGTTTAACTGTGATATGTTTTGAAGTGAACAATTATTGTTTGGTGGCTATATACAGTGCTAGCCAAAAGTATTGGCACCCCTGCAATTCAGTCAGCTAATGTTCAATTTCTCCCAGAAAATGATTGCAATTACAAATGCTTTAGTAGTAATTCCTTCATTTATTTTGCTTGCAATGAAAAAACACAAAAGAATGAAAAAGAAAAAAAAAAAAATCTATCATTTTACACAAAACTCCAAAAATGGGCCGGACAAAGTATTGGCACCCTCAGCCTAATCCTTAATGCACAACCTTTAGACAAAATAACTGCGAACAACCACTTCCGGTATCTATATCAATGAGTCTCTTACAATGCTCTGCTGGAATTTTAGACCATTCTTCTTTGGCCAACTGCTCCAGGTCTGAGATTTGAAGGGTGCCTTCTCAAAACTGCCATTTTTAGATCTCTCCACAAGTGTTCTATGGGATTCAGGTCTGGACTCATGTGCTGGCCGCTTTAGAAGTCTCCAGTGCTTTCTCTCAAACCATTTTCTAGCGCTTTTTGAAGTGTGTTTTGGGTCATTGTCATTCTGGAACACCCATTACCTCTGTGGGAGACGCAGCTTTCTCAAACTGGGCCCTACATTATGCTGCAAAATTTGTTGGTAGTCTTCAGACTTCATAACGGCATGCGTACGGTCAAGCAGTCCAGTGCTAGAAGCAGCAAAGCAACCCCAAAACATTAGGGAACCTTTGCAATGTTTGACTTTGGGGACCGTATTCTTTGTTTTTTTTTCCTGTAAACTCTATGTTGATGCCTTTTCCAAAAAAGCTCTACTTATGTCTCATCTGACCAGAGAACATTCTTCGAAAACGTTTTTGGCTTTCTCAGGTAAGTTTTGGCAAACTCCAGCCTGGCTTTTTTATGTCTCTGGGTCAGAAGAAGGGTCTTCCTGGGTGTCCTACCATAGAGTCCCTTTTAAATCAGACGCCGACGGATAGTACGGATTGACACTGTTGTACCCTCGGAATATAGGACAACTTGAACTTGTTTGGATGTTAGTTGAGGTTCTTTATCCACCATCCGCACAATCTTTCGTTGAAATCTCCCGTCAATTTTCTTTTCGGTCCACATCTAGGAAGGTTAGGCACAGTGCAATAGGCTTTACACTTATTGATGACACTGCGCAAGGTAGACACAGGAACATTTAGGTCTTTGGAGATGGACTTGTAGCCTTTAGATTACCCATGCATCCTCAAGATTTTGCTTCTCAAGTCTTCAGACAGTTCTTTGGTATTCTTTCTTTTCTCCATGCTCAATGTGGTACACACAAACAGATAGGACAGAGGTTGAATCACCGTTATTCCATTTTAACTGGCTGCAAGTGTGATTTAGGTATTGCCACCACGTTATGTGCCACAGGTAAGTAAGAGGTGCTGTTAATTATACAAATTCGAGAAGCTTCACATGATTTTTCAAAGGATGCCAATAGTTTTGTCTGGCCCATTTTTGGAGTTGTGTTGTGTAAAATGATATTTTTTTTCTCCATTCTCTTTTGTGTTTTTCATTGCAAACAAAATTAATGATATTACTACCAAAGCATTTGTAATTGCAATCATTTCCTGGGAGAAATTGAGCATTATCTGACAGAATTGCAGGGGTGCCAATACATTTGGCCAGCAGTGTATGAGACATTTTACAGAAGCCATTTTGTGTCTTACAGATACAGTAAAACCTTAACCAAAATATTTTAAAATGTACTGATATGCTATTGTAATAAAATAAATGTTCATTCAAAACATTTATATATTGATAGTTTTTATTTCAGTAATGTAAAGATATTTGTATAACTGTAAAACACAGGAAAAATGACTTATCCCATAGATATGTTTTTTCCATTATATTAGGTTTTCAAAGGGAAACAAAATTATTTAAAAAAAAAAAAAAAAAAAAAAAATGTGTGTGTATATATATATATATATATATATATATATATATATATAGGTATATATATATATAGGTATATATAAAAAAACATGTAAAATGTTATTTACTATTATTATTTATTAAAGATGTCCCGATCGATCGGCGTCCCGATCGATCGGCGTCCCGATCACGCCATTTTCAAAGTATCGGAATGGCAAAAAATATCGGACATGCCTTTTTTTAAATATATATATATATTTTAATTGAATCGTTTTCTAATTGTATTTAACGTTACAGACAAAATGTCTTACACTCATCCCGAGTCTTTAGTTTTGGCTTAAAATAGGGCTATCAAGTTTATCGCGTTAATGGAGGTAATTTTTTAAAATTAATCACATTAAAAACTTAACGCAATTACCACATGCGCTGCACGACCCACTCACGCATTGTCGCGTTAAATCTATAATGGCGCCGTTTTATCTATATATAGAGGTAAAAGGCAGCGTAAAATGAGTAGAGTGAATTTTGGCAGTCTTTGGAGCCTTTATTTAATTGGCTGAAGCCTTAAAGTCCCTCTCTCAACAATTACACATATCATGAGAAGCAATGTGGGGAAGAAAGATAGTGCTTGATTTTTTTCTTTACACCCTATGTTATTTCCCAACGCAGAGAAGATATATCAATTGGTGCCACTACGCACAGTCATGGTTGCACTTCCCATCATGCATTTGGGCAGAACAGTTAAATGGCTACAGTATCATTTACTGAAAGCTCAACAAATACACTAGATGGCGATATTTAGTCACAATATACAAAGTCACATTCATCCTTTAAGAATTACAAGTCTTTCTTTCCGTGGATCCCTCTCACAGAAAGAATGTTAATAATGTAAATGCCATCTTGTGGATTTATTGTCATGATAAACAAATACAGTACTTATGTACTGTATGTTGAATGTATATATTCGTCCGAGTTTTATTCATTTTTTTCTTAATGCATTGCCAAAATGTATACAGTGCCTTGCAAAAGTATTCGGCCCCCTTGAACCTTGCAACCTTTCGCCACATTTCAGGCTTCAAACATAAAGATATAAAATTTTATTTTTTTTTGTCAAGAATCAACAACAAGTGGGACACAATCGTGAAGTGGAACAAAATTTTTTGGCTAATTTAAACTTTTTTAACAAATAAAAAACTGAAAAGTGGGGCGTGCAATATTATTCGGCCCCCTTGCATTAATACTTTGTAGCGCCACCTTTTGCCCCAATTATAGCTGCAAGTCGCTTGGGGTATGTTTCTATCAGTTTGCACATCGAGAGACTGACATTCTTGCCCATTCTTCCTTGCAAAACAGCTCGAGCTCAGTGAGGTTGGATGGAGACTGTTTGTGAACAGCAGTCTTCAGCTCTTTCCACAGATTCTCGATTGGATTCAGGTCTGGACTTTGACTTGGCCATTCTAACACCTGGATACGTTTATTTTTGAACCATTCCATTGTAGATTTGGCTTTATGTTTTGGATCATTGTCCTGTTGGAAGATAAATCTCCGTCCCAGTCTCAGGTCTTGTGCAGATACCAACAGGTTTTCTTCCAGAATGTTCCTGTATTTGGCTGCATCCATCTTCCCGTCAATTTTAACCATCTTCCCTGTCCCTGCTGAAGAAAAGCAGGCCCAAACCATGATGCTGCCACCACCGTGTTTGACAGTGGGGATGGTGTGTTCAGGGTGATGAGCTGTGTTGCTTTTACGCCAAACATATCGTTTTGCATTGTGGCCAAAAAGTTCAATTTTGGTTTCATCTGACCAGAGCACCTTCTTCCACATGTTTGGTGTGTCTCCCAGGTGGCTTGTGGCAAACTTTAAACGAGACTTTTTATGGATATCTTTGAGAAATGGCTTTCTTCTTGCCACTCTTCCATAAAGGCCAGATTTGTGCAGTGTACGACTGATTGTTGTCCTATGGACAGACTCTCCCACCTCAGCTGTAGATCTCTGCAGTTCATCCAGAGTGATCATGGGCCTCTTGGCTGCATCTCTGATCAGTTTTCTCCTTGTTTGAGAAGAAAGTTTGGAAGGACGGCCGGGTCTTGGTAGATTTGCAGTGGTCTGATGCTCCTTCCATTTCAATATGATGGCTTGCACAGTGCTCCTCGAGATGTTTAAAGCTTGGGAAATCTTTTTGTATCCAAATCCGGCTTTAAACTTCTCCACAACAGTATCTCGGACCTGCCTTGTGTGTTCCTTGGTTTTCATAATGCTCTCTGCACTTTAAACAGAACCCTGAGACCATCACAGAGCAGGTGCATTTATACGGAGACTTGATTACACACAGGTGGATTCTATTTATCATCATCGGTCATTTAGGACAACATTGGATCATTCAGAGATCCTCACTGAACTTCTGGAGTGAGTTTGCTGCACTGAAAGTAAAGGGGCCGAATAATAATGCACGCCCCACTTTTCAGTTTTTTATTTGTTAAAAAAGTTTAAATTATCCAATAAATGTTGTTCCACTTCACGATTGTGTCCCACTTGTTGTCGATTCTTGACAAAAAAATTAAATTTCATATCTTTATGTTTGAAGCCTGAAATGTGGCGAAAGGTTGCAAGGTTCAAGGGGGCCGAATACTTTTGCAAGGCACTGTATGATCGGGTAAAATTGTTGGGAATGACTGGAATTGAATCGGGAGTAAAAAAAAAAAAGCACTCAGATCGGGAAATATCGGGATCGGCAGATACTCAAACTAAAACGATCGGGATCGGGAGCAAAAAAACATGATCGGAAAAACCCTATCATTTATTTTATATTGACTTTTTTGAAAAATGAAATTGAATCAAAAGTGACCCAAAACGCCCCAAAATTTACAGGAAGGAATCATTTGAATAACAAAACACGTGTGCATATTGATTTACCAAAATAAATACAGTAATTTTCGGACTATAAGCCACTACTTTTTCCCTCCGCTTTGAACCCTGCGGCTTATAGTTCAGTGCATCTTATTTGTGGATTTTGTAGGCCGATGAGGTGTATGTCTTTAATAGGGTTGGTAAAAGTATTGAATTGTATTGATAATGAAATTATTGGTTTTTGGGCAACCAAAGGTTAAGAGAATTTTGTTGTCATGGGGTACATTTGATTCTGCACGACTCTTGATAGTAATGGTAGATATAAAAGATATTTTTTCATTTTCCTTGTTAACTCATTGGCTGCCGTTGACTGCGCTTTGAATGTTTAATGAATGTTCATTTGGTTGCAACCATCCTACTTCAAATGTATTGGACGTCTACTGCTCATAAATTCTTTGAAGATTTTTAATTTGTCATGAGCCACAAGACTCGGGTGCGGCTTTTCTATGAACAAATGTCTTTTTTATGTCAAATTTGTGGGGTGCCGCTTGACACGGAGAATGGAAATCTGAGTGTCCAGCTGATCTGAGCAGTTTTAATGTATCACATGAGTGGAAGATAAATACATTTTAAAAATTAGGGTGTGTCATATTTTTCAGACATTTAAGGGTTTACTTAAGACAAAACAAAATAAAAGCATAACTTTAAAAATCTGACTTTGTGAAAGCAAAATTACATATCCTTATGTTTCATATATACAGTAGTGTATATATACAGTGTGGAAAATAACTATTTCAACACCCTGCGATTTTGCAAGTTCTCCCACTTAGAAATGATTGGCGGGTTTGAAATGTTCATGATTTCATCCCGAAATCACCTTGTATGATTTTTAAACCATTTATTTGTAATATACTGCTGTAGTATTTGAACACTTGAGAAAAATCAATGTTAAGATTTGGTGCAGTAGCCTTTGATTACAATTACAGAGGTCAAATGTTTCCTGTAACTTTTCACCAGGTTTGCACAGACTGCAGCAGGGATTTTGCACCACTGCTCCAAACAGCTCTTCTCTAGATCAATCAGGTTAATGGACTGTCACTTAAAAATACAAAGTTTGAGCTTCCTCCAAAGATTTTCTACTGGGTTTGGGTCTGGAGACTGGCTCGGGCCCTCCAGAACCTTGATATGCTTTTCACGAAGCCACTCCTTGATCATTCTGACTGTCTGCTTCACGCCATTGTCATGTTGGAAGGCCCAGTCATGATCCATTTTCAGTGGTCTAACTAAGGGAAGGAGGTTATTCCCCAAAATCTCACAATACATAGCCCTAGTCATCCTCTCCTTAAAGGGTATTACAACACCTGGGGAAATGCTAATATTCCATCGTTTATCCATAAACGCATGCCTCTTGGATTCATATCATGGCACTTCGTGTAATTAAACACATCAAACACCAAGAAAATGATAGAAATTTGGATCGATTGCCAAGCTAAAACGACCGGCGCCCGAGATCCCGGAAATCTAGCATACTGTGTGCGTGATGTCACAACAAGGAAACAACCGGCTCAGTGCTTGGTACTGAATGGCGGTGATGATGGCGGACAATTTTGTTTCTAGTTGCAGCGACAAATCCGACGTAACGATCGTTCTTCTAATGGTGACGAGAGTTATGAACCTTTCTTTGGTGTTTTGGGTTATCAATTTGAGCAAAAAGGAAAGCCAATGCAGCCTAATAAAAGGATCATTGAGGGGAGCAATCACACTGATGAAACACCGGCAACAGATCGTGTTGGAGACACTGAATGGTTTGTTTTGCATTTCTTTTTGTGAAGCTGATACACTGTGACCGCAAAATAATGTATAGAATAATTATCATTTATTGTGCTATCATAGGTTTTCGCTCTGCCAACAGACACAAATATGAATGGGATTAGAGGATTTGTTCTATATATTTTACGAGCGATAATTTATACATGTGTCCAGTCCTATATCCAATGCGTGATATGTTTTTTATTATAAAAGAGTACTCACTCTGGGCATTTCGAGCTTGGCTGCTCCGCTCCTTTGGTTAGCCTGGGGTGGTGGGGTGGTCTCATCAGAGCCAGTCATCGTCCTCTTTCTTGATATCTCAGGACATTTAGGTGGCTGCGCGTGTATGCTGGGCACCACATCTGCTTTCTTAGCAAAACCTGATTTCCATCGTCCATAGTTCGAATAGCTTTCAGGTGTAAAATGCGCACCACACAAAACCGTGCCGGAGGCTGGGTCTGCAAAAATTGGCCTTCTTAGCACGGACAAACTTTACTCATTGTCTGCGTAGTCCAGCTTTTTTTCTCGCGTTCGGGAACTTATGGGTACTACATTGTGACAAATGGCTATTTGTACACCACATAGCATGACGGGTTTGAACCATTTTGAACGCAACTCTCTCGTCGATAATAGCGATGGCACCTGCCTCGATCTTTTGTTTCCTTGTTGTGACGTATCTGCCCCATTCGGCTGTTTCCGGAATACTTTCGGAAATGTTCGAAATTTTCGATGTTTTCGATAATTGCTCATGAATGTGATTTATTTTTTTGTTAACTTTATTAGTATTTATCTTGCCACATAACGGTTCTATTGATATCTCACAGCCCCTTAGTATTATAATACCCTTTAATACAGTGCAGTGTTATCATGCTTCACAGTAGGGATGGTGTTCTTGGGATGGTCCTCATCATTCTTCTTCCTCCAAACACGATGAGTGGAATTAATACCAAAAAGTTCTATTTTTAATCTCATATGATAACATGACTTTCTCCCTAGACTCCTCTGGATCATCAAAATGGTCATTGGCAAACTTAAAATGTGCCAGGTGCCAGGACATGTGCTGGTTTAGGCAGGGGAACCTTCTTTTGCATTCATGATTTTAAACCATGACGTCTTGGTGTATGGAAATTGGAAATGGTGGTCCCAGCTCCTTTCAGGGCCTTGACCACCTCCTCCTGTGTCGTTCTTGGCTGATTCCTCACCATTCTTTGGATCATTCAGACCCTTCGAGGTAGTTCTTGCATGGAGCCCCAGTCCGAGGGAGATTGACAGTCATGTTTAGCTTCTTCCAATTTCTAATAATTGCGCCAACGTTGGATCTTATATCACCAAGCTGCTTGGCTTTCCAGCCTTGTAGAGGTCTACAATTCTGTCTCTGGTGTCTTTGGACAGCTCTTAGGTCTTGACCATATTAGTAATTGGAGTCTTCCTGATTGTATGGGGTGGACAGGCGTTTATATGCCGCTAACCGCCTCAAACAGCTCAAAAAGTCAGATTTAAAAAGTTTACCTCCACTCCACTTAATCGTTGGATTTTTTAAAGGAGACTAACAGGTCTTTGGGGCTCACAATTCCAGCTAATAGACAGGTGTTCAAATACTTATTTGTAGCAGTATAATACAAATAGTTAAAAAATCACACACTGTGATTTCTGAATTTTTTTTTTCTTTATACTGTATTTTCTCTCACAGCGGACAAGCACCTACCATGAAAAGTCCAAACCGGGCCATCATTTCTAAGTAGGAGAACATGCAAAATTGCAAGGTGTTCAAATACTTATTTTCCTCACTGTATCTATATTATTTAAAAATCAGAAAAATTATTACTGAAATTGCCTAAAACACAGCTAAATTACAATACATTTAAATTATGGTAGATTTACTGAATGTATAGTTGGGGTTAGTTTCTGGTTACCCTGCATGTGTAACATTAAAAATGTTAATGCCATCTTCTCATTGCTCTGTATAATAACAGTACTTACTGTTGCCCTGGTTTAATGACAATTATTAGGTTGGCATTTACTGTATACCACAGCCGTACTGGACATTAGCCATAAACAGATGTGAGCTATTACATTTCATTGGATTCCGTTTGACTCCTGACCTTCTCGCCATTTAAAACAATACATAGAATTATACTTGACTGTACCTTTCTGTACCTTTTCATCCTAACTTATGAATAGTGAACATAGAGGGTCAGCGACGTGTTGGGAGTCGTGCTTAATTGAAATGCAGCAAGACACATTTGTGAAACTTAGATTTGTTAAACCTGGCAGCATGTGCAAAATCTATGAGTCATTAAGCCTAACTTGTAAATGAGCAGAGCAGACGCCTGGGCAGAATCAATGTTAAGGGTTTCACTATCCCTGTGTGATTTATAATGCTGGCGAGCTGCTTTGGTCTGGTTGCAAATTGTCAAAATTATGATCTGACTTTCTTTGCATCTTGTGTCGCAACCCAGATCTGAAGGTTAGCTTCTTATAATCTCTTCTTACATTGTTTATTAAGTATTTGAATTATTCGGCACAATGTTCTGAACCCGTCTCTATGCCAATATTGAATTGAAAGGAATGATTCATTCTGCATTAGTCATGGCACAGTTTCATTTTCAAGTGCAGATCATTAATAATTATCACTTAAAAGCATACATACACTAGCGAAAGAAACACATAACAGAAATGATCATGTCATCTATACATTTATTAGGTATTTTTAAGCTTCACAGTAAGAATCTTATTAGTGTCAAAAGTGTGCAGAAATTTTGCAGGAACTCCCATAACAACAATATATTATATATTTTATACTGTATATATTCATGTACAGCTTTGAAAACGCTATGTTGAATCAACAATTTGTTCAATAGTTCGTAGCTGATATATAGCGAAAAGACTTCGGCAATTATTGTTTAGGGTTGAACAGACTGGCACATCATAATTGCTGTTGCCAATTATATTGTCCAGTATAGTATGTGTGCATGTTGTCTTTTTAGTTGTACTCTTTTAATGGCAGTGTGTCCTTCGTGGCAGCTACTCTCGGCAGGGGTGTTTACACACTTGGTCAGTGTATGATCTTCATGTCTTCTGAACACAATGTGATTGAACTAGCTATAGCGTGGGTCATCCATAAATGTCAATGCTCAATTTACGGTTTGAAAATTGGCAGATTTTCCATTCCCGCAGGCTGAATCACAAAAATGTATGATGAAGACGCAATTTGAGAAATGGTTTCAACTTTATATGCTGGTTCAATTAATAGACAACTTCTGATGGACATTACTGTCTTGAGTGATGGGGTTTCACAAAGGGTTAGAAGCGTTGCGTTGCATTGCATTCATTACAAAAGCATAGTATCATTCAGCATTTTAGTGTTTTTGTTTAAAATTGCCAATGAAATTTACAGAGAATTACAATTTTTATGTATTTAGTATTTGCACCTCTTGTGATTTTGCAAGTTCACCCACTTAAAAAATAGGTTGAGGTCAGAAATTTCAGTCATAGATGCATTTTCACTAGAGACGTAATCTAAAAAAATCCGGAACTCACATTGTATGATTTTAAAGATAATTTATTTGAATTTACTGGGGGTTAGGGTTAGGGTTAAGTATTTGTACTAGGGTTGTTCCGATCTTGTTTTTTTGCTCCCGATCCGATCCCGATCGTTTTAGTTTGATTATCTGCCTCACCGTTCTTGTTATCATTTTGACGACACGGGATGAGATCTTGCATGGAGCCCCAGATCGAGGGAGATTATCAGTGGTCTTGTATGTCTTCCATTTTCTCATAATTATTCCCACAGTTGATTTCTTTACACCAAGCGTTTTACCTATTGCAGATTCAGTCTTCCTAGCCTGGTGCAGATCTACTTTTTTGTCTCTGGTGTCCTTCGACAGCTCTTTGGTCTTGGCCATGGTGGAGTTTGGAGTGTGACTGACTGAGTTTGTGGACAGTTGTCTTTTATACTGATAATTAGTTAAAACAGGTGCCATTAATACAGGTAACGAGTAGAGCCTCGTTAGAAGAAGTTAGACCTCTTTGACAGCCAGAAATCTTGCTGGTTTTTAGGTGACCAAATACTTATTTTCCACTCTAATTTGGAAATACATTATTTAAAAATCAAACAATGTGATTTTCTGTTTTTTTGTTCCACATTCTGTCTCTCATGGTTGAGGTTTACCCATGTTGACAATTACAGGCCTCTGTAATATTTTCAAGTAGGAGAACTTGCACAATCGGTGGTTGACTACGTAAATACTTATTTGCCCCACTGTACTTGGAGCTGTATCACACCAATAAATTGTTAAAAAATCAAACATTGTGATTTCTGGATTTTTATTTTTAGAATTTCTCACAGTAGACATGCACCTACGATAAAAATTTCAGACTCCTATATGATTTCTAAGTGGGACAGCTTGCAAAATAGCAGGGTGTTCAAATACTTATTTCTTTCACTGTATTTCCTTATCACAAACATTGGCTTTTTATATTATATCTTCAAAATATATTTCATTTCAGTGTGCATGTAAGTCATTTGTACTTATATTTTTTCATGTATGTTACCTTAAAATACAAATTTGAATGAAAATCAGTTTCTCGTGTATGGCTTGTTACAGTAAGTGTAATGCTGTAGCCTAATTCATGTGTAAAACCTGTTATTATTTTTATTTATTATATAATATAACTATAGCCTATATATATTATTTTGCATTCTAGCTACTTCCAGCCACGATCAGGACATGTAGTAATGGAGGACCTGCACAGCCTTGTTCAAATGCTGGTTTTTGTCATATTAAAATGGGACTAAGATAAATATTTTTTTTCTTTCTCTGAAGCATTTGTGAAAAATGTGTCGTGGTGTGATAAACCAAAGGTTCAACTCTTTGTTCATAATTTAAAAAGCTATGCAAACACAACACTGCTCATCAACAAAAGAACATTAAACCTACATTGAAGCTGGGTGGTGTCACACTTCATCCACTATGGCTGTTTTTCTTCAGGGTTTTAGACAAATAAATGAATAGTTTGAAAATAGCAGTCCCTAGCACATATCTTATGTAAGAAACAGCCGCAGAGCCATGAAGAAAGACCACATCCTAAACTGTTTACCACCTTATTGGTTTCAGTCTGTGATTCTTTCTGTTTTTGTCTGCCATCCAGTTATTAGAATTTGCACTGGCCCTCAGGTGCACAGCCTGTTGATCCCCAAGCCTGACAGATATTCAGCAGGGACAACGCTGCTCTCCAAATAAAGTTCGCCAATTGCTTATTTACATTTGAAAGCCTGGGATGTCTGAGAAATTGCTTCCGAGGCCTTAATTGCACAGCAAGGCACGCCTGCTCCCATGGCAACAGTTACTCATTCCTACTTGTCAGTTTTGTACAGTTTCAATACTAAATTCTTTTTTAATTACTTTACTATCATTAAATGGTTGAACTTTACAGAACTGAGAACAAATCTGTCACAGTTAATCGTTCTACAATACCATCTTCCGGTTAGAGTCACACAGACACGCAGTGTGGTGTAAATGTCAGACCTGTTTGACACGGATAAATTATTAATGATGACATGCTGAAAAGCCTTTTTCCAGGCCACAAAATGACACATCAGTTAAGTAATGTGCAGAGTAGATGAGGTGGTTTCATTTACGTGCGAGTGTGCTTGTTTGCTCAGACACTCATTAGTGTCCATGCCTTGCAAAATGAAAAAACAAAAAAAAACAAAAAAATAGCACTAACCGGTCTGTTTGTGACTATAGAAATGGAAAGAAATCACAGGTTTGTGTCTGAGTTATAAGTTACAGTGGTATGAAAAAGTATCTAAACCTTTTGGAATTTCTCACATTTCTTCATAAAATCACCATCAAATGTGCTCTGATCTTTGTCAAAACCACACAGATGTAAAAACAGTGTCTGCTTTAACTGAAACCACCCAAACATTTATAGGTTTTTCATATTTTAATGAGGATAGCATGCAAACAATGACAAAAGGGGGAAAAACAAGTCAGTGAACCCTCTGTCTAAGGAGACTTAAAGAGCGATTAAAACCAATTTTTACCTAACAATTTAAGTAAGGTGTGTGCCCAATCACTGATGAGTTGTTTAAAGATGCCCTGCCCACTATAAAACACACACCTGGTAAGAATTGTCTTGATAAGAAGCATTGTCTGATGTGCATCATGGCTCGGTCAAAAGAGCTTTCTGAAGACCTGCGATCAAGGATTGTTGATGTGTATAAAGGTGGGAAAGGATACAAAACCATCTCTAAAAGTCTGGATGTTCATCAATCGACAGTCAGAGAATTTTTCTACAAATGGAGAGAGTTTGGCACTGCTGCTTCTCTCCCACTTATTGGCCATCCACCAAAGATGACCCCAACAGTTCAGCTCAGAATACTCAGAGAGGTAGAAAAGAACCATAGAGTGTCTGCTAAACACAGAAATCACTGGCGCAGTCCAATATCTCTTTGCACACATCAACTACAGTATATGTAAAACTATAGCTATGAATGGTGTTCATGGGAGGACTCCATGGAGGAAGCCACTGCTGTCTAAAAAAAAACATTGTTGCTCGTTTAATGTTCGCAAAAAGGCAAAGTGGCAAAGGTAAAGTGAGGTAGTTTGCTGGATAACACTAAAATGACATCTGTTATAAGCATTCATTAATGATAATGACAGTCTCATGTCATAATTACGATTGCCTAATGACAGTCTTATGGTGCCACTGTCAAAATGTTACCAAATACCATAACTAGCAATTAATGAAACAATTGGAACAGTAACTGAAGAAATAATTAGCAGAGAACATAAATTTTGATTGTTATTTATGACTGTAGAACTGCAATGCATGCTAGGAGTAGGAGGCATGTTGGACAAGAACAGTGTTGACAGCAGGTGGCAGCAGAGGTTGAATGACTCCCTCAAGGGGAGCAATGAAGCTTTGCAGCCAATTGGTTCAAAGCTTCATGGTGGTTCATTTGGTCTTATGACAGTCGTATAATGTCGCTGTCAAAGAAAGTGTTACCGGTTAATATCTTTTGGTGTAATAATACATAATACAGTGAGGACAGCTGCGGCTTATCTATGAAAAAATGTTGTTTTCGTCTCAAATTTGGTGGGTGGTGGCTTATAGTCAGGTGCGCCTTATAGTGTGAAAATTACGGTACTTGGTAATATCTGGTATCTGGTAATATAATTCTATGAATGAATATCAAAATTCAATTCAAAAAGCCATTTTTGGAAACCACAACCAGATCATCATCAGATCATTTTGGAACATTTTGAAAGAAATTGACTTATATTGTGCTTTCTTACTATGTAAACATGAAGACTATAAAATAAATCATGCACATTGACTTAATTTTTCTCATAAAATTAAAATAAAAACCAAATGTTCCTTTTATTGTTCTTTTTTAAAAATTAAATCCCAAATTTACAAAATGACAATAGAACGTTTTTAAAACATCTTCACATTTTGTTTTTTATCAAAAATATGTAAGTATATAGTCTAAAACAAAAACAAAAATCAAAGCCACTTGCTCTGCCATGTGGCCCGGTTTTAGGATTTGTTCT
The DNA here is from genome assembly GCF_030265065.1 of Corythoichthys intestinalis. Classification (NCBI taxonomy): domain Eukaryota; kingdom Metazoa; phylum Chordata; class Actinopteri; order Syngnathiformes; family Syngnathidae; genus Corythoichthys; species Corythoichthys intestinalis. The sequence goes on from NC_080401.1 coordinate 36,380,475, forward strand.
AAAAAATAAAACTAATACCATTCATAACTACTACTACTACTCAATGTTATAAACTAGCAAAAGAGAGCAACCCTCGCGTCTCTTTGTTTACGAGTTTAGATCAGAGTGGCTACATCTCTAGCTGGCCTATATTTCTTCTCACCAGGGTGTCCTCGTTCCCTTTAATCCCCATCCTTTTTAGAATTACAGCCCTCAGCACGTTAGTACCATGCATCTCGGGCCCATGCCCTGTTTTCCCGACAACACCACTATCCCCCAGAGGAAACACTTTTGTGAAAAATGGTCGCTGCTTCTCATGTGCGGCAATAGCACACGCCCTCATCTGCATTGCACATTCGGATCAGCTTCAAGTCCAAACGCGTGGTTTTCTAACTACTTGCATAGATCAGTGCTGATTAGATGTTTAATTATTAAACTCAATAGATTGGCTGATACCTTGGAGGATGGTGTTTACATGCAGTATTAGCTTCTTCCAGTATGGGTACTGTATTTTTCAGACTATAAGTCGCACCAGCCAATAAATGCACAACGAAGAGGAAAAAACATACTGTATAGTATAAGTTGCAGTGGAGTATAAGTCACTTTTTGAGAGGATTTTTTTTAAATCAGAAAGCATGAGCAAACATTATTAGGGGTGCAGCTATCGAATATTTTAGTAGTCGATTAATCGATGGACTAGTTAGTTCAAATAATCGAGTAATCGGATATGGAACATGAAAAATTAAAATACCTGAGCTGAGCCTCAAACAGTATAATTTTTTTTTTTTTTTTAAATGCGGATCTATGTAGAACAAAAGAACAACTTACATGGCTAACTTACACAGAAAAAGTCCGCTAGCTTAAATGCTATAAAATGCTAGTTTTTTTTTTTTTTTTTTTTTTTTTTTACACTGCTCTTGACAAGTGGTTCAGACACATATTCCCACAAAAAAACTGCTAAATATACCTATAAACCAAATTATGAATGCATTAAAAAACATTAGCTAAAAGAAAAACTTAGCTGACATTGGTCTTAACAGGGAGCAGTTGGATTCAGCCACGTGAAGAGGCAGACCAGAGGGCAGTGTATCCACCCTAATCAATAAAACGAAATGCAAACACTTTCAAAGTAAACCATTACCATGCCACAATAATTAAACGAATACTCAAAGCAACAAAATTTAATTCGAATATTTTTTTCCAATCGAATACTCGAGTTAATCGATTAATTGTTGCACCACTAAACATTATACATTGTAGTAAGAAAATGGAGGATAACAGGGAAAATCAGTGTTTGCTAACATTACATATTAACAGTTCTGACGATAACTATAGCCAATGCGAGACAGAATAACTTGTTTACCAATCTCTCGATCTCACTTCCAATAAGTACAAAATCCATTAAAGTCTTCAACTGCAGTATCACAGCTGAACAACTCTGTCTTAGGTGCAGTCAAACCATGAAAAAAGTGTGACTTATAGTCAGGGGTCAAATTGGGGTCAAACCTTCTAAAACCACAGAAATGCACTTACTGTAACAAGGCATACACGAGAAACTGATTTTCATTTAAAATGGTATTTTAAAGTAACATACATGAACAAAATAAGTACCCTAATTTTTGCACTATAAGGCGCACCTGACTAAGCCGCAGCCCACCAAATTTGGCACGAAAACGCCAATGTTCATAGATAAGCCGCACTGGACTATAAGCCGCAGCTGTCCTCACTGTGTCATGGGATATTTACACCAAAAGATATTAACCAGTACATCCTTATTTGACAGCTGCATCATATGACCGACTGTCATAAGACCAAAAGAACCATCATTAAACTTTGAACCAATTAGTGCAAACCATTATTACTTCAAGAAGCTTCATTTGGCCATCACTGCTCCCTTCGGGGAGACAGTCAACCTCTGCTGCCACCTGCTGTTGACTGTTGTCATCCAACATGCCTCTTAGCATGCATTGCAGCGCTACAGATGCAAATAACTATCAAAAATCATGTTCTGTGCTAAATATTTCTTCAGTTACTGTTCCAATTGTTTCCTCAATTGCTAGTTATGGTATTTTCTAACACTTTATTTGACAGTGGTGCCATAAGACTGTCATTACACAATCATAATTATGACATGTCTCTGTCCTGAGCATTCATGAATGCTTATAACAGATGTCATTAAGTGTTATCCGGCAAATGATCTCACTTTTGAATGGATGCAAAAGATCCAAGATGGACAAAAAATGAGTTAGTGACATAATTTGCCAAATGACATTTAATGACATAAACATTCAGTAATGTCCATGATAGTGTCATGTCATAATTTTGATGATCTTATGACACCGCTGTCATATAACAGTAACACAAACATTGACTTTTTTATATCCAAAGGAAATAAGTAGCCTAACATACAATGCTGGCCAAAAGTATTGGCACCCCTGCAATTCTCTCAGATAATGCTCAATTTCTCCCTGAAAATGATTGCTTTGGTATTAATATCTTCATTTATTTTGCTTGCAATGAAAAAAACCCAAAAGAGAATGGGGGGATCAGTATCATTTTACACAAAACTTCATAAATGGGCTGGACAAATGTATTGGCACCCTTTGAAAAATCATGTGATGCTGCTCTAATTTGTGTAATTAACAGCACCTGTTACCCACCTGTGGCACATAACAGGTGGTGGCAATAACTAAATCACACTTGCAGCCAGTTAAAAGGGATTAGAGTTGACCCAACCTCTGCCCTGTGTCCTTGTGTGTACCACATTGAGCATGGAGAAAAGAAAGAAGACCAAAGAACTGTCTAAGGACTTGAGAAGCAAAACTGTGAGGAAGCATGGGCAATCTCAAGGCTACAAGTCCATCTCCAAAGACCTGAATGTTCCTGTGTCTACCGTGCGCAGGGCCATAAATGTAAAGCCCATGGCACTGTGGCTAACCTCCCTAGATGTGGATATAAAACAAAAATTGACAAGAGATTTCAATGAAAGATTGTGCGGCTGGTAGATGAAGAACCTCGACTAACATCCAAACAAGTACAAGCTGTCCTGCAGTCTGAGGGTACAACAGTGTCGACCCGTACTATCTGTCGGCATCTGAATGAAAAGGGACTCTATGGTGGGATACCCAGGAAAAACCCACTTCTGACCCAGAGACATGAATACGCCAGCCTGGAGTTTACCAAAACTTACCTGAAAAAGACAAAAACCTTTTGGAATGATGTTCTCTGGTCAGATTAGACAAAAGTAAAGCTTTTTGGGAAAAGGCATCAACATAGATTAGAGGGGAATAAAATTAGGCCTTCAAAGAAAAAAACACGGTCCCCACAGTCAAACATGGCGGCGGTTCAGTGATGTTTTGGGGTTGCTTTGCTACCTTTGGCACTGGACTACTTGACCGTGTGCATGGCATTATGAAGTCTGAAGACTACCAACAAATTTTGCAGCATACTGTAGGGCCCAGTGTGAGAAAGCTGGGTCTCCCTCAGAGGTCATGGGTCTTCCAGCAGGACAATGACCCAAAACACACTTCAAAATGCACTAGAAAATGGTTTGAGAGAAAGCACTGGAGACTTCTAAAGTGGCCAGCAATGAGTCCAGATCTGAATCCTATAGAACACCTGTGTAGAGATCTGAAAATGGCAGCTCTAAAATTCCAGCAGAGCATTGTAAGAAACTCACTGATGGATACCGGAAGCGGTTGTTCGCAGTTATGTTGTCGAAAGGTTGTGCTACCAAGTATTAGGCTGAGGGTGCCAATACTTTTGTCCGGCCCATTTTTGGAGTTTGGGGTAAAATGATAATGATTTAAATTTTTTTTCATTGTTTTTTTTTTTTTTTTTTTCATTGCAAGCAAAATAAATGAAGATATTACTACCAAAGCAATCATTTTCAAGGAGAAATTGAGCATTATCTGACAGAATTGCAGGGCTGCCAATACTTTTGGCCAGCATTGTAAGTCCAAAGTGCACATAAACTATAGTGCCAAATGTATCACATTCAAGACAAGCATTTCTGGACCTCTAATGCTTAATTTATCATTTGTAGGGCTGTCAAACGATTCGAATTTTTAATCGAGTTAATCACAGCTTAAAAATGAATTAATCGTAATTAATCGCAATTCAAATCATCTCTAAAGTATGCCATATTTTTCTGTAAATTATTGTTGGAATGGAAAGACACAAGACGGACATAAACATTCAACATACTGTACATAAGTACTGTATTTGTTTATTATAACAATAAATCCACAAGATGGCATTAACATTATTAACATTCTTTCTGTTAAACGGATCCACGGATAGAAAGACCTGTAGTCCTTTAAAGATAAATATGAGTACAAGTTATAGTAATTTTATATTAAAACCCCTCTTAATTTTTTCGTTTTAATAAAATTTGTCAAATTATCAATCAAGAAATAAACTAATAGCTCGCCATTGTTGACGTCGCCGAGCGGGACGTCACATGGGCTCCCTGCCGTTCTTCCACAGTGTCTTTAACTACGTAAGGTAGTGATTGAAATACACCACAAGGTGTCAATGGCTAGTTTTAAATAGAGATCTAGCCAACGAGTGCATTTTGCCCCTCGACTGATGCCGTAGTATCCGGGTTCATTGTACCTTACGTTCATTTGAGTGTTGACAACACAACGTACGAGAACTGATAGTTTGTATATTGTGACTAAATATTGCCATCCAGTGTATTTGTTGAGCGAAACGAAATGTTTGAATAGAGTTTGACCAAAGTATGAGTCAGTTTTATGTGTATTTTTCATAGCTATTTTGATTGGGAATGCCAGTTCTCTTTGAATTGAGCGCTTTTCTTTTTGTGAACATTATTTTTTTTGAGAGATAGGAATATTATTTTTGTGGTGCTTTCACTAAATGATACTGTAGCGACTTAACTGTTCCGCCCAAATGCATGATGGGAAGTTGGACAACCATGGCTGTCAGTGGTGGCTGCAAATGGTATAAGTTCTGCGTTGTGTTCAATAATTTCTCTCAAGATAATCTCCTGACATTCTTCCCCACGTTGCTCGCCACAGTAGTTATGTTTATTGTGAAAGAGTTGCCAAAGCTTATGCCAATAAACAGCGCGGTCCAATGAACGCCTCTGTCCACTCGCATTCCTCTGCCTCTTAACTCTCAACATGTAAAAAAACGACGTCATAGTAATCTGTTTGAGGCAATGCATGAGCAGGTCATTCTGCGCATGCATCAAATGCGTCAAATATTTTAATGTGATTAATTAAAAAAAAAAAAAAAAATTAATTACCACCCGTTAACGCGATAAATTTCACAGCACTAATAATTTGTGTTACAAATTAGAGAATATATATATATATATATATATATATATATATATATATATATATTCAAATTAATTTTAAAGAAAAGTTCAATTTTTTTATTACGTTTAAGGATCACATAAAGCTTTCAAATTTAGAAAAAAAAAATCTGAATTTCCTGTTCATTATTTCTGGGGTATTATAGGATTTTAAAATGTTCTGAACCTCCCCATCAGAGAAAATAAGTCTCTTCAACTCTTTCCTATCTGTTAAAGATCTGATCAATTTTCCGTTGCATTGCCCCCTTTTTTTTTTTTTTAATCACATTAATTCAACAAGCTTGTTATTTTTTTGTCCCAGAAAACATGTGCATTTGAAGCAGTCAGAGCTAACTATCCATGCTGATCACATGTCAATATGTTAGCCAAGTGAACCGACAACTGGAGTCCCAGCCAGGGAGGATGGTTAACTGAGTGCATGCACACATCGACACGACACATCAGACACACGCTGGGAGAACTCCGTGCTGTCCGTGGAATAATAGTTGGAAACGGACGACACTACACAAGCACTTTATTGTGCTTGTTGTTATCACTTGTGTATGTAAATCTGACGTTAGTAGATTGTTTTCTTGTTGGAGATGCCTATGTGGCAGACAGGCAGGTTGTTTTTAGCATGGGGGTTTTGACAGTTGCTGTCATATTTTCGAGATCAAAGCACCGTTCCACCCCGTCCCGGCGCTAAATTTCTTGCCGGAATGCAGTTCCGGCCCGTTCCGGCCCACTTTCACCCCTGCTCATCAGTGTATAAATTATAGTATGTGAATGTTAGATGTTTTATCTAATCAGATTTCAACTTCTCCATCTTGTTGAGCAGGCTGCCATTTAATAATACTGTAAATCAAGACATGACTTCCAAATAGCATCTGTTACCACCACAGCATCAGACTCCTACGCTTATGTGGAGATATCCCACATAGACTAAAACACATACTGCTTAGTGTATTCTAACAGTGGTATCCTGACGCACAGTGCTTTTAGTTTTTGAATGTGCGCCTTGTCAAAGAGCCTGCACTTCTTTCATACAGGTTAAATTTCAATATCAAAAGCTGTTTGAGCCTTGCTGTGTCAGTGCAATGCTATTATCTCATATCGCTACTTTGTAGTGTGGCACAATTCAGATGCTGCTGCTTTCATGGGCTTGTTTCACAATATATTTACATTGCTTGTATGTGGGAAGCATCAGAATCCAAATACAGCCTTAGACTTTCTTCCAGGCTGATACATAAAGCTGGCAACATACTATGTGCGTCTGTCCGAGTGCGCGTTCGGTGTCATTCATCACCTGCACTCCCCCACTCCTAACCAGAAGGAGCCCAAATTTTGCAGCAGCCTGACTTATGTTCCTTTAGAAGGGGACAGTTTTGACAAATGACAAGGAGGTGCTTGGTAAGCAAACTCCCTGCTCATAAATATCCAACAGCAGCAAAGACTGGACTTTATTGACTTAGCTGTGTCCCCTGCTGGAGGCAATGGGAACAGTTGATATAGTGCACTGGCCTGTCATCTGTAGCGTCTGATTGTATAATGTGAACGTCAGAATGTTTAATGCGAAACCACAGTTCAAGGCTTTGATGAGAGAAAAGATGCTATTGAAGCAGTGTTTTTGGCAGCCCTTTTAATTTTCATCTTAGTCTTCGTCTTTTGGATGATAGCACTTATTCGTCTTGGTCATATTTCAGTCATCTCAAAATGTGTTTGTCTTCGTCTAGTTTTTGTTGACGAAAACTCAAGAATAATTTTGTCAAGTTTTAGTCGAAGTTTTACTAAAAATGTTTCTGTCTGTAAAATGAAAAAAGAAATCCCTCCAAAATAAATAAATAAATTACGGCTGTCAAAATTATCGCGTTATTGGGCGGTAATTAATTTTTTAAATTAATCACGTTAAAATATTTGACGCATTTAACGCACATGCCCCGCTCAAACAGATTAAAATGACAGCGCAGTGTCATGTCCATTTGTTACTTGGGTTTTTTGGTGTTTTGTCGCCCTCTGCTGGCGCTTGGTGCGACTGATTTTATGGGTTTCAGCACGATGAGCATTGTGTAATTATTGACATCAACAATGGCGAGTTACTAATTTTTTGTTTGAAAATGTAACACATTTTATTAAAACTAAACAGTAAGGGGTTTTGATATAAAATTTCTATAACTTGTACTAACATTTATCTTTTAAGAACTACAAGCTTTAACAGAATGTTAATAATGTTAATGCCATTTTGTTGATTTATTGTTATAATAAACAAATACAGTACTTATGTACAGTATGTTGAATGTATATACGGTATCCGTCTTGTGTCTTATCTTTCCATTCCAACAATAATTTACAGAAAAATATGGCATATTTTATAGGTGGTTTGAAATTCAAATAACTACGATTAATTCATTTTTAAGCTGTGATTAACTTGATTAAAAATTTTAATCGTTTGACAGCTCTAAAATAAATACAGAAATAAATAAACAAATAAAGGTTCCCAACTATTTCGAATTACCATTAACGGATGAGCACACATTGTAGTGTCTACAAGGACAACGCGATAACACACTTAACATAATCAATCGGAATGGTATCGTTTCTCGTATTTACTGTTTGACTGTTTGTATTACTCTAACACACCCAATATAACATAAATAGCACTTATACCACAGTTTAAGGAAAACAAGCAGAATAAAGGGCATAAGAGATAAACAACGCCTTCTTATCACAGAAACCCAGCGTGTGCGTCATGCAACTGATTCACCAACTCTCGCAATCAGTTCTCCCAGACAGTCCAGAACAAATGGCGGGACGCCCTGTGCCAACACAAAGAAAAGAAACGCCCGATATCCAACTGATAACACGACTGACAAGATTTCAAAAGCCCCTTTGCCGCTGAGGTGGCAAAATCCACAACCCTCGTTGCCCGGACAACTGTAACTCCCGAATCATCATGTCCAATCCACAGACAATAATCCCAAATACACCCTTCTTCCTGCCCATGGCCCGTCCCGCGAGAGCCTTCAAAAGACTGAATGTTTACCAAAGCGTTGTCATTTTTCTTGGGAAGCTTTTGTTGACTTCTGATATGGTGACCTTGGAACGAGTTTGCCTCCTCGCCTGAGTGTTTCTTTTTTGCCTTGCCGTATTGATCGCTGTCAACTTGTTCTCAGTGAGCCTTCTTTAAACCTTTCAAAATGGAATCAGGGTGAATGCGCGGAGTTTGGCCTTCTGGCCGGATTGCCGGGGTCCTGCCGGCCCGGTCCGTTGGAGCTGCGCTAGCGCGGATCCGGCGGTTCGGCTGGCGCGATTCCGGCGATCTGGCTAGAAGATCAGATTCCTTCATAACCCGAACACAAATGCTATGCTAACGCTACGAGTTTCGTATAGTGTGTGATGCTCACTCGACACACACCTTTATAGGTTAAAGCAACATGCATATTCTCTCTTGCCAAGAGATAACAAATCTTACCGTGTGTGTCCCAAAACAAGCAATAGGGAGACTGGAGAGGACAATGCAGGCAAACTACACATAGAATGTCACACATTGTGAACATTTGACGGAAACTATGGCACATTTTCGACTTGTTCTTGTCTTGTCAGATGAAAACTGGCATTAGTATCATTATGTTTTAGTCTCCCAAAACACGTTTTTAGCTAGTTATCGATTCGTCATCCTCATGAAAAAAATTGTTCGTTATAGTCATATATAGTCAAAAACAAAACTGTATTGAAGCTAAAGTTAGCTTTGTTGAGCTAATGTGAATTCATTAGCTAATATGAATATGTGTGAACATTTGAGAGTTTTTGGCTGGTCTGAAAGCGGAAAATTTGTCAAATATTGACTCCTGTTGGGTGTCTAAAACACGTGCTTAATAAAATATAATAAATATAATTCTAATACTAAGTAAAAGATAAGTGACTAAAACTAGACTAAAACCTCCTGAATGGTCAATTTGTCCCATAATCTCTCCAGCAAGGTTCTCCTTTACCCAGGTGTCGCTTCTGGACTGGTGTTATAAAGTACAGTGATCCCTCGCTACTTCGCACTTCAAACTTCGTGTGCTCAGTCCATCGCGGATTTTTTTTTTTTCATTTAAAAAATTTACAGGTGAGCTCTCCCAAATCGATCATGTAGTCTCCCTCTCCTTCCTGCTTTTCTTGGTCTGGTATTGCACTGGAGTTGCTTATTTAAGTTAATGATGATTGACAGACGTTAAGGTTTGATAATGCCAGAGACGCTAGGAAGCCGAAACTTCAAAGCACCGCATGTGTCAGTCATCGTTTAGCTTGTTAAACAGTTGCTGTGGCAACTCATTGTGTGTAAGTGAGCATCTTGAGCAGATTTCAGTGGACTCATTCAATGAAGCATTTAATAAAGACAAGCATTTTCTACTTTATTGTTTAAAAATAATTTGGTGGGACAGTAACATGTTTAAAACGTATTATAATTATTACATTTGAAGTGCTTCACACCATTTATCAAAATATATATACATAAAAGTTTTGTTTTTTGTTTTTTTTAATTTGGGGGGAAAAAGTGAAAAAAGCATGTTTTGTATGTATCTCTTTCCAATGCTAAATCTGAATAAATACATTGAACACACAAACAACTACTATTATGGGGGACGGGAAACTGATAAGCATATGCTTCATTCCATCCGCCTTTGTCTTCTTCTTCGGTTCCTTACATTTTGTAATTGTCAATGATTGTCAATGATACCGATGATGATGACAATAAAATTCCATTCCATTCCATTACACGACTTTGCGGTTTTTCACCTATCACGGCGGGTTCTGGTCCGCATTAACTGCAAAAAACAAGGGATCACTTTAGATATCTCACATTGTTTTTCCAACAAAATTCTTGCTATACATTAACAATTCGCACATCTTCCACTTTCCATTTCTGTTTTATATACGGTAGTCTGTATTCTCCAGCCTTGTTGACCTTGTAATCTTGTACAGTTTGAAGACAATATTACGACAGGTCTTGGACTCGAGGAAACTTGCAATTTCTTAAAATATCAGTGATTCACGTTCAGTCACATCCCTTGTTATATTTTGGTTAAAATAGTGCCTAACCTGTAGGTATCAGTAAAAATCAGTTTTTTTCCCAAACCTCAGGACTTCAAAACTCCAGAATACACCCTTTTGGGTAAATGAACAACAGGAAGTCAAGCCTTTAGTAATCCACTTTTTAAAGTTGCTGTTTGTTTGTTTGGTGTTAAACCTGTGTCATAAGCAAACCATCTTAACGTCCTCAATGAATTCCTAATTTTACATTTTTTCCAGACCTGTAGATACTGGTGAGTCATGTCTGCTGCAATGTTCAAGCCATACCACAATGTGTTATCTACCAACAGCGTTATCATTGGAATCCCTTCTTACATTCAATTTTTTTCCAGCCTGCTTTATATGTTGAGTAACCTAAACAGAATAGAGGTCAAAGCTGGGCTGCATAGAAATACAGGCTTTTACTTAGTTTTTTTTGTGAGTTTTTTCAATTTATTATAAAAGTTTCTTTCCGCTGAGATGATAAAGAGGATGATAAAGGTGTTGTCATTCCTATTAAGAGCATTTACCTTCCTAACTTCTGTCTGATCTACTAAAAAGTCCCATAATGTTAAATGTTAAACTGCTACATTATCTTTAATATGTTGAAGTGCTCCTTAATGGGGATCTAAATACTCCCCTAGGTACTCCTAGGTACACTGAAATGCTAAAAAATACCTAAATGCCTTTCTAAAAATAATCTAATAATGCCTTGATAAATTTCATTTGATTTAATCTAGAATGATGGGTGACCTGCAATTCAATTAGATTTGATAATTATTTTGACAATAATCGTAATGTAAAGAAATAACTAATTTGTCTTTCTATTTTTTATTATTGGTAACATTGCTTAAATCAACAATAGACGTTCTATGTAAATACAGTGGTATGAAAAGTATCTGAACTTTTTGGAATTTCTCACATTTCTGCATAAAATCACCATCAAATGTGATCTGATCTTTGTCAAAATCAAACCAATGAAAAAACTGTCTGCTTTAACTAAAACCACCCAAACATTTTTTAGGTTTTCATATTTTAATGAGGATAGTATGCAAACAATGACAGAAGGGGGAAAAATAAGTAAGTGAACCATCACATTTAATATTTTGTGGGCCCCCCCCCCTTTGGTAGCAATAACTTCAGCCATACGCTTCCTGTAGCTGCTGATCAGTCTGGCACATCGATCAGGTGTCACACCGTGGTGAGGTTTGTCTTGTCATGGTTATTTCCTGCTTTATTTTGAAAGTCTTTCCCTCCTTGTTGCAGAGCACTTGCCCTTCCTCATGTGCTCCTAATCACCAATTGGTTCCACCTGTTCCCCATTACCTTCTGTATGTATACAGTGGGGAGAACAAGTATTTGATACACTGCCAATATTGGCAGTGTATCAAATACTTGTTCTCCCCACTGTATATAGTCAGTCTCCTCTTTGTTTTGTGCCAGAGTGTCTTCGTCCGCTGACGTGTCACCCTAGCCTGCTGAAGTCCACAGCCTAAGTCACCACGAGAATCAATTCCTGAAGAATTTAGTAAGGCTTTTGAGTTTGTTTGCTATTTTGTTTTTTGATGGTAATTTTGCCTTCCTTGTGAAGTGAATTTTTGTTGGAGAACCTGCTTTCTGATTGTGAAGATTTTGTAAGCATTTCTGAGTTTGTTTGCTACTTTGTGTTTTTGATAACGTTTTTGCCTTCCTTGACGAAGTGAATTTTTGTTGAAGAACCTGCCTTGTTTGTTTTCTATGGAGGTAGATTTGTGTCTTTATTATTCAATCAAATAAAAAGTTGCTTCAATCAAAATATATAATTTCAATGGAATAAAACGTCACTTCAATAAAAAAAAAATGTGTTTGAATGCAAAAATAAATTTGAAATTCAAAAAAATAGATTTGAAAACTATTTTTCTTTGATTGAATTTTATTTTTTTGATTAAAGTCAAGTTTTTTTTGATTGAAACACCATTTTTGATTGAAGTCATGTAATTTTGCGTTTGGACCACATTTTGGCTAGGACATTTGTGTCTTTATTATTCAATCAAAAAATAAATTGCTTCAAAAGAAAAAAAATATATTTTCAAAAGAAAAATCACTTCAATCAAATTTTTTTAAAAAATCAATCATAGAAAAAAAGGTTTGAATGTGAAAAAATATTTGAGACTCAGAAATTCGCATTTGAACACTTTATTTTTCATTCAAACTGTTTTCTTTGATTGAAGCAATCCTTTTTGTGTTTCAGCCATATTAGGGGTAGGACATTTGTGTCAAAATCATTCAATCGCAATAAAAGTTGCTTTAATCAAAAAACTATTTTAAATCAAAGAAAAAAATCATTTGCAAAAACTTTTTTTTAAAATATATTTTTTATTTGAAATATATATTTTTTATTGAAGTGTCACTTTTTTTTGAAAAGCAAAAAGTTTTAAACTTTTTTTTTTTCAAAGTGGAAAAAGTTTTGAACACACTTTTTTTTTTTTTGAAGTGGAAAAAGTTTTGAAGGCACTTTTTTTCGATTGAATCATTTTGACACAAAGATTCAACTTCAACGCTAGTTCCGGTGTGTTTGATTGGCAGGTGGCTACGCCAATGACATAAAAGTATGAAGCAAGCATAATGGCCACCAGGCCTCCATCCAGCCATCGGAGTCTGTTGGAGTCTAAGCTGAATATAGGGCACCGGTACGGGCGTGTGACATCGGCATTTCACCGGAGTACCCGCAACGGTACGGTGCCCTGTCGTGGCACACTGGTCGGACCCCGATATCACCCCCCAGGCGCTGGCTGTCGAGTGGACGGCCCGCGAATGACACGGCACTCATTCAAAGCTGAAGCGATGGGGCTGCCGGCGTGGACGCCGGCAACTCGCCGGTAGTCCACTCGCTTACTGGGCAGGCTAGTGTCGGGCCACTCGCCGACCACTCCCGTACCGGCGCGTCGCGGACACTCCGGTTGGAACCAATTGCCAATCGTCACGTCAGGGCAGCGGGTGAAGTTCGCCGTGTTAAATCACATTAAGCAACAAGGTACCATACTCGGGTGAAATGCCGATGTCACACGCCCGCACCGGTGCCCTATATTCGGCTTAGACTCCAACAGACTCCGATGGCTGGATGGAGCCCTGGTGGCCATTATGCTTGCTTCATACTTTTATGTCATTGGCGTAGCCACCTGCCAATCAAACACAATGGAACTAGCGTTGAAGTTGAATCTTTGCGTCAAAATGATTCAATCGAAAAAAAGTGCCTTCAAAACTTTTTCCACTTCAAAAAAAAAAAAGTGTGTTCAAAACTTTTTCCACTTTGAAAAAAAAAAGAGTTTAAAACTTTTTGCTTTTCAAAAAAAAGTGACACTTCAATTAAAAAAAAATATATATTTCAAATAAAAAATATATTAAAAAAAAAAGTTTTTGCAAGTGATTTTTTTCTTTGATTAAAAAGTTTTTTGATTAAAGCAACTTTTATTGCGATTGAATGATTTTGACACAAATGTCCTACCCCTAATATGGCTGAAACACAAAAAGGATTGCTTCAATCAAAGAAAAAAGTTTGAATGAAAAATAAAGTGTTCAAATGCGAATTTCTGAGTCTCAAATATTTTTTCACATTCAAACCTTTTTTTCTACGATTGATTTTTTTTTAAAAAATTGATTGAAGTGGTTTTTCTTTTGAAAATATATATTTTTTTGTTTGAAGCAATTTATTTTTTGATTGAATAATAAAGACACAAATGTCCTAGCCAAAATGTGGTCCAAACGCAAAATTACATGACTTCAATCAAAAATGGTGTTTCAATCAAAAAAAACTTGACTTTAATCAAAAAAATAAAATTCAATCAAAGAAAAATAGTTTTCAAATATATTTTTTTGAGTTTCAAATTTATTTTTGCATTCAAACACATTTTTTTTATTGAAGTGACGTTTTCTTCCATTGAAATTATATATTTTGATTGAAGCAACTTTTTATTTGATCGAAGCAACTTTTTTTGGGATTGAATGATAAAGACACAAATCTACCTCCATAGTTTTCACCTTAAGTGAGACCGTTAAATAAATCCTTTTTGTTAACCAAGATAACTCTGCATTTGGGTCCTCCTTTGAGTCCAGTTCTGACATCAGGACTAATCTCGGCCCTTTCTTCTCTACAAAACTGCTGTGATTCAGTCAGATTCCTGGGATGTCTGGCATGAATCGCTGTCTTTACGTCATGCCGCAGCATCTCAATGGGATTTAAGTCTGGACTTTGACTTGGCCACTCCAGAACGTTTATTTTGTTCTTCTGAAACCATTCTGAAGATGATTTACTTCTGTCTTTTGGATCATTGTCTTGTTGCAGCATCCATCCTCTTTTTAGCCTCAACTGTCTGACAGAGGGCTTCAGGTTTTCCTGCAAAACATCCTGATAAACTTTGGAATTCATGCTTCCATTTACGATTGCAAGTTGTCCAGGCCCTGAGGTAGCAAAACAGCCCCAAATCATGATGCTCCCTCCACCATGCTTCACAGTGGGGATGAAGTGTTAATGTTGGTGAGCAGTTCCAATTTTCCTCCACACATGACGTTGTGTGTTACTCCCAAACAATTCAACTTTGGTTTCATCAGTCCACAAAATAGTTTGCCAAAACTTCTGTGGAGTGTCCAAGTGCCTTTTTGCTAACAATAAACGAGCATTTTTAAATTTTTTTTATTTTTTTAGACAGCAGTGGCTTCCTCCGTAAAGTCCTATCCTGAACATCATTTTTGGCCACAGTTTTACATATAGTTGATGTGGGCTCAGAGATATTGGACTGTGCCAGGGATTTCTCTAAGTCTTTAGCAAACACTCTAGGGTTCTTTTTTTTAACCTGAGTATTCTGCACTGAACTCTTGGCGTCATCTTTGGTGGACGGCCACTCCTTGGGAGAGAAGCAACAATGCCAAACTCTCTCCATTTGTAGACAACTTCTCTGACTGTCGATTGATGAACATCCAGACTTTTATAGATGTTTTTTTATCCTTTCCCAACTTTATACAAACAACAACAATCCTTGATCACAGGTCTTCAGACAGCTCTTTTGACCGAGCCATGATGCACATCAGACAATGCTTCTCATCAAGACATTTCAGTACCAGGTGTGTGTTTTATAGTGGGTAGGGCAGCTTTAAATCAGTCTTTGTGATTGGGCACACAAATGACTTAAACTGTTTGGTTAAAAATTGGTTTCAATTGCTCTATAAGTCTCCTTAGGCAGAGGGTTCACTTACTTATTTTCCCCCTTCTGTCGTTGTTTGCATGCTATTGTCATTAAAATATGAAAACCTATAAATGGGTGGTTTTAGGTAAAGCAGACACTATATTTTTATCTGTGTAATTTTGACAAAGATCAGATCACATTAGATGGTGATCTTATGCGAATATGTGAGAAATTCCAAAAGGTTCATATACTTTTTCATACCACTGTAAACTCTTCACATCCTTTCCCTCATTCAGCCCACATGCTCGTCTATCAAGCTGCCCCGCCACCATCTGCTGACAAATATCTTTACCAAGATTCTGATTTCATATGAGAAAATCAATCAATGCTGCCAGTGCAACCATCAAGATGCGTTTCATATACTACAGATTTCAGTCTGTAGTACTGTAGTTGTACTGTGTGACATACACGTCAGAAAATCGAGGCAGTGAGCACAAAATCTATTGATTTATTTTTATTGGTGTTGTTGTACAATATTAGTTTTGTTTCATTTCATTCGTCGTTTTTACCGCTGTTGCTGTTGTACGGAACCCCCCTGGTGCCAGTTGGGTACATTTTACTAATCTGTGGTACATTCTGTATTAATAAATTGTGCCAACAGTTTATTAATCTGTTTAGTTACAGATGAGTGAGATTGTACTCAACAGATTAATAAACAGTTTACACAATTGTGGATCCCATTAACAATTGTCCAAACTGTGGATACAGATTACTAATAGGTATGCGTGTACTGTTTACTAATCTATACCCACAGATTATTATTACTGTATGTACCTACCCAGTTAGCAAAATATAACTGCAGCGGACTTGGGCCAAATGTACAGCAAATTTCGGCCGTATTTCGTAAAATGGATCCACCCCAGTGTCTTTTTGAACCATCGTCCAAACTCAGTAGGGAGTCACTTGCCGGATCAACAACCAGTTTTGGGCCAGAACTGGTCCAAAGCAGCAGACATTACATTAATGTATGGCCCGGATGTGGCACATGTTACCCAATCTGGGCCAGCTTTGTATCAAAACCGTTTTTTTTTTTTTTTTTTGGGGGGGGGGTTCATTTTTTATGTATCATACTGTAATATGTTTATATTGAAAATTAAATCAGTCTATTAAAAGCAACAATAACACTTCTTTTTCATGCCATTTATTAATGCTAACATATTAATGCACCATAATAATACATTGTCCTTTCACAAGATATATTAATTGGAACAAGCAACTCCACGATGACCATTTTTTAGACTGTAATCAACATATTGTATTGATTTGCTATTGTATTAGCTTAACGGGGGTCCGAAGCACAGAGACAGAGGCAAACTGGTAGTGGTAACAAGAGTTCATTGACGATGAGAGGGCGTGGCAGATAGTGTCCGAAAAATCCGGTGGGCAGTTTGGTGATAGAACGGGTGAACGGGCAGGCAGGCGTTCTGGCAGGCAAGCAGTACAGGATCTAGGGGGGAAAAAAACAGAGCTCAGTATCAGGATTACAAGATTCTTTGTTAGCTGAAAGTCACATTGGTGAGTTGACCTGGCGATGACGTGAGGCCAAGGACCGATTTAAGTAAGATGCTGACGATGATCAACAGCACCTGGTCCCAGGCTCACCCATCTGTGCAAACAAGGCAGTGACACTAATACACAAAGACGAGGAGAGGCTCAGTTTGAATAATAGTATTCAAACATTGAAACATTTACAACAACACAGAGAAAATGATTTCTCCCTCCATATGTTATTATGCAACAAATTTTGAGTAACTTAACTTGCAGACATGACAGATAACTTAAATACACCGGCCATTTTATTAACGCTCGATTGGACAGTGTTGTTAAACTTACTTTAAAAAAGTAATTAATTACAGTTACAAATTACTTCTCCCAAAAAGTGATTGCGTTACTAATTCAGTTAGCTGAATGTAAGAGTAATTAGTTACTTGGAAATGTAAGTGATGTTACTTTTCTTTTTTTTTTTTTTTCATTCAAAAAAAACAACAACAACATGCTATGTTTTGTACCCTTTGCTATGTTTGGAAGTCATTTAATCTTGTAAATCAACCGTTAAAGTTGTTAAAATTGCTCCGGTTATTACATTAGTTCTCTTCTGTCTGCTTTCGACATGTGAAAGTTTTAAAACTGTTTTATCATTTAAATATGGATTCAAGTCAAGATTTTGCTGATTTAGCAGTATTTTTAGATAAAAAGTTACTTAGGTCTGCTAGGAAGGTTCTCTACAACAGAGCCTTCATGATAAGTCTACTGCTTTAAGATGGCGGCTGTTTACTAACGCCGGCAAGTCTGTCATTTCGCATCTAGGTCTATATACATGTAATATTTAGCATCGTACCGTAGCATCATGTGGGGGTACTTTGTAGGCTATCGGCTACAATCAGGTATTATTGGAGCCACCTAGCATCGCGTTTGCAATGGCGTCACAACCTTCTTCCTTCCTCCCCACTCCTGCTCTGCTCTCTCGTCTCCGTGAGTCCGTCTGACTTTTCTTGCGTCATTCAACTAACGTAGTAACCCGTAGTAACGCATGCCTTTAAATCGTCAATAACGGTAACGGCGTTGCCAAGATGAGAAAAGTAATTAGATTACTCACTACTGAAAAAAATAACGCAGTTATAATCTAACGCTGTTATTAACGACACTGCGATTGGATAACTTGTTTAGCAGTCCAGAAGTGACTTCAAAACGCTATTATGACCTTGAATAAAGCACTTACCATATACATTTCCGTACGGCGAAATGACGTTTCCTGAATCCTGCGTGTTGTCCTGTTTAGTGTCGGGTGCCCGCTGTTGTGACGTCACATGCCGACCGTTAAATTTCTGATTTTGAACACATTCGGTCTGCGCAGTACACCCCGGAACAATGCGTAACGTATCATTTGGACTGTCAGATTGATGATCCGGGCCGCATCAGGCGCACTGACGTTCAGCGAGCGTGATTGCTACGTGAATATGACGAGCACAGATCCGGCACTGGATCCGGCACGGAGTCACCTGCTATTGGGGTACATGTTATTTGTCTGTGGATACAGATTACTAAACTGTCAGTACAGATTACAGATGAAAAATATATTTTAGGGCTGTCAAAATTATCGCGTTAACGGGCGTTAAATTTTTAATTAATCACGTTAAAATATTTGACGCAATTAACGCACATGCCCCGCTCAGATTAAAATGACAGCAGTGTAATGTCCGCTTGTGACTTGTTTTTTGGTGTTTGGCGCCCTCTGCTGGCGCTTGGATCCAAATGATTTTATGGGTTTAAGCACAATGAGTGAGCATGGTGTAATTATTGACATCAACAATGGCGAGCTACTAGTTTATTTTTTGATTGAAATTTTTACAAATTTTAATAAAACGAAAACATTAATAGGGGTTTTAATATAAAATTTCTATAACTTGTACTAACATGTATCTTTTAAGAACTACAAGTCTTTCTCTCCATGGATCGTTTTAAGACAATGTTAATAATGTTAATGCCATCTTGTCAATTTATTGTTATAATAAAAAATTACAGTACTTATGTAAATATGTACCGTATGTTGAATGTATATATCTGTCTTGTGTCTTATCTTTCCATTCCAACAATAATTTACAGAAAAATATGGCATATTTTATAGATGGTTTGAATTGCGATGAATTACAATTAATTGATTTTTAAGCTGTAATTAACTCGATTAAAAATTTTAATCGTTTGACAGCCTTAATATATTTTTCTATTCTGGTACCAGAGGGACTACGTACCGCGGAGCCTCACTCCATAGTGTTTTAACCCTACGTGGCCATAGGTATCATGTTTGATACATGAATTTTGAGCAATGTGATATTTTTTCCCCTGAAAAAAAATATAATGTATTATACAAATATATATATATATTTTTTTTTAAATCCTAATCTAATATTTTAAGTTGTTTAAAGGCTCCAGGTTTGATGTTTTTTTAGTTTGCTGTCAATTATTTAAGGGTTTGGACTCGAAAGGGTTAATGCAGGGACAGATTTGGTTTTTCCCAAGTGTGTTTATTCTGAAAACTGTATTTTAGTAATGTTTCCATTGGTGTCTGATATAATTCTAGATGAAAGCAGTCGTATTTGTACAGTCATTAAATTATTTGAAAATGGTATAGAATTTATTTTTTTTTTTGCAACACAAAAAAATTTTTTTCAAAATGGGTTTCTAGGTTTATTCCTGGAGTAATTTGAGTGGATGATGCAGTACAGTGTCTAGTCACTAGAGAGAGCCATTTCATTTCCTTTGCCTGTTGTCTCTCCCATCTATTTTTTTTTTTTTTTTACTGTGTATAAAATTCATGCACACTAACAACATATGTTTGAAGAAACCATATAGTTGAGCAGTTAATTCAGTCGTTTCCTCAAGACACATTTTGTTGAATATTGGCACATTACTTGATTATATAATTGTTTATTAATTATTTAGTTTTTTTTTTTATTTTTTTTATTTTTTTTATCTGAGCTATTGATGGCAATAGACGTCCAATTCGTTTTAACTGGGACCACTGACAGCCATAAATCACTGCCAGCCTCTCGCAGTTAAAATGGATTGGACGTCTATCGCAGCCAATTGCAATGAGTTAAAGATTTTTCTACAAACTAATTTGAGTCCTATAAAAAAAAAGTATATTTTTTATGTCGTCATCATGGTGTGTTGTTTTTGAAAAAGAAAAAAAAGGGAAGAAACGTATTTCATTTTAAAATGAGGCAATAATGACAAAATGTTACACAAATGAATTGATATGAATAATTTCCTGATGTTCTGTGTGTATATCACAGAGGAATTACAAACTAGCACTTCATAAAAGTGCATTTCCCTCTCATATCTCCCACAGAGGATGCCACAGTAAATCGAGCAACCAACGCAGTTTGTTTGCGTACACCAACAAATTGTGGCGTCCCCACTGAGCATGCAATGTGGTGAAAAGCGGGGTAACGACATCCTTGCAAGCATCGTTAGTCCCATGGGCGTTGTATATAGGTTCCATGAAAATGTAGGGTTACGGCGGCAGATTCACGGGGCTGGGAATAGAGGGCATGTCAGTTGTGTTGCTAGGAAACGCAGGAGGACGACAACAGTGGGAAGCAGGATTCTGGGGTGGAAAACGGGCCAAAGATAGAAAAGGTTAAGAAACATGAAAATAAATACTGCAAACGAAAATTTTAGACAGAAATGAACCCAACTCAACATATTTTTTTTATCCCCGCAGACTCCCCAAAATATGCTGTTTATGACACACCCACTCTTATGCAAAGCTGCACATGCAAGGTCCTCTCATGTTCCAACCATTACCATCTCAATGAAGCTAAATATAGTCCAGACCCCCCACTCTCAGCCCCTTCACTTGGCCACATCAATAGGTCTGCCTTTATTGTCCGGCTTTGCTGGTGTGTTTGGCCAAGATTTGGCGTGTCATTGTCCAATTTTGGCCTAGTTTTGGTGGAACTTTTGAATGGTTGGAAAACTGCCTCAAATTAACAGATACTGACATTTTACAGATGGCTCATGTTAAAAATATCACCTGTTGTGATAAACATTGGCAACTACTTTTAGCAGATGATGCTGTTTATTCTCTTTTTAGTGTAGTAATCACTGTAGTAATTTAATTTGGATCAGTTGGGGAAAAATTTAATGGCTGGTTTTGGAGTAATACCCATATGGTGTCTGTCTGCGTTAGCTAAAATAGTTTTTTTGTTTGTTTGTTTGTTTGTTTCGCAATAATAAATATTAGTTCTAGAAATCTTTTAATTATTTTTAGACAAAATCTCCTCAAATGTATTTTCAATAGCGTACCGCACTTAACACATCACCTTTGCTCATTAATATTCATGATGTTAGCAACTGTTGCTAGGGGGGCCAAACTTGCATTTGTCCCTCATGCTAGATGCATGTAAATATTGTACGAACGAGAGGTTTACATAGCTAAACCTACCAATGCTGTCTGAAAATGATGTCCCCGGTGCCAAATTCACTGGTAAAGATGTGGAAGAACATACAAATGTTTAGTTAAAGAGATGGCTTGAGTGCGAGAGCTGAAAATGATGGGAAAAAGTCCCGACCTGATTCATAGGTAGCTTTTTTATGGATACCTTTTTGTTGTGTGCGTTGCCATACGCCACTGACAATGACATTCTGTTTCAACAAACTATCCTTTACCACCATATGCCCCGTCTCTCTTATATATTATATCCTCTGGTCGTCTTACGTCTCTGACCGTTCTTGCTATTTTTGTGTAGCGATCGCAAATGCTACTCAGTGACAGCCAACGAACACTTTAAAATTTTTCATTAATAACAAAGCTTAATTCTATTAATTTGTTTACACTTTCCCCTTACATTTTGTTTCTTTACGACAGAAAAGGTAACAACAGTGGCAGTCAGATACCATTTGAATTTTTTTCAGGTCATTCATTGTCAGACAGAAGCAGACCAGCAAAACGCCACGCTAAAAAATAAGTAAAACATCAAAAATGCTTATCTCTTCGGGGCAGGCTGTGGCAGGCCATCTGTAGGACCATGGCCACCAACAAAAGGGGTAACACTTTAGAATAAGGGTCCCTTGATTAACATTAGTTCATGCATTTTTAGACAATAACTAATGTTTAAGTAACATTACAATAGTTAATATAATTGCTTATCTAACATTTATTAATATATTAATTAACATGAGTTAATGCATAACCAGACAGTTACTAATAGTTTGGTAAAATTAGAAATATATATATATAGGCCTATATAGGGTTAGGGTTTAAGGTTAGGGTTTGTTAACTTAAGCATTTATAATTTCTTAGTTAAGGGACATATGTGCTACACTTTACAAAAAGGGTCCAAAAAGCATTCAGTAATGGTTAATAAAGGTTAATGGGGGGGGGGGGGGGGGGGGGGAACTTTAGCATTTGTAATTTCTTAGTTAAGGGACACGTGCTACACTTTACAAAAAAGTCCAAAAAGCATTCAGTAATGGTTATTAAAGGTCGGGGGGTGGAGGGGGGGGGGACTAAAGCATTGATATTTTTTTTAGTTAAGGGACACATGTGCTACACTTTACAACAAGGGTCCAAAAACATTCAGTAATGTTTAATTAAGGTTAAGTAATACTTATGAGGTACGTTCACGTGAAATAATACCATACTTAAGGTTAGGTTAGCAGCACCCAAGGACTCACAGAGCAATGTTTCTCATTTTAAAATAACATTATCCCTTACTAGTACCAGTATACAATAATAACTTTTTATTAATGCACTAATGTATGTGTGAATTAATGTTAAGTAATGTCTTATTATTATTATAATAACTAACGTTAATTTACTAGTATTACTAAATTTTTAATAAGGGATTATATGAATTATTGTAATGTTACTTAAAAATTATTGTCTTGAAATGCATGAACTTATGCATTAACTCATGTTAATATATTAATAAATGTTGGATAAGGGATTAAATGAATTATTGTCATGTTACTTAAACATATTGTCTAAAAATGCATTAACTAATGTTAAATAAGGGACCCTTATTGTACAGTGTTACCACAAAATGTTTACTGCATATGAAGGTGAATGGCCTCACCTTGCTGGCGTTAAACTGGTCTTTTGGATGTCCGCACAAGTTGATCCATTGTTCACATTTTTTTCTTTTGAGTTTTTGGCTTCGGGAAACGTATGAAGAAAACATCCTTCATATGTTGTAATGTCTAGAGTTGTTTCCACAAGTTCCATAGCAGCAGTGTTTACTCGGCATGTTCTTTTTTGAAAGATTACGGTCAGAAAACAAGCAGTACTAGCATGGGTTGTATGCGAGCGTGCTTCTACGTTGACCCCTTTCCGGTTTTCGATGGTGATGTCACGCAGCCTTGCAGTTTAAAAATAACATTCGTGTGGTACGCTAGTCCAAATGAATTCTTAAGCCGGTTGAACCTATGCTGTAAAAAAATCATAGTCATGCTAACTAAAGAATCTCAGTTTTCTTAAGTAACATTTTATTCAGAGTATTCCTTATTATATGCAGCTAATATTGCATGATGGAGTACGTGGGTCGTCACTCCCGATGCCTTCAAAAAAGTGCGTTGGCAACTAACTGTCAGCCTGTGTGGCGCTTGGCTGCCACAATGGCAG
This sequence comes from Corythoichthys intestinalis, assembly GCF_030265065.1. Lineage (NCBI taxonomy): Eukaryota > Metazoa > Chordata > Actinopteri > Syngnathiformes > Syngnathidae > Corythoichthys > Corythoichthys intestinalis. The sequence continues at coordinate 36,404,173 of NC_080401.1, forward strand.
TGCAGGTTTGATCCTTGGTAGAGGTGAAATGTGACAGGTACTGTATACTTAAACTGTCTAATTTACTTAAAATGTTGAGTTTAAACTACTAAAAGGTCTTATGAGTTGTTGACCATGTTTTAATTAAATTTTTACTAGTTTTAAATGTAGAAAAACAAATTCTTAATACTCAAATCTCTGTTATTTACTATTTCAGTTATTCCATCCAATACAATTCTTTGGAACGTCCACATTTTTTCATCAAATCTGCTTGTGACATTCATTCATCCATAAAACCCTAATTCTGGGGTGCCCATTACGAGCAACATGACGTCATATGTTGCTCACACAACATAATTAACTATGTGCATTAAAAAAAAACAAAAAAACTTTTTTTTTTAATTTCTATTAGCGTTGTCACGAATATGTATATTTGCCCCCGAGTTTGAGTACGGGTGACTTTATTTTCAGGATCTGTCAATGCCGATTACCCATCTGATACCTTGGCAATTTATCCATTTATTTAATAATTTTTTACGAAACATTTTTTTTTGTTTTTGTTACGGTCCGCGCCTGCAGAATACAAGATAGGGCCCAAGAGCAGACAACAATTGGGGTGATGTGTACAAGGGTTTATTACCCGTAATACAAACAAAACAAATACGCGATCGCAGAAAAGGGGGAATAACAAAAAAGGGTCTGTGAAAAGAGGTCGACGGGGATCAAATATCATTAAACTAAGCAGTGGGCAGAGAGCCAATAACAAAAAAAAAGAACACAATACCTGCACAAGGTAGAGGAATCATGAAACAAAAAACAGCTGACGAACAATCTAGCAAAATAAAATGAGCCTCAAAAGTACAAGTGTTGACTGGCGATCAGCAAGTTAATATCTCGGCACCCTTGCTTGGGTTGCCTGCGTTTTAAATACGCACCTGAAGAGAATTGGATGCACCTGCGTCCAGGGAACACCGTCCACACTCCGAAATGAGAAAATTGACATGCAGCCGAATGTGACTCTTTTGACAATATCCATGTCCATCTTGATTATGTTGTTGCTTTGTTGCAATTAAAAAAAAAATCTTAAAAACACAATCTTTTTCCTCTTCATTCCGATCTCCTGAAAATGTTGCGTAGTACAAAACATACATTTTGTTTTGTACCACTGCCATTGATGGTAATAGACAGTGTTGTTAATTACAGTTACAAATTTCTTCTCCCAAAAAGTAATTGCGTTAGTAACTCAGTTACCTAAATGTGAGAGTAATTAGTTACTTGGCAAAGCAACTGGTGATAATTTTCTTTCTTTCTTTCGAGAAAAAAACAACAGCAGGTCACACAATGTGAAGTTTAAAGGGTTTTGGGGACAATTGGCCCGAGCCCAATTATTTACCCTAAACTAGACATAGGGGTATTGCGGGTATTGCAATAACTAGATAGTAACCTTTGCTATGTGTGGAAGTCATTTAATGTTGTGAATCAACCGTTCAAGTTGTTAAAATTGCTCCCGTTATTGCATTAGTTCCCTTCTGTCTACTTTCGACATGTGTGAGTTTTAAAACTGTTTCATCATTTAAAAATAGACTTAAGTCAAGATTTTGCCTATTTGGGAGCATTTTAGATAAAACACATAGGTTCGCTAGGAAGTTTCTCTACAACAGAGCCTTTCTGAAAGGTCTACTGCTTTAAAATGGCGGTTGTTTACTAAGGCATCTAGTTCTTTATACATGTTGCTAATGCCGCCGTGTCTGTCATTTCCATCTAGTTCTATGTTATGTGATATCTACCGTAGCATCATTTGGGCGTAGTTTGTAGGCTATCGGTTAGTCATTTACTTAGTTACTTACTTACTTATTTAGTACATTTTTGGAGCCACCTAGCATCAAATTTGCAATGCAGTCACAACTCCCTTGCCTCCTCCCCACTCCTGCTCTGCTCTCTCGTCTCTGTGAGTACGTCTCTCTCAGACTTTTCTCGCGTCATTCAACCAACATAATAACACATGGTAACGTACGCCTTTGCCGCCTCAGTAACTGTAACGGCGTTGCCAAGATGAGAAAAGTAATTAATTAGATTACTCACTACTGAAAAAAATAACGCCGTTAGTAACACTGTTACTGTATATTCTAACGCCGTTACTAACAACACTGGTAATAGACGTCCAGTCCATTTTGACTGGGAGGTTTGGCAGCTGTTGTTTGATCAGACAGCGAGTTATGACTTAAAAATAAACAAATGTATTTTAAAAATCCAGATCCTTCTTCTAAAAAGGTGATCAGACCTGGTTTCCGATCAATGGATCTTTGACATCCCTAGTTTCTATCATTTTAATCACTTGCTGTAGTATTTCATTGCACCTTTAAAATGATTTCCTATATGCTATGAAACTGGTTAACTTGATATTTCAAATACAACCAAAACTTTTTTGAAACTGTGTACGAAAATGTTTCAGTAAGTACATGTTTTCATATTGGCAACAAAATACAAGGTCTATCCGAAGGATCTATGAAAAAGTCAGGTATGGGTGTTTTTAGGTTAAATTAAATAAAATAGTCATCAAACTCATAAGAATAAAAAGACTCTGGATCAAATAACAATACAATTTTTATATATCAAAATAAAAAGTACACCGTATGACGGAATTTCTTTTTGCTATTTGTCAGTTTTCATATTTTTGTAAGAATAATATTTACAGGACAAGGCGGAAAAAAGCACCTGAACCCTTGGATTTAAAAGTGGGTTGACAAAACACCGTGTTTCTTTAATTTGGGAGGATTCCAGATTGGAAATACAAATTTCAAAGACAATCTGCGTCAGAGGAGCAGGTGCACACACACAAAATAATTCAATCGCGTATTTTTTGGAGATTTACAGCGACAAGAAGAGCTTGATCTTGTAATAAGCGAAACCAATATCTGAGTGAGCAAAACAATGAATGGCAGACATGCCGTCCTGATTCATTGCCACACTACTTCAACCTCAAGTGGAGTTTTAGTGGCGTCTTCGCACCAAAATGATCAAGTCACACAGGTTACTTGCCTGCATGGAATGGCAAAATCATTGAAGTGAAGATTAAAATGCTGCATTGTCAAGCTTCTCAATCGACAATAGATAAACATAATTTCTTTTAGTTTTTTTTTTTTTTTTTTTCAGAAAGTACTCAGAAAACTAATTCCTAGACGTCCAATTCATTTAAATTGGGAGGACTGCCTGCGAATGCTATGTTTTAGTGAGCACGCGAGAGCATAATTAAAGACGCCATGATTTTAACGAGATATTATCGCATATTTACCTCTTTTCGATCCAAAAACTAAATGTAACGTATCACAGATTGTCAAGACACATCTTTGAATGGCCACAGCTGGATTTTGGGGAAATTTTATGGGTGAAACATGGTAATATAGCAAGGGTCGCAATGCAGAAATCGCAGACATCAAGGGGTAATCGAGATTTTCACTTTCAACACGTTTTACTCCCAATTTTTCTTTGTTTGGATCGATTTTTTTATCATCTAAAATATTGGGGGAAATGTGACAGTAACGAAAAAAATACAATCAAGCGATAGTTATGAGGTAGGTATCCGTGACTTTTTTACAGACGCCAATTTTTTCATTGTGACCTAATTTGTTTAAAAGTTTAAAATACGCGAGTGAATAATTTTTTTTAAGTCGTTTTCTTTTTTAAACTAAATATTAGACCTCAATTAATGATTCTAAGCTAAAAGTGACAGACATTTCGAATAATAAAGATTAAATAAAGAATAAAGATACTTACCTTCTTTTTATGGCTAGGTTGAAACAAAAGCGGTTGTGCGACGTCTGTAAACGGGGGTTTCCAGGGTAAAACGGACAAATTAAAAATAGTTTGTGGGCTTAATGCGCCATGAATCTGCTATTACAGCATACAGACATACTGTTCTATCAAACACAACAGTTCTTTTGGCTTAAAATCTAGCCGTTTAGTTTAAAGAGGGTTGCAAGAGCAGAAACTGCTTTTTCAACCTTTTCTGTGTTTTCCGCCATCTGTATAATATCTTTTTATACTGAAATTAATAGTTGCATGATAGATTAAAGTTAAATAAATCATTTAATATAGCACCATTTTAAATAACTGGCTTATTTCACACGCTTTAAACCTTTCTTCCACTGAAAAATCAAATGTTCAATTTTTCCAATGCACTTTTCATAGCAACAATAAAATACGTTACGCAATCTTCTACAGTTTTCGCTCCACACAGCATAGAAACTCTCGCCGATAACTGTGCCAGGAGTTTGAATGAAATTTGCAATGATTTAAACAGTGGCGACCACTTCAAGGTGTCCTTCTTCTACTCCAAAGTCGTTTGGAATAGGCTTCAACACACCAGCTCGGATAAGCGCTATAGAAAAACGATGGATAAGTGGTGATAAATCCATCCATCCAATAAAATCTACTGCACATCATGTCCCTGCTTCTACATACACCTTGAAGGACATCTGAACATTGCTTTATATGTGAGTTAAAAAGAATGGGGTTCTTCTTCTTGAGGGTGGTCACCTGAGATCCAACACAGCAGATCAACGATTACCATATTTTAATATTAGGTGCATATACTGTGGGGCGCGCCACATTATAAGACGCAGTAGTAGTAGTAGTCGTAGTAGGATTGTACACTGATCCCTCGCTACTTCGTGCTTCAAACTTCGCGCCCTCAGTCCATTGCGGATTTTTTTGTTTCAATTAAAATAAATAAATAAATAAATACACATGAGCTGTCTCGAACCTCACACTCGCTATCTCCCTCCCTGTCCCTGCTCTTTGTTCGTCACAGAATGAACTGGAGTTGCTTATTAGAGTAAACGATGGTTGACAGACAGTTAAGCTTTGATCTTGTCAGAGACTAGACCTTCAAAGCACCTCATGCGTCAATCATTGTTTAACATTTTGAACAGTTGCTGTGGCAACTCATTGTGTGTAAGTGACCAGCTGGAATGGACTTGAGTGGACATTCAATGAAGCATTTAATAAAAACAAGCATTTTTCCCCCCTTTTTTTTTTACTTTTTTAAAATGGATTGGGCCTCTACTTTTTTTCTCGTTTAAAAATAATTCTGTGGGACAGTAACATTTTTAAAACTTATCATAATTATTACATTCAAAGTGCTTAAAAAACATTTATTAGAATATAAACCTACATTAAAAAAATATATATATACTTTGGGGAAAAAGGTATTGAAAAAAACCTCTTTCCAATGATCTGAATTAATACATTGAACAAAGAAAAACAAAATTGTTTTAAAAATGTTGGGGGGGGGCGCCACTTCACTTATCGCGGCAGGTCACTAGAAGGCCCTTCACGAAAGGGAATGTTATATTGATCCATATATAAGGCGCATCGGATTATAAGGCGCACTGTCAGCTTTTGACAAATTGAAGGCTTTTAGGTGTGCTTTATAGTGCGGATAGTACGGTACTTTGCTCAGCAATACATATACAGTGGTACCTCGACATACGATCACTTCAACATTCGATCTTTTCGACATCTGACGTAAAATTTGACTCGCCATTTGTTTCTTCATCTGACAACATGCTCGAAATACGACGATTTATGACGGAGGCGCAGTTTCTTTGTTTCCCGCAAGACTGACGCACAGAGGATTTTATTGTGAGAGAAATAAAAATGGGCTCCAAGAAGGTTAGTGCAGGTGGTGGGAAAAAAAGGAATATGGTGACGCTTACCATTGAAATGAAGCTGGAAATGATAGAAAAATATAAGCACGGTGTGCGCATCTGTGAACTGGCTCAACAATACGGCCGTAGAATTTCCAAGATCTTGACGGTCCTCCTCCGACCTCCATTCGCCAGTATTTATAAGTTAAGGTGACAATTATTATTGTAACATAGCCAAAGATATCGCCAGCCTATTCAGGATTTTGATCATTTATTTTAGAACTTGTGCCACACAACATGCCTACTGTCCGCCACAGCTGACGCCAACAACAACAGAACATTAAAAAATAAAGTAAAAATTCTACTGCACTCACTCTGTCACATCAGCCACGCGGTGCGTTCAGGTACAGCGCACAAAACACATTCGCCACATTAGAACGCGATTCGTTACATTATTACAGGAATTATTATTATTATTACGATGTTTATTTGTTTTGCTATGTGTAATTGGCATTTGTTATAGTACCACTCAGTATTTGTTAAGGATTTTGTGTAGGTTTTTCGGCTGTGAAACGAATAAATGGAATTATAATTTTTTTTTATGCGATATAATCCCGCTTGACATACGACCATTTTGACTTACAAACAAGGTCCTGGAAAGAATTAAATTCATATGTAGAGGTACCACTGTATATTGTATTTGTGGAAGTTGGATGCACAACTTGCTTTCACTAATGTCGTCACTATGGAAACAACATGAAGCTCAAAACAATTATACTGCCTAGTCTCAGCTGGAAATGCCATTTTTGACAAGTGCCAAGGTAAAAACAGTCAAGAAATCATCAGTAGTTGTATGAAGTCAAATAAGAGTGAGATTTTAGAGGGAGTGAGTTACTAATCAGATTGCAGGATAGGATGCTATTTCCATGATTTATTTGATTTATAATTAATTAAATTAAGTCATTTCCTACCATTGATGGTGCTAGACGTCCAATCATTGTTGTTTTCAATGGCAGGCAAGAGTCAAAATACATGTAACAATTATTTAAAACATTTTTTTTCAAATTATTACAAAATATATATAGATTAATTGTAAATCTATAAACTGAAAACCCTGCTTCCCTGCATGTTAGGCACTTCCACACTTGTCACTTTTAAATGTTGTCTGTATGTAATTGTGAGACATGACCAGATGGTTTTGAATGTAGTGAATATACTGTAGTTTTTTTCTGTTATGTAATAAGAATGTCATTGGAATAAATGTAAAGGTGAAATGAAATTTCTTCAGTCATTCACCTTCTGAACCACATAACCTCATGAGGGATGCTGGACCCTATCCCAGCTAACAACGAGTAGGAGGCAGGGTACACCCTAAACTGGTTGCCAGCCAGTTTCAGGGCACATAGAGACAAACAACCATTCATGCACGCACTCACACTAACTGACAATTTGGAGTGGTCAATCAGCCTACTTAACGTATTTTTGGGATGTGAAACCGGAGTATTCAAGGGAAAACCCAATCGCAATGAGGCCAGAGCTGGGATTGAACCAACAATCTCAGAACTGTGAGGCGAATGTGGTAACCACCTTCCCACCATGCTGCCATGAAACATCACATTTATTTGATGACAAAGTTTTCATCTTTGATCAATGAAAAAAATCCTTTGTGGTGCCGGGTTTCCCTTAGGAATTTTTTGAAGCTGTGGTGTTGGGCTGCATCAAAATCTGAGAACCTCACCATGTTGTGCCACGGCGAAATTGCGTCATATTGTGACAAATGAGATATTTTTTCAAATTTTTTCCCAAGAAGAACCATAACCCTAAAAAAGATTTATTTAAATATTATTTAATTAGCCCGGCTAATGTTGTAGCTCTCAGCTACGGTATACAGTATGTTCGTAAAATGCGTAGCTGATTACAGCTACATTAGCCTACGTAATAATACTTTTTTTCTTGTAGCAATAGTACGACTTACATCTCATCATCCTTCATCCTTCTTTCTCCTTTTGTTTGGCCCTAATACGTACTACATTACCACAACAATAATAGTCCTTCAGTTAACAGACCCATTTCAAGGAGTAGGGGGAAATTTTAATAACCGTGTAAAGAGTTTTACTAATTTCGGTTGTTGTTGTTTGTGAACTACATTTCCACACAAACGCACACCGAGGTACCATTTAGCTTAGCAAGAAAAGGTATGAGAGTCATTTTTCAAGTGTCCCAGAGCTCGCGAAAAAAAGCGCATTTATCAAGGTTTCATCAGCCGTGATTAGGGGTGTAACGGTACACAAAAGTCTCGACTCGGTACGTACCTCGGTTTTGAGGTCAAGGTTCGGTTCATTTTCGGTACAGTAAGAAAACAAAATGCAAAATATAAACGTGCTAGTTGTTTATTAAACACTTTTGTGCGTTAAACAATAGGAACATTAGCCTATACAAAGCTAGAATTCTGCTCAAAAAGTAGCGGGTATTTAAAGATAATAATCCAACAACAATTTGCCTTTCAGACCCTGCGTATTAGTCTTCTGAAAGAAAGAAAAAAAAAAAGCCCTGTGCTAAAGAGAAAAGCAATCCCAATGACAAAGATTTTAACATGTATTTTCCAAATGAAATGCCTCAATGAATCATTTTTTTTTTCTTATGAACGGTTTTCAAAAGCTTTATTGGTGGATTTTCTCAAGTTAAAGTGCCGCACAGAAAAGAATCAATTTAATTGTGTAAGCAGGATCTTATTATTTAATTACAGGTGTTTTAGCTCATTTCAATTTATTTTATTTAAACGGGTTATTATTTTTATATTATTTTATTATGTGTTTATATTTTACAAATGTGATGTAGTATTTGATATTGTATATTTTATGTTGTATAACTTTTGTTCCTATGTGAATATTAGTTCCTACTTGTTTTGTTGTGGTAGGAGGGTTTTGTTTGAACACGGGGCCGTGTTGGTTATTATTATAGCAGAGAAGACAGCAATAAATCAACAAAGACAAGTCAACTGTGCCCCGATCTACCACTCAAGAGATCTGATGGACTCAAAAAGTGGGTTACGATTGCATATTAGTTTGAAAATCGACCGGATCCACCGTGTTTTTACACGAGTGACTTCCGGTCTGCCCGCTGCTAGCTAGTAGTATTGACGCAGGAGGGCCGCGTCTCACGTCAAATAATAAACTCTGCCGTTCTTTTCGTGTGTGTCGCATTGAGCCACTTCTGGGACGCGTCTAACACACGGCCGCACTGCGACTGGTGTGCATTGGCTGATTGACTTTAACGCCTGCGTTTCACTGCGTTCTCGCAGCGGCCACGTTGTCGCGCCGTTGACGTTTCTTATACTGTCCTACCGTGTTGGTCCTCATTATAGTAGAGAAGACGGAGTAAATATAATTTACACAAAGAAACTGTAACCCGATCGACTCACAGCCTCGAAAAGTAAGGGTTACATTACGTTAGAAACTCGTCCGGTACGCCTCCGTTCCGAACCGAGCACCCCGAAACGGTTCAATACAAATACATGTACCGTTACACCCTTAGCCGTGATTGCGTATACGGTATCCGTCATCCGAAACAGCCTGTTAGCACAGATATAAGTAAGCCTACCCCTCTGCTATTGGATGCATTGTTGACGTTAGTGCAGCGGCACTCTGAAAATAGAGCAAGGCTCTATTTTGGGCCCAGTCTCTTGGCGCAAATTCATTCAAACTTGCCGTTCCGTCCAAGACGGTCGTCCGCTGCTCACTTTCGCCGGAAAGTCCGATCCAAAATATTGTAATGCCCTGGATGGGGGGAAGACAGAGAGAAGTTGGTATTGGCTTACCCACTTTAATGTGGCAACAATAATAAAGAAAAACAATAACAAAATAACCGGGAAATGCCGCGACATGCGACTGCTATATCTTGCTATCTCGCCAGTTCTCCCATTCTTCCTACTCACTTCCTTCTACGTCACAGTTCCTCAGTCCAAGCGTCTCTTAATGGGGGCGCGAATAGTTACCGACATTACAATACACAATAAATACGTTGCCGCTGAACCTTTCACACTAGGCTGCAGCTAATTTGAAACGGCCTTAAAAAAAAAAACATCTCTTTTGAAGGCGTGGCGCCTTTTATTTTGGTGTGGCGGTGCGCCACAATCTTTTACAGTATATGTAGGGGAAACCTTTTGGTGGTAAATCTTAAAGAATGTTATTGGTCCTTTTTTCCTTTTTTTTCTTTTTTTTGTTGTTGCTGTATTTAATATTAGAACTACTGTATTTGGTAAAACACCCACGACTGCCTGTCTTTCTTGTTAGCTTGAGTTTTATTGAAACTTTTTAGTCTTCTTTTTCCCCATTACCATCGACTTCCCGCGTCACTTGTCTCTGTGACGGTTGCCCTCGTGACACAGAAGCAGATTTTGTTACAAGCCTTCTAGGCAGAAACAGTGATAACGACCAGATATCAGACAAGAGCCTGCCAGGTATATAGCTGCGTTCTCGTGGTCTATTTCTGGATGGAAATCTTTGCATCTCAGCGCTGTGTGCTAGCAGAACATATACTGTCAACCTGGTATCAAACATTCACCATGGTTACCTTGGTAACCCTGATTTTTTTAATGCGATTACTCGCATGAATTATTTGAACATTATACTGAAACCAGACACACTTTTACTTATAAAAATGGAAAACGAGGTATTTGTCCGTTACAAATGGCGAAATCTTTATCAGTTGCTTTAAACTTGCATTTCCTCCAATCCTTCATTTTAAATATATGAATTTATTTATTTTATTATTCATTATATAACATTATTTAGATATTTAAATACGGTGAAAACCTCAAAAATTGGAAACTTTTAAAATTTTTATTTGTTGTTTTCTCAAGGTCTTCTCACAAAAGCACTCCCAAAAACAACTATAAAATGCAAACCACAAAATGAAAGTTTCTTGGGTGAAAGTTTATGCCCAAATCATTTAAATATATATACATTTTAAAATCGATAAAACACTCCAAGGTCTAATTCAGTTTCCATTATGTGTGTTGTAAAGATTTGGCTTAATGCCTCTCTCCCCCGAAGTAGACACCCTCCCTCCTTACACCCCAATAATTTCTGTTGCCAAGACTAAATTACCATAATCACCTCTTCACCTTTCAGATGTGCGAGCTGAACACTCTCAGTTTAACATGAGAACAATGAAGTGCTATCATTAACTCTCATTTCAATTACACTCCGTAACCAAGGCTGTTTTTGGAATCTGTGATCCTAAATGTAAGGAGAAAGTCATACTGTAATATTAATGTTAATACGCTAAGGATGAAAAGGCCATTCATGCCATTGGTCAGCGTTTTTGTCACCTAACTACAACATTTTCCTCGTTTCTCTATCGTGTCTGCCTTTGTATTCTTGGTGAATATGGACATTATTAATCTTTAGCTATAAGTAATGACAATAATGATTCTATTTATAATAAGGCACCAGATGATCATGTCAGATTTGTAGTTTGGGGTTATTTTCAGCTGTGGGTTTAATCGAGTATTGTACAATAATACTCCAATACCACTTCATGGTATAAGGGTCATGAGCTTCAGAATTCTTGAAATACAAAATTTCTAGGTGAAATTAGACAAACTCAAATAGAAAACCTCGGTGTCAGGATTAGCGATGAGACAGCATACAATAGGATGCCAACATACTCACACTCACAAGGGATTCACACAAATACTGGGTTCTACACCACATGGCTGATTTGTGTCCACCCCGCCTAATCACTTATCCCTCAGATCAGCCCCCCACCCTCTTTCCTTGGTTATCAGGCCCCCCACATGATGTCAACCGGAAATAAAACTAGCTAACGATAGCACCAACATATTCATAGTTAGTTAGTGTAGGCATTTAATGTATTTCTTGTTGTTGTTTGTGCTTCTTCGGTCTCTCTCCCTCTTTTCTTCTGTTCCCCCATAAGCCTTCCCTGTTCGCTGCTTTCTCCTAATAAACGAGGTATGTTGAATGATCACAATGAAAGTATGTCATACTCCCATGTGATACATTAAAACTGTTCAGATCAGTCGGACACTCAGATCTCCATTATCCGTGTCAAGCAGCTAAACAGGACAGGTTAAAAAAAAACTTCTGATTTTCTGGTACATATTCATCAATAATATTTGTAGAAAAACTGCTGAAGGCTTGATTAGCAAATTATTGCTGTCAGTACGCCCAGTCCAATGGGAGCGAAGGAGTTAATTCCCTTTTCTGTAAGCTTTTTTTCACCAAAAATATAGACTATTACCATTTATAGTAGTTCCATTGTATGGTATACTTTTTATTCTGACATTTATATTATGTAGTGTGTGCAGTCTACAATTCAACAATCTCCCCACATCTTGATGCAACAGCTAGTTGGTCCTTGTATCTGTCACCTGCATAAAATTGGCCCCCCATTACATACAAAATGTGGGGGAAATAGTCTGGGTTTTTTTTGGTGCTTGTTTGTTTCATAAACCCTTTGTTTGTGCTGCTACCATTTTGCAGTTATTACAAATTATTTTTTAGGTCATCCAGAGTTCATTCCAGGAGGACATTTGGGCTTCAAAATTCCTGAAAGACAAAGTTTTTGAAAAGTTTCTGATTTTTTATTAACATATTCATCAATAATAGGTAATAAACTATTAAAGGCTTGATTAGCGAATGATCACTGACAGCCCTTCCAGTCAAAATGGATTGGATGTCTATTACCATCCAGTGGCAGTGATGGATGTAATACGCTGAGGTCCTGATTATTGATATTTCTTTTATTCGTTCCATTATATGGTCTTAGGTGCATAGTACATTGACATTGACTTTTTGAGGAAAAAGTATTTCTAATAGTAGTTTAATAAGCCATACTTACTACTACTCTCGGTACTCTTACTCCGCTACTTTGGGCTACACTAGCCTTTACAGTTTTCCTCTTTACCCTAAATATTAGATTTATTATTTGATTTTTTATTTTTTATTTTTTTGCCAGAGACACCAACAGTGGCGCTACCAGTTTCATCACTGAGATGTCGTAACAATAATCATACTGTATAACTCCAAAATACCAATCAGACTCAAGGTTGCCGTTCTATGATCACTCCGGCCTGTTCGATCACGTGGCTTCTGCAAAGCACTGTAAAAAATTAAGTATTTGACAGAGAGCACTGCCGTCAACATGACTCAAAAGCGTGGATTTTAACCTCCAAGTTTTTATTTGGCACTGATTGACCACGGAAAACCGGCGGTATGATCCTTTTAGTTTCATAATAGGAAATAAGTTTTCTCCGCTAGAGAGCACTCATGCTCTTTGGACGAATGATGCTTTTTTTTTTTCTCGCCAAATTCAAAGATCTTGTTTCATATTTTTTTTGCTTAATGTGGTTATGTAACAGGTTATAGCAATAAGCGGATTTTAAGGGGGGGCCAGGAGGCTTAGCCCTCCCTGGTGGCTGAAAAGTGTCATTGCATGTAATTGACTTTCTTACATATGTATAAAAGTTGTAAAGCAATAAAACTGCAACAAAAATAAATTAAATGAACAAAAAAAAACATTTTTATAATGGGTCGAAATTATTTTTCAAGCACCTTAGACAGTCATTTGCTTTGCATATACTTAAAATATATATATATATATATATATATATATATATATATATATATATTAGAGAAAAAATATTTTTAAAATGATTTTTTCTTTAATTGAAAATTTTTTTTTTTTTTATTGAAGCAACTTTTGGGGGGATTGAATGATTTAGACACAAATGTCCTAATCATTATATGGCCCAAACACAAAAAGGATTGCTTCAATCAAAGAAAACTTTTTCAATGAAAAATTAGTTGTTCAAATTTTTCAATCACAAATATTTTTTCGCATTCAAAAACTTTTTTCTATGATTGAAATTTTTCTTTTTTTGATTGAAGTGATTTTTCTTTTTGAAAATCTTCTTTTTTTTTTTTAAGCAACTTATTTTTTTGATTGAATAGAGAAAAATGTCCCAGCCAAAATGTGACACAAACACAAATCAACATTACTTCAATCAAAAAAAAAAACAAAACTTGACTTTAATAAAAAAAATAAAAATTAAAAATTAATCAAAGAAAAATAGCTTTCACATGCAGTTTTTGAGTTTCAAATGTATTTTTGCATTCAAACACATTTTTTTGATTAAGTGATTTTTTTTTTCCGGCTAAAAATAGATATTTTAATTCAAGAAAAAGTTTTTTTTGTATTGAAGCAACATTTTTTGATTGAATAATGAAGACACAAATCTACCTCCGTATGGCTCCGCCCAGGTGATACAATTTTTGACTGGGGTAACTACATTGGCATGACACCGGCGGGCGTACCAAATTCAATGGATGACGATCTTGGCGAAGAGTATGGCCTAAGCAGCCTGATTTAGAATTCCCCTCAAGAATGATGAGAAACAAAAAACGCTCATTGTCAATGTTCTTTGTCAATATTCTTGAGTTAATTTTATTGCTGACACTGTGTTTTGGGGTTATCAACATGTTGTGCTCCCCCTGCCCCAAAGTCAAACTCCACCTATGGTTATAGCCTTCTTTTACTTCAAAGTATAATAATGGCAATTCATATAGATAAAAAATACAGTGGTACCTTGACCTAGGATCGCTTCGACACACGATCTTTTCAACATCTGATGTAAAATTTGACTCGCCATTTGTTTCTACATCTGGCGACATGCTTGAAATACGACGATTTATGACAGCGCTGCAGTTTCTTTGTTTTGCTGTAAGACGGATGCACGGCGGATTTTCTTGTTTGAAAAATCAACATGGGCTCCAAGAATCTTAGTGCAGGTGGTGAAAAAAGGAAAAAGCCAATGCTTTCCGTTCAAATGAAGATGGAAACGATAGAAAAATATGAGCGTGATGTTTCTCACGAATATAAACCTAATTAATTGATATGCAAAATCAGGCATGCTCATTACGTCGATAGCAACGCTCGTGTGGGTAGCTCTCGGCATCCCAAAAACCAAAAAAAGTTTTCTTTTTATGTACATAGTTGAATATGATTATGTTGTGTGAGCAACATTTGAGGTAATGCAGCACCCATCTCTCTCTAAGCAGCTTCTTGTTCACGTTTTTCTGGTTCTATAGTTTCCAGTTCACTACATTTCTCACAATTTAATTAACATTAACAGTAGAAAGCACAAACAGAAGGACACTTCTCTCTAAGCAGCTTCCTAGTTTTGCAGGTTAGCAAGTTTACAGTTTAATGTTATGCTAACTCTGATGCAGGTCGGAATTCCAGTAGCAAAATTAGTGGTGTGTTTCCAACTTCCACTACACTGACATCTTTTAAAATGACTTTTTTTTTTTTTTTTTGCTGTTCCAGAAAACATGCACATTTGAACCAATCAGAGCAAACTATCTCTGCTGATCACATGTCAGTATGTCAGCCAATTGAACGGATAAATGAGTCCAGGCATTTTGTTGTGCTGCGTGCTTTCGCACATTGATGTGACTCATCAACATCAGACTCAGATAACTGCAGCAGCTGGGGAAATCTCCATGCCGTCCGTGGAATAAAATGAATAATAAATATCGGTGGAAATGGATTATGCTACACAAGCACTTTACTATGCTTGTTGTTAACACTTGTGTATGTAAATCTGATGTTGGTAGAATATTTTCTTCTTGGAGATGAAATGCATGTGTGGCAGCTTAGCATTTTTTATTTTATTTTTTTACATAGCGTTTTGACAGTTGCCGTCATATTTTCAGAATCAAAGCACTGTTCACCAGAACAGCATTCCGGCCCTGAATCTTATACAGGAACTGCGTTCCGGCCCTGAATCTTATACCGGAACTGCGTTCCTGACCGTTCTGGTCCACTTTCACCCCTGATTATGTGCATTCCGGTAATATGTTGAAACCAAACCTACACCCTAGCTTTTCACCCAGTACTTTTTTTACTAGTACTAGTACATATTTTGATGACTAGTTTCACTTGAGTTATATTATTTTGAAATAACGCTATACTCAAATAAAATTTTTGGCTCCTCTACCCACCTCTGCATATGGTGTACATTTTTTGTGACATCAATGTTATGTAGTGTGTGCAGTCTAAAATTCAATAATCTTCTCACGTCTTGATGCAACAACCAGTGGGTTCTTGTACCTCAGTTGTTTGCATATTCATTGCTATGCCAAAGTGGATTTGGACCAGGGAATGGGGGCGTGATCTATTTGCATGAAGCCACGTCGTGCAGGTCCCATCTCCTGCTTTAGGAAATAGTGTTGAGGTGGCTTCTCTCCCTCCCACTGCATTTAGGCTCTCTTGTTTGGGGCTGGAATGGCAAAGTTATTCCTGCGCAAATGGATTATTTCTCGAGACTCGATGTGACCTGTTGCAGCAATTACATTTTATAGTTTATGCTTTTTGAAGGCGCGTGTTGTTTGGTTTTTACGTGCAATTGAAGCTGGGAAGTCATCGGATAGAAGAAAATGTTTTGTGTTTTTTTTATAAGTGAAAAGTAACGATGGAGTAATCGGACACGCAGAGACATTGAACGCAGCACCGCGCCCTTTTTTGTCACCAAAGGTCCGTTCGTCTCATCCTTCCCAATTGCGTGCTTTTTTTGTGTGTGTACCTGGACAGAATGGCCCGCTTCGGAGACGACGTTCCGGTGTTGTTGAGCACCGGCGACGGGGGCTCGGAGCGCAACAGGAGCCGCGACGGAGCGGCCGCGTCCACAGGTGGCGTGTCCCCCGCAGCCTTCAAGCAGACCAAAGCGCAGCGTGCCCGCACTATGGCCTTGTATAATCCCATCCCCGTCCGGGAGAACTGCTTCACCGTCAACAGGTCTCTCTTCATTCTCGGGGAGGACAACGTGGTTCGCAAGTACGCCAAGAAAATCACTGAATGGCCATATCCTTTTTTTCATACTCAAAAAAAATAATAATGCCACTTTCCAAATGTAAACTGGTGCAAATTAAAAGACGATATCTCAATGCGTAAAATTCAGCGCCACCATCACCATTATCGCACCGGCCACTAAATTAGGCACACCTGCACAATGATGAGCTCCACTTATTGGAAAACAGTCTGATTTGGCAGAAAAACACAGACAAGACTGAAAAAGCAGTTTCTGCTCTTGGACTCCTCTTTAAAAGAAACTGCTGTATTTTAAGCCAGAACAACTGTTGTGTTTGATAGAACAATATCTGTATATGCTGCAATAGCAGCGCACTAAGCCCCCTAACTATTTTTAATTTGTCCGTTTTACCCTGGAGACCCCCGTTTATAGACGTCGCGAAACCGTTTTTGTGTCAACCCAGCCATAAAATGAAGGTAATTAATATATTTATTATCTAAAATGTCTGTCATTTTTAGTTTAGAATCATTAATTGGTTTAATATTTCCTTTGAAAAAAAAAAAAAGAAAAAAAAAACAACTTTAAAAAATCATTCACTCGCATATTTTAAACTTTTAAACAAATTACGTTGCAATGAAAAAAATGTGTCTGTAAAAAAGTCATGGACATCTACCTCATAACTAGGGTTGTTCCGATCATGTTTTTCTGCTCCCGATCCGATCCCGATCGTTTTAGTTTGAGTATCTGCCGATCCCGATATTTCCTGATCCGATTGCTTTTTTTTTTTGCTCCCGATTCAATTCTAATCATTCCCGATAATTTTTCCCGATCATATACATTTTGGCAATGCATTAAGAAAAAAATGAATAAAACTCAGACGAATATATATACATTCAACATACAGTACATAAGTACTGTATTTGTTTATTATGACAATAAATCCTCAAGATGGCTTTTACATTATTAACATTCTTTCTGTGAGAGGGATCCACGGATAGAAAGACTTGTAATTCTTAAAGGATAAATGTGACTTTGTATGTTGTGACTAAATATTGCCATCTAGTGTATTTGTTGAGCTTTCAGTAAATGATACTGCAGCCATTTAACTTCTGCCCAAATGCATGATGGGAAGTGCAACCATGCCTGTGCGTAGGGGCACCAATTGATATATTTTCTCTGTGTTGGGAAGTAACATAGGGTGTTAAGAAAATGATCAACTACTACCTTTCTTCCCCACATTGCCTCCCACGTTATTTTTAATTGCTGAAAGAGGTATTGTAAGGCTTTAGCCACATAAAAAATGACTCCAAAGGCTGTCAAAACTCTCTCTACTCATTATATGCTGCCTTTAAGCGCTATCTATAGGTAAAACGGCGTCTTTATAGATTGAACGCGACAATGCGTGAGTGGGTCATGCAGCGCATGCGATAATTACTCAACATGATTAAAAAAAATTAATTACCGCCGTTAACGCAAAAAATTTGATAGCCGTACTATAAGCCAAAACTACTCTGGATGAATGTAAGACATTTTGTCTGTAACGTTAAATACAATTAGAAAACGATTTAAATAAAATTTAAAAAATTAAAAAAGGCATGTCCGATATTTTTTTGCCGATTCCGATACTTTGAAAATGACGTGATCGATCGATCGGGATGCCGATCGATCGGGACATCTTTACTCATAACTATCGCTTAATTGTATTTTGTTGTTTTTTGTTTTCTCCGATATGTTAGATGATAAATAATGGATCCAAACAAAGAAAAAAAAAGGAGAAAAAAAAAACGTTTTAAAGGGTAAATATATGAAAGTGAAAATCTCAATTACTCTTTGATGTCTGCGATTTCTGCATCACGACCCTTGCTATTTTACCATGTTTCACCCATTAAATCCCCCCGAAATCCAGCTGTGGCCATTCAAAGATGTGTCTTGACACTCTGTGATAAATGCTACATGGAGTTTTGTTTAAAAGGGTAAATATATGAAGAAGGAACTCTCGACCACTCCTTGATGTCTGCGATTGCTGCATCGCGACCCTTGTTATATTACCATGTTCCACCCATAAAATCCCCAAAAAATCCAGCTGTGGCCATTCACAGCTCTGTCTTGACACTCAGTGATACATGCTACACGGAGTTTTTAGATCGAAACAAGGTAAGTACGCGATAATATATCTTTAAAGTCATGGCGTCTGTAATTCTGCTCTCGCGTGCTCTCGCCTCCAGATAGGGTTTTGCTGTTTAGATTTTTTTTTTTTTTTTTTTTTTTAAATGCCCTCCAGTTCAAAATTTTTCTTCCCCCAGAAAATTAAGATTTTAAGCTTTCCAATGATGTATCACACATACATATAGGACAATTTTGAAATTTGGCCAAATTGGGGGTCTCAGAGCGGAACTTCAAGTCACCTGTGTGTTTTCCGCAATATATCAAACATGTTCAGATTTACTGCGATATTAATGTAACAATATGTGCATTACTAAGCCAAACTGTCACTTTGTAAGATGCAACAGGACACGTAAAACCCAACGCGTAAATTTCAGCACCATGGATAGCGTGTGGTGGTCAATTTATTAGGTACAACTGCACGATAATTTTTTTTTTAAATCTGCTTTTTAGGACACAATAATAGTTTTACTCAAGTGAATATTAAAATGGGGCTTCGCAACCATATAGTAAAATTCCTCTTTTTTTTGTATTTATTTTTTTTGAATGGCGTTTTTTTCGGCCCAAACGGTTTGACCGACCGTCACTGTCCAAATATCAAAATGACCGGAATTTTCGTGCAACGCAGGAAATTTTTCGAAGACCCCCTCAAAATGTTCCGTTTGCCCATAAACGTGATTTTTGTGAGAAAAAAAAAAAAAATTCAAAACGCTACTTGTCCTACAATTTTTGACCAAATCGCATAATTTACACATAAAAAATTCCAGGAGGATAAACGGCATAAAAGTTGCATATAGAATTTGGCAAAAATGTACAGTTCCCCAGAAATTTGCCAAAAACTGTCCCATTCATTTCTAATGGGATGCCATTGACAGCGATGTACGTCCAAATTTCCCATTCATTTTCAACGGCAGGAAAACAGGTTCTTGTGATTTTTGACCATTTACCATTGCAGCTCATTGACATTTTGTGACCTGATATCCACAGGTCGTGTCCCCGAAATGTCCCCAAATCAACAGGCAGTGACCGAAAATCAACAGGAAATGACCCCGAAATGTCCCTAAATTAATAGGAAGTGACCTCATATCAACAGGACGTGTCCCCCAAATGGATATACACAGGAAATGTCCCTAGATTAACAGAAAGTAACCTGATATCAACAGAACGTGTCCCCGAAATGTCCTCAAATCCACAGGAAGTGACCTGGTTGATCTGTATCTCCCACAGGAGATAATTTCTCGTAATTTCTCCAGGAATTGTAGTTTCTAGTATTGAATTTTTTTATTATTATATTCTAGTATTTATGTGCTTCACAGTGCTTGTAATTTTCAGTGGTGAAGGTGGTGTTAGTCAAGGATATTGAATTTGATTACATTGACACGTCATGATTGGATGATAGTATGGGTGTAACGATACATTGCCCTGAATTGATATATCTATTTGTAACCAACAATTGAATCTAATTGATTGAAATGCAAAACCTCGATCAATGGCGCCAACTTTAACCCTTTCAGGGACAGTGGTCACTACAATGGACGGCTATTCAAAAGTTGACACTTAAGACCTTTAACCTTTTATAGGGCTAGTAACTATTTTTGGTCATTTCTAGTATAAATACATTTATAAATAGATACAATGCTGATAAAAACTGCATTAATGAAAGTGAATGAAAACAGAAATACACTATGATTTAGTGCTGCAATGATTAATCGATTAACTCGAGTATTTCAAAAAAGCTTCGAATAAAATTTTGCTGCTTCGAGTGTTCGTTTAATTAGAGTGGCGTTGTAATGGTTTGTTTTGAAAATGTCTGCATTTAGTTTCATTGATTAGGTGATTTGGGTGGATACACTGCCCTCTAGTGGCAACAGTGAAAATGACATTACTCATTTAAAATGGCTGAATCCAGCTGCTCCCTGTTAAGACCAACAAGAGGTAAGTTTTTGTTTGAGCTAATGTTTTTTTTTTTTTTTTTTTTTTTTTTTTTTTTTTTTTTTTCTTTCATTTGTAATTTAGTTTATGGGTATATTTAGGCGTTTTTTGTGGGAATTTGTGTGTTTGAATGATTTGTTAAGAGCATTGTAGGGCTGTCAAACGATTAACATTTTTAATCGAGTTAATCATTGCTTAAAAATCAATTAATCGTAATTAATCGCAATTCAAACCATCAATAAAATATGCCATATTTTTCTGTAAATTATCGTTGGAATGGAAAGATAAGACACAAGACGGATATATACATTCAACATACTGTACATAAGTACTGTATTTGTTTATTATAACAATAAATCAACAAGATGGCATTAATATTATTAACATTCTGATAAAGCGATCCATGGATAGAAAGAACTGTAGTTCCTAAAACATAAATGTTAGTACAAGTTATGGAAATTTTATATTAAAACCCCTCTTAATGTTTTCGTTTTAATAAAATTTGTAAAATTTTCAATCAAAAAAATAAAGTAGTAGCTCGCCATTGTTGATGTCAATAATTACCCAATGCTCATGGGTGCTGAAACCCATAAAATCAGTCGCACCAAAGCGCCAGCAGAGGGCGACAAAACAGAAAAAAACACAACAAGTGGATATGACACTAGTGTCATGTTAATCTGTTTGAGCGGGGCATGTGCGTTAAATGTATCAAATATTTTAACGTTATTAATTTAAAAAATTAATTACCGCCCTTTAACACGATAATTTTGACAGCCCTAAAAACTCCGTTAACTTTTTAAAGCATTTTAGCAAGCGGACGTTTGCTATGCAAGTTAGCCAATTGTTCTTTTGTTGTACTTAGAGCCACATTTATTTTTTGTTTTTTATACTGTTCGCTTCATAAATTCACTTATTTTATTTTTAAATTAAAGTGCAATACTGCGTAGAAACACTCGGGAATTTTATTTTGTATTCGCATTTAATGCTCTTTTGAAAGTGCAATTTTAGCAAGCATTTGTTTTACATGTCCTAAAATTTATTCTGCAACTCATTAAATGTTCCTAATCCGAGGACTCGATTATTCGAACCAACAAGTTGATTGATTAAGCGACTACTAAAATAATCAATAGCTGCAGCCCTACTATGGTTACAGCCCCAAGTACCACTGTATACCAGTATATATTTTTCATAGTATTTAACTTAATACATGTTTTATTGGCGATAGACATTCGACCCATATAATCTGGGAGAACTGGGCATGAATGATCATCTTTCGGTCATATTGACGGCGCAAGATATCCAATCCATTTTGGCTGGGAGGGGCAAATGAACTTTTATTCATTTGCCCCTCCCATTCTGAATAGATTTGACGTGTCGCATCGTCAATGGCAACCTGAGAGTTCAATGAATTGCGTAACATCTCAACTTGTGCTTCATGTGCTTGTGTGGATCCTCTTTGTGGATTTGGACAGTTTCCATGTCAACAATGTCTCTAAACAGTTATTCGACTTTCCAAATAGTTGTTGATTAATTTGCTAATCGATCAATTGTCAATTCGTCATGACAGCCCAAGCATACAGTGCGTCAAAAACTGCATATAATGAAACACATTGTTGTAACACTGCTTAGAACTATGTACTGTTCTATACTGTAAATGAAGTGAATTTGCTGTTTTACATTTGCCATCACATGGTAATCGGCATTATTGCTGTGTGTGTGTGTTTGTGTGTGTGTGCGTGTGTGCGAGTGTGTGTCGGTTTCTGATGCGGCTCACCAGGTGTCCGAGCCAGGTGTGGCTTATACGCTATTGTTGTGTTCAATTCAACAGCCTTGTAAATAACTGGATGGCCCACTGCTGGCTTACAAAAAACTACAGTCTTTTGTGAACTGGCATCCTTTGTTGTTTCCTCTATATTTGCTCTTTCGTTGGAGTTATTAAAAACACAGTTATGATGAAATTTAATGAACAGGCGTTGACGTAAATGGTTTAGACTTCTGACTATTGTTTTATGAACTAATACCAGGATTTGCGTCATCACAATACAACTGATTTTAAACTAAAGTGCTGTGTGCTGTAATGACAGGAAGTGAAGCCAGGCTAATATGCAGGTTAGTGTGCTGTCCAGGAGGAAGTGTCCTGTTACATCTAATCAGCTCTCCTGTGCATGATAAACAGATACTAAGAAGAATTTTATGTATTGATATCTGATCGCCATGTCATTTGCTATTGCAACAAATCGTAACTCATTGTGTTATATTGTTAGCTAATGCAGCTGCTGAACAATATGTGCTTTAAATATATATGTGCTCTAGTCAGTGAACCAACTGAAACAGACATTGTCAAGTAGATGCAAAACCAAGTATGTGCACAGTTTACCATCAAATCCAATTTTATCTAATGGCTTCATTCAAATGAAAAGTTCATTCTCTCATGAGCCATACAGTTACTGTAAGTGCAAAGAAACACATACTGTCCAATATTGTACGTAGATGAGTAATTAAAATCCGCTATATAGGTAAATAATAGGGCTGTCAAACGATTAAATTTTTTAATCGAGTTAATTACAGCTTAAAAATTAATCGTAATTAATCGCAATTTAAACCATCTATAAAATATGCCATATTTTTCTGTAAATTAATGTTGAAATGGAAAGATACGACACAAGATGGATATATACATTCAACATACGGTACATAAGTACTGTATTTGTTTATTATAACAATAAATCAACAAGATGGCATTAACATTATTAACATTCTGTTTAAGCGATCCATGGATAGAAAGACTTGTAGTTCTTAAAAGATAAATGTTAGTACAAGTTATAGAAATTTTATTTTAAAACCCCTCTTAATGTTTTCGTTTTAATAAAATTTGTAAAATTTTCTATCAAAAAATAAACTAGTAGCCCACCATTGTTGATGTCAATAATTACCTACACAATGCTCATGGGTGCTGAAGCCTATAAAATCAGTCGCACCCAAGCGCCAGCAGAGGGTGACAAAACTCCAAAAAACACAACAAGTGGACATTGCACTGTACTGTCATTTTAATCTGTTTGAGCTGGGCGTGTGTGTTAATTGCGTCAAATATTTTAACGTGATTAATTCAAATTAATTACCGCCCGTTAACGAGATAATTTTGACAGCCCTAGTAAATAACAAAACATACATATATTAATGTGAACACAGTAGAGGTTACCTGACTGTAAGACAAGGCCCAAATTTCACAAAATTTAACAAAACATAGGCATGTGCCGGTACGATATTCTGACAGTATGATAACCGTAAGCCAAAATATCACAGTTTCATGGTCTCACGGTATTGCAATTACAGCTCTAACATGTGTTACTTTGAGATGTCTGGGTTTTAGAAAAAAGTTTTTCCATTGAACAGGATTTTCATTTTTTAAAACATATTAGCAAATTGTACATAAGTATAATGTTAAGTTAAAATAATTTTTTAAAAATTACAAAATATTCTACATAAATTTTTTAAAAAATGCAGTCCTTTAGGTTAGCGTACAGCAGGGTTCACTAAATCCGGACCTCACTGCCACTTTTCCTGTCATGTTTTCCACGTCTCTCTTCCCTAACACACCTGAATCAAATGATTATGTCATCAGCAACCTCTCTAGAAGCCTGGTAATGATCCTGATTATTTTGATTCAGGTGTGTTGGAGGAGGGAGACATGGAAAATACGACAGGAAAAGTGGCACTGAGGTCCGGATTTAGTGAACCCTGGTGTACAGCAACAGCCACAGCTCGACATTATTACCATCAAAACAAACCCAAAAAAATATTTTTCATAAAAAGCACGTGTGTATGACTCGTATAATGTTTACATTATACACACACGCTTTCTCAAAAAAGACAGTTGTCAGAGAGAAAAAAACACATTTTAACACCGCTAGACACACTAAACACGCTGGAGTTAACTCTCGTAGCTGGTGGAAAATGTTCATGAGTGTGTTTACTAACCTTTAATTTTGTAGAAATTCGAAATCATATTGGAGGTATTGCCTCCTCGGCAGCTACCCTCTGCAAACATGTTTTACATGTTGGTTGGCCCTCCTCTTCTAAGCCACAGCAGTCTGTAACTTTTCTGTAGCCGAAGTATTCCCATAACAGAGATTTAGTTTTTTTCAATGGGGGGGGGAGAGTTCCGGTGTTGCACCTCCTCCAGCCATCGTGTAGCACAGCTGACTCACTGACACTGAGCAACAACTGGTGGGGGAGGGTTGAGCCTTACAGTTGCAACCGAGGGATTTCTCCATGCATTTTTGGCACATAAAAAATAGATAATACCTTAGGGACGGTATGACGGAAAATTTTTGAAACCTTGACGTTTTCATACCATTGTATACCTTGAAACAGGTAATCGGCACATATCTACATAGCATATACAAGGCATCCTTGACTATGAGTCGCAAGTGTCCATGTTCTAATATGGGATATTTACATAGGGAGATGTATCACAGAAATCTGCCTGATCAAAAGTCTGTTTATTAACCAAATTAACATATTGACATACCGTATTTTTCGGACTACAAGTCGCACCTGGGTATAAGTCGCACAAGCCATAAAATGCCCAACGAAGAGAAAAAAAAACATGAGTCGCACCGGAGTATTAGTCGCAGTTTTGGGGGAAACTTACTTGATAAAATCCAACACATAGAACAGATATGTCATCTTTAAAGGCAATTTCATATAAAAATACAATAAAGAACAACATGCTGAATAAATGTACAGTGTAAAGTGCATGAACAACGAAATGCAAATATATTGTCCTCACCAGGACGCTATGGCTCGGTCCTGGCTATACAGCGAACTCCCAAAAGACAATGCTGGACGTCCGTATAATTTGCTGAATCAATTTGGTCCTCGACAGCAAACAGGTTCGCATCAACGTAAATAAATGATAATTAGGTACTATTACAGCAATAACGTAACAGGTTAGCATGCGTTCGCTAGCATTAGCACATCGTTCAAACAATCACACAACTAGCTCTAAGTGTCCGATCGCGGGTGGAAAACACACAACAACAACAGAAAAGATGATACACGCAGGCGTTGCCTCCGTAGAGATATTTTAAAAGATAAACAATGAACGTAGGTTCGCAGCCCTCTTTCTCTCGCTAACTCGCCCACTCACTCACTCACTCAGAGCTACGTAGCTGTCAGACTTCTTCTGGCCCCCACGTGAGTGTGAAAGCGCCACAAACTAAATGCATCCATTTCAATATAAAAAAGTCAATAATACAATTGAACATACATTGCCAAAGGCAGAATGCGAACGTGGCCATAGCTATTAAGAGTTATTCAGATAACTATAGCATAAGAACATGCTAACAAGTTTACAAAATCATCAGTGTCACTCCAAAACACCAAAATAACATGTGAAATTATATCATAATGTGTTAATAATTTCACACCTAAGTCACTTCTGAGTATAAGTCTCACCCCCAGCCAAAATATGAAAAAAAAAGTGACTTATAGTCCGAAAAATACGGTACTATGTTGTGTCATTCATATGCAGCGATCTGTCTGGGGAGCTGTAGACCACAAGTCCCACTTGTGTTCTCTGCGGCAGTCTGAAACTGTAAAAACACTAACACTTAAAAAAAAAAGCAGGTTATTACATTTGTGAAGAAGAAAAAAATAAAATCCACATTACCTTGACTTCTTAGCTTGCAGTGGAGTCCTCCCTGTAGGGCTTGATGAACTGGATTAGGCGCTAGCCTAGAAGTTTCATCGTAGTACACTGTGGCTTTGTCATTTACATGTGTTTAGTCACTCATGGCTAGTCTTAAACTATTCTTCTATAATAGCATCAAGCATCAGTCAGCAAACAAGTCCTCTGAGTGGTCGACTAACAAGTAGCGTTGTGTTAGTGCTAGCATAGCCTCTTGTAGCAAACGTTGGATAACTATCCTTTTTAAATCCGTCTCACTACCCATAGTTAATTTTAAATCGTTCTTCTGCAACGGTGCATAGCATCAGATGCAGCCCTTTTCATCTATAAAATCCCCAGAGTTTTTGACAAAGTCTGACACAAGCTTTTCGGCGTTAGTAACCAAAAGTCATGTCCATTCCTTTAAAATATGTCCAACCATCATGGTTAGCCTTAAATGGTTCTTCTATAATGGCATCAAGTGTCTTCTGTTGACAACAAGTCAGTATGTACACGGAAAACAAACTTGAAATTTTTGGAATGCTGTCAGAAGCTAAGGATTAGTTTGTGTTGGAGAATATTTTTCCAAGCACACGCGGCTACACACAGAAACTCCACAGTGCTGTTTTCATGGAACACTCATGCTAACTGGTAGAGACTTTGAACGCAACCCAAGTGGCAACGTCCCCTGTTGTGAGATGAGGCTAAATTAATGATTTTCATTTTTAATTATAAAGCATGAAGCTTGTTTAACCCCCAGACCTCCCCCCAAATAAATCAATAAATAGGCTGCTTCATCATTAAAGCCGCATGTTTGAAATCGAGAGAAGAATGTAGCAGCTTATAGTCTGAGTATACAGTGTATCACAAAAGTGAGTACACCCCTCGCATTTCTGCAGATATTTAGGTATATCTTTTCATGGGACAACACTGACAAAATGACACTTTGACACAATGAAAAGTAGTCTTTGTGCAGCTTATATAATAGATTTAATTTATTTCCCCCTCCAAATAACACAAAATATTAATTAATATCTAATTAATTAATACTTCATATCTAATCTAATTAATATCTAAACCTCTGGCAACAAAAGTGAGTACACCCCTTAGAAACTACGTACATCCCTAAATGTCCAAATTGAGTACTGCTTGTCATTTTGGGGTGGGGTGGCGTGGCGCAGTGGTAGGGTAGTTGTCCCCCATCCCAGAGGTTGTGGGTTCAATTCTCCGCCCTGATGAACTCGTCTAAGTGTCCTTGAGCAAGACACTGAACCCCACATTGCTCCTGGTGCTGTGTCACCAGTAGGTGGATGGCGCCTTGAAAGGTGGAAAAGCGCTATATGAGTTTAACACCATTTACCATTTTCCCTCCAAAATGTCATGTGACTCGTTATAGGAGTATTGTCAGCATTGCTGCAGAGATTGAAGGGGGAGGTCAGCCTGTTAGTGCTCAGACCATACGCCGCACTCTACATCAAATTGGTGTGCATGGCTGTCACCCCAGGAGGAAGCCTCTTCTGAAGACTGTACACAAGAAAGCCCGCCCGTCTAATCAGACCATAGGACATGGTTCCAGTAATCCACGTGCTTTGTTGACATGTCTTCAGCAAACTGTTTGCGGGCTTTCTTGCTGACAGCACTCCTGTAACGAGTCACATGACATTTTGGAGGGGAAATGACAAGCAGTACTCAATTTGGACATTTAGGCATGTATGTACGTAGTTTTTAAGGGGCGTACTCACTTTTGTTGCCTGGTGTTTGGATATTAATGGCCATATTTTGCATTATTTTGAGGGGAAAATGAATTAACTTTATTATATATGTTGCACTCAGACTACTTTTCATTGTGTCAAGGTATCATTTTGTCAGTGTTGTCGCATGAAAAGATGTACTTAAATATCTGCAGAAATGCAAGGGGTGTACTCACTGTTGTGAGGCACTGTTAGTATCATGTCCAGCCAAACTATGAAAAAGAGTGATTTGTAGTAAAATACAATAATTTTATCCTTAACTTATTTACTAAATTGGTAGATTCATTGATCAAACACCTGGTGTGAATTTCATATTTCATCTCTTGTTAGAATAAAAAGTTGTGCAAAAGGTATGCTACCTATCTCAAAAATGTAGGTAGCATAAAATAATTTATTTACTGGGAATTTAGATCAAAATGTATGTGGTTAAAATTGCACAAGCAAATGCGCACATACAGTCTCTTCAGTAAATCTCCTAAAGGTCAACTGTGTGTTCACACGAGCATCATTCGCCTCTCCATGAGTGGATTTTTTAATTGGAGTGCTCGTTCAATATGATAGCTTGATCTATTCAGCATAAAAAACGCATATGAGAACATATCTACAGTATTAGAGAACTCTGTCTGGTTGCAAGGACTGACACATGGCAAGTTAGGGTTTGAGGAAGCACGGAGCGGAAGTAGCACTAACGAAACACCCGGGACGAGTTTAGCGTTGAAGGCCGAAGGAAGACTGGCAGCTGTTCCTCCTTTTTGATCCCCACTGAGTCCCCCTGAAGCGGGAAGTATCCCATTGAGAGGCTACACCTTTAAATAATTCATAGTAGTAATATTGATATCAAGCTTTGCTGTTCTTAGATTTTTTACTATTGACACTAGTTGAGTCACTCCAGAGTTGGAGGATTTTGGAATCAAAATTCTTTAAAAAAAAAAAAAAGCCTTCTCTACTTTTCTGGGAAATATTATTCAATCATAGGTAATAAACTATTAAAGGCTTGACTGGCTCATCAGTCTGTTCAATGGTATTTTTGGCATTTTTATTTCATGATTTATTTTGTATTTATACAGTATTATTTAACATCAGCACAGTAACAAGGTTGGAAAATTCTGATTAGTAGAAGATAGCTATTTGGCTAGCCGTTTAGCTAGCTGCTACTGCTTACCAGAGGACAAACTTATGTATGTATGTATGTATGTGTGTGTATATATATATACACGCATATATTAGGGCTGCAGCTATTGATTATTTTATTAGTCGATTAATAGATGAACTAGTTAGCTTGAATAATCGAGTAATTGGATAAGGGACATAAAAAATTTAAATACCTGAGCTGAGCCTTAAATGGTATAAATACTAAATAGATAAATGACGGTGGCCAAGTGGTTACCACATCCGCCTCACAGTTCTGAGATCAAGAGTACAATCCCGGGCCATGGCCTTCCTGTGTGTGTTTTCTCCGGGTACTCGGGTTTTCTCCTACATCCCAAAAAATGCATGGTAGGCTGATTGAACACTCTAAATTGTCCATAGGTATGAGTATGTGCGTGAATGGTTGTTTGTCTCATTGTGCCCTGTGATTGGCTGGCAACCAATTCAAGGTGTACCCTGCGTCCTGCCCATAGTTAGCCGAAATAGGCTCCAGCACCCTCCACGACCCTCGTGAGGATTAGCTGCGTGGAAAATGAATGAATGAACGAATAAATGAGGATCTATGTACATCAAAAGAACAAGTGGCTACCTGCCGTAGCAATAGTCCGCTAGCTCAAATGCTATAAAATGCTAACATTTTTTTTTACAATGCTCTTAACAAATTGTTAAAAACAAAAATTCCCACAAAAAATGG
This sequence comes from Corythoichthys intestinalis, assembly GCF_030265065.1. Classification (NCBI taxonomy): domain Eukaryota; kingdom Metazoa; phylum Chordata; class Actinopteri; order Syngnathiformes; family Syngnathidae; genus Corythoichthys; species Corythoichthys intestinalis. The sequence continues at coordinate 36,433,994 of NC_080401.1, forward strand.
CTAAATATACCTATAAACTAAATTAAGAATGCATTAAAAAGCATTAGCTCAAACAAAAACTTAGTTTATGTTGGTCTTAACAGGGAGCAGTTGGATTCAGCCATGTGAAATGAGTTATTTTCACTGTTGCCACTAAAGTGCAGTGTATCTACCCAAATCAATAAAACCGAATGCAAACACTTTCAAAACAAACCATTACAACGCCACTTTAATTAAACGAATACTTGAAGCAGTTAAATGTAGTTTGAATCTTTTTTCTAATCGAATTATTCGAGTGAATCGATTAATCATTGCAGCACTGATATACATACTGTGTATGTATACATATTTTATTGTCTTATTCTGGTCATCTGTATAACACGGTTGCATGAGGTAGGGTGATACATTTAAACAAAGCCAAATATTTTGTAAAAATATGAGAAATAGAAACAAGGACATTAATTTTCTCTTCCATGCTTTTTAAAACTAATGATTTCAACTCCAGCGTATCTCATGGTCCACTGTTTTCCTATTCCTCTACCCTGATAAAAAGCTGGTAACAGTGTTGTGTGCATGTTGTGGGACACACGTTCCACAAATGAAATCGATCACGTCATTTTCAAAGTATCAGAATCGGCAAAAAAATATAGGACATGCCTTTTTTAAATATATATATTTTTTTTAATTAAATCGTTTTCTAATTGTACTGTATTTAACGTTACAGACGAAATGTCTTACACTCATCCAGAGTGTTTAGTTTTGGCTTTACATAGGGCTATCAAATTTATCGCGTTGATGCTGGTATTTATTTTTTTTTAATTAATCATGTTAAAATATTTAACGCAATTAACGCATGCGCTGCACGACCCACTCGCGCATTGTCGCGTTCAATCTATATTGGCGCCGTTTTACCTATATATCGAGCTAAACAGCAGCGTACAATGAGTACAGAGAATTTTTGCAGCTTTTGGAGCCTTCTAGTAATTGGCTAAAGCCTTAATATCCCTCTCTCAACAATTAGAAATATCGTGGGAAGCAATGTGGGGAAGCAAGGTAGTAGTTGATCTTTTTCTTAACACCCTATGTTATTTCCCAACGCAGAGAAGATATATCAATTGGTGCCACTACGCACAGTCATGGTTGCACTTCCCATATCAGTTAAATGGCTACAGTATCATTTACTGAAAGCTCAACAAATACACTAGATGGCAATACAGTGGTACCTCTACATACGAAGTTAATCCGTTCCAGGACCTTGTTTGTAAGTCGAAATGGTCGTATGTCGAGCAGGATTTTCCCATAGGAATACATTATAATTCCATTAATTCGTTCCACAGCCCAAAAACCTGCACTAAATCCTTAAAAAATACTGCTGGTACTATTACAAATGGCAATTACATATAGCAAAACAAATAAATAATAAATAAAAATCGGATTAATAATATAATAATAATAATAATTCCTGTAATAGTGTAACGAAACGGGTTCTAATAAGGCGGACATTTTTTTCTGTACCTGAAGGCACCGCGGGGCTGACGTGACAAAGAGGGAGGGGAGCGGGTGAGAGTTTACTTTCGCTTTCAATGCTTTCTTGAGAACATCGTCAATTGCGGCAGACAGCAGGCGTTTTGTGTTGAATAAGTTGTGAAAGAAATGATGAAAACGTGGCGAAGCTGGCGATTTCTCTGGAGATGTTACCACAATAAGAATTGTCAGCTTAATTTATAAAGACTGGCGAACAATGGTCGGAGGAGGACCGTGGAGATGTATTGTTGAGCCATTTCACCCCGCGCTCATATTTTTCTGTCATTTGCATTTTCATTTAGAAGGTAAGCGTCAACTTTTTCCTTGATTCACCACCTGTACCAACCTTTTCTGAAACCTGTGTTGATTTGTCACACAAGAAAATCCGCCGTGCATTCGTCTGCGGTGCTGCCATTGTCGTCGTATTTCGAGCATGTCGTTGGATGTAGAAACAAATGGCGAGTCAAATTTTACGTCGGATGTCGAAAAGTTTGTGTGTCGAAGCGATCGTATGTAGAGGTACCACTGTATTTAGTCACAATATACAAAGTCACATTTATCCTTTAAGAATTAAGTCTTCCTACCTGTGGATCCCTCTCACAGAAAGAATGTTAATAATGTAAATGGCATCTTGAGGATTTATTGTCATAATAAACAAATACAGTACTTATGTACTGTATATTGAATGTATATATTCGTCCGAGTTTTATTCATTTTTTTCTTAATGCATTGCCAAAATGTATATGATCGGGAAAAATTATTGGGAATGATTGGAATTGAATCGGGAGCAAAAAAAAAGCAATCAGATCGGGAAATATCGGGAGCGGCAGATACTCAAACTACAACGATTGGGATCGGATCGGGAGCAAAAAAACATGATCGGAACAACCCTAATTTTAATATTTGAGATATGATGTTTACTGAACAATTGGGACAATATTTTGAAAAGACAGCAATGAAACAAATAATACCCCCAAAGCATGAAATTTAAAATTTCATATTTAAAAAAAAAAAAAAGTCTCACGACAAATAGATTTCCTCAGAAAATGCATGTTTTAGTATTATGTTTCTGCATTATTTAAAGGTTAAGCGGTGGGATGTTAAATGTCCTCCAATTTTTGAATGAGCCAGGGAATATATTTCGATTTCCAGTCACCGAAAATGAAAATTAGTGAGAGTCACATGTTATTCTTTCCTAAGCTTGTTTCCCATGATTGCTAGGCTATAAGTAACATAAGAGTTGACTTTCACTTGCAGAGCTGTCTGACTGATGGGTGACTGCATTTATCTTTGAAATTGATTCTGAGAAGCAGCCTGCTGATGTGTGAAGGAGATGCATCAAAGGGGATGACTGTGTCACATATAGTTAATGCGTACATAACTTAAATTGCTATCTTTCTTTTGGTCCCTCCTTTTTGCACTTGCTCAATCTGACTTTTAATTAGCTGAAGGATGTTGTCCACCACTTTCATTTTTTTCCATTTTAATTTACCATTAAGTGAGTCTCAAAAGCCAGCAATTCATTTTCCATGTTCACCTCCAGAGTCGCAGTGTGTGGATGTGTTCTGCTCATTGTGGTTTGTCGAATTTTACGTGTGCTTTGAAGAATTGCGGCACTATGTTAGTGTCATTATGTCTCACTAGTGCGTGACTAATGAATCTGTGCACAAGGCTTGAGACCACAGTACTAACTAAGGAAAGCAGTATTTGCTATACAGACACTTGTTGAGTCTTGAATTTCAACAAAACATTTTTTTTCATGATTTGAAAGGGTTTTTAGGTTTCTTAAAATGTTTGTTATATGCTTTTAGATCATTACTAGGCCACACCAAACATTAGTGATGTCACAGATTACTTGAAAAAGTAAATTAATTACTAATTACGCCTCAAAAAAGTAATCCAGTCACTTTACTACTTTATTATCAAAGTAACTCAGTTACTTTAAAAGCAATTTATTGGATACTTTTTACCAATTGTTCTCCCTTTGCTGACTCAACATAAGAGTAACAATAGAAAAATGTCATCACATGTACCTTATTTTTCGGACTATAAGTCGCAGTTTTTTTCATAGTTTGGCTGGGGGTGCGACTTTTACTCTGAAGCGACTTATTTGTGAAATTATTAACACATTATTATATCATTTCACATGTTATTTTGGTGTTTCGGAGTGACACTGATGGTTTGGTAAACTTGTTAGCATGTTCTTTATGCTATAGTTATCTGAATAACTGAACAGCTATGTTAAGTTAAAATACCGGGCACGTTCGAATTTCGTTGTTCATGCATCATGTAACATTGTCATACTGTATACTTTTTCAGCATGTTGTTCTCTATTGTATTATTTTAAACTGCTTTTCAAGATGACATATCTGTTCTATGTGTTGGATTTTATCTAGTAAATTTTATATTTTTTTAATATGTTTTTTTTTCTTCTTCGTTGGGCATTTTAGGGCTGTGCGACTTATAGTCCGAAAAATACGGTAATTGATTTTCCAATAAATGAATTTAAAGGGGAAGATTTTCCCCCACCATTGATTCACGCTAGCTTAGCCACTCCGGAGCCCTGAAAATAACAAATATCGGACAAACTGCATGGAATTTGTTGAAATCAACTCCACCGACTAATTAACTCCCGCTAACTCAAAGATAAAGCATACTGTCAAAAATTCTGAACCTCGTGTTAGGGGTTAGGGTTAACAGCAAATCAGTGCCAATGTAAAACAATGCAAATTGACTGTACAATAATCAACAACACACAAATGAATTGCACAGTGCAATCAACACAAAGGTGGGAGCGGGCGCGGATGCGCGAGCACAACCCGGAAGTACGCCGTACACACACGCGGTCAATTTGGCCACAAAACGTGGCGGCAACTAAGCACTTTACACTCACTCGGACTTACAACACATCCCAAGGATGCTAAACGAACACATCACCTCTCAGCATGAATGTGCAACACGAATATGATGTAAACAATGTTCGCCGACTTGGCGGGAGTGATGACTACCCGGTATTGCAACGGCAAAACTACGAAACGGCCGTGCATGTAGTGGCGCCAACCTATCACTGGAACCCTCCAGAATGAAGGAAAAATACTCATGTACATTCATGGACAAACACAGATCAACATTCCCTCACACATCTTATCAGGTGGCTGCACTCGAATATGCACCCGCGATCTTCACGCCTTTCTCAGTCCCAAAACACTTAGCGCGTGTGACTCGAGACAAAAAACAGGAAGTAACGAGTAGCGGTTACCATGGAAACGAACGCGTAGCTGGAACTTTTTCTATTCAAAATGCTCTTCATTCATGATTGCAATATTCTTCGTTCTACATATACTGAGGTAATTGCAAAATAGTAACGCACAGACACCAAGGAAACTAACTTTAATCAGATTACTGGTTTGAAAAAATGAATGCGTTAATTGCTCGTTACTGAAAGAAAGTAATCAGATTACTAATAATGTGTTCCAAGACTAGGTTCATACTACAAGTCTTAATGCACGAATCCGATTTTTTCGTGTTTTTTCGAGTCAGGCTATAACTTGCCCGTCTGAACGGGACAAATCGCATAGAAGTGGACCATTTCAAATCCAATATGAGTCACTTTCGTATGTGGTTCAAATCTGATCTGGGCCACATTTTTTCAGAATGTGACTGGCTAATCGGAATTCATGCAGCAATTACGTCAGCAAAGAACAAGAGGCAAGTTGGACGGCAGCCATGTAGGCATTACCGCCTAGCTTGAACTCTGCTTTTAAGCAAGAAGCGGGCTTGACCACAGTCATGAAAAAATAAAATGAAGAAAAGAATAAGCCTTACAATTTTCGATTTTCATTCTGTGTGCCGAATGAGCAATATTTCATTACTGCACACATGGCCGAGTCGGGGCAAATTGACACACCCACGTCATTTCACGCACACACGTCAAGGCTCAATTGTGTGCGTGTATGCGTTCCATCAGTCCATATAAACTTTGAATATAAAACTAAACTGGGATTATTAATGCCTGTTATTTGTGTCCTCTTTTTGGAAATCAAAATATGATCACTCTGGAATGACATACAGCTAGCATGTGTAATTTGTTTTGATGCTTCTGCGCATGCGGGTCTCTTTGCTGAGCACATCTCGGACTGCGAATTGGTGCGCATGCGTGATACTTAAACGGTCACAATGGACAAAGGCAGTCCGAACGGGCATGCCAAAAAAACAGATATGGCAAAAAATCGGATTTGTGCATTAAGACCTGTAGTATGAACCTAGCCTTAGTAATGCGTTAGTGACAACAATGCCAAACATGAATATTCAGATGCGATCGATGCATTTGGGACTTGGGACCATACCATTTCACAATCGTACAAAGTCTGATGCAATAAGCCTCTTTGTAAGCTTTCTGTAGCGCTCTCACAGTATGTGCTGCTCTTTAAGTGCCGAACAAATGTTTTTGCCTGATGAAACAAGCCAGCGTGAAACAGTGCTAGATGACCTTTCGTCACATTTTCTTGTTTTTCTTGAAAAGTCTATTTTGAATATAATTTTTAATGTGCTACAGTTGACTGGTAAGCGTTGTGAAGTGTGGATTCAAGAAAGGCTTGGAGGTGTAAAAATCTTAAAGTTCAAAGTAACAAACACAAGGTGCCATGGTTTCTATATATTTCAATCTATTTTCTTTCTATTCCTCTTGTGCTTTATCTCCATTGCAGATTTCAGTTATTATTATTATTAGTAGTAGTATTTTTTTTAAAAAAAATTTTAATTCGTGATTAAATGTGATTTTTATGTATAATTTTATTTCCTGTTTCGATTGTCTTTGTTTTTAAGTTCTGTTGATTTAATGTCATTTTTATGATCTTCATGTGACGTAAAGCACTTTGAATTGCCTTGTGTTGAATTGTGCTTTATAAATAAGATTGCCTTGCCTTGCCTTGCCTATCCTTTGGTAGGAATAGTTAATCGTGTATTAATCGTATAGTTGAACCAGTTGAACGTTTCATGTTGCTTTTTTCACTGACAGAACAGATGTTTTTGCTCTTAATTATGTCATGCAACTGAGGTCAATAGATAGACTAATAATTAGGGCTGTCAAAATTATCGCGTTAACGGGCAGTAATTAATTGTTTTAATTAATCACATTAAAATATTTGACGCAATTAACGCACATGCCCCGCTCAGACAGATTTAAATGACAGTACAGTGAAATGCCCACTTGTTAATTGTGTTTTATGGAGTTTTGCTGCCCTCTGCTGGCGCTTGGGTGCGACTGATTTTATAGGCTTCAACACCCATGAGCATTGTGTAAGTAATTATTGACATCAACAATGGCGGGCTACTAGTTTATTTTTTGATAGAACATTTTACAAATTTTAGTAAAACGAAAACATCAAGAGGGGTTTTAATATAAAATTTCTTTAACTTGTACTAACATTTGTCTTTTAAGAACTACAAGTCTTTCTATCCATGGATCGCTTTAACAGAATGTTAATAATGTTGATGCCATGTTGTTGATTTATTGTTATAATAAGCAAATACAGTCCTTTTGTACCGCATGTTGAATGTATATATCCATCTTGTGTCTTATCTTTCCATTCCAACAATAATTTACAGAAAAATATGGGATATTTTGTAGATGGTTTGAATTGCGATTAATTGCGATTAATTAATTTTTAAGCTGTAATTAACTCGATTAAAAATTTTAATTGTTTGACAGCCCTACTAATAATATGCCAAAATTTTCTGACTATAAGCTACAACTTTTTTCTCCCGTTCTGGACCCTGTGGCTTGTAGTCCAGTGTGGCTAATTGTAGGTTTTAAAAAAATATATATAGATTTTTACGTTGAAACCTGCATCTTATATACAAGTTTCCTGAGCGAAAATCGGGCGGCGCCTTCTTTGGCATTTCCTGCTACAAAATCAAGTGCGGTTGAAGTAAGCAATGTGTAGACAAGTTAAAACTGCAAAATCAAACCAGAAATGGATATAGCACGACGTAAATCAGGCTCTGGGACTTTCTGTGCTGTGCGTGAACTCCTGGAAGCGCCTATATATGTGGTTGGAAGTGGAATGTTTTGATCAGCGACCAGCTAGTAGCTAAAAAGTGCCGGTGTGAATCTACGTACCTCGCCATAAGCCTTAAATCGAAACCAGCAGCAGACAATAACTTAACCCCTTCTAGCCTAATGTATCACATTTGATACACTCAGAATTTCATTATTTTGAGAATAATTTAGAATTTTGAAATAAAAAAAATAAATAAAATGATGGATGCAAGTCAACACATGCATCTGCAGGTTCCATGAGAAAAAAAAAATTGGGATTTAGCTAGGGTTATAGATATTAGAGCACTTATTACACATATTCATTTTGATTTGTCTTTCTACAAATTTGAAAAAAGTACCATTAGGACCTTATTTTTTAAGTTTTGGGATTCTCTGACAATTGCTTCATGTTGCAGGCATTAAGGGGTAAGGGTGTGCTTTAAACCTAAAGAATCCACCTAAAAGTGTTAGGTTTTGTGTTGGTTTTTTCCTTGTGTGACTTGTCCCTGTGATTACCCATTGATTTCACCTGGTGTGCCTGCTCCTAGTGCATCCTCCTGTATTACCCAGCTGTTCCTCGTTGTCTCGTTACCCCTTGTCTGCATCTGTGTATGTAAGCTCCTGGTTTCGTATCACTCCTTGTTGCGTCATTCTGTCAGGGAAACGCGGGCAGGCAGGTGGTGTGGACCCAATTGCAGGGAAACAAAAAGCAGCAAGGCAGGTGGCGGTGAACTCAAAACACGTTTTAATAACAACTAACCAAAAGCACAAAGTACAACCAAAAGGACTGGGGATCAAAAAGGCAGTGTTCAAACCAAAACTTACTTAAACGGAGGGACTGGTACACAAGGGCTTGGACAGGACTTGAAAGTGACGTTGACATAGACAGTAGCCACGTTTACATGCTGACTTTTATTCATACCGATTCAAATCATTCCGAATGGAAATTTCACATCAGCTGTTTACATGTCACTTCATCTATTCCGATCCAGCGTTTACATGTGACTGCCTTTATTCCGAAAGGACGTTTGACGACTGCCGTCTGACATGCGCAGATTAATCAAAACAAAGCGTCACGTTGCAAAACATGGAGATCGATCGTCAGATCAGCTGCTGTTTTATGTTGTGTGTGCTTGGAAGCCATGTTGCAAGTGACGTTACTTACGTCACCAAGTGACGTCACCACATCAGTACGAAGCATGCGCAGAAAGAATGCAACCAGACACCATTCCGCTTCCCTGTTTACATGATATAATTTTACTTCTAATCGGTTTGGGAAAAGGAATATTCCACCCCTGTGAATCGGAATGAAATTCCATTCGGTTTGGGCCTGTTCATTCCGAATGAGGTGTTTATATGGAACACATTTATTCGGTTTGAACAAATATTCCGATTGTAATTGGAATATTTGGCTCCATGTAAACGTGGCAAATGACGCAACAAGGAGTGAAAAGAAACCAGGAGCTTATACACACACATGCAGCAGACAAGGGGTAATGAGACAACGATGAACAGCTGGGTAATACAGGAGGATGCACTAGGAGCAGGAACCCCAGGTGAAATCAATGGGTAATCACAGGGACAAGTCAAGCTAGGAAAAAACCAACACAAAACCTAACAAAAAGAATGTATGTTTGTTCTTATTTCTTCATTGATCGTTCGTGGACAAAATTCTAACAATCTGTTGTGTTAACATGAGGTGTAGATTGATACGCTGGCCACTTGAATGACCAAAATGACGCGAAATTACAAATAAAATTACAGTTGTCGAATGTAGAAGGGCTGACACGGATTTTGTTATTACAAGGAAATAATACAGTACAAAGTATTTTTCTTCTGGTGATAGTAATGGTATTATGAGCTCATCACACATGTACATGTAAACACAAATAGTATGTCATTCTTTTTTAATGCAGATATTGATCGCGATAACACTTTTGGACAACATGATTTAATTTCCTGTTTTATTTAAAAACAGTTGGTGCATGTGTAAAATGGGTCAATAAATCACAATTTGTAAATTATTAGAAAAATATCAACGAAAGTAGAGCATATATCGAGCCTTCCGCCATCAATGTAGAATGCATGTTGTTTCGATACATGCCCATCAACATAAGTGTTGTTGTGAGGCACATCAAGTTGTCTTCCCTTGCCTAACAGCTATTTACACCTGTAAACAAACAGACAAAAAACGTGTAACACTTGCATTTAGGGTAAAATGCCCATGTATTAGATGAGTGTTTGATTTTCATTTCTTTATCATTGAAGCTAATGCAAAGCTAATGATGTGTCAGCTGGGACGCAACACACAGAACTGTAGTCAAATTGAACATAATTGTCCCTGTTACTGCTTGTAGAGGCACTGTCTTGGTTACACATCTGCCTTCATGAACACAAAATTCCCCTATTCATGTATTAGGACTAGGGTTGTCAAACGATTACAATTTTTAATTGAGTTAATTACAGCTTACAAACTAATTAATCGCAATTAATCGCAATTCAAACCATCTATAAAATACGCCATATTTTTCTGTAAGTTATTGTTGGATGAAAAGATAAGACAAGACGGATATACTGTATACAGTACATTCAACATACGGTACATAAGTACTGTATTTGTTTATGATAACAATAAATCAACAAGATGGTATTACCATTATTAACATTTTGTTAAAGCGATCCATGGATAGAAAGACTTGTAGATCTTAAAAGATAAAGTTTAGTACAAGTTATAGAAATTTTATATTAAAACCCCTCTTAATGTTTTTGTTTTATTAAAATTTGTAAAATTTTCAATCAAAAAATAAACTTGTAGCTCGCCATTGTTGATGTCAATAATTACACCATGTTCACTCATGGTACTAACCCATAAAATCAGTTGGACCCAAACGCCAGCAGAGGGCGCCAAACACCCAAAAAAAAAACAAGTTACAAGCGGACATTACACTGTACTGTCATCTTAGTCTGTTTGAGCGGGGCATGTGCGTTAATTGCGTCAAATATTTTAACGTGATTAATTTTAAAAATTAGTTACCGCCCGTTAACGCAATAATTTTGACAGCCCTAATTAGGACACATTTAACTTTGTTGCTGTGCAGGTAAGTACTGGATATTTTGGTTGTGGTGACTTAAGCCATTTCTTCATGTTGTCCCCCATGTTGTGATGATGGCAGATGGATGTGATATTTCTAAATGGTCTTTTTTGAGGAATTTTGATGAGTGATGCGACTCCACCTCCATTGTTTTTTGGTTAGAGAATGTGGAAAACGGAAGTCGCGAGCAGAAATGCAGAAGTACCTCGGAAATTTCTCTATAATCCATTGCAACCTGTAGTACAATTTCAGTTTACTTGTCAAATTTGGTGGGCGCGGCTTATATTCAGGTGCGCCTTGTAGCCTGAAAATTACAGCACATGAGATTGGGGCTGCATTTGTGTTGAAAAATGATACCAAATGTTAAAACAATACTTTAATCACAAAAGAATGCTTAGCTTTCTTGACTTTTGGCTCCGAAAGAAACTTGTTGCCGTGGCTACGCCCTTCCATCTTCCATCTCTCCCTCCTGTTGGCTGCTGTTTAAGGGCACGGAAGCAGCATTTATCTTATCAGCGTGAAATGAAAAATACAATAAGAAGACGAAAGTACCTCATGCTGATGCAGCTATTATGTTATTATGACATTTTCATGTGTGCTGCTTAATGATGTCCTCAGAAAAATGCTGCAGCTCCACTAAGCTAAAGCAAAATCCCATGTTCAAGTTAAGTTTAGTGGGTGTTCACATTTGGATTTGCTTAGCTTTTCATAACTCGCATGCCCCCGAGTAACCCCACTGGGTATCACTGGCCGCGCAGTATCGATCTGTCCGGCGTTAGCCTGATTTGGTCTCATTGCCTCCTACTTCTCCTCCTCCTCGTCACTAGCTTGTTTCGCAAGCATCAGCCTATGTCTACCTTCGCCATGTATCCAGCAGGAATAAGATGTCAATCTGATTGAGTTCATAACAAGGCTGGTTAATTTAGACTACGTCGACACTAGGACAGATAATTTTTCTCCAGGGTATTTTGCCAACTATTTTTATAGCTGTCCGCATTATGTTTAAGGCCCCCATGCTTCTGCAAGGTACGCCTGCATTTGCGCAAACTAGGCATGCGTAGAAAGAAGCAGCCTCATGTGTTACGTCATCGCCCGTGCGGTTTACATCCGATTCGGAAACTCATTACTCGCAGGCGGGAAATTTTTGAAATTACTACACCTTCTAGACCAGGGGTCGGAAACTCCGTTTTGTGGTCACTGTTTTTTTCGTGAACGCAATTAAATGCATCAAGCGGGAGCGAGAGTGTAGGGAGAGCACGCTCGGCTTGTGATTGGAATAAATCTTTAGAAAACAACAACAAAAGCCCGGCATTGTTACTTGGGATGTTACAATCGATGCTTTGTTGCGCTTTCACCACTTGGAAAATAACAAATAGAAACATATGGTGTGGTGCTGCATATATTTCCTTGAAGCCACAACCAGGAGTGCTTGTGCATAACAATGGCGATCCTGGAAGTGGCGACAGTTTTGACAGGCGGAAATGTCATGAAAAAAACTGATCGCGCGCCTCTGTGACTGGGTACCATGCAGTTAACTTTTCGGGGTTTAAATTTGCTCTACACATTTTATTATACGAATGAATCCTCCATGAAGAAATTAAATTTCATCCCTACAAATTAACTATGGTGCAGGAACTTAACGGCGCGATTTTATTGCTCTTGAAAATGCATGTAAGGCGCTTTGGGAGGCCAGATTTCTTTTTCTATACATCCCCGTTTCCCTGAAGTTGCTTACCCATGAAACAATCGACTGCCGGCCATTAACACGACCACGGGGGCAAAATTGAAATTTCTATGGAATGCACTTTGCGTTGCGACGACTGAGCGACCGCTTGAAAAAAATGCCACAACTGTGAAAGCGCGTTCCAACCTCGTCCGTTCCATGAGGCTCACTGGGGTGAAAAAAAAAAAACACTAAATAAATAATATACGTTAAGAACTAAACTTTAAGCCCAACCCTCTCAAATAAGTGTATCCCTACCATCCTCAGAGCAACCATCGCTTCAGGGCGCCAATTTTAAATAAGCAAGTTGCTCTGCCCCACCCTTTAATACTCGCCTTTAACCGTCGACGGGATGTTGTGCTCATTGACGCATTTACGTCATTTTGAATAGCTGTTCACTGTAGTGACCACTGTCCCTGAAAAGATTTAACGATGAAGCAATTGTAATGTCCCATTGAATCATTTGAATCACGTATTTTCAAAATGAGCCAGTGTGGTTCCTTAACTTCCTATCGTCACTCCGTTCGAGTACATGATCCTGGCTACTATCATCGCCAACTGTATCGTCCTAGCTCTGGAGCAACACCTACCTGAAGAAGACAAAACTCCCATGTCGAAGAGGCTGGTAAGAGACCACATGTACATTGTAAAATTGAACCCTAGATTAAGACCCTTTCGCTCTCTTTGCACCAACAGGAGAAGACCGAGCCCTACTTTATCGGGATGTTCTGTTTGGAGGCGGGGATAAAAATCATCGCCTTGGGCTTCGTATTTCATAAAGGCTCCTACCTCAGGAATGGGTGGAACGTCATGGATTTCATTGTGGTGCTCAGTGGGTGAGTCAGTGTGACATGCTCAAAGTAGATTCTACAGCTAAAGTCTGTTTTAAATGTAGCTCAGTATTTTTGAGTGTATAGCTCATAAGGGTGTAACGGTACATGTATGTGTACTGAACCGTTTCGGTCCGTGGTGCTCGGTTCGGAACGATAGTGATGCACGATAATGCATTTTTCAGCCGATACCGATAATTTCCTCCTCGTTCCAACCGATAACCGATAATGTCAAGCCGATAATTCTGTTAAAAGATTTATGTAAAATTTTAAAGTATACACAAGAGAAAATATTACTGTGCAAAAAATATTATTGCTGTTTTTTTCAACATCAAATGTGAACAAGTAGTAAATTCCAACATCTAAATAAAGACAGATTGTCTAACATTGTGCAATGGTTAACTTTTGGTAACAATTACTTACAGAGTAAATACCTAAGTTGCGCAAAAATGGCTTTAAAAATAAGCTATTCCTAACGTATAACATTACTACACAGCAAAAACACAACTCCTTAAAACTAGTTAAATTCCCTTGTTTTCAGAGTAAATCTATTGGAAATAAGTGAAATTAACTGCCAGCACTTCAAGTATATTTCACTCAGATTTCTTGAAGAAAAATAGCCAGCTGAAAATAAGTTTAACAGCCTTATTTTAAGCAATAAATTATTATACATAATCCTAAAAAAAAAAAAAAAAGTCAGAAATGTTCTTTATTCAAGAATATGTATGGTTCAAAACATTATTTGAAAGCAATTTTTTCTTGATTTAGGTGAAAAATGACCTTATTTTTTTAGATGTTTGGTCTTAATAAGAACAAATGGCAATATTTAGTTCAAGTAAGTGGAATAATCTGGCGCATTCATCTGTTAACTAGTCTTCAACACTCAAACAAGATAGGGAAAATAATTTGACTAGATTTAAGAAGAATGATCTGATTAAGACGTCATAAATTTAAAGCGTACTGAATGCATTACTGACTGGATGACTTCTTTGTGTGGTTTGGTGCATGTTACAATTATCAACTAACCACTGTGCCGTCATGATAAACATGCTTACTTGACATCACTTGTCCAAATGTCCATGGTAAAACTGATGTGATCGGAAATGTCTTTCACGAAGAATCGTGGTAGTATAAACTACATTAATTTATCATCCAGGGGTTTGGCTATCGGGTCATTTCGGGAATTTCGTCCCGCCTGTGCCCTTCAGTCCGTCCGGCTGCCAAATTAGCACCCGCGCCAGGCCTCTGTCTTGAACCGGAGTGGCGGCGGCAGCTAAATTCAAACCGGATATCCGCCCGCCCCGGCCGGCTCGCTGCAGCGTATTCGGTGCATGGCTCTGCTCTGCCCGCCTAGGGCGAGGCGGCGGCGGCCTGCCGGACCGGCGGGCTCCGTCGGAAGACAGCTACTTGTTGACTATCGGTCTAGTTAGGTGTTTAGCCATAGATGGGAGTTTACCAGTTACCACCCGCTTTGGGCTGCATTCCCAAACAACCTGACTCCGGGAGGACCGCAGCGTCTCTGTATCGTCACAAGCCCCGTATCTTCCTTTATAGTTTATTTGTGTTTACAATAGCTTTAGCATTCGCGCTAGCAGCAGCCTCGTATTCGTTCCAAAAATCTTTGTGATGCAGTTTTAAATGGCTGCTGGGTTAGTGGTGTTCAATGAGGACGCTTTCTTTACGTCTCGTGGAACTTCTGCATTGCATGTTTTGTAGATGGCGAGAGCTTCGTTTATTTCATTTCACAAACGGGAAAATCAACGCACACTAGTGAGAGCGCCTCAACAACACTCCTCTATGACGCCGTACTCCTCAAACCCTCCTTCCACAGGGGCTTCAGAGAGGGGAGGGGTTGAGCAGGCGGCGGTGAAGAAGTGGAGAAAACTGCTTGGTCGCGCACATTTGGAGGCTAAATCAAGTGTATACAGTAATTATCGGATTGCATTATCGGTTGATTTTTTTTTTTTAATCGGTACTATGTGGCTGAGTGGTTAGCACGTCTGCCTCACAGTTCTAAGATCAAGGGTTCAATCCCGGGCTTCGGCCTTCCTGTGTGGAGTTTGCATGTTCTCCCCGTGCCTGCGTGGGTTTCCTCCGGGAACTCCGGTTTCCTCCCACATCCCAAAAACATGCATGATTGAACATTCTAAATTGTCCATAGGTATGAGTGTGTGCGTGAATGGTTGTATGTCTCCTTGTGCCCTGCGATTGGCTGGCAACCAGTTCAGGGTGTCCCCTGCCTACTGCCCGTAGTTAGCTGGGATAGGCTCCAGCACCTCCGCGACCCTCGTGAGGAAAAGCGGCATGGAAAATGAATGAATGAATGAATCTGTATTATCTGTGTGACGTCATAATTTCCATTATCGGCAGATCAGTAACCGATATTATCGTGTATCTTTACTTTTCGAGGCTGTGAGTCGATCGGGTTACAGTTTCTTTGTGTAGATTATATTTACTCCGTCTTCTATATTATAATGAGGACCAACACGGTACGACAGTTAACCCAGAAACGTCAAGGGCGCAACAACGTGGCTGCCGCGAGGACGCAGTGAAACGTGGGCGTTAAAGTCAATCAGCCAATGCACACCAGTTGCAGTGCGGCCGCGTGTTAGACGCGTCTCAGAAGAAGAAGAACGGCAGAGTTTATTATTTGACGCGAGACGCGACCCTCCTGCGTCAATACTACTACCGGTAGCTAGGATCGGGCAGACCGGAAGTCACTCGTGTAAAAATATGGTGGATCAGGTCGATTTTCAAACTAATATGCAATCGTAACCCACTTTTTGATTCCATCAGATCTCTTGAGTGGTAGATCAGGGCACAGTTGACTTTGTTGATTTACTGCTGTCTTCTCTGTTATAGTAATAACCAACACGGCCCCGTGTTCAATACAAAACCCTCCTACCACAACAAAACAAGTAGGAACTAATATTCACATAGGAACTAAAGTTATACAACATAAAATATACAATATAAATGAATACTACATCACGTTTGTAAAATATAAACACATAATAAAATAAATAATAGCCCATTTAAATAAAATAAATTGAAATGAGCTAAAACACCTGTAATTAAATAATAAGAATAATACATAGATCCTGCTTACACAATTAAATTTATTAATTTCTGTGTGGTGCTTTAACTTGACAAAATCCACCAATAAAACTTTTGAAAACCGTTCATAAGAAAAAAAAATGATTCATTGAGGCATTTCATTTGTAAAATACATGTTAAAATCTGTCATTGGGATTGCTTTTCTCTTTAGCACAGGACTTCTTTTTTCTTCTTTCTTTCAGAAAGAAAGCTGACCAATATGTGGGGTCTGAAAGGCAAATTGTTGTTGGATTATCTTTATATACCCGCTACTTTTTGAGCAGAATTCTAGCTTTGTATAGGCTAATGTTCCTATTGTTGAAAGCACAAAGGTGTGTAATAAATAACTAGCACATTTATATTTTGCATTTTGTTTTCTTACTGTACCGAAAATGAACCGAACCATGACCTCAAAACCGAGGTACGTACCGAACCGAGATTTTTGTGTACCGTTACACCCCTAATAGATCATCACAGAGGGTGTTGTCAGAGTCGCATCGAGCCGTAAATTGTTATACTTTTCAAACTATCAACGCAACTTAAGTGAGGCAATGGGAAAGCAAGATGTAAGAAATCAAAAAAAGCGCTTGACACACGCGTTTGCTCACACCAATAAAATATTAAACGTTTCACCACGCCAAATAAAATTCGACGAGAATCTAACGGCGTTCTTAGAGAATTCTATATGATTCAGCCGTCATCCATTATTGATGAGTCCATTTGAGGCTCAAGGATGCTACTCTCGTTGCTGGAGAGGAAGGAGGCGAGGACAGGAGGTGGGGGTGAGGCTCGCTCGCCTGTTGATCAATTGACATCGCTTGAGGAGAAGTTACTGTTGTTACGGAATTAGAAGCTTAATTAAAACACGGAGAGACAAGCAATTGTTAATGGATTATTCAAACAGCAGCTGCTTGCACAGGCACATACGAGCAAAAGAATAAGACCACGGAGGGTGTGTTGTATTCAGACTAGCAATGCGTGCGTACAGATCAGTAGAGCTTAATAAAGAATCCTTTTTTTGCTCTATGAGATATGACTTGAATACATTGATGTTCATTTAACTTCTATTGACAAATATATACTGTGTGTCTATTACATTTTTATTGAGGAGGTGCAGGGGAGAGACTGAAGCAAGGTTTGCATAGGGACGATAGGGACATAACACTACCAACTTTTCAGGATGCTCAAATTGTCCCCATCAACTTTTAAGCAACCTTTTTTGCATTATATAAAGAGTTCAGTTATGTAGGTAATTTAGATTGTCTTCCCGTATGTTGTAATGATAGAATAGAACCATTATTAAGTGAATTATTTTCATTATGTTCAGACTTGCTAAATGTGCCAGTCCACCCCCCCCCCCCCTCAAATTAACGTTTGTTTGGCTGATGACTTGAATCCCCCAGTCCCGCCACAAAGACACACGCACATACTCACACAGCCCCGGCAGATTCATGTCAACACCATGCTGCCTCCTCCGCCCCCTTCAAAGAGGAGAGATATTCGTTTTTTTAAAGATTTTTTTTGGCCAGCAGCAGCCACAAGGACATCAATATTGTGGAAGTGGGGGAAACACAACACAATTTTGCTACTGAAAGTCCGACCTGCATCAGAGTTAGCATAACATTAGACTTGCTAATAGGGGTGTGACAAAAATATCGAAATGGTGATATATCGTGATACTTTGTATCCCAAAAGGTTATCGATATTCGCCTGCCAAGAATCGAGATATTGTTTTAAAAATTTGTCAATGTCTAAAAAAAATAAAATAAAAAGGAACTAACAAGTTGCTACCAAAATCTTCCACCATAAAAGTGTCTCTGTCTTAGACCGGGAACGTTGGTTCATTCGAAACCGGAGCATTCACAGTCATTCTGTCTGATTTTCAAGGCATTTACAGGTCATTTCCTGTTGAGTTTGAGTCACTGCCTATTTATTTGGGTGATTCTCAGGTCACTTCCTGTTCTATAACTCAAAATAAACAGGAAGTGACCCATAAAATACCCCTAAATCAACAGGAAGTAAATGAAAAGCAACAGGTAAATGACCTTAAATGGCCCAAAATTACCTAATTGCCTGGCATTGGCTGTCACTGACGGGCATAGACGTTCAATCCGTTTGAAGTGGGAGGGATGGCAGCGAATGAACGAATGTTCATTTGCTACCACCCTCCCAGTTCAAATAGATTGGACGTCTACTAGCGATAAACTCATTCCAATTCACAGAAGAAGCTTGTTTTTCTGTTTATTAGTTGTTTGTTGGAAATCCTACAATGATTTCCTGACCAATGTATCGATAATCGTTGTATCGCCATATCATCAGATCATCGTTATCGTGAGCTTTGTATCGTATCGTATCGTGAGGCACCAAGAGGTTCCCACTCCTACTTGCTAACATGCAAAATGACTGCGGTCAGGCCAGCACCCTCCATAAGGAACAACAAAGTCAAGCTAGCCGTCCCTTATTTGGATCATTTTTTGCATTATGTGCATTACGGTAATATCGTACCTACTGACGTTGAGACCAAACCTACGCCCTAGGTCTGAAGATGCTGAAGTGTGAACATGGGCTTTTGAGCAAAGCTTACTTTTGCTGCCACACAACTCCCATCAGATGGTAGCGAGGCACAATTTTACAGTAGATATGACGTTCGGTCAAATTCAAGTGTTTTTCGACAAAAAAACAACAAAAAAATGTAGAGACTGCGGCATTTTTTTAAAAAATCAGATCACATGATTCAAGTTTTTTTTTTTTTTTTTTTTAATGATAAAATCTGGGCGAACCAAAATTGTAGTCAGGTTTTGCCAAGCAAGTATGGTTCCAACAAAACTTGACGAAAACACCCAAATTTCCAGTGGAC
Organism: Corythoichthys intestinalis; assembly: GCF_030265065.1. Classification (NCBI taxonomy): domain Eukaryota; kingdom Metazoa; phylum Chordata; class Actinopteri; order Syngnathiformes; family Syngnathidae; genus Corythoichthys; species Corythoichthys intestinalis. The sequence continues at coordinate 36,453,135 of NC_080401.1, forward strand.
CAAGTCATTTTTAAGGCCACATTCAACACCTAATACTCAAAAAATCTTTTTCCCCTTATTTTCAACTCTGGCCCACAAAAAATATTTTGGTGGTCATTATTATTGACATAAACAAATAACCAAAAACAAAAACGACAGGAAGTGACCCAGAAATGTCCCAAAATCAACAGGAAGGAACCAAAAATAAATAGGACTAGAATAAAGTGACACACATTTGCCCATTGGATTTTACCCACCAACATGAAAACATTCACACACAAATTCTCCAGATATTGCATTTTCTCGGCTGTGTACTATATTCCACTGATTACCTACAGTGTATGTGAAATTAATTAATTCATGCATTACGTGTGAAATCAGTTGTAGAAATGGAAATATTAGCCTCCTGCTGCATCTCATTTCAATCCAGCCTGCTTATATGCATGTCACAAGAAATGTGCAGCCTCATTATACACTGAACCGTGTTTTTGAGATATGCTGGTGATATTTGGTGAGCAGAGAGTGAGATAGTAATTAGCTGCTGACAGAGTCTATCCAACAAGTGCACGTGATATTTAATTGATCATCATTGTTACAGCGAGTCTCCTCCTATGAGAATTTCATGGGATTTTGTATTGGAAACATTGTACTTTGTGGAAGTGTTTCTTACAAGTAGAAGAACACACACACAAGAACAAAGATGTTCATATTGATGAAAAGTATGATTGTTTTAGAATGTCATATCATGATTCAGCAGTACTCCGCAGTCACTTTTTGAATCAAATTTCAAAAATAGTGCTATCAGGTGTATTTTGCGGTAAAATTAGCATCTCAGATAAATAATTTCTGAAACACAGGTGTAGTGTACAGTGGGGCAAATAAGTATTTAGTCAACCACCAATTGTGCAAGTTCTCCTTCTTGAAAAGGTTAGAAAGGCCTGTAATTGTCAACATGGGTAAACCTCAACCATGAGAGACAGAATGTGGGGGAAAAAACTGAAAATAACATTGTTTGATTTTTAAAGAATTTATTTCCAAGTTAAAGTGGAAAATAAGTATTTGATCGCCTACAAACAAGCAAGATTTCTGGCTGTCAAAGAGGTCTAACTTCGTCTAAAGAGGTCTAACAAGGTGTAATGAGGCTCCACTCGTTACCTGTATTAATGGCACCTGTTTTAACTCATTATCGGTATAAAAGACACCTGTCCACAAGCTCAGTCAGTCACACTCCAAACTCCACTATGGCCAAGACCAAAGAGCTGTCGAAGGACACCAGAGACAAATTTGTAGACCTGCACCAGGCTGGAAAGACTGAATCTGCAATAGGTAAAACGCTTGGTGTAAAGAAATCAACTGTGGGAGCAATTATTAGAAAATGGAAGACATACAAGACCACTGATAACCTTCCTCAATCTGGGGCTCCATGCAAGATCTCACCCCGTGGCGTCAAAATGATAACAAGAACGGTGAGCAAAAATCCCAGAACCACACGGGGGGGGGCTAGTGAATGACCTACAGAGAGCTGGGACCACAGTAACACAATGCGCCGCCAGGGCCTCAAATCCTGCACTGCCAGACGTGTCCCCCTGCTGAAGCCAGTACACGTCGAGGCCCGTCTGAAGGTCGCTAGAAAGCATTTGGATGATCCAGAAGTGGACTGGGAGAATGTTTTATGGTCAGATGAAACAAAAATAGAACTTTTTGGTAGAAACACAGGTTCTCGTGTTTGGAGGAGAAAGAATACTGAATTCCATCCGAAGAACACCATACCCACTGTGAAGCATGGGGGTGGAAACATCATGCTTTGGGGCTGTTTTTCTGTAAAGGGACCAGGACGACTGATCTGTGTAAAGGAAAGAATGAATGGGGCCATGTATCGAGAGATTTTGATTGAAAATCTCCTTCCATCAGCAAGGGCATTGAAGATGAGATGTGGCTGGGTCTTTCAGTATGAATATCATTCCAAACACACAGCCAGGGCAACAAAGGAATGGCTTCGTAAGAAGCATTTCAAGGTCCTGGAGTGGCCGAGCCAGTCTCCAGATGCCAACCCCGTAGAAAATCTGTGGAGGGAGTTGAAAGTCCGTGTTGCCCAACGACAGCCCCAAAACATCCCTGCTCTAGAGGAGATTTGCATGGAGGTATAGGCCAAAATACCAGCAACAGTGTGTGAAAAGCTTGTGAAGGGTTACAGAAAACGTTTGGCCTCCGTTATTGCCAACAAAGGGTACATACCAAAGTATTGAGATGAACTTTTGGTAATGACCAAATGACTTAAACAATCTTAAAAATCAAACAATTTGATTTAGTTTTTTTTCTTCCACATTCTGTCTCTCATGGTTGAGGTTTACCTATGTTGATAATTACAGGCCTCTCTAATATTTTCAAGTGGGAGAACTTGCACAATTAGTGGTTGACTAAATACTTATTTGCCCCACTGTATGTATTACTGAGCACTGGTCGGTATCAGTGTCTGCTGAGACTTACAATTTTTATCGTCAAAATGTCCTTCTAATGTCACTATTGCTATTCATTAGGCATAGGCTATGTTATGCTGATTGCATACTACACTTAAGAGCTGTTACCTCGATTAGCATGAGTGTGGAACAGAGGCAATTGCTCTAAGACTGCAACCGAACGAAGCTCAGCTTCCCCTAAAATGCCCAAATAAAAGTGATCAAATGCATACTGTAGTGTGTACATGTCAGTGACAAAATATGCGCAACAACGCACTCAACCTTTGCCCAGAATTAGCTTCTTAATCACTGGTTATGACGCGGCTTGCTTATTTGTTCATTCGCCAGCGTCACAGTCCTTTAAACAGTGTGGACGCTGTACATCATCAGAGTTGAGAGTGCATTGTTCCACTACAGCGAAACAAGACGATTCATTGGCTAAAGTCTATGTTTGTCCAATACATCGGATGCGTGCGTCTCTGTAGGTCTATGGGCAGTGTGTGTGGCTTGGCAGGCCAGGACGCTCTGCTTCTCTGCATGATGTTTGGATGATCTGTCTGAAGGCTGAGTTATGCTTCTGCGGCAGACCTACGCCATCAAGGCAGACCCAATTTACCACCCTCCGCCGTAGCCTGACGTACAGCTCCACAAAATTCTGACTACGCGTCGCGTCAACGCGTGGTGACGTGATGCAAATGGACTGTGATTGGTCCGCTCAGACTGTTTGATTGTTTCCGGTACAGCGCGAAATCACCGCCATTTACAAACATTTTTGCGCTAACAACCATCTCCGCAACCGTCTTCTGCATCGCCTGCACCTCAACATTTGTATGATCAACATTTGTTGTGCAATGTTGATGAGCATAAGATCCACATTCAAGCGTTCCATCTCCGTTGGCATTGTTGTCTAACCAGAAGAAAATTAGAGGAATTTGAAGAGTCCCCCAAAACTGTACAAACACAACGCCACACCCTCTAGTGGCTTGGCGGTGAACTACAGAGCAACCCGTTCCCTTGCTGCAGAAGTATCGAAAGCTCATTGACGCCGTCACCGCAATGCAGAAGCATAACTCAGGCTAGAGCTGAATCCCTTTTTGATTGACAGCTAAGCTAAATGAGTGAATCAGCCATTTCATTGTTTAACTCATTTGCTCCCAGAAACGTATAAATACGTTCTATTTTTAAATGCTTCATTGTCCCAAAAACTTTATACGTCTTTTGCGTTTTTTTTTTTTTTTTTTTTTTTTTTTTTACAAGAAGCATCTATAGCTTGTAATCTATCTGAGAAACAAAAAAAGAAGGCTCCAAACCCATTTTAAAGCAACAAAACTGGCCACTGGAGGGCAGTAGCGCATTTTGTAAGACCCGCAACCCGATTCAAAAGCAATGAACGGCCGGGCAGCACGGTCAGAGCGCAGGCGGCATGATGCCAGGCGGCGCTCCGACCGAACAAAACAACCGAGAGGACACCTGGGAGGCCAGGCGCTGGATGACCGAGCAAAACGAGTGGGACCCCCAGTGCAGCGGTTCGCCGAGCAGACCCCACAGAGACACAAAAAGAATCCATCTTTTTGAGACAGACAACGATGAGGGAAAACTTTACACGGCTGACGTGGCGACAACGGCGTCATCTCGGCGACAAAGCGTCATCTCTCAGTAGTCATGTATAAATAAATTGTTACTTTGCTATCAAAAGCTCTATTTGTCAGGTTCTTCATGGTATTTTGTAAAAGGTAAACATTATTCAGATGTTTGGGATGTAAGTAATGCAAAAAATAGCTTTGTTAAAATCAAAGTTATGCTTGAAATGTATGCGTTTACAAAAAGCTCATTTTCTCCATTTTTTCATCAGAAATTGGAAAATTGCTCAAGCTAAGCTATTTTCTAATGCTGATTTCTAAAGAATGGAAAAAGATATGAACTTACTTTTTTTCTGCTGAAAGAATAGAGTCTAATCTTTCTTTTGGTGGGTTCCATGTTTATATAGCAATAGAACAGAATTTTCTGTGGGCCTTGCAAAATCAGTCAAAATCCAGAAAAGTGGCCGGGAGCGAAGGGCCTTGCGCTGGTGAAAATGGCTGGGAGTGAATGAGTTAACATCTGCAGGAATTTTTTTTCGATTTGCATTCCATGGTTCTGAATTGAACTGGAGACTTTCCTAATCATCCTAGCGACACTTTGTTAAAAACGACTAGTGGAAAATCAAGCTTCTGTTTCTGGTGTTTATGTTTTTTCTTTTGTAGCTGCTTGTGTTTGGAGGCTGACTTCTGTCACTGTAGTTTCTTTCCCTACCAAGCAGCGGGTGCCACAGAGCCCCTCCACCATCACAAAGCACTCACAGGCAGACAGAATTTGAGATTCCCCTCCTTGAAATACCAGAATCTGCCACTGGTGTGCAACAGCCACTAAATGTCTATGAATAAATTAAAACGGGGTGTCATAATGCACCACACGACACAAACTTATGGTGCATAAATAAAACAAACTGTTAATAACGAATGATCAACTAGGAGGGGATTACACACATAATAACTAGTAGTATTAGTAGAGGTGTGCGAAATTTCCGATTCTTAGATTATTCGCGATTCGGCCGTGGAAGATTCGAGAACGATTCACAAACATCCAAATTCCGATTATTGAAATATGTCAAGTAAAGCAGAAGTAAAACACACTCAGCGTGCCGCGCGGTCTTTGGAACGGAGCGAGAGTAGCTAAACATCATGCTTGTCATTACCTGGCCCCTCGGGTAAGCTAGGTACGGGCGTTAGTAAATGTCCGCCATCTTAAAGCAGTAGACTTCCCTTCAAGGCTGTTGTAGCGAACTTTCCAAGCGAACTTAATTAACTTTTTATCCAAAATAATCCTAAATCGGTAAAATGTTGACTTGAATCTATCTTTAAAATAGTTTTAAAACTTTCACTTGTCAAAAGTAGACAAAAGGGAAATTATGGAATAACGGGGGCAATTTTAACAACTTGTTGATTCACAACATTAAATTAATTCAATGTAGTTTAAAGCTGCTGATACAGAATGGGGATTTTAGTACATTATTTATTGTTTTTAACTGTTAACTTGATACTAAAATAGTCGTTTATTTAAGCCTGCAAGGCTTTTTATTATTATTATTATTTTTTTTGTCATTAATGTACAAAACATTAAAAGCACCTAACAGCGGGGGATGTCATCAATAATCGATTTATATTCGAATCGTAGCCTCTGAATCGTAATCGTAATCGAATCGTTAGGTGCCCAAAGATTCCCACCTCTAAGTATTAGTACTGCATTGGGAGGGAATTAGCTACAAACAATAAAGCACCTCACGTGAGTTAACCCAACCTAAGTGATGCAGATAGTGTTCAACAAAACAGAGCAAGACATGTAACCCACACAGAACACAGACAACCCAATTTGTTCTGAATGCAGAACAGACACAGAATAGATATTCTGTGTCGATGGAATTAAATACAGAACAGCAGCAGTGTTGTCACAGATTACTTGAAAAAGTAATTTAATTACTGATTACTGATTACGCCTCAAAAAAGTAATCTAGTTACTTTACTGATTACTTCATCAAAGTAACTAAGTTACTTTAAAAGTAATCTATCAGTTACTTTTTACCCATTTTTCTCCCTTTGCCGCCTCAACATAAGAATGACAACAGAAAAATGTCATCACATGTAATTGACTTTCCGATGATTGAATTCAAAGGGGAATATTAGAATTTCGCGCGAGCTTAGCCACTCCGGAGCCCTGAAACTAACAAATATCTGACAAACTGCTTGGAATTTGTTGAAATCAACTCCACCGACCAATTAAACCCGCTAACCTCTAAGATTAAGCCTAATGTCAAAACTTCTAAATTTCGGGTTATGGTTAACAGCATATCAGTGCCAATGTAAAACAATGCAAATTGACTGCACAAAATTCCAAAGGTGGTGGGGGGCGCGGATGTGCGTGCAAAACCCGGAAGTACTCCTCTCAATACACACGCGGTCAATTTGGCCACAAAACGTGGCGGCAACTAAGCACTTTACACTCAATCGGACTTACAACACATCCCACAGATGCTAAATGAACACATCGCCTCACGGCATAAATGTGCAACACGCATATGATGTAAACAAAGCTTGCCAACTTGGAGTGATGACTGCCCGTCGTTGCTACTGCAAAGCTACGAAACGGCCGCGCATGTAGGGGGTCCAACCTTTTGATGATACCCTCCAGAATGAAGGAAAAATACTCACCTTCATTCATGGATATCCACAGATCAACATTCCCTCGCAACGTCTCAACACTCGGCTCGACTGTCCACCCGCCTGGCCCACGCCAGTCCCACAACGACCAAAACAGGAAATAGCTAAGAGGTTGTCATGGAAACACGTACCGGGAACCTTTTATTTTAACATTTTCTATTCAAAATGCTCTTCGTACATGACTACAATATTCTTCATTCTACATACATTATGAGGCAATGGAAAAATAGTAACGCAGAGACACTAAGGAAACTAGCTTTAATCAGATTACTGGTGTAGAAAAATGAACGCGTTAGATCAGGGGTCGCGTTAACCAAATATTTTCCGTCGCTGACCGGTTTTTTAGAACAGTGACGGAAAAAAATGAAGTCCATCTGTCATTTTGACAGGTTGCAATTCACACCCCAGACCACAGGGCGGCGAGTGAGCATATTAATTAGCTATTGTCTCTCTTGATGCATGACGTCGTTGGCCTTACTCGGAAAAATGTCAAGGCAACTGAGTGTCCGAAGTTTATTCAAAAAGCCCCAAAACGACGATAGTGTTGATAAAAGAGGTGAAAAAAGAGGGACTGATGCAGTGGAGGATGAAGGACAGCCTCTGCAGCAATCCCACTTGAGACATTTGATTATGCACAAGCGGGCACGCAATGGCGTACCGCACGCAGGCTATTTTTAGACCGTGACGTCGCATCGTAAAGCGGAAGTAAAGCCGAAGTGGGACATTATAGACCCACCCTCGCATAGACCCAACGTAAAAAGTGCTACTTTTCTCCGGTAATCTTTCAAAAACGAACTTGCCGATCACGCATTGCTTTTTTGGAACTTGTAGAAACAACTTTAGACATTACGACACATTTAGGATGTTTTCTTCATATGTTTCCGGAACCAAAAACTAGGGAGGAAAAAATGTGAAGACCGAATCAACTTGCGCGGACTTTAACACCAGCTCGGCAAATCCATTCACGTTTCATATGCAGTAAACATTATGTTGGGTTGGCATGGTCTTTCAGAGGACAAAGAGGTAGGCCATTTTTATAATTTGAACTTTATTTTTTTAGCGCAACGTTGTGCCGTACTGCTTCTGTCTGACAATGAATGACCTGAAAAGAATTACAATGGTATTTGACTGCCACTGTTACCGTTTCTGTTATATATATATATAAAAAAAAAAAACTTTAGTAAGGGGGAAGTGTAAATAAATTATAGGATTAAGATATGTTATCAATGAAAAAATTACAAGTGTTCGTTGGCTGTCACTGAGTAGCATTTGCGATCGCTACACAAAGCTAACTAAATTAACCCCAAGAACGGTAAGAGACGTAGGACAACCAGAGGATATATAAGAAAGACAGGGCTGATGGTAAAGGATAGCTTGCTGAAACAGGAGAATGTCATTGTCAGTCGCGTCGATAAAAAAGCTAAAGCTATGCTTAGGTCAGCTTGTAGCCTACCTACTGGGGCCACAGTCAGCTGTTTTTGTCACTGCGGAGAAAAAGTTACATATTCATCTGCTTGATGTGTGATGGCACGGTGTGGATTCTCTGTTAAGCTTGTTCGGACAGAATATTAATTATAAATGAATGAAAACTAAATACTAGTGAATATGTCATTATTATCATTTTAAAAAATTAAGTGACGGGTAAAAATAGATTATGACCGGATTTTCATGACCCTGTCAGTCAAATTGACGGGCGACGAAAAAGTCTAGCGCAACCTCTGCGTTAGATTACTCGTAACTGAAAGAAAGTAATGAGTAGGAGTGGGAACCTCTTGGTACCTCACGATACGATAAGATTTGCGATACAAAGCTCACGATAACGATGATCTAACGATATGGCGATACAACGATTATCGATACATTGGTCAGGAAGTCATTCTCGGATATTCTACAAAAAACTAACAAAAAAACAAGCTTCTAGTGTGAATTGGAATTAGGTTATCACTAGTAGATGTCCAATCCATTTGAGCTGGGAGGGTGGCAGCGAATGAACAAATGTTCATTCGCTGCCACCCTCCCAAACGGATTGAACGTCTATGGCTGTCAGTGGCAGTCAGTGCCAGGCAATTAGGTAATTTTGGGCCATTTAAGGTCATTTACCTGTTGCTTTTCAGTTACTTCCTGTTGATTTTGGGGTATTTTATGGGTCACTTCCTGTTTATTTGGAGTTATAGAACAGGAAGTGACTTGAGAATCACCCAAATAAATAGGCAGTGACTCAAACTCAACAGGAAATGACCTGTAAATGCCTTGAAAATCGGACAGAATGACTGAATGCTCCGGTTTCGAATGAACCAACGTTCCCAGTCTAAGACAGAGACACTTTTATGGTGGAAGATTTTGGTAGCAACTTGTTAGTTCCTTTTTTATTTTATTTTTTTTTAGACACTGACAAATTTTTAAAACAATATCTCGATTCTTGGCAGGCGAATATCGATAACCTTTTAGGATACAAAGCATCACGATATATCACCATTTCGATATTTTTGTCACACCCCTATTAGCAAGTCTAATGTTATGCTAACTCTGATGCAGGTCGGACTTTCAGTAGCAAAATTGTGTTGTGTTTCCCCCACTTCCACAATACTGATGTCCTTGACTCTTGACACCTTGTCCAATGCAGATTCTTGACAAGGTGATGATGCGGGAACTTTCGTTTGGTGCCGTTCCAGTGAGATTTCCAAAGATGATTGCCTGAAGAAGACATCAAAATTCCCTCAGTAAACATTGACACCTTTTTAAAACGATATCTCGATTCTTGGCAGGAGCATATCGATAACCTTTTGGGATACAAAGTATCACGATTTATCACCATTTCGATATTTTGTCACACCCATAGTAATCAGATTACAGTAACACGTTACTAACTAACGCGCTACTGTCAACACTGAACAGCAGGCAGTGAAAATAGTGCATCACATTTGAACTTGTTGTTTCATTGAAGCAATTTTATTTTAATTTTATAAATGACTCATGCCGGCAGAATCACCGCCTGATTAAACACTGTAGTAGATTTTTATTTTCCTGCGTGAGTGTGACATAAAAACCTCCCCTCAGCGGAAACCCCTGACTCACATGCAAATATTTGTGTTGACAGAAGCCTTTGCTTACTGTTTCAACACTGCAGGCCCCGATCCCTCACTAAGATGTCTCAGTGCTATATTGGGTCCTTTATAATTCACAGGTGAAATATGAGGGGGAGGCATGTGGAGTAAAAAGAATGAGAAAAGAAACAATACATGCAAAGAAGGGAAAAAGAGGTTAAGCCAAATGAGGAAAATGTGTCACGCGTGGTCTTACATGCTAATTGGCACCTTTGCAGCCATGCTCAGTGACAAGCCCCCCCTATTAGCACAACAACAGCTGGCAGAAGGAGACGCCCAGCACGTGTTTAAGTCACCATTATGTTCAAGATCGGGTAGAAACTGGAAATTTTCTTTATAGTAACGCCTAACAATAGGATAAAGGGATATACAAGCCTTAAAAAGACAACATGAGTGCCATAGGGAGCACTACTCAATGACTTTGAGCCAGCAACGCCTTCTGTCCGCTTGGCACTCGTACACCTGGAACACAGAGTAACGCACATGCAGAAAGAGAAGGGAGCTGAGAGGGAGAGCTGTCTCCTCCAATCGTATTCCCCCTCTGTCATCGGACCAATTGATGACATAGGCGGCTTGCAGCAGGGATACATATGTCCCAGAGAGCCGTTGCCGTGGTGACAGTGGACCCCGCCTTAGGTCAGGCTGTCACTGGCTTCCCTAGTCTATAGTATGCGCAGTAAGTGCCGTGCTGTCAGGATTGCGTTCAACCTGTGGTCAGGTTTGATAAAGAAACTAGAAAAAGCAATTTCTGGAGAAACTCCATGAGGATGTTTAACCCTGCCCTGGGTCAATTCCTATTAATTTTGGGGCATTTCGGGTCACTTCCTTGGTAAATCAGTGGCTGCCATTGAGGACGCTAGACGTCCAATTCATTTTAACTGTGAGGGGCAACTGAACGAACCGAAACATGGGCATTCAGAGCCATTCCTCCCAGTTCGAATGAAGTCGATGTCGATCCTTGTCAGTCACCGGTAATTAGGGGTGTACGATATCCATTTTTTGAAACCGATATCAATAACTTGCTGCTCCTCAAGGCCGATGCCGATACGATAACTGATAATATATAAAGAAGTTTTAAATCTATATTCACCTGAGTTTTTGAACACCTGTAGGTCAAAAATTTTAGTGGTGGATTTAGCATAGATTGACTTTGGCCTAATCAGAATTTTCATGATGACATGAACATTATTATAATGAACAAAAAGACAAAAAGAGTTTTGACTAGGGATGTCCCGATCCAGGTTTTTGCACTTCCGATCCGATACCGATACTGTTTTGCACTTCCGATCCGATACGGATACTGGCCGATACCGACCTATATGAGCATGTGTTAAAGTTTAAAGTTATTTAGCCTCCTTACTTAGTTGTCAGACTCATGTTGAAAAAGGTTTTAGTACTCTTGATAACAACTAGCCAGCTGAATTGGGTGAGTTTGAATAACACACAACGGTTGGTAACAAGAAACTGACCAGTTTATTCAGTGACAAACACAAAACATTATAAATAACAAACAGAAATGGCATAGTCAGTCAGTAAAACGTGCAAATAATATTGTAAACTGTCTTAAAAAAGCAAAACACACCAACAACCTCAATGGAAAATCCCACAAATCCCCCAAGCTATTAGATGCTTTTAATGTTACGTGCATTAGTTACAAAAATTGTATAAAAAAGCCTCTCAGGTTTAAATAAACGACTATTTCAGTATCAAGTTAACATTTTAAAACAGTAAATAAAATACTCAAGTCCCCATTCTGTATCAGCAGCTTTAAACTACATTCAATTCATTTAATTTTGCGAATCAACTGTTAAAGTTATTAAAATTGCTCCCGTTATTCCATAATTTCCCTTCTGTCTACTTTCGACATGTGAAAGTTTTAAAACTGTTTTGAAGATAGATTCAAGTCAAGATTTTGCCGATTTAGGAGTATTTTAGATAAAAAGTTAATTAGGTTCGCTTGGAAGGTTCACAACAGCCTACTAGGGAAGTTTTCTGCTTTAAGATGACGGCGGTTTACTAACGCATATGGTTTTCATTAGTTCAATGTTGCTAAGGCAGTCGAGTCTGTCGTGTAGCATCTGGTTCATTATACTTATGACATCTATTATCTCCAGTAAAACGATGTTGACGTAGTTTATAGCAGCTGTCAGCATCAGTCAGGTATTCTTGTGTTTTTTATCCAGCGGCATGAGTTGAGCTAAAGCCGTGAATTGGGCATTGCCATTACCCGGGTCTAAGACAAGTTATGTTTACTTTCGGGACGCAATCCGGTCAGTTTCTCATTGCGTCCCGAAGACCGCTCTGTGTATTAGTTTCGCTTTACTTGACATATTTCAATAATCAGAATTTGGATGTTTGTGAATTGTTCTCGAATCTTCCACGGCCGAATCGCGTGTCGGATGGTGCGTCTTTACTCACGTGAGATAATGGCTCGTCATCCAGAATGAATTCTTCGGCAATGACTCTTGTTATTCCCTGGGCTTTGGGACTGTCGAGTCCCAGTTTGTCACGCATAGCAAAAGTTTCTGCCAGAGTTAGTTGCGTAGGACCTTTCTTTTTGTCTTCGGTTTTCTTAACATACTCCTCATATTGTTTGTGGTGTTATTTCGCTAAATGCCTGATTAGGTTGGTTGTATTAAAACTTCTTACAGCTTTACCACTACGCTTGACTTTATTGTGGCATATGTTGCTCTCTGCCTCTTTGTCTTTGTCGTCCTTTAAGGTGAAATGATCCCACACAGCTGACATTTTTACCGATAGTCTCTCGGTAAATTGGGAGACGGTAATGTAAATGTAGTGTGTTGAAGGTGTGCCGCAAAATGCGGACCGGATTTTAGGGAAACAGAAGCAAAAACTGGAATGGATTATGTAAATCGGTGTGCTGGAAAACCCGGACCGGACTTTAAAAAAAACTGGATCGGAACTCTGGATCGGAATTTTTCCCGTGTTCCGATCCGATACTGATGCGCATTTTTTTGCCCATATCGGCGTCCGATCCGATCCAAATATCAGATCGGGACATCTCTAGTTTTGACTTCAAATAAAGTGCCCATATTAATTTTTTTCAAATAAATATAATTTCAGGCAATCACAATCAATCAGTCAATATCATTGACAATGTGTTCCACTGAAAAATGTGAACTGATCTTATACATAAACCCAAACGGTATTGTGCTTTGTCAGGGGATAAAACATTTGGTGCAACTTTTGTGGTCTTGGTCCATGAAACAACTTTCATAACCTGGCAATTATAGGACAGCAAGCAAGCAAGTCAATAATCAAAAGGCCTCTCAAGAACTTCTTAACATAACACTGTAAAATGCAAACATTTGCTAATTGCAGTAGTAAGGTTTATCAATCAGTGATGAAAAAATACGGCCTCTACAATAGTAACAAAACTTAAAAATAGTAATAAAACGGTTGTTGTTATTGAGAGAGTTGGTACGCTTCATTAAAAATAGCAGAGGGAGAGAGTTGGTACGCTCCATTAACATAACATAACAGAGGGGTGTCTAACAAGTAGCACAAACGAATGGCACAAATTCGGAACCATTTTACAGTAAATGAGGGGCTTAGAGGGACAGCATACCTCGAAACTAATATCTCAAGCCCCCCAATTTACCGCAAAATGGACCCGAATTTTTCTGTGCTCTGTTCGTGCTAGTTGTTAGGACACCCCTCTGTTATTGAGAGAGTTGGTACGCTCCATTAGCTGCTGGAGCTAAGCTAAGATAAAGCTACGCGTGACGTCCCCACTTGAAATTAATATCTCAATAAAAGCATAATACTGTATCTACAAAACCGTTGCAGCACAAACGATGAACATCATTTTTATATAAATTTGCGTCTGATGGGGGGGGCAACTTTATGGAGGCCCGTAGAGATGGTCACAAAGCACATATAGCAATATACAAAGTGACGTCTTTTTTATTTATTTATTTTTTTCTTAAACTTCTGGGTCATCGTCTTTGCAATTGTCTTGTGAGCTTTTTGCGGTCGTGCTGCGAGCCATTTGCTGTCGTGTTGTGGCAATTGGCGTTCGTGCTTTCGCCAATTTGCAATCGCGCTTTAGGAATTGGGGATTGTGTTGTGGCAATTTGCATTCGTGCTGCGAGCCATTTGCTGCCACGTTGTGGCAATTGGGGTTCGTGCTTTTGCCAATTTGCGATCGCGCTTTAGGAATTGGGGATCGTGTTGTGGCAGTTTGGATTCGTGCTTTTTTTCTTTTACAAAGCATTTGCAGTTGGGGTTCGTGCTTTTTCTATTTGCAAAGTGTTTGGACTTTGCATTTCGCCTGACACCTCTCGGCCACTGTAGTAGTGAGAATGGAATAGCTGCTGGATCAAGATTGTTGCATTTATATTTGTATGGTAATACACGACAAAACGAAAAGTGGAACACCCCAGATGGGACTCGAACCCACAATCCCTGGCTTAGGATGCCAGTGCCTTATCCATTAGGCCACTGGGGCAAATTTTAGTAAATTATATAATTATTTTATTCATTTTTTTATTACAATGGTCATCTTTCTATGTCAATACTGACACTTCTTTCACACTTTCTTCATATTTGCAATAATATTATGTTTAGAATGATTACTTTTTTTCATTAAACAATTTATTGACATACCGTAGACTTCACTTCCAAATTGTCACCTTTTCCTCGTCAAATTTCCTCTTTTTATATGACCAGTTATGCTTCTCAGGTCTCTCGAGGATGTTCGTTTTCTACGAGGACTGACTCACCCAGAGAAATAGCACCGGCAGGCTCGGGTGAAGTAATTATTCCCAAGGGAAACTCTAATATTACATTTAATCCTCTCACAAGAAGATCAGACTATCATGAGTCACACCAGTTTGCGCTCACTGAAACAACTAACAGGTATAGAAGCTGACATAAGCATACTGCACTAGGAGCAATTCTGCTCTTGTTGCATGATGACCAATAGATATGTTGTGCCTATGTTTCCAGAAAGGCTTACAGTGTGTTGAATAGGCTCAGTTAGCATACTGTTACCAGCTGCCGACAAATGGCATGATATGTTTTGCATAACGTTTTTAAAAATAAAGTAATGTGTATGAGGGCACTAAGGTGCAAGTGTAGGAGTTCCCCAAGAGTTTCTAATTCCGTCAAGACACACACCACCTCCATTCTTGCACTGTGGGCCAATAGGGTCATAGATGCTATAACTGAACATTTTTCAGGATTCCTAAAGCTGGCTTGCTCGATTATTGACCATAATATTTCATGGTGTTATTTAAGAGGACTTTGCTCACCAGTGTAACGTAGTCTAAATCCTTCGCTTTTGCTGCATTTTTCATTCATTAATCTGTTCCTCTATGCACATTCATATTCAACATATAATACAGTGAGGGGCAGAAATATTTGCACCCCTTGTGATTTTGCATCATCATCTAACATCATCTTTTAAAAAAATTCTGGTGAAAAGTCACATTGTATGATTTTTTCAATGATTTACAGTGGTATGAAAAAGTATCTGAACCTTTTGTAATTTCTCACATTTGTGCATAAAATCACCAGTGATCTGATCTTTGTCAAAATCACACAGATGAAAAAACAGTTTTTATTCTTATTCTTTATTCTTATATTTCACTTTACGTTTGGCTACACATTGGCTCTACTAGGTTCACATGACTTGCTCCAACTGTTGATTTATTCTAAACAAGCTGCTTTCCAACTGTCCCATTGACTTTTACAACTTTGTGGAGCTCAACATTTTTTTTTCTTGTGTCTTTTGAAAGCTCTCTGGTCTTGCCCATGGTAGCAGTTGGATTATGACTGACTGTGGGGTGCAATATTGAGCTCAAAAGGGTGGTGGGTGGTTGTTTATTTATTGTGTAAGGTGGACTTGATTCTCAGGGGTTGAAACACTCATGAACCCCAGTAAATTACACATACAGTGGTATAAAAAAGTATCTGAACCTTTTAGAATTTCTCAAATTTCTGCATAAAATCACCATCAGATGTAATCTGATCTTTGTCAAAATCACACAGATGAAAAAACAGTGTCTGCTTTAACTAAAACCACCCCAACATTTATAGGTTTTCATATTTTAATGAGGATAGTATGCAAACAATCATAGAAGGGGGAAAAAATCAGTAAAAGAACAATCACATTTAATATTTTGTGCCCCCGCCCCTTTGGCTTAGAACAAGACGCTTCCTGTATCTGCAAATCAGTTTGGCACATCGATCAGGACTAATCTTGGCCCATACTTCTCTACAAAACTGCTGTAGTTTAGTCAGATTCCTGGGATGTCTGGCATGAATTGCTGTCTTGCCACAGCATCTCAATGGGGTTCAAGTCTGGACTTTGTCTTGGCCACTCCAGAATGTGTATTTTGTTCTTGTGAAACCATTCTGAAGTTTATTTACTTCTTTCTTTTGGAACATTGTCTTGTTGCAGCATCCAACCTCTTTAAAGCTTCAACTGTCTCACAGACGGGCTCAGGTTTTCCTGCAAAACATCCTGATAAGCTTTTCATTCTTCCATTAACGATTGCAAGTTGTCCAGGCCCTGAGGCAGGAAAACAGCCCCAAATCATGATGCTCCTTCCACCATGCTTCACGGTGAGGATGAGATGATGATGTTGGTGAGCTGTTCCATATGTCCGCCACACATGACGTTGGTTGTTACTCCCAAACAGTTAAACTTTGGTTTCATCAGTCCACAAAATATTTTACCAAAACTTATGTGAAGTGTCCAAGTGCCTTTTTGCAAACATTAAGCAAGCAACAATGTTTTTTGGACAGCAGTGGCTTCCTCTGTGGAGTCCTCCCATGAATATAGTTGATGTGTGCACAGAGATATTGGACTGTGCCAGTAATTTCTGTAAGTCTTTAAAACACACTCTAGGGTTCTTTTTAACCTCTCTGAGTATTCTGCGCTGAACTCTTGGCGTCATCTTTGGTGGACGGCCACTACTTGAGAGAGAAGCAACATTGCCAAACTCTCTCCATTTGTAGACTTCTCTGACTGTCGATTGATGAACATCCAGACTTTTAGAGATGGTTTTGTATCCTTTCCCAGCTTCATACAAATCAATGATCCTTGATCGCAGGTCTTCAGACAGCTCCTTTGACCGAGCCATGATGCACATCAGACGATGATTCTCATCAAGACAATTCTTACCAGATGTGTGTTTTATAGTGGGCAGAGCAGCTTAAAACCACTCATTGTGATTGGGTACACACCTGACTTAAATTGTTTGATAAAAATCAGTTTTAATTGCTGTTTAAGTCTCCTTGGGCAGAGGGTTCACTTATTTTTACCCTTCTGTCATTGTTTGCATGCTATCCTCATTAAAATATAAAAATAACTTATAAATGTTTGGGTGGTTTTAGTTAAAGCAGACACTGTTTTTACATCTGTGTGATTTTGACAAAGATCAGATGACATTTGATGGTGATTTTATGCAGAAATGTGAGAAATTGTAAAAGGTTCAGATACTTTTTCATACCCCTGTATTTGTAATTTACTAGGGCTCATGAGTATTTGTACCCCTGAGAATCAGCAATAATTGTGACACTCAAAGAGTTGTCAGTCTACCTTAAATAAGTCCACCTTTACCCAACAAGTAAACACCCACCCACCACCCGTTTGAGCTCAATATTGCACCCCACAGTCAGTCATAATCCAACTGCTACCATGGGCAAGACCAGAGAGCTTTCAAAAGACACCAGAAAAAAAATTGTTGAGCTCCACAAAGTTGTAAAAGGCTATGGGACGATTAGAAAGCAGCTTGGTGAGAATAAATCAACAGTTGGAGCTCGAGATGTCCCGATCCAGGTTTTTGCACTTCCGATCCGATACCGATATTGTTTTGCACTTCCGATCCGATACCGATATTGGCCGATACCGGCCTATCTGAGCATGTGTTAAAGTTTAAAGTTATTTAGCCTCCTTACTTAGTTGTCAGACTCCTGTTGAAAAAGGTTTTAGTACTCTTGATAACAACTAGCTAGCTGAATTAGGTGAGTTTGAATAACACACAACGGTTGGTAACAAGAAACTGACCTGTTTATTCAGTGACAAACACAAAACATTATAAATAACAAACAGAAATGGCATAGTCAGTCAGTAAAATGTGCAAATAATATTGTAAACTGTCTTAAAAAAAGCAAAACACACAAACAACCTAAGTGGAAAATCCCACAAACCCCCCAAGCTATTAGATGCGTTTAATGTTTCGTGCATTAGTTACAGAAATTGTATAAAAAGCCTCTCAGGTTTAAATAAACGACTATTTCAGTATCAAGTTAACATTTTAAAACAGTAAATAAAATACTCAAGTCCCCATTCTGTATCAGCAGCTTTAAACTACATTCAATTCATTTAATTTTGCGAATCAACTGTTAAAGTTGTTAAAATTGCTCCCGTTATTCCATAATTTCCCTTCTGTCTACTTTCGACATGTGAAAGGTTTAAAACTGTTTTGAGGATAGATTCAAGTCATGATTTTGCCGATTTAGGAGTATTTTAGATAAAAAGTTAATTAGGTTCGCTTGGAAGGTTCACAACAGCCGACTAGGGAAGTCTCCTGCTTTAAGATGGCGGCCGTTTACTAACGCAACTAATTTTCAATACTTCAATGTTGCTAACGCCGTCGAGTCTGTCATCTTGCATCTAGTTCTATATACATATGATATCTATTATCTACAGTAAAACAGTGTTGACGTAGTTTGTAGCGGCTGTCAGCAGCAGTCAAGTATTCTTGTGTTTTTTTATCCAGCGGCATGAGTTGAGCTAAAACCGTGAGTTGAACATTGGCATTACCCGGGTCTATGACAAGCATTATGTTTACTCTCGGGACGCAATGTGGTCCCTTTCTCATTGCGTCCCGAAGACCGCGCTGTGCATTAGTTCCGCTTTACTTTACATATTTCAATACTCGGAATTTGGATGTTTGTGAATCGTTCTCGAATCTTCCACGGCCGAATTGCTCAAGGATGTAATGACGGCTGGGCATGTTGTACCGTGGTTCTAAGTGTTGGATGGTGCGTCTTTACTCACGAGAGATAATGGCTCGTCATCCAGAATGAATTCTTCGGCAATGACTCTTGTTATTCCCTGGGCTTTGGGACTGTCGAGTGCCAGTTTGTCACGCATAGCAAAAGTTTCTTCCAGTGTTAGTTGCGTAGGACCTTTCTTTTTGTCTTCGGTTTTCTTAACATACTCCTTATATTGTTTGTGGTGGTATTTCGCTAAATGCTTGATTAGGTTGGTTGTATTAAAACTTCTTACAGCTTTACCACCACGCTTGACTTTATTGTGGCATATGTTGCACTCTACCTCTTCGTCTTTGTCGTCCTTTAAGGTGAAATGATTCCACACAGCTGACATTTTTACCGATAAAGTCTCTCGGTAAATTGGGAGACGGTAATGTAAATGTAGTGTGTTGAAGGTGAGCAGTAAAATGCGGACCGGATTTTAGGGAAACCGAAGCCAAAACTGGAATGGCTTATGTAAATCGGTGCGCTGGAAAACCCGGACCGGACTTTAAAAAAAAAACTGGATCAGAAGTATGGATCGGAATTTTTACGTTTTGGCCGATCCAATACCGATGCGCATTTTTTTGCCCATATATGCGTCCGATCCGATCCAAACATCGGATCGGGACATCTCTAGTTGGAACAAGTCATGTGAAACTAGTAGAGCCAATGTGTAGCCAAAAGTAAAGTGAAATATACAAATAAAGGGAAAAACAGAATGTCACTGTTGAAAGCCACTGTTGAAGAGAAGTCATATTAGATCTCAACTAAAGTTTGCCAAAAAGTATGTGGAAGACTCCATGGTCAAATGGAAGAAGATTCTTTGGTCTGACGAGACCAACATTAAATTGTTGGCCGTCAGACAAGAACGTTATATTTGCCGGAAACCAAGCACTGCACATTACCAAAAACACACCATCCCCACTTTGAAGCATGGTGGTGGCAGCGTCAAGCTGTGGGGATGTTTCTCAGTAGCCGGACCTGGAAGACTTGTAAAGATAGACGGCAGAATGAATGCTTTAAAATACACCGAAATCCTGGGGGACAATCTTATTCAGTCTGCAAGAGAACTACAGCTTGGAAGACGATTTATTTTCCAACAAGAGATTGATCCAAAGCATATTGCTAATGCTACACAGGTATAGTTGAAAAAGAACCACGTCCTGGAGTTCAATTCAATTTTATTTGTATAGCCCTATATCACAACAGATTTGTCTCAGAGGGCTTTACAGAGTCATTTTGATACACATTCAGATACAGTAGATCAATGAGATGAGTCAGTGTCCTGGGCATCCCCAATCCATAGACCCTCCATGGCGGCAAGGAAAAACTCAAAAAAACCACACGGGAAAAAAGAGAAACCTTGGGGAGAACCACAATCAGGAGCAATCCACTCCCAGGACGGACAGGCTATAGATGCACCAGGACTGATGATGGGTACTAGCAGAAGGAGTTCCGGTTTGTAGAGATGCAGTGGAGTAAGGGAATATGAGGAGGTCCATCTAGCCAGATGAGGCAGGGGGGGCAACGAGGATGTCCATCCAGCCAGGGGTCAGGATAGTCAGGTGGCTGCGGCTGAAAAGGTAGCACCTCCCTCTGGGGAGGGGGGAAAGGGGACACCGGCTGACTAGTGATGAAAAGACTAGTCAACTAGATATTAGAATTAGAAAAGAGAAATAAAGTAAGAACAAGTTGTAAGTAGAGTGAAAAACGGGATAGGACTCAGTGGCTGTACTTCCCCCAGCATTATAGCTCCTAGGGCAGCTTTAGACTGAACTGTGAGTCTAGTCTGTTTTCATCTACCCTGACCATAAGCTTTGTCAAATAGGAACGATTTTAGTCTAATCTTAAATGGACAGACTGTGTTGGGCTCTTTAATATTATTAGCTGGAAGCTGATTCCATAAGACAGGAGCTTGGTAGGCTCTAGCTCCTACTGTACTTTTAGAGACCCTGGGAACTACCAGTAGACCTGCATTCTGAGAACAAAGTTTTCTGTTGGGGCGGTATGGAACCAGAGCATCTGTGAGATAAGATGGCCCCAAACCATTAATGATCTTAAATGTTAAAAGGAGGATTTTAAATTTAATTCTAAACTCGACTGGAAGCCAGTGAAGGGCTTGGAGCACAGGGGTGATGTGCTCTCTTCTATTAGTTCCTGTTAAAAGTCTTGCTGTGGCGTTCTGGACTAGCTGAAGACCGTTTAGGGAACTTTTAGGACAAGCTGCAAGTAAGGAGTTACAGTAATCCAATCTAGATGTAACGAACACGTGAATTAATTTTTCTGCATTGCTGCTTTAAGACAGAATATTTCTAATTTTGGCTATGTTGCACAGGTGAAAAAAGGCTGTTCTGCAGGTTTGTTTAATATGAGCTTTAAATGATAGGTCTGATAGGTCAAATAGAACTCCTAGGTTTTTAACTGTGGTGCAAAGTCAAGTCAAAGCACAGGGCTGTTCATGCCTGATACCCACGCCACATGACAGAGCGTGAGTTTTGCAAAGAAGAATGGAAATAATTGCATTGGGCAGATGTACAAGACTGATTGAGACTTATCCACACAGACTCACTGATTTGATTGCAGCAAGGGATGCATCTACGAAATACTGACTTGAAGGGGGTGAATAATTATGCAAACAGTTATTTACATTCATATATTTTTATTTCATTGACATTACTCTGTAGAAATCTGTTTTTTTTTTTTTCAATAATTGTTTGTGTTAAAAATGCCAAATTGTTTTGACTATGACTGTAGAAATCTGTTTTTTTCCCCCAAAAAATTCCTTGTGTTAAAAATGCCAAATTGTTTTGGCCACGATTGATTTATTAATGCAATAAAAGGGTAAAAAATCCAAGGGAGTTAATACTTAAGCACTGTACAAATAATCATAACAAAAATGCAGATACTTATTGACTTACTCTCATTTATATAAAAAAAGAAAAAACCCAAGAAAAGTCCATTTTTAATTCTTGCAGTTTTGAGGTTTCATAAACATATCCTGCATGACAGCAGCTTTGATCAGACGGTAGAAGCCAATTTTCCACACGATAGTCTAAGGGCTCCTTAGCTAATAAGGATAATGTTGGTAATGTCACTATAATTGCACACAAGAAATATCTTTATGACACACTGAAGCAATGCTTTATGATGTATTTTTAAATGGTGCTGAGAACTTGTTATGAGCACCATTTGCCTCATAAAAGTGCAATACTTTTAACTGGTGTTGAGTTTTATTGGGTTACTCAGATTTTTTTAATCCGACCATCACTTCAACATGATAGAAAGATATCTCAGTTTTTTTTAAGTCAAATATTTGCTGAACTAACTCATCAGCTTTCACGTTGTGGATTTCATACAGCTGTGTTTCTTTAAGTTGTGGTCGGGGAACGCAATACAGTGGGTCAAATAAGTATTTAGTCAACCACTAATTGTGCAAGTTCTCCCACTTGAAAATATTAGAGAGGCCTGTAATTGTCAAAATGGGTAAACCTCAACCAAATCGCAAAGCAATTGTTTGATTTTTAATGAATTTATTTGCAAATCATAGTGGAAAATAAGTATTTGGTGAATACCAAAAGTTCATCTCAATACTTTGTTATATTCCCTTTGTTGGCAATAACGGAGGCCAAACGTTTTCTGTAACTATTCACAAGCTTTTCACACACTGTTGCTTGCATTTTGGCCCATTCCTACATTCAGATCTCCTCTAGAGCAGTGATGTTTTGGGGCTGTCGTTGGGCAACACGGACTTTCAACTCCCTCCACAGATCTTCTATGGGGTTGAGATCTGGAGACTGGCTAGGCCACTCCAGGACCTTGAAATGCTTCTTACGAAGCCACTCCTTTGTTGCACTGGCTGTGTGTTTGGGATCACTGTCATGCTGAAAGACCCAGCCATGTCAATGCCCTTGATGATGGAAGGAGATTTTCACTCAAAATCTCTCGATACATGGCCCCATTCATTCTTTCCTTTACACAGATGAGTCGTCCTGGTCCCTTTGCAGACAAACAGCCCCAAAGCATGATGTTTCCACCCCCATGCTTCACAGTGGTTATGGTGTTCTTCGGATGCAATTCAGTATTCTTTCTCCTCCAAACATGAGAACCTGTGTTTTGACCAAAAAGTTCTATTTTGGTTTCATCTGACCATAACACATTCTCCCAGTCATCTTTTGGATCATCCAAATGCTCTTTAGCGAACTGCAGACGGGCCTGGACGTGTACTGGCTTCAGCAGCGGGTCACGTCTGGCAGTGCAGGATTTGAGTCGCTGGCGGCGCATTGTGTTACTGATAGTAGCCTTTGTTACTGTGGTCCCAGCTCTCTGTAGGTCATTCACTAGGTCCCCCCGTGTGGCTCTGGGATTTTTGGTCACCGTTCTTGTTATCATTTTGACGCCATGGGGTGAGATCTTTCATGGAGCCCCATATCGATGGAGATTATCAGTGGTCTTGTATGTCTTCCATTTACTAATAATTGCTCCCACAGTTGATTTCTTTACACCAAGCGTTTTACCTATTGCAGATTTGGTCTTCCCAGCCTGGTGCGGGTCTACAATTTTGTCTCTGGTGTCCCTCGACTGCTCTTTGGTCTTGGCCGTAGTGGAGTTTGGAGTGTGACTGACTGAGATTGTGGACAGGTGTCTTTTAAACCTATAATGAGTTAAAACAGGTGCCATTAATACAGGTAACGAGTGGAGCCTCGTTAGACCTCGTTAGAAGAAGTTAGACCTCTTTGACAGCCAGAAATCTTGCTTGTTTGTATATGACCAAATACTTATTTTCCACTCTAATTTGGAAATGAATTATTTAAAAATCAAACAATGTGATTTTCTTTTTTTTTCTCCACATTCTCTCTCATGGTTGAGGTATACCCATGTTGACAATTACAGGCCTCTCTAATCTTTTCAAGTAGGAGAACTTGCACAATTGGTGGTTGACTAAATACTTATTTGCACTACTGTATACTGGAGATATGCAGGATCGTGGCTTGACAGTGACATGCAACGCAAGTCACAATGTTGTCACTGTCATGGCCTGCCGTTGTCCCAGCAGATTTTTCACGCCACGTGGAGGTGTCATGGGTCCTTACATGTCACTGCTGACAGGTGTGACGGGCGCACCACTGTGTGTGCATCTCTCTTTACGACTGCTACAATCTCACATAACATCAAACAAAATTGACACGCCTATGAAGATATATTATTTGTACTATAAACAAAAACAATATACTGTAAAACAAATAATGTTAATAAAGATTTAATGATGGTAACAACTTGACCTGGAACAAATTATTGGAGCGCGTTAGATTCTTTTTTATGATAGGCTTTAAAAAGGTTTGACCCACACATCCACTTCGACCCGAGGATGAACTGATTAGCAGACGCCTCGTGGACCTCATGAAGCACATGACACCTGCTTGATTACAACAACTCCTCACACAAATGTCTGTGAGGGAGCACTAATGACGGAATGACATTTAATATCTCAAAGGTCATCATAATACAGTGAGCGTTCAACCGCCATTAATGTCTGCACTTCATTGCTTTCATTAAGTGTGCATTAGATTCAACACATACAGTTTGACAAGAGACAGCAAATAATGAGCTAACTCTCGGTACAATGCCGTGCGGCAAACTAATGCCGGGATTTAAACTGCTGCTTTAAATAAACATCTTTTGATCTTGGAGGACAAAGTATGTGGACTAGGAGTGGGAACCTTTTGGTACCTCACAATACGATACGATTTACGATACAAAGCTCACGATAACGATGATCTGACGATATGGTGATAAAACAATTATTGATACATTGGTCAGAAAATAATTCTAGGATAATCAACAAAAAACTAATAAACAGAAAAAACAAGCTTCTGCTGTGAATTTGAATGAGTTTATCACTAGTAGACGTCCAATCCATTTGAACTGGGAGGGTGGCAGCGAATGAACATTCGTTCATTCGCTGCCATCCCTCCCACTTCAAACGGATTGAACGTCTATGGCGGGTAGTGGAAGCCAATGCCAGTAATGAGGTAATTTTGGGCCATTTAAAGGGTATGTCAACCCCTGAGGAAATGTTAATATTCCATCATTTATCCATAAACGCATGCCTTTTGTATTCATATCATGCCACTTCGTGTAATTACACACAAGAAAATGAGAGAAATTTGGATCAATTGTCAAGCTAAAACGACCGGCGCCCGAGATCCGGCAGATTGTGTGCGTGATGTCATTACAAGTGAAGAGAGTGCCACCGGCCACTAGGGGGTCAGCGCCTGTCTGCATCAATATAATTTCTTCTAGTGAGGGGAGAATTAGGGGTGTTTTGAGCTGTTTGTGCTGTTGCATTGTGTTCGTCCTGCACATATTCCAGGTTCCCTCATGAAGAAACACCCCTCGTTGTCAATAAAAGAGAATTCAGAATTGACAGTGAGGGGTGTTTCTTCAACAAGAAAAAGGCTCAGTGCTTTAATACTGAATGGCGGCGATGATGGCAGACAATTTCGTTTCTAGTTCCAGCGACGAATCCGACGTAGAAGGACGTAACGAATGTTCAGCTAATGGTGACGAGGAGAGTTACGAAGCTTTAATTGGTGTTTTAGGTTACCAGTTTGAGCCTAAACGAACGCCAATGCAGCGTAATGAAACGGTCATTGAGGGGAGCAATGACACTGATGAAACATCGGCAGCAGATCGTGTCGGAAACACCGAATGATTTGTTTTGCATTTCTTTTTGTGAAGCTGATAAACCGTGACCGCAAAATAAAGTAATGTATAGAATAATCATAGGTTTTCGCTCTGCCAACAGACAATGGGATCAGAGGATTTGTTCTATATATTTTACGAGCGATAATTAATACATGTGTCCAGTCCAGTGATATTTTTTTATTTTAAAAGAGTACTCACTCTGGCCATTTCGAGCTTGGCTGCTCCCCTCCTTTGCTTAGCCTTAGCCTCCTTTGCCAGTCATAGTCCTCTTTCTTGATATCTCGGGACATTTAGGTGGCTGCGCGTGTATGGTGGGCACTGCATGTGCTTTGAGCAGCAATCTTTTAGCAAAACCCGATTTCACTTGTCCATAGTTCGAGAAGCTTTCAGGTGGAAAATACGCACTACAGAAAACCGTGCCGGAGGCTGGGTTTAGAAAATTTGCCCTCTTTGCACGGACGAACTTTACCCATTGTCTGCGTAGTCCAGCTTTTTTTTTCGCGTTCGGGAACTCATGGATACTATATTCCGATAAATAGCTATTTGTTCACCACATAGCACAGCAGTTTTGAACCATTTTAGTGATGTTTTGGTCAAACAAACCCCAACGCTACTCTCTCGTCGATAAAAAACAATGGCACCTGGCTCCGCCTCGACTTTCATTCACTTGTCGTGACGTCCCTGCCCCATTCGGCTGTTTCCGGAACACTTTCGGAAATGTTCGTCATTTTCGATCTATTTTCGATAATTGCTCATTATTGTGATTGATTTTTTTGTTAACTTTATCAATATTTGTTATCTTGGCACATAACGGTTCTATTGATGTCTCACACCCCCTTTCCGTTTTCATACCCTTTAAGGTCATTTGATTTTCAGTTACTTCCTGTTGATTTTGGGGTATTCTATGGGTCACTTCCTGTTTATTTGAGTTACGGAACAGGAAGTGACCTGGGAATCACCCAAATGTATAGGCAGTGACTCAAACTCAACAGGAAATGACCTGTAAATGCCCTAAAATGAACCATAAGTGACCTGTAAATGCCCTGAAAATCGGACAGAATGACTGTGAATGCTCTGGTTTCGAATGAACGAACGTTCCCAGCCTAAATGGATTGGGCGTCGAGATCCGTCAATGCAGACTCAGAGTTAACTGAGACACTATTACGGTGGAAGATTTTGGTAGGAGCATGTTGGTTCATTTTAATTTATTTATTTTTTAGACATTGACACCTTTTTAAAACGATATCTCAATTCTTGGCAGGAGCATATCGATAACCTTTTGGGATACAAAGTATCACGATATACCACCATTTCCGATATTTTGTCACACCCCTAACGTGGACCCGTCAAAATTTCAAAAACTTCAAAGTAAACTTATCATAAAATAATAATAATTATCTGCAAAATCACATGTGTTCTCCAGGCCCTGAGGGAGCAAAGCAGCCCAATATGACGATGTTGTAGTCATTATGCTTCACAGTTGGGAACTCTTGTAGCTTAATCGTTGATATGTGATTGGAAAGCTGATATTTTTTTTCGTCGTGATTATATCAAATAAAAACCTCATTTTTGAAAAATGAGTGTTCGAATGCGTTACTAATTTCTGGTAGACTTACTTTTTGATTAAAGGGAACCACGGATGGAAAGACATGTAGTTCTTAAAAGACAAATGTTAGTACAAGATAAAATCATTTCATCTTAAAACCCCTTTTAATTTTTTTATTTTAATAAAATTTGTAAAACACACAATGTACTCTGAGCAATGGGCCATTCTGGCGAACTTCCATAGTGTTACTCTTTAACTACATAAACATGTCGTCGGTTCAGCCCTTCCAATTTCAACCCGAGCGGAGCATTAACGAGTAGGACAGCCCTGTTGATATTTCACAAAACGGACAATTTCACAAAACGAGTAGCAAAAGCAAAATGAACAGAAAAGACAGGATGAGATGAGAGTACCGTTCATGAGTCAAGTTCGCTAGTGACAGCACTTTTACTGCTCTAGTGACGGAGCAGGAGAGTGTTTGATGTAAAAAAAATATTTGCAGATCTTCACGGTAAACTATTGTGTGATCCAACTTATTCCAATATTATTATGGAGATAGTGAGCATCCAGAGCTGTCGTGTGCTTTACATGTGATTAGGGTATAAAGTGAAACACAAAAGTTTGATTATTTTTGCAGATAGCCCGTGCATCACAGCACACGAAAAGGTTGATGCAGTTTGCCTCTACCGAAAAGTCTCAGTGACAAGAGAATGCTGCCTTACCTTATTTTTGTCACGTAAAAGTGCTGTCCAGATTGATGATCATCCTGCCAGTGTTCTCAAATTTATCAGATTTATCAGATGTTGCTTCCGAAGCTTGTGTGACAGTGAACAAACAACACGCAAAACGATGAATACATTTATTAAACTTAGTATGATTGCTGGCTATTCGTACCGTTTTCTGCCGAACAGATTATAATGACGCCTTATTTTGCACATTGAAATATAAGAGGACTGTCGTGTACTTTATTTGTACTTGAAGCATGTGAGACACATTCTGAGTAAACTTAATTCTCTTTTTATTCCACTTCGTACTTGCGCTGCGTTAAGGGAGTTTTCAAGACCACACTTTTGGCAACAT
The DNA here is from genome assembly GCF_030265065.1 of Corythoichthys intestinalis. NCBI lineage: Eukaryota > Metazoa > Chordata > Actinopteri > Syngnathiformes > Syngnathidae > Corythoichthys > Corythoichthys intestinalis. The sequence goes on from NC_080401.1 coordinate 36,481,270, forward strand.
TAACGAACAACACAAAGATCATGTTATTGTATTGTTTATCGATCTATTAGCTGCAATAAGTAGTCAAGTCCTCAGATGAAAAACAATAAGTGGTCCACAAATGCGGAAGTGAGGCTTGACCACAAAGCAGACAACAATAGCAGAGGGATTGTGTACAAGGGTTTATTGAACACACACAAAAAACACGTAATCGCGAAAAGGAAGACAAAAAAGACAAAAAGAAAAGGAAAAAAACACAGTGATGCGTGTGTTTGCCGCACGCGCTGTTCCGGTTTGTGTGTGAAAACACCGGCTCTGATTGGCTTACCATGACACATGACTCTAACCCTCAGCCAATCACAATCACTTCCGTCGCATCTATCCAGGTGGTGCATTCAGGTAGCCTCGTCCCCCTACTCCTCCCGTCACCCTCAAAGCGTCTGCCGTCCTCAAGATGGAAGCAGCATTCTTGCTGGCTGACAGTGGGGGATGGGAACGAGGCTAGCATTCAGGTGTAGCAAAAGCAGAAATGTTAGCAAGCTTTGGAAAGCATTGTCTAATTGAATGAGCAGGGACAAACAGCCTGTAGTCATAAGAAGTACGTGCTATAATATTCTGATACAGAATTATCCGAGGCACTCTAAAGTGCACACGGCGCCAATATACAATATACGTTAAATAATAAATAACAGTGTTATTCCCAACACTGGTTATCAATAGTCAGTGTGTTAGTCATGAAGTGGCCTGGAAGGAAAACACATACTGATCATTGGTTGGCTTTCAGGGATAACCACAAATAAACAATCTCATTCATTTGTAACTATCTCATTGTGGATAAAACATTGTTAGATCTTACTTTTCCCTTCGCCAGACAAAAAACAGCACAAATAAACGAACAGCCTGCCAGTGAGAAAAGGAGAGAGGACACACAATGTGAGCCAAATTGTTCATTTGTGCCAATCCAAGCGTGTGTTTTTACTCCCTTGGCTTATTTACATGCCACATTGTCTATTGCCAGACTTCCAGCTCCAGACGGCAGAGCGTCCATACTTTTTTTTTTTCGCCATTGAATATGCGACAATAACAAACACAGTCGTACAAAAACAGTGATTTTGCTTAATGAAAAAAAAAGGAAATAACAGACGTTTTATTAGCTGTTGGATGTCAGAGCATGAGAACTGAACTAAACGAGGCTGACATTTTTAGAACTCCTCTCGGTTTGTCGCCATAACAACTAAAGAGCAGACACCACGAACTAATGATGTGAAGAAAGGCATGAGAGAAGAGAGACGTGCAGGAAGCTTTGGATGACATGACAACAAACTTTGGAAAGCGAGACGAACAAGAGGAGGACAAGAAAGGTGATAAAGAGTTAGGGAACAAATAAGACAAAACTCCACGGGGGTATAGTCAGAGGTGTGACACTCCTGAGGATAAATCCATTTCTATATTTATGGTGATGATGATCATGACAATGAGCCATTGCAGTCCTTCACACCCCATCTGACTTAAGTCAGTCTGTTGTATGTCATCTAGTTTTGATGTTGGAGTTTAAAGCTTGGCTCCCACCTTTCTGTTTAAAGTTTGTTTACTCACCTAGAGCTGACGTATGAGCATTAACTATGGAGGTAAATTTGGTGCCAAAGTAACTTGAAGTTGAAGAAAGGAACGTTATTAATGTAGCAAGAGTAACTTGTGGTTATTCAAAAGATAATGTGTACCGTATTTTTTGGGACTATAAGTCGCACCTGAGAATAAGTCACACCAGCCCAAAAATGTGCAATGAAGAGAAAAAGAAACCATATAAGTCGCATTGGAGTATAAGTCGCATTTTGGGAGGAAATTTACTTGGTAAAATCCAATACAAGAAACAGATACAGTGGGGCAAATAAGTATTTAGTCAACCACCAATTGTGCAAGTTCTCCTACTTGAAAAGATTAGAGAGGTCTGTAATTGTCAACATGGGTAAACCTCAACCATGAGAGACAGAATGTGGGGAAAAAAACAGCTGAAAATCACATTGTTTTATTTTTAAAGAATTTATTTCCAAATTAGAATGGAAAATAAGTATTTGGTCAAATACAAACAAGCAAGATTTCTGGCTGTCAAAGAGGTCTAACTTCTTCTAACTAGGTCTAACGAGGCTCCACTCGTTACCTGTATTAATGGCACCTGTTTTAACTCATTATCGGTATAAAAGACACCTGTCCACATTCTCAGTCAGTCACACTCCAAACTCCACTATGGCAAAGACCAAAGAGCTGTCGAAGAACACCAGAGACAAAATTGTAGACCTGCACCAGGCTGGGAAGACTGAATCTGCAATACGTAAAAGCTTGGTGTAAAGAAATCAACTGTGGGAACAATTATTAGAAAATGGAAGACATACAAGACCACTGATAATCTCCCTCGATCTGGGGCTTCATGCAAGATCTCACCCCGTGGCGTCAAAATGATAACTAGAACGGTGAGCAAAAACCCCAGAATCACATGGGGGACCTAGTGAATGACCTACAGAGAGCTAGGACCACAGTAACAAAGGCTACTATCAGTAACACAATGCGCCGCCAGGGACTCAAATCCTGCACTGCCAGATGTGTCCCCCTTGCTGAAGAAAGTACATGTCCAGGCCCGTCTGCAGTTCGCTAGAGAGCATTTGGATGATCCAGAAGAGGACTGGGAGAATGTGTTATGGTCAGATGAAACCAAAATATAACTTTTTGGTAGAAACACAGGTTCTCGTGTTTGGAGGAGAAAGAATACTGAATTGCATCCGAAGAACACCATACCCGCTGTGAAGCATGGGAGTGGAAACATCATGCTTTGGGGCTGCTTTTCTGCAAAGGGACCAGGACGACTGATCTGTGTAAAGGAAAGAATGAATGGGGCCACGTATTGAGAGATTTTGAGTGAAAATCGCCTTCCATCAGCAAGGGCATTGAAGATGAGATGTGGCTGGGTCTTTCAGCATGACAATGATCCCAAACACACAGCCAGGGCAACAAAGGAGTGGCTTCGTAAGAAGCATTTCAAGGTCCTGGAGTGGCCTAGCCAGTCTCCAGATCTCAACCCCATAGAAAATCTGTGGAGGGAGTTGAAAGTCCGTGTTGCCCAACGACAGCCCCAAAACATCACTGCTCTAGAGGAGATCTGCATGGAGGAATGGGCCAAAATACCAGCAACAGTGTGTGAAAAACTTGTGAAGAGTTACAGAAAAGGTTTGGCCTCCGTTATTGCTTATTAATAAAGGGTACATAACAAAGTATTGAGAGGAACATTTGGTATTGACCAAATACTTATTTTCCACCATGATTTGCAAATAAATTATTTAAAAATCAAACAATGTGATTTTGTTTTTTTCACATTCTGTCTCTCATGCTTGAGGTTTACCCATGTTGACAATTACAGGCCTCTCTAATATTTTCAAGTGGGAGAACTTGCACAATGGTGTACCGCAAGCAACGCGTCACTTCCGCTCATTAATATTCATGACATTAGCTACTGTTGCTAAGTAGGGACAAGCCACGTTTGTCCCTAATAGGAAATGAATTGAAATCGTGTACGAAGGAGATGTTTACAGAGCTAAACCTACCAATTCTCTCCGAAAATGATGTGCCTGGTGCCAAATTGACTGGCAAAGATGTGGAAGAACATAAAAATGTTCAGTTAAAGAGATGGCTTGAGTGTTGAAGGCTGAAAAAGACGAAAAAAACAAGCCGACCTAAGCATAGCTTTAGCTTTTTTATCGACGCGACTGACAATGTCATTCTCCTGTTTCAACAAGCTATCCTTTACCATCAGCACTGTCTTTCTTATATATCCTCTGGTTGTCCTACGTCTCTTACCGTTCTTGGGGGTAATTCAGTTAGCTTTGTGTAGCGATCGCAAATGCTACTCAGTGACAGCCAACGAACACTTATAATTTTTTTCATTGATAACACATCTTAATCCTATAATTTATTTACACTTCCCCCTTACTGAAGTTGTTTTTTTATACAGTGGGGAGAACAAGTATTTGATACACAGTCAATGGGAAAACCCATTGGCATATATGTATATATATATATATGTATATATATATATATATATATATAACAGAAACGGTAACAGTGGCAGTCAGATACCATTGTAATTCTTTTCAGGTTATTCATTGTCAGACAGAGGCAGGACGGCACAACGTTATGCTATAAAAAAATAAGTTAAAAATATAAAAACGGCTTACCTCTTTGTCCTCTGAAAGACCATGCCAACCCAACATAATGTTTACTGCATATGAAACGTGAATGGATTTGCCGAGCTGGTGTTAAAGTCCGCGCAAGTTGATTCGGTCTTCACATTTTTTCCTCCCGAGTTTTTGGTTTCTGGAAACGTATGAAGAAAACATCCTTCATATGCCGTCATGTCTAGAGTCATTTCTACAAGTTCCAAAAAAGCAATGCGTGATCGGCATGTTTTTGAAAGATTACCGGAGAAAAGTAGCACTAATTACGTTGGGTCTATGCGAGGGCGGGTCTATAATGTCCCACTTCGGCTTTACTTCCGCTTTACGATACGACGTCACGGTCGAATAATAGCCTGCGTGCGGTACGCCATTAGTGGTTGACTAAATACTTATTTGCTCCACTGTAGACTGACAACTCTTTGAGTGTCATAATTATTGCTGATTCTCAGGAGTACAAATATTTATGAACCCCAGTTAATTACAAATAAATTATTTTAAAAATCATGCAATGTGATTTCTGGATTTCTGGAGCAACTTGTAGTTCTACAAAAGTAATTTGCAGTTGTAGAGGTATTAAGAAGCAGAATGGGTTCCATATTAACGGTGCAAGAACCAAATAGGTGGCTCGCCACAGATAAAGATGATTGTAGAAGTGTGCAGAGACACCCAGTGTGAGGTGTAAATGTCACTGAGTTTGGATTTATTGTGTAGGTAAAAAAAAAAAAAAAAAAAAAAAGTAAGCTTCAAAAGAGTTTTCCTTTGTGTCGCAAGAAAAGGCTCCTGTTTGTATGTGTCTATTTGAGTTTGTCCATGAGATTCATGTGGCTTCAGGCTGTGGGCGTCCCTGCCTTCCTGTTTCTTTGTTCTTCTCTAAACTAGCTATTGGCACAGTGTGTCCACCTACACACAGGGAAACAGCCCCAAAAACATCCCAGTTGTTTACCCTTACATCCTCACTCTCTATATCGAAGCACTGCAGCATCCCTCCAACAGACTGTATGTTTGAGGGAGCCTGTTTTTGCGTCAAATCCCAACTCATGCTTTTTTTGTTGTCCCCTTTCTCTTTCTGTGCTTGTTGATTAGGATTCTGGCTGCAGCAGGCGCTCATATGAACAAGTCAGTGGACCTTCGGACCCTGAGGGCTGTGCGAGTGCTGCGACCACTCAAATTGGTTTCAGGCATCCCCAGTGAGTTTTGTTTTTGTTTTGAATAAAAAGCTTGATTGGATATGCATGTCTTTGGACTGATTTGTGCTCTCTTCCCAGGTCTGCAGATAGTCCTGAAGTCTATAATGAAGGCCATGGTTCCTCTGCTCCAGATTGGCCTTCTTCTCTTTTTCGCAATCCTCATGTTTGCGATCATAGGCTTGGAGTTTTACAGCGGCAAACTGCACCACAGTTGCACGCCGCAGCCTGGAATACTCGGTAAAAAACAAACAAGGGCGTAGGTTTGGTCTCAATATTGGTAGGGATGATATAACAACATAACCTGCATGTACACTTTTTGCTGGGGACAGGACATTAATAAGACCAAACAGATTGGCTGAACGAGGGTCAGGGCCACATTTCTCACCAATATCAACCTAATTAATTGATAGGCTAAATGATTAATGAAAAAAAATCTGTATTGACTTATACTAATTTTCACACTGCAAATTTACAGTATAGTCTTAGTCTTTCTGATATTTTTTCTTAAATCTAGTCGAATAATTTCCTCCATTTTGCTTTGAGTGTTAAAGGCAAGTTAACAGATTAATGCGTCAGACTATTCCACTTACTTTTAGTAAATTTTACTAGGGTTGTTCCAATCATGTTTTTTTGCTCCTGATCCGATCCCGATCGTTTTAGTTTGAGTATCTGCCGATCCCGATATTTCCCGATCCGATTGCTTTTTTTTGCTCCCGATTCAATTCCAATCATTCCCGATAATTTTTCCCGATCATATACATTTTGGCAATGCATTAAGGCAAGGCAAATTTATTTTTGTGACAATAAATCCTCAAGATGACATTTAACATTCTTTCTGTGAGAGGGATCCACGGATAGAAAGACTTGCGACTTTGTATATTGTGACTAAATATTGACATCTAGTGTATTTGTTGAGCTTTCAGTAAATGATACTGTAGCCCTGCCCAAATGCATGATGGGAAGTGGAACCATGACTGTGCGTAGTGTAGTGTTGTATCGGTCGCGAACGATTCGTTCTTTTTGAACGAATTGTTTTGGTGAACTAGACCGAACTAATCATCATCTGCACTGATTCGTTCTATGAAGGTGGTGCTTGTTCGCTGCGTGGGAGGGCGTTGAGCAAGCGGCAGCGTCTTCTGACATCGCACACGACCAATCAGACGCCAGCCTCATCGCGGGCAGGGGAGGGACCGGAAACAGAATCAGGGCGTTTGTCACTCACGTCCACGTGTGGCCAATAAGCAGCCAGCGTGCAAGCAGGGGGGCAAGACTGAGTTTTGTCACTTCCCGTTCAGTGACTCGGTCCTCCGGTTCCTGACCTAGCTTGCTGCTAAATTGATTTTCCAGTAATGACTATGCGGTGAATGAATCAGAAAATGAAAGGAAATGACTTTGTCACATATTTGTTAACGTGGAGCCTATCAAATGCTGCTCAAACAGACAAAAACACCACACAAATCTAGCGAGCATTGTTTAGAGTAGTACTTTTCTCAACAAACTCGTGACTGCCTATGACGACATACTATCAAATTTACAGTAATTTAAAACACGGGTAGCTACGAGGCAAGCAAAAGCTGAGCTGCGGTCGCGTGACGGCAGTGAAGCGGGCAGAGAACTGTCACTATATGGAGGCTTCATGGCAGCGATATTTACCTCATATGTGCACAGAAAAAAATATTTAGTATGATCACCATAATACTGATTTGCAATGAAACTGTATATACATGTCAATTTTTCCCCGAGTGTTTTATTTTTTTTTTTCGTGTCAGCGTGTCGGGTGTTGGTTGGTTTGACAAATTATGTCAATCCGTCCATCATGTGCTACTCAAGCGCCCAAAACAACGCACGCAGACACGGGAGATGTCGCAATATGTCTACATTTTTCTTAACAGACTAATGAGAGTAGAAAGGCGACATCGTAAAGAGCTAACAATTATTTCTCGTCAGCATTTGACGATCTGAGATGCGGGGACGACAGGGGAGCTGACCGGATTATTTTATTTATTAATACCAGTGCAAAAAAACAATATGATCACCATAATACTGATTTGCAATGAAACTGTATATACATGTAATTTTTTTCCGAGTGTTTTTTTTTTTTTTTTTCTTCGTGTCAGGTGTTGGTTGGTTTGACAAATTATGTCAATCCGTCCATCATGTGCTACTCAAGCGCCCAAAAACAAAGCACGCGGACACGGGAGATGTCGCAATATGTCTACATTTTTCTTAACAGACTAATGAGAGTAGAAAGGCGACATCGTAAAGAGCAAACAATTATTTCTCGTCAGCATTTGACGATCTGAGATGCGGGGACGACAGGGGAGCTGACCGGATTATTTTATTTATTAATACCAGTGCAAAAATTCAACACGATCATCTTAATACTAAAAAACAAAAATACAACAGAGCGAGATGTAAATATGATGTGTTGGTCGTTCCATATTCAGAAATTAAACTTTCGATGTATTTTTATTTTCGTGACAGCAAACATGCTGTATATGTATGTGTGATCAAGAACCTGCTAAAGAAAGTCCGTGCGCCCCCTACTCCCCTCACAAAAGGAAAATGTTTAACCGTGTCCTAAATCGAAATGCAAGCACGAGCCATGACTTTGAGCCCATAGAACTAGGACAGACGACGCGGAAGTTCTCCCTCGCTTTTGCAGCAGCAGGAGGGAGACGAGGCTGTCTGTGAAAGCAGAATGATACCGCCTGTCACTCATTTCTGAAACTACGACGAGTGGTCAATGTGGAAGAGAGGGAGGGACCAAGCAATGTCACTTCCCGTTCAGTTATACTGCGAAGCGGTCTTTGGTGATTCGATCGGCAATGTCACTTCCCGTTCAGTAACCGAACGATTCGTTTGGGCGGGGAGGGAGATGAGGGGGGCGAACGATTCGTTGAACGATTTGTTTGAACGAATCTTTTTACTGAACGAACCGGAATGGATTCGTTTGCTCAAGTGAACGACAAATCTCGTCACTAGCGTAGTGCTACCAATTGATATATCTTCTCTGCGTTGGGAAATAACATAAGGTGTTAAGAAAAAGATCAATTGCTACCTTGCTTCCCCACATTGCCTCCCATGATATTTCTAATCGCAGGGGGAGGGATTGTAAGGCTTTAGCCAATTAAAAAAAGGCTCCAAAGGCTGCCAAAATTCACTCTACTCATTTTACGCAGCCTTTTATCTCTCTATATAGGTAAAACGGCGCCATTACAGATTGTGCGCGACAATGCGTGAGTGGGTCACGCAGCGCATGCTTTAATTGCGTTAAATATTTTAACGTGATACATTTTTTAAAAATTTAATTCCCGCCGTTGTCGGGATAAATAACCCTACCTTAAGCCTAAACTAAAGACTCTGGATGAGTGCAACATATTATGTCTGTAACGTTAAATACAATTAGAAAACGAATTAATTTAAATATGTGTATATATATATATATATATATTTTTTTTTTTTTTTTTAATTTTTTTTAAAAAAGGCATGGCCGATATTTTTTTGCCGATTCCGATCCCGATCGGAATGCCGATCGATCGGGACATCTCTAAATATTACTATTTGTTCTTATTAAGCCCATACATCTAAATGTTGGTCATTTTTCACCTAAATCAAGAAAAAAATGCTTTCAAAAATGTTTTGAACAATATCTATTCTTGAGTTGAGAACATTTCTGACAAAAAAAGTTTTTTTTTTTAGATTAAATATACATACTATTTGCTTAAAATAAGTCTGTTAAGCCATAGACTTCATAATATAGCATAATTCAGCAAGTGAAAGGGGTCAATGTAAGTTGAACATAATTAAAAGTACTGTCATTCACTTAGTAATGGTAGGTTCAATTCTATCCTTACAACATATGGGAAGACAATCTAAATTACCTATATAACTGAAGTCATTATAGAATGCAAATAAGGTTGCTTAAAAGTTGGTGGGGACAATTTGAGCATCCTGAAAAGTTGGTAGTGTTATGTTCTTACCGTCCCTATGCAAACCTACGCGCTTCAAAACAAATAACATTATTAAACTCTCTGACAATGTGTCCATCAAAACAATGTTTGTCAAATAACAATGACGTAATTGGTGACTGTTTACAGTATATACCCCCCCCCCCCACACACACACACACACATATTTTCTTCATGTTAACTGCATATAACAATTATAATTCCATTACACGTATACCATTAAGACATGACAATACATACTTGAGTCATAACATCCCAGTTTCTGATCCGAACAAATGATGCTATAAATCATACTGTGCAATTTTGTGAGGAAAGCCAGCAGTGGCATTCGGATATTACTGTTATTTAAGTTTCTTCCTCTGCCAAGCACTAATTTGAGCTGCACTGGAAAAAAGGGAGAGAAATCATCCCTCGTCCTGATGGAATGAATGAAACAAAAGGGAGCAATTCATAGTTAGGAAATTCATGAATAATGCATCACTGCGAATAGATGAAAAAGTAATTTTAGAATTTCTACCAGTAAACAGCATTGTGCAACCTAAAGACAAAGAGGCACTACAGAGCTCGGATAGGTTGCCATAATGGTATGTTATGCATGTGACCTTCTACTACTCATATTTCCATAACCCTTTAGTTTGTAGCAACATTATTCTAACCTTGAATGCATTTTTGTGCGCACAACGCATCATAATGTAGGCTACCTAATGACAAAACAGACCAGCATGGATGTCCTTTGCAATTAAAGCATGCAATATAGTGTGCTATTGTGCATTCAAAATTGCCTTTAACCTACCAATACACAAGCCAAGAAGAGAGTTATCACTCATGGCGTACTTGTGTTGAAAGTGGGAATTTTTTTTCACTCTAATTAGTTCTGAAGATGAGCTCAACTCAAATGTCAGAGAAATAAATTAATTTGAAACATCACTCACTATAAAATGGTGCATTTCCTGTATAGAGTGAAAAGGAATTCAAATTTTTAATCTAAATGCAGTACGTCAGTACACTGTGTAACACATGGCAGAAATGAGATGCTAGATATCTTCAGGCTATAGTTAGCTTTGTTTAGCTCACTTCAAATCTTTATGCGTTTTAGCCACTATTAGGAGTAAAGATACAGATTATTTTAGCAAGGCAGCAAATGTAACGTGTTGTTCAACTGAAGCGGTTAAGTTTTAGCTATCTATTAATGCTTTCAGGGCCATTGACAGCAATACAGGCTAAAATTAGCTTTATCAAGCTAACGCCCATTATTTAGGACTTAATTTATATCTGTAAGCTAGTGTTAGGTGTGTACATACATTCTTTGGGGGTTGTAGGTCATAGATTTCACTATCAGTTGACAGGACACAGGGTTCTGGGCCGATCCGTGGGGGGCCTATTTTCAAAAACTTCAAATATTTTCAAAACCAAAGCAGCTAGTGACCTAAAACCAAAACAGTCACCTCCCTCAGGCATATATGAGTCTCCTTGAGCGGTTACATCAAAAAATTCAAAGTCGTTCCCAAATAAAATCCTGATTAATTATTTTTTATACAAGTATAGCAAAATTTAAAATGACTATAAAATTCTCAAATTTTACGCTACATGTAAAAAAATCGCCAAATGCATAGATAATGTATTTTAAGGATCAATATCAATATTTAACATATCATATACGTTTTTTTCCCAAAATAGCAACTTTTTTAAAAAATATATAATTTAGTGCAAGTTTTCATCAGCTGATAAGTCACTCAATTTTCACATCAGATACTTAATTCTTGACGAACGCATGCAGAATCATCTTAATTGCACTCAACGAAAGCAAAATTAGCATTTTTCTATATACAATCACAACTTATATAGGTTGAATCCCACTTGTGGTGAGATACAAAATCCAACATGGCAGACGTACAAAACAGAGATTTTTAAATTTAAAATTCTTGTAAATGATAGCTTAAATCGCAGAATTTCTATAGAAATGAACCTAAAACAGTCCAGATTCTTGGTTAAAAGCAAAAAACGAGCAGCTATTGTTTATTTTATGTACATATTTAAGGCAAAAGTTACGTTATCGTGTAATACAACATGGCGGCCGTCACGAAACAAAGACCATTTTAAGTTGAAAATTCATGTAAATAAATGCTTCAATCACGGAATTTGTGTGACTATGAACGAAAAACAGTCTAGATTCTTGGTTAAAAGCTACAAACAGGCAGTTATCGTTCATTTTACGTAAATATTTCAAGCAAAAGTTTCGGTATTGTGTAATCCAAGACTGTCACGAAACAAAGAGCTTTTTAAGTTGAAAATTCTTGTAAGTAAATGCTTAAATTGTGGAGTTTCTACAGATATGAACGTAAAACAGTCTAGATTCTTGGTTAAAAAGCGAAAAACGGGAATTATCATTTATTTTATGTAAATATTTTAAGCAAAAGTTACACTCATTTTATCCATTGATTTTATTTTCCACAAAATAAGTGCATGCATGGTGCTATTTAATAGAATAATTACCTTGAGTCCTCGACCAAATCATTCTTGAGACACTCCTGCCGGCTTGTATCCAGTAAAACCTTTGTCCTATTTCCACCTAAATGCGGTGTTAGAACGCAGCGTGTGTTTGAGTTTATCACAGTGAAAGCCACCTCAACGTTCTGCCTGGGTCGGCCCCCGACGGAAAGGCGTGGCGCAGTGTCTTTGGGAGCTGTCTTGTCAACTGATGGTGGAATCTATGTGTAGACAACAAGTGTAATGTGTTTTCCAACTGTAGCAAATCAGAAACATTATTTATCTATCAATACTTTCAGTGCTATTAACAGCAATAGACATCCAATCCATTAGAACTTTGAGGGCTGGCAGTGAATGCTCAGCCTTATGATAGCTGCCAGAGAAAACACTCGATGTCCATGTTGAGAACTTAAACCAAATGTCACAAAACTGCATTTCTATTTGTGTCTAACCAGAAAACGAGACATTGGACTCCACTGAGTTTGAGTTTCCATGCGGTGTGCGTCAGTGTCCAGCGAAATACATCTGCAGCGACACGTGGATCGGCCCCAACGACGGAATTACGCAGTTTGACAACATTTTGTTTGCTGTTCTCACCGTCTTTCAGTGCATTACAATGGAGGGATGGACCACTGTTCTCTACAATGTAAGACAGGAATGCTCATTCTGGGTTATTATTTCCGTATTATGCTCCACAGAATTTAGGCGTTTGACACAAGTAATGTTTTTTGCATGGGTGTGGGTGAACTTTTCATCCTCCTCCTAATCAGGGTTTGTCTTTTAAAAAAAAAAAAAAAAAAAGACACGTGTGACACACTGATGCTACCATTTGATAAAATAAATCAAAGTCAATAAGTCAAAGTAAGTCATAAGTCATAATAAGTCAAATAAAAGTCCTCAAAATATTGTCTATTGGCGCCCAGGCCGCAGGCTTGAGACCCCTTGTCACAGACACCACTATATTTTGCTGTATTTTTTATTTTTTTTTTAATATCGCTCTTCCAGTGAATGTGATTAGATTATGCATAATAGGCTAGGTTCATACCACAGGTCTTAATGCTCAATTCCGATTTTTTTTGTCATATCTGTTTTTTTGGCGTGCCCGTTCAGACTTGCCTGGCACCGCCAGACTATTCTCCCTGTATTTTTCAAACTCTGTGAGAAGAGTCTGGGACCCATCTCCTTATTGGCCTTTCGAGCCCGAACGAAATCATCCGTGCAATCAGATTTGTTTACTTGCGTGACGTCTTCTTAACGAGCAACGTCACTCTTGCGCGTTGGAAGTTGTCTCCAAAACAACTCAGATGGCGAACGGGAGAACCGAGAATATGTTCCGATCCGCGATAAATTCAGTTTTAAATGACCAAAAACACACCAAGTCGCTAAAACGGTGTGTCTCGCGCTAGCCATGTTGAATGAACTTGTCTGTTCTCCGCTCTCCTCGTTTGTTTATTCTCTCGCGCTAGTTTGTTGTTGGGTTGTCCATCGTCCGCCCGTCGCTGATTGGTCCACTCCGCTGTCTGTTTGCTGTGGCTTGCTCCGCCCTGGAAATTTAATCCGCAGAACGGTCGCCAGACTCTATAGCTGGAACAGCAGTGAGTCTGGTGTACCAGGCAACGTTCAATCTGCCTTTGTCTATTGAGCTAGTTCAAGTGTCACGCATGCGCACTAATTCGCAGTCCAAAATGCGCTGAGCAAACTGACCCGCATGCACAAGAGCATCAAAACAAATGCTGGCTTAACGTCATTCAGGGGTAATCATATTTTGATTTCCAAAAAGAGGAAACAAATAACAAACATAAAAAACCCTGTTTTGTCCTATGTTCAAAGTTTATATGGATTGATAGCATGCACACACTGCACACAGTTAAAGACAGTTAGTCCCGACTCTCGGCCGTGTAAGCAATCTTGAAATATTGCTCATTTGAAGCACAGAGAAAAAAACAAGCATTGTCAGGCTTACCCCCATTTAATTTTTTTATGACTGTTGTCAAGCCTGCCTCTTCCCTAAAGCTGCGTTCAAGCTAGGCGCTAACGCTAATATGAGCTCCGTCGCTACCGTAGCACTCTGTCGCGCTCGCTCTTTGTTGACACAATTGCTGCATGGATTCCGATTTGGGAGACTTGACAGTTAAGCAGGGCCGTGCAGAGACCCATGGAGGGGCAGGTGGTCATAGATCAAAAGGGGCGAATGAACAAAAATTTAGTACACCTTACAACAACATAACTTCCAGTTTAACCAGCTTTACAGTATGATCGGCTGTGACTGTGACAAACTTTAACTCATTCACTCCCAGTCATTTTCACCGGTGCAACCCCCTTCGCTCCCGGCCGTTTTACTAGATTTTGACTGATTTTGCAAGGCCCGCAGAAAATTCTGTTCTATTGCTATATAAACATGCAACCCACCAAATTAGACAGAAATCAGATTAGACTCTCGTCTTTCAGCAGGAAAAAAGTAAGGTCATATCTTTTTCCATTCTGTAGAAATCAGCATTAGAAAAGAACTTAGTTTGAGTAAGTTTCCAATTTCTGACGAAAAAACAGAGAAATTGAGCTTTTTGTGAAAGCATACATTTTAAACGTAACTTTAACACAGCTGTTTTATGCTTGAGTTACATCCCAAACAACTGAATAATGTTTTCCTTTTACAAAATAACATAATCGACACGACAAATACAGCTTTTGATGGCAAAGTAACAATTTATTTACACATAACTAACTGAGAGATGACGCTATTGTTGCCGCGACAGCTGGGTAAACTTTTCCCTCATCGCCGCCTGTCTCATAAAGATGGATTTTTTTTGTCTCTGCGGGGTTTGCTCGGCGAGCAGCACGGACTCAACGGCATCATCCGCTGCACCTGTGGTCCCGGTCGTTATGCTCGGTCGTCCAGTGCCTGGCATGCCGGGCGTCCTCTAGGTTGTTCTCAATTCGGTCGTCTTCCGCCGGCGCCCCGGCCGTGCGGCCCAACCGTTCGTTGCCGTTGAATCTGGTTGCGGGTCTTACCAAATGCGCTACTCCCATCCAGTGGCCAATTTTATTGCTTTAAAAAGGATTTTCAGCTTTGTGCTTTAGAGCTAAATTGAATCTGAGATGTCTCTTGTAAAAAAAAAACAACAACGTAAAAGATGTCTTTGGGACTATGAAACAATTAAAAAATAGAACGTATTTATACGTTTTTGGGAGCAAATGAGTTAATTGGGAGGGAGGGAATAGAAATAGAAATCAACACTGTCATCAACACTTTCTGGCTATGACTGAGTCAGTCTTTGCCTCTTTTCTTCCTTCAACCTCTATATCAAAACTTCCTTAATGAACTTGTTGTTCATCTGAGAACAAATTAGATGTTCACTGAGCCACCATCAGTACAGTGTTTTCAAAACTATTATTTCATTATTAGAGTAATTAAAGATGTGTACCTTTCTAGATAACGTTGTGTAGAGAACGGAAAAATATGGTTGCCTACAGAGACACACGGGTCAAAATAGCCTTTGGGCTGGGGGTCATTCATTATGAAAGTAGAAAACTATATAAGAGAAAATTACTTTTTTTTTTTAAATCCCCACAATAAACCTGGTGGAAGAATTTTTATTACAGTATTTGCTCGAACACAGTTTAATAGGGTAATACCGTTTGTTTTCAAGCACCAGATGTCCTCAGACTCCTCACCACACACCCAGGTCACAGAGGAACAGCGTGCGGGGGGGGTTATGTGTTGGCTTAGCGGCACACAGACAGCTTTTTAAAAAGAAAACATTTTTTAAGATGTTTTCTGTGTTCACTCATATCCGCACAAAGAAAAAAAAAAAAGCCCAGTTAAAATGGGCACTTTGGGCATGTCGGCGCAAAGGGGCAGGTGCTTAAGCACCCTCCGCATTCCCCTCTGCACATGCCTGCAGTTCAGACCGCAGCCACATTCTGGAAAAATGTGGCCTAGATCAGATTTTAACCACATATAAAAGTGACCTAGATCGGATTTGAAATGGTCCACTTTTATGCAACTTTTCCCGTTCAGACCGTCAAGTTAATGCCTTACTCGAGTCTGAAAAACACAAAAAAAATTGGATTCATGCATTAAGACCTGCGGTATGAACCTAGCCATTGTGTATCGAACCACTACGTGCAAACACCTTTTATTTTTTGATCTGTGTTTTCACTCTAGGCTGATGATGCTTTGGGTCCTAGTTGGAACTGGCTCTACTTCATACCGCTTATAATCATCGGCTCCTTTTTTGTCCTGAACTTGGTGCTTGGAGTCCTCTCAGGGTACGGCCACTCTTCAGTTGTTACTATCATGTGTCTTGGTAAAATACTGCAAACACAACAGAAAAATGGAAATTAGCAGCAGTAGAAATAAAACAGATCTAAAAATAGCTTTTTGAGAAAAGTTGACTTCTTTGAGAGCAATAGCAACAAGTAATTTTGTGCTTTACGCCGGCAGCGAGTTTGCCAAAGAGAGGGAGAGAGTGGAGAACCGCAGGGCCTTCATGAAATTGAGACGCCAGCAGCAGATTGAGCGAGAGCTCAACGGTTACCGAGCCTGGATCGACAGAGCAGGTGACATACCAAAAAAAAAAAAAAAAAGACTATCATTACGATAGCAGAGACAAGGCAACTAGATTAGAAACCATCACATAGACTGGTATCTGCTGTTAATTTATGTTTCTTGTTTTTCCAGAGGAGGTCATGCTTGCTGAGGAAAATAAGAATCCCGGACCTTCCGCTCTTGATGGTAAGTCAGCATTTTTGACATTTCCTTTCTTTATGATCTGCTTACACTGCTAAATAAATCAAGCAGACACTTTTAATCTAAAGGTGTCAAATTATTTATGTGCAGGTTGCAGGTTGGGTTTTTACATGCAAAAGAGAAACCTGCAGAATTGTCCTTTAATAGTTGATGTGACTTTGCATTTCTTCTTCCAACAACAACGGGTGCATTTAACCCCTAACCCAGATCTTAACATAAATGAAAATGTATTAATTTATGAAGAATTTGTATGTTTTCAAACAAAAATAAAACCCCAAATTCATCACCTGAAGACTAGTGTTGCCAAGATAACCACCACCTATGCACGTTCCCGTAAAAAAAAGGGGCGCTTGTCGCCCTTCCTAAAATGGTGATTAGGGCTGCAGCTATCGAATATTTTAGTAATCGAGTATTCGACTGAAAATTCTATCGATTAATCGAGTAATCGGATAAAACATTTTGTTAGGTAGAGAGCAATCATATTTACACTAGGGCTGTCCAACGATTAAAATTTTTAATCGAGTTAATCACAGCTTAAAAATTAATAATGATTGAACCAATCATTCGTAATTAATCGTAATTCAAACCATCTATAAAATATGCCACATTTTTCTGTAAATTATTATTGGAATGGAAAGATAAGACACAAGACAGATATATACATTCAATACAATTTAATATTCAATTCATACTGTACATAAGTACTGTATTTGTTTATTATAACAATAAATCAACAAGATGGCATTACCATTATTAACATTCTGTTAAAGCGATCCATGGATAGAAAGGCTTGTAGTTCTTAAAAGATAAATGTTAATACAAGTTATAGAAATTTTATATTAAAACACCTCTTAATGTTTTCGTTTTAATAAAATTTGTAAAATTTTCAATCAAAAAATAAAGTAGTAGCTCGCCATTGTTGATGTCAATAATTACACAATGCTCATGGTGCTGAAACCCATAAAATCAGTTGCACCCAAGCGCCAGCAGAGGGCGACAAAACACCAAAAAACACAAGTAACAAGTGGACATGACACTTTGCTGTCATTTTAATCTGTTTGAGCGGGGCATCTGCGTTAAATGCGTCAAATATTTTAACGAGATTAATTTAAAGAATTAATTACCGCCCGTTAACACAATAATTTTGACAGCCCTAAAATATACATGAGAAAACAAGACATTTAATCTAATATTGAACCATTTTCAGTCAATCGTCTTTGTTTTCGATGTAAATTGTTGAAACTAGGGCTGCAGCTATCGATTATTTTAGTACTCAATTTATCGATGAACTATTTCGTCAAGTATCAAGTAATCGGATAAAGAACATGACAACTTAAAATACCTGAGCTGAGCCTTAAACGGTATAAAAAATATATATAAATAAGGATCTATGTACAACAAAAGAACAATGGCTTGCATAGCAAAAGTCCGCTAGCTTAAATGCTATAAAATGTTAACGCTTTTTAAAAAAAAATTTTTTTTTTTTTTTACATTGCTCATAACAAATGGTTGACACATATTCCCACACGAAAAAAAAGGCTAAATATACCAATAATCTAAATTACGAATCCATTAGAAAAAAACATCAGCTCAAACAAAAACTTGGCTTATGTTGGTCTTAACATGGAGCAGCTGGATTCAGCCATGTCAAATAAGGCAGACTAGAGAGAAGTGTATCCACCCAAATCAATAAAACTAAATGCAGACACTTTCAAAACCAACCATTGCAACGCCACTTTAATTAAACGAATACTCGAAGCAGCAAAATGTAATTCGAATCTTTTTTTCCTAATCGAATACTGGAGTTGATCGATTAATCGTTGCAGCACTAATGGCGATAGAAGTCCAATTGTCTGGTCCAATTTGAGTTGGAGGGTGGCAGCGACTAAAAGTTCGTTCATTTACTGTCAGACTTCCCAAGTCACATGGATTAGACGTCTAGCGCCGTCAGTGGCAGCATTTACTGAACATTTAAGTTATGGATGTCCCGATCGCATATTTTTGCACCCGCCTCTGAGCCACCTGATTTTGAGAATCTGCCGATACAGAGTCCCAATCCAATACCGAAAAAAGGATTATTTTGTTACTTATTAAAAACCCTATACTTTCACCCAATTCCGATCACCTAAAAAATGGCCATGGCCAAATGGAAAGACGGGATGAGACGAGAGTAGGAAGAAAAAAAAAACGGTGTTCTGCCAAAGTGTGCTACACCGGCGAAACGTCTACAATAGGGGTGGGAACCACTTGGTACCTCACAATACGATACGATTTGCGATACAAAGCTCACAATAATGATCTCACGATATGGCGATACAACGATTATCGATACATTGGTCTGGAAATTATTTGAGGATACTCTACAAAACAACTATTAAACAAAAAAACAACCTATCTTCATCATTTAGCTGTAAGTTTATCTTTAGTAGATGTCCAATCCATTTGAACGGGGAAGGTGGCAGCAAATGAACCCCTCCTATTTCAAACAGGCCCCTCCCAATTCTATGGCCGTCAGTGGCAGCCAATGCCAGGCAACGAGGTAATTTTGAGCTATTTCAGAGCATTACCTGTTGATTTTCAGTCACTTCCTGTTCATTTCAGGGCATTTTATGGGTCACTTCCTGTTGATTTTGATTTTTTTTTTTTAAAAAGTCCGCTAACTAAAATGCTATAAAATGCTAACGACTTTTTAAAAATTCCCTTAAAGAGCATACGACACCAGAAAAAAAGTCTTAAATGGCATTATTATGTGAATTAGAATCATATTTTGAGACGATTCGACCATATACAACAATTTAGCAAAGCGCAGATGACGAGAAATTAGTCTTTTAATCTGCCGGTTAGCCACGCCTACAATTATAGTGCTTTAGCGTCCCCAACAGGTGGATGACGTCAGCGGTAGACTAGGCTCATCGGTTTTACTATTCAGCCCATTGAGGGGGAATTGTTCAGAACGAGGAAAACGAGACGAAGAGAGCTGCAAAATGTCATTGTTTCAGTCTCTCTACTCCCAATATTTTTACAGGATATTCTTTTTATCGAAGTATTTTCCCCAATAGCTATATAAATGGCTTGAGAAGGACCAGTCAGCCCATTGAGGGGGAATTGTTCAGAACGAGGAAAACGCGACGAAGAGAGCCGCAAAATGTCATTGTTTCAGTCTCTCTACTCCAGTATTTTTACAGGATATTCTTTTTATGCAAGTATTTTTCCCCAATAGCTATATAAATGGCTTGAGAAGGACCAGTCAGCCCGTCGAGGGGGAACTATTCACAATGAGGAAAACGCGACGAAGAGAGCGGCAAAATGTCATTGTTTCTGTCTCTTTACTTCAATATTTTTACAGGATATTCTTTTTACCCAAGTACTTTCCCCAATTGCTAAATAAATGGCATGGTCATGACAAATAACTTGTGCTAAATGGAATATAAAATAATAAAAATCCATTTATTCAAGACGACATGGCAAAATTACTCCATAATGGTCAAAACAGTCGACTTTACCTTTACTGTCACACCTGCCGAACGATATTTTATGACACCTAAATCGGACATATGTCATTTCCCTTCCCTGGCTTCGGAGAATGTAAACAGACCAGAAGGATTGCTAGCCGACATGCTAACCCGAACCGAGGGATGTTTCAAAGTCTTCGAAGTGGAAAATCACACATAACTATCCTGGATTATTTGACATGACGACCCGGTTGTCAAGTTTCTTTGCGGATCGGCAAACCGCCCGGCGGAGAGCAATTTACAGTTCGTTCCCTGGAGGAGGGTGGCTGGAATTGTTGTGTAGCTAACGTGCTAACAGCTAACTGCTAATGAGCGTGAGGATAGCTTTTTACATGCCTATCAATGATCAAACGTAAGTAGTCCTTTATTTAAAGGAATTTTATAGTGTTTACTTTGTAATCACTGTATTCGTATTTGACATAATACAAAACAAGATGTTTACTCACTTCCTTGTAAGTCCAATGGTCCCACAGTAAATATCCACGGTGAATGGGAACCTTTTGAAACTCCAAAAAGGCGCATACGCCTCTCCCGCATATAGAATGATTTTTCTGCAGCCGTTTGGCTGGCGTGATGCAAAAAATAAAAGTATTAATCCGCAAAATCAGCTGAATCCTTCGTCCTCATACACAACAGTACACTGTAGCGTGAAGAGGACGTCTTCTACCGTACACGTCACAGCGCCCTCCTCCTCAATTCGAGACCGAAGCCGGAAGTCACTCATTTTCCTGGCGCGGGATTCAAAAAACTAAATAAATATAGCGATCGCTTCCACACACATCCAAGCGGTCCATATCATTCAGGAGCATAAAATACCGCGTGTATTATGAAATAAACATGCTTTTTCGTGTCACAAGCACTTTAACCAATCATTCCAACACATATTTCCACAAAAAACGGCTAAATATACCTATAGACCCTACTCACATGACGTCACAACCACGACCCCGTGCCATATTGTCCGTCAACTCGTCGTTGTTGATGTACGTAAATTCCTCCTATTATGGCGTGTTTTTCTGCTGGTTAACATTAATAATCAAAATAGTGAAGGCTTGTGTGACGGTCGGTTGCAATAACAGAGAAGATAGACGGAGAGACTTGAAGTTCTACCGTATTCCGAGAGACCCGGAGAGGAGAGCGAGATGGACTGCTGCAATTCGACGAGAAAACTGGGCTCCAAACGATTACCACAGATTATGGAGTAGTCATTTTATATCTGGTAAGATGCATTTAATATAAATTTAGAGGGTTTTGGGCTGACAACCACAATTAAGATCATTGCTAGGCTAATCGCCGACAACATACCGTTTCAAATTCAAGATGCTTATTTCTTCCACCATCTTTATTTTTTGAATAATATTTAGCTGGTAACAAGTGAAAGAAGCTGGCCTCGTCTACGGATCATCGGTTAAACAGGGGTGTCCAAACTTTTTGCAAAGGGGGCCAGATTTGGTGTGGTAAAAATGTGGGGGGCTATCTGGGCTGATTTACGTAGAACAACAGATTTAAAGAAATTTTAGCAAGCCCTTCTGTGTGTCACATTTGCTTTATTATTATTTTTTTTTAATTCATAATTTCAACAATCTCGCCTTTGTGGCGTTCTCTTTCGACCCTCGGGCTCTTGCGAAATACTGCTGCTGTGAAATTAAATTAGCTTCAAGTTGCTTTAATTTCTCGTTGCGTATCTTCCGCGACTGTCTCTTTGCAAATGAGGTAGACACAGTTGTGTATTTTATTGAAGAAATAGTCCAATATGCACCTATCCTTGACGCGTCGCAGTCAACTTGTTTTTTTATTGATTGTCGCCATTTTAGAAAATTGGAAGTCAAGGGTCACACGGGGTAATGTTGCTTAGAGTGCTGCTCTTAAAGTTTTTCAAACTTTCGTGAGAATAGACTGAGTTTTTGTGGACAAGATAGTTGTAGATATCAGGGTAGCAGATGTCAGGCAGAGATGGCGAAGACAGCGGATCGAAAAACATCGATTTAGGCATCAAATATGGATCTTGCGAATGGATAAACTGAAGCTTTTCCACATAATGCCTTTTATGCAACGCATCCAATGAGTTTACAGCGTCAGATAACACCGGGGCTTCCATTAATTGCTTTATAAATTGCACGACTAATTGAAACCATTGACAATAGGGCTAAACAATGACGGACAATATGGCGGCCGGATACAGTGACATGTCATTTTGTGACGTTGGTGAGTAGGGTCTATACTAAATTATGAATGTATTAAAAATACATTTGCTAAAAAAAAAAACTTAGCTTATGTTGGCCTTAACAGGGACCAGCTGGATTCAGCTATGTTAAATGATTCATGTCATATTCACTGTTGCCACTAGAGGATAATGTATCCATTAAAGATGTAATCCCGATCAATCGGGTCCGATCACGTCATCCGATCATTTTCAAAGTATCGGAATCGGCAAAAAAATATCGGACATGCCTTTTTTTAATATATATATATATTTTAATTAAATCGTTTTCTAATTGTATGTAATGTTACAGACAAAATGTCTTACACTCATCCAGAGTCTTTAATTTTGTCTTTAAAGTAGGGCTATCAAATTTATCCCGTTAACGGCGGTAATTTTTTTTTTCTTAATTAATCACCTTAAAATATTTACCGCAATTAATGCATGTGCTGCACGACCCACTCACGCAATGTCGCGTTCAATCTATAATGGCGCCGTTTTACCTATATATAGAACTAAAAGGCTACGTAAAATGAGTAGAATGAATTTTAGCAGTCTTTGGAGACTTTTTGTAATTGCCTAAAGCCTTAAAATCCCTCTCTCAACAATTAGAAATATCGTGGGAAGCAATGTGGGGAAGAAAGGTCGTAGTTGATCTTTTTCTTAACACCCTATGTTATTTCCCAACGCAGAGAAGATATATCAATTGGCGCCACTACGCACAGTCATGGTTGCACTTCCCATCATGCATTTGGGCAGAACAGTTAAATGGCTACAGTATCATTTACTGAAAGCTCAACAAATACACTAGATGGTAATATTTAGTCACAATATACAAAGTCACATTTATCCTTTAAGAATTACGTCTTTCTATCCGTGGAGCCCTCTCACAGAAAGAATGTTAATAATGTAAATGCCACCTTGAGGATTTCTTGTCATAATAAACAAATACATTACTTATGTACTGTATGTTGAATGTATATATTCGTCTGAGTTTTATTCATTTTTTTCTTAATGCATTGCCAAAATGTATATGATCGGGAAAAATTATCGGGAATGATTGGAATTGAATCGGGAGCAAAAAAAAAAAAAGCAATCGGATCAGGAAATATCGGGATCGGCAGATACTCAAACTAAAACAATCGGGATCGGATCGGGAGCAAAAAAACATGATCGGAACAACCCTAGTATCCACCCAAATCAATAAAACTAAATGCAAACACTTTAAAAACAAACCATTACAATGCAACAGTTAATTAAACGAATAGTCGACGCAGCAAAATTTGATTTAAAGCTTTTTTCTAATCGAATTACTCGAGTTAATCGATTAATCATTGCAGCACTAAGTGACTGTGAATGCTTTGGTTTCGACCAATCAATGGAAGCTATAGAGTTAACTGAGACACTATTATGGTGGAAGATTTTGGTCGCATCTTGTTGGTTCCTTATTTATTTATTTTTTGTCCTCAAACATTGACACCTGATTTAAAACGATATCTCGATTCTTGGCATAAGCGTATCGATAACCTTTTAGAATGCAAAGTATCACGATATATCACCATTTCCATATTTTGTCACACCCCTAGTCTACAAGATGCGAATTTGACGCGAAAAGTACTACCGTGCGCTTTTAGCTTTGTTTTGTTTAAATGCATACATACAGAACATACTGAAGATGCTTTAAGAAAATACTTAAACCTGGTAACATCAAATAATAAATATGCTACGTGACTATTGTGGTCAACAGATCAACAATCTGCTTTAAAGCTACCACGAGAAAACACAATGCTTAAAAGTATGAAAGGGAAACACATGCAAAAAGTATTTTGAGGCAATGAAAAGGTAATCAAAGACTCAATAAAAACACAATTAGTAAGTACTCGCCGCTTTTAACCGATTAGCGCATGTGTTGGACGTCTCGCCGCGTAGAAGGAACTGCAGCAACCCGGTAGTATTCGATTGACGGTGGCAATATACGTCATTACCCCGAGCGTCCATTGCAGGTATATAAACATGGCGCCCTCCGTAGGTCAAAACATGTACTAAAATTATAGATTTTTAAATCAATGGCAACATTTTATGTTTTTCTAATAACATATTTTAGTAACAATTGTGGCTTATTAGACCCTACAAGTCTTTAAGTCCGAGGTTCCTTTCAAGCAGTGTTGTTAATCTTACTTAAAAAAAAAAGTAATTAATTACAGTTACAAATTACTTCTCCCAAAAAGTAATTGCGTTAGTAACTCAGTTACCTGAATGTAAGAGTAATTAGTTACTTGGCAAAGTAACTGGTGATAATTTAAAAAAAAAAAAAACAGGTCACACAATGTGAAGTTTAAAGGGTTTTTGGGACAATTGGCCCTAGCCCAATTCTTTACCCTAAACTTAACTAGACACAGGGGTATTGCGGATATTGCGATACCTAGATAGTGCCCTTTGCTACTGTATGTGTGGAAGTCATTTAATGTTGTGAATCAACCATTAAAAATGTTAAAATTGCTCCCGTTATTGCATTAGTTCCTTTCTGTCTATTTTTGACGTGTGTAAGTTTTACAACGGTTTCATCATTTAAAGATAGATTTAATTTAAGTTTTGCCGATTTAGGAGCATTTTAGATAAAAAGTTACTTAGGAAGTTGCTTGGAAGGTTGTCTACAACAGAGCCTTCCTAAGAAGTATTCTGCTTTAAGATGGCGGCTGTTTACTAACGCATCTAGTTCTTTATTATACATGTTGCTAATGCCGCCGTGTCTGTCATTTGCATCTAGTTCTGTATATATGTGATATCTACCGAAGCATCATGTGGGTGTAGTTTGTCGGCTATCGGCTACAGTCAGGTACAGTGGGGCAAATAAGTATTTAGTCAACCACTAATTGTGAAAGTTCTCCCACTTGAAAATATTAGAGAGGCCTGTAATTGTCTCAACCATGAGAGATAGAATGTGGGGGGGAAAAAACAGAAAATCACATTGTATGATTTTTAAAGTATTTATTTGCAAATCATGGTGGAAAATGAGTATTTGGTCAATACCAAAAGTTCATCTCAATACTTTGTTATGTACCCTTTGTTGGCAGTAACGGAGGCCAAACGTTTTCTGTAACTCTTCACAAGCTTTTCACACTGTTGCTGGTATTTTGGCCCATTCCTCCATACAGATCTCCTCTAGAGCAGTGATGTTTTGGGGCTGTCGTGATGTTTTGGGGCTGTCGTTGGGCAACACGGACTTTCAACTCCCGCCACAGATTTTCTATGGGGTTGAGATCTGGAGACTGGCTAGGCCACTCCAGGACCTTGAAATGCTTCTTACGAAGCCACTCCTTTGTTGCCCTGGCTGTGTGAACCTTTTGTGTGAACCTTCTACCAAGAAGTTCTATTTTGGTTTCATCTGACCATAACATATTCTCCTAGTCCTCTTCTGGATCATCCAAATGCTCTCTAGCGAACCGCAGACGGGCCTGGACGTGTACTTTCTTCAGCAGTGGGACACGTCTGGCAGTGTAGGATTTGAATCCATGGCGGCGCATTGTGCTACTGATAGTAGCCTTTGTTACTGTGGTCCCAGCTCTCTGTAGGTCATTCACTAGGTCCCCCTGTGTGGTTCTGGGATTTTTGCTCACCGTTCTTGTTATCATTTTGACGCCACGGGGTGAGATCTTGCATGGAGCCCCAGATGAAGGGGGAGATTATCAGTGGTCTTGTATGTCTTCCATTTTCTAATAATTGTTCCCACAGCTGATTTCTTTACACCAAGTGTTTTACCTATTGCAGATTCAGTCTTCCCAGCCTGGTGCAGGTCTACAGTTTTGTCTCTGGTGTCCTTCGACAACTCTTAAGTCTTGGCCATAGTGGAGTTTGGAGTGTGACTAACTGAGGTTGTGGACAGGTGTCTTTTGTACCGATAATGAGTTAAAACAGGTGCCATTAATACAGGTAACGAGTGGAGCCTTGTTAGACCTCGTTAGAAGAAGTTAGACCTCTTTGACAGTCAGAAATCTTGCTTGTTTGAAGGTGACCAAATACTTATTTTCCACTCTAATTTGGAAATCTTTAAAAATCAAACAATGTGATTTTCCGTTTTTTTTCCACATTCCGTCTCTCATGGTTGAGGTTTACCCATGTTGACAATTACAGGCCTCTCTAATATTTTCAAGTAGGAGAACTTGCACAATTGTTGGTTGACTAAATACTTATTTGCCCCACTGTACTATTGGAGCCACCTAGCATAGTAGCATCGCGTTTGCAACGGCGTCACACTCCCTTGCCCTTTCCCCACTCCTGCTCTGCTCTCTTGTCTCCGTGAGTCGTCTTTTTCAGACTTTTCTCGCGTCAGTTAACCAACATCGTAACGCATAGTAACGCACGCCTTTCCCACCTCAGTAAGATGAGAAAAGTAATTAATTAGATTACTCACGACTGAAAAAAACAACGCTGCTTTCAAGTGAAATTTTTTTAAATGAAATGAAATTTTTGGGGGGGGAAAAGTCTATTTAAATATTAACTCATCAACTTCCATAGACTGCAATAGACATCCAATCCATTTGAACTGAGTAGGCTGGCAGTGAATGGATCCCGGCCAATCCTCCCAGTTAAAAAAAAAAAAAAAAAAGCTAAAATACACATTGCATCTTGAACGCATCATATCTCATTTTGACTCTGCTGCTGAGTCTTCATTGTTTGTGGCAAGTATACGTCGAAACAAGCCCACCCTTGGTGCAAAGTTTGTCTTAATTGTGGCACATTAGCCAATGGGAAGCCGAGGGCCTCCTCTCTTGACTGTGACCTTTCCTCCTCACTGAAGCAGCAGGACTTTTATTAAATGTTGATTGATTGGCAGCTCTCAGGAGGCTCCCTGAGTGGAGCACAGGCGGCGCCTATGGTGAGAACCCCTCCTCGCATGTGCTCGCTACCTATTCAACTTCGCCATTTGGAACATGCTCGCACACCCGCGGGATGAACTTTTGTCGTGTTACATAGTGTCACCAGCTGTTTGATGGCAATGAAGCAATCACTATGATAGCGTTGATTGAAAACATAGGTGGTGCTCAGCTGTTGCCTTGACAACCAGTCTGGGGAAAAAAAAATAAGTGGAGTGGAAGATTTTGTGCACGGCGAGTGTGTGTTTCACACCTTCAGCAAACACTGTGTGTGTGTTTGATTAGTGGCCTATTAAAAAAGTCCCTAAGCAAATATTGAGCTGTGCATTCAGAAATAGATGGGCAGGGCGCATCAGGACAGGATGAAATAGGAATAATGATAAACACATCCAGCACTGAAAGGTCAAATCACACCCGTCACACTCACTCCGGCATGCACGTCGACTCTCCGTGAAAGTGAATGAGGGCGCATTTTTAAACCAGTGCATGAATCGGCGAATCGTTCATTTTTTTCCATTTACAACAGACAATTGAAAAAACAAAAAAGAGGCTTAAAGTTTTGTTTTTAAATCTAATGCACACAAAAATGAAAAAATGTCTGACTATTCAAATTAAAAAACAGGAGTGAGCAAACAAATATGAAAAAAATAATACAGGCAATCATTTTTTTTTTGTCCTAGATTTAAGAATAACAAACAAATGAGTCAGTATTCATGCTGAACTATTCAATCGTCATTTGTAAATGGAAAGAAAGAATAATACACAGATTTGCATGGCCTGCCAAGCCGCCTCAGAGCATGGTTTGCAATTTGGGAGATCATCAAATGGCGTTCGGCTGTTTGGATCATTAAGTGAACATTAAAGGATTGTTGTTGTGGTCTTGATCAACCGCCATGCAAATGAGTTTAAAAACTTTCCGTTTCAGATTAAACTAGAATGACAGCTTCATGTAAGTGGTAACCTTGTTTTGCATGCAGGAGAGGGTGTTGCCATAAACCTTGGCTTAAAAATGCTCGGAATTTCATATGATCCATTCTCAACTGAAATTATCCTCCATATGCATGTTGCTTTTGAAATAAATTGTTGTTCATTTCAACATAATTCTTTAAGATAACATAAAATAATCTTTTATTGATGCCTCGTAGGGGAAATCCAGGTATTGCAGCAGCATCAAACAGGATATAGTCAAAAGTATAACTACATAAAACTATAGAACTAACTACAGTGGGGCAAATAAGTATTTAGTCAACCACTAATTGTGCAAGTTCTCCCACTTGAAAATATTAGAGAGGCCTGAAATTGTCAACGTGGGTAAACCTCAACCATGAGAGACAGAATGAAAAAAAAAAACAACAGAAAATCACATTGTTTGATTTTTAAAGAATTTATTTGCAAATCATGGAGGAAAATAAGTATTTGTTCAATACCAAAAGTTCATCTCAATACTTTGTTATGTACCCTTTGATGGCAATAACGGAGGCCAAACATTTTTTTGCTGTACTATGTAGTGGTTAAAATGCTCATCTTCGAATAAAATTCAAATTGATGCCACTCAAGTGTGCTATAATTAATCTTAGCAAAATGTTAATAACCTAATTAACGCATTAAAATGTCAGCTGTAATGAGACCTTAACTAAAATGAAACATATTTAATATTGATATGTCTATATGTATAACACAAACCAACAAACTCTCTCTAAAAACTAACTGAATTTGAAAAACAAGAGTCCAAATGTATCACCATCTTAGAAAGACACAAATCTTCTAAAGTGTTTCAGTAATCCATTGTTTTGCTGCTGCTCAATGTCAAGTGTTAAAGCGAGCCACGACGATAAAGAAGAGAGGCATGGACTCGCCACATCGCGGCCCAGGGGAGGAGCAATATGGCGACATTTCATCTGTGGGTGAGTGGACGTCTGGTTAATTTTGTCATCTGGAGCTGAGCAGCAAGACACCCCTCACATCTTTCTACTTCTCGCCACCCTCAAGGCATTCCCGGGGCCAGAGAGAGCTTTCGAAGCGTCAGACGAGGTCCCGCTTCATATTTCCGCCGCAAGGAACGCCTCCTGCGCATCTCTATTCGCCGCGTGGTGAAGACGCACACCTTCTACTGGACAGTGCTGGGCCTGGTGGCTCTCAACACGCTGTGTGTGGCCATTGTTCACCACAACCAGCCGCTCTGGTTGTCCAACTTTCTGTGTGAGTCACACACTGTATCAGCAATGTCATTAATCATCTACCTCTTAACTCATTGGCTGCCATTGATGGTGGTAGACATCCAATCCATTTGAAGTGGCTGGGTTGTGGCATCTACTCCTGACAAAACTCATATAAATTCATATTTAACTGTCTTCTCAATAATAAATTATCTCTAAATCTTGAAAAAACAAAATATATGCTATTCGGCAGAAAAGGTCTCAAGGAGCACTTAAACTTACTAATAAACCATGTCACAAACAACGAGTTAGAGAACACAAAGTCTTAGGAGTTGTAATTGATGATTTATTAACATAGAGTGCACATGTAAGCCATCTGAAAAATAAACTAGCCAGAATAATTTCTATTCTCTTTAGAGCCCAAAATGTGCTAGATGAGAGGGGTCTCCAAACACTCTACAGTGGATTGATCTTGCCGTACCTCAACTATTGTGCCGAAATTTGGGGAAACACATACAAAGCCCACCTGCATCCTCTGATGATCCTTCAAAAGAAAGTGATTCGGATTATACGCAAAGCACCATATAGAGCACACACTAATGAGCTTTACATCAAATCTAAGTTTTTAAAATTTTATGATTTGATACACTTCAAAACTGTCCAGATGATGTACAAGGCCCATTCAAATTGTCTTCCGCACAACTTACAAATTTGCTTCCAAGCGAGGGACTCGAATTATGATTAGAGAGGGAGCAATGTGTTTAACTATGGCCATGTGAGAACCACTTTAAAATCATTTTCGATTCGTAACATTGGGGCCCGCCTCTGGAATGCTCTAGACCCCGCATTGACCAACACGGGGACCCTAGCCGCCTTTAACCCTTTAACACCTAAGCCTATTTTGGCCGAATTTGCATGCCTTTGATGTTGCCTTTATATTTCGAAGAAAAAACTGTTCACAAAGGCCAAGTTGGGTCCCTTTTTTCAGGATACCTTGAACTTCATGTCCAAACTGTTGTTTTCTTCACTGACCAACTTTAATCCACATTTTGGACCCAAAAAGACAAAAAAATCCCAAAATCTTTTTTCAAAATTTGTAATGTTGAAGTCCCACTGACAACCAAACATGCTCGACCAACCGTTTTGAAGCTTGATAATATTTATTTAACTTGCTAGGATGAACATTCAATAGAAAAAAATAAGATTGAATAGTTTTATGTTTGACAATTCAACACAAACAGCAGCTATACAAATAGGCGTTTTTGGCCTTCACACATACTATGGTCAAAACATGTTATATACAGTGCAAAATAGTGAGAAAAAATTATATATATTATCCAACACAAAAAGGGTTTGGAGGATATCTCTTTGTGAAGTTAGGTATTGTACCCATCACCTTATCAAAGGTATATATGTACATGCAATCAAGCTTCTCGAACACACATCTATATAAAAATTGAAAAGATTCATAGTGAAGAGAAAATAATAAACATTGACAAAAAAGTGTTTTCAAAAATATTGACAAGTTGTTCAGTTCAATTCAATTTTTTTAGGCATGCGACCCAATAAAGTTTTTTTTTTTTTTTTTTTTTGCGCACTCAATAAAGTTTGTTTTTGAACATGTCACTAAACTGCGTCACATACAACGTCACACAGCCTACTCATCCGCCATTTGCGCGCTGCTGGCACTTCTACTCGCCGAGACGCCGACAGATCCGAGGAAAACAATGACAAATACAGCTCATCCTATTCCTTGAGTTAATGAAATAATGCATTAGCTTGCGCTAAATTTAGTTTTCGATTCATTCTGCACGTTTCAAAGTCGCTCGCTGAATCCAACCGGCCGTTGCTTGCTTTGCGTGTCTCCTTTCCCTTAGTTGGCGCCTTGCTCGTCAATTTATTCAAAATGTTCACACTAGGTTCTTCCTTCTTGACATCACAACGGCTATTGGGATATGTAGTCTTTTGTGCTGCTTTCGGTTTTGAAAAAAGGACAAGAAATGATGGAAATATGGAGATAGACACATGGTCCATGCAGCGTTTTAATGCCTATTTATGAGTGCAGTAAAACTATAAAACTCAAATGACATTATCTCCCGTTTTACTTGGTCGATTGACTTCAAATAAAAACTGGTGTGGACATCAACTTCCGTACTTTCAAACGAGAGCAACCAGAGGCACGTGGGTGACGTAATTACAGCGTTACGAGGCTTCAAAGATGATATGCGTAAACGTGTCGCATGCGACACGTTCGGTGTTAAAGGGTTAAAAGAACTTATAAGGAGCTTGTTCTAAATTGCTATCGAGACTGACCTCCAGCATGGAAAAAACAACTGCACAAGGGTCAAATTAGGGCGTTCTGCCAGACACACAGACACCACATTGTGTTCCCATAACAAAAAGTGGAGGAATTTCAGAGACTAAAGATAAGGTAGTCATAACATGCCTTAACAATCAGCTTTGTCGCAAAGACAGAACATTATTCCATCTGCTGACATACGCGAATGCTGTTGAGTTTTGATTAAATCTGTAACAATTTTTGTGTCATGGAACTGCTTAACTGGTCACTAAGTACTTTGGACAAGATTTTCTCAACAATGCGACCTACATCGAGCCAACGCCCATGTCCGGCCAACACTTTCACATCTGGATTTTAATCAATGACTGTTGGGAAGATAATTCATGTGTAAAAAAATAACCAACTGTACTTGTATCTAGTGT
Source organism: Corythoichthys intestinalis (assembly GCF_030265065.1). Lineage (NCBI taxonomy): Eukaryota > Metazoa > Chordata > Actinopteri > Syngnathiformes > Syngnathidae > Corythoichthys > Corythoichthys intestinalis. The sequence goes on from NC_080401.1 coordinate 36,513,330, forward strand.
TGCACCGATACCATTTTTTGGGCCCGATACCGATACAGATACCTGGCTGTGCAGTATCGGCCGATACCGATACCATTCCAATACCACTCTGTTAGCAAAAAAAACCCAACAAAAACAAACATATATTTACATACATATATATATATATATACAGAGTGACCTAAAAAAAGTTTACACTCAGTTGACTGCTTGTTTAAAAGCCATTGAAACATATCTAAATAGGTTGTCATGCTTAAGTGATTCATCAAGGTCACTCAATGCAGCTGGTAATCTCTCGTCTCTACAATTCCTGTGCTTCTGCTGAAAATGAAGAAAACTTCAGCTGTACCTGAATTGCTGCGTGCCGGTCTGACACCTACTGAGATTGCAGCAAATCTGAGAATATCCAGATGTGCTGTCTACAAAGTTAAAAAGAAGCTGAAAGATACTGGAACAGCCTCACGAAAACCTGGGTCTGGAAGTGCCCGATCTGTGGGGACCAAAAAGTTGATTGACAAGGTGATATGTGGCCACCCAGAGTCCAGATCTCAATCCCCTGGATTATAGCATATGGGCAACTGTGGAGGACAGTGCCTGTAAGAAGCCACAAACTTCTGTGGCAGCCTTGGAGAGGTCCATTGTTGGATCTTGGGAAAAGATGACAGCATCCTACAAAGAGAAGACCTGTCAAGCGTTCCGCAGGCGCCTGGAGGCTGTTGTGACACTTAAGGGAGGACACATTGAAAAATAGAGTGTACTGTACATGTTCTTTACAATAATGTATAATTTGTGATTAAATTCTAATTCTAAGCTGAATAAACATGGCATTTAAGTTGTATTATGGCAGTGTAAACTTTTTTTGGGGTCATCCTGTATATATACATATATATATATGTGTGTGTGTACATATAAGGGATGCAACGATACAGTTAAGTCATGGTTCAGTACGATTTTTGATACAATTCAATACATTTAATGCTCTAAAACAGAAAATACAACTGTTATTATTATTATTATTTTTATTTGCTAACAAGTAAAAATAACATCATATAAACAGGCATTTTAGTGCATAATATTTATGTGCTTACTTCTTACTGATCTGAAGAAATTTTGTATATAAGTGCTGAGAACAATCTTTACTGTTTGTAAAGTGGGGCACACTGTTGAAATTTAAATTTTTTAAAAAATTAAATTTACCATTTAATCAAAACATCCTATTTGTGGTCCGAGTCCATCTGTAACATGTACTAATTAACAGTATTTGCAGCATTATCTATAGTCACTGGTATGGATTGATTTGGCCTGCTTAACTTCCATTCAGTCATGGCGGTTTCTATTTCATCAATGGACTACGCGTCGCTCTGGGCTCACGCAGCTAATGGCATGGGATCTAATGTAGCACATCAAGGTTGCTATTTGATGATATCTAGCATGTGCGCGCAACAGTTAGCATGGGATATAACAATGGACATCTAGGTTGCTATTTGATCATATCTAGTGTGCGCGCTGCGCGGCTTGAGTGTTTTCTGGCCACAGAAGTCACTTCTGCTCATTACTGCACAACACATATGACAATCGACTTTCATAAACAGGACAAGTTTGAAGTACCGTGCTCTTAATTTGCCACTCATTGTTCATCATGAAACCATGAGTTTGCTTAGTCTCCCACGGTTTTAAGCTTTCTGATCCCATCGGCGCTATAATAGCAGGCGTTAGTTTACGCATGCTAATCGTTTGTGAATGCCATGTTAGATGAGCAGCGTAACATCGCGGATATGCGTTGTAATTTACATCCTTAAAATTGAAGACGAAGGAGTTAATTTCGTTTGGTAATTTCGAGACAAGACATACAGATGTCATGCATCGGGATTTGGGAAGTTAGCTCACGTGGGGAGGACAGTACATTTGCGTTCAAGTGATGCCAGTAGATGGTATCGGTGCCCTAAATGTTGGTACTCGTCAATACCGATACCACCAGTTCGGGCCGGATCGGCGCCCCCTGCCTATACTGGTATCGGTATCGGTGCAACTTTACTTGTATCACAATGTGAAATGCCTACTCTATCATGCAAAGATTTGCGTCCTTTGGTTTAACGGGGACGGGATCTAATAAGCCAAGGCTTCTCCCGTCAGCCCTTGTCTTTTCTTCGGGTTTCTTTGAGTTAATCTTATCACAATGGTATCTTGTAACTGTCAATGATACCGATGATGATGATGACAATAAACAATAAGGAATGTTTATGAAGGATCTACTGGCAAAAGCAAACTCAAACCCAGCTTTACGATTTATACGAGAAACAGTTATATACCAAAAACACCTATCTTAAAATTCAGAATTTTTGACATAAGGCTTAATCTTCAAGTTAGCGGGGGTTTAATTAGTCTATGGAGTTGATTTCAACAAATTCCATGCAGTTAGTTAGTTATTTATTAGTTTCAGGGCTCTGGAGAGGCTAAGCTAGCGCGAGTTAATGAGCCCATTCTAGCATGCAATTAAAAAACATATGCACGCTTGAAAATTACCGATGACCCATGAAATCAATAGTGTCGGCTAGATTTTAAGGATGAAGTTTTAAAACTTACAATTGCATGTCAACAACAGCAGTATGAACAGTAAGATTTGTTATCTAGTAGCTTTGTCGGTAACAGGCTGCAGAGCGTAGTGATATTTTTTCCACCGGTGTGTTTATATCGGAGCCAGTAGCAAGTATCCACAGTTTGTATTGTTCCTTGTTCTTCATAAGGAATTTGTGGAAACTCTCATTTGCCTATTTCTTCTGTCTGTTTCCACAACCTCTAAATGCACATTGCACTATGTTGCCGTTCTTCAGTCAAGATTCTGTAGAATGATGCTACATTAGAGGAAGGTGGGAAAAGCGGAGTTTTCCAACCATATCATTGGAACACCACTCCAACTGGGGTGTCCTAGTCGGAAAGTCAGGGGGAAAAAAAATACCCCGACTTCACTAGTTGCTTCAATCAGACGTCAATCGACAAAATGCGCTGCCCGTCGAAAAGCAGACCATCAATAGTAAAACTAAAAGCAGTTTACAGTGAGGTCTATTTACCTCAGCCGTTTTTCCTCCACTATTTGATAGCTCACGAGAAGCCATGTTTGCTGGAGGTCAAAACGTCCTTTGATGGCCAAAATAAAAAACGCTTGGAACGCTTTGAGGTCGCAAATGGTACCATCCGAGTGGGATAAGTCTGACTTCTCACCTTTTTCGAATGCAGCATGAGCACGAGTGGCTGAAGCACTCTTCTCTACTGGACTGTCTCAGAAAATTAGAATACACAATATTCTAATTTTCTGAGACAGTCCTGTACATTTATCCACCATTTAAAGCAGGGGTGTCCAAACTTTTTGCAAAGGGGACCAGATTTGGCGTGGTAAAAATGTGGGGGGCCGACCTTGGCTGACGTCCTTTACATAGAACAATATACAGGACTGTCTCAGAAAATTAGAATATTGTGTATTCTAATTTTCTGAGACAGTCCAGTATTGTGGACAGTGCTGACAAAAGTATTGGCAACCCTGCAATTCTATCAGATAATGCTCAATTTCTCCAAGAAAATGATTGCAATTACAAATGCTTCAGTAGTAATATCTTCATTTATTTTGCTTGCAATGAAAAACACAAACGAGAATGGGAAAAAAAATCATTATCATTTTACACAAAACTCCAAAAATGGGCGGGACAAAAGTATTGGCACCCTTTGAAAAATCATGTGACACTTCTCTAATTTGTGTAATTAACAGCACCTGTTACTTACCTGTGGCACATAACAGGTGATGGCAATATCTAAATCACACTTGCAGTCAGTTAAAATGGATTAATGTTGACTCAACCTGTGGCCTTGTGTGTACCATATTGAGCATGGAGAAAAGAAAGAAGACCAACTGTCTGAGGACTTGAGAACCAAAATTGTGAGGAAGTATGGGCAATCTCAAGGCCATCTCCAAAGACCTGAATGTTCCAGTGTCATAAATAAGTCTAAAACCCATGGCACTGTGGCTAACCGCCTGAATGAAAAGGGACTCTTTGCTAGGATACCCAGGAAGACCCCACTTCTAACCGAGAGACATAAAAAAGCCAGGCTGGAGTTTGCCAAAACTTACCTGAGAAAGCCAAAAACATTTTGGAAGAATGTTCTCTGGTCAGATGAGACAAAAAAGAGCTTTTTGGGGAAAAAATGAGGCCTTCAAAGAAAGAACACGGTCCGCAAAGTCAAACATGGTGAAGGTTCCCTGATGTTTTGGGGTTGCTTTGCTACCTCTGGCACAGGACTGTTTGACCGTGTGCATGGCATTATGAAGTCTGAAGACTACCAACAAATTTTGCAGCATAATGTAGAGCCCAGTGTGAGAAAGCTGGGTCTCCCTCAAAGATCATGGGTCTTCCAGCAGGACAATGACCCAAAACACACTTCAAAAAGCACTAGAAAATGGTTTGAGAGAAAGCACTGGAGACTTTTAAAGTGGCCAGCAATGAGTCCAGACCTGAATCCCATAGAACACCTGTGGAGAGATTCCAGCAGAGCATTGTAAGAAACTCATTGATGGATACCGGTAGCGGTTGTTCGCAGTTTATTTTGTGTAAAGGTTGTGCTACCAAGTATTAGGCTGAGAGTGCCAATACATTTTTGGAGTTTTGTGTAAAATGATAATGATTTTCTTTTCTCATTCTCTTTTGAGTTTTTTTTCATTGTAAGCAAAATAAATGAAGATATTACTACCAAAGCATTTGTAATTGCAATCATTTTCTGGGACAAATTGAGCATTATCTTACAGATTTGCAGGGGTGCCAATACTTTTGGCCAGCACTGTAAATGAATCACGGCAGTTTGGTGTGACGTTGTTTTGACCGCGTGGGTATTTTGATCAATGATCTGCATTTTTAATTTATTTGACTATGTTAGATCTGTTATTGTTTTTTTATTAACATGTAAGGGACCATTGACCAGTGTTGTTAATCTTACTTTAAAAAAGTAAATAATTACACTTACAAATGACTTCTCCCAAAAAGTGACTACGTTAGTAACGGAGTTACCTGAATGTAAGAGTAATTAGTTACTTGGCGAAGTAACTGGTGATAATTTTTCTTTTTTTTTTTTTTTCCTCAAAAAAAAAAATAAATAAATAAATGAAATAAAACAGGTCACACAATGTGAAGTTTAAAGGGTTTTTGGGACAATTGGCATTAGACCAATTCTTTACCCTAAACTTAACTAGACACAGGGCTATTGTGGATATTGCGATAACTAGATAGTAACCTTTGCTATGTGTGGAAGTCATTTAATGAATCAACCATTAAAGTTGTTAAAATTGCTCCCGTTATTGCATTAGTCCCCTTCTGTCTACTTTCGACATGTGTAAGTTTTAAAACTGTTTCATCATTTAAAGACAGATTTAAGTTTTGCCGATTTAGGAGCATTTTATATAAAAAAAAGTTACTTAGGTTCGCTAGGAAGGTTCTCTACAACAGAGCCTTCCTGAGAGGTCCACTGCTTTAAGATGGCGGCTATTTACTAACGCATCTAGTTCTTTATACATGTTGCTAATGCCGCCGTGTCTGCCATTTGCATTTAGTTCTATAATATCTGATATCTACCATAGCATCATGTGGGCGTAGTTTGAAGGCTATCGGCTACAGTCAGGCATTATTGGAGCCACCTACCATTGCATTTGCAACGGCGTCACAACTTCCTTGCCTCCTCACCACTCCTGCTCTGCTCTCTCGTCTCCGTGAATCCGTCTCTCTCAGACTCTCAGACTTGCGTCATTCAACCAACGTAGTAACGCATAGTAACTCACGCCTTTCCTGCCTCAGTAATGGTAACGGCGTTGCCAAGATGAGAAAAGTAATTAATTAGATTACTCACTATTGAAAAAAATAACGCCGTTAGTAACGCCGTTATATTCTAACGCCATAATTAACAACACTGCCATTGACTCGTGCTAGCTTAGCCACTCTGGAGCCCTGAAATCAATAAATAACTTACAAACTGCACGGAATTTGTTGAAATCAACTTCACCAACTAATTTAACCCCCACTAACTCAAAGATTAAGCCTAATGTCAAAAATTCTGAACTTCCACTTTAAAGTAGTGTTGCACCAATACCAGTTTTTTCAGTTCCTACTACTCCGCTCAAATAATCAGGATCATTATCAGGCTCCTGCAGAGCTTGATGATGAGCTGATCATTTGAGCAGGTGTGTTAAATGAGGGAGACATGGAAAACAAGCTGGATAGGGACTGTCGAGGACCAGACATTGGCACCCCTGCGCTAGCAGCTGTGTGGTATTGGCTGATGCCGATCACACCTTTTTTGAAATCATATACAGTACAATTCTCTCACCTACAACCCTTTTAGTACTACAAGTATATTACTGCATCCTCACTTGAATGTAAAATAATCGCTATTATGACTTGGTCAGACACTACTTAACAACCTTTGTGCCTACCTGGTATGGGTGACTATAAATCAATGAATGAACTCTATAACTTAAAATACTGTACTATCAAAGCCCAAAATGTTGTTTTAATTTTTTTTTCAATTGCCTGATACTTGTACTTAGTGCTGCAATGATTATTCGATTAACTCAAGTATTTTATTACAAGAAAATATTCGAATTCAATTTTATTGCTTCGAGTATTCGTTTAATTAAAGTGGCGTTGTAATGGTTTGTTTTGAAAGTGTTTGCATTTAGTTTTATTGATTAGGGTGGATATACTGCACTCTTGTCTGCCTCATTTCACATGGCTGAATCCAACTGCTCCCTGTTAAGACGAACGTGAGCTAAGTTTGTGTTTGAGCTAATGTTTTTTAATGATTCATAATTTAGTTATAGGAATATTTAGACGTTTTTTTGTGGGAATATGTGTCTGAACCATTTGTTAAGAGCATTGTAGAAAAGCGTTAGCATTTTATAGCATTTAAGCTTGCGGACTTTTGCTATGTAAGTTAGCCAATTGTTCTTTTGTTGTACATAGGTCAGCTTCTTTTTTTTTTTTTTTTTTTTTGGCAAAGTACGTGATTCCCAGAGGTGGGTAGAGTAGCCAAAAATTTTACTCAAGTTCAAGCTGAAGTTCAGACCGCCGCCACATGCTGGAAAAATGTGGCCCAGATCAGATTTAAATCACGTACGAAAGTGACCCAGATCGGATTTGAAATGGTCCAGTTCTATCTGACTTGTCACATTCAGACCGTCAAGTTAATGCCTCACTCAAGGCGGAAAAACACGAAAAATCGGATTTGTGCATTAAGACCTGCGGTATAAACCTAGCCTAAATCTTTAAGAGTACATATTGCTCAGCATCGGCACGTTCTTTCTTCACACTATCCGATACCGATGCCTGCTTTAAAGTGCCTGCGACAGCATAAAAAAAATCTTAAATAGCATTATAATGCAAATTAGAATCATATTTTGAGACGATTCGATTATATACAACAATTTGGCAAAGCGCAGATGACAAGAAATTAGTCTTTTAATCTGCCGTTTAGCCCATGCCTGTCATTTTAGCACTCTAGCGTCCCCAGCTGGTGGATGACGTCATTTATCAGTCTTATTCTCGCCTTTCGAAGCTAAAAATCATACAAAACAACCCCAGAACATGTCACACAGCGGCTGGGTTGTCATTTATCTTTACGGATCGGCAGCCCCGCCGGCAGCGAGCAAGTTACAGCTCGTTGTTCCCCTGCTGCGGGCAGGAGAGCTCGTTTGCCGGGGAAGCAGCTGGAGAATGACTGCTGGACAAACCGGCCGATGTCAGAGGAGCGCGTAGCTGCCCGAGCCCAACCCCGACGATAGTGGTCTAATGCCGGGCACACGAAGAGGGCAGAAGGGGCTGGAAGTCTGGACGATATAGAGAACCGCACGAGCATAAGCCAAGTATAGTGCTCTCCCGGCGGGCACGCAAAATGGACCGAGGGCTCCAATGATCCCACAGTTGTCAGACTTGCTTTGGCCAATCTCGAGGTGAACGGGAACTTTTGGAAACCCTAAAAGGCTCACACTCCTCTCCCTGGTGCAGCAACAAAACCCTGCAGCACATTTGGCTGGCATAGTGCAAAAATGTTTTAAAAATTAATCCGCAAAATCAGCTGAATCTGCAGTCCAACTGCATGCTATAAAGCAATGCTGTATTGTGAGATGCTCACCCGGGTAACGTCACATTCGCATTCGTCCTCAACCCGAGACTGGAGCCGGAAGTCACTCATTTTCATGGCGCGGGATTAGAAAAATGAATAAATAAAACGATCCCTTCCACACACATCCAAGTGCTCCATTTCATTCAGGAGCATAACATACCGCATAAATATGAAATATACATGTTTTTTGCTGTCATAGGCACTTTAATCGGTGCAATACTACTTTAAAGTCACTGCAAAATGTCATAGTGTTATTTCAAGTGTGTCTGTTTCTCTCCTAGACTATGCAGAGTTCTTGTTTCTCGCTCTTTTCCTGACTGAGATGTTCCTGAAGATGTACAGCTTGGGCCCTCGCCTCTACTTCCATTCCTCTTTCAACTGCTTCGACTTCAGCGTCAGTACTCAGTTTCCTTCCATTACACCTTCTCTCTTATTCTTTGACAATGCTTCATGTCTTGCCCTTGTACGCCCATAGGTGATTGTTGGCAGCATTTTTGAAGTGCTCTGGGGGGTGTTCAGGCCAGGAACTTCCTTTGGCATCAGCGTCCTGCGTGCTCTTCGTTTGCTACGAATCTTCAAAATCACAAAGTAAGTGTTTCTTCCCTTGGTTTTTACTGAAAACCTCTTCAGTTCCTACTTTATTGAAGTATTTGATTTTCTATGAAGGTACTGGGCGTCTCTGAGGAACCTGGTCGTGTCACTGATGAATTCCATGAAGTCCATCATTTCCCTCATCTTCCTCCTTTTTCTCTTCATTGTCGTCTTTGCTCTTCTGGGCATGCAACTTTTCGGTGGCAGGTAACAAGTTCATCACAAACGCATTACTGAAATTGTATTGTTTTCAGTACTGTATTGACCCGAATATAAGATGGTGGGGTTTTTTTGTATTGAAATTAGACTGAAAAAGTGGGGGTCGTCTTATATTCGCGGTCTAGACATTGTACTCATTCATGACGCTAGATGGCGCCAGATGTCATTGAAGCGATGTTCTGTCATGACAGATCTCAGCTACTCTCAAGTTTAACCAGTTTGCATTATTTTATTGCAATGTTCTTCCTTATTCAGATTTGTTTCAGGACTACAGTTAGACTTCATTTTGATGGTTAATGCAGTTATAGCAATTTTGTTGTTTTATCACAATAGATTGGTTTATTTACATTTCAAAAACCAGAAGTCATTCATTTACATATGTAATTGCACTTTAGTTTACATATTGAATGAGGCAAAATAACATGCTTTTTCTCTCAAATATATTGTTATAATCATTTGTTTCAGATGTGCTGTAATTACAGTATTTTTTGTATGAAAATTTGGTGTTCGAAAAGTTTTTTTTCTAACTTGAGTCTTGAAAAAGAGGGGGTCGTCTTATAGTCAGGGCCGTCATATATTCGGGCCAATATGGTATTCTAAATTTCCGGTTCCCACACAGGTTCATCTTTGAGGACTACACCCCCACAAACTTTGATACCTTCCCTGCAGCCATCATGACTGTCTTTCAGGTCTGCTAAATTATTCAGATCCAATGCTGTGAAACATTTGTCAATAAATTGTTCTGGTTTTTCTGTGTGTTTGTTTCTTATTATGTTCAGATCCTGACTGGCGAAGACTGGAATGAGGTGATGTATGATGGTATTCGCTCTCAGAAGGGAGTCAAATCTGGCATGTGGTCCTCAATATATTTCATCGTCCTCACCTTGTTTGGGAACTGTATCCTTCTTTTAGCTCGGGTTTTGATTATTGAAGCACAAGGATAGTTGTGCTTACATTTATTGAGTATATGCTTGGCAAACAAACACATGATTCACTCTAACATCAGAAAATAATGGAATTTCGTCTGAACAGGCTGCTGCGTCATTGATGTTGTCATAAATTTTCCAGATTTTTTTAGGATCTGGGTTTTTGGTTTTCTTTTTAATGTCTTGTCTTTTTGAGTTATTGTTACTTACACCTGTTGTCTGCCTGCTATTTGTCACAGCCATGGAGAGAGTTGTGACACTCGCTGCAGGTGGTTACAAGGTAGGCTTGAATAGTTCCAAGCTCAGGCAGGGCTGTAATGTTTTTTCTATGGAATTAACAGTGGTGATTGCAACATTTATGGGGAAAATGGATAAAACTGCGTATCTAAGTACTTGTTTGATTATGTAATTGCATTATAACGTATTTGTAAATGCTAGTTTCAACATTTGGAGTAGTAAGGTGACAACTGAAACTATGTAAACTGTTACGGAGAGGGGAACTTTCCCATGTTGCGGAGGGAAAGAGTCATGTTTGTGTTAGCAATAGCACGGGAAATGGACCTTTACATTTGAATGCAAGATGATTTAAGTTTTTCTTTTTTCACACTGTCAGGAAATAAAACACAACCTATATTCTATTCTAAGGACAGTTGCAAGGACAAAAAGCTCACATTCAAATCCAGTCACTCGAGTTCCATTTTTTAACGTGGCACGGGGATGATCTCCAACTCTCCTCTGCCCGTGCACGCTTTTTATTAGGTAAAATCAGGGGTGAAAGTGGGCCGGAACGCACCGGATCGGCGTTCCGCCAAGAAATACGATGACGGAACACCGTTCCGGCATACGGTGCTTTGATGCTGAAAATATGACGGCAACTGTCAAAACCCAATGTTTAAAAAAAAAAAAAAAACTGCCACGCTGCCACACACGCATCTCCAATAAGAACAATCTACTAATGTCAGATTTACATGCACAAGTGTTAACAATACAAGCCTAATAAAGAGCTTGCTTAGCGTCATCAATTTTCACAGATTTTTATTATTCATTTATTCTACGTAGTTCTCCCCAGCGTCTCTCTCTATCTGACAAGTCGCATTGCCTGTAGCCCTTTTCACACATATTACCAGGGAATTTCCCGTATAAGGTAACGCAGGATTTACTCTCGTCATTGCTTTCGTGCATGAAAAGATTCCGAGAATGAAGCCGGTTGGACGCTTTCACAGACTTGACCTGTGTTTCCCACTGGCACTCTCTGTGCGTGGAAGGCTGCTGGGCGATTTTATAACCTGGACATTACGTCATTTTTGGTCAGCATTGTCCCAATGTTGGTCAAATCCTGTCGTGTTTTGTTCCGGAGGGAGCGTTCCCCGACGTGTAACTGCAACCAATTTAAGGTCATCAAGAGGTAAGATCGGGCCTAAAAAAATCCAGCCCGACCCGACCCGACCTGGGTCCGCTGGTATTAATGCCCAATCCGCCCGAGCCCGATCAATTAACTTGATTTGCAGGCCCGAAAAAAACCCCAAAATGTTATGTTTTATTTGTAGGCCCGAGCCCGGAAAAAAAAAAACGAAATTTTATATTTTATTTGTAGGCCCAAGCCCGAGAAAAAAACCCCTAAAAATTCTATGTATTATTTGTGAGGAGGAGAGGGAAGGGATGCTCCAGTCAGACCTGGACAGATCACTGCTTGCTGCTTGGAAAAACGGGCTAGTTGCGTTTTGCGTGATCACATTTGGTGACAATGCCTGCGCATTAAAGCCTGTCTTTTGTAACGAATTCTCAGTTGGCAGAAAAAAAACGCAACTTTTCTTAATGTTTAAATAGTCTACATATTTTTATGATCATTTTAAATGCATTTGCACAACGAAATAACGCTGGAAAAGTTTGTAAAATGTAAATAAACAGATGCGGTTTTGCATCGCAGAGGAGAAAGAGTAAAAAGAGGGCGCATGGCACGCTCTGGCTCTGCAATGACCATACAGCGCCTTGTCTTTTTTATCCAAATTATTTATTTGATAAGTATTCCTTTGTTTAACATCCATACATCGTTTTGGTATACATATATAAATATATATTTATTTTAAAAATTTAGCGAGAACCCCGACCCGTACGTAATGATTGACATTTTAATTTCGTTATGTTTTCAGTTTAATTTAGCCATTTCCAGCTTGCCATGTTTATAGCCCTGCTTTCACACACACCAGGAGAAAACCAACGCAGGCATGGTGAGAACATGCAAACTCCACACTGGAAGGCCGGAGCCCGGGATTGAACCCTTGCTATCAGAACTGTGAGGGGAACGTGCTAACCACCGTGAAACCTGTTGTGTTTTATTTAGGGCTGTCAAACGATTAAAATTTTTAATCGAGTTAATTACAGCTTAAAAATTAATTAATCGTAATTAATCGCAATTAATCGCAATTCAAACCATCTATAAAGTAAGCCATATTTTTCTGTAAGTTATATATATATTCTGTAAAATAAATCGTTGGAATGGAAAGATAAGACACAAGATGGATATATACATTCAACATACGGTACATAAGGACTGTAGTGGCCATTTCACTCTACTGTCATTTAAATCTGTCTATGCTGTCCTCACTCCGAAGCGTCTACTTTTTCCAAAGCTAGACAGCTAGAGAACGACGCCTTAATAATCAGACTTCCTTTTTCATCTGATTTATTAATAAAATGGCCTCAAACCATTGTCCTCTTTAGACCGTCGTAAAACTAAAAAAAAAAAGTACACAAGCATTGCATTAGCAACAACGTTAGCTTAGCACGCTATACAGGTTCACTAAACATAAACAAAAAGCGTCTCATACAAAAAATATAACATTTCGCTTACTAACATAATATGTACATTCTTTACAACAACCATACTTACAGACAAATCTTGTCCAAGGATCATATAAGCACAACATTATCAGCCCAAGACGTCGTGCAGCCATATTGAACTGGCAAGAAGACAATAAACCATGTCGCAAAGCGACCACAAGAGTTCGCTGTTAGACAGCACAAAAAGCCTTGCTGTAAAACTTACCAAAAGGCAGAATACTTTCTGAGCGGGACATGTGCGTTAATTGCGTCAAATATTTTAACGTGATTAATTTAAAACATTAATTACCGCGCGTTAGCGCGATAATTTTGACAGCCCTAGTTTTATTGTGTTATATTTATAACTGTGCCAAAAGTTCTTGCATTTTGGTGGTTTTAGGAGGTTTAAGCCCCCCGCCCCCCCCACACACACACACACACACAAAAATAAATAAATAAAAAGGGCTCTGTGGCGAACTTTATGTTAGGGAGTTCCGGCAAGAAATTCTAGCCACTTTCACCCCTGGGTAAAATCACATGATAACAGAATATGCAAAAAGAGTACATAGCATGCAGTTATGGGTTAGTTCAGAATAGCAATAGTTTAGGAAGTGCCTTATTTGGTGTTGTTTCTCAAAACTGAATGCTTACTATGAAACAGAAGTGAAACTTATTACAGCTCAACCTGGGGATTTTCCACAGAAGGTACGACCTTGGAGAATTTAGCTGTAGCTGGGACGAAAGGGAGTCAAAACTTGATAAGGCACAAACCCAAGGTTTCAAAGGAATATTTGCAGCACATGAACAATAAGTATGAATAAAATCTCACAAACGATTATAGTGTAATATAGATTCACAACAGTTGATGTGTTTTATAAGCATGAATAAAATATATTCCTTCACACACAACTAGAACACTGTTTGTTCCAGAGAATGTTTACATTCCCTTGATTCACCTATCTGTGGTAATATTAATAAAAATATTAAAGATAATGTATAACAATAACAAATCATTACCCATTGATAAAGAAAATCATATTTTTTCTATTGAACTATTAGGGAAATTGGTGTCATGGTTCATTGTTTAGACCTAATGTTTTATAGATTAGTGTGCTGTGATGGTTGTGCAGCATTTGGATGCACCAATCGGTCCGAGAAGGGCACTCGTACATACTGTATGGTTTCTCCCAAGGCCAAGAGTAGCGGAAAGAAAATGGGTGGCAATGGTCATGCCTTAACTAGATACTCTATGATGAGGGTGATACCTTCAAAACTTACAAAATCCAGCTAACAATCACATGACAGCTGGTCGTCTACCAATACTAACAAATAATTCTGAAAGAGTTTACAATTTGAAAGAGATAGGGACTTACATTGACTTGATTACATATGACATTTTGGAGGGAAAATGACAAGCAGTACTCAATTTGAACATTTAGGGATGTACGTAGTTTTCTAAGGGGTGTACTCACTTTTGTTGCCAGGGGTTTAGATATTAATGGCGATATTTTGAGTTATTTTGAGGGGAAAATAAATTAACTCGATTATATAAGCTGCACGCAGACTACGTTTCATTGTGTCAAAGTATCTGCAGAAATGCGAGGGGTGTAGTCACTTTTGTGGTACACTGTACATCATAAAGCACCTTTTTTTTTTTTTAAATACTTGACAGCCAGCCATTCAAATGAATTGGGTCCGCCCTCGTTGACGTGATGTTTGGAACTATTCGAGGCTCCATTACCCGGAGGTGCCCACGAGTAAAATTGTATAATGGATCCCTATGGGAGTGTCACAACTCTCTTTCTACATGGCTCTGCTTTTTGTGTGTTCCTCCAATCAGACCGCTGCCTCTTGTTTTGCCCAGATGTTTTTCATTATGTCGTTACTTTATTTGTGTATATTCGTTCCTGATTTCTTTAGTCTTTACTTTGTTTTTGTTCATGTCATGTCCTTGTTCCTGCCCTGTTGTGTTCTCCTTTTCGACTAAGTTTATCCCCAATTCTTCTGTTTGCACTCCTGTCTTTTTCTGTAATTTAGTTTTTGTAAATGAAGTAGGTTTGTTCCAATCATGTTTTTTGCTCCCGATCCAGATCGTTTTAGTTTGAGTATCTGCCGATCCCGATATTTCCCGATCCTATTGCTTTTTTTTTGCTCCCGATTCAATTCCAATCATTCCCGATCATTTTTCCCGATCATATACATTTTGGCAATGCGTTAAGAAAAATATGAATAAAACTCGGACGAATATATACATTCAACATACAGTACATTAGTACTGTATTTGTTTATTATGACAATAAATCTTCAAGATGGCATTTACATTATTAACATTATTTCTGTGAGAGGGATCCATGGATAGAAAGACTTGTAATTCTTAAAGGATAAATGTGACTTTGTATATTGGGACTAAATATTGCCATCTAGTATATTTGTTGAGCTTTCAGTAAATGATACTGTAGCCATGCCCAAATGCATGATGGGAAGTGCAACCATGACTGTGCGTGGTGCTACCAATAGATATATCTTCTCTGCGTTGGGAAATAACATAAGGTGTTAAGAAAAAGATCAATTGCTACCTTGCTTCCCCGCATTGCTTCCCATGATATTTCTAAGCGTAGGGAGAGGGATTGTAAGGCTTTAGCCAATTAAAAAAAGGCTCTACAGGCTGCCAAAATTCACTCTACTCATTTTACGCTGCCTTTAAGCTCTCTACATAGGTAAAACGGCGCCATTACAGATTGAGCGCGACAATGCGTAAGTGGGTCGTGCAGCGCATGCATTAATTGCGTTAAATATTTTAACGTGATACATTTTTTAAAAAATTAATTACTGCCGTTATCGGGATAAATGTGATAGCCCTACCTTAAGCCTAAACTAAAGACTCTGGATGAGTGTAACATATTCTGTCTGTAATGTTAAATACAATTAGAAAACGATTTAATTGAAAAATATAGGCATGGCAGATATTTTTTTGCCGATTCCGATACTTTGAAAATGACGTGATCGGACCCGATCGATCGGGACATCTCTAGAAGCAATATTTACTGTAGTTTGCACCAGCCCGTAAACCTAACAAATTTGCCTCTAACTCAAGTTTGCTCAGATACTCTGCTGAATGTCTTCTTGGCCATTGCTGTGGATAACCTTGCCAATGCACAAGAGCTCACAAAGGTAGACTTTAATAACACTGCTCATAACTCATTGGATGCCATTGATTGGACGTCTGTCGTCGCTAATTGCACTGAAACATCATCATTCAATGCCAACCCTCACAGTTCAAATGACTCGCTTGTCTCCTATAGGATGAGGAGGAAGCCGAAGCCGCTTTCAACCAGAAGCATGCGCTCCAGAAAGCCAAGGAGGTCGGCCCACTCTCCTCCTTCATGTCTTCAGAGTAAGTCCTCCTCCTCGCCACTATAGAGTGTGCATATGGAACTCATTTCACACGACTGACTAGTTTAATGAAGTAGATTTGAATACATACTTAACAGCAGGATGCAAAGTAGTCAGGGATAGACGCTTGAGTCAATGGGTTTGACTTGTTTGAATACAGTAGCTTAATATATTTGTCATAGTGACAAGTGCACTTAGTGAGTCCAGTCGGATCTTTAATCTGAAACGTTGCTAGGAAGGTTTAGGTAATGCGAGGTAAATACTGTAAAGTGGGCACAGGCCATTTTTCTTCATATCCGTTTTTTTGGTGTGCCCGTTCTGACTGCCGTTTTCCATCGAGCCCGTAAATGTAGTACATGCGCACGAACTCGCAGTCGACATGCGCTGAGAAAACTGACCCGCATGCGCAGAGGCATCAAAACAAATGAATGCACATGCTCGCCCCATGTCATTCTTGGGTGATCATTAGGGCTGTCAAACGATTAAAATTTTTAATCGAGTTAATCACAGCTTAAAAATTAATTAATCGTAATTAATCGCAATTCAAACCATCTTTAAAATATGCCATATTTTTCTGTAAATTATTGTTAAAATGGAAAGATAAGACACGAGACGGATATATACTTTACATATAACATACAGTACATAAAT
The DNA here is from genome assembly GCF_030265065.1 of Corythoichthys intestinalis. NCBI lineage: Eukaryota > Metazoa > Chordata > Actinopteri > Syngnathiformes > Syngnathidae > Corythoichthys > Corythoichthys intestinalis. The sequence continues at coordinate 36,530,063 of NC_080401.1, forward strand.
ACTGTATTTGTTTATTATAACAATACATCCACAAATGGCATTATTAACATTCTTTCAGTTAAAGTGATCCACAGATAGAAAGACTTGTAGTTCTTAAAAGATAAATGTTATAGTTACAAGTTTATTTTATAATAAAAACCCCTCTTCATGTTTTCGTTTTAATAAAATTTGTAAAAATTTCAATCAAAAGTAGAGTTAACATAATAATAAAAAGAATAAAAATAACAATAATAAGAATAGAGTGACCAAAGTCTGAGTAAGTTGCCAGTTCAGGCCAGTTCACTTTGCATTGTTGTTTAACTGTGTGCGAATAGGGCCTCATTACTACAGACTGAAGTGCTTTTCTTTTTGTGAACATTTTTTTTTTGAGAGAGAGATAGGGGTATTATTTTTGTTGTGCTCTCACTAAATGATACTTATGTTTGTTGTGAAGGAGTTGCCGAAGCTTATGCCAATAAATGGCGCGGTCCAAAGAACGCCTGTGTCCACTCGCCTTTATAACATATATATCTCTGTACATACTGTATCTTACCCAAAATACAACAAGTGACACATAATTGCCACTAAAAAAGAAAACTTAAAGAAATATGCGTGGAGCACAAATAGCACAATGTAACAGCATAAACATCTCACAAATACTAATTCTCCCGCTTTTAGAAGGAATAACATTAGTATGGAATGGCGCTGCCCCCAAGCGGCCAGTGGCATTCTCTTCACTCTTAATGTTCATAAACCGCGTCATTGTAATCTGTTTGAGGCAATGCGTGAGCGGGTCATTCAGTGCATGTGTTAATTGTGTCAAACATTTTAACGTGATTAATTTAAAAAATTAATTAACGCCCGTTAACATGATAATTTTGACAGCCCTACTGATCATATTTTGATTTCCAAAAAGAGGACACAAATAACAGACATAAATAATCCCCGTTTAGTTTCATATTCAAAATTGATATGGTTTCAAAGAATGCATGCATGCACTGTGCGTGCATGACGCACAGCACACACATACGGTCAGTTTGCCCCGACTTTCGGCCATGTAAGCAATATTGAAATACAGTACGGTTCATTTGGCACACAGAAGGAAAAAAGAGCATTCTCAGGCATATTCCCCCCAATTAAATTTTTTGTGGCTGTTTTCCCGCCCGCCTCTTCCCTAAAAGGCGAGTCGAGGCTAGGCGCTAATGCTAATGTACAGTTCCATCACTGCAGTCCTCAGTGCCTCTCGCTTTTTGCTAACGTAATTGCTGCATGAATTCTGATTTGTGAGACTTGACATTTCAGACCACAGCCACATTCCAGAAAAATGTGGCCCAGATCAGATGTTAACCACATACGAAAGTGACGTACAGTAGATCGGATTTGAAATGGTCCAATTTTATGCGACCTGTCCGGTTCAGATAGTCAAGTTAATGCCTCACTCTACTCAGAAAAACATGAAAAAAAATCGGATTTGTGCATTAAGACCTGCGGTATGAACCGAGCCCACCATTTGCACGTCCATAGCTTGTTGAGCCTTTTCGTCTTCTTCCGTAAAGTTTTATGAAAGATGGTGCTTGCTCCTTAACAAAATTAAAAGATCAATTGTCACTCATTGGCATTGTCTGGACTCTGGTCCTGTGATTGCTTGCCTGTGAGCACTGTGTTAGCCATTTGTGCTATGGCAGTGCCTTATTGACACTTTGCACTTGCCAGGATTATTTCAGACAGAACATAATCCCAAAAAACTGATTTTTGCACTATTTTGATTGAAAGATTTGTAGTTCTTTAAAAGAAACGTTATTATGAGTTAAAATAATTTGATATTAAAACTAGGGCTGTCAAACGATTAAAATTTTTAATCGAGTTAATCACAGCTTTAAAATTATTTAATCCTAATTAATCGCGTTTCAAACTATCTCTAAAATATGCCATATTTTTCAGTAAATTATTGTTGGAATGGAAAGATAAGACAAGACGGATATATACAATCAACATACTGTATATAAGTACTGTATTTGTTTATTATAACAATAAATCCACAAGATGGCATTAACATGATATACATTCTTTCTGTGAAAAGGATCCACGAATAGAAAGACTTGTAATTCTTAAAAGATAAATGTGAGTTCAAGTTATAGTAATTTTATATTAAAATTTAAAACCCCTCTTAATGTTTTCGTTTGAATAAATTTTTTAAAATTTTCAATCAAAAAATAAACTAATAGTTCGCCATTGTGGAAGGTAGTGATTGAAATACACCACAAGGTGTCAAGGGCGAGTTTTAAATTAATTGGAGATCTATACGTTTTTCTAGAGCGTTTTGCCCCTGGACTGACGCCGTAGTTTCCGGGTTCATTGTACCTTATGTTCATTTGAGTTTTCACTTCACAACGTACGAGACCTCTGTTAGTTTGTATATTGTGACTAAATATTGCCATCTAGTGTATTTGTTGAGCTAAACGAAATGTTTGAATAGAGTTTGACCAAAGTCTGAGTATTATTTTGCATAGCTATTTTGATTGGGAATGCCAGTTCTCTTGCAATGAGCGCTTTTCTTTTTGTGAACATTTTTTTTTTTGAGAGATAGGAATATCATTTTTGTTGTGCTTTGAGTAAATGATACTGTAGCGACCTAACTGTTCCGCCCAAATGCATAATGGGAAGTTGGGCCACCATGACTGTCAGTGGTGGCTGCAAATGGTATATCTTCTCTGCGTTGTGTTAATTCTTCCCCACGTCGCTCGCCACAATAGTTATAATTGTTGTGGAAGAGATGCCAAAGCTTATGCCAATAAATAGAGCGGCCCCAATGAATGCCTGTGTCCACTCCACTCGCTTGTCTCTGCCTGTTACAGTAGCTCTCAATATACATAAAACGGCGCCATTGTAGTCTGTTTACGGCAATGCATGAGTGGGTCGTTCCACGCATGCTTTAAATACGTTAAATATTTTAACGTGATTAATTAAAAAAAAAAAAAATTACCGCCCGTTAACGCGATAAGTTTGACAGCCCTAATTAAAACCCCTCTTGATGTGTTCGTTTTATACAATTTGAAAAATGAGTTTAACTAGTAGGTCGCCATTGTTGTTGACATCACTAGGTTACGCTGCCAGGCTTCCACAGTGTGAATCTACCGACAGAAACGTGTCATCTGTACAACCCTTTCAATTTGAAACAGAGGAGCATTAATGAGCAGTACTGTCGAAATTTCACAAAATGATAAGCAAAAGCAAATTGAACAGGAAAGACGAGATGTGATGAGAGTATGACTAAACCGGTATTCTGCCAAAATGTGCTACACCACCGAAACATCTTACAAGAGGTAGGGCTGGGCGATATGGCCTTAAACATGTATCACGATAAATTGAGCAGATTTATCTCGATAACGATAAATGACGATAAATTCGCCCAAGCATACTGTTATATAATTTGAAAATCTGAATCAATGCATGAAATACAGATTAACTGTTTCTTGTTGATTTATTTACCAGCATTCAATTTCATATACTGTATTTAACAAGTGTACATGCAGTCTAAACATTAAGTTTATAAAAATCTATTGTAAGCAATAAGAATTCAAGTATGTACACTATCAAAATCAATATGCCTGTGCAAACATGTCATTGTAACACAAATGACTTGCAGCTTGAACAGTACACTTCAAAAAGACAACTTATTGTTAATGGCTGCTGTGACATAATTATTAAATACAAGTGTTTACATTATGGTTTCAAGGTCCCCCCCCAGTGCATTTTTTAATAAATGCACGCACAAATGAACCCCCAAACAAACAGAGAGAGACACACACATTAAAGCTATATTGATCTTCTTCAAATGAAACGCTTAAGATTTTATGATAGCAATAATGACACAGAAATAAGCACATACAGAAAAATAGCTAGGGCCATTTCTCGGTCATTATAAGTTTCGCCGTTGGATTGTACTTTATGCTGAATGATTTACCATCACAAAAGCTATCAGAGGAATCACACACAGACAGATACAAAATAACGCCACATAGTAATTGCTAGATGCAGTCTGTGCCCAATCCACTCGTTAAGTTCAGCCGTTTCGACAAAGTTAGAGCCGCTATCCGACTCCATCACGTTCATTTGTAGCGTTAGCCGCTAGCTAGCGTTAGCCTGGCTACCAGTAGAAAGCACTGAAAGCACCATCTCCGGAAATCGTGAGAACAAGGGAGGACAGCGGGTGAAAGCCCGTCTGGATGCCACCAAGAGTCTACTAAATGTCGGTTGAAAGTTTGGTGAACCTCCCTTAAGCCACACTCCCTCACGTTTTGCTTGTAGCGTTAGCTGCTAGCGTTAGCTTACCAGGCTTTTGTTTGATTGGCTTCTTGATGATCACGTGACTCCCTACGTAAGCCCATTGACTGCTTTCTTAAAGGGGAATGAACATAGACGAACAACACAGAATCAAAGCGGGATGAAAAGACTATATTTTCTTGTTTTATTAATTTACCGAATTTACCGACATAGTCAAAATTACGTCGGTCATCGTTAAGAATTTCGGTGACGGTAAATTTTCGGTTTACCGCCCTGCCCTAACAAGAGGCGAATTTTACACCCAATGTACTACGGTGCTATTTCAGTATTGTAAGTACTCGCGACTTTTCGCCGATGTGCGCATCTGTTGGATGTCTCGCCGCGTAGAAGGAATTAGTGACACTAGTGACAGTGCCAAACTACGTCATCACCCCGAGCGTCCATTGTGCGCATATTACATGACGCCCTTGTAGGTCAAAACATGTACTAAGTATTATAGGTTTTTAAAGCAATGGCAATATTTTATGTGTTTCTAATAACATATTTTAGTAAAAGAGCTATTATGGCTTATTAGAGCCTACAAGTCTTTAAATCAGAGGTTCCCTTTAAGTTCACGACCGCATATATCGGTATTAGTTTGATATCAGTATCAAACTTTTGGAGTTGACCATCATCGGGATATCGGTTATCAGTTTAAAAGTCATTATCAGACAACTCTTGTCGTAAAAATTGTCTATAAAAAGTTGACACACCCCAGTCTAAATGATAGTATTTTGTGGTTTCAGTTCAACCTTGGGTTCAATGGGCCATAAGAGAAATTCCCAAAGTCGTGGGACAATGTGTATGGTCCAGTGAAACTGGGATGTGTAGACTTTTGATGTACCGTACTTTATGCCAAGTCATTTGGGCAGTTGCATGACCTCTTTCCCCGCACTAGCCAGATTTTTCCAGATTGCAAGAATTAACTCTTGGATGCGCATGTGCATGTAGAGAATCACAGCCTGCCTTTTTAAACCAAATGCACGAGAAACCCTTTGTTGTATGGGAATGCAAAGACAGATTTTCCTCTGTACCTTTTATTTTTTATTTACTGCAAACAAAACAGCACAGGCTGAAAAAGAAACAAAACAGGGATTTAGATTGAGCTGAGCTAGTGTGACGGATGCTCGTCACAACTAAGGAGGAGGACAGGAATTCACCGGCATTTGTATGCACGCAGTACGCTCTGAACTTTATCGAATTTCAGTGGTTGGTAGACTTTTGACCTTGAAGAAACTTGCATGGCAGCAAGAGATAAAAAATAAAAAATTGCAGCATGTTGGATAGAGGATGAAGATAAATCCTACGCATGTGTTTGGTTGGCATGATATTAGGAAGTAAATCATAAATTGCTACAACCTTGCTGAGACGTTGTCAGACTTTGAATTGCTCCTTAATATTGCACTTGGCAAAGCATGACTTGAGGATGTGTCAATGCTTGGAGGTGGTCATGATTACAAAAAATGAAAATTCTATCTGTGATTGCTGTAAAAACCCATCTCTGTGTTGTTGTTGTTGTTGTTTTTTTTCCATGTATTTATGTACACATGATGTTAAATGTGAATGTCCCCGATGCCTTTTGATCATTGTTGCGCTCTCAATGTTTATGAATGTTTCCTTTCAGATACGAGTCATCTTGTTTGTTAATGTGTCGCTTGGCTGCAGTAGAGACACACTTCAAAGAATTGAGACAATTGAAGTTGGTATCATTGGCTGCCACTGACAGCATCAAACGTCCAATCAATTTGAAGTGGGAGGGCCCATTTCAAATGGATGAGACGTCCATTGCCTTCAATTGCACTGAAACATCATCATTAATTTCCAACCTTTCACAGTTAACATGGATTACAGATGGCAAAAAAAAGTAATTTCAGAATGACTTATGAATGAACTCAGAAACTTTAATTTTAAACAGATTACAAAAATACTTCAAATTTCCCTGTTTTTGAAAGTCCTCCACTGTACAGTGTTACCTCTACTTCTAAAATTAATTGGTTCATAACCTGGAAATTCCATAAGAAGAGACGCGTTTTCCATGTAAATGCCATTATCTGTTCCAAGCCCCCCAGTGGTTAAACATAAATCTTTTATAAAGCATAAAAATGCATCAAAACATGTAAATAATACAGTACATGTACAATTAGATCATTGCAAGATAACCATGAAGTTGTGCACAAAGTAAAAATCAAAGAATAAAGTAAAGAATATAAGTCAATACACTCACCTTAAGCTGTGGGAATACCTCGCGGCCCGAAGGGCGAATGAAGAGGACGCTGGGATACACACATACGCATACAGTAGAGGTCCCTCTTAGCCAATTTTAAGCCGGGAACATGCTAAGCAATAGTAAATGGCAGCCCAGATAGCAAAATACAGTGCGGAGAACAAGTATTTGATACACTGCCGATTTTGCTGGTTTTCCCACTTGCAAAGCATGTAGAGGTCTGTAATTTGTAACATAAGTTCTCTTCCACTGTGAGGGACGGAATCTAATACAAAAAAACAGAAAATCACGTTGTATTATTTTTAAATAATAGATTTGCATTTAATTGCATGAAATAAGTATTTGATACATCACAAAAATCGAACTTAATAGTTGGTACATAAACCTTTGTTTGCTATTACAGATACCAAACGTTTCCTGTAGTCCTTGACAAGGTTTGCACACACTGCAGCAGGGGATTTGGCCCATTCCTCCATGCAGATCTTCTCCAGAGCCTTCAGGTTTCGGGGCTGCTGCCGGGCAACACGGACTTTCAGCTCCCTCCATAGATTTTCTATCGGATTCAGATCTGGTGACTGGCTAGCCCACTCCAGGACCTTAAGATGCTTCTTACGGAGCCACTATTTAGTTGCCTTGGCTGTGTGCTTTGGGTCGTTGTCATGCTGGAAGACCCAGCCACGACCCATCTTCAGGGCTCTCCCTGAAGGAAGGAGGTTGTCAGCCAAGATCTGGCGATACATAGCCCCATCCATCCTCCCCTCAATACAGTGCAGTCGTCCTGTACCCTTGGCAGAGAAGCAGCCCCAAAAAATGATGTTTCCTCCTCCATGTTTCACGGTTCGGATGGTGTTCTTGGGGTTGTACTCATCCTTCTTTTTCCTCCAAACACGACGAGCTGAGTTTAGACCAAAAAATGCAATTCTGGTCTCATCCGACCACATGACCTTCTCCCATTGTTCCTCTGGATCATCCAGATGGTCAGTGACAAACTTCAGACGTGTCTGGACATGCACTGGCTTCAGCAGCGGGACCTTGCGTGCACTGTAGGATTTTAATCCATGACGGCGTAATGTGTTTCCGATGGTTTTCTTTGAGACTGTGGTTCCAGCTCTCTTCAGGTCATTGACCAGGTCCTGCCGTGTAGTTCTGGGCTGATCCATCACCTTCCTCATGATCAGTGATGCCCCACGAGGTGAGATCTTGCATGGAGCCCCAGAACGAGGCAGATTGACCGTCAACTTGAACTTCTTCCATTTTCTAATAATCGCTCCAACAGTTGTTACCTTCTCACCAAGCTGCTTGCTTATTTTCCTGTAGCCCATCACAGCCTTGTGCAGGCCTATTATTTGATCCCTGATGTCCTTACACAGCTCTTTGGTCTTGGCCATTGTGGAGAGGTTGGAGCGTGTTTGTTTGAGCATGTGAACAGGTGTCTTTTATACAGGTAACAAGTTCAAACAGGTGCAGTCACTTCCGGTAATGAGTGGAGAACAGGAGGGGTTCTTAAAAAAAGAACTAAGAGCCGAAATATTTATGAGTTGGTAATGTATCAAATACTTATTTCATGCAGTTAAATACAAATTTATTATTTAAAAATTATACAATGTGATTTTCTGGATTTTTGTATTAGATTCCATCCCTCACAGTTGAAGAGAACTTATGATACAAATTACAGACCTCTACATGGCTTGCAAGTGGGAAAACCAGCAAAATCGGCAGTGTATCAAATACTTGTTATTCCCACTGTATAACTGGAGCAGACATGGGCCAGATGTACTGCAAATTTCGGCTCCATTTCGTAAAACTGATCCGCCCCACTGTCTTTTTGAACAATGGCCCAAACTCAAATGGAAGTCACTTGCTGGATCAGCTACCAGTTTTGGGCCAGAATTGGTCCAAAGTAGCAGGCACTACATTAATATATGGCCCGCACACGTTACCCAATCTGGGCCAGATTTGTATCAAAATTGTTTTCAGTATTAAATTTGGAGTACATTTTGTTCCATGTATCATACTGTAATGTGCTTATATTGCAAATTAAATTTGTCTATTAAAAGCAATAATGACAACAATTTTTCATGCCATTTATTAATGCTAACATATTAATGCAACATACAACAACGATTAGAACATTGTTTTTTTGTTTTTGGCAAAATATTTTAATTGGAACAAGCAACTCAACATTAAACATGACCCATTTTTATACTGTAAACAACATATTGTATTTGTTAAGTTTCTGGGGTAACGGGGGACCTAATTCATTGACAATGAGAGGAAGCGTTAGTGTCCTAAGAATCCGGTGGGAAGTTTGGTGATAGAACAGGTCAACAGGCAGGCAGGCGTAGTGATGGGTCCAGTGATACTAATGCGCCGGCGTGCGCGCCGAGCTCATGGAGCAACCCCTGCGTCGGTGCGCGTATCGCTACAAGAAAATCACGTGACCGATGCATGAACTCATTGAACTGTGTCGACACAGTCATGACGCAGCAAACTGCTTCAAAAGGAAGCGCGTCTGTCAACGCGATGGAGCTGCTGAAACAATCCACATCTCACGGTTACTTCCTCGTTGTCTACATGCTGTGGAAATGGACGTAAGACAGGGAAAATGCCCTTGTCATCTTCCATTCAAAATACAATTAATTTTAATGTAAATCTTTGTTTATTAGTGTGACAAGTACACGCGGGTCCGTCGTTTGTGGAGCCTTGCCTACATGTCTGCCAACATTTGACCTGCTAGCTTAGTAGTCTGAGCAAACGTCACTCAGTCCCCGACGCGCAGTGCGCGTGGGTTCGAATCCTGGTCAAAACGTACCGCGGAGCAAGACCAAAATTTTCGGTTTTACTGTTAAAGTTATTTTTTTTTTGCAGGTGAAATGTCGCATTTGTACTTTGTATATGACTAACCTGCCATATACAAACAGTTGCCACCTCCTCAATGCTGAAGCATTACTGGCCCAAGCATGAGAATGAAGTTTCTGATAATCCCAAAATAAACACAGGTATAGAGCCATTCCTTTACTTTCCCACAGTCACTTTTTTGGTAATTTATTAGAAATCTGTAATTAAGCTAAAAAAAAATTTTTTGTCCACTTCAATTTCTTTCTGGTGGGCTATGGTAGCACTTAGATGACGAAGTGGGGAGTCAAGAAGGCAATGCAACTGTAGATGAAATTGCAAAAGTGCAACGATGCATGGCTGAGCCGAACATGAACCAAAGCCGAACTGAGCCAATGGACATCTTATCCAAACCTCTTTCAACTGGAAATTCTTGTGCATGCTGGCATCGTTGGTTCCATGCGTGTGTGTTGTCCACAGCAGGCTTGTTTAATTTTAAAAAAAAAAAAAAAAAAAAAAAAAAAAAAGGTAACCAACTAAATTTTAAACATAAAAAAAAAAACAACTATGTTTTTGAATAAAATTTTATCAGAACAAAAAGTCCACAGGCATTCCTCATTCACACATTCTTTATTACTTACATTTTCACATTATAATATATGTTCACATAATTTAAAGATATGGAATAATGCAATATGAATGCAAAGACTTAAATTATTTGATTTTACATGCTATGTCATCAATTCAGTGTCAGTCTGTCAAGTGGGTTGCCTGTAGGGATTTTTTATGTCCAGCAGGTGTCAGTATTCAATGACACAGTATCCACACTGTGTCAACACAGTGTGTCACTGTGTCGACACGCTTCATGAGGTCTCACGGACCCATCACTAGGCAGGCGTTTTGACAGGCAAGCAGTACAGGATCTTGGAGGGAAAAACACAAAAATTAGCTCAGTATCAGAATTACAAGATTCTTTGTTAGCTGAAAGTCACATACCTGTAGGTGAGTTGTTGATCTGGTGATGATGTGAGGCCAAGGACCGGTTTAAGTAAGCTCCTGACAATGATCAGCGGCACCTGGTCCCAGGCTCACACATCAGTGCAATCAAGGCAGTGACACAAATACACAAACACAAGGGGGAGGGTCTCAGTTTAAATAATAGTATTCAAACATTAAATATTTACAGCAACACAGAGTAAATGCTTTCTCTCTCCATTTGTTGTTATGCAACAAATGTTGAATTACTTAAGTTGCACACATGGCAGATCACTTGATTACACCAGCCATTTCATTAACACTCGATTGAATAACTTGCAGTCAGGAAGTGACTTCAAAATGCAATTATGACTTTGAATAAAACACCATGAAAATTTCCGTACGCCGAGATGATGTCCTGTTTAGTGTCGTAGCGGATGCCCGCCTTCAGGGTACGTGCTGTTGTGACGTCACAGGTCGACCATTAAATTTCAAAATTTTTGGCATATTCGGTCTGCACGGTCCGCCCCGGATCAACCTATCATTTGGACTGTCAGATTAATGATCCGGGCAGCATCTTGCGCACTGACCATCAGCGGGAGTGATTGCTATAAAAATCTGGTAAGCTGAGGCTGGATCCGGCACGCAGTCACCTGCTATTGCATACTGCATAATGTATTTTTGCCCCTTATATTCTGAAATTTATTTCGTAACAAGAGGCAAAAATTTCCTGTTGAAGTGTGTCGTAACCTGAAAATTCCGTTTGTAGAGATGTTCATAAATAGACGTACCACTGTACTATACATTTTGTTATTAATGTTTGCTTTATGCCAGGGGTCCCCAACCTTTTTTGCACCACGGACCGGTGTGATTTGGGTCTTTTTTTCACGGACCGGTGTTCTGTATAATTTTGCACCCTTATAAAATTTTGCTACCAAAGCTTTTGTGGCGGTGAAAAAGCCCTCTTTTATATTCGGTTGGACTCTTTTCTACATGTCCGTCCATGATCAAACGTAAGTTAATATTCTTTTCTTTAAAAAAAAAGTTTGTAGTATTTACTTCGGAATCGCTGCATTCGCGGCCATTTTTAACATTACGCGCATGCAGAATTTGTCAGAACACCGGCAATGTGCGGCAGAAAAAATAAAAATATAAATAGCATTTGTTTTTAGCCCCGTTGTGTTAAGTGCAGGGAAAATATAACTCACCCGCTGAATCAGTGGGAGGCCTGAGCTTGTTTTGTTGAGATGAGATAGTCCTATCTTGGTGTGATGGGAGAGTGAGAGAAGCCTGCTTCACAAAGCTACGATGTTAGAAATTGTTGCACGGTTTTCAGTGCTCTCATAGCGATGTCAGGATATTCCGGAATGACTTTAACCCAGAACCTCGGTAAAGCTGTTGTCTCAAATGTACGGTACTATTAAGGTTGCCGTCATTTGCAATCTCTACAAGCTGATCCTCCTTTTGCACAGACATGCTCGAATCACTCGGTTTATTCACAAACGGGACACAAATCCACTCCTTTACAGTTTGTGGGTCTTTAGTGATTGGGAAGTAGCGTGGATTTTGTTTTCTTCGAGGTTGTAGGCTCATCTTCTGGCTCGTCAGGTGTCCTTTTCCCCGTAAAAAATCGTCTTTTTTTCAGTCATTCTAGTGTTGGAGCGAATTATTTCCGGGAACAAATGTGATGCGCCCGCCCTACGTCATACGTTATTATCGAGGACAAGCGCACATAGATATGCAAAACAAGATGTACTGCTAGAAGTCCAATCAATGGATTTCTCTGACGACATTCTATCCTGTAGTAATATATCTAGAGTAGAAAGGGATAGGGTGATGTGGTGTGTTAATGGGAACAGGCCAAAGTTATTTCGGCCAGAATGCAGTCGTTAATAAATTATTATTTCTGTCTGGCCCGGTAGCAAATGCGCCACGGACCGGTAGCGGTCCACGGCCCGGCGGTTGGGGACCCCTGTTTAATGCACTCTAAAAATTGATTCCAAATTTATCTCACAAACAACACCGACTTATTTCCCGAAGACGAGTTCTTTGCTGTGTGTCTCTCAGCCTGTTTTGTCTGTTCACCAATGCACTAATGTCTTGTTTTCAACCAACCTCATTGATAACATGGACCGCACAAGAGCCCACGCTCCAGTAAGTAACACGCACCGCTCAGTTACTCTTCACCTCTCTCAATGTCTCACTCACCTGCTCGGCCTTCACTGACTTTGACACACCAGCTTCATTCTCGCCGTGCTCCGGTTCACATACACTATTTTGTTCAGTTCATGCCTCGGATTCCCTTCTACATTTCACTCTTTCTGTTGAAAACACGCACAGCGAGTCTTTACAAAAACATCACCACAGATCCAGTGAATCAATGGTTTCATTTTGAAATTAAGTGGCTTGCTCTTTCTAGTTAAGCATCTGCTATGCATGTCAGTTATCATCATTTTTCAGCAGAGACTCTTGAGGTCGAACACAACCCTTTACGGAATGCTGGTCAAACAAAATTTATTTAAAGGCAATAATGTAAATAGAAATAAACCGTGCACACAATGTTGTTGTACATGCAGTTAGTTGTATATCAGGGGTGTGAAACCAATTCATTGGTGGGGGACTGCTGGAATTAGTCTTGGAGAGTCAGGACTGCATCAAGGATTCCCCCCTGAAAAAGGAATGTCCACTTTGTTAAAAGAAAACAATCAATACTTCATTGGCTTGTGCTATGGCACGCCATAAGAGAAAATGCCCAGAGCAAATAATGTGTGCGGGCCACACTCATTTTTTTCTGTTATTTATTTACGTATATATTTTTAAAAAATAATTTTTTTTCAATTACCCATGGCAAAATACGCACAGGCCACACTAATACTACATTTTGTCGTCAAATAGGGGGCTACAAAATAATGTCACATGAGCCACAAGTTTAAAACCCCTGCTATGCGTTAATAAAAAACCTAAATCGGGATTAATATACAAAAAGCCGGTCCATTATCAAATCATGTAATGAAAAATAACGGAATTTCACTTTCTGTAAATTACTAGGGGCATTCAAAAAGTAATGCACTCAAGTGCATTGCTCGTGCAGGATTTTACCAATCTTGTTTATATTTGGCACAAACATGAGAGGACACACCTTTTTGCCATTGTTATACAGTGCCTTGCAAAAGTATTCGGCCCCCTTGAATCTTGCAACCTTTCGCCACATTTCAGGCTTCAAACATAAAGATATGAAATTTAATTTTTTTTGTCAAGAATCAACAACAAGTGTGACATAATCGTGAAGTGGAACAACATTGATTGGATAATTTAAACTTTTTTAACAAATAAAAAACTGAAAAGTGGGGCGTGCAATATTATTTGGCCCGTTTACTTTCAGTGCAGCAAACTCACTCCAGAAGTTCAGTGAGGATCTCTGAATGATCCAATGTTGTCCTAAATGACCGATGATGATAAATAGAATCCACCTGTGTGTAATCAAGTCTCCGTATAAATGCACCTGCTCTGTGATAGTCTCAGGGTTCTGTTTAAAGTGCAGAGAGCATTAATGAAAACCAAGGAACACACCAGGCAGGTCCGAGATACTGTTGTGGAGAAGTTTAAAGCCGGATTTGGATACAAAAAGATTTCCCAAGCTTTAAACATCTCAAGGAGCACTGTGCAAGCCATCATATTGAAATGGAAGGAGCATCAGACCACTGCAAATCTACCAAGACCCGGCCGTCCTTCCAAATTTTCTTCTCAAACAAGGAGAAAACTGATCAGAGATGCAGCCAAGAGGCCCATGATCACTCTGGATGAACTGCAGAGATCTACAGCTGAGGTGGGAGAGTCTGTCCATAGGACAACAATCAGTCGTACACTGCACAAATCTGGCCTTTATGGAAGAGTGGCAAGAAGAAAGCCATTTCTCAAAGATATCCATAAAAAGTCTCGTTTAAAGTTTGCCACAAGCCACCTGGGAGACACACCAAACATGTGGAAGAAGGTGCTCTGGTCAGATGAAACCCTCATCACCCTGAACACACCATCCCCACTGTCAAACATGGTGGTGGCAGCATCATGGTTTGGGCCTGCTTTTCTTCAGCAGGGACAGGGAAGATGGTTAAAATTGACGGGAAGATGGATGCAGCCAAATACAGGAACATTCTGGAAGAAAACCTGTTGGTATCTGCACAAGACCTGAGACTGGGACGGAGATTTATCTTCCAACAGGACAATGATCCAAAACATAAAGCCAAATCTACAATGGAATGGTTAAAAAATAAACGTATCCAGGTGTTAGAATGGCCAAGTCAAAGTCCAGACCTGAATCCAATCGAGAATCTGTGGAAAGAGCTGAAGACACAAACACTCTCCATCCAACCTCACTGAGTTCGAGCTGTTTTGCAAGGAAGAATGGGCAAGAATGTCAGTCTCTCGATGTGCAAAACTGATAGAAACATACCCCAAGCGACTTGCAGCTGTAATTGGAGCAAAAGGTGGCACTACAAAGTATTAACGCAAGGGGGCCGAATAATATTGCACGCCCCACTTTTCAGTTTTTTATTTGTTAAAAAAGTTTAAATTATCCGATAAATTTTGTTCCACTTCACGATTGTGTCCCACTTGTTGTTGATTCTTGACAAAAAATTAAAATTTTATATCTTTATGTTTGAAGCCTGAAATGTGGCGAAAGGTTGCAAGGTTCAAGGGGGCCGAATACTTTTGCAAGGCACTGTATGTTTTTCTTATTTTCAGATTTTTAAAGCTTAAACTAGCTTCCAAAATGGCTGCCCCTCTTGAAGCTCGTCAGAAACAAAGAGCTGTAATCGAATTCCTTGTTGCAGAGGGAGAAACCCCTCTGAGGATTCACAACCGGCTGGAAAATGTCTACAAGGATGATACCATAGACTAGTCCTGTAAAAATATGGATACAGCGATTTAAAAACAGTACTGAAGACCACGAAGAGGTGGGTAAAGCCAGCATAGCCGATAAGCCCAAAAAGTTCAAGGCCCAAAAATCAGCTGGAAAATTATGGCCATCGTTTTTTGGGATTCTCAAGGTGTAATCATTGTGGATTTTTTGCCGAAGCAAGAATTCGACGTGTTTGACCCAACTTGGACATGGCCAATGTGCTCCTCTAGCATGACAATGCACGTCCTCACACAAGCATCAGGACCATGGAGGTCATCACTTTATTTGGATGGACATCCGCTATATTCTCCTGATTTGGCACCGTCAGACTACCACCTCTTTGGTGCAATGAAAGAAGGACTCCGTGGCAACCGATATGGCAATGACGAAGTGAAAACTGCTGTCAAGAATTGTCTTAGAGATCAACCGGCTGAGTTCTACAACACTGGTATACATGCCCTCGTTCATAGGTGGACTGTAGCTCTTGAGAGATGTGTAGACTATGTGGAGAAGTAAAAATGTAATCCTCACACTTCTACCTTTCTTTTGATGTATAATACATGTTGCTATTATAATTTGTTTGTACATAATAAAGTTGGGTGCATTACTTTTTGACTACCCCTCGTACATGTATTCTACTCATAAGAATACTGTATGTTAGCCGTCCCAATGAAACCAGCCTATTATAGCACTGCATCAAAATGAGATATGATGACCTCTATATGGTTCTGGATGTTGTGGGGTTGTCTTGGTTGACCCACCTCTGCAACATCGCGTGGACATCGGGGACAGTGCCTCTGGACTGGCAGACCGGGATGGTGGTTACTCTTTTTAAAAAGGGTGACTGGAGGGTGTGTTCCACCTATAGGGGGATCGCACTCCTTAGCCTCCCTGGGAAGGTCTACTCAGGGGTTATGGAGAGGGGAGTCCGTCAGTAAGTCAGATTCAAGAGGAGCAGTGTGGTTTTTGTCTCGGACGCAAAACAGTGGATCTCTATAGACCCTACTCACCAACGTCACAGAATGACGTGTCGCTGTATCCGGCCGCCATATTGTCCGTCTCTGTTTAGCCTTATTCTCAATGGTTTCAATTAGTCGTTCAGTTTATAGAGCAATTCATGGAAGCCCCGGTGCTTTCAGACGCTGTAAACTCATTGGATGCGTTGCATAAAAGGCGTTATGTGGAAAAGCTTCAGTCTATCCATTCGCCAGATCCATATTTGATGCCTAAATCGATATTTTTCGACCCGCTGTCTTCGCCCTCTCTGCCTGACATCTGCTACCCTGATACAGTATCTACAACTAACTTTTCCACACAAAATCAGCCTATTCTCATGAAAGTTTGAAAAACTTTAAGAGCAGCACTCTAAGCAACATTACCCCGTGTGACCCAATTTTCTAAAATGGCGACAATCAATAAAAAAAAAAAAGTTGACTGCGATGGCCGACGCTTCAAGGATAGGTGGATATTCGACTATTTCTTCAATAAAACATGCAACAACTGAGTCAGCCTCATTTGCAAAGAGACAGTCGCTGTTTTTAAAGAGTTCGATGTGACGCGATAATATTACCGAACAAGACACGCTGACATGTACGACATTACAGGGAAGATACGCAGCGAGAAATTATAGCAACTTGAAGCTAATTTAATTTCACAGCAGCAGTATTTCGCAAGAGCCCGAGGGTCGAAAGAGAACGCCACAAAGGCGAGATTGTTGAAATTATGAATTTAATAAAATAATAATAAAGCAAATGTGACACACAGAAGGGCTCGCTAAAATTTCTTTAAATGTATTGTTCTACGTAAATCAGCCCAGGTAGCCCCCCACATTTTTACCACACCAAATCTGGCCCCCTTTGCAAAAAGTTTGGACACCCCTGTTTAACCGATGATCTGTAGACGAGGCCAGCTTCTTTCACTTGTTACCAGCTAAATATTATTCAAAAAATAAAGATGGTGGAAGAAATAAGCATCTTGAATTTGAAACTGTATATTGTCAGCGATTAGCCTAGCAATGATCTTAATTGTGGTTGTCAGCCCAAAACACTCTAAATATATATTAAATGCATCTTACCAGATATAAAATGACTACTACATAATCTGTGGTAATCGTTTGGAGCCCAGTTTTCTCGTCGAATTGCAGCAGTCCATCTCGCTCTCCTCTCCGGGTCTCTCGGAATAAGGTAGAACCGCAAGTCTCTCCGTCTATCTTCTCTGTTATTGCAACCGACCGCCACACATGCCTTCATCATTTTGATTATTAATGTTAACAAGCAGAAAAACACGCCATAATAGGAGGAATTTACGTAGTGGTAATGCATCAACAACGACGAGTTGACGGACAATATGGCGCGGGGGCGTGGTTGTGACATCATGTGAGTAGGGTCTATACCCTCAGCAGGGTTCTCATGGGGTCATGGGAGTTCACCCAAACAGTCTACTGTACATGTGTTTTGTGGACTTGGAGAAGGCGTTCGACTGTTCTGGTGAGTCCTACAGGGGTTGCTCCGGGAGTGTGGGGTATCAGAATCCCTGATACGGGGGTCCGGTCCCTGTATGACCAGTGTCAGAGTTTGATCTGTGTAGCCGGTTGTAAGTCGGATCCGTTTCCAGTGGCAGATGGATTCCGCCACGGCTGCCCTATGTCACCGATTCTGTTCATCACCTTTATGGACAGAATATCTAGGCGGAGCCGAAGCGCTGAGGGGGTCCAGTTTGGTGGCCTCAGTAATGCATCTCTGCTTTTTGCGGATGATGTAGTGTTGTTGGCTTCATCAAGCCGTGACCTGCAACTCTCACTGAAACAGTTCGCAGCCGAGTGTGAAGCGGTCGGGATGAGAATCAGCACCTCTAAATCCGAGACTATGGTCCTCAGACGGGAAAAGGTGGAATGCCCTCTCCAGGTCAGGGATGAGGTGCTTCCCCATGTGGAGGAGTTCAAGTATCTCGGGGTCTTGTTCACGAGTGATGGTGAAATGGAACGGAAGATCGACAGGCGGATCGGTGCTGCGTCTGCAGTGATGCGGATTCTGCATCGGGCCGCGGTGGTAAAGAAAGAGCTGAGCCAAAAGGTGAAGCTCTTTTTTTACCAGTCGATCTATGTTCCTACCCTCACCTACGGTCCCGAGCTGTGGGTCGTGACCGAAAGAACAAGATCCCGGATACAAGCAGCCGAAATGAGTTTCCTCCGTAGGGTGTTCAGGCTCTCCCTCAGAGATAAGGTGAGAAGTTTGGTCATCCGGAAGGGGCTCGGAGTAGAGCCGCTGCTCCTCTGCATCGAGAGGAGCCAGATGAGGTGGCTCGAGCATCTGATTAGGATGCCTCCGGGCGCTTCCCTGGTGAGGTGTTCTGGGCACGTCCCAATGGGAGGAGGCCGCGAGGCCGACCCAGGACACGCTGGGGAGACTATGTCTCTCAGCTGGCCTGGGAACACCTTGGTATCCCCCAAGAAGAGCTGGCTGAAGTGGCTGGGGAGAGGAAAGTCTGGGCTTCCCTTCTGAAGCTGCTGCCTTCGCGTCCCGACCACAGATAAGCGGGAGAAAATGGATATGCAACGTTACAAACAAACTGTTACTTTAGAAACTGTGACTTTAATGTTTGCATCCTAGGGTTGTGTCTGAATGTGTCCTTGTGTCCAGACCAATCATAAACATTGATATAACAGCTTTCATTATTTTGTATTTGTAATTCGGACAAATCTCAAATTTCTGTTTGTACAAGTTAAGGGCTGTTCGACTTCAGAGGTTCCGTTGTAAATGTATGCAAAATTAGTTACATTACATCTGGATCAGTAAAACAAAGTTGCAACAAAAATATCTCACTGCACATAAGCCGCTTATACTTTCATCTTTTTAATACACATGACTCACTGTGATAAGTACCTGTGTTCTCCATGTTTTCACAGAGGAAGCCGGAGGAGGCGGCCATACTTGTACAGAAAACGAGCCATTCACCGCAGTCGACCTACCTACTCCTGCTCCCTGGAGGAGGCGCAGGGCAGCCTTAGGGAAGGCCGCCCTCTCCCGCCACTCAACCCGTCTAACTCTTTCATGTCCAGGCGAGAGAGGAGAAAGAGGATGACCATGTCTGTGTGGGAGCAGAGGACCAGCCAGCTGAGGAGACACCGTCAAATGTCCAGCCGGGAGATTTTGTTTGGCGGCGGCAGCGAGGAGAAGGACGGCGCGGCCGCTTCGGTCCAATCCCAACACGGGCGCCCACAGTCCTTGCACCGCAAGGCTATGCAGAGCACCCCGCCAGGGGGTTTGAGGTGCCTGTCGGACCCCCTCGGAGACACCATTGTGTCACCAACCAAGAACCAGACTTCCACAGAGATGTCTTTTGAAGCCGTTCTGTCTGGTGTTATCCCCGAACCTCCCATGTCAGCACCGCCTACAGAGATATCTGACCCACTTAGTATAACGCCCGAAGACCTCCCTGATCCCATTCTGGATGAGCGGAGGAGCCCCAGATTGACTGGTGATCGTCAACATAGGGCCGTGAAAAAGTTCAGACCACCCGACAATGGTGAAGCAGGCAAGATCAGGGGCAGAAAGGCATTGCGTAGTCGTCAGAATGGCACCACGAGTCAAGGATCATCCCCTCGGAAAGAAAACCACTCGGCGAGTCGCTCGGTCAGCAGGGAGAGGAACGGTGAGAGGACCAAGATTCCAGGAGTGAAAGTGGAACAGAAAGAGGTACAGAGTGAGAAGACAGAGGAGTCCAATCCTGAGGAAACTGGGTGAGGACCGTGTTTATTAAATAGTGCTGCGAAATATGGAAAAATCTTTGATGTGAATATGAGCCATTTTTTATAGAAATAACAATATACCACCATATAATACAGCAATTATGACACCCCCCCCTTCTTTTTGAATTGACCAACTGATCTGTCACAAATGTGAAATGCATCAAGTACAAGTACAGCTGCAACAATGTATCCTATGTAAACAGAAGTAGCACCGTAGTATACATATTTTTGCTAATATCTAAAGATAATTATCTCCTGATAGTTAGGAGTAGTTTTTACTTATAATAAGTTAGCTTTATATCATTAATAACTAGAAAAAGTAATTCTGTAGAAACTGTGTGGGGATGCTTTGATTTTACGGTCTGTAATCTCACGCAGGTTACCTCCTGTTGATTTTGAGACATTTCCACGTCACTTCGTGTACATTTTGGGTCACTTGCTGTGGATTTTAGGACAATTCCGTACATTGCTGTTGATATTGGGTCACTTCCATTTAATTTGGGGGCATTTCTGGCTCACTTCCTATAATTTTTTGTCACATCCTGTTAATTTTGTGGTATTTCCTCGTCAGTACACAAACAGCACAATGGAATGTGATAATATACTGTCATGGCTTGAGTTAAGGTCTATTCAGTTTATGCCCTAGTGTTTCTTGTCTATGTGATTACCCATTGATTTCACCTGTTGTGGCCTGCTACTTGTGTCTTGCCTCTTGTACCACCCACCTGTGTCTCATTGTCTTATTACCCCATGTCTGTATTTGAGTGCCCCATGTGCTGTCAGTCTTTGTTGCGTCATTCTGTTCCCTCTTGTTCCACGTTTATGCCCGGTGTTCCTCTATACCAAAGTAAGTTTGGTTCCCAGTTTTTTGTTCTCCTTGAGTTTGGGTCCACCTCGCTTCCACGCCCTGACATAATCATTATAATATAACCAAAAATACAGTGAAAAAAATAAGCATTTGAACACCTTGCTATTTTGCAAGTTCTCATACTTAGAAGTCATGGAGGGGTCTGAAATTTTCATCGTAGGTGCATTATCACTGCGAGAGATAATCTAAAGACAAAAATCCAGAATTCACAATTGTATGATTTTTTTTTATCCATTTATTTGTGTGATATAGCTGCAAATAAGTATTTGAACACCTGAGAAAACAAATGTTTATATTTGGTACAGTAGCCTTTGTTTGCAATTACATAGGTCAAATTTTTCCTCTAATTTTGCACCAGGTTTGCACACACTGCAAGAGGTATCCTTGCCCACCCATCAGTCAGGTTTCTTGGCTGTCACTGAGAGTTTGAGATCCCTCCAAAGGTTTTCTATTGGGTTTAGGTCTGGAGACCAGCTAGGCCATGCTAAAACCTTGTTATGCTTCTTACGGAGCCACTCCTTGGTTTTCCTGGTTGTGTGCTTCGGGTCATTGCCATGTTGGAAGACCCAGGCACGACCCATCCTCAATGCTCTGACTGAAGGAAGGAGGTTGTTCCCCAAAATCTCACAATTCAGGGCCCCAGTCATCCTCTCTCTAATACAGTGCAGTCGTCATGTCCCATGTGCAGAAAAACACCCCCAAAGCATGATGCTACCACCCCCATGCTTCACAGTAGGGATGATGTTCTTGAGATAGCACTCATCATTCTTCCTTCTCCTAACATTGGTAGTGGAATTATGACCAAAAAGTAAAATTACACTCTTATCTGACTGCAATACCTGCTCCCATGTCTCCTCTGCATCATCCTAATTAAGACTGGCCTTGACATGTGCTGGTTTAAGCAGGGGAACCTTCCGTGCCATGCATGTAACCTTGAAAACGGTGGTCCCAGCTCTTTTCAGGTCAACGACTCCTGTCGTGTAGTTCTGGGCTGATTCCTCACCTTTCTTCGGATCTTTGAGACCCCATGAGGTCATATCTTACATGGGGCTCCACTCCAATTGAGATTGACCGTCATGTTTAGCTTTTTCCATTTTCTAATGATTGCTCCAACAGTGGAGGTGAACAACTTTGTCCCTGGTTTCTTTGAACAGCTCTTTGATCTTGACCATGTTACAAGTTTGAGTCTTACTGATTGTATGGATTGTATGCTGCTATCGACCTCAAACAAGTGCATCTGATTCAGGATAATACCATATTGGCCCGAATATAAGATGGCCCTGATTATAAGACCCTTATATTTTATATATATATATATATATATATATATATATATATATATATATATATATATATATATATATATATACATACAGTGCCTTGCAAAAGTATTCGGCCCCCTTGAATCTTGCAACCTTTCGCCACATTTCAGGCTTCAAACAAAGATATAAAATTTAAATTTTTTGTGAAGAATCAACAACAAGTGGGACACAATCGTGAAGTGGAACAAAATTTATTGGATAATTTGAACTTTTTTAACAAATAAAAAACTGAAAAGTGGGGCGTGCAATATTATTCGGCCCCCTTGCGTTAATACTTTGTAGCGCCACCTTTTGCTCCAATTACAGCTGCAAGTCGCTTGGAGTATGTTTCTATCAGTTTTGCACATCGAGAAACTGACATTCTTGCCCATTCTTCCTTGCAAAACAGCTCGAGCTCAGTGAGGTTGGATGAAGAGTGTTTGTGAACAGCAGTCTTCAGCTCTTTCCACAGATTCTCGATTGGATTCAGGTCTGGTTCATTGTCCTGTTGGAAGATAAATCTCCGTCCCAGTCTCAGGTCTTGTGTAGATACCAACAGGTTTTCTTCCAGAATGTTCCTGTATTTGGCTGCATCCATCTTCCCGTCAATTTTAACCATCTTCCCTGTCCCTGCTGAAGAAAAGCAGGCCCAAACCATGATGCTGCCACCACCATGTTTGACAGTGGGGATGGTGTGTTCAGGGTGATGAGCTGTGTTGCTTTTACGCCAAACATATCGTTTTGCATTGTGGCCAAAAAGTTCAATTTTGGTTTCATCTGACCAGAGCACCTTCTTCCACATGTTTGGTGTGTCTCCCAGGTGGCTTGTGGCAAACTTTAAACGAGACTTTTTATGGATATCTTTGAGAAATGGCTTTCTTCTTGCCACTCTTCCATAAAGGCCAGATTTGTGCAGTGTACGACTGATTGTTGTCCTGTGGACAGACTCTCCCACCTCAGCTGTAAATCTCTGCAGTTCATTCAGAGTGATCATGGGCCTCTTGGCTGCATCTCTGATCAGTTTTCTCCTTGTTTGGGAAGAAAGTTTGGAAGGACGGCCGGGTCTTGGTAGATTTGCAGTGGTCTGATGCTCCTTCCATTTCAGTATGATGGCTTGCACAGTGCTCCTTGAGATGTTTAAAGCTTGGGAAATCTTTTTGTATTTAAACTTCTCCACAACAGTATCTCGGACCTGCCTGGTGTGTTCCTTGGTTTTCATAATGCTCTCTGCACTTTAAACAGAACCCTGAGACTATCACAGAGCAGGTGCATTTATACGGAGACTTGATTACACACAGGTGGATTCTATTTATCATCATCGGTCATTTAGGACAACATTGGATCATTCAGAGATCCTCACTGAACTTCTGGAGTGAGTTTGCTGCACTGAAAGTAAAGGGGCCGAATAATATTGCACGCCCCACTTTTCAGTTTTTTATTTGTTAAAAAAGTTTAAATTATCCAATAAATGTTGTTCCACTTCACGATTGTGTCCCACTTGTTGTTGATTCTTGACAAAAAAATTAAATTTCATATCTTTATATTTGAAGCCTGAAATGTGGCGAAAGGTTGCCAGATTCAAGGGGGCCGAATACTTTTACAAGGCACTGTATATATATATATATATATATATATATATAGAGAGAGAGAGAGAGAGAGAGAGAGAGAGAGAGAGAGAGACTTTTTGAACACCAAATTAATTTTTATATAGAAAATAATTACAGTACATCCGAAACAAATGATTATAACAATGTATTTGAGAGGGAAAGCATTTTATATTGCCTCATTTAAATCTCAATATCTGAACATTTAAATATGTAAACTAAAAGGCAATTACATTCGTAAATGAATGGCTTCTGGTTTTTGAAATGTAAATAAATCAATCTATTGTGATTTAAAAAAAAAAAAAAAAAAATGACAATAACTGCATTAACCATCAAAGTGAAGTCTAACTGTAACTGTAGTCTTGAAACAAATCTGAATAAGGAAAAACATTGCAATAAAATAACGCAAACTGGTTAAACTAAAAAGAGTAGCTGAGATCTGTCAGGACAGAACATCGCTTCAATGATATCTGGCGCCATCTAGCGTCAATGGGGAGAGTAGCTGAGATTTGTCATGACAGAACATCGCTTCGTTGATATCTGGCGGCATCTACCGTCGTGAATGGGTATAATGTCTAGACCGCGAATATAAGACGACCCCCTCTTTTTAAGTGTTATTTCAATGCAAAAAACACCGTCTTATATTCGGGCCAATACGATACATCGAGTGGAGGTGGACTTTTAATAGGCAGACTAACATGTCTTTCAGGGTCAGAATTCTAGCTGATAGGCAGGTGTTCAAATACTTATTTGCAGCTGTAATACACAAGTAATTTGTTAAAAAATCATGCATTGTGATTTCTGGATTTTTCTTTTTAGATTATCTCTCTCACAGTGGACATGCATTTACGATGAAAATTTCAGACTCCTTCATGATATCTAAGTGGGAAAACTTAAAATAGCATGGTGTTCAAATACTTATTTTCTCCACTGTATGAAAATATTTCAGAATTGTGTAGGAATTGAGGAAGTTGCTAATAAATGCCAAAGAATGTATTTTTGGTGGGTGGAAGACAGATTACGGTTACTGATTCTTTCCGGTGTGTGTATTCAGGCCGGGTGACCAACATGGAGTGGACACTGAGCAACCAGACAACCATGTCCAAAAGCGGACACAGTCCCCTCAGAATAGCGAGGCATGCCCTCTTGCTGTGGCAGAAAGCAACCAAGAAGACTTAGATAAATCTCAACTGAGTTCCAGCGCTATCGTCGAAATGCCAGATATGGAGGCATCGATGGAGTTATCTACCATCACTGGTAACTAGTGAATTTTCCAACCTTTTTTTTTTTTAACGCTGACTGACCTGACAATCTTCAGTCGTGAGTCGTGACCTTCTCATTTGGCCTTTGTAGTCAACAGCAAGGACCCTGAAGCCACAAAGTCTGAGAAGGAGGAGAGTGAAGACCTTAAAGCAGTCAAAGCTGCGTCACCTGACAGCATGTTCATTTTCAAACCGGACAACCCGTAAGTTGTCATGGTTTGCGTCCCATTTTAGCAGCATTTTTCGGAACATATTTTCAGCCACTTCCATTCTTTTTCATTTGTTTGAGTTGTTGCGCCTTCGTTTTGTTGTCGTCAGGTTGCGCCGAGCCTGCCATTACATAGTGAACCTTAGGTACTTTGAAATGTCTATCCTGTTGGTCATTGCCGCAAGTAGCATCGCTTTGGCAGCAGAGGACCCCGTCGCCACCACATCCGACTGGAACAAGGTTTGTGCATCCATAGATGGCAGTTCACTTTTTCTGCCTTGTCATGAATCATTATTCAGAGGGACAATTTAATCATCCCTGGGGGTTGGCACCTCCCTTCCTCTGCACAGCAGTTGAAACAGCGCAGAAAAATGAGAAAAAATACATTCCCTTAAGTTGTTTTGCCCAAACTGTTGCTAATGCGAACTGATGGGGGGGACGATTAAATTGTGATTAGGAAAGCAAGTTATGTTTCTCATCTTTTGAAGAGACTGTTGCATATCAAAGCACAAGATAAGAGCCTTTAAGGTTTTAAATGTGCTTTACATTTCCCCTTGGTGTTATTTGTCCATATTCTGGCTTTTTTTTCTGTGTTTCATCAAAGAAAAAGCATTGGAAAAATTACACCAGGGAGCCGATATTTCCCCAGGATAGTAAAAACATGTAAAGATCAAAATGGCACCATGCTGCAATTTCCAACTTATTGCAAACAGGTTGGGGAGCCATGAGCCATGTTCTGGCTCATTGACTCCCATTGTAATTGTAAATCATATTTTTTTTCATAATTTTTGATATGATGTAAACCAGATGTGCTATAATGCATTTTCCGTGATTACTGATGCAATCGCTTCTTTGGCGAGTCAAAAACATGGAAATAGAGGAATTTGTGTATTGAGAGTCTTAACACCCAAAAGTCACTAGGGGGCGCCAAAGGCCAAAACATGAATTTGCTTGCGAAGAAATTCTGTCGTTATGCCTTATGGACTTATTTGGGACTCTAACTATGTCATAGTAAAAATTCAAATTAAACTTTTATTTTATATATATGTATATACTCTCACCGGCCACTTTATTAGGTACACCATGCTAGTAACGGGTTGGACCCCCTTTTGCCTTCAGAACTGCCTCAATTCTTCGTGGCATAGATTCAACAAGGTGCTGGAAGCATTCCTCAGAGAGTTTGGTCCATATTGACATGATGGCATCACACGGTGCAGATTTGTCGGCTGCACATCCATGATGCGAATCTCCCGTTCCACCACATCCCATAGATGCTCTATTGGATTGAGATCTGGTGACTGTGGAGGCCATTTGAGTACAGTGAACTCACTGTCATGTCTTTATGACATGGCGCATTATCCTGCTGAAGGTAGCCACCAGAAGTTGGGTACATTGTGGTCATAAAGGGATGGACATGGTCAGCAACAATACTCAGGTAGGATGTGGCGTTCCAACGATGCTCAGTTGGTACCAAGGGGCCCAAAGAGTGCCAAGAAAATATTCCCCACACCACACCACCACCACCAGCCTGAACCGTTGTTACAAGGCAGGATGGATCCATGCTTTCATGTTGTTGACGCTAAATTCTGACCCTACCATCCGAATGTCGCAGCAGAAATCGAGACTCATCAGACCAGGCAACGTCTTTCCAATCTTCTATTGTCCAATTTCGATGAACTTGTGCAAATTGAAGCCTCAGTTTCCTGTTCATAGCTGAAAGGAGTGGCACCTGGCGTGGTCTTCTGCTGCTGTAGCCCATCTGCCTCAAAGTTCGACGTACTGTGTGTTCAGAGATGCTCTTCTGCCTACCTTGGTTGTAACGGGTGGTTATTTGAGTCACTGTTGCCTTTCCAGCAGCTCGAACCAGTCTGGCCATTCTCCTCTGACCTCTGGCATCAACAAGGCATTTCCGCCCACAGAACGGCCGCTCACTGGATATTTTTTCTTTTTCGGACCATTCTCTGTAAACCCTAGAGATGGTTGCACGTGAAAATCTCAGTTGATCAGCAGTTTCTGAAATACTCAGACCAGCCCTTCTGGCACCAACAACCATGCCACGTTCAAAGTCACTCAAATCACCTTTCTTCCCCATATTGATGCTAGGTATGAACTGCAGGAGATTGTCTTAAACCATGTCTACATGCCTAAATGCACTGAGTTGCCGCCATGTGATTGGCTGATTAGAAATTAAGTGTTAACAAGCAGTTGGACAGGTATACCTAATAAAGTGGCTGGTGAGTGTACAGCATTGTTTGTTTTGCTATTAGAATAATACTGCTATTAATGTCCACAGGGGGCATTACAAAAATTAAGAAAATTAAAAACTATATATGTGTAGATAGGTCTGATGCCAATGAACGTTTTTGAGTTGTTGAAAGTGAAAAAATATTCATAAATGACTTCGTTATCACATTTCAAAGAAAAAGCCATACTTTGGACAAAATCACAAGAATTTAGTTTGATTTGGAAAACTGTCAGTGTGTCAAAACTGGGCATGCATAAAAAAATTCTGTTGTTATGACTTATGGACTTATTTGAGCCTCTAACTATGTCATATGAAATATTCAAATTTGACTTTTATTCTAAAATGACACAAGTTGACTTTTAATGGTAGATTGTGCTAAATGTGCATTTATTTTTGCTTTCACGCAGGTCCTGCGCTACTTTGATTACGTGTTCACTGGTGTCTTCACCTTCGAAATGATTATTAAGGCAAGTGACCATGCAAATGCTTGTGCTGTAAAAGCTTGCCCCGCAGGCAGACAATTTGTTGCCGTGATCCAGCTTGGTTCAATTATTTTTTATGGAGGTGATTTGGAGCAATGACAGAATTATGCAGAATGCCACAGAATACATAAAAATATGGAAATACGCGGTTTACAATATATATGTAGTGGACCAACCATACACGCGGACACTGTTGTTTCAACTTAGGTAAAAATTCCATTTAATAAAGTCACAAAACAAAGAGTTTAACACAAACCTTGGGCCCAACATAAAAGAGGCCAACATAACAAAAGGCTTCAACAAACTGAACTCACCCCCAGACACATCTCTGTGGCCGTTTAAAACAGGGCAGACTCTACTAACGACCACCTGAAGGAGGTATGACAAATTAACCAAGCATTGTCAACTTAATAAAACAACAACAGATGGAAAATATACATATATTCAAACAATATCTAATGTACATTTAAACAAAGGGAAAACTTTACTCCAAACAATCATAATCGAATTAACTTTAATAACCCCCCTTCAGAATGGTAGGTGCCAGATCTTACACAGCTGTGGTCGTTACCTCAAATTGGCAAATAAAATCTAATAAGCATTCAGACAAACATTAACTAAAGTGTGCACCCTTTAGAAAATACATGTCCAAAAAATATCACAAATAATTAACTAAATCTTGAAACATTAAATTTTGGTGGTAGTGGTAGCCACCACAATATAGGAGTTGAATCATAGATATAAGTAAAAAAGTACTTGGTTAAAAGAATACTGAAGTTTTGAGTAACATTGTGAGTAACTGCTTACATTTTGGTTTGATTTTTTTTTTTTTAAACAATGTTATTTTTTTCTCAGCACAAAGTTATCTATATGAACTGTTGTTATAATTATACTGTATAATAAACAGAGTTGGGTATTGAGCATTGATGGGATCCGGGACCATTCACATTTTTTTATTCCGATTCCAAGTTTTGATACGTTGACTGCCGACCGGAAAAAATAGCCGCGGAACACCACGAAGAACAAGCCACATGAAGACTCGTTCCGTTATGAACTAATCATATGAAGTGGCTAATTTAGCTTAGCACAATAACGTTTTGCTTCGCTTCACATAAATGACAACAAAGTAACAGAATAAACACACTGAAATGATATCAGACCCTCTGATAAAATGTACCAACTTACAGATTTTGTTTTATCAAGGGTTCCCAACGATGTGTAGTGCAGAGGAGGTATGTAGCATCTGTATACCTTAAGGATTCTTTTCCAACTAAAGTAATATGTTCTTTTTGCCTGCTGCTTCCAGTAAGTCACTAATAGGGAAAGCCAAGCGCACATTACAAAACCAAAGAAAAACTCTAGAGTCCAGAGTTAGAATAGTGACATCTTGTGGATCGATGAACAATATGTTAGATTACAAAAAATATCAAACTTAAAAAGTAGTCAAGGTAAGATTAAGAGACAAAACACTCCCTGCCTGACATCTGCAAGATGTCAGCCCTAAACTAACTTGTAGAAATACCACCTTCCTAAACAAACGATGCAATACAATAAATGCCTGCAGCATAAGACACTGTAAAACATAGGCAAAAGAATATGTGTAAATGTTTCCTCCATGCCCTTTTGAAAAATAAACATCTTTGTGAAAGTGCACTCCTGTGGAAACTTATATCATATTCAAGTTCAAAGACTGATATTTATATACAAGTTAATAATAGCCCTGTGAGAAATTCATAGCAAAGTTAATTGAAAGTTTGTTTTTTTTTTTAAAATAATTGAGAAGCTAAGAAATTAACATAAACTATGCAATTTTTTTGACCCTGCCTATTTCAAGAATCTGAATCAAGAATCGTTTGGAACCGGAATCGAAACATGGAATTTAAATCGGAACCGTTCAAATTCAAATGATGCCCAAACCTGATAATAACCACAAATACATATATACAAGAAAAATCATTGAATTCCAGCGAGAGAGAAAAAATGCCAGAAATGAAGCATTACTTGTCCAAAGAGCATAACTGCCTTCTGGTGGAGAAAATAGTTCCTCGTTTGAATAGTGAATAGTTCCTTCATAGTTCCTATTATGAAATTAAAAGGATGAGATCTCCAGTTTTCCGTGGTCAAGTGGTGCCTAATAGAAACTGGGAGAGAGGTTAAAATCCACGCTTTCGAGTCATACTGAGGGGGGCGCTCTATATCAAATACTTCATTTTTTATGGTGCTTTAAAGACACCACGTGAATGAACAGGCTGGTGTGATCATAGAACGGCAAGCTTGGGTCTGATTGTTAAAATGGAGTCACGTGTTTATTGTTAAAACGTCTCATTGGTGAAATTGGTAGAACTACTCTTGACGTCACATCACTGGCTAAAAACAAACCTAATATGTAGAATAAAGAGGGAAAATGTAACAACTCTTGAGTAGCCCATTCACAAATCTACTCAAGCAAAAGTAAAAAGTATGGCTTAGTAAAACGACTTTAGAAGTACATTTTTCTCAAAAAGTTACTCAAGTAAATTTAACAGAGTACATGTAACGCGTTACTACCCACCTCTTAGATATATGCCAATTACCGGTTTCAAGGTATACCGTGGTATGAAAACGTCAAGGTTTCAAAACAGCAAAAATGTTCCGTCATACTGTCCCTAAGGTATTAGCTATATTTTATGTCCCAAAAATGCATGGAGAAATCCCCCGCTTGCAGCTGCAAGGCTCAACCCTCCCCCAGCGGTTGTTGCTCAGTGTCAGTGAGTCAGCTGTGCTACACGATGGCTAGAGGAGGCGAAACTCCTGAACTTTTTTCCCCATTGAAGAAAACAATGTCGCTGGTAT
Source organism: Corythoichthys intestinalis (assembly GCF_030265065.1). Lineage (NCBI taxonomy): Eukaryota > Metazoa > Chordata > Actinopteri > Syngnathiformes > Syngnathidae > Corythoichthys > Corythoichthys intestinalis. The sequence goes on from NC_080401.1 coordinate 36,560,848, forward strand.
GGGAATACTTCGGCTAGAGAAAAGTTACAGACGGCCGCGGCTTAGAGGAGGAGGTCCAGCCGACATGTAAAACATGTTTGCAGAGGGTGGCTGCCGAGAAGGCAATACCTCCAATATGATTTTGTGTTTGAGGTTTGTAAACACTGTCATGAACATTTCCCATCAGCTACGAGTGTGAACTCCAGCCTGTTTAGTGTGTCTAGCGGTGGTAAAACGTTGTTTATTTCTCTCTGGCAACTGTGTTGAGAAAGAGAGTGTGTGTATAATGTAAACATGAGAGTCATACACACGTGCTTTAAATGGAAAATAATTCAATTATTTTGGTTCTGAAGGTAATAATGTGGAGCTGTAGGTTTAGGCTCACCTAAAGGACTGCATTTATTTTAATTTTATGTAGTATATTCCAGTTATTGATTGTTATTTTATTTATTTTAACTTAACGTTATACCGTATTGGCCCGAATATAAGACTGTGTTTTTTGCATTGAAAAAAGACTGAAAAAGTGGGGGTCGTCTTATATTCGCGGTCTAGACATTATACCCATTCGCGACGCTAGATGGCGCCAGATATGATTGAAGCGATATTCTGTCATGACAGCTCTCAGCTATTCTCAAGTTTAACCAGTTTGCATTATTTTATTGCAATGTTTTTCCTTATTCAGATTTGTTTCAAGACTACAGTTACAGTTAGACTTCACTTTGATGGTTAATGCAGTTATTGCAATTTTGTTGTTTTATCGAAATAGATAGGTTTATTTACATTTCAAAAACCAGAAGCCATTCATTTACGAATGTGATTGCACTTTACATATTTAAATGTTCAGATAGTGAGATTTGAATGAGGCAAAATAACATGCTTTTTCTCTCAAATATATTGTTATAATCATTTCAGATGTACTGTAATTATTTTCTGTATAAAAATTAATTTGGTGTTCAAAAAGTCTTTTCATACTTCTTGAAGTACTTCTTGAACTTGAACTTGAAGTTCTTGAGTCTTGAAAAAGAGGGGGTCGTCATATAATCAGGGCCAATACGGTATTCCAATTTGCTCATATGTTTTAAAAAATAAAAATCCTGCTCAATGGAAAAAGTTGTTTTTCTTTTAAACCCAGATATCTCAAAGTAACACATTTTAGAGCTGTATTGCAATACCGTAAAACAGTGATATTTTGGATTAAGGTTATCATACCGTCAGAATATCATACGAGCACATGCCTACCACATCTGGTTTTTAGATCATGAGGAACAGGGCTGCAAAAGTTGTAAGTTTCGAATCCCTGACACCCCTGTTTTGAGTTTGTGTGTTCGTATTAAAATGGAAAATTGCAGTTGCCCCTAAAACTATTTAAGAGAAATATGTTGTTGGTCCTTAGATGATCGACCAAGGTCTAATCCTTCACGACGGCTCGTACTTCCGAGACCTGTGGAACATTCTGGACTTCATCGTGGTGGTGGGAGCGCTAGTGGCCTTCGCCCTCACGTCAGTTGCATGATTAATTCAGGCTGTGCTGTTCAAACGTATAATTGTCAAAGCTCTCTCAATTCTTCTTTGTTTGGATGCGGTGAAAGCTTATTATGTCTTCTGTATGCCATTCTAACTATGCGTGTTCTTCTCTTTATCTCTCCTGTGTTTGGATGACGACTTTGCGGGATGGCGTGCAGCAATGTGATGGGGTAATACGTACTCTTCAGTGAAACTGTGTCATCATGAATAATTTCTTGAGTGTGACACTTACTGTGTGACTTCTTTTGAATGTGTCTTCGTGCACAGAAATAACAAAGGAAGAGACATTAAAACCATCAAATCACTGAGAGTGTTACGTGTGCTCAGACCCTTGAAGACCATCAAGAGGCTTCCTAAACTCAAGGTTCGTGCGTCTGATTTCAAGTTATTGTTTTTTCCCATTGATAACTCATTGGTTGCCATTGACGCTGATATGCGTCCATTCCATTTTAAACCTCCCAGTTCAAATGGATTGGACGTCTAGTCTCGTCAAAGGCACTGAACACATCATTTAAAACAACTTGTTTTAAAACGGCATTGGTAATGCTTGTAATAGCTCGGTATTTAAAACTAAATCTGCAATTTTCATATTTTTTTGAAATTGTGTTTTTGCAGACGATGCTAAACATTCTCAAGTTTGACACCTGTGCTTTTAAGCTTTGAATCAGGACATATTTTTTTTCTAGATGGTTTTTTTTTAGAGATGGTTTGAATTGTGATTAATTACAATTAATTGATTTTTAAGCTGTGATTGACTCGATTAAAAATTTTAATCGTTTGACAGCCCTATTATTGATTTAATGTTTCGTGCTAAAATATAATTTCTGTAGTCTTCAATTGAAGACTAAGGATTACAGAAATCAAAGAATATTTTCTTTTTTTCACTCCTTTTTCCTTTTCCTTCTTTAATTTTCAAGTTTTTATTTATTTTATTTATTTTTTATTAATTAAGTAAATTTAAAGATTAATTTTTTTTTTTTTTAAATGATGAAACTAGAAAGAGAATATTTACCCGTTGTTCCATTTTTTGTTTGTTTTTTGTTAAATTTAAATTAAAAATTAATGTTATAAAATTATTTATTTTAAAAAAGATTCAAAAATGACACAAGAAGAAACTTTGCGATTAAGGGCCAAAAAAATATGGATTTTCACCATTTTTTTACGTTAACAATATCTCTAAACAATTGAAACAAAATAGTTGTCAATTCATTTCCTTATCTATTAGTCATTTATTTGTCTTTTAATTGTGGCAACCTTAGTTGACCGACATAATGGCCAATCAACTGAAACCATAACCAAGAAAAAAAATGTTTGACACACCAGATCTTGATTAATCCCATAACAATATTTGTCCCAAAAAGTTTCATTTCAAAAATTTGAAAGGAATTCACAGACATGAATATTATGTATACTGTGTTACGTTTATAAAATCATATTAAAGCTTTAACTTTGACTGCAGCGATTTTCCTGTGAAAACCTGGCTGTTGTCTTCTTCTGCCCACAGGCTGTATTCGACTGCGTGGTGACATCCCTGAAAAATGTCTTCAACATCTTGATTGTGTACAAGCTCTTCATGTTCATCTTCGCCGTCATCGCCGTGCAGCTCTTCAAGGGGAAGTTCTTCTACTGCAACGACAGCTCCAAGGACACGGAGAAGGACTGCAAGTAATAACTTTCACTCTGTTGATCTTTTGCATATTTCCGACGGTGCCGCTGCATCACTAAGGGAATAATATGCTCGTGCGTGAATACTGAGAATTTCATAATTTCAGGGATCAGTAATACAATACCAACACAAGAACAGTGAATAATAATGATGTTCAGTTACTAATACTGGGACACAAGTACAACATAATGGGACAGGTAATACCCGTTTGAATTACCATGTGTTGCTTAAAGTATTTACCGGTAAGTATGCAAATGGAAAAATGGAGAAAATGATTTTTACAAATAAAAAATGAACAAACACAGTCATTTTTTGACATCTGTTATACATAGTGTTGTTAATAATGGCATTAGACTATAATGGCATTTCTAACGGCGTTCTTTTTTTCAATAGTGAGTAATCTAAAAATTTACTTTTCCCATCATTGCAACACCATTGCCGTTACCGTTACTGAGGATGCGGAGGGGCGCGTTACAACAATTTGGTTGAATGAAGCGCAAGTTGTCTGATTTTGTCACAGCTGTCTGGGAGTCTCATAAGCACACCCGAAGCGCTCGCATGACTTCTACTGGCTAACTTGGAACTTACAGGCAATAATAAGTCAGCAGTTAATTAATTTAGCCCTGAGACATTTGTACATATGTGCATCTCTAGAACAGTGGTTCTTCAACTGGGTCATAGACTATTGACATGACACGGAAAACGGGGCCTATTTGTAGGGGCCTATATTTAAAAACTTCAAATTCAAATATTTACAAAACTAAAGCTGCTACTGACCTTAAACCAAAACAGGCACCTACCTTAGCCATTTATGAGTCTCCATGAGCAGCGGCATCAAAAAATTCAAAGTCGTTCCCTTATGAGATCCCGATTAAATATTTTTTATATAAGAATAAAACAACTTAAAATAGCTATAAAAGTCTCAGATTTTACACTAGATGCACAAATCACCATATGCAGAGATAATCACTTGTATTTTCAGGATCAATAGCAATATTTAACATATCACATAAGTTTTTGACCAAAATAGCAACTTTTTTTTTTTTTTTTTTTTTTGTACTGCAAGTTTTCAACAGCTAATAAATCACTCAGTTTAACATCAGAAACTTAATACTTGAGGAAAACATGCAGAATCAATCATAAATAATATGTAAATAGATAATTAATAAATTCTATATACAATCACAACTTATTATTGAATAGAATATCCCTTTATTATCATTATACATTATATACTGTTAGCGAATGAGGCTAGTGGTTGCCTGGCGTAAACAGATTTTCTGGTGAAAATTCTTGTAAATAAATGCTTAAATCCCCGAATTCTTCATAGATATGGACGTAAAACAGTCTTGGTTCTTGGTTAAAAGCAAAGAAACAGTGCAGTTAACGTTTATTTTACAAATATTGACGAAGTACAGTGCTACTGTGTTAGCGAATGAGGCTGGCAGCTGCCTGGCGTAGACAGATTTCCTGGTGAAAATTCTTGTGAATAAATGCTTAAATCCCCAAATTCTTCATAGATATGGACGTAAAACAGTCTCGGTTCTTGGTTAAAAGCAAAGAAACCGTGCAGTTAGCGTTTATTTTACGTATATTGACGAAGTACAATGCTACTATGTTAGCAAATGAGGCTAGCAGCCGCCTGGCGTAAACAGAGCTTTTGTGACAAAAATTCTTGTGAATAAATGCTTAAATCCCTGAATTCTTTATAGATATGGACGTAAAACAGTCTCAATTCTTAGTTAAAAGCAAACTATGAAGCTAGTCAGTTACAAAAATGAGCCATGTGTAAACAAAGAAGCTTCAATCATGCTTCAATCACGCATGCATGGTATGAATTAGGGTTGTTCCAATCATGGTTTTTTGCTCCCGATTTAATTCCAATCATTCCCGATAATTTTTCCTGATCATATACATTTTGGCAATGCATTAGGAAAAAAATGAATAAAACTCGGACGAATATATACATTCAACATACAGTACATAAGTACTGTATTTGTTTATTATGACAATAAATCCTCAAGATGGCATTTACATTATTAACATTCTTTCTGTGAGAGGGATCCACGGATAGAAAGACTTATGACTTTGTATATTGTGACTAAATATTGCCATCTAGTGTATTTGTTGAGCTTTCAGTAAATGATACTGCAGCCATGCCCCAATGCATGATGGGAAGTGGAACCCTGATGGGAAAAGGAACCAAGACTGTGCGTAGTGCTAGCAATTCATATATGTTCTCTGCATGGGAAAATAAAATAAGGTATTAAGAAAAAGATCAAATGTGGCCTTGCTTCCCTACATTGCTTCCCATGATATTTCTAATCGTAGGGAGAGGGATTGTAAGGCTTTAGCCTATTACATTAAGCCTCCAAAGGCTGCCAAACTTCACTCTACTTATTTTATGCTGCCTTTTATCTCTCTGTATAGGTAAAATGGCGCCATTACAGATTGAGCGCGATAATGCGTGAGTGGGTCATGCAATGCATGCATTAATTGCGTTAAATTTTTTAACGTGATACATTTAAAAAACCTTATTACCGCCGTTATTGGGATAAATTTGATAACCCTACTTTAAGCCTAAACTAAAGACTCTGGATGAGTGTAACATATTATGTTTGTAACGTTAAATACAATTAGAAAACGATTTAATTAAAAAATATATATATATATTAAAAATGGCATGGCCGATATTTTTTTGCCGATTCCCATACTTTGAAAATGACGTGATCGGATGCCGATCGATCGGGACATCTCTAGTATGAATAATATAATATTTACCTTGAATCCTTGAACAAATCACTCCTGAGACAATCCTTCCTGTGCGGTACACCTTTCGTAGTTAAATCCAATCGTAAGTAAATCCCAGTTTAAATCCGACATGAGCATGTGCCGTCTTCGGCTATTACTAAATGAAGCTCAGCACCCTCTGATAAGGCGTCGCGCAAAGAATGACGAATTGACACATCAATAGTGATGATGTCTATGCCTGGGTTTGGTCAAAGCCCAGGGGTTCGGCAAAGGTTAAGACTCGCAGGGCCCTATTTTTGTACGCTGACTAAATCGAAGCAAAGTGGCATTTTAAGACCAGATTTTTGACTGATTTGGCCCCCAATTTACAGGCAATATTCCATTTCTTTCGACTGTTAGTCCTCTGTCTCATGGAAGGAAAAACTGGTTTCCTCAGTTGAAGGTTGACTCACACTTGGTATGAGGAAGTATAACAGACTGATGGGCAACGTGCTTGCAAAATGAGAAGAAATTTCACTTGGATATTATTTTAGATGTATTGGTTTTTAATTATATTTTTTCTTAATTATCTAACTTCGAAGGGTTCCGTGAATGCTCATGTGAAGCTCGAAGGGTTCGGTACCTTTAGCATGGTTAAGAATCACTGCCCTTGAATATACCTACAAAGTTTTATTCTTGTCCTTGAACGAATAATGGAGGAGTAGCAATTTTAGTTGGTATCATCACCAAGAAAAACAAGGACAAAGCGAGTGAGACCTTGAGCCCTCCTCCTGGTGATCTAAAAACATGAATTTGGGGGGGGCTGCAAATTTCCCGATAAAGAGGTTATTTTAACAAATGATGCTTTCATATTATTGCTTGAGATTTTATTACAAATCCTGTCCTAACTTTATTGTTTTCTCATGCAGAGGCTACTATATAAACTATGGCAAGGAAAAAAAAGAAGTGAAGAAAAGAGAATGGAAGAGACACGATTTCCATTACGACAACATCATCTGGGCACTGCTGACACTTTTTACAGTTTCCACCGGCGAGGGCTGGCCACAGTGAGTGCCTGTAATTTCACTTTGATGAAAATGTGATTTTGCAAGTCATTTCGCACAGGTTTTTTTTCCCCCTATTCATCTGACAAAAGGATAGTCTATATTTCGCTGACAAGGCTTGTAAATTAACCACAGCCATCTAATGGTTTAATGGAATAATTGAAAATCATATCATTCTTCAAATGCCAGGGGGACATTTAAGCAGGCTCTGACTTTGATGAGAAGATTAGTACCTTGGACCATTTTGAAAAATTATAATATTGAATATACTGGTACTTTTGAAATATGAGTGGGCCGACAAGCAGCTGTGAACTCAACTCAGCTGAAGTTGCAAAGTCAACCATAAAATAACAAGACTTACAGATCGTGTATTTTAAACAACCACTTATTTTATCGTAATTTTAACGAACAATGTAAAACGCTGTAGATAGCTAATGCGTAGTGTGGTTTTTGCAGTTCTGTAACCATGGTAATGGTTCTTAGAACACAAACAGTTATAATGCTGACCACAAGTTTGAAACTCATAGCCCGGGGGTCAGGGCGTAGGTTTGGTCTGAACATTGGTAGGGATGCTACAGTGCCCTCCATAATTATTGGCACCCCTGAAAAAGATGTGTTTTTTAGCTTCTAATAATTTTTTTCTAAATTCAAGTAATATGGGACCTTAATGGAAAAAAGAGAAAAATCCAACCTTCAATACAAGTGCATTCATTCAGTGGGGAAAAAATCCCACATAAAGAAAAAAAAATATTTGACATCAAACAATGTGTGTTACAATTATTAGCACCCCTGGTGTTAATATTTTGTACAACCCCCTTTTGCCAACAAAACAAGGTCTGGCGAGTGAGATGGCCATGGGAGGAGCTTGATTTTGTGTCTGGTGAACCATTTCTGTGTAGATTTGGCCATATGTTTAGGATCATTGTCTTGCTGAAAGACCCAGTGACGACCCATCTTCAGCTTTCGGGCAGAGGGCAACAGATTTTGATTTCAAATGTCCTGGTATTTCAAAGCATTCATGATGCCATGCACCCTATCAAGGTTCCCAGGGCCTTTGGAAGCAAAACAGCCGCACAGCATCACTGACCCACCCCCATACTTCACAGTGGGTATGAGGTGCTTTTCAGCATGCGCATCTTTCATGGCACGCCAGACCCACTTAGAGTGTTTGTTGCCAAAAAGCTCAATCTTAGTCTCATCTGACCAAAGCACACGGTCTCAGTTGAAGCCTGGGACCGTGCGTATTTTTGTGTGAGACCAAAATTGAGCTTTTTGGCAACAAACACTCTAAGTGGGTCTGGCGTGCCAACCAAAATAAAAGTTTTTGGTAGAAAAACAGGTTCTCGTGTTTGGAGGAGAAAGAATACTGAATTGCATCCGAAGAACATCATACCCATTGTGAAGCATGGGGGTGGAAACATCATACTTTGGGGCTGTTTTTCTGCAAAGGGACCAGGACGACTGATCTGTGTAAAGGAAAGAATGAATGGGGCCGTGTATCGAGAGATTTTGAGTGAAAATCTCCTTCCATCAGCAAGGGCATTCAAGATGAGACATGGCTGGGTCTTTCAGCATGACAATGATCCCAAACACACAGCCAGGGCAACAAAGGAGTGGCTTCGTAAGAAGCATTTCAAGGTCCTGGAGTGCCCTAGCCAGTCTCCAGATCTCAACCCCACAGAAAATCTGTGGAGGGAGTTGAAAGTCCGTGTTGCCCAACGACAGCCCCAAAACATCACTGCTCTAGAGGAGATATGCATGGAGGAATGGGCCAAAATACCAGCAACAGTGTGTGAAAAGCTTGTGAAGAGTAACAGAAAATGTTTGGCCTTCGTTAGTGCCAACAAAGGGAACATAACAAAGTATTGAGATGAACTTTTGGTATTGACCAAATACTTATTTTCCACCATGATTTGCAAATAAATTCTTTAAAAATCAAACAATGTGATTTTCTGGGGATTTTTTCCACATTCTGTCTCTCATGGTTGAGGTTTACCCATATTGACAATTACAGGCCTCTCTAATATTTTCAAGTGAGAGAACTTGCACAATTAGTGGTTGACTAAATACTTATTTGCCCCACTTTATCTGAACTCATGATATAATGCAAATAAGGTTGCTTAAAAGTTGGTGGGGACAATTTGAACATCCCTAAAAGTTGGTGGTGTTATGTCCCTACCGTCCCGATGCAAACCTATGCCCTTGCCCAGAAGCCAGACCCAGGCTGAAAAGGATTTTGTATGGGCTGTGAAAGTAAATCATGTGCATCATGGTGGAACAAATGTGAGCAGGGACCAGGTGCGATGAGCATAAACGGGACCCCCGAATGAAAAAATCCTGACTATGTGTCACGTCAACGTGTCCTGACGTGAACGTCAAAGGAGTGTAGTTGGTCCACTCAGAATGTTGTTTCCGGTTAAGCACTACAACACCGCCATTTTCTAACATTCGCAAACCTCTTCTGTGTCGCCTACGCGTCAACATTTGTATTGACAATTGTTGTTCAATATTGATTAGCTGCATCTGCAAATACACACGTTCCATCTCCTTTGCCATTGCCGTCTATGACAGGAGAAAAACTAAAGGGATACAACAACAGTCACCCCAAAACCGTACAAAGACAAAGCGACACCCTTCTAGTGGCTTAGCGGTAAATTACAGAGCAATGCGTTCACTTGATGCAAAACTTCGAATGCTAAATGACGACGTAAGGTCTACGACGTCATTCCAACGTCAAGGGAACACAGAAGCATAAATCAGCCCTTAGGGCCTATTCACACTAGAAAAGGCCATAGTTCGCTTCCTTTGTTCCGCACCAAAATACATTTGGTCCGGACTTTTTTAATGCAATTACTTTTCACATTGTAATTTGAGCTAGCAGCACAGGATTTGACAACAAACTTACGCATGTGCAAAAATTGTTCAAGCATTGGACAAAGCTGTCTGGGCATGGTAACACAGTAAAATATGGAAGTAAACAATCATAATGATTTGTTTTATCCAAGTACAAGCATTTGTGGGAAATTTGGGGGATCAGAGGCCTTTGATGGCACTTTCATTTTACAAGGACGGTAGACATTCCGCTCCTCATTGCTCCATGTTGAACCCAGACTCATATTAGCCGATGTACTGCTCACCACAGACTGTGGTATGGATGTCCGGATCACATATTTTTGCACCCGATCAGATACCGGGGAAAAAAAGTGCTCAAATTTTTTTTTAAAAACATGTTACTCTCCCATCGTGCTCCTTCATAATGTGAATTATTTTTCAACAAGAATAACGTAGAAAAATGCTTTTCTTTATTAAATGCTTTACTGATTGAGTCCAATCAAATCTGCTCACGCTGCAGCGTTAATGAGTTGCCTCAGCTCACTACCGCTAGTGTTTGACAAGCTTAACGATTGACACATTTTTCCCCTTTGAAGGTAGCGCTTCCAAGCTTCTCTGGCAAGATCAACGCTTCAAACACTATATTACAGCCCCGCGCATCATCTTACCTTTCTGTTTGATTCTTCCCTCGCCCAACCATTCCCACTATACGCCCACAAGCTGGGTCCTTAAAGTTCCGCTCCTAGACTAAGGGGCAGTCTACATGGTGACTCTCCGAGAAGACGAAAAATTTCGAATTTGCATTTCTATGGTTCCGTCTCCATTCGAACAATGTCACAATTCCACATGAAAATAATGTAGTATTCATGCCAGGCCCTAGGGGGCAGTGCAGATTTACAAGGCGACAGCAAATGATGCACTTTGACCTCCTCAGCCCGGAAGACAACATGCCCGTCCCTTCCAAGCAATGGCATTTTCTTTTGTTCAAAAAGCCACAAAAATGGAAACATTCAACATGTATAAATTCAAAAATATTTTTAAAACAGTAAATTAAAGCCGACACTCTCCCATTAGCTGTTTTTAATGTTTAATAGCACCGCTGCGCACGCCCAATGTGACGTGTACGAGTGCTGACGTTATCTGCGCGGGTCCCGCGCAGCAGGAGCTTTTGATATTCATGCGGAGCCAGCCTCCCTCAGGCCCCCGCAATCGAATTCTTCCACTTTGGAGGCAGGATTCAGTATTTTTCGTCTTCGCCTTCCGTCTTCACCGACACCATATGCACACAAGGCAATTCTGCAACTCAGTCATTGTATCTTCGTGTCGCAGATTCTCCATGTAAACTGTCCCTAAGGTGCACCTGATTATAAGCCGCGCCCTCCAAATTTAACAAGAAAATAGTATTTGTTCATTTATAAGCTGCACAGCTAAAAGTCGCAAGTGCCCACATTCTACTATGGGATCTATTCACCAAAATATGCAGCTCATTAGCCTGTAAAATTTACTTGCACTATTAACCATAGGGTTCAGAATTGAGGAGGGGTAATGCTTCATAGTCCAAAAATTACAGTATATACAGGGGAAGATTTGCTACTAAGTGGCAGATTCAGACTTTTTTTTATGTCAACAACGTCTTTAAATAATCGATGATAATGGTTGTCAATTCATTTAATATTTGACTATTCCTAGCAGCCCTAGTTGGCAGACATAATGGCCTTCAGATCGTAACCATAACACAATGTTTCAAGCCACTAAAATGACTTTGACACCCCTGATGTTGACAATCAACAGGAATATTCATAATCAAATACAGATAGTCCCCGGATTACGAATGAGTTCCGTTTAGGGATGGGAATTGAAATCCGATTCCAATTCGGAACCGGTTCCGAGTGTTTTGAGGCCTCGACATCACAATGAAAAAGCCTTAACGATCCCTTTAACGATTCCTAAACACGCGTATTGCGTCGTGACGTGCGTTGTTGTCCAGACGCATCAAACTAGCATGGCGCCAAGAACCACTCGCTCCAAAGTTTGACTGCACTTCACCAGGAAAGAGTGTGAAAATGAAAGGTTACGACGGGTAAGCACGAGCATTGCAGCCATAAACATAACAATGACATCACGTAGGTTCAAACGCTCGAAAGTGTGTCTTCACTTCACGAGGAAAAATTACAACAAAGCGACTTGCAGTCATTGCAAGGTGGAGATAACTGCATCGGGAGGGAATACGACTGCGCTGTCCTCACAGAGAGGCTAAGGCTCAGTCCTGGCTATACAGCTAGCTAAACTCCCAAATGACGATGCAGAAGACGTTGGTATAATTTGCTGACTTTATTCAACCATCACTTGAAGAGTGAAACTAAGAATAGAAATGAAACAAATCAATTTCGTCCCCAATAACAAACAGGTTTGCATCAACGTAAATCAGCGATGATTAGCTGCTAATAACAGTAATAACAAATGGTTAGCATTCGTTCGCTAGCATTAGCACATCGTTCAAACCACTACACAACTGGATTTAAGTGTCCGATCGCGAGTGGAAACACAACAACACAAAAGATGATACATACAGGCGTTGCCTCTGTAGATATTAACATTAACAAAGAACGTAGGCTCGTAGAAGTGTTTCCCTCTCTCACTAACTCGCTCACTCACTTGGATGCGGCATTTCTTCTTTGGGTGTAAGCGCGCTCTTCTTCACGTGAGCGCGTTCTTCTTCGCGTGAGGAAGCGCAAGGGCGCCCCCACTTGAGCGTGTAAGCACCACAAAAACTAAAAGGCATGCAATTCAATGTAATGGTAAAATAATACACGTTAACCCAGCAGTCCCCAAACTGCGGCCCGCGGCCCAAATACGGCCCGCCTCCACATTTGGTCCGGCCATTTTGAATTTTTTTTTTTTTCTCAGTCGTGTTATTTATTTCCTGGCCTTTTCCTTGAAGAATTCAGAGAGGGTTATTTGGTTATTATCTATTTAATTAATAGTGTTTTTATTATTAATTATTATTATTATAAAGAATCCAGAAAGGGTTATTTGATTGTGGCTTTCTGAAAAACAATAATTTTTTACATTTATGCACTTCTGCAATCGTCACACTTTTTCTGTTACAAACTGACCCCGGCCCCTCATCAGAGAAGGGAAAAGTTTGGGGACCCCTGCTTTAACACATATTGCCAAAGGCAGAACAACAACCTATCTGCCAATATATACCAGTATTTTTTATTTCTATTAGATAAATGTTTCAGTAAAATGTTACGCATTCTTGTGTATTTGCCACTTATTGCCACAGTTAACATTGAGGCTTTGGTCCTCTTTTGATCTCGTTGTGAGTTTGTAAGGTTGTGACTTCTGATTAAACAAACTCGATGCCAATCAAAACGTTTGTTCTTCTTTTTCCCCAAATTAGAATCGATAAGAGAATCGATAAAGAATCGAATCGTTAAGCAATATCGATAATGGAATCGGAATACTAAAAATCCTATCAATTCCCATCTCTAGTTCCGTTCCTACGCTGGCGACGTGACCCGAATTTCCACGCGAGTCGTAATTAACCCTTTAAGTACACCTAAATACCCTCTAAATCTCAATAACTATCCAAATACATGTATTATATGTCTTGGGTCCCCATCTGCCGGGCCGTGGACCGGTACAGGTTCCTGACGCATTTGCTACCGGGCCGCATAAAAATAACAATTTAATAACGACCGCATGCTGGCTGAATTAACCCTGTGCCTCTGCTTAACACACCAATATCCCTGTCTACTCTAGATATAATACTACGGGATAGATTAGAATGTTGTCATGGAAATCCGTTGATTGGACTGCTAGTAGTACATCTTGTTTGTGTATATAATATATCTATGTGCGCTTGTCCTTGATAATAACGTATTGCTAGGCCGCGGGCGCAGCACATTTGTTCCCGGAAATAATTAGCCCCCACACGAGCGAAGGTGACTGGAAAACAGAAGTCTTTGGAGATATTTTTACGGCGAAAAGGGCACCTAATGAGCTACAACCTCGAAGACCCACGAGCTGCGAAGGAGTGGATTCGTGACCCGTTTGTGAATAAACCGAGTGATTCGAGCATGTCTGTGCAAAAGGAAGATCAACTTGTAGAGATTGCAAATGACGGCGATCTTATTAAACGTACATGTGAGACAACAACTCTACCGAGGTTGTGGATTAAAGTCATTCTGGAATATCCTGACATCGCTACAAGAGCATTGAAAACCTTGCTACGATTTCCAACATCGTATCTTTGTGAAGCGGGCTTCTTAATTCATGTTTAACGACAAGGCGAAGTCGTTAATGGTGTGAGCGGTGTGCAGTTGTTGTGTGCAGCTTACATGGCAGGATGTATCTGAGGACACCTTTTCTACAAGTCCTTTCATGATCAAACGTAGGTTAATATTCCTTTCTTTCAAGAAAGTTTGTAGTGTTTACTTTGGAATCGCTGCAGTTGCGCATTTTTCGGCTATGTTTAACGTTGCGCGCATACGCAGAACCGCATCGTTGCAATTTTTGATGGGTTGCAAAATTTGTCAGAACACCGGTCCATGGTGCCAAAAAGGTTGGGGACCCCTGTTATATGTTATTGTACTGTCCTTGCCAAGATGTTGGCGCTAAGTCCTAGCTAGACAGCGAACTAAGCTCTGACGTCCGTGTGGTTTGCTGACTTTATTCAGCTGCTCATGACATCAACACTTGTAGAATGTAACTGAAATAAAAATCAAATTGAATCAGTTTCATCTTTAATAACAGCAATTCAAAATTATGTTTCTAACTAGCTGCTGATACAACAATAACAATTCACACAAATAATTAGCATCTAACAGTCAGCGTCTGCACATCACCAAAAACAATCAGTATTCGACCACAATTGTTGCCTCTGTGGATGGACAAGCAACAAATGTGCGCGTAGGCTTTCACCTCTCTCACTTGGCTGCATGACTTCTTTGTGGTAACAAATGCGCTCTTCCTCGTGTGTGCGCGTGCCCATGCGCTCTTCTATGTGTGTACATGCATTCTTACTCGCGTGCCATTAATACTACCTGCTCTATGCTTCCTGCGCCCAGATAAAAGCATGCATCACAAAACAAAAGTCAATCAAGTAAGTCGGGTACGTCGCAACTACCTGTTTTCTTTATCCTCTGTGAAGAATTACAACTATTACTGGGGCTTACTGAGACGTGTTATGTGTATTATACTGCTCCCAGGTGGCCAAGGAGCAAATTGTCCATTGAAATGAAGCAAAAGTTGTCTTTAAAAAAAAATGTTCCTGCAGGGTCCTGCAGCACTCGGTGGACGTGACCGAGGAGGATAGAGGTCCACGCCATGGCAACAGGATGGAGATGTCCATCTTTTACGTCATTTACTTTGTAGTCTTTCCATTTTTCTTCGTCAACATCTTCGTGGCCCTCATAATTATCACCTTCCAGGAGCAGGGAGACAAGATGATGGAAGAGTGCAGCCTGGAGAAGAACGAGGTGAGAGATGGCAGACCTTTTTTATTTATTTTTTTGCTAAACCCATCTCAGGGTGTAAGAAAACAAGAAATTTGGCTCCGTGGGAGACAATAACAAGGTGTGACAGCAATTTTGACAGCACGGAATTCTGTAAAATGGAAAATGCAGAGGGGGATGTGTCGATTTTTTAAAATGTCTTTGTTTTCTTTGCACTCACTTTAGAGGGCGTGCATTGACTTTGCAATCAGTGCCAAGCCGCTGACCCGTTACATGCCACAGAACCGCCACACCTTCCAGTACCGTGTGTGGCATTTTGTGGTCTCTCCCTCTTTTGAATACACCGTCCTGGCCATGATTGCGCTCAACACAATCGTACTGATGATGAAGGTGAGCGATTGTACTACTACCCTGCTAGTGTATATGGGTCATCCTGCAATTGAAGGACGTTTGGTTTCCAATATTTTCTTCTGTTTTCTGCTCAATATACCTCAATAATATGTAATAAACTCTACTAGTCTACAAAATTTTGGAAATATCTGCTTCAGAGATAAAAATTGCTAAATCGTACTTGCTGTGGTAACATGGATTGGAAAATAAAATATTTTATTGATGGTTTTCTAAAGTATTCAAGATATTTAACGTTAGTTATTAGAGATACATTGGTGTGAGGAATCAATATCAATCTTGAAAGTTGTTAAATTTGACATGAGATGGATATATCAGTTTGTGCCACGGCTTGATGTAATGTGTCTACATTAATGCCCTATAACACAATGATTTTTGGAATATATTGAAAGCAATATTTTATGACAAAGCTCTTGCCAAAACGGTTCTATTCTGAAATGGTAGACATTTCTTAGGTAGATATGTTTACCTAGAAACAACCATTTCCATTTCAATCAATACTCATGAACTAAATTGCTTGGATTTTAACATTTTGGCCAGATACTGTATCCCAAAAACTATAGCCAATTGACACGTTTTACATTTTTGTTTTTTTAGTGATCCAAATTTAGTTAAATTTAGCTTTCTGGATAAAAGTCTGACTACTTTTATCCAGAAAGCAATTCGCTTGTACTAGATCAGTGCTATCAAAGACTTAATTAGCTCATTTTACATATCCATGGTAAATATTTTTTTTATAACGTGATATATTTGATATTTACAATATTTGGCATAATCACAGTAACAGTATTGCAGATAACAGGGTTACAAATCCGTACTAATGTTAGCTTTTTTAGAGTAGTAGAAGCTAGCTGTTTAGCTAGCTGTTACTTCTGACCATGAGGACAAACTTATCTTATAAAGTCAAGAAAAACTTCATTCAGTAAAAGTTAACAGTTCTATATAATTATGAGAAATAGAAGCAAATATTTGTTCAATGAATATAGGGTGACCGTATTTTGATTTCCAAAAAAAGAAGACACTCGTCCCAGCCTCGAGATTCTTCAAGTTCACTCAAAGATGCTTATATCACTTTTATATATTTAAAGTGTGCCTCTTCCGTCTGGATAGCAAAATTCAGTTTTATTAAAAAGAAATTTAGCCATACAGTATATGACCAAAGACACAAATTCAAATTCTCAGAGGTTACATAACAGGCTTTATTACTCCTAAAAAAAAATAATCGGGCAGTAAAATCACACCAAAAAAGGAATTAAATAATGATTAAAAATAAATAAATCTAATGCCGACCCATGAAAATGTTGATCAGTTAATACACACACAAACACACAATAGGCTAAGTGCCAACTAAAAAACTTTCGTAAATTACTATCACGACAATTGTCGTTGACGAATTGTTATTCCCACTCAATTGTTATTCTCATTCAATGTTCTAGTTTGCACACAAACAATAACCGAAATAAACTGACAAACGATTCAACCAGCATCTTTCCAAACGCAGCAGTTTAAAACTACATTTCCTATAATGCCTAGCGCGACTTAGCTCACTTACAGCTACCCGATACGCGACAACGGTAGTCGAGGCCAAATCAAACACTGCTATAAAAGTTTACAATCATAGGCAGCGCAATGATGCGACACCAAACGGGATTTTACAGATCACACCAGGACAAAGCTCCGACAGAAGTAAACAGTTGCCGAAAAGTAAGTTTAGCAGGTCTACATACCGATAGCATGTGAGCTCCTGTCGTGACGAAGTTTTGTTTGTGAATGAGAATTGCAGGCTCTCCAGGAACACATTACAGGCAGCGCAGTACCGTAGTATTCTGTGCAAAGTTTCAGTCAATTTCAACACAGGCTAATTGGTTCCGTGAAAAATGATAAAAAACGGACATTTTCATGAATTTATAAAACCCCGCCGAACGCTCCGGACAGGATGTGAAAAGTGGACATGTCGGGGCAAAAGAGGACGTTTGGTCACGCTAAACTAATTATTTTGGAAAAGTGTCTGGTGTCAAGTCTAGAGTATCATGTGACTCACTGAAAAGGTTGATGGCATGCTGTGGGACACAATTCCAATGAATAATAAAACAATGTTTCAAAATATTGTGTTTATTAAACCAAACGTTTCCATGCTTACAAGAGACGGCATTCAAACTAATAATTCTCAAAACATTCAATTTAAATTTGATCTTAACTGCTTTATTTAAGATTTAATTTGGTCATTGAGGGGTGGGACAAGAGAAAAATGGTATTACATAAGGTACTCCACACATATTTGGTGTGTTAAAAAATATTTTCAATCATTGTTCCCCCCGATATGCTCTAAAGACAAGTGATTTTGCTCAGAAACTGCGTAATTTACTATTTGTTTATGTGACTTATTTCAAATTTCAAGGGTGGAATGTCAAATGACCCATACGTCATCCACAAGGTTAATTTTGGCCTTTATGTCCAAAACGGCTCTCTTGCTGGTATTTATTTTCTCAAATATTCAGACAAGTCGAGGGGAGTGACTCAGCCCATATTAAATATTGATCCCTAATGTCCAGGGGCTGCTATTTAGCATGACCTCATTAACGGTAGCCGCCATCCCCGGAGGAATAACTCCTTTTTATAGTCTGACAGATGAGGGAAGATTTGGCTGCTATTCCTGGCTCTGGGGATGTTTCTTTCAACCTGTCCCTGTCTATAGAATCTGCTTTTGCTTGTGTTTGTAATCCTATTGCCCGTATGTGCTTTCAGTATTATTCGGCCCCGCCGGCCTATGAAGCCGCCCTCAAGCATCTGAACACAGCTTTCACCGTTCTCTTCTCCATTGAGTGCGTCCTCAAGATAATGGCATTCGGCTTTTTGGTGAGGAGCGAAAACTTGAGGCATGACGCTCCTTTGTCTTCTGCAAATAAATCTGATTGTCTGGTGTCTCGACAGAATTATTTTCGAGACACGTGGAATATTTTTGACTTCATCACCGTACTTGGGAGCATCACCGAGATAGTAGTCGACTTGCAGGTGAATAGAAAAGTCAGATTAACCCTTTAATGCCTGCAATATGAAGCAGTTGTCAGAGAATCACAAAATTTGAAAAATAATGTCTTAATCAAAGCTTTTTTTTTAATTTGTAAAAAAAAGAAAAAAAATATGTGTAATAACCGCTTTAATATCTATAACCCTTGCTAAATCCTGTTTTTTTTTTCTCATGGAACCTGCAGATGCATGAGTTGACTTGCATTTTTTTTTGAGGAAAGATATTTCAAAATTCTGAATTAGTGTCAAAATCATGAAATCAGAAGTGTATCAAATTTGATACATTTGGCAAGGAAAAATTAAGAGTACAGTGGTACCTCTACATACGAATTTAATTCGTTCCAGGACCTTGTTTGTAAGTCGAAATGGTCGTATGTCGAGCAGGATTTTCCCATAGGAATACATTATAATTCCATTAATTCGTTCCAAAGCCTAAAAACATACACTAAATTCTTAATAAATACTGCTGGCACTGTTACAAATGGCAATTAAACATAGAAAAACAAATAAGTTATAAATAAATAAGTCAGAATAATATAATAATAAGAAGAATAATTAATAATTATTCCTGTAAATAATGTAACGAATTGGATTCTAATATGGCGGACACTTTTTACTGTCCCTGAACGCACCGCGAAGCTGACGTCATAGTGAGATAGGTCGGTGCGGTAGAGATAATACTTTCGTTTTCTTGAGAGCAGTCAACTGCTTAAGACAATGGGCGTTTTGTGTTGGATAAGTTCTTAAATAAATGATAAAAACGTGACGAAGCTGGCGATTTCCTTGGCAATGTTACCACAATAATAATTGTCACCTTAACTTATAAATAGTGGCGAACGGTGGTCGGAAGAGGACCATGGAGCTATATTGTTGAGCCAGTTCAGGGACGCGCACCCCAAGCTCATATTTTTCTATAACTTGCATCTTCATTTCAAAGGTAAGCATTACTTTTTTCCTTGTTTCTCCAACTGTATCAACTTTTTTTGAAAACTGTGTTGATTTCTCACACAAGAAAATCCACCGTGCGTTCGTTTGCAGTGCTGTCATGTCGTCGTATTTCGAGCAACTCGTCGGATGTAGAAACAAATGGCGGCTCAAATTTTACGTCGGATGTCGAAAAGATCGTGTGTCGAAGTGATCGTATGTAGAGGTACCACTGTATTACTTACTTTTTTTGGACTATAAGTCAGTTTTTTTCGTTGTTGAGTATAGTATAGTATAAGTCCCTCCCTCTGGGACTCTCTTGTTCTGCTGGGGGATTTCAACGCTCACATGAGCAATGACAGTGAGACCTGGAGGGGCTTGACTGGGAGGAACGGGTGCCCTGATCAGAACACGAGCGGTGTTCTGTTATTGGACTTCTGTGCTCGTCACGGTTTGTCCATAACGAACACCATGTTCAAACATATGACCCCTTATGATGAGAAAAATAAAAATAAATGGACGCAGGTTACCGGGGTCCCCCCTCTGGAGCCAGGCCTGGAGGTGGGGCTCGAAGGCAAGCATTTGCCCCATGGAGACAGGCCCGGCCGGGCACAGCCCGAAAAGGCAACATGGGTTCCCCTTCCCTTGGGCTCACCACCTGTGGGAGGGGCCAAAGGGGTCAGGTGCTGGAGAGCGCCCCCTCTGGGGACTCCCTCGTTCTTCTGGGGGACTTCAACGCTCACGTGGGCAATGACAGTGAGACCTGGAGAGGCGTGATTGGGAGGAACAGCCCCCCCGATCAGAACCTGAGTGGTGTTCTGTTATTGGACTTCTGTGCTCGTCGCAGTTTGTCTATAACAAACACCATGTTTTGGACACTCGGATGAAGAGAGGGGCGAAGCTGTCAACTGATCACCCCCTGGTGGTGTATTGGCTCCGATGGCGGGGGAAAATGCTGGCCAGGCCTGGCAGACACAAATGTATGGTGAGGGTCTGCTGGGAACGTCTGGCAGAATCCCCTGTCAGAATGAGTTTTAACACCAACTTCCAGCAGAACTTCTCCCTTGTCCCGGAGGAGGTGGGGGACATGTTACACACCTCCATTTTTTAAGTGGCCGAACGGAGCTGTGGCCGTAAGGTGGTCGGTGCCTCTCGTGGCGATAATCCCCGAATCCGCTGGTGGACACCAGTGGTAAGGGATGCTGTCAAGCTGAAGAAGGAGGCCTACCGGGCCTTTTTGACCTGTTGGACTCCGTAGACAGTTGACAGGTACCGGCTGGACAAGCGGAATTCAGTTTTGGCGGTCGCCGAAGCAAAAACCCAGACATGGGAGGAGTTTGGCGAGGCCACGGACAACGACCTCCAGACGGCTTGGCAGAAATTCTGGTCCACTATCCAACGTTTGAGGACAGGAAAGCATTGCACCATTAACGTTGTGGATAGTGGAGATGGGGTACTGCTGACCTTGACTCTGGACGTCATGAGTCGGCGGGGAGAATACTTCAAAGACCTCCTCAATTCCACCGACACGCCTTCCTTTGAGGAAGCATAGTCTGGGGACTCCAAGCTGCGCCCTCCTTTCTCTGGGGTCGAAATCAATGAGGTAGTTGGGAAGGTCCTCGCTGGTAAGGCCCAGGGGGTGGATGAGATTCGCCCAGAGTTCCTAAAGGCTCTGGATGTTGTGGGGCTGTCGTGCCTGACACGTCTCTCTAACATCACGTGGACATTGGGGACAGTTCCTCTGGATTGGCAGAATGGGGTGGTGGTCTCCCTTTTTAAGAAGAGGGAATCGGAGGGTGTGTTCCAATTAGAGGGATCACACTCCTCAGCCTCCCCGATAAAGTCTGTTCACGGGTGCTGGAGAGGGGGGTCTGTCGAGAAGTGTAATCTCGGATTCAGGAGGAGCTGTGTGGTTTTCGTCCCGGCCGTGGAACAGTGGACAAGCTCTATAGCCTCGGCAGGGTCCTCAAGGGTGCATGGGAGTTCACCCAAACACTCTACATGTGTTTTGTAGATTTGGAGAAGGCGTTCGACTGTGTGCCTCGGGGAGTCCTGTGGGGGGTACTCTTGGACTACGGGGTACCAAGCCCCTTGGTAAGGGCTGTTTGGTCCCTGTACGACATTGTGGGCAGGAAGTCGAATTCGTTCCCAGTGAGGGTTGGACTCTGCCGTGGCTGCGCATTGTCAGTGATTCTGTTAATAATTTTTATCGACACAATTTCTAGGCGCAACTGAAGCGTTGAGGGGGTCTGGTTTGGTGGTCTCAGCATTGCATCTGTGCTTTTTGCAGTGAGAATGGTGCTGTTGGCTTCATCAAGCCGTGACCTCCAACTCTCACTGGAGTTATTCAAAGCCGAGTGTGAAGCGGTTGGGATGAAGATCAGCACCTCCAAGTTCGAGACCGCGGTCCTCAGTCGGAAAAGGGTGGCATGCCCTCTCCGTGTTGGGGATGAGATATTGGGGTCTTGTTAATGAGTAGGAGGGAGTGGGAGATCGACAGATAGATCGGTGCAGCGTCTGCAGTGATGCGGACTCTGCACTGGTGTTGAAGAAGGAGCTGAGCGGAAAGGTGAAGGTCTCGATTTACCAGTTAATCTACATTCCTACCCTCAACTATGGTCATGAGCTGTGGGTTGTGACTGAAAGAACAAGATCCCGGTTACAAGCGGCCAAAATGAGTTTCCTCCACAGGGTGTCTGGGCTCTCCCTTAGAGATAGGGTTAGAAGTTCAATCATCCGGGAGGGACTCTGTGTGGAGCCGCTACTCCTCTGCGTGAGAGGAGCCAGTTGAGGTGGCTCGGGCATCTGGTTTGGATGCCTCCTGGATGCCTCCCTGGAGAGGTGTTCAGGGACAGGAGGCCCCAGGGACGTCCCAGGACACGCTAGAGAGACTATGTCTCTTGGCTGGCCTGGGAACGCTTTGGGATGGATTTATACTGTAGAAATTCTGGCGGTTAATAAATCTGCCTCACTATTCTGTACTTGGTGAAATGGACGAATGTCTTTCAATGGATCAGCCACCTGAATTTGACAGTCTGCTTTCACTTCCCTCCCTCAGTTCGTGAATACGTTCAACATGAGTTTCTTGAAGCTATTCAGAGCTGCTCGTCTGATCAAGCTGCTGCGACAGGGCTACACCATCCGGATACTATTGTGGACGTTTGTTCAGTCCTTTAAAGCTTTGCCTTACGTCTGTCTGCTCATAGCCATGCTCTTCTTCATCTACGCCATCATTGGCATGCAGGTGATATGCACACACCTTACTTGTACTGTTTACTGCGTTCTAGAATTGGAAAACATTTGGGTTGTATTTTATGCAAATATGATAAATAGAAGTAAACACATCAATTTGCTCGACCCTTTGTTTTGGAAAACTAATGTCATATCTAGCATATCATGTGATTGTTTGCGTTATTATTTTTCCTCTTACATTAGAAAATGGTTGTAGTAACAAAGTAGTTTTCAACTAGCAATTGTGGGCATGTTGGGGAATACAGATTTCACAAATATTAATTACTATTGCAATTTTTAAAGGGTATGACAACACCTGGGGAAATGCTAATATTCCATCATTTATCCATAAAACGCTTGCCTTTTGGATTTATATCATGCCACTTCGTGTAATTACACACATCGCAACACCGCATCGCAACGCATATTGTGTGCGTGACGTCACTACAAGGAAAGAACCGGCTCAGTGCTTAGTACTGAATGGCGGCGATGATAGCGGACAATTTTGTTTCTAGTTGCAGCGACGAATCCGACGTAACGAACATTCTTCTAATGGTGACGAGGAGAGTTATGAACCTTTCTTTGGTGTGTTGGGTTATCAATTTGAGCCCAAACGAAAGCCAATGCAGCCTAATGAAAGCATCATTGAGAGGAGGAATCACACTGATGAAACACCGGCAACATCGTGTGGGAAACACCGAATGGTTTGTTTTGCATTTCTTTTTGTGAAGCTGATACACCGTGATCGCAAAATAATAATGTAATGTATAGAATAATTATCATTTATTGTGCTATCATAGGTTTTCACTCTTCCAACAGACACAAATATGAATGGGATTCGAGGATTTGTTGTATATATTTTACGAGCGATAATTTATTCATGTGTCCAGTCCTATATCCAATGCGTGATATGTTTTTATTATAAAAGAGTACTCACTCTGGCCATTTCGAGCTTGGCTGCTCCGCTCCTTTGGTTAGCCTGGGGTGGTCTCATCAGAGCCAGTCGTCCTCTTTCTTGATGTCTCGGGACATTTAGGTGGCTGCGCGTGTATGGTGGCTGCTTTCATCAGCAATTTCTTAGCAAAACCTGATTTCATTTGTCCATAGTTCGAATAGCTTTCAGGTGTAAAATGCGCATCACACAAAACCGTGCCGGAGGCTGGGTCTGCAAAATTAGCCCTCTTAGCACGGACGAACTTTACTCATTGTCTGCGTAGTCCAGCTCTTTTTCTCACGTTCGGGAACTCATGGGTACTAAATTGCGTTAACGGCTATTTGTAGACCGCATAGCATGACACGTATGAACCATTTTAGCAATTTTTTGATAAAACACGAACACAACTCTCTCGTCGATAAACAACGATTGCACCTGCCTCGACCTTTCGTTTCCTTGTTATGACGTCTCCGCCCCATTCGGCTGTTTCCGGAATACTTTCGGAAATGTTCGTAATTTTCGATCTATTTTCGATAATTGCTCATGAACGCGATTTATTTTTTGGTTAACTTTATTAATTGCCACATAACGGTTCTAATGATATCTCACAGCACCTTAGTGTTTTAATACCCTTTAATGATTTGGTCTTAGGATAACTCAGATCACTCAAACAGCATGTTTCGATCATATGTGAACTGTTCAAATTATGAGTAGTAGAATGTGAACTGCCCTGTAATTCTAGAATTACCGTATACAGTGGGGAGAACAAGTATTTGATACACTGTCAATGGGTTTTCCCATTGGCAGTGTATCAAATACTTGTTCTCCCCACTGTACTGTGATGACCATTTTAAAAAAATGAAAGTATTAATTCAAAATGTTGTTTTTGTTTGATTTTTTTTCCCCCAAAAAATGAAGCAGCACCGTGAGCCTAAATTAACATTGATTTGAGCCATTTGCAGTTTGTTAACACTTGTAATCTCTGAATCAGGTTTTTGGCAACATTAAAATTAGCGAGGAGACAGAGATTAACCAGCACAACAACTTCAAGACCTTCTCTGGTGCTCTAATGCTGCTCTTCAGGTATATGTCTTCAAGTTTTAAAACCATATTGGAATTCTGAATATTTATTTTCATTCTCTGTGTCGCATCGTGAAGAGCTGAATTCCAATTGTAAGCATTCATCGAAATCCAGCAATCTAGGAAGAAGTCCAAGATGTCCACAGTGACATTTAACACTGTGTTTCACCCACTGGTTCACATTCCCTGCTCAACTGTGGCACTTTAGTGTTGTTAGGATGATGTTGCCTGGTTACAATGCTAAGGCTATGTTTCCAAATGTACCCAAAGGACCACTTGTTGTCAGTAGCTGACGAATGCTGCAGTGGATCGCTTAACTCCTTAAGTGTTGTGATGCTGGGGGAACAAAAGGATGGATTGAATGTAATGGGGAAAAATATATTGTTTTTGCAGGAGTGCCACGGGGGAGTCATGGCAGGAGATCATGTTGTCATGTCTGGGGGGGCAGCAATGTGAGGTGGACCCTTCCAATCCATCACTTGCACTCAACACCAAACAGGAGGGAGGCTGCGGCTCAGATTTTGCATACTTCTACTTTGTGTCCTTTATCTTCTTTAGCTCCTTCCTGGTGAGAAAAAATATTTTACCTTTTAGTACAATCATGAGGGAGAAATAACCATCTTTCTGTCCAGATGCTGAATTTGTTTGTGGCTGTGATCATGGACAATTTTGAGTATCTCACTCGTGACTCCTCTATCCTGGGCCCACATCACTTGGATGAGTTTGTCCGAATCTGGGGAGAGTATGATCGCGCTGCCTGGTCAGTCTTTGTTCGTTTTATTGTTTGGAAATGTACGTTGACGATTGCTCTTGCCATGAGTGTAAAACAGGAGGAATGTGTTTGAGCTCACTTCATGCTCTTCATATTCGTTGCAAAGAATTCACAAAAAACAAGACTTCTGATTTTTACCTCAGTGCGTCTTGTCCTTGTGATTACCAATTCATGCCGCCTGTTATTTCCAGCTCCTTGTGTGTAGCCAATCATTTCCTTTCTACCGTTGGTGATAATGAGCTGTATCTCATCTCAGTACCCCATGTCTGCATATTTAAGCTCCCCGGTTCTGTTCAGTCTTGTTTCCTGTGCCCCTGCCCTGTTTAGTTCTCACAACTTTATTCTTGATACCCTGTCTTTTGTTAGCACTTTGACATTTTTACATTTCTTTTGTTTGTACATTGTTTTTGAAAATTAGACAGTTTTTGTTCGCAACTGCTTCTCCTTATGCTAATCGGGTCTACATCACCTCATTCCTCAACTGCTTGTTCGACTCATGCCTGACACATTCATTCCAAAGTTGTTTAGCTGCAAAGTATTAAATGTTATGTTTGCAGATGTTCTACGCCACAGCAACATTCAGTGGAGCAAATAAGTATTTAGGCAACCACCAATTGTGCAAGTTCTCCTACTTGAAAAGATTAGACAGGCCTGTAATTGTCAACATGGGTAAACTTCAACCATGAGAGACAGAATGTGGAAAAAAAAACAGAAAATCACATTGTTTATTCTTAAAGATTTTATTTCCAAATTAGAGTGGAAAATAAGTATTTGGTCACCTACAAACAAGCAAGATTTCTGGCTGTCAAAAAGGTCTAACTTCTAACGAGGTCTAACTAGGTCTAACGAGGCTCCACCTGTATTAATGGCACCTGTTTTAACTCATTATCGGTACAAAAGACACCTGTCCACAATCTCAGTCAGTCACACTCCAAACTCCACTATGGCCAAGACCAAAGAGCTGTCGAAGGACACCATAGACAAAATTGTAGACCTGCACCAGGCTGGGAGGACTGCATCTGCAATAGGCAAAACGCTTGGTGTAAAGAAATCAACAATCGGCAATTATTAGAAAATGGAAGACATACAAGACCACTGATCATCTCCCTCGATCTGGGGCTCCATGCAAGATCTCACCCCTTGGCGTCAAAATGATAACAAGAACGGTGAGCAAAAATCCCAGAACCACACGGGGGACCTAGTGAATGACCTACAGAGAGCTGGGACCACAGTAACAAAGGCTACTATCAGTAACACAATGCGCTGCCAGGGACTCAAATTCTGCACTGCCAGACGTGTCCCCCTGCTGAAGCCAGTACACATCCAGGCCCATCTGCGGTTCGCTAGAGAGCATTTGGATGATCCAGAAGAGGACTGGGAGAATGTGTTAAGGTCAGATAAAACCAAAATAGAACATTTTGGTAGAAACACAGGTTCTCGTGTTTGGAGGAGAAGGAATACTGAACTGCATCCGAAGAGCACCATACCCACTGTGAAGCATGGTGGTGGAAACATCATGCTTTGGGGCTGTTTGTCTGCAAAGGGATCAGGATTACTGATCTGTGTAAAGGAAGTAATGAATGGGGCCATGTATCGAGAGATTTTGAGTGAAAATCTCCTTCCATCAGCAAGGGCATTGAAGATGAGACGTGGCTGGGTCTTTCAGCATCACAATGATCCCAAACACACAGCCAGGGCAACAAAGGAGGGGCTTCGTAAGAAGCATTTCAAGGTCCTGGAGTGGCCTAGCCAGACCTCTTTGACAGCCAGAAATCTTGCTTGTATGTAGGTGACCAAATACTTATTTTCCACTCTAATTTGGAAATAAATTCTTTAAAAATCAAACAATGTGATTTTCGGTTTTTTTTTTTTTTTTTTCACATTCTGTCTCTCATGGTTGAGGTTTACCCATGTTGACAATTACAGGCCTCTCTAATATTTTCAAGTGGGAGAACTTCTATAATTAGTGGTTGACTAAATACTTATTTGCCCCACTGTAAGAACAGTAAATGCTAATACTGTGTTGGACAAATACTTTAAAGCAAGGGCGTAGGTTTGTATAGGGACGGTAGGGACATAACACTACCAACTTTTCAGGATGCTCAAATTGTACCCACCAACTTTTAAGCCATCTTATTTGCATTACATATTGAGTTCAGTTATATAGGTAATTTAGATTGTCTTCCGATATGTTGTAAGGATAGAATAGAGCCTACCATTATTAAGTGAATTATTTTCATTATGTTCCCACTTACATTTATCCCTTTTCACTTGCTGAATGTGCTGGTCCATTTTTTCCCCCTCAAACGCACGTTTGATTGGCTGATGACTTGACCCCCCATTCCCTCCTCCCGCCACACGCACATGCACATTCACACAACCCCGCCGACAGAAATACAGCATGCCACTTCCGCCACCCCCTTCGAAGAGGAGGGATTTTTTTTTTTTCGGCCAGCACAATCCACTGTAAGTAATGTAAAAAGACATCAATGTTGTGGAGGTTAGGGGGAACACCACTAATTTTTCTACTAAAAGTCCGACCTGCATCAAAGTTAGCATAACATTAATCTGTGTAACTTTCAAAGCTACTGCGGTCAGGACAGCCACCACAAGGAACAACGAAGTCAAGCTAGCCGTCCCTCATTTGGATCATTGTTTGCATTATGTGCATTACCGTCCCAAGAATGGGTTCACGACAGAGGGACACTGACATGGGGGAAAAAAAAAAAGAATTTCATAAGAGTGCTTTGGTTCGAGTCTTGGGGTAGTCTAGGATGCCTCAAATATAGATCGGTCCTTGAATATCTCTGATTTTTTTTCATGAAGTTTTTCCCAAATCACTTTTATATTACAATACTTTAGTTTGAGTCTAGTAGAGCTGGGAATCTTTGGGCACCTAACGATTCGATTACGATTCAGAGGCTCCGATTCGATTATAAAACGATTATTGATGCACCCCCCTCCTTTTTTTTTTTTTTTTTTTTTAAATAAAATTGTTCAAAAATACATTCAGGCTAAACCAAACAACTATTTCAGTATCAAGTTAACATATAGCAGTAAACAAATATACAAAAATAACAGTAAATAAAAAAACTCCAGCTGTATCAGCAGCTTTAAACTACATTCAATTAATTTAATGTTGTGAATCAACCGTTAAAGTTGTTAAAATTGCTCCCGTTATTCCATAATTTCCCTTTTGTCTACTTTCGACATGTGAAAGTTTTAAAACTATTTTAAAGATAGATTCAAGTCAATATTTTACCGATTTAGGAGTATTTTAGATAAAAAGTTAATTAGGTTTGCTTGGAAGGTTCGCTACAACAGCCTTGCAGGGAGGTGTACTGCTTTAAGATGGCGGCCGTTTACTAACGCCCGCATCTAGCTTTTTGTAGGTGAGCTGCTAACGCTACCGAATCAATGGTGCATCTAGTCCTATATACAGTATATGATATCTACCATAACATTATGCTACTTTGTAGCAGCTTTTCGGCAGCAGTCAGGTATGTTGTTGTGTTTTTTTATCTCGTGGCATGAGTTGAGCTAGAGCCGTGAGTTGAGCATTGGCATTACCCGAGGGGCCGGGTAATGAGAAGCATGATGTTTAGCTACTCTCGCTCCGTTCCTCATTGACCGCGCGGCGCGCTGAGTGTGTTGTACTTCCGCTTTACTTGGCATATTTCAATAATCGGAATTTGGATGTTTGTGAATCGTTCTCGAATCTTCCACGGCCGAATCGCGAATAATCTAAGAATCGGAAATTTTGCACACCTTTAGAGTCTAGGGTGCTCTATTGTCCTCCAAAGGAGAACCCATTCTTGGACAGCTCCCCATTTTTTAATAAAGGGACTTGAACTTCAAAATGTTTCTTTAGTAGTTTTTGAATCGAACGTTGTATCACGTGAACTAATTCTCATAAAAGTTAGGATTAGTCAATGCAGATTTATTTTTGCTTTAATCATTTCGCCTGTCAATTAGGTTCATATTCGTGAGAAATGTGGCTTTGACCTCGTTCAATAATCTGTTTGGTTTTATGAATGTCCCGTCCCCAGCAAAAAGTGTACATGCAGGTTATGCTGTTATATCGTCCCTACCAATGTTGAGACCAAACCTACACCTTTGCTTTAAAGCTTATTTCACAGGGAAACAATTAGGAAATACTTGTGTTTAAGGACTGGCAGCTTCTGTTAACCAATGTTTAGTAGGGGTGTGCCATCTTAGTCACCCCACCATTCGATTCGATTACGATTCAGGATGCTACGATTCAATTATTGAACGATTATCACGGTATTGACGATTATTACGATTATCACGATTGTCGATGCATCATACATTACTAATTTATAAAGTAGCCAAACAAATTCATGTCCATTATTTATTAAAAATATCCTAATAATTCAACAGGAACGATGGAAACATGCCCATACAACAATTTTTTTTTTTTTTTTTTTTTTTTACAAGAAAGTGCAAAAACATTAACCATTTTAAAGTACTTATTTCTCAACATGCCAATACAAAACACAGTTGAGATGCTGTTTCAAAGGCAGTACTTATTTCCCCTCAACAATACAATAAACTTTACAGTGGTGGAATGAATTCCACATTTTCTGGAAACAAACAAAGTGTCTTTAGATATAAGATTCTTTTAACCAATATACTTTGTTTTCACAGACTTCTGTACTAGTTCGCACGTTTGTAGTATTACTGCTGTACTTAATCCTGGTTTTAAACGTTCTGCATCTGAAATAACTTTTGTACACCACCAAACAACGCACAACTTGACATGGGAATACATGTTAGCGGAGACGCTAATTAGCATAGCGCTCGCCGCTAACTAGTAAAATCTCAAAAACAACAATTATATTAACTAAACAGTAAAAGAGGGTTCGTGTACTCACCTCTCATAGACGCACACAGGATTTATCAACACATGTATCCGGTAAAGGTGTCCAGGCGTCAAACGTGTCTTCAATTTCATTCCGCTACTAGCGGCTGTCATAGTTATTAGGAAAATCATCGTTTTTGAACATCTATGAATCGTAATCGAATCGTCACGTGTCAAATTGCGATGCATCTAACAATCGATTTTTTGGCACACACTTAATGTTTAGGTGCGGAATCCAAAATTGATTTCATTTTTTTCTCTACAGCTTACTAATTGTTCTGGTTTAGCTGATCAAAAACTAAAGACTCATGTGTTTTTTTCCAGCGGTAGGATCCACTATAAGGAGATGTACAAAGTTGTGCGCTCTATCGCGCCTCCCCTGGGCTTTGGGAAGAACTGCCCCCACAGGGTGGCATGCAAGGTTTGCAACCCCCTAAAAGAGACAACAGCAAAAAGACAATCTGCCTCCGTCGCGTGGGACCCTTGCTAACTTCTTCCCTTTTCCTTCTTCTTTCGTCTTCACTGACTGTCACCACCTTGCTTGACTCTTATAGGAGTGTGTTCTTCTGGTGTGATAATCAAAGAATGAAGACAGTCCAGTGTAAGGGTACTAAGGGACGGGACTCCTCATGCTCACAAGAACATACATGTAAACACTGTGTGAATGCCGAGAGATTAGCAGTTAGTTAGTGATAGTGAAATAATAGCATATCCCACAATATAAACACACTGTGAGTGGTATAGCTAACTGTTGTTGGTTAGTTAGTTGGATCGTCTTCAAAATTGGTGAAACTGTTCAGGAGACATATGAAATCTTAAGTTATAAAAATGGTGTGTTTTCATTCACGGGCCTGACCTGCACCGGGTGCCAAAGTCGGCCATGTTTTTTTTTTAAAAAACACCAAATTCAGAAGATGACTAATAACTCCCTGATACAACGTTCAATCTTTTTCATATCTGGCATGTATGTGAAGTATCCCAGCCTGAACACGACTGCATTGAAATATTACCAATTAGGCCTGGCGCCCCCTAGTAGGAGCAGGAAATGCCCTTTTTTATAAGAAGGGGAAAAAATCAATTGAGCTCAAACCTGCTTCAGAGGAGCCTTAAGGCAAGTGTTCAGGTGCCTGATGAAAAATATTGAGGTTTGGTTGAAGCAGAGGGGTCCAAACAGGAAATTGAAAAGACTGTTGTCATTTTGTCTCCTCACAAATTTTGAACAGTCATAACTTGGCAGATATACAGCATATCTGTGTCAAACTTCCCGTGCTTGGTGAGAGTTGAACCCTAAAGGGTCCTGTAGGGGTCATTTGCTTCAACTCTGCAGCGCCAACTAGTGGCAACATTAAGTCACTTATTTTTCATATACATGTCCAGTTCTTTTCATGTTGGTCATTGTAGTTACCAGACCTTTTGTAATACTACATTTTAAGGCCCATGTCCTCATGTCTCTGTCTGTGCCATGACGACCCTTTGTTCGACATTAAAAGATTTTTTTTTTCTTGGACTTAGACACTTTTCAGAGTCACGAAATTTGGCACACTTGGTCGAATTGTCCCAATAAGAAGATTTGTTTTGGTTTTGGCCGTGGCTGCACAGCTCAGTAGCGCCTCCTTTTTTATAGGACCCTCTTCAATAGGGTTTTTTTCTCCTAGGTGTGTGAATGCATTTTTAATCCCCCAAAAAGAGGCGAGTTTCCAGCATTTAGGTTGTCATGAGATGATGAGAGGGGGACAATCTGCCACCACCCTGGCCTGCGTGCCGTCTGAGTTGTGTGACGTCTGCGTTGCGCACAACTGCGAGGGCCCGTTCAGTCCTGCTTGCAGGCCTAGTTGGTATTCGTAATGGTACCTGAAGTATTTATAAAGGACCAAAATCCCGCTCCACATATGACCATTTCGACATAGAATCCAGGTCCTGGAAGGAATTAAATTCGTATATAGAGATCCTACTGTACGAAGCAATGCATGTTCGGCACAGAAAGTTTGGATTCTAAAAGACGTATTATAAATTTGGGGTTGTTTGATTCAGGGTGAAATATTTTATGAATTATAATTCTGATGCTTGCAATTAATGGAAACAAACCATTCACTATCTTAAGATATTTGACTACTACATAAGCATACATCTACCGTAATTTTTGGAGTACAAGCCGCTACTGTTTTCCCTCATTTTTACCCCTGCAGTTTATAGTCCAGAGCTGCTTATTTTGGAGATTTATTTGGGTTAATAGGTAACACTTTATTTGACAGCGGCATCATAAGGCTGTCATAAGACTGTCATAATTATGACATGACACTATTATGGGCATTATTGAATGCTTATGACATATGTCATCAAGTGTCATCCGGCAAATTATATCACTAACTTCATTTATGTCCAGCTTGGATCTTTAACATCTATTCAAAAGCGGACAATTTGCCGGATAACATTAAATGACATCTGTTATAAGCATTCATTAATGCTCATGACAGTGTCATGTCATAATTATGATAGTCTCAGGACAGTCTTACGGCGCCACTGTCAAATAAAGTGTTTCCAAATACAATGACTAGCAATTAATAAAACAACTGGAACAGTAACTGAAGAAATAATTAGCACAGAACATACATTTTGATTGTTTTATGCATCTATAGCGCTGCAGTGCATGCCAGGAGGCGTGTCTGGTGACAACAGTGTTGACAGCAGGTGGCAGCAGAGGTTGACTGTCTCCTCCAAGGGAGCAGTGATGCCAAATGAAGCTTCTTGAAGCAATGAAGTTTTGCAGCCAATTAGTTCAAAGCTTCATGGTAGTTTATTTGGTCTTATGACCGTATTATTTGGCCGCTATAAAATTAAGTGTTAATAGTTCATATTTTTTGGCGTAAAATTCCCATAATACTGTAATGACAGCTGTGGCTTATAGTCCAGTGCTGCTTATCTATGAACAAATGTCGTTTTCATGTCAAAATTGGTGGGTGGTGGCTTACAGTCTGGTGCACCTTATAGTCCGAAAATTACGGTAATTAATATGAAATATAAAAATGAGAAGCAATTAGCCCTTTCAAAGTACAGTACTTCCTGTCTTTTAAACTTTTATAATTACAGTGACTTCCATTTCTTTGCCATATTTCTAACCAAGGTTCTTAAGTGAGTCATAATAAGAAGTAACAGACGATATCTATTAAATTAAAGCCTGAAATCATTTTCTTGAAAAAGTCTGTGGGCCTTAGTTAATGAAAAGCTGCTGAAAGTGAGGAAAGCAAGGCAGCAGAGTACATTCAATTCAGAGCCTCGGTGTGAGCATCTCTCGGCATTCATGTGATTTGGAATTTCTTGACAATAATGTGAAGCTAATTGCGGGAAGCCTTTCTCTTTTTGCCCTTTGGATCTGGTTTAATTAATCTCTCATACACGCATGCACGTTGTAACTCTGTCATTTGCACCAGATCCAGGCTGTCACTCCTTTGCTCATTCTTTCAAAGATCTTTCCCTGTATTTCTATGCCCTCATTTCAGCATAGAAACAATGCAACCTATTTTTCTCTTTCCTGTTGTGTGATGCACTGAAATAATCTTCTCTTGTTTCTCCACCATCCTTTTCCCCCTTTCAAATTGTTGTCTTTTTTTCCCATTTCCTCCCCTTCATCACATCCTCCCATCATCATGACTACGCGGTGTCTGCAGTGGTCGTATCCATTACACTGACATGTATGAGATGTTGACCAACATGTCGCCGCCCCTTGGCCTTGGCAAGAAATGCCCGTCTAAGGTGGCTTATAAGGTAGACCCCAAAGAGGCTGTTCGCTCAGCGGGAAGATCAAGCTTTGTGTTTAATTCGCTAAGAACACTTTTTTTTTTTTTGTTGTTCACTGTATCACACTCTATTGTTCGTTTGAAGCAGTTATGCATTTGCAGATGAAATGCCTGGTTTTCTTTGCTTTTTAGCAGACAACTGTATTGGTGTACACACATCCCGGTTCTTTAAATTGCTTAATCTTACATTCAACTCTGGCTTTTGGTTTTATTATCTTGTTTTAACGGGACATACGTCACACAGAGGTGGGTAAAGTGGCCAAAAATTTTATTACAAAGCAACACTTGGTAACTTTTCAACCTTTATAAAATATTTTTATAACGTTTGTGATAATATGTTGACTAAAAACTAGTTGAAGGACACCTCTTTTATATGTTGCGGGGGACCAGTGGGGCAAATAAGTATTTAGTCAACCAATAATTGTGCAAGTTCTCCCACTTGAAAATATTAGAGAGGCCTGTAATTGTCAAAATGGGTAAACCTCAACCATGAGAGACAGAATGTGGAGGAAAAAAAACACAAAATCACATTGTTTGATTTTTAAATAATTTATTTGAAAATCATGGTGGAAAATGAGTATTTGGTCAATACCAGAAGTTCATCTCAGTACTTTGTTATGTACCCTTTGTTGGCAATAACGGAGGCCAAACGTTTTCTGTAACTCTTCACAAGCTTTTCACACACTGTTGCAGGTATTTTGGCCATTTCGTCCGTGCAGCACTCCTCTAGAGCAGTGATGTTTTGGGGCTGCCGTTGGGCAACACAGACTTTCAACTCACTCCACAGATTTTCTATGGGGTTGAGATCTGGAGACTGGCTAGGCCACTCCTGGACCTTGAAATGCTTCTTACAAAGCCACTCCTTTGTTGCCCTGGCTGTGTGTTTGGGAACATTGTCATGCTGAAAGACCTGGCCACGTCTCATCTTCAATGCCCTTGCTGATGGAAGGAGATTTTCACTCAAAATTTCTCAATACATGGCCCCATTCATTCTTTCCTTTACACGGATCAGTCGTCCTGGTCCCTTTGCAGAAAAACAGCCCCAAAGCATGATGTTTCCACTCCCATGCTTCACAGTGGTTATGGTGTTCTTTGGATGCAATTCAGTATTCTTTTGTCCTCCAAACACGAGAACCTGTGTTTCTACCAAAAAGTTCTATTTTGGTTTCATCTGACCATAACACATTCTCCCAGTCCTCTTCTGGATCATCCAAATGCTCTCTAGCGAACCGCAGAGGGGCCTGGACGTGTACTGGCTTCAGCAGGGGGACACGTCTGGCAGTGCAGGATTTGAGTCCCTGGCGGCGTATGGTGTTACTGAGAGTAGCCTTTGTTACTGTGGTCCCAGCTCTCTGTAGGTCATTCACTAGGTCCCCGTGTGTGGTTCTGGGATTTTTGCTCACCGTTCTTGTTATCATTTTGACGCCACGGGGTGAGATCTTGCATGGAGCCCCAGATCGAGGGAGATTATCAGTGGTCTTGTATGTCTTCCATTTTCTAATAATTGCTCCCACGGCTGATTTCTTTACACCAAGCGTTTTACCTATTGCAGATTCAGTCTTCCCAGCCTGGTGCAGGTCTACAATTTTGTCTCTGGTGTCCATCGACAGCTCTTTGGTCTTGGCCATAATAGAGTTTGGAGTGTGACTGACTGAGGTTGTGGACAGGTGTCTTTTATACCGATAATGAGTTAAAACAGGTGCCATTAATACAGGTTGAAGAAGAAGTTAGACCTCTATGAGAACCAGTCTTGCTTGTTTGTAGGTGACCAAATACTTATTTTCCACTCTAATTTGGAAATAAATTATTTAAAAATCAAACAATGTGATTTTCTGTTTTTTTTTCTCCACATTCTGTCTCTCATGGTTGAGGTTTACCCATGTTGACACTTACAGGCCTCAGTAATGTTTTCAAGTAGGAGAACTTGCACAATTGGTGGTTGACTAAATACTTATTTGCCCCACTGTATGTTTCCTGAAAACTAGTTGAATGACACCTTTTATATCTTGAGAGGGTCCGTATCGCTTTCACCGGCACAAATTAACTTTGAGGAGGGTGGCAGGAACCCTGCCACACAAAAAAACTACAAATGGGCTGACTTCTTTACGGCATACGTCACTTCCACCTTTTCCCCATTCATTATAAAGACGGAAGTCGATGCAAACCCTTTCGCGTGAATTCTGCAAAGATGGCAGAGCAACAAGAGACAAAAAAAAAGAGGGAAAAAAAGGCAGGCTGCCAGGATATGCAGAATAAACATAGGCCTGATTTTCACTCGCTGGCGTGACGGGTGGGATGGGGGGGAGTTAGCCACACTAAGCCACACGGTTGCTAACCGTCATACGCTATTGTTTCGCCACAAGTGCATTCATTACCTTATTACTAGAGCTGTCAAAATTATCGCGTTAACGGGCGGTAATTAATTTTTTAAATTAATCACGTTAAAATATTTGACGCAATTAACGCATATGCCCCGCGCAAACAGATTAAAATGACAGCAGTGTCATGTCCACTTGTTTTTTGTCGCCCTCTCCTGGCGGTTGGGTGCGACTGATTTGATGCACCATGAGAACTGTATAATTATTGACATCAACAATGGCGAGCTACTAGTTTATTTTTTGATTGAAAATCTTACAAATTTTATTAAACCCAAAACATTAAGAGGGGTTTTAATATAAAATTTCTATAACTTGTACTAACATTTATCTTTTATGAACTACAAGTCTTTCTATCCATGGATCGCTTTAACAAAATGTTAATGCTAATGCCATCTTGTTGATTTATTGTTAGATTTCGGGGGGGCACATATTTTTTTTGCCCAGGTTTGCCCAGGTTCTCAGAGGAGGACCTGGAGATGTGACTTGGTCCTCATTGAGCTTGAGAGCCGACCCGCCTGATGCGATAAAATTATGACAAGCTTTAGTTAGAGCCAAATACCTTTAATTAATTATATTAACAATTAATGCCTGATTAACATCAACTGGCACAACAAAATTGCCATTACTTTGAAGTGAAATGTAAAGAAATAAACATAAAAGCAGTACTAATTCAAAATAAAGGGCATTATGCGGCTCCCACATTAACTCCAAGCCTTTGTAAAAGTGGGATGTTCTCCTCCTCATAAGAGCTCATTGAACGTGCATGTTTAGCTTTGTGAAATGCGCGCAAAAACACGTTTGTCAGTGCATGGCACTGCTCTTCATTAACTTTATTCCGCCACTTGTCCATAGGGCGAGTGGGGTGCTGCCTGACATCGATAGTTTGCTTAATTGCCACATGCTCTGTTTTTTTCGTGCATTTCAAAGTTTGGATGGCTGAAATTCTTGGACCCTACATAAAATGCCCTGCTCTTATCAGCGATTCTCACGGCAAATTTTGTACCACATATCCGTGCGAGCATCATTTGCTTCTAGCTATGGTACCTCCTGCAGCCACTTTTCAGCAAAAGTCCTTTTTTCGGTAGCTCCGGTGACGTCTCTGTCGTCTGTCTGTCCTTTGACGGGGGTGGGGGAACACGGAAATAATTACTCAGTGGGGCCTGCCTCCGACATTTTGAGAAGTGATTATCTCGTGTCCGCCGCAAATACAGTGGTCAGCCATCGGTACGCAAAAGCGTATGGAAGCCGTTGAGGGCCAGCGCGTTTGTATACGTCCAGTACGCATGCGCGCATGCGGACCACTTATGTGCACCCCTGGTTGTAATAAACAAATACAGTAAAAAAGATAATTGGCCAGCACCTGTCAAATTTATGCAAATGACCTTTGATGGATGACGTAAGCAACGCCCCTTTTGTGCAACAGTCAAAAATATGGTATTGTTAGGTGTTCCTTTTGACACCTGTTAAAGAACTATGGTTATTGGGTGTCTCTGAAGTCTGGTTCGTGTGTAGGTGTGAGAGGAAACCTGTGGAGCTGAGGCGCCAGGGTGTCTGGTAGTCTTTTGTTATTTGGGGTCTCCCAACGTGGCGAGGGGTTTAGGAGGAAGCGGGCTGTGTGTTCGTGGTGAGACACTGCGTCTGCGTTCGGCGGGGGGTCCGCCATGCAGGTGTTGTGGGGCGTCTTTGATGAGAAGAATAGTTGAGACATGTCCAGACAGCCCCACCTATGTAGGACCACGTGATCGGCGTGGGGTGGTCCCAGCGATTAGGTTAGTTTAGCCATGCAATGTTAAAAAGTCATTTCTGGTTAGCCTACCTTAAGAGCGCGCTGCGAAGCATCTTTCCTCCCCGGCTGTGGACCAAATTTCCAGACTTTGACGGTTTTGTTGAGCTATACGTTTTAAAAGTCTTACATGAGTGCCTTTTCTAGATTTTTCTAACTCAACAGTGTTTTTGATCTTTTCCCAAACAGCGTCACCTCATCTACTCTAAAGCACAACGTCTGTCAAGTTTGCTTGAACATTTCAACGCTGCTGATACTGTTTTTTTTTGGTACAACATCACCTAGGTTTGATTTATTTTCACAAGAGCATTTGATAGTTAGCATGCTTTATGTATACTTTTTTTTTTTTGGGTACAACTTCACCCTACTTTATTTATTTATCTTACAAGAGTTTTTGATAGTTAGCATGCTCTATTTAATGAAAAGCATCCAAATAAGAGTTAAATAGCGACCTACCAACAATGTTGCAGTTTTTGGAGAGTCTTCAGAAGATGCATCTTCCTTGCGTTGCCGCGGGAGACTGATTTGACACATGTTTCAATACACATTGCGAATCTCCGCCCCCCATTTTTGAGTCGGCCTATGTCGCATTGTGGTGGGCGTGAAAAGCTGATGACATAGACCAGAAACCCTGCCTCTGTAAACATGAACGCCATGCCCCTGAAACGTGATACAATTTCCAAACCTGAATGTTTGACCGTAAAGTAGATTTAATGTTTGAATAACTGCAGACATAGCCACTCTATTAACGTATGTGAGTTTTTTCTGCCACGGTAGATCTGTTTCTAAAAAGTCAATGTGTCTGTAAGGGCTATAAGTTAAGAAATGACGAACACATTCTTAATATCAAGATGACGGAAAAACAACAGGTTGTTGTATTGCGCAGTTTCATTACAAATGTGATAGTTCAAGAGAGTCAAACTTAAGGCGGGACCCTAATCAGTAGCAAAAATAAAAAATTAAATAATGCATTGGATATTTTAAAAACACACAGCAGCTGAGCTGTATTATTAACCGTCTCTGATAATACTGCGTTACATAGAAGCTTACATTCGTGTGTAACAGAATGTAGTATATCTGATTCAAATAAATATGAAATGTTTTAAAATAGTGTATAGAGTGTTCTAATTCTTCAATCAGTAAGTATAAACATCTTTGATATGAAAGATATAACGTGTAGAACATGAAAAGTACAACATGAAATAATGAATATAAAAGAATACTCCATCTGAGGTGTTACAAACTGACTCTGTTAACATTAGTATATCTGGAGGAATTTCGTAGGATTCACTACAGACTTCAAAACGCATTGTCCCCAAACTATGTATAATAAAAAAATGTACGATAATTTATGATAACGTAATAATTTCTTAGTTTGTAAGTTTTTAAAGAGTTTAGTCAGCAGTATAAGTAAGTTCAGATCAAATACCGATCCACAAACACGTGCAACTAGATAAAACATTTGAGGTGTTAATTTTAACAAGGGGGCAGGGGGAAGGCAAAGGTAGGGCCAAGCAAGCAAATTAACATAGAATACTGGAAGGCTTCAGAGCCCAAGACAATTATATATTTAAAAATATCTGCAATGATACTATTGTTATTTCAAAGGATTTCATGAACATTACTTAAGTGCAGTACGCATTTGTTTTGTGCATATATTCACCCATTCCAAATCCTAAGAAATGATTCCACATCTTATACAGTTGGTATACCTTCTCTTGGAAAACAAAATCGGTTTGTAAGTGCATAATATGTGCTCTTACGCAAGGCAAACGTTTTCACTTGAAAAGTGCAACAAGCAACAAATACGGTACCTCGAAAAGCATACTGTAAGTTTCTGAACAACGATGAGGGAATTTGTCAGACCATCTTTAACCTTCTGTCCTTTCCTATTCCAAAAGCTACCACTACTTTCATACACTTAACTCATACCAGAGCCAATCCAAGTTAATTAAAACATTATGTTTACTAAGTTCTATTACATTCGTGCTTAACAGAATGTAGTATATCTGATTCAAATAAATATGAAATGTTTTAAAATAGCGTATAGAGTGTTCTAATTCTTCAATCAGTAAATAGAAACATCTTTGATATGAAAGATATAACGTGTAGAGCATGAAAAGTAAAACATAAAATATTGAATATAAAAGAATACTCCATCTGAGGTGTTACAAACTGACTCTGTTAACATTAGTATATCTGGGGGAATTTCGTAGGATTCACTACAGACTTCAAAACGCATTGTCCCCAAACTATGTATAATTAAAAAATGTACGATAATTTATGATAACGTAATAATTTTGTAGTTTGTAAGTTTTTAAAGAGTTTAGTCAGCAATATGAGTAAGTTCAGATCAAATACCGATCCACAAACACGTGCAACTAGATAAAACATTTGGAGTGTTAATTTCGACAAGGGGACAGGGGGAAGGCAAAGGTAGGGCCAAGCAAGCAAATTAACATAGAATACAGGAAGGCTTCAGAGCCCAAGACAATTATATATTTAAAAATATCTGCAATGATACTATTGTTATTTCAAAGGATTTCATGAACATTACTTAAGTGCAGTACGCATTTGTTTTGTGCATATATTCATCCATTCCACATCCTAAGAAATGATTCCACATCTTATACAGTTGGTATACCTTCTCTTGGAAAACAAAATCGGTTTGTAAGTGCATAATATGCGCTCTTACGCAAGGCAAACGTTTTCACTTGAAAAGTGCAACAAGCAACAAATACGGTACCTCGAAAAGCATACTGTAAGTTTCTGAACAACGATGAGGGAATTTGTCAGACCATCTTCAACCTTCTGTCCTTTCCTATTCTAAAAGCTAGCACTACTTCCATACACTTAGCTCATACCAGAGCCAATCCAAGTTAATTAAAACATTATGTTTACTAAGTTCTATTCAAATAAGAGTAAGGTAGTTACATACCAGCTTTGTTAATGAGCATACGTATGCGCAGTTTGATGATGAGTCGTGTTTCTCACTGATAGGATTTACACAAAATAATTTGAAAATACTTTAGCCTTAAAACTATTCATTTAACACACACGGCACCATCACCCCCCACCGTTAGGACCCGCGAAACACCCCCCAACTAGTTACAACATTTGAAGTGTTAATTTAAACAAGGGGACAGGCAAGGGTATTCCGTATGCTAGTAAGGCCTCTGATTTTTACCCATTACATAGCTTGCTGAAGACTTAAAGATTGTCATTGTTTTTCTTCTACCTCAAAACCTCTGTTTATTTTGTTTTGATATACTGTATGTATTTTTAATACATCCACATCATTTAGCAGTTTAAATTAGTCTTTTCAGTTAGCAGTTTAAATTTGTCTTTTTAAAAACTTCAGCTGTAGTCTCAGACGCCAGGCTCTAACTGTTTTCGTAACGCAATTTATGAATTACTTTTTTTTGCATAACCACAATAAGTAGGTAAACTTTACAGTTACTTGAATGATAAATACTTAAAGACATCCTGAAGTACCTTCATCAACATGGATTTTTTTTTTCTTTTAAGACATCCAATAGCTAGGTTATTGAAGACACAGAAGATATACTTTTTTCCTACAAAAGCTTTTGTTTTTTAATTGGAGTAATTGCAGATGTTTTTAATATGTCATAAAAAACATGAATTACGACAATAAAACACAACCAAGTCACATTCGCACTATGTAAAAGAATTTCAGTCCCAGTGCTTGTATTTACTTTTTTGAATGGTGATCATTTAAAGAGAATGACCTGAAAATATGTATATTATACAGTAGCCGCTTTTCTGTGATAATGTCTAAGTCAAATTATAGCCCAAATATTGCACGTCTGACTTTAGAACATATGCGGACAAAGGAAGCATGTTTCACAATCCCATGGCCATGGAGATTTTAAACATAGGCAGTGCTCATTTTAAATGTCTTTTTTTTATTTATTTATTTTTTCCCCCCTACCACTTTCTTTTTCTTTGCTTGCGTTTGATTGCATCTAAGCCATCTTTGCCCTACAACGTACAGACCACCTACATTGGCCGACATTTCTCTACTGTCCCATGTTTTGTCAGAATATGATGCTTTGTTATATTACGTTGTGGACTTTTTGCGAGTAAGACTGCAATGCCGAGGAGATACAAATACTATAACGCTGTTGCAACACTTATTCCGTCTTCGGTAGGTTTTAAAACAAAAATACTCAAGGCGGAGGAACCGACTCGGGCGTAGGCGTCGCAGCGCCACCATCAGGCAATAGCCTACATCAAGAGGTTTCTTCGCGACGACAACAGTTTTGGCGACTTGTTCGACAAAGACGTTGAGATGGCGCGCTTGCAAAAGCTGCTTAAAAGTACCGTTTAACCCATTCATTTAGCTATCTACACGTTTACATTGTGAAAATCCATTCATTTAGCTATCTACACGTTTACATTGTGAAAATGTTCATGTTTTCCTGTTGTCTTTGATTCGCATTCCCACCAGGTGATACGTTCCCATGGACAATTAACCTGGCTCAGTTTAGCGCGCGCACTTTGCTGGGGCAGCAGCCCAGCTTGAGCCTCCTCAAACCAAACACATCACACAAGCCGACTAATTATTCAGAAAGAAGACACTCTTTTGTTGTCTGCCGCCATGTTGACCCCCACTGGGTGGTCAGGTACTCAAACCCTTAGGTCAGTCATACATCCCCCAACAACTAGCTAAATATCTAGATTTGCTTATATTTTATAGATACCGTGCATCTTACATGAAGGCTTACACTAGGAGGATTTTTTTTTTTTTAACAGTTTGCTGAACAATTTACAACACCTTTTTACAACGGTACTGATCGTTATTCGCATTATTTTGTTTTTGCTGGAACAAATGCTGCCTAAAAATTAAAAACTGAGAGAAACAGCGCGGCTTAGTTCCCTTCCTCATGCCTATTCCTGCTACCAGACGATTAAGTCAACCCTGCTACGTCCTGTGAAAAGTTTTAACCGGTAAAGACTCTGACTCGGGTTGGAAGGAATTGCTACAGCTTCACCCACCAGTGCCTAATTTTGTTAGGGTCTATATCGTAAGTCTTTGATGAAACAATCACATTTGCTGTTTTTACCTTTCTGGCACTGATCTGATGGGCTAAACGCTCGCCGCTTTATGTGCGTACTCTTACTTTTGTGCGTGCGTGTGTGTGTGTTCAGTCAGCTATCAAATTGCAATGATTATAACGTGTACATGTTTTCCACAATGTGTGTGTAATTTTATTCGTGGTCAATAGTCAGAACATTTTTTGTTAACTTATATTCTTCAATTAAAGTGACTGACGTCGACGGCACGGTTACAGAGTGAATAGCATGTCGGTCTTACAGTTTCAAGAACAATGATTCAATCCAGGCCTTTCAGTGTTTTCTCCAGGTGCTCTGTTTTCCTCCCACAATCCAAAAACATGCACGGAAGCCCGATCAAATATTTCAAATTGTCCTTGGGTATGAGTGCATGCGTAAACCGTTGTATGTCTCGTTGTGCTCTGCGAATACTTAGCAACCAAATCAAGGTGTACCCTCCAACAACCCCAAGATCCTCGAGAGGATAAGCGGCATGGAAGACGAATGAATGAAAGGTATAAAGTTTATCTATTGGATTTTGGGGTTTGGCGTAAAAGTTAGTCAACAGTTCAACTTCAATAAAATCCTGAAAATGTTATATTCGAGTCTTATTTTTAACAATATTGTACATTTTTCCCCTCTTTCTAGTCCTCTTCAGACAAGCTGTACGGTCCCACAAGTGTGATTGCAAGGAATATCGGTCAAATTTGACAAAGTTTTGGACGAAAGCTGGGTATGAATGAAAGTAAAGTGGGTTGTATCTGGATGAGAGATCCAACCAATCTGGATGAGGTAGTCGTATAGATGTTGAAAGAATGGCGTATGCGTCGCGGACCCGAAGTTCGCACGGAAGAGTCGATTGAGGGTCTCGAAGCATGTCAGCTAAATCTCACGGCTGATAAAATGTGGCAGATACTGCGGTCCACATCGCTAA
Source organism: Corythoichthys intestinalis (assembly GCF_030265065.1). NCBI lineage: Eukaryota > Metazoa > Chordata > Actinopteri > Syngnathiformes > Syngnathidae > Corythoichthys > Corythoichthys intestinalis. The sequence continues at coordinate 36,605,328 of NC_080401.1, forward strand.
ATACTTTGAAATTCAAGTTGTAGCTGCAGAAACTACAAACAGATATGGCTTCATCTAAAAAATGTTTTAAAGTTGCTTTTCCTGTATACGTAACGCAATCAATGGATGTAAGACTGACAGGTTTATCGACTACTACTAATTTTGTTTATTTTAAAAACAACATCCGTCAATCATGATTGTACTTTTGTTCGTGAAATTATCAATTCATTTACTGTAATAAATGTGAAATTATCAATTCATTCACTGTAATAAATGCATATTTTGCTAATGTTCATATTTTGTGACTTTTTTTTTTTCCAACCTAGACATTGGCCAAGGTTATGATTATATAACAATACTAATATTCATCATCATCATAGGTTTTGTGGAGTCTTACACTGCAGAAACACACCTCCCTATTTTTTTTAAAAAGCTTGTTTGTCAGAAATGTTCTTTATTCAAGAAAATATATTGTTCAAAACCTTAGTTGAAAGCAATTTTTTCTTGATTTAGGTGAAAAAATGACACAAATGCCCGAAGCACGAAAACAGATTTATGAAAATCATTTCCAGAAAAGTGTTTTTTTTCCGAGACTCAGTTAAATATTTGGGGGATGTTGTGAATGCTCATAGAGTTCATACTGATTCGGATAAAATCTCAGCTTTGAAAACCTGGCCACACCCATCTACTCTCAAAGACCTGAATTTTTTCCCTGGCTTTGCGGGTTACTATCGACGTTTTGTCGAGGGATTCTCCTAGATAACGAAACCCCTCAATCGTCTCATGAATTATCACTCACCAAAGACACAAGGGATGATTTACAAATGTGAGGCATCCCAAGTAGCTTGCACTTCCAACCAGTCTTTGGCCGAGCAGTGGGCTCCCGAGTGTGAGACAGCATCTCTAACGATAATAGAGAAACTAACTTCAGCCCCAATTCTTGCTTTTGTAGACCCACAGCTTCCATATATCTTGCATACAGATGCCTGCCGTGATGGGTTGTGGGGTATGCTCTATCAAGAGCAGGGAGACCGCCCAAGGGCCATCGCATATGCTAGGCGAGGACTTCCCAAAGACATAATCAAATAACCTTTTCTGGATTCATCACGAAACAAAAGTAAATAAAATTATAATATAATATAATATAATATAATAACACTATTAATTAAATAGATAATAACCAAATTCCCCCCTCTGGGTTCTTTGCAGAAAAAAAGCCAGGAAATAAATAACACAATTAAGAAAAAAAATTGTTGAGGGGGCCGGACCAAATGTGGAGGCGGGCCGTATCCGGCCCGCGGGTCGTAGTTTGGTAACCCCTGCCTTAACACATACCTACGATTGTACAAAAAAATGATGCGACAGGGTATCCCCCACATATTATTGTTCGGTAGACAGCCAATGTTGCCTATTGATCTGGTCATTGGCATTTATCCAAGGGAAGTTGGTTCTAAAGACTTCCCTTACCCTAGCTCCTCCGTCGGGATCCCTAGGTGTTCCCAGACCAGGCGAGAGGCATAGTCTCAGATTATTTTTCCTAAACCTAGTCAATAATTTTCCCCATCTTGTTTTGAGTGTTAAAAACTAGTAAACATATTGATTTGTCAGATTATTCCACTTACTTTCAGTAAATATTACTATTTGTTCTTATTTCAACAGTACAGCGCCTCGGTTCACTTTAAATTGCCGGGGATATCTCTTCCTCACACGCACTGCTATCATTACGCAATGCATTTGTACCATTTCTATTCTTACATGGCGACCTTATTCTCTATATTTATATGTTTACTACATAAACACTGTGAGTTTAATAATCGATTTTTACCTTTGATGTTTCTACAGCAAAAAGCTATTGCTTGATTAAGTTGTCTCATAACTAATAGAATCAGAACAAGTATAGTTATCACCAAATTATTCATTTGCCTTCATTAGGTGTGAAAAAAACAAGAAGTCAAAAGTCATTCAGGGTGCGGTTGAGAACATGAAGGATCCACGAGGGATAGGCAATGGCTTAATGGCCCCTGCTTCCACGAGGGATAGGCAATAGCTTAATGGCCCATGAGGGAGGTGGGTGCATCATTGTCCTGGGAGGGGTTGCAACGTGTGTGAAAGCAGTAAGTAACCTACTCCACAAAACCTATGATGATGATGAATATTAGTATTGTTATATAATCATAACCTTGGCCAATGTCTAGGTTGGAAAAAAAAAAAGTCACAAAATATGAACATTAGCAAAATATGCATTTATTACAGTGAATGAATTGATAATTTCACATTTATTACAGTAAATGAATTGATAATTTCACGAACAAAAGTACAATCATGATTGACGGATGTTGTTTTTAAAATAAACAAAATTAGTAGTAGTCGATAAACCTGTCAGTCTTACATCCATTGATTGCGTTACGTATACAGGAAAAGCAACTTTAAAACATTTTTTAGATGAAGCCATATCTGTTTGTAGTTTCTGCAGCTACAACTTGAATTTCAAAGTATTTAGCGATGTGGACCGCAGTATCTGCCACATTTTATCAGCCGTGAGATTTAGCTGACATGCTTCGAGACCCTCAATCGACTCTTCCGTGCGAACTTCGGGTCCGCGACGCATACGCCATTCTTTCAACATCTATACGACTACCTCATCCAGATTGGTTGGATCTCTCATCCAGATACAACCCACTTTACTTTCATTCATACCCAGCTTTCGTCCAAAACTTTGTCAAATTTGACCGATATTCCTTGCAATCACACTTGTGGGACCGTACAGCTTGTCTGAAGAGGACTAGAAAGAGGGGAAAAATGTACAATATTGTTAAAAATAAGACTCGAATATAACATTTTCAGGATTTTATTGAAGTTGAACTGTTGACTAACTTTTACGCCAAACCCCAAAATCCAATAGATAAACTTTATACCTTTCATTCATTCGTCTTCCATGCCGCTTATCCTCTCGAGGATCTTGGGGTTGTTGGAGGGTACACCTTGATTTGGTTGCTAAGTATTCGCAGAGCACAACGAGACATACAACGGTTTACGCATGCACTCATACCCAAGGACAATTTGAAATATTTGATCGGGCTTCCGTGCATGTTTTTGGATTGTGGGAGGAAAACAGAGCACCTGGAGAAAACACTGAAAGGCCTGGATTGAATCATTGTTCTTGAAACTGTAAGACCGACATGCTATTCACTCTGTAACCGTGCCGTCGACGTCAGTCACTTTAATTGAAGAATATAAGTTAACAAAAAATGTTCTGACTATTGACCACGAATAAAATTACACACACATTGTGGAAAACATGTACACGTTATAATCATTGCAATTTGATAGCTGACTGAACACACACACACGCACGCACAAAAGTAAGAGTACGCACATAAAGCGGCGAGCGTTTAGCCCATCAGATCAGTGCCAGAAAGGTAAAAACAGCAAATGTGATTGTTTCATCAAAGACTTACGATATAGACCCTAACAAAATTAGGCACTGGTGGGTGAAGCTGTAGCAATTCCTTCCAACCCGAGTCAGAGTCTTTACCGGTTAAAACTTTTCACAGGACGTAGCAGGGTTGACTTAATCGTCTGGTAGCAGGAATAGGCATGAGGAAGGGAACTAAGCCGCGCTGTTTCTCTCAGTTTTTAATTTTTAGGCAGCATTTGTTCCAGCAAAAACAAAATAATGCGAATAACGATCAGTACCGTTGTAAAAAGGTGTTGTAAATTGTTCAGCAAACTGTTAAAAAAAAAAAAATCCTCCTAGTGTAAGCCTTCATGTAAGATGCACGGTATCTATAAAATATAAGCAAATCTAGATATTTAGCTAGTTGTTGGGGGATGTATGACTGACCTAAGGGTTTGAGTACCTGACCACCCAGTGGGGGTCAACATGGCGGCAGACAACAAAAGAGTGTCTTCTTTCTGAATAATTAGTCGGCTTGTGTGATGTGTTTGGTTTGAGGAGGCTCAAGCTGGGCTGCTGCCCCAGCAAAGTGCGCGCGCTAAACTGAGCCAGGTTAATTGTCCATGGGAACGTATCACCTGGTGGGAATGCGAATCAAAGACAACAGGAAAACATGAACATTTTCACAATGTAAACGTGTAGATAGCTAAATGAATGGATTTTCACAATGTAAACGTGTAGATAGCTAAATGAATGGGTTAAACGGTACTTTTAAGCAGCTTTTGCAAGCGCGCCATCTCAACGTCTTTGTCGAACAAGTCGCCAAAACTGTTGTCGTCGCGAAGAAACCTCTTGATGTAGGCTATTGCCTGATGGTGGCGCTGCGACGCCTACGCCCGAGTCGGTTCCTCCGCCTTGAGTATTTTTGTTTTAAAACCTACCGAAGACGGAATAAGTGTTGCAACAGCGTTATAGTATTTGTATCTCCTCGGCATTGCAGTCTTACTCGCAAAAAGTCCACAACGTAATATAACAAAGCATCATATTCTGACAAAACATGGGACAGTAGAGAAATGTCGGCCAATGTAGGTGGTCTGTACGTTGTAGGGCAAAGATGGCTTAGATGCAATCAAACGCAAGCAAAGAAAAAGAAAGTGGTAGGGGGGAAAAAATAAATAAATAAAAAAAAGACATTTAAAATGAGCACTGCCTATGTTTAAAATCTCCATGGCCATGGGATTGTGAAACATGCTTCCTTTGTCCGCATATGTTCTAAAGTCAGACGTGCAATATTTGGGCTATAATTTGACTTAGACATTATCACAGAAAAGCGGCTACTGTATAATATACATATTTTCAGGTCATTCTCTTTAAATGATCACCATTCAAAAAAGTAAATACAAGCACTGGGACTGAAATTCTTTTACATAGTGCGAATGTGACTTGGTTGTGTTTTATTGTCGTAATTCATGTTTTTTATGACATATTAAAAACATCTGCAATTACTCCAATTAAAAAACAAAAGCTTTTGTAGGAAAAAAGTATATCTTCTGTGTCTTCAATAACCTAGCTATTGGATGTCTTAAAAGAAAAAAAAAATCCATGTTGATGAAGGTACTTCAGGATGTCTTTAAGTATTTATCATTCAAGTAACTGTAAAGTTTACCTACTTATTGTGGTTATGCAAAAAAAAGTAATTCATAAATTGCGTTACGAAAACAGTTAGAGCCTGGCGTCTGAGACTACAGCTGAAGTTTTTAAAAAGACAAATTTAAACTGCTAACTGAAAAGACTAATTTAAACTGCTAAATGATGTGGATGTATTAAAAATACATACAGTATATCAAAACAAAATAAACAGAGGTTTTGAGGTAGAAGAAAAACAATGACAATCTTTAAGTCTTCAGCAAGCTATGTAATGGGTAAAAATCAGAGGCCTTACTAGCATACGGAATACCCTTGCCTGTCCCCTTGTTTAAATTAACACTTCAAATGTTGTAACTAGTTGGGGGGTGTTTCGCGGGTCCTAACGGTGGGGGGTGATGGTGCCGTGTGTGTTAAATGAATAGTTTTAAGGCTAAAGTATTTTCAAATTATTTTGTGTAAATCCTATCAGTGAGAAACACGACTCATCATCAAACTGCGCATACGTATGCTCATTAACAAAGCTGGTATGTAACTACCTTACTCTTATTTGAATAGAACTTAGTAAACATAATGTTTTAATTAACTTGGATTGGCTCTGGTATGAGCTAAGTGTATGGAAGTAGTGCTAGCTTTTAGAATAGGAAAGGACAGAAGGTTGAAGATGGTCTGACAAATTCCCTCATCGTTGTTCAGAAACTTACAGTATGCTTTTCGAGGTACCGTATTTGTTGCTTGTTGCACTTTTCAAGTGAAAACGTTTGCCTTGCGTAAGAGCGCATATTATGCACTTACAAACCGATTTTGTTTTCCAAGAGAAGGTATACCAACTGTATAAGATGTGGAATCATTTCTTAGGATGTGGAATGGATGAATATATGCACAAAACAAATGCGTACTGCACTTAAGTAATGTTCATGAAATCCTTTGAAATAACAATAGTATCATTGCAGATATTTTTAAATATATAATTGTCTTGGGCTCTGAAGCCTTCCTGTATTCTATGTTAATTTGCTTGCTTGGCCCTACCTTTGCCTTCCCCCTGTCCCCTTGTCGAAATTAACACTCCAAATGTTTTATCTAGTTGCACGTGTTTGTGGATCGGTATTTGATCTGAACTTACTCATATTGCTGACTAAACTCTTTAAAAACTTACAAACTACAAAATTATTACGTTATCATAAATTATCGTACATTTTTTAATTATACATAGTTTGGGGACAATGCGTTTTGAAGTCTGTAGTGAATCCTACGAAATTCCCCCAGATATACTAATGTTAACAGAGTCAGTTTGTAACACCTCAGATGGAGTATTCTTTTATATTCAATATTTTATGTTTTACTTTTCATGCTCTACACGTTATATCTTTCATATCAAAGATGTTTCTATTTACTGATTGAAGAATTAGAACACTCTATACGCTATTTTAAAACATTTCATATTTATTTGAATCAGATATACTACATTCTGTTAAGCACGAATGTAATAGAACTTAGTAAACATAATGTTTTAATTAACTTGGATTGGCTCTGGTATGAGTTAAGTGTATGAAAGTAGTGGTAGCTTTTGGAATAGGAAAGGACAGAAGGTTAAAGATGGTCTGACAAATTCCCTCATCGTTGTTCAGAAACTTACAGTATGCTTTTCGAGGTACCGTATTTGTTGCTTGTTGCACTTTTCAAGTGAAAACGTTTGCCTTGCGTAAGAGCACATATTATGCACTTACAAACCGATTTTGTTTTCCAAGAGAAGGTATACCAACTGTATAAGATGTGGAATCATTTCTTAGGATTTGGAATGGGTGAATATATGCACAAAACAAATGCGTACTGCACTTAAGTAATGTTCATGAAATCCTTTGAAATAACAATAGTATCATTGCAGATATTTTTAAATATATAATTGTCTTGGGCTCTGAAGCCTTCCAGTATTCTATGTTAATTTGCTTGCTTGGCCCTACCTTTGCCTTCCCCCTGCCCCCTTGTTAAAATTAACACCTCAAATGTTTTATCTAGTTGCACGTGTTTGTGGATCGGTATTTGATCTGAACTTACTTATACTGCTGACTAAACTCTTTAAAAACTTACAAACTAAGAAATTATTACGTTATCATAAATTATCGTACATTTTTTTTATTATACATAGTTTGGGGACAATGCGTTTTGAAGTCTGTAGTGAATCCTACGAAATTCCTCCAGATATACTAATGTTAACAGAGTCAGTTTGTAACACCTCAGATGGAGTATTCTTTTATATTCATTATTTCATGTTGTACTTTTCATGTTCTACACGTTATATCTTTCATATCAAAGATGTTTATACTTACTGATTGAAGAATTAGAACACTCTATACACTATTTTAAAACATTTCATATTTATTTGAATCAGATATACTACATTCTGTTACACACGAATGTAAGCTTCTATGTAACGCAGTATTATCAGAGACGGTTAATAATACAGCTCAGCTGCTGTGTGTTTTTAAAATATCCAATGCATTATTTAATTTTTTATTTTTGCTACTGATTAGGGTCCCGCCTTAAGTTTGACTCTCTTGAACTATCACATTTGTAATGAAACTGCGCAATACAACAACCTGTTGTTTTTCCGTCATCTTGATATTAAGAATGTGTTCGTCATTTCTTAACTTATAGCCCTTACAGACACATTGACTTTTTAGAAACAGATCTACCGTGGCAGAAAAAACTCACATACGTTAATAGAGTGGCTATGTCTGCAGTTATTCAAACATTAAATCTACTTTACGGTCAAACATTCAGGTTTGGAAATTGTATCACGTTTCAGGGGCATGGCGTTCATGTTTACAGAGGCAGGGTTTCTGGTCTATGTCATCAGCTTTTCACGCCCACCACAATGCGACATAGGCCGACTCAAAAATGGGGGGCGGAGATTCGCAATGTGTATTGAAACATGTGTCAAATCAGTCTCCCGCGGCAACGCAAGGAAGATGCATCTTCTGAAGACTCTCCAAAAACTGCAACATTGTTGGTAGGTCGCTATTTAACTCTTATTTGGATGCTTTTCATTAAATAGAGCATGCTAACTATCAAAAACTCTTGTAAGATAAATAAATAAAGTAGGGTGAAGTTGTACCCAAAAAAAAAAAAGTATACATAAAGCATGCTAACTATCAAATGCTCTTGTGAAAATAAATCAAACCTAGGTGATGTTGTACCAAAAAAAAACAGTATCAGCAGCGTTGAAATGTTCAAGCAAACTTGACAGACGTTGTGCTTTAGAGTAGATGAGGTGACGCTGTTTGGGAAAAGATCAAAAACACTGTTGAGTTAGAAAAATCTAGAAAAGGCACTCATGTAAGACTTTTAAAACGTATAGCTCAACAAAACCGTCAAAGTCTGGAAATTTGGTCCACAGCCGGGGAGGAAAGATGCTTCGCAGCGCGCTCTTAAGGTAGGCTAACCAGAAATGACTTTTTAACATTGCATGGCTAAACTAACCTAATCGCTGGGACCACCCCACGCCGATCACGTGGTCCTACATAGGTGGGGCTGTCTGGACATGTCTCAACTATTCTTCTCATCAAAGACGCCCCACAACACCTGCATGGCGGACCCCCCGCCGAACGCAGACGCAGTGTCTCACCACGAACACACAGCCCGCTTCCTCCTAAACCCCTCGCCACGTTGGGAGACCCCAAATAACAAAAGACTACCAGACACCCTGGCGCCTCAGCTCCACAGGTTTCCTCTCACACCTACACACGAACCAGACTTCAGAGACACCCAATAACCATAGTTCTTTAACAGGTGTCAAAAGGAACACCTAACAATACCATATTTTTGACTGTTGCACAAAAGGGGCGTTGCTTACGTCATCCATCAAAGGTCATTTGCATAAATTTGACAGGTGCTGGCCAATTATCTTTTTTTACAGTACTTATGTACATTATGTTGAATGCATATATCTGTCTTGTGTCTTATCTTTCCATTCCAACAATAATTTACAGAAAAATATGGCATATTTTATAGATGGTCTGAATTGCGATTAATTACGATTAATTAATTTTTAAGCTGTAATTAACTCGATTAAAATTTTTAATTGTTTGACAGCCCCACTTATTACTATTCATCCTTCACACAGCCGCTGGAAACAGAAATGTTGTTTAATCCATCTGCAGGCAACTGGTAGATTGATTTTTGATTGACTGATGATTTTACGACACTGCGGGTGTGCGCTGGTCCTCATGTGAAACGCAGCCCTCCTTAAGGCAAAAACACTTAAGCTTTTGTCCACCGGCGTCACTAAAATTGATCAAAACTGAAAACCTACCAAGTGTTTCTTTAGGTAAGGTAAGCGTTACTTCAAAATATTATAAAGGTACTCACGTAAAAGTAAAAGCAGTCATCCAAAAAACTGTACTCAAGCACAAGTAAAAAGGTATTTGCTGATAAGAATACTCAAGTAATGACGACTATTGTGAGTAACTGCTAATGATGTTTGATTAAAAAATAATTAACAATGGTATTTTTTTCTCAGCACAAAGTTATCTATATGAACTGTTATAATTATACTGTAACCAATTACATAACCACATTAAGTCAAAGAAATACAAAAAAAATATTGAATTCCAGCAAGAGAAAAAAAATCAAAAGAAATGAAGCAATATTCGTCCAAAGAGTGCGCGGGCCCTCTAGTGGAGAAAACATATTTCCTATTATGAAACTAAAAGGATCATAATATCTCTCTGGTTTTCCGTGGTCAATTGGTGCCAAATAAAAACTGTGAGAGAGATTAAGATTCCGTGCTTTCGAGTCATGTTGACGAGGGCATTTACGGTACTTTAAAGACACCACGTGATTGAACAGGCCGGAGTGATCATAGAATGGCAAGCTTGAGTCTAATTGGTATCATGAAGTCATGTGATTATTGTTGTGACGTCTCATTGGTGAAACTGGTAGACCAACTGTTGACGTCTCTGACAAAAACAAAAAGTAAAATCTAATATGTAGAATAAACAGGAAAAATGTAACGACTAGTGTAGCCCAAAGCTACTCAAGTACAAAATATGGTTTAGTAAAACTACTCCTAGAAGTACATTTTTCTCAAAAAGTTACTCAAGTAAATGTAACGGAGTAAATGTAACGCGTTATTACCCACCTCTGACTTGACTTAAGATAAGGAGAAGTGCATTGTACCAACAACAAAGAAGACGGAGTAGTCAAGAGAAATGATATAAGCTAGGCTAGCTGTTAGCTCACCTGCTCTTGGAAACACTTGTCAGGCTTAAAAACAAATTTCAGAAGCTCCAAGATGTCTTCATTCAGTAACTACAAGCGTTTGGCATTTTTACTAAAGTGAATGACTTGTGAGAAAAGTTACGCAAATCGTTTTTGACAAATGCTACAACTTGTCTTGATTATCGGGATGTGTGTACTACATTCATTTGCTGTTGGCGGCTGTTTAACGAATGGGGTCCTTTTTTAAGAGAGTAGTTACTCATCCATTTTCTAGATCTTGGTTATCATCATATTTTTTGGCCATAGACCCATGTCCAGTTTGTGCATGTGTCTCTTGCCACAGCATTGCATCAGCATGTGTTGTAGCTTGTACTATTGCCACAATATTAGGTACACCAGCCTAATCTGTATCCTACAGGCCTTCCCGTGGCATTCATAATTCTATGTTTGAAAGACCTCTTCGTATCTCATAGTACACTGCAACCACATGTTGTGCAATTAACACCTTTGACTGTTAGTGAGACTTCAAAAGTGTACCTAGTATTGTGGCTGGTAAGTGTACGCATCATAAGTACTTCTCTTAAAAACTCTGGAATGGTTGTGGTTACACTTGGTATTTTTTGGACCGTATTTTCGCGGCTATAGGGCCCACAGTATTAAAAGGCACAGGCACATTTTCAGGTGATATTGTTGTATTTAACACACACACAAGGCGCATTATTGGACCCATGAAAAACATACGCCAGCATGCACGTTACTGTTTTTGTTTTTTTGTTGTTGTTTTTTTAAGGCAGTGGGAGCAAAACCAAGTTCAATTGTACTTTATTCAAGAATTTAACAAAGTACTCACATCCATCAAAATCCTCATCTTCTGTATCCGAATTAAACAGTCTAGCGCACACACTCGAACTTTATAGTTTCTGGGGCCACGCCCCCTATCACACGCGACCTTCTCCCTTTAAGGTTCTCATGCTGCTCTCACTTACATCCGCCTTTTCAAAAAATGCTTGATCAGACACACATTTTGGAACTCGGTCCACACAATAAGTGCTACAGATTATTAGGCTCACCGTCCATTTTGGAGAAAATTTTTGACTTTCAAGTGCACCTTATGGTCATCGAAATACAGGAATTGTAGTTATTTACATGTATAATCATGGAAACTGACTCTAATATCCTATGGATCAATTAGAACAGGTGTCAAACAAAGGCGAGAACTGGCTGCCGCATCATTTTGTGTGGCCAGCAAAAAATGAATAATGTATATCAACTTAATTTTTTGCAAAAATGAAATTCAAATATTTCTGTACTTAATGAAAGATCGAGGACTACAGAAATAAGATAATATTTTGGTATTTTCCTCTTAATGTTTTTTTAATATCAGCAAGTAAATATACATTTTTAATTATAAAGAAAATTAAGAATTTTTAGTTTTTTCCTTCTTTCCTTTTTTTATAATGAAAAATAAAGCGTAATTTACAGTTTTTTTTGTTTTGTTTTTTTTTTTCATTTTTTGAATTAAAAAACACAATTATATATTGAGTTAAAAAATATATATATGGCAGAACACACTCAGGTGACTTGAAGTTCCGCTCCGAGATCCCCCAATTTGGCCAAATTTCAAAATTGTCCTATATGCATGTGTGATACATCATTGGAAAGCTTAAAATCTCTATTTTCTGGGGGATGAAACATTTTGAACAGGAGGGCATTTAAAAAATAAAAATAAAAAATTTAAACAGCAAAACCCCATCTGGAGGTGAAACCACGTGAGAGCAGAATTACAGACGCCATGACTTTAACAAGATATTATCACGTACTGACCATGTTTCGAACCAAAAACTCCACGTAGCATGTATTACTGAGTGTAAAGACACAGCTGTGAATGGCCACAGCTGAATTTTGGGGGGATTTTATGGGTGAAACATGGTCATATAACAAGGGTCGCAATGCAGAAATCGCAGACATCAAGGAGTGGTCGAGATGTTCTTTTTCATATATTTACCTTTTTAAACGTTTTTTTCCAATTTTTCTTTATTGGCTCGATTATTTTTTCATCTAACATATCGGAAAAAATGCATCACAAATAAAAAAAATATATATACAATTAAGCGATAGTTATGAGGTAATATCCGTGACTTTTTTACCGACGCCATTTTTTTTCATTGTGACGTAATTTATTTAAAAGTTTACCATATGCGAGTAAATAATTTTTTTAAGTTTTTTTTTTTTTTTTTTTTTTTTTTTTTTTAAACGAAATATTAGACATCAATTAATGATTCTAAGCCAAAAATGACATTTTGAATAATAAATATATTTACTTAGCTTCGTTTTATGGCTGGGTTGAAACAAAAGCGGTTGCGCGACGTCTGTAAACGGGGGTTTTCAGAGTAAAGCGGGCAAATTAAAAATAGTTCAGGGGGCTAATGCGCCATGAATCTGCTCTAGCAGCATATAGACATATTGTTCTATCAAACACAACAGTTGTTTTGGCTTGAAAATACAGCAGTAACAGCAAGAACAGAAACTGCTTTTTCAGTCTTGTCTGTGTTTTCCGCCATATATATATATATGTATATATATATATATACAGTGCTGCTCGAAAGTTTGTGAACCCCCTCAACATTTTGGAATTTTCTATTATTTCAACCTGATTTCCTAATCAATCAATTCAGTAGTTTTTTTGTTTGTTTTTTTAACAGTTGTGTTGTCGAGACTAAATTAAAAAGAGTTTTCATCAACTGATGTAGGTGCAAAATTGAACTGTTTGGTCACAACCAAAACCGCCATGTCTGGCGAAAAGTCAACACTGCATACCACCAAAAGAACCTTCTCCCAACAGTGAAGCATGGAGGTGGGAATGTCAAGATCTGGGCTTGCTTTTCATCCTCAGGACCTGGACAACTCCACATAGTCCAGGGAATCATGAATTCTGAGGAATATTGTCAAATCCTAGAACATAACCTGACGCCATCTGTTTTGAAGTTAAAGCTTGGCAGAAGGTGGATCATGCAACATGATCCAAAGCATTCCAGCAATACAACCAAGGAATGGCTGAAAAAGAAGAAGATTCGTGTTCTGGACTGGCCCAGTCAAAGTCCTGACCTAAATCCCATTGAAATGCTGTGGCGGGACCTGAAGCGAGCAGTTCATGCCAGACGCCCATCAAACCTCTCTCAACTGACTGCGTTCTGCAAGGAAGAATGGGCAAAAATCCCCCAAAGTAGATGTGAGAGGCTGATTAGTCACTACAGAAACCGTTTGGTTGAGGTAATCTCTGCAAAAGGAGGTGCAATATCCTATTAACTGAAGGGGTTCACATACTTTTGCACACATGATATCTGAGTTTTTCTTAAATCAACCACTTTTGTTAAATAAAGAATGACAATATAACTATTTCTTTTGTTTCAGTCCATTATTTGGAATGTCAGTATTGTGGATTTGGGTATAACTTAACATTTAATAAGGTTATTTTAGTTTTTTTTACAAAAAATCTGACCATCGCTGTGGGGTTCACAAACTTTCGAGCAGCACTGTATATATATATATATATATATATATATATATATACATATATATATGTTATAGTCTTCGTTGACAAAAACTACACTGATTGCTTCGATGATTAAGCACAGATTAATCAATTACTTAATTGGCAGACATAATGGCCCTTTGAATAAAATCATATTTGTGATGTGGCCCACAACAATGATGAGTTTGAAACCCCTGAATTTGAAGATCCAACTTGTGTTTTCAACCACAGCAGTTCTGGGCTTTTTAACCATTCATTTTCTGCCACTTAACCTGTTCAGGGCGATGGGCTTTTTAAAGATGGATATAGTTGATTTTGTTGTTGTTTTGTGACTTGGCTTTTCTGATTATAATTTTGCATTTCTTTACAATCCTCAGAGACTCATCCTAATGAACATGCCAGTGGATGAGGACATGTCGGTCCACTTCACCTCCACACTAATGGCCCTTATCCGAACCGCGTTGGAAGTCAAAATAGCTGGAGGTTCGGAAAACTGATTTCAATGAATTGCTTTGCATTTATATTTTGCCATAGTCTTCACTATGAGTTGACGGGACACAGTACTCGGGGCCGAGCCGTAGGGGGCTTATTTTCAATGACTTAAAATTCAAATATTTTCAAAATCAAAGCCACTAGTGACCCAAAGCCAAAACGGGCACCTCCCTTAGGCATGAGCATTTCAAAAAATTGAAAGTCGTTCCCTAATAAAATCCTGATTATTTTTTTAATAACGTGTAACAAAACTTAAAATGGCTATAAAATTCTCAAATTTTACACTAGATGCACAAAAATCACTAAATGCAGAGATAATCACCTATATTTTCAGAATCAATAGCAATATTTAGCATATATGTTTTTGCCCAAAATAGCAACTTTTATTTATTTATTTTATGTGGTGACAGTTTTCAACAGCTAATAAATCACTCAATTTTTACATGAGAAACTTAATACTGGAGGGAAGCATACAGAATTATCTCAATTTTACTCAACAAAAGCAAATTTTTATTTTTCTATATACAATGTACTATTGCCTCAGCGCGGAGGCACGTCTAGCCGGCTAGTAGGCCCTCGTCGTTTTTAGATTGAAATGTTACATAAAATAAAACACGTAAAAGCCGATTTTTTTTTTTTTTTTTTTTTTTTTTTTTTGTATGGACGCAGAAATGTCTAAATGACTATTTTTTTGCCAAAAAAACAGGCAGATAGATGAAAATTACCTAATCATTTGAATGTAAATTTACACGACTGTATATGGATACAACATGGCAGCCATCAAAACAAAGAGCTTTTTAAGTTGAAAATTCTTGTAAATAAATGCGTATATCCCGCAATTTCTATAGATATGTCTAGATTCTTGATTAAAAGAGAAAAAAAACAGGCAGTTATCATTCATTTTACGTAAATATTTTGAGCTAAAGTTAGCGCAAATTTTTCCATGCATTTTTTTTTTTTCAAGTTTCAAAGCGCATGCATACATAATTACCTTGAATCATCCACCAAATCACTCTTGCCTGCTTGTATGCAGTAAAACAGTCGTCCTTCTTTCACCTAAATCCGATGTTTGAACGCAGCGTGTGTTGGAGTTTATCACAGTGAGAGCCAAATGCTCTGCCTGGGTTGGCCCTTAACGGGAAGGCGTGACATAATGTTTGTGGGAGCTGTCTTTTCAACTGATGGTGAAGTCTATGATTTTGCGCTGTATAAAACTATAAAAATAAATCAAACTCATTAAAACAAAGGAACAGTGCTACAGATGGGACATTCCCGGTTGTATGTACAGGAGGAGAGGATCGAAATCAGATGGACTTGGACCTTCAGAAGGAAATCAGTATCATCTGGCCCCACCTCTCTCAAAAGATGCTGGACCTTCTGGTTCCTATTAATAAAGGTAATGTAATCGCTAGAGCTGGGAATCTTTGGGCACCTAACGATTCGATTACGATTCAGAGGCTCCGATTCGATTATAAAACGATTATTGATGCACCCCCCCTCTTTTTTTTTTTTCTTTTTTTTTTTAAATGTTTTGTACATTAGTTCCAAAATTGTTCAAAAATACTCTCAGGCTAAACCAAACTACTATTTCAGTATCAAGTTAACATATAACAGTAAACAAATACACAAAAATAACAGTAAATAAAAAACTCCAGTCCCCATTCTGTATCAGCAGCTTTAAACTACATTCAATTAATTTAATGTTGTGAATCAACCGTTAAAGTTGTTAAAATTGCTCCCGTTATTCCATAATTTCCCTTTTGTCTACTTTTGACATGTGAAAGTTTTAAAACTATTTTAAAGATAGATTCAAGTCAATATTTTACCGATTTAGGAGTATTTTAGATAAAAAAAAGTTTTTTAGGTTCGCTTGGAAGGTTTGCTACAACAGCCTTGTAGGGAAGTGTTCTACTTTAAGATGGCGGCCGTTTACTAACGCCCGCATCTAGGTTTCTGTAGATGTGCTGCTAACGCTACCGAATCTATATTGCATCTAGTCCTATATAAATGATATCTACCATAACATTATGTGGATGTACTTTGTAGCAGCTGTCGCCAGAAGTCAGTTATGTTGTTGTGTTTTTTTATCTCGTGGCATGAGTTGAGCTAGAGCCGTGAGTTGAGCATTGGCATTACCCGAGGGGCCGGGTAATGAGAAGCATGATGTTTAGCTACTCTCGCTCCGTTCCTCATTGTGTCCCGAAGACCGCGCGGCGCGCTGAGTGTGTTTTACTTCCGCTTTACTTGGCATATTTCAATAATCGGAATTTGGATGTTTGTGAATCGTTCTCGAATCTTCCACGGCCGAATCGCGAATAATCTAAGAATCGGAAATTTTGCACACCTCTAGTAAAAGTAGTGTTTGTTAGACTATTATTGTACTGTATCTTACATGACTGTTTTTTTTTTTCCTTTTCCCAGCTAGTGACATGACAATTGGAAAGATTTATGCTGCCATGCTGATAATGGACTACTACAAGCAGAGCAAGGCAAAGAAACTACGACAGCAGCTGGAGGAACAAGTATTTTATTGTATTTTTTTAAACATATTTTAACTTTCACTTTGTTTACTTGCTTGATTACAAAGAGGCTGGATTTTTTTTTTTTATTACCAAAAAATAGCCACTTGCCCAGGGTAAAAGGGACAGAAAGCATCTAGTATAAATGACCGTCACATGAAAGATGGTTGCTTAAAGAATTGACGTAGGCAAATGGCCAATTTTCCTAAATCTTTTATAATGAAGAAAATCATGCTTTAACACACAAAAAAACAGTGCTTAGGAGCAACGCCATTTTATGAATGATCAGTTATCCTCAAGCACTGGTGCATGTGATAACGAGGGTAAAACTTTATTTGACACCGGCGTCATAAGGCTGTCATAAGACCGTCATATTTATGACATGACACTGTCATGAGGATTAATAAATGCTTATGACAAAGGAAAATTTTGTCCATTACTTCATTTAAGTCCAGTCCGCACCTTTGACATCCATTCAAAAGTGACCTAATTTGCCAGATGACACTTAATGACATTTGTCATAAGCATTCATTAATGCTAATGACAATGTCATGTCATAATAATGACGGTCTTATGACAGTCTTATGACGCCGTTGTCAAATAAAGCATTACCGATAACGAGTATCAACTCGTTAGCTAACACTGACAGTGATAGACGTCCAATCTATTTTAACCGGGAGACATCCCACTTCAAATGTATTGGACATTGGATATTGTTATGAACGGCAAGCCGTTGATGTGGATCCCAATCACATACAGAGACCAGGAATAGTGAACATTTGTATTCAATCAGTAAAACAAAGGGAGGATGCCACAAAATGCGGGTGTAACAAAGTACAACTGAGGAAGCAGGCCAGAAAACGCGAATATAACAAAGTATACAAATCTGATTACAAAGGCAAATATTGCACAAAAACAAAAAAACAATCAAATTAGGACACAACCGTAGAAACGTCGAGAAGCATGAAGATGATGAAGCACAAACAGCGGTAAGCAAGCAATAGTCCGACACTTGCAGATGGTGATAGGCGTCCTTAAATATTGAGCGTTCCAAATGCGCCACGGGTGCGTCGCATGGCCCCGCCCATCTGGCTCAATCAGGTGCTGAATGAAAAAAAAGAACTGAGAACACACACAGCATGACAGTGATAAACTCATTTAAATTCACAGCAGTAGGATGTAAAAAGCAATTAGGACAAATTGGGATACTCTCAAATGATTGGTTAAAAATACTACCTGAATTGATCAGTCTATTTCTCTATTATTGCAAATTACAAATATACAATTCTGTGTTTTTCTATTTATTAAACAAGATTCTTTCTTTCTTTGATAGTGTAGTCTTTAACTTTTATAGGGAACCACGGATAAAAAGACATGTAGTTCTTAAAAGATAAATGTTAGTACGAGTAATAATAAATTGATATTAAAACCGCTGTTAATGTTTTCATTTTAATAAATTTTGTAACATTTTTAATAAAAAATAAACTAGTAGCTCGCCATTGTTGTTGACGTCGCAGGGCGTTGACGTCACAGGGCCACGCTGCTGTACTTCACAGTCACTTTAACTATGTAAGATAATGATTTAAATGCACCACAAGGTGTCAACGGCAAGTTTTACATTAATAAGACATCAACCCAATGAATGCGTTTTGTCCCCCGACTGACGCCGTAGCTCCGTTTTTTTTTTTTTTTTTAGACCGTCTATTGTGATTCACATTCATTTGATTGTGTCTTCACAAGACTCCTGAAAATGGCTTCCAGCATCATAGTTTGTGTATTGTGACTAAATATTGCCATTCAGTGTATTTTTTGAGCTAAAGGAGTTGCTAAAATGTTTAAATATAGTTTGACCAAAGTCTGAGTAAGTTTTATGTGTATTTTGCGCATCTTTTTTAATTGTGAATGCCAGTTTTCTTTGCATTGTTGTGTTAACTAGAGGTGTGCGAAATTTCCGATTCTTAGATTATTCGCGATTTGGCCGTGGAAGAACGATTCACAAACACCCAAATTCCAATTATTGAAATATGTCAAGTAAAGCGGAACTAAAACACAATCAGCGCGGTCTTCGGGACGCAATAAGGAACGGGCCGCATTATGTCCCAAGAGTAAACATCATGCTTGTCATTAAACGGGTAATTACAATGCTCAACTCACGTCTCTGGCTCAACTCATGCCGCTAGATAAAAAACAATAATACCTGAATGCTGCCGACAGTCGCTAAAAACTACGTCCACATAATGCTACGGTAGATAATAGATATCATATGTATATAGAACTAGATGCAAAAAGGTCAGACTTGACGGCATTAGCAGCACATGTATGGAATACTAGATGCAAAATGACAGACTAGTAAACAGCTGCCATCTTAAAGCAGAAGACTTCCCTAGAAGGCTGTTGTAGCAAACCTTCCAAGCGAACCTAATTAACTTTTTATCTAAAATACTCCTAAATCGGCAAAATCTTGACTTGAACCTATCTTTAAACAGTTTCCCAAACTTTCCCATGTCGCATGTAGTCAGAAGGGAAATTATGGATTAGCAGTAGCAATTTTAACAACTTTAACAGTTGATTCACAACATTAATTGAATGTACTGTAGTTTAAAGCTGCTGATACAGAATGGAGACTTGTTTTTTTTATTTACTGTTTTGAACTGTTAACTTGATACTGAAATAGTTGTTTACAGTGGGGCAAATAAGTATTTAGTCAACCACCAATTGTGCAAGTTCTCCTACTTGAAAAGATTAGAGAGGCCTGTAATTGTCAACATGGGTAAACCTCAATCATGAGAGACAGAATGTGGGGAAAAAAACTGAAAATCACATTGTTGGATTTTTAAAGAATTTATTTCCAAATTAGAGTGGAGATTTCTGAAAGATTTCTGGCTGTCAAAGAGGTCTAACTTCTTCTAACAAGGTCTAACGAGGCTCCATTCGTAACCTGTATTAATGGCACCTGTTTTAACCCATTATCATTATAAAAGACACCTGTCCACAACTCAATCAGTCACACTCCAAACTCCACTATGGCCAAGACCAAAGAGCTGTCGAAGGACACCAGAGACAAAATTGTAGACCTGCACCAGGTTGGGAAGACTGAATCTGCAATAGGCAAAACGCCTGGTGTAAAGAAATCAACCGTGGGAGCAATTACTACAAAATTGAGGACATACAAGACCACTGATCATCTCCCTCGATCTTGGCCTCCATGCAAGATCTCACCCCGTGGCGTCAAAATGATAACAAGAACAGTGAGCAAAAATCCCAGAACCACACGGGGGGACCTAGTGAATGACCTACAGAGAGCTTGGACCACAGTAACAAAGGCTACTATCAGTAACACAATGCGCCGCCAGGGACTCAAATCCTGCACTGCCAGACGTGTTCCCCTGCTGAAGCCAGTACACGTCCAGGCCTGTCTGCGGTTTGCTGGAGAGCATTTGGATGATCCAGAGGAGGACTGGGAGAATGTGTTATGGTCAGATGAAACCAAAATAGAACTTTTTGGTAGAAACACGGGTTCTCGTGTTTGGAGGAGAAAGAATACTGAATTGCATCCGAAGAACACCATACCCACTGTGAAGCATGAGGGTGGAAACATCATGCTTTGGGGCTGTTTTTCTGCAAAGGGATCAGGACAACTGATCTGTGTAAAGGAAAGAATGAATGGGGTCATGTATCGAGAGATTTTGAGTGAAAATCTCCTTCCATCAGCAAGGGCATTGAAGATGAGACGTGGCTGGGTCTTCCAGCATGACATTGATCCCAAAGACACAGCCAGGGCAACAAAGCAGTTTCTTCGTAAGAAGCATTTCAAGGTCCTGTTGTGGCCTAACCAGTCTCCAGATCTCAACCCCATAGAAAATCTGTGGAGGGAGGTGAATGTCCGTGTTGCCCAACGACAGCCCCAAAACATCACTGCTCTAGAAGAGATCTGCATGGAGGAATGGGCCAAAATACCAGCAACAGTGTGTGAAAAGCTTGTGCAGAGTTACAGAAAACGTTTGGCCTCCGTTATTGCCAACAAAGGGTACATAACAAGTATTGAGATAAACTTTTGGTATTAATCAATTACTTATTTTCCACCATGATTTGCAAATAAATTCTTTAAAAATCAAACAATGTGATTTTCAGTTTTTTTTTTTTCCCCCACATTCTGTCTCTTATGGTTGAGGTTTACCCATGTTGACTATTACAAGCCTCTCTAATCTTTTCAAGTAGGAGAACTTGCACAATTAGTGGTTGACTAAATACTTATTTGCCCCACTGTATTTAAGCCTGAGAGGATTTTTGTACAATTTTTGTGACTAATGTACGAAACATTAAAACATGGTGGATTTCATCAATAATCGATTTATAATCGAATCGTAGCCTCCGAATCGTAATCGAATCGTTAGGTGCCCTAAGATTTCCACCTCTAGTGTTAACTCTGTGAGAATAGGGCCTCAGTAATACAGATTGAAACACTTTTCTTCTTGGTGACATTTTTTGAGAGATATGAGTATTAGTTCTGTAGTATTTTCACTATATGATACTTATGTGTGTTGTGAAAGAGTTGCCGAAGCTTATGCCAATAAACGGCGCGGTACATGCTACGAATCTGAATGCCTGTGTCCACTATTCTCTCTCTCACTGTGGATTAAAGAAACTACAGCGTCAGGCAAGGGAAAAAACGCACTCATTGGCTTGATCCCTAATTAATGTGAAACTCGCCATTGACACCTTGTAGCATATTTAAATCACTACCTTACTTAATTAAAGAGTGACATGTTTTTTTTTTTTTTTTAAGAGTGACAGGTGGAATTCTGGCAGCGTGGCTCTGTGATGTCACTGCCCTGCGACATCAACAACAATGGCAACCTACTAGTTAAAATAATTTTACAAATTATACAAAAACGAAAACATCAAGAGGGGTTTCAATATAAAATTCAAAGTCCGTGAATCCCTTTAAGGGTAGGTTTTTGTGTCCGTATGCAGCTTTTGCTTGCGTTTGACAGGCTGCAAAAATTTCATATACATAATCTAAATCTTCACATTTTTTCGTATGATCTTTTAATTGTCTTTTTTCTGCCCACACAGAAACACGCTCCAATGTTCCAGCGCATGGATGCTTCCTCTTTGCCCCAGGAGATCATATGCAATGCCAAATCACTGTCTTTCCTCAGTGCAGGATCAGCTCTGTAAATATGCACCATTCAATCCAAGTGCTCAATTATGACCATCACAAACCCTGAAGTTTATTCTCAATGTGTGTGTCCCTCCAGGACCAAAGGGGGCTTTGTGGCTCTCAGCCCCATCTCCCCCCAAGACATGTTCCTGCAGCCGCAGCCTCGCCCCGGGGAGGAAGAGGAGAATGATGATTACTATCAACCCTACCACCCTTATCACTTTGCTCATCACCACCACCACCATTTAGACACACTGGTAATGGCTCTTCCGAAAATCAATATTTTAGCTGCAAGACCTCAATTGATTCTCTATTGCCATCATTTTTTTTTTTTTTTTTTTTTTTT
The DNA here is from genome assembly GCF_030265065.1 of Corythoichthys intestinalis. Taxonomy (NCBI): domain Eukaryota; kingdom Metazoa; phylum Chordata; class Actinopteri; order Syngnathiformes; family Syngnathidae; genus Corythoichthys; species Corythoichthys intestinalis. The sequence goes on from NC_080401.1 coordinate 36,627,621, forward strand.
TTGTGATAGGTAATCGAGACCATTTTTATTTGAACCAGATCATGGATTTGTACTTTAAAAGAATGATATTGGTTTTCCCAGGACTCTTAATTGTATTTCCTCAATAACAAATCATCTATTTGCACAACTGTTGCTTCTATCATGAGTGCCAAGTAAACCTAATGGATTCCTGGCGGCAAAGATTGATTAGCAAAACCTTGTGAAGACGTTACTACATGGACAGGCCACGTATTGATTGACTGAGTGATTGATTGCTTAATTTTATGGCAGATCAGGAGGGCCAACATTAAATAAATACACAGTTAAATTATTAAATGTGTTATTAAAATGTTATTTCAATATAAATTTTTATTCTTTTAATATTTATTTATCTTAATATTATTTTGTTAATTTTGTGAATTAATTGACATTAATTCTGAAATATATCTGTTTTAATATATTATTTATTTCAGCCTTTACTTATGTCAACACGTATATAACTTATTTTTTAATTTTTATTTGTTGTTTTAATGCAGATTTTGCAATCAATTTGACATTTTGTTTATATTTTATTAGATACTTAATGAATGAATTTGAATTAACAATGTATTCTATTCCTTGTTAAGTTCATTTAATGATTAATTGTAATAATTTTTTTTTAAACGTCATCAAACAATTTTACAAATGCGCTACAGACAGTGACAAAGTGAATATTACATGACAACTCACTAATTTGCACACATGATTAGTCTTAATATGGGTTCTCAATTGCACATCATTAGCACTGTTTGTGTACTGACGCTGCCCTGTCATACCTTAATCTTTCCTGTCTTCCCTCTTCCTGTCCTATCAGTTAGTCGGTGTATGATATATCCCTTCCTCACAAAGTGTCCTCTTGTTGAATTAAGTGGTGATAATATTGTAATGCTACTTATAACTAGGTAGCATACGTACTGTATATATTCAAAGATGTTTATGCATACCTATTCCCATCGGAGGACATTGACTTTTGTGGCAGGGGTGGGCAAAACATGTACAATAGATGACCCCGAAACGAGGTATCAGCTTTAAAATTAACTTACAAGTTATATGCTCGGTTAGTAGCTTAGCCCATGCTCGTAAATACAGGCACCCCAGTTATGTGTGTGTGGGTGTGCGTGCACGTTTGAGTGCATTCGTTTTTCTATGGAGACGCTGATTTTTGCGTTCCGCGGAAATATTCAATTTAATGCCAGGTTTTTCCAGCCACTCATACCCATGAACATTGCACCTCAGTTGTGGCTCTGTTGCACTATTAGCGTCTTTAGTGGACAAACCGAAACTCCGCTCACCATTTTGGCGGTGCTCTCCGGCGTTTCATGGTCCACATCTTCAGTCCTTGGTTCTCGCTTAGTAGTTGTTGTCGCTTTTGAAAGCTTAGGTTAGAAAAAAACTACGTACGTCCATCTTGTTTCTTCTGTCCTCAGGTGGTTTTGGCTAAGCAAAGCAAATGACCATCTGTAACGGTGGTAGTCACATGATCTGTTTGAAAATTAATTTTGACCCATTATAAAAATATTTTTTTGTTCATTTCATTTATTTTTGTTGGTTTTTTTTTATTGCTTTACAACTTTTATAGACAACATTTTACCAGCAGTGTTAATTTTAAATTAATCGATTGGAAAGTCAACTACATGCAATGACAATTTCGGCCACCGGGGGGGGCTATCCCCCCATTAATTTCCACGTATGCCTATTCCCCATGTTTGGTCTTCATGCATAATAACCAGTGTTGTTAATCACGGCGTTAGAATATAACGGCATTACTAACGGCATTATTTTCTTCGGTAGTGAGTAATCTAATTAATTACTTTTCTCATCTAGGCAACGCCGTCACCGTTACTGAGGCGGGAAAGGCGTGCGTTACTATGCGTTACGATGTTGGTTGACTGACGCGAGAAAAGTCAGAGAAAGACGGACTCAGGGAGACGAGAGAGCAGAGCAGGAGTGGGGAGGAGGCAAGGGAGTGTGAAGCCATTGCAAACGCGATGCTAGGTGGCTCTAATAATACCTGACTGTAGCCGATAGCCTACAAACTACGCCCACATGATGCTTCGGTAGATATCACATATATACAGAACTAGATGCAAATGACAGACACGGCGACATTAGCAACATGTATAATAAAGAAGATGCGTTAGTAAACAGCCGCCATCTTAAAGCAGTACACTTCTCAGGAAGGTTCTGTTGTAGAAAACCTTCCTTGCGAACCTAAGTAACTTTTTATCTAAAATGCTCCTAAATCGGCAAAACTTAACTTAAATCAATCTTCAAATTATGACACAGTTTTAGAACTCTCACATGTTGACAGTAGACAGAAGGGAAATTATGGAATAATGGGAGCAATTTTAACAACTTTAACGGTTGATTCACAACATTAACCCCTTATTACCAAATGTGTCACATTTAATACACTTAGAATTTTAGATTTTGAGACTATTCAGAATTTTGAAATATCTTTCCTCAAAAAAAAAAAAAAATGGATGCAAGTCAACTCATGCATCTGCAGGTTCCATGAGAGAGAAAAAACTGGATTTAGCAAGTATTATAGATATTAGAGCGCTTATTACACATATTTTTTTTTCTTTTTTACAAATTTGAAAAAAGGGTTTCATTAAGACCTTAATTTTCAAATGTTGTGATTCTCTGACAATTTCTTCATATTGCAGGAATTAAGGGGTAAAAATGACTTCCACACATAGCAAAGTTTACTATCTAGTTATCGCAATATCCGCAATACCCCTGTGTCTAGTTAAGTTTAGGGTAAAGAATTGGGCTAGGGCCTATTATCCCAAATTGTTGAGAAAAAAAAATGAAAATTATCACCAGTTACTTTGCCAAGTAACTAATTAGTCTTACATTCAGGTAACTGAGTTACTAACGCAATTACTTTTTGGGAGAAGTAATTTGTAACTGTAATTAATTAATATTTTAATGTAAGATTAACAACACTGATAATAAAATATTGTAATCACAACTGCTGCATTCGACGTTCATCCAGGTGCCAAATGTCGTAGAATATAACCAAGTGACACAACAGTCAAGGCCGGAGCCAACAGCCGTCAAATCACCTCAGCGCACATCATCCATTAGAGCGTCGTCCATGCCCAGACTGGCTGTGGAGCCGCAGGTAAGAAAGACAAGATTCACAATGTTGAGTTTATTTTTTCATTCTCAAGACATTCTCTGTGCCTCTGAAGCCTGGAATGTCAACGGACAGAAAGCTGATGACGCGCTCCTTTTCCACCTTTGGAGACCAGTGTGTAAACCGGCTGTGGCAAGAACAACATTCTCTGGAGAGAGTCAGCCCCGACAGCACGTTTAGACTTCGACAGAAAAGCTATAGAGGTTAAGTTCAAAACTGGCTTTTGATTTTTTTTCTGATAGAAGTAGCTACCTAAATATTTTCCGCACTGACTAACCGATGAATTACTTTTTATGTATATTTTCATCTCTTATTCAAAGGCACTAGAGTGAATGAAAGCAGTCATGAGAGGGGGCGGTCTAAAGAACGGCGCCACCTACTGTCTCCAGATGTGTCCCGCTGCAACTCTGAAGAGCGCAGCCGGGACCCGTCAGGCGAGAGGGTACGCTCCCTCTCGCCTAAAGAAGGACACAATCAGTCCTTACAGAGACAGGTGAGAGCATGTCAAGACTCTCCATTTCATAATATAGTTTCACGCCATGTTCAGGGTTTCAAAACAGGGTTGTACACAAAAGCTAAAGTTCCAAATTAGTTTTTCGAGCCTGGTTTAGGGTTTCCAACAGCTGCGGATGCTGGTCTTTCAATGAGGGGAAACTGAAAGTGTGTCCGCCTGTGAATGCTTTGTGGTAGAGTAGGGCCTCAGCAGCACCCGCTGCTCGGTAGGGAAAGAAACTAGAGTGCTAAAAGTCAAGTCTTCCAACAAAAACAGCTACAATAGAAAAAAACACCAGAAATAAGCTTGATTTTTTTCCCCCCCAAGTCGTTTTTAACAAAGCAAGTGTTACTAGAACGATTATGAAGGTCTCCAGTTCAACTCAGAACAACGGAATAAAAATTGAAACATCCATCCCTTGGATGTTAATATGATAAGATGACTGGTTCGCTCATTTCCCTGTCAATCAAAAAGGGATTCAGCCGCAGACAGAACATCCAATCATCATGCAAAAACCCGAGCATCCGGGCCGGCCAAGCCCCGCCCACTGCCCATAGAAACCCAGAGACGCAGAGCGTCTGAGGGGCGGGATAAACCCACCCTGTAGGCCAGTGTTTTTCAACCGGTGTGCCATGGCACACTAATGTGCAGTGAGAGATTGTCAGGTATGCCGTGAGAAATTATCCAATAAATTATCCAAAATGTTTGTTCGATGTATTTATTCAGATTTAGCATTGGGAAGAGATACATATAAGTATAATTAAAAAAACAAATAAAAAAAAACTTTTATGTATTTATATATACACTCACCGGCCACTTTAATAGGTACACCTGTCCAACTGCTCGTTAACACTTAATTTCTAATCAGCCAATCACATGGCGGCAACTCAGTGCACTTAGGCATGTAGACATGGTTTAAGACAATCTCCTGCAGTTCAAACCGAGCATCAGTATGGGGAAGAAAGGTGATTTGAGTGACTTTGAACGTGGCATGGATGTTGGTGCCAGAAGGGCTGGTCTGAGTATTTCAGAAACTGCTGATCTACTGGGATTTTCACGCACAACCATCTCTAGGGTTTGCAGAGAATGGTCCGAAAAAGAAAAAATATCCAGTGAGCGGCAGTTCTGTGGGCGGAAATGCCTTGTTGATGCCAGAGGTCAGAGGAGAATGGCCAGACTGGTTCGAGCTGATAGAAAGGCAACAGTGACTCAAATAACCACCCGTTACAACCAAGGTAGGCAGAAGAGCATCTCTGAACGCACAGTACGTCGAACTTTGAGGCAGATGGGCTACAGAAGCAGAAGACCACGACGGGTGCCACTCCTTTCAGCTAAGAACAGGAAACTGAGGCTACAATTTGCACAAGCTCATCGAAATTGGACAATAGAAGATTGGAAAAACGTTGCCTGGTCTGATGAGTCTCGGTTTTTCCTGCGACATTCGGATGGTAAGGTCAGAATTTGGCGTCAACAACATGAAAGCATGGATCCATCCTGCCTTGTATCAACGGTTCAGGCTGCTGGTGGTGGTGTAATGGTGTGGGGAATATTTTCTCGGCACTCTTTGGGTCCTTTGGTACCAATTGAGCATCGTTGGAACGCCACAGCCTACCCGAGTATTGTTGCTGACCATGTCCATTCCTTTATGACCACAATGTACCCAACTTCTGATGGCTACTTTCAGCAGGATAATGTGCCATGTCATCAAACTGGAATCATCTCATCTGGTTTCTTGAACATGACAATGAGTTCACTGTACTCAAATGGCCTCCACAGTCAGCAGATCTCAATCCAATAGAGCATCTTTGGGATGTCGTGGAACGGGAGATTCGCATCATGGATGTGCAGCTGACAAATCTGCACCAACTGTGTGATGCCATCATGTCAATATGGACCAAACTCTCTGAGGAATGCTTCCAGCACCTTGTTGAATCTATGCCACGAAGAATTGAGGCAATTCTGAAGGCAAAAGGGGGTCCAACCCATTACTAGCATGGTGTACCTAATAAAGTGGCCGGTGAGTGTACATTGGCACGACACCAGCGGGCGTACCATAATCAATGGATGACGATCTTGGTGAAAAGTATGGCCTAAGCAGCCTGATTTACAATTCCCCTCAAGAATGATGGGAAACAAAAAAACGCTCTTTGTCAGCTTACTATTATAAATATTCTTGTAAGTTAATTTTATTGCTGACACTGCGTTTTGGCTTCATCAGCATGTTGTGCCCCCCCCCCGCCCCAAAAGTCAAACTCCGCCTATGGTTGGAAGCCAATATTTTGGTTTCAAGACAGAGTACCGTATTTTTTGGACTATAAGTCGCACCAGCCAAAAAATGCGCAGTGAAAAGGAAAAAAAAACATAAGCCGCACCGGAGTATAAGTCGCATTTTGGGGGGGAAATTTATTTGATAGAATCCAGCACCAAGAACAGACATGTCATCTTGAAAGACAATTTAAAATACAAGCGAGAACAACAGGCTGAATAGGTGTATGGTAGGCTAACATTACATGACGCTAGAAATTAGAAAAAATCCAGCCCAACCCGACCGGTCCGCGGGTAATAAAGCCCAACACAGCCCGAGCCCGATCAATTAACTTGATTTGCTTGCCCGAGCCCGAAAAACCCCGAAATGTTATGCTTTATTTGTTGGCACGAGCGCGCAAAAAAAAAAATTATGTTTTATTTGTGAGGACTCAGGAGATGGAGGAAATGTGGGGATGCGATGCGTGGTTGCATTTTGTGTGATCATGTTTGTGACGATGCTGGTGCATATATGCATAATGATAACAAATTAAAGCCTGTCGTTAACGAATTCTCCCAGTTAAACAAGACTGTAAGATGGATATTCAATAAATATTTATATCTTTTATATTTGTGTGTCTGTTCTAACAGGCTATCCAGTGGATTTGACATTTATTTTAATCTCCTCGAGTTTTCTCAGTGTTTAAATAGTCTACATATTTTTATGATCATTATAAATGCATTTACACAGAAAAGTTTGTTAAATATATTTTTTGTATGAGACCAAAGCGCCACATTCGTTTACATTCGGCGAAGCCGACACAGGTTTCTGTATAGCATCTTCAACAATCAATTTGAATCCTTTCCATATCCCACTCCTACTGCAGTTGTTTGCTTTTCAATTCCCCTGTCTTTAGTTTGTTTTTCACTCCTAGCTGCTCCAAATCGAAAAGGAAATACCAGGATGCTCGCGTAGGGCGCCAGGGCGGGAGGGGAAGATTGAAAAGAGAGCGGGGCCTTCTCTGTTTTATTTTATTTACCATCCATACATCGTTTTTGTATAAAAATATGAATATCTATTTATTGAAAAAAAAATTAGCGAGAGAGAAGTCGGCCCGACCTGACCGTAAATAATAACACATAAGTCGCTCCAGAGTATAAGAGACCTCTGCCAAACTATGAAAAAAACTGCGACTTATTGTCCGAAAAATACTGTAATGCTTTTAAATTGGATTTTCGAAATAGAATTTCAACACATTGATTGGATTTTGAGCATGGTTCAGGTTTTCAAGCAGAGTGAGGGTTTCCAAGGTGTTTGTGTTACAAAGGTTGAGGTTTCAACGTAGGCTTTTAACCCTCTCAAGGCAAGCGTTTTATTCAGAATTTCTATTTTTCCTGTTACTAAAATTTAGACAAGGCTTTTAAGGTTATAAAATCCGGGTTTGGGGTCTTAGGTTAGGGTTATTTCCGACAATTTCAAGCCAGCAGTAAATCTACACAGTGTAGACCTTCGTTGTAATCAATGGTTCTCTAAACAAATGAAATGATTTTCCTGAAAGTGCCTATGCTTTGTACAGGTGAACACATCAGGTAGTCCAGCCCATTCAGCCTCAGAGTCTGGTACCCCTCGTAATCGCCGCCAGCTCCCGCAGACACCCTCCCGTCCTCGCCCTCACATTTCGTACTCCCCCCTGGTATGCCGAGAACACCCCACGGGCGCACCAAAGGCTTCCTCGGCAGTACTCGCTCCTCATTCAAACTGCCCTGCTCCTTCCTCGTCTCAGGCGTCAGGCCCGAGCCATCCGTCGCCCCAGCGTTACATCTCGGAGCCTTACCTCCCGTTTCACGAGGGCCTCGGGGAAGGCCGGGTGGGTGAGGAACGTGAACACCTCACTTTTGAAACCGCCGTGGCCACCAGCTTAGGACGCGCCAACGCCATCAGCTCAGCCCCTCAGCTAAGACACTCCTGGCAAGGCCCTAACAGACACTTGCGCGACAACTCAGAGCAAGCCCGCGCGCCTGGTGCCGCCGAGCTACTGAGCGACACGGATGATGACGACCGATGCTAAAACAAGAGGAAATTAGCATACGGGATGAGCGGACCTCGGACCCTTGGCTACTGTATGACAAACTTGTCACCCCAGTAGCATCACGGGCGGGACAAAACACCACTGCCATATATCAGCATTGTTTGCTGTCTGTTTCTATTTGCTGTGTATTCATGCTGTGCCTAAAGAAGGGGTGTTTATTACGAAGGAGGCCAACCGTGGACCTTACATTTGAAAATGTAACTTTCATGTGTGCCACGAACATCAACTGGAAGAGTTCAGAGACAAAATGTATCTCTTTCAGTAAATGATCGCTACCATCCCTCCCAGTTGATACGGATTAGACATTGACTGTCGTCAAAGGCAGGTTATTTACAGAAACAATAGGTTAAATTGCATCCACTGGCATTCATCCAGAGGTTTCTGCGTAGATTATATGGGATTTGGGGGTACATACTGTAGCATTTGAAAAAAAAGATTAATTTAATTTGGGTTGTAAATCGATATCTGTGAATGTTTAGTCCAGAAAAGAAGGATTTAGTGGCCCTGACGGCTCACTTACTGAAATGGTGGAGACTGCTTATATAACGCATTTATCTACACGTTTTAACTGTGCCCAAAGCGCTTTACATTAGCTCACATTCACACACCAATTCTGCAGCTTCATACTTGACGGGTAACGATTCATCTTGAGCAACAAGAGAACAATTTTATTCATGTTTCTGTTTCAACAGAGAATGCGTTAATGACATATCTATTCGCTTATAGGGAAATTAAGGTTATAGACACCTGTAACAGTGTGACCAGCATGACTTAGGGAAGAAAATGAATATTTGAACACCCTGCTATTTTACAAGTTCTCCCACATAGAAATCACCGAGGGGTCTGAAATTTTCATCACAGTTGCATGTCCACCGTGAGAGACATAATCTAAATTGAAAAATCCAGAAATCACAATGTATGATTTTTTTTTTAAGGATTTATTTGTGTGATACAGCTGCAAATAAGTATTTGAACACCTAGGAAAATTAATGTTAATATTTGGTACAGTAGCCTTTGTTTGCGGTTACAGAGGTCAAACATTTCCTGTAGTTTTTCCCCAGGTTCGCGCACACTGCAGGAGGGATCTTGGCCCACCCATCAGTCAGGTTTCTGGGCTATCACTAAGAAACACTGAGTTTGAGCTACCTCCAAAGGTTTTCTATTGGGTTTAGCTCTGGAGACCAGCTAGGCCATGCTAGAACCTTGTTATGCTTCTTACGGAGCCACTCCTCGGGTTTCCTGGCTGTGTGGTCATTGTCATGTTGGAAGACCCAGGGACGACCCATCTTCAATGCTCTGACTGAAGGAAGGAGGTTGTTCCCCAAAATCTCACAATACAGGGCCCCAGTCATCCTCTCTTTAATACAGTGCCCTCATCTTGTCCCATGCGCAGCAAAAATCACACCCGAAGCACGATGCTAGCACCCCCATGCTTCACAGTAGGGATGGTGTTCTTTAGTACAGTACTCATCATTCTTCTTTCTCCAAACACGGTTTGTGGAATTATGACCAAAAAGTTCTATTTTACACTCATCTGACCAAAAAACTTGCTCCCATGACTCCTCTACATTATCCATGTAACCCAAGGAAAAAAACACTACACAATTTCAATAATTAGTTGATAAATAAATAAATAAATAAATAGTTAAGATATAAATACAACAGCATACAAATTAAGTAGTTATTGAAAAATAAGTTCTAAAATGTTGTCCAAGAATGGTAAAATGTTGAAGATAATCCATTTCCACTATGATGATGTCATATTGTTGACCAGTAATGTCTGTTAAGCAGTTTTTTTTCTCTCCTTCCCAACTGTCATTCATCTCATATGAACCTGTTGATTGGTTATTTGTATGTGGCCTGATGTTCTATTCCAACGGGGAGAACGACAAGGGGGGGATTTTTCGGGAGAGCGAGGCAAATGTACCATAGTGACGGGATTTGTCGTTCACTTGAGTAACCGAATCCATTCCGGATCGTTCAGTAAAAAGATTCGTTCAAACGAATCGTTCAACGAATCGTTCGCCCCCCTCATCTCCCTCCCCGCCCAAATGAATCGTTCGGTTAGTGAACGGGAAGTGACGTTGGCGAACGAATCACCAAAGACCGCTTCGCAGTATAACTGAACGGGAAGTGACATTCTTGGTCCCTCCCTCTCTTGCACACATTGACCACTCGTCGTAGTTTCAGTAATGAGTGACAGGCAATATCATTCTGCTTTCACAGACAGCCTCGTCTCCCTCCCTCCCGCTGCTGCAAAAGCGACACAGACAGCCTCGTCTCCCTCCCTCCCGCTGCTGCAAAAGCGAAGGAGAACTTCCGCGCCGTCTGTCCTAGTTTTATAGGCTCAAAGTCATGGCTCGTGCTTGCATTTCGATTGAGGACACGGTTAAACATTTTCCTTTTGTGGGGGGAGCGGGGGGTTGGGGTCGGGGGCGCACGGACTTTCTTTAGCATGTTCTTGATCACATTTAACGCAGCATGCTTGCTGTCACGAAAATAAAAATAAATCGAAAGTTTAATTTATAAATATGGAACGACCAACACATCATATTTACCTCTCGCTCTGTTGTATTTTTGTTTTTATGCTCATCACAATTATTTTTAGTCACTATTGTTAAAACTATAAGTGTAAATAGCTAGTTGTCGAATGTGCTGCTCTGAAATAAAGACAATACTACATTTTGATATTTGAGTTTAATTGCAAATCAGTATTAAGATGATCGTATTGAATTTTTGCACTGGTATTAATAAATAAAATAATCCGGTCAACTCCCCTGTCGTCCCCGCATCTCAGCTCGTCAAATGCTGAAGAGAAATGATTGCTTGCTCTTTACGATGTCGCCTTTCTACCCTCATTAGTCTGTTAAGAAAAATGTAGACATATTGCGACATCTCCCATGTCCGCGTGCGTTGTTTTGGGGCGCTTGAGTAGCGCATGATGGACGGATTGACGTAATTTGTCAAACCAACCGACACGCTCTGACACGAAAAAAAATAATAAAACACTCGGAAAAAATTGATATGTATATACAGTTTCATTGCAAATCAGTATTATGGTGATCGGATTGAATTTTTGCACTGGTATTAATAAATAAAATAATCCGGTCAACTCCCCTGTCGTCCCCGCATCTCAGCTCGTCAAATGCTGAAGAGAAATGATTGCTTGCTCTTTACGATGTCGCCTTTCTACCCTCATTAGTCTGTTAAGAAAAATGTAGACATATTGCGACATCTCCCGTGTCCATGTGCGTTGTTTTGGGGCGCTTGAGTAGCACATGATGGACGGATTGACATAATTTGTCAAACCAACCAACACCTGACACGAAAAAAAATAAAATAAAACACTTGGAAAAAATGGACATGTATATACCGTTTCATTGTAAATCAGTATTATGGTGATCATACTAAATATTCTTTTTTTCTGTGCACATATGAGGTAAATATCGCTGCCATGAAGCCTCCATATAGTGACAGTTCTTTGCCCCCTTCATTGCCGTCACGCGACCGCAGCTCAGCTTTTGCTTGCTTCGTAGCTACCCGTGTTTTAAATTACTGTAAATTTGATAGTATGTCGTAATAGGTAGTCGCGAGTCTGTTGAGAAAAGTAGTACACTAAACCATGCTCGCTAGATTTGTGTGGTGTTTTTGTCTTTTTGAGCTGCATTTGATAGGCTCCACGTTAACAAATATGTGACAAAGTCCTTTCCTTTCATTTTTTGATTCGTTCACCGCATAGTCATTACTGGAAAGACAAGTTAGCAGCAAGCTAGGTCAGGAGCCGGAGGACCGAGTCACTGAACGGGAAGTGACAAAACTCAGTCTTGCCCCCCTGCCTGCACGCTGGCTGCTCATTGGCCACACGTGGAAGTGAGTGATATACGCCCTGATTCTGTTTCCGGTCCCTCCCCTGCCTGCGATTAGGCTGGCGTCTGATTGGTCGTGTGCGATGTCAGAAGACGCTGCCGCTTGCTCAACGCCCTCCCACGCAGTGAACAAGCACCAACTTCATAGAACGAATCAGTGCAGATGGTGATTAGTTCGGTCTCGTTCACACAAACAATTCGTTCAAAAAGAACGAATCGTTCGCGACCGATACAACACTAGTTCGGTCTCGTTCACACAAACAATTCGTTCAAAAAGAACGAATCGTTCGCGACCGATACAACACTAATGTACCAGCGAAGCAGATGAGCAGAGACTAAATGAATGAGGAAAACGTCTGTCCTGGAGTTTTTATCGTCACACAACGATAAATGCGGAGTTTATCTACACTGTGTGGACCTTAAAACCTCCCGAAGGTAAATTAAAAGGAGCAATGTAACTCATGTTGCTTTTAGTTGCTAAAAGAAGCTAACCGTTATTAGCGATTAGCGCATGCTAACGTGCTAGCGTGAGTGAAAACTCCTTGTATTAGTGTGTGTACATTTTGCCATTTTTGAACTCAAAAATACTTCAAATAGGCATTGAATATTTTACACTGGCTAAGTGTAAATATCTGTCAAGGGACACGACGTGCGTGCTCCTTGGACCTTTTTCGTAATTTGGATAATTTGAGGACCATCGAGGAGAAAAACGGGCGTCGACGGCGTGTCGGGCCGTCATCTTCTCAGCGTTCTCAATAGTGTTGTATCGGTCGCCGAACGATTCGTTCGTTTTGAACGAATTGTTTGGGTGAACGAGACCGAACTAATAACCATCTGCACTGATTCGTTCTATGAAGTTAGGGCTTGTTCGCTGCGTGGGAGGGCGTTGAGCAAGCGGCAGCGTCTTCTGACATCGCACACGACCAATCAGACGCCAGCCTCATCGCGGGCAGGGGAGGGAGCGGAAACAGAATCAGGGCGTCTGTCAATCACTTCCACGTGTAGCCAATAAGCAGCCAGGGTGCGCGCAAGGGGGCAAGACTGAGTTATGTCACTTCCCGTTCAGTGACTCGGTCCTCCGGTTCCTGACCTAGCTTGCTGCTAACTTGACTTTCCAGTAATGCGGTGAACGAGTCAAAAAAATGGAAGGAAATGACTTTGTCACATATTTGTTAATGTGGAGCCTATTAAATGCTGCTCAAACAGACAAAACACCACACAAATCTAGCGAGCATGGTTTAGTGTACTTTTCTCAACAGACTCGGGACTACCTATGACTGATGACATTCTATCAAATTTACAGTAGTTTAAAACACTGGTAGCTAAAAAAAAAAAAAAAAAAAAAACGGGTAGCTACGAGGCAAGCAAAAGTGAGCTGAGGTCACGTGACGGCAGTGAAGGGGGTAGAAAACTGTCACTATATGGAGGCTTCATGGCAGCGATATTTACCTCATATGTGCACAGAAAAAAAGAATATTTAGTATGATCACCATAATACTGATTTGCAATGAAACTGTATAAACATGTCAAATTTTTCCGACTGTTTTATTTATTTTTTTCGTGTCAGAGCGTGTCAGGTGCTGGTTGGTTTGACAAATTATGTCCATCCGTCCATCATGTGCTATTCAAGCGCCCAAAAACAATGCACGCGGACACGGGAGATGTCGCAATATGTTTACATTTTTCTTAACAGACTAATGAGAGTAGAAAGGCAACATCGTAAAGAGCAAACAATTATTTCTCGTCAGCATTCGACGATCTGAGATGAGGGGACGACAGGGGAGTTGACCGGATTATTTTAATTGTTAATACCAGTGCAAAAATTCAATACGATCATCTTAATACTGATTTGCAATTAAAATGTCAAATATCAAAATGTAGTATTATTTTTATTTCAGAGCAGCACATTTGACAACTAGCTATTTACACTTTAGTTTTAACAATATTAGTGACCTAAAATAATAGTGATGAGCATAAAAACTAAAAATACAACAGAGCGAGAGGTAAATATGATGTGTTGGTCGTTCCATATTTAGAAATTAAACTTTCGATTTATTTTTATTTTCGTGACAGCAAGCACGCCGCGTTGGCTGGTAGCAGCAGCATTGTATATGTGATCAAGATCATGCTAAAGAAAGTCCGTGCGCCCCCGACCCCAAACCCCCACTCCCCCCACAAAAGGAAAATGTTTAACCATGTCCTAAATCGAAATGCAAGCACGAGCCATGACTTTGAGCCCATACAAATACGACAGACGACGCGGAAGTTCTCCCTCGCTTTTGCAGCAGCGGGAGGGAGACGAGGCTGTCTGTGAAAGCAGAATGATATCGGCTGTCACTCATTTCTGAAACTTCGATGAGCGGTCAATGAGGAACTTGTGTGCAAGAGAGGGAGGGACCAAGCAATGTCACTTCCCGTTCAGTTATACTGCGAAACGGTCTTTGGTGATTCGTTCGGCAACGTCACTTCCCGTTCACTAACCGAACGATTCATTTGGGCGGGGAGGGAGATGAGGGGGGCGAACGATTCGTTGAACGATTTGTTTGAATGAATCTTTTTACTGAACGAACCGGAATGGATCCGTTTACTCAAGTGAACGACAGATCCCGTCACTAGTTCTCAACGGTCATCAACCATCTTGCCATCAACCAGAGCCCACCTCTCATCTCTTTTCCTTCTTCTTTCTAACTTTTCCATCTATTTCCCTCTCAAGAACATCTGACTGTGAGTACTGAGACATACAGAAAGTGCACATATTTTTTTTGCTGTTAAAGCGAAACGGTCGCCAAGTTTTTGACCTCAACGTTAACAAGCGTCGACTCAGGCCTGCACCGTTCTCTTTGGGTGGGAAGTTTTTTTTCATTTATACATTATTTGATTTCCTGTGTTTATATATGAGTGAATGACAAGTTTGAAGTATTGCTCTTGTGTGAGTTAAAACAAAATACACATTTTTAATTTAATGAAAGACTGAAATCGTATTATTATTATTTCTTAGTAGGGCAAATATGTTTTAAAATTCTACTAAGTGGAGGCACCAAACCATTTAAGTTGTTTTTTCATACTTTATTCAAATTATAGGAACCACTTACACTAAAAATTCGAACCCAGAGCCCACCCAGCGTGTCACGGTGGTAGGGGCTACATCCAAATGGTCACAGGCAAACTTAAGACGGGCCTTGACATGTGCTGGTTTAAGCAGGGGAACCATGACGTCTTAGTGTATTACCAAGTGTAACCTTGGAAACGGTGGTCTCAGCGCTTTTCAAGTAATGGACCAACTCCAGTCGTTTAGGTCTGGGCTGATTCATCACCTTTCGTAGGATCATTGCGACCCCACGAGGTGATACCTTACATGGGGTTCCACTCCGATTGAGATTGTCTGTCATGTTTAACTTCTTCCATTTTCTAATGATTACTCCAACAGTGGACCTTTTTTCACCAAGATGCCTGGCAATTGCTCCGTAGCCCTTTCCAGCCTTGTGGAGGTGAACAATTTTGTCTCTCGTGTCTTTGGACAACTCTTTGGTCTTGACCGTGTTACAAGTTTGAGTCTTACGTCGTATGGGGTGGACAGGTGTCTTTGTGCCTCTATAGACCTCAAACTAGTGCATCTGATTCAGGATAATATATGGAGTGGAGGTGACTATTAATAGGCGGACTAACAGGCCTTTCAGGGTCAGAATTCTAGCTGATAGACAGGTGTTCAAAAACGTATTTGCAGCTGTATCACACAAATAAATTGTTAAAAAATCATGCATCGTGATTTCTGAATTTTTCTTTTTAGATTATCACTCTCACAGTGGACATGCACCTACGATGAAAATATCAGACTCCTCCATGGGAGAACTTGCAAAATAGCAGGGTGTTCAGGTACTTGTTTTTTCCACTGTATATTTAAGTGCACCTAGCTTGAACCCACATGGCAAATTGTGTACCTTTCCCACTCAATACCAACAATTTTTAATTACCATACTTATGTTTCAGTTTCTATTCCATTAAGGCATTGAATTTGTAGCACATAAAAAGTGTTTTTTTATTTCAACATGCATGGTGAAGGTGAGACCACTATTTTTGCATTCATGCTAGTTGACCCTCACAAGGATACGTGTGTGTACTAATGAAATGTTGTTGTTTTTTTCTCCTCCTAATCACATGCTGACACAGTTTTAAAATGGTGTATTTATATCAAGTTCTGTTATGGTCTGTAACTTGAATGTGTGTCTAAAATGTGAACAATGGACTAAAGAAATGGTTGCTCAAGTCCTTAAAACGTAATGTCGTGAACAGAAAATAACGTTACATTTGTAGTCCATGCAGGTTCAGTAAACCTTCAGCCAGTAGAGCAAACAGATGACCACTTAAAGTGGTTGACGTACACGCAGGCTGGGTATTTTTAATAAATGTATAGCTTCATTTTGGCATATTTCCCAAATGGCCACGTGAATGAATTTTTGTACTCGGCTGTCTAAAGCTATTTTCAACTATTAGTGGACACAGTATCTTCATTTTGTGTGCGCCTATTGCTTTTTAAAACCTTTATTGTCCTTCTTATTTGTAGCTCCCAATTTTGTGTTGCTTTTTAAGCTACAATTGCTTAAAATGGCTGACCACAGCCTGCAAATACAGGTAGTCCGCGGTTTACGAACGAGTTTCGTTTCTACGCTGGCGACGTTACCCGAATTTCCGCATAAGTCAGAATTAACCCTTTAAGTGCCCCTAAATACCCCCTAAATCACAAAATAACTATCCAAAAAACACATATTTTACGTCATATTAATAATATTAAGTAGGGTTGTTCTGATCCATGTTTTTTTGTGCCCGATCCAATCCCGATTGTTTTAGTTTGAGTATCTGCCGATCCCGATATTTCCCGATCCGATTGCTTTTTTTTTGCTCCCGATTCAATTCCAATCATTCCCGATAAATTTTCCCGATCATATACATTTTGGCAATGCATTAAGAAAAAATTGAATAAAACTCGGACGAATATATACATTCAACATACAGTACATAAGTACTGTATTTGTTTATTATGACAATAAATCCTCAAGATGGCATTTACATTATTAACATTCTTTCTGTGAGAGGGATCCACGGATAGAAAGACTTGAGACTTTGTATATTGTGACTAAATATTGCCATCTGGTGTATTTGTTGAGCTTTCAGTAAATGATACTGTAGCCATCCCAAATGCATGATGGGAAGTGGAACCATAACTGTGCGTAGTGCTACCAATTGATATATCTTCTCTGTGTTGGGAAATAACATTAAGTGTTAAGAAAAAGATCAATTGCTACCTTGCTTCCCCACATTGCTTCCCATGATATTTTTAATCGTAGGGAGAGGGATTGTAAGGCTTTAGCCAATTAAAAAAAGGCGCCAAAGGCTGCCAAAATTCACTCTACTCATTTTACACCGCCTTTTACCTCTCTATATAGGTAAAACGGCACCATTACAGATTGAGCGCGACAATGCGTGAATGGGTCGTGCAGCGCATGCATTAATTGCGTTAAATATTTTAATGTGATACTTTTTTTTTTTTAATTAATCACCGCCGTTTTCGGGATAAATTTGATAACCCTACCTTAAGCCTAAACTAAAGACTCTGGATGAGTGTAACATATTATGTCTGTAACGTTAAATACAATTAGAAAACGATTTAATTAAAAAAAATATATACAGTATATCAAAAAAAGGCATGGCCGATATTTTTTGCCGATTCAGATTCCTTTGAAAATGACATGATCGGACCCGATCGATTGGGACATCTCTAATATTAAGTAAGAAATATGATTACTTCCTGTCGGTAACATCGATTACACCATAATTCCTACAACTGACATTTATTTATTTGTCACTGTCAAATTATGAACACACAATTAAAAAAAAATACAATAATGACAAAGTTTACAATAATACAGTTTGGTAAATCAATAGACATATTTGCTTACAAAAACATACATCAATGGTTGCACAATAATACAGAGGGAAATAAGGTCCAAATTGTGGGAAATTTAACAAGAAAAACGGCAGCTATTAGTCGCATCGGTCCAGTAGTGAAAACGAACATGGCTCAGCAAGCTAGCGGGTTAATAGCGAGCTAACTGGGGGTGTATTGCCGAGCCCGTGCCATTTACTGTTTCTTTGCCTTCTTGAAATATAAACTGGCATTCTCCCCCGCTTCCCAACGTGAAAGCAACAATGAAAACTCACAGTAAGTAGCGCTGGCGTGATGTCAAACAAGTCCGAGTGCAAGAAAGGAAAGCGGACCGCACATATAGTATGATGAAATACCAGATATGCATTGCAATTATAGATCAGCCATTTAATAAATAACAAAACTAAAAAACAAAAGCATACTGTACTTACCATCAATGCTGAGAGGTTTCTTTAAAAAAAAAAAAAAAAAAATTTAAATGACTGGAGACAAAATGGCGGACGAGACCCAGCGACTACCTGTATGTTGCAGTTCATTATTTGGGATGGATTTTTGTTGTCCCTGTGCCTTAATGATTTTCTTTCAATCGGCTTAAAGGTTAAAGTGCCACCTGCTGCTTTTTGGCATGTTTTTTCATCTTTGGCTATTTGTTTGACGGGTTCTGTTTCTTTACTGGAAATATTTTGTAGTGGTCTTTAAGGGATCAACGCATAGAAAGACTTGTTACGCTGCCGGTCTTCCAGAGTATGACTAGCGACATAAACATGTCATCTGTTCAACCCTTTCAATTTGAACCTGAGAAAAAAGCAAATTGAACAGGAAAGACGGGTTGAGAAGAGACGAGAGTAGGTAAAAAAAACGGTGTTCTGCCAAAATGTGCTACACCGGCAAAACGTCCTACAAAAAACGAATTTGACACCCAAAGTACTACCCTGCGCTTTCAGATTGTTTTGTTTCGATGCATACAGACAAAACGTACTAAAGATGCCTTGAGAACATACATAAACGTAGTAATAAGGGCTGTCAAACGATGAAAATTTTTAATCGAGTTAATTACAGCTTAAAATTAATCGTAATTAATCACAATTCAAACCATCTATAAAATATGCCATATTTTTCTGTAAATTATTGTTGGAATGGAAAGATAAGACACAAGACGGATATATACATTCAACATACGGTACATAAGTACTGTATTTGTTTATGATAACAATAAATCAACAAGATGGCATTAACATTGTTAACATTCTGTTAAAGCGATCATGGATAGAAAGACTTGTAGTTCTTGAAATATAAATTTGAGTATAAGTTATAGTAATTTCATATTAAAACCCCTCTTAATGTTTTCGTTTTAATAAAATTTGTAAAATTTTCAATCAAAAAATAAACTAGTAGCCCGCCATTGTTGATGTCAATAATTTCACAATGCTCATAAAATCAGTCGCCCCCAAGCGCCAGCAGAGGGTGAAAAAACACCAAAAAACACAAGTAACAAGTGGACATGACACTGTGCTGTCATTTTAATCTGTTTGAGCGGGGCATGTGCATTAATTGCATCAAATATTTTAACGTGATTAATTAAAAAAAATAATGACCGCCTGTTAACGCGATAATTTTGACAGCCCTCGTAGTAATATCAAATAAGAGTGGTTTAAATACGCTACCTGACTAATGTGGTCAAAAGATCAACAATCTGCTTTACAGGTACCACAAGAAAACACAATGCTTAAAAGTATGAGAGGGAAACACACGCAAAAAGTACTCTGAGGCAAAGAAAAGGTAACGTAAGACTCAATAAAAACACAAATAGTCAGTACTCACCGCTTTCAACTGATGAGCGCATGTGTTGGACGACTCGCTGCGTAGAAGGAATTGCAGTAAACCGGTAGTGTTCGTCAACAGTGACAAACTACGTCATCACCCCGAGCGTCCATTACGCGCATAAAACATGGCGCCCTCCGTAAGTCAAAACATGTACTAAATATTATAGATATTTTAATCAATGGCAATATTTAATGTGTTTCTAATAAGATTTTAGTAAAAGAGAACAATTGTGGCTTATTAGAGCCTACAAGTCTTTCAGTCCGAGGTTCCCTTTAAATGGTCTTACATTTTGGGGTACTACTGCCCCCTGTTGCTTAGGCATGATATTGACATCTTGAGAAAGTGTTTTTTGTATTTTTTGTATCACGTGCTGTGTAAAAAAAAAAAAAAAAATCTAAAGAAACAAAAAATACCTGTGTGTGTAGCCCTAATGTCTGTATTCATAACAGCCTCAAGTGTGCCTGGGAACTTTCACCCGTAAGAGTCTGCTCTCAACACAGAATTTTCTTGATGAGAGTCTCAAATATGTTGTATAAAGTGGAAAAAAATAATGTAATTTTAGTTCAGTCATGATGCTCATATAATGACTGACTAAAATGTGTTTACAAGATCATTAAAGAAAGATAACTTGTCTTTTCCTGATGGTAATTGTTGAATACGTTCTTCAAAATATCAAAACTATTTTTAGTTGAAGTTAATAAATTACATAATTTATACTTTTTTATTATATGCGCGTTCAAACAGGTCTGCTTCTTTCCATCGCACGTAAGTTCAAAAGACCTTGATTCGAGACTCAGCCATGAACTTTGACCACAAACGTTTCCAAGCACTGTACTAATGCCCTGAGAATGTGTCAGCTTACTGATGGCGCTTGCATTGATGCGCGAAACTACTCTTTGCGGGGAAAGTCTTTCGTCTATTTCACACCACAACAAATCGACACTCACTTTTCTGTTGATTAACTTTTTCAGTGCCATTGAAGATGATAGACATCCAATCGCGTGTAAATTTTAATTAATTTATTACTAGTAGACATCCAATCCACTTGAACTGGGAAGTCTGTTGAACATTCGTTCATTTGCTGTCAGCCTTCCAGTCTATCACTGTCAATGGCAGCCAATGAGTCGTGCTTCAATATACAGTGGGGCAAATAAGTATTTAGTCAACCACTAATTGTGCAAATCTCCCACTTGAAAATATTAGCGAGGCCTGTAAATGTCAACATGGGTAAACCTCAACCATGAAAGACAGAATGTGAAAAACATAAAAAACAGAAAATCACTGTTTGATTTTTAAAGGATTTATTTGCAAATCATGGTGGGAAAAAAAGTATTTGGTCAATACCAAAAGTTCATCTCAATACTTTGTTATATACCCTTTGTTGGCAATAACAGAGGCCAAACGTTTTCTGTAACTCTTCACAAGCTTTTCACACACTGACGCTGGTATTTTGGCCCGTTCGTCCATGCAGATCTCCTCTAGAGCAGTGATGTTTTGGGGCTTTCGTTGGGCAACACGGACTTTCAACTCCCTCCACAGATTTTCTATGGGGCTGAGATCTGGAGACTGGCTAGGCCCCTCCAGGACATTGAACGCTTCTTTCGAAGCCACTCCTTTGTTGCCCTGGCTGTGTGTTTGGGATCATTGTCATGCTGAAAGACCCAGCCAGGTCTCATCTTCAATGCCCTTGCTGATGGAAGGAGATTTTCACTCAAAATCTCTCGATACATGGCCCCATTCATTCTTTCCTTTACACAGATCAGTCGTCCTGGTCCCTTTGCAGAAAAACAGCCCCAAAGCATGATGTTTCCACCCCCATGCTTCACAGTGGGTATGGTGTTCTTCGGATGCAATTCAGTATTCTTTCTCCTCCAAACATGAGAACCTGTGTTTCTACCAAACAGTTCTATTTTGGTTTCATCTGACCATAACACATTCTCCCAGTCCTCTTCTGGATCATCCAAATGCTCTCTAGCGAACCGCAGATGGGCCTGGACGTGTACTTTCTTCAGCAGGGGGACACGTCTGGCAGTGCAGGATTTGAGTCCTTGGTGGCGCATTGTGTTACTGATGGTAGCCTTTGTTACTGTGGTCCCAGCTCTCTGAAGGTCATTCACTATGTCCCCCCGTGTGGTTCTGGGATTTTTGCTCACTGTTCTTGTTATCATTTTGACGCCACAGGGTGAGATCTTGCATGGCTCCACAGATCGAGGGAGATTATCATTGGTTTTATATGTCTTCCATTTTCTAATAATTGCTCCCACAGTTGATTTCTTTACTCCAAGTGTTTTACCTATTGCAGATTCAGTCTTCCCAGCCTGGTGCAGGAGTACAATTTTGTCTCTTGTGTCCTTCGACAGCTCTTTGGTCTTGGCCATAGAAGAGTTTGGAGTGTGACTGACTGAAGTTGTGGACAGGTGTCTTTTATGATAATGAGTTAAAACAGGTGCCATTAATACAGGTAACGAGTGGAGCCTCCTTAGACCTCGTTAGAAGAAGTTAGACCTCTTTGGCAGCCAGAAATCGTGCTTGTTTGTGGATGACCAAATACTTATTTTCCATTCAAAGTATGAAATAAATTCTTTAAAAATCAAACAATGTGATTATCTGTTTTTTTTTTCACATTCTGTGTCTCATGGTTGAGGTTTACCCATGTTGACAATTACAGGCTTGTCTAATCTTTTCAAGTAGGAGAACTTGCACAATTGGTGGTTGACTGAATACTTATTTGCCCCACTGTAGTTTCTGACTGAGTGTTAGCTTTTAAAAATATTTGGTTTTATCAGTCCACAAAAGTTGAATGGTTTGTGTCATGTGTGGAGGAAAAATGGAACAGCTCACCAACATCAACACCTCATCCCCACCGTGAAGCATGGTGGAGGTACCATCATGATTTGGGGCTGTTTTGCTGTCTCAAGGCCTGGACAACTTGCAATCATTAACTCATTTGTTCCCAAAAATGTATAAATATGTTCTATTTTTCATTGTTTCAATGTCCCAAAGACGTATTTATACGTCTTTTAAGGTTTTTTTCACAAGAGACATCTCTAGGGTCTGATGCGACTTAGCTCCAAAGCACAATGCTGAAAATCCACTTTAAAGCAATAAAACTGGCCACTGGAGAGCAGTAGCGCATTTGGTAAGACCCGCAACCCGATTCAACGGAACGAACGGCCGGGGCGCAGGCGGAAGACAACCGAATGGACGTCCAGGACGCCAGGCGCGGGAAGTCCGAGCAGGACGACCGGGAGGACGTCCGGGACGCCAGGCAATTAACGACCAAGTATGACAACCAGGAGGACGTCCAGGATGTCAGGCGGACGACCAAGCAGAACAACCGGGAGGATGCCAGGCGCTGGACGACCGAGCAGAACGACCGGGACCACCAGTGCAGCGGACGATACCGTTGAGTCTGTGCCACTCGCGTCCCCCGCAAACCTCCAGTGTCCTGCAACTCAGCCAGAAACGCACACGGCCAAACCAGTTCCTCCCCAGGAACACAACATGCCCTACACAAGTTTCCCAGGCGAACTCCGCCACGAGGCAGTGGTCACCACAAAAGAAAGACTCCAAAAAATCCATCGTGATGAGACATTACAGGCGGTGACGAGGGAAAAGCCCACCCTGTCCGCCGAGACAGCCGCGGCGGCCACAACAGCACCATCTCCTAGCCCAACAGTCCAGCTATGTGCAAATAAATTGTTACTTTACTATCAAAAGCTCTATTTGTCTTGTTGTTTATGTTCTTTTGTAGAAGGAAAACATTATTCAGATGTTTGGGATGTAAAAAAATAGCTGTGTCAGTTATATTTGAAATGTATGTTTTTAGAAAAAGCTCAATTTCTCTGTTTTTTCATCAGAAATTGGAAAATTGTTCAAACTAAGCTATTTGCTGATTTCTAAAGAATGGAAAAAGATAACTTTTTTTCCTGCTGAAAGAAGAGAGTCTAATCTTTCTTTTGGTTGGTTCCATGTTTCTATAGCAATAGAACAGAATTTTCTGTGGGCCTTGCAAAATCAGTCGAAATCCAGTAAAACGGCCGGGAGCAAAGGGGGTTGAAATGGTGAAAATGGCTGGGAGTGAATGAGTTAATGGAAGAATGAATTCAAAAGTTCATCAGGATGTTTATTTTGGGGTGGTTTTAGTTCAAGCAGACACTGTTTTTTTCATCTGTGTGGTTTTGACAAAGATCAGATCCCATTTTATGGTGTTTTTATTCAGGAATGTGAGAAATTCCAAAAGGTTCAGATAAATTTTCATACCACTGTAATTAAAGTACAAAGTACTTGCTTTAAAATTTACTGTACAAGTAAAAAGTAAAATAATTTTCTCCTGATGCAAAATGTAATATATGCATTATGAAGTCTATGGTATATACTGTATACATACATACAGAGAGCTGAGTCAATATTCAATCAGAATCAGAAAATGTACTGCTCACTTTTATTTAAACTTTGCAGAATGGAAAAGAACAAGCAATAAAATTGACTGCCCTGTAAACAGAAGCTTAACAAGCTCAAAAACTCAAAATTTAGCTTTATAGCGGATTTCAAGCAACTGTCAGGACAGGTGCATAATGCCACCTACTGTCCAAGAGTGAGGTGGTTTTTACTGGTCAATAGTTGTGCGGATTTGCGTTATAATACACGGGCGCTTTCATTTCCAATGCAAAAACTCCAACACACACTGTAGGTGAAATAGAACGCTATCTTTGTAGTAGCCTAGTAATAGTACATAAAATATCCAGCATGCGTGTGTACAGCGATTATGCACGACTTGTATGGAGAAAAAGCGCGAGCATGACAAATTTGGACAGAAACGGTTGTTTTTGGATGGGAAAAACAAAATAAGATCCTCAGCACCTGCCGCTGTAAGTCACTTCCAGCGCCCCGGTGAACTTTGCCAATCTGCGCAATCGAGGGTTTTAGACCTGGTAAATTGTCAACGAAATGCTAACTGCTCCAACATGAAAGTTACAAATTGCAATGAAAAGACTGACTTCTCAGTGACCCACAGTCGGTGCTTCGTTGGCATGGCAACAAGCCTCAGTACACGTGCTGATCTAGCCAAAATGTTCTAGTTTGAAAAACATACCCAGTAAAAAGTCCAGATTTGTCATACATTCAATATTTACCTGATTTTTTTCCCTTAGTACTTTTACAGTAAATGTGCGGAATTGCATGAGACCCCCCTTTTATCAGAGCCCAACTTTTTCCGTAAATCGAATCCATCTTGAGCCGACAGTGAGGCAGCAGCCACGCACTCTTTAGATTCCAATGCGACATTCCTCACCCAGGCCACAGTCCTCGCCCTTTCGACCTTCACGTCAAGTCAAAAGATGAATGCGAGAAGGCATAAGGTGAAGGTCAATGGCAAAGCAAGCAGAAAACATGGATGTGGTAAAAAAAAGAGACGCGTCATGTGTGACATTGATAAATAAAGGTGAGCTACTCTCAAAAGTTGGCCTCTCTAATCTCAATCTAATGAAACCTGGCATTGGCGCACATTGGCTTGCATCTCTACTTTTTTCTGTTTTGTGTTACTTCTGCCTGTGCGAGACACGAGGAGCCAAAAGATGTTTGTATTGGAAAGATCTCATTGCTGATTGGGACATGACAACTCTCTACTATCATCACAAATTGGACTTATGATTTTATGCAATTTGGACATTGTACAAGCTTCCGAGGAAGGTATATGCTTTGGTGGTGATTAGATTTTGGTTTGTTTTGGCCTTGGCAGAAGTCACCATGTGTGTGCGTCACATTTAGGACTTCCACGGGAGTCCAAGTGAGCCAACCTATAAGTCGGAGTGGTCCACAAGGGTGGCTCTATCTGAAGCCATGCGGGCATGGATGCTACTTTTGCTGACCTTCGTAAGTCCTCTAAATTACTTCTATATATCACAAAATATGGTGTGTGTGTGTGTGTATATATATATATATATATATATATATTTGTTTGCTTTAGTCGGAAAATGCTGTTTTAAACGTTTTCCCTCAAGTATTATTTGGTAGTTGTCAGTGTTTCCGTGTTTTTTGAGGAAAAATAACTGTTAATATGGATAAAAATTGACTTAGTTGAAGATTGAAATTTTACAATTTTATAATTAAATATAACTGGCCAACATTTACATTTCATTTTTTGTTGCAGCAGGTTTTTCTATTTTTTATTTTTGTAACTGATTCTTTACAAATTTTGGTCGCTAATTTCACATCTGCAATCTTTTTTTTTTTTTTTAATGCTTTTGTTTTCATGCCAATTTTTGAAATTCTCGGTAACTTATATCGATTCTTCTTACACTTTCACGCAATACCAGTTGAACTTTTCAGGCCTTTGCATAGCTATATACAATACTTTTTTTTTTTTTATCGTATTCCAAATTAGCGTGTCACAGTTGACTGATTTTCACATATTGGCAGCACTTTGGCAGCGGTGCAGTACAGCGCATGTCACAGTTTCCCTTTACAGGAAAAAAAAATAAGGTCAGATTTGGATTCAGCACCTCAAAATTGCGTAGGTTGCATAAAAAGTTTTCATCAATACATTTTTTTTTTTTTTGCCAAGCAGTGTAATTATTATTCTTGAATTGGTATTTAGTTAATATTGTGATGTTGTTTGATATAGTGCCGAATAAACAACATTGAGTTATGTTTTGTAACTTTTTTTTTTTAATTTTTTTATATAAAATATTACATTTTTCAGTTTTTGAAGCAAATCATCTTAAATCTGCATGTTCTGGATTTTTTTTTTTTTTTTTTTTTTTTTACATATGGAGGTACTTCACAACATTATATTTGCTATTATTTCTTTTCAAACCAGTTTTGATATTATATTGAGTGCTGTTATGTAACGTCCTGCAACCTTGATGAGTGCAAACTGCTTTTGAGATAATTTGTGGAGAAATGTCTTTAAAAAATAAAATAAAATAAAAAAACTTCACAAAAATATTGAGCGATAAAAGCCAAATTGGGGACTTTTAGTAAGACTACATAATAGAGCAATATAGACAATTTCCAAGGTTACTGTTGGTCATACACTAAGATGGTTTAAAATCATGCATGGAACGGAATATTCCCCTGCTTAAACCAGCACATATCCTTTTAAGTTTGCCGATGACTAATTTGGTTGATCCAGAATCAGGGTAAAAAGTCATGTGGTCATATGAGATTACTTTTTGGTCTTAATTCTATTCATAATTTTTGGAGGAAGAAGAATGATGAGTACCATCCCTACTGTGAAGCATGGAGTTGGTAGCATCTTGCTTTGGGTTTTTTTTTCTGCACATAGGACTGGAGAACTGCACTGTACTAAGGTGTTATGATCGTGGGCAGACAACCCTAAAGCAGACAGGTGAGATGGCGTGGTTAGGAAGTTTATTTAATACAGAGCCGTGTGGTTCTTTGGTGTAGCGAGCCTGGGCGAAGGTAACAAGGGACGTGAGGTGTTGGCAAGATCCTAGGGCAAAGCAAGAAAGGTCGATGATCAGATAAGGTCACTCAGAAATATTCAAAATGCGAGAACTATTCTAATGCTGCATTCCAGAGAAGTGGGAAGTCGGATTTATCCCACTCGGATGGTACGAGTTCCGACCTCAAAGCGTTCCAAGCAAATGTAAACAACAAAGATGGCTGATCGCGACGAGTTGTTTTTTATTTTGGCCATCCAAAGACATTTTGACACCCAGCGAACCTGCCTTCCTATAAGCGATCAAATAGTAGGGGAAAAACGACGGCTGCGTTATAGCCCACAGTGTAAACTGCCTTTTTTTAGTTACATCCTTTGCTGATCGTCAATATAAAAACATAGCACAACAAAGATAATTCACTGTATGAGAAAAAAATACATGGCGTCTCAAATAAACTTGATTTACTTCATTATTGTTTTATCATTCAATACATTTTCATGAGCGCCATTTTGTCCAGTGACGTCAGATTGAAACAACTTGGAAGTCGGGGTAGTTATTTTTTTCTCTGACTTTGCGACTTGGACCTCCCAGTTCGAGTGGCGTTCCAATCGGAGGTCAGAAAAGTCCGACATCCCACTTTTCTGGAACGCAGCATAACTGTGCACTGAAAGACCTAGCCAGTCTTCAGACCCAAACCTTATAGAAAATCTTTGGCGGATGCTCAAACCCCGCGTTTCTCTCTGACAGCCCAGAAACCTGATTGATCTACAGTAGAGAAGATCTGAGTGGAGCAGTGGTGCAAAATCCATGCCAAAGTCGGTGCAAACCTGGGGAAAACTTACAGGAAACGTTTGACCTCTGTAATTGTATTCAAAGGCTACTTTGCCAAATATTAACATTGATTTTCTCAGTTGTTCAAATACTTACTGTATTTGCAGCAGTATAATACAAATACATTGTTTTAAAAAAATCATACACTGTGATTTCTGGATTTTTTTTTTTTTTTGACTCTCTCACTTTCAAACCCGCCCATAATTTCTAAATGGGAGAACTTGAAAAATCGCAGGGTGTTCAAATAGGTATTTTGCTCACTGTTTGTATATGGCGGAAAACACTCAGGCGACTTGAAGTTCCGCTCTGAGACCCCCAATTTGGCCAAATTTCAAAATTGTCCGATATGCATGTGAGATACATCATTGGAAAGCTTAAAATCTCAATTTTCTGGGGGAAGAAACATTTTGAACAGGAGGGCATTTTTGAAAAAAAAAAATCATTTTTAAACAGCAAAACCCTATTTGGAGGTGAGCGCACGCGAGAGCAGAATTACAGACGCCATGACTTTAACGAGATATTATCGCGGACTTACCTTGTTTCTATTCAAAAACTCCATTTAGCATTTATCACCGAGTGTCGAGACACAGCTGTGATTGGCCACAGCTGGATTTTTGGGGGATTTTATGGGTGAAACATGGAAATAAAACAAGGGTCGCGATGCAGAAATCGCAGACATCAAGGAGTGGTCGAGATTTTCTTTTTCATATATTTACCCTTTTCAACATTTTGTTCAATTTTTCTTTGTTTGGATCGATTATTTATCATCTAACATATCGGAGAAAATGTGACAGTAACAAAAAAATTTAATTAAGCGATAGTTATGAGGTAGATATCAGTGACTTTTACAGACACCATTTTTTTCATTGTGACGCCGTTTGCTTAAAAGTTTAAAATATGAGTGAATAATTTTTTTAAAGTCGTTTTTTTTTTTTTTTACGAAATATTAGAGATCAATTAATGATTCTAAGCTAAAAATGACAGACATTTCGAATAATAAATACAATTACTTACCTTTTTATGGCTAGGTTGAAATAAAAGCGGTTGCGCGACGTCTGTAAACAGGGATTTTCAGGGTAAAACGAACAAATTAAAAATAGTTTGTGGGCTTATTGCGCCATGAATCTGCTATGGCAGCATATAGACATATTGTTCTATCAAACACAACAGTTCTTTTGGCTTAAAATACTGCAGTTTATTTTAAAGAGGGGTGCAAGAGCCGAAACTGCTTTTTCCGTCTTGTCTGTGTTTTCCGCCATATATATATTTATATATGTATATATATATATATATATATATAATATTACATCAGTTTTGTGTGTTTGAAGTGTTGAAGTGTTTGAACCATTGCAAAACAGCTTAAATCTGCATGTTCTGGATTTTCTTTTTTTTGTTGTTGTTTTTTTTTCACGTATGGAGGTACTTCACAACACTATATTTGCATCTTTTGAAACCATTTATATTGATATTATATTGAGTGAGCTGTTATGTAACGTTTTACAACCTTGATGAGTGCAAACTGCTTTTAGATAATTTGTGAAATATGTCTTTAAAAAAAAAACACACACATTACAAAAATGTTAAGCGATGATAGCCAAATTGGGGACTTTTAGGAAGAGTTCATAATAGAGCAGTACAGACCATTTCTAAGGTTACTGTTGGTAATACACTAAGACGTTGTGGTTTAAAATCATCCATGGAATGGGAGGTTCCCCTTTTTAAACCAGCACACCGCTCGTTTTAAGTTTGCCAATGACCATTTGGATGATCCAGAGGAGTCATCCGAAAAAGACATGTGGTCATATGAAGATTAAAATGGAACTTTTTGGTCTTAATTCCATTCATAGTGTTTGGAGGAAGAAGAATGATGAGTACCATCCCAAGAACACCATCCCTACTGTGAAGCATGGGAGTGTTAGCATCTTGCTTTGGGGGTGTTTTTCTGCACATGGTACTGGACGACTGCAATGTAATAAGTCCATGTATTGTGAGATTTAGAGAATGACCTCCTTCCCTCTGCTAGAGCATTGAAAATGGGTCGTGACTGGGTCTTCCAACATCACAATGGTCCAAAGCAGACAGTCAGAATTACCAAAGAATGGCTTCATAAAAAGCATATCAAGGTTCTGGAGGGGCATAGCAAGTCTTCAGACCAAAACCTAATAGAAAATCTTTGGAGGATGCTCAAACACTGTGTTTCTCTGTGACAGCCCATAAACCTGATTGATTTAGAGAAGATCTGTGTGGAGCAGTGGTGCAAAATCTCCGCTGAAGTCTATGTACACCTGGTGAAAAGTTACAGGAAACGTTTGACCTCTGTAATTGTATTCAAAGGCTACTTTACCAAATATTAAAATTGATTTTATCAGGTGTTTAAATAATTACTGTATTTGCAGCAATATAATACAAATAAATTGCAGTTTGTTTTTTTTTTTTTAAATCATACAGGGCGATTTCGGGATTTTTTTTTTTTTTTTGACTGTCTCTCACTGTGGACATGCACCTACCATTAAAATTTCAAACCCGCTCATTATCTCTAAGAGGAAGAACTTTCAAAATCGCAGATACGCATTTTCCTCACTGTGTGCATGTATATTTATTTGGGCTGTCAAACGATTAAAATTTTTAATCGAGTTAATTACAGCTTAAAAATTAGTTAATCATAATTAATCGCAATTAATCGCAATTCAAACCATCTGTAAAATATGCCATATTTTTCTGTAAATTATTGTTGGAATGGAAAGATAAGACACAAGATGGATATATACATTCAACATACGGTACATAAGGACTATTTGTTTATTATAACAAATCAACAAGATGGCATTAACATTATTAACATTCTGTTAAAGCGATCCATGGATAGAAAGACTTGTAGTTCTTAAAAGATAAATGTTAGTATAGGTTATAGAAATTTTATATTAAAACCCCTCTTAATGTTTTTGTTTTAATAAAATTTGTAAAATTTTCAATCAAAAAATAAACTAGTAGCCCGCCACTGTTGATGTCAATAATTACTTACACAATGCTCATGGGTGCTGAAGCCTATATCAGTGGCACCCAAGCGTCAGCAGAGGGCAGCAAAACTCCATAAAACACAATTAACAAGTGGGCATTTCACTGTACTGTCATTTAAATCTGTCTGAGCGGGGCATGTGCATCAATTGCGTCAAATATTTTAACGTGATTCAAAAAATTAATTACTGCCCGTTAACGCGATAATTTGATAGCCCTAATATTTATAAACTTGTAATGTATGCAACAGTTGTCACCAGTTATCAAGTTTAATCTTCATGACAGTACAGTACAATGAATCTTTACACACACACCTAATCAAATGTCAAATTATTGATTTTTAAAAAGATTACACCAACTCACTTTTTCTCAATTTTTACAACAACCGCATTTGTAATAAAGTGCTGTACTGAAAACGTCAGACCAATATAGCGTAATTTAATTGCTGAAAGTCTTATTTCTTAACTGATGTCTGAGTGTACCATGCTGTTTATCCGTGACATGTTAGTGCGGAGGGACATGACTTCATAGTATTAATCCAGACATGTCTGCAAGTGTTTGAGATGGCTGAGGTCCTGTTCGTCTCTCTGTCTGCAAAGAGTTTATACGTCAAGTTAAACATGGGGGGGGGATCAAGTTTATTTTGGACTGCAATGGATCTCATATGTCTATGCAAGCCAATCATTTGCTTGTTTTTCCCAAGGTCATTGAAAAATCTCTTGAGGTGACTCACTCAATTTCCCAAACGTTTATACTTTGTTGTACTCTTTGTGTAATGTGCAAGTGGTTTTTAGGCGTTTTATGAATAAATTGTTTTGATGCTCCAACTTTTGCAGGAGGTTGGCATTTTCGCTGAAGTAACAAGTCCATCATCCAATACGTTGCAGCAATCATCTGGGCCTCCAAATTCTGAAGGCATGAGGACACAGGCTAAACCCACAGAGATGTTTCTGGGAAGTATCAAAGCGGAACTTTTGAGTGAGGAGCAAAAGCATATTAATAAGGGATCATCAACTCTTTCACTCAATCAGGATTTAACTCAAGCAAATTTTCCATCTGTCACAATTGAGAAGGAAAAAGAAACAGTTATCTTAAACCCTCACATTCAGTTTGAGGGGCCTACAGCTCCAGGTCTCAGATCGGAATGGACGAGTTCAGAGAGCTCTGAGAAAGTCAGAGATACAACTATGAACGGTGGTAATGTAGTTACAAGTAGCAATTTATTAGCTGAAGATGGAGACTCGGCACCTCAGACAGAGGAAGCGTCAGGCTTTGCTGTTCCAAAAGCAGCAAGTAGGCAAAATGGAGATGCAGAATCTGAGGAAACGTCACAAGAGCTTCCTGAAAGGGACAGAGATGAAGATGGGAAAGACTTGAGTAACAGTCACCTCCTTAAGGTTTATGATCCACCATCAACTGAAACTACCCCTACGTCCCGCCCTGGGGAATCCATCCAATCACAAGAATCTCCATTGAATGCTCCTACAACAACAAACCAGCGACGCACACCTGAGGGACTACGATTGAGGCCTGGGCCTCAAGGTCAAATGGTAATTATGTTTTATTGTTTTGTTATACTGCTCCGTTTTTTTTTTTTTTGTGAAAGTGCTTTTTGAAAGGGACTTCTATATTTTCAAGAAAGGTGGTAAATGGCTCCCTCAAGTGGCTAAATACTGGTATTTTCATTTTGGAAATGGAGTAGAACAGGGGTGTCCAAACTTTTTGCAAAGGGGGCCAGATTTGGTGCGGTAAAAATGTGGGAGGCCGATCCTGGCTGACGTCCTTTACATAGAACAATATATTTAAGCAAATTTTAGCAAGCCATTCTGTGTCACATTTGCTTTATTATTGTTTTTAATTAATAATTTCAACAATTTCGCAACTAACCTTTGTGGCGTTCTCTTTTGACTCTCGGGCTCTTGCGAAATACTGCTGCTGTGAAATTTAACTAGCTTCAAGTTGCTTCAATTTCTTCAATTTCTCGCTGCATATCTTCCCTGTAATCTTGTCTAGGGCTGCAGCTATCGAATATTTTAGTAGTCGATTAATCAATGGTCTACTTAGATTGAATAATCGAGTAATCGGATAAAGAACATGACAAAATAAAATACCTGAGCTGAGCCTCAAACGGTATATATTTTTTAAAATGAGGATCAATGTACAACAAAAGAACAACTGGCTAACTCACATAGAAAATGTTTTTTTTTTACAATGCTCTTAACAAATGGCTCAGACACAAATTCCCACAAAAAACGGCTAAATATACCTATAAACTAAATTAAGAATGCATTAAAAAACATTAGCTCAAACAAAAACTTGGTCTTAACAGGGAGCAGTTGGATTCAGCCATGTAAAAAGAGGCAGACCAGAGGGCAGTGTATCCACCCTCATCAATAAAACTAATTGCAAACACTTTCAAAATAATCCATTGAAACGGCACTTTAATTGAACGAATACTCGAAGCAACAAAATTTAATTAGAATATTTTTTTTGTAATCGAATACTCGAGTTAATCGATTAATCGTTGCAGCATTAATCTTGTCGTACATGTCTTGTCTGGTTTGGTAATATCGCCTCACATTGAACTCTTTAAAAACAGTGACTGTCTCTGCAAATGAGGCAGACACAGTTGTTGTGTATTTCAGTGAAGAAATAGTCAAATTTCTACCTAGAAGCGTCCGCCGTCGCAGTCAACTGTATTTTTTTGTTGTTGTTGTTGTTGCCATTTTAGAAAAATGGAAGGGTCACACGGGGTAATGTTGCTTAGAGTGCTGTTGCCTTTTAGTGGGTAAATGAGGAGCAGCATTTAGTGTGTAAGCTACTTCATATGCTGGTAGCAGTACTGCTGACCAATTTATTAAATCTGTGTGCGGGCCAGACGTTATTAATTTTATGACAGAGGCTGGGGGCCAGATGAAATTTGACCACGGGCCGCATTTGGCCCCCGGGCCGGACTTTGTCTGGAGTAGAAGGTGCCTAGGTCTTTACAGTTAACTCATTCACTACCATTGACTGCAATTTATGTCCAATCCATGGAAACATTTGAACAGTTTAACTTATTTGCTTCACTGGTGTCTGAGGGGAATGCAGCAAATATTGCTTTGTTTTGAGACGATATTACAGTGCTATTATCATGTAATTACTATGTAAAATATTAAATGATTAGCGGCATGGAAAATGAATGAATGAATGGATTGGGCTAAAGGCAGTTGTAGGAATGAGTGAACTCATTCACTTCCTTAGACAGCAACAGGCATCCAATCCATTTGGACTGAGAGGGCTTGCGGCGAAATGGATTGGCTGTTTATCGCCAGGAATGGCAGCCAGTGAGTTAGACTGCGTGATTACTATCACTGAACAGCATGAATATACATAATATTTTATACAGTACTTCACATACTATAAATAAAATAGAAGTGAATGCTGTAAGATTGTTTTCTTTCAATTAATTATTCATTTGAATGAATATCTTTACTGTTGTTGGATAAAATAATGAAATTGTCACAGATCGCGGGCAGGCAGGTGGTGTGGACCCAAATGCAGGGAAACAAAAATGCAGCAAGGCAGGTGGCGGTGAACTCAAAAAAACGTTTTAATAATTACTAACAAAAACACAAAGTACAACCAAAAGGACTGGGGATCAAAAAGGCAATGTTCAAACAAAACTTACTGAATCGGAGGGACTGGTACACGAGTGCTTGGACAGGACTTAAAATTGACATTGACAATGATGCAACAAGGAGTGAAAAGAAACTGGGAGCTTATACACACACATGAAGACAAGTGGTAACGAGACGACGAGGAACAGCTGGGTGACACTGGAGGATGTAGATTGGAGGATACACTAGGAGCAGGTACAACAGGTGAAATCAAATCAATCAAATTTCTTCTTATTGTACTTGTATTGCAATTGATCGTTGATGTATTTGTATAATCTCACTTATATTTACTATAATAACAATAACACTTCAGTATTACTAAATTTTGTTCGGGGTGATGAATAAACACATTTATGGTAGGGTCTGAACTAACCTCTTATAGTCAGAGGCGTAGCAAGGGTCCCCGGGGACCCCAGGCAACAAACATGGGGCCCTTTGAGCGTGTGCAGGTAAGGGGGGACAGTTGGATTTGGAGCAATTTGCTCCAACTTACTTGCACATGTGTATGTTTAAAGGCTTTACACATACCGTATTCTACTGACTAGCTGGTAAGTTGTATCGCTTTTACTTAGTAAGGATAACATTCTGGCACAGAAGTGAATCATGTAACATCTTATCAGTTTGGGTGATCAGTGTGTATGTTGATTCTAAACACTGATTTTATGTTCTAGGTAACATCTTTATGTATGAAGAAACGCTGGCATGCTGCAATGCTGTTAGCAAACGCTAACAAGCTAGTTACAACAAGTCAAGGCAGTTAATTGGTTAAGGACATAAAAATACTACTACTCTGCAGTGCTTCTACTACATAAGGACATAAAACTACAGTAACATAGTACATTCACCGCTGTCTTGCTTCCTTTTCTCCTCCTCTGCTTTTTCTTTTTTCGCTTCCAGAAGGATAACTTCTCTTCATTTTGCCAATTAAAAAAAGACCAGATCGCCGCCCACTCTCACACGGAGTCACGTGACACGTATACATACTCGCGCAGTATAATGAACACAAAGGTGGGGGGGTGCGAGTGCGTGCTGCGTGCACGTGCGGTCATCCTGGCCATAAAAGTGGCGAAAACTAAGCACTTTACACTGACTCATATGGATGCACTTACATTCGTACATGGACTCACACATCAGGTGGCTGTTCTCTACTCGAAATGTGGACTTTACCCCTATTCTCGCTCCCAGAATACGCAGCGCTTGTGACGTATGACAATAACAGGACTGGTTGCTATGGGAACGTACAAATACCCAAGGAACCTTGCTAAAAGGAGTATTAAAATTGCTAATAAAATCGTTTAGGGTCATTTTAGATGCAAATGTTATATTTTTCTTAGAGAGTATTCGACTAGGAATACGGTAGACTCATTAATAGACTTTCTTGGAAAAATCACCATTTATTGAAGTAGTCACATGAATAATGAGGTGGCCTGTGAAAATCAACATAAAACAACTCGGCAAGGACTTTCCAGAGAGTACTTGGTGAGTCACTCTTTAAACAATCATGTGGTGTTAATAGCTGATTGGACTTTCTTAAACATGTGTAATCTACATGAGATGGTTAATGCTGATTTGGGATTGATAACACAATCGTGAGATAATCTGCCAAATGATTCCATGGTATTGAAACACTCCCAACACTTGTCGCTGTGACAGTGCAGTAAAGCTGTGTGTGCTAAATCTGTTGGCCCTCTGGGGGGCCCTGCTGGCTGGGGGCTCAGGCAATTGCCTGCGTATGCCTAATGGGACGCTACGCCTCTGCTTATAGTCTCTAATCAACTATATCTGTGTTTAAGTGTAGAGTAGAAGTTTTCCAACAGCTAGAAATATTGAAGAATAGGCAAGGCAAATTTATTTATATAGCACAATTCAACACAAGGTAATTCAAAGTGCTTTACATCACATGAAGATCATAAAAATCACATTTAAATCAATACAACGTAAAAACCAAGACAAAAGATCGCATTTAATCACAAATAGAATAAAAATAAATAAAAATAAAACAAAAATATAACAAAAACTACTACTACTAATAAGAATTGAAATCAGCAATGGAGATAAGCACAAGAGGAATAGAAAGCAGGTAGATTGAAATATATAGCCAGTTATGGATATGCAGTGCTAAACAAAAGCGTTTTTAGCCCTGATTTAAAAGAGCTAACAGTTTGAGCATACTTCAGACATTCAGGTAACTTGTTCCAGAGGTGAGGAGCATAATAACTAAATGCTGCCTCACCCTGCTTGGTTCTTGTTCTTGGAATATGCAGAAGACCCGTTCCAGACGACCTTAGGGGTCTAGATGTCTCATAGGAATCTAACAAGTCAAGGATGTATTTTGGTCCAAGGCCATTAAGTGTTTTGTAGACGAGCAGTAGTATTTTATAGTCTATCCTTTGACTCACTGGAAGCCAGTGTAGCGATTTCAAACCCGGTGTAATGTGGTCCAGCTTCCTTGTATTTGTGAGGACTCTGGCTGCAGCATTCTGTACTAGCTGCAGCTTCCTGACTGATTTTTTTATCAAGACCCGTAAATATACCGTTGCGATAGTCCAATCTGCTGAAAATGAATGCATGCATAAGTTTTTCCATGTCTTGTTGAGTCAGAAGCCCCTTAATTCTGGTTATATTTTTTAGGTGGTAATAAGCTGATTTAGTGACGGACTTTAGATGGCTATCAAATTTTAGGTCTGAGTCAATAATTACGCCGAGGTTTCTGACTTGATTTGTAGCTGTAAGTGACATTATGCTAAGTTGCCTGCTTATCTTTGACCTTTCCTTTTTTGGCCCAAAAATGATCACCTCTGTCTTCTCCACATTTAACTGGAGAAAAATTCTGGCACATCCATTCATTGATTTGATGAATGCATTTACTCAGGGAGACTAAGGGACTATAATCATGTGGGGACACAGAAATGTACAGTTGTGTGTCATCTGCATAGGCGTGATAGGAGATGTCATACTGTTCCATTATCTGAGCTAACGGAAGCATATAGATGTTAAATAAGAGTGGTCCAAGAATTGACCCTTGAGGGACTCCACACATGAATTTGGTTCGTTCTGACTGATAGTTTCAGACTGACACAAAGACACCCCTATCATGTAAATAGGATGTGAACCACTGAAGAATAGTGTCAGTAAGCCCTACCCCCTGTTCCAATCTGCTGAGAAGTATGTTGTGATCAACCGTGTCGAATGCGGCGCTGAGATCCAATAGTAACAGAACAGATGATTTGCCTGCATCGGCATTCCGACAAATATCATTTAGGACTTTGATAAGCACGGTCTCGGTGCTGTGTTGTGGCCGAAATCCAGACTGAAATGAGTTAAAAAGATTGTTTTTTACCATAAAAGTCTGGATCTGTTCGAACACAACCCTTTCGATAATTTTCACCAGGAATGTCAGATTTGATATTGGCCTGTAATTGCTAATGGTTGAGGCATCCAGATGAGGTTTTTTTAGGAGAGGTTTTATTACTGCAGTTTTTAAAGTCTGTGGAAACTCTCCTGTTTGGAGAGAAGTATTTATAATCTAAAGTATGTCTGGGGCTATGGAATGAAAAACAGTTTTGAAAAAGTTTAAAGGAAGGATGTCAAGGCAGCATGTTGTGGGCTTTTTTACACAATTTGTGTTAAAGTGGCATAGTCCAAGAGGCTAAACTGTCTAAGATTGACGTGGGGGACATTTTGGGAGGCATTTAGTGTAGCAGTTGTTAATCTGGAGTTGCACACAGTCTGTCTAATCTTTAGTACTTTGTGTGTAAAGAATGCTGCGAAATCATTACAGGACACCTCAGACGCAAATTCCTGAGGTATTGATGCTTGTGGGTTTGTCAGTTTGTCAACAACAGAAAATAGTGTTCGAGTATTGTTGGTGTTTCTACTAATGATCTCTGAAAGATATGACTGTCTAGCATTTTTCAGTTCCTGGTTGTATTTGCGAAGACTCTCTTTGTAGATATCATAAAAAACTGGGAGTTTGTTTTTTCGCCATCTGTGTTCTGCTCGTCTACAAACTTGCTTTTGTTTTAAAGCTAGTATGGCATTTCTCCAGAGTGACCTTCTTTCTTGACAAAGTTTTTGTCTTAACCGGGGCAATAGTGTCAATTACAGTCATCACACTGGAACTGAAACTATTTACAAGTTCTTCCACTGGAGCTGTTGTAGGGGTTAATGGTGAGGCATAGGCCTGTGTAAATAACGCACAAGTGTTATCACTTATGTAACGCTTCCTAATCACCTCTGTTTCCCTTTTCAGAGGATGGACAGGGGTGGTCATTTTAAACATAATGCAGTAGTGGTCAGACAGAGCAACATCATTCACTGTGACCTCAGAGATGTTAAGACCTTTGGATATTATTAAGTCCAGTATGTGCCCTCTGTTATGTGTTGGAACTGTGACATGCTGAGATAAACCAAATGTATCCAAAATATTTAAAAGCTCTCTAGCACATCCTTCTTCAGGATTATCAACATGAATGTTAAAGTCACCACTAAAACAACACAATCAAAGTCCATGCAGACAGAAGACAGTATTTTGGTAAACTCATCAAAAAACATTGTGTTATACTTTGGTGGTCTGTAAATTGTTACCAAGGCAGCTCTGCAAGGGCTTTTTAGCTGAATGACTATATATTCAAAGGAATCAAACTGACCACATGAAATATTCGTGCATTGAAAACTGTCCCTGATCAGACTGGCAACCTCACCTCCTTTCTTATGGGTTCTTGGCGCACTAAAGAAATTGAAGTTTGTGGGAGTTGCCTCAATCAGAACTGTAGAGTATGTTTGCTGATAAAATCATTAACTAAGTAAGATTTGCCAGCTAAAGATCTGATATTTAGCAGAGCCAATTGTAGATTCCAGACTGGATTCACTGGTGAGTTTTGGGAATGACATACTATGCTTAACAGGTTGGCAGAGTTGATTGAACGTTTTTTATTTCGCGCCAATCTAGCCCTTTTTTTTGTTGTTTATCACCACTGGGATTGTTGAGCATACAGACTGTACTCCATAGGGCCCCGGCTTTTGCTGGGACAGAAAAAAATAGAACATATATATATATATTTTTTTTTCATCTTAAAAATCAACAAATTTATCCCCTCGCAAAAATTGAATTAGAGGTGAAGCTTATATAGAGTAATTTTATTTTATTTTTTTTTTAATTTGAAAGAGATACATATAAGACATGTTTTTCCTTTTTTTCCCCCACTCGAAAAAAACTATTTTTATAAATGATTTTTAAGCACTGCAAATGTAATAATTATGATATAAATGTGATGTATAAAAAATAAAACAATGAAATTTACATGTATACATGCATGTGCCTTAACATTTTTAAATAAAACACTTTTTTTTTTTTTTTTTTTTTTTTTTTTTAATGAAAAAATCCGCAATGGACTGAGGGCACAAAGTTTGAAGCGTGAAGTAGCGAGGGATCATGTCCTGCGCATACAATGTTAAACTTGTAGCAAAAGTGACAATTATTACCTAATTTTTTCCAGGGCTTGCAGGGTCCACCAGGTCTACCGGGATTTCCAGGACCAAAAGGAGACAAAGTAGGTTTCATACCAGAACATGCCATGTCTTTATTTAGAACTATTTTTAACCATCGAAAGGCCAAAACGTTAAATAATTGACAGAAAATTCCCATTCTTTGAACATAGAGCAGGGGTGGGCAAACTATTGCACAAAGGCCAGAATGGGTGGGGAGTTTTTGTTGCAACCCTTCATTAGAATAAAACTAAATACAACACTTTCAAAACAACTCATTACAACGTCGCTCTAATCAAACGAATCTTAGAAGCAGTGTTATTTTATTCGAAGCTTTTTTTCCTAATCGAATTACTCGAGTTAATCGATTAATCGTTGCAGCACTAATTCTGTTGTTTTGACCAAAACATTTGACTGAAAACTGCTTTGACCAAGTGACAAATGTCGTGTTGCCAATTAAAAGTTCACAATGACATTGGAATGAAACAACAAGGCTTTGTTGGCCCTGGCGTCGGCATAAATGTACCAGTAAAAAAAATTAATATTTTCAGATGATGAATTCTTAGTTTTTCAATCACTTTCCATTCTGCTGTGTATAGTCCAGGGGGGTAAATGTAAGATTTTTAACATTCAGATGCCCGAGATCTGTTGATAATGGATTATGGATCTGTATGAGTGTTGATAATTGATTTATGAATACTCTTTGACAAGATTATATGACGGAGGACTAGGGCCAAATAAAGGAGAAGGGGAAAAAAAGGACTTCGAGATTACAGTTGTACTGGTACTACGAGAAAAAAAGTTGTATTATTACATAGGGTAAACCGCTACGCACTTTACGTACATGTACCTTAGCTGGGAGCTACGACAAGGCAGCAATATAAAGCCATCTATTGATTATATTTTGATGTAGATGAGCCAGAAGATAAAATATTTCCTTATTTATGAAGCACATTCTAAAATGTAGACTCAGGAGATGCACTATATCATTCTAATTCACTATTACGTCACATCGTAACGCTACTCCGCAGCTTGGAGCTGCGACTAAGTGTTGGTAGCCTATAAATCATTCTATTAATAATGATTTGATGTACAGTGGAGCAAATAAGTACAGTGCCCTCCATAATTATTGGCACCCCTGAAAAAGATGTGTTTTTT
This sequence comes from Corythoichthys intestinalis, assembly GCF_030265065.1. Lineage (NCBI taxonomy): Eukaryota > Metazoa > Chordata > Actinopteri > Syngnathiformes > Syngnathidae > Corythoichthys > Corythoichthys intestinalis. The sequence goes on from NC_080401.1 coordinate 36,668,798, forward strand.
AGCTTCTGATTTTTTTTTTAATCCAAATAATATGGGACCTTAATGAAAAAAAAACCTTCAATACAAGAAAATATATGAATATTCAATACAAAAATACACATGTGTGCTTTGGTTAGATGAGACCAAGATTGAGCTTTTTGGCAACAAACACTCTAAGTGGGTCTGGCGTGCCACGAAAGATGCGCATGCTGAAAAGCACCTCATACCCTCTGTGAAGTATGGGGGTGGGTCAGTGATGCTGTGGGGCTGTTTCGCTTCCAAAGGCCCTGGGAACCTTGTTAGGGTGCATGCATCATGAATGCTTTGAAATACCAGGACATTTTAAATCAAAATCAGTTGCCCACTGCCCGAAAGCTGAAGATGGGTCGTCACTGGGTCTTTCAGCAAGACAATGACCCCAAACATATGGCCAAATCTTCACAGAAATGGTTCACCAGACACAAAATCAAGCTCCTCCCATGGCCATCTCCGTCCCCAGACCTTGTTTTGATGGCAAAAGGGGGTTGTACAAAGTATTAACACCAGGGGTGCTAAGAATTGTGACACACATTATTTGATGTCAAATAATTTTTTCTTTACGTGGGATTTTTTCCCCACCGAATGAATGCACTTGTATTGAAGGTTGGATTTTTCTCTTTTTTTTCATTAAGATCCCATATTATTTGAATGCAAAAAATAATTATTAGAAGCTAAAAAACATGTCTTTTTCAGGGGTGCCAATAATTATGGAGGGCACTGTATTTAGTCAACCACTAAATGTGCAAGTTCTCCCACTTGAAAATATTAGAGAGGCCTGTAATTGTCAACATGGATAAACCTCAACCATGAGAGAGAATGGGAGGGGTGGGGGGGGCAGAAAATCACATTGTTTGATTTTTAAAGAATTTATTTGCAAATCATGGTGGAAAATAACTATTTGGTCAATACCAAAAGTTCATCTCAATACTTTTCACAGACTGTTGCTGGTATTTTGGCCCATTCATCCATGCAGATCTCCTCTAGAGCAGTGATGTTTTGGGGCTGTCGTTGGGCAACACGGACTTTCAACTCCCTCCACAGATTTTCCATGGGGTTGAGATCTGGAGACTGGCTAGGCCACTCCAGGACCTTGAAATGCTTCTTACGAAGCCACTCCTTTGTTGCCCTGGCTGTGTGTTTGGGATCATTGTCATGCTGAAAGACCCAGCCACGTCTCATCGTCAATGCCCTTGCTGATGGAAGGAGATTTTCACTCAAAATCTTCGATAAATGGCCCCATTCATTCTTTCCTTTACACAGATCAGTCGTCCTGGTCCCTTTGCAGAAAAACGGCCCCAAAGCATGATGTTTCCACTCCCATGCTTCACAGTGGGTATGGTGTTCTTTCTCTTCTTTCTCCTCCAAACATGAGAACCTGTGTTTCTCCCAAAAAGTTCTATTTTGTTTTCATCTGACCATAACACATTCTCCCAGTCCTCTTCTGGATCATCCAAATGCTCTCTAGCGAGCCGCAGACGGGCCTGGACGTGTACTTTCTTCAGCAGGGGGACACATCTGGCAGTGCAGGATTTGAGTCCCTGGCAGTGCATTGTGTTACTGATAGTAGCCTTTTTTACTGTGGTCCCAGCTGTCTGTAGGTTATTCACTAGGTCCCTCCGTGTGGTTCAGGGATTTTTGCTCACCGTTCTTGTTATCATTTTGATGGCACGGGCTGACATCTTTCATGGAGCCCCAGATCGAGGGAGATTATCAGTGGTCTTGTATGTCTTCCATTTTCTAATAATTGCTCCCACAGTTGATTTCTTTACACCAGACATGTCCAAAGTCCGGCCCGGGGGCCAAATGCGGCCCGTGGTCAAATTTCATCCGGCCCCCAGCCTCTGTCATAATATCAATAATGTCTGGCCCGCACACAGACTTAATAAATTGGTCAGCAGTGCTGCTACCAGCATATGAAGTAGCTTACACACTTAATGCTGCTCCTCATTTACCCACTAAAAGGCAGCAGCACTCTAAGCAACATTACTCCGTGTGAGCCTTTACTCCCAATTTTCTAAAATGGCGATAATCAAAAAGAAAAAGAAAGTTGACTGTGACGGCCGACGCATCAAAGATAGGTGGAAATTGGACTATTTCTTCTCTAAAATACGCAACAACTGTGTCTGCCTCATTTGCAAAGAGACAGTCGCTGTTTTTAAAGAGCTGAATGTAAGGCGATATTACCAAACAAGACACGCTGACATGTACGACAAGATTACAGGGAAGATACGGAACGAGAATTTGAAGCAACTTGAAGCTAGTTTAATTCCACAGCAGCAGTATTTCGCGAAAGCCCGAGAGTCGAAAGAGAACACCACAAAGGGTAGTTGCTAGATTGTTGAAATGACTAATTAAAAAAAATAATGAAGCAAATGTGACACACAGAATGGCCTGCTAAAATTTGGGCCCCCCACATTTTTACCACACCAAATCTGGCCCCCTTTGCAAAAAGTTTGGACACCCCTGCTTTACACCAAGCGTTTTACCTATTGCAGATTCAGTCTTCCCAGCCTGGTACAGGTCTACAGTTTTGTCTCTTGTGTCCTTCAACAGCTCTTTTGTCTTGGCCATAGTGGAGTTTGGAGTGTGACTAACTGAGGTTATGGACAGGTGTCTTTTACACCGATAATGAGTTAAAACAGGTGCCATTAATACAGGTAACAAGTGGAGAAGAAGTTAGACCTCTTTGACAGCCAGAAATCTTTCTTGTTTGTAGGTGACCAAATACTTATTTTCCACACAAATTTGGAAATAAATTCTTTAAAAATCAAACAATGTGATTTTCTGTTTTTTTTTCTCTCATAGTTGAGGTTTACCCATGTTGACAATTACAGGCCTCTCTAATCTTTTCAAGTAGGAAAACTTCCACAATTGGTGGTTGACTAAATACTTATTTGCCCCACTGTAATTGAGTCCAACTTTTTAGTTACTCCGTTACTTTTGGCTGCACAACAGTCGTTACATTTTTCCTCTTTATTCTACATATTAGATTTATTTATCTTTTTGCCTGTGATGCCAAGAGTAGCTTTATCAATTTCACCAAATAGACGTCGCAAGAATAATCACGACTCCATTATACCAATCAGATGTATGTTTGCCTTTCTATGATCACGCAAGTCTGTTAATTCACGTGGCGTAATTAAAGCACCGTAAAAAATGAAGTATTTGATATAGAGCACCACCCTCAAAGTGACTCGAAAGCGCAGATTTAACCTCTCTCCCAATTTTTATTTGGCGCCGATTGACCATGGAAAACTGGAGATATAAACCTTTTAATTTCATAATAGGAACTATGAAGGAACTATTCAAACTATAAACTATTTAATCCACTAGAGGGCACTCATGCTCTTCGGACGAATAATGCTTCATTTCTGTTTTTTTTTTTCTCTCGCCGGAATTCAATGATTTTCTTTGTGTATTTCTTTGGCTTAATGTGGTTATGTAATGGGTGTTTGTGCAGTATCATTATAGCAACAGCTGAGAAGAAAAAAACTGTTTAAAAAAAAAAACATCAAACAAAAATGTAAGCGGTTACTCACAATATTACTCGAATATTATTTTCACCAAGTACTTTTTTAATTGTACTTGAGTACATATTTTGGATGACTACTTATACTTTTATTTGAGTGATGTTTATTTTGAAGTAATGCTACTCTTACTTGAGTAATTTTTTTGGCTACTCTACCCACCTGTGCCAAAATATGAAGGATTTCCTTTTCCTTATTTATAAAACTGAAACACACTAAAACACAAAGCTTTCAATATTGTGGATTTTAACGGAGGCGAAGCGCTACGTAAAGTAAGTCAATTAATTAAGTAAAGTTTGGCTATCTACTCTACATCAAATTATAATCAATTGATGGCTTTATTTTGATGCTTCGTCATAGATCCCAGCTAATGTAGATGTGTGTAAAGTGCGTAGCGGTTTACCCTATGCAATAATTTTTTTTTTTTTAATTCTCGTAGTACCTGTACGACTTTAATCGTTAAATAGTTGTTGTTTTTTTTTTTTCTCCTTTATTTGGCCCTAATCCTCTGTCATAGTAATTGCCTACTAAATGGACAGTAAGTATTAATGGTTGTCTTTGTATATGCTCCTTTTTAGGGATATCAGGGTGTGATGGGAAGAACTGGACAGACTGGGTACATGGGGCCCATTGGTCCGCCTGGAATGCCAGCTATTGTTGTGTTTAAAACATCTGAAGAGGAATGGGAGGCGTTCAAGGTTGAAATTAGATATTTTTGTCTCACTGCAGACTTTCACTCATTTGGTTTCAGCCAAAATAATAAATTGAACCATTCATATTGATTTTTAATCTCAGTCGGAAAAAATAACCGTTGTTTTTACTCATTTCCTCACAGAAAACGAAATTCTACACAAAGCTGATTTTGTCATGGCCGGTACGTGTTTGATTTGAGAAGTTGAAACAACATATTTATTATTATATGTTAAATATTGTTAATTTGTTTTCTTGAATCAGAAGCAGAAGGGACGTCCGGGACCTCCTGGACCTCGCGGAACTGAAGGACTAATTGTAAATATCTATAAACAATATTTTCAAAAATACAGTAGTGCTTTGACGTATGAGCTAAATTGCCTCTTTGCTTAAAGCACTTATACATACTCTTTTAAAAATTGATTTTAAAAAACATGTACAAATGTAACCTATATTCAATGCTAAAAACCTAAAAATGCAACATAGATGCTAGTTACATTAGCCCGCCAAAGGGTTTTTACATATTGTGCTAGCATTAAGCTAAAAGGAAATTGTGTAGTTTCAAATACACAACGTTCAATACTCTTTGTTCAATTTTGTGGATTAAAGTTAATTTAATGGAACTTTTGCAGCTTGTGGCTTGGTGGTACACATTAACGCTTTCAATGCCAGTGGCTATGATAGACACGTGGCTCTTATAATCCTTCTGTTATGAATTTAAATGTTTGTCACTAGTATACGTTCTATCCATTTGATGTGGGAGGGTGGCAGCAAATGAACATTAAAAAATATATATTGGTTAAAAAAAAACAACAAAAAAAACATTAAATGTAGGAAATTAGATTTTACAGTTTGTTCATTCACTGCTTGCCCTCCGACTTCAAATTGATTGGACGTCAATTGTTGTCAAAGGCAAACCAAAACTAATTCTGTGCGTCCAATTTTGTGAGAAACCTTTGAAAATGAAAGTTTTCTCTTCCTCATATTCGATGAATATGAATGTGTAGGAAAATATTATCCATACAAAGAACTAAGAATATGTCTAATTTTGTCTCTTAGGGGGTGCCTGGAATTCCAGGGAAGCAAGGTCGAAAAGGATTTCTGGGAAAAATCGTAGGTTGCAGTACACATTAAACAAGATAATCTAAAGAAAACTGAAAATTTAGTTCTTGTTTTGTACCTCCAGGGTGTCCCTGGGCCACAAGGTTTGCCAGGGCCACAGGGCCGACCGGGCAATGATGGGACTCCGGGGATGAATGCAGAACCAGGACCCCCAGGCCCACCTGGAGAACAGGTAATTCTCCTGAAAAGTCAAAGTATTTTCACGAATATTAGAAAGTGTTATTTTGCTGGTTATTTACTCTGAAGAAGTTTAATATGGTGTTGTTGTTGTTTTGTTTATTGAATTCTTGGCTCTTTAGGGACTGCAAGGCTACACTGGAGATAAAGGCAGCACCGGGGAGCCGGGTGAGTGGGTAAGAATGTTTTGAACTTTTAATGTTCAAAGAGATTACTTCTTAACACCAAAATTGTTAATTACTTTTTGGGCTGTAGTGTAGTTGTTTATTAATGTTGTGCTTTGTTTGCCATTAGGGTTATGAAGGAGAGCCTGGACCACAAGGAACTCGAGGTGGAAAAGGAGACAAGGTTTGAAATAACATCCAGCAAACATTAACTGTATGTATTGCGGTGATTCACTTGATGTAATTTTTTCACTTATTAATCAGGGGAATAAAGGTGCCAGAGGAATTGTCGGGATGCCGGGCTACACGGTATGTTAAACAACTTTATTTGTGAAAAAAAAATTGAGTTATCTCCCTGATGCCTGAATTTACATTTAACTCTTTCAGTGCTACTGATGTTGCTAGATGTCAATTCATGTGGCGTCCAGTCATCCTACTGCTATGAATTTCAATGAGTTTGTCACTAATAGACGTCCAATAAATACATTGGACGGGTGGCAGCAAAGGAAAGTTCGTTCATCGCTGCCAACCCTCCCACTTCAAATGGATTGGATGTCTAGCATTGTCAATGGAAGAGTTATCACCTATATATTAATCATTTAGGAATACATACTGTAAATACATATAAATAGTATTGATTTAACCAATAAGTATAGAAAATTCAATTGAAAGGTTCAGCAAAAAAAAATTTAAATGTAAAATTAAAAAAAAAAAAAAAATCATAAAAAGTTCAAATAAATTGTAATAAAAATAAATGTATAATATGAAAATATATACTTTTTAAAAACAATAGTAAAAAAATAGAGGAATTTATTAAATTCCTCTTTTTTATTTATTTCTAAAAAAATATTTGCCCCAAAATATTTACCGAATTTCCTAAATGTTTTATTTTAAAATATTTATTCATTTGACTTTCTATATTTTGATTTATTTTTAGTTTTTTTTCCCAATTTTTTTTTTATTTTACTATCATTTTCAAAATATTTTTTAATTTGTAATGGTGTAAAATGTTTTTTAATTTTGTAATTTTTTTCTATTTGATTATTGTTCATTTCAAGATTTTCCAATTGTATAGTTTTCCATAATTTTTTTTTTTTTCTTCTTTTAAACCTGTCCTATTCAGCTTTTTGACGCAGAGAATGGGAGTCTAAGTGCCCGGATGGTCTGAACAGTTTTAATATTTCACATTGAGAGTCTGACATACTCCCATTGTGATCATTCAACATACCTCGTTTATTATGACAAAGCAGCGAACAGGAAGAGGTTATGGGGGAACAGAAGAAGAGAAACACAAGAGAAGAAAGAAAAACACAAACTACAACAAGAAATACACTGAACGTCTACACTAACTACTAATATGTTGGTGCTATCGTCAGTTAGATGTATTTCCGGTTGACACCATGTGGGGGGGCCTGTTGACCAGGGAAAGAGGGGGATGGGGGTGGGGGAGTCTATAAGCTAAGTGATTGAAAGGGGTAGGGTGTAGTAGTGTACACAGATCAGCTCTGTGATCTAGAACCCCGTAATTATGTGAATCCTTTGTGAGTGTAAGCCCGTTGGCGACCGACCCTACGCCGCCCAATCGCCAATCCCGGCACCGGGACCCCCCACCTGAGCTGGCCCCATCACATCCAGCCACATGCGAGCCCCGCCAGGCGCGCAACAGCCACGCAGACGAACGGAGACGCCACGCAGGCGCCAACCCAGGTCCACGGCCCCCACCCAGCCAGCCCGGGAGGGGAGGGCGGGTGGCTGGGGGGGGCTTGGGGGGGTTCAGTGTAGACCAACCCTCCTCCCGCAGCCCAGCAAAGGAGACACCCCCCCCTGGGATCCAGGGTGGTCCCCCGGGCCACCCTTGGACCCACCAGCGGACCTTCAGGGATGGCAAGAGGGGACGCACATTTTGCATTGTGGCCAAAATGTTCGATTCTTGTTTCATCTGACCAGGGCACCTTCTTCCACATGTTTGGTGTGACTCCCAGGTGGCTTGTAGCAAACCTTAAACGATGCGTTTTATGGCTATCTTTGAGAAATGGCTTTCTTCTTGTTACTCTTCCATAAAAGCCAGATTTGTGCAGTGGAGGACTGATTGTTGTCCTATGGACAGACTCTCCCACCTCAGCTGTAGATCGCTGCAGTTTATCCAGAGTGATCATAGGCCTCTTGGCTGCATCTCTGATCAGTCTTTTCCTTGTTCGCGGTGAAGGTTTAGAGGGACGGCCGGGTATTGGTAGATTTACGGTGGTCTGATACTCCTTCCATTTCAATACGATTGCTGGCACAGTGCTAATTGAGATATTTAAAGCTCATGATATCTTTTTGTATCCAAATCCGGCTTTAAACCTCTCCATAACAGTATCTCGGACCTGCCTGGTTTGTTCCTTGGTGTTCATGATGCTCTATGCACTTTAAACAGAACCCTGAGACCATCACAGAGCAGGTGCATTTATACGGAGACTTGATTATACACCCGCATGAATTCTATATACTGGATCGGTGCAGCTTCTGGAGTAATGCGGACAATGCACCGGTCCGTAGAGGTGAAGAAGGAGCTGAGCCAAAAGGCAAAGCTCTCGATTTAAATCGAGATCAATCTACGTTCCTACCCTCACCAATGGTCACAAGCTGTGGGTCGTGACCGAAAGAACAAGATCCCGGATACAAGCGGCCGAAATGAATGTGCTCTGCAGGGTGTCTGGGCTTTTCCTTAGAGAAAGGGTGAGAAGCTCGGTCATCCGGGAGGGACTCGGTGTTGAGCTGCTACTCCTCCGCGTTGAGAGGAGCCAGCTGAGGTGGCTTAGGCATCTTGTTCGGATGCCTCCTGGACGCCTCTCCGGAGAGGTGTTCCGGGCATGTCCCACTGGAGGGAGGCCCCGGGGATGACCCAGGATATGCTGGAGAGACTGTGTCTCTCGGCTGGCCTGGGAACGCCCTGGGATCCCACCGGACGTGCTGGTTGAAGTGGCTGGGGGGAGGAAAGTCTGGGCTTCCCTGTTAAAGCTGCTGCCCCGCGACCCGACCCTGGAGCAAGCGGAGGATGATGGATGGACGGACGGACGGACGGATTCTATTTATCATCATCAGTCATTTAGGGCAACAGTGGATCAATCAGAGATCTTCACTGAACTTCTGGAGTGAGTTTGCTGCACTAAAAGTAAAGGGGATTAATATTGCACACTGTTAGAGTTAGGAAAATTGCGCCATATATAACTACATTTATTCGCATGCATTCTTATTACGTTATAGGTTAATCTACAAGTAAAAGTACCTTAAATGCCCTTTCCTGTTAATGTTAACGCAGCAGAATAGTCACATCCCTGTTTTGCAGTCATAGGGAAACCGTAAATTACTGAAGTTTGGTGAAGTTTCAATACTTTTGCTTAATTTATTTCCCTATAAGTGGGCCACGAACCCAGTTAAACATAACACAAGGATAAGTACGTATTGTTTAGCGGAAGGGCGCTAGGGTCACAGGGGGATACACGTTGCGCCAGAGCCTGACCTAGGCGTCTGGACCAGAGATGCTGAAGAGGCCTTTTTCGTCTGGACACCTGCTCTTCACGTCATCCCAACATCACATCGCCCCATGCTCTTAGTATTAAAGTTGCACCGATACCAGTATCGGCAGGGGGCACCGATCCGGCCCGAATAGGTGGTATCGGTATGGACGAGTACCAACATTTAGGGCGCCGATACCATCTACTGGCATTACTTGAACGCAAATGTACTGTCCTCCCCACGTGAGCTAACTTCCCAAATCCCGATGCATGACATATGTATGTCTTTGTCTCAAATTTACCAAACGAAATTAACACCTTCGACTTCAACATTAAGGATATTCGCTACAACGCATATCCGCGATGTTACGCTGCTTTTCTAACATGGCGTTCACAAACCATTACCATGCGTAAGCTAACGCCCGCTGTTGTAGAGCCAATGGGATCAGAAAGATTAAGACCGTGGGAGACTAAGCAAACTCATGGTTTCATGATGAACAATGAGTGGCAAATTAAGAGCGCCGTACTTCAAACTCGTCCTGTTTATGAAAGTCGATTGTCATATGCTGGTATTGTGCAGTAATGAGCAGAAGTGACTTCTGTGGCCAGAAAACACTCAAGCGGCGCAACGCGCACACAAGATATCATCAAATAGCAACCTAGATGTCCTATGTTAGATCCCATGCCAACTCTCGCGCGCACACACTAGATATCATCAAATAGCAACCTAGATGTGCTACATTAGATCCTATGCCATTAGCTGCATGAGACCAGAGCGACGCGTAGTCCATATACTACATTGATGAATTAGAAACCGCCATGACTGACTGGAAGTTAAGCAGGCCAAATCAATCCATACCAGTGACTATAGATAATGCTGCAAATACTGTTATTTTAGCACATGTTACAGATGGACTCGGACCACAAATAGGATGTTTTGCTTTTTGGTAAATATAGCTGCTAAGAGAGCTGCAGCAATCAACAGTGTGCCCCACTTTACAAACAGTAAAGATTGTTCTCAGCACTTATATACAAAATTTCTTCAGATCAGTAAGAAGTATGCACATAAATATTATGCACTAAAATGCTTGTTTATATGATGGCACTGTTATTTTTGCTTGTTAGCAAAAAAAAAAAAAAAATTAAAATAATAATAAGAGTTGTATATTTTGTTTCAGAGCATTAACTGTATTGAATTGTATCGAAAATCGTACCGAAGCGTGACTTAACTGTATGGTTATATTGTTAACTTGCATCCCTTATACGTACATACATATTTACATATATATATATGTTTTTTTTGTTGTTGTTGTTGTTTTTTTTGTTTTTTTTTTGCAAACAGAGTGGTATCGGAATGGTATTGGTATCGGCCGATACTGCACAGCCAGGTATCTATATCGGTATCGGCCCAAATGGTATCGGTGCAACACTACCTAGTATGCTAATTATTTTACGAATGGAGTATGTAAGGAAAGTGCCTGGCTGAAGAAAGTACTGATACTGATTTTCTGTGATTGCTTAGACTAGAGAACTATCAGCCAGATATCTGTAACTGTTGATTGCATTGTCTCTGGAATCAAAATACTCGGATCAAGTTGCAACTCTAGGTCTGTGATTCTTTAATTTAGATTAGCATTCAATTATTAGTATACCTCTCTTCTGAGTAACGAACACAATTAGGACAGAGGAGTAATCCGGTATCTCTTGACCCTTAATAGGGTCCCGGACCCTCACAGTAGGTATTTTAAACCTAACAACACCCCACTTGTCAGGTTTTTATTTGTTAAAAAAACAAGAATAAAATATCCAATTTCATTCCACTTTATGATTGTGTCCCAATTGTTGTTGATTCCTGACAAAAACAATAAAATAGTATATCTTTATGTTTGAAGGCTGAAATGTGGCGAAATGTTGAAAAGGGGGCCGGATACTTTCGCAAGGCACTGTATGTATTCTCCCAATGTTTTATGATTAATACTGTATGTAAATTCAGGCAACAAGGTGTTAACCCTCTCAATCCGTATGGATTGAATGTCTATCACCGTCAATGATACACAAAACACCGTAATCTGATATGGTCTTTTGTTGAAGGGAATAGCAGGAATCAGGGGTCCTCAAGGTTTCCATGGAACACCAGGACCAAGGGTCAGTGCTGGGGACATATTATGATAAATACACTATAGTAGTACTGTTTGATAATCTTTTGAATGTTTCCAGGGAGCACCTGGTGCAATAGGCTTTTGTGGACCACCAGGCACACACGTAAGTATGTAATAGTACAGTGGGACTTCATTAGAGTCCCAACTAAGGGTACACTTTGCTTTGATAACTTTCAGCTAATGTTACTCCTTAGGGGAAAATGGGCCCGAGAGGAAGAAAAGGCGTCCCCGGAGTAAAAGGACCTCCTGTAAGTTAACAATGACAACTCTCAATGTTAAAATAATCAGGAATTATTGTAAATTGTTGACTGTTGTCAGGGTCAACAAGGTGAAATTGGTCCGAGAGGAGCAGTTGGGCCACAGGTGACAAACACCAATGATCATTAGTCGATTATTAATAGATCATAACAAACGAGAAAGATGTAGTGCTCAATCGGCTGATTGTTTTTTCTTTTTCTTTAGGGAGTGCCTGGTCCTATCGGAACAGTTGGCATTCCAGGTGTACGTGGTCCTCAGGTGAACTTAATTTGTACTTGTAGTGCTGTGCTTTTCATTTATTATTTGTTACTCTCCACTGCAACTACTGTATGTCTCTTGTGTCTATACATTTTTTATAAGAGTAGGATTGCTGGCAATAATCATTATATTTCTTTGCTCAGACATTTTTAGACACAATAAAATGAGCTTAGCACTACTAAACTTCTGATTCTATACACTGGGGCAAAAAGGTATTTAGTCAACCACCAATTGTGCAAGTTCTCCTTCTTGAAAAGATCAGAGAGGCCTGTTATTGTCAACATGGGTAAACCTCAACCATGAGAGACAGAATGTGGAGAAAAAAACAGAAAATCACATTGTTTGATTTTTAAAGAATTTATTTGCAAATCATGGTGGAAAAAAAGTATTTGGTCAATACCAAAAGTTCATGTCAATACTTTGTTATGTACCCCTTGTTAGCAATAACAGATGCCAAACATTTTCTGTAACTCTTCACAAGCTTTTCACACTGTTGCTGGTATTTTGGCCCATTCCTCCATGCAGATCTCCTCTAGAGCAGTGATGTTTTGGGGCTGTCGTTGGGCAACACGGACTTTCAACTCCCTCCACAGATTTTCTATGGGGCTGAGATCTGGAGACTGGCTAGGCCACTCCAGGACCTTGAAATGCTTCTTACGAAGCCACTCCTTTGTTGCCGTGGCTGTGTGTTTGGGATCATTGTCATGCTAAAAGACCCAGCCACGTCTGATCTTCAATGCCCTTGCTGATGGAAGGAGATTTTCACTCAAAATCTCTCGATAGATGGCCCCATTCATTCTTTCCATTACACGGATCAGTCGTCCTGGTCCCTTTGCAGGAAAACAGCTCCAAAGCATGATGTTTCCACTATCATGCTTCACAGTGGGTATGGTGTTCTTCTGATGCAATTCAGTATTCTTTCTCCTCCAAACACCAGAACCTGTGTTTCTACCAAAAAGTTCTATTTTGGTTTCATCTGACCATAACACATTCTCCCAGTCCTCTTCTGGATCATCCAAATGCTCTCTAGCGAACCACAGACAGGCCTGGACGTGTACTTTTTTCAGCAGGGGGACACTTCTGGCAGTGCAAGATTTGAGTCCCTGGCGGCGCATTGTGTTACTGATAGTAGCCTTTGTTACTGTGGTCCCAGCTCTCTGTATGTCATTCAATTGGTCCCCCCGTGTGGTTCAGGGATTTTTGCTCACCGTTCTTGTCATCATTTTGACGCCACGGGGTGAGATCTCGCCCCAGATCGAAGGAGATTATCAGTGGTCTTGTATGTCTTCCGTTTTCTAATAATTGCTCCCACAGTTGATTTCTTTCCACCAAGCGTTTTACCTATTGCAGATTCAGTCTACCCAGCCTGGTGCAGGTCTACAATTTTGTCTCTGGTGTCCTTCGAAAGCTCTTTGGTCTTGGCTATAGTGGAGTTTGAAGTGTGACTGGCTGAGGTTGTGGACAGGTGTCTTTTATACCGATAATGAGTTAAAACAGGTGCCATGAATACAGGTAACGATTGGAGCCTCGTTAGACCTCGTTAGAAGAAGTTAGACCTCTTTGACAGCCAGAAATCTTGCTTGTTTGTAGGTGACCAAATACTTATTTTCCACTCTAATTTGGAAATAAATTCTTTAAAAATCAAACAATGTGATTTTCAGTTTTTTTTTTTCACATTCTGTCTCTCATAGTTGAGGCCTCTCTAATCTTTTCAAGTAAGAGACCTTGCACAATTGGTGGTTGACTAAATACTTATTTGCCCAACTGTAATTGAGTCCATTTTTTTCCCCAGGGGAAGCCTGGGCCTGTTGGAGCCCCAGGTCCAAAGGGATACGCTGTGAGTATTGTAATAAAAAAGTGATGCATAATTTGCAGCCATTTTGAGACATTGTGCTTTCATCAGGGTGGTCCAGGAGATGAAGGAGATATAGGAGAACCTGGACCTCCTGGTCTTTATGTAAGACAACAAGACAAATCCCTAAATATTGTTTATTCATTCATTTTAAACGCAGAACGGTCTTAACGTTTATTTCAGGGAGCCAATGGAAATGCAGGATTGCCTGGACCCTCAGGTGATCCCGTAAGATTATTTAAAGCAATTTCAATTTTGATTAAAAATGTTAAGTCATCAATTATTGATGTCGATGACAATATTTGAGTTTTTTGCTAAAAGAGCAGCTCTTCTGTGTTTGTGTTTTGGATACTGTGCAGGGAGCGAAAGCCATGCGCGGTGGAAGAGGTGTTCTAGGATTTAAGGGAGATCAGGTAGGTTCTTGATTTCAGCTTAACTGGATTTATGTTTTATTGCTCCTAAAGATCTTGGATTGACTGAGCAGCCCCTATAAAGGTTCAACAATTGTCATGCTTTGGTGCAGGGGCCTCCAGGGCCTCCAGGGAAGCCAGGATATAAGGGGCGTCGAGGCCCAATGGGACTCGAGGGTGTCGGAGGACCAACAGGACCAGCAGGACTCGCTGGGCCCAGTGTGGGTATACGTGTAAATTGTCAGATTAAAACAGAACCAGTGTTGTTTTCATTATGGATGACGATAACAAAAATATTTCGTGAAGGAACACATTTTTTCATGACAATGACGAGACGTTAACGAGCTAAAAACGTGTTTCAGGGGAAAGAAACATAACGAGACAAATGCCAGTTTTCGTCTGATGAGAAGAGAACGAGACGAAAATGCGCAATAGTTTCACACGTTGACTATGTGAAGTTAGCCTGCATTGTAGCAGTGTCGAGTTGTGTCACTCGTGACATGCTGCGCCCCACCCCCTTTCCGACTCACCAGTGTGTTGTCTCCAGTCTCCATGCATGCTTTCACACATGTTAAGATTTGTTTTCTTGGCCAGAGAGAAAATGCATTGTTGCCATAACCTTTAAATGTCTGTGCTGAGTGATCATCACCAGTGTTGGGCACGTTACTTTAAAAAAGTAATTAGTTAAAGTTACTCACTACTTCTTCCAAAAAGTAACTGAGTTAGTAACTGAATTGCTCTATAGTAGAAGTAACTCGTTACCAGGGAAAGTAACTACCTCCGTTACTTTAAAAAGAACTCAAAGAAATTTTCTGAGCAGTATTCGAGTCAGTTGAATAGAGAAGAACAGACGGATAGTTATGTTATAGAACCTTGTAATATTTATTGCACCTCACCAGCAACAGATTTATCCTACACTTGAAGTGCAACAAAAATATACAGTAAACAATATAATAAAATAACAATCAGCAGTAAACAATATAAAGTGAGTTTAATCAATTAAATCTAACTCTCACAACCTGAAACAACTGGTCAAGTAGACATAGCCTACTGTACTTCAAGTATTTTGACTTGATATAGTGTTTATATCTCCACCTCGTAAAGGACAAATTTTCCTAAGAATGCTCTGCCCTCATATCCCTCTGCATCTGTTTTGCGTGTGTGTGTTTGCCGCACGCGCTGTTCCGGTTTGTGTGTGAAAACACCGGCTCTGATTGGCTTACCATGACACATGACTCTAACCCTCAGCCAACCACAATCACTTCCATCACATCTATCCAGGTAGTGCATTCAGGTAGCCTCGTCCCCTCCTCCTCCAGTCACCCTCAAAGCGTCTGCCATCCTCAAGATGGAAGCAGCATTCTTGCTGGCTGACAGTGGGGGATGGGAACGAGGCTAGCATTCAGGTGTAGCAAACATAGAAACATTAGCAAGCTTTGGAAAGCATTGTCTAATTGAATGAGCAGGGACAAACAACCTGGAGTCATAAGAAGTACGTGCTGTAATATTCTGATACAGAATTATCCGAGGCACCCTAAAGTGCACACGGCGCCAATATTGTTTTTGCTCACATGATGCGGGAGTGAGTTAGAGACACGGCCTGCCTAGAGCCGTACGTTTGTGTTAATGTTGAAGTTATACGTGCTATTAAAGAAACAGAGTGCCAGCACGTCCTGTGTGCTATATCTTTGCTAAGAAAAAGCACAAAACAAAACACGTATTCTCAAACCTGAGCGCACTCCAAGTCTTGGATGACAAATAAACAGAGCCGAGTAGACTCGCTACGGCTGGTAGTTTTTTCAATTTATTCAGAGTAAGTAACGCACCGCTTTTGACCATCAGTAGCGGTAACGGCGTTGTAATGGCTGAAAAAAATAATTAGTAAGATTACCCCGTTACTAAAAAAATAACGGCGTCATTCCCAACACTGATCATCACACACTAAATGTAACTTGTAGCGTCAAAATAGCGTTCGCGTTAGCATTAAACTAATGCTTACAGTGAGCGTCCTCTAAACACTCGGACAACTTTTTTTACATACAGTTCGCGGCATCCAGGTGGCTATAATTAATTGAAAATAATGAAGTTTTCCTGCTGAGTGTGTATAATCACCAAGTTGGCATTGTCCTTGTAGATGCTACAATATGTGCTCGTCTGTCAATGTTCATTCGCAATACTTGGAAACCTTTACCGTAATTTTCGCACTATAAGGCGCACCTGACTTTAAGCCGCCACCCACCAAATTTGACACAAAAACAGCATTTCTTCATAGATAAGCTGCACTGGACTATAAGTGTAAGTACAGTAGTGCTGTATTATGGGATATTTACACCAAAAGATATTAACAGGTAACACTATTTGATAGTGGCATCATACGACTGTCATAAAACCGAATGAACCACCTTGAAGCTTTGAAGCAATTGGCTGTAAAGCTTCATCGCTTCAAGAAGCTTTATTTGGCAATCAGTGCTCATCACTGGGGTAGACAGTCAACATCTGCTGCCACCTGCTGTCAACACTGTTGTTGTCCAACATGCCTCCTAGCATGCATTGCAGCGTTACCGTTGTAAATATCAATCAAAATTCATATTCTGTGCTAATTATTTCTTCAGTTATTGTTCCAGTTGTTTCATTATTGCTAGTTATGGTATTTGGTAACACTGTATATAGTAGTGGCAGCATAGGACTGTCATCATTATGACATGACACTGTTAAGAGCATTAATTAGTGCTTATAACAGATATCATTCAGTGTTATCCTTCAAATTATCTCACTTTTGAATGGCGGTAAAACATCCGAAGTGGACATAAATGGAGTTACTGACATAATTTGCTGAAAGACACTTAATGAGATCTATCATATGCATTCAGTAATACCCATGTTAGTGTCATGTCATAATTATGACGGTCTTATGATGCCACTGTCAAATGAAGTGTTACTTATTAACCCAAATAAATCAACAAATAAACTGCACTGGACTATAAACCACAGGATTCAGAATGAGGGGAAAAAGTCGCGGCTTATAGTCCGAAAATTATGGTATTTATTTTTGGAATAATTTTTTTTTTATTTGAAACGTCTACTAGAATTAGACGAAATTAGTCTTGAGTTTTCTTTAACAAAATTACATGAAGACAAACACATTTTAAGATTACTAAATTATGATTTAGACCAAGGGTCTCAAACGTTTTTGCACCACGGACCGGCAATGTGTGGCAAAAAATTACCGTAAATATAAAATAACACGACGGGGCTAAAAACGAACATTAAGTGCAGAGAAAATGTAATTCAGCGTATGCTGAACCAACCTTTTTAAACAGTGGCCTTTCTTAAAACCTGACGGCAAATATCCTTGGTCCTAGGCATAATTAGTTCTTCTCTAATCGAGAAAGGTTTCTTGGCTTTGGCAATACGGTTCGCGATGAGGTATGAAGACCTCAGTCTCAGTGCACTCGCATTTGTTGCCTCGTTCTCTAGCTTTTAGCCCCCAATTATGCAGGATGGACTTGGTTGTAGGCTCCTCTTCTAGCTCAGCAGGTGGCCCTTCTCCCCGTAAAAAAGCTGCCCAAAGACGTCGCCCCCCGCAGCGCACAGCCAACAGCAGCTAACGTTAACATTTACATTGACTGACGCTGGGCTGCTATAGGCGTGCAAACACCCCAGTAATGGCGGCCAACCACTAGATGGCGACGTACACAAATCTCTACCCGGGATCAGTCGATAGAATAGACAGGCATATTGATGTGTCAAGAGACACTGGCCAGATTGTCGTCGTTAACAAATGATTTATTATTTCTTTGCAGCCCGGTAGCAAATGCGCCACGGACCGGTTCTGGTCCCCGGCCCAGTGGTTGGGGATCACTGACTTAGACTTTTTTAAGTACAGATGTGCCGAAAATGAACTAAAAATGCATTGCTATTTTCAGGCCCGAATTCTCAGTCACATCTATACTAATAAGTGTTATCGTCCAAAAGACTGCAACTAAGACGAAAATTAAAATGGCAGCCAAAAACAACACTGAACGCAACTAATTGAATAACAAGTCAATCACGCTTTAACTCTAGGGAATGGATGGAATCATGGGCGAGCAAGGCAAGCAAGGCAAAGATGGGCCGAAGGTAAATTCACTAATAACTGCATGAAAGGTTTTTTTCACGTAATGTTAACTAAGTGAATGTATTTCTTTGTAGGGAGATCAAGGGCCCCCAGGCAATCAGGGAAATTCTGGACCTAGAGGAAACAAGGTTGGACAATGAATTAGTTATGAATTGACATAATAGAGATCTTGTTAATGAACTACAACATGCCAATTCTGTGGAGTGTGGGAACGCTTTCGTGGCTGACAATAAACTGCCATGAATGTTTTATCACCTCCTGTTGCTTTTAGGTCACTCCCTGATGAAATTTGGGCAAGTCAAAGTCACTTTCTGTTTTTTTTTTTTTTTTTTCTTTTTTTCTTTTTTTTTTTTTCAAATTCCAGGATGCTTCCTGTTGAGTTTGGGGCAATCCTGGGATTTTTCTGTTGCTTTCGGCCCAGTTCTTGCTGATTTTGGGGCAAATCGAGGTTACTTCCTATCGATTTTGGGTCACCTGCTATTGATTTTAGGGCAATTCTAGGTCATTTTCCAACTTTGCGTTGTGTGAATTTTTCGAACATTTTGGAAATGGAATGGTGTGACGTGAATATCGAATGCTTTGTCCTAAAAAAAAGATTATACCAAAAAAATAAATGACTCTATATGAACTGTGACAGTGTTCAAATCAATCATACCTCTGTTTCAATAAAGGGTCGAGAGGGTCGGGAAGGATTTTCTGGAATGCCTGGTCCTTTTGTGAGTACAAAAAAACTGCTGGGAACTATTAATCTAATTAAAATTTGTTTCTTAATTATATACTATAAATTATATTTTATTGTTCGATTCTGTTATCTTCTTGCAGGGAGAAATGGGAAAATCTGGAGAGCAAGGGCCCGAAGGCGAACCTGGTATTAAGGTTCCTATGTGTCTAAACTTTTTTTTTTTTTAACCCTCTTGACCATCTCAAACCTATATTTTGTGATAGTATTATTAAAAAAAAAATAAAATAAAAAAAAAAAAAGCACGTCAAATTTTACATTCGCAATTATTGTATTTTTTTCTTAACTCTTTCACTACCATTGATAGCAGCAGATGTCAAATGCATTTAAACTACTGATGATTGATAAATCACGCCAAACCCTTCCAGCGAAAATGGACTGGACACCTGTCGCTCAAAGGCACTGAAACAAAATCACTCGGACAGCATTTATACTCAACAAAAACAATATAATATAGCATATATGATGATATTATTGTTTTTAATGTATATATCATTTTATTTCGTACAGGGAAGGCTAGGAGTCCCAGCCACCAATGGGCCCAAAGGGCAAAAGGTAATGTTGCTGACTATTGACATATTTTCCAATTAGAATTAAGAATGGTATGACTATAGAAGTGAAATTGAGCTATATTTTCATACGGCACATCTAAAATCTGCATGTAGGCATTTTAGATCGGGTTGAGGTAATTTCACTGACACACAAAAGCATTTGAAATAGCTGTTGTAGCTTCTGCTGCAATCAAAGGGTCTCTGCCATAAGCGGATTTTCAGGGGGGGGCCAGGGGGGCCTGGCCCCCCTAGTGGCCGAAAAGTGTCATTGCATGTAATTGACTTTCCTATACAATATATGATTTTAAAATTAAGAATTTTCCTGTAAAATATTGTCTATAAAAGTTGTAAAGCAATAAAAAAAAAAAAATGAATGAATGAAATGAACAAAAAAAGATATTTTTATAATGGGTCAAAATTAGTTTTCGAACAGATTATGTGACTAGCACCTTAAACGGTTATTTGTATGCTTAGCTAAAACCACCTGAGGACCGAAAAGGCAAGATGGATAGGCTATACGTAATTTTTTTTAAACCTAAGCTTTCAAAAGCGACAACAACTACTGAGCAAGAACCAGAGATTGAAAATGTGGACCATGAAACGCTAGAGACCACTGTCACAATGGTGAGCAGACTTTCAATTTGCCCCACTAACGACGCTAATTGTACAACAGAGCTACCACCGGTGTCTTGCCAATGTAGTTACCCCCGTCAAAAATTGTGTCCCCTGGCCGCGGGAGCGCGCACACACAATTTAGATATGAGGGTTGTCGACTTATTAAACAACTAATTGAAGCCAGAAAAGAACCACAGTTATATATTTTGGACATTGACATTTACTAAACTGGAAAAACTCCATACAGGACTTGAAATACAGTAAGAACAGTTATAAGTCATCTTACGAGTGAAACAGTGAAACATTGCCTTTTTTAACGTTCAGTACGTATGTTACGGTATACGACAGAAAAAAAACGTTTTTTTTTTTTTTTTTGATGGATGTGCCATGTTTTAAAACCCCGTAGATAACTACATCACCGAAACACAGAAATCAAGCAAATCAGTGCAGTGCAGTGGCTCCACCCAGACTGGGGTAACTACATTGGCACGACACCGGTGGGCGTACCATATTCAATGGATGACGATATTGCTGAAAAGTATAGCCAAAGCAACCTGATTTTCGAATTCCCCTAATGAATGATGGGAAACAAAAAATGCTCATTTTCAACTTATTATTATAAATATTCTTGTAAATTGATTTTATTTGTGACACTGCGTTTCAGGGTCATCAACATATTGTGCCCCCCCTGCCCCAAAAGTCAAACTCCGCCTATGGTCTCTTCTCATTCCCTTTAAATATGTCTCGCTAGGACGGAATTGATAGTCCTTAACTTGAAACAAGTTGAATTTGCCCTCGCTACGCTGTCAACCATGTTCCCAAACCAGTGAAGCGAGGTTGTGTAAAAAACAAGACGCGGTGGTTTTTACATTCGATGGCAGCTGTGCAGTCTACACAAATAAAGCCCTAATTGTTTACTAAACGAGAATGATCTGTTTTCTATTTTAGGGTTTACGAGGTTATTCTGGTGTCGGAGGACAAGATGGAATTGATGGAGCCATGGTAAAGCCAATCAGATGCAGATTACCTACCTCGAGAATTGTTTTTGTAAGAGTCATTCCAGAATTGGTCATTTTATGGGCCATCCTTTAAATTTTAAATAATCTGCATAGAAAATACAAAAACATGTGGTGCCTGAATAAATGTACTTTTTCTATTAAAAAAAAAAACTAAACAAAAAAACTAAAAGGAATACTTGAAAATATATGTTGGGTAGGCTACCTCCCAAAATTCAGATGTTCTCTTGTTCCACCTCACGATGACCAAATTCAATCTCAAATTAAAGTTTTTTTTGTTTTTGTTTTTTTTTCGTTTTTTTTGTAAGTCGCGTAAACAGTACCTAGTTCTTGCCATGTCAGGATCTCCCCCTCCCCCTGCAGCGGCGTCATGTCCCACTTCACGTTCTCATGCTGCTGCTGCTGCTTCTCCCCCGGCGCAGACTCCTCTTGCGAGTCCCGATCCTTTTTTTCTTCAGTTCGGTTCAAGAGTGTTAAGAGAGGCGACGCTGGCGACCTGAGCGGCCATGATATCCCCCCTCTCTGGCTTCCTTACTCTTTCCAGAGCGCCCTTTTCTCTCAGCAAGGCGACTCACTCACAAGCAAAGCCCGAACATTTTTTTTTTTTAAAGCCGAATAGTCATTGAATATAATAGCATTTAACACAACGTACCTCACAGTATCTTATTTTTTACTTTATCTTATTAATATGACGTATAATACATGTTTTTGCACAGTTATTTTGAGATTTAAGGGGTATTTAGAGGTACTTAAAGGGTTAATTCCAACTAAATCGGAAATTCGGGTTACATTGCCAGCCTAGGAACGAAACTCGTTTGTAACCCAGGGACTACCTGTATTTTTCATTGTTTTATTTTTGTATATTTTATAAAATACTTATAATAGCTTTGAGCGTCTCACTCAAAATTATGCAACTAGGTTATGCATATTTATTTTCTTATTTAGTAGGTTTGTCCTCCTGGTCAGCAATAACAGCTAGCAAAAAACTAGTTTCTACTGAGAAAATGCTAACGTTGGTAAAGATTTGCCACCCTTACAAAGAGTATGCTAGTTAAAAAGCTAGCTGCTACTCCTGAGAAAAAGCTAACATTAGTCCAGATTTGCAACCCTCTTACTGTAATTATGGTTTATTTTCTAAATATCAAATTACAGTGATCCCTCATGACTTCCCGCTTCAAACTTTGCGCCATTTTTTGTCCATTTTTTTCCTATTAAAAAAATAAATAAATAAATACAGATGAGCTTTCCCAAGCCGATCATGTAGCCTTCCTCTCCCTCCTGCTACTTTTCTTGGTCTGGCAGTGCACTGGAGTTGCTTTTTAAAGTTAACGATGATTGACAGACGTTACGGTTTGATTTTGCCAGAGATGCTTGGAAGCCGAAACCTCAAAGTACTGCATGCGTCAATCATCGTTTAGCTTGTTAAACAGTTGCTGTGGAAACTCATTGTGTGTAAGTGAGCAGCTTGAGTGGATTTGAGTGGACTTCGGTGGAACAGTAACATCTTTAAAACTTATCATAATTACTACATTTGAAGTGCTTAAAACCATTTATTAAAATATATATGCATAAAAGTTTTTTTTTTTTTTTTTTTTTTTTTTTTAATGTAATTATACTTTGAGGGGAAAAAAGTGGTAAAACATTTCTTATCGGTACTGTATCTCTTTCCAATGCTAAAGCTGAATAAATATATGAAACACAAAAAAATATTTTTTTGTTTTGTTTTGTTTTGGGTGGGCAGGGCGCTACATCGTGGTTTTTCATTTATAACGGGGGGTTCTAGTCCCCATTAACCACGAAAAATGAGGGATAACTGTAAAACATTAATCTATTTGTAAACTGAGATAACCATGCCGTCGATAGTTTATTAGAGATTATTGATAAATGTTTAACAGGAAACCGGAGAAGTGAAGGCTATTTTTGAAGACTTCTGAAGCCAAAATATTCTCCAGTTCTGGAATGACCCATAATTATCAATTGCCACGTTTACATGGAGCCAAATATTCCAATTACAATCGGAATATTTGTTCAAACCGAATAAATGTGTTCCATATAAACACCTCATTCGGAATGAACAGGTCCAAACCGAATGGAATTTCATTCCGATTCACAGGGGTGGAATATTCCTTTTCCCAAACCGATTAGAAGTAAAATTATATCATGTAAACAGGGAAGCGGAATGGTGTCTGGTTGCGTTCTTTCTGCACATGCTCCGTACTGACGTGGTGACGTCACTTTGTGCTGTAAGTAACGTCACTTGCAACATGGCTTCCAAGCACAGCGCACCTAATTGGAGTCCGGCGGAAAGATTGTATTTAATTCAAACTTTAAAAGAATTGAATATAATTGCTCGCTTAGACGGGCGTAAAACGAGGAACAGTGAACTATTTAAAAAAGTTCACGAGAGGTTACACGAAGCCGGAATAGACCGGAGCGTTGACCAGATTAGAAACCGGTGGAAAACCGGCTACTACAAGGCAAAAGAGCAAAACAGCAGAAGCGGATACGACCCCACAAACACAACAAGGGGGTTAGTTAAAACAGCAGCACTCCGACGATCGATCTCCATGTTTTGCAACGTGACACTTTGTTTTGATTAATCTGCGCATGTCAGACGGCAGTTGTCAAACGTCCTTTCGGAATAAAGGCAGTCACATGTAAACGCTGGATCGGAATAGATGAAGTGACATGTAAACAGCTGATCTGAAATTTCCATTCGGAATGATTTGAATCGGTATGAATAAAAGTCAGCATGTAAACGTGGCTAATGATTAAAGAGTATCATAACAAGTATAACCATATATCGCTATTAGGGGCCTTTTGGTATAAATGGAATAGCTGGTGACGCTGGATCGACAGGTCCAAAAGTGAGTTAAATTTATTTTAATAACACAAGAGTAATACATTTTCACCTCAACAGTTCCAACAGTATTTCGCCATATTTGGCAGGGATTTTCAGGAAAGACAGGAGCAAGTGGCCCCCAGGGACCTGTCGGGACAAATGTGAGTAAACAGTAAACATACACTTTACATTAAAATAACTATTCAAAAATGTCAAGTCCGTCCATGTAAAGATTTGATGTATATTTTCAGGGAGAAGTTGGAAGTACAGGAATGAGTGGAATAGCTGGAAAACCGGGGAAGCGAGTGAGAAACTACTTGGGATCTTACATAACAAATTTTGATGTGAAGTGGCAAAAATATTACGTACAATTGAAAATATTTTTCTAGGGGGAAAAAGGAAGAGAAGGGCCTAAGGGACAAGGGGGGATGGAAGGAAACAAGGTAATTCAAGCGGATTAAAACATCAAATTGATTTTTTTCACCGTGTGTTTACAGCACATTACATGTTACATTTGAATACCTTTTTGTCTTTGTTGGGAAGGGCAAGAGAGGTGAAAAGGGGCCAAGAGGGAAACAAGGTCCGAAGGTAAGTATTTAGAGTTTAGTATTTTCCAGTTACTCCGTCCAAGACTTCAAGTTTTTTTTTTTTTTGTGCTTCTTATTTAATGTACTGTAATTGCTCCTATTGATGGCGATAGATGCCCAGTTCAGTCAAAAATGGACTGACGTCTATCACCATCAATGGCAGCTAAGCGTTAACATCACGTCCCACTCTCCCCTCAGGGCAAGATGGGCACAGCTGGCCCACGTGGACACACAGGACTCCCAGTATGATTACAATGATTCATTCATCTCATATACTCTCTCGTGCATTACATTATCCACAGTACATTATTGAAATATCTATGAATGAGTTAAAGAAAATACAGTAATTTTGACTTTTTCTCTCTTTTTAGGGTACACAGGGTAACATTGGACCATGGGGTGAGGTTGGAGCACAAGGCCATTCAGGTGAACAGGGGCCACGAGGAGTTGTCGGTCCCATTGGCATGATAGGTTACCCTGTACGTCTGTTTTTATTACTATTAAATTTAAATTGACCGGAACGTTGTTAAATTACTCTGTTTAAAAAAAAAAAAAAAAAAAAACTTCCTTTTAGTTATGCTAACTAATTAGTTTAGGTAGACTTAGCTCAAATCCTTCCAATTTTATTAGTAACGTGTTTGTTATTCAGAGTATTTCTAACTCATTAAGTCAATATATTGAACTTAACTGAGTTGCATTAACTTGCAAGTTAAAGAAGGCTACTGTACTGTAAGTGGACCATACATAAAAGAGCCATATGTAAGATTGGTGCCCAAAAATTGTACTGGACCAGGATCAAAATATTGATGAGCACACCATCATCCCCTTTGGGTTGCCAGTTCAGAGAGAAAAAAAATATGAACTAGTGGAACTAGTGTTGCACCGATACTATTTTTTGGCTCCGATACCGATACCTGGCTGTGCAGTATCGGCTGATACTGATACCACTTTGTTTGAAATTCATATACTGTATATATTAGGGCTGTCAAACGATTAAAAATTTTAATCGAGTTAATGACAGCTTAAAAATTAATCAATCGTAATTAATCGCAATTCGAACCATCTTTAAAATATGCCGTATTTTTCTGTAAATTATCGTTGGAATGGAAAGACAAGACTGATATATACATTCAACATACTGTACATAAGTGCTGTATTTGTTTATTATAACAATAAATCCACAAGATGGCAGTAACATTATTATCATTCTTTCTGTGAAAGGGATCCACGGATAGAAAGACTTGTAATTCTTAAAAGATAAACGTTTGTATATTGTGACTAAATATTGCCATCTAGTGTATTTGTTGAGCTAAACTAAATGTTTGAATAGATTTTGCCCAAATGCATGATGGGAAGTTGGGCAACCATGACTGTCAGTGGTGGCAGCAAATGGGATATCTTCTGTGCATTGTGTACAATACAGGGTGTTAAGAAAAAGATCGTCTCCTGTCATTCTTCCCTACGTTGCTCATTATGATAGTTATAATTGTTGTGGAAGAGATGCCAAAGCTTTAGCCAATAAATAGTACGGCCCCAAGGAATGCTTGTGTCCACTGCACTCGCTTGTCTCTGCCTCTTAGCTCTCAATATACGTAAAACGGCGCCACCGTAGTCTGTTTGCGGTAATGCGCGAGTGGGTCATTCCGCGCATGCATTAAATGCGTTAAATATTTTAACATGGTTAATTCAAAAAATTAATTACCGCTCGTTATCGCGATAAATTTGACAGCCCTAGTATATATATAGACAATGTGAATCCATGGAACTTTTTATTGCAAATTCTGGTATGGGTGACAATATTTAAATGAACATTTGGCGCTCAAAGGCCAAACAGTGCAACTTTCGTGAACTTTGCTTACTTCTACAGCGCTTTTGAATAGGCTTGCCACCCGTCCTTTGAAATAAGGAATCCTTCCAAATTGGGAATTAACAATTGCTTTTTGTAATGAACCAATACGGAATATATACAATAAATAGATACATTTCTATGCATTTTATGGGTTTTTAGGGTTGTCCCTTTTTTTCGTCGCCTATACGGCTTTGGGCGCGAGGGGGGCGTCCCTTATTTCTATTTCTGAAAGGTGGCAACCCTACTTTTGAAACAGGTCTCAAATTACTGCGGCATTTCTTTCAGTAAAAGACAATGAAAGTAAAGTAGACGAAGTGAGCTGAGCTTTCTCATGGTAGCAGTTACTGCTGTCATAGCCTCAAACTTTTTGTGTTCGTTCACGTTTCGTCTTCAAATGTTTTATCAGGTTCGAGGTATTGAAACTGGCCGATTTAACTCAACCTCGCGAAACTTTCAGGCCGCAAATCTTGCATGCAGACATTGTGGTTGATAGAGATTATGAACTGAAATATTTTCAGACTGCCGACATTTTCCTCTCATAGTTTATTTTTCCTACATATGAAAAAGGTTCCCCGGCATGGGTTAAGAGCGGCAATTGACCCGCATCATTGGACTGGAGCAGGCCAATAGCGATAGCTGCTTGGCATGCAAAATGATCACGTGTCATTACGCAACAGAGAGTGTAGTGAGCGTCAGGGAAAAAAAGGCTGCGGGATAAGCGGATTTTAAGGGGGGGGGGGCGCAGCCCCCTCCTGGTGGCCGAAAAGTTGGCAACACTGGCACATTTGGCGTACCAAATTCAATGGATGACTATCTTAGTGAAAAGTATTGCCTAAGCAGCCTGATTTAGAATTCCCCTCAAGAATGACTGGAAACAAAAAACGCTCATTGTCAACTTATTATTATAAATATTCTTGTGAGTTAATTTTATTGCTGACACTGCGTTTTGGGGTCATCAACATGTTGTGCCCCCCTGCCCCAAAAGTCAAACTCCGCCTATGGGCTGCGGTCAAGTGTTATTATACTGGACCGGTAAATGGTATCGGCGCCCTCTTTGTTGGTACCCGCCGATACCGAAACCACCATTTCGGGCCAGATCAACCCCCCCTACTGATACTGGTATCGGTATCGGTGCATCTTTAATTGGAACATTTCCAACACAAAAACAAAATGTTTAAAGTTAATTAGGACCAGGATACAAACATAAAATGGAGGAATCAGGACGCTCATTCTGTTTTTTCTTTAATATTTAGGGTAAAGATGGACCTCAAGGATCAATTGGCCCTCATGGAATCCAAGGTGGCAAGGTGACATTTTTCTACTTGGTTAATGGCACTAAATTTTACTGCTATTAATGAGAAAATACCAGACAATTGGACTGTAATCACAGGGTTAGGGCTCGAGTTGAAAATTTGATTACTCACAACTCGACTCGGACTTGAGGAAAAAAACGCAGACTTGGGCTTGACTCGCTTGAGCTGGAAGGGGTCCGAGACTCGACTCGACTCGACTTGTGAGGCGATAATTCGAGACTCGACTCAACTTGACTCGTGAGACAAATACTCAAGACTCAACAAGCTGACTTGAAAAACTTGGAAAAACCAAGATCGTAGATTGGTTCTCACCATCCAGTGATCCACTTGGAATACCTTAATGCTGGATGACAGAAAAGCTGAACAATAAAGCTGACTTGACTTGATTGGCCGATGACTTGCATTTATTTAAAATGTATTTATTTATTTCAAAATATTTTTATATGCAGCCAATGCAAACATTTTTTCCAGATAATCATACATTAATCAGTCAAGATAAAAAGATGACCTTTTTTTTACCTGAAGGACGGCTCTGTTTATATTTTTGTTATACCCTGACAAAGAAAAAAAATTGTACAGTGGGGCAAATAAGTATTTAGTCCACCACTAATTGTGCAAGTTCTCCCACTTGAAAATATTAGAGGGGCCTGTAATTGTGAACATGGGTAACCCATGAGAGACAGAATGTGGAAAAAAACTTAAAATCACCTCATTTGATTTTTAAAGAATTTTTTTCAAATCATGGTGGAAAATAAGTATTTGGTCAATACCAAAAGTTCATCTCGATACTTTGTTATGTACCCTTTGTTGACAATAACGGAGGCCAAACGTTTTCTGTAACTATTCACAAGCTTTTCACACACCGTTGCTGGTATTTTGGCCCATTCGTCCATGCAGCACTCCTCTAGAGCAGTGATGTTTTGGGGCTGCCGTTGGGCAACACAGACTTTCAACTCCCTCCACAGATTTTCTATGGGGTTGAGATCTGGAGACTGGCTAGGCTACTCCAGGACCTTGAAATGCTTCTTACGAAGCCACTCCTTTGCTGCCCTGGCTGTGTGTTTGGGATCATTGTCATGCTAATAGACCCAGCCACGGCTCATCTTCAATGCCCTTGCTGATGGAAGGAGATTTTCACTCAAAATCTTTCAATACATGGCCCCATTCGTTCTTTCCTTTACACAGATCAGTCGTCCTGGTCCCTTTGCAGAAAAACAGCCTCAAAGCATGATGTTTCCACCACCATGCTTCACAGTGGGTATGGTGTTCTTCGGATGCAATTCAGTATTCTTTCTCCTCCAAACACAAGAACCTGCGTTTCTACAAAAATGTTCTATTTTGTTTCCATCTGACCATAAGAGATCTTGCATGGAGCCCCAGATCGAGGAAGATTATCAGTGGTCTTGTATGTCTGCCATTTTCTAATAATTGCTCCCACAGTTGATTTCTTTACACCAAGCGTTTTACCTATTGCAGATTCAGTCTTCCCAGCTTGGTGCAGGTCTACAATTTTGTCTCTGGTGTCCTTCGAAAGCTCTTTGGTCTTGGCCATAGTGGAGTTTGGAGTGTGACTGATTGAGCTTGTGGACAGGTGTCTTTTATACCGATAATGAGTTAAAACAGGTGCCATTATTACAGGTAACAAGTGGAGCCTCGTTAGACCTTGTTAGAAGAAGTTAGATCTCTTTGACAGCCAGAAATCTTGCTTGTTTGTAGATGACCAAAAACTTATTTTCCACTGTAATTTGGAAATAAATTCTTTAAAAATCAAATAATGTGATTTTCTTTTTTTTTTCCACATTCTGTCTGTCATGGTTGAGGCTTACCCATGTTGACAATTACAGGCCTCTCTAATCTTTTCAAGTTGGAGAACTTGCACAATTGGTGGTTGACTAAATACTTATTTGCCCCACTGTATGTTAATATATTTTAATGTCAAATATTGTCAAATTTAAATTTGCTAATTTAACCGGTGTGTAAGCGCCACCCCGCATTCCGCTCCCACCTCTGACCAGGATAGGACGCGAACCCGCGTGCAACGACCCTTCCACTTGGCAGGTAGGGACGTTGACCACTGCGCCAATAAAGCTCGAGCCAACGGTACAGCCGTCAGCGTCCCTACATGAAGGAATCGGAAGGGAGGCCTACGTGTACCCGTTACACTAATAAAATCTAGACATTTGTTCAGGAAGTTTTCAAAATATTTTCATTCTTTTTTAAAACAGGCTTGAATCGAACGATGTAAAACCTGAACCATTACACATGAAAGTTAGTACAAGTCAATACGGATTTTTTTTTTTTTTTTTTTGCATTGCTCATTCAGCCTATCAATTCATTAGGTTAGGTTTGTGAGACATGTGGCCCTGACCCTCGTTCACTAAATCTGTTTGGTCTTATACCCCGGACCCAGCAAAAAGTGGACATGCAAGTTATGCTGTTAATTTTTCCCTACCAAACCTACGCCTTTGGATCATAGTGACTTGTGCAATTGTCTGGTAAATACACACTGCTAATGAAAGCTTATCTGTGCTATTATTCCATTTCTTTAGGGACCTAATGGAGCCGTAGGAGAGGAAGGACCTGCCGGTCTCGATGGTGAGGAGGTAGATTGATTAAGACTGTGTTGTTTTTTATATAATCTTTCCACCATATTGTAAAGTTGCTAAAGCTTCCATTATCTAGTTTAGGTTTAGATGTCCTGTACTTATATTGACCATAGTTGTCTTCAACCTTCTATTAGGGTTTACTTGGACAAAGGGGGCCTGAGGGGCCACATGGACAAAATGGAACATCAGTGAGTACATGTAAATAGATACATTTGGAAATTCCACACACGCACACATGCCAAGGATAACAATATTTTTTTAGGGTGATAAAGGAAGAAAAGGATCCACTGGTTCGACAGGCCCAAAGGGAGTCTCGGGTGACCACGGTGTCCCCGGCCGCCAGGGAGTAAAGGGACGTCCAGGGAAGCAGGTTATTAAAACACACTTCAGTTCAGGTTTCTTCAATGGGAGTTTCAGTGTGTTGAACTACTGTGTTCATGTGCTTTTATTCTGTTTTTTTTTTTTTTTAGAATAGTAATTAAGTGCTGCTACACTTTCGCTCTGCTCTCTTGTGTCTCATATCACAGGGGCATACTGGCGCTCAGGGAGACAGAGGCAAACAAGGATCTCCTGGATTCAAGGTTAGTACAGTCTTTGGATGCTTGATTCACACCATGACATTTGTTACGAACGTGTTTGACCAGGGGCCACCAGGCCAAAGGGGTCCCCAAGGTTTGCTTGGACAGTTTGGACCGGGAGGTGACACTGGAAACCCAGGAAGCAAAGGCCAGAAAGGACTTCAAGGACATATGGTTATTATCTTCTTGTTGACATGTTATTTCATTCACTGCCAATGGCGACAATAGATACACAATCGATTTTAAAATAATTTTGCGCAAAATGCATCAATATCAACATAAATTTCACTGATTTCAGGGCTCTCCAGGTCGCATCGGACCACCAGGCAATATTGGACCATCAGCACCAGTAAGACTTTTTAAGAAGTAAGAATTAGGCATGGTCTGATTACTGGTTCGAAGGTACAGTATACCAAGGTTTTAAAAAGACAAGGCATCAGATACTGCAAAACTTGCCATGCCATTAATGAGCGATTTTTGGAGTCTGAACTCTTTAGCCTGCAATCTGATGGCAGCTTGCATATAATATTGATACCGCGATATTTTTGCTCAAAGTTATCATACCGTCAAAATCTGATATCTGTCCATGAGTTGTATCAATGATTCACTTATGGCATTTTGCAAAGTAACACATCTCAATTGAACAAAATAACTGTTCATAACTGAATGGCATTATATCATATTATTTTTAGCTAGTTATGTATCGATATTAGTTTGGCGTCATCATCAACTTTTGTAAACGTTGGTTCTCTCTCCTTTTTTTAAGGGTTTGTCAGGTGA
Organism: Corythoichthys intestinalis; assembly: GCF_030265065.1. Classification (NCBI taxonomy): domain Eukaryota; kingdom Metazoa; phylum Chordata; class Actinopteri; order Syngnathiformes; family Syngnathidae; genus Corythoichthys; species Corythoichthys intestinalis. The sequence continues at coordinate 36,700,523 of NC_080401.1, forward strand.
GAGAGGACCTGATGGCAAACCTGGAAATAATGGTGCAAAGGTAAAATCTCAAATTAGTTGCAAAATACTATAGATTAGCCATTCATGTGTGTATGATCAACTAGTCACCATCTGTTTTAAATGTATCATCCTAATCAGGGCATCAGTGGAAAAGTGGGTGAGCTTGGGCCTCCAGGCATGAAAGGAGACATGGTGAGGTTTCCTGATGTGACGCACTTTAGTCTAGACAAGCATACAGTATTTATTTATTATCTACTTAGTGTTGACCACAGTGACGCACTTGTAGTTTTTGTAAAGAAACCTTTGCATTATCCAGGGAGGGAAGGGTGAAAAGGGGACTAAAGGAGAAGCTGGAACTCAAGGCACAATGGTATAGTAATTCAACAATCAAAATATTTTCATTTGTATTGTATTGTGTTGTTCAGTAAAATTATCGTAACTGTACATTCAAAGACCACCTTTTTTTTCAGGGCAAACAGGGACTTACCGGCTTCGTTGGTGTTCCTGGTTCTGAAGGTCGACTTGGATCTGCTGGTCCCCCTGGTATTCCTGGAAATAAAGGAATTCATGGTGCACCAGTAAGAAAATGATAATTTTCAAACAGGGTTTCTCCCAGTGTTTCATAAGCAGTGTTGTTAATAACGGCGTTAGAATATAACGGCGTTACTAAAGGCGTTATTTCTTTAGTAGTGACTAATCTAATTAATGACTTTTCTCATCTTAGCAACACCGTTACCGTTACTGAGGCGGGAAAGGCGTGCATTACTATGTTGGTTGACTAATGCGAGAGAAGTCAGAAAAAGACTGACTCACGAAGACGAGAAAGCAGAGCAGGAGTGGGGAGGAGGCAAGGGAGGGTGACGCCATTGCAAACGCGATGCTACTATGCTAGGTGGCTCCAATAATACCTGACTGTAGCCGATAGCCTACAAACTACCAACACATGATGCTTTGGTAGATATCACATATATACAGAACCCAAATGACTGACACGGCTGCATTAGCAACATGTATAATAAAGAACTAGATGCGTTAGAAAACAGCCGCCATCTTAAAGCAGTGGCCTTCTCAGGAAGGCTCTGTTGTAGAAAACCTTCCTAGCGAACCAAAGTAACTTTTTATATAAAATGCTCCTAAATCGGCAAAATCTTGACTTAAATCTATATTTAAATGATGAAATAGTTTTAAAACTTACACATGTCAAAAGTAGACAGAAGGGAACTAATGAAATAACGGGAGCAATTTTAACAACTTTAACTGTTGATTCACAACATTAAACGACTTCCACACATAGCGAAGGTTACCATCTAATTATCGCAATACCCGCAATACCCCTGTGTCTAGTTAAGTTTAGGGTAAAGAATTGGGCTAGGGCCAATTGTCCCAAAAAACCCTTTAAACTTCACATTAAAAAAAAAAAAAAAAAACATGAAAATTATCACCAGTTACTTTGCCAAGTAACTAATTACTCTTACATTCAGGTAACTGAGTTACTAACACAATTACTTTTTGGGAGAAGTAATTTATAACTAATTAATTACTTTTTTAAAATAAGATAAACAACACTGTTTATAAGCCTGGCGGCCCGTCGGGTTTTCTTGACCCCTCTCCACCAGGCTAAAACAGTGTTAGAAAAGAAAATGTATGTACCTACAGTATTAAATGCATCGGTTGATCCGTTTGAAAGGGCAATGGTGACATCATAGTCGATATGTGAACAGACCTGTCCCAGCTCTCTGCCATTGCACTGAATTTTTGTTGATTTGTTAAGTCTATGCCTTTTCGTAAGGCTCTATATCAATATTGTTAATTAATGTCTTATGATTAACCATGTCCTAATTTTGAAATTCCTATCAACTGAACATTTTTTAAATTAATTGATTAGGTAATTTTCTCCAAAAACATGGTGAGCTTTTCGGCCACCAGGCAAGTTTCCTGTGGGAAACCCTGTCAAATATATCGATAATGAATTGTTAAAATTTGATTTATAATATTGTGAATGTTGTCTTTATTAAGGGATTGCCAGGTCAACCAGGTAATAAGGGAAATAAAGGTGCGAAGGGAAAAACTGTAAGTCCCATGCACAGCATAACAGTTAAGAAACTTAATACATTTTTTAGAAATCTTTCATTTTATGATCTTTTCCAATTATTAGGGAGCTGAAGGGCCACCAGGAAACCAAGGACCCGTGGGACGACGCGGAATACCTGCAAGTATCTTCAATGATACATGACCATGAATATAGTACATAGCAATATTAAGCACAAATCAAAGCAAATATACTGATATGCACTGCCGGTGATTGTTTTCACACCAGGGTTTGGATGGATTGGACGGATTACATGGGGTGCAGGGTAATGAAGGCTACCCAGTAAGAAAAATGTCTTTTTCTAAATTTAGTATTAAGTTTTTCGTTTTGATTTTTAAAATTTTGAATCTCCTAAAGGGAACTACTGGCCACACAGGAGCGCGTGGATCACCAGGCAGGCCTGGTAAACAGGTCAAATATCACGGACACGAGACAGCACGCTTGTATTGGATTTATTTTATGTATATTTATTTTATTTTTCATATCATAGGGAACACCTGGACCTCCTGGTCTTACGGGAAATACTGGAACACAAGGCGTTAAGGTAATAGCAGTAGAGTCAACAGTAATACTGAATGATAAAGTTTAATACTAATGATAGAGGTTAAAATTTTAACACCAAATTAAAAAAATATCATTAAAAACTTTATAAATTAAAAGTACACGTTGTTGGCTACCAGCACAACTCAGTTTTGATCCAACTCAGAGGGCTGAATTGGACGTCTATTGCCATCAATGGCAGTGAATGAGTTAATTAACTGGCAGATCAGCTTAAACGGCTTATTTTCCAATTTTTTGATCAATCACTCTGAAACTATAGTATATAAACCAGGGTAATAGTCCACACTGTTAGGGCAGTCACTACAGAAAATGACCGGATTGCTATACTGTAAGAGTCAGAATATTGCACCCTTTATGATTTACTCTTTTAGGGTGAACGTGGTCCACAAGGAGAGACGGGACCTCCTGCACCAGTTGGCCCAAAGGTATACGAGTTATTTTAAACAGCAATCGTGAACGGCAATGTTAAATCAGAATCTTGCAAAACCAATATTTTTGATCCAGGGTATCCAAGGGCTGACAGGAGAGAAGGGATCTACAGGAGCAAGTGGTTTTAAGGTGAATTAAGACAGCTGTGCCGTTATGTTAAAAAAATAAAATAAAAATAAATTTGTTTTTAATCCATTTCATGCTCACATACAGGGTCTAATGGGTGAAAAGGGCTTACAAGGGCCGGTTGGTCCAGCAGGGATAAAGGTGGTATACAGAAAATAATGTTTATTTGAAGCAATTTAATACACTAATAACCTTATCATTTTAGGGGAATTTTGGTCTGCAAGGTGCAAAAGGTGTAACCGGGCATAAAGGAAAGCAGGTACATGTATTTAGTTATCTTTTTTTCTGTGAAGTGACTCGTAATGTTTTTTTTTTTTTTTTTTTACTAAGGGGGATACTGGACCTCGTGGTACACCTGGACAAATAGGGCACCCTGGAAATTTAGTAAGTTTCATTTCAGAATATTTTTATACCTTTTTGTGTACATAAGGGTTACATTAGGAAGAATATATAGCATTTCTTACAAAAGGATAGCATGCAAAAACTAAAGGAGCACTCTTGTCTAGAAGAAGGGCCAAATTCAAATCTTATGCTGCCCAACTGTCGTGTACATTTATGACTTATTTTACCCTTACCCTCTTGCCGCAAAATGTCATTAAATAATTTAATTTGTTATTAAGTTATGGCAAAATTCCTTTTCTGACCTCTGTGACCTTTGACCTCATTAGCCCAAAACTAATCACCTTTTCGATTCCATATTACAAGGATATCCTTCAAAATTAGTCGAGTATGTCGAGCAGGATTTTCCCATAAGAATACATTACAACTCCATTAATTCGTTCCACAGCCTGAAAACTAACAGCCCAAATATATTATGAATAAAAATAGAAATAATAATTTCATAATATTCGTAATGATAATAATAATAGCTGTAATAATGTAACGAATCGGGTTCTGATGTGGCGAATGAGTTTTGCGTGGTGTACCTGAACGCACCGCATGGCTGATGTGACAGAGTGAGAGAGGACTTTTTACTTTCACTTTTTATATTCAGCTGCGGTGGACAGTAGGCATGTTGTGTTGCACAAGTACTAAAACAAATTACAAACCTGACAAAGCTAGCGATTTTTTGGGTAATGTTGTAATCATAATAATTGTCACCTTAACTTATTACGACTGCAATACACAGTAAACAGTTAATAACCAAATTACATTTCATGCAAGTACTTATATTGTAAAGTGGTATATTTTTCTTAGAAATAGCTCATTTTTATTTCTGTATTATTTCTGTTCTGCTTTTGTACAGGGCCAGATTGGAATGAAGGTAAGTTTTGATATTTTTGTCTGAACAGCATCATTACGTAATGGTGGCTGTACTTGATGGACAGTTCCTCTATATTTTCATTAAACAACTTTGTTAGGTTAATCTAACGCACCATTAGATGGACAATTTTGATCAATGTTTACACTTCCTAAAATGTAGGTGGCTCCCACTGTATTGATCAATTGACTAACTAAATTTAATACTTTTTATGATTACTTTAATACAGTATTTGTGCCCCATGATAGTGATTAACTATGCATTGGCCCTTACCAGGGAATGAAAGGGATCCAAGGCACCAGTGGAACCAAGGGAGTAAAAGGCAAACAAGGACCTCCAGTAAGATATTTACGCATTCGCTGACATTGACAGCGATAACCATCCAATATATTTGAACAAGAAAGTCTGTACAGGATCATTTACGACAGCTCTTACCAGTTCAAATGGATTGGCTGTGTTATCCTGACAGTGGCAGCTAACGAGTTCACAAGTGTTACTTTTTCATTTTGGGGCTTTACCGGTCATTTCTTTCTCAGGGAAATGCAGGTTTACCTGGAAAAAACAATTCAAGAGTGGAGACCAGACCAGTTAAAAAATTAGAAGCATTCCCAAAATCCATTAAAGAATATAATTCTGAAGAAAAACACAATTCAACGATACAAGATAGACAACAAAAAGTAGGTATATACTTTCACTTCCGAGATGCCTTATTTGCATATTAGATTTTTAGGGGTCTAATAAATCACCACACAGCACAAACATGTGGTGCAGAAACCAAACACGTCACCCTTTATAGGGCATTCATTGAACTCATTGGTAATCAATGGCAGTGACACCTCATCACTCAATGTCGGCCATCCCAGTTTTAATAGATTTGATGTCTATGACTGTCAATGGCAGTGAATGAGTTACTGAATGATGACCTTCATCATACTTGCTCAATTTAATTTTATTAAGAATTAATTTTATAATTTGTTACTACAGTATTTAAATTATAGATCCCCCCCCAAAAAAACATTCTTCATTCAACTTCAATTAATTTGTTTTAAATTATTTTTATATGTATATATTTTTTTTAAATTGTACTTTTCAAAATATGATCGGCCAATGCTAATATTACAAATGGACGTCAAATGGGGGCCACAAAATATTGACCCACAGGCTGCAACTGGCCCGTTGGTCCGCAGGTTTGAGACCCATGTTCTATGTGAATGTAGTAAAAATATTTAAGAAAATAATTATAATTCACGCATGAAAGGGATAAATAACTGAATCCTATGTACATAGGAGCCCAGTCCAATTAAGACCGACTTGAAAATGTATCTAGAAGATGAGGCAGAGGAAGAATCTTTCCACTGGCCTCAAGGAACAAAAGACGACCCTGGTACCTCTTGCTACGAGTTGGGTCTCGTACACCCACAGTTCAGTGATGGTGAGCAGGCTTTGTGTCCTCACTGCATTGCATGGAACAGGAAAAACTCTCAATTCATTATTTTTCAGGTTACTTTTACATGGACCCCAACCAAGGTTGTCCCTATGACGCTTTGAGAGTGTTTTGTAACTTCACAGCAGGGGGGAGCACCTGCATTGACCCACTGCAGTCCCAGGTAAGAGTTTTATTATGACACATGCAACTGGGACCTTACAAAATGTAACCTCTGAATGTTAGACAAAATCTTGAAATTTACAGTGGTATGAAAAAGTATTTGAGCTTTTGGAATTTCTCGCATTCCTGCATAAATTCACCATCAAATGTGAGCTTTGTCAAAATCACACAGATGAAAATACAGTGTCTGCTTTAACTAAAACCACCCAATCATTTATAGGTTTTCATATTTTATAGAGGATAGCATGCAAACAATGACAGAAGGGCCAAAAATAAGTACGGTAAGTGAACCCTCTGCCTAAGGAGGCTTAAAGAGCAATTGAAACAAATTTTTACCTTACATTTTAAGTCGGGTATGTGCCCAATCACGGATGAGTGATTTAAAGCTGCCCTGCCCACTATAAAACACACACCTGGTAAGAAATGTCTTGATGAGAAGCATTGTCTGATGTGCATCATGGCTCGGTCAAAAGAGCTGTCTGAAGACCTGCGATCAAGGATTGCTGATTTGTAGAAAGCTGGGAAAGGATACAAAACAATCTCTAAAAGTCTGGATGTTCATCAATCAACAGTCAGAAAAGTTATCTACAAATGGAGAGTTTGGCACTGTTGCTTCTCTCCCAAGAAGTGGCTGTCCACCAAAGATGACGCCCAGAGAGCGCATAATACTCAGAGAGGTTTAAAAAAAAAAAAAAAAAAAAACAACCTAGGGTGTCTGCTAAAGACTTACAGAAATCACTGTCACAGTCCAATATCTCTGTGCACACATCAGCCATATGTAAAACTATGGCTAAGAATGGTTTTTATTGGAGGACTCCACGGCGGAAGCCACTGCTGTCTAAAAAAACATTGTTGCTCTTTTAGTGTTTGCAAGAAGGCACTTGGACACTTCACAGAAGTTTTGGCAAAATATTTTGTGGACTGATGAAACCAAAGTTGAATTGTTGGGGAGTAAAACATGGAGGAAAAATGGAAACCGTGAAGCAAGGTGGAGGGAGCATCATGATTTGGAACTGTTTTGCTGCCTCATGGCCTGGACAACTTGCAATTGTTAATGGAAGTATTAATTCAAACGTTTATCAGGATGTTTTGCAGGAAAACCTGAGGTCGTCTGTCAGACAGTGGAAGCTAAAAAGATGGATGCTGCAACAAGACAATGATCCAAAACACAGAAGTAAATCAACTTCAGAATGATTTCAGAAGAACAAAATACACCTTCTGGAGTGCCCAAGTCAAAGTCCAGACTTAAACCCATTGAGATGCTGTGGCATGACCTAATGACAGCGATTCAGACATCCCAGGAATCTGAATGAACTACAATATGTTTATAGAGAAGAATTGGCCAGGATTAGTCCTGATCGATGTGCCAGACTGATCTGCAGCTACAGGAAGCGTCTGATTGAAGTTATTGCAAACGGGGGGGCACAAAATATTAAATGTGATGGTTCACTTACTTATTCACCCCCCGTTCTGTCATTATTTGCATACTATCCTCATTAAAATATTAAAACCTATAAATGTTTGGATGGTTTTAGTTAAAGCAGACACTGTCTTTTCATCTGTGTGATTTTGACAAAGATCAGATCACATTTGATGATTTTATGTAGAATTGTGAGAAATGCCAAAAGGTTCACATACTTTATCATACCACTGTACTTATTAACTTCAATACACCAAAATGACAAGTCCATGTAAAAGAAACATTTTTCATGTTTTGTAGATAACCTTCGAGTGGGATCGAGAAAAGGACCAGATAAGAACATCATTAATTCAGTGGTTTAGCCAGCAATATGGTGGTGATAAGGTAAGACAGATCTTTCTGAACCGATAAAGGAATCAATAGAAACTAATATATTGTCCAATGCTCTATAGTTTGGTTACCTTGGCATAGATGTCGTCCAGCTGAGGTTTCTACGCTTACACAGCCTCACATGTTTCCAGCGTATGAAGCTAAAATGGACATCCAACCACTCTGCATTGGATAGCATGAGTAACTTTCTCCACTTACTCGGAGACTCCCACAAAGACATCCATACGCACCATACCACTGTGTCAACAGGAGGACATGAGGTAATTGATTGTTTCGCAAAGGCTCACTAATGAATAGTATTAATTTTTCCACTTGCTTTCACAGGTGGAATTGGTTGTGAAAGTTTGGGGCAGCACCGAACTACATCGAGGTGATATGCAGTTACTTCCAATCAGAGATTTGGGGATAGAAATGGCATCGCATTGGGCGCACATCCCTGAAATCAAAGCTGAATTGGGACCCGTCTGCTTCTTGTGACATATGACTGTCAGTGCATGTGAATGCTATTTGTGAGTGTTAATAAAACCCCTGTAAATAACTATTGTAAGAATGTATGGAGTATTGACAACGTGCATTATCGCTGCTCTCTTTTGTATATATTTATTGAATGAAATTTGTTAGAAGTGGATATATGGCATCTCTTACAAATTGTTCACACAAGATAAATATATTTGCAGGTATATATTTTTTGTATGAAAAATCTGAATGAAATACTTGAAACTAATAAAATCAAATCACAAAGAAATGAATGAAGGAATTAATTGTCATCAACTCTTTCTTAAAACATTTTATTTGGATTTGTTTGCCCTGTATTTGTGTACCGACACAACATTGCATCGCATTGCCTAATATCATTAACAAAGTCGGGTCATAAGAAAGTTCTACAATGGAGTTAGTTAATACTTGAAAACCCTCAGGTAAATGTGTGGAAAGATATGCTCATTAATTGTAGCATATTACAACACACAAAACCACAAAGACGCTATTAAGGGGATTTGGATACAAATTAACTACAGATGCTATTCTCATAAGTATAACCTTGTGTCTTTGTAGCTAATTGTTTTTGACATGCTGCACTCATAAGACCAGCTGGCCAGAACCCACAACACGTCTTTTCAAATATCCTTCAAACTTGTGCCAAAGCTCGTGAGAGGAACTGAATTATGCTGTTGTATCCCTCGCTGTATTCATCAATTTATTTATTATATACGGTCATCACTGATTTATTCATATTACAGACTGAAGGGCTGTCAAGTCGCCACACATGTTGTTGTAGGTGTGTACACTGTCAGTTTAAGCTATACCTTTATTATTTCTAGGTATGTATACGCATCAATCCTCTAAGGCTTAGAGTCTAAGCTGGTTAAATAATTGTGAAATTATAGTTAGGAGTTAGCTACTCGAGGACAGCCTTCCGTCTGTACAGCACACTAATTTAACTCAAAGCCATTGATGGGTTTGACATTGGATGAAGAGATGTTCGATTCATTTGAACAGGAAGAGCTGGGAATGATCTTTCACTGTCCATGGCAGCCAATTAGTTAAAATACAACTGCAGATTTACGACTTTTTTTAAGTGATTTGCTAGCTTAACTAGCCCTGATTAAATGGCCAATAAAAATCACGCACATTACCTCTCCAAAAAAACTCACAATAACACAACACACAAATAACGGAGTACCCATTTTAGTTAGGCCTTGTACAGACAGGCAGCCAAAATCTGATTTTTAGCCCATCCAGACTGAAAGTGGATGGCTCTTTGGTAGTCTGAACAGTCAAAAAAGCACAGAAATGTGATTTTTGTATCACAAATTGAAACCAAATTCGGGAGGTAGTTTTATATCAGATATGGACAAAATGCTTCTCAATGTGAATAGCCCAGATGGGTTTTGACTGTCTGTGATTCACCTCTGTGCTGCATGACGCATTTGTTGCCACAGCAACCATAAGCGGAGTTTAAGGGGGGTGGCCGTAAAGTGTCATTGCATATAATTGACTTTCCTATATTTCTAAAAGTTGTAAAGCAAGAAAACAAACAACAAAAATGAATGAAATGAACAAAAAAATATATTTTTATAATGGGTCTAAATCATTTTTCGAACAGATCATGTTACTAGCACCTTAGACGGTCATTTGCTTTGCATATTATTTTCAACAACAACCAAAAAATGGGGAGGGGCATTTCATTTTTTTATGGCCCAAACACAAAAAGGATTGCTAAAATCAATTAAAACTTTTTTAAATGAAAAATTAAGTATTCAAATGCAAATTTATGAGTCTCAAATATTTTTTCGCATTCAAAAACTTTTTCTATGATCAACATTTTTCTTTTTTTGATTGATCAACATTTTTCTTTTTTTTGATTGAAATGATTTTTCTTTTGAAAATATGTATATTTTTGTATGAAGCAACTTATTTTTTGATTGATTAATAATGACACAAATGTCCAAGCCAAAATGTGGCCCACACGCAAAACAACATTACTTCAATCAAAAAAGTTGCTTCAATCAAAAAAATTGACTTCAACCAAAAAAATTCAAATAAAAATAGCTTTCAAATGCATTTTTTTGAATTTCAAATTTATTTTTGTATTCAAACACATTTTTTTTAATTGATTTTTTGATTTTTTTTAAATTGAAAATATTTATTTTGATTGAAGCAACTTTTTTATTGATTGAAGCAACTTTTTTTTTTTTTTTTGATCGAATCATAAAGACACAAATCTACTTCCATATGGCTCTGCCCAAGGGATGCAATTTTTCACTGAGGTAACTACATTGGCACAACACCGGCAGGCGTACCTTATTCAATGGATGATGATCTTGGTGAAAAGTATAGCTGTCCTGCCAGCAGCCTGATTTAGAATTCCCCTCAAGAATGATGGGGAAACAAAAAAACGCCCATTTTCAACTTATTATTATAAATATTCTTGTAAGTAAATTTTATTGCTGACACTGCGTTTCAGGGTCATCAACATGTTGTGCCCCCTGTGCCCCAAAAGTCAAACTCTGCCTATGACAGTAACCTTGTCAGGTGTGTCAATAAGTGGCCCAGTCTGAACAGGCTCAGATTTGATTTGGACACTTGGTAAAAATAGTGTGAATAGTCAGCCCTGAAAATCAGATTTGAGGAGGAATCAGACTGGAATGAGCAATGTTTGCAGTCTGAACGCAGCCATGGAGTTCTCAGCAAGAAGAGATAGAACTTGTGCTTATACATACATACAGTAGATAATACTAGATATGCATATATTGAGAGGTTTTTTTTTTTGTGTGAATTTAAGACATTTTTTTCTAGAATATTGATTAAGGCTGAATATTTATTTACACAAGTGTATTTTTGACTGCCCAGAAGGAAGGCACAATATTTCACTTGCTTTAGTCTTCTTTCTGTGGACACTATACTAAAACGGCTACTCATTTATTTGTGTGGGGATTAAAATGAAATTTGTTCAGTATATTCTAGGGTTGTCTTTCCATCAATCTTTGAAGCCTGATTTTCATTTGAACTTCTACAAATGAAGTGAATCAAGTGAAATATTTTGCATCATTGCGTGTATGGTGTAACATTAAAAAGTTAAAATGAAATGATACAAATACAAAAAAAAGTCCTCAAATAGCAGACCGACATTGAATAAACGTTGATTTTCCATCAAAATCATTAGTATGGTTGACATCGAAAATGTCAAGTGACGTTGAAACAACGTTGTTCTATGGTATGTCAGGCCATGGTTGGGTTAACATTGTTTTATAGTTGATGAACTAATGTTGACGAATAATTGATTTATGATTGATCGTGAAATATGGTTGAAAATTCATTGAATTATGGATGAGCGGGCGTTTTGGTCGAAAACATAATATTGAATTAGCGTTGTTCCAATATTATTAATAATTGAAATTAGGCCTGCGGCTATCAATGATCTTAGTAGTCGATTAATCGATGAACTATTTAGTTCGAATAATCGAGTAAACGGATAAGGAACATAAAAAATTTAAATACCTGAGCTGGGCCTCAAATGGTATTAAAAAATAATAAATGACAATCTATGTACAACAAAAGAACAGTTGGCTAACTTACATAGCAAAAGTCCGCTAGCTTAAACTTTTTTTTACAATGCTGTTAAATGGTTTAGACACATATTCCCACAAAAAATGGCTTAATATGCCTATAAATATACCTATAAACTAAATTATGAATGCATTAAAAAAAAAAAAAAAACATGAGCTCAAACAAAAACTTAGCTTATGTTGGTCTTAACAGGGAGCAGATGGATTCAGCCATATGAAATGAGGTAGACGAGAGGGCCATGTATCCACCCAAATCAATAAAACTAAATGCAAACAATTTCAAAACAAACCATTACAACACCAATTTAATTAAACGAATACTCGAAGCAGCAAATTTAATTCGAGTATTTTTTTCTAATCGAATACTCGAGTTAATTGATTAATCGTTGTGGCACTAATCGAAATGACGTTTAGGTTTTGTAATAATTTCAACGTTGAAACAACATTAATTGGGGGTGCAAAAGTGACGTTGATTTAACGATATAAGATCGACAGCGGAATGTTGATCCAACATCTTTTCAACGTCAGTCTGCTACCTGGGTCTAAATCATAGGCTACTCTATTAAAGAAATATGCACTCTTTAATCTCACGACTGCTAAAAAAAAAAAAAAAAAAAAAAACATCTGAATGATGCAAAATGGAAATCTACAATTGCAATATTTCCAAGCATGTATTGCATGAAAGTAAAACTGAAATCAAACTATGAAATCAACTTCAGTTTTTTTAATTTGTTTAAAACCAAATTAGGATGATGCAACAGGACTTTGCTGCTCCATTATTTAAAAACAAAAACAAAAAAATTAATTAAAAAAAAAACATAAAAGCTTCAGAGGTTGTTGATGACGTTAAAAGACTGGAGCAGTTCAGCCAATCAGCGTCCATCTGGCCGGTCATCTCCAGTGTTGTGTGTGGTGTTACTAAATGTGCTCCCTTTCTGTTATCATTTTGAAAGACACGCACTGGCGCGTGGACGCTTGTTGGAATCGTGGAAGTGGAGTATAAATTTCCTGAGAGGTTGTCACGTGAGCGTTTTATTTTTTCTTCAAATGATATAGAATGTGAACCTGTTTTGCGGCTAGTTTGGCTACGATGTCTTGTTCTCACTTGGTCTAGCCACGACATGCCGTGAATGGTATACTAAAGGAAATATTCTTCTAAATACCGTGTCACAGCCAACTATTCACTGTTGGGTTTTTTTTCTTTTTTTGAGCTAAATGTGACCTGTTAGCCGCCGATACAGAGTCATGTGAAACTAATTCACTTGTCTTACTCACTGGGCTCGTTTTGTGTGTCACTAAACATCCTTAAAATTCTTGTCGATAGTTAGCCAACGTGAAATGTGAGTCAACTCAAACCTAACTTTGTGCGTACTGTTTTGCTTTCTAGGATGGAGAATGGGGATGATAATAGTGTCCGGTTCCGCCACCAAACTCTTTCCAAATTGTCCACCTCGAAGGTCCCGGATAGCCCAGTGAATGGCGAGTGTAGCCGAGGAAGTCAACACAGTCAGGCCATTGGAGACAATAACATCAGCAGCAATGGTAGGAAACGCATTACCGGTATTGAAAGCGTAGGACAATCCTGGTTTAGAAGATGTTCATAGAAACGACACTTTGAGTATTTAGTTCAATTTCATAGACTTCTGATATTGAAGAAAATAATGTTCAAACACACAAAAAAATGACACCTTTACAGGCACAGCCTTTTTATTATTATTATATTTTTTTTAACGTCAGTTATACCCATGCATATACACGCTAATAAACTTGAGCACAGGTGCATGTGATAATGGGTATGAATTACATGACAAAGAGGGGTGGGGTTTTTTGAATGCTCAGATTTGATTGGCTAAAATATTACTGGCATTAATAAAATATCTACCCTCATGTCAGGCAGCCAGGTGATTCTCAAGAAAGCAATACATTACAATAATGAAGGACATTTACCAAAGTTGGTGTTAAATACCCTAATGCAGACGTGTCCAAAGTCAGGAACGGGGGCCAAATGCGGCCCGTGGTCAAATTTCATCCGGCCCCCAGCATCTGTCATAAAATCAATAACGTCTGGCCCACACACAGACTTAATAAATTGGTCAGCAGTACTGCTACCACCATATGAAGTATCTTACACACTAAATGCTGCTCCTCATTTACCCACGAAAAGGCAGCAGCACTCTAAGCAACATTACCCTGTGTGGCCCTTTACTCCAAATGTTCTAAAATGGCAACAATCGACAAAAAAAAATAAAGTTGACTGCGACGGCCGACGGTTCAAGGATAAGTGGAAATTGGACTATTTCTTCACTAAAATACGCAACAACTGTCTGCCTCATTTGCAAAAAGACAGTCGCTGTCTTTAAGAGTTCAATGTGAGGCGATATTACCGAACAAGACACGCTGTCATGTACGACAAGATTACAGGGAAGATGCGTAGCGAGAAATTGAAGCAACTTGAAGCTAGTTTAATTTTACAACAGCAGTATTTTGCAAGAGCCCGAGAGTCGAAAGAGAACGCCACAAAGGTTAGTTGCGAGATTGTCGAAATTATTAATTAAAAAAAATAATAAAGCAAATGTGACACACAGAATGGCTTGGAACATTTGCTTAAATATATTGTTCGACATAAAGGACGTCAGCCAAGGTCGGCCCCCCAAATTTTTACCGCACCAAATCTGGCCCCATTTGCAAAAAGTTTGGACAGCCCTGCCCTAATGCTATGGTGACTCAGTATTCTTTTTTTTTTTTTTTTTTCATCAACAGTTTGAGCTCAAAAATATCTAATCGATTCAGCTCGAAAAACATGTAATATTACACATTATGGTAATGATCACCTATGGTGGGGAAGTAAGCATATGTAAACATAACTATTAAAGATGCACCGATACCGATACTAGCATCGGCAGGGGGTGCCGATCCGGCCCAAAATGGTGGTATCGGTATTGGCGAGTACCAACAAAGACGGCGCCGATACCATTTACCGGTCCATTATTATAACATTTGACCGCAGCCTTTTTTTTTCTCCTGGCGCTCACTACACTTTGTCTCTGTGTTGTGTGATGACACGTGAACACCAAGCAGCTATCGCTATTGGCCTGCTCTAGACCAATGAGAACGGGCCAATAGCCACTCCTGACCAATGACAAGGCCGCTATGTCGGCGCCGCCAACATGGCGGCGGTCGGGGAATATTTCAAAATAGAAATCCCGTCAATTAAAATCAATGGCTGCATGCAAGATTTGCGGCCTGAAAGTTTGGCGATGTGGAGTTAAATCGGCCAGTTTCAATACCTCAAACCTGATAAAACATTTGAAGACTAAACGTGAACGAACACAACGAGTTTGAGCCTGCAAGACCAGGACTGCTCTCCAGAGGAAGGGCGCAGGACCGGAGCAACAATCTCTGGTCAGTTTACTACGTCTACTTTACTTTTATTGTCTTTTACTGAAAGAAATGCCGCAGTAATTTGGGACCTGTTTCCAAAGTAGGGTTGCCACCATTTAGAAATAGAAATAAGGGACCCCACCCCCCACCCTCCGGAAAAAAGGAGGCTAATAGAGAAACGGGATGCTGTGGTCAATTATTATTACTTATAATTGTTAGCGTCCGCAAATGCGGAAACAAGGTTGGACCTCGAAGCGGACAACAAGCGGGGGATACGTACAAGGGTTTAATTGCAAACAAAAAATTACACGCGATCGCGGAATAGTAGAAATAACAAAAGGAGTCCGTGACAGCAGGTCGACGGAGCTCAATACTACAAACTCGAAGGTTAACTAAGACGATAGGCAGCGAGCCAAAAAGCCAAAATAAAAACACTCAAATACCTGCACAAGGTAGAGGTTACAAACGAGTGCAGCACACTAACAGAAAAAACCCCCAATGCAGGGGCGTAACAAGCAAATGTAGCGAGACTATAGTGCGAGATGTCAAATGGCGATCAGCAAAGCAAATATCTCGGCAGCCTTCTCTGAGCTCACCCGTGCTTAAATGCTGCGTTGATGAGCCCGCATTGGATTCAGGTGCGACGTCAGGAACGCCCCCACTAACAGCCCAGCAACAAAACACAATCTAACCAGCAGCAGAATGTGACAATAATTTCATGAAAGTTGCACTGTTTGGCCTTTGAGAGGTTTAAAAAATGTTTACTCAGTTCATTCAGAGTTTATTATTATGAACTTATTTTTACTTTCTTACTTTTGGGCTAGTATTATACTTTGTACTAGTCTTTTTCCTATTTTGCAAAGGTAAGCAACAGCCTGACAAAGACTTGATAGCAATGATTTCACATCCAATTATGTAGCTCTTTGGGGGAGGGAAAAAAAATAAAAATAATTTTATATATATATATAAACGGGGTGGTATCGGTATGGTATCGGTATCGGCCGATACTGCACAGCCAGGTATCGGCCGATACTGCACAGCCAGGTATCAGTATCGGGGCCAAAAAATGGTACCGGTGCAACACTAATAACTATTAAAAATATCAACAAAGGCCAAACACTCTTACCTTGTAGCCATCTTCTGTCTTGCCTTCTATGTAGTGCATGATGAGCCAGAATAACTTGATTTAACAAAAAAAAAAAAAAAAAAACACTGATTATGATGGGAAAATGAACACAGTGCAACAATAATGAAAGCTTCATGCCTGGACACTACAGTTTTCACTAAAGCAAGGTAAGAAACCATAATAATTTATAATAATCTGCTCAGTTATATAGTTTTAAACAAATTTATTAGTGATGTATCGAGCTCATATTTTTGCACATGAGACAGAGTCACATGATTTTGAGAATCTGCCGATACAGAGTCCTGATCCGATACCGGAAAAAGTTTTGGGGTTTTTTCACAAACGTTCCAAACATGCTACTTCTCCACAATGCCACCTTCATAATGTGAATTATTTTTTAACAAGTATAACGTAGAAAAATACTTGTCTTTATGAAATGCTTTGACGCTCATGCTGAGTTGCAACAGCACACTTTTGCAAGTTTAACGATGATGGACACAATTGGGCCCTTGACAGAAGAGCTACCAAGCTTCTCTGGCAAGATCAAAGCTACAAACCTGTCAATCATCGTTAAAAAGTACCAAACGCAAGCTGGCCAGTTTGTCAGCACTGTTTAGCAGTAGGGAGGGCGAGAGGCTGTGGCGCTGTACAAGCATGAAGCAGAAAAACATAAATAGATTTTTAAATTAAAAACCTGTTCACCCAATTCCGATCCTCTGAAAAATTGCGCGATCGGCCTGATTTTCGATCACGTGATCTGATCGGGACATCCCTAAAAATTGTTTTTAATACATTTTGATTGAATCTTTATGATGCTATATTGAGGTGAAAACATCAAAGGTTTTCATGGATGCATTACAGTAATGAATTTACAGCTCTAAAATCAGTTAAAAAAGAAATACAAAATACTATTTTAGAAACAAATCGTGGACAGGGCCACATAATCGGCATAACTGTTCAACCTTTAATCTTTCAACAAAAAAATGAACTATTTCATGCTTTCATGACTATATCCCTAAAATCTTCAAAAACATAGTTTTGGTTAATCTCATGAGAATCACCCGACAGCTTCCTGAATATAATTGCTTGTATTTTGTTTTGTAATTGTTTTTTTCCCCCCCAGTTATTTAAACCATTCTTTTCACTGCGTAGGTGTTATCTTTTACTTTAAGCAACTGCTGAATTTTTAACTGGGCGACTTGATAGAAAATAATGAACCGTCTCAAATTTTATGGTCACAAAGAATGTTAAATTAAATTGAAGAGTGTGAATTTGACAATGAAAATGGTCTTTTTACGCATGTTAAAGCAACTGTACGATGAACCTAATCTTATTTATTAAGTTTTATTAATTTCTCAGTGTATATTTCACCAGACTGTATACTCCCACAAAGTGTATACCATGTCATTGCAATTTCAGGGATAATTGAGATGGAGCATATGATCACCAAGAAGCTACAACTGAAGAGGAAAGCAGAGGTTAGAAATTCAATCTTTCGATTTTTGGGAGGAGGGTTATGCTTGTTCAGGAAACCAAAAGTTTCCATGTTTCCTTTCGTTCTCAGTACTTGAAGAAAGACTTGATGCGTGAGTTTGACAACCAGGTCAACGACTTTATGGACAGTCTTATCCAAGAGTCTGCTCGCCTGGAGCCCCCACCGTTGCCTGCTGTCTTCTCCCCTCTTCCTTCAGACAAGGAGAAGAGCAGACTCGGGTAGGCGCCAGAGCGTATATGACATTATTGCTGGGCGAAAAGACGATATTTAGTGCCAAAACAATAGTAAATTCAGCATTAATTCCTCCTATTGTCAATATCAGCAATTTTAACATTTAACATAAAAATACACTTTACTCAACTCTACACTTCTGATATATTTTAATCAAGTGGAACGGCCACAAGATGTCCCTATACCAGCAAATTTAGGGGTGTAATAAATCACCACAAAGCATAAACATGTGGTGCAGAAATAAAACCCTTTACAGGGCATTCATTTAACTCATTGGCTGCCATTGACAATTGTAGCGGTTCAATCCATTATGACTGGGAGAGGCTAGCAGCGAATCATTTTCTGCTTTCTACTCTTTCCTTTGTGGTACCTTTAATTCATCAAATAATCAAATCTAGTAAAATGCGGCATATCATTATCGTGATATTACCCATATTTTTTCTATACTGCTCAGTAGAGGCGTGCGAAATTTCCGATTCTTAGATTATTCGCGATTCGGCCGTGTAAGATTCGAGAACAATTCACAAACATCCAAATTCCGATTATTGAATTATACCAGGTAAATCGGAAACACAGTCAGCGCGGTCTTTGGGACGCAATGAGGAACGGACCGAGAATAAATATCATGTTCAACTCATGCCGCTAGATAACAATCATACCGCCTGCGGCCGACAGCCGCTACAAACAATGCCCAGTTGCTAATTGCTACAAATACGGCCAGGGCCGGCCCAGCCTATACGCAGACTATGCAGCTGCTTAGGGCCCCTGACCACCAGGGGGCCCCCAATCTGGCAATTGTTTAATTTGTGTTCTATTTTGTTTACTACAGTTTGCTTTATTTGACTTTTGTGAGTTTTGAGACTTGATTACAAGCTTAAAAAAAATAAAAGTTCTTCCTTAACTTCTGTCCTTCCTCTTTTAGAAAAAGGTTTGGCGCTATTTACTGTAAGTACTGACAATCATTTGGGGTGAGAAGTTTGAAGTATGCAGTGCAACAAAATCTGATTAATATACAAAATATGGACGTATGGGTTGGATTGCATGTATGGGTTTCACAGTACACTGTGACGAAATGGTGGGCCAAAAATATGGGGCCCTTTGCATTATTTTGCTTACGGCCCCCAAATGGCCTGGGCCGGCCCTGTATACGGCTACAGTAGATATCATATATATGTAGAATTAGATGCAAAATTACAGACGACGGTGGTGTTAGAACATGTATTATTGAACCGAGATGCGAAATGACACTTTCCGGCGTTAGTAAACAGCCGCCATCTTAAAGCAGTACTAAAGCAGTGACTTCTCTAGAAGGCTCTGTTGTAGCGAACCTAATTCACGTTTTATCTAAAATACTCTTAAATCGGCAGAATCTTGTCTTGAATCTATCTTTAAATGATGAAATAGTTTTAAAACTTTGACAAAAGTAGACAGAAGGGAAATTATGGAATAACGGGAGCAATTTTAACAACTATTACAGTTGATTAACAACGTTAAATTAATTGAATGTAGTTTAAAGCTGCTGATGCAGAATGGGGACTGGAGTATTTTATTTACTGTTATTTTTGTATATTTGTTTACTGTTATATGCTAACTTGATACTGAAATAGTAGTTTGGTTTAGCCATAGAGGACTTTTTGAACAATTTTGGAACTAATGTACAAAACATTTAAAAAAAAAAAAAAAAAAAAAAAAAAAAGGGAGGGGGGGGTGCATCAATAATCGTTTTATAATCGAATCGGAGCCTCTGAATCGTAAACGAATCGTTAGGTGCCCAAAGATTCCCAGCTCTACTGCTCAGCACCATTTACAATCACAAACACTTTATTAGGTGATTCACATTTGATTACGATCCAACAAAAGTTGCAGTGTATCACAAAAGTGAGTACACCCCTCGCATTTCTGCAGATATTTAAGTATATCTTTTAATGGGACAACACTGGCAAAATGACACTTTAACACAATGAAAAGTAGTTTGTGTGCAGCTTATAAAATAGAGTTAATTTATTTTCCCCTCAAAATAACTCAAAATATAGCCATAAATATTAGGGCTGTCAAAATTATCGCGTTAATGGGCGGTAATTCATTTTTTAAATCAATCACGTTAAAATATTTGATGCATTTAACCCACATGCCCCGCTCAAACAGATTAAAATGACAGAGCAGTGTCATGTCCATTTGTTACTTGTGTTTTTTGTTTTGTCGCCCTCTGCTGGACCACCATGAGCATTGTGTAATTATTGACATCAACAATGGCGAGCTACTAGTTTATTTTTTGTTTGAAAATTTTACAAATTTTATTAAAACGAAAACATTAAGAGGGGTTTTCATATAAAATTTCGATATGAAAACCCTATAACTTGTACTAACATTTATCTTTTAAGAACTACAAGTCTCTCTATCCATGGATCGCTTTAACAATGTTAATAATGTTAATGCCGTCTTGTTGATTTATTGTTGTAATAAACAAATACAGTACTTATGTACAGTATGTTGAATGTATATATCCATCTTGTGTCTTATCTTTCCATTCCAACAATAATTTACAGAAAAATATGGCATATTTTATAGATGGTTTAAATTGCGATTAATTACGGTTAAGTAATTTTTAAGCTGTGATTAACTCGATTAAAAATTTTAATCGTTTGACAGCCCTAATTAATATCTAAACCCCTGGCAACAAAAGTGAGGACACACCTTTGAAAAAAAACATACATCCCTAAATGTCCAAATTGAGTACTGCTTGTCATTTTCCCTCCAAAATGTCATGTGACTCATTACAGGAGTGCTGTCAGTATAACTGCAGAGATTGAAGGGGGGGGGGGGGGGGTCATCCTGTTAGTTAGTGCTCAGACCATACGCCACACTCTACATCAAATTGGTGTGCATTGCTGTCACCCCAGGAGTAAGCCTCTTCTGAAGACTGTACACAAAACAGCCCACCCGTCTCATCAGACCACAGGACATGGTTCCAGTAATCCATGCTTTGTTGACATGTCTTCAGCAAACTGTTCGCGGGCCTTCTTGTGTACCGTCTTCAGAAGAGGCTTCCTCCTGGGGTGACAGCCATGCACACCAATTTGATGTAGAGTGCGGCATATGGTCTAAAAACTAACAGGCTGGCCCCCCACCTCTTCAATCTCTGCAGCAATGCTGACAGCAGTCCTTTAACAAGTCACATGACATTTTGGAGGGAAAATGACAAGCAGTACTCAATTTGGACATTTAGGGATGTACGTTTTTTCAAAGGGGTGTGCTCACTTTTGTTTCCAGGGGTTTAGATATTAATGCTATATTTTGAGGGGGAAATAAATTAACTCTATTATATAAGCTGCACACAGACTACTTTTCATTGTGTCAAAGTGTCATTTTGTGAGTGTTGTCCCGTGAAAAGATATACTTAAATATCTGCAGAAATGCGAGGGGTGGACTCACTTTCGTGATACACTGTACATACAAGCTTTGACATGTCTTCCTCTAGGCATTTGCGACCTCCTCATGGCCAGGGCAAGCAGTTTGTCAGCCGTAGGTCGATCCTTGAGTGAGCAGACACTTGTTTTACTATATACCAAGCATTTGCAGGCATGAGTCAATTTTTTTCTCTCCCCCGCAGTGAGCTCTTTGAGGTGAACCATATCCGGACTATCTACCACATGTTTATTGCCATGCTCATCCTCTTCATCCTCAGTACTCTGGTGGTTGATTTCATAGATGAAGGCAGGTAATGGACAAGACAGGTTTAAGTAATGTTGGTTTTGCTTTACTTTTGCTCAACCCCTTGATTCCTGAACTTACATTTAACTCATTCAGTGCCATTGACGATGCTTGATGCCCAATCATATGACGCCTAATCATCCTTCTGCTGTGAATTTAAATGTGTTTGTCTATAGTAGACATCCAATTTGTTGTAAGTTAGAGGGTGGCATCGAATGAACTTCAAATGTATTGGACATTTAACACCGTCAATGACGGTCAGAGAGTTCATAAATATACATAAAACATTGGAAGAATACATGAGTAAATGTAAAATAGTACAGTATTTGAAAAAAAAATGATAGAAATTAAATTTAAAAATTCAGCTAGGAAAAACATCATGAAAAAATAATAAATTTTAAAAAATAATGAATAAATTCCCCTTTTATTTAAAATGTAAGGTTTTTTTATGTTTGAATTCTTTTCACTTTAAAATAATTTCTTCTTTTAAAAAAATTTTTTTTAATTTTTTCCCCCAGATTTTTAATTTTGCAATTTCCAGTTTATTGTTGTTTTTTGCTAATTTAAATGTAATCAAAATGATGTGGTGAAAATTCAATTTTAAAAAAAGTTAGAAAAAAAAAATGATGTGGTGGTCCAGATTTGGCTTCCTGTCTGGTTCATGTCTTTAGGTTGGTGCTGGATTTTGACCTGCTTGTCTACGCATTTGGACAGTTCCCCCTGGTGGTGTGCACTTGGATCTTTATGTTCCTCTCAGTTTTAGTGGTTCCCTATCCCCTATTCAAGCTGTGGAGACAGACCCAGTCTGGCGCTAATCGGCACAGATGGCTGTCCAGCTTTTTCTTTGGGTCCGTGTATGTTCTCTACCAAGCTTTGGGCCTTGGCTTTTTACCCACATATGTGGCGGTGGTCAACAGTTTGCCCCCAGCTTCGTCCTTCATAATCATCTTAGAACAGGTATGTTTCACATCCCCTCGTGTTCCAAATGTGGAGTTGGAATAATTACAGAAATTGCTGTCCATGTCACATTCCAGGTGAGACTCATGATGAAAGTGCACTCTTTTATAAGAGAAAACGTACCAAGAATCTTGGCTTGGACTAAAGACAAGTCCAGTAAGTTCCTTCGCCATTATAAAAATCATTGGTTGATCCAGAAATATCAGGACATCGACATAGTTCACTTCTTTTTGGCTCTAAACGCCAACAATGGATTTGAAATGTAACAAAAAATTACTATTTGACCTAATTTGCATCCAAGTTAGGTGAACAGTGTAGGAATTACAACAGTTTATATATGTCTAAATGAATCATGCTCCAGGAGGCAAAAGACTGCAGCAAGTAAAATGCATGCGCGATCGGATTCGAGTCAGGTAATTGATTTGGCTATTGTGTAGAATTCCCCTTTTTGCCTTCAAAAACGTTTAAGTTGCTTTCACAGAATGAGAGTAGCTAATATTACCCAAAACACTCCAGAATTTATCAGTCGTCACATAATAAAATCTACTCCAGCTGTCTCAATTTATCCAGGGACCGTTGTAGGTAGAACCTGGATGTTTCTAGGCTATGTCAAGGATTGCCCAAAAAGTTTTTCAAGTACCGAAAAAGTACAACTAATCCATTGCTCGTCTTCTATTGCAAACAGAACATGCAGCCTTGAAACGTTCAACACATTGTCATTTACTTCGTACTTTCATGTACAACACAACGAAAGACAGTAATATAGCGCCTGTCTGGCGGGGTGTATATTGCACTGTACCACAAGTATGAAAGTATATGGGTGTGTGTCTCCCTCTGTCTCGTTTACTTGTCAAAACTGCTGCTGCTGGATTACAGAAATTAAAAGCATGCCATGTTGTTGTTGTTTTTTAATACAATAACATTTTGGCAAATTGCTTAGGTCTAGTCTACATTTGAAAATCAAATCTAGTGTACCAGTCCTTCTAAAAAATTAGCATATTGTAATAAAGTTCATTATTTTCTGTAATGTACTCATCAACATTAGACTTTCATATATTTTCGATTTATTACACACAACTGAAGTAGTTCAAGCCTGTATTCAAGAACCCACAGTCAGTGATGGTCTGAGGTGCCATGTCAGCTGCTGGTGTTGGTCTACTGTGTTTTATCAAGGGCAGGCTCAATGCAGCTCGCTATCAGGGGATTTTGGAGCACTTCCTACTTCCATCTGCTGAAAAGCTTTATGGAGATGAAGATTTCATTTTTCAGCACGACCTGGCACCTGCTTACAGTGCCTAAACCAAAATGGTTTACTGACCATGGCATTACTGTGCTCAAATGGCCTGCCAACTCTCCTGACCTGAACCCCACAGAGAATCTGTAGGATATTGTGAAGAAAAAGTTGAGAGACACCAGACCCAACACTGTGGATGAACTTAAGGCGCTATCGAAGCATCCTGGGCCTCAATAACACCTCGTGCCACAGGCTGATAGCCTCCATGCCACGCCGCATTGAAGCAGTCATCTGCAAAAGGATTCTCGACCGAAGTTTTGAGTGCATAGCTGATATAATTGAAGGTTGACTTTTTTGTATTAAAAAACACTTTTTTTGGTATTAGTCGGATGAAATATGCTAATTTTTTGAGATAGGGATTTTTGTTTTTTCTGGACTTTTTTGCCAAAATCATCAATATTAAAACAATAAAAGGCTAGAACTACTTCAGTTGTGTGTAATGAATCTAAAATATATGAAAGTCTAATGTTTATCAGTACATTACAGAAAATAATGAACTTTACACAATATGCTAATTTTTTGAGAAGGACTAGTATATGGACATTGGTCACTGGCCCATTAATGTGTTTGACCTGACGCCTTTTGTAAAGATGAGGTTCTCATAAACCAAAGGGATCATTCTATTTGTTACATTAATTGGGGTGCAAATTTGGGTTTTTTTTTTGGACAAGGTCATTGCCACCTTGCATATTGTTGTTATTAAGTGACAGCTTTGCAGTAATCATTAAATTATGTAAGTAAGACCAGAGAGAAATGTGACTGCACTTCACCCTGAGCCTGGCTACCTTCACTACCGTTCAAAAGTTTGGGGTCTAAGCGACCTTTTGAACCGTACTGTACGTAATGACAAATACCATATGATACACTACGGTTCAAAAGTTCTGGGTCACTTAGACCCCAAACTTGATTGACTGGCTGGCTAGCTGGTTGGCAGACTGACTTGCTGACAGACTATTTGGTTTACAGACTGACTGACTGACTACTTTTTCTCATATTTGGATTTTGTTTCAAATTGTATATGCACTTTGTTCTTTCATTATCGCTTTAATTAAGAACAGAGCTGGAGTCTGTTGTATAAAGAAAATGCTCTTAATCCCAAGGGATTGTTCTGTGTTTATTAGCAGAGTTAAATTCAGTGGCACTTTCAGTTCTAATAAAGAAAAAAAAAAAGTTTAAATAGAATGTAGGGTTGTCAAACGATTTAAAAATTTTAATCGAGTTAATTACAGCTTAAAAATTAATTAATCGCAATTCAAACCATCTATAAAATATGCCATATTTTTCTGTAAATTATTGTTGGAATGGAAAGATAAGACACAAGATGGATAAATACATTCAACATACGGTACATAAGTACTGTATTTGTTTATTATAACAATAAATCAACAAGACTGCATGAACATTATTAACATTCTGTTAAAGCGATCCATGGATAGAAAGACTTGTAGTTCTTAAAAGATAATTTTAGTACAAGTTATAGAAATTTTATATTAAAAACCCTCTTAATGTTTTCATTTTAATAAAATTTGTAAAGTTTTCAATCAAAAAATAGACTAGTAGCCCACCATTGTTGATGTCAATAATTACACAATGCTCATGGGTGCTTAAACCCATAAAATCAGTCGCACCAAAGCGCCAGCAGAGACGACAAAACTCCAAAAAAACACAAGTAACGAGTGGAGATTGCACTGTCCTGACATTTTAATCTGTTTGAGCGGGGCATGTGCGTTAATTGCATTAAATATTTTAACGTGATTAATTTAAAAAATTAATTACTGCCCGTTAACGCGATAATTTTGACAGCCCTAATAGAATGCATTCCTGATACTTTATATGTCATTATTTTTATTTTGCCAAGAAATCGTAATCGATATTGGAAAATCGGGGTTGAGAGAAAATAATCAGGATTTTCTTTTTAGGCAAAATTGAACAGCCCTAACCTGGCATATTAAATGCATTTTTATTTATTCATTTATTTATTTACAAATTTTCAAGTATCATTTTCTCTTAAAAAAAAAAAAAAAATGTCTGGCAAAAATAGATCTGCTGATATAAGCTGTTTTCATATTTTGCATACCTGTGAATGAGAATATGACTCAATCTTCAATATTGTGGTCATTTGTACTTCTTTCCTAGATTGTCTTTGTCTTTCCTAGTTTGTCTTTGTGTAGCAACTGGCGTCTTCATTAACGGAAACTCGATCTTTTTAAGATTTTCTCCATATTTTTATAATCACAATTGACAAGATTTAGGTGAATATTACAGTGTGATCATTTTTATTTTTTCACTTTTTTTGTGGTTGCGTATTGACCCGAGGAAGAGTACTTTGCATGTTTATTTCAAAGAGCCTCTTCTGTCATGCCCAGGTCCGGGCCCAGTGGTCCCTCGAATTTCTCAGTATCTCTACTTTTTCTTTGCACCCACGCTTATCTACAGAGATGAATACCCAAGGTAAACAAAATATCCAATTTGCAAAATAGCCAGAATTTAAATGGCGTACCTGATTTAACTTTTTTATATTTTGTTGTAGGAACCAAACAATCAGATGGGGCTATGTGGCCACAAAGTTACTACAGGTACCAATTCCGGACTGAATTAAAACAAAATGGCCGCCTGTTTATTTCAGAATTCCCGATTCTTTTCTCCTCACAGGTACTGGGCTGTTTGTTTTACGCATACTATGTGTTTGTGCGGCTCTGCATTCCTCAGTTCCGCAGCATCAGGCTTCAGTTTTTTGACCTAAGGGCCATGGTTCTGGGGGTCTTTAACTCTATCTTGCCGGGTAAGATCCATTCAGACCATCAATGTTAGCCGATGAGTTAATTCATCTTTTTTTTGCTGTTTTACAGGAGTGCTAGTTCTCTTTCTGGGGTTCTTTGCCTTCCTCCACTGTTGGCTGAA
This sequence comes from Corythoichthys intestinalis, assembly GCF_030265065.1. NCBI lineage: Eukaryota > Metazoa > Chordata > Actinopteri > Syngnathiformes > Syngnathidae > Corythoichthys > Corythoichthys intestinalis. The sequence continues at coordinate 36,727,568 of NC_080401.1, forward strand.
TGCGTTTGCAGAGATGCTTCGTTTTGGTGACAGGATGTTCTATAATGTAGGACGCATTGCATTCAATCTTGTTTTATGTTAAAACATTGAACATTACCATGGAAATAAGACTTTTTTTTTTTAATTGCACATGCAGTAGTTATCACCTTTTCTTTCCAAGATAAAAAGTTATGAATTTGTCTAATTGATACAGTGGGGCAAATAAGTATTTAGTCAACCACCATCGTGCAAGTTCTCCCACCTGAAAATATTAGAGAGGCCTGTAATTGTCAACATGGGTAAACCTCAACCATGAGAGACAGAATGTGGAAAAGAAAACAGAAAATCACATTGTTTGATTTTTAAAGAATTTATTTGCAAATCATGGTGGAAAGTAAGTATTTGGTCAATACCAAAATTTCATCTCAATACTTTGTTATGTACCCTTTGTTGGCAATAACGGAGGCCAAACGTTTTCTGTAACTCTTCACAAGCTTTTCACACACTGTTGCTGGTATTTTGGCCCTTTCCTCCATGCAGAATTCCTCTAGAGCAGTGATGTTTTGGGGCTGTCGTTGGGCAACACGGACTTTCAACTCCCTCCACAGATTTTCTATGGGGTTGAGATCTGGAGACTGGCTTGGCCACTCCAGGACCTTGAAATGCTTCTTACGAAGCCACTCCTTTGTTGCCCTGGCTGTGTGTTTGGGATCATTGTCATTCTGAAAGACCCAGCCACGCCTCATCTTCAATGCCCTTGCTGAAGGAGATTTTCACTCAAAATCTCTCGATATATGGCCCCATTCATTCTTTCCTTTACACAGATCAGTCGTCCTGGTCCCTTTGCAGAAAAACCACCCCAAAGCATGATGTTTCCACCCCCATGCTTCACAGTGGGTATGGTGTTTTTCGGATGCAAGTCAGTATTTTTTTTCTCCTCCAAACATGAGAAGCTGTGTTTCAACCAAAAGGTTCTATTTTGGTTTCATCTGACCATAACACATTCTCCTAGTCCTCTTCTGGATCATCCAAATGCTCTCTAGCGAACCGCAGATGGGCCTGGACTTGTACTGGCTTCAGCAGGGGGACACGTCTGGCAGTGCAGGATTTGAGTCCCTGGTGGCGCATTGTGTTACTGATAGTAGCCTTTGTTACTGTGGTCCCAGCTGTTTGTAGGTCATACACTAGGTCCCCCCGTGTGGTTCTGGGATTTTTGCTCACTATTCTTGTTATTATTTTGATGCCACAGGGTGAGATCTTGCATGGAGCCCCAGATCGAAGGAGATTATCTGTGGTCTTGTATGTCTTCCATTTTCTAATAATTGCTCCCACAGTTGATTTCTTTACACCGAGCGTTTTACCTATTGCAGATTCAGTCTTTCCAACCTGGTGCAGGTCTACAATTTTGTCTCTGGTGTCCTTCGACAGCTCTTTGTTCTTGGCCATAGTGGAGTTTGGAGTGTTACTGACTGAGATTGTGGACAGGTATCTTTTATACCGATAATGAGTTAAAACAGGTGCCATTAGTACAGGTAACAAGCTGAACCTTGTTAGACCTCATTAGAAGAAGTTAGACCTCTTTGACTGCCAGAAATCTTGCTTGTTTGTAGGTGACCAAATACTTATTTTCCACTCTAATTTGGATTCTTTAAAAATCAAACAATGTGATTTTCTGTTGTTTTTTTTTTCCACGTTCTGTCTCTCATGCTTGAGGTTTACCCATGTTGACAATTACAGGCTTCTCTCATCTTTTCAAGTAGGAGAACTTGCACAATTGGTGGTTGACTAAATACTTATTTGGCCCATTGTATATACTGGCATAATTGTGAATGCTCAAGCTTCAGTGCCATTCACAGCGCAAGATGTCCAATCCATTTTGACTGGGTTAGGCTAGTAGTGATTCTCCTAGTTAAAATCGATTGTACGTGTAGCTGAAGAGTTGAAAGTTTAAAGCAATTCTGTTTTTCTCTCTTGATGTCAGTAGCAGCCAATGAGAAAATTTGATTTCCAACTCACAGGATTGGTGGAACTCGACATCCTTTGCCAACTACTACCGTACTTGGAACGTCGTGGTTCATGACTGGCTGTTTCACTACGTGTATAGGGACTTCTTATGGGTACGTGAGTCTGCTTTTGGTCAATTTTAACAGATGTTAATCTTTTTACTTACTTTGGTGTCATGATTTAAGATCTCCCAGAAGCGCTTCCGGACAGCGGCCATGCTGTTTGTGTTTACTGTGTCCGCAGTAGTTCACGAATACATCCTCGCAATCTGCTTCGGCTTCTTCTATCCAGTCCTTTTCTGCCTGTTCATGTGTTTTGGAAGTAACGTATCCAACACACCTTCCTGTTTTCTCCTTCTCTAAAAGGGTATTTTTAAACAAGGGTCGATTGTTTTCCATGTTTTACAGTGATGTTTAACTTCATCCTCCACGACCAAAGGAAAGGACCCATCTGGAATATTATCATGTGGACGTCCCTCTTCTTGGGTCACGGCGTCATCATCTGTTTGTACTCTCAGGAGTGGTATGCCCAGCGCTACTGCCCCATAAAAGAGGTACAGTGGACCCTCATGATAGAAGCACAATCTGTTCCACAACCAAGCTCTTAACGTTAATGTGCTCGTATCATTAATGTATTTTCTCCATATGAAATAATTGAATTCCAGTTGATTTGGACAACACTTCCAGAGACCCTTTATCTAGCCCCAAGTTACCCTTAAATAATCATTCAAACCATCATTTTTAAGGCTATACAATCTGAAAAAGAATTTAAAAGTATAAAAACAATGTTATTTATACACACGCACTTACCATTGGGGCTGGACCCTTCAAGCGCTGAGCCAACCAAGCTTACACTCTGTACAAAAATTACTAATAGGCGCACTCTTTTCATGTTTCGTTAATATTTCTTGCTTTGTTTCAATGGCGTACCGCAAGCAACACGTCACTTCCGCTCATTAATATTCATGACATTAGCTACTGTTGCTAAGTAGGGACAAGCCACCGTTTGTCCCTAATAGGAAATGAATGGAAATCGTGTACGAAGGAGATGTTTACAGAGCTAAACCTACCAATTCTCTCCGAAAATGATGTGCCTGGTGCCAAATTCACTGGCAAAGATGTGGGAGAACATAAAAATGTTCATTTCAAGAGATGGCTTGAGTGTCGAAGGCCGAAAAAGACGAAAAAAAACGAGCCGACCTAAGCATAGCTTTAGCTTTTTTATCGACGCGACTGACAATGACATTCTCCTGTTTCAACAAGCTATCCTTTAACATCAGCCCTGTCTTTCTTATGTATCCTCTGGTTGTCCTACGTCTCTTACCGTTCTTGGGGGTAATTTAGTTAGCTTTGTGTAGCGATCGCACTTTTACAACAGAAAATGTAACAGTGGCAGTCAGATACCATTGTAATTCTTTTCAGGTCATTCATTGTCGGACAGAAGCAGTACGGCACAACGTTACGCTAAAAAATAAGTTAAAAATATAAAAATGGCTAACCTCTTTGTCCTCTGAAAGACCATGCCAACCCAACATAATGTTTACTGCATATGAAATGTGAATGGATTCACCGAGCTGGTGTTAAAAGTCCGCGCAAGTTGATTCGGTCTTCACATTTTTTCCTCCTGAGTTTTTGGATTCCGGAAACGTATGAAGAAAACATCCTTCATGTGTCGTAATGTCTAGACTCATTTCTACAAGTTCCAAAAAAGCAATGCGTGATCGGCATGTTCGTTTTTGAAAGATTACTGGCGAAAAGTAGCACAAATTACGTTGTGTCTATGCGAGGGCGGGTCTATAATGTCCCACTTCGGCTTTACTTCCACTTTACGATGCGACGTCACGGTCAAAAAATAGCCTGCGTGCGGTACGCCATTCCAAGCATTCTTTTTCGCACCACTGTCTTTGGTTGCCATTTTCCTGGGGAAGATGGTTAATCTTCACTTGTAAGTATAAATGATTGTGATGCACTTTGATACCAAATTCTATAACGGGAGACAACGATAATAAATAACAATATAACAATAAATCAACAGTTGTAGCAATTGTTAGGAAATGGAAAAGGACAAACATGACTGATAATCTACCTCAGACTGGGGCTCCATGTAAAATCTCTTCTCGTGAGGCATCACTCATGAAGAGAAAAGTGAGGGCTCAGCCTAGAACTACACGGCAGGAGCTGGTCAATGACCTGAAGAGAGCTGGATGCAGAGTTTCAAAGGCTACTGTCAGAACACTATGGTGCAATGATTTAAAAGCATGCATTGCTCAGAAGGTTCCCCTGTTGAAGGCAGTACATGTGAAGGCCCGTCTGAAGTTTGCCAGGGACCATCTGAATGTTGCAGAGAGGTCATGGGAGAAAGTAATGTGGTCAGATGACCCCAAGTAGAACTTTTTGGTGCAAACGTTACTCGTCGTGTGTGGAATGAAAAAGAAGGATGAGTACAATCCCAAGAACACCATCCCCACTGTGAAGTATGGGGTTGGAAACCTCATGCTTTGAGGCTGCTTATGGCAAAGAGGACAGGAAGACTGTGCTGTATAAAGCAGAGGATGAATGGTGAAATTTATCGTCAGATTTTGAGCCACAACCTCCTTCCCCAGTCAGAGACTTGAAGATGAGTCGTGGCTGGTTCTACCAATATGAAAATGACTGGAAGCACACAGCCAAGATGACCAAGGAGTGGCTGCGTAAAAAGCATATCAAGATTCTGGAGTGGTCTAGCCATTCTCCAGACCTTAACCCTTTCGAAAATATTTGGATGGAGCTGAAACTTCGTGTTTCTCAATGACAGCCCTGAAACCTGACAGAGCTAGAGAAGATTTGCTAGACAGCGAGCTAAGCTGTAATTTTTCCTCTCCATCTATCACTCTTAGGAGCAAATGCGGTCTTCCTCATGTGTGCGCTCTTCTTCGTGTGTGCAAATACATTCTTCATGTGTACATGCGGTTGCACTCGCCTGCGGAAATACAACCTTCTCTACACTTCCTGCACCAAAATAAAAGCATGCATCACAAAACAAAGGTCAACATTATAACCAAATACCATATTTTTCGGACTACAAGTCACACCTGAGTATAAGTCGCACCAGCCATAAAATGCCCAACGAAGAGAAAAAAAAACATATAAGTCGCACCGGAGTATAAGTCGCATTTTTGGGGGATAAAATCCAACACATAGAACAGATATGTCATCTTGAAGGGCAGTTTAATATAAAAATACAATAGAGAACAACATGTTGAATAAATGTACAGTGCATGAACAACGAAATGCGAATATACTGTCCTCACCAGGACGCTACGGCTCGGTCCTGGCTATAGAGCGAGCTCCCAAATGACGATGCTGGACGTCCGTATAATTTGCTGAATCAATTTGGTCCTCGATACCAAACAGGTTCGCATCAACGTAAATAAATGATCATTAGGTTGTTTTACAGCAATCACGTAAACGGTTAGCATGCGTTCGCTAGCATTAGCACATCGTTTAAACACCCACACAACTCTAAGTGTCTAAGCTCTAAGTGTCCGATCTCGGGTGGAAAACACACAACAACAGAAAAGATGATACACACAGGAGTCGCCACTGTACAGATATTTTAAAAGCATAAACAATGAAGGTAGGTTCGCAGTAGGGGTGCACGATATCCAATTTTTGAAACCGATATTGATATCGATAACTTCCTGGTCCTCGAAACGGATACCGATATCGATAACCGATAATAAATATATAATTTTTTGAATGTATAACCTGAGTTTTTGAACACCTGGAGGTTTAAAAAAAAACTTGTGGTGGATTCAACGTAGATTTGCCTTTGATCTCATCAGATTTTTCATAATGACATGAACAAAACGGTGCGGTTCACTTCTGCACTGCCCGACAGCCAGCTAAGAATTAATGCACTTCCATAAACCACAAGGCTTGGTCTTTCTTGCTTATATGGGAAGACGCTCGTCTTAATATTGTGAAAGTACAACAGAAAAATACACATATTCAATACTCAATAATACAACAAACTGCACAATAAACTTACATACACAGCTAATATATGTATAGCATAGCACACTAGCTTGAGCTACTAAAGCATTGGCTGGCTTCTATAACACAATTTATGAAGTTCTGTATGACCCTTCACCACAGAAGTAAACATATATTGCACATCCATATGTTATAGTAAACATAAAATACTTACATATATTTCTGAAGTGGAAACGTAACAGAAAGCATTCACGACTGTCAATGCTACCGCTAGACACCGCAATGTGTAAGTGATTGAACCAAACTACTGTAACAAAAAATAGATGCAGTGAATTATTCTGACCAGCAGGTGCGAGCAATGGCCCGCAAATGGTCAACTGATTTCCCATACTAGTGTGTAAACTGTAAAGCCAGAACAGTATATATTATTGGTCCTATTATAAATGTTATTTGATTTATCGGGATGACGTCATAATTCCTATAATCGGACCGATAATTATCGGACCAATAATTATCGTGCACCAGTAGTTTGCAGCAGTGTTTCTCTCTCGCTAACTCACCCACTCACTCAGAGCTACATAGCTGTCCGTCTTCTTCTAGCGTTTGAGCGCTCTTTACGTAAACAAGTGCGAGTGCGCCCCCACGTGGGCGTGAAACCGCCACAAACTAAAAACATGCATTTCAATTGAATATTAAAAAAAAGTCAATAATACATTTCAACACACATTTCCAAAGGCAGAACGCGAACGTGGCCATAGCTATTAAGAGTTATTCAGATAACTATAGCATAAAGAACATGCTGACAAGTTTACCAAACCATCAGTGTCACTCCAAAACACCAAAATAACATGTGAAATGATATCATAATGTGTTAATAATTTCACACATAAGTCGCTCCTGAGTATAAGTCGCACCCCCTGCCAAAATATGAAGAAAAAAAAAAACACGGCTTATAGTCTGAAAAATACGGTACACATTTCGCCAAAGGGCAGAACATTCTTATTAAAAAATAACGTAAAAAAATACAATACTCTGAGGTACAACAATCATGTACTGTTTACGCAACAACAAAAAATAAATCGAAAAATCATATAAGTCGGGTACGTCGTAACCCGGGGACAACCTGTATTTTTGTTTTTCTGAGGCTGCAAAAAGACCATTTGGAGAATTCAGAGGTCAACAATGTTTCTTAAATGATTAATTGTTGAGGAGAATAACTGTTAAATAATTTAATAATCGATTAGGAGTTGATTAATTGTGGCAGCCCTACTCCAAAAATTCTAACCATTAATATTTTGTTTCCAGCCCTCTTTTCTAGAGTTACTACAGCCTCGGTCTTGGACCTGTGAGAAAAGTGCCATTACATACTAAAAGGCCGTGAACTGAACTGCAGCCGTTTGCATATCACGTTGACCAGCTCGTCTGTTCCTGTCCTCACTGTCCTTGACATCTGGTATTTATTCTAGTTGATTGCACTATGGAGATGTCAAAAGAATGTTGGGAAGAGATTGTATAAGCCAAAATGTTCTTAATTTCCAAATACCAATGATGCCTTAATTACTGTTTCTCTGCAAGCAATTTCATGTGTGCACACTATTTATTCTTTTTATGATGTGATCTACTGTGAGGTTACACCTTGTGCCAATATGAAAGTGGCAGCTGAATACAGACATTATGCACAAATCATTTACACGTACAGGAATAGTTAATATTTAACAAAGCCAGCGATGCATCCCTGCAATAAAGGTCATCTCGTGTGTTTGGCATTGGCCGTTTGCATCATTCAAACGGTTTATTATAGATAATAATATATTGTCAACTTTGTTCTCTGTATCGCGAACTGGATTAGTCATACACAAAAGAATGATTTTTATGCACGCAAATGAGATCAAATTTGTCAAATTATTTTCACTTATTTGTGATCTGTTCCCACAGTGTGTTAGAATGTTTAAACACTTGAATAATAGATTGTTACTTGTTCAGGCATGTTTGTTCCTGTCCTTTGGATGACATGTGCCCTTTTACAGTACTTTTTGAGTTTGAAAACAGTTGACTAAGATGTTCTTATCAAAGTTATAATGCAAGTCAGTCATGCAGTCCATTATTTGAACACAAGGGGGAACTGTATTAAACGTTTATGTTTGGAGAACAGATGGAGTTCATATTTGTGTTGCAGTATGTACATGTTAAAATGAACGTTTGTTACAACTGAAATAATATATTTGAACTCCGTTTTAAACATTCACTTAGAAGTAATTAAGCACAATCCTATTTAACCGTTACAAGAATTGCTATTCAAAAGTTGAGATTTAACGCTTTATAGAGCAAGTGACGATTTTTGGTCATTAAAAAAGAACAAGAAATTATCATTTTTTAAATTATTAATCATGACTTTTTAATATGTATGTATTATATTGTAAATGTTAAAATGTTAATAGATGCAAAATTATTGGAATTAAAATGAATAGTAACAGAAATACACTCCGGTAACACTCCAAGCTTAGTGTTTTTTTTTTGTTAGTTTTTTTAAATTTCATAATATGTACTGTAACTCATTGAATGCCATTTTACGTTCATTTGCCCCTCCCAGTCAAAATGGATTGGACGTCTTACACCATCAATGGCAGCCAATGTATTTATTAAATGAGTGCCCTATAGTTTTTTTTTTTTTTTTTTTTTTTTTTTTTAAATCGTCGTGCATCAAAGGGTTCAGCCAAACAAGTTATTGCTTCAATATGAGGCAGACATATTTGATAGGATCATTTAACACTTATATGGCCTATATGAGATACGTGTAACTTTTCAGACCCTTTGAAATAGTGTGATCATTTGTCTTTGCTTTTAACTCTTAAGTATGTCATTTTTGTTGATCTTTTTCCCTAGAGATGACTCACAAAGTGCGTCGCATAATTCTGTAATTCATTTCATTGCAAAGTATTTGCTCACCTGCATTGACTTGCATATGATCCTAAAGACAACACCTAGTATAAATGACTCATGTGAAAGACAGTTGCTCTATATTAAAGCCTGCAGATCACACATTTTAATGTCTGATAATGGAGAAAATTATGCTTAAAGACAAAAACTGATTGAAAAATGAACATTTATTTAAAAATTTATACAGACTTTTCACCAAACATGCCAATACGGTGTATTGCCTTTGGAGAAAATAAACTGGGTTAAATTGTAATACTGATTATTTATGTAAAACAGATATTTTTAATCCCAGAAATTATTTAGCTCTATTCAAATGGGACGGAATGAATTCCGAATTAGTTATTCAAGATTTAGTAAGTGATTTTGCAACATAAAAACCCACTTTTTTACAGCAAGGTCAAAAGCACCAACTAAGCACTTTGAATAAAACCAGCTATAAATCTGTAAACCAGGCTACAAATATTGCCACATGGTAAACGACAATGAAACATTTGAACTAAACACCAAATTGACTTGATTTATTCAACCTACTCTTTAACATCCCACTTGCCAATGCTGGAGGGGAATATACTGTACAGTGCTCGCCAAAAGTATTGGCACCATAGGCAGAGTTTGACTTTTGGGGCAGGGAGGGCTATGAAGCCAGTACACGTCCAGGCCCGTCTGCGGTTCGCTACAGAGCATTTGGATGATACAGAAGAGGACTGGGAGAATGTGTTATAGTCAGATGAAACCAAAGTAGAACTTTTTGGTAGAAACACATGTTCTCGTGTTTGGAGGAGAAAGAATACTGAATTGCATCGGAAGAACACCATACCCACTGTGAAGCATGGGGGTGTAAACATCGTGCTTTGGGGCTGTTTTTCTGCAAAGGGACCAGGACGACTGATCTGTGTAAAGGAAAGAATGAATTGAGCCATTTATTGAGAGATTTTGAGTGAAAATCTCCTTCCATCAGCAAGGGCATTGAAGATGAGACGTGGCTGGGTCTTTCAGCATGACAATGATCCCAAACACACAGCCAGGGCAACAAAGGAGTGGCTTTGTAAGAAGCATTTCAAGGTCCTGGAGTGGCCTAGCCAGTCTCCAGATCTCAACCCCATAGAAAATCTGTGGAGGGAGTTGAAAGTCCATGTTGCCCAACGACAGCACCAAAACATCACTGCTCTAGAGGAGATCTGCATGGAGGAATGGGCTAAAATACCAGCAACAGTGTGTGAAAAGCTTGTGAAGAGTTACATAAAACGTTTGGCCTCCGCTATTACCAACAAAGTGTACATAACAAAGTATTGAGACGAACTTTTGGTATTGACCAAATAGTTATTTTACACCATGATTTGCAAATAAATTCTTTAAAAATCAATCAATGTGATTTTCCTTTTTTAATAATTCAAAATGCTCTCTGGTATTGTTCAGAGGGCCGGACCAAATGTGGAGGCGGGCCCTATCCGGCCCGTAGGCCATAGTTTGGGGATCCATGGATTGATGCGTTGGATTCTTCCACTTAAAGTAAACATTACTATTTGTTCATATTAAGCCCATACATCTAAAAGTTGGTCATTTTTCACCTAAATCAAGGGGAAAAAAAATGTTTTGAACAATATTCTTGAATCAAGAACATTTCTGACAAACAAGTTTTACTTTTAAGATTAAATATACAATTTTTTTTTGCTTAAAATGCCATTTAAGCTTATTTTCAGCTAGCTGTTTTTCTTATTTCAAGAATGAAGTGAGTAAAATCGACATGAAGCACTGTAACAGTAGCAAAATTAGTGGTGTGTCCCCCACCTCCAAAACATTGACGTCTTTTTACATTACTTACAGTGGCTGTTGCTGGCGGGAAAAAAAAACTTCTAATATCCCTGTCTTTGAAGGGGGCGGGGGAGGCGGCATCTGTTGGGCTGTGAATGTGTGTGTGTGTTGGGGGGGTTCAAGTAATCAGCCAATCAAACGTGTGTTTGGTGGCAAAAAAAATGGACTGGCACATTCAGCGAGTGAAAAGGGGTCAGTGTAAGTCATAATGAAAGTACTGTAATTCACTTAATAATGGTAGGATAAATTCTATCCTTACAAATGTAGGAAGACAATCTAAATGACCCATATAACTGAAGTCATGAAATAACGCAAATAAGGCTGTTTAAAAGTTGGTGGGGATAATTTGATCATCCTGAAATTGGTCGTGTTATGTCCCTACCGTCCCTATGCAAACCTACGCCCTTGGCTCACATGACCAACCTCTATGGGGTTTTTTTCATAACAGGGGTGACACCACTTCTCCTGGAACAACTCACAGGTGGGGAGGTGTGGAGTTGCAAAAGTTACTGAGACAAATGTAACTAAACTGATTTGTCTGTATGGTCAAAGTATCAGGGTCACCGTGGTTGGAGGAACACTCTTCTGGCGGTGATGTTGCAAGAATCCCGCCGTCCGCGCTCATAGTTCCGAAGATGTGTTGGCCCGGTGACCGCCGCGGGGAAACGTCCAACCCCCCGCCGCCTTGTGCTGCACATCTTCTGTTCTGCGGTAAAGATGGCGGCGTCAGAGGGGGCGCGCAGCAGCCGGACCACGGCGACGGCGTTTTGAAAAAAGCTCCAAATTTGAGCCACTCTCGCTCGTTCATGCTCCGCCGGAACGACGTTTGCTTCTGCGGAACAAAGTCGGTCGCTGTCACGCGGCGGGGGGTACTATTTTAATGTTTAAAAGCCGGGAGTTGTGGATTTCTGTGATTGCTGCTAACAGCAGCTAGTTGTTTAGCCAAGCGAGCTAATACGGGGGTAGTTAGCGGAGGGAAGGAGGAGGCGGATTGAGGAACGCTATTCGGCACGCAGGCTCCTCCAGCGCAGGGGAATGTGAGCCCGAGGCGCACGGGGGGGTTTGCTCGCTTGGTCCCGAACGTCCTTACGACAAACTACTGGAATGGGACAGCAGGTAGGCCGCGTCGGTGAGGGCACATCGACCGGACTCCAGCCGCCACAGCCCCACGCGTCCCAAGCACACCAAGTGAAGGGGAACCGGGGGAGCGTTGCCGGGAGGAGACCCCGAGAACCCGGCAGCAACGCCGGTACACCGCCGGGCAGGACCGCTGCAATCAACGTGCCAGACCCGTCGATCAATATATTCACGAAGCATTCAGGTAAAGCTCGCACAAATGTTTGGATGAGGTGTGTGGAGTTGCGTTAATATTTGTTGCCGCTTATTAGCATTGGCTAAGCGGGTTCCTGCTAGTTTGACGTTAGCGGAAATATTCTTACCAAAGCATTTATTCCTTCCACTTTTTCTGCTTGTATTTTATTTATTGATGCTTGGACTTTTGATTATAGGGCAGGTGACTTTTTTGGGTAATTTCAACAAACTTCTGTATGAGTCATTATTTTATATTTTAGTACATTTATGAATTATTATTGTTTTTAATAATACTCACATTTAAGTATATACCTCTAAATTTCTTTAGACGTTCATAAATTAGTAAAATCTTAAAAAATGAATGAAGGTAGATTTTTCTTGTTGTCATAAACAATCTGGGGGGGGGGTATTTATACAAACATTAATAAAATCAAGTTATTAAAAACTATAGGTGGGAATTGATAACAAAATTGACTGATTTACCACTTTACAGTTTGGTCATCTTGATTAACGCAGTTTAACCACCTATTTGTCCAAAAAATATATATATAAAAAACTACGGTATATAGTAGTGCTGCAACGATTAATCAATTAACGCGAGTATTCGATAAGAAAAAAATATTCGAATTAAATTTTGTTGCCTCGAGTATTCGTGTAATTAAAGTGGCGTTGTAATGGTTTATTTTCAAAGTGTTTGCATTTAGTTTTATTGATTAAGGTGGATACACTGCCTTCTGGTCTGGCTCTTTTCACATGGCTGAATCCAACTGCTCCCTGTTAAGACCAACGTAAGCTAAGTTTTTGTTTGAGCTAATGTTTTTTAATGCATTCATAATTTAGTTTATAGGTATGTTTAGCATTTTTTGTGGGAATATGTGTCTGAACCATTTGTTAAGAGCATTGTAAAAAAAAAAACAACAACTTTAGGACAGTGTATAGTAGTGCTGCAACGAATAATCGATTGAGTATTCGATTAGAAAAAAATATTCAAATTAAATTTTGTTGCTTCAAGTATTCGTTTAATTAAAGTGGCGTTGTAATGGTTTATTTTGAATGTGCATTTAGTTTTATTGATTAGAGTGGAAACACTGCCCTCTGGTCTGCCGAATCCAACTGCTCCCTGTTAAGACCACCGTAAGCTAAGTTTTTGTTTGAGCTAATGTTTTTTAATGCATTCATAATTTAGTTTATAGGTATATTTAGATGTTTTTTGTGGGAATGTGTGTCTACACCATTTGTTAAGATCATTGTAAAAAAAAAACTTTAGCATTTTATAGCATTTAAGCTAGCAAACGTTTTCTATGTAAGTTAGCCAATTGTACTTTTGTGGTATATAGATCCTCATTTAAAAAAAAAAAAAAAAAAAAAACAGTTTGAGGCTCAGGTATTTTAATTTTTCATGTTCCTTATCCGATTACTCGATTAATCGACTACTAAAATATTCGATAGCTGCAGCCCCAGTATATAGATCTTGGTGAACAACTGAATCACATCTTCACAGCCGTGAACATTGTTAACAATTAACAAATGCATTTTATCAACTATTTAAATAAAGCAAAAAATTAACAGATAATATAACTTAACGTTAAATGAGTGCCCTATAAAGGGTTAAAGAGTTGAGAGTTCAAGACACAACTCGTGTCTTGTGCCAAAGTTGCATGTGACCTGGTCATTGCAAAAGGAGGGACTGTTATTGAGGAAGCCCAATATTCATAGCGTCCGGCCCAGTTATGATTTCCCACTTAGATGCCTGCATCTGATATTCACTTTGGTAAACAGTGATCCTCTCCTCCGGAGGGTTTGGAGCGATTCCACCCCATTAACTCCGTATAGGAGCCACGGCGTGGTTGGTGCTACAATAGCGAGTGGTTTTGTCATGCTCACTTGCATCCTGTCTCTTCGTGTCTACTGTTACAGCACACTCAGCAAGCTGAATGCATCGTTTGATCCGGTGGTGAATAATTTAGGTCACCTTCTGTCGTTACAAGATGAAGCTCAAGTAATTGTTTTTGCAATACCTTAACGTCTGGCCTCTTTTTTTTGGGGGGGGGGGGGGATTAGTGGGATCACTGCTTTCCTTGACCTCATACATGAGATGAATTTAATTAGTTCAGAAATGTGTACACTAAATGCTCTTAAACATTTGTGGATAAAAAGGACAATTTATTACACTTTTGACAGTAGAATCTACGTTCACAAACTGAACTCATTAGCTGCCTGCCCTCCCAGACAAAATGGATTGGATGTCTATTATTGTCAATGGCAGCCAATGAGTTAAGTTAGTGTAAAGGGTTAAGGAGAGCACATCCATAGTAACATACATAGTTATGTAATGCAGATGACAGGAGGCCTGATAGGTAGTTTGAATGCCATCGTATTTGGAAACTTTGGCTTTTGGTTTGAATATGACAATGCAAGCATGACATGCCACACTTCTACTAATCTCTACCACCAGTGTACTGGGCAAGGACACACAGACAATGGAGACTTTGGGGAATGAGTAGGATTTCCCGTCCCTGGCTTTCTCGAAACTAAATGCAGGACGCGCTTGGATTGATAAGTTTTGTGCTTTCTGATGCTGTGAGACAAGTCTTTTTTTTTTGTTTTTTTTGTTGCAGTCATACTGTCTGCCACGAAGCAGAGAGGCTTGTTGTTTTCAAAGCTCACAATAATAGAACAAGGAGTCCTAAGAGAGAATGTGAGGACTAAAGTCTTTTCACTGGCTATCAAAGTGCTGTCTTTCTTATCAAAATTCTGTGACAGTGATTTATTGTTGATCTTTGTTGCAGAAGCAGAGGTTGGTTTTCATTTTTTAAATTGCAATCCTTTTACTGAGTGTATTTAAAATAACTTCCTTTTTAGATTTATTTCAATTATTTTGCTGATACAGTGCTACCTCGACATAGGATCGCTTCGACATCCGACGTAAAATTCGACTCGCCATTTGTTTCTAAATCCGACGACATGCTTGAAATGTGACGATTTGACAGCACACTGTCACCTGGTGACAATTATTATTATTGTAACATCAATAAAGAAATATCTAGGTTCGTCAGGTTTTTAATCATTTATCTCAGAACTTGTGCAACAGAATATGCCGACTGTCCGCCGCAGCTGAAACCTACAACAGAACATGAAAAGTGAAATTAAAAAGTAGGGCTGTCAAAATTAGCGTGTTAACGGGCGGTAATTAATTTTTTAAATTAATCACGTTAAAATATTTGACGCAATTAACGCACATGCCCCCCTCAAACAGATTAAAATGACAACACAGTGCAATGCCAACTTGTTACTTGTGTTTTTTGGAGTTTTGCTGCCCTCTGCTGGCGCTTGGGTACGACTGATTTTATGGGCTTAAGCACCCATGAGCATTGTGTAATTATTGACATCAACAATGGCGGGCTATTAGTTTATTTTTTGATTGGAAAATTTTACAAATTTTATTAAAACGAAAACATTAAGAGGGGTTTTAATATAAAATTTCAATAACTTGTACTAACATTTATCTTTTAAGAACTACAAGTCTTTCTATCGATGGATCGCTTTAAGAGAATGTTAATAATGTTAATGCCATCTTGTTGATTTATTGTTATAATAAACAAATACAGTACTTATGTACTGTATGTTGAATGTATGTATCCATCTTGTGTCTTATCTTTCCATTCCAACAATAAGTTACAGAAAAATATGGCATATTTTATAGATGGTTTGAATTGCGATTAATTACGATTAATTAAAAGCGGCATGGAAAATGAATGAATGAATAATTTTTAAGATGTAATTAACTCGATTAAAAATTTTAATCGTTTGACAGCCCTAGTAAAAAGTCCTCTCTCACTCTGACATGTCAGCCACGCGGTGCGTTCAGGTACACCATGCAAAAATATGTCTACCACATTAGAACCCGATTCGTTACATTATTACAGATATGGTTATTATTACTATTAATCTGATTTTGATTCGTAATTTATTTGATTTGCTCTGTGTAATTGCTATTTGCAATTGTACCAGCAGTATTTATTAAGGATTTAGTGTAGGTTTTCGGGCTGTGGAACGAATTAATAGATTATAATGTATTCTTATGGGAAAATCCTGCTCGATATACGATCATTTCGACTTACAAACAAGGTGCTGGAATGAATTAACTTCGTATGTAGAGGTACCACTGTATTTTATACCTGAAAGGATTTGTTGCATTTAGATTTTATGAAGTTCTCCACATTCTATAGCAGGGGTGTCCAAACGATTCCACATTCTATAGCAGCGGCGTCCAAACGATTCCTCAAAGAGCCGTAGCGGATGCAGGTTTTTGTTCCAGCCAATTCAACACAGATAGTTCAACCAATGAAGTTTCTGCTGAAGTAAGCAGCACCTTACTGCAATCAGCTGATTACATCTGTAAAACACCAGACAGGTGAAACTGTTTCCTCTTGATCGGATGGAACCAAAATTTGCATCCACTGCGGCCCTTGAGGACAGATTTGGAAACCCCTGTTCTACAGGGTTGTTATGGTTGGTGGCCTAACACTTTTATGTATGATAGTGCAATTGGCCATTTTTCATAGGATTGGAATCGGGTGAAAAGTATCTTGTTTTAAATTTTAAAATAATAAATTCTTTAAAGGCTAAAAATTAAAATAAAATAAAAAATCAATGAATACAATGGCATTGCCAAAAGAAACAAAAATATACTGTTTAATACAGTATGTATAAAAATATATATTTTATACTTTGCAACACTCCCGGAAAAAGTGGAAGAGAAAGTACTGTAAACAGTACAGTACTGTAACATGTTTAGAACTTTTTTTTTTTTTAAATAAATTCAGTATCGGCAGTCTCTCAAAATCACTCGGGTGCAAAAATGTGCCATCGGGACATCCCTAGCATGTTTGTCAATTAGAAGCTAAACATCCAATGCCTTTGATGAGTATACCCTTCAATTACATTTTTAGAGCGCCCGGAGGGAGGGCTCAAAAATCTCACTTGTTGTTATTGTTCTTCTACTACTAGTTCCAGCGGACACTAACTAAAATGGCTTCATACTTCTCCAGTATTCGTGAACGGATCATATCTAAATTTAGTCTGGGTGGATGGAGGTATGATGTATAGGGGATGTATACGCATTGATCTAGCACAATTTAGATTGTTTTGTCTCATGGCTGATTAATTGCGGACTTATTATTCTCTGTAGATTTGGATTTTGCTAGTAAAAGTGCATGCGCGTTCTAGGCCAGGGGTCGGCAACTAGCGGACCGCAGTCCAAATCCAAATCCCGACACCGTTTTGTCCAGACCTCCAAGCATTTTTTAAATTAATAAATGAAAAAAAATATTGCCAAAATACTTTTTGGAATATGCACGCACTCAGGAAGCTATGCTGGGGTCCTTTGAGTTGCAGCCTAGATGGGCAGACCTCGGAGGCAGTCACAACTGTTGAGCTGTGGTTTTTTTAGGGTACATCCAGTGAGAAACTTGAATTATGGCGTTGTCTTGAATGAGAAAAGTGGACTATGAGAAAATCGCATCCTCTAAAATGAGTGGAGATGAGCCTATGCTCTCATTTTGCTCGCAACAGGTTCTATAAGCCTATATGCACAGTCTGTTGTGCTTGTCAAAAGTGCAAGACATTAAGCGGCATTACGAAACAAGGCACAGAACCTTTCGACATAAATTACTAATTAGGATTATTAATGAGAAAACGGAAAATAAAAGTGTGCATGCAACACGTCACAACAAGGGTAATAATACAGTCGCTAACAGCGAGCTTACAAGTGCAGTGGATTTTGGGGAAGGGGAAAAAAGCCTTTTACTGACTTTGGTATGAGCATATGAAGGCAGTGGCAGAAATGCTTTTGGAGGGGAAAGGACAGCAGCTTAAAAAAAATGTCTCACAGATTCCCTTATCGTTTTTCAAAAATGCACAGTATGCTTTTTGAGGTACCTTATTTGCTGATTGTTGCACTTTTCAAGTGAAACACTTACACCATAGTGTTAAAAAGTCTGTGTAAGAGCACATAAATGCACTTAGAAACAGTTTTTTCCCTGAGGTTAAATATTTTTACATACGATCAGCAAAATCTGTTGAAAAATTTAAGATAATCGTATCATTACTAATTTATCCAGGTTTTGAATTTAAAATATACAGTATATATATATATATATATATATATATATTTATTTTTTAAACATACAGTATATAATCGTGTGGACCCCTCCTACCCCATGTTTTGACCCTAGGCCAAATGGCTGATTGAATTACTGGATTTCTTGCCACTTTAGTTGGTGAGCCCTGCTCTTGGCTGATGATACTTTTCGGGAGCCGGGTGGCCGTAGTTCATTTTAACTTGTTCACTGGGGAGTAGTTCTGCAACGATTAATCGATTAACTCGAGTATTCAATTAGAAAAAAATATTAGAATTAAATTTTGCTGCTTCGAGTATTCGTTTAATTTAAGTGGCGTTGTAATGGTTTGTTTTGAAAGTGTTTGCATTTAGTTTTATTGATTTGGGTGGATACACTGCCCTCTATTATGCCTCATTTCACATGGCTGAATCCAGCTTGTCCCTGTTAAGACCATCATAAGATAGGTATTTGTTTGAGCCAATGTTTTTTTTTTTAATGCATTCATAATTTAGTTTAACCCTTTAATGCCAGCAATATAAAGCAATCATCAGAGAATCCCAAAATTTGAAAAATAAGGTCCTAATGAAACCTTTTTTTCAAATTCGTAAAAAGAAAAGTCAAAATGAATATGTGTAATAAGAGCTCGGATATCTATAACCCTTGCTAAATCCTGTTTGTTTTTATCATGGAACCTGCAGATGCATGTGTTGACTTGCATCCATCATTTTTTTTTTTCAAAAAGAAATGTCAAAATTCTGAATTAGTCTCAAAATCATGAAATTTTAGGTGTATCAAATGTGATACGTTTGGCAATATAGGGTTAAAGGTATATTTAGCCTTTTTTGGGGGGAATATGAGTTTGAACTATTTGTTAAGAGCATTGTAAAAAAAAAAACATTGGCATTTTATAGAATTTAAGCTAGCGGGCTTTTACAATATACGTTTGCCAGTTGTTCTTTTGTTGTACATATATCTTCATTTATTCATTGTTTTATACCGTTTGAGGCTCAGGTCAGGTATTTTAAATTTTTTATGTTCCTCATCCGATTACTCGATTATTCGAACCAAGTAGTTCCTCGATTAATCGACTACTAAAATAATCGATAGCTGCAGCCCTACTGGAGAGGGTTAAAGTCTGAAGCTTCTCTGCAAATTTCAGGTTTTGTCAGGTTTCATGGTTAAATGGGAGCATTTTGATAGAACCAACCTGTTCTACTGCTACTTACTAGGGTTTAGGTTTAAGAATGAAAGAAGGTAGACGCAAAAAAATTTTTTTGGGGGGGGGGTAATTCCTTGATTTGGCATCTTTGGTGTAAGTAATTCCTTGATTTGGCATCTTTGGTGTAAGTGTTATTCGAAAACAATTTTTTTGAGGCCCTTAAATTCGTCAACATTTTCTACGTTTTCTTGCAGTATGGGAATGGCTATTCAGTAAATGACAGGAAGTGAGAGAAGTAGTATTTTCAGCTGCACCATACGCAAGTGAGTAATACTTTCTTAACGCACGACGAGTACGTAATTTTACGTCAATGATGGTGTACTAATAAGTCTGACCATTTTTTTTTCTCCTGATCTCTTTGACCTTGCAGAAGTTTTCCAATATTTCGTAACGGGATGGTGTTTGCTCACCCATCATAATTGACCGACTTCTTTTGTTCCTTCATTTTGAGCATGAGTAATGGTTTTGCCAAGTGGTTAAAAAAAAGATGAACAATCCCATCCCATAGTAGAGAGACAGAGAAATGTTTTTGAAGTACAGATGAATAAGAGTGAAACTTTGCAGTGAAATCTTTCTAAACATAATGGACACTTTCTCAAAATCCATCTTATAATCTTAGCTTTGATAGAGAAAACCCATGTTAAATCAAATGATGCCTTCTTAGGTCGTAATTAAACGGTGTCAGTCTTTGAGGAATGCATGGTTGTTTGTTGAAGTCATGCTTGTATGTTTCTGCCCAGTGTTTGTCTTTGTATGTTTATTAGGGCTGTCCCAAACGACTAATTTTCTCCCGATTAGTCAGCCGACTATTTTTACGATTAGTCGACTAATCTAATAATTTAAAAAAAAAAAAAAAAATGTTTGTTTTTGTTTACTAATTTAGCAATGAAATTTTTGTTGACGCTTATCAATTCACATAAAACATATCGGAACACTTAAATTATTTATTAAATTACAAATAAACACATAAATAATAATAAATCACAAATAAACAATGAGTTCAAATGCTGACAGAATTAACTTGTGTAGCATCCCGATTGAAAAGGTGGTCTCTTAAACTGATGGTTTACAACTTTTATTCCATCCTTGATGTAATCACATGTAAGAGCTATGGTGCACACAAATAAAACAACACAATTAGAAATTAACAAAAACTTTTCACCTTTTTCCTTTTAAACCTTGTTTATATCAATGAATTGCCTTTACCTTAATTTATTACCTTATCATTGACAATCTGTCCCTTGAGTGCAATCACTGTATATACTGTATATATTTATGACCTTTTCACCTTATATAATTTTCTTTACCATAAAATAAACCATAACATGAAATAAACCTTTCAGTTAGCATTAAAGTGCCCATGACACCAAAAAGCATGTTTATTTCATACTTTCCGCGGTATTTTATGCTCCTGAATGAAACAGACCGCTTGGATGTGTGTGGAAGCGATCGTTATATTTATTCAGTTTTTTGAATCCCGCGCTACGAAAATGACAGACTTCCGGCTGTGATCTCGGATTTAGGAAGAAGGCGGATGTGACGTGTACGGTAGAAGACCTCTTCGCTAGCTACCCGTGCTTTTGTGTGAGAAGGACTGCGGATTCGTCTAATTTAGCAGAGTATTTCCTTTATTTTTCGCACCATGCCGAAACGATGCGTTGCAGGCTTTTGTTCCAACGTCACGGGGAGTGATGTGAGCCTTTTTCGGTTCCCAAGAGATCCCGTTCGCCGGGAAGCATGGGTAAAGCAAGTACAACGAACGAGGGACAATTGGTCACCATCCAAATCCTCAGCGTTGTGTTCGGATCATTTTACTGAAGACCGTTTCGACCCTGTTCCTCTGCGGAAAGTTGAGATGGGACTTTCAGTGCAACATGCCAGAACCCTACTTGACACAGCTGTGCCAACAATTTTCCCCCGTCCTCAACATGGAGCTAGCGGCAGTGGGCAAAGCGCTCACAAATCTCTGAAGAGGAAGTCCGCTGCCATTGATAAGCGGACGAAAAAGGCTGCAGTTGAAGTAAGTAAGCGTTGTGTTTTATATAATGTAAAATACTGTAAACCCATTTCAGTGTGCTGCCAATAAATTAGCTTTAATTAAAAACCATCAAACAAAAAAATCACATTTGTTGCTGCTGTAATTATTTGCTGAATTATTCGCGCTTTACTATCAAACAATTCGTCTTGTTGACCTCAGAGGCTAGTGGTTATGGTACCTCATTTCATGCTTTAAATGATTTCTCTCATCACGTTTTGTGAATTTTGCGGGCTGCTAGCGCTAGCTAGCGCTAGCTGCGGGCTACTAGCGCTAGCTGCGGGCTACTAGCGCTAGCTAGCGCTAGCAGCCCGTCTCCTACAATTGTAATCGCGCGGCGTTTATTCGAGTGATTGAATTGTGTCCTTTTCTTTTCAGTCGATGATACAAGAATACCAGGCCCATTCAAAGACACAGTGCGAAAGTGTTAATCCAGACGCGGATAATCCTGAGTTGGAAGAATTTGCCGCTGGGCCAGCTCCTAAATCGGTACGTGTAATGTGTTTTACAAAATGTTATAAAACATTTCCACTCAAAATATGACTTTTGACACCTGGTGTATGTGTCATAATAACATTCCCTAAACCTTTCTGTCTTTGGTTTTGGGGAAAATTCTTATTTTGCCATCTAGTTATCAAAATATGATTACATAGTCAATACATTTGAGGCTAATGAATAACTATAAACTTGATGTTGTCTGTGTACCCATAGGTCGACGAGTCCTGTCAGGTTTGTCTTTTGCCACCAAGTCAGACTGTTGCTGTTAGTGCTGCTTTGCAACCTCAAAGACGACATAAAGGTAATTCGAAGTACATTTTCAGTTGCTTCTAATTTAAGGAATTACCTATCGTTGCTATTAACAAACTTTCAAAACATCCATTTGACTTGTGTTTATTGAATTAATATAATACAGATTAAAGAAACATTTTTTTAAAAATATATATATATATATAAAAAATACCGAGTAAGGGCAAAGTGTTTACTATCATTATAATGTTTAAATGATTAACCTATAATAGGTTGGAACTTATCCAGTGTAAGTTTTTCATTGTCATAGCTGCCTTCCAAAATACATCACAGGCCAAATGTTTGGACACACCGTCTCTCATTAGTGCGTTTTCTTTATTTTTGTCACTATTTACATTGTAAATTCTCACTAAAGGTAATAAAACTATGTGCAATTATGTACTCAGCCAAAAAATGTGAAATATAACTAAAACATATAATATTCTAGTATCTTCAAAGTAGCCACCCTTTTCTCTGATTATTTTATTTTATTTTTTGTAATATAAAATAAAAAATAATAATATAATTTTCAAGTCTGATTGTTTTCTAATTCATTTGTTTGACAGGCTTACATAAAATCTAAACTCTACTGCGGTTAAAATGAAAATTTTTATTGGGTTTCTCACACAATCATCAACATGTTATAGCAATAGGGGGAAGAAGATTGTGATCTATTGTGTGTATCTTTCAGGTGTCCAGACAACATCCGGGCCCCTCATGATGACTGTGGGTACCCAAACCTGCGTTGTTCACTCAGAGCTGAATGTTACCATCGACAGCTGGGACTCGGATGAAGAAATGTTGGTGTGCGAGGCTGATTCTGAGTATGACCTACCCACCGCACCTTCTGACTGCGAGTCCAGCGAGTCCGATTGTCCTGATATGGCTGCGGCCGACCCTGCGCCAGTTCCCAGCCGGGTATATCTAATCTACTGGGTCGCCCTCATTCAGCTCATTAGCCAGTGGGTCAGTTGTCCTGCGTGTGCCTGCAAGAAGGTCAACTGGGTCCCTTCTGAGGTCGGTACCATGTTGGTGCTGGCCTTGAAGTGTGCTGAGCCTGGATGTGGTCACACCGGAACATGGAACTCCCAACCATATGTCGGCAGAATTGCTGCTGGAAACATATTTCTTTCTGCAGCCATTTTATTTGCTGGTGCAACTGTGGGCAAAGTTCTGCGTGTGTTATCTCACATGGGTGTAGCTGTTTACTCCACTCGGTCGTACTTTCGCCATCAAGAACGCTACCTTCACCAAGCCATCAAAAGCGTGTGGCGAGAGCGGCAAATCTGGCTGTTGAGCCATCTACAAGCTGAGGGAGAGGAAATTGTTTGTGGTGGCGACGGACGAGCTGACTCACCCGGTCACAGTGCAAAATACGGGACTTACACGATGATGGAACTGCGGAAGCTAACCATCTTGGATGTGCAGATTGTGCAGGTAAATTAAACTTGTGAACAAAAGATGTTCGATATAAGCCTAATTCTTTATATATCATACTGTATGTTGCTTTGTTTTTTCCCAAATCTCAGAGTAACGAGGTAGGAGGTAGCTACCACATGGAGCCCGAAGGACTGGTTCGGTCACTGCGTGTGCTCGAGGAGTTTGTGCGTGTGGGAACTCTGGTGACAGATCGACATGTGACTGTCAACAAGCTCGTCCGAGAACAGTTCCCACACATTGAGCATCTTTTTGACATCTGGCATATTGGCAAAGGTAATAAGATTCATTATCACAGCTTTATTTCTAGCATATTTTACACACCTACATAATTGTCTTTCCAAGGTTTGAAGAAAAAGTTGCAGAACCTCTCTAAGCTGCGTGGATGTGAAGCCCTAAAACCCTGGATTGGCAGTATCATCAACCATTTATATTGGTCCGTGGCGTCAACGCGACCTGGGGACCCCAGACTCATCCTCGACAAGTGGGAGTCAGTACTGAGCCATGTTCAGAATGATCACTCGGGCTTCAAAGGCAGTTTCCCCAGGTGCAGCCATGGTCCTTTGGAAGGTCGGGAACGGAAAAAGCCTTGGCTCACGCCTCGTAAGTTTGCATTCCATTACAATAAGCACACTTATACTATTTCGCAAAATGCTTCTCTGTTCAAGTACAAATTTGATTCTGTCTGGTATTTTGCAGACACCAAGTTGACCAATGAGCTGGAGAAGCTGATCTGTGGCTCCAAACTGTTGGCTGACATTCGCCGGCTGTCTCCAGTCTACCAGACTTCCCACCTGGAAGCCTTCCACAGTCTGGTGAACCATTTTACACCCAAAATGTTCGCCTTTTCTTACGAGGGGATGCTCAGCAGGTATTATTGTAACAATTTTCTGCTGATTTATCCAGTATATTATCTCATGTCTTTGTTTTTTGTTGTCCCAATCACAATCTGATCGATTAAGACATTTTCAATATGAATATTAATATGGAAATACTATTCCATCCATGTTTTTTTTTTTTTTTTTTTTTTTTTTTTTTTTAAGGACGATTGTGGCTGCTCTTCACTTCAATGAAAACGCCCATCGAGCCCACAGCTTAACCCGAGACGGAGTGGGGATTTATAGCATCCACTTTCCAAAATCAAAACAAGGCGGCCATGTTGTGCGCAAAGTTTTGGAGAACCCTACATTTGGTAAGTACGCATTACTAATCCTGTCAATTGAACTCATTGTTGTAAATTATTGGGTGTCATCGTAATGTACAAACCTTTGGACACTTTATTACTGGATACAGTGTCAAGTGTGTTTTTAGAATCTGTCCCATTTTTGCTTGATATTTGCAAGATAAATGGAATGGATTTCATGTGGAATTATCTCTGTGCATTTGTCAGTACCATTTGCTTCCCTTGTTATCAGAGTATGTTAGCGAGCTGATGTCGGCGGTGGAGAGGCTTGTGCAGGACGCGAGTGATGTAGAGCCGGATGAATTGGAGGCGATACCGGCTGTGCCCGAGGCCGGGAGGTTATCCCTCAGCAGCAGCTTTCAGCGACCTGACAAAGAACAGGCGGTCCGGGATCATGTCACACGTTTTAATGTGCCATGATTGAACCTTTAATTTTGTATAATTGTGTTCCCCAGTTCTTTCGTTGTCATCTTTTGAAAATGTGAGCTAGTTTTTTGAATTTATAAGGTATTATTGGTTCGAGCCCTGTGTAAATATGTTGGTATATATAAAATATAATGGCACACTTAAATTCCGGTGAATAAAACCATTTTGTGTATTTTTCCAAATCATTGTCTTGAGCTTGATACAGTAGCAATTGTTTTTTACTTGTATCAGCATGTCAGAAATAAGTATCTTATAACGTCCTTGCATTTGTCATATTTCCATATTCCATTCAGTACAATACTTTGTCATGGAAATATAATTTTTGTATTGCACTTAGCAAATATGTAATAAGACTAACCACTGAGGCTTGCAAAAATATTGAAGTAGAGATATTCTTTTAAAAATCACATCAGGATGACTGTATAATGAAACGATTACAATATTTTATTCAACTTGGAGTTTTAGGGAGGATTACAAGGTTGGTATCCAACAAACTCCGGTGATGGGAAGCTTGTCCTGATCTGCGCGACCACACAGGCTGGTAGAGGAACCCTGATCCTCCGCCCCAGGAACTCGTACACCCAGCGCACAAACTGGCGATACGCCGTGTAACGTTTCCAGCTGAAAGCACAATAGGATGGGGTCATTCATTTCCTTTTCCATTTGAAAACCAACACAGTAATGCAAACCGTTATTTTACATTGTAATTTGTGAGACAATGCTAACTAGCCTAAGTCACTGCCGATCACAAAAAAGGTTGGTATATGAAATTCTGATCAGTGCATATATATGACACATACTTGTTTCCTGACTGGTCCTCATAATTTTGCCTGTAGGCATAATAGGCTGTCTGAAGGACGTCTACGTTCAGGCACACGGGCTGAAATCCAGGGTGCTGGGTAATACATTGGACCCCAGCCCCCTCCATCTTCTCCCTGACTCGCTCCTGTTCACCACAGCAAACGCACTCATCTACTGTGGGCATCACTGCACAGCATTCACATGAACACCTTCAGAAAAATAAATGAAATTTTAAATCTAAATGCAGAACATGGATTGTAGTGAAAGACTCCTTGCAAGAAAAATGTATTTTCTCAGGTCTCCACAAATTAAAACTAATAACAATGAAAATGTCACTATAAAAAAATGAACAGATACAGTAGGGAGAACAAGTATTTGAGACACTGCCAATGGGTTTTCCTATTAGCAGTGTCTCAAATACTTGTTCTCCCCACTGTGTATGTGAATAAAACAGAATATACCAAAACCGATTTAATTTTCAGCCACTCACCATGCAGTGTTGCCCAGTCTGCTGTGGTCATCCTGGGAGTTTGGCTCAGTCTCGTCTGTGTCGCTGCTTTCTGATTCCATATCTTTTTCCTCCAAATATGGCTCAAACCTATATGGCTGTATGGCACATACTTCCTCTGGATCGCCAATTATGTTTGAAAATTCCAAACTTGAACCAGAATCGCTGGAAAATGTTTCCTCCTCCATTGGGCTCAATGCTAAAGCTGCCTGAAATCGTTCTACCGCTGACGTCATCAGCAAGATGGCGGCGCCAGCGGGCTTTAACAGGAGGAGGGGCCTAACAGCACATTAAAAGTCTAATTTCTCGTTATCTGTGCTTTGCAAATTTGCTGTATATAGTCGAATCGTCTCAAAATATGATTCTAATTCACACAATAATGCTATTTAAGACTTTTTTTCTCGTGTCATATGCTCTTTAAAGACAATACTAATAGCACTTATAGGCCCATTGTCAATGAAACATTATTATTCAGTAAGGCGACAGCACCCTCTGGTGTACAAAACATGGGGGAAAAAATTACAAACGGTGACGGCGCTTGAGGTGTTTATTCACGGCCGACGTGCAGCCAAGCTTGGCATTGAAGAGACAGGACAGAAGAGTGTACCCTCCGTTGTTTCTTTGAAATAAGTCAATGTTTTGGACACTGGTGCGCTTTTTTTTTTTGGCTTTGTGCCGCTTTCCACGCTTGCATACAGAGCATCCGACATTCTGAACTTTCCACGCATATATATATTTTTTTAACCCTTCATTAACCGTCGACGGGATGTTGTGCTCGTCGACGGATTTACGTCATCGATGACGTCGACTATGTCGACTATTCGGGACAGCTCTAATGTTTATCATCATACACGTTTATTTTCCTGCCTGTTCAAAAACTTCAATGGACAGATAAGTAACAGAGAAACTCTTGCTTTGCTGTATGATTTGGGTTGTCTCCAACCTTCATCCATTCATGACAAGGTGAGTCATTTCCTGTCTCAGGTGTGCACCAATCCCTCTAAGAACATTATTAATTCACTAGCCCAGCTTTCTAACAAGACTTCCTCTACCTCACTAAAAGATCACAAAGAGAACCACATAGCTAGGTGGAGAAAGAGACAGTTAATGGAGTGAAACGCCAAAGTGCTGATTCAAGGAGACTGTCACCTTTAACTATTGGTTGCAGTATTCCTAGATCAGCTGTTGTATTCACACCTCCAGCCTTCTAGCCATGCCAAGTTTTTAGGAGTTAGACAAATATATGTATATAACTGCTTCTTGTGCTTTTAGGTTATTTGAATGCGACATATTGGGTGTCGAAACTCCGTTTAGGGTTGTTGTTTGAATTAGTTGTGACCTGTGACATCGCATTTTTAAGGAATGGGTAATTTACAGAAGCTTTACTTGGGCCTGTGAATTCACATTTACGGGGTCGAACGACGCAAGAGAATTGTAAAGTCACTTCATAATTTATGGTCTATTGTTCACTCCAACATAAGCATAAAATTAGAGTCTGTTGATAGAATGTCTTATAGCAGCACCTTTATTTTCTGCCCAGACGAGAATGCTTGGATCTAGGATCTTGAGTTGATTTGCATCAAGCGTGAAATTGGATTAGAGACAAATCCACTTTTCCTTTGACTGTGTGCTAAAGCCTTAAGAGCCAGAAAAAGTCACGCAGCAGCCACAACACTGTGTGTGAGATATCCTATATTTAGCAACTTCAAGCATGATACACCAATAGAAACCAGATTTGTCCAAAATGAATTGGTTGATTCATCCTTGTGACCGCTGTCATCCACTAGGAGGAATCTTGGCCACGCCTCTTCTTATTAAACACTCCAAAGCTTTTAGGTGTGAATGCTTGTGTTTTTTTGCCTTGCGATTGGCTGGAAACCAGTTCCAATTGTTCGCTGCCGCCTGCCATACTTTTCGATGCAGCTGAAGAATTAAAGATAATATGCTGAATTGATCCGACCTATCGATTTGTAACAATGACACATCCTGAATCACAACGTTAATTTAAAAATTGGGAATGATAAGAAGAAAAATGCGACCAACGCTTGTACTGCCTTTGCACTGTTCCATTCAAAAGTTAAGTCTATGTGAGAGTGCTACACTCCTTTCTGCTTATTTAAATTCAAATATTGACATAATAAAACATTGGGGGGAAAAAACAGGAATGACTGCAATGTTAATTTAACACTTAAGTTGTTTTTTTTTTTACTAAGGATACTAGTCCTTCTCAAAAAATAAGCATATTGTGGGTTATTTTCTGTAATGTACTGATAAACATTAGACTTTTATATATTTTAGATTAATTACACACAACTGAAGTAGTTCAAGCCTTTAATTCTTTTAATATTGATGATTTGGGCAGAAAAAGTCAAGAAAAAAACAAAAATCCCTATCTCTAAAAATTTGCATATTTCATCTGACCAAAACAAAAAGTGTTTTTTAATACAAAAAAGTTAGCCTTCAATTAATTATATCAGCTATGCACTCAATACTTGGTCAGGAATCCTTTTGCAGAAATGACTGCTTCAATGCGGTGCGGCATCAAGGCAATCAGCCTGTAGCACTGCTGAGGTGTTATGGAGGCCCAGGATGCTTCGATAGCGGCCTTAAGCTCATCCACAGTGTTGGGTCTGGTGTCTCTCAACTTCCTCTTCACAATATTCCAGAGATTCTCTATGGGGTTCAGGTCTGGAGAGTTGGCAGGCCAATTGAGCACAGTAATGCCATGGACAGTAAACCATTTACCAGTGGTTTTAGCACTGTGAGCTGGTGCCAGGTCGTGCTGAAAAATGAAATCTTCATCTCCATAAAGCTTTTCAGCAGATGGAAGCATGAAGTGCTCCGAAATCTCCTGATAACTAGCTGCATTGACCCTGCTCTTGATAAAACACAGTAGACCAACATCAGCAGCTGACATTGGCACCCCAGATCATCACTGACTGTGGGTACTTGACACTGGACTTCAGGCATTTTGGCATTTCCTTCTCCCCAGTCTTCCTCTTCTGGTTGTGCAGCGTTTCCTGCCACATTTTTTCATTCCCACAGATTTCCCACTGATGTGCCTTGATACAGCACTCTGGGAACAGCCTATTCGCTAAGAAATTTCTTTCTGTGTCTTAGCCTCTTGCTTGAGGGTGTCAATGATGGCCTTCCGGACAGCAGTCAGGTTGGCAGTCTTACCCGTGATTGCGGTTTTGAGTAAAAAACCAGGCTCTGAGTTTTTAAAAGCCTCAGGAATCTTTCGCAGGGGTTTTGAGTTAATTTGTTGATTCAGATGATTAGGTTAGTAGCTTCTTTAGAGTACCTTTTCATGAAATGCTAATTTTTTGAGATAGGGATTTTTGTTTTTTTCTTGACTTTTTTTTTTTTTTTGCCAAAATCATCAATATAAAAAACAATAAAAGGCTTGAACTACTTCAGTTGTGTGTAATGAATCTAAAATATATGAAAGGCTAATGTTTATCAGTACGTTACAGAAAATAATGAACTTTATCACAATATGCTAATTTTTTGAGAAGGACCAGTATAGCTAGTTATGTGTAACAACATAGTGTTGAGGAGTGATGTGTTCGGATTTTATCTGTTTCATTGTTTTATTTGCTGTATTGACTTTTAGCGCGACACAAAAGGAGGAATGTTTGAAAATGGTTGAAACAGAAGATCTGGTATTAATCTACCTGTGCCTTTGAAGTAATCCAGCAAAGTCAAATGTGGATCCCTCTCTTTGAATTGTGACCGAATACCTATTAACACAGGCTCTGGTATAGTTTTGATTCTAACTCAGAAAGCGGAAAATTCCCAGGTTGACTTTGTCTCCATATTCCATGTCGGTGTTGTTTATATAGAACAGTGAAAGGGAAAAAGATGGAAAAGCGATGGCAGTGCGAAAGGAATTTACATGATCTGCGTTTACCTTCTCAAAAGATGATTGCAATAAAACCTCAGGATTTTCCATCATTGTAGTTACTTTGCATATAAATGATAGTTATGTGCATATTAACCCGTTTTGAGGCACTCATATAACTCATAGACTGCCATTGATGGCACTAGACATCCAATTGATTCTGACTAGGAGCGACAGGCAGTGAATGATCGCCACCAATAAGACTGGTCCTATGCAATTCTGGGCCCAGTAACAGCCAGTGCGTTATTATTTTTTAATCTTTAGAAAAATAAAATAAAATTACAACGGTTCCCTTTATTTAGTTAAAATGTTATTCATTTATTAATAATTAATTAATAGTATAATAATAATTAATAATTTTATTTAAAGAAATAAAAACAAAAAAAAAAAGGAATTTCTAAAGATATTGTTATTAATGCTATCCTATTATTCATCAACTTTGGTGGCGCTGCAGCTATTGATTATTCAACTAATCGATTACGCTATCGATTAGTTCGACTAATCGAGTAATTGGATTGCAAACATTTAGTGCGTTGCTGAATACATATATGATGTAAAACAAAGTGTTTATGCCTGCAATAACTATTATGACTTGCCAAGATTGCACTTTGAAAAGGGCATTAAATGTGAATACAAAATAAAAGAACCTGAGTGTTTCTTCAACTTATGCAGAATTGCACTTTCATTTCACAAGAGCAATAAAATGCATTTAAAAAATAAAATACTTAGCCTCAAATGGTATAAAAAAAAATAAAGAAATGAGGATCTAAGTAGAACTAAAGAACAATTGGCTAACATTTTTTTTTAAACAATGCTCTTAGCAAATGGTTCAAAAACATATTCCCACAAAAACTAACTACGAATGCATAAAAAAATCATATTAGCTCGAACAAAAACTTACAACCTTATGTTGGTTTTAACAGGGAGCAGTTGGATCGAGCCATGTCAGATGAGTTATGTCATATTCACTGTTGCCGCTAGAGGGCAGTGTATCCAGCAACTCAATAAAACTAAATGCAGCACTTTCAAAACAAATCATTACAACACCACTCTAATAAAACAAATCATCAAAGCAGCAAAATCTGATTCGAAGCTTTTTTCTAATCAAATTACTCGATTTAATCGATTAATTGTTGCGGCACTCAACTTGAGTGACATTGACCAGAGTGTTACTTGTTTTTAGTCATTGTAATTTTGTTTTTAGGTCACATTTTATTCGTTTATAATTTTATTCATTAAAAAAAAAAAAAAATCTGGATGCCACATTGCAGGTCATGTAGGCCACACGTGCAAGTCCCGATCATTTTTTTTTTTTTTAGTTCGCATGGAGGGCTCGCGTTGAGAGAGGCGACCTGAGCGGCCATGATATTCCCCCTCACTCACCTCGCTACTCTTTCGACAGTGCCCTTTTCTCCCAGCAAGACGACTCACTTGCAATAAAATCCCGAATAGTCATTGAAAATAACATTTAACACAAACTACTTCACAGTAGGCCTGTCCCAAACGACTAATTTTCTCCCGATTAGTCAGCCGACTATTTTTACGATTAGTTGACTAATCTAATAATTAAAAAAAATATTTTTTTTTTACACTTATCAATTCACAAAAACATTTTGTAACACTTCAATTATTTATTAAATGGTAAATGGTGTAATCACAAATACACAATGAGTTCAAATGCTGATAGAATTAACAAGTGCAAAAGAATGGAATGTAAACAGATTCAGAACACTGACTTCGCATTTCCAACATGATTCAAAACAATTCTTAAAAAAACACCTAGCATTAATATTATAGTATAGTACTACCGGTATATATAATAGTATTATAATAATTATTCATTGCCAATCAGATTTTTCCTAAAGGGTGTCATTTTAAAGGTATTCTTAGTGTAGAATCTGAATTCTGAAGTATGTGGGATTAACTCCAGAAATCGTTATTTATATGACGAACATGACATGCTTTTATTTTGAAATGTTCACCGGAAGTACGTTTGCTAAACAGCTAACTTCAACTTGACACTCCGCAAAAAAAGCACTTTTTGTCATCACATGTAGTGTCAGTAAGTTTTTTTTTTTTTGTTTGCAAATGCTGTTAACCAACGATTTTTCTTGTTTGATATGTCACCTTTTAACCGCAAGTTTGCTTTCATGAGACGACTGCCAGGCTAAAGTAGGTATCCTGCCCCCCCCCCCCCCCCCCCCCCCCCCATTCACCTCAGTGTAGCGGTGCTAACGTTACAGTGTCTAATATAGATGTGTTTTCTTATTTTGTATGTCTAAACTTTTAATTCTACAGCGTGTTGATAAGAGAAAGGAATTGGAGTCTCATATGCCATCAGCAGGCACGCACCAATGTATGCACACACACACGCACGCGCGCAGAGATAAGATAAAAGGCAGCCGTGAAAATTACCGCCCTCATTTTTATTTGCCGTGCGATAAATGGACTCATTGCATATCGCGACAGGCTTAGCAACTTCAATAAAATATGTTGTTAGTTAGTTAGATGGACATACAAATTGGGTGACGGCGCTTCAGGTGTTTATTCACGGCCGAGGTGCAGCCAAGCTTGGCATAGAAGAGACAGGACACAAGAGTGTACCTTCCTTTGTTTCTTTGAAATAAGTCAATGTTTTGGCGCTTTCGCCGCTTGCATACAGAGCGTCCGACATTCTGAACTTTCCACGCATATATTTTTTTAACCCTTCATTAACCGTCGACGGGATGTTGTGCTCGTCGACGGATTTACGTCATCGATGACGTCGACTAGGTTGACTAGTCGGGACAGCTCTACTTCACAGTATCTTATTTTTTTACTTTATTTTATTAATATGACGGATAATACATGTTTTTGGACAGTTATTTTGAGATTTAGGGAGTATTTAGGGGTACTTAAAGTGTTCATTCCCATTTACGTGGAAATTCAGGTTGCGTCGCCAGCGTTACCCGGGAAAAAACCTGTCTATTTTATATTTATTCATTCTTTGATGCTGCTTATCCTCACAAAGGCCGCAGGGGTACTGGAGCCTATCCCAGTTAACTATGGACAGCGGGCAGGGTACACTCTGAATTGCTTGCCAGCTAATCGCAGGGCAACTTGTACTCTACGAAATGTTAATATTGTGGCCTACATGACCCAAAATATGATATGCACATATGCGTACGCCAGTTATTTATGAGGCTAAGTATTTTAAATGACCAAAAATAGTTGTTATAATCGCTATGAAAGGTTAAAAAGTTAGTTAATGTATATTTTTTTTTGTTGAATTTTCAGTGGAATGTTCCTGTCACAATATGCTGCTGTTATATGCCGTTGTCTTAAGCATTTGTATCGGCTACCGGCCAAGCTTCTTTAGTTCCCTAAAAACCACAGTATTTTAGTCCTTGGCCTCTATTCTCTCGCAGCTTATATCATTAAAGAGGGGGGATTAATTAGAACAGTGCGTGGTTGGCTATACAGATGGCGAAACCATTCCATGCATCTGTCATCCTAAGAACACAAAATGTTTTCAACTTTGGAGAGAGGTCCAGCCAAATTGCTAGAGTGGCTCTTGGTTAAGTAGCAGTTTCACTACAAGGCTTAGCTGCAACGGTGCTGCGGGGAAGGGGAAAAAATGGTGTCGGAGAGGGCAAGTCCCGCTGCCAAGCCTGTTAAACATTGATTGGCTTCCAGGATCAGTCCTCTGTTGCTGGCATTATCGCTGCCGCTTATCTTCTGGGTTGCAGGCTGGAGTGTTGGCTCGGAATTCACATACACTTCACTGTACACACACTTACTCGGAGCATGTGTGTATAGCCATATTCACATTCGTACAGACACTTCATTTTTCATACCAGATATTGGAGCTGTGTGTGTCTTTTTGAAAGTTTTCCAGCACTCCCTTACCATGCAATGTGTTCTCGTTTCAGTTCAGTAGGATTAGTATGGAAAATTGAGCACTATATTATGTTTATAAGTACAGTAGAACCGCATTGAAACCTCTAATGTGGAACACTTCCGAGGTCATAAATTTCTGAATTTCATCACATCTAGGGAAAAATAGACCTTATTGGGTCAATGCATGTCAGTTCAAACAAATCCTCCTTGTTGACACATCCTCAATTTGCCTGTTTTTTTATAATATTAATGCCACTTGATGTAAAATGTAAAAAATCAGGAGTTGGTGTTTTTAGCCAAACTCAATTGCTCAAATATGTTTCAACATCAAGGTGTGTGAAAGGCGGAAGTCTGATTGATGTAAACATGTGGAACTTCTTGGTAATGAGCCATCTGTGGACCAAGGCAAGTGCATACGTGGGAGCTTATCAAACCGTATGGAAAGGTTCTACTGCTGTTGAATTCAGCTAGGAACCGTGTTAATATTACAATGTATAGATGACTTCAGAGTCCACTCAAATTTATAATTTGGTTTTCTTAGCATGTCAGCTAGTATAAAGTGGTATAGAAAAGTTCGGGCACACCTGACAATTTTATTTAAAAAAAAATAAAATTACTTGGTGTTTGGATCGGCAACTTAATTTTTACATATTAAAAAACTGCTAGTCATATTTTAGAGCATACTTTTGGCACCTCAGAAGAAAAAAAAAGAATATTCAGTAGATGTTCCTTTTGCCAAAATAACACCTTTATTATTTTTGGGATCCTTATATTTGTCGATTTCTTATGTTTTGAAGCATATTGCACATTTCCCGTTGATCCAATGAACTTGGTTCCACTTCTGAAATATTAAACTATCATTTTTTAAAAAATGTTAATATGAAGTTCTTAGTCCAAACACCCAATGATTTATAAGTGAAAACAATACGAACAGTCGGAGGTGCCCAAACTTTTTCATACCACTGTATAGTTATTTTAAATGTGTATGTGCTTATAGACAACTCTCGGTAGCAATCATTGGCCACCAGTTAGGATTTTTTTTTTTTTTTTAGATTGGTGCCATAAAACATTGAACTTTGAAATCTAGTACGAGTTAGTACCATACAGTAAGTGATACACTATAGTCGGATGCGACAATAAGCATGTTTTTTACTGCACGCAATGTTCGAGTCTTAAAAAAGAAAAAAAAATCTGCACAGAACAGTTCATAAATAGTTTTCAAAGAAGTGTTAAAGGTCAAAACTAACGTTACAGCGATTTACAATGCTATAAAATGTACTTTTCAGGAATGAAACTACCTTGTCTTTAACTCTTGGGCCTCCGTTTAACGTTGCTCCTTAAGGTGGCACTTAGATTGCGAAGTATTTTTTGAGGTGGTTCTTGATGTACAAAGTTTGAGAAGCACTGCCATAGCAAATATTAATTCAGCAAGGAAACTCAAGGTTTTCTGGTATACAGTGCTAATTGATGTAACAGTTAATGTTAAGCACTAAGCCAGTGTTAAAGTAGTGGCTCAAATGACAGGTCAAACACATAGATGAGATTTCAGGTGTTGCATGTCACACACCTCATTATGGTGTGTTAGCAATTAGCATACCATCTCAAGTCACACTCTGGCTGTTTTAGGGCCTCAAAAGTCGAAGTCGAGCAAAATTTGTTCTGTGACCTTGGCTGACTACCACGTCATTGTAAGCCTTCATTACTTTTCAGCGTTTTTATGTTAATCTTCTGTATTTTGTGTTCAGCAAAGGGTCTCTGACCTCCCTGACAACAGTAAAAAGGTCTTACTCTGAATTGAACCAGCACAGACTTGCTTATCTGACTTTATCCTCTCCTGCTTGTAACAGATTCCTTTCTGTCTTTGTCTGCCGCAGGACAGCATGGAGCCAAATCTAGCTTATGTAATGTCTTGTGCATGTGGAGATCATTGTATCAGGTTTGAGTATGGGCTTCTTGCAAGCAGGCAGACATCTTTTGTCTTCACTAACATCACTACTTGCACGTTGGAGTTATTTCTAGTGTCGTGCTGCTGTGTTTTGTTCACAGGCAGCTAAAAATAATCACTTACCTACATGAGCTTTGGATATGTTGTTACTTTTTTGTTGTTTGATGGTGTGAATGTAATAATGGCCAAACATGGGGCAACAGTCAGAACCTTCACAGATTTGATGCAGATCTGTGGTGTGGTTTCAAGACTTTTTCTTGTCTGCTTTACTTTTACATAACTGTCAAGTTGTATGGTTTCGGCATAACTTGTACAAGCGAGCACTGATTTTTAAATGTGTATGCCGTACGTTGAAAATCTGTACGTTTTTCTTGCATTACCTTTTTTTTTTCCCTATGTTCGGATTTTGTCACCGTTTCAATGAGACAATGTGTTTTACTATGCGTTGCTACATTGGTTGAATGACACGAGAAAAGTCAGAGACACGGAGAGAGAAGAGTGTTTGTTGTGACGCTGAAGCAAACGTGATGCTAGGCTAGGTGGCTCCAATATTTCCTGACTGTAGCCGATTGTCTACAATCTACGCCTAGATATCCCATGCATATAGAACTACATGCGAATTGACACTTGGCAGCATTTGTAAACAGCTGCCATTTTAAAGCTGTAGACTTCTCAGAAAGGCTGTTTTGTAGTGAACCTTCATAGCGAACCTAAGGAACTTTTTATCTAAAATACTCCTAAATCGGCAAAATCTTGACTTGAATCTGTCTTTAAATGATGAAACCGTTTTAAAACTTTCACATGTCGAAAGTAGACAGAATGGAACTAATGCAAAAACGGGAGAAATTTTAACAACTTTTTAAGTCGATTCACAACATTAAATGACTTCCAAACATAGCAAAGGTTACTATGTTGTTTTTTTTCTTTATTTATTTATTCTTTTATGAAAAGTAATACCAGTTACTTTGCCAAGTAACTAATTACTCTTACATTCAGGTAACGGAGTTACTAACTCAATTACTTTTTGGGAGAAGTAATTTGTCACTGTAATTACTTTTTAAAAGTAAGATTAACAACACTGGTCATAAAGATGAAGTCTTCAGAATGAAAGTGACGAAAGCGGAGATTTTTTCTGCCAATTTGTTGCTGAACACAATTTGCCTGCAACTATTGCTGATCACTTCTCAGAATTCGCAAAAGAAATGTTCCTTGACTCAAAGATTGCATCGGTAAGTTAATTTTATCAATTGACCTTTTTCATTTATAATTGGACACACTAACGAACTACCTTCAAGTCAAACTGAATTGCGAGCTGAAGTGCCATGAAGTGCAGCCATCAAGACATGATAGAAATTGCCAAAAGTGCTACATACAATTATAACAAAAGTCACTGTTAAATTTTAGTAATCATGATGTAGCTGAAGATATTGATTGTTCTTTGATTGCACCAGGTTGTTACAATATTACCAATAAATTCATATTATTTTAAAATTTGATTTTCATTTTTGTTACGTATTGCACGCTATATACAATGTTGTAAGATTAGTCATCAATTTGTAAGGTCATATGTCAATCAGTATTTGTAAGATTGCCAACGGCCTCAGGTTGACAGTTATGCTTTTACCAGTTGAGCAGTAACCAACAAGATTTAGCAGATTAGTTATACTGATGGGGAAAACTGCTGTGTGCTGACATGATCACTAGCATTTATGCTAACTTGGCAAGCTTGAGAGAAGTCCATATCTGCTTCCTATCATGGTCTAGAATTGCAGTCAAGTGATGGGAAAATCTCCTTGAATGTTTGAACTCTTCTGACATGAGTCATGTGAGCCTTGATTGATGTCACCTTGATGCTCTTCGTGCCACAAAGGAGTTGAACTGAATCAACAGCGTATTTGCCTGTTGCAACCAATACTGTAAACTTAGCTACATTTTTTCTTCACTAAATGTGATTAATCCAACGTTATGCATGTTCAATGATCAATTTATGAGTTATCATACCATCTCTTAATACCGGCACACATCAATTTACTTGGAGTTGGGCAACCATCTTTCATGAGTGCTTCAACTGTCGGCCACTGATTTTTGCAACACAATATTTTAATAATTGGTAGACAGATTAGTACCAAATGTAACACACGTTCAAAGCATCAGTGAGCTATTACCAATTAACCAAAAATTAGAATGTCTCCTTCTAAAATCCAGTTAATCTTTACATCAGTGCAAACGACAACCAGAGTGTTTCCCCAACAAAACTTGCAAAGTCTAATGGTAGACAAACGCACTGGCGGCCCAACAGGTTGATAAAGCACTATGAACAGACAGTTTGAGAAAAAAAAAAAAAAAACTCTTTGTGTCTGTTGTGCAGCTGAGTGCTGTAATATCTGTAGCCAAGAGCTCATGGCTGTGATTTGTGACATCATTGTTAGGGTTGGGCATCGTTTGAAATTAAACAATTGCGGTTTAGATTCTGGTTCCGAACGATTCTCTATTCCAATTCTTTTAACTCTTTCACTCCCAGCCATTTTCACCAGAGCAAGGCCCTTCGCTCCCGGCCGTTTTTTCTGGATTTTGACTGATTTTGCAAGGCCCACAGAAAATTCTGTTCTATTGCTATATAAACTTTGAACCCACCAAAAGAAAGATTGGACTCTCTTCTTTCAGCAGAAAAAAAAGTAAGTTCGTATCTTTTTCCATTCATTAGAAATCAGCATTAGAAAATAGCTTAGTTTGAGCAATTTTCCAATTTCTGATGAAAAAAACGGAGAAAATGAGCTTTTTGTAAACGCATACATTTCAAACATAACTTTGACTTTAACAAAGCTATTTTTTGCATTAGTTACATCCCAAACATCTGAATAATGTTTTCCTTTTACAAAATACTATGAACAACCAGACAAATACAGCTTTAGATAGAATAGTAACAATTTATTCACACACAACGACTGAGAGATGACGGTTTGTCGCCGAGATGACGCCGTTGTCGCCACATCAGCTGTGTAAACTTTTCCCTCATCGTTGTCTGTCTCACAAAGATGGATTATTTTTGCATTTCTGCGGGGTCTGCTAGGCGAGCCGCTCCACGGGGGGTTTCACTCGTTTTGCACGATCGTCCAGCGCCTGGTGTCCCAGGCATCCTCTCGTTGTTTTGTCCGGTCGGAGCGCCGCCTGGGCTCAATCCGCCAGCGCTTTGACAATGCTGGCCGGCCGTTCACTGCTGTTGAATCGGCTTGTCTAGTCTTCCAAAATGCGCTACTGCCCTCCAGTGGCCAGTTTTATTGCTTTAAAATTGGTTTGGAGCGTTTTTCTTTGTTTCTCAGATACAGCGGAAGCTATATATGCTTCTTATTAAAAAAAACGCAAAAGACGTATAAATACGGTTGCGGGACAGTTGAGCATTTAAAAATAAAACGTATTTATACAGTTCCGGGAGCAAATGAGTTAAGAGGCAGGGTCGAAAAAAGAGGCATGTCTTAACTTCTCGATGATTTTTTTTAATTATACGAACTTCTCAGTGATTTTTAACTTGTACTGTAATATCAGTCTTTGAACTTGAATGTGATGAAGTTTCTTTCCACAAGAGTGCACTTTCACAAAGATGTTCATTTTTCAAAAGCTCACGGAAACATTCTTTTGCCATACATGTACCTTAACTGGGAGCTAGACGAAGCATTAGTATTAATTCTCCTATTAATTATAATTTTATGTAGATGAGGCAAAATAGGTTAAGTTTCAGGTTTCCTTATTTGTAAAACCGATTCTGTTGCGTTTACAGACACATGCAATTTTTATGTTGTGACAATACCGGTTAGGCCAGTGAGTGGCGCTGTAGGAGTGTGTACGGATAATGCGTAGAAGAACAGATGAGAGCATCTAGCTAGGATGCTATGTGATGTCTTCATGTCTTCACTGCTACGAGTTTACTAAAAAAGTAAACGAATGCTTCATATGGTTACTTTTTTCTAAACAAACAACACAACAGATTCTAAAATAAAAGATGATTTTGATACTGTTGATTTTAACGGAGGCAGCAACGCGCTATGTAAAGTATGTAGCTGCTTATATAGCTACATTAGCCCTATGTAATTCGACTTATTCTGGTACTATTGCTTCCATCCATCCATCATCTACAGCTTAATCCGGGGTCGGGTCGCAGGGGCAGCAGAAGACGTACGTAATTTATTGTTTTACTTCCCTGGTTCTGACTGGTTAGAGGATCGGCGCAGCGTGTCAAATACGCGGCACTCAGCTATAGAGCAGGGCGGTAAACCGAAAATTTACCGTCACCGAAATTCTTAACGATGACCGACGTAATTTTGACCATGTCGGTAAATTCGGTAAATTAATAAAACAAGAAAATATAGTCTTTTCATCCCGCTTTGATTCTGTGTTGTTCGTCTATGTTCATTCCCCTTTAAGAAAGCAGTGAATGTGCTTACGTAGGGAGTCACGTGATCATCAGGAAGCCAATCAAACAAAAGCC
The DNA here is from genome assembly GCF_030265065.1 of Corythoichthys intestinalis. Lineage (NCBI taxonomy): Eukaryota > Metazoa > Chordata > Actinopteri > Syngnathiformes > Syngnathidae > Corythoichthys > Corythoichthys intestinalis. The sequence continues at coordinate 36,768,313 of NC_080401.1, forward strand.
CGGTAAGCTAACGCTAGCAGCTAACGCTACAAGCAAAACGTGATGGAGTGTGGCTTAAGGGAGGTTCACCAAACTTTCAACCGACATTTAGTAGACTCTTGGTGGCATCCAGACGGGCTTTCACCCGCTGTCCTCCTTTGTTCTCACGATTTCCGGAGATGGTGCTTTCAGTGCTTTCTACTGGTAGCGAGGCTAACGCTAGCTAGCGGCTAACGCTACATATGAACGTTATGGAGTCGGATAGCGGCTCTAACATTGTCGAAACGGCTGAACTTAATGAGTGGATTGGGCACGGACTGCATCTAGCAATTACTATGTGGCGTTATTTTGTATCTGTCTGTGTGTGATTCCTCTGATAGCTTTTGTGATGGTAAAGCATTCAGCATAAAGTAGAATCCAACGGCAAAACTTATAATGACCGAGAAATGGCCCCAGCTATTTTTATTGTGCGTGCATTTATTAAAAAATGCACTGGGGGGGGACCCTTAAACCATAAAGTAAACACTTGTATTTAATAATTATGTCACAGCAGCCATTGACAATAAGTTGTCTTTTTGAAGTGTACTGTTCAAGCTGCAAGTCATTTGTGTTACAATTACATGTTTGCACAGGCATATTGATTTTGACAATGTACATTGTTCAAGTCATACACGCTGTTATAAATGTTCATACTTGAATTCTTATTGCTTACAATACATTTTTATAAACTTAATGTTTAGACTGCATGTACAATTGTTAAATACAGTATATCAAATTGAATGCTGGTAAATAAATCAACAAGAAATAGTTAATCTGTATTTCATGCATTGATTCAGATTTTCAAATTATATAACAGTCCGCTTGGGCGAATTTATCGGCATTTATCGTTATCGAGATAAATCTGCTCAATTTATCGTGATACATGTTTAAGGCCATATCGCCCAGCCCTACTCAGCTATGCACTTGGCACTCGGCACTTGTATTAGGCTCGGGCGTATGACGTGGCACTCGCGAGGTTTCCGCCGCTATCGCCATTGTGGAAGCGAAAAACATAAACAGTGAGGTATTTCAACACAGGTCGCTCTTTAAAAATGGTTGGAAATTATTGTGCGGTAAAGAATTACAACAACCGATCGAATAGAAAGGAGAATGTACAGCTCGACGGAACAACATTGAGTGTCTTCCGGATCCCTACATGGAGAAAAGGCGAGGGAAAGGTCATATCTGAACTTACCAAACGTCGAAGAATGGCATGGGTGGCCTCGATCAGAAGGAAGGGCATAACGTTTGATTCTCCAGTTACACAGTTTGCTCTATGCACTTCCACTCCGGTAAATTAATTTCGTTTGTTTACGCAAATTTCAGTAACTTTATGCCCTAAGTCGGCCTGTTGTTAGCTATAGCTACAGCTAAACAACTAGCATGCATACATGTGCATTGTCTTCATAAGACATAATTCCTGTCGTTGCTAAATGAAAAAGCTGTAATATTTTGACGTGAGAGAGTGGCAAAGAATTTGTACACAGGCTACATTTTCTACAACAAAAAACTGTACATCCGTGGTCACAGACTAATGTAAACACACATTGCCTACCTTTGCTAGAAAGATGGTGTTGCTGTTTGCTATGGTCATAATGTGCAGATCCTGCACCCATCCGCAGCAAAACTGTTCGTAGCTTTGTAGCGATTTGTGGTTTCGGAATTGCTGATAAGTGTAGTAACATACACCAAACACTAAATACAACATGATGTCCATTTCGCGTAGTGGTGGAAGCTTGTCGACATCTTTATTCCATTTGTGTTCGGCTTGCTCGTGAGGGTCAACATTGTTCACATCCTTAAAATTGCTCACATATCTGTCCTTCGCCGTGGTAACAAGTTTGTCTCTGTATCGAACTGGCAAGTTTTCCCTACATTTTTCCATCTTTGGCACTCGTAGTTGAATTGTATTTGCCGTTAAGTTTAAATGTCCCGTGATTAAGCCTGTCGCAATATGCAATAATTCCATTTATCGCATGGTAAATAAAAATGAAGGCGATAATTTTTCCGCTGCAATTTATCGCCTCGCGTGCACCTGCGTGCGGCTGACGTGCTGTTAAAAGTTCGGCTTCCTTGTTACCAACAGTGTTGTTAATCTTACTGAAAAAAAGTAATTAATTATAGTTACAAATTACTTCTCCCAAAAAGTAATTGCGTTAGTAACTCAATTACCTGAATGTAAGAGTAATTAGTTACTTGGCAAAGTAATTGGTGATAATTACTTTTTTTTTCCCTTAAAAAAAAAAAAAAAAAAAAAAAAACATTGGCCACACTATGTGTTAATGCTAAGTTTTTTTGTGAAGGTTGTTGGTACAATTGGCCCGATCCCAATTCTTTACCCTAATTTACCCTTCACCCTGAATCAACTGTTAAAAGTTGTTAAAATTGCTCCCATTATTGCATTAGTTCCCTTCTCTCTACTTTTGACAAATGAAAGTTTTAAAACTATTTCATCATTTAAAGATAGATTCAAGTCAAGATTTTGCCGATTTAGAAGTATTTTAGATAAAAAGTTACTTAGGTTCGTTAGGAAGGTTCTCTACAACAGAGCCGTAATAAAAGGTCTACTGCTTTAAGATGGCGGCTGTTTACTAACGCATCTAGTGCCGTGTCTGTCATTTTGCATCTAGTTATATCTATATACAGTATATGCAGTGTTGTTAATTTTACTTTAAAATAGTAATTAATTACAGTTACAAATTACTTCTCCCAAAAAGTAATTGCGTTAGTAACTCAGTTACCTGAATGTAAGAGTAGTTAGTTACTTGGCAAAGTAACTAGTGATATATTTTTTTTTCTCAAAAAAAAAAAAAATAATAAAATAAATAAATAACAGGTCACACAATGTGAAGTTTAAAGGATTTGGGGGACAATTGGCCCTAGCCCAATTCTTTACCCTCCACTTAACTAGACACAAGGGTATTGCGATAACTAGCTAGTAACCTTTGCTATGTGTGGAAGTCATTTAAAGTTGTGAATCAACCGTTAAAGTTGTTAAAATTGCTCCCGTTATTGCATTAGTTCCCTTCTGTCTACTTTAAACATGTGTAAGTTTTAAAACTGTTTCATCATTTAAAGATAGATTTAAGTTAAGATTTTGCCGATTTAGAAGCATTTTAGATTTAACAAAAAAAAAAATAAATAAATAAATACTTGGGTTCGCTAGGAAGGATCTCTACATCAGGGCCTTCCTGAGAGGTCTACTGCTTTAAGATGGCGGCTGTTTACTAACGCATGTAGTCCTTAAAACATGTTGGCAATGCAGCTGTGTCAGTTTTTGAATCTAGTTCTATAATATGATATCTACCGTGTCATGTGGGCGTAGGCGTCAGGTATTATTGGAGCCACCTAGCATCGCGGTTGCAACGGCGTCTTCCCCGTGCTGCTCTGCTCTCGTCCCCGTGAGTCTGTTTCTCTCGGACTTTTTTTATTCAACCAACTTAGTAACGCATAGTAACGCACGCCTTTCCCGCCTCAGTAACGGTAACGGCGTTGCCAAGATGAGAAAAGTAATTAATTAGATTACTCATTGCTGAAAAAAATAACGCCGTTAGTAACGCCGTTATATTGTAACGCCGTTATTAACAACACTGGTTACCAACTACGCAAAATGCATTTTAGTTCTGTTTTTAGTTTAGTGCAGTTTAAGTTTAGTGCAGGTGGAGAAAAAAAAAAGAAAAGGTGACGCTTACCATTGAAATGAAGACGTTAATGATAGCAAAATATAAGTGTGCATCCATGAACTGGGTCGTAGAATGCCGATCTCGGCCAGCGGTCCCCCTCCGTTCGCCAGTCTTTATAAGTTAAGGTGACAGTTCTTATTGCGGTAACATCGCCTAAGAAATCGCCAGCTTCGTCAGGTTTCAAATCATTTATTCCATCAACTCGCCGAGTGTCCACTGCTGTTGACGCCAGGATCGAAACAGAAAGTAAAATAGCGCTGTCCTGCTCACCATCAGCCCCGCGGTGCATTCAGGTACACTAAAAAAGTCCGCCACATTACGCGAAGCGTTCAGGTACACTAAAAAAATGTCCGCCTTATTAGAAGCCGATTCGTTACATAATTACAGGTACTGTACTGTATTATTGTTATTATTGCTATTATTATATTATTGTTATTCTGATTTTTATTCAGAACGATTTTTTTTATTCAGCGGCACGGTGGCTTAGTGGTTAGCACATCTGCCTCACAGTTCTGAGATCAAGGGTTCAATCCCGGGCTTCGGCCTTCCTGTGTGGAGTTTGCATGTTCTCCCCGTGCCTGCGTGGGTTTCCTCCGGGAACTCCGGTTTCCTCCCACATCCCAAAAACATGCATGGTAGGTTGATTGAACACTTTAAATTGTCCGTAGGTATGAGTGTGTGCGTGAATGGTTGTATGTCTCCTTGTGCCCTGCGATTGGCTGGCAACCAGTTCAGGGTGTCCCCTGCCTACTGCCCGTAGTTGGCTGGGATAGGCTCCAGCACCTCCGCGACCCTCGTGAGGAAAAGCGGCATGGAAAATGAATGAATGAATGAATGATTTTTATTCATATTTTATTTATTTTGCTCTTTGTAATTGCTATTTTCAATAGTAACAGCAGTATTTATTTAGGATGTAGTGTGGGTTTTTGGGCTGTGGAACGAATTATTGGAATTATAATGTATTCTTATGGGAAAATCCTGCTTGACATACGGCCATTTCGACTTACAAACAAGCTCCTGGAACGAATTAACTCCGTATGTAGAGGTACCACTGTATTACACATGAAACGCCATAGCAGAAGCTATGAGGGGAAACGTTTTCATTTGCCTAGATGCTTAAATTATGAAGTGGAATTTTATTTTTCTTAAAAAACACATTTTATTTCTTCTGTGTTTCTGTGCAGTATTGATATTGTTGTCTTTTCCTAAAAAGTATTTTTGAATTTAAGAGTAAACATTTATTGCGTTTAAATGGGTGTACATGATCTATTAATATATACTGTATTCTCACAGTGTTATTGTATTTATTTATTTTTTTAAATTGGGGAGGTGCAATAATATCGCATATCGCAATAATTTATGAAATAAATTATCGCACACTAAAATTTGTTATCGCGACAGGCCTACCCGTGATTCAGACGTGCTTCCGAAATGGCTGCGTTGTCGCAAATCTTGCACGATCCCATGCTGCTGTGACGTAAACGCTCGAGCCTAATTCCATGAAGCCGGGTTTGAGCCAAACTTTTGAGCGCTGCTATACCGCTTCCTTGGTTGTAATCAAGTTGCAATGCACAAACACACGCTTCATGTGGCTTCTTCTTCTTGGTTTTCGGCAGCAATTTTTTTCCACTCGGTGGTCAGGGCATAGAAACATGGAATCAAAATTTTAAAATTCGAACGGTTCGGGGAGCATCGGAGTGTTAGAACCCGATCCCATCGATGATCAATGCCCAACTCTCAACTGCTCAACACGGCTCATTGTCCTCAATCAGCCTATGAAATCCGATGTCCTCTGTTAATGCCCTTTGCCTCGAAACTTTTTCACCTTCTCGAAAGCCTCCGTCACTGAATGAGTCTGCTCTAATTTTCATAAAACTCTAGATCTTAATTTTTGCATTGCATTTACATATATACAGTAGAGTCCATTGAGTACTGTATATGTTGTCTTTATTGTTGTCCTTGTAGGTGCTGAGATCACATTAAGGCTGTCAAAATTAATCGACAATCATCACTGAATCATTAATCATTGAATTTTCTGACAATTATTCTGGTAATGAAATAATTGTTTATTCATTGTCCAGCAATAAATTGTGCAGATCGTTTTATTTCACTCTCAACAGTAAACATGTTTCTGATTTCTGTAATACTTGTAATCAATCAAATTAAGACATTTGCAAGCATCTGTTTTGCTTTGGAAAACACCAATTATATGACAGAACCAGAAAATGAGTCACTTTATGGAAAGAAATAGTTAACATAGTTCATTATGAAAATTAATTATTTGCAGATTTAATATGAATACCCTGCTAGTGGCATGCAGTTTGAACCTGAAGCAGCCTCAGAAGTGTTTAAATAACGCCCCAAACAGTTTTCAGTTAATGAACATTAATTGGAGGTGGGGGGTGATTTCTTTTTAAATTGGCATGCGGGTATAACTTCCATTAAATATCAAAACATGGTTAACTTCCCGTTATTAGCTGACCAGGGTTTTTTGGGGGAAACAACTTTACTCATTCTTAAATAGTATCTGGCAGTTAACAGTTAAAACAAATGCCCAATGATACAGGTGGTTTTTCTTCAACTATGCATTCTACTATTTTGTCAGAATTCGCCTCAAGAAAACATATTGGCATAATAGATGATCACATAAAGAAGCACACATTTCTAATCGGTCATTCAAGCAGCTGCTGCATCGAGGACATCTTAGTAGATGGTGTCACAAAATGTCATATTAGCGGCACGAGTGTGTACTACAGGATCAGGGTCACCTCTGTCCCGGCTGTCTCAGTTGGGGGTGTGCAAGCCTGGTGTGCTCCCATATGACTTCCAAAGACCCCTCCTGGCTCACCCGACACAAAGCGTTTCTTCACAGCGCACATGTGCTGTGTTAACACACGCAAGGCGCTCTGACAGCACACAACACATAGCATGATGACCAACTGCGCATTCACTCAAACATTTCTGCACTTGGGGTTTGGGTTTGTCACGTGAAGCAATCGCATGGTTTCAATTTTGCCATTAACAGATATGGATAAATGGTGATATATCGTGATACTTTGTATCCCAAAAGGTTATCGATATGCTCCTGCAAGAATCGAGATATTTTAAAAAGGTGTCAATGTCTTTAAAAAAAACAAACAAAAAAAAAACAAGGAACCAACAAGTTCCTACCAAAATCGTGACGATAACAATGATCTGACGATATGGCGATACAACGATTATCGATACATTGGTCAGGAAATAATTCTAGGATGTTCTACAAACAACTAAAACAGAAATACAAGCTTCTGCTGTAAATTGGAATGAGTTTATCACTAGTAGACGTCCAATCCATACGAACTGGGAGGGTGGCAGCGAATGAACGAATGTTCTTTTGCTGCCATCCCTCCCACTTCAAACGGATTGAACGTCTATGGCCGGTAGTGGCAGCCAATACCAGGCAATGAGGTCATTTTGGGCCATTTAAGGTCATTTACCTCTTGATTTGCAGTTACTTCCTGTTGATTTTGGGGTATTTTATGGGTCTCTTACTGTTTATTTTGAGTTACAGAACAAGAAGTGACCTGGGAATTACCCAAATGAATAGGCAGTGACTCAAACGCAACAGAAAATCACCTGTAAATGCCCTAAAATCAACAGCAAGTGGCCTATAAATGCCCTGAAAATCGGACAGAATGACTGTGAATGCTCGTTTCGAATGAAAGAACGTTCCCAGTCTAAATGGATTGGGCGTCTAGCACCGTCAGTGCAGCCTTAGAGTTAACTGAGACACTATAATGGTGGAAGATTTTGGTAGCCACTTGTTGGTTCATTTTTTTTTTTTTTTTTTTAGACATTGACACCTTTTTAAAACGATATCTTGATTCTTGGCAGGAGCATATTGATAACCTTTTGGGATACAAAGTATCACGATATATCACCATTTCGATATTTTGTCACACTCCTAATTTCAAACATTACTCATTTTTGGTCTTTACATAGGTAAGTTTGTTCTCTTGATCAGCAGTAACAGCTAGGTACTACTCCTGAGCAAAGGAAAACTGGACAGATTTGAACCCAGCTACCTGCAACCTTGTCTTACTAGGTTTATGTCAAATATTCTAAATAGTGCTGCAATGATTAATCGATTAACTCCAGTATTCGATTAGAAAAAAATGTTCGAATTAAATTTTGCTACTTCGAGTATTTGTTTAATTAAAGTGGCGTTGTAATTAGGGTTGTTCCGATCATGTTTTTTTGCTCCCAATCCGATCCCGATCGTTTTAGTTTGAGTATCTGCCGATCCCGATATTTCCCGATCCGATTGTTTTTTTTTTGTTTTTTTTCTTCTCCCGATTCAATTCCAATCATTCCCGATAATTTTTCCAGATCATATACATTTTGGCAATGCATGAAGAAAAAAATGAATCAAACTCGGACGAATATATACATTCAACATACAGTACATAAGTACTGTATTTGTTTATTATGACAATAAATCCTCAAGATGGCATTTACATTATTAACATTCTTTCTGTGAGAGGGATCCACGGATAGAAAGACTTGTAATTCTTAAAGGATAAATGTGACTTTGTATATTGTGACTAAATATTGCCATCTAGTGTATTTGTTGAGCTTTCAGTAAATGATACTGTAGCCATTTAATTGTTCTGCCCAAATGCATGATGGGAAGTGCAACCATGACTGTGCAAAGTGGCACCAACTGATATATCTTCTCTGCGTTGAGAAATAACATAGGGTGTTAAGAAAAAGATCAACTACTACCTTTCTTCCCCACATTGCTTCCCACGATATTTCTAATTGTTGAGAGAGGGATTGTAAGGCTTTAGCCAATTAAAAAAAAGGCTCTAAAGGCTGCCCAAATTCACTCTACTCATTTTACGTTGCCCTTTAGCTCTATATATAGGTAAAACGGCACTATTATAGATTGAACGCGACATAGCGTGAGTGGGTCGTGCAGCGCATGCGTTGATTGCGTTAAATACTTTAACGTGATTAATTTAAACGCGATAAATTTGATAACCCTACTTTAAGCCAAAACTAAAGACTCTGGATGAGTGTGACATTTTGTCTGTAACGTTAATACAATTAGAAAACGATTTAATTAAAAAAAAAAAAAATTTTAAAAAGGCATGTCCGATATTTTTTTGCCGATTCCGATACTTTGAAAATGACGTGATCGTCCCGATCGATTGGGACATCTTTAGTTGTAATGGTTAATTTTGAAAGTGTTTGTATTTAGTTTTATTGATTTGGGTGGATACACTTCCCTCCATTCTGCCTCGTTTAACCTGGCTGAATGCAGCTGCTCCATGTTAAGACCAACATAAGCAAGTTTTTGTTTGAGCTAATTTTTTTTTTTCTTTTTTTTTAATGCATTTGTTATTTAGTGTATAGGTATATTTAGCCGTTTTTTTGTAGGAATATGTGTCTGAACTATTTGTTAAAAGCATTGTTTAAAAAAAAAAAACGATTGCGTTTTATAGTATTTAAGCTAGGGGACTTTTGCTATGTAAGTTAGCCAATTGTTCTTTTGGTGTACATAGATTCTTGTTTATTTATTTTTATATACCGTTTGAGGCTCAGCTCAGGTATTTTAATTTTTCATGTTCCTTATCAGATTACTCGATTATTCGAACTAACTAGTTCATCGATTAATCGACTACTAAAATAATCGATAGCTGCAGCCCTAATTCTAAACATCATATAAATTATTTAATTTTAAAAATAAATAAATAAATAAACTGTACGTTGAGTTAATAAAGCCTTTGATAGTGTATTAACTGCTTTTGATGAATGTCCAACAGAACACCAGAGAAGTGATAGCTCATTTTTCAAGAATTTTAAAGCCAAAATGTCCTAGATTCTGGAATGGCACATTAGAACCACCACTTCTAATGTGTCCATCATTAATCTAAATAAAACATTCCTTAAGTCGAATAATGTGATAAGTGACTATGACAGTTGGCTCAGCGTCACTTGCAGTTACACACACACGCACACACACACACACACACACCATCACATGCGCATACACTTACTCTCTCACTCACTCCCAGGAGAACAAGACCAGCCATCTGCTGTTGACTGCAACTGTTGTCTAGGCCTCACACACTTTCTTGCTGGGTAATGTGTGTGCTACTTCACCAGTTACTTTAGCATGTTTAGGATCCTCCCACCCTCCCATTTGCCACTTTTGCCATCCCTCACAGTGTGTTACATCGCAAGGGTCATCAGTCACAAGTCGCTTGTTCTCTTCATACATCAAAATGTGTAGAGGGTTATCACGGGGAGGCTATAGCTTCAGAGGCTTTGGTGTATAAATTATTCATTCTCAAGGGTTCGGATCAGCTACTTGAAGCCAGATCAAAAAGGACTACTCGAAAATTATACTGGGCCAGGAGATGTATTGGGAACTGTGGCTGAGCCAGGTCACGGGCAGTGCCGCACTGCAGTGCATGCTGCTCCAGAACAAAGGTGGGCTTTTTGTGTGTTTTGGCACGGTAGACATACAAGATGATTCATTGCGATGTGTAGGCGGGAGAAATATTTGGTTCATTTTTGGGTCCTTTGTTCACCCGCTATTCATAGAGCATGTGCCCTCCACACTCTGTGTATACAAACAATTCTGGATGAACAATAAAATCATGGGTATGATAAGTGAAATGAGCATAATTCATCAGATGTCAAAGCTTTTAAAGCAGAACAATTTCTTGCTCTTTTACTTGCCTTTGTTGTGGAAATAAAGGTTGACTTTGGTGTTAAAACATTTTTGGGGTTGTTGTTGCGCCAGTTGCCCTTCACAAGTAGCTGCAGATTACAAACGCTCCTAAAGAATAATGAAAGGTAGAAACAGTAATAGCTAAAATTTATTGACTATTTTTTTTGTAACTAGAAGACTAGTCAGGTCCTGTGCTATTGCTTTTTAGTTTATTTATACATTGCATTTTTTTGTACATTGAGTAAATGTAAAAGATTGAAATTTGCGGTGTAACGACTGCCACATAAGACATTTTCAATGCCCATTCCGATTCATGTTTTTACAGCCATCTTTATTTTACAGGATGGTGGTAGAACACCGAAGTTCTTTTTCCCTTAGACTATCATTTTTTGTGGATCAAGCTAGAAACTAAACTGAACATTACATTAAAAAATGACCTTGAAAGCAGTTTAAGTCTCAAGTTTTCAAAATTGTCCTATCTGCATGTGTGATACATCATTAGAAAGCTTAAAATCTTTATTTTCTGGGGGAATAAAATTTTTGAACAGGAAGGAATTTTTCGACTTCTGAAAAGTAGGTCAAATTAGATGAGTGAAAAATTGACATTTTTGAGACCTTCAAAATTTTCTTGAAGTTTCTCATTTAAAAAAAAAAGGTTTTGGACACCCATCCTGGTGCATAATAAATAAAGAACACTTCAAGATGAACCCCCTGGGTCGAAAAGATAATGGACATCATGCTAGTCAGTTAGCCTGGCGTGTCCATAATTCTCGCGCTGTTTGTTTGGATCGATTATTTATCATCTAAAATATCGGAGAAAATGCGACAGTAACCAAAAAAAAAAAAAAAAAAACAATTAAACGATATTTTTTTCATTGTGACGTAATTTGTATAAAAGTTTAAAATATGCGAGTGAATAATTTTTTAAAGTTTTTTTTTCTTTTTTTTTTAACTTAATATTAGACATCAACTAATGAATCTAAGCTAAAACGATAGAAATTTCGAATAATAAACATAATTGCATACCTTTTTATGACTGGGTTGAAACAAAAGCGGTTGCGCAGTGTCTGTAAACAGGGGTCTCCAGGGTAAAACGGACAAATTAAAATTAGTCCGTGGGCATAATGCGCCATTAAACTGCTATGGCAGCATATAGACATATTGTTCTATCAAACACAACGGTTATTTTGGCTTAAAAAACAGCAGTTTATATTAAGGAGGGGTGCAAGAGGCGAAACTGATTTTTCAGCCTTGCCTGTGTTTTCTGTCATGTGTATATATACATGTTTTGGTGGCTACCACTACCACCACAATTTAGTTTCAAGATTTGGTTAATTATTGATGTGATATTTTTTATGACATGTATTTTCTAATGGGTGCACACTTTAATTTATATTTGTCTGAATGCTTACTGGATTTTATTTGCCAATTTGAGGTAACGACCACAGCTGTGTAAGATCTGGCACCTACCTTTCTGAAGGGGGGATATTTGAATTAATTATGACTGTTTGGAGAAAAGTTTTCACTGTTTGTTTAAATGCACATTAGTTAGTTATTGTTTGAATATATGAATATATATATATTTTCCATCTGTTGTCGTTTTATTATGTTGACAATAGGGCTGCAGCTATCGAATATTTTAGTAATCGACTGAAAATTCTATCGATTAATCGAGTATTCGGAAAAAACAAATATATTTTAAGGTGAAGAGCAATTATAAATATACATGAGAAAACAAGACATTTCATCTAATCTTGAACCATTTTCAGGCAATCAATGTCTTTATTTTCGATGTATATTGTTGAAAACAGCCAACAATTGCATCTCAGATGTAACTAGAATAAAAAAAATACTAATTCACTGCTTTGACTCAAAAAACTTTTAGATCTTATTTTTAAAAAAAGTATATATATCTTACCTAAACATGCCGTTACGCTTGATAACACACATCACTTAAAAGTTAGGATTTTTTTCCCACGTGTTTCAATTGAATTTCTATTTGTGTCAAGCCATTTTTAAGTTCTAGTTAAGTTTTTAGTCTAAACTGTAAATCCTGATAGGATTTTGAGTTTTTGCAGTGTTCAAAATAAATGTATGATACAGGCTGTATTGGAGCACATTAGGGACCAGTGCTACTTACTGTTTTATCCAGCAATGACTACTGAGCTAAAATTGATAGTTAGCATTATTGAGTTTTTATTTTACACCCTCATCACTCCACAACGCTATGTTATGTTAAAGCCTGTATGTAAGACACGTTAGCCACGCATCGACAGTGGTCATAATTAATAGAAACCTAGCTCTCTGCAGGGCTAACGTTACGTGAGCTAGTGAAGGTAACGTCAATCTTATTTATTAGAGCTTAGCACTCTTTATTAGCGCTTAGCGCTGTACTGCTATAAGATGGCCGCTGTTTACTAACGCTGCCCAGACGCGGCAGAGTCTGTCATTTCGCATCTAGTTCGACAGACATTTGATCTCTATGAGACTCATCAGACGCTACCTGCTATCAACGTAGCATCGTGCGGGCTAGTATTTAGCAACGTCGGCGTCATTTGTAGCGGCTGTCGGCTGCAGTAAGGTTTTTTTTTTTTTTTTGCTTCTTCCTCTACGCACGTGACATCAGCGCGTTGTCCCGCATTAAAAGTAGTCCGAGCAAAACGTGATGCTTAGAGCTGTCAAAATAAACGATTACTCGAGGTGAATAAAATTACTCGGATCAGCTTTTAAACTCGAGTTACTCAAGTTGCTCGAGTATTCGTTTCAGCTCTAGTTGACATTAGCCACGTTTACATGCTGACTTTTATTCATACCGATTCAAATCATTCCGAATGGAAATTTCAGATCAGCTGTTTACATGTCACTTCATCTATTCCGATCCAGCGTTTACATGTGACTGCCTTTATTCCGAAAGGACGTTTGACAACTGCTGTCTGACATGCGCAGATTAATCAAAACAAAGCGTCACGTTGCAAAACATGGAGATCGATCGTCGGAGTGCTGCTGTTTTAACTTTGACCCACTTGCTGTGGTTGTGGGGTCGTATCCGCTTCTGCTGTTTTGCTCTTTTGCCTTGTAGTATCCGGTTTTCCACCGGTTTCTAATCTGGTCAACGCTCCGGTCTATTCCGGCTTCGTGTAACCTCTCGTGAACTTTTTTAAATAGTTCACTGTTCCTCGTTTTACGCCCATCTAAGCGAGCAATTATATTCAATTCTTTTAAAGTTTGAATTAAATACAATCTTTCCGCCGGACTCCAATTAGGTGCGCTGTGCTTGGAAGCCATGTTGCAAGTGACGTTACTTACGTCACAAAGTGACGTCACCACGTCAGTACGGAGCTTGCGCAGAAAGAACGCAACCAGACACCATTCCGCTTCCCTGTTTACATGATATAATTTTACTTCTAATCGGTTTGGGAAAAGGAATATTCCACCCCTGTGAATCGGAATGAAATTCCATTCGGTTTGGGCCTGTTCATTCCGAATGAGGTGTTTATATGGAACACATTTATTCGGTTTGAACAAATATTCCGATTGTAATTGGAATATTTGGCTCCATGTAAACGTGGCAAATGTTTGATTAATTTGTCATACCTCCTTCAGGTGGTCGTTATTAGAGTCCGCCCTGTTTTAAACGGTCACAGAGATGTGTCTGGAGGTCAGTTTGGTTGAAGCCTTTTGTTATGTTGGCCTCTATTATGTTGGCCCCAAGATATTTTGTTATATTTTCTTTTGTGACTTTATTAAATTGAATTTTCACCTAAGTTGAAACACTAGTGTCCATGTGTATGTTGGTCCACTACACGTGTGTGTGTATGTGTATATATATGTATATATATACAGTGGTACCTCTACATACGAAGTTAATCCGTTCCAGGAGCTTGTTTGTAAGTCGAACTGGTCGTATGTCGAGCAGGATTTTCCCATAGGAATACATTATAATTCCATTAATTCGTTCCACAGCCCAAAAACCTGCACTAAATCCTTAAAAAATACTGCTGGTACTATTACAAATGGCAATTACATATAGCAAAACAAATAAATAATAAATAAAAATCGGATTAATAATATAATAATAATAATAATTCCTGTAATAGTGTAACGAAACGGGTTCTAATAAGGCGGACGTTTTTTTCTGTACCTGAAGGCACCGCGGCGCTGACGTGACAAAGAGGGAGGGGAGCGGGTGAAAGTTTACTTTCGCTTTCAATGCTTTCTTGAGAACATCGTCAATTGCGGCAGACAGCAGGCGTTTTGTGTTGAATAAGTTGTGAAAGAAATGATGAAAACGTGGCGAAGCTGGCAATTTCTCTGAAGATGTTACCACAATAAGAATTGTCAGCTTAACTTATAAAGACTGGCGAACGATGGTCGGAGGAGGACCGTGGAGATGTATTGTTGAGCCATTTCACGGATGCCCACCCTACGCTCATATTTTTCTGTCATTTGCATCTTCGTTTAGAAGGTAAGCGTCAACTTTTTCCTTGTTTCACCACCTGTACCAACCTTTTCTGAAACCTGTGTTGATTTGTCACACAAGAAAATCCGCCGTGCATTCGTCTGCGGTGCTGCCGTTGTCGTCGTATTTCGAGCATGTCGTCGGATGTAGAAACAAATGGCGAGTCAAATTTTACGTCGGATGTCGAAAAGTTCGTGTGTCGAAGCGATCGTATGTAGAGGTACCACTGTATTTATATTAGTGATGCACGATAATACCTTTTTCAACCGATACCGATAACCGATAATTTCCTCCTCATTCCTACCGATAACCGATAATGTCAAGCCGATAATTCTATTAAAAGATTTATGTAAAATTTTAAACAAAAGAAAATATTACTGTGCAAAAATATAATTTATTGCTCTTTTTTTTTTTTTTTCCAACATAAAATATGAACAAGTCGTCAATTCCAACATCTAAATAATGACATTGTCTGACATTGTGTAATGGTAAACTTCTGGCAACAATTACTTTCAGAGTAAATACCTAAGTTGCACAAAAATGCCTTTAAAAGTAAGCCATTCCTAACATAACATTAATACACTGCAAAACACACTTCCTTAAAACTAGTCAGTTTTAAGTGTAAATCTATTGGAAATAAGTGAAATTATCTGCCAGCGCTTCAGGAGTATTTCTCTCAGATATCTTGGAAGAAAAATAGCTAGCTGAAAATATTCTTAACAGCCTTATTTTAAGCAATACATTATTATACTTAATCCTAAAAAAAAACTTGGAAGAAGAAAAGATTTTGAATATTTGTGGCTACAGAATATTATTGTTATTTCATTACAACAGGAATGTGCATATTTAAATTAATAAGTGTTAATAAGTGCCAATAAGTTTAGATTATCTACTGTGACAGTAATTGAGCAGACAAATAAATTAAATTAATTTGAAAAGTGATTGCTAATGTTATATGCTTTGTTGCACACTGTGAAAATGATTAACTCAAAAGAGCGAGATGTCATGTACCCATTCTGCAGCGCTTTGTTTACATTTGCGGCACTCACGAGTCGCGACATTCTCTTTACAGCAGCTAAACTGATAAACGGCAGTACTATTTGGATGCAGTTGGAGCTCGCATCTCCGTGCGTGTTGTTTTGTTCCTGAGTTTTGTTAAGCCGAAAATAAAGGCAGCATTACAAAGTCATCTGACCGCTCGTCATTTTACATGCTGAATGGATTATTGAGGGGCTGACTTCGTTTTCTCCATGTTTAAATTATCATCTAACCACTGTGCCGTCATGATAAACTTGCTTACTGGACATCACTTTTCCAAATGTAGTGGTGAAAAAGTGATTGGCATGTTTTTTATGAAGAATGGTGGTCGTATAAACTGCATTATTTTTTTATCCAGGGCTTTGGCTCTCGGGTCATTTCGGTTAAAAAAAAAAAATCTCGTCTCGTCTCGGCGACGGCTACGTTCGTACCGGATAATCCGCCCGTACCGGCCGGTTTGCCGCTGCGTATTCGGGGCCTGGCTCTGCTCACACGCCGTGAGGGAACGCTCGAGAAACCGGGGTGTTCGCCGGAGGTCCTGAAGCTGGGGAACCGGGCCGACGGCGAGGCGGCGGCGGCCTGCCGAACCGGCCAGAGTGGCGGGCTCCGTCGGAAGACGGCTACTTGCCGACTATCGGTCTCCAGTCGTGCCGGTGTTTAGCCTTAGATGCGAGTTTACCACCCGCCTTGGGCTGCTTTCCCAAACAACCCGACTCTGTATCGTCACAAGCCCCTAGTTTAACTTAGTGTTTACAATAGCTTTAGCATTCCCGCTAGCAGCAGCAGCCTGGTATTCGTTCCAAAAATCTTTGTGATGCAGTTTTAAATGGATACTGGGTTAGTGGTTTTGAATGAGGACGCTTTCTTTCGGCCTCATGGAACTTCTGCGGTACATGTTTCGCAAATGGCGAGAGCGTAATTTTTTTAGTAACAGCCGCCATAATCAACTATTTCTCCGCCTCCTCAACCCCTCCTCCCTCAGGGGCTTCAGAGAGGGGAGGGGTTGAGGAGGCGGCGTGCTGAATTCTTCGGTTGTGCACATTTGGAGGCTAAATCAAGTATATAATTATGGGATTGCATTATCGGTTGAATTTTTTATTATCTGGATTATCTGTGTGACGTCATAATTGCCATTATCGGCCGATAATTATCGGCCACCGATATTATCGTGTATCTTTAATTTATATATATATATATTTATATATATTAATGAAAGAAAATGACATGCTCTGACTCAACAAAAGTTTGTAAACACTGAACAAAAGGAATTGAGTTGGAACATTATCGTATGGAAAATCTGGATTTCTCATTCTAAGGTTTAGAGGTGCGCGTAATCAGAAGCAGCCATATTTCGTCATCTTCCTCTCCCACTCCTACGGCAGCTGTCCAGGCACGCTGTGACTTTGGCAGCAGCTGCCAGCATTGCTCATCTCGAGTAGTATTCAAGTGCTGCTTCATCAATCGTTCATCGGTTTCTGTGGGTGGGCATTGAGTGATAACGATCACTGCTGATCAGGTAGAAGCGCCACTCATCCCAACTCTATTGCCCCTCCCTCTTTGCGCTCTTTAAAAATGCACACGGTTCTTCTTCAGATCATACCTGATTTTAGAGGTCGACGCTACAGTTTTTGTAAAGTAATGGTTTTGAGGTGCCTGCAGGCAAACAGTTTTGAAGAAGAATGGGAGGCCCACAGTGGCCATAATCTCCAGACTGGCTTCAGGTCTTGTCCTAGGTCTGGGCAAAAAGGTAGAAAAAAAAAAAAGGCAGTTTAATCAGGTTTTGAGTCATTCTTATCCATGTTTGTCATTACTCTTGTCGCATAATTTTTCTTGTCTTTGTCTCAACCTCTCTGGCCCTCCCTTTTCTCTAGAAGCTCTCCACAGGCCATTCGGACTGGACTCTGCGGCCCTGACAGAAGCAGTGCGCTGGAGCTCCAAGGAAAATCTCTTGGGGGCGACTGAGAGTGACCCCAACCTGTTTGTTGCACTTTATGATTTCGTGGCCAGTGGAGACAACACGCTCAGTATCACAAAGGGTAAATGCAATCTTTAAATGCTGATTTCAATCAAATGTCATTTGAATTCATCTAAAAATGACAATGTAATTTGAATGATTCAATAGACAAATGTCCTCCTAAAATCCCAAAACATGCATTGTAGGTTAAAGAAAGACACTAAATTATCCTTTTGCCTATGAAATGCTCATAGGCGGAGTTTGACTTTTGGGGTTGGAAAGGGGGGGGGGGGGGGGGGGGCACAACATGTTGATGACCCCGAAACGCAGTGTCAGCAATAAAATTAACTTACAAGAATATTTATAATAATAAGTTCACTATGAGCGTTTTTTTGTTTACCATCATTCTTGAGGGGAATTCTAAACTAGGCTGCTTTGGCAATACTTTTCGCCAAGATCGTCATCTATTCAATATGGTACGCCCGCCGGTGTCGTGCCAATGTAGTTACCCCAGTCAAAAATGGTACCCCCTGGGCGGAGCCATATGGGGGTCGATTTGTGTCTTTATTATTCAATCAAAAAAAAAGTTGCTTCAATCAAAATATATATTTTCAATCAAAAAAAAATGTGTTTGAATGCAAAAATTGAAACAAAAAAATGCACGTAAAAGCTATTTTTCTTTGATTATTTGTTTTTTTTTTTTTGTTTTTTTGTTTTTTTGTTTGTTTGTATGTTTTTGTTTTTTTTTTAATTGAAGCAACTTTTTAGATTGAAGTAATGTTGATTTGTGTTTGGCTAGGACGTTTTTGTATTATTCAATCGAAAAATAAGTTGCTTCAAAAAATATATATTTTCAAAAAGAAAAATCACTTCAATCAAAAAAATGAAAAATTTCAAACGTTTTTCAATGCAAAAAAATATTTGAGATTGAAAAATTTGCATTTGAACACAAAAATATTTTCAAAGAAAAAAATAATTTGAAAAATAAAATTGCCCTCCCCTAATTTTTTTGTTTTGAAAATTATATGTAAAGCAAATGACCGTCTAAGGTGCTAGTCACATAAATAATTTTGACCCATTATTTTTAAAAAATTGTTTTTGTTCATTTCATTCATTTTTGTTGCAGTTTTATAGCTTTACAACTTTTACATATATAGTAAAGTCAATTGCAATGATACTTTTCGGCCACTGGGGGGGCCTGGCCCCCCTTAAAATCCTCTTATGTGACTGCTACATTATCCAAAGTAATGGGACAGTTGGCTGCTCTGCTGTTCTGTGATTTGAGTATTTATTGCTGCCGATGGAACTGAATCTCTTATGCATATTTACTGGTAATGTCACAGATGACAAAAGAAGCCAAATGCTTTAAAATTTGTTGATATAATACAGAGGGTCTGAAATCTTAAATTTAGTCAACTTGATCAAGATAAAAAGGTGTTGAATTTGGTATGGTAAGTCTTAAATTCCTTACATTTTATGTATTGCTTCGTTGGATGAAATGGTCTCAAAATATTCCTGACATTTAAGAAGTGATTGATATTTTTTGGGCGAGATTAACTGTGAAATTTTCCTCAGAATTGGAATTAAAAATCTGTTTTAAAATGTCTTAGCTTTTGATAAAACATGTAGAATCGCTGAATACATTTGCAGCAGAGGCCTGGCAGAACATCACCAGGACAAAATCTAGCGTCTGGGTTTGCGACTCTTTAACTGCAAAGGATTTGCAGGAAAAAAGGATTAAAAAGGGATAATTTGATATGCGCTTTTAGTTAATTGGTTTTTATCCTCTGTAGAAGTGGAGGGCACATTGAACTGTCAAGTTATCAAGTTGTGGCGAAGTTCCTTTCTGACGTCTGTGACTTTTGGCTTCATTCCCCCAAAATTTAATCACCTCTTCCATTTCCTATTACCCTAATTTCCAGAATATATGCGCTTTTTAATTTTTTCCCTCATTCTGAATCCTGCAGTTTATAGTCCAGTGCAGATTATTTGATTTATTTGGGTTAATAGGGAACACTTTATTTGCCGGCGGCGTCATAAAACTGCCATAAGACTGTAATAAATATGAGATGACATTATCATGGGCATTAATGAATGCTTATGACAGATGTCATTAAGTATCATCCGGTAAATTATGTCACTAACTCCATTTAAATCCAGCTCGGATCTTTTATATTCATTCAGAAGTAAGGTAATTTGCCGGATGACACAAAATGACATCTGTCATAAGCATTCATTAATGCGCATGGCAGTGTCATGTCATAATTATGATGATCTTATGACAGTTTTATGGTGCCACTGCCAAATAAAGCTTTAGCAAATACCATAGCTAGCAATTAATGAAGCAACTGGGACCGTAACTGAAGAAATAATTAGCACAGAACAGGAATTTTGATTGTTATTTACATCTGTAGTGCTGCAATGCATGCTAGGAGGCATGTTGGATGACAACAGTGTTAACAGCAGGTGGCAGCACAGGTTGACTGTCTCCCCCAAATTAAGCTTCTTAAAGAAATGAAGCTTTGCAGCCAACTGGTTCAAAGCTTCATGGTGCTTCATTTGGTCTTAGACAGTCTTATGATGCTATTATCAAATAAAGTTTTACCGGTTAATATATTTTGGTGTAAGTATCCCATAATATAGTGGGGACATCTGCAAATTATTTAAGAACAAATGTCGTTTTCATGTCGAATATCGTGGGTGGTGGCTTATAGTCCGAAAATTAGGGTACAAAAGTATCTAGCAAGTTTCATAATAACTCAGGACTGAAGAGAGGGATTATCTTGAACACAAACATAGAGCCATACAAACCTCCAACTTCTGTAGGTTTCGGCTGAAGTCTGAGGTGAACATTTTCATCAACAATATGTGCAACAGAAAAGGACCTTCCCCAGGTTTTGGGAAGAATAAAAAGCAAAGCTAGCAACATCTGAAGAAAACACCTCATCATGTCTCCAATGCTTTAACAATGTGCAGTTTTACATTAGCAGGTGGCTACTTTGAGCAGGCAGTTGTTGACCACAAGCAGGAATTAGCTGCTCAGAGTCATTATGTCCTCCTAGCCAGCCCAAAGGCAGTCAGTATTTCCAGTCCTGAAGGGGAAACTAGAGAAGACAGCAGTCTGTTTAAAGTAGTTTTCATGCATATAGTGATAACCATTTTAGCTGTATTTGACTCAGCCCCTTGACAGCCAAGTATGGTCTTCAGTCTTAATTGTTTATTAGGAGCAGTTGCCATTTCCTGGATGCCTAGCTTCACTTTGTGAAAATGATGTGTCATTTTCAGTGACTCACTGGCTACCGGACGCTGAGTTTCTGTTTAATAATTGAAGGAACTCTCAAATGGGATGGACTACTTTCAAAAATCATGGCAATGAACTTCACTGACATCCTTGCCGTGGTGATGAGATACTTGTAGGATACTGAGGGACGGTGTTTCTCATTTTTTTCTTAACTCAAAATTTTCATGATTAAATACCTCCCTGCTCTACTTTCGAGAAAAACGTGTGCCGCTCCCTCTCGTCTGTCGCACTGACAACAAGAGACTCATGAAGGCGAGACGCCAAGTCACTACATGTCTGCTTTTGCCCGGCGCTTGCATGGCAGCTTGGCTCTTATTATTGTTGTGGAGTTTTTGATGTAGTTCAGCAAGACTCACAATCTGTCCGTGCCGCCCTTTTTGTTTGTGTTGTCACCAAGGCATCCTTACCAACATTCTTACCTGATGACAAGGCTCACTGCCGACTCTTTGAGAGAAACTTTTTGTGTATGCTAAAAAATAAAAATAAGTTAGAGAATATAAAAAGGTTGCTTATTTTTTTTAAATTATTGTTTGCCCCTTTTTTATATATAAAAAAAAAAACCTACCTGGAAAACAATTACCAGTATTTCTAAAATAAAATAACATTATTAAGATTTCCTATTGAGGCTCAAAAAAGATGATTTCCACAATTTTTAGGTCAACAAAGTCTCTAAATGATTAATCGACTATCAAAATAGATTGCTTTGGTAATCAATTAGCTGTCCATTAATTTTGGAGACCTAATTGGCTGGCATAGGGCCCTCTGAAGGAAACTATAACTACGATGTGCCCCACAAAAAATATGAGTTTGAGACCCCTTTCTGACACATAAAAAACGTAAGCGGATAGGCGGTGGCCGAAAACTGTCATTTCAATGTAGTTGACTTTCATATATATATATATATATATATATATATATATATATATATATATATATATATATATATATATATATATATATGTATATGTATATGTATAAGTTGTAAAGCAATAAAACTGCAACAAAAATGAAGAAAAATAATGGGTCGAAATTATTTTTCGAGCGCCTTAGACGGTCATTTGCTTTGCATGTAATAAAAAAATATATATAAATATATATATATATATATATATATATATATATATATATATATATATATATATATATATATAATATTCAAATAATATAAAATGATTTTTTTCTTCGATAAAATTTTTTTCTTTTTTTTTTTTGATTGAAGCAACTTTTTTGGGGATTGAATGATTTAGACACAAATGTCCTAATCATATTATGGCCCGACAACAAAAAGGATTGCTTCAATCAAACTTTTTCAATAAAAAATTAAAGTGTTCAAATGCAAATTTTTCAATCTCAATTATTTTTTCGAATTCAAAATTTTTTTTCTATGATTGAATTTCTTTTTTTGATTGAAGTTATTTTTCTTTTTGAAAATCTATTTTTTTGAAGCAATTTATTTTTTGATTGAATAATAAAGGCAAAAATGTCCTAGCCAAAATGTGGCCCAGACACAAATGAACATTAATCAAAAAAGTTGCTTCAATCAAAAAAACTAATTAAATAAAAATTAATCAAAGAAAAATAGCATTTTTTTTTTGTTTTTGTTTTTGAATTTCAAATGTATTTTTGCATTCAAACATTTTTTTTTAATTGAAGCGACTCTTTTTTTTGGGGGGGGGGGTGAAAATATATATTTTTTTACTGAAATAACTTTTTTTTGATTGAATAAGAAAGACACAAATCTACCGCCATAAGGCTCCGCCCAGGGGATGCTTTTTGACTGGGGTAACTACATTGGCACGACACCGGCAGGCGTACCAAATTCAATGGATGATCTTGGTGAAAAGTATTGCCTAAGCAGCCTGATTCAGAATTCCCCTCAAAAATGATGGGAAATAAAAAACGCTCATTGTCAACTTATTGTAAGTATTCTTGTAAGTTAATTTTATTGCTGACACTGCGTTTCGGGGTCATCAACATGTTGTGCCCCCCCGTCCCAAAAGTCAAACTCCGCCTAGGATAAAAAGTTAAAAATCCTAGGTTGTCGCTATTCACTCATTGAAATGACAAGTGACAAATGTTTGATGTTTTCCTCCTCGGTGTTTCTAGGAGAGAAACTACGCGTGCTTGGCTACAACCAAAATGGCGAATGGAGCGAGGTTCGCTCCAAGAACGGCCAGGGTTGGGTCCCTTCCAACTACATCACGCCCGTCAACAGCCTAGAGAAGCACAGTTGGTACCATGGGCCCGTTTCGCGCAGTGCTGCCGAGTACCTGCTTTCATCCCTCATCAATGGCAGCTTCCTCGTCCGCGAAAGCGAGAGTAGTCCCGGACAGCTGTCCATTTCTCTCCGATACGAGGGGAGAGTTTACCATTATCGAATCAACACTTCCTCAGATGGAAAGGTAAACTGAGACAACTAGCGGTGGCGCCACGTTCTGCAATGTTGTTTGAATTTCTCCCTTCTTCCTCGTCGTCCAGGTTTATGTGACATCCGAAAGCCGCTTCGCCACCCTGGCCGAGCTGGTCCACCACCACTCCACTGTAGCCGACGGCCTAGTCACAACACTGCACTACCCGGCGCCCAAATGCAACAAGCCCACCGTGTATGGCGTGTCGCCAATTCACGACAAGTGGGAGATGGAGCGCACAGACATCACCATGAAGCACAAGCTGGGAGGTGGCCAGTACGGCGAGGTGTACGTGGGTGTGTGGAAGAAGTACAATCTAACTGTGGCGGTGAAAACACTCAAGGTTTGATGGTTTCTTAAGATTTTGTACTTGAACTCATTGCCTGCCATTTACAACAGTAGACATCCAATTCATTTAAATTGGGAGGACTGGCTGTGAACGCTGGGAAGGGGCGAATGAACGAATCGAATCAAAGGCATCCAATGAGTAGTGGTTTCCTCGTGAACTGCCAATGAATTGGGCAGAGGTGGAATTATGGTGGGATGTCACCACCTGCAGGTAGATTCTGGTGTTACATTTCAACCCCCTCGAAAGTATTGTAATGGCAAGGTAAAATTCCTCCTTTGTATCCTGAAGAACTGTGGGTTTTGGATTATAACTAGGGCTGTCAAACGATTAAAATTTTTAATCGAGTTAATCACAGCGTAAAAATTAATTGATCGTAATTAATCGTAATTCAAACTATAAAATATGCCGTATTTTTCTGTAAATTGTTGGAATGGAAAGATAAGACACAAGACGGATATATACATTCAAAATACTGTACATTAGTACTGTATTTGTTCATTATAACAATAAATCAACAAGATGGCATTAACATTATTAACATTCTGTTACAGCGATCCATGGATACCAAGACTTGAAGTTCTTAAAAGATAAATGTTAGTACAAGTTGAAGAAATTATATATTAAAACCCCTCTTAATGTTTTCGTTTTAATAAAATTTTTAATATATTCAATCAAAGAATAAACTAGTAGCTCGCCATTGTTGATCTCAATAATTACACAATGCTCATGGTGCTGAAACCAATAAAATCAGTCGTACCCAAGCGCCAGCAGAGGGCGACAAAACACCAAAAAACACAACAAGTGGAAATGACAATTTGCTGTCATTTTAATCTGTTTGAGCGGGGCATGTGCGTTGAATGCGTCAAATATTTTAACGTGATTAATTAGAAAAATTAATTACCCCCCGTTAACACGATAATTTTGACAGCCCTAATTATAACCTGAATAAAACGGAACACTTTTCTTCGGCGCCACACACTTTTAAAGTGAGCAGTTATATTTAAACATGTGTCTGATAGGTGTTTCCAGTTGCTCATGTGTTGCCTTTTAAAAGATTACTGTATTTTCCAGACTATAAGTCACTCTAAAGTTTAAGCAGGGGCATAGATTTGGTCTGAACAGTGGTAGGGATGATATTACAGCATAACCTGTATGTACACTTTTCGCTTGGGATGGGACATCAATAAGACCAAACAGATTGGGTGAACGTAGGTCAGGGCTACATTTGTCACGAATATGAACCTAATTAATTGATCTGCTAAATCAGGGGTGCTCATGACATCGATCACGATTGACCAGTCAATAGCAAAGCTAGTGTGGGTAGTTCGCCCCCCCCCCCCCCCCCCCAAAAAAAAACACTTGTTTTTAATGTACATAATTAATTATGATTGTTGTATGTTGTGTTGTGTGAGCTACATATGAGGTTATGCAGCACCCCTCTCTCTCTAAGCAGCTTCTTGCTAGCGTTTTTCTAGTTCCATAGTTTCCAGCAGTCCACTACATTTCTCAGTTTATTTAATGTTAGCAGTAGAAAACACAAAGAGAAGGACACTTCTCTCGAAGCAACTTCCTACTTGAGTTTTGCAGGTTAGCAAGTTCGCACAGTTTAATGTTGTACTAACACTGATGCAGGTCGGACCTACAGTAGCAAAATTAATGGTGTGTTACATTTCTAACAATGGCTGCTGCTGGCTGAAAAAAAACTTCTCATGTCTCTCATATCTAATGTGCGTGTGTGTGAAGGTGAAGTCATTAGCCAATCAAATGTGCGTTTAGGAGGAAAAAATGGACCGGCACATTCAGCAAGTGAAAAGATGTATATGTAAATCTAAATATAATGAAAATAATTCACTTAATAATGGCGGGGTTAATTACAACAATTAATACATATGGGAAGACAATATAAATGACCTATATAACTAAAGTCATTACATAACGCAAATAAGGTTGCTTAAAGGTTGGTGGGGACAATTTGAGCGTCCTGAAAAGTTGGTAGTGTTTTGTCCCAACCGTCCCTACGCAAACCTACGCCCTTGAGTTTAGTCCAAAAAAATCCCTCATGATGGCAAAAAAATAGTATGTAAATCACAATTTTGGGGGGGGGGGGGGGGGGGGACAATAAATGTACTTCAATAAGTAGCTATACTCTTTAAAAAATAATAATAATATTTTGTTTTAAACTGAATACGGTAGTTACCCTATTTGGCGTTGAAACCACCTTTTATGACTATCAGTGCTGCTCAGTGCAGTGCTAATTCTAGCATAAGATTCCTTTAGCTTAACAAGCAACAGCTTAATGGCACTCCAGCTCAACAATGGACACTTGCCAGCTTTTTCCCCAAATTTCGTAGCATCTACACAGCCTTTTACTCGGTTTTCTCGCAGACTGTCCTGTTAGCTTTGCATTTTACACATTAGGTCCCAGTTATTTTAACTGTGCTCCCGCTGAAGAACAAGCTAAACTTTGTCTTTTATCTCTTGAAAAAGGAGGACACCATGGAAGTTGAGGAATTTTTGAAAGAGGCTGCAGTCATGAAGGAGGTTAAACATCCGAACCTGGTTCAACTTCTTGGTCAGTAGCTAGTCTTACTGTTTTAACTCATTGGCTGCCATTGACGGTGATGTACATCTAATTCATTTGAACTGGCTGAGGTTGGCAGCGAATGATCGATGCCAACCCTCCTAGTTCAAATGGGTTGAACGTCTATCGCCAGCAGTGTCACTGAAACATGGTCATTCACTGTTTGCAAATACTAACAAAGCCAGTTCTCCTCCAGGCGTGTGTACACTGGAGCCTCCATTTTACATCGTGACAGAATACATGCCCCACGGCAACCTTCTGGACTACTTGAGGGACTGCGACAAAGAGGAAGTGAACGCTGTGGTTCTGCTCTACATGGCCACGCAGATCTCCTCAGCAATGGAATACTTGGAGAAAAAGAACTTTATCCACAGGTAAATGAAAAGTCCAAATCAGGGCTGCAGCTATCAATTATTTTAGTAGTCGATTAATCTATCAACTAGATAGTTAGAATAATCGAGTCATCATATTATGATCATTTAATGCGTTGCTGAATCAATTTTAGGATTTTGTAAAACAAAGTCTTGCTAAGATTGCACTTTCAAAAGAGCATTAAATGAGAGTACAAAATAAAATTCCTGAGTGTCTCTTTAAACTACAGTATGTGGAATTACACTTTCATTTAAAAATAAATATAAATACCTCATCTTTGCCTCTAACAGTATTAAAAAAAAGAGGATCGAAGTACAACGAAAGAACAATTGGCTAACATGCACAGCAAAAGTCCGCTATCTTAAATGCTATAAAACGCTAACGTCTTTTTTTTTGTTTTTTGTTTTTTTTCACATTGTTCTTAATCATTCAGACACATATATATTCCCACAAAAAACGGCTAAATACACCTAAAAACTAAATTCCGAATGCATAAAAAAACAAAAAAAACGTCCCTTATGTTGATCTTAACTGGGAGCAGCTGGATTTAGCCATGGTAAATGTTATGTCATATTCACTGCTGCCACTAGAAGGCAATGTATCCATCCAGATCAATAAATCTAAATGCAAACATTTTCAAAACAAACCATTACAACACCACTCTAAACAAATACTCAGAGCAGCAAAAATTGAGTCGAAGCTTTTTTCTAATACAATTACTCGAGTTCAACGATTAATCGTTGAAGCATTAGTCCACATGCTGTTTTGTGTGTTCTTGTGAAGTATTCTAAAGTAACTTTTTTTTCATCAGGGATCTTGCGGCAAGAAACTGCTTGGTCGGGGAGAATCACGTAGTTAAGGTGGCAGACTTTGGTCTGAGCAGGTTGATGACTGGTGACACCTACACTGCACATGCCGGGGCCAAGTTCCCCATCAAATGGACCGCACCAGAAAGCCTCGCATACAACACCTTCTCCATCAAGTCGGATGTATGGGGTAAGTAACTCGAAAATTTATTTATTTCTGTGGTCACATTACACCCATTAACGAGGCTGATGACCTACTTTGTTCGTCCTACAGCATTTGGGGTCCTGCTGTGGGAAATCGCAACCTACGGCATGTCTCCATACCCAGGCATTGATCTGTCTCAAGTCTATGACCTTCTAGAAAAGGGTTATCGCATGGAACAGCCTGAGGGATGTCCGCCAAAGGTTTATGAACTCATGAGGGCATGTAAGTTAATTTGTCTATGAAACGTCCTTCAAATTATATTAAAGTTCGCATAATCGCTACTTTTAAACATGAATTTAACAGACTTTTGTGAATTTTATTTCTTCTAGGTTGGCAATGGAGTCCATTAGACCGGCCATCGTTTGCAGAGATCCACCAAGCGTTTGAAACTATGTTCCATGACTCCAGTATCTCAGAAGGTAGCAAGGCATTAAAGAAATATGACATTTTGTGAGATTATAGAAAGCTGTGGCAATACAGTTGAAAGTGTTCGCGTACCTAATTTTTTCCCCCAATTTTCCCTTGAAAGTAATGAAAACAACACTCCTGAATGGTTATTTTTAGCTCGTTGCCCTCAGACAAAAACACATACTATTACTAATTTTATATCTAACGGCAATTGACAAGATAAGTTGTCAGTGGTGCTCAACATTGTGATTACAGTTGATGGCTCTTGACGTCATTTGCACCAATGGAGTTAAAATGAAATATGAAAAATTTACATTTTTCAAAATTAAGAACAATACATATGCTACAGTGCGAGGCAGTTACTTCTTTTTCCCGAGTATTTTCTGTGTGGAAACTAATAATTGCCCATGAATTGGCTATTATCATATTTATGGTTAGCTTGTAGTTGTAACACAAGTTGTGAAAAAATTTTGGCACATTTTATGGGCTACAGACTGCAGGCCAGATGTGACCCGCAGGCCTTGACACCTCTGCTTTTGGTCCTAACTCTGCTGATGTCTCATACAAGATGACAGGGACAACCCGCCGAGAAAAAAAAATAAAATAAAAAAGGTTACATCTAGAGGCATGCGAAATTTCCGAGTCTTGGATTATTTGCAATTTGGCCTTTGGAAGATTAGAGAACAATTCACAAACATCCAAATTTCGATTATTTAATTATACCAGGTAAAGCAGAACTAAAACACAGTCACTGCGATCTTCGGGACGCAATGAGGAACGGACCGAGAGTAAATATCATGTTCAACTGATGCCACTAAATTAAAAAAAAAAACAACGATATACCAAGTAAAGCAGAACTAAAACACAGTCACTGCGATCTTCGGGACGCAATGAGAAACGGACCGAGAGTAAATATCATGTTCAACTGATGCCACTAGATTTAAAAAAAAAAAAAAAAAAAAAAACAATAACACCTGACTGCAGGCAACAGCCGCTACAGACAACGCACAGTTGCTAGTTGCTACAAACATACGGCCAGATAATGCTACGGTAGATATCACATATATATGGAAGACAGACTTGCCGGCGTTAGTAAACAGCCGTCATCTTAAAGCAGTAGACTTCTCTGGAAGGCTCTGTTGTAGCAAATCTTATTAACTTTTTATCTAAAATACTCCTAAATCGCCTAAATCTTGACTTGAATCAATCTTTAAATGATGAGACAGTTTTAAAACTTTCACATGTTGAAAGTAGACAGAAGGGGAAATTATGGAATAACGGGAGCAATTTTAACAACTTTAACGGTTGATTCCCAACATTAATTGAATGTAGTTTAAAGCTGCTGATAGAGAATGGGGACTTGAGTATTTATTTACTGTTTTGAACTGTTAACTTGATACTGAAATGGTAGTTTGGTTTAGCCTGAGAGGATTTTTGAAAAATTTTGGAACTAATGTACGAAACATTAAAAGCGGGGTGAGGGATGTTGGGATATGTGCATCGATAATCGATTTATAATCAAAACATTAGGTGACCCAAGATTCCCACGTCTAGTTAGTGGGGCAAATAAGTATTTAGTCATCCACCAATTGTGCAAGTTCTCCCATTTGAAAATATTGGAGAGGCCTGTAATTGTCAACATGGGTAAACCTCAACCATGAGAGACAGAATGTGGAAAGAAAACAGAAAATCACATTGTTTGATTTTTAAAGAATTTATTTGCAAATCATGATTGAAAATAATATTTGGTCAATACCAAAAGTTCATCTCAATACTTTGTGACGTACCCTTTGTTGGCAATAACGGAGGCCAAACGTTTTCTGTAACCCTTCACTCTTCGCTTGGTGTCAAGAAATCAACTGTGGGAGCAATTATTAGAAGACATACAAGACAACTGATAATCTCCCTCGATCTGGGGCTCCATTCAAGATCTCACCCCGTGGCGTCAAAATGATAACAAGAACGGTGAGCAAAAACCCCAGAACCACACGGGGGGACCTAGTGAATGACCTACAGAGAGCTGGGACCACAGTAACAAAGGCTACTATCAGTAACACAATGCGCCGCCAGGGACTCAAATCCTGCACTGCCAGACGTGTCCCTCTACTGAAGCCAGTGCACATCCAGGCCCGTCTGCGGTTCGCTAGAGAGCATTTGGATGATCCAGAAGAGGACTGGGAGAATGTGTTATGGTCAGATGAAACCAAAATAGAACTGTTTGGTAGAAACACAGATTTTCGTGTTTGGAGGAGAAAGAATACTTAATTGCATCCAAAGAACACCATACCCACTGTGAAGCATGGGGGCGGAAACATCATGCTTTGGGGCTGTTTTTCTGCAAAGGGACCAGGATGACTGGTCTGTGTAAAGGAAAAAATGAATGGGGCCTTGTATCGAGAGATTTTGAGTAAAAATCTCCTTCCATCAGCAAGGGCATTGAAGATGAGACGTGGCTGGGTCTTTCAGCATGACAACGATCCCAAACACACAGCCAGGGCAACAAAGGAGTGGCTTCGTAAGAAGCATTCCAAGGTCCTGGAGTGGCCTAGCCAGTCTCCAGATCTCAACCCCATAGAAAATCTGTGGAGGGAGTTGAAAGTCCGTATTGCCCAATGACAGCCCCAAAACATCATTGCTCTAGAGGAGATCTGCATGGAGGAATGGGCCAAAATACCAGCAACAGTGTGTGAAAAGCTTGTGAAGAGTTACAGAAAACGTTTGGCCTCTGTTATTGCCAACAAAGGGTACATAACAAAGTATTGAGATGAACTTTTGGTATTAACCAAATACTTATTTTCCACCATGATTTGCTAATAAATTATTTAAAAATCAAACAATATGATTTTCTGGGTTTTTTTCCCCCACATTCTGTCTCTCATGGTTGAGGTTTACCCATGTTGACAATTACAAGCCTCTCTAATATTTTCAAGTGGGAGAACTTGCACAATTAGTGGTTGACTAAATACTTATTTGCCCCACTGTACATTCGACCCATACATTCTTATTCAGGGCAGGAAATCAACAACACCAAATCTCTAGTATTTGTTGTAACAGTTGCACCGGTAGTTGAGCCAATATGAATAGATTGAAGGATCAGCGGTTCAAATTCAGCTCCTACTTGTGCACTTTATCGTTGTGTTCTTGGGCAAGACACTTGCCTGTGTGAAAGTAGTCCGATAAGAGTGGATGGTTGTGGTCAAAAGGGCTTATGGTGCAAATTTGCCTCACTCACTCGCTCGTGAACTAGTAATTCAATGTGAACTCTCTTTGAGTGTCCGGCAAGAGGCTACATAAATCCAATGCATCATCATTATTATTATAGTTTGTATTTAACAATTTTCTTGTTCATTTTTTGCAGAGGTGGCAGAAGAGCTCTGTAAGACGGCCTCCTCCGGTCATGGAGGTCCCTTGCACTCTTTCGACACCCCGCTGTTGCCCTCCAAATCGCGCTCAATGCACAAGCACACAGAGAATAAGGAAAACATCGAGGGTGGGCTCGACGGCCGGCCTGACCTCAGCACGCACGGTCCCTCAGGTACAGCTAAGAGACCCGCTTACCTCGTCGCCGAGCATTCCAGTGCATCATATTATGAGACCACAGGTGACCCAGGCCAACTTGATAACAGGAGTCAACTGCAACGTCGCCAAGTCCGTCATTTGAGGGGAATGGCGGTCATTTTTCTCATCGACTGACTATCTGTTCAACTACCTGCTCATTTTCAAGCTTTTTAGTGTCGTCACATCGGCCTTAAGTTCATATATTTCAAATAAAATAAGTAAATACCCTATTTATTTCTTACATTTAGATTTAACCCTTTTTGTGGCACTGATTTACCTCACTGGCTGAAATTCTTTGATTGGATGTCAAGTACTGTCAATGGCACTGAAGTCTGAGCATTCACAGCCAGCCATTTGCAAACCCTAACTCTTGCAAATGCATTACCAACAAACATATCCATCAATTTCATATGTAAAATCCTAATTGGGTGGCCTGAGCTAATATTCAAACACATAACATTTTGTCTGTGAGGCACACGTAAGAACCACTACATCACTGCATAGCCCAAACAAAACATGCGAACGGGAAACATTCATAATCCCTCCTGTGATAGTAAGTTTTCATATGAAAATCTGCCCTCTATAAAAATCTATATTTTTCATGAACCAATACCAGATTCTACCTTTAATTTGAAAAGTCTCCCCACTAGATTCTGTTGTTCTTTCTTCAGTAGTTTTCCTCTCCTGCATGTTGAAAATAAAATGATTGTCGTGTATGTTTGTGTCACAGTTTCACAAACAAATCTGCTTGCTGTTGTTCTGTCCTTGTCCCCAACTAATAAATTGACCCCATTCTTCAAAACATTATTCATGCTAAAGCAATAAAGTAAAACCATGCTGCTTTTGAATACAATATATTCCTGTGGGCATGAAGCCACAAATCAAGCGTCCTAACATTTTATGCTCCAAAACACATTTGATCCTGATGTCCAATGAAAAATATGTGGATATTTTGGACACGAATAGATTGAGAAGGTTTTTCCAAGGTTTTTCCAACTTTTTACTGGTACTGTTGTGCTTTTAATGTAAAGCCTTGTATGGTTTTGATAGCATGTTTCTTGATTATCTTATTAATCACCCATTTTGCATGTTTACTTCAGTCCAAATCTAGTACGCTAGTAAGCATCTCATGAGCGGATTAAATTTTCCTCCCCACAATCTCATTCTTTTGGCTCAAAACCGTGCTTGACTCATTGACAGCGCTAGACGTACAATCCATTTTGACTTGGAGGTACGGCAGCAAATGATCGATGCATGAACAGGAGCATTCACAGCTAGTCCTCCCAGTTTAAATATTTTGGACGACTATCGTTGTCAATGGCAGGCAATGAGTAAGGTGTAATGTCCATAACGGTTTCCAAAACCGGGTACATTTATTTAACATTTTTTTTGTACAATTAAGGTGGTGTTAATTTTTTCAGTACTGTATCAGGCATTTTTAGAAAAGACAAACCTTTAGAGTTGAGCGTTTAGAGTAGGGGTCTCAAACTCAATTTATCTGAGGGCCACTGGCAATAGTCTGTTTGAGTGTAGGCCACATCAAGTATTTCACAAAAAATGTTTTTAAAAAATTAAAATAAATATTAAAAAAATAAAAAGAAACGTAATTTTCTCCATTTCATGAACAGTTGAGAAAATGAACGCTTCCTTCATAAAATGAACAAGATAGTTAACCCGTTCATCTATTTTACATATTCACACATCGGGGTTGGGATGCCCCTGTACTCAATTAAAAAATTGTTCCGTCTCCCACATTTTCTGAAATTTGCTATGTGAGAAAGACATGACTGGGTTACGGGATAAACACTATTTTCCTTCCACCTGCTGTCACTTTGGCATTATGTTTCAACCAAATAACTCTCTAAAATCAGTTAGGCTAACTTTTTAACAAACATCTGAAACAACATCAAAACTGTCATTAGCCTGAGCTGCGCTAGCTCTTTCTGTAAGTGATTAAAAAAAAAAATATATATATATATATATATATATACACATAAATATTAGGGCTGTCAAACGATTAAAATTTTTAATCGAGTTAATTACAGCTTAAAAATTAATCGTAATTAATCGCAATTCAAACCATCTATAAAATACGCCATATTTTTCTGTAAATTATATATACATTCTGTAAAATAATTTGTTGGAATGGAAAGATAAGACACAAGATGGATATATACATTCAACATACGGTACATAAGGACTGTAGTGGGCATTTCACTCTACTGTCATTTAAATCTGTCTATGCTGTCCTCACTCCGAAGCGTCTACTTTTTCCAAAGCTAGACAGCTAGTGAACGACGCCTTAATAATGAGACTTCTTCCTTTTTCATCTGATTTATTAATAAAATGGCCTCAAACCACTGTCCTCTTTAGACCGTAGTGAAACTACAAAAAAAAGTACACAAGCATTGCATTAGCAACAACGTTAGCTTAGCACGCTATACAGGTTCACTAAACATAAACAAAAAGCGTCTCATACAAAAAATATAACATTTCGCTTATAACATAATATGCACATTCTTTACAACAACCATACTTACGGACAAATCTTGTCCAAGGATCATAAAAGCACAACATTACAACGTAGGCGTCAGCCCGAGACGTCGTGCAGCCATATTGAACTGGCAAGAAAGCAATAAACCATGTCGCAAAGTGACCACAAGAGTTCGCTGTTAGACAGCACAAAAAACCTTGCTGTAAAACTTACCAAAAGGCAGAATACTGTCTGAGCGGGACATCTGCGTTCATTGCGTGAAATATTTTAACGTGATTAAATAAAAAAAATTAATTACCGCGCGTTAACGCGATAATTTTGACAGCCTTAATATAAATATATATATATATATATATATATATAATATATATATATATATATAAAATTAGGGCTGTCAAATTTATTGTGTTAACGGGCGGTAATTTTTACATTATTCACGTTAAACTATTTGACAAAATTAACGCATGCACGGAATGACCCATTCATGCGTTTCCTCAAAGCGAAAAGGCAGAGAAATGCGAGTGGGCACAGGCGTTCATTGGACCGCGCCTTTTATTGGCTTAAGCTTTGGCAGCCACTACCAAGTCGTAGTTGCCCCACTTCCCATCATGCATTTGGGCAGAGCAAGAGACGTTAACACGCCTAATTGAAGACAACGCAGAACATACTGTATACCATTTGCAGCCACCACTGATAGTCATGGTTGCCCAACTTCCCATCATGCATTTGGGCAGAACAGTTAAGTCGCTACAGTATCATTTAGTGAAAGCACAACAAAAATAATATTCCTATTGCTCAAAAAAATCGACGTGGCTGAAAACGAAAATATTAAGAGGTGTTTTAATATAAAATTACTATAACTTGTACTCAAATTTATCTTTTAAGAACTATAAGTCTTTCTATCCATGGATCCCTTTAACAGAATGTTAATCGCCATCTTGTGGATTTATTGTTATAATAAACACAGTACTTATGTACAGTATGTTGAATGTTTATGTCCGTCTTGTGTCTTCTTTCCATTCCAACAATACAGAAAAATGTGGCATATTTTAGAGATGATTTGAATTGCGATTAATTGATTAATTTTAAGCTGTGATTAACTCGATTAAAAAATTTTAATCCTTTGACAGGCCTAATTTATATATAATATACATACACTATACATGTACATAATCCCAGGCCCGCTCAAACAATCTTGACGTCATATAGGGTGCCAAAAAACTTCCATGAGCCACAATTGGCCCCTGGGCTTGAAAGTTTGAGACCCTTGGTTTAGAGCAACTGATATGTCAAAGGCCACAAAATATCGTGTTTTATGATTACATAAACACCGAGACGAGCAAAGGAAATACTAGACATCACAAAAATTGCCTTCTTTTTCTAATCTTTATTAACCGGCAGTTGCAGTTGTTTTGTGCAAAATAGTCTATTTTGAACAGAAAAAAACACTTCGTGAATATATCTTTTTCTGCGCAACAGTGACTTTGGCACAAATGTATTTCGCTTTACTGACGTCACAGACATCTGAGCAGTGCTTTTCTCAAAACTTGTCCAAGACTTTCACCAACCCATCCCCATAAAAATGGTAATTGATAAGAAAGTCGTCATTGGCACTCAAAATTTGGATTACGGATCTCGTCGTTTGAACACACTGCTTAACCTCATAAGATTTGGCATTCACAAATGTGGATATCGCATTCTGGGTCATGTAGATAGTTTTAACTCGAACATTCTGAAGGAGCAGACCATGTCCTAAGCAATCAAATTCAACGCTTTTCTGACCTCATTACCCTTCTGTTTCAAATTTCAAACATACCCTGCAAGTTTGATAATAACTCAAGACTGAATATAGGGGTTATCTTGAACACAAACATACAGACAAGTAGACATAAGGGACCGAATAACCTTTGCGTCCCATAGCTTCCACCTACTGGCGGTGGTAATTAATGCTTATGTCTCCATCTTATCTAATGAGGACACGTGCTATAGAAAATGGATGGATGAAACTTAGGTGTCAAACATCTAACTTGTTCAGAAGTCTTTTACTCCTTTCTCAATAAGCTCCCCATTTTTTCTTTTTAGGCTGGTGTTCTTTATTAGGAGGTGACGGACGCACCGGAGGTTCCCCAGCGCTGCCCAGAAAACAGCAACCCCGTGATAAATCTCCTGGCAGCCTTTTAGAGGACGCGCTAGACACGGGGACATTCACACGAGACCGGAAGACAAGCTTCTTCAGCTCCTTCATCAAGAAAAAATCATCGTCGTCGTCTTCATCTTCATCCTCACCATCTTCCCAGCATCAACAGAACCTCCCGACGCCCCCCAAAAGAAGCAGTTCCTTTCGAGAGATGGAGACGCAACCGCACAAGAAATATGAGCCCACTGCTGACTTCAGTCCCCCACCTCCACTTCCACAATCTGACAGTTTAGGGGGCTTTTCTGCGTCCCCTTCTCATTCCCAAGGCGAGCCCGCACAGACACAGTCACGTTGTTGCGGCGCCGCATTTGGACAGAAGCCCTCTGCCGGGGGACTCGTTTCCCAAGTAACTAGCGGCAGCAGCTGGGGAGGACTCGCCGGATTTTTTACCCCCAGGCTTATCAAAAAGACCCTTGGGCTCAGGACAGGAAAAGCAGTTTGCTCAGGGGATGGTGGAAACACAGTTGGGGGGCCTAAACCCTTACCTAGGTCCAATTCTACCTCCTCAATGTCAGCCGGGTTGCCGGATCTAGAGCGTATTGCTCTCACTTTACCCAGGAACCGTAGTGCTAAAACCCCTCTGGAGAGGACCGCTTCAACCACGTCCCAGCCAGAGAACGGGGCTGCACGTCCCCCCGAAACTCTGCTCAGAAGGATGGATGAGGGGACCGCACAGATCAGGGAACGGCCCAAAGCTAAGCTGCTACCCCGGAGCACTGCAGCAGGAGGAAGAGCACCAGGGGTCGGCGGAGAAGTCGGTGACTTGGTCAGAGAGGACGGTGGGCCAGGACTAGAAAGGCAGCAGAGCTGGTCGTCCCCCTCTAAGACTTCAGCCGTCACGTCGGCAAGCGCGATAACTTCACAAACTCACAACCACAAAGTTCCAGTTCTCATTTCCCCTACATTGAAAAATAGCCCAGGTGATGTGCATCTCGTTGGGCTGGACTCTCAGGGGAACCGCTTCAAACTGCTGTCCGAGCACCAGGCCGACAGGGATAGGCCGCGGCTCGTCAAACCCAAATGCGCGCCGCCTCCTCCGCCGACTCTACGCGGGACACAACACTCGTATGGCGGCGAGGGAGACGAGCATGTCGAAGTCAACGGTGATACATTAAAAGGCCACAAGCCAGGGCGGTTGTCAGGAGTGACCACGAGCAGACCGTCTGTGCCACCGCCACAAGTGCCTCCCGCTTCTTCCGCAACTCCCGCTAAAATGGCTAACGGAGCAGCCGGCACCGCCGCTTCCTCGCACTCCGCGACGTCCGCCGGCTCTAAAGTGGCACTACGGCGAACCAGACAGCCTTCGGAAAGGGTCCCACCTGAGCGGGTCAGTCGCGAGGCCCTTCTGGAGTGTGCCAATTGCCTGAGTAGCGTTCTCCACAGCGGCTCAGAAAGCCCGTCCAGCAGTCAAGTCCTGGACGCCGGCCACCAGCTCCTGGACTACTGCTCGGGTTACGTGGACTGCATCCCCCAAATGAGGAACAAATTTGCCTTCCGTGAGGCCGTGGGGAAACTGGAGCTCAGCCTGCAGGAGCTGAGGGCCTCGACCTCAGGTGGCGGTGGCCCCGGGTGCGTGGGCTCCAACAGTGTACTAGACAACCTGCATAGCTGCATTAAAGAGATTAGCGATGTAGTTCAGAGGTAGCCGACACTAAAACATCACAACACCGTAAAATACTTTCAGATTCCTTTAAAGTAGGATTGGGTAAACCGGCCCTTAAGGGCCGCAGTGGGTCCTGGTGTTTGCTCCAGCTGATCCAAAACAGACAGTTGAACCAATGAGATTTTAGCAGAAACAAGAAGCCTGACTACAATCAACTGTCCTGCACTTGTAAAACATCAGATTGGTCTAAATGTGTTCTCTTAAAGGGGAAGTTCAGGATTTTTGACATCAGGCTTAATCTTCGAGTTAGCGAGGGTTTAATTACGGTAGTCGGTGGAGTTGATTTCAACAAATTCCGTGCAGTTAGTCAGGGGTCGCGTTAACCGGATATTTTCCGTCGTTGACCGTTTTTTTAAAACGGTGACGGAAAAAACTGAAGTCCGTCCGTCATTTTGACAGGTTGCAATTCACACCCCAGACCACAGGGTGGCGAGTTAGCATATTAATTAGCTATTGTCTCTCTTTATGCATGACATCGTTGGCTCTTCTGTCAGAATATTGTAGCGTCACCGGGGTCTGGCGGCGGCACCGTGATTGACACATCAACGCGAGGTTCTTATTGGTGCACCCGGTGTGCCAGCGCGTCATCCAATTGGTGGACAAGATTGCCGCCTGTGTATAGACCCCAATCACATGACGTCACAACTCCGCCCCCCTGACCGGAGCCGCCATATTGTGTGTCAGCTCGTCATGTTTACACATTACCGCTACGTACATGCCTCCTATTACGGCGTGTTTTTCTGCTCGTTAATATTAATAATCAAAATAGTGAAGGCGTGTGTGGCGGTTGGTTGCTGTAACAGAGAAGATAGACGGAGAGACTTGAAGTTCTACCGTATTCTGAGAGACCCGAAGATGAGAGCGAGATGGACTGCTGTAATTCGACAAGAAATCTGGGCACCAAACGATCACCACTATGTAGTAGTCTTTTTATATCTGGTAAGATGCATTTAATATATATTTAGAAGATTTTGGGCTGACAACCACAATTAAGATCATTGTGTGACATTGGTGATTGGGGTCTACATCGTTGCCTCTTTTTCTTTGGGGGCGGAGTTGTTGGCGGTAAGCAGAGTAAAAAGGGAGAAAAATACCACGACTTCCGTGTCTAATTTTTCGCCGCCAAGCAAGCGTTACAATATTAATTAAAAATGAATGCTAAATACTATTGAATATGTCATCATTATCATTTTAAAAATTTAAGTGACGGGTAAAAATAGACTATGACCGGATTTTTATGACCCTGTCAGTCAAAATGACAGACAACGAAAATGTCTAGCGCAACCTCTGCAGTTAGTTATTTATTTGTTTCAGGGCTCTGGAGTGGCTAAGCTAGTGCGAGTCAATTGGGCCATTTTAGCATGCCAATAAAAAACAACATATGCACACATGAAAATCATCGATGACCCATGCAATCAATAGTGTTGGCTATGTTTTCAAAATATTAAAACTTACCATTGCATGTCAAACATTGCAGTATGAACAGAAACATTTGTAAGCCAGAAGCTATGCAGAGGGGCAAGGCAGAGTTATTACATTGGTTTTTTTGTTTGTTTTTTGTGTTTTTTATCTGCTGATTTTTTTATGTCACAGCCAGCAGCAAATAACCAGTTTATATTCTTCCTCGTTCTTCATAAGGAATTTGTGGAAACTTTCCTTTGCCCATTTCCTCTGGCGGTTTCCATAGCCTCTAAATGCTCATTTCACCATCTTGCTGGCCGTCCGTTAACTCAGCAGACTGATGCTGCATTCGAGGGAGGTGGGAAGTCCGTTTGTGACCTCCGAGCTGGAAAAATATCATTGGAACTCCTCCACTATTTGATCACTTACGCGAAGGCAGGTTTGCTTGAGGTCAAAATGTCTTGATGGCCAAAATAAAAAATAACTTGTCGCGTTCAGCCATCGTTGCTGTTTACATTCGTTTGGAACGCTTTGATGTCGCAACTGGTACCCTCCGAGCGGGATAAATCCGACTTCCCACCTTCCTTGAATGCAGCATGAGCATGAGTTGCTGAAGCACTCATCTCTATTGTTGTCTAAAAAGTCCTGCAGAATGAAATTAATTACAGCAGTTTGGTGTTTCGGCCGCATAGGTGTTTTGGAACAATTATGTTTTGAATTTGACTACGTTGGATCTGTTTGTAGATCTGTACCGTTTTTTTATAGGCATACTAAGTTGGCCCTATTGACTCGCGCTAACTTAGCCACTCCGGAGCCCTGATACTAACAAATAACTTGAAAACTACAAGAAATTTGTTGAAATCCAACTCCACCAATTAATTAAACCCCCGCTAACTTGAAGATTAAGCCTAATGTCAAATATTCTGAGCTTCCACTCTAATGGGTTGGAACAAAAACCTGCGGCAGCCCTATGAGGAATGAATTGCCCACCCCTGCTTTAAAGGGTAACTATAATACAAAATGTTTTCTCAAAGAATCTGTTGGGTGTTCTGTAGCAGGTCAAAACATGCTGAAAATGGCAACATTTTGTAAGACAGGGTATGGTGGAGGTCAGGATGGGGGCGTGTCTTGCAAAAGTGTGTGGTTGGACTTTAGAGTGGGGCGTGACTTAAAGACGTGTGTGTGGTTGGGTATAAGCTGCTTTCACACCGGCCAAGTTTTATTCTCGTCGAGCGATGGGTTCCAATTCCACGTCAATGTTGTTTTAGTTTCTTTCCGTGACATTTCAGCGATGATTAGGAAGCAGCCAATAAAATACTTTTTCTCATTCACTTAACTTCAGTTGCCATGTAACTAGCTGTCAGAGCCAGAACCCTGCCTTAACATCCGGTGAACAAAAGTTCAACAGTATGACGGCGTATTAGGGTCAAACAGAGAAAGAAAAAAATAAGACTACGAGATTTAAGTCGTAATATTGCGTACATTATGTTTACGTAATATTACGAGAAAAAATTGTTATGGAGGGAAAGTAATGTTACCACGTAGCTTTTATGTAATAATACAAGATTAAAGTAGTAATATTTTGAGAATATAGTCATAGTATTATGGGAATAAAGTTGTTTATGTTTTGTGTACTGGTTTTTAAGGAGTTCAACTTTAGGTCTGTGTGAACATACAGTGCCCCCCATGATTATTGGATTGAAAATAATTGTGTTTTTTAGCTTCTAATATTTTTTTTTTCTTTTTCTAAATAATATGGGACCTTAATGGAAAAAAAGAGAAAAATCCAACCTTCAATACAAGTGCATTTATTCAGTGGGGGAAAAAAATCCCACATAAATAATTATCTGACATCAAGTAATGTGTGTCACAATTCTTAGCACCCCTGGTGTTAATACTTTGTACAACCCCCTTTTGCCAACAAAACAGCACCTAATCTTCTCCTATAATGTTTCACAAGATGGGAAAAGAAGAGGGATCTTTAGCCATTCTTCTTTGCAGAATCTCTCTAAATCATCCAGAGACCTGGGTCCTCTCCTCTGTACTCTCCTCTTCAGCTCACTCCACAGGTTTTCAATGGGGTTGAGGTCTGGGGACTGAGATGGCCATGGGAGGAGCTTGGTTTTGTGTCTGGTGAACCATTTCAGTGTAGATTTGGCCATATATTTAGGGTCATTGTCTTGCTGAAAGACCCAGTGACGACCCATCTTCAGCTTTCGGGCAGAGGGCAACAGATTTTAATTTAAAATGTCCTGGTATTTCAAAGCATTCATGATGCCATGCACCCTAACAAGGTTCCCGGGGCCTTTGGAAGCAAAACAGCCCCACAGCATCACTGACCCACCC
The DNA here is from genome assembly GCF_030265065.1 of Corythoichthys intestinalis. NCBI lineage: Eukaryota > Metazoa > Chordata > Actinopteri > Syngnathiformes > Syngnathidae > Corythoichthys > Corythoichthys intestinalis. Next base: position 36,810,275 of record NC_080401.1, read on the forward strand.
CCATACTTCACAGTGGGTATGAGGTGCTTTTCAGCATGCGCATCTTTCGTGGCACGCCAGACCCACTTAGAGTGTTTGTTGCCAAAAAGCTCAATCTTGGTCTCATCTGACCAAAGCACGCGGTCCCAGTTGAAGCCCCAATACCGCTTGGCGAACTCCAGACGTTTGCGTTTATGATTGTGAGTGAGGAAAGGTTTTCTCCGTGCATGCCTCCCAAACTGCTTGTTGGCGCGTAGACAGCACCTCATACCCACTGTGAAGTATGGGGGTGGGTCAGTGATGCTGTGGGGCTGTTTCGCTTCCAAAAGCCCTGGGAACCTTGTTACGGTGCATGACATCATGAATGCTTTGAAATACCAGGACATTTTAAATCAAAATCTGTTGCCCTCTGCCCGAAAGCTGAAGATGGGTCGTCACTGGGTCTTTCAGCAAGACAATGACCCTAAACATATGACCAAATCTACACAGAAATGGTTCACCAGACACAAAATCAAGCTCCTCCCATGACCATCTCAGTCCCCAGACCTTGTATTTTTTGGCAAAAGGAGGTTGTACAAAGTATTAACACCAGGGGTGCTAATAATTGTGACACACATTATTTGATGTCAAATAATTTTTTCTTTATGTGGGATTTTTTCCCCACTGAATGAATGCTGTTGTATTGAAGGTTTTATTTTTCTTTTTTCCCATTAAGGTCCCATATAATTTGAATTTAAAAAATATATATTAGAAGCGAAAAAACACATGTTTTTCATGGGTGCCAATAATTACGGAGGGCACTGTAAAACTGCTTTTGGTGATGGGCATACCGCGAGCAAGGCTTTGTCGCGCAACGGTTGAACTTTAGTGTGGATGCAATTTAAGGGTTACGAATAGGGTTAGCTATCGACCACGCTACGCTCCCTTTCAGATTTCAAGGAACTACCCTTGTTTTGCAGCCCGCAAACAGACCCTTCCTCACCTCACAATCTTTTTCATGTGAATTTCTTAGTCATTTTCTTGCACATATACGACGTTTGTCAACTTAATTCTACATCTAAATGTTAACATTCATTTATTCACTGCCTGCCCTCCCAATTCTAATGGATTGGATGTCTATATCGGTCAATGGCAGCCAATGAGTGTAGCATTTCATATCTAAAATTTGACTATTCAGTTGACAAATATTGTTGTAAATGTGCTTAAAATTGACTGTCAAAAATTGACAATTTTTCAAACACTGAACGTAAATGAGAAAAAAATTGCTGGTATTTTCAGCGGAGGGCCGCTCTACAAACGGCACCACATAAATACCTAGTATAAATGACTTTCATGGGAAAGATTGTTGCTCAACGTATTAAAGAATGCAAATCGTGAATTTCTTAGATCTTTAGATAATGGAGAAATGTAATGTTTAGACAAAAAGTGACACTACTTACGAGCACAGCCATTTTGTGACATCAGATAATACCCACGAACATAAAAACTGATACCTGTACACAGGTGCATAGGTATTACTGATGTCTCAAGGAAGGGCGGCCAAGCTGGTGTACTCACATTTGATTGGCTAAAAAAGTACCAACATTGATCAAATTTCTACCCACACTAAGGGCGGCCACTTCCTGGAAATACTGCTTGTTTTTAACCACTAATACACATCTTAAAAAAATAAAATAAAGGAAATTCTGCGTTTGTTATTAAAAATGTGATATTTAATTCACTGAAAAACAAAAATATTGAAGTTTTGGCTTGTGGCAGAACATATAACAGATTCTTTGGGGGCATTGCGTTTAGTTCCCCGCTAACTGTTTGGACATGAGAACAATGTGTAAAGTACCTCAGAGAAATCACTACAAAATGTAATCTTTTTAATGTTTACAAACATCTGTTTCATAAAACGCCAGTGTGGACTATTTCTTTTGGCTCCGTCTGACCTGTACATAAACTGACAACCGTGTCCGCCGAGCTAAACATGGTTCAAGTCCAAATGGTGAAATGTTCGCCTGGCACCGGCCATAATTGTGAAATGAATGTCAAGCGTGTGTCGCCAGCACAGATTGTCACTAAAGTCCGAGCTCACGCCGCTTGTTTGTCCATCTGTCGATTTTGCTCAGCCTTACTGACTGACCATAGCAGGCAGTCATTTTTCCCCCTGTCAAACTCTGATGTTTCATGAATGTGTGACACTCTTTCTTTGCTCAGTGTTTAGCAACTGAGGGACCATGAGCAATTCTTGAAAGCCATTTCAACCAACAGATATGAAACGTCATTATGATTGGCTCATTTTCTTTTTCTGTTACTTGATTTGAAAGTTGTTCACATTTTGTGTTTTACAATAGGGATAGGCATTTGACCAAATTTTCTTGATTTACTTTGGGGTCAATTAACACTCATTTTCTTCGAGTGATTGTAGTTGTTCTGAACCGTTTGACAAATTGTTACACCCCTAGTTTTAGTTTAAATGTATCAACAATTTTATTACAATACGATAGGGATGTCCTGATCTAATAATTATGCACCTGATGCACCAAATTTCAAAATTGTCATATATGCATGTGTGATACATCATTGGAAAGCTTAAAATCTCGATTTTCTGGGGGAAGAAAAATTTTGGGAAAAAAAATTTTTTTTTTTAAACAGCAAAACCCTATTTGAAGGCAAGAACTCGCGAGATCAGAATTAGACGCCACGATTTTAACGAGATATTATCGCATACTTACCTTGTTTCGATCCAAAAACTCCATGTATCACCGAGTGTCAAGACACAGCTGTGAATGGCCACAGCCGGATTTTTTTAAAAGTTATTTTATGGGTGAAACATGGTGATATAACAAGGGTCGCAATGCAGAAATCGCAGACAACAAGGAGTGGTTGAGATTTTCTTTTTCATATAGTTACCATTTTAAACGTTATTTTTCAAAAAAATTTTTGTTTGGATCGATTATTTATCATCTAACATATCGGGGAAAATGCGACAGTAACAAAAAAACAAAATAAATACAATTAAGTGATAGTTATGAGGTAGATATCCATGACTTTTTTACAGACGCCAAATTTTTCATTGTGGTGTAATTCATTTAAAACTTAAAAAACTTTAAAACTAAAATATGCGAGTGAATAATTTTTTTAAGTCTTTTTTTTTTTTTTTTACTAAAATTTAAACATCAATTAATAATTCTAAGCTAATAATGTCAGACATTTTGAATAATAAATATAATTACTTGCCTTCTTTTTATGGCTAGGTTGAAACAAAAGCGGTTCCGCGACGTCTGTAAATGGGGGTTTCAGGGTAAAACGGTCAAATAAAAAATAGTTCGGAGGCTTAGAGCACCATGAATCTGCTATGGCAGCATATAGACATGTTGTTCTATCAAGCACAACAGTTCTTCTGGCTTAAAATACAGCAGTTTATTTTAAAGAGGGGTGCAAGAGCAGAAACTGCTTTTTCAGTCTTGTCTGTGTTTTCCGCCATATCTCACCATTTCGTATCACGATATACAGTGGTACCTCTACATACGATCACTTCGACACACGATCTTTTCGACATCCGACGTAAAATTTGAGCCGCCATTTGTTTCTACATCCGACGAGTTGCTCGAAATACGACGACATGACAGCACTGCAAACGAACGCACGGTGGATTTTCTTGTGTGAGAAATCAACACAGTTTTCAAAAAAAGTTGATACAGTTGGAGAAACAAGGAAAAAAGTAATGCTTACCTTTGAAATGAAGATGCAAGTTATAGAAAAATATGAGCTTGGGGTGCGCGTCCCTGAACTGGCTCAACAATACAGCTCCATGGTCCTCTTCCGACCACCGTTCGCCACTATTTTTAAGTTAAGGTGACAATTATTATTGTGGTAACATTGCCAAGGAAATCGCCAGCTTCGTCACGTTTTTATCATTTATTTAAGAACTTATTCAACACAAAACGCCCATTGTCTTAAGCAGTTGACTGCTCTCAAGAAAACGAAAGTATTATCTCTACCGCACCGACCTATCTCACTATGACGTCAGCTTCGCGGTGCGTTCAGGGACAGTAAAAAGTGTCCGCCATATTAGAATCCAATTCGTTACATTATTTACAGGAATAATTATTAATTATTCTTCTTATTATTATATTATTCTGACTTATTTATTTATAACTTATTTGTTTTTCTATGTTTAATTGCCATTTGTAACAGTGCCAGCAGTATTTATTAAGAATTTAGTGTATGTTTTTAGGCTTTGGAACGAATTAATGGAATTATAATGTATTCCTATGGGAAAATCCTGCTCGACATACGACCATTGCGACTTACAAACAAGGTCCTGGAACGAATTAAATTCGTATGTAGAGGTACCACTGTATCACCATTTCGATATTTTGTCACACCCCTATTAGGGTTGTTGAGACTCTTGTAATTCGTAAAACTTATGTTCTCTTATCAGGGATTTTAACAATCAATTGTTTTGCCTATCCCTATTGTAGAACAGTATTTTATTATGAGCCGTAAATAGCAACTTCACCACTCAAACTACATTGCTGTGTTCTAAAACACTGCTTCAAGTACTTTAGAGTAAAATATTTAACATTTCCCTACCAACAAAACAAAATGAATGTGTTTTCTTCCTACCTGTGACATGAATGAATTTAACCTCTCCTCCAAAGCATTTCAATATTGATCATTGGATGTTCTTTTATCCTTGAGAGGAGCACAGGGTAGTGCACTATAAAGGCCGGTTGGGACAGCTTTCCTTCCAAGTGTCCTTGCGCGGTACGGATGGTGCAGGAATCCCCAATGCCTTTGCGGCCTCCTTGCCTCACATGTCTGCAATGTATGAAACACAGTCCAAACACACTGAGCGCGCATCACACTCTTTATCGACGAATCTGCAGTCTGTCTTCAGCACATGAGTAATTTGTACAGGATTTTGATTGAAAGAAAAATGATTTCTAGAATGTCTATGTATGAACTTGAATTTTTAAATTATTTGTTTTTATTAAAAGCACAGAGCTATTTTTTGGGGGGAGAAGTTTTTTTTTTTTTTTTTTTTTTCCCCCATTTAGAGAAATCTGTGGTCAAAGAAGTGGTCCCATATTGGAAATACTGTATGTTCCCCCATCCGTTTTGAACTGAGGCCTATCCATTTGCTTTCTGAATGTATACTGCAGTTGTAAAGTCTTCAAATGTGCATCAGTATGAATATCTCATAACTTATTTGCTGCCAGCCAGTGACGGCGATAGACATCAAATTAGGGCTGGGTGACCAAATGTTGTACAGACGCAAACTGACTAGTTCAGGTGAAGTGTTCTGTAAAGTTAAATGCACATAACAGAGGAAATTATACATATTGTGCACTAAAATACAAACTTTTGTATTTAAAACACCCGCAGGCTTAATGCTACTATACAATGCAAGAATCCATTCAATTGCTCACAACAATTAGTATTACCGTCATTTTCGGACTGTAAACCGCTACTTTTTTCCCTCTCATTTTGAATCCTGCGGCTTATAGTCCAGTGCAGCTTATTTGTTGATTTATTTGGGTTAATAGGTAACACTTTATTTGACAGCAGCGTCATAAAACTGCCATAAGACCAAATTAACCACCATGTTTGTTTTAAGAAGCTTCATTGGCCATCACTGCTCCCTTAGGGGAGACGGTCAACCTCTGCTGCCAACACTGTTATCGCCCAACATGCATTGCAGCGCTGTAGATATAAATAACAATCAAAATTCATGTTCTGAGCTTATTAATTTTTCAGTTACTGTTCCAGTTGTTTCATTAATTGCTAGTTCTGGTATTTGGTAACACTTTATTTGACAGTGGCGCTGTAAGACTGCCATGGCACAATCATAATTATGACATGACACCATCATGGGCATTAAATAAAGCTTATGACAGATGTCATTATGTGTCATCCGGCAAATATGTCTCTAACTCAATTTATGTCCAGCTCAGATCTTTTACATCCATTCAAAAGTGAGATAATTTGCCTGTAGCGCTGCAATGCATGCTAGGAAGCATGTTGGACGATGACAGTGTTGACAGCAGGTGGCAGCAGAGGTTGACTGTTTCCGAGGGAGCAGTGATGTTCCAGTTGTTTCATTGATTGCTAGTGCTGGTATTTGGTAACACTTTATTTGACAGTGGCACTGTAAGACAGCCATGATACATGACAGATGTCATTATGTGTCATCCGGGAGAATATGCCTCTAACTAAATTTATGTCCAGCTCAGATCTTTTACATCCATTCAGAAGTGAGATAATGTGCCTGTTGCGCTGCAATGCATGCTAGGAGGCATGTTGGATGATGACAGTGTTGACAGCAGGTGGCAACAGAGGTTGACTGTTTTCAAGGGAGCAGTGATATTCCAGTTCTTTCATTAATTGCTAGTTCTGGTGTTTGGTTACACTTTATTTGACAGTGGCACTATAAGGCTGCCATGATACCATCATAATTATGACATGACACTATCATGGGCATTATTGAAAGCTTATGACAGATGTCATTCTGTGTCATCCCGGATAATCTGTCTCTAACTAAATTTATGTCCAGCTCAGATCTTTTACATCCATTCAAAAGTGAGATAATTTGCCTGTAGCACTGCAATGCATGCTAGGAAGCATGTTGGACGATGACAGTGTTGACAGCAGGTGGCAGCAGAGGTTGACTGATTCCAAGGGAGCAGTGATGTTCTAGTTCTTTCACTTATTGCTAGTTCTAGTATTTGGTGACACTTTATTTGACGGTGGCACTATAAAACTGCCATGATACCATCATAATTATGACATGACACTATCATGGGCATTAACGAAAGCTTATGACATATGTCATTATGTGTCATTCGGCAAATATGTCTCAAACTAAATGTATGTCCAGCTCAGATCTTTTACATCCATTCAGAAGTGAGATCATTTGCCTGTAGCGCTGCAGTGCATGCTAGGAGGCATGTTGGTTGATGACAGTGTTGACAGCAGGTGACAGCAGAGGTTGACTGTTTTCAAGGGAGCAGTGATGTTCCAGTTCTTTCATTAATTGCTAGTTCTGGTATTTGGTGACACTTTATTTGACAGTGGCACTATATGACTGCCATGATACCATCATAATTATGACATGACACTATCATGGGCATTAATGAAAGCTTATGGCAGATGTCATTATGTGTCATTCGGCAAATATGTCTCTAACTCAATTTATGTCCAGCTCAGATCTTTTACATCCATTCAGAAGTGAGATAATTTGCCTGTAGCGCTGCAATGCATGCTAGGAAGTATGTTGGATGATGACAGTGTTGACAGCAGGTGACAGCAGAGGTTGACTGTCTCCATGGGAGGATTGTTGGCCAAATGAAACTTCTTTAAGCAATGAAGCTTTGCAGTCAATTGGTTCAAAGCTTCATAGTGGTTCATTTGGTCTTATGACAGTCTAATGATGCCGCGATCAAAAAACTGTTACCGGTTAATATACTTTGGTGTAACTAGCCCATAGTACAGCTTATCTATGAACAAAAGCCATTTTCGTGTCAAATTTGGTGGGTGGCGGCTTATAGTCCAAAAATTACGGTAATTTGTAATGGATATTCACACCTCGGTAACATTTATAGACAAGAAACATAACAACACTCATTGGCGTACTGTATGCACTTTCGACACTGTCAAAACAAGTTATATGAACATACTCTGCAAAAACAAGTAATATAAGCAAAGTATTGCTTTTAAGAGGCGGCACATTCAGTGCTCATGATTTTATGTAAACATTTACTTGATATGTGAATCCAATGTTTAACTACTCTCGAGTTTGTTTTTATTGCAGATTCTTAAAACTACCAGTTTAAGAAAATATTCAAACAAAAACAATTGTGAAAATATGAATGATCGCTGCCAGCTCTCCCAATTCAAATGGATTGTACATCTATCACCATCAATGGCAGCCAATAAGTTATAGTTGCCATCAGGCTTATTTTTTCACGTTTAATAACTGATCCTCCTTTATTGTCCATATTGCTCTGCTTTTTGGCACAAATTACGAGAATTGTGCATGTATGCACACGCAGGTCATGTTTATATGGATGCACAGCTTAATGTACACTGGATGAGGCCTCAGACAGTAAATCATTGGCACATGTTGTATGTATCTAAGTATACGATTTGCATATGAGAACACTGCAGGTCCATAACACATTTACATGTACTGTGAGTCTCAAGTAACACAAGCGAAATGTCGTTTTTCTGTGATTCTTGGTGCCTTTTATGTGAGCAAATTACTTGGTTAAATGACTCATTAGAGATATCCATGTGCCATATTTACGTAGTGTTACACATTTAAGACTTATCCCGAGCTGTCTCATTTGTTCATTTATTTCACTCTTTTGATCTATTTACCTATTTAGTGCATCTCTGATGCTTAACAGAGACTTAAGTCAAATTGTTAACCACCCTGAAATTAAATTGGAGTTACAAGGTCTTTTAATAAATTGAGCTCCAGTTTTTCTTTCTATCACAAAGCCGAATTGACCATAAAGTGGCCTCATTATGCTCATCCTCACTTTTTTCATGCTCTTGCCTTCATTTTTTTGCGTTTATTTTTTACTTTTTTTAAACACAATGTCTTTCAAAGTGCTCTGCAGCTCATCATTATACCAAAGTGGTACAAGTGCAATGAAAGCCAACGCTCAGTCAGACATGCCATAATGGAATATGTGAACCTACACATGGATTTAAAAAAAAAAAAAAAAAAGTCAAAATGTTAACACTTGTTTTTAATTGTACAAATTATATATTGTGTTTTTTTAATTTAAAGCTCACATATATTACTGTGAAGTTTTGTTTATCAGTGTTAAGTCTATTGTAAATAATAAAGATATTGCTGATTATTGTTTCACTTTGCCTATTGTTTTTTTTTTTTTTTTTTCACATTAAGGGGCAGAACATATGAACTAATTTGGATGATGGGCTAGTTTTATTGTTTTCATGATTTAAAAAAACGTTTCGAATTTAAAATGCATTAATTTGGGGCAATGGCGTAGCTTTGCATAGGGACGGTTGGGACATAGCACTACCAACTTTTCAGGATGGTCAAATTGTTCCCACCAACTTTTAAGCAACCTTATTTGTATTATGCCATGACTTCAGTTATATAGGTAATTTAGATTGTCTCCCCATATGTTGCAAGGATTGATTATTAGGTGAATTATTTTCATTATGTTCAGACTTAATTTACCCCTTTTTTACTGCTGAGTGTGCCAGTCCATATTTCTCCCCATCCACTGCACGTTCGATTGGCTGATGACTTAACAACACACACGCACTCACAGCCCCATGCCGCCTCATCCAAATAGGAGGAATATTAGAAATTTTTGTTTTTTTCGGCCAGCAGCAGCTGCAGCCACTGTAAGTAAAGTAAAATGACGTCAATGTTGTGGAGGTGGGGAACAGACCACAAGTTTTGCTACTGAAAGTCCAACCTGTACCAGTGTTAGCATAACCTTAAACTGTCTGAATTTGCTAACCTGCAAGACTTGAGTAGGAAGCTGCTTAGAGAGAAGTGTCCTCCTGTATGTATTTTCTTATGTTAACGTTGAACTGTGAGAAATGTAGTAAACCGAGGTTTATCCCTTTCTCCCCAATTTTCATTTTTATTTTATTTATGTGGTTTTAAGGCAGCCCAAAGAAGCTTTAATTTTTTTCAGTTTGGCTGTGCTTAGTGACAAAAGCAGTAGTCTTACCTGAAGGATGGCTGGATTTTTATTTATTTTTGTTATTCCCTAAGTGTTCTTTTTCAGTTATATATATTAGGGCTGTCAAAATTATCGCGTTAATGGGTGGAAATTATTTTTTTTAATTAATCACGTTAAAATATTTGACGCAATTAACGCACAATTGCCCCACTCAAACAGATTAAAATCACAGCACAGTGAAATGTGTACTTTTTGTGTTTTTCGGAGTTTTGTCGCCCTCTGCTGGCGCTTGGGTGCGACTGATTTTATAGGCTTCAGCACCCATGAGCATTGTGTAAGTAATTATTGACATCAGCAATGGCAGGCAACTAGTTTATTTTTTGATTGAAAATTTTACAAATTTTATTAAAACGAAAACATTAAGAGGGGTTATAATATAAAATTTCTATAACTTGTACTAACATTTATCTTTTAAGAACTACAAGTCTTTCTATCCATGGATCGCTTTAACAGAATGTTAATAATGGTAATGCCATCTTGTTGTGATTTATTGTGATAATAAACAAATACAGTACTTATGTGCCGTATGTTGAATGTATATATCCATCTTGTGTCTTATCTTTCCATTCAAACAATAATTTACAGAAAAATATGGCATATTTTATAGATGGTTTGAATTGTGATTAATTACGATTAATTACGATCAGTTAATTTTTAAGCTGTAATTAACTCGATTAAAAATGTTAATCGTTCGACACCCCTAATACATACACACACACACACACACATATATATATAAATTTCGCAGCAATGTTGAGTGGTCTTAAGAGAAATGTTTAATTTTTGCATTCCTGGATAGTGAAAAGATTTAATAAAAGGTTTATATTTATTGTGTACTTTAATATAATTTGAGTTATGATCAAATAGAGAAATATAAATTTGCTAATTAAATCCTTACATTTATTCTGGAAGTTTTCAAACTGTTTCTTTAGTAGTTTTTGAAACTGAAACTAAACCCTAACCCTGAACCAATAAATAAGTCAATACAGATGTATTTTGCATTGATCATTTAGCCAATCAATGAATTAGGTTCATATTCGTGAGAAATGTAGCCCTGACCCCCATTTACCCAATCTGTTTGGTCTTATTAATGTCCCGTCAACAGCAATAAGTGTACATGCAGGTTATACGGTTATATCGTCGCTGCCAATAAACTGGGATCAAAATCTTGTTCAATCTAACTTTATTGATAAGAACAACGCTCTTTCTCGTGACGTCACTACACGGCATATTCGACTCCTCCCAGGTGTCGGTAGTGTAAAGATGGCGTCTATCATGGAAGGGCCACTGAGCAAGTGGACCAACGTCATGAAAGGTTGGCAGTACCGCTGGTTTGTGTTGGACTATAATGCCGGACTGCTGTCTTACTACACGGTACGTCAGTTTTGTCTGCTTGTTTACTTTGAACGCTTACGCCCTGTGGCGTAAGCTGCTATGTGGTAGAAGTTGTCGCTGTTTGAGGTGCGGGCCTCGGTGTTTGTCAGGAGTTCGGTACTCTCGAGCACCAACAGGCGAGTCTTCTCAGTGACGTATTGTCACATTGACCAATCACGTTGCTCCTTCAAGTCCAACTGACGAATCGGGTGGAAGCATCTCCTCTCTCTACTTCCGCTATCGTGCTAGCAAAAGCTCAAATCGAAAACAGCTGATATTTCACTGATTTTGCGTGACTACATGATAGTAAAGTACTCATCAATAAACACAGTTTATGGATATCTGACAGTTGTAAGATCACTGGTTGTCAGACTACATTTACAAAGGGAGGAGTCGGTCGCTCATGTTACTTGTTTGTTTAGTACAAATAGCGTGAGGATGACGAGCCTGCTCATGGGCAAACAAGACTGCCGCCTCATTTGTTCTAATGATGTCTACGTGTGGTATGTACATTTTTATTGTAAGGCGTAATCACCCAGTTGGACGAGCTGACATCTGTGTAAACTCATACATTGTGAAATCTGAGTGCAAACTAACCTGGTTTTTATGTTTCCAAAAATCTACTACGAAATACTTGGCTTTTCCATGCTGTTCCATGACAAAGTTTTGCCTTCTATTGGCTTTGTCATGCCAAGAATCATGAGGAAGTCACGGAAACCACAAACTGTGCACAGAGTACTCCGCTGTTTGTTTGTGGTTGCCCTTCTGCACGCACACCACCGTTTAAATCCAGTTTAGCTTGGAATTCAACCTCAGGGAATGGTTATGGATGGATTACTGTTGACCAATTTTGTAAACACAGCTTTGTTCTGTTTGTTTTCAGTCAAAGGATAAGATGATGCGAGGGTCCAGAAGAGGCTGTGTGCGACTTCAAGTAAGTGTCCGTAAAAGTGAATGGCACCAGCGCAGGCATTTGTATATTTCACTGTAGTTATACATAAAGAGTTATCAGATTTAGTCCACCGCTGAAGGCTTTGACGGAGCGCACGCATTACCCTCTACTAGCTAAGTCCTAACTTACAGGCAAATATGAATCCACAATTAACTCATTTGCTCCCAAAAACGTATAAATACATTCCATTTTTGTTTGTGTCCCAAGAACGTATTTATACGTCTTTTATGTTTTTTTTTGTGTTTTTTTTCCACAAGCGACATCGCTAGGTTCTGACGCAAGTTCGCTCCAAAGCACAACGCTCAAAATCAATTTTAAAGCAATAAAACGGGCCATTGGAGGGCAATAGCGCATTTGGTAAGAACTAGAGATGTCATTTTCAAAGTATCGGAATCGGCAAAAAATATCGGCCATGCCTTTTTTAAATATATATATATATTTTAATTAAATCGTTTTCTAATTGTATTTAACGTTACAGACATAATATGTTACACTCATCCAGAGTCTTTAGTTTTTAGGCTTAGCGTAGGGTTATCATAAATATCCCGAAATCGGCGGCACTTACTTGATTGACAAATGAGTCACGTTTAAGTATTTAAAGCTATAAATATTTGTGCTGTACGACCCTTTCACTCGTTGTCGCACTCAATCTGTTGTGGAGCTGTGATACCTTCAAAGAGAGATAAAAATCAGCATTAATTGAGAAGAGTGAATTTGGCAGCCTTTGAATTCGTCTCTCATTTAATTTAAACCTTGTAAATTCTTTCCTTGTGTCTCAAAGTGTCATGGGAAGCAATGTCGGGAAGCAAGGTGGCGATAAACCATTGTCTTTACATTATAACTTAATGCCCAAAGCACAGATGGTATATACATTGTTAGCATGACTCACAGTCATGGTTTTACTTCCCATCATGGTTCCACTTTCCCATCATGTCTTGGGGCATGCTGCAGTATCTGTTAATGCCCAAAGCACAGATGGTATATCCATTGTTAGCATGACTCACAGTCATGGTTTTACTTCCCATCATGGTTCCACTTTCCCATCATGCCTTGGGGCATGCTGCAGTATCTGAACTGAAAGTTCAACAAATAGACTAGATGGCAGTATTTAGTCACAATACACAAAGTCCCAAGTCTTTCTATCCGTGGATCCCTCTCACAGAAAGAATGTTAATAATGTAAATGCCATCTTGAGGATTTATTGTCATAATAAACAAATACAGTACTTATGTACTGTATGTTGAATGTATATATTCGTCCGAGTTTTATTCATTTTTTTTCTTAATGCATTGCCAAAATGTATATGATCGGGAAAAATTATCGGGAATGATCGGAATTGAATCAGGAGCCAAAAAAAGTAATCGGATCGGGAAATAGCGGGATCGGCAGATACTCAAACTAAAACGATCGGGATCGGAACGGGAGCAAAAAAACATGATCGGAACAACCCTAGTAAGAACTCATATCGGACCATGAAAGAAAATGAATGAAGAGAAATAGTCAGGAAACGGAAGTTGGAACAAGTAAGAAGAGTGAGAAAAGTGAGAAAAATGTGGAGAACGACGTAAAACACAAGGCACATGCCCCACACGAGTTCCCTCGGTGAATTCTGTTATCAGGTAGTGGTCACTACTAGGGATGTCCCGATCCAGGTTTTTGCACTTCCGATCCGATACCGATACTGGCAGATACCGATACCGGCCTATCTGAGCATGTATTAAAGTCAAACAACCTTAGTGGAAAATCCCACAAACCCCCCAAGCTATTAGATGCTTTTAATGTTTCGTTAGTGTTGTTAGTTAGTGAATGTTTCGCATTAGTTACAAAAATTGTATAAAAAGCCTCTCAGGTTTAAATAAACAACTATTTCAGTATCAAGTTAACATTTTAAAACGGTAAATAAAATATTCAAGTCCCCATTCTGAATCAGCAGCTTTAAACTAGATTCAATTCATTTAATTTTGCGAATCAACTGATAAAGTTGTTAAAATTGCTCCCGTTATTCCATAATTTCCCTTCTGTCTACTTTCGACATGTGAAAGTTTGAAAACTGTTTTGAAGATAGATTCAAGTCAAGATTTTGCCGATTTAGGAGTATTTTAGATAAAAAGTTAATTAGGTTCGCTTGGAAGGTTCACAACAGCCTACTAGGGAAGTCTTCTGCTTTAAGATGGCGGCTGTTTACTAACGCATCTAGTTTTCAATACTTCAATGTTGCTAACGCAGTCGAGTCTGTCGTTTTGCACCTAGTTCTATATACATGTGATATCTATTATCTCCAGTAAAACGACGTTGACGTAGTTTGTAGCGGCTGTCAGCAGCAATCAGGTATTCTTGTGTTTTTTTTTTTTTATCCAGCGGCATGAGTTGCACTAAAGCCGTGAGTTGAGCATTGGCATTACCCGGGTTTATGACAAGCATGATGTTTACTTTCGGGACGCAATGCAGTCAGTTTCTCATTGCGTCCCGAAGACTGCGCTGTGTATTAGTTCCGCTTTACTTGACATATTTCAATAATCGGAATTTGGATGTTTGTGAATTGTTCTCGAATCTTCCACTGCCGAATCGCTCAAGGATGTAATTACGGCTGGGCATGTTGTACCGTGGTTCTAAGTGTTGAATGGTGGGTCTTTACTCACGAGAGATAATGGCTCGTCATCCAGAATGAATTCTTCGGCAATGACTTTTGTTATTCCCTGGGCCTTGGGACTGTCAATTGCCAGTTTGTCACGCATAGCAAAAGTTTCTGCCAGTGTTAGTTGCGTAGGCCCTTTCTTTTTGTCTTCGGTTTTCTTAACATACTCCTTATATTGTTTGTGGTGGTATTTAGCTAAATGCTTGATTAGGTTGGTTGCATTAAAACTTCTTACAGCTTTACCACCACGCTTGACTTTATTGTGGCATATGTTGCACAATGCCTCTTTGTCTTTGTCGTCCTTTTAGGTGAAATGATCCCACACAGCTGACATTTTTACCGATAAAGTCTCTCGGTAAATTGGGAGACTGTAATGTAGGGCTGGGCGATATGGCCTTAAGTACGTATCACGATAAATTGAGCAGATTTGCCTCGATAATGATAAATGACGATAAATTCGCCCAAGCGGACTATTATATAATTTGAAAATTTGAATCAATGCATGGAATACAAATTAACCGTTTCTCATTAAATTTATTTAACCAGCTTCCAATTTAAAAATTGCAAATGCAGTCTAAACATTAACTATTTAAAAAAAATCTTGTAAACAATAAGAATTCTAGTGTGAAAATTTATAACAGCTTGTATGACTTGAAAAATGTACATTATAAAAATCAACATGACGACTGTGCAAACATGTTATTCTAACCCAAATGACTTGCAGCTTTAACAGTACACTTCAAACAACTTATTGGTAATGGCTGCTGTGAAATAATTATTCAAAACAAGTGTTTACGTCAAGGTTTCAGGTTTTTTTTTTTTTTTTTCCGAAACATTTTTTAATACATGCACCCCCTTACACAGACACAACCAGATTAAAGCTGTATTGCTCTGATGCCAATGAAACATTTAAGGTTTTATTATGGCAGAATAAAGCAAACACATACAGAAAAATAGCTGTGGCCATTAAACTGTCGTATTATATATAGGTTTCACTATTGGATTGTACTTTATGCTGCGTGCTTTACCAGTCCACTCATTAATTTCAGCCGTTTCGACAAGGTTAGAGCCGCTATCCGACTCTTTCACGTTCATTTATAGCAGCTGTTTGCCGCTAGCTTTAGCCTGTGGCTTGGCTACCAGAAGAAAGCACTGAAAGCATCCTCTCCTGATATCGTGAGAACCAGGGAGGACAGCGGGTAAAAGTCAGTCTGGAACCCGCCAACAGTTTACTTAATGTCGGGTGAAAGTTTGGCGAAGCTAACTTAAGCCCGACTCCATCCCGTTTACTTGTGGCGTTAGCCGCTAGCGTTAGCCTACCGGGCTTCTGTTTGTTTGGCTTCCTGAAAACCACGTGACTCCATACGTAAGCACACTGTCTGCTTTCTTAAAGGGGAATGAACATAGCCGAACAACACAGCGTCAAAGCGGGATGAAAACACTATATTTTCTTGTTTTATTAAATTACCGAATTTACCGACATGGTCAAAATTACATCAGTCATCGTGAAGAATTTCGGTGATGGCAAATTTTCGGTTTACCGCCCTGCTCTACTGTAATGTAGTTTGTTGAAGGTGTGCCGTAAAATGCGGACTGGATTTTAGGGAAACCAAAGCAAAAACTGGAATGGATTATGTAATTCGGTGCGCTGGAAAACCCGGACCGGACTTTAAAAAAAAAAAAAATGGATTCGAAGTCTGGATCGGAATTTTTCCGTGTTGGCCAATCCGATACTGATGCGCTTTTTTTGCCCATATCGACGTCCGATCTGATCCAAATATCGGATCGGGACATCTCTAGTTCCTTGTATCGAAAATTGTACCGAACCGTGACTTAACTGTATCGTTGCATCCCTAGTTCATACCAGAGTTAATGAGGGAAAATAAATAGGCCTATATCGTTTAAAAGTAAAGTCATAATGTCATGAGAATGTCCTAATTAGGAAAAAGGTAATTGTGTCATGAGATTAAATTCACTTTGCAAAAATGTGTAATCTAGTAATATTTTCAGTTTTATGGTGATGTCTTAAGAGGAAAAAAAATCATTGTCCATAAAATACAGTTCTAATGATGGAGATGATAGAAAAAAATATGACGTCCGGTTTTATACATGAAAACATTTGACCATTACTGGATGTAAACATTGAGAATTGAATTATACGGGTAGTCCCCGGGTTACGATGCCCCCTTTCAACTTTACGCCTGTCTAGTGTTTTTTTTTGTTTTGTTTTGTTTTAAATGTTTGGACTTTTGTTTTGTGATGCATGATTTTATTTTTGCACAGTAAGCGTAGAGCAGGTTGTACTTCTGCATGCAAGAGCATTTGCACACACCCCATCCCACAAACATATGAGAAAGAGCGCAGCTGAGTGAAGAGGTGACAGCCTGCGCGCATATTTGTTGCTTGTGAAGCATCCAGAAGCGACGACTGCATACAACCTCTTTTGTACTGTTTATTGTGAATTTTCAATTGTGGTTGAAGACTTGGAGCGAGTTTATGTGATCGTTGTGATGATGTGCGGACGCTAACTGATACATGCTAATCGTTTGTTATTGCTGTATCAGCAGCTACTTGTAAACGCGAATTTGATTTGCTGTAATTGAAGATGAGACTGATTTATTTCATTTGACTTTAGTTACATTTTGCAAGTGTTAATGTCATTAGCAGCTGAATAAAGTCTTTAAACCACACGGACGTCTGACATTATTTCGGAACTTAGCTCCAACGTCTTGGTGAGGACAGTACAATGACGTATAATACCGTATTGGCCCGAATATAAGACGGTGTTTTTTGCATTTAAATAATAATGAAAAAGGGGGTCGTCTTGTATTCGCGGTCTAGACATTATACCCATTCACGATGCTAGATAGCACCAGATATCATTGAAGCGATGTTCTCTCATGACAGATCTCAGCTACTCTCCCCATTCACGACGCTAGATGGTGCCAGATATCATTGAAGCAAGCGATGTTCTGTCATGACGGATCTCAGCTACTCTTTTTAGTTTAACCAGTTTGCATTATTTATTGCAATGTTTTTCCTTATTCAGATTTGTTTCAAGACTACAGTTAGTTAGACTTCACTTTGATGGTTAATGCAGTTATTGCAATTTTGTTGTTTTATCACAATAGATTGGTTTATTTGCGTTTCAAAAACCAGAAGCCATTCATTTACGAATGTGATTACACTTTAGTTTACATTAGGGCTGTCACACGATTAAAATTTTTAACGGAGTTAATTACAGCTTAAAAATTAATTAATCGTAATTAATCGCAATTCAAACCATCTATAAAATATGCCGTATTTTTCTGTAAATTATTGTTGGAATGGACAGATAAGACACAAGACGGATATATACATTCAACATACTGTACATACGTACTGTATTTGTTTATTATAACAATAAATTAACAAGATGGCATTACATTAACATTCTGTTAATGTGATCCATGGATAGAAAGATTTGTAGTTCTTAAAAGATAAATGTTAGTACGAGTTATAGAAATTTTATGTTAAAATCCCCCTAATGTTTTGGTTTTAATAAAATTTGTAAAAATTTCAATCAAAAAATAAACTAGTTCCTCGCCATTGTTGATGTCAATAATTACACAGTTCTCATGGTGCATCAAATCAGTTGCACCCAAGCGCCAGCAGAGGGCGACAAAAAGCAAGTGGACATGACACTGCTGTCATTTTAAACTGTTTGAGCGGGACATGTGCGTTATATGCGTCAAATATCTTAACGTGATTAATTAAAAATATTAATTACCGCCCTTTAACGCGATGATTTTGAAGTTAGTTTAGTTTACATATTTAAATGTTCAGATATTACGATTTGAATGAGGCAAAATAACATGCTTTTTCTCTCAAAGATATTGTTATAATTGTTTGTTTCGGATGTACTGTAATTATTTTCTGTATCAATATTAATTTGGTGTTCAAAAAGTCTTTTTTTCAAACAAGTCTTGAAAAAGAGGGGGTCGTCTTATAATCAGGGCCGTCTTATATTCGGGCCAATACGGTACATGTTTTTGGATATTTTTTTTATTTGGAAGGGGTTTAGAAGTATTTCAAGGGTTAATTCCAATTTGAATGGAAATCTGGGTTATATCGCCAGCGCAGGGACGGAATTCGTTCGTAAACTGGGGACTACCGGCATTTCCTTCAAATTCCTTGAAAAATTGTCATGTTCTGAGAAGTTATTTAATCAAAAAAGATCATTTTTTCTAAGAACATATTTGCAATATTTTGAAAAGTAATATTTTGAGGTTGTAAAATTGCAAAGGAAAATTTCATACTCTTACATAAATAACAAAAATTTATTTTACAGTTAAAGCCTTCCATCACAGTAGAATATTGACAGACTGAACTTCAAGTATAATATCAAGCATAGTGATGCTTTTGACAGTAGCAGCCTCGATGTCGTTGTGGAGGGCCCAATAACTTCCCCTTGGGCCCCCGAAAGACTGGCTACAGGCCTAGCTGAGCCATTGCCGCCACATTTGATGAACAAAAACTACTGTCAAGTGTGAACTGCAGGGCACATTGAAGTTCCGCTCATAATATCAAAATGTACTGTGTCCTTACGTTATGGCAGTACTTCCCAAAATGGGGGGGGGGGGGGGGGGCAGGGAAAGCGATGCCGGGGGTGACGCAACGTGACCTCGGGGACCGTACTTTTTTTGCCGTACTACAATAAAGTGTAATTGCACATTTACTCAGTTGCAGTGGCACTCTCATTTTCAGAGTGTGCGCAGAATTTTTGAACCAAACAAGGGCACACAGCAAAGGGCACTGGACCTATGAAGAACTAAGAAAAGGAAATATGACGAAGCGTATGTAGCTTTTGGCTTTGACTTTTACTACAGTGGGAGATGAGGAAAGACCAGTACGTTTGCTGTGTCTAAAAATGTTTGCAGCGGGCAGCAGGAAGCCAAATTAAGATGTCACTTACAGACAGTAGACCCCAATCACATTGATAGGCCATTTGATTGTTGTTTCAGAGAAAACATGCCTAATACTGGCCAAGAATCTTCCCGCTTTGTCAGTGTTACATCTGTAAACCAGCGAGCATTGTTATCGCGACACATCACCTTTTCGATATATTGTCACACCACTAATCTGGACACTGTAGAGCAGAAATTCCACTGAGTGAGGGAAGGATGGTTCCACTTTGACAGCTTCTGCGCGCGATTTAGCCACTAGATGGCAGTAGATTACAGCCAACTGACTGATTTCTAAACCTAAACTAAAACTGGATCAATTTGAAGCAGTTTACAAGGGTCACGTGTTTCAGCAAATGGACAAAGACGACACATTTTTGACACACAAGTTTGACACAAAAATATACTACAGTTAGATCATTTCAAAACTGCTCTCTTGTCCTGCTACATAACCTTGACAAAAACATAACAGAGGTTTCTTTGTCACTGCTGTGACAGTTTGGAGAAGACAGTCTTGCCTTTTCACCGTGTTATCTCTTTCATCACTCCACTGGACTTATTTAAGTGCACAGCCATAAAGTGTTAGATATGCTATTTTTGTCTGCCTCACTCTTATCTCTCGCTCAAACACGCACACGCACACACACAAAGAGAAACAACAACATAAACAAACCGTTGATGTGAGAGGTCCAGTTCAGCACACTATTTTATTACCCTTTCATACATGATTAACCAAGTCAGACTTTGTGCCCTGTGGTTGTTTATTGATAGAAAGTTACAATTCAGTTGTTAATGAATTGGAACATTTCTTATGTGTAGTTGTTTGTATTGGATTAGTAAGTAAATTTTCATGAACAGCCTGTTGTAAATATTAGTTACTGGTAGTTAGTTTGTTTTCAATCTCTTTTAGGGCTGCAGCTATCGAATATTTTAGTAATCGACTGAAAATTCTATCGAGTAATCGGATAAAACAAATATATTTTTAGGTGAAGAGCAATTATAAATATACATGAGAAAACAAGACATTTCATCATTTTCAGTCAATCAATGTCTTATTTTTTATGTATATTGTTGAAAACAGCCAACAATTGCATCTCAGATGTAACTAGAATAAAAAAAAGACAAATTCACTGCTTTCACTCAAAAAATCTTTAGATCTTTTTTTTTTTTTACTGTGTTGTAATAAATATATATATATATTAGGGCTGTCGAACGATTAAAATTTTTAAACGATTTAATTACAGCTTAAAAATTAATTAATCGTAATTAATCGCAATTCAAACCATCTATAAAATATGCCATATTTTTCTGTAAATTATATATATTTTCTGTAAAATAATTTGTTGGAATGGAAAGATAAGACACAAGATGGATATATACATTCAACATACGGTACATAAGGACTGTAGTGGGCATTTCACTCTACTGTCATTTAAATCTGTGCTGTCCTCACTCCGAAGCGTCTACTTTTCCAAAGCTAGACAGCTAGTGAACGACGCCTTAATAATCAGACTTCTTCCTTTTTCATCTGATTTATTAATAAAATGGCCTCAAACCACTGTCCTATTTAGACCGTAGTGAAACTACAAAAAAAAAGTACACAAGCATTGCAGTAGCAACAACGTTAGCTTAGCACGCTATACAGGTTCACTAAACATAAACAAAAAGCGTCTCATACAAAAAATATAACATTTCGCTTACTAACATAATATGTACATTCTTTACAACAACCATACTTACGGACAAATCTTGTCCAAGGATCATATAAGCACAATATTACAACGTAGGCGTCAGCCCGAGACGTCGCGCAGCCATATTGAACTGGTAAGAAAGCAATAAACCATGTCGCAAAGCGACCACAAGAGTTCGCTGTTAGACAGCACAAAAAACCTTGCTGTAAAACTTACCAAAAGGCAGAATACTGTCTGAGCGGGACATGTGCGTTAATTGCGTCAAATATTTTAACGTGTTTAATTTAAAAAATTAATTACCGCGTTTAGTTAAAAAAATTAATTACCGCGCGTTTTATATATATATATATATATATATATATATATATATATATATATATAAAACGCGCGGTAATTAATTTTATATATATATAATTAAACACGTGTGTATATATATATACATATATATATATATACACCTAAAAATGCCTTTACGCTTGATAACACACATCACTTAAAAGTTAGGATTTTTTCCCACGTTTTTCAATTGAATTTCTATTTGTGTCAAGCCATTTTTAAGTTCTAGTTAAGTTTTAAGTTGGTCTAAACTGTAAGTCCTGATAGGATTTTGAGTTTTTGCAGTATTCAAAATAAATGTATGATACAGGCTGTAATGGAGCACATTAGGGACTAGTGCTACTTGGTGTTTTATCCAGCAATGACTACTGAGCTAAAATTGATAGTTAGCATTATTGAGTTTTTATTTGACACCCTCATCACTCCACAACGCTATGTTATGTTAAAGCCTGTATGTAAGACACGTTAGCCACGCATCGAAAGTGGTCTTAATGAATAGAAACCTAGCCCTCCGCAGGGCTAACGTTACGTGAGCTCGTAGTGACAGTAACGTTAATCTTATTTATTAGCGCTTAGCGCTCTTTATTAGCGCTTAGCGCTCTACTGCTTTAAGATGGCGGCTGTTTGCTAACGCTGCCCAGACGCAGCCTAGTCTGTCATTTCGCATCTAGCTCAACATACATGTGATCTCTATGAGACTCATCAGACGCTACCTGCAACTAACGTAGCATGTGTGGGCTAGTATTTAGCAACGTCGGCGTCGTTTGTAGCGGCTGTCGGCTTTTTTTTCTTCTTCTTCTTCTTCTTCTACGCACGTGACATCAGCGCGTTGTCCCGCATTAAAAGTAGTCCAAGCAAAACGTGATGCTTAGAGCTGTCAAAATAAACGATTACTCGAGGTGAATAAAATTACTCGGATCAGTTTTTAAACTCGAGTTGCTCGAGTATTCGTTTCAGCTCTAATCTCTTTAATCTTCAGTAACATCGTTTTTACATATACATATTATTATAAATGTTAATACCTTTGAACTTTTACCCGATAATGTATGATTAAACAGTTTTTTTTTTTGTTTATTATTAATAATATGGAATACTTTGCATAGGGATGTCCACGATCTGATCACGTGATCGGAAATTAGGCTAATCGCACTATTTTACAGAGAATCGGAACGGAGGGGACGATCGGGTTTTTAATTAAATAAATGTTATAATAATAACAAAATTAGCCAGAAATACAAAATACAATGGCATTGCCAAAAGAAACAAAAGTGTTTTATACTCCACAGCACTCCCGGGAAAAAGGAGAATAGGAAGTACTGTAAACAGTACAATACTGGATACAGTACAATATTTGGATCTTACTGTAGGTTCAAATAATTTAAAAAAAATACTTTTTATTCGAACTCCGGTGCAAAAATATGTGATTGACAGAGGTGGGTAGTAACGCGTTAGATGGATTCAGTTACATTTACTTCAGTAAGTTGTATGTACTTGTAAGAGTAGTTCTACTAAGCTGTACTTTTTACTTGAGTAGATTGGGGAAGAAAAAAATACTCCTCTTATTCCGCTACTTTGGGCTACACAGGAGTCCTTACATTTTTCCTCTTTATTCAACATATTTTTTCCAGCAATGCCAAGAGTAGCTCTACCAATTTCACCAATGAAACGTCACAACAATAAACATGACTACAATATACCGATCATACGCAAGCTTGCCGTGCTATGATCGCACCAGCCTATTCAATCACGTGATGTATTTAAAGCGAATTTAAAAAATGAAATCTTTCACATAGAGCGCTGCCCTCAATATGACTCGAAAGCGCGGATTTCAACCTCTCTCCCAGTGTTTATTTGGCACTGATTGACCACGGAAAACTGGAGATATGATCCTTTTAATTTCCTAATAGTAACCATGAAGGAACTACAGGACTATAATCACTATTCAAACTAGCAACTAATTTCTCCACTAGAGGGCACTAATGCTCTTTGGACGAATAATGCTTCATTTTTGTCTTTTTTTTTTTTCTTTCGCCGGAATTTAATAAATCCCCCCCCCCCCTTTGGCTGAATGTGGTTATGTAATGGGCTGTTGTATAGTATCATTGTAACACCAGATCATATAGATAACTTTGTGATGAGAAAAAAAAATACCAATGTTTAAAAAGACAAACAAATTTGTAAGCAGTTACGCACAATATTACTTGAATATTCTCTTCACCAAATACTTTTTTACTTGTACTTGAGTACATTTTTTAATGACTACTTTTACTTACTTGAGTACAATGTTTGGGTACTCTACCTACCTCTGGTGATAGGGGGACATCCCTAAATGTGCGTATTTTTGTTGCTGAATTACATGATTTCCCTAGTAACACTATTTTTCAGCAACCACTTCAATGATTCGGTTCAAATGTGATATACACCAGCTTATAAAATTATTGTGTTCAGTTATTACGTTTTATGATTATATATTTACTAGTGCTGTCAAATTTATCACGTTAACGGGCGGTAATTAATTGTTTTAATTAATCACGATAAAATATTTGACGCATTTAACGCATGCACAGAATGACCCGCTCATGCATTGCCTCAAACAGATTACAATGACGCCGTTTTTTGCACATTGAGAACTAAGAGGCAGAGAAAGGCGAGTGGACACAGGTGCTCATTGGACCGCGCCGTTTATTGACATAAGCTTCAACAACTCCTTCACATCAAACATAAGTAGCATTTAGTGAAAGCACAACAAAAACAATATTCCTATCTCTCAAAAAAATGTTCACAAAAAAAAAAAAGCGCTCAATGCAAAGAGAACTGGTATTCCCAATCAAAATAGCTATGCAAAATACACATAAAAATTACTCTGACTTTGGTCAAACTCTGTTCAAACAATTCGTTTAGCTCAACAAATACACTGGACGGCAATATTTAGTCACAATATACAAACTATCAGAGGTCTTGTACGTTGTGAAGCCTGCACTCAAATGATCGTGAAATACAATGGATGGACAGTAAACAGGGAACTACTGGGTCAGTTGCGAGACAAACCACACTCATTGGCTTGATTTCTAAGTAATTTAAAACTCGCCATTGACACCTTGTGGTGTATTTCAATCACTACCTTACGTAGTTAAAGACACTGTGGAAGAACAGCAGGGAGCCCATGTGACGTCATCGCTTGGCGACGTCAACAATTGCGAGCTACTAGTTTATTTTTTGATTATAAATTTTACAAATTTTATTAAAACGAAAACATTAGGGGGGTTTTAATATAAAATTACTATAACTGCTTGCCTTGTACACCAGACTCACCGCTGTTCCAGCGATTGAATCTGGCGACCCTCCGGCGGATCAAATTCCGAGGGCGGAGCAAGCCACAGCAAACAGACAGCAGAGTAGACCAATCAGCGACGGGCAGATGTGACGTTGTTAAAGCGTAAAGTAATTAGCGTGAGCGGAGAATGGAGAAGTTTATTCAACGTGGCTAGCTCGAGCCATGTTGACTGTTGTCAATCACTTGTTTCGATGTGTTTTTGGTAATTTAAAACAGGTTTTACCGCGGATTGGAACATATTCTCGGCTCTCCCGTTCGACATCTGTGTTGTTGTAGAGACGACTTTCGGCGCACAAGACTGACGTTACTCGTTAAGAACACGTCACGCAAATAAACGAATCTGATTGGACGATTTATTTTGTACCTTGCTCGAGTGGCCATTAATGGGCTGGGTCCCAGACTATTTCTCACAGTGTTTGAAAAATAGTGAGAATAGTCTGGCTGTGCCAGGCAAAAGAACTGTGAGTCTTTCTATCCATGGATCCCTTTAACAGAAATAATGTTTATGCCATCTTGTGGATTTATTGTTATAATAACCAAATACAGTGCTAATGTACAGTCTGTTGAATGTACATAGACGCCTTGTGTCTTATCTTGCCATTCCAACTAGGAGTGGGAACCTCTTGGTTCCTCACGATACGATAAGATTTGCGATACAAAGCTCACGATAATGATGATCTGACGATATGGCGATACAACAATTATCGATACGTTGGTCAGGAAATCATTCTAGGATATTCAACAAACAACTAATAAACAGAAAAACAAGCTTCTGCCGTCAATAGGAATGAGTTTATCACTAGCAGACGTCCAATCCATTTGAACTCCTTCCCACTTCAAACGGATTGAACGTCTATGACTGGTAGTGGCAGCCAATGCCGGGTAATGAGGTAATTTTGGGCCTTTTAAGGTCATTTACCTGTTTATTTTCAGTTACTTCCTGTTGATTTGGGGGTATTTTATGAGTCTCTTCCTGTTTATTTTGAGTTACAGAACAGGAAGTGACCTGGGAATCACCCAAATGATTCCAGTGACTAAAACTGAACAGGAAAGGACCTGGAAATCAGACAAAATGACTGTGAGTGCTCTGGTTTTGAATGAACGAAAGTTCCCAGGCTAAATGGATTGACCGTCGAGCACAGTCAATTTAGCCTTAGAGTTAAGTGAGACACCGTTATGGTGGAAGATTTTGGCAGCAACTTGTTGGGTAATTTTTATTTTTTTTTTTTGTTTTTTAGACATTGACACCGTTTTTACAACGATATCTCGATTCTTGGCAGGAGCATATCGATAACCTTTTGGGATACAAAGTATCACGATATATCACCATTTCGATATTTTGTCCCACCCCTAATTCCAACAATAATTTACAGAAAAATATGGCATGATTTAAAGATGGTTTGAATTGCAATTAATTGCGGTTACCCTAATTTTCGCACTATGGGGCGCACCTGACTATAAGCTACCCCCCTCCAAATTTGGCACGAAAACGGCATTTGTTCATAGATAAGACGCACTGGACTATAAGCCGCAGCTGTCCTGTAGTATGTACAGTACCTTGCAAAAGTATTCGGCCCCCTTGAATCTTGCAACCTTTCGCCACATTTCAGGCTTCAAACATAAAGATATGAAATTTAATTTTTTTGTCAAGAATCAACAACAAGTGGGACACAATCGTGAAGTGGAACAACATTTATTGGATAATTTAAACTTTTTTAACAAATAAAAAACTGAAAAGTGGGGCGTGCAATATTATTCGGCCCCTTTACTTTCAGTGCAGCAAACTCACTCCAGTTCAGTGAGGATCTCTGAATGATCCAATGTTGTCCTAAATGACCGATGATGATAAATAGAATCTACCTGTGTGTAATCAAGTCTCCGTATAAATGCACCTGCTCTGTGATAGTCTCAGGGTTCTTTTTAAAGTGCAGAGAGCATTATGAAAACCAAGGAACACACCAGGCAGGTCCGAGATACTGTTGTGGAGAAGTTTAAAGCCGGATTTGGATACAAAAAGATTTCCCAAGCTTTAAACATCTCAAGGAGCACTGTGCAAGCCATCATATTGAAATGGAAGGAGCATCAGACCACTGCAAATCTACCAAGACCCGGCCGTCCTTCTAAACTTTCTTCTCAAACAAGGAGAAAACTGATCAGAGATGCAGCCAAGAGGCCCATGATCACTCTGGATGAACTGCAGAGATCTACAGCTGAGGTGGGAGAGTCTGTCCATAGGACAACAATCAGTCGTACACTGCACAAATCTGGCCTATATGGAAGAGTGGCAAGAAGAAAGCCATTTCTCAAAGATATCCATAAAAGGTCTCGTTTAAAGTTTGCCACAAGCCACCTGGGAGACACACCAAACATGTGGAAGAAGGGGCTCTGGTCAGATGAAACCAAAATTGAACTTTTTGGCCACAATGCAAAACGATATGTTTGGCGTAAAAGCAACACAGCTCATCACCCTGAACACACCATACCCACTGTCAAACATGGTGGTGGCAGCATCATGGTTTGGGCCTGCTTTTCTTCAGCAGGGACAGGGAAGATGGTTAAAATTGACGGGAAGATGGATGCAGCCAAATACAGGAACATTCTGGAAGAAAACCTGTTGGTATCTGCACAAGACCTGAGACTGGGACGGAGATTTATCTTCCAACAGGACAATGATCCAAAAATAAAGCCAAATCTACAATGGAATGGTTAAAAAATAAACGTATCCAGATGTTAGAATGGCCAAGTCAAAGTCCAGACCTGAATCCAATTGAGAATCTGTGGAAAGAGCTGAAGACTGCTGTTCACAAACACTCTCCATCCAACCTCACTGAGCTCGAGCTGTTTTGCAAGGAAGAATGGGCAAGAATGTCAGTCTCTCGATGTGCAAAACTGATAGAAACATACCCCAAGCGACTTGCAGCTGTAATTGGAGCAAAAGGAGGCGCTACAAAGTATAAACGCAAGGGGGCCGAATAATATTGCACGCCCCACTTTTCAGTTTTTTATTTGTTAAAAAAGTTTAAATTATCCAATAAATTTTGTTCCACCTCACGATTGTGTCCCACTTGTTGCTGATTCTTGACAAAAAATTAAAATTTTATATCTTTGTTTGAAGCCTGAAATGTGGCGAAAGGTTTCAAGGTTCAAGGGGGCCGAATACTTTTGCAAGGCACTGTATGTATGTATTTATGTATAATGGGATATTTACACGAAAAGGATTTTAACCAGTAATACTTTATTGGACATCGGCGTCATACCAATTACTTTGAACCAATTGGCTGCAAAGCTTCATTGCTTCAAGAAGTTTAATTTGGCCATCACTGTCAAACAGTCAACCTCTTCTGCCACCTGCTATCAACACTGTTGTTGTCCAACATTCCTCCGAGCATGCATTGCAGCACTACAGATGTATATACAATCAAAATTCATGTCCTGTGCCAATAATTTCTTCAGTTACTGTTCCAGTTGTTTCATTAATTGCTAGTTATGGTATTTAGTAACACTTTATTAGACAGTGGTGCCATAAGACTGTCATAATTATGGCATGACACTGTCATGAGCATTTATGAATGCTTATAACAGATGTCATTTAGTGGTATCCGGCAAATTATTTCACTTTTGAATGGATGTAAAAGATCCAAGCTGGACATAAATTGAGTTATTGACATAATTTGCCGGATGTCACTTCACAACATAAGCATTCAGTAATGCCCATGATACTATCATGTCATAAGTATGAATGACGGTCTTATGACAATGTTATGATGGCGCTTTGTAATAAATTGTTACCTATTAACCCAAATAAATCTTCAAATAAGCCGCAGAATTCAAAATGAAGGAAAAAAGTAGTGGCTTATAGTCCGAAAATTACGGTAATTAATTTTTAAGCTGTGATTAGCTCGATTAAAAAATTTGAATCGTTTGACAGCCTTAATATTTACTTAAATTGAAGTCCAGTCTGCTAAACTGGAGTCTAGTTTGCATAGAATGTTGCATTTACCGCTTAACTATTTTCCATCAAACCTTGAAAAATCAAGTTAAATTGACTTCAGCTTTCAAGTTCAGCCAACTTTTTTTCCTTTTACAATGTAACACTTTCTTCCTGTCTCCATGCTACACCTTCTGAAAAGTTTGATAAAAATTTTGTTCGGAATTTTAATCATGCCGCTCCTTAGTTCATGTCCAACCTTTCGGAAGTTGTCGATTTCTGCCGCTTTTCCTTATTTTAGTGCAGCTGTGAGTCACACCCCCATTCAGGTTGCCAGCAGTCTTGTTTCTCTGCAGTCCTTTTAATCTGTTGGCCGCCTGTCCCTTGTGTGTCTGTTCCTCTCCTCCCCTCCCTGCCTTTCTCCTCCTCTGCGTTCCCAAATCCCACCTCCTTCCCCTCTTCCTACTTTTTCCTTCCCTCCTTCTTTCCAAAGGGCTACGCTTGTGTGGCATAGAGGTTGTGTGTGAGACTATAGCAGGAGGTGATGAAGCTTTTTTGAAGGTGTTTGATGAAGGAGGAAAGTGATATATGACGTGTCCCTCCCTCTTTCTCGCTCTCACTCACGCACGCGTTCTTTCCTCTCTCCCAGGGTGCTGTGATTGGCATCGATGACGAGGACGACAGCACGTTCACCATCACAGTGGACCAGAAGACTTTTCATTTCCAAGGTGAGCCGCCACTCTTTTTCTTTGGTCAGATCGTGTTGTCTTTTTCCATCCGTGGCTCCCCCTTCATAGCTGCTGTTCATTTGCTCGCTTGCTCCATCAATCTCTCTCTCTCTCCCTCGCCTCTCTTTCCCTCCCCGACTTGGGTCAGTCTTGTCAAATGCCAGGAAACATGCACAGTCAAAGTGCTCTATGAGCAGTTTGAACAGACCATCTCCTAGCCTGGCCAAGTTGGATAATCAAGATTTGTTCGACCGCCCATTGATTTGATTCCCGGAACGGTCACCGAGGAAGGAATGTGTTTTCCTCAGCACTCCTGACTGCGACTGAGCGCAAAGATTGCCGCCTGCGTGTGTTGCAGCTGCGCCCGTGGGAGTAATAATGGAATATTGCTGAGCCGGAAGCTAAGCTCAGGTCTCTGTTGGCCGCCGCCGCGCCTCGTCCTTCACTAAGAGCCTGCCTCTGTTGGCGCTGTAACAACCGGTCCCTCTGACCCAACTACAGCATAGGCTCCCCCCTCCCTCACCACAACCTAGCCGTGCCAACCTTTACCTCTGCTCGAGCTTGCACGCCACAGACTTTTTTGAGCTAACATCGGTCGGGTTTCCTTTACATCTATTCTTCTATCTCGCCACCGGTGTACATTTTTCACCTCACCTCCCATTTCATCACCAACAGTCACCCACCAAAGTTCATGGGCCCCCCGCCCCTCTCACCTCCTCCATGCCCTCTCCCATGTCTGTGTTCCGAAGCTGTATGCTGTGGTTCTACAAACGGAAGGGTAAGGACAGAAATCCACCCAAAGCTTGGTCCGCATGCATGCTGACCCAAGGAGACGGTGGTGATTGTGGCGCGTCCTGTATCGTTTGGGCGTGTTGTATTTATTTTTTAATGAATTTATCTTGCTGCGGTTCAGGAGTTTTTGGCACTATACGAGGTCTTTTATTTAGTAGGGTATCAGCATATTGTTGGTCATGGTTTTGACTTTTTCAGGAATGCAGTATCGTGGACTGGTATGTGTAAAAGTCAGGTCACGATAACGCTTGTCAACATCTTATCACACAGTCAGGTGCTCTCTATGCGTCATGGTGTGTTGTTTAGTTTTTGCTAGAGGCAGTGGTACCTTGACTGAACTATAGACTCCCAATCCATTTGAACTGGGAGAATTAACCAATGATTAAATGTAGAGCTGAAACAAATACTCGAGCAACTCGAGTAACTCGAGTTTAAAAACTGATCCGAGTAATTTTATTCACCTCGAGTAATCGTTTATTTTGACAGCTCTAAGCATCACGTTTTGCTCGGACAACTTTTAATGCGGGACAACGCGCTGATGTCACGTGCGTAGAGGAAGAAGCAAAAAAAAAGAAAAAGAAAAAGAAAAAACAACTTACTGCAGCAGACAGCCGCTACAAACGACGCCGACGTTGCTAAATACTAGCCCGCACGATGCTACATTGGTAGCAGGTAGCGTCCGATGAGTCTCATAGAGATCACATGTATGTTGAACTAGATGCTAAATGACAGACTCGGCCGCGTCTGGGCAGCGTTAGTAAACAGCCGCCATCTTAAAGCAGTAGAGCGCTAAGCGCTAATAGAGAGCGCTAAGCGCTAATAAATAAGATTAACGTTACTGTCACTAACTGAAGTAACGTTAGCCCTGCGGAGGGCTAGGTTTCTATTAATTATGACCACTTTCGATGCGTGGCTAACGTGTCTTACATACAGGCTTTAACATAACAGCATTTTGGAGTGATGAGGGTGTAAAATAAAAACTCAATAATGCTAACTATCCATTTTAGCTCAGTAGTCATTGCTGGATAAAACACCAAGTAGCACTGGTCCCTAATGTGCTCCAATACAGCCTGTATCATACATTTATTTTGAACACTGCAAAAACGAAATTTTATTTTATTTTTTTTAATAAGATCTAAAGGTTTTTTGAGTGAAAGCAGTGAATTAGTCTTTTTTTATTCTAGTTACATCTGAGATGCAATTGTTGGCTGTTTTCAACAATTTACATCGAAAAGAAAGACAACGATTGACTGAAAATGGTTCAAGATTAGATGAAATGTCTTGTTTTCTCATGTATATTTATAATTGCTCTTCACCCAAAAATATATTTGTTTTATCCGATTACTCGATTAATCAATAGAATTTTCAGTCGATTACTCGATTACTAAAATATTCGATAGCTGCAGCCCTAATTAAATGTAATTTATATGAATTTAAGTCGGGAAATTGCATTACAAACTTGGTCACGCAACTGTGTTGTTTTTGACAGCCCTTTTAATTTTTGTCTTAGTCTTTTGGACGAAAATACTTATTAGTCTCATGCCCCTTTCCCACTGAAACTAGTGGGTTAACGCGCGTTTTTTCCAAGCCGATACAACCCACGAGCATTTGGCATTTGGCACCTTTCCCATTGACAAAAAACGCTGTGTCTTTTTAATTTTTTTTTCACCCGTCTAACCGCCCACCCGTCCTCAGCCGTGCGTAAGGTTACATGACGTCACCACGCTAAGATCAACGTCAACAAGTGCGACCGAATTATTTCAGTTCAAGGAAGTAAGCAACGCAGAGCATTATGGAAGCCTCCTTTCCGTTTGTGTTCTTTGTTTTCATGCTTTTTACAGCCCTCAAAATGGTCGAAATGCGGCTAAGGATCAACACTCTGCTTGTGCTGAGGCAACGTAGGCGACGTGAATTCTTCTTCTACTAGCTTTGTTGTTAGCATCGACGTAACTATGGTTGTGGGGCGTGTTAAATGGGAGGCGACTGGCATGTTGTTATGACACATCATGTAAGAGCCGACGTCACCACGTAGATTAGGGTGTTGACTGTTGACCCGGGGTTTTGCTTTCACACTGCATGGCGATCAGAGCCGAGGTGATTTTAACGTGGGTCGCTTGGTGGGTTGATTGACACGGGTCGAGGCGGGTCGCTGCATCTTTCCCACAGCCACCAAAAGCCGATTGTTAGTGGGTTGACCTGGGTTTTTTGGCCAGTGGGAAAGGGGTATTAGTCATACTTTAGTCAATTCAAGATGTGCTCATCTTTGTCTAGTTCTAGTCGACAGTTACTCAAAATGTTTTCAACCGTAAAATTTAAAGTTCATTCATCCATTATATACCGCTTAATCCGGGGATAGGTTGCGGGGGTAGCAGCTTTAGCAGGGAAGCCCAAACTTCCCTCTTCCCAACCACTTCAACGAGCTCCTCTGGCGGGATCCCAAGGCGTTCCCAGGCCGGCTGAGAGACATAGTCTCTCCATCGTGTCCTGGGTCTCCTGCCAGTGGGACATGCCCAAAACACCTCTCCAAGGAGGCATCCAAACAAGATGCCCAAACCACCTCAGCTGGCTCCTGTCAACGTCAAGGAGCAGCAGCTCGACACTGAGTCCCTTCCTGATGACCAAGCTTCTCACATTATCTCTACACCCTGGGGAGTAAACTCATTTCAGCTGCTTGTATCCGCTTGTTCTTTCGGTCACGACCCAAAGTTCGTGACCATCGGTGAGGTTAGGAACGTAGCTTGACTGGTAAATTGAGAACTTTGCCCTTTGGCTCAGCTAATTTTTCACCACAACGGAGCATCACTGCAGACGCTGCATCGATCTGTTTGTTGATCTCCCGCTCCCCCCTGTCCTCTCTTGTGAAGAAGACACCAAGATACTTGAACTCCTCCACTTCGGGGAGGATCTCATCTCCGACCTGGAGAGGGCCCTCCGACTTAGGATCATTGTCTCTGATTTAGAGGTTCTGATCTTCATCCCAACCGCTTTACACTCGGGGGCGAACTGTCCTGTGAGGGTTGGAGATCACGGCTTGATGAAGCCAACAGCACCACATCATCTGCAAAAAGCAGAGATGCAATGCTGAGGCCACCAAATCGGACCCCCTCAACGCTTTGGCAGGATCTAGAAATTCTATCCATAAAAGTTATGAACAGAATCAGTGACAAAGTGCAACCTTGGCAGAGTCCAACCCCCACTGAGTACGAATCAGACTTACTGCTGGCAATGGGGACCAAACTCTGACACCGGTCGTACAGGGGTCGAACAGCCCTTACCAGGGGGCTC
Organism: Corythoichthys intestinalis; assembly: GCF_030265065.1. Taxonomy (NCBI): domain Eukaryota; kingdom Metazoa; phylum Chordata; class Actinopteri; order Syngnathiformes; family Syngnathidae; genus Corythoichthys; species Corythoichthys intestinalis. The sequence goes on from NC_080401.1 coordinate 36,843,980, forward strand.
AGTACCTCGTACTCCCGAAGCACCCGCCATAGGACTCCCCGAGGGACACGGTCGAAACCCTGTCCAAATCCACAAAACACTTGCACCCTCGAGGACCTTGCCGAGGGTGTAGAGCTGGTCTACTGTTAAAAAATTCGAAGTTTTAGTCCAAAAGTTCCAACAATTTCAAACGTAGACAGACGAGCAACTTCATGAGGATAATACACATTCAGCAGGATAAGCAGTTCGGGCTGCAGCTATCGATTATATTACTAGTCGATTAATCGATGAACTAGTTAGTTCGAATAATCGAGTTATCTGACAAGGAACATGACAAATTTAAATACCTGAACTGAGCCTCAAACGGTATTAAAAAATTAAGGATCTATGTACAACAAAAGAATTGGATAACTTACATAGCAAAAGTTCGCTAGCTTAAATGCTAAAAAACGCCAGCATTTGTTTTTTTAAAACAATGCTCTTAAATGGTTCAAAAACATTCCCACAAAAAAAGGCTAAATATACCTATAAACTAAATTACGGATGCATTAAAAAAAACATTAGCTCAAACAAAAACTTGGCTTATGCTGGTCTTAACATGGAGCAGCCAGATTCAGCCATGTGAAATGAGGAAGACTAGAGGGCACTGTATCCACCCAAATCAATAAAACTAAATGCAAACACTTTCAAAATAAACCATTGCAACGCCACTTTGATTAAACGAATACTCGAAGGGAGAGGCGCAGCACATCTCACATCAGTAGGGCTGTAACGGTACACAAAAATCTTGGTTCGGTACGTACCTCGGTTTTGAGGTCACAGTTCAGTTAATTTTCGGTACAGTATGAAGACAAAATGCAAAATATAAATGTGCTAGTTGTTTATTACGTACCTTTGTGCTTTCAACAATAGGAACATTAGCCAATACAAAGCTAGAATTCTGCTCAAAAAGTAGCGGGTATTTAAAGATAATCCAACAACAATTTGCCTATCAGACCACCCGTATTGGTCAGCTTTCTTTCTGAAAGAAAGAGGAAAAAAGAAGTCTTGTGCTAAAGAGAAAAGCAATCCCAATGACAAAGATTTTAACATGTATTTTACAAATGAAATTCCTCAATCATATTTTTTTCTTATGTACGGTTTTCAAAAGCTTTATTGGTGGATTTTCTCAAGTTAAAGCGCCACACAGAAATTAATAAATTTAATTGTGTAAGCAGGATCTGTGTATTATTCTTATTATTTAATTACTGGTGTTTAGCTCATTTGAATGTATTTTATTTAAAGGGTTATTATTTATTTTATTATGTGTTTGTATTTTACAAATGTGATGTAGTATTCATTTCTATTGTATATTTTATGTTGTATAACTTTAGTTCCTATGTGAATATTAGTTCCTACTTGTTTTGTTGTGGTAGGAGGGTTTTGTATTGAACACGGGGCCGTGTTGGTTATTATTATAGCAGAGAAGACAGCAGTAAATCAACAAAGACAAGTCAACTGTGCCCCGATCTACCACTCAAGAGATCTGATGGACTCAAAAAGTGGGTTAGGATTGCATATTAGTTTGAAAATCGACCGGATCCACCGTATTTTTACACGAGTGACTTCCGGTCTGCCCGATCCTAGCTACCGGTAGTAGTATAGATGCAGGAGGGTCGCGTCTCGCGTCAAATAATAAACTCTGCCGTTCTTTTCGTGTGTGTCGTGTTGAGCCGCTTCTGGGCCGCGTGTTAGACACTGCGACTGGTGTGCATTGGCTGATTGACTTTAACGCCCGCGTTTCACTGCGTTCTCGCGGCGGTCACATCGGTGCGCCGTTGACGTTTCTGGGTTATACTCTCCTACCGTGTTGGTCCTCATTATAGTAGAGAAGACTGAGTAAATATAATCTACACAAAGAAACTGTAACCCGATCGACTCACAGCCTCGAAAAGTAAGGGTTACATTATGTCAGAAACTCGTTCGGTACGCCTCCGTTCCGAACCGGGCACCTCGTACCGAAACGGTTCAATACAAATACATGTACCGTTACACCCTTACACATCAGTGACACCAATCAAACACTGCTACGAAGCAAGCTGACGTACTCCACGAACAATATGAAAATGTCACGCATTGTGAACGTCTCGTGAGACGAAAACTGGCATTCGTCTCGTTATGTTTTAGACTCTCAAACCACATTTTTAGTTCCTCGTCATGAAAAAAATTTTCGTCGACGAGATGTTTTCGTTATCGTCATTGTTGATGAAAGCAACACTGTCACGCAATTAATTCAACTCTTAAGTTTAACATGGCTACGTTTACGTGCAGCCAATAACCCTTATCTAATTGTGTTTTTTTGCAGTAATACGGTTATGGAAGGCCACATAAAACTGTTGTAAAAACTGAAATATGCTTATATTCCGCTTAAAAGGTATGTCAACCCCTGGGGAAATGTTAATATTCCATCATTTATCCATAAACGCATGCCTTTTGTATTCATATCATTTCACTTCCTGTAATTACACACAAGAAAATGAGAGAAATTTGGATCGATTGTCAAGCTAAAACGACCGGCGCCCGAGATCTGGCAGATTGTGTGCATGATGTCATTACAAGTGAAGAGAGTGCCACCGGCCACTAGGGGGGCAGCGCCTGTCTGCATCAATATAATTCCTTCTAGTGAGGGGAAAATTAGGGGTGTTTTGAGCTGTTTATGCTGTTGCATTGTGTTCGTCCTGCTCTGCACATATTCCAGGTTCCCTCATGAAGAAACACCTCTCGTTATCAATAAAAGAGAATTCAGAATTGACAGTGAGGGGTGTTTCTCCAACAAGAAAAAGGCTCAGTGCTTTAATACTGAATGGCGGCGATGATGGCAGACAATTTTGTTTCTAGTTCCAGCGACGAATCCGACGTAGAAGGATGTAACGAATGTTCATCTAATTGTGATGAGGAGAGTTACGAAGCTTTAATTGGTGTTTTAGGTTACCAATTTAAGCCCAAACGAACGCAAATGCAGCGTAATGAAAAGGTCATTGAGGGGAGCAATGACACTGATGAAACATCGGATATGATATGTTTTTTATTATAGAAGAGTACTCACTCTGGCCATTTCCAGCTTAGCAACTACCCTCCTTTGCTTTGCCTGGGATGGTGAGGTGGTCTCATCAGTGGCAGTCTTCGTCCTCTTTCTTCGTGTCTTGGGACATTTAAGTGGCTGTGCGTGTATGGTGGGCACCCCATCTGCTTTGAGCAGCGATCTTTTAGCAAAACCCAATTTCACTTGTCCATAGTTCGAGAAGCTTTCAGTTGGAAAATGCGCACCACACAAAACCGTGCCGGAGGCTGGGTCTGGAAAATTAGCCCTCTTTGCACAGACGAACTTTACCCATTGTCTGCGTAGTCCAGCTCTTTTTTTCACGTTCGGGAACTCATGGATACTATATTCCGATAAATAGCTATTTCTACACCACATAGCACAGCAGTTTTGAACCATTTTAGTGATGTTTTGGTCAAACAAACCCGAACGCTACTCTCTCGTCGATAAAAAAACAATGGCACCTGGCTCCGCCTCGACTTTCATTCACTTGTAGTGACGTCACCGCCCCATTCGGCTGTTTCCGGAACACTTTAGGAAATACTCGTCATTTTCGATCTATTTTCGATAATTGCTCATTAATGTGATTGATTTTTTTGTTAACTTTGTCAATATTTGTTATCTTGGCACATAACGGTTCTATTAATGTCTCACACCCCCTTTGCGTTTTCATACCCTTTAAGAACCCAGTTACTCCGCCGTTTTTCAAGCTACTATCTGGCAAATGAAAATCCGCTATTGGGTTCACCCCTTTTAAAGGAGCATCCTGTACAGGCAAGGAATCTTGTTCTTTTGAGTACAGGAAGTGGTTGTTCCTGATTATTACATGGTGAAAAAACAACATGCAACGCTTTTGGAGTGAGGAGGGAACTCATACCTTCGAGTCTTTTATTTTCTGTGCGGTCTTGAATTTACTTATTTTGATAAAGTGTTTTAAAGAGGAATAAAATTTTATCTGGTAGTTGTTGAATTCTTTACATTTGGGATTGCACTGCCTTTCATGAAATTGTGACGCTCTAGGAGTTACTGATTATTTATTTTTGCAGGGTTAGTCAAGAAATTTGCCCCAGAATTGGTATTACATTCTGTTCTCGGTGGTCTTAAAAAGTCTTTCACTTGAACAAACCTGTAGGAACCCTGTTTAATGGCAGTGGAAATGAGATTATGAGATTAAGAAGGTAAGCAAAAAAGTTAGAAATTTGCGAGGTTCCGCAGAACATGGAAGTGACTCAATTTGTGTCATAGAGGCTTCACTGCGGGATGAGGCTTTCATTCAAAAGAAATATGTCGATAGGTTTTACAACCCTCTACGCTCACGCATGCAAATGGATCAGTTCCAAATGTGTAAAAACAAGACCTTAAACCAAATGTTTTCTGCATGTAAACATAGCCAGTATTCAAAAGAACTTGAGCAGAACACTATGCACACATTACTTTAGTTATAGTAGTTGAACACCATTAAGAATGCTTCACAGATTGTATTCCTATCAAGTTTTAAATTTCTACATTATCATGAATTGTCAACAAACGGCTATTTCATTCACAGTTGAGTAATTGTGGAAAAATTGAGAGCAAACAAATTAACGTTCTGAAAAATATTGTCTTTGATCCATAGTTTTCTGTGCAGTTCAACATCCAACTCTAGTTTCGTTGATGTCCAGTCTGCCCCTGAAGAATCCCTTGTCCAACTGCATGAACATGAGACAGAACATGAGACGCACAGGATGTTGTGCCGAGGAGATTCCTCTGTCGCAGTAAAGTGGTCCTGCTCTGAGGATGCTCTCTTGTCAGTTTCTCGGGATCCGCAGTACTATAATTGTCTGGCTGTATGGACTTTAACAGCATTTTTAATTGACATGCAAGTGTTATGTCGTACTTACTAGTTTTTTTTCTGGGATTAAAACACAACGCCTTCTATGTTACAAGAGTTTATAAGCAAAAGTATAGTTGTTACTCAGCCGCTCTGCCAGATTCGATTGTGTCTGTGTCTCTACTGTGCTTTTATTTAGAGGAGCATCCATTATTAATTAGCCTCTCCCTATTGGTGGAGTTACCTGAGAGCCTTTTAGCAACCTCTTTTCCTCCGTTCTCATCCACCACCTCTTATCTACTGTCGCCATCCTTCCTATCTTCCACATTCACTCCGTCAGCAGCCCGTCTGATTGTTCCTTGGCTCTTCACTTTTTTTTTCACCAGCGTTTTGTCTGATGATTAGCGGATTAAACATGAGTAATTCACCCGAAATGAACAAATTTAACTGTAAAATGCTGCATTGTCAGTGCACCACACTAAATGTCTCGGCAGTGCTGATAGGGCGCTGTCCTACTCCGTCCCACAGGGGCATGCAACCAAACATCAGCTTGTGGAAAGGAAAGGGCGGTATGAATAATTCAAATGCATTTTGGACAGACAAAAGACAGCAGATACTGCTGTTCAATACTTTGACCTCTGGTATGTCTTTAAAAGTCATGTCTATACAGTGATGTTATATGCATTTTTCAAAGAGAGGTTCAAATAAAGCAGGGGGAAAAATGTGACTGAAGTGTAGAATTTAATTGAAGTGTAGCAGGAAGGGCAGGCTATCTGGGCTACTTGCATTGATTAGCTAAAAAGGTACTAGCATTGATAAAATGTCTGCCTGCATGACAACAGCTACTGCCTAGAAATTAGAGGAGTTCCAAAAAATCGATTATTACATGCATCGCGATTCGACACGTGACGATTCGATTACGATTCATAAAGGTTCAAAAACGATTATTTTCCCTCATAACTTTAAGGCAGCTGCTCGTAGCAGACCGAAATTCAAGACACGTCTGCCGCCCGGGCACCGTTAACGGGCGCACGCAGGTTATGATGGATGCTGCTGGTTAGTGAGCAAGAGATTTACTCCTTTTTAAAAGACTGGGAATTTAAATTTGTGTATGAAACAGGCAGGGACAGAAGTGAGACCCTGCGCAAGTTATTTTTTAGCGCAAGAGGGGAAGTGAGATAGTTCGTTGCGGTTTGTCTTTCAGATGTGCAGTAGTTTTAAGGCATTTCAATTAAAAAATGTCCTGAGTGTGTTGCTAAGACCTGTGTGCATCTATTAGAGGTGAGTACACGAACCCTCCTGTACTATTTAGACATTATTGTAGTTGTTTTTGTGATGTTAATAGTTAGCGCCGAGCGCTAAGTTAATTAGCTAATTCGCTAACGTGTATTTCATATGCAGAACGTGTAAAACGATGATTAAGTACAGCGGTAACACTAAAAACATGTGAAATAGTGCAGAAATCTGTGAAAACAAAGTATATTGGTTAAAAGAAGTCTTATTTCTAAGACACTTTGTTTCCAGAAAATGTGGAATTCATTTCACCTGTGTAAATTTTATTGTATTGTTGAGAGAAATAAGTATTCCCTTTAAAATGGTTAATGTTTTTGCACTTTCTTGTAAAAAAATAAAATAAAATAAAAAAGCTGCTTAAGGGCAGCTTTTTGTTGTATGGGCATGTTTCCATCGTTCCTGTTGAATCATTAGGATATTTTAAATAAATAATGGACATAAATGTGTTTGGCTACCGTATTAATTAGTAATGTACAATGCATCGATAATCGTGATAATCGCGATAACCGCGATCGTCAAAACCGTGATCATCGTTCAGTAATCGAATCGTAGCACCCTGAATCCGAATCGAATCGTGGGGTGCCTAAGATGGCACACCCTTACTAGAAATACTTTTTTTTTTAATGTTTTTGATGATAGTGTATCTTGCAATTTATTATATACTAGTAACCATACATGCACTGTACTGCCCCTTTAAATACTTAATGTGTCTGTTCACATTAACAGATCACTGTAATGTACCCGTTCTTCATTCAGGGCAAAATAAATCCATAAATGTGTGAGGGAAAGCTTGCATTGTTCTGTGACAAAATCTACGTCAAGGCCGGAGCACTACTTCCATCAGGAATGGAGCGTAATAACATTAGCCTCAATAACCTCTTCCTCTGGAGAGTCTATTAGGCCGACGGCGAAGCGAGAGGCCGTCTGAGTGGGTTGGCCTGAGCCTAGGCTGTCGCTTTCGTTTGTTCAAAAGCTTCTCTGCACTACTCAACCTGTCTTAACTCATCCATCCATCTGCTGCTGTGCTGTCTTAATGTTGTGGCAGTTTATATATAATTTATTACACAGCCACCCCAATGTATGGTATAAGCAACAAAATCTTTAAATTAACAGTAACTGGTAATTAGTACCAAAGAGTGTTTCTGTGATGCTTAGCACACCAGCTAATTTTTAATTCTAAGACACAGTGGTATTTAAAAGCATCTGAACCTTTTGGAATTTCTCATATATCTGCATAAAATCACCATCAAATATGATCTGATCTTTGTCAAAATCACACAGATGAAAATCGCGTCTGCTTTCACTGAAACCACCCAAACATTTATAGGTTTTCATATTTTAATGAGAATAGCATGCAAACAATGACAGAAGGGGGGAAATAAGTGAACCCTCTGTCTAATGAGTCTTAATAAGCAATGGTGTACCGCAAGCAACACGTCACTTCCGCTCGTTAATATTCATTACATTAGCTACTTTTGCTAAGTAGGGACAAGCCACCGTTTGTCCCTAATAGGAAATGAATGGAAATCGTGTACGAAGGAGATGTTTACAGAGCTAAACCTACCAATTCTCTCCGAAAATGATGTGCCTGGTGCCAAATTGACTGGCAAAGATGTGGAAGAACATAAAAATGTTCAGTTAAAGAGATGGCTTGAGTGTCGAAGGCTGAAAAAGACGAAAAAAACGAGCCGACCTAAGCATAGCTTTAGCTTTTTTATCGACGCGACTGACAATGACATTCTCCGGTTTCAACAAGCTATCCTTTACCATCAGCCCTGTCTTTCTTATATATCCTCTGGTTGTCTTACGTCTCTTACCGTTCTTGGGGGTAATTTAGTTAGCTTTGTGTAGCGATCGCAAATGCTACTCAGTGACAGCCAACGAACACTTTTAATTTTTTCATTGATAACACATCTTAATCCTATCATTTATTTACAATTCCCCCTTACTAAAGTTGTTTTTTTATATACATACAACAGAAACGGTCACAGTGGCAGTCAGATACCATTTTATTTCTTTTCAGGTCATTCATTGTCAGACAGAAGCAGTACGGCACAACGTTACGCAAAAAAAATAAGTTAAAAATATAAAAATGGCTTACCTCTTTGTCCTCTGAAAGACCATGCCAACCCAACATAATGTTTACTGCATATGAAACGTGAATGGATTCGCCGAGAAAACATCCTCATGTGTCGTAATGTATAGAGTCATTTCTACAAGTTCAAAAAAAGCAATGAGTGATCGGCATGTTCGTTTTTGAAAGATTACCGGAGAAAAGTAGCACTAATTACGTTGGGTCTATGCGAGGGCGGGTCTATAATGTCCCACTTCGGCTTTACTTCCGCTTTACGATGCGACGTCACGGTCTAAAAATAGCCTGCATGCGGTACGCCATTGAAACCAATTTTTACCAAACATTTTAGGTCAGGTGTGTGCCCAATCACTGATGAGTGGTTTAAAGCTGCCCTGCCCACTATAAAACACACACCCGGTAAAAAATGTCTTGCTGAGAAACATTTTCTGATGTGCATCATGGCTCGGTCAAAAGAGTTGATTTGTATAAAACTGGGAAAAGAAACACAACTATCTCAAAAGTGGATGTTCATCAATCGACAGTCAGAGAAGTTGTCTACAAATGGAGGGAGTTTGGCACTGTTGCTTCTCTCCCAAAGCGTGGCTGTCCACCAAAGATGACGCCAAGAGTTCAGCGAGGAATACTCAGAGAGGTAAAAAAAAAATCATAGAGTGTCTGCTAAAGACTTTCAGAAATTACTGGCAAAGTCCAATATCTCTGTGCACACATCAACTATATGTAAAACTATGCCCAAGAATTGTGTTCATGGGAGGACTCCACGGAGGAAGCCGCTGCTGTCTTAAAAAAACAAACAAACAAAAACATTGTTGCTCATTTAATGTTTGGAAAAAGGCACTTGGACACTCCACAGAACTTAAGGCAAAATATTTTGTGGACTGATGAAACCGAAGTTGAATTGTTTGGGAGTAACACACAAAGTCATGTATGGAGGAAAAATGGAACAGCTCACCAACATGAACACCTCATCCCCACTGTGAAGCATGGTGGTGGGAGCACCATGATTTGGGGCTGTTTTGCTTCTTCAGGGCCTGGACAGTTTGCAATCATTAATTGAAGAATGAATTCAAAAGTTTATCAGGATGTTTTGCAGGAAAACCTGAGGCCGTCTGGCATACAGTTGAAGCTAAAAAAGAGGGTGTCAATGATCAACAAGTCAATGATCCAAAACACAGAAGTAAATCAACTTCAGAATGATTTCAGAACAACAAAATACACGTTCTGGCATGGCCAAGTAAAAGTCCAGACTTGAACCCCATTGAGATGCTGTGGCATGACCTAGAGACAGCAATTCATGCCAGATATCCCAGGAACCTGAACTACAGCAGTTTTGAATAGAAGAATTTAGATTAGTCCTGATCGATGTGCCAGACTGATCTTCAGCTACAGGAAGCGTCTGGTTAAAGTAATTGCTGCCGAAGGAGTGGGGGTGGGGGGGGCACAAACTATGAAATGTGATGGTTCACTTAATTATTTTTCCCCCTTCTGTCATTGTTTGCATACTAACCTCATTAAAAAATGAAAACCTGTAAATGTTTGTGTGGTTTTAAAGCAGACAGTTTTTTCATCTGTGTGATTGATACAAAGATCAAATCACATTTGATGATTTTATGCAGAAAGGTGAGACATTCTAAAAGGTTGATACTTTTTCATACCACTGTATACAGGTAGTACTTACGTGATTTCGACTCTACAGTGCCGAAATGTCGTTCGCCATTTTGACTACAGTTGTTGTTTTTTTTTTAGTCACGTAAAGGGTATCCTACTGTACCTCACAGCATCTTTTTATTTTATTTGTATGACTGTTCTGCCCTTTGGCGAAATATGTTTTTGATTACAATATTGACTTTGGTTGTGTGATGCATGCTTTTATTTTGGCGCAGGAAGCATAAAGCAAGTAATACTTCCGCACGTGAAAAACAGCGCACACACAAAGAAGTCGCGCAGCTGAGTGAGTGAGCGAACGAGCGAGAGAGAGGGGAAAGATTACCGTTTAGCTCGCTGTCCAGCTGGAACCAAGCTCCGTCTTGGCGTGGACAATACAATGACGTATAATACATGTTTTGGGTAGTTATTTTGAGATTTAGGGTGTATTTAGGGGTACTTAAAGGGTTAATTCCGATTTATGTGAAAATTCGGGTTACGTTGCCAGCATAGGAATGGAGGTCGTTGGTAATCCTGAGGCTACCTGTATTACACCGGGAAACAAAATTAAATGACTTTTCTGTCTTATATTTGGTTGCGGAAACCAAATCTGATCTCAGTTCTTATTTATAACTACAACCACTTCAACCATCTTTCTGAATTGGTGAGGTGTCTCAAAACGTTTGACCGCGGGTGTATTTGATCCTTATTTTGTTAAAAACAGATAAAAAATTAGTTGTGTGTCTAATTCTGCATAAAACTCTTCATAGTTTCAAACCCACTCAAAAAAATATTCCACCTTAAATTTTCAATAAACAGGCCATCTAATAAGTTTAGAATTATGTGTTAAGTACTTTTTATGCCTCCGGTACCACAAATATGGTGGCTCTATGGTCGGTCTTGGGTCGCTGTTCAATGTCAGCTATTTTATGAGGGTGCTGTTTGTGTATATGTGTTTGCAATGAGTGTGCAACGTTGTCTTGCTCCATTCGACACAAGTGTAAACATTTCATGCACATAAATTACGGTACTAATTGTGTTAATGCAGAATTTAATAAACGTTTTGTTGTTTCACCAAATAAAGAAAAATTGGAAATGGTTTTTGAGTTCCAAGTGTCTCATCTCCACCGATAAATCTCTGTAAGGAATATGGCTCACTGTGACGTGTCTGTATGCTTGTGCCCTCAGCCAGAGATGCGGACGAGCGAGAAAAGTGGATCCACGCCTTAGAGGGAACCATCCTGCGGCACACCCATCAACTCCGGGTAGGAAAATGTACACGTGTTTATAAAAACGTGTCGTGTGTGTGCTTTTAATCCTTTCAGTTCTGTAAAATAAGTCCCCCTTAGCTCTTGGGCTTCTTTTAATGCCTGTTTATGCAAATGACTTATTTCTCACGGTTTGCTTTTTACAATTCACCACTGGAAATCATGCAGATTCTTGGACTTGCTTGCATGGTATTTGATCATTTAAGAAGTTGAAAGAGATTACCGTAGTCTAATCTGAATGAAAGTGTCATTTGTATGTTTTTTTTTGTTTTTGTTTTTTTACGTCAACGCATTTTCATTCCCTGCCAGACCTCACAGTCAAAATGTGCGGTCACAAACTTTAGTTTTTTGGTGTTTGAATGTGCATGATTCATTCTGTTTTTGTTCTGTGTCAGTTTATAATAAACTTCAGCTAGGAGTAACAAATAACAGCTTGACGCAAGCACACTTTGCCCTTATTTGGAGACCTGTGCAAGTAATGGAGTGATAACAGGCAATAGGTTTTCATGTGATGTTTTGTCATTGTATGGTCTCTCTGTAATGCAGATTTTCACTCACTGCAGATGGGTCTGTAATCTATCCCACAAAGTGAGCCAGCTTCGCTATGTTTGTATAACAGTTAAGGATAATATCTTACTTGAAATATTGCCTGTGTTGTTATGGTGCTGTCAGTTTTGACTCGGAAACCAATTTATTTTTATTTAATTTGGGATCAAATTGTTTTTATATACAAACAACATGGCTGTTGGTCAGTGTCCTGGAACAGATTGTTTGGTGGAGGTTTTGTCTGTGTGCCTAACCAGCATTGAGACACATGAGCTGTTGGGAACATTTGACATGATAGGTTTAAGACATCAGGGGTGCCCAAATCCGGTCCTCGAGAGCCCCAATCCAGCTTGTTTTCCATGTCTCCCTTCTCCAACACACTTGAATCAAATCATCAGGATCGTTATCAGGCTCCTGCAGAGCTTGCTGATCAATTGATCCAGGTCTGTTAAAGGAGGGAGACATGGAAAACAGGCTGGATAGAGGCTCTAGAGGACTGGACTTGGGCACCCATGGTTAAAGTCATGTTAGTGTTACTAAAATGTTAATCCATCAGCCATTTATGTCAGATGTCAGTGTTGTTGATCTTGTCACCATGTTTTGTGTCTTGCACACCTTGTTTCTTTTAACTGATTCTTATCCTAAATTCCGATAGTTGGCATTAGGGGTGTGACAAAATATCGAAATGGTGATATATCGTGATACTTTGTATCCATGAAGGATATCGATATGTTTCTGTCAAGAATCGAAATATCGTTTTAAAAAGGTGTCAATTTAAAAAAAAAAAAAAAAAAAAAAAAAAGGAACCATCAAGTTGCTACCAAAATCTTCCCCCATAATAGTGTCTCAGATAACTCTGTCTGCCATTGACGGTGCTCGACGGCCAATCCATTTAGACTGGGAACGTTTGTTCATTCAAAACCAGAGCATTCACAGTCATTTGGTCCGATTTTCAGGTCACTTGCTGTTCATTTCAGGGCATTTACAGGGTCATTTCTGTTGAGTTTGAGTCACTGCCTATTCATTTGGGAGATTCCCAGGTCACTTCCTCTTCTGTAACTCAAAATAAACAGGAAGTGACCCATAAAATACCCCCAAATCAACAGGAAGTAACTCAAAATTAACAGGTAAATGACCTTTAATGGCCCAAAATTACCTCATTGCCTGGCATTGGCTGCGACTGACGGCCATAGACGTTCAATCGGTTTGAAGTGGGAGGGATGGCAGCGAAAGAACATTCGTTCATTCGCTGCTACCATCCCAGTTCAAATGGATTGGACGTCTACTAGTGATAAACTCATTCCAATTCACAGCAGAGACTTGTTTTTCTGTTTTATTAGTTGTTTGTAGAATATCCTAGAATGATTTCCTGACCAATGTATCGATAATCGTTGTATCGCCATATCGTCCGATCATCGTTATCGTGAGCTTTGTATCGCATATCGTATCGTGAGGTACCAAGAGGTTCCCACTCCTAGTTGGCATACAACTCCTGGAAAAATGACCGGTCCTGCAATCACTAATGCTGGTGGATGTTAACTAGGGGTGTGAGTGTGACATTATATTAAGAAAGGTGATATATTACAATACTTTGCGGTCCAGAAGGTTATTAATATGCTACCACCAAAAATATATATATTGTTTTAAAAAGGTGTCACTTTTGAAAGAATGAGAAAAAAAATTCCATTAGAGTAGTGTCTACGTTAGCTCACTGGCTGCCATTGACGTAAATGTTCCGCGCCCCCCCAACTCTCTGCCGCCACTGTAAATATACTGTAGTATGGTTGGTATATAAAATTCTTATTATTGTAAGTACACCTCTGCATAACAATGTGTTCTTTAAAATATTAAAGAAATATGGATCAACTTACAAAAGTGTAAAAAAAAAACAAAAAAAACACATCCATACTGTGAAAATATACTCGATACATTTTTGGACAGTTAATAATATATTCAAATTGACAATATGCCAAACAATTAGACCGAAAAAAACAGAAATTAATAGAACAAAAACGACAATGTCATTGGACAGAGGGACAGTTTTTATTTTTTGCTGCAGGCAGTATCAGCTCCTTTCTTATGGTGTGGAGTTACTTTGCACTGAGCAACTTGGTATGCCACCTTATATGATGCTGACAGTGCTCGCTGGTTTACTGATGTAACACTGACAAAGCGGGAGGATTGTTGGCAATATTCGGCACGTTTTCGCTGAAAAGAAAATAATTCCTGCTGTCCGCTGCAGACATTTTTAGACAAAGTAAACAGGCCGACCTTTCCTCGTCTCCCACTGTACTAAAAGTCAAAGCCAAAAGTCAAATGCTACATATGCTTCGTCATATTTCCTTGTCTTTGCTTTTCATATCTCCAGTGCTCTTTACTGTGTGCTCTTGTTTGGTTCAAAAATATTCCGCACACGCTGAAAATGAGAGCGGTACAGCCACCCACTGAGTGGATGTACAATTAGACTTTATTCTAGTACGTGAAAAAAGCATGTTCCCCAAGGTCACATGCGCCACCCCCAGCATCGCTCTGCGCGACCCTGGTGGGGCCCGCCCCACTATTTGAGAAGTACTGGGCTAAAGCAACATTGTATATTCTCTCTTGCCAGGATAAGAAAACAAATCTTACCACTTTTTTTCAAACAAGCAAGATGGAGCCGGCCTAGCTTGAAACACATCTACATGACCCAAACGCTGCTACAATGCAAGCTGACATACTCCACGTTAGAGCAGGGCGGTAAACCGAAAATTTACCGTTGCCGAAATTCTTCAAGATGACTGACGTAATTTTGACCATGTCGGTAAATTCTGTAATTTAATAAAACAAGAAAATATAGTCTTTTCATCCCGCTTTGACTCTGTGTTGTTCGGCTATGTTAATTCTCCTTTAAGAAAGCAGACAGTGTGCTTATGTATGGAGTCACGTGGTTTTCAGGAAGCCAAACAAACAGAAGCCCGGTAGGCTAACGCTAGCGGCTAACGCTACAAGTCAACGGGATGGAGTCGGGCTTAAGTTAGCTACGCCAAACTTTCACCCGACATTAAGTAAACTCTTGGCGGGTTCCAGACGGGCTTTCACCCGCTGCCCTCCCTGGTTCTCACGATATCAGGAGAGGATGCTTTCAGTGCTTTCTTTTGGTAGCCAAGCCACAGGCTAACGCTAGCGGCTAACAGCGGCTACAAATGAACGTGATGGAGTCGGATAGTGGCTCTAACCTTGTCGAAACGGCTGAAGTTAATGAGTGGACTGGGCACGGACGTCATGTAGCAATCATTATGTCGTGTTATTTGGCATCTCTATGTGATTTCTCTGAAAGCTTTCATGATGGTAAAGCACTCAGCATAAAGTATAATCCAACAGTGAAGCCTATATAGAATATGACAGTTTAATGGCCACAGCTATTTTTCCTATAGGTGTTTGCTTTATCCTGCCATCATAAAACCTTAAATGTTTCATTGGCATCAGAGCAATACAGCTTTAATCTGGTTTAAAAAATGTTTCGGGGGGGAAAAAAAAAAAAACTTAAACCTTGATGTGAACACTTGTGTTGAATAATTATGTCACAGCAGCCATTACCAATAAGTTGTCTGAAGTGTACTGTTAAAGCTGCAAGTCATTTGTGTTAGAATGACATGTTTGCACAGTCGTCATATTGATTTTTATAATGTTGTACATTTTTCGAGTTATACAAGCTGTTATAAATGTTCACACTAGAATTCTTATTGTTTACAAGATTTTTTTTAATACTTAATGTTTAGACTGCATGTGCAATTGTTAAATTGAAAGCTAGTAAATAAATTTAACGAGAAACGGTTAATTTGTATTCCATTCATTGATTCAAATTTTCAAATTATATAACAGTCCGCGTGGGTGAATATATCCTCATTTATCGTTATCAAGGTAAATCTGCTCAATTTATCGTGATACGTACTTAAGGCCATATCGCCCAGCCCTACTCCACGTCCAATACGAACATTTCACGCATTGTGAACATCCAAACTGTCGCGTTTTCATCTCATCAGACGAATACTGCGAATACTGGCATTTGTTTCATTATGTTCTAGTCTCCCTAGCAACGTTTTCAGTTTGTCATCATCATGTCATCGGAATGAAAAAAATGTTCAACGATGAAATATTTTCGTTACCCCCATTGTCGACGAAAACAATACTGCTTAAGTTTAACATAGTGGAGCCTTGCCATGGACCGTTTTCTTCAAACGGTTTTCTTCTCTGATTTTCAGTTCAGTTTTCAAAAGTTGGCTTGTTTTCATTGTATGACAAAAAACAAATTGTGCGTGTTTTTTAATCATATCATAATCAAACCCAAATGGCCGTTTTTGTTTAATGTTATTTGCACCCACTCACCCTTCGAGGCAAATCCTTCTGATGAGCTAAGTGCATTGCTCTCTACAGTATACAGACACACACGCAGACTTAACACGTTGCTGTCATCGTGTCATGTGACGCCCTTTTACCAATCTGAGACCTGCTTGCCGGCTCAACCAAACATCTGCTCTGGTTGCCTCAGCCAATGGGATCAGCCATTTGCAACGCTTGCCCCTGTCAGCATTTGCTGCTGCTTTATGTGTTTTCTCCTCTGCCTACGTGAGAGGAAGTGTGCCTTTCCTGCCAGGGGAGGGTCCTGGATTAACACTGCTGCCTGTCTCATACTGAACGCCCTGCTGAGAGAAGATAAGACAGGATCAACTGTGGATAACTCATGAAGATTTCTGTGGTGAATATCGTCATATTGCACTGCAGAGCAAGAGGTGTTTTTGCTTCTCCTTTAAGACTGAGGAGGCAAGAGTGAGGAGGAACGTTAACTTGGACTTGAGCTCTGGGTGCCTTGTTTGCTGTCAGAAGAAGGAAATGACGGCGCCCTACAGAAAAGAACCTGTGTCAGGTTTAAATGGCCTGATGGACAGGATGTGCATAGTTTAGTCCAGCATGTCTATTGGAGGGCAACACCCAGTAAGTAATGCACACAAACACGTTGCTGCATCACAGCAACAACTTCAACGGCTGCAGTGCGGTGTTGGGGCAGAGGCTTCTTTTTTTTTTTTTTTCCTAATGTGGGTCAAACCGCGTGGAAAGACAAATACAAAAGGGGGGAGGGTGTGCGAGCAGTGTTGTTTGTCGAGTCTTGTGTCGTCAAGCGTTGACTGTTTGTGTTTGACACTTTGTAAGATCCTTTTAAAAATATTCCCATTGCGAACGTGGCACCAGTACCATCTCCAGTGGGAACGAGTGAGAGTTCGGGGGAATACTCAGGTGGGAATTATTCTAAAAACACTTAAAATTTAGGATAGTATGTTGTGGTTCTGCAAAGTCTGGATTACGGCAGAAAAACTGAAGCTTTATTTTTGTATGCGGGGTTACCTTGACATATGAATGAGCACAAGCATGGTCTTTACAAGGGCTCCGTGGCCACAGTAAAATTCACAAGCAGCTGTTCGGCAGACAGTTTTCAAAATAAACAAGGCCGTGTGCTTATTTAAAGATCTATATTGCAACTATCAGTTGAGGTGTCCTGTCAATAAATGACTAAAACAAAAAGACATTTTACAAACTTAAATTCTCAGATTAAATTTAATTGTTATTGTACAGGTACAGTGCAAAAAAGAGCAGTAAGTACAGATACAGCTGCGAATAAGGAAATTAAAATAAGATTATTAAAACTGGTTTTGGCTATGAACATACAGTGGGGCAAATAAGTATTTAGTGAACCACTAATTGTGCAAGTTCTCCCACTTGAAAATATTAGAGAGGCCTGTAATTGTCAACATGGGTAAACCTCAACCATGTGAGACACAATGTGTGTGTGTGTGTGTGTGTGGGGGGGGGGGGGACAGAAAATCACAGTCTGATTTTTAAAGAATTTCTTTCCAAATTAGAGTGGAAAATAAGTATTTGGTCACCTACAAGCAAGCAAGATTTTTGGCTGTCAAAGAGGTCCAACGAGGTCTAACGAGGCTCCACTCGTTACCTGTATTAATAGCACCTGTTTTAACTCATTATCGGTATAAAAGACACCTGTCCACAACCTCAGTCAGTCACACTCCAGACTCCACTATGGCCAAGACCAAAGAGCTGTCAAAGGACACCAGAGACAAAATTGTAGACCTGCCCCAGGCTGGGAAGACTGAATATGCAATAGGTAAAACGCTTGGTGTAAAGAAATCAACTGTGGGAGCAATTATTAGAAAATGGAAGACATACAAGACCACTGATAATCTCCCTCGATCTGGGGCGCCATGCAAGATCTCACCCGTTGGCTTCAAAATGATAACAAGAACGGTGAGCAAAAATCCCAGAACCACACGGGGGACCTAGTGAATAACCTACAGAGAGCTGGGACCACAGTAACAAAGGCTACAATCAGTAACACAATGCACCGCCAGAGATTCAAATCCTGCACTGCCAGACATGTTCCCCTGCTGAAGAAAGTACACGTCCAGGCCCTTCTGCGGTTCGCTAGAGAGCATTTGGGTGATCCAGAAGAGGACTGGGAGAATGTGTTATGGTCAGATGAAACCAAAATAGAACTTTTTGGTAGAAACACAAGTTCTCGTGTTTGGAGGAGAAAGAATACTGAATTGCATCCAAAGAACACCATACCCACTGTGAAGCATGGGGGTGGAAACATCATGCTTTAGGGCTGTTTTTCTGCAAAGGGACCAGGACAACTGTTCTGTGTAAAGGAAAGAATGAATGGGGCCATGTATCGAGAGATTTTGAGTGAAAATCTCCTTCCATCAGCAAGGGCATTGAAGATGAGATGTGGCTGGGTATTTCAGCATTACAATGATCCCAAACACAGTGCCAGGGCAACAAAGGAGTGGCTTCGTAAGAAGCATTTCAAGGTCCTGGAGTGGCCTAGCCAGTCTCCAGATCTCAACCCCATAGAAAATCTGTGGAGGAAGTTGAAAGTCCGTGTTGCCCAACGACAGCCCCAAAACATCACTGCTCTAGAGGAGATCTGCATGGAGGAATGGGCCAAAATACCAGCAACAGTGTGTGAAAAGCTTGTGAAGAGGTACAGAGAATGTTTGGCCTCCGTTATTGCCAACAAAGGGTACATAACTAAGTACTGAGATGAACTTTTGATATTGACCAAATACTTATTTTCCACCATGATTTGCAAATACATTCTTTAAAAATCAATGTGATTTTCTGTTTTTTTTTTTCCACATTCTATCTCTCATGGTTGAGGTTTACCCATGTTGACAATTACAGGCCTCTCTAATACTTTCAAGTGGGAGAACTTGCACAATTAGTGGTTGACTAAATACTTATTTGCCCCATTGTATATTAGCAAGCAAACTGTCTGACATAGATTTGCTCGCACACAATGCATGCTCACTGAATTACCTAGAATAATTGCAGAACAGAACAGGTTAAAAAAAAGATTTGCATCATTGCTGTGGTGTTGAGAGCCTTCAAGCAATAAATGTACTGGACTGTCTCAGAAAATTAGAATACACAATATTCTAATTTTCTGAGACAGTCCTGTACATTAATCCACCATTTAAAGCAGGGGTGTCCAAACTTTTTGCAAAGGGGACCAGATTTGGCGTGGTCAAAATGTGGGGGGCCGACCTTGGCTGACGTCCTTTACATAGAACAATATACAGGACTGTCTCAGAAAATTAGAATATTGTGTATTCTAATTTTCTGAGACAGTCCAGTATGAACGCAAACAAATGCCAAGTCTGGTTGGACTGGCCACATCCAACTAAGTTAACGACATTTCTAACTTAAAAATGACACTCACGTACCAGAATAAAATCTAAGATTCCAGTGAAGATTGCTTAACTGTCAACTGAACTGAAATGTCAACTGAACATCAAGATAAAATTTCATAGATGAAATTCTACTACACTAATTCAAGATTAGAAGTGAGATTTCTATATGGATCATTCCATAATAGGAGGACATTAAGAGTCTTAGAAAATAAATCCTTCTCTGGTTTTATGCTACATATTCATCTCTGATATGTAATAAATAATCAAAGACTTCATTAGCTTACCTTAAATATTCACCATTTTAATACACGATTTATCAAGCATTTACAATAGTTGACATAATTGTAATAACAGGTTTGTATACCTGTACTGTTTCCTTTTTCTCAGGAGTAGTAGCTACGACTGCAGCCGTTGAACAACTCTCTGCTCACTGTTTAGTTAACTGCTAGTTCACTGCTGATCAAGAGGTAAATAGACGAGCAAAATAACATTTTAAGATGTAGTCCAAACTTAATTGATATTCTTAACAATGTTTTCAAGCATTAGGTTTTTTTGGATTTGGTCTCAGGACAAGTTTACTCAAACTGCATGGTTTAGTATTTTCTAGGAGCATTATTTAGAATTTGAAGGCTGGGACATAAATTGTTCTCCAATACTGGAATGAAACATATGACAACACAGGATTCTAGACAGCTAGCCAGCCGAACCACAGATATTTTCTAAATTGCACAAATGATTCCAAAAATGCACATATATAGCCCAGTCCCCTCGATATTTTTTACTGGCTGAAAGGCCTGTCAAGTTGCCACTCAGGTTGTTGTTGTTCTTCTTCATGTGGATGCTAGCTTTGAAATCCTACTTTAAACTTGATATCAATGGCATGTCGCATGGCCCAGTATCTATTGATCCAAGGAGCAAGATTTTTTTTTTCTATGTATCAGGGCTAATTATATTAGTGCTGCAACGATTAACTCGAGTAATTCGATTAGAAAAAAGATTCAAATTAAATTTTGCTGCTTCGAATATTCGTTTAATTAAAGTGACGTGGTAATGGTTTGTTTTGAAAGTGCTTGCACTTAGTTTGATTTGGGTGGATACACTGCCCTCAAGGCAACAGTGAATATGACACAACTCATTTCACATGGCTGAATCCAGGTGCTCCCTGTTAAAACCAACATAATCTACATTTTTGTACATTCGTAATTTAATTTATAGGTATCTTAAGCCGTTTTTTGTGAGAATGTGTTTGAATGATTTAAGAGCCTTGTAAAAAAACATTAGGATTTAAGGTAAGTTAGCCAGTTTTTATTTTCTTGTACTTAGATCCTCATTTATTTTTTATACCGTTTAAGGCTCAGCTCAGGTATTTTTTTTTCCCCCAAAATTTTTTTCAAAACATGTTCATTATCCGATTGCGCAATTATATGAACTAACTAGTTGATTGATTAATCGACTACTAAAATAATTAGAGATGTGTCGATCGGGTCCGATCACGTCATTTTCAAAGTATTGGAATCGGCAAAAAAATATCGGCCATGCCTTTTTTTAATATATGTATTTTTTAAATTAAATCGTTTTCTAATTGTATTTAACGTTACAGACATAATATGTTACACTCATCCAGAGTCTTTAGTTTAGGCTTAAGGTAGGGTTATCAAATATATCCCAATAATGGCGGTAATTAATTTTTTTAAAAATGTATCACGTTAAAATATTTAACGCAATTAATGCATGCGCTTCAGGACCCACTCACGCATTGTAGCGCTCAATCTGTAATGGTGACGTTTTACCTATATAGAGAGGTAAAAGGCAGCGTAAAATGAGTAGAGTGAATTTTGGCAGCCTTTGGAGCCTTTTTTTAATTGGCTAAAGCCTGACAATCCCTCTCCCTATGATTAGAAATATCATGGGAAGCAATGTGGGGAAGCAAGGTAGCAATTGATCTTTTTCTTAACACCTTAAGTTATTTCCCAACGCGGAGAAGATATATCAATTGGTAGCACTACGCAGTCATGGTTCCACTTCCCATCATGCACTTGGGCATGCCTACAGTATCATTTACCGAAAGCTCAACTACAGTAGATGGCAATATTTAGTCACAATATACAAAGTCACAAGTCTTTCTATCCAAGGATCCCTCTCACAGAAAGAATGTTAATAATGTAAATGCCATCTTCAGGATTTATTGTCATAATAAACAAATACAGTACTTATGTACTGTATGTTGAATGTATATATTCGTCTGAGTTTTATTCATTTTTTTCTTAATGCATTGCCAAAATGTATATGATTGGGATAAAATTATCGGGAATGATTGGAATTGAATCGGGAGCAAAAAAAGGCAATCGGATCGGGAAATATCGGGATCGGCAGATACTCAAACTAAAACGATCAAGATCGGATCGGGAGCAAAAAAACATGATTGGAACAACCCTAAAAATAATCGCTAGCTGCAGCCCTAGATTATAATGATTATTGTTACGAGCGAGCAAGTAGAGGGTTTTGGAATTTGCCAGTAGAAGGCAGTGCAGAATTATTGTTGCCTCTTGGTGAAGAGTTAGCCAGTAGAGGGCAACCTTCAGCCTGTAATAGCACGCAAGTGCTTGGTTTTTGAAAAGAGATGACAACCTAATAATTGTGGTACTCAAGGAAGTCACCCCTTTTTTATTATTAGAAAGCCATGTTGCCATACAGATCGAATTCAAAGTTTGTACTAGGCTTTAAACATGGTTACTTTGATGGTAAAATTGGAACATTGACTTGAATGTATATTGGTCTGTTGTGAAGCCAGCCTCCAGTGGCATTCCGTTACAATAAGGGTTTCACCATTCCAGTCTCTTGATTCATATGGATTTGATTCTAATGGGCTAATTGTCGAAATTGACTAGAGTAGTTTTTATTTTATTTTTAGTCAGGCTTCCGCACAGCCACCTCCGTCCCTATCATGACAAGAGTGAAAGCACCTTTGCCCCTTTTGAGGAAGTTTGACCAGTTAGCTGCAGGCTCAGTGGAAGCTGAGTTAAGGCAGACTTTGTTCTCTATAAATCGAATGTACTTTTTAGTCTGAATAGATCACGGGGCGGCGTTCTGCTGCTCATGGCTTTTCTTCACGTACCTATGAGATACACTCTAGGAGAAAAAAGCCCCGCGGGTCAACGGGAAACCAGCACTGAGCAACAGAGTCAAATCGGAGGGAGTGAATCGGCCGCAAAGGTTTGATTACAGTTTGATTGGATTCCATGTGAGTGTTGCTGTGTTCTGTGCAGCTGTTTGGCAGACTCAACATCTGCTGTTATTCTTCCTGGTGAACGGATTGCCCAGCTGTTAATATATTGTCTTTGTTGTTTGTGTTGTTTTCTTTCAGTTTATTTTTTTTTAGGGAAGTCTTGCCTGTGCACACATAAATCTCCACTTTTTCCTGTTTGTGTGTGTTGTGTCAGCGGAATTGGCTACAGGAACTTCCAAACTCTAACATACAAAAAAAAATTGAAAATAATTACCCAGGCAAAAACCTTAAAGACAGAGGTTCCTTTTTCACCATGGACTTTTTTCATGTAAAGACATACTTTGACGTACCTTAGCAATGAACTTATTTAAAGACTTAAAAAAGTATTTATTTGCACAGTCTTGTTTTATTTGTTTTAATGTGTTTATTTAATCAGTTTTCTATTTCAGTAGCTGTTAGCTAAGTTAACATGTGCGTTAGATTTATCAGTGTCACGGTAAATTGTGCACTGACAAAGGTTTTTTCAAAATTCCGTGATTGTAACCCGTGATGAAAATGTGTTAGTTTTTTAACTCCTTAAATTATTTTCTAATTTAATAAAAGCTATTAATGTATCAAAGTCCCACCCCTAACATTTGCACACATGTGATGATTGCTAAATAAACAAGAGTGAATTACAGTGGCTGATATTGATGGTGATAGACGTCCGATCTATTTAAACTGGTAGGGCTGACAGCTGTTAAAACTGGTAGGACTGACAGTCTGTGACCGTGTCCATGTGCCAATGGTGGCGATAGATGTCCAGTCCATTTTGAAATGGGAGGGCTGGTAGCGAATTATCACTGCCATCCGTCCGAGTAAAAATGAATTGGACAACTATCACTGTAAATGGCAGCCAATAAATTAAACGTCAAAAAAGTATAACTGAAACAATTCTTACCCTTTAAACCCATCAAGAATGGGGAAGGAATAGGTTTTCTGGTACGCTTCTGATTTTTTTGTGTGAATAAGAAATTGAAGAAAGGAACTAGTCAGTTTCAAATTTTAGTTTCCCTTTATTTTATTTTTATTTTCACATTTTTTGCCATTGCCGATGCCCTTCTGGTGATTGCTGTTGAGCTAAAATCCTATGAGATGTAACATCCATGACACCATGCATTGTAAAAGATAAATCTTTTTTGTTTTGTATGTACATTTCCTTTGAACATTTTGGTTGTACTTCAGTTGTCAACCACTTTGACTTTGGACTACAGAGGTTCTACTGTACTTGCTACTTCGAGTGAGGCCAGACAGATGCCCCAGTTCATCCCCTCTGCCAGTAGTCCAGTAATGACCTTATAATGGGCATTGTGATTAAATTGTGCCTAACTGGATTGCTCTGTGCCTGGATTAAGTCCGTTTTTAATCAACCGACAATTATGCACAGCACGGTCGATTTAGGCGGGCATTATCTCTCTCCTCTGTCAGCAGCTCTCCTGTCTTGGTTGCCTTGGTTCGTGGAAGCGTGAATACACTGATCCCAGACAGACTGGTCTGTTATGTTGACTAATCCAAGCAAAACAAACGGAAGTATCCCGTGCACAATTGCATTGATGTGCCGCACACAGCCAGCAGCAGTTAACGTTTAGGGGTTCCCAAGTCCGGCCCTCGAGAGCCCTTATCCAGCTTGTTTTCCATGTCTCCTTCCTTTAACAGCATCAAATAATGAGCTAATCAGCAAGCTCTACTAGCAACACTGACATCTGACATAAATGGCGTATGGATAAACCATTTAGTAACACTTAACATGACCTAAACCAGGGGTGCCAAAGACCGGTCCTCAAGAGCCCCTATCCAGCTTGTTTTCAATGTCTTCCTCTTCTAACAGACCTGAATCAAATGATCAGCCAGCTCTGCAGGAGCCTACTAGCGATCCTGATTATTTGATTCAGGTGTGTTGGAAGAGGAAGACATGGAAAACAAGCTGTATAGGGGCTCTCAAGGACCGGACTTGGGCACCCCTGGTTTACACTGACTGATGTTGGGCTGCTGCTGAGGTGTGTAAACACCCCAGTAATGGCGGCAACCACTAATGGCCACCACTACTCGGTTTAGTCAATAGGCAAGGTTATAAATAATAGTGCTTTTATAAGGCCCGGTAAAGTGCATTGCTGGAAGATTCTCCAAAATTCTTGGTTTGTCTGCCATGATGTGTATTGACGAAGCTTACATGGCTATGACACGTGTACATTTTTCTTATCTGTTAATTTTACTCTGAAGTGGAAAAACAATATGATAGGCTCTATCAATAAAATGCTGAACTTTTTTCACTCTTTTTTTCTCCCAATCACAGGAGGCAGAGACGGGATTTGTACCAAGTGTCCAAGATTTCGACAGAAAACTTGCAGAAGCTGACGCCTATCTACAGATTCTGATTGACCAGTTAAAGGTAACCGCAGATGCAATCTGTACATAGAGTGATTACCTCTTGTCTATATGA
This sequence comes from Corythoichthys intestinalis, assembly GCF_030265065.1. NCBI lineage: Eukaryota > Metazoa > Chordata > Actinopteri > Syngnathiformes > Syngnathidae > Corythoichthys > Corythoichthys intestinalis. Next base: position 36,869,141 of record NC_080401.1, read on the forward strand.
CACTTGACTTTTCATATGAGTAGTTGGCACAGTGAAGACTTTTGTAGGCTAAAAAGTAGTCTAAATGAGAACTACGCATATTTTACATGAATGCAAGCTTTTACTAGTAACTTAAGGCAACAGCAACTTTCTCCATGGGCTTGAAAACCCTCGGGCAAGATGCGAAAACAATTTTGTAGCACACCCTGTTAAACTTCTGGCCTTCAAAATAATAGCACACCAACACACAACTACTTTCTCTGGCCTTCACAGAAAGTGTGATGCTGATATTGCGATTGAAAGTGTGTATTTTGAAAAAACGTTTTTTTTTTTGTCAGCTGTCAGGATCCGAGAACTATAGTTTAACCTTCAAAGGTCAATTCAGCTGTCAGTTTTTCCCTATGAGAAATAAGAAAATTGGGCAGGTACAAGTATTATTCTAAGTCAACAATTGATCATTAAATTGTCATAAATGATAAATTCATTAGATTTAGGGCATTCAAGCTATTTTTAACGTTAAGCCACACACATGTATAACAAACTTTGAATAAACTTTTGACGATGCACATAGGGAGATACTTATTGTCTTTGAATGTGGAATGTATGTTACATAACATCAGAATATTTTACATCGAAGACCACCTGTATGAGAAAAAGTTGTGCTATGATGCACACTGAGGCCTCACACAAAATCGTTATTTTATTCAAAACAGTGGCTCAAACTGCACAGTTCTGCTCGACAATCTTGATCAAGATATGGTTGTTTGCGTTTTACAGGTTTCAAAGTCTGAAATAAAATGACTATTTATTGCTGTTGCTGTTAGCACAACATTCGTGACCAACTTATCCTTCACAGTATGTTGCAGTGGCACAAAATGCAGCTGGTTGATTCAGCCTTTTCTCATTGTGATTTCTGTCATTCACAGCTTTTTGATGAGAAGATCAAGGACTGTAAAGAGGATGAATCACGCAAGGTGAGTACGATCACCACAAGCTTGTGTCCCAGCTGTCAGTTCTAGCCGCCATCAGAGAGCCTTGGAGAAAACTGCTAAAATATGAGATTTTTTTTTTTTTCAATATAAAATGAAAAAATATTTAAATTAGGCCTGACTGATATTGGAATGTTTACACGTCAAGATGACAAAATTCAACAAGACTGAATATATATATATATTTTTTTAATCCAACACCTGACAGATAACAACATATGAAAAACCAAATGTGTTAGTAATTAAAAAATTTTTTTTTTTTAAACTACCATGATTTTGGGACTATTAGGCGCGTCTGACTATATGCAGCCACCCACCAAATTTGACACGAAAACATTTGTTAATAGAAAATCCGCGCTGGACTGTAAGCCGCAGCTGTCCTCGCTGTACTATGGGATTTTTACACCAAAAGATATCAACCGGTAACACTTTATTTGTCAGCAGCATCATAAGATGTCATAGGACAAAATGAACCACCATGAAGCTTCGAACCAACTGGCTTCAAAGCTTCATTGCTTCAAGAAGCTTCATTTGGCCATCGCTGCTCCCTTGGAGGGGACAGTCAACCTCTGCTGCCATCTGCTGTAAACACTGTTGAAACACAGATGAAAATAACAATCAAAATTTATGTTCTATGTAGGGCTGTCAAACGATTAAAAAATTTTTAATCGAGTTAATTACAGCTTAAAAAGTAATTAATCGTAATTAATCACAATTCTAACCATCTATAAAATATGCCATATTCTTTGTAAATTCTTGTTGGAATGGAAAGATAAGACACAAGACGGATATATACATTCAACATACGGTACATAGGTACTGTATTTGTGTATTGTAACAATAAATCAACAAGATGGCATTAACATTATTAATATTCTGTTAAAGCGATCCATGGATAGAAAGACTTGTAGTTCTTAAAAGATAAATGTTGCTACAAGTTATAGAAATGTTATATTAAAACCCCTCTTAATGTTTTCGTTTTAATAAAATTTGGAAAATTTTCAATCAAAAAATAAACTAGTTGCCCGCCATTGTTGATGTCAATAATTATTCAATGCTCATGGGTGCTGAAACCCATAAATTCAGTTGCACCAAAGCCCTAGCAGAGGGAGACAAAACTCCAAAAAACACAAGTAACAAGTGGACATTACACTGTGCTTTCATCTGTTTGAGTGGGGCATGTGCGTAAATTGCGTCAAATATTTTAACCTGATTAATTAAAGAAATTAATTACCGCCCGTCAGCGCGCTAATTTTGACAGCCCTAGGTCTATGCTAATGGTTTCTTCAGTTACTGTTCCAATTGCTTCATTAATTACTAGTTATTGTATTTGGTAACAATTTAGACTCTCATAAGACCATTTTAATTATGACATGATGCTGTAAACACTGTTGTTGTCCAACATGCCTCCTAGCTCGGGGTGCACGATATCCACTTTTTGAAACCGATACTGAAATCGATAACTTCCTGCTCCTCAAGACCGATACCGATACGATAACCGATAATATATGTATAATTTTTCAATGTATATTCACCTGAATTTTTGAACACCTGTAGATCAAAAATACTAGTGGTTGATTCAGCATAGATTTGCCTTTGACCGAACCAGAATTTCCATGATGACACGAACATTATTATCATGAACAAAACAAAGACAAGAACAGTTTTGACTTCAAATAAAGTGCCCATATTAATTTTTTCACTTTAATTTGAGTCAGTCACAATCAGTCAATATTATAGATTAAAGATACACGATAATATCGGTCGCCGATAATTATCGGCCGATAATGGCAATTATGACGTCACACAGATAATCCAGATAATAAAAAAATTCAACCGATAATGCAATCCGATAATTATATACTTGATTTAGCCTCCAAATGTGCACAACCGAAGAATTCAGCACGCCGCCTCCTCAACCCCTCCCCTCTCTGAAAGCCCGAGGGAGGAGGGGTTAAGGAGGCGGAGTTACACGACAAGAAATAGTTGAATATTATGGCGGCTGTTACTAGCAAAAACGACGCTCTCGCCATCTGCGAAACGTACCGCAGAAGTTCCACGAGGCCGAAAGAAAGCGTCCTCATTCAAAACCACTAACCCAGCATTCATTTAAAACTGCATCACAAAGATTTTTGGAACGAATACGAGGCTGCTGCTAGCGGGAATGCTAAAGCTATTGTAAACACAAGCTAAACTACGGGGCTTGTGACAATACAGAGTCGAGTTGTTTGGGAAAGCAGCCCAAGGTGGGTGGTAAACTCGCATCTAAGGCTAAACACCGGCACGACAGGAGACCGATAGTCTGCAAGTAGCCGTCCTCCGATGGAGCCCGCCGCTCTGGCCGGTCCGGCAGGCCGCCGCCGCCTCGCCGTTGGCGGGGCGGGCAGAGCCCGGTTCCCCGGCTTCAGGACCTCCGGCGAACACCCCGGTTTCTGGAGCGTTCCCCCACGGCGTGCGAGCAGAGCCAGGCCCCGATTACGCCGCGGCAAACAGGCCGGTGCGGGCGGATTATCCAGTACGAATGTAGCCGCCGAGACAAGACACGATTTTTTTTTTTTTTTTACCGAAATGACCAGAGAGCCAAAGCCCTACGACCACCATTCTTCATGAAAAACATGCCAATCACATTTTCACCACGGATATTTGGAAAAGTGATGTCCAGTATGTAAGCTTATCATGACGGCACAGTGGTTAGATGATAATTTAAACATGGAGAAAACGAAGTCAGCCAGTCAATAATGCTTTCAGAATGTAAAATGACGAACGGTCAGATGACTTTGTAACGCTGCCTTTATTTTCGGCTTAACAAAACTCAGGCACAAAACAACACACACGGAGTTGCGAGCTCCAACTCCATCCAAATAGTACTGCCGTGTATCAGTTTAGCTGCTGTAAAGCACATGTCGTGAGTGCCGCAAATGTAAACAAAGCGCTGCAGAATGGGTACATGACATCTCGCTCTTCGAGTTAATCATTTTCACAGTGCGCAATAAAGCATATAACATTAGCAATCACTTTTCAAATTAATTTAACTTATTTGTCTGCTCAATTACAGTCACAGTAGATAATCAAAACTTATTGGCACTTATTAACACTTATCAATTTAAATATGCGCATTCCTGTTGTAATGAAATAACAATAACATTCTGTAGCCACAAATATTATTCAAAATCTTTTCTTCTTCCAAGTTTTTTTAGGATTAAGTATAATAATGTATTGCTTAAAATAAGGCTGTTAAGATTATTTTCAGCTAGCTATTTTTCTTCCAAGAAATCTGAGAGAAATACACTTGAAGCGCTGGCAGATAATTTCACTTATTTCCAATAGATTTACACTTAAAACTGACTAGTTTTAAGGAGGTGTGTTTTGCAGTGTATTAATGTTATATATGTTAGGAATGGCTTACTTTTAAAGGGATTTTTGTGCAATTTAGGTATTTACTCTGTAAGTAATTGTTGCCAAAAGTTTACCATTACACAATGTCAGACAATCTGTCATTATTTATATGTTGGAATCGAATACTTGTTCATATTTTATGTTGAAAAAAAGAGCAATAAATTATATTTTTGCACAGTAATATTTTCTTTTGTGTATACTTTAAAGTTTTACATAAATCTTTTAATAGAATTATCGGCTTGACATGATCAGTTATCGGTTGGAATGAGGAAGAAATTATCGGTTATCGTTATCGGTTGAAAAATGTATTATCGTGCATCACTATTATTGATGTGTTCACCTGAACAATGAGCACTGATCTAAAACAAACATAAACCAAACAGTTATTGTGCTTTTTCAGCAAATAAAACATTTGGTGACAAATGTGATAAAAAAGGAGAGGAGACTTTTGTCGTCTTGGTCCATGAAATAACTTTCTTAATCTGGCAATTATAGAACAGCAAGCCTATCAATGACCAAAAGGCCTCTCAAGAACTTGTAAACATAACACTGTAAAATGCAAATATTTGCTAATTGCCATAGTAAGGTTTATAACTCAGTGAAGGAAAAATACGGTCTCTATAACAGTAACAAAACTTTGCATACTGGCAAAACAGGAGTGGAAACAAACACACACATCCCAATCCGACACCGTGCCAAAAATATTATCAATAGGCCCGATAACGTATTGTTATCGGATTTATTGGGATGACGTCATAATTCCTATTAGCGGACCGACAATTAGCGGACCGATAATTATCGTGCACCTCTACTCCTAGCATGCATTGCAGCGCTACGGATGAAAATAACAATCGAAATTCATGTTGTATGCTAATTATTTCATCAGTTACTGTTCCAATTGTTTCATCAATTGCTAGTTATGGTATTTGGTAACACTTTATTTGACAGTGGCGCTATGAAACTGTCATAAGTTTATCTTAATTATGAAATGACACTACCATGAGCTTGAATGCTTATGACAGATGTCATTTTATGTCATCCGGCAAATTATTTCACTTTTGAATGGATGTGAAAGTTCCGAGCTGGCCATAAATGGTGTTAGTGACATAATTTGCTGGATGACACTTAATTACATCAGTCATAGGCATTCATTAATGCCCATGACTGTGTCATGTCATAATTATGATGGTCTTATGACACCGCTGTCAAATAAAGTGTTGCATATTATCCCAAATAAATCAACAAATAAGCCGCACTGGACTATAAGACTCAGGATTCAAAATGAAAAAGTAGCTGCTTGTAGTCCGAAAATTACGGTAATATTACCACACACAAAAAAAATACAACTAATTAGCGATTGAAAAATTCTCTCTAACTATACAAAAATGCAGAACTATTGTAAACCTTGGAACTTTACACGCTGCCAACTCTGATACAATATAACCCTAAAATGATTACTTTTCTCAAATAAAGTTTTATCATTTGGAATGCTAGCTATGTGGGAGTTGAATTGACTGTATCAGTCAGCATAACAAATCGACGTCAACATCCTTCTCGTTATTTTTTTTTTTTAAATATACCCGTCATGCTAATATTTACAGCATTCTACTCCTTTTCTTTCAGAAAATTGAAAATTTGAAGGAGACTACTTGTGTAAGTCCAAACTTAACACACTTTACTTCCTGCGTTTCAGTTCCTGCTTACATGTTTCCCTTCTGCACTTGCTTTTTTAGAGTATGGTAGAATCCATCAAGCACTGTATTGTTCTGCTGCAAATTGCCAAGGTAAGTGTTGTATCTTTGCTCGCTTGTTTTGATGGTGCTTCTTTGGTGTCGCAGTTCCCTGTAATTAACACGTGACCACATTCTGTTTGTAATTCTGGGGTAGTTCCCAACTTAGGTTGCTGCTTGGGTCAGTGAGGATGTAGTCGAGTAATCACTTCATCACATGTCCAGTTCTGGTGGTGAATGATTGTGATTCAGTGCCATTAACAGTGCTGGATGTCCAATCCTTAGTCAAAATGGACATCTACCACCATTAGTGGCAGCTAATAAGTTTAAAAAAAAAAAAAAAAAACAGGTGTACTAATAGAATGAATCATTGTACTCCATACTTTCGAAAGCTGTCAATTTTCTAATGTGATGAAAGGATTACTCCATGTGGCAAGTTTCTTATTATGAAATCATGACAATTCCACCAATAGTCTAACATTGTCTTCTTAAAATTTGAAGGACCAAAGTAACGAACAGCAACACGCAAACGGACTTATAGTAAGTTTTGACATTCTCTGTCCATGAAAGGATTGAAATCAAACCAACTGCTAACTTTCTTTTTCCTTTTAATTCAACCCACTGTAGGAAAGTGGATAAAATGGAATCTCTTAGTGCATGCAAACATTTTGGTGGTTTAAGTTTCTACTTCAATTTCTTTCCTCACATCTGCCACTATTTCCTCTTAATAACTTCCTAATTTAATCCGTGATTTAGTCTTTATTACTACTGGTTGGGAACTATTCTTTATCATGTGTTTGTGTATGGTGAATACCCCCAAAAAGTGTGTTCTTGCATGCATAGTATGAAGCGTACAGTATGGGAATGATGCACTTCACTGGAGTCAACAAATGCACCATTGATTTATCCTGTACCCACTGCCTGCTTATTGACCCACCGGCACTAATAGCTAGAGAGCCAACTTAGAGGCCCTTTAGAACCTATGCAGGTGTTATCCACGCGTTAGTGTATGTTGTAATAGAGCCTGTCGCAATATGCAATAATTACATTTATCGCACGATAAATGAAAATGAAGGCGGTAAATTTTCCGCTGCGATTTATCGCCTCCCGTGCAGTCACAAAGTGATTTATGATGCAGCAGATCATCATTATACGGACAACATTAAAAAGGAACCTGTATGGTGTCCTATTATATGCGTTTTTCTGGCAATGATATCAAACACACGACGTGCTGACAACTTTTTTTTTTTTTTATTAGCACATGGCGCTAACAACACTTCCTCAACCTGTGGCTCTCGGCAGGCTGTGCTGCGTCACTTGAACAAAAAAACATCGCCGTTGCGTGTGCTTAAGGGTGCCTCGGAAAATATCCAATAAGAGTATTACACACGGAACGGGATAGCAGCAGCTATGAGGGGAAAAGTTTTCATTTGCCTAAATGCTTAAGTTCTTAAGTGCAATACATTTTTTTTCTTGAAAAGGACATTTGTTCTGTGTTTTTGTGCGACATTAATATTGTTGTCTTTTACTTAAGAGGCATGGTCTATTGTTTTTGTGTTTTCTTAAAAGGTATTTTTGAATTTAAGAGTAAACATCGCGTTTCAATGGGTTAATTGATCTATTAATATATACTGTATTCTCCTTGTGCTATTGTAAATTGATTTAAAAATTTAAAAAATTGGGGTGGGCGCAATAATCATATATGCATATGTATCATTGATATCACTCTATCAATGAAGTAAAACTGATGTTTAAAATGTCGACTCTTCCTGGAAAACTAGCAAGAAGGTTTTTAGCTAGCATTCACTGCCCCTAACAACATAGACAAAATTTACATGTAGATAATGTTTGCTTTCATATCAATATAACAAGTTTTTACCCATTTGGAATTCTCTGTTTACATACGTGAACGTACATGGTTGTAAATCAATTGGCATACTCCCATTTGTACAACGTCATGGCACAAATCGCATCATTTCCACATTCCGGCAAACCCTGCGAACTTGTAACTTTTAGCTGAATCTCTATAGTAGCTATTTTTTCGCTACTTTTACTGTCCATAAGACTTAATTTTCAAGTCTATTACCACACTAATGACATCATAAGTTTCCTCCTCACCCAAATGTGTTTTGCATTGCATTTCACTAACTATAACACACCAACTACTAAGCCTGTCACGGTACCGATTTCTCTTTAGAACGATTTTCCTATTTTTGGGGGACAACGAAGCACTCCTGATTATAAGCAGCGCCCACCAAATTTACAAATATTTGTTTATATATTAGACGCCCTGGACCAGAGGTTGCGCTAGACTTTTTCGTTGTCTGTCATTTTGACTGACAGTGTCATAAAAATCCGGTCATAATCTATTCTTACCCATCACTTAATTTTTAAAATGATAATAATGACATATTCAATAGTATTTAGTTTTCATTCATTTTTAATTAATAATCTGTCCGAACAAGCTTAACAAGAGGCAAACAGCCAGCGGAGTGCACCAATCAGCGACGGGCAGACGTGCCGTTAGCAAAGCGACGAGGGCAGGACGAGGGACTTGCGCGCGGAAGTAAACATACGAGGAGAACGGAGTTTATTCAACATGGCTAGCGCGAGACAGACTGTTGTCAATGTCTCGTGTCGATGTGTTTTAGCTCATTTAAAACTGAATTTACCGCGGATTGGAACATATTGTCGGCTCTCCCGCCATCCGTGTTGTTGTAAAGACGACTTTCGGCGCGCAAGAGTGACGTTGCTCGTGAAGAACACGTCACGCAAATAAACAAATCTGATTTGTCGATGGATTTTGTACCTACTCGAGAGGCTGTGTCCCAGACTTTTCTCTCAGTGTTTGAAAAATACAGGGAGAACAGTCTGGCCGTGCCAGGCAAACACTCAGTTGCCTTGACATTTTTCCGAGTAAGGTCAACGACGTCATGCATCAAGAGAGACAATAGCTAATTAATATGCTCACTCGCCACCCTGTGGTCTGGGGTGTGAATTGCAACCTGTCAAAATGACGGATGGACTTCAGTTTTTTCCGTCACCGTTTTAAAAAATCGGTCAATGACGGAAAATATTCGGTTAACGCGACCCCTGCCCTGGACTAAAAGCAACAGGTGTCCATATTGTATGAAGGAATTTTTACACTTAAAAAAAAAAAAAAAAAAGCATCTCAATGGCCAGTAAAAGTCAAATTAGCCACAGGTTTCTAAGTGGATGAAAAAGTAGTGGCTGGTAGTTTCTGAGGAAATTACTGTAATTTATGGACTGTCGTGGTAATTTCATTTCATAATACTGTTTGTATAACATTACAACATATACGTCTTATTTTTTACCTGTCCTGTTCAGCTGCTTCGACACGAAAAATAGTCATCTGAGTGCCCTTATAGTCTGAACTAGGCATGTGCCGGTATGACCGATAGCCTTAAGCCAAAGTATCAGTTTCACGGTATTGCATTAACAGCTCTGACATGTGTTACCTTGAGATATCTGGGTTTAAAAAAATTTTTTTTTAAATAAATAAATAAAAAAAAACTGTTGAACAGGATTTTTATTTTTCAAAACATATTAGCAAATTGGAATATAAGTATAATGTAAGGTTAAAATATTTAAAAATACATAAATAAATAAATAACAAAAAAAATAACTAAAAATATTCTATATCAAATTCAAATAAATGCAGTCCTAAACCCACAGCTCAACATTATTACCATCTGAACTCGTATCATGTTCACACACTCTTTCTCAGCACGGATATTTGCCACAGAGAAAAAAAACACATTTTACCACAGCTAGACACACTAAAGACGCTGGAGTTAAATCTCGTAGCTGGTGGGAAATGTTCATGACAGTGTTTGTTCTGACAAGTTTCAATTATACGCTAGTTTAGGAAATTTACAACGCGCACTCGCCATGAGTCGATGTCAGCCGGCAGGGTCAGACAGAATGACGTGGCCGATGGTAATCCGTGGTGTCAAATTGTCAATGAGTATGTTTGAGGTAATCGTGGTCATTCAGTCCAAAGTCATGTCGTGAGGTCAAATAACGAAACAAAAATGCGATCTTGGCGTCTTCAAACTTTCAAACAAAACAAAATAATATGCGCGCAACTCTGCGGTTATATCCTACACATACACGGTGCATGCATATGCGTGCGGTTGTTTGCGGTTGAAAACTACATCCGCCAGCGTTGCACACCTGTGCTGAGTAAGTCATTCATTTATACACGCATAGTGGTGACGTCATCGCCCATCTTGGCGGCACTGCCACATTACGTCACTCAACATAAAAACTGCTCCAACACACCGGCGCCTATTATTATGGGCAAAGCGAAAATAATAATACCCAAAAAGTTGGAGCATTCAAAGAAGAACAACAAATAAACAAAATGATCCATTGCACTTTCATGAGTGTGTTAAACAGGTCTTCACTGGCTGGCTGGAATCAGCAAACAGATTTTGCTTGTTGGTCGGGCAAACAGTGTTTACTAGAGGTGGGAATCTTGGGGCACCTAACGATTCGATTACGATTAGGTTTCAGAGGCGAAGGAGAAAGTAGCGAACAGGAAGGGGTTATGGGGGACTCTCAATATATACCTCAATCAGCACTGAAACACTTGACAGCCATGAAAAATGATCAACGATTTGATGAGCCATTTCTACTTGCATATTGAATAGTATCTGCATCGGCAACAATAAATCAACGATAATACAATTTTGTGAAAAAATACTGTTGGCCATTTTATATTTCGGATTATGTAATTATCGTGACATGCCTAGCAATAACTACTTCCTGTACTTGAAAAACCAAGACCTTTTGAGAATGGATCATGCACAGAAGATTCTTTCAAAGTGGGTTAGTAGGTTTACTAAGCTCGATACAGTGGTATCTCGACATACGATCGCTTCGCGCATGATTTTTTCAACATCCGACGTAAAATTTGACTCACCATTCGTTTCTACATCCCACGATATGCTCGAAATACGATTTATGACAGTGTCGCAATTTCATTGTTTTCCCGCAAGACGCACATATGGCGGATTTTCTCGTGAGAGAAATCAACATGGGTTCCAATGTTGAATGTTAAAGAAGGTGGTGAAAAAAGAAAAAAGGTGAGGCTTACCTATGGAAATTATGAGCGTGGGGTGCGCATCCGTGAACTGCTTGACAATACTCCTCCGACTTCAGTTTGCCAGTCTTTATAAGTAAAGGTGACACCATCGCAAAAGAGATCGCCAGCTTCGTCAGGTTTTTAATTATTTATTTCAGAACTTGTGCAAAAAAAAAACACGCCAACAGCCCACAACAATAGGACGTTAAAAGTGAAAGGAAAACTATCTCAACTGCACTCTCTCACTCTGCCGTCAGCCCCGCGGTGCGTTTAGGTACACCACACAAAATACGACTGCCACATTAGAACCAGATTTGTTACATTATTACAGGTATTATTATTATTATTATTACTATTATTATATTATTATTCTGATTTTTATACATAAACGTATTTGTATTGCTCTTTGTAATTGCTATTTGCAATAGTAACAGCTAGAGGCGTGCGAAATTTCAGATTCTTAGATTATTCGCGATTCGGCCGTGGAAGATTCGAGAACGATTCACAAACATCCAAATTCCGATTATTGAATTATACCAGGTAAAACGGACGTAAAACACAGTCAGCGCGGTCTTTGGGACGCAATGAGGAACGGACCGAGAGTAAATATCATGTTCAACTCATGCCGCTAAATAAAAAAAACTATCGTACCTGACTGCGGCCGACAGCCGCTACTAACAACGCCTAGTTGCTAGTTGCTACAAACATACGGCTACAGTAGATATCATATATATGTAGAACTAGATGCAAAATGACAGATGACGCGGGTGTTAGAACATGTATTATTGAACCGAGATGCGAAATGACACTTTCCGGCGTTTGTAAACAGCCGCCATCTTAAAGCAGTACTAAAGCAGTGACTTCTGTTGAAGGTCTGTTGTAGCGAACCTAATTAACTTTTTATCTAAAATACTCCTAAATCGGCAGAATCTTGTCTTGAATCTATCTTTAAATGATGAAATAGTTTTAGAACTTTGACAAAAGTAGACAGAAGGGAAATTATGGAATAACGGGAGCAATTTTAACAACTGTAACAGTTGATTCACAACATTAAATTAATTGAATGTAGTTTAAAGCTGCTGATACAGAATGGGGACTGGAGTATTTTATTTACTGTTATTTTTGTATATTTGTTTACTGTTATATGCTAACTTGATACTGAAATAGTAGTTTGTTTTAGCCTGAGAGGATTTTTGAACAATTTTGGAACTAATGTACAAGACATTTACCAAAAAAAAAAAAAAAGGACCGAATTTTACAACCGAATCGGAGCCTCTGAATCGTAATCGAATCATTAAGTGCCCAAAGATTCCCAGCTCTAGTAACAGTAGTGTAGGTTTTTCGGGCTATGGAACAAATTAATGGAATTATAATGTATTCTTATGGGAAATCCTGCTTGACATAGACCACTTCGACTTACATACAAGGTCGTGGAACGAATTAACTTCCTATGGAGAGGTACCACTGCATTCGCTTTTTTGGGTTTCTAACTCACTGACTGCCATTGATGATGATAAACAAACCACGGTTGCTTTAATAAATAGCTGTTGTTACGTTGACCACACAGTAACTGTATTGCCACTTACAAGACTGAAAATTAGGAATTAGATCAACAACCTTCCTACTGTTCTGACAGCTTTGTTATTTCATGTATTAACTCATTGGCTTCCATTGATGGCGATAAAACATTTAATCCATTTTGACTGGGAAGGGCAGACACGATCAAATGATTACTCAAACGTGATCATTCGATGGTACCCATGCCAGTTTTAATATCTATCACTCTCAATGGCGGTGAATCAGTTAAAAATTGGAACTGGAGCATATTCGAATTTTGAGCGTGTTGACATGGCCTTCAAAAAAAAAAAAAAAATTATGAAAGGGTTATCATCTGCACATAAAATTGGCCCTCATCATGGACATTAAAATCAGTGAGTGTACTTCGTGTATTGCATTAAAATATGTGCATATACTGGCGCTGGAATCTCAGAGGGGCTGACAGTCCACAGGCCTGCATTGCTCTTACAGCTGCATTAATCTCCAAGACATTACGTACAGCACACTATTAATGATAAATCGCACAGTGTGTTCTCTCTATAAATCTACATGAGCATGTTTCAGTTTTCCATAAGCTTGTGCTAAATATACTTTTAAGGCTTTAAATGTCTGTGACATCTGCCTGCACGCTTCTAATGTGTTTATATTGCTTTTTTTCCACCATATGTTTAAATTACTGGCAATGTTAGAAGAATGTTTTATGATTCTGTCCACTGGATATGTTTGGATGTTTTTGTCATATTTATATACGGGCTAATATTTGTTGAGGTATTCTGCATTAATATTACATTCCAGTGCCTGCTCTCTCTGGCCAGCTATTCTGTTCATGTCTACTAAGTCCTGCTTGGTGGTGCCACCATAACAGGCTATTGTGTCAGGCTAACAGGCTATTATTAGTTGTCACGGCCTCACTTTTATAGAGGCATTACACAACAGGAAGGTGATGGCGCAGACAAAATCGTTATGACCTCGCCATCACAGTTTTTATTGACTCTTCAGTCATAGCTTTCTATATAAAATGTTTTTTTTCTATGAGAGAGAGCAACAGATTTGTTCCCAAGCCAATGTTTGTTGTATTAGTTTGAATATACAACGTGCAGCACAAGAGCCAATGTCCCAACTGGTTTTCGCCACAGTTACATCAACGTGCAACCGATTTGAAACGTGCGTCAATTAACTTTTAAAAACCAGTGATTGTTCAGAGTTCAAAAGGCGCTGTCGATTATTGTGTATAGGTACTGCTGCTGCTACTGCTGGCTGCATATTGATCAGATTCATGAAATCTGTTCATGTCTGTCATTCCGGGAAGTAGAGCGAAAGAAAATTGATCCGCCCCTCGCGGGGCATGTGCATATTTCATTTCACGCTTTTTGTTGCTACTTGGGTCCACTGTTAGGTTGACCTCTAAGTCAATAGTTCAAAAGTTAGAGGCCACTCAAGGGTGAAGATATTGTTTCAGTGTAGTTTGCATGCATGCATGGTTATAGAAATTACTATCGATGAGGCATTTGGACAGCAGAATGCGTGGCGTATCGATCAGCTTTAGTAGCTGCATGTTCATGAACATTTTAAATGAGTAACAGTGGTACTATTAGTGATTGCTGCTGATGTCAGGCAAATGTCCATACTTGATGACATTGATGGCCAATCTATCTGTTTGCCCTTAGAGCACCATCAACCCCGTGGATGGGATCTACCAGCCGCCACTGGACACTCCTTTAGTCAACACCACAATGCCAACACAGACCACTCTTCCCACAGGTAGCTGCTTGCCATCTTTGTGCACCCACTTTCTTAGTATGATGATTCAGGAGCTAGAAGATTTCGTACCGTTTCTCAGATTTGGCCTTGAAAGATTAAATGTTTTTGTTCCAGTTTGTGTTTTCGCACATCCCTAAATTAGACCACATGAAATATTTGAACAGAATCTCATTAATCTGTTCATTTTCTGTGATTTGCGTTTCACGAGTGTTTGAATTCATTTCAATAGTCGATAAAGTTAAATTAGTTGATTATCAATTGGCGCAAGATGGTCACATGAGAGCATAACAAGCCTTGTGTGCAAGTAGCAGGGCTTTTTAAAAACAAATAATCTGCCCTTTCCGTCAAAAAAAATCTACGTACACACCAATTCTTTTCTACGAAAAATATGTTCACTAGTTATTGCAGCTGATCGGAAATAGCGTGTCATTGTTTCACGTCTTTTTTTTTTTTTTTTCCAAATCTTCAACACTCAGTTGAACACAGCGAAGCATTGATGAATCTAAGAAGGCTAATATGGCATGTTTTGCACCCCCCCCCAACGCTGCCACCGCTGTAAAGTGTCATTTGTCTGTAAAATTGTTATTACAAGTACACCTCTGCAGAACATTGTGCCCTTTTTATATTAAAGAAAAAAAACTAATGTGTCATCTTGCAATAAAGAATAACTTTATTTAAAATTGTTTTGTTTGTAACAGAAAAGACTTAAAGTGTATCAATTAGCCTGAAAAAATAAAAAAAAAAATTTTTTTTTTTAAAGTCTCATCCAAACTGTAAAATACACTCAAGGTATTTTTTTGACCATTTCATACAGAAAAATAAAATTTAATAATATCAATACATAATAATAAATTCAAATTGATTATCAACATTGACTCATGAGGACAATATGCCAAACAGTTTAACCGAAAAAACTAAAATTAATATGATGCTAACAGTGTTTGCCGGTTTACTGATGAAACACTGACAAAGCAGGACGATTGTGGACAATATTCAGCACGTTTTCGCTGGGGAAAAAAATCAAGCGGCTTATCAATGTGGTTGGGGTCTTTAATTGCTTCTTAATTGACTTGGCTTCCTTTATGTCCGCTGCAAACAATTTTAGACACAGTAGACAGACAGTCATTCCTCGTCTCCCACTGTATTAAAAGTATAAGCCAAACACTACATACGCTTTTCATATCTCCAGTGCTCTTTGCTGTGTGCTCTTGTTTGGCTCAAAAATACTGCGCGCATTCTGAAAATGAGGGTTCCACTGCCACTTACCGAGTGGATGTGCAATTACACTTTATTCTAGTACAGCAAAAACGTATGTATCCCAACAGGAGCGTCACTAGGTTTTAAGAACAGGGGGGATTAGCCTCCAGGAGTTGCACAGGATGTAAGTGAACGTAGCGTTCAAGTTCAAAACTTAATATCTTGGTCAGGCTAATTTGCCTTACATACACATGCATACAAACATATATAAAAACATATATTATACATACATACAGTACAGGCGAAAAGTTTGGACACACGTTCTCGTTCATGCGTTTTCTTTATTTTCAGGACTATTTACATTGGAAATTTTCACTGAAGGTAATAAAACTGAATGAACATGTGTGGAATTATGTACTTAGCAAAAAAAGGTCAAATCATTAAAAACATGTATAATATTCTAGTATCTTCAAAGTAGCCACTCTTTGCTCTGATTACTTTTTTGCAATCTTGCCGTTCGTTGTCAGGACCTTCATTTGTGTTGCATTGAATTAGCTGATGCTGCAGAAGGAAGTCACCCCAAAGATAATAGTAAAAAGACTTAACACTAAAAACAACCTGGACCTTCATAACGAATTTCAGACTAACTAGCTAGCAGCAGCTAAGTAGCAGCGTTATTTTAGAGCTGGGATGGAACTTTTGACCGCAAAACACGGTGCATTTAGTTGATTAATTACATGGGACTTTCTGCTGTTAGCTCGGGACTGGAGCTAACTAACTGTTACTACGAGCAGTGATAAATACTCACTTTCTTGAAAAGGCTTCTTATGTCCATCCTTCATCCATCTATTCACGTTCATGCTCTGCACTGTGTGCCTCAGAGGTACACACACACACACACACACACACACACGGTTCCGGCACGAGCAAGGTCACAGGGAAAACGCAGACTCTAGTTTTAGTGATTTGGGCGTTCTCTATACGAAAAAGTGGAATGAATGGATTGGATAATGACGCACTGAGGGACTCTCTACCTTACTCTATGAAGTGAGGGGAAACAGACGGATTAATGATCATATTTAAGTTAAAATGACAGGTTATATGATTATTGATTTAGACCAGTGCGTCTCAGTTATTTTCTGTTATGCCCTCCGAGGAGCACGTAAACGTTTCGAGCCCCCCCAACTCTCTGCCGCCGCTGTATTAAAAGTCAAAGCCAAACGCTACATACGCTTAGTCATATTACCTCGTCTTAGGTCTTCATATCTCCAGTGCTCTTTGCTGTGTGCTCTGGTTTGGTTCAAAATACTGCGCACACTCTGAAAATGAGCGCCAATGCAACCCAGAGTGGATGTGTAATTATACTTTATTCTAGTACGGCAAAATAGTATGTTCCCCGAGGTCACATGCGCCACCCCCGGCATCGCTGTGCGCCCCTCTGGGGCAGTTAGAATCTGGGGTTGGCAGGACTCTCCTTATCAACCCACTATTTCAGAAGTACTGATTTAGACCAATATTCTGGCAACTTTATAGTGCATATGTCAGCATTTTTCTATATGGGAGAAACACTCGGGTGAGTTGAAGTTCCGCTCTGAGACCCCCAATTTGGCCAAATTTTAAAATTGTCCAATATGCGCGTGTGATACATCATTGGAAATCTTAAAATCTCTATCTGGGGGGAAATATCTTTACTGGGGGAAGAAAATTTTGAACAGAGGGGCATTTGAAAAAAAAATAAAATATTTTTTTAAACAGCAAAACCCTAACTGGAGATGAGAGCAATAATTAAAAGACGCCATGCTTTTAAGGAGATGATATCGCGTACTTACCTCTTTTTGATCCAAACAACTCCATGTTCCATGTATCACTGAGTGTCAAGACACAGCTGTGAATGGCCACAGCCGGATTTTGTGGGGATTTTATAGGTGAAACATGGTAATGTAACAAGGATGCGATGCAGAAATCGCAGCCATCAAGCAGTGGTCGAGATGATCTTTTTCATATATTTACCCTTTTAAACTTTTCCCCCCCAATTATTCTTTGTTTGGATCGATTATCTATCATCTAACATATCGGGGAAAATACGACAGTAACAAAAGAAATACAATTAAGAGATAGTTATGAGATAGATATCTGTGATTTTTTTTTTTTTTTTTTTTACAGACACCATTTTTTTTTCATTGTGATGTAATTTGTTTAAAAGTTTAAAATATGCAAGTGAATAATTTTTTAAGTCATTTTTTAATGAAATATTAAACATCAATTAATGATTTTATGCTAAAAATTAGATTTGGAATAATAAATATAATTACCTTCTTTTTATGGCTGGGTTGAAACAAAAGCAGTTGCGCGATGTCTGTAAACTGGGGTTTTCAGGGTAAAACGGACAAATTAAAAATAGTTTGGGGGCTTAATGCGCCATGAATCTACTATGGAAGCATATAGACATATTGTTCTATTAAACACCACAGTTGTTTTGGCTTAAAATACAGCAGTTTATTTTAAAGAGGAGTGCAAGAGTAGAAACTGCTTTTTCAGTCTTGTCTGTTTTCGGCAATGTTTTAAAAATTATTATTATTATTAAAACAACCCCAAATGATATGGTGGTGGTGGTGGGGGGGGGGTTTAAGAATATTTTAGGGGGGCTGATGCCCCCCTAAAATATGCCTAATGACGCCACTGTTTCCCGAGGTCACATGCGCCACCCCCGGCATCGCTCTAAAAGTACTGGTCTAGGAGAAGTTGGCAGCGATTATTCCCTTCCAGTCCAAATCCTTTGGACGTCTATTGCCGTCAGCGGCACTCAAAGTGACTCAATCAATGAGGTGTGTAAAAAAGACACGATGCGCAACTTGCACTACTGCACACCACCAATGGATTCACTTTAATTTTATTTATTTACTTGTTAAACTACGAAAAACAATAGCAATGGCATACACTGAGCTGCTTTTTTCCCTCCCTATATTTAATTTTACGTCTGCTTTGTAGCGAGGTTATTGTGCTTTTTTTCATGAATGTAAATAGTAAGTTAGTGACGGTGTGTTATGCTAGCTAGTGGTTAGCATGTACCTCACAGTTAGGTCCGGTGTTCTCGTTCAAAGTATTTTTTGGTAATGCTCTAACGCACGAGTGATACAAATAAGTAAAAGTTGTAAATAGTTTGGTTTTTGAGAATGAAACAATGAAACAGTCAAAGCATAGACTTTGGATGTCACTTCGTTTTCGTAGACGTACGTGACGTTTGCTGGTTTGAATTCATCCGTAACATGTCACAGTTGCTCTTTCAACCACTTTTATCGCTGCACTTTGTCATTTATGACGAGTTTTATGGTGAATCCGAGGTATAAATCTCAGCTTTATTTGTGTGCGATTATCCCGCGAAACTTGTAACTTCCGTAAAATAATAAACATCTGTATGAAAACCTCTCACAGTAAAGTGTTGGATCTGAGATGAGACGACAACGCCCTCCAGTGGTCATAATGTTGATGTTATGGTTGGAACGGACAAGTTCTCAGAGGAATGTAAACTGTTTTCTTGACCTTTGAGTCATGATGTTGGGCTGACACCTGATACTAGGCCTACAATGGGAAGCGGTTTCTCAAAAGGTTTTTACATGTTTCTGGTTAAAATGTTTGTTCTCAACATTATCAACTTAAACCAAATCAAGCTAAACATTTGCTTCTGCATATTCCTGGATTCAAGCTAAAACCACACCATTTCTGTTTCATTCAAATGTGTTCTGACTGAATCATCAGCCAATATATTCAGTTCTTTTTCACCTTCGCTGGTCGTCGTCGTCGAGATCTTAACGTAATGTCTATTTTGGTCAGATGAGTGTGACCAGAAAATGCTGCGATTCTTTCAACCTTCAAGTAGGCCATTCTAATTTCAGTCTCCTAATAGATTGCAGTGCCTTTACATGTGACCCATTCATTTGTAGCGTTTGACAGCATAATGAAAGCTATAACACTTGCTTTCATCTAACGTCCTTTATGTTTTTCACCAAAGATACATCTCAGGTGTGTAAATCGGACCAGCGACCATCCACTTTACCCGTTGGTCCTGTCGTCACGGTGATGGGCAGTTTGCAGACCCCAACTCCCAATAGCACAGGTGAAACATCAAAATTATCTTGATGATAAACCAGCCATTTTCACGATGGTAAGTTGCATTTTATGTTGAACATTGTGTTGTTCTGTTGCATTTGATCAGGGAGCGGCCCGTCAGGCCCCAACAGCGGCGTCACCTCCCCATCTCTCATCCAGCTCCCCTCCCACTCGGTACCAGACTTCTCGTATTCTTCCAGCGAGGATGAGTTTTACGACGCGGACGAGTTCTACCAGAGCACCACTTCCCCGAAACACTGCATGAAGTGAGTCGCCGTTACTGATTCGAGGCACATCTCGCACATTAGTGGACGTTCTACTTATGCTCTGCCTTATTTGTTTGGATGATGTCAGTCCCTCAGGACCCCCAGCTGCATCACCCCTCAATAATGACGAAACGGCATTAAAGAGACCAAACACTACAGACTCGCTCAACTCGACAATGTCAAATGGCACTACAGAAGCAGGTAAAATGCAAACAAGAATTTTTGATGGTCCATTTTTTAACAGCTACTAAACCGAGCGTCTGTTGCCCACAGATCAATTTGACAGCCACGACGACCGTGACGATGACGGCGAGGGGGAGTCCGTGGAGGAGCACAAAAGCGTCATCATGCACCTCCTCTCCCAAGTCCGCCTGGGCATGGATCTCACCAAGGTAATGGACCGGTTTGTGGTGATGGGAATCCATTGCCGTGGGCTTTTTAACTCACCACTTGGGCTGCCACAAAAGATTGTTTTGGTAGTCGACTAATCATCAATTCATTTTGCACTTAGTCGTGTGAATCATTTGCAATTTGAGGTTATATTACTTTGTGCTTAACATTTTAGCTGTAAATGTGCATTGGAACCAAACACTATTTGTAAAATGGACTATTTAACTGTGAAACAGTCTACTATATTTTGAAGAGGAGGCAGATGTTTGCAAATATCACATTTTGATTGCCATATTATTCAGGCTATAAGCACTCCAAGCCGCACCAGCAAGATATTTATTTTTAGTTGAAAATGTAAGTAATAGTTTTTTCCCTTCTATTTAAAATTCTATTTTAATTTTTTTTTTTAAAAATATGGAGAACTGCAGATAGTCCCCACACTGTGAAAGCGGCAAATGTCTACCAGTTTATCGACTATCAAAATAGTTGTCAATCGTGGCAGGCCCACTCACCACTAACCTTAGTGAGCTGTTTGGGTTTGGTTCTGAGCTGCAGTTTGTCTCCATCCTAATCCTCCAGGTGGTCCTGCCTACCTTCATCCTAGAAAGGAGATCTTTGTTAGAAATGTATGCTGACTTCTTTGCACATCCAGACTTATTTGTAAGGTAACTTATAACCTTCTTGTAACTCCTGTGCCACAAACACACTGATTCCTCACTACACAATTTAACTCATTCGCTACCAGCCATTGACGGCCATAAACGTCCAGTTTAAACTCATCTCACCAATTGCAAGTCACTGTTTTGATATCCTCCAGTATCGCAGAGCAGCCGGAGCCCCGTGAGCGCATGGTTCAAGTGGTCAAATGGTACCTCTCGGCCTTCCACGCTGGGAGGAAAGGCTCGGTGGCCAAGAAGCCTTACAACCCTATCCTGGGAGAGGTCTTCTTCTGTCACTGGGATTTGCCTTGCAAGACTGAGGAGCCCTCCACTCAAACGGTGAGCCCAACCGCGTCTTTCTCGTGTTGAGACTGGTTTGGCCACTACGTCACGTGCCGTGTTCTTTTTTCAGTCGTCTCCTGCTACTGCGCAGGACTCACTATCAGATGGTCCGGTTCCATGGTCTTCACCCAACAATGTGTCTTTTGTGGCAGAGCAGGTCTCTCATCATCCACCAAGTGAGTGATGTTCTTCCAAATACTTCTCACATCAAGGATCCGTGGACTTTTTCTGTCAGAAAAAAAGTGAAGGCTCATTGGGTGCTATCATAAATGTTCAAAAATCTAAGTGAAGTAATTTTTCATAAGATTCCTGATAGATTTCAGTTGTTTCACTGGATCACACCTGAAAATTCTATATTTTTTTCATCCTAAATTTCTTCCTCCAGTTTCTGCATTCTACGCGGAATGTTTAAGCAAGAAAATCCAGTTCAACGCTCACATCTGGACCAAATCCAAGTTTCTTGGCATGTCTATAGGTGTTTATAATATTGGCCAAGGTAAGCTTTGCTTTTCCGACACACTTAAAGGATTGAATCAAGTGCTGTTTTTGGCAGCCCTTTTAGTCTTAGGCCTTGTTAAGACTGGCAGCCAAAATCTGATTTTAGCCCATCCAGATTGAAGCTGGATGGCTCTTTTGTAGTCTGAATATTCCCAAAGTACAGAAATCTGGTTTTCTGAGACAGATTAAAACCACAAACAGGAGGTAGTTTCATATCAGATATGGATAAGATCCTTCTCAGTCTGAACCGCTCGGATGGGATGTGACTCTCCGTGACGTGTTTCTATGCTGGATGACTCCTTCGTTGCCACAGAAACCTGTCTGGTGTGTCAATAATATGGCCCGGTCTGACCAGGCCAACATCCGATGTGGACACTTTGGCCAACAAATACTAAAATATTATAGTCGGTAAAAATCTTCAAAATCAGTGTTGATAAATGTTTCTTCCAATTTAAGATCAACATTTACAGTACGCACCTATTTTCAAAATTGTAGTTTCATTTCTGCGAAATTGCTCAAGTGCAGTGAATAAGAACGTGTCCAAATTACCTGCAAAACAAATATGAAATTACACTCAAATAACTTGACTTTCCGTGTTGGTACATATGATTTATAAAAAGACATTATGCAGCCCAGTGTATTATCATGTTGTGCACTGTTAAAACTAAAAGTAATGCAATTAAGTGTAATTCTACACATAAGCTAACATGTTGAACTTAGCAGCGCACAAAAGCTAAAATAATAGCCTGAACTTGGTGCTCCATTTACACCAAAAAGAGTAGAAACTTTTAAATATTAAAATAATGATAGGGCTTTTTCCCTGAATGAAACTGGATGTCTTAAGATATCTAAACGTGACTTGTTACAAACTAACCTTTGAGGAAATATGTGTGTGGTGAGCCTTCAGGTGCTGCTTTTGATGGGTAGTAGTTCCTTCACTTTTGTGGCCACAATTTTGGCCGTTGTCTCCAAAAGGCAATAATGCGTTATGTTCTTTTTTTGGTTTTGATTATATTTCAAGTGTGACCAGTTATCCAATGCAGTCTGACAAATTATATGCGCAAAAAGAAAAAAATGCCATGCATTATGAACATTTGAAAAACAATGAATGATAAATTCATTACATACAACTACTGTGTTACCAGAAAGAAATAGTCGCTAAGAAAAGTAATAAAATACAAAAATCCTTGCAAAAGCCCAGCAAAATATTGTCTCTTGGGAATAACTCATTGACTAGTCTGTGGCATTGATTTCAGTTTACAATAAAATAATTGTACTGATTCTATTTGAAAAGTTATTGCCAGTTGGTTTTTATATGGCAACCTTTTACCTCATTCACCGTCCTGAAGCTGTATGCCTTTGTTGTTATTTTGAGCCATATGTGATATGGCAGTGTCTTATTGGCAATTTGCACTTGCACTCGGTCCAAAGAACTGATAGTTTTCACTATTTTGATTTCAATAATAAATATAGTGGTGCAATTCAGGCACATTTTCCATAACTTCAGTTGTTTTCTTATTTTTCACGGAATGTTTGGAAAACCATGAAATTGTTACATTTATCATTATCAAAGCATCCAGTCTGGCATCACAATAAAGTTAGCCATAATATGTTTAGTCCATATATCGGTATCTGATTTTTGGAGTTGGTTAATATCAGGATATCGGTTAAAAATTCATTATTAGACAACTGGTAAAGATCTCATTATGTTTTTTTACTCATCCAACACACGTGTTGAGCTTGTTATTGTTACGTGATCATCATGGAAAAACAGGAAATATTTTCAACATCGTTAACTGAAACAATACTGGTATTGAATTCATGCCGTTCTCCGTGCAGGCTGCGTGTCATGTTTAGAGCACGATGAACATTACATCCTCAACTTCCCCAACGGATACGGCAGGTACGTGTTTCGCCGTCTGGCGGCGAACGTGTCTTCGTTGTGCATTTTTCTGACGTAAGCTGACGTAAGCGCAGGTCTATTTTGACCGTTCCCTGGGTGGAGTTGGGTGGAGAGTGCAACATCTCCTGCTCCAAAACGGGCTACAGCGCCAACATCGTGTTCCATACCAAACCCTTCTACGGAGGAAAGAAGCACCGAATCACGGCTGAAATATTGTAAGAAGAAAAATCATGAATCATTGACGGACTTTCAAAGCCCACAGGCCTTTTTAATAACAGAAAACTTTACTCATGATTGTCTTTTTCAGTGCACCGAATGATAAGAAGTCTTTCTGCTCTATTGAAGGCGAGTGGAACGGAGTGATGTTTGCCAAGTGGGCCACTGGGGTGAGTTGGCCCTCGGGCTTATGTTCAAATAAATTTTTTGTGCTGCCGCTGAGAGACAAGTTTTCACACTTATGCTAATGTTTGTAAATCATTCAGTGAACCCTTGAAGCTCAGACAAAATCCATTTCAGGACCAGCTATCTTTAGACGACAAATGAAGACTGAATGTATAATACATACATACTCAAAAAAAAATGCTTGATGCTCAATACCGTTTTTGATACTACATAAATCAAAAACAGTAAGTTAAATCTTATGATTTTATTAACTTTTTCAACACCATTGACAATGATAAACATAAAGTCATGTGGCTCTCCAAAACTAGATTTAAACTCCTGAAATGAGTTTGCCACTTCAAGTAGATTGGGTGTCTACTAGTGATAAACGCATTTGAATTCACAGCAGTTGGACACCACACAATAAATAGGATGTCTATCATTAATCATCTCAGGAAGGACAGCAACGGTGGTGTGCGTAGCTAGCGGACATCTTGAGTAGGGCGATCAGCAGAATTAAAGTAGATCTTGAAGTGTACTTATTGCGCATGTCATTTCTTTGTAATCCCCAGAACAGGGTTCCAGCGGGTCCTTAAAACGTCTTAAATTTAATGGAAAATTTGTGGTCAGAAGTTTACATACACTTGTGAAAAACATAATGTCATGGCTCTCTTGAGTTTCCAGTTATTTCTACAACTCTGATTTTTCTCTGATAGAGTGATTGGAACAGATAACTTCTTTGTCACAAAAAACATTCATGAAGTTTGGTTCTTTTATGACTTTATTATGGGTGAACAGAAAAAAGTGATCAAATCTGCTGGGTCAAAAATATACATACAGCAGCGCTAATATTTGGTAACATGTCCCTTGGCCATTTTCACTTCAATTAGGCGCTTTTGGTAGCCATCCACAAGCTTCTGGCAAGCTTCTGGTTGAATCTTTGACCACTCCTCTTGACGGAATTGGTGCAGTTCAGTTAAATTTGATGGCTTTCTGACATGGACTTGTTTCTTCAGCATTGTCCACAAGTTCTCAATGGGACTTTGGGAAGGCCATTCGAATACCTTAATTCTAGCCTGATTTAGCCATTCCATTACCACTTTTGATGTGTGTTTGGGGTCATTGTCCTGTTGTAACACCCAACTGCGCCCAAGACCCAATCTTCGGGCTGATGACGTTAGGTTATCTTGAAGAATTTGAAGGTAATCCTCCTTCTTCATTATCCCATTTACTTTCTGTGAAGCACCAGTTCCATTGGTAGCAAAACAGCCCCACAGCATAATACTACCACCACTGTGCTTTACAGTAGGCATGGTGTACTTGGGGTTAAAGGCCTCACCTTTTCTCCTCCAAACATATTGCTGGGCATTGTGGCCAAACAGCTCGATTTTTGTTTCGTCTGACCACAGCACTTTCCTCCAGAAGGTCTTATCTTTGTCCATGTGATCAGCAGCAAACTTCAGTCGAGCCTTAAGGTGCCGCTTTTGGAGCAAGGGCTTCCATCTTGCACGGCAGCCTCTCAGTCCATGGAGATGCAAAACACGCTTGACTGTGGACACTGACACCTGTGTTCCAGCAGCTTCTAATTCTTGGCAGATCTGCTTTTTGGTGATTCTCGGTTGAATCTTCACCCTCCTGACCAATTTTCTCTCAGCAGCAGGTGATAGCTTGCGTTTTCTTCCTGATCGTGGCAGTGACAAAACAGTGGCATGCACATTATACTTACAAACAATTGTTTGCACTGTTGCTCTTGGGACCTGCAGCTGCTTTGAAATGGCTCCAAGTGACTTTCCTGACTTGTTCAAGTCAATGATTGTTCAAGTCTATAATCACTCACAAGAAATTGCTAATTCGTGTTGCTGTATGTATATTTTTGACCCAGCAGATTTGATCACTTTTTCTGTTAAACCATAATAAAGTCATAAAAGAACCAAACTTCATGAATGTTTTTGTGACAAAGAAGTATACTGGACTGTCTCAGAAAATTAGAATACACAATATTCTAATTTTTTGAGACAGTCCTGTATATATATACAGGACTGTCTCAGGAAATTAGAATACACAATATTCTAATTTCCTGAGACAGTCGGACACAATATTCTAATTTCCTGAGACAGTCAGGAAATTAGAATATTGTGTATTCTAATTTCCTGAGACAGTCCTGTATATATACACAGGACTGTCTCAAAAAATTAGAATATTGTGTATTCTAATTTCCTGAGACAGTCCAGTATGTTTCAATCACTCTATCGGAGAAAAATCAGAGTTGTAGAAATAACTGGAAACTCAAGAGAGCCATGACATTATGTTCTTCACAAGTGTATGTAAACTTTGACCACAACTGTATTCCATTTCCAGACAATGTGTTTAATGCCAGGGAATTCATTGTAGTCTGCCGTAAAACTTCTAGTGGCGTGTATTTGTTTTATTAATTGCCGGGCACTAAATACGAGAGTTCAGGATTAATACAGGTAGGTCCCGGGTTACGAACACGTTCTGTTCGTATGCTGGCAATGTAACCCGAATTTCCACACAAGTCAGAATTAACCCTTTAAGTACCCCTAAATCTCAAAATAACTATCCAAAAACATGTATTATATGTCATTCTACTGTCGTCGCTTAGCTAGACAGCGAGCTAAGCTCTGAAATGACAATGTCCGATGTCTGTGTGGTTTGCTGCTCATGACATCAACACTTGCAGAATGAAACTAAAATAAAAATGAAATTACACCAGTTTAATCTTCAATAACAGCAATTCAAATTTGCATTTTCCACTAGCTGCTGAGACAGCAATAACAATCCATACAAACGGTTAGCATGTATCTGTTAGCGTCCGCACATCATCAAAAACAATCACTCGCCCAAGTATTCTACCACAATTGAAAACTGCTAATAAACAGTATAAAAGGAGTTAAATACAGGCATTGCCTCTCAGCCACTTCTTTGCGGGCGTAAATGCGCTCTTCCTCGTGTGTGCGTGCGTTCTTCATGTGTACATGCGCTCTAACTCGGGTGCGAAAGTACTATCTGCTCTGCGTTTCCCGCGACAAAATAAAAGCCTTGACTACGGATGTTTTCCTCCTCTGAGCCGCAGCCGTCCGCTTATTTTCGTTAGCCAAAATACTCCCATACAAGCGATTTTGTTTTTTTGGGACGGGGGGGTCACCATCTTCAGCCATTGTGTCTCTCTAGTCAATAGCACAGAGTAGCGTCACTGACAGACATAGCAGCAACCGGAGGAGGAGGGGTGAGCGCTCCCGCTCCATCTCTCGCTGCATTTTTGGGACATAAATAATAGCTAATACCGTACTACGGTATGATGGAAAATTTTTGTGGTTTTGAAACATGACATTTTAATACCACTGTAAACCTTGAAACCGTTAACCGGCACATGCCTAGCGTACGTTAGCTATTTGAGTTGTCGCCATGATGCCATTTCCTAGTTATTCGCGGTTGTAGAGGTTAGTGGGAATATGCAGTGATGGGGACGTGTGAATGTAATCAAAAACGAATGGAAAATGGTTTATTTAAGGGGTAGTTGGCCCCTGGTGAAAATAACAGTGCCCGGTGCAAAAAAAAAAACTTTTCGTTGGTGACAATGGACCTCTGTGAGGAAAGCCTCCCCATCAGAGGTAAATTTGTACGAAAATGATGTCAGACGTTTGTGCTGTATCATGTTTTGTTAGTTACAATTCCAGCATTTTGGTCTGTCTAAAAATGGTGTCAAACCTTGGCGCTGATTTGTGCCGTCAACATTTTTGTTTGTGCTTCAACCGTTTTGTAGATAGTCTACTTTTAATTTGTAGTGATGGCATCACACAGTCCCCCATTTACGGCGGAATAGAACCGTAATGGTGCCGTTCGTTTGTGCTGCATTTGTGCTGTGAAAAGTTTCGTGCCATGGTTTTGCAGTTATTACAAATTATTTTTTTAGGTCATCCAGAGTTCACCCAGCATCATATAGAATAGATTAAAACGGCATTACCTTACCAAAACCTTGTATGTGGTGGTAACGCCATCTGTTCGAACACATTTAATTTTTTTTTTTTTTTTTAATCTATAAAACCGTTGGAGCAAAAATGACAGTTTTGATGGTATCAATATTTTTGACGACAATACTTAACAATTACTGTGAACCCTTGAAAGAGCTGCTAAATTAGCAGGCATCTGTTGCGGCTTTTGAGAACACTGCGTGAACGCCTGTGTGGGAAAACGAAGACTCAGGCTCAGCTTTGTAGACAAATGGTAACTCATTGGCTAACACTGAGGGCGATAGATGCCCTGTCCATTTTGATAGGGAGGGCTAGCAAAGATCATTCCCTGCCAGCCTCGCCCTGTCAAAATGGATTGGACGTCTTTTGCTGTCAATGTCACTGAAACACACGCTGATCGGATGTCAATTATGTTGCAGGAGAACACAACTTTCATAGACACTAAGAGAATGGGTATTATGAAAAAGAAAGTGAGGAAGCTGGAAGACCAGCTAACGTACGAGTCAAGAAGGTGAGCCATTTCACACTTGTAGTGCTGCTCTTGTACGTCACAGAATTCAAGTAACAGCTTTCTGCTCCCAGACTATGGAGAGACGTGACGTTAAACCTGAAGCTCAAAGACATCGACGCCGCAACGGAAGCCAAACACCGGCTGGAGGAGAAGCAGAGAGTGGAAGCCAGAGAAAGGAAGGAGAATGAACAGCAGTGGGAAACGAGGGTGAGGCTCCAGGAAGAATACTGGCTGAACTTGAAATTTCAAATCAACCAATTATACATGCTTTTTCATGTTTTGATTAGGGGTGTCAAACGATTAAATTTTTTAATCAAGTTAATTACAGCTTAAAAATTAATTAATCGCAATTCAAACCATCTATAAAATATGCCATATTTTTCTGTAAATTATTGTTGGAATGGAAAGATGAGACAAGATGGATATATACATTCAACATACGGTACATAAGTACTGTATTTGTTTATTATAACAATAAAACAACAAGATGGCATTACCATTATTAACATTCTGTTAAAGCGATCCATGTATCGAAAGACTTGTAGTTCTTAAAAGATAAATGTTAGTACAAGTTATAGAAATGTTGTATTAAAACCCCTCTTCATGTTTTCGTTTTAATAAAATTTGTAAAATTTTCCAATCAAAAAATAAACTAGTAGCCCGCCATTGTTGATGTCAATAATTACTTACACAAAGCTCATGGTTGCTGAAGCCTATAAAATCAGTCGCACCCAAGCGCCAGCAGAGGGAGCCAAAACTCCGAAAAACACAAGTACACCTTTCACTGTGCTGTCATTGTAATCTCTTAGAGCAGGGTATTTGTGCGTTAATTGCGTCAAATATTTTAACGTGATCAATTAAAAACATTAATTAACACCCGTTAACGCGATAATTTTGACAGCCCTAATATATATATACATATGTATTTTTTTTTTTAAATATATTAATTAAACCGTTTTCTAATTGTATTTAACGTTACAGACATAATATGTTACACTCATCAAGAGTCTTTAGGTTAGGCTTAAGGTAGGGTTATCAAATTTATCCCGATAACGGCAGCAATTAAATTTTTAAAAATTGTGTCACGTTAAATTATTTAACGCAATTAATGCATGCGCTGCACGAGCCTCTCACTCATACCCATGCTCAATCTGCAATGATGCCATATTACCTATATAGAGAGATAAAAGGCCGCGCAAAATTAGTAGAGTGAATTTTGGCAGCCTTTGGAGCCTTTTTATAATTGGCTAAAGCCTTGCAATCCCTCTGCCTATGATTAGAAATATCATGGGAAGCAAGGTGGCAACTGATCTTTGTCTTAATACCTTATGTTATTTCCCAACGCAGAGAAGATATATCAATTGGTAGCACTACGCACAGTCATGGTTCCACTTCCCATTATGCATTTGGGATGGCCACAGTATCATTTACTGAAAGCTCAACAAATACACTAGATGGCAAATTTAGTCACAAGTCTTTCTATCCGTGGATCCCTCTCACGGAAAGAATGTTAATAATGTAAATGCCATCTTGAGGATTTATTGTCATAATAAACAAATACAGTACTTATGTACTGTATGTTGAATGTATATATTCGTCCGAGTTTTATTCATTTTTTTCTTAATGCATTGCCAAAATGTATATTATCGGGAATGATTGGAATTGAATCGGGAGCAAAAAAAAGCAATCGGATCGGGAAATATCGGGATCGGCAGATACTCAAACTAAAACGATCGGGATTGGATCAGGAGCAAAAAAACATGATAGGAACAACCCTAGTCATTATTATTCATGGAACGCATGTCCAAGAATATGTACACAACCCTGTTACAGTAACATTGAAACCCTGACATCATCTGTTTTCCAAAAGATTGTATAGAGCAAATAATATATTTTCTATACATATTTTTCATATATTTATAAATAATTAGCCTTGATTCAGTGTTTCACTCTACTTCATGCAACCTTGTAATGGTTCTGATCAGAATTTTTTCTTATTTACATCAATATGTTTGTCCTCTTAGTTTTTCTCATTTGCTTTAGTACGTTTCTCAGATCTGAATTGAAATTCTCAAAACAGTTCGTGCATTTCTCAAAACATGTCGCACGAGTAGCAAAACAACATAGCTTACCAGCTAAAGCCAATTTTTTGTGCAAAATTCTTTTCCTCAAAATGAAATTTCTGTATCAATTAACATGTTAGTGCTGTCAGAATGACCAGTCCTTGATTCATTGTATGCAGACAAGACAGTCAAATTGCTTTGTCATGCTCTCAATACAGTGGGGCAAATAAGTATTTAGTCAACAACTAATTGTGCAAGTTCCCCCACTTGAAAATATTAAAGAGGCCTGTAATTGTCAAAATGGGTAAACCTCAACCAAGAGAGACAGAATGTGTTAAAAAAAAAAACAACAGAAAATCACATTGTTTGATTTTTAAATAATTTATTTGCAAATCATGGTGGAAAATAAGTATTTGCTAAAGTAAAGTGCATCTCAATACTTTGTTATGTACCCTTTGTTGGGAATAACGGAGGCCAAACGTTTTCTGTAACTCTTCACAAGTTTTTCACACACTACTGCTGGTATTTTGGCCCATTCCTCCATGCAGATCTCCTTTAGAGCAGTGATGATTTGGGGCTGTCATTGGGCAACACGGACTTTCAACTCCCTCCACAGATTTTCTATGGGGTTGAGATCCGGCTAGGCCACTCCAGGACCTTGAAATGCTTCTTACGAAGCCACTGCATTGTAGCCCTGGCTGTGTGTTTGGGATCATTGTCATGCGGAAATACCCAGCCACATCTCATCTTCAATGCCCTTGATGATGGAAGGAGATTTTCACTCAAAATCTCTCGATAAATGGCCCCATTCATTATTTGCAGAAAAACAGTCCCAAAGCATGATGTTTCCACCCCCTTGCTTCACAGTGGGTTTGGTGTTCTTCGGATGCAATTCAGTATTCTTTTTCCTCCAAACACGAGAACCTGTGTTTCTGCCAAAAAGTTCTGTTTTGGTTTCATCTGACCATAACACATTCTCCCAGTCCTCTTCTGGATCATCCAAATGCTCTCTAGCGAACCGCAGACGGGCCTGGACGTGTACTTTCTTCAGCAGGGGGACACGTCTGGCAGTGCAGGATTTGAGTCCCTGGCGGCACATTGTGTTACTGATAGTAGCCTTTGTTACTGTGGTCCCAGCTCTCTGTAGGTCATTCACTCGGTCCATTCGTGTGGTTCTGGGATTTTTTGCTCACCGTTCTTGTTATCATTTTGACGCCATGGGGTGAGATCTTGCATGGAGCCCCAGATCGAGGGAGATTATCAGTGGTCTTGTATGTCTTCCATTTTCTAATAATTGCTCCCACAGTTGACTTCTTTACACCAAGCGTTTTACCTATTGCAGATTAAGTCTTCCCAGCCTGGTGCAGGTCTGCAATTTTGTCTCTGGTGTCCTTCGACAGCTCTTTGGTCTTGGCCATAGTGGAGTTTGGAGTTTGACTGACTGAGGTTGTGGACAGGTGTCTTTTATACTGATAATGAGTTAAAACAGGTGCCATGAAAACAGGTAACGAGTGGAGCCTCGTTAGACTTCGTTAGAATAAGTTGACAGCCAGAAATCTTGCTTGTTTGTAGGTGACCAAATACTTATTTTCCACCATGATTTGCAAATAAATTATTTAAAAATCAAACAATGTGATTTTCTGTTGTTGTTTTTTTTTTTCCACATTCTGTCTCTCATGGTTCGGGTTTACCCATGTTGACAATTACAGGCGTCTCTCATCTTTTCAAGTAGGAGAACTTGCACAATTGGTGGTTGTCTAAATACTTATTTGCCCCATGTACTCTTGCAAAAACCTTTTATTACCTGTTACTGACATCAGTATGTTTCTCCTCTTAATCAACAGATACAGCTAGCGTATACGCTTGCAAAAAAGCTAATATTCATTACCTCTTATTGTAATTATGCCTAGAATTAATCAACAAATCAAGCTTTAGATAGTTTATTATTAATGCATATTTAGCAGAAATCTAGTGAAGTAAAGGCTTATTTTTCAAGAATTTTGAAGCCAAAAAGTCATCCAATTCTTCCCTGACCCCACACAAAATCCTCATCCACAATCGTATTGTATTTTTGCGTTTCCGCAGCTATTCCACGAGGACGGCGAGTGTTGGGTGTATGACGAACCTCTGCTCAAGAGACTGGCCTCTCCCCGACCCTGAGCGGAGTGACGCATCTTAAATTGGTTCCCCCACGACACGCATTAAGATTGAACGCACACTGCAGAGTCTTTATAAGAACTCTCGTTCGCCAAGCCTTGGACCGACTGACCGCCGTTGGCGTCACGTACGCAGCATCCAACTGTAAACCGAATGACATGTAAAGCGTTCCGAGACGATTAGTAACGCTTGACTTCTTAACAGCGGCCGCCAGTTCTCAGCAGGCCACGTCCTGTGTGGAAATGAAATAACCTTTTCCATATGTAAACCAGAGCTTGACATCTCAGGGAATATGGTGACCGAGGAAAGAAAGTCTGGCAGCCTTATGACGACGACGATGGTGATGGTGGAATGGATAAACCTTAACTAGGCCGGGAAGCCATTCTCTGCTTGCCTGAAACTAGTTATAACTGTTTATATATAAATATAGATAATCATATGATGCATATATTCTTTTTTATTTTCCTTTCTGGCAATAGTGTAAAATATTTGAGCATAATGAACTTTTAAAGAAGCATCCAATGGTCACATTTGATGTTCGGCTCTCATTTCAAAAATGTTTTGGTCCTTTTCTTCATTGTAGGACACTATTTCGGTCCGCGGAAGCCATAGCATCTGAATACACTGATGGAAATCTATTTATGCAATCTTAAGGTATCACCAATGCTTGTCAATGATGTAAACATAGAACAATCCTTTGAATGTTTCTATGTAACCTGAAGGCATTTATGAACAAATGATTGTTTATGTGGCTTTTTTTTTTTTTTTTTTGTTCCTTTTTGTCCATAACTATGTTCATGCTTTGGGGATGAGGATGTGCAAGGAAAAAACTTTTTTTTTTTTTTTTTTTTTTAAACCCCTACTTAAACAATTAAGGGATAATCTATTCATCACCCCACATATTTTCATGATGTTCATGCTTATTTACAGTGAAGTAGATGCTGGATCAAAATGCAACGGATGACGTACAATAAACAAATTCCACCTGAAAATGCCAAAGCACATCTAATGTTTGTACTAACCTGGTATTTTCTACTACTTGCGGAGTTAAAATCTCGTGCTGAAATACACTTGTAAGTGTGAGTGACAACAGTAAAATTCATGCAATGTACAGTCGTTAAATTAGAACACCCCATTAAATATTCAGTTGTTTATTAAGAAATGTTCACATATCAATATCTGATCTTGTTTTTCTTAATCCCTGGAAAAAGAAAGGGATTTAATTGCAGGTAAACAACCAAAACTAACATTGTTTTACTCTTTAAACCAACTATATCAACAAAAATGCATATTCTAACTGAGGAAAAAGTTAGGACACCGTACCACCTAATACCTAGTCATAGACTTCATCATGGTATTGATGATGGGCGCAGGGCCGATTAATAGGGGACCTTACTCAGTCAAAGCTGACCAAGTGGAAACAAAGAGCTTTTTACGTTGAAAATTCATGTGAATAAATGTGTAAATCCCTCAATTGTTTATATTTATGAACGTAAAACAGTTTTGATTCTTGGAAATGACACAAAATTGCTTGTCTATATTCTTAATCTTCTCCATCTCAAATTGTGTCAAAATATACACTCACCGGCCACTTTATTAGGTACACCATGCCAGTAACGGGTTGGACCCCCTTTTGCCTTCAGAACTGTGTCAATTCTTCGTAGCATAGATTCAACAAGGTGCTGGATGAATTCCTCAGAGAGTTTGGTCCATATTGACATGATGGCATCACACGGTGCAGATTTGTCGGCTGCACATCCATGATGCGAATCTCCCGTTCCACCACATCCCAAAGATGCTCTATTGGATTGAGATCTGGTGACTGTGGAGGCCATTTGAGTACAGTGAACTCTGTGTCATGTTCAAGAAACCAGTCTGAGATGATTCCAGTTTTATGACATAGCGCATTATCCTGCTGAAAGTAGCCATCAGAAGTTGGGTATATTGTGGTCATAAAGGGATGGACATGGTCAGCAACAATACTCAGGTAGGCTGTGGCGTTCCAACGATGCTCAATTGGTACCAAGGGGCCCAAAGAGTGCCAAGAAAATATTCCCCACAACATTACACCACCACCACCAGCCTGAACTGTTGATACAAGGCAGGAAGGGATCCTGCCATGTTGTTGACGCCAAATTCTGACCCTACTATCCGAATATTGCAGCAGAATTGAGACTCATCAGACCAGGCAAAGTTTTTCCAGTCTTCTATTGTCCAATTTCGATGAGCTTGTGTAAATTGTAGCCTCAGTTTCCTGTTCTTAGCTGAAAGGAGTGGCACCCGGTGTGACTCTTCTGCTGCTGTAGCCCATCTGCCTCAAAGTTTGACGTACTGTGCATTCAGAGATGCTCTTCTGCCTACCTTGGTTGTAACTGGTGGTTATTTGAGTCACTGTTGCCTTTCTATCAGCTCAAACCAGTCTGGCCATTCTCCTCTGACCTCTGGCATCAACAAGGCATTTCCATTTTTTTTCTTTTTCTGACCATTCTCTGTAAACCCTAGAGAAGGTTTTGCGTGAAAATCCCAGTAGATCAGCAGTTTCTGAAATACTCAGACCAGCCCTTCTGGCACTAACAACCATCCCACGTTCAAAGTCACTCAAATCACCTTTCTTCCCCATACTGATGCTCGGTTTGAACTGTAGGAGATTGTCTTAAACCATGTCTACATGCCTAAATGCACTGAGTTGCCGCCATGTGATTGGCTGATTAAAAATTAAAGTGTTAACGAGCAGTTGGACAGGTGTATCTAATAAAGTGGCCGGTGAGTGTATATTCTTTCTATTGGGTTTGGATAACAGCGTCAGCTATTGATTATTTTAGTAGTCGATTAATCGAACTAGTTCGAATACTCGAGTAATCGGATAAGAAACATAAAAAATTTAAATACCTGAGCTGAGCCTCAAACGGTATAAAAAACTAAATAAATGAGGGTCTAAGTGTAACGTAAGAACAATTGGCTAACTTACATAGCAAAAGTCCACTAGCTTTAATGCCCACTTTTTTTTTAACAATGCTCTTAACAAATGGTTCAAACACATATTCTCACAAAAAACAGCTAAATATACCTGTAAACTAAATTACGAATGCATTAAAAAAAAAGAAAAACAAAACATTACCTCAAACAAAAACATTGCTTATGTTGGTCTGAGCAGGGAGCAGCCGGATTCAGCCAATGTGAAATGAGTTTTGTCATATTCACTGTTGCTACTAAAGGGCAGGGTATCCACCCAAATCAATAAAACTAAATGCGAACACTCAAAACAAACAATTACAACGCCACTTTGATTAAACGGAAACTCGAAGCAGCAAAATTTAATTTGAATCTTTTTTTTCCTAATCAAATTACTCGAGTTAATCGATTAATCAGTGCAGCACTAGTTTGGATAATATTCATTTCACAACAATTTGCTGATTAACAGTGAATAATTTCTTCAAATTATGGACAAAAATGATGAATTTGTACTTAAATTTTTCCATGCGGCCATTCCCAATCCAGTAAATCGGAAAACGTGGTTGCCACACTCAGATATAACAACAAACCGTATTTTGACAGTGATTCGGGCTTGATTTTGGAAAAAAAAAAATCGAAATCTTTTAATGTATGCAGTTTTTTACAGCGTATCTGACGTTTATGAAGAACTAAGACGTTTGAAAACCGAGCAATGATTAGCTAGTTCAAAGTACACGTTCTAAAATTACTTTTTTTTAGCGAACGGCTCTGACGCAAAATGGCCGACAAATAACTACTTTTGTTTCCTCTGGCTCACATGGAACATAAGAAATCTAGTTGTACATAGAGATATCTTAACACGTCACTGCCACTGGTCGCTGCTTTTTACGCTTTCGCACTGGCTGATGGGAAAATCCGTAAGTATAAAAAGGTCTTCCCCCCGCTACCCGGTCTCATTTCGCCGCCTTTCTTTGGTAAGTAAGGAAATTTGAAGTCACCTAAATTCATACTTCTGTTTTTGTAATTTCTAAGTTACTTAAATTTTGTTCTATTCGTTTATTAATGACAGTATATTGCTGAGTGAGTATGTAATGCTGCTTTAGAGTGGAAAACCTAATGAGGCCTGCACCACGTGTCTTGTGCAGACTGGCCTTTGCTACTTACCATTTTTTTCCCCGCATGTTTTAGCTAACTCTTACCTCGTCCCCTTGCAATATGATGACAAATGTGTTGGTAGGGACATCTGAATTGATGTGAGGAAACGCCAACCATCCTGACGGCATGGGGCACGCAAACGCGTGTTAAGCTAATACTTAGCTGCGTGTTAGCCTTTTTGCTAGCGTTAGCATTTGTTTCGAAGTGGACTTTTTTCGCACCAAATCTAATGGGCTTTCTGTTTTCATAGTTTTACGTCTCACAAAATGCGAGGAACTCCACAATTGAAACGTGAGTGACTTTTTCCAGCTCTTGTGTTCGAGGTTTTTGTCCGTGATGAATTTAAAATTAAGAGTAGTGGACAGAAGTCATTTCTGATTAAATGTATTCTGAGACTTGATTATAATGATGATGATAATGAAGCGCAAATGTTGTGTTAGTGGCTTTAATCAAATGGTTTCCTTTCAGGTTTTGGGGGTCCACGCCAAGAACGAAGTATAACGATGGTTAGTATGGACTTTTATTGTGAAGCTTCTCCAAGGTGGGCTGTGTGTAAAGTTTGGGGTGGGCAAATGATGGCTCAGCTTTTTAAATTTTTAAGCACGACGTTGAGTTTGGATCATTTATAAAAAAAAAAAAAAAAAAAAAAAAAACACCTGAGTTTAGCCTCACACAGAATAAAAAAATAAATGATCTAAGTGCAACAACAAAAATGGCTAACTTGCAAAGCAAATGTCTGATAGCTTAAATGCTAAGGTCCCCCTGCACCCCCACCAATGCTCTTAACCAATCGTTCAAACACATATTCCACCAAAAAAATATACTAAATAAACTAAATTATAAATGAATTAAAATCCACCCGAAAAAAATATAACACTAATATTACTAACACACGAACACAAATTTTTTTTTTACAATTTAAACGAATACTCGTAGCAGCTACATTCAAATCTTTTTTTCTAATCTAATTACGAGTTGATTAATCGTTGCCGCAATAACTAATACATTCAAATTTCAATATTTACAAAGTTGGTTATTTAAATCGTAGTATATGGTACAATATTTTGATAGTACTGTAATTTTTGATGTACAATTCCATGACCTGAAATCGATGGATAGTGAAGTTGCAGTACCACGGAAATGTTTTAAAAGCAGTCTACTGTACCTTAACTCATTTACAGCAGTAGACGTCCAATTATTCATGATTTTAGTAGTAATTATCTAATAGCGTATCGTCAGCGAACAAAATTGAATATCTAAAATGAACTTGGAGACTTGTAGGCTCAAATAAGCCACAATTGTTCTTTTACTAAAATATATTTGAAATAGTGATGCACGATAATACATTTTTCAACCGATATCGATAACCGATAATTTCCTGCCCCTTCCACCCGATAACCGATAATGTCACGCCGATAATTCTATTCAAATATGTATGTAAAATTTTAAAGTATAGAAAGATCAAATGTTACTGTGCAAAAATGTAATTTAGTGCTATTTTTTTCCACATCAAATGTGAACAAGTAGTAAATTCCAAGAACTAAACAATTGCAATGACGTTGTGCAATGGTAAGCTTTTGGCAACTATTACTTAGAGAGTAAACACCCAAGTTGCACAAAAATGCCTTTAAAAGTAAGCCATTCCTAACATATCACATTACTACACTGCAAAAACACCTCAAAACTAGCAGAATTGGACAAAACTGTTAATTGCGCACATTTGGAGGCTAAATCAAGTACATAATTATCGGATTGCATTATCGGTTGAATTTCGTTTTATCTGTGTGACGTCATAAGTGCCATTATCGGCTGATAATTATTGGTGACTGATATTATCGTGCTTCTCTAATTTGAAACGTAAGATATTGCTAATATTTAGTACATATTTCGA
The DNA here is from genome assembly GCF_030265065.1 of Corythoichthys intestinalis. NCBI lineage: Eukaryota > Metazoa > Chordata > Actinopteri > Syngnathiformes > Syngnathidae > Corythoichthys > Corythoichthys intestinalis. Next base: position 36,908,127 of record NC_080401.1, read on the forward strand.
CCCATGAAGGGCACCATTTTTTAGGCGCGCAACGGACGCTCTGGGTGATGACGTAGATTCACGGTCACGAGACGAATACTTCCAGGTTAATACAATTCTTCATGGCGAGAAATCCAACACGTGCTCATTGTTTAGAAGTGGGCGTATCTTTCATTGCCTCAAAATACTACTGGCGACCTACTAGTTAAAACTATTTTTACAAATTGTATATAAACGAAAACGAGGGGTTTCCATATCAACTTAACTGCTAATAACATTTATCTTTTAAGAACTGTCTGTCCTTGGATCCCTTTAAGTTTTTCCCATTTTTATAAATGTTCAAAATTTGCAATGCAAACGTTTCACATCACAAGTTTATGGTTTTCAGTTGAAGTTCTTTTGTATGATGTCGCGGGGTAGTTTAATAAACTTTGATTATAGCTTGTAGTGGCAACATCAAAGCTTTGCGTACTGGGGCTTTCAGTGAATGTGTGTTTCAGTACCATTGAAAGCAACAGAGGTCCAATCCATTTGAACTGGGAGGGATTGCACCGGTCATTCATTTCCAGCTTCTGTTCAAATGGATTGGACATCAGTCTCTGTCAATGAAAACAGTTAAAAACTATATTGACTTGTTTTTATGATTTTGCACTGAGCTAAATATAACTGAGAAATCAATATGAATTGCATTTATAGTGTGATTTAGGTGTAAATTGAACAAATAAGGATTCAGTATTGATGCTTTGTGGGCCAAAACTTGCCAACCTCCGGTTCTCATACGCACAAGCAACACCACAGAAGCGTTTCTTCTGTTGCCGTGATGACATTTATTTGCTACTCTTGACAAGATGGATGACGAGGACAAACAACCCACCAAGTTGAAATCTGAGCTACTGACGAATAATTGTGTCAAAGTACCAATGAGACTATTACTATATTGAACTTTTTTTTTTTTTTTTTTCTTTTCCCCCCAGAAGTTCCATGTAATTTTTGGACTACCGACCTGACTGCAAGAAAAGGTAGCTTAGTTTCTAGAGAAAATTGTGAAATGAAGCAGTTTATGATGATTTAATCTAATTGGGAATCTCTCTGAAAAATAGTGAAAGATGAATTAAATCTGAAACAGTGCTTTAATTTAGGCATTTTCCTGCTGTCTTTCGTCTGTTGCTCAGTCTTGTCCTTTCACTGCAGGTGTGTTCCTGGCTTTATGCAGGTAAGCTTAAGTGCTTTTACCCTCAACCATTGACTTCACTATCAGTTGGCAGGGCCTCTGTGTAGAGGGCTTATTTTGAAAAACCTAAAATCCACAAATATTTTCAAAACCAAAACTGGCACCTCCCTTAGGCATACGAGTCTCCATGGGCAGCAGAATCAGAAAATTCAGTCGTTCCCTAATAAAACCTTTTTTTAAATGTATAACAAAATGGCTATAACATTCTCAGATTTTATTGTAGATGCAGAGATAATCCTCTTTATTTTCTGGTAGCAACATTTAATGTTTTTGCTTGAAATAGCAACTTTTTTTTTTTTTTTTTTTCCCCTCCCGTGCAGCCAAGTTTTAAACAGCTAATTTTCACATCAGTAACTAAAAGCATGCATAATTTTACTCAACAAAAGCAAATTTAGCATTTTTCTATATACAATCACAACTTAGGTTGAATTCCGATGTCACTGTTGCCTTAACTAAGTCTTGCGGGCTTTCTGGCCCTCGTCGTTTTTGGATTGAAATGTTGCATAAAGTAAAACTTAAAAATGGGCGAAGAAATGTCTAAATTACTTTTTTGCCAAAAAATTTGAATGTAAAGTTGGCATTAAAGCGTTAGTTAACGCGCTTAAGTCGTAAATTCTTGAATTTCTATAGATATGAACGTATGTCTAGTCTTGGTTAAAAGCAATAAACTGGAGCAGTTATTCACTTTACGTAAATATTTCAAGATAGAGTTTAGCTAATTTTTTCCTCAATTCATTTTTCCCCCCACAATATTTCAAAGTGCATGAATGGTGCCAAACTAATAACTTGAATCCTTGACCAAATCACTCCTGCCTGCTTTTATGTACAAAAACTTTAGTCCTCATTCCACCTAAATCCGGCGTTTGAACGCAGCGTGTTTTGAGTTTGGCGCAGTGAACGCTGCCAGGACGCTCTGCAGGCCCTCTATGGAAAGCCATGGCGAATGTATGTAGTAGGGGTTGTCTTGTCAACTGATGGTGACGTCTATGCCTCAACATATTAAAGGCTAACTGAAATGATGACTGCATAGTTCAGCGGATAACCTGTGAAGAATAAATCTTTCGCTCCTATCTGATTAATGTTGGCTAGTACAAACGACTTGGTTACCAACCGCCAAGACTAGCTTTTAATATTTTTTTCTTTCAGGTGAAAGGGCAGAATTGCACAAAACGGTACGCTCTTTTCCTATTTGTTCTCCTACAAAATAACGCACGATGATGACTGCATAGTTCAGCGGATAACCTGTGATGACAAATCTTTCGCTCCTAGCTGACGTGTGGATAAAATGTAGATTTTAATCATAGAAATGAAAGAACGTTGTTAAATTGTTCCCCTTTTTGTTATCTAGACTTCCAAGAAACTTGTGCAGCAAGGAGAGGACAGAACTGTTTGATCTTAAACTGGTTAGTACAAGGACTGAGAAGGTTGCCAGTGAATTAAAAATGTCTGGTGTGATGAGTTTGAATCAGGTCGCTGATCTGGTTGAGGAGATTTTCAAATTTCTGACCTTAATTGTGGCAATGTTTTAAGAGTTTAGTAGGTTTATTTATTTGAACTTGTTAACAAATTCATAATTGTTCTGCAGATGGCCACGAGTGAGCTCATTGACTGATGTCGTCGCATCAGGTACGTCAGGATTTATAGCGTTTTTCCTCTAAGCTGACCTGTGATGACAAAAAATGCTGCTGACAATTATAACACTGGAGTCAATTAGCTCTAGCTGAAAGGTCAGCTTGCTGATGTTCTAGTGAAATTTTGGTGATTTTTGACTGAATGCTGTTCTGTCCAGCAGGAGGTGCAGCAGTCCCACCACAAAGATGGAACTCAAGCTCAATGGCAGTTAGGTGAGTTCATTTGACAGTCCTCTTACTGACAGATAAAGGCCACTGCACATGATGAAGAGATTCTGCCAAATGAGCCATGATTATAACCCTTACCGTTCCATTTCTTTCTGATCACGTGGCCTAAAAAAAGATTGTTGCTTTTGTGTGTTAAATTGATTGCCGAGTCATGTTTTTTTGTGTGTTCCTCTAGGTATTGAAAGGAGCATGTCATTGCTGGAGGGACTGAAGTGGATTTTGTAGTTGAAAGATTAGGCGCCAGCAAGCAGACTTGTGCCTTTCAACATGTTGCAGTTTTATATTGTCTCATGTAATGTCATTACCATCAAAAGCTGTATTAACCAAGCACCCAAGAGGATGATTTGACTGAGTGGCACAGTCCATCTCATGCAAATTTGGCATTGATGACTCTCAAGCTTTGCTACACATTATACAGTATACAATATACATGCTTCGTTGTAGAAAATCAAACATGCTTTTTGTATAAGTACCAATTAAAATGGTGGCAATTTAAAAACTGCCCTTATGACTCCTCTTTATTGAAGTGTCTTATGGTTTAACTCAGACTACTAACTACTAGTGTTTAGACTTAATGATGCGTTAATATCCACTGGCACAGAAAATGGGTTTAGTTCACACTTAGATCTGACATATTTGTACTCAATACCTGCCATTGGCAACGATAGACATCCAATTCGCTTAAAAATGGGAGGATTGGCTGTCAATGCTAATCTTCCAATGCTGTTGATGCTAGATGTCATCCATCCATTGACTGGGAGGGTAGAGTCAAAAATTGGATGTCTCGCGCGTCACTGGCAACCAATTAAGTACAAACACGATGAAAATGCGTTTAGAATAGGCTTATTCAAGCATAGAATGGAGGGGAAGCTCTATATAGTAAGTCAAATTCATGGACGTTTTACATTTACAAGTGGGTCTCCTACAGAACGTCAACTGCTGTCCTGTATTAAAACGAATTCAAATGCGTGCACTGCAATCTCGGGGATTTGTCTTTTGACAGTTTTGTGTATATTTTTATAAGTGACAATTGAAGTGCCCTGTATTTTGAGAGCATTCTGCCACGAGTAGTATAGTATGTACAATGTGCCTCTTGTTTTTTCATTTTTAGTTTTGTGTTGTATACGTGCGATTGTTTGAATTGATCTAAAATACCGTCATATACCATTTATTGTAAATGGGCGGGGCTTCGGCGGTACTACTTCCGGTGACTGGATGGAGCACTATCCCGCGATGTTAGCCTAGCAGCGAGCTAACGGATGGCACCTCGTTAGATGAAGGCTCTTATCGGAGCATCACCGAACTGCCCTCATGTTCGCCCGCTTTGTGTCGCCGCTTCTGCCGCTACTACTGCTGGCCGTCCCCGTACACCCGCAATTCATCCAGCTGGACACGCTGTCCAACGTGTCGTCGTACTACTTTAACTACGTTTACTGCAACATTTGGGAGGGCGAGTGTCAGCCCCACCAGGATGATGCGACGCAGCAAGGTAAATTAACGAAAGAAATATTTTTGGTTACGTAATAAATGGACATTTTAATGCGTATATGTGGACAGTTCCTACCAGGGACGTTTGGGCCGGTTTCACCAAGGACTGCACGGATCTGCTTTACCGCGTGTACTGTAACCTGGGTCAATGCTGCGACTCGGGAGATTGCAGGGTGACCAATAACATCACTGGTATGAAACTACATTATGAATGTGTTCGTAAAAAGTGCATTTATTTCCTAGTTACGACTTACGACATAGTTGTGCACTATTTTGGTTGTGCGACGGCGGAAGATTGCGTCTAAATTGTGGTGAGCACGTTGGTACCGCCGCTTTATGTGTTTAGTGTTTTTTTTTTTGTTTGTTTGTTTTTTTAGGGAGGATATCTGTGCTGTGCCATATCTTAATTAAGACTGTGTAATCAGGGCTGCTGCAATTCATTAACCAATGGAAAACTAATCGAAATAAAGTGATACCTCGTTTTTCGCGGTTAGTGGGGAGCAGAACCCGCCTCGATAAATGAAAAACCGCGAAGTAGCGCCCTCCTCAAACAAAATAATTTTTTGTGTGTTCAATATATTCAGATTTAGCATTGTCTTTATTAAATGCTTCATTGAGTGAGTCCACTCAAGCTGCTCGCTTACAATGACTTGCACAGCTACTGTTTAACAAGTTAAACGATGATTGACGTATGCGGCGCTTTGAAGTTTCGGCTTCCGAGCGTCTCTGGCAAGATCAAACCGTAACGTCTGTCAATCATCATTATCTTTACCAAGCAACTCCAGTGCACTGCCTGACCAAGAAAAGCGGCAGGAGCGAGAGTGAGAAAGTACGTGATCGGATCGGGACGGCTCTATAAAATACTGCAATTATTTATTTATTTATTTTGATTGGGGGGGGGGAATCCGTGATTGACTGATGATGTGGTGTTTGAAACGCAAAGTAGCAAGGGATCACTGTACAAATAAACAGCCAAATTGATAGCATCGCCATATTTGTGACCAAATTTCTTTTTTCATCAAAACCTATCATGTAACACGTCGCTTTCAAGGGCTTTTCAAACCATTCACAGAACTGAAAACCCTTTTTTAAAAATTCACAAAAATAACAGCGGATTGAAGGTAGCTACCTCAGGTAAATGTTTTAGACTTCATTGCTTAACTTAATTTGGGCATGGTATGGTAAGTTAAAACAAAAAAATTTAGAACTGAATTAGATGTGTGAAAATAAATTTGGAAAGGAAAAACATCAAAGAAGCAGAAGAATAAAGGGTAAAACCTTTCTAACTAAAAAAAAAAACATCAAGCAAACGGAAGAATAAAGGGTAAAACCTTTCTAACTATAGTCTATACACCTCAAAAATATTCTTAAAGGGATCCTCAGACGTAGACTTATAGGCTCTTATAACCCACAATTGTTCTCTTTTACTAAAATGTTATTAAAAACACAAAATATTGCCATTAATAAAAAATAAAAAAAAAATATTTAGTACGTTTTGACCTACAGAGTGCCGCAACTCTCTTTCTACATGGCTCTGGCTGTAGCTAGCCAGCTGATAATACAAGTCTTTCTAATAAAAAAAAATAGCAGATTGTGATAAATTAGTTCCTGTAATGTACTGATAAACATAAGACCTTCATATATTTTAGATTCATTACACACAACTGAAGTAGTTCAAGCCTCTTTTTGTTTTACTATATTTGATGATTTTGGCAAAAAAGTCAAGAAAAAACAAAAATCCCTATCTCAAAAATTTAGCATATTTCATCCGACTAATACCAAAAAAAGTGTTTTTTAATACAAAAAAGTCAACCTTCAATTATATCAGCTATGCACTCAAAACTTGGTCGGGAATCCTTTTGCAGAAATGACTGCTTCAATGTGGCGTGGCATGGAAGCAATCAGCCTGTGGCACTGCTGAGGTGGTATGGAGGCCCAGGATGCTTCGATAGCGGCCTCAAGCTCATCCATAGTGTTGGGTCTGGCGTCTCTAAAATTTCTCTTCACAATATCCCACAGATTCTCTATGGGGTTCAGGTCAGGAGAGTTGGCAGGCCAATTGAGCACAGTAATGCCATGGTCAGTAAACCATTTACCAGTGGATTTGGCACTGTGAGCAGGTGCCAGGTCGTGCTAAAAAATGAAATCTTGATCTCCATAAAGCTTTTTAGCAGATGGAAGCATGAAGTGCTCCAAAATCTCCTGATAGCTAGCTGCATTGACCCTGCCCTTGATAAAAGACAGTAGACCAACACCAGCAGCTGACATGGCACCCCAGACCATCACTGACAGTGGGTACTTCACACTGGACTTAAGGAATTTGGGCATTTCCTTCTCCCCAGTCTTCCTCCAAACTCTGGCACCTTGACTTCCGAATAACATGCAAAATTTGCTTTCATCTGAAAAAAGTACTTTGGACTACTGAGCAACAGTCCAGTGCTGCTTCTCGGTAGCCCAGGTCAGGCGCTTCTGCCGCTGTTTCAGGTTTAAAAGTGGCTTGACCTAGGGAATGCGGCACCTGTAGCCCATTTCCACAGTGGCTCTGGGTGTTTCTACTCCAGACTCAGTCCACTGTTTCTGCAGGTCCCCCAAGGTCTGGAATCGGCCCTTCTCCGCAATCTTTCTCAGGGTGCGGTCACCTCTTCTGGTTGTGCAGCGTTTCCTGCAAAACTTTTTCCTTCCCACAGACTTCCCACTGAGGTGCCTTGATACAGCACTCTGGGAACAGCCTATTCGCTCAGAAATTTCTGTGTTTCATCCTCTTGCTCGAGGGTGTCAATGATGGCCTTCTGGACAGCAGTCGGGCCGGCAGTCTTGCCCATGATTGTAGTTTTGAGTAATGACCATAACCAGGCTGGGAGTTTTTAAAAGCCTCAGAAATTTTTCACGGGGGTTTTGAGTTAATTCGTTGATTAAGATGATTAGGTTTGTAGCTTCTTTAGAGTATCAATATTAAAACAATAAAAGGCTTAAACTACGTAATTCAGTTGTGTGTAATGAATCTAAAATATATGAAAGTCTAATGTTTATCAGTACATTACAGAAAATCATGAACTTTATCACAATATGCTATTTTTTTGAGAAGGACCAGTAGCTGTTAGCTTAGCATTTAGCCCAGAAAAATGAGTTGAGTTAGTTGTCACACCGTCAACAGTTCAAAGGATTTCAAACGAGTTCAAAAGATTTCAGAATAAAACTGAGAATAAACCTATTCTTTGAAGGTTTTTTTGTTGTGTTTTATTGACGTACCATTGAAATCTTTTTTTTTTTTTTTTTTTTTTTTTTTTGTAACATCATGTAGTTTTGTTAATGTTCAATTAAGATAATCAAACACTTTAATTTCATCCAAAAGTCGTCATTTTTAAAGAAAATCCCATTTAAAGCAACACTGTAACATTTCAGACATTTTTTTTTTTTTTTTTGTCAAACAGCGCTAAACAAGACATTTTTTCGTAGGTTTAGCTAAAGACCTTCAGAGCAAACTCCACGGCCAGCACCTGGCCCAATCTGTGGTTCTAAAAGCAGTCCAGGGTTTCATCAACAACCCGGAGTCCAACAAGCCCCTAACGCTCTCCTTCCACGGCTGGTCGGGCACAGGCAAGAACTTTGTGGCACGAATGGTGGCTGACAACCTTTATCGCGACGGGGTGAAGAGTGATTGCGTCCGCCTGTTTATCGCTCCGTTCCACTTCCATCATGCCAAGATGGTGGACACGTACAAGGTGAGACATAAGAGGTGAGGGCTCGCCACCAAGAAAATGCCAGTCAAGTAGAGGAGTTGCAAAAAATCGATTATTACATGCATCGCGATCCAACACGTGACGATTCGATTACGATTCATAAAGGCTCAAAAACTAGAGCTGTCCCGATCGATCGGGTCCGATCACGTCATTTTTTCGGCAAAAAAAATATCGGACATGCCTTTTCTTAATATATATATTTTTTTAAAATTAAATGATTTTCTATTTGTATTTAACGGTACAGACATAATATGTTACACTCATCCAGAGTCTTTAGTTTAGGTTTAAGGTAGGATTATCAAATTCATCCTGATAACGGCATTAATTAATTTAAAAATGTATCACGTTATAATATTTAACACAATTATTGCATGCGCTGCACGACCCACTCACGCATTGTCGCGTTCAATCTGTAATGGCGCCATTTTACCTATATAGAGAGCTAGAAGGCAGCGTAGAATGAGTAGAGTGAATTTTGGCAGCCTTTGGAGCCTCTTTTTAATTGGTTAAAGCCTTACAATCCCTCTCCCTTCGATTAGAAATATCGTAGGAAGCAATGTGGGGAAGAAAGGTAGTAATTGATCATTTTCTTAGCACCTTATGTTTTTTTCCCAACGCAGAGAAGATATATCAATTGGTAGCACTGCGTACAGTCATGGTTGCACTTCCCATCATGCATTTGGGCATGGCTACAGTATCATTTACTGAAAGCTCAACAAATACACTAGATGGCAGTATTTTGTCACAATACACAAAGTCACATTTATCCTTTAAAAATTAAAAGTCTTTCTATCCGTGGATCCCTCTAACAGAAAGAATGTTAATAATGTAAACGTCATCTTGAGGATTTATTGTCATAATAAACAAATACATTACTTATGTACTTTATGTTGAATGTATATATTCGTCCGAGTTTTTTTTTTTTTTTTTCTTAATGCATTGCCAAAATGTATATGATCGGGAAAAATTATCGGGAATGATTGGAATTGAATCGGGAACCAAAAAAAAGCAATTGGATCGAGAAATATCGGGATCGGCAGATACTCAAACTAAAACGATCGGATCGGGAGCAAAAAAAACGTGATCGGAACAACCCTATCAAAAACGATGATTGTCCCTCATAACTTTATGACAGTTGCTCGTAGCGGAACTAAATTCAAGACACGCCTGCTGCCCGGACACCTTTAACGGACGCACTCACGTTATAATGGATGCTGCCTGTAACTGAGTGAGAAATTTACTCTTTTTCAAAAGACTGGAAAATAAACTACAAACATGCGAAATAGTTCAGAAAACAAAGTATATTGGTTAAAAGAAGGCTTATTTCTAAAGACACTTTGTTTCCAGAAAATGTGGAATTCATTCCACCTGTGTAAATTTTATTGTATTGTTGAGTGAAATAAGTACTCCCTTTAAAATGGTTAATGTTTTTGCACTTTATTGTAAAAATAAATAAATAAATAAGCAGCTCAAGGGCAGGTTTTTGTTGTATGGGCATGTTTCCATCGTTCCTGTTGAATCATTAGGATATTTTAAATAAATAATAGGGGGAAAAAATTGTCTACTCTATTAATTAGTAATGTACGATGCATCGATAATTGTGATAATCGTGATCATCGTTAATACTAGAGGTGTGCAAAATTTCCGATTCTTAGATTATTCGCGATTCGGCCGTGGAAGATTCAAGAACGATTCACAAACATCCAAATTCCGATTATTGAAATATGCCAAGTAAAGCGGAAGTACAACACACTCAGCGCGCCGAGCGGTCTTCGGCACGCAATGAGGAAAAACGGAGCGAGAGTAGCTAAACATCATGCTTCTCATTACCCGGCCCCTCGGGTAATGCCAATGCTCAACTCACGGCTCTACCTCAACTCATGCCACGAGATAAAAAAAACACAACAACATACCTGACTGCTGCTGAAAAGCTGCTACAAAGTACATCCACATAATGTTACGGTAGATATTATTTATATTGGACTAGATGAAACATTCGGTAGCGTTAGCAGCACATCTACAAAAAGCTAGATGCGGGCGTTGGTAAACGGCCGCCATCTTAAAGCAGTACACTTCCCTGCAAGGCTGTTGTAGCGAACCTTCCAAGCAAACCTAATTAACTTTTTATCTAAAATACTCCTAAATCGGTAAAATATTGACTTGAATCTATCTTTAAAATAGTTTTAAAACTTTCACATGTCGAAAGTAGACAAAAGGGAAATTATGGAATAAGGGGAGCAAATTTAACAACTTTAACGGTTGAGTCACAACATTAAATTAATTGAATGCAGTTTAAAGCTGCTGGGACTGGAGTTTTTTATTTACTGTTATTTTTGTATATTTGTTTACTGCTATATGTTAACTTGATACTGAAATAGTAGTTTGGTTTAGCCTGAGAGTATTTTTGAACAATTTTGGAACTAATGTACAAAACATTTAAAAAAAAAAAAAAAAAAAAAAAAAGGAGGGGGGTGCATCAATAATCGTTTTATAATCGAATCGGAGCCTCTGAATCGTAATCGAATCATTAGGTGCCCAAAGATTCCCAGCTCTAGTTAATACTGTGATCATCGTTCAAGAATCGAATCGTAGCCCCCTGATTCAAAATCGAATCAAATCATGAGGTGTCTAAGATGGCACACCCCGACAGTCAAGTCCTCGCTCCAATCGATACGTAAAGTCGAAAGATAAAGCTGTGGGCAACTGTGAGCGCGATCCAAATGTTGCACAATAGCTGTGATTCATTTGAGAATGATAATAGGTCACTATTACTACACGGGGTGGAAAGTCCAGAAACAGCAAGCATTTGTTTTCCACTTTCACCCACAAAAGTCACGACTAACATTTTTAATCCAATCTAGAGGAGCACTCTAAAGCTGCGATCAGACTAGGGATAGGAACCTCTTGGTATCTTACGATACGATACGATTTGGGATACAAAGCTCACTATAACGATCATCTTCCGATATGGCGATACAACGATTATTGATACATTGGTCAGGAAACCATTGTAGGATATTCTGCAAAACAACTACCGTAATAAACAGAAAAACAATTCTGAAAAACAACTATCTTCATCATTCTGCTGTAAGTTTATCACAAGTAGACGTCCAATCCATTTAAGTTGGGAGGGTGGCAGCAAATGAACCCTCCCACTTCCAATGGGCCCCTCCCACTTCTATGGCCATCAGTGGCAGCCAGTGCCAGGCAACGAGTTGGGCTAGTATTTTTAGAAACTATCGAAATGGTGATATATCGTGATACTTTGTATCACAAAAGGTTATCGATATGCTCCTGCCCAAGAATCGAGATATCGATTTAGAAAGGTGTCAATGTCTAAAAAAAATATATAAAGGAACCAACAAGTTGTTACCAAAATCTTAATAGTGTCTCAGTTAATTCTAAGGCTGCATTGACGGTGCACGACGCCGAATCCATTTAGACTGGGAATGGGAACGTTCGTTCATTCGAAACCAGAGCATTCATGGTCATTCTGTCCGATTTTCAGGGCATTTACATGTCATTTCCTGTTGAGTTTGAGTGACTGCCTATTCCAGGGGTTCCCAAACTATTCCACATCGGGCCGCTGTGGGTGCTGGATTTCTTTCCAACAAAACGGGACGACACATGTGTACCAATCTGGTGTTTTACAAGTGTAATCAGTTGATTGTAGTCAGGTGCTGCTTGTTTTAGCAGAAACCTCATTGGTTAAACAGTCTGTGCTCGATCGGTAGGAACAAAAACCAGGACCCACAGGGGTCCTTGAGGACCGGTTTGGGAACCACTGGCCTATTCATTTAAGGTGATTCCCAAGTCACTTCCTGTTCTGTAACTCAAAATAAACAGGAAGTGATCCGTAAAATACCCCCAAATCAACAGGAAGTAACTGAAAATCAACAGGTAAACGACCTTAAATAGCACAAAATTACATTATTGCCTGGCATTGGCTGCCACTACCAGTCATAGACGTTCAATCCGTTTGAAGTGGGAGGGATGGCAGCGAATGAACGAATGTTCATTCGCTGCCACCCTCCCAGTTCAAATGGATTGGACGTTTACTAGTGATGAACTCTTTTTTTTTTTTTTTTTTTTTTTTTTTTAATTGGGCTGTCTACACGCCAACAAGCTGTTTGGGAGGCATGCATGGAGAAAACCTTTCCTCACTCACAATCATAAACACAAACGTCTGGAGTTCGCCAAGCGGTATTGGGGCTTCAACTGGGACCGTGTGCTTTGGTCAGATGAGACAAAGATTGAGCTTTTTGGCAACAAACACTAAGCGGGTCTGGCGTGCCACGAAAGATGCGCATGCTGAAAAGCACCTCATACCCACTGTGAAGTATGGGGGTGGGTGAGTGATGCTGTGGGGCTGTTTCGCTTCCAAAGGCCCTGGGAACCTTGCTAGGGTGCATGGCATCATGAATGCTTTGAAATACCAGGGCATTTTAAATTAAAATATGTTGCCCTCTGCCCGAAAGCTGAAGATGGGTCGTCACTGGGTCTTTCAGCAAGACAATGACCCTAAACATATGGCCAAATCTACACAGAAATGGTTCACCAGACACAAAATCAAGCTCCTCCCACGGCCATATCAGTCCCCAGACCTTGTTTTGTTGGCAAAAGGGGGTTGTAAAAAGTATTAACACCAGGGGTGCTAATAATTATGACACACGTTATTTGATGTCAAATAATTATTTCTTCATGTGGGATTTTTTCCCCACTGAATAAATGGACTTGTATTGAAGGTTGGATTTTTCTCTTTTGTTCCATTAAGGTCCCGTATTATTTGAATAAAAAAAAATGATTAGAAGCTAAAAAAAACACATTTTAACCAGGAGTGCCAATAATTATGGAGGGCACTGTAACTGAACACATTATAACTGTAACATGCAAATAAGGTTGCTTAAAAGTTGGTGGGGACAATTTGAGCATCCTGAAAAGTTGGTAGTGTTTTGTCCCTACCGTCCCTATGCAAACCTACACCCTTGATGGGAACCCATCGCGCAACGTGTCCGGTCTGAACGCAGCTTTAGAGATCAGACTCTCATTTCCCCATGTGTCGCACCTACACTGGAAAATAGGCTAATCCATTGAAAAAATTGCAAAATTCCTCATCTGACTTTTGACCTCATTACCCCAAAATTTAATTAACACCTGTTTCACATTACGAATCTATCCTGAAAGTTTGGTAATACAAACTTTTCATCTACTACAGGAGGTAATGAAACATTGTATGCTAACTACAAAACGGAGTCATTTTAAAACATACTTCAGCACTATAGAAATTGGATTCACCAACATTGTTTTGCTCTCTAGGGTCAGCTGAGAGAGGCAATCCGGGACACGGTCCTGCGATGTTCCCAGCCTCTGTTCATCTTCGACGAAGCCGAGAAGCTGCACCCGGGCCTCATCGATGCCATTAAGCCATTCATGGCCCATTATGACAATGTGGATGGAGTCAACTACCGAAAGGCCATCTTTCTATTCCTCAGGTTTGACATTTCTGGAATGGTGTACTGAGATGGATTTGATGTGTATCACTATCAATGGCAGCCGATGTCTTGAGTTTTTTGTTTGTCACATGATTAATCTCAATTTTGTTCTCTGCAGTAATATTGGAGGAGCGACGATCAATGATGTGGCGTTGGATTTTTGGCACTCTGGACAGAACCGCGAGGACATTGGGATGGAGGATCTGGAACACCGACTACGAGACGAAACAATGGAATCGCAAGGTACAAACCCTTTCCAAAAAATGTCAATCTCTAAAAAAGCTAATTCATTATTAATACAAGTTCTACGACTGCCCCTCTCCTTAAAAGTATGCACACATGAATGTTCCCTCTTCTGGCAAACTCCATACTGTACTGACTCCATTTTAAAATCTGGAAAAAGGCTATGGAACACAAGTTGACAATTTATTCCAAGTCGGCAGCAATCGTACAGCACAGGGATCCAGATCCAGGGTCACCAAATCGCAAGTAAACAAAAGATTCCCGAGAAAAATGACAAAGATTAGTTATACAGTGGGGCAAATAAGTATTTAGTCAACCACTAATTGTGCAAGTTCTCCCACTTGAAAATATTAGCGAGGCCTGTAATTGTCAACATGGTTAAACCTCAACCATGAGAGACAGAATGTGGAAGAAAAAAAAAAAGAAAATCACATTGTTTGATTTTTAAAGAATTTTATTTGCAAATCATGGTGGAAAATAAGTAAGTATTTGGTCAATACCAAAAGTTCATCTCAATACTTTGTTATGTACCCTTTGTTGGCAATAACGGAGGCCAAACGTTTTCTGTAACTCTTCACAAGCTTTTCACACACTGTTGCTGGTATTTTGGCCCATTCCTCCATGCAGATCTCCTCTAGAGCAGTGATGTTTTGGGGTTGTCGTTGGGCAACACGGACTTTGAACTCCCTCCACAGATTTTCTATGGGGTTGAGATCTGGAGACTGGCTTGGCCACTCCAGGACCTTGAAATGCTTCTTACGAAGCCACTCCTTCGCTGCTCTGATTATGTGTTTGGGATCATTGTCATGGTGAAATACCCAGCCACATCTCATCTTCAATGCCCTTGCTGATGGAAGGAGATTTTCACTCAAAATCTCTCGATACATGGCCCCATTTATTCTTTCCTTTACATAGATCAGTCGTCCTGGTCCCTTTGCAGAAAAACAGTCCCAAAGCATGTTTCCACCCCCATGCTTCACAGTGGGTATGGTGTTTTTCAGATGCAATTCAGTATTCTTTCTCCTCCAAACACGAGAACCTGTGTTTTTACCAAAAAGTTCTATTTTGGTTTCATCTGACCATAACACCTTCTCCCAGTCCTCTTCTGGATCATCCAAATGCTCTCTAGCGAACTGCAGACGGGCCTGGACGTGCACTGGCTTCAGCAGGGGGACACGTCTAGCAGTGCAGGATTTGAGTCCCTGGCGGCGCATTGTGTTACTGATAGTAGCCTTTGTTACTGTGGTCCCAGCTCTCTGTAGGTCATTCACTAGGTCCCCCCGTGTGGTTCTGGGGTTTTTGCTCACCGTTCTTGTTATCATTTTGACGCCACGGGGTAAGATCTTGCATGGAGCCCCAGACTGAGGGAGATTATTAGTGGTCTTGTAGGTCTTCCATTTTCTAATAATTGCTCCTACAGTTGATTTCTTCACACTAAGCGTTTTACCTATTGCAGATTCAGTCTTCCCAGCCTGGTGCAGGGCTACAATTTTGTCTCTGGTGTCCTTCGACAGCTCTTTGGTCTTGGCCATAGTGGAATTTGGAGTGTGACTGACTGAGGTTGTGGACAGGTGTCTTTTATACCGATAATGAGTTAAAACAGGTGCCATTAATACAGGTAACGAGTGGAGCCTCGTTAGACCTCGTTAGAGGAAGTTGGACCTCTTTGACAGCCAGAAATCTTGCTTGTTTGTATCCTGCAGACGTGCTTCCGAAATGGCTGCGTTGTCGCAAATCTCGCATGATCCTGTGCTGCTGTGACGTAAACGCTCGAGCCTAATTACCAAAACATAATGGTCACGTCACGCACCGTAATGGTCGGCAACGGATCGCCGCATACGTTTCTTCAACACAACGTGGCCGTGTCAATAAAAAAAAAATCGGTTTATATAGATATTTAATATATATATATTTCTGTCTCCATCCCTGTACCCGTTTATAATGCGCACCATGATTTTACAAGTTGATTTGGGGGGGTTGCACGTTATATTTGGGAAATTACGGTAATATTCCCTCTGTTCTTTCTTTCTTTCCCCAAAACCCTTTTCTGTCCAGCTGCATTGTCTGGATAAACAACACAATATAAACAACGGCAATGGGAGTACACCAAACTCCCATGTGGCACAATAAAACAGTTTCAGTCTTTAAAGACACTCAGATTTACCTTTTTGTTTTCGTGTCTAAGCAGCTCCATGATGTTCATATTTTTGGATATTTTCATTTCATGGAAGGGTTGTTTACCATGATATTCCCTTTTTTGGGACAGGGTCTGTATATTGCAAGACTGCTAACAACATTTAGCAGTCCTTGGGAAACTCGTCCTTCAGGAAAATGCGAAAACAAAATGTCAGGAAAAGCAAAATAAAAGTACTGAAATATATGTTGATTTTAATCCATTTTGTTCATTTTTCCAAATGCTTCCAGGCGGTTTCGCCAAGAGCGAGCTAATGTCCGGCCACCTGATAGACTTCTTCGTACCCTTTCTACCTTTGGAGTACCGCCACGTCAAGCTGTGCGCCAAGGACGCCTTCGCCGCCAGAGGCCTGGAAGCGGACATGGCCACGCTGGATGAGGTGGCCAAAGCCATGCTGTATATCCCCAAAGAGGAGAGACTTTTCTCCGCCCAGGGGTGCAAATCCATCCCCCAGCGGATCAACTTCTTTCTCTCATAAGAAACTAGAGAATGACGCTTTGAGGAAGCGTGCTTCTCACTCCCATTCAGGTGCAAAACACGCAACGGGTCACTCGCACCAGGTTTGACAACTAGTGCACTTCCCATTTGAACGGGAAAAAGCGGAAGTGCCGCCTTGTCGCGGCTGCACACTTGAGATGAAGAACAATGTGTGGTAGTAAACAAGTGGAGTAAATAAGGAAAGTTTGCGCATTCCAAAATTAGCACTTAAACGAGGGGCATGTGGCTCTTTTCATCCATCTTCTGTGAATTTGAATAAGCTTATCACTATTAGATCATTCACTGCCAACCCTCCAAGTTCAAACAGTTTGGACATCTATTGCCATCAGTGGCAGCCAAAACACTATAACCTCGAAAAAGTTAATTTCTCTGGAGGAAAAAAATCTGATTTTCTAATTTGTAGTTTTTAGTTTACTTAGTCATAATGCACAATATTGTCACAAGCAGCGTAAAATAAATACGAATTGAGTAGAATCATGTACACACAGAGGTGGGTAGTAACGCGTTACACTGGTATGAAAAAGTATCTGAACTTTTTCTCACTTTTCTGCATAAAATCACCATCAAATGTGATCTGATCTTTGTCAAAACAACACAGATGAAAATACAGTGTCTGCTTGAACTAAAACCACCCAAACATTTATAGGTTTTCATATTTTAATAAGGATAGCATGCAAACAATGACAGAAGGGGAAAAATTAGTAAGTTAAAGAGATTTAAAGAGCAATTGAAACCAATTTTTACCAAACATTTTAAGTCAGGTATGTGCCCAATCACTGATTAGTTGTTTAAAGCTGCCCTGCCCATGATAAAACCCACACCTGGAAAGAAATTTCTTGATGAGAAGCATTGTCTGATGTGCATCATGGCTCAGTCAAAAAATCTATCTGAAGACCTGCGATCAAGGATTGTTGAATTGTGTAAAGCTTGGAAAGGATACAAAACCCATCTCTAAAAGTCTGGATGTTCATCAATTGACAGTCAGAGAAGTTGTCTATAAATGGAGAGAGTTTGGCACTGTTTCTTCTCTCCCAAGGAGTG
This sequence comes from Corythoichthys intestinalis, assembly GCF_030265065.1. Taxonomy (NCBI): domain Eukaryota; kingdom Metazoa; phylum Chordata; class Actinopteri; order Syngnathiformes; family Syngnathidae; genus Corythoichthys; species Corythoichthys intestinalis. The sequence goes on from NC_080401.1 coordinate 36,925,892, forward strand.
GCCGTCAACTAAAGACGACACTAAGAGTTTAGCGCAGAGTGGTAAAAAAGAACCCTAGAATGTCTGCTAAAGAGTTACAGAAATCACTGGCACAGTCCAATATCTGTGTGCACACATCAACTATATGTAAAACTATGGCCAAAACTGGTGTTCATGGGAGGACTCCACGGATGAAGCCACTGCTGTCTAAAAAAAAAAAAAAAAACATTGTTGCTCACTTAATGTTCGAAAAAAAGGCACTTGGACGCTCCACAGAAGTTTTGGCAAAATATTTTGTGGACTGATGAAACCAAAGTTGAGTTGTTTGGGAGTAAGACACCGTCATGTCTGGAGGAAAAATGGAACAGCTCACCAACATCAACACCTCATCCCGACCGTGAAGCATGGTGGAGGGAGCACCATGATTTGGGGCTGTTTTGTTGCCTTAGGGCCTGGACAACTTGCAATCATTAATGTAAGAATGAATTCAAAAGTTTATCAAGATGTTTTGCCGGAAAACCTGAAGCCCTCTGTCAGACAGCTGAAGCTAAAAAGAGGATGGATGCTGCAACAATACAATGATCCAGAACACAGAAGTAAATCAACTTCTGAATGGTTTCAGATGAACAAAATACACGTTCTGGAGTGGCCAAGTCAAAGTCCAGACTTGAACCCCATTAAAATGGTGTGGCATGACCTAAAGATAGTGATTCATGCCAGACATCCCAGGAATCTGACTGAACTACAGCAGTTTTGTAGAGAAGAATGGACCAAGATTAGTCCTGATCGATGTGCTAGACTGATCTGCAGCTACAGGAAGCGTCTGGTTGAACTTATTGCTGCCCAGGGGGTGGGGGTACAAATTATTAAATGTGATGGTTCACTCACTTATTTTTCCCCTTTCTGTCATTGCTTGCATACTATCCTCATTAAAATATGAACACCTATAAATGTTTGGGTGGTTTTAGTTAAAGCAGACAGTTTTTTCATCTGTGTAATTTTGACAAAGATCAGCTCACATTTGATGTTTTTTTTTTTTTTTTCAGAAATGTGAGAAATTCCAAAAGGTTCTGATACTTTTTCATACCACTGTAACACGTATGATTCTTCTGATTTCATAATAGTAACTATGAAGGAACTACTGTATTCACTATTCAAACTAGGAACTATTTTCTCCACTAGAGCACTCATGCTCTTTGGACGAATAATGCTTCATTTCTGTCTTTTTTTTCCTCTCTTGCCAGAATTCAATTATTTATTTATTTATTCATTTATTTTTCATTTCTTTGGCTTAATGTGGTTGTGTAATGGGTTATTGTATAGTATCATTACAACAACAGTTCATATAGATAAGTTTGTGCTGAGAGAAAAAAAGTACCATCGTTTAAAAAAAAAAAAGAAAAAAATTGCTATTACTCACAATGTTACTCATCACTCGAGTATTCTTTTCACTGGATACTTTTTTTCACTCGTACTTGAGAACATTCTTTAGATGACTACTTTTACTTGAGTGATATTATTTTGAAGTAACGCTACTCTTACTTGAGTAAATTTTTTGGGTTACTCTACCCACCTCTGTGTACACATCAACATGAGTTGCTTACTTGATCCAGCCTAGCCAAAGTCCATGTTGGCTCTTCCCATCGCTGCTCAACAAACATCAAAGACTGATAAAAACATTACTTAACTTCATTTACCTAAGTAATAAGAATACATACTACTATCCCAAAAAGATTTAATTGTAAGGGAGCAAAGCAAATGAACATTTAGTTCCACCACAATACCATGCAAATGATTTGGAGCACTACTAGCCTTGTTACAATGCGCTTTTATCAATACAGTCATAAGTTAATAGAAAACAGTAGATACACTAATATACTGATTTGATGAGTGGTTACATACAGTGCCTTGCAAAAGTATTCGGCCCCCTTGAATCTTGCAACCTTTCGCCACATTTCAGGCTTCAAACATAAAGATATGAAATTTAATTTTTTTGTCAAGAATCAACAACAAGTGGGACACAATCGTGAAGTGGAACAACATTGATTGGATAATTTAAACTTTTTTAACAAATAAAAAACTGAAAACTGGGGCGTGCAATATTATTCGGCCCCTTTACTTTCAGTGCAGCAAACTCACTCCAGAAGTGCAGTGAGGATCTCTGAATGATCCAATGTTGTCCTAAATGACCGATGATGATAAATAGAATCCACCTGTGTGTAATCAAGTCTCCGTATAAATGCACCTGCTCTGTGATAGTCTCAGGGTTCTGTTTAAAGTGCAGAGAGCATTATGAAAACCAAGGAACACACCAGGCAGGTCCGAGATACTGTTGTGGAGAAGTTTAAAGCCGGATTTGGATACAAAAAGATTTCCCAAGCTTTAAACATCTCAAGGAGCACTGTGCAAGCCATCATATTGAAATGGAAGGAGCATCAGACCACTGCAAATCTACCAAGACCCGGCCGTCCTTCCAAACTTTCTTCTCAAACAAGGAGAAAACTGATCAGAGATGCAGCCAAGAGGCCCATGATCACTCTGGATGAACTGCAGAGATCTACAGCTGAGGTGGGAGAGTCTGTCCATAGGACAACAATCAGTCGTACACTGCACAAATCTGGCCTTTATGGAAGAGTGGCAAGAAGAAAGCCATTTCTCAAAGATATCCATAAAAAGTCTCGTTTAAAGTTTGCCACAAGCCACCTGGGAGACACACCAAACATGTGGAAGAAAGTGCTCTGGTCAGATGAAACCAAAATTGAACTTTTTGGCCACAATGCAAAATGATATGTTTGGCGTAAAAGCAACACAGCTCATCACCCTGAACACACCATCCCCACTGTCAAACATGGTGGTGGCAGCATCATGGTTTGGGCCTGCTTTTCTTCAGCAGGGACAGGGAAGATGGTTAAAATTGACGGGAAGATGGATGCAGCCAAATACAGGAACATTCTGGAAGAAAACCTGTTGGTATCTGCACAAGACCTGAGACTAGGACGGAGATTTATCTTCCAACAGGACAATGATCCAAAACATAAAGCCAAATCTACAATGGAATGGTTCAAAGATAAACGTATCCAGGTGTTAGAATGGCCAAGTCTCTCCATCCAACATCACTGAGCTCGAGCTGTTTTGCAAGGAAGAATGGGCAAGAATGTCAGTCTCTCGATGTGCAAAACTGATAGAAACATACCCCAAGCGACTTGCAGCTGTAATTGGAGCAAAAGGTGGCGCTACAAAGTATTAACGCAAGGGGGCCGAATAATATTGCACGCCCCACTTTTCAGTTTTTTATTTGTTAAAAAAGTTTAAATTATCTAATAAATTTTGTTCCACTTCACGATTGTGTCCCACTTGTTGTTGATTCTTGACAAAAAATTAAAATTTTATATCTTTATGTTTGAAGCCTGAAATGTGGCGAAAGGTTGCAAGGTTCAAGGGGGCCGAATACTTTTGCAAGGCACTGTACCATAATTTATTTTCACCAAGATTTTGCACAGTGCTATTGGTCTTGTCGCATCCCCCAGCTCATGTATATATTGCGCTATTTTTAAAATGCCGTCAGGATTTGAGTGTTACTACATTACATTTGAGTTTGTTTTTTTAACTATGTATCAGGGTATCCGCAGGGTCTTAAAAAGTTTTAAATTGAATAGTTTGAATTTAAGGCCTTAAGATGACTAAAATTCTCCTAAAATCTCATAAAAGGTCTTAAATACAATTTTGAAAGGTCTTAAAAATCTATTGACGTTACTTTACTACTAATAATAGTAGTACTTCGTGCTCATATGTATCACAGTGTGAAAGAGCTGGGAATAAATTCTTATACAGGTAGTCCCCGGGTTACGACATACTTCATTTATGTGATTTCGACTTTACAACGCCAGAGTCTCGTCCGCCATTTTGTCTCCATTCGTTTTTTTTCTTAGTTTTGTAAACAGTACCTTATTGTCCCTTACAGTATAATAGTTTTTACTTTATCAATGTGACATGGTCTGTCCTCACTAAATGTTAAGTTGTTCAACTTGACAGACAGTAAACAAGGCAATTGTGGTTTTAAAAGCTTTTTACTTCCTTCACTTTTGACAATTTGTAAAGCTGTATCACACATATGTACACTTATGTTTAAAAACGAATCACATTTTAACGAACACTTGACACAAAACAAGTGTTCAAACGTCCATCTAGTCTGATCAATATGTAAATTCGGTAGATTAAATTAGCCTAATTTGCCTAACAAAAGTCTGCTAGCTTAAATGCTACGAATGCTAATGTATTTACAATGCCCATAGCAAATTGCTCACACATAACTCCACAAAGTGTAGCTCTAAACTTAATTACAAATGCATACACAAACCTATATTAGCTGAAACAACTTACAGCCTTACGTGGGCCAAACCAGAGCGGAGCTGTCCTTTATCCATGTCAGACGAGTCTGCTCCTCAGTCATACAAGACAACAGTCCAACCAGATCCAACGCTGCCACCAAAGGGCAGTGTATCCTCCATCATTAAACAAAATACTTTGGACAGTTATTTTGAGATTTAGGGGTACTTCAAGGGTTAATTCCGATTTGCGTGGAAATCCGGGTTACGTCGCCATGGTATGAACGGAACTCGTTCAAAACTCGGGGACTACCTGTACTTCAAATCTATTGTAGGTTTTTTTTATGTTTTCTATGTGAAATGGGTCTGAAGTTTTATTCAGTATGGTCTTAAAAAAGTCTTTTAAAGTCTTAAACTTGGCTTGTTGAACCCTGCAGAGACCCTTATTATGACATACTGTATTTTTGTGGTTGGTCAAGTCATGCTGTCAATATGCAACATGAAAATTGTGTTGAAAAACAATTTCATGTACTGCAAAACATTTTAGCCCAAAAAGGTTTCATGCTCGGGCGTAGGTTTGGTCTGAACATTGGTCGGGACGATATTACCGCAATGCACATAATGCAAACAATGATCCAAAAAAGGTACGGCTAGCTTGACTTCGTTCTTCCTTATGGAGGCTGGTTTGACCGCAGGTAGTTTTGCAGGTTAGCAAGTGTAATGTTATGCTAACTCTGATGCAGGTCGGACTTTCAGTAGCTAAATTAGTGGTGTTTCCCCCACTTCCACAACATGACGTCTTTTTACATGACTAACAGTGGCTGCTGCTGGCCGAAAAAAAACTTCTAATATCCCTTCTCTCCGAAGGGGGCAGAGGAGGCGGCATGTTGTCGACATGAATCTGGTGGGGCTGTGTGTGTCTTTGTGGCGGGGCGGGGGACTTCAACTCATCAGCCAACCAAACGGTCGTTTTGGGGGGGGGGGGGCACATTCAGTGAGTGAAAAAGGATAAATGTAAGTCTTAATATAATGAAAATAATTCACTTAATAATGGTAGGGTCTGTTCTATCATTACAACATTTGGGAAGACAATCTAAATTCCCTATATACCTGAACTCTATATCATGCAAATAAGGTTCCTTAAAAGTTGGTGGGGACAATTTGAGCATCCTGAAACCTACGCCCTTGATGATTTAAAAGTACTTTTTGAATTGTTCATAAGAGGAATGCCATTGTTATTTATTGTCATGTGATTATGCTTTGAATTTTATGTACTTTGTCCCTCATTGTGAATTACGGAGAAATTAAACAAGTTAAACTGGTCCGGGTGTTGTGGTAGTTGGTAAAAAGGGAAATTGATATTGAAAACACCTATTGACAACAATGGACGGCCAAGCCAGTTAAATTGAGAGAAGTGGAAGTTATCTCCCAGTTCAACTGGATTGGACGACTATTGCCGTCAATGACAGCCAAACAGTTAAGCTAAGTGAGTTCACTAAACAATATAAATGGATAAATATATTACATTTAAAATATATATGGCGGAAAACACAGACACGACTGAAAAAGCTGTTTCTGCTCTTGCACTCCTCTTTAAAAGAAACTGCTGTATTTTTAAGCCAAAAGAACTGTTGTGTTTGATAGAACAATATGTCTATATGCTGCCATAGCAAATTCATGGCGCATTAGGCCCCCAAACTATTTTTAATTTGCCCGTTTTACCCTGAAAACCCCCGTTTACAGACGTCGCGCAACCGCTTTTGTTTAAACCCAGCCATGAAAGGTAATTAAATATACTTATTATTCAAAATGTCTGGCATTTTTAGCTTAGAATCATTAATTGTAGTCTAATATTTCGTTTAAAAAAAAAAAAAAAACGACCTTAAAAAAATTATTTACTCGCATATTGTAAACTTTTAAACAAATTACGTCACTATGAAAAAAATGGCGTCTGTAAAAGTCTCGGATATTTACCTCATAAGTATCACTTAATTGCTTTTTTTTTGTTTGTTTCTGTCGCATTTTTCCCAATATATCAGATGATAAATAATCGATCCAAACAAAGAAAAACTGAAAAAAAGACGTTTAGAAAGGTAAAATATATGAAAAAGAACATCTCGACCACTCCTTGATGTCTGCGATTTCTGCATCGCGACCCTTGTTATGACCATATTTCACCCATAAAATCCCCCAAAAATTCAGCTGTGGCCATTCACATCTGTGTCTTGACACTCAGTGACACACGCTACGTGGAGTTTTTGGAACGAAACAAGGTCAGTAAGCGATAATATCTTGTTAAAGTCATGGCGTCTGTAATTCTGCTCTCGCGTGCTCTCACCTCCAGATGGGGTTTTGCTGTTTGAATTATTATTATTATTATTATTTTAATGCCCTCCTGTTCAAATTTTTTCATCCCCCAGATAATAGAGATTTTAAGCTTTCCAATGATGTATCACTCATGCATATAGGACAATTTTGAAATTTGGCCAAATTGGGGGGGTCTCGGAGCAGAACTTCAAGTCACCTGAGTGTTTTCCGCCATGTATACTATAAAATAAGTGCTCTATATAGTTTTTTTTTTTTTTAATATATATGTTTGTATTTTATGTGTCATCACTAAATAAATGGCGCGCCAGTCAGTTCGACGTTGTCATTGTGACTTCACGATGTACATCAGACGCATTACATGCTGGGTGTGCGTTAAACTAACGCGTGGTCTTCGCTCATTGGCTAGACATCCGCCCATCAACTCATACTGTCCTCTGATTGGCTAAAAGGAATCTGACTTCCTGGGTAACTCCGATGCCGACAGCCAATACGATTGAGACATCTGTTCCCAGCCGAGAGGCGAGAGGCTGCATGATTTCTGTTAAACGGCACTAACCGGAGCCCGTGGCCGGTACACTGCGTCGAGGGATAGCAAAGACGTCAGAATATATTTTCTGTTAGTTTTTGGCGTAATTTGACGCAGTGTTTCTCCTCACCATGACCGCTTTGTCGCTGCTGTTCTTAGCCGTGTCGGCGGCCTCTGTTCTGGCTGAATCCACTGTCTATTTCCGTGAGCAATTTGAAGACGGGGGTGAGCTCATTTTTCAATAATTCTCTCTTTTTTGCTCTCTAAATTCTGTTATTCCTCTGAATACAAATTGACTGTATAGGATTGGGTTGTATTTTAGCATGGAGGTAGAAGAATGTTATTTATTATAGCTACATGCAGCAATTTAAGACTAATTTCTGATCATTTATTTTCCCCATTCAAATGTTCGTTTTGTTAAATTAGGCAAGCATTTATTGAATATCAACCCCTATTCGATTTAACACCCCCTCCCCCACGTATGGTCAAATCACAGAACCTCTCCCCCTCCCCCTCCTGTACAGTCCTCCCTGGTCATCTGTACCCCCACTCCAATAAAAAATGAAATAATATAGAAATAGAAAAGCATACCTTCAGCTAAGCAGCCAAATTCAGCACTCATCACCATGCTGCCTAACTGTTGAACATTTTTGACCTCTTATCATGCCCAAAATGTCATGGCTCGCTCTTCTCTCCTGCTAATTTGAGTGTAATGGGCTAATCCATTATCAAGTTATCGCAAAATTAATTTTCTGACCTTTTGACCTTTAACCTCATGACCCCAAAATTGAATCACCTTTTCCGTTTTATATTACAAAAACTCTGCTCCTTTGATGATAATCCCTCTGTTCATTCTTGAGTTATCTTGAACAGACACAGACATGCAGTACAGAATACATAAACTCCGTAGGTTTCGCCTACTGACGGAAGTCATTCCAAAAATATGACTCGACAAGTGTACACTTGACACCTTTGATAACCGTTCGTGAGTGTCAATTCTCAGGTCATGTGAACATGTTATTTTGTAGATGCCTGGAAGAGTCGCTGGGAGGAATCCAAGCACAAGAGTGACTATGGCAACTTTGTCCTCACTGCGGGCAAGTTCTACGGTGATGCAGAGAAGGACAAAGGTGAGTGGAGGGGTCAAGAGGCCGAGCAGGCCCGCCACACCGCATAAACGAGGAACACTATGAATGTTGGGTCCAGGGGCGTAGGTTTGGTCTCAACATTGGTAGGGACAATATAGACCCTACTCACCTACGTCACAAAATGACGTGTCGCTGTATCCGGCCACCATATTGTCTGTCATTTTTAAGCCCTATTCTCAATGGTTTCAATTAGTCGTGCAATTCATGGAAGCCCCGGTGTTATCTGACGCTGTAAACTCATTGGATGCGTTGCATAAAAGGCGTTATGTGGAAAAGCTTCAGTTTATCCATTCGCCAGATCCATATTTGATGCTTAAATCGATGTTTTTCGTCCCGCTGTCTTCGCCGTCTCTGCCTGACATCTGCTACCCTGATATTTACAACTATCTCGTCCACACAAAATCAGCATATTCTCACGAAAGTTTGAAAAACTATAAGAGCTTGGAGGCTTATAAATACTTCGTTGCTGGTTGGGTGAAACAGGTCCTCGTCCACGAAAATTCGGCAGGAATCTATCTTGTGCTCGGGAAGGTGAGTTACAAAATTTTAAATTAAAAATCTTTTGTTCTTGCTAACATACACTGTCAAGTCTAAAGTATTTCATGTCATTTGTCAATGGAGCTTGGGCTTTTAATGTTTATATGGTTTAGCGATAGCACTCTCACTACATACATATATAATATGTAATAAATATGAAGTGCGATAGCACTACTCCAGATTGTCCCTAGTTGAATTTATTTTTTGGCTTTTGACCTCAATAGTGAAATTGTAAATTAATTGTATGACAATTGTCTTATTATCCCCTTATAATTATATATTTTCAGGTAGTTCATTCACAACGTCTGAGTGTATGTTGTCGGCGATTAGCCTAGCAATGATCTTAATTGTGGTTGTCAGCCCAAAACCCTCTAAATATATATTAAATGCATCTTACCAGATATAAAATGACTACTACATAATCTGTGGTTATCGTTTGGAGCCCAGTTTTCTCGTCGAATTGCAGCAGTCCATCTCGCTCTCCTCTCCGGGTCTCTCGGAATACGGTAGAACTTCAAGTCTCTCCGTCTATCTTCTCTGTTATTGCAACCGACCGCCACACACGCCTTCACCATTTTGGTTATTAATGTTAACGAGCAGATAAACACGCCATAGTAGGAGGAATTTACGTAGCGGTAATGCGTCAACACGACGAGTTGACGGACAATATGGCGCGGAGGCGTGGTTGTGATGTCATGTGAGTAGGGTCTATAACAGCACCTATGAAATTCTGATGTGTGATTTCATTTCACAGCTTTTTTTTTTTTTTTTTTTTCATGTCAATTCATGTTCACATCAGTGTCCCCCTGAAGTGGACCCATTCTTGGATAGCGCCCCGTTTTTTTTTTTTTTTTTTTTATATAAAGTGACTTGCACTCTGAAGCCACCACGTTGCATCACCATAATGTACATATTGCAATCAATGATCTAAATAAGGGACAGCTACAGTGGGGCGAATAAGTATTCAGTCAACCACTAATTGTGCAAGTTCTCTCACTTGAAAATATTAGAGAGGCCTGTAATTGTCAACATGGGTAAACCTCAACCATGAGACACAGAATGTGGGGGGGAAAAAAACAGAAAAACACATTGTTTGATTTTTAAAGAATTTATTTGCAAATCATGGTGGAAAATAAGTATTTGGTCAATGCCAAAAGTTCATCTCAATACTTTGTTATGTACCCTTTGTTGGCAATAACGGAGGCCAAACGGTTTCTGTAACTTTTCACAAGCTTTTCACACACTGTTGCTGGTATTTTGGCCCATTCCTCCATGCAGATCTCCTCTAGAGCAATGATGTTTTGGGGCTGTCGTTGAGCAACACGGACTTTCAACTCCCTCCACAGATTTTCTATGGGGTTGAGATGTGGAGACTGGCTAGGCCACTCCAGGACCTTGAAATGCTTCTTACGAAGCCACTCCTTTGTTTCCCTGGCTGTGTGTTTGGGATCATTGTCATGCTGAAAGACCCAGCCACGTCTCATCTTCAATGCCCTTGCTGATGGAAGATTTTTTTTTCACAAAATCTCCCAATACATGGCCCCATTCATTCTTTCCTCTACACAGATCAGTCGTCCTGGCCCCTTTGCAGTAAAACAGCCCCAAAGCATGATGTTTCCACTCCCATGCTTCACAGTGGGTATGGTGTTCTTTCTCTTCTTTCTCCTCCAAACACGAGAGCCTGTGTTTCTACCAAAAAGTTCTATTTTGGTTTCATCTGACCATAACACATTGTCCCAGTCCTCTTCTGGATCATCCAAATGCTTTCTAGCGAGCCGCAGACGGGCCTGGGCGTGTACTTTCTTCAGCAGGGGGACACGTCTGGCAGTGCAGGATTTGAGTCCCTGGCGGCGCATTGTGTTACTGATAGTAGCCTTTGTTAGTGTGGTCCCAGCTCTCTGTAGGTCATTCACTAGGTCTTGGCCATAGTGTAGTTCGGAGTATGACTGACTGAGGTTGTGGACAGGTGTCTTTTATACCGATAATGAGTTAAAACAGGTGCCATTAATACAGGTAACGAGTGGGCCCTCGTTAGACCTCGTTAGAAGAAGTTGGACCTCTTTGACAGCCAGAAAGCTTGCTTGTTTGTAGTGACCAAATACTTATTTTCCACTCTAATTTGGAAAAATTCTTTAAAAATCAAACAATGATTTTGTTTCTTTTTTTCCACATTCTGACTCTCATGGTTGAGGTTTACCCATGTTGACAATTATAGGCCTCTCTAATCTTTTCAAGAGAACTTGCACAATTGGTGGTTGACTACTTATTTGCCCCACTGTATTGCTTTAAAGATAATCATGACCTTTTATTGAGGACTAGATGTATTCAAATACTGTAGTTTAGTTTCCAGTTTTATTTTTCATTGAAAAACGTTTACAGTTTACAGTCCACTCTTTTATTAAAACATTTTTTTAAATTACAAATTTGATTAAAATATAAGAATAGTGTTTCAACTCTGTATTTTGTTGTTAAACGATTCATACAAAAATGAAATAAGATTTACTCACGAGACTCAAAACGTCGACAATTTTTTTCCCTAAATCTTGATCAAATTAACTCATTGTCTGCCATTCACAGCGATAGACGTCCAGTCCGTTTTGACTGGGAAAGGCTGGTAGTGAACGATCACTGCCAGCCGTCCCAGTCAGAATGTATTGGACGTCTATTGCCATCAATGGCACTGAAACATGAGCATTCCCTCTAAGTCCTCCCAGTTTAAATAAATTGGACGTCATTCACCGTCGATGTTAATCGACTATCAAAACGGTTGCAGATTAATTAGTTGTCGATGAATCGCGGCAGTCCTATAACTCACTGCAGCTGATTTGTTGAGCCAGGTTTGCAGACGAGCCAGGACGCCCGCTTCTACGCGCTGTCTTCACGCTTCGACGACTTCAGCAACGCGGGCCAACCCCTCGTTATCCAGTTCACCGTCAAACACGAGCAGAACATCGACTGCGGCGGCGGCTACGTCAAAATTTTCCCCTCGGACCTCAAGCAGGAAGACATGCACGGGGACTCTGTCTACAACATCATGTTTGGTAGGGTGGGCAAGTCGGGGTCTTCCTCGGGTCGTTTGCCTCGCCGATGTAAGTGTTGAATCTCCGACTTTTTCTGCGTGCAGGTCCTGATATCTGCGGGCCTGGCACAAAGAAAGTTCACGTAATCTTTAACTACAAGGGCAAGAACCATTTGGTTAACAAAGACATCAGATGCAAGGTGAGTGAGGTCGCAAAGTGTTCAAAGTGAATGAGAAGATGCATTTAGTTACTCCCTGAAATTGCCATGTTTTCTTTTTCCCCGTCAGGACGACGAATTCACTCACTTGTACACGCTGATCGTCAACCCCGACAACACGTACGAGGTGAAGATTGACAACAAGAAGGTGGAGTCCGGCAGCCTGGAGGAGGACTGGGACTTCCTGCCCCCCAAGAAGATTAAGGACCCCGAAGCCAAGAAACCTGAGGATTGGGACGACCGTGAGAAAATCCCTGACCCTGATGATGTCAAACCGGAGGCAAGTGCGGGCGAGCCCATCGCTTCTTCTGACACAGACTTGGCTAACGTGAGTTTGGTTTGACAGGACTGGGACAAGGTTGAGAACATTCCAGACCCCGACGCCAAGAAGCCAGATGACTGGGACGACGAGATGGACGGAGAGTGGGAGCCTCCCATGATCGCTAACCCTGAATACAAGGTATAGGAATTTATGACTGAAACATAGACTTCATGACCTATTGACATGACACGGGAAACGGGGCCGATTCGTAGGGGCCTATTTTCAAAAACTTCACATTCAAATATTTACAAAACCAAAGCTGCTCCCGACCTAAAACCAAAACAGGCACCTACCTTAGCCATACTAGTATATGAGTCTCCATGAACAACGGCATAAAAAAAAGTCATTCCCTTATAAAATCCCGATTAATTATTTTCTATACAAGTATAACGCAACTTAAAATGGCTATAGAAGTCTGATTTTACAAATGCAGAGATAATCACCTGTATTTTCAGGATCAATAGCAATATTTAACATCTAAGTTTTTGACCAAAATAGCAACTTAATTTTTTTTCATTTACTGCAAGTTTTCAACAGCTAATAAATCACTCAATTTAAAATCAGAAACTTAATACTTGAGGAAAACATGCAGAATCAATCATAACTAATATGTAAATGGATAATTAATCAATTCTATATACAATCGCAACTTATTATAGAATAGAATATCCCTTTATTATCATTATACACGATATACGGTACTGTTAGCGAATGAGGCTAGCGGCCGCCTGGCGTAAAAGGAGCTTTTCTGGCGAAAATTCTTGTGAATAAATGCTTGAATCCCCGAATGCTTCATAGATATGGACGTAACACAGTCTCTGTTCTTGGTTAAAAGCAAAGAAACCGTACAGTTAGCGTTTATTTTATGTATATTGACGAAGTACCATGCTACTATGTTAGCGAATGAGGCTAGCGCCCGCCTGGCATAATAGCTTTTCTGGCAAAAATTCTTGTGAATAGATGCTTAAATCCCCAAATTCTTAATCGATATGGACATAAAAGTCTTGATTCTTGGTTAAAAGCAAAGGAACTGTGCAGGTAGCATTTATTTTGCGTAAATATTGCCAACTATGAGGCTAGTCAGTTCCATGTGTAAACAAAGATGAAAATTCCTGCGAATAAATGCTTCAATCACGCATACATGGTATGAAAAATATAATATTTACCTTGAATCCTCGAACAAATCACTCCTGAGACAATCCTTCCTGTTTGTATGCGGTACAGCTAAGCCTGTCGCAATATGCAATAATTCCATTTATCGCGCGATATATAAAAATGGAGGCGATAACTTTTCCGCTGCGATTTATCGCCTCGCGTGCACGTGTGTGTGCGCGTGCGGCAGACGTGCTGTTAAGAGTTTGTTACCAACTGCGCAAAATGCATCTTCGTTCCAGGTCCGCCAAAAACTAGCGCCAGAGCCAATTGTTCCCATTATATCCTATTGTTCAACGTATACCGGCCGCGTCAGTGCTCCGGAGTGACTGTGGACCATCTATGGCGCGCCGGTGTTCGGCCATTCCTTACTACGCGGCGAAACGTCTACACAATGCTCAGGGCGCTTGCGCATGCATTCACACGCATGCGCACATCTGTTAGAGGCGGCGATTACTCACTATTTTTGTTTTTATTTAGTTATTTAGAACCTTTTCACAGCCTCAAAGATACTTTTTGCATGTATTACCCTCTCATACTTTTAACCATTGTGTTTTTTTGTGTTAGCTTTGAAGCAGTTGACCACATTAGTCACGTAGCGTGTTTAAACCGTCCTTATTTGATATAACTACATTTAAGTATTTTCTGCAGGCATTTTTTAGTACCTTATTCCTGTATGCATCTAAACAAAACAAGTTTAGAGCGCACGGTAGTACTTTAGGTCTCAAATTCGACTAATGTAGGACGTTTCGCCGATGTAGGATATTTTGGCAGAACACCGGTGTTGTTGACGTGCGGGCGCGCCCGTCAGGAGTGACATTTCACGCGGGGCGGCTATTTTTCGGCACAACGCTGGATATTTACAATTAAGTCCGCCAAAACATTGTTACCGACTTGGCTGGTAGGAATAACCTCACTTTGACAACGAACAGCTGAATGAAATTACCGGTAAGAGCGCTGTGCTTCAAACTCGTCCTGTATATGAAAGCCCTCATATGCTGGTGTTGTGTAGTAATGAGCAGACGTGACTTCAGCGGCGCTTGCTAACTTTTAATGAGCGGTTGCGCGCACACACTAGATATCATGAAATGGCAAACTAGATGTGCTACTTCCCATGCCATTGGCTACGTGAGCCCAGAGTGATTATGGGACATGTAGTCCATATACTACATCGATGAATTCTAAACTGTCATTTGTCACATGAGGTTAAGAAGGCCAAATCAATCCATACCAGTGACTATAGATAATGTTGCAAATATTGTTAATTCAGTACGTGACACAAATGGATTTGGACCATAAATAGGATGTCTTGCTCATGTAGTAAACCTAGCTACTAAGAGAGCTGTAGCAATCAACAATGTGCCCTGCCTCACTTTACAAACAGTAAAGATTGTTCTCAGCACTTTTATACAATTTTTTTTTCATATCAGTAAGAAGTAAGCACATAAATATTATGCACTAAAATGCATGTTTATATGATGGCAATTTAATTTTTGCTCGTTAGCAAAAAAAAAACAAAAAATACAATTGTTTTTTGTTTTTTTACAGAGCATTAAATGTATTGAATCGGATCGAAAATCATGTCCCTCGTATCAAAATTCGTACCGAACCATGACTTAACTGTATATTTGCATCCCTATGGAACACCATTGCAGAAGCTATGACGGGAAATTTTTTTCTAAATGCTGAAGTTGTTAAGTGCATTTTTTTTTTTTTTTTTAAACACATTTTATTTATTCTGTGTTTCTGTGCGGTATAAATATTGTTGTTTTTTACTTAAGAGATATGGTCTATTGTTTTTAGTTGTGATTTCTTAAAAAGTAGATTTGAATTTAAGAGTAAATATCAGGTTTAAATGGGTGTACTATGTACTTGATCTATTAATATATACTGTATTCGCACTGTGTTATTGTAAATTGGTTTAAAAAATTGGGGGGGGGGGCGCAATAATATCGCATATCGCAATAATTTATGAGAATAATTATCGCACACTAAAATTTGTTATCGCGACAGGCCTAGGTACAGCTTTTGTAGTTGAATCCAATCGTAAGTAAATCCAAGCTTAGATCCTACATGAGTGTGTGCCGTCTTCGGCTATTACTAAATGAAGCCCGGCCCCCTCTGATAAGGCGTGACCCAAAGAATGATGAAGTATCAAGTCAATAGATTTTTTAAGTATATGGCTGAATAAGGTCAAAGGTCAAATCTGAGGAAAATTTTGTTGTTGTGAAACAGGGCGAGTGGAAACCCAAAGAGATCAGCAACCCCGCCTACAAAGGCAAGTGGGTCCACCCTGAGATCGACAACCCCGAGTACACCGCCGACGCTGAGATCTACAAGTACAACAGCGTCGGCGTCATTGGACTCGACCTGTGGCAGGTAATGCAACACGCACAAGTCACTCACAATTTAGTCATCAGCTCATAGACAGCAATAGAAGTCCTATCCATTTTGACTGGGAGGGATTGGCAGCGAAGGACCAAATTGAAGCACTGGTAAAATCAATGAAATCGAAATTCAAAAAGGATCAAATTGGATTTGTTTACAGTATTATTTTTTGGCAGCTCGTTTAGTTTAGATGCATGCAGACCGAACATACTTAAGATGCCTTAAGAAAATACTTAAACGTAGTAATATGAAATAAGAGTGGTTTAAGTCTGCTTTAACGTGACTGTGACAGCATAAAAAAAAAAATTAAATGGCACTATTATGTGAATTAGAAGCATATTTTGAGACAATTCGATTATATACAACGATTTGGCAAAGCGCAGATGACGAGAAAATAGTCTTTTAATCTGCCCTTTAGACCCGCCTGTCTCTTATAGCGCTCTTGCGTCCCCAGCTGGATGATGACGTTGGCAGTGTCACGTTTTCATTTAATTTAGAATTCAGCCCATTGAGGGGGAAGATTCAGAATGAGAAAAATACAACAAAGAGCAGAAAAATGATTGTTTCAATCTGTCTACTCCAATATTTTTACAGGATATTCTATTTATCTAAGTATTTTTCTCTAATTGCTAAATAACAGTCTTGTGCTAAATGGAATATGGAATATTAAAAATGCATTTACTCAGTACGACAGGGCAAAATTACTGCATAATGGTCAAAACTGCACTTTTTCCTCTTCTGAACGGTATTTTATGCCACCGGAGTTAGTCAGGCTTTTGTCATTTCCCTGCTCCGGAGATGAAGGAAAGAGCTTAAACAAAACAGGAGGCGTGACAGCTAGCCAACATGCTAAACCGAACCAAGCACCTTTTCCAAGTCATAGGGGCCGTTTACATGGTGAGTCTCAGAGAAGACGATGAATTTCATGTTTGCATTTATATGGGCCCGTCTCCATTCGAACAGTGTTGCAATTCCGCATGAAAACGATGTAGTATTCATGCCAGGCCCTAGGGGGCAGTGCAGATTTACAAGGCAACAGCGAATGATGCACTTTGACCCCACCAAAGTTCCTCAGCCCGGACAAAATATGCCCGCCCACTCAAAGCAATGACATTTTTCTTTTGTTCAAAAAGGCACAAAAATGGAAACATTCAACATATTTAATTTTAAAATATTATTAAAACAGTAAATTCAAGCCGACATTCCGCCATATTTGCTGTTTTTAATGTTTAGTAGCACCGCTGCGCACACCCAATGTCACGTGTACGAGTGCTTACATTATCGGCGCGGTGTCGCGCCGTGGGAGCCTTTGATATGCATGCAGAGATAGCCCCCCCTCAATTCCCCGTCGGTCCAATGGTCCCACAGTTGTCGGACTTGTTTTGGCCATTTTCCACAGTTAACAGGAACTTTTTGAAACCCAAAAAGGCTCACACGCCTCTCCCTGGTGCAGCAGCAAAAGCCTGCAGCACATTGGGCTGGCGTGATGCGAAAAATAAACGAAATAATCCGCTAAATCAGCTGAATCCGCAGTCGTTCTGCATCCTGTAGTACAGTATTAGCTGTATACTGAAGGTGATTAGCCCACTGACATCACATTCGCAATCTTCGTCAATCCAGGAAATCACTCATTTTCATGGCACGGGATTCAAAAAATTGAACAAATATATCGATGGCTTCCACACACATCCAAGCGGTCCATTTCATTCAGGAGCATAAAATACCGCGTGAAATATGAAATATGCTTATATATTAGATTTTTAAATCAACGGTTTGATTATATGTGTTTGTAATAACATATTTTAGTAAAAGAGAACAATTATGGCTTTTTTGAGCCTACAAGTCCTTAAGTCCGAGATTCCCTTTAAAGTGATCCTCTGATTTAAATACATGTCGGCTCTAATAAACCACAATTTTTCTCTTGTACTAAAATATGTTGTTAGAAACACATAAAATGTTAAATCAATGGCAATATTTTATAATATTTAATCCATATTTTGACCGTTAGTTGGCGCCATGGTTTGCGGGCTCGCAGTGATGACGTCATTGGTATCTTTCCGAATGTGTAGCGTGTTCAACAATTGCTTATTGCTGCCTAAACTCGCGAAGTAAAATGCCACGATGTGCTGCTTTTGGATGCAATTTCCAGTCAAATGGAAAAAAGGGGAGTGAAGTGAGTGGCCAAGGTGGAATTATTATTTTTAGTGAATAAATGTGCATAAATGGAAGCTTCTCCCCCTTTTTGGTCCCTCCCTGTATGCATGTATCCTACCCACCACGCGTTACAACTGGCGCCCGAACATTTTTCCTGGATCCTCAGTCAAGTAAGGGTCCCATCGCGTCTGCAATAATGGTTTTGGATCTGTCCATTTATTTTTATTCGTCGGTCCCACAGCGGCTTTTCGGATCAGTCTATTTTGTGGAATTGACGGCCTAATCGCGGCTGCGATGTTGCCATGGGATCGGTCTAATTCCTGGATGTTCGAGTGAGTAAAAAACGCGGATTTGCATTAGTGTTGCTGTCTTTTTTTGTTGACGATTCTTCGTTGGAGTTTTCCCCAACTCATACTAAATAATTAAAGCACTATGGCACGCTACAGTGACGACAGTGACTCTGACGTGGACCTTACAACAATGTTGGAGTTCGTCAAGGAATGCTTGTTTGCGTACTGCTGAGCTCCCGAGTGAAGAGTGGTCAAGGTGGAAATATTATTTTTTGTGAATAAATGTGCATAAGTGGAAGCTTCTCCCCTTTCTGGTACTTATATACACGTATCCTAGCTACCACGCGTTACAATGTACAAGGTGTGCTCTTTGGCCTGTACTGTATGTAAAGCACAGCTCTGGATGCTAACAATCTACATAATTGGGAAAACGTTTGAAAATGCAATATGCTTACCTTGAATATCTGCTAATAAAACCGAAGTTCCCGAATCCCAACAACATGCACTCTCACTCCCAACCGAAGTTGCCAACAGGACTCTCTCGCATCACCAGTTTTGCCCAACTTTTGTCTTATCAGGTATTTGCTGCACGCATTTTTCCCTGAAACTCGTCTTGTGAACGTCCGACAATGCTGTCCTGCTCTTCACTTTTCAGATCTGGTTCAAATAGGAAGGGTAGAACTGACGACATGTTGGGAAAGCTAACGAATGACAAGCTGGAATTTCGGCATTCGGGGGCAGTGACGTCACGCACTGCAACGTAACAAGAATGGCGACGTATCACTTAAAATAATTTTACAAACTTTATTAAAACAAAAACATTAAGAGGGGTTTTAATATCAAATTATTATAACTCATACTAACATTTATGTTTTAAGAATTAGTTGTCTTAAAAATAGAGGATCCCTTTAAGGAATTTCTGACTCTTAAAAGATTTCATTCAAATTTTTACCAAGCATTTAATTTTACTAATCTTTATCGCAGGTTAAGTCTGGCACCATTTTTGACAACTTCCTGATCACCAACGACCCGAAACTGGCTGAGGAAGTCGGCGACGACACATGGGGCAAAACTAAGGTACACGAGCTAAATCTCGCGTCTCGCTTTTCCACCCTAAACATTTGAAATTCCCTACCAGGACGCCGAGAAGAAAATGAAAGACAGCCAGGACGAGGAAGAACGAAAGATCCGCGAGGAGGAGGACAAACAGAGGAGAGAGGAGGCGAAGGACGACGAGGAGGATGGTGAAGACAAGGATGAAGAGGACGAGGAGGAAGACGGCGAAGAGGAGAACGAGGATGAGGAGGAGGAAGACGAGGACGACGGAGACTCCCCCATGAAGGATGAGTTATAAACAGTTGAAAGGGTGGACTGTCTATGACCCACAAAAAACTCACCCAGTGGGAGGAGTTTTGTTTGTTTACAAAAGACCGAAAGAATTAAAAAATACAAATTTAACTATACCATAATAATATGGCATAATAGATAAAAACTGTGATGATTATAATAGAAACAAATCTGTCACAGTGAATGTCCAGACAAGAAAACCACGTTTTTTTATTTGCATTTAGTATGATAATGAAATGGCTGTAAAAGAGTTTCTTTGGCCAAAATCGAGGTTGTTTCAACGTGACAAATCTTTTTCTTTATGTAAAAATGTTCTTTACCTCATGTTTCGTCTCGTAATGCTGTCTGATTCTATTTTGTCAATCACTAATTTCAAGAGCTCACTAAAAGGATCACATTAATCAATGTGATCTCAAAACATAACGAGGAAATCCCTTGAGGGCGGATGTTTGCACTGTACAGTGAGTACCACATTTGTGCACATAAGATAGTTTCTGAATAGTTGTCTCATTTTAGGTTTACTCTTCGTTTGGTGTGTATGCAGTCAACTGTCTTCATTTGAATGCCCATAGAGGCTGGGCGCCGATCCTTTTTGTAAAAGACGACATTTTGTACTAATACTGCTGGTAATTTAAGTGAGGGGATTTGTCGTTACAATGCAAGGAAATGAATTATG
Organism: Corythoichthys intestinalis; assembly: GCF_030265065.1. Taxonomy (NCBI): domain Eukaryota; kingdom Metazoa; phylum Chordata; class Actinopteri; order Syngnathiformes; family Syngnathidae; genus Corythoichthys; species Corythoichthys intestinalis. The sequence continues at coordinate 36,946,301 of NC_080401.1, forward strand.
TCCAATAAAAACAACCACAGGAAAATAACTTCAATGTCTCCGTTTTGTTGAAACTCATATAATGTATATTTATATGCAAACTATGGGAATGACAAGTCTCATATTGTCTTTCAATTGCCAGATTTCAGAGCAAATTACATTAGTTTTTAAAAATATTTCTTAAATATCAGAATATAACTGTGCTTCATATCTTATACGGAACTTTGTGTGTGAGTGTGTTCATTCCCTATGGACTCAAACGGCTTGGCGAATTTTGATGAAATTTCACACAGTTGTGTTTTGTTTATGGAAGTGTTCTTAGATGGGTTTGATCTCTGTAAGCTTCCATTTAGGGCGGAAAAGTAATTCAAAACTCCAAAAATTAGCATAGAAAATCCTTGAGTGTGGTGTCTTTAGAGCGAATTATAATCATTATCATAAAAAACATGTCATCGGCAAATTATGTTCCGCCATTTATGTCCAGTTTAGATCTATTACAGCCATTCAGCAGTGAGATAATTTGCCGGATAACACTAAATGACATCTGTTATGAGCATTCATTAATGCTCATGACAGTATCATGTCATAGTTATGATTATCTAATAAATCGTATGGCGCCACTGTCATATAAAGCAAGGACGCAGGTTTGGTCTCAACATTGGTAGGGACGATATAACAGGATAATCTGCATGTACGCTTTTTGATGGGGACAGGACATTAAAAAGACCAAACTGATAGGGTCATTGGGGGTCAGGGCCAACCTAATTATTTGACCGGCTAAATGATCAATGCAAAATAAGTCTGTATTGACTTATGCTAACTTTCATATGTATAAAAGTTCAGGTGATAAACCGTTTGATTCAAACCTTTGTTTTCAAAAATAAACATTTTGAAAACATGAATGTCTGGATTTAATTAGCAAATTTAAATTGCAATATTTGAACATAAATTACGTTAAGATACAAACTTGTTAATAATCTGTTAACTATCCTGGAATGCGAAAAAATAAACATTTCTCTTAAGACCACTCAACATTGTCCAAATAAAGTAATCAAATATAACTGAAAAAAACTCTTAATAAGGATTTTTTTTTTTTTTAATGATTTTTGTGCTGTGGACAATTTGTAAACTCAGAAAATGAAAGCTGCTTTGGGCTGCTTTAAGGCCACATAAATAAAACAAAAATGACAATTGGGGATAAAGGGAGTAAACATCGGTTCACTACATTTCTCACAGTTGATTTAACGTTAACAGTAGAAAACATATACAAATGGACACTTCTCTCCAAGCAGCTTCCTACTCGAGTTTTTCAGGTTAGCAAATTCACACCGTTTAATGTTATGCTAACTCTGATGCAGGTCGGATTTTCAGTAGCAAAATTTGTGGTTTGTCCCCCACCTCCACATCATTGACGTCTTTTTACATTACTTACAGCTGGTGCTGTTGGCTGAAAAAAAACTTCTAATATCCCTCCTCTTTGAAGGGGCTGGGGGAGGCGGCATGTTGTCAACATGTTGTAAAAGTAATTAACCAATCAAACATGCATTCGAGGAAAAAATGGACTGGCACATTCAGCAAGTGAAAAGGGGTAAATGTAAATGTCTCATCTGAACAAAGCACACGGTCCCAGTTGAAGCCTGGGACCGTGTGCTTTGGTCAAATGAGACCAAGATTGAGCTTTTTGGAACCAAACACTCTAAGTGGGTCTGGCGTGCCACGAAAGATGCGCATGCTGAAAAGCACCTCATACCCACTGTGAAGTATGGGGGTGGGTCAGTGATGCTGTGGTGCTGTTTCGCTTCCAAAGGCCCTGAGAACCTTGTTAGGGTGCATGGCATCATGAATGCTTTGAAATACCAGGGCATTTTAGATCAAAATCTGTTGCCCGAAAGCTGAAGATGGGTCGTCACTGGGTCTTTCAGCAAGACAATGACCCTAAACATATGGCCAACTCTACACAGAAATGGTTCACCAGACACAAAATCAAGCTCCTCCCATGGCCATCTCGGTCCCCAGACCTTGCTTTGTTGGCAAAAGGGGGTTGTACAAAGTATTAACACCAGGGGTGCTAATAATTGTGACACACATTATTTGATGTCAAATAATTATTTCTTTATGTGGGATTTTTTTCCCCACAGAATAAATGCACTTGGATTGAAGGTTGGATTTTTATTTTTTCCATTAAGGTCCCATATTATTTGAATAAAAAAAAAATTATTAGAAGCTAAAAAACACATCTTAACCAGGGGTGCCAATTAAAGATGTCCCGATCGATCGGGTCCGATCACGTCATTTTCAAAGTATCGGAATCGGCAAAAAAATATCGGACATGCCTTTTTTTAATATATATATATATATATATATATTTAATTAAATCGTTTTCTAATTGTATTTAACGTTACAGACAAAATGTCTTACACTCATCCAGAGTCTTTAGTTTTGGCTTAAAGTAGGGCTATCAAATTTATCGCGTTAATGGCGGTAATTAATTTTTTTAAAAATTAATCACGTTAAAATATTTAACGCAATTAACGCATGCGCTGCACGACTCTCTCACGCATTGTCGCGTTCAATCTATAATGGCGCCGTTTTACCTATATATAGAGCTAAAAGGCAGCATAAAATGAGTAGAGTGAATTTTGGCAGTCTTTGAAGCCTTTTTTTAGTTGGCTAAAGCCTTAAAATCCCTCTCTCAACAATTAGAAATATCATGGGAAGCAATGTGGGGAAGAAAGGCAGTAGTTGATCTCTTTCTTAACACCCTATGTTGTTTCCCAACGCCGAGAAAATATATCAATTGGTGCCACTACGCAGTCATGGTTCCACTTCCCATCATGCATTTGGGCAGAACAGTTAAATGGCTACAGTATCATTTACTGAAAGCTCAGCAAATACACTAGATGGCAATATTTAGTCACAATATACAAAGTCACATTTATCCTTTAAGAATGACAAGTCTTTCTATCCGTGGATCCTTCTCACAGAAAGAATGTTAATAATGTAAATGCCATCTTGAGGATTTATTGTCATAATAAACAAATATATGTTGAATGTATATATTGGTCCGAGTTTTATTCATTTTTTTCTTAATGCATTGCCAAAATGTATATGATCAGGAAAAATTATCGGGAATGATTGGAATTGAATCGGGAGCAAAAAAAAAAAGCAATCGGATCGGGAAATATCGGAATCGGCAGATACTCAAACGAAAACGATCGGGATCGGATCGGGAGCAAAAAAAACATGATTGGAACAACCCTAGTGCCAATAATTATGGAGGGCACTGTAACTAGCTGTGTTGGCTCGGAATTTGCGTGCTCATTCATTCCAGTTGTGCTGGAGATCCACTTCCATGTTTTGTAGCTTATGAGAGAGTGGCAACAGCGCGGCTTGAAGGCAGCAGTGGGAATTTAGCAGAAAGACTATGGCCGCCTCTCTGTCTCTGACTCAGGTAACGCTTTCATCCAAACTCTTCTCGTGGCGAAAGCCAGCGCTTCGTGTCCGCCGTCTTCCTCGCTCGTAACCCCTTGGCTAGCCGGCGAGGACCGCGGCGGACACAAACGCGGGCTACCCTCGATTATTGTGCTCTTTTTTGCGGGGGGGAAGTTTACAGTGCTTTGCTTATGACTGGGAAAAGTTTGTGCCTAATCTCTTTGGGGACTGCGTAAGGGCGTAGCTAGCTAGCTAACTAGCCTGCTAGGTCTCAGCTAGTTTGTGGGCAGTGTTTTATCCCGTTTCAGACTCAAGTTTCGCATTTAGGAGAAGCTACGTCGCCTTACAAAGCTTCGTTTTGTAGTTGTGTACTTGAAAAATGCACGCTGTAGCAGACAAGCGTCTTGTTTTCACCGCAATATGTGCTGGTTGTAAGTGGCTTGAACGTGACATGTGTGGCTGTCCTGTACTGTCATTTTTCTGGACACTACGAAGTCGATGTTAGTTGATAGTTGATGGAACTACGCTTTTTGAGCACGTTTTTATTTGTTTTCTACGATTTGGGGTTAACGGCATAGAGGACTTGGCGTCTTGACACTGACACTTGGGTTTGAGGACAAAACAAGTGAGCTGTCAAAAAAGCTTGTTGCAGGTGTCACCTGAGCTGCTGTTGCCTCAACACATATAAGCAGAGTGCGTGACCACTTGAGTGGGTTTATTGTTGTGACACTTGAAGTAATAATGTCGCCTTGGTAGCCAATAAACAGTCACCTCAACTCATATACTGTCATTAAAGAGCATACGACAGGAGAAAAAAAGTGTTAAATAGCGTTATTATGTGAATTAGAATCATATTTTGAGACGATTTGACTATATACAACAATTTAGCAAAGCGCAGATGACGAGAAATTAGTTTTTTAATCTGCCGGTTAGCCACGCCTACCATTATAGGGGCTCTAGCGTCCCCAACAGGTGGATGACGTCAGCGGAGTAACGATTTCATCTGATTTAGTATGCAGCCCATTGAGGGGGAATTATTCAGAACGAGGAAAACGCGACAAAGAGAGCCGCAAAATGTCATCGTTTCAGTCTCTCTACTCCAATATTTTTACAGGATTACAGGTTTTTTTTTTATCCAAGTATTTTTCCCCAATAGCTAAATAAATGGCATGGTCATGACAAATAACAGTCTTGTGCTAAATGGAATATGAAATAATAAAAATATACTTATTCAGGACGACATGGCAAAATTACTCCATAATGGTCAAAACTGTCGACTTCACATTTACTGTCGCACCTCCCGAACGATATTATATGACACCTAAATCGGACATATGTAATTTCTGTTCCCCAGCTTCAGAGAATGTAAACAAACCAAGAGGTGTGACAGCTAGCCGACATGCTAACCCGAACCGAGTGATGTTTCAAAATCTTCGAAGCGGAAAATCACACATAACTAGCCCGGATTATTTTACATGACGACTGGGTTGTCGATTGTCTTCGCGGATCAGCAAACCGCCCGGCGGAGAGCAAAAATTTTCCGTCATACCATCTGTACGGTATTAGCTGTTTTTATGTCCCAAAAATTGCAGCTGCCAGGCTCAACCCTCTCCCACCGGTTGTTGCTCAGTGTCAGTGAATCAGCTGTGCTACACGATGGCTGGAGGAGGTGCAACACCGGACCCAACCCATCGAAAAAAACTAAATCTCTGTTATGGGAATACTTCGGCTACAGAAAGGTTACAGATGGCCTTGGCTTAGAGGAGGAGGGCCAACCGACATGTAAAACATGTCTGCGGAGGGTGGCTGCCAAGGAAGCAATACCTCCAATATGATTTTGCATTTATACAAAATTAAAGGTTCGTAAACACTGTCATGAACGTTTCCCACCAGCTGCAAGAGTTAACTCCTGCGTGTTTAGTGTGTCTAGCGGTGGTAAAACGTGTTTTTTTCCCCCCTCTGGCAACTGTCGGTGTTGAGAAAAAGAGTGTGTATAATGTAAACATGATATGAGTCATACACACGTGGTTTTTATGGAAAATAATTCAATTATTTTTGTTCTGATGGTAATAATGTTGAGCTGTGACTGTGGGTTTTGGCTAACTTAAAGGACGGCATTTATTTTTATTCTGAATATTTCAGTTATTTTTTTGTTCCTTTTCTTAATTTTTTTATTTAACTTAACATTATACTTATGTTTCAATTTGCTAATATGTTTTGAAAAATAAAAATCCTGTTCAATGGAAAAAAGTTTTTCCCTCCAGATATGTCAAAGTAACACATTTGCTGTAGTTGCACTACCGTGAAACTGTGATAGTCTTGCTTAAGGTTATCATATCGTCAGAATCTCATACCGGCACATGCCTACTCCCAGATTGACTAAAGTTGATTTTGTTGAGGACTGGCGGCTGTGAATGCTCACGTTCACGTGCCATTGACGGTGCTAGACGTCCAAACCATTTCGACTGTGAGAAGTCCCCCTTTCAAAATGGGTTGGACGTCTAGTGCCATCAATGGCAGCCTCTACGTCAAGGTTTTCACGGAAGTATAATGCTGGGTCGCTGAATGGCTCGCGTATTTTGTTGGCTTTTTTGTCTCTTTGAGCTAAACTCTGTGGTGGGTGTGTAGCCATAAATTGTATTCAAAAGTACTGGACTGAAGAAGGAATATTAGAAATTATTTCTATAAAGCCTATCAATTTGTTAATATGGTAAAAAGATTTTTTTCTTGTATTTGGAGCAACTTTAGTACTACAGTGAACAAATCTACTACAGCAAAATACACAGTACGTTTTGAATATAAACACACAAGCACAAGGAGCTGTTGAGCAACATAAGGTGCCTTGTACTAGGAGTGGGAACCTCTCGGTACCTCACGATACCATTTGCGATACAAGACTCACGATAACGATTATCTCGCAATACTGTGATACAGCAGTTATCGATAAAATGGGTAAAGAAATCAACCTACGACATTCTATGATACAACTGTTGGAGAGAAAAACTCTAAATAGAAGAATAAACATTTTTTGTTCATGTTTATTTTTTGCACTTTGACGGACAATCTTTCAAAACTAGGGTTGTGCCGATCATGGTTTTTTTGCTCCCGATCCGATCCCAATCGTTTTAGTTTGAGTATCTGCCGATCCCGATATTTCCCGATCCAATTGGTTTTTTTTTGCTCCCGATTCAATTCCAATCATTCCCGATAATTTTTCCCAATCATATACATTTTGGCAACACATTAAGAAAAAAATGAATAAAACTCAGACGAATATATACATTCAACATACAGTACCTAAGTACTGTATTTGTTTATTATGACAATAAATCCTCAAGATGGCATTTACATTATTAACATTCTTTCTGTGAGTGGGATCCACGGATAGAAAGACTTGTAATTCTTAAAGAATAAATGTGACTTTGTATATTGTGGCTAAATATTGCCATCTAGTGTATTTGTTGAGCTTTCAGTAAATGACACTGTAGCCATTTAACTGTTCTGCCCAAATGCACGATGGGAAGTGCAACCATGACTGTGCGTAGTGGCACCAATTGCTATATCTTCTCTGACTTGGGAAATAACATAGGGTGTTAAGATCAACTACTACCTTTCTTCCCCACATTGCTTCCCATACTGTTCTGCCGAAATGCATGATGGGAAGTGCAACCATGACTGTGCGTAGTGGCACCAATTGCTATATCTTCTCTGCCTTGGGAAATAACATAGGGTGTTAAGAAAAAGATCAACCACTACCTTTCTTCCCCACATTGCTTCCTACGATAATTCTAATTGTTGAGAGGGGGATTGTAAGGCTTTAGCCATTTAAAAAAAAGGCTCCAAAGACTGCCAAAATTCACTCTACTCATTTTATGCTGCCTTTTAGCTCTATATATAGGTAAAACGGCGCCATTATAGATTGAACGCGACAGTGCGTGAGTGGGTCGTGCAGCGCATGCGTTAATTGCGTTAAATATTTTAACGTGATTAATTTTTTAAAGTAATTACCGCCATTAACGCGATAAATTTGATAGCCCTACTTTAAGCCAAAACTAAAGACTCTGGATGAGTGTAAGACATTTTGTTTGTAACGATAAATACAATTAGAAAACTATATAATTAAAAAATATATACATACTAAAAAAAGGCATGTCCGATATTTTTTTGCCGATTCCGATACTTTGAAAATGACGGATCGGACCCGATCGATCGGCATCCCGATCGATCGGGACATCTTTAGTCAAAACAGTCATTCTCAAAAACTATAAGAACATGGCAGAAAACACTCAGGTGGCTTGAAGTTCCACTTAGAGACCCCCAATTTGAGCAAATTTAAAAATTTTCCTATATGCATGTGTGATACATCATTGGAAAGCTTCAAATCTTTATTTACTGGGGGAAAAAATTTTTGAACAGGAGGGCATTTTATGACACCTTAAAAGTAGGACAAATCAGGTGTGTGAAAAAGACATTTTTGAAAACTTTTTTTTTTTTTTTTTTTTTTCTCATTTAAAAAAATAGGTTTTGGACACCCATCCTGGCACATATTAAATAAAACACTTCGAGTAACATTTTGTAACAGAAACTTTATTTTATGTATTTCGTAAAGCTGATTTCCTTGTCATGTTATAATTGTTGGGTGAAAGGACACATCGACTCGTATGAAAAAGAGATGTAAAAAGATTTTACATTCATTTTCCAGAGTGCACGGCTCTTCTGAGGGCCTGGGAGAGGAAGCCAATCTTTCCATCACATCATAAGTATAATTACTTACCTTATTTTTATGGCTGGATTGAAACAAAAGCAGTTGCGATGTGTCCGGAAACGTGGGTCTCAGGGGTAAAATGGACAAATAAGTCCGAGGGCATATTGCACCATGAAACTGCTATGGTAGCATATAGACATTGTTCTATCAAACACAACAATTCTTTTGGCTTAAAATACAGTAGTTAATTTAAAAGGTGGTTGCAAGGACAGAACAACCTTGTGTGTTTTTTCTGCCATATTTCAGTGATACAAATAAATACAGGAACACTATTATAGCAACTCTCTTAAAAACAAATGAGTGTCTTAACAGGCACTTTTCTAGTGGGACATTTCATTAGCAACCTGTTGATTCTTTTACTAAACAGTGACATTTTTTAACACAATATATTGATTCCCGGCGGGAGCTTATCGATAATCTACTGATGTACAAAGCATCGCAATATATCACCATATCCATATATTGTCACACTCCTGTCTTGTTCTGAGGTGATATACAATGTCAATGATGCATAGTCATAGAAAAAAAAAAACAAGGCAAATTCAGCTTCAAGAAAAATACTTTGTTATTGTGTTTGTTTACACTGGTGAAAAAGCACAAAAGCCTCACTAGGCAAAAAAAAGACATCTTTCATGTTGTGTAGGGCATCGTAGAATGAGACCATGGACGTTGTGCCTCTTTTGACCACAAATTAAAATTTGTTGTTTTTGGCTACCTTCACTTAAATTACCCAATTTGAAAATATGGGGGCCAGTGGGGCCACTTAGAATAATGATATGTGAGTTTATGGTTGTAGTCGATTGGTTAAATATATTGAAACGAGACTTGTAGTGATGGATTAGTGTTGGTCTGAACTAATTTCAGGAAAATAATTACGATTTAGATTGGATTAGAGCTGCAGCTATCACTTATTTTAGTAGTCGATTAATCCATCAACTAGTTAGTTTGAATAATCGAGTTATCGGATTAGGAACATTTAATGTGTTGCAGAATATATTTTAGGAGATGTAAAACTAAGATTGCACTTTCAAAAGAGTATTAAATGCGAACACAAAATTCCCGAGTGTTGCACCGAACTATGCAGAATTGCACATTCATTTAAAAGTGGATTAAAATACTTGATCTTAGCCTCACACGATATTAAAAATTAAATAAATGAGGATTTAAGTCAACAAACAACAATTGGCTAACTTGCAAAGCAAAAGTCCGCTAGCATAATTCCTATAAAATGCTAACTTAAAAAAAAAAAAAACTCTTAGCAAATCATTCAAACACATGTTCCCACAAAAAAAACAGCTAAATTTACCTATAAACCAAATTCCGAGTGTATAAAAATAACATATTAGCTTATGTTGGCCTGAACAGTGCGCAGCTGGATTCAGCCATGTTGAGTTATGTAATATTCACTGATGCCACTAGAGCACAGTTTATCCACCCAAATCAATAAAACTAAATGCAAACACCTTCAAACAAACCATTATAACACCACTCAAACGAAAATTTGAAGCAGCAAAATTTTGTTCGAAGCTATTCTCCAATCGAATTACTCGAGTTAATCGATTAATTGTTGCAGCACTAGATTGGATTGTGTTTCTTCTAACCATATAAAGAAATCCCAGTAAAGAAACATTTACATTTTACAAACATGACAGAGAATAATTGGATTTTATTTCTATTTTTACACCGGCAGCTGTCAACAAATATGTTCCATTATTATGATGGACACACAAATATTTAACTTTTATTATGATGGACGCAATATGGTAGCAAAATTAGACCATCGTGTATTTCAAAGTCGTTGCTTTTGGCTATTATTTTTATTGTTTATATTGTTTGGGCAGGCGCGGGTGTACATCTTTCACCAGATTGTGTGTTCCAATCCTATTATGCTGCACTCACAATAGCAGATATTCAATCCAAATTGAATGTCTCCATATTTGGAAGAGGTCATATTCCACTCTTAAGTTATCTCTTTGTCTTCTATTTCCATATTTTATAGGCATATTGTGCCACTTAAGAGTTTAACCAAAAAAAAAAGTTTAAAAAATCAGATTTGTGTCATCTGAACTAGAATAACTGTGTATTCTGGAGGTGTGGGCATCATTGAAGGCTCAGTAAAGATCAAGTGGAAGCGCTTTAGTACAATGTTGACTTTGTTTGCAGCCACAATTAGTCCCAGGCACACTACTATGTGGGGGGAAAAAAAGCCTGGCCATGGAGAGATAAGTGTGTGTGCTCAGTTATCAGACTGTCAATCTGCAGTCACCAATGTTAGATGTGAAGTGGCCAAACGCATCCGAAAAGTCCGGCAGATCTTTGCCTTACTGGAGTCCTTTTTCAGAAGTTGTGTAAGAGGCTCATTTCGCAAGATCTTGTGTTGTTCCTCGCTGCACCTGCTCCTCCTTTTTAGAGAATAGCTACACATGAAGAAGGAAGTGCTGACTGTCTTCCTCTTCTGCCCAGCTGTGGACGGTCAGCTATATTGAAAGAGGAAAGTGAGTTTAGTGAGGTCAAGACATATAAGGCCAAATCTGCTGTATAGCGCAAAATAGAAGCCCCTGGCTTTATTCTCAGTTTTATCATATTGTTTATTTGCAAAACATGGATAGTTTAATGCTGTTGTTCAATCAAACATGTCGTACGTCTATTAAAAATTGAACCAAGGGCGTAGGTTTGCTCTCAACAATGGTAGGGGTAATATGACAGTATAACTTGCATGTACACTTTTTGCTGGGGACGGGAAATTCAAAATAAATCAATGCAAATAAATCTGTACGGATTTATACTAACTTTTATATGTATTGGTTCAGCCTACACTGTTTAATTCGAACCTTTGTATTTAAAAACTACTTAAGAAACATTTTTCTAGAAAAAAAATGTCCGGTTTTAAGAGCAATTCTAAATTCAATTATTTGAACATAACTTCAGTTATATTAACATACAAAATAAATACACGCCTGTAGGGCTGCAGCTAGCGAATATTTTAGTAATCGAGTAATCGACTGAAAATTCTATCGATTAATCGAGTAATCGGATAAAACTTTTTTTTTTAGGTAAAGAGCAATTATAAATATACATGAGAAAAATTAAATTAAAATTAAATTAACATTTATTCCAATATTGAACCATTTTCAGTCAATCAATGTCTTTATTTTCGATGTACATTGTTGAAAACAGCCAACAATTGCATCTCAGATGTGACTAGAAAAAAAATTTCACTGCTTTCACTCAAAAAACTTCTAGATCTTATTAGAAAAAAAAAAAATTCTTACCTAAAAATGTAATTACGCTAGATAACACACATCACTTGAAAGCTACGTGTTTTTCCCACGTGTTTCAATTGAATTTCCATTTGTGTCAAGCTATTTTTAAGTTCTAGTTAAGTTTTCAGTTAGTCCGAACTGTAAGTGCTGAGAGGATTTTGAGTTTTTGCAGTGTTCAAAATAAATGTATGATACCTGCTGTATTGGAGCACATTAGGGACCAGTGCTACTTGGTGTTTTATTCAGCAATGACTACTGAGCTAAAACTGACAGTTAGGTTTATTATGTTTTAATTTTACACCCTCATCACTCAACAGCGCTGTGTTTTTACAGATTAAATAAAGCCTGTATGTAAGACACATTAGCCACGCATCGACAGTGGTCATTCATAATCAATAGAAACCTAGCCCTCCGAAGGGCTAATGTTACGTGAGCGAGTGCCAGTAACATTATATTTATTTGCTCTAAAAAAGTATACTGTTTAAAGATGGCGGCTGTTTACTAACGCTGCCCAGACGCGGCAGAGTCTGTCATTTCGCATCTACTCCTAAATGCATGCGATATCTATGAGACGCATCGGACACTACCTGCTACCACACTAGCATCATGCGGGCGTAGTTTGTAGCAACATCGGCGTAGGCTGTCGGCTGCAGTCAGGTTTTTTTTATTTTTTATTGCTTCCTCCTTTACGCACGTGACGTCAGCGCGTTGTCCTGTATTAAAAGTAGTCTGGGCAAAACGTGATGCTTAGAGCTGGCAAAATTAAACGATTCCTCGAGGTGAATAAAATTACTCGGATCAGTTTTTAAACTCGAGTTCCTCGAGTATTCGTTTCAGCTCTACACGCTTGTTCATCATCTCTTAACGATCGAGGAATTAAAAAAAATAAACATTTGTCTTAAGACCACTTAACATTGTCTAAATAAAGAAATTAAATATAACTGAAAAAAATTCTTTGTCAGGGATTAACAAAAAATTAAATAAAAATTGAGCTGTCCTTCAGGTATAACACTACTGCTTTTGTCCACAAGCACAGCTAAACTCAACAAAATAATGAAAGCTCATGTGGGCAGCTTTAAGACCTCGTAAATAAAATAAAAAGTAAAATTGGGGATTAGGGGTTTAGGCCTCGGTTCACTACATTTCTCACAGTTAATTTGACGTTAACAGTAGAAAACATACAGGAGGACCCTTCTCTCTAAGCAGCTTCCTACTCAAGTTTTGCAAGTTAGCATGTGCAAACAGTTTAATGTTATGCTAACTCTGATGCAGGTCAGACTTTTAGTTGCAAAATTAGTGGTGTGTTCACCACTTCCACAACATTGATGTCTTTTTACATTTCTTACAGTGGCTGCTACTGGCTGGAAAAAAACTTCTAATATCCCTGATATCTAGTGTGTGTGTGTTTGTTGGGGGGGGGGGGGGGGGGGGGGTCAAGTCATCAGCCAATCAAATAAGCGTTAAGGAGGGGGGAAAAAATGGGCCGGCACATCCAGCAATTGAAAATAAGTACATGTAAGTCTGGACATAATAAAAATAATTCACTTAATAATGGTGGGGTCAATTACAACAATTAAAACATATGGGAAAACAATCTAAATGACATATAACTAAAGTCATCTCATAACGCAAATAAGGTTGCTTAAAAGTTGGTGAGGACAATTTGAGCATCCTGAAAAGTTGCTAGTGTTTTGTCCCTACCGTCCCTATGCAAACCTACGCCCTTGAATTGAACAAGATTAAGTTGTTTTCTATAAAATGTTCTGACAGTTTGGAGGTAAAAGAGTGTTGTCACTAACTATAATCTGATTACTTTCTTTCTGTAACGAGTAATCTAACGCGTTCATTTTTCCAAACCAGTAATGTGACTAGTTTCCTTAGTGTCTGTACGTTACTATTATGTTATTGCCTCATAATGTGTGTAGAATGAAGGATATTGTAGTCATGTACGAAGAGCATTTTGAATAGAAAATATTAGAAAGGTTCGCACTGTGTGTTAGTTTCCATGGTAACCACTCACACTTCCTGTTTTGGTCTCAAGTCACACGCGTTTTGGGAGTTGAAAGGCGTGTGCCAGCATGTGTGTATTCACATTTGAGCCAAGCGCAGCCGTCTGTTGAGATGTGCGAGGGAATGTTGATCTATGTGCGTCCATGAATGAAGGTATTTTTACTTCTATCTGGAGGGTTCCAGCAATAGGTTGAAGCTGCCACATGCGCGGCCGTTTTGTAGCTTTGCCATCGCAACGGCGGGTCGTCATCGGCGAGCATTGTTTATATCATATTCGTGTTACACATTTATGCCGTATCTTTGGGATTTTTTAAAAAGTCCGATTAAGTGTATAGTGCTTAGCTGCCGCCACATTTTGTGTACGGTGTACTTCTTGGTTGTGCGCGCAAATCCGCGCCCTCCCCCACCCTTGTGTTCATTGCACTGTGCAATTCATTTGTGTATTGTTATTATTGTGCAGTCAATTTGCATTGTTTTACATTGGCACTGATATGCTGTTAACCCTAAACCCTAACCCGAAATTCAGAATTTTTGACATTAGGCTGAATCTTCGAGTTAGCGGTGGTTTAATTAGTCTGTGGAGTTGATTTTAACAAATTCCATGCAGTTTGTCAGTTTTTTGTTAGTTTCAGAGCTCCGGAGTGGCCAAGCTAGCGCAAGTCAGTGGTGGTTGAAATCAACTCCGTCGACTAATTAAACCCCCGCTAACTCGAAGATTAAGCCATCTGTGAAAAATTCTGATCTTCCTCTTTGAATTCAATGATCGGAAAGTCAATTACATGCGATGACATATTTTTGTTGTCATTCTTATGTTGAGGCGGCAAAGGGAGAAAAATTGGTAAAAAGTAACCGATAAATGATTTTTAAAGTAACGTAGTTACTTTGATAATGAAGTAATCAGTAAAGTAACTAGATTACTTTTTTTGACGTTTAATCAGTAATTGAATTAATTTTTCAAGTAATCTGAGACAACACTGGACTGGGCCCTATTTTTTTCCCAATTCTGCCATTTTGTATAAATAACACTGACATAGACTGACTGGGGTAAGTTGTATGAGAATATTCTGCCTTTGGAGATGCAAAACAACATTATCTTGTCTCTGATAATAACATTTGACAATCGAAGGGTGGGATTTTTTTTTTTTTTATCACACTGTATTTGAGCACTTTATATGACCACATTTGTAAATGTTTTTTTTTCCTCAATCAATGTGGACCTTTACATGTTTTGTTTGTCTTCTTCCTCTACAGCTGTCGAGTGGGAATCCCATTTACGACAAATACTATCGACAGGTATGCACATACATTTTTTTGATAGCCAATTAACACTGATTTTGAACAAAAGTAATGGAAATAAAGTGAAAAAACTCCTAAATGTAATTTTCTCTCATATGTGCAGTCAGCCTCTTAATACAAAGTAATAACTAAAACAAGAAACACTCTAATAGAATAGACTATTGAGTAATGGTTGCTAGACATCCTAATTGGAAAGAATAAGTTCATCCGCAATATAAAAGAAAACCTCAAATCAATTCATAAAATTGACTTAAAGCCCAAGCCTACTAAACAATTAATCAACTATCACAATAGCTGTCAGTTTATCGTGACAGCCCTACATCCCAGGTATACCTTATGTATAGTATTCACATACTATGTGTTATCATTAGTAAAATAATAAAATTTACATTAAAAACATCCATTAACGGCAATAGACATTCAATCCATTTTGAGTAGATTGGTCGTCTACCACCGTCAATGGCAGCCAAAGAGTTAAAAGAAATCACCTTTATTTTTGCACGGCTTTTGTTTTGAATTCATGGAATTGAAAGTGTACCTAATATTGTGACTAGCAAGTATTTTACAAATTTACAGGAGCTTCATTGATAATGATCATGTTGGAGGAACCTCTCCTATTCTCCCTTTCCATACAGGAAGTCAGACTATAAATTATTGATGGACTAGTCTGCCCAACATGTCATGGAGGGCTTGCTGTGACCATCATGAAAGGGCGCTAACTCATCCTGTGCTTTGGTTTTGATTGTACCTTTGGCTTGTGTTGCCTGCAGGTTGATCCCAGAGGCAGCGGGAGGGTGGCGGCAGCTGACGCCGCTCTGTTCCTGAAACGGTCGGGCCTGGCTGACCTGATTTTGGGCAAGGTAAGTGGCGCTTGAAACCAGCATGTTCAACTATGCAAGCCTAGTATGTCATGTTGATGGGTGATAAATACCCTCCACAGATCTGGGATCTGTCTGACTCTGAACGAAAGGGTTCCCTCAACAAACAGGTATAAAATCAAATTGAAGGACGCGTCATCGTGTGTTCATTAAAATAAATATTACTAATGTTGATGTTATATCTCCACAGCAATTTTTCATCGCACTGCGCTTAGTGGCTTGTGCTCAGAATGGCCTGGAGGTGGCACTCAAGAGCCTTAACGTGGCTGTTCCGCCCCCCAAATTTGTAAGTTTGCTGCTGTACAACAATCATTTTAGTGGATATCTATTCAAAAGACATTAGCTTAACTCATTCACTGCCAGCCCAGGCCACAAAGTATGTTTCATAGTTGTTTGTAAAAGAGGGAAATTGAAAACATCTATTGATGGCATAGTCGTCCAATCTATTTCAATTGGAATAGGGCTGGAAGTGATAACTCGATAGCTTCCAGCCCAGTTAAAATGGATTGAATGTCCATTGCCGTCAGTGGCAGCCAAACTACTAACTTTTTACTTAAATAAGTTTATTAAGCTTATTTTCAGCTAGCTATTTTTCTTACTTCAAGAAGTCTGAGTAAAATTTACTTGAAGCACTAGCAGATCATTTTACTTATTTCTAGTAGATTTACACTGAAAACAAAGGAATTTAACTAGTTTGAAGTGTTGGTTCAGGTGAAAAACCTTTTGATGCAAACTTTCGTTTTCAAAAACTACAAAAGAAACTTTGAAGACTTGTCCATAAATGTCTGGATGTTGTTAAAAGATTAAAATTGCGATAATTGAACATAACTTAAAAATGTATTTACATATACATATACGCTATTCATTATTATTATTATTACATATAATTACTATTCCGTTTTTTAATTATAATTTATTTGTTTTGCCGTGTGTAATTGCCATTTGTAATAGTACCAGCAGTATTTATTAAGGATTTAGTGTAGGTATTCGGGCTTTGGAAGGAATTAATGGAATTATAATGTGTTCTTATGGGAAAATCCTGCTCGACATATGACCATTTCGATTTACAAACAAGGTCCAGGAACGAATTAACTTCGTATGTAGAGGTACCACTGTACTGTTAAAAAGTGCAGTACTGTAACATGTTTGGAACTTTTGTACGTTTTTTTTTTGTTTGTTTTTTTGATGTCACGAGGATGGGCTGGCAATCTGGAATATGGCGTTTGATTGGCTAAGACTGTACAGGCATTGTTGAAATGGCTGCCCCATATCGAGCAGCCACGTCCTGGAAATACTGGCTTTAATTTTATGTTAATCTCCACTATTAAACATTAGAAAAAGGATATACTGTGTTTTTTTAAACTAGTAAATTCTTTTTTTCTCCCCGTTCCCAGCAGGACACAAGCAGCCCACTGTTAGCAGGGGGGTTAACCACTGAGCTTCCTTGGGTTGTCAAGGTAATGCCTTTATACCTACCGGTATGTTTTAATGAACTCATACTGATTTGAGCCTGGTGAAACCACAAAAATAATCCATGTTTACAACACACACAGAAATATTTTTCTTTTTTTAAAATGTCTATTTTGGTTTTCTCTCAGCCTGAAGAGAAGTTGAAGTTTGACGCCATCTTTGACAGCCTTGGTCCGGTTGGTGGGATGCTAACAGGAGACAAAGTCAAGCCTGTCCTGCTCAACTCCAAACTGCCAGTTGACATTTTGGGCCGGGTATGAGCTTCCTGCTTTAAGAAAATGGAGCAATGTTTCAATTTTTTTCCCCTTTCAAATTTGATGATTAAAATTTTCTGCATATGAACCAACAAACCATAGCAAGTCATAAAGGTTTCCTTATGACTTATGCTTGGTCAGACATGAGATTGTCGAAGTGAAAGAAAGAAAATGAGTCAGAGTTTACATCACATACAGTACATGAGTTTTCAGGGATATTTGTCATTTTTAAAGGATTTTTCTGTGTGTTGAAGGTGTGGGAGCTCAGTGACATCGATAGGGATGGCACATTGGACAAAGACGAATTCTCTGTGGTAAGAACTAGAACTAGTGAGCCTTAGTGAACAATAGAATGGTCAAGATACAATACAATTAAGCCTTGTTCAGACTGGCAACCAAAATTCAATTTTTAGCAAATCCAGATTGAACCGCATGGCTCTTTTGTGGTCTGAACAGTCCCAAAGCACAGAAATCTGATTTTGGTGAGACTGATTGAAACCACATACAGGATGTAGTTTCATATCAGATTTGGACAAGATACTTTTAAGTCGGAACAGCCCAAATGTCTGTCTGTGAAGTCACGCTATTCCTGGATGACGTCATTGTTGCCACAGCAACCCGTCAGGTGTGTAAATATTTACCCCAGTCTGAAAAGGCCCTGATCTGATTTTGGACACTTGCTAAAAATAGTGTGAACAGTCAGCCCGAAAAATCAGATTTGAGGAGGAATCCAATTGGAATCAGATATGCCTACAGTCTGAACCCAGCCTTAGAGATCCAATACGGGAGCAGCAGAGTTTGCGCTAGACTTTTTCGTTGTCTGTCATTTTGACTGACAGTGTCATAAAAATCTGGTCATAATCTATTTTTACCCGTCACTTACATTTTTAAAATGATAATAATGACATATTCAATAGTATTTAGTTTTCATTCATTTTTAATTCATATTCTGTCCGAACAAGCTTAACAAGAGGCAAACAGACAGCGGAGTGCACCAATCAGCGACGGGCAGACGTGCCGTTAGCAAAGCAACGGGGGCAGGACGAGGGACTTGCGCGCGGAAGTAAACATACGAGGAGAACGGAGTTTATTCAACATGGCTAGCGCGAGACAGACTGTTGTCAATGTCTCGTGTCGATGTGTTTTAGCTCATTTAAAACTGAATTTACCGCGGATTGGAACATATTCTCGGCTCTCCCGCCATCCGTGTTGTTGTAGAGACGACTTTCGGCGCGCAAGAGTGACGTTGCTCGTGAAGAACACGTCACGCAAATAAACAAATCTGATTTGTCAATTGATTTTGTACCTACTCGAGAGGCTGTGTTCCAGACTTTTCTCTCTAAGTGTTTGAAAAATACAGGGAGAACAGTCTGGCCGTGCCAGGCAAACACTCAGTTGCCTTGACATTTTTCCGAGTAAGGCCAACGACGTCATGCATCAAGAGAGACAATAGCTAATTAATATGCTCACTCGCCACCCTGTGGTCTGGGGTGTGAATCGCAACCTGTCAAAATGACGGATGGACTTCAGTTTTTTCCGTCACTGTTTTAAAAAACCGGTCAACGACGGAAAATATTCGATTAACGCGACCCCTGGGAGCAGTTTCAACAATCACAAAGATGTGTTTTTTATTTGTTATCATGGCTATCCTGATAAAATATACAATTAATTGACTCTGACTGGACATTCATCCCATCATACTGAACAATTTTAGATAAAAATGTAACTGCGATTTTCCCGGCCAGTACTGCAATTTTGATTCTATTCAGTTTTTTCCCCTTTCTTCTTCTTTAAACGAAGCATCAGTGCAAAATTCCACAAGTCAGATTTTAAAAAATGAAATAAAAATCTTGGAATTACATAGCACCATCAATTAGGGATGTCCCTGATCTGATATCGTGATCAGAAATCGGGCCGATCGCACCATTTTTCAGAGGAACGGAAATGGGTGAAAAGGATTGAGTTTTTCATTTAAACTGATCCATGGGTAGAAAGACTTGTAGTTCTTAAAAGATAAACGTTATTTTGAGTTAAAATAGATATTAAAACCCCTCTTGATGTTTTCGTTTTCATATAGTTTGTAAAACTAGTATAACTAGTAGGCCGCCAATGTTGTTGATGTCGCAGGGTGGTGACGTCACATGGTTACGCTGCTGGGCTTCCAGAGTATGACTATAGCAACATAAACATGTAATTTGTTCAGTCCTTTCAATTTGAACCCAAGAGGAACATGAATGAGCATGACAGCACTGTTGATATTTCGCAAGAGAAGCAGCAAAAGCAAAATGAACAGGAAAGACTGGATGAGCCGAGAGTAGGGGGGGGGGGGGGGGAAACGGTGTTCTGCCAAAATGTGCTACACGGGCGAAACGTCTACAAAAGGCGAATTTGACACCCCAAGTACTACTGTGTGCTTTCAGCTTGTTTTGTTGAGACAGTACATACTAAAGATGCCATAAGAAGATACTTAAATTTAGTAATATCAGATAAGGGTGGTTTAAATATGCTACGTGACTAAAGTGGTCAACAGATCAACAATATGCTTAAAAGTATGAGATGGAAACGCATGAAAAAGGTATTTTGAGGCAATGAAAAGGTAATAAAAGACTCGCCGCTTTTAACCAATGAGCGCATGTGTTGGACGTCTCACAGGATAGAAGGGACTAAAGAAACCCGGTAGTATTCGTCGAGTGACAGTGACAATCTATCATCACCTCGAGCGTCCATTGCATAAAACATGGCGCCCTCCGTAGGTCAAAACATGTACTAAATATTCTAGATTTTTAAATCGGTGGCAATATTTTGTGTGTTTCTAATAACATATTTTAGTAGAAGAGAACAATTGTGGCATATTAGAGCCTACAAGTCTTATAAGTTAGAGAAAAAATTTTAAAAACGTTTTTTTTTTTTTTTTTTTTTATTGTAAAGGTAACAAAATAATCCAGAAATGCAATGACCTTGCCAAATGACATAAAAATATGTGTTTCATACTCTGCAACACTCCCGGAAAAAGCAGAAAAGGAAGTACTGTGAACAATACAGTACTGTAACTTTTGTTCCATAAAAAAGAAAAAATTAAACCCTTTTTTTTTTTTTCGGTATCTGATCGGGACTCTGTATTGCCAGATCTACAATCAAAACAGAATAACCTATGACTGATAATACAAACACACTCAAGTGTTCTGCACTCCTCTTCAGTTTAAAAAAGAAAACGCTCCAAACTGTAATGACGCTGGCTACTACACATATCTGAATATGTTAACTAAGTTATATATACCTGTCAACCCAAACTCAAATAGTGACGTATGCCCTTACAAATTGGTGACTAATCTTACAACGTTTTATATAGCGTGCAATATGAAACAAAAACTCATTTTTTAAAATAATATGAATTTATTGGTAATATTGTAACATATAACCTGGAGCAATCAAAGAACAATCAATATGTACAGCTACATCATGATTACTAAAATCAAAAGTGACTTTTGTTATAATTGTATGTAGCACTTTTGGCAATTTCGATCATGTCTTGATGGCTGCACTTCATGGCACTTCAGCTCGCAATTCAGTTCGACTGGAAGGTAGTTCGTTAGTGTGTCCAATTATAAATTAACTAGGGCTGTCAAACGATTAAAATTTTTAATCGAGTTAATTACAGCTTAAAAATGAATTAATCGCAATTAATTGCAATTCAAACCATCTATAAAATATGCCATATTTTTCTGTAAATTATATATGCTGTGAAATAAATTGTTGGAATGGAAAGATAAAACACAAGATGGATATATACATTCAACATACGGTACATAAGGACTGTAGTGGGCATTTCACTCTACTGTCATTTAAATCTGTCTATGCTGTCCTCACTCCGAAGCGTCTACTTTTTCCAAAGCTAAACAACTAGTGAACGACGCCTTAATAATTAGACTTCTTCCTTTTTCATCTGATTTATTAATAAAATGGCCTCAAACCATTGTCCTCTTTAGACCGTCGTAAAACTACAAAATAAAAGTACACAAGCATTGCATTAGCAACAACGTTAGCTTAGCACGCTATACAGGTTCACTAAACATAAACAAAAAGCGTCTCATACAAAAAATATAACATTTCGCTTACTAACATAATATGTACATTCTTTACAACAACCATACTTACGGACAAATCTTGTCCAAGGATCATATAAGCACAACATTATCAGCCCGACACGTCGTGCAGCCATAATGAACTGGCAAGAAAATAATAAGCCATGTTGCAAAGCGACCACAAGAGTTCGCTGTTGGACAGCAAAAAAAAGCCTTGCTGTAAAACTTACCAAAAGGCAGAATACTTTCTGAACGGGACATGTGCGTTAATTGCGTCAAATATTTTAACGTGATTAATTTAAAAAATTAATTACCGCGCGTTAACGCGATAATTTTGACAGCCCTAAAATTAACCCTTTAACACCGAACGTGTTGGATGCGACACGTTTACGCATATCATCTTTGAAGCCTCGTAATGCTGTAATTACGTCACCCACGTGCCGCTGGTTGCTCTCGTTTGAAAGTACGGAAGTTGATGTCCACACCAGTTTTTATTTGAAGTCAATCGACCAAGTAAAACGGGAGATAATGTCATTTGAGTTTTATAGTTTTATTGCTCTCATAAATATGCATTGACACGCTGCATGGACCATGTGTCTATCTCCATATTTCCATCATTTCTTGTCCTTTTTTCAAAACCGAAAGCAGCACAAAAGACTACATATCCCAAGGGCCGTTGTGATGTCAAGAAGGACGAACCTAATGTGAACATTTTTAATAAATTGACGAGCAAGGCGCCAACTAAGGGAAAGGAGACACAAGCAACGGCCAGTTGAATCGAGCTAGCGACTTTGAAACGTGCAGAATGAATCGAAAACTAAATTTAGCGCAAGCTAATGCATTATTTCATCAACTCAAGGAATAGGGTGAGCTCTGTTTGTCATTATTTTCCTCGGATCAGTCGGCGTCTCGGCGAGTAGAAGTGACAGCAGCACGCAAATGGCGGATGAGTAGGCTGTGTGACGTATGTGACGCAGCTTAGTGACATGTTCAAAAACAAACTTTATTGAGTGCGCAAAAACACTTTATTGGGTCGCATGCCTAAAAACATTTGAATTGAACTGAACTACTTGTCAATATTTTTGAAAATACTTTTTTTCAATGTTTGTTATTTTTTCTTCACTATGAATCTTTTCAATTTTTATATAGATGTGTATTCGAGAAGCTTGATGGCATGTACATATATACCTTTGATAAGGTGATGGGTACAATACCTAACTTCACAAAGAGATATCCTCCAAACCCTTTTTGTGTTGGATAATATATATTTAAAAAATTCTCACTATTTTGCACTGTATATAACACGTTTTGACCATAGTATGTGTGAAGGCCAAAAAGGCCTATGACCATAGCTGCTGTTTGTGTCAAACATAAAACTATTCAATCTTATTTTTTTCTATTGAATGTTTATCCTAGCAAGTTAAATAAATATTATCAAGCTTCAAAACGGTTGGTCGAGCATATTTGGTTGTCAGTGGGACTTCAACATTACAAATTTTGAAAAAACATTTTGGGATTTTTTTGTCTTTTTGGGTCCAAAATGTGGATTAAAGTTGGTCAGTGAAGAAAACAACAGTTTGGACATGAAGTTCAACGTATCCTGAAAAAAGGGACCCAACTTGGCCATTGTGAACAGTTTTTTCTTTGAAATATAAAGGCAACATCAAAGGCATGCAAATTCGGCCAAAATAGGCTTAGGTGTTAAAGGGTTAAAAAGGTCAATTGATCAAATTAACTCACCGATGCAATCTTTGAGTCAGGGAACATTTCTTTTGCTAATTCTGAGAAGTGATCAGCAATAGTTGCAGGCAAATTGTGTTCGGCAACAAATTGGCAGAATCAAATCTCCGCTTTCGTCACTTTTCATTCTTCAGACTCCATCTTTATGACCAGTGTTGTTAATCTTACTTTTAAAAAGTAATGAATTGGTTGCAAATTACTTCTCCCAAAAAGTAATTGAGTTAGTAACTCAGTTACCTGAATGTAAGAGTAATTAGTTACCGTACTTGGCAAAGTAACTGGTGTTTCCTTTCATGTTTTATTTTTCATTGAAAAAAACAACAACATAGTAACCTTTGTTATGTTTGGAAATCGTTTATTTATCAGTTCATTTTGACGTGAAAGTTTTAAAACTGTTTCATCATTTAAAGATAGATTCAAGTCAAGATTTTGCCGTTTTAGGAGTATTTTAGATAAAACGTTACTTAAGTTCACTAGGAAAGTTCACTACAACAGAGCCTTTCTGAGAAGTGTACTGCTCTAAAATGGCAGCTGTTTACTAACGCTGCCTAGACTGTCATTTCGCATGTAGTTCTATATGCATGAGATATCTAGGCGTAGATTGTAGGCTGTTGGGTACAGTCAGGAAATATTGGAGCCGCCTAGCCTAGCGTCGCGTTTTTAACAGCGTCACAACAAATACTTCACTCTTAGTGTCTCTGACTTTTCCCGCTTCATTCAACCAATATAGTAACGCCCATCGTCTCGTTGCCGACACGGTGACAAAATCTGGACGAAGAAAAAAAAACGTAATGCACGAACAACGTACAGATTTTGAACGTACGGCTTACACATTTAAAAATCAGTGCTTACTTGAACAAATTACGCCGAAACCGTACAACTTGACAGGTATAGTTATACTGTATGTGAAAATATATAATCATGGCTGTATTGGCCCGAATATAAGACGTTTTTTTTATTTTGCATTGAAATAAGACTGAAAAAGTGTGAGTAGTCTTATATTCGGGGTCTAGACATTATACCCATTCAAGACGCTAGATGGCGCCAAATATCAATTAAGCGAATGCTGAACTTGAGGAGTAATGTTCTGTCATGATAGATCTCAGATACTCTCAAGTTTAACCAGTTTGCATTATTTTATTGCAGTGTTTTTCCTTATTCAGATTTGTTTCAAGACTACAGTTACAGTTAGACCTCACTTTGACTGTTAATGCAGTTATTGCAATTTTGTTATTTTATCACAATAGATTGGTTTATTTACATTTCAAAAACCAGAAGCCATTCATTTACGAATGTGATTGCACTTTAGTTTACATATTTAATTGTTCAAATATTATGATTTGAATGAGGCAAAGTGACATGCTTTTTCTCTCAAATATATTGTTATAATCATTTGTTTCAGATGTACTGTAATTAGTTTCTGTATAAAAATTAATTTGGTGTTCAAAAAGTCATTTTTTTTCAAACTTGAGTCTAAAAAAAGAGGCTGTCGTCTTAAAATCAGGGCCGTCTATTATTCGGGCCAATACGGTAGTTAGCATGGCAGATCCCGGGTCAGTCAAGCGCACATGAAAGGGATTGTGGCCTTTGCGATTTCAAAATTGCAATGTCTAAATTCAAGATGGCCTATTATTGTGATCAGCTCAGTAAAGTAACAATTCACAAATGTTTAGTGGATGTGTGTTCATTTTTCTGATCTTTAATGAAAATCCTCTTCTGTAGACTATTTTACTGCATTATGTGTTGACTTTAAAATCTGCTCTGCCAGGCAATGTATCTGGTCTACAGAGCCCTGGAAGGAGAAAATGTTCCCATGTCTCTCCCGCCTCCCCTGGTTCCACCCTCCAAGAGGAAAAAAACCTCGGCGCCTCCTGTGATGCCCTTGTTACCCTCGCCCCCCTCTGTGAAAGAGAGCCGCTCCTCCAATACTGGAAGTAAGATCATGCCCCTCCCCACTAAACCCGCTCCAGCTCCTGCCCCAACGCCAGCAGCCGCCCCTGTGAGTACGCTACCAATCCATCCTGGCCATTACAGCTGTATTTTGTGTCAAGCACTTAAAAATGATTTCAAACTGGATAGCGCAGCGTGTTTTTCTTAAGAACAAGACCAATGGGATTGCGAAGGTAATGGATGTTAATATTTAAGTGATGGTTAGATACAGTAGTCTGACTATAACTTGCATCATTTAGTTGCTGTTTGCTTAAATGCACCTTTTGGCCTCTGCTTAGTGGGTGGTGTCGCCGGCGGACAAAGCCAAATATGATGAACTCTTCAGCAAAACGGACGGAGACATGGACGGACTGGTGTCTGGACCTGAAGTCAGAGATATCTTTCTAAAAACGGGGCTGCCGTCTGCCACGCTTGCACGCATCTGGTATGGGACTAATCTTTTGCTGTTGTCACTTTGAATGAATTAAAGGAACCACAGTTATCACGTAAAACGAAACGTGTCTGGATAGAAAAGTGACACTATTGCACGTCGAGATCTGGAAAAATACAGCATTTATAGATTTCCCCAATTACCTCTGCTCTGTTTTGCCGCGAACATGATTGTGATCAACCGCGGCCCAAGGCATGGATCGTTAGCCTGTTGTGTAACCGGCGCGACATCCGTCCCTCAGGGAGCTTTGTGACATTGGCGACATCGGAAAATTGACCCGGGAGCAGTTCGCTCTGGCGCTCCATCTGATAAATCAGAAGTTGACGAGAGGTGTGGACCCTCCGCAGAACCTTTCTCCGGAGATGATCCCCCCATCTGATAGGTTAAACATCAAACAGGTAAGATTTGCTTTCAAGTATTCGTTGTTGTTCAGTAGTGTTTTACCAGGGTTGGAACAGGAGTTTCCAAAAAGTAGCTTTCTGTAAAGTTTACCAAATGGGTCATTCAATATTTGGAGGACATTTGGCTTTCAAAATCCTTGAAAAATTTGTTAGCCACACTAAGGCTACGTCTACACTAGGACAAATTATTTTCTCCAGGGTATTTTGCCGACTATTTTTATACCTTTCCCCACTACGTTTAAGGCGCACCCCCCTTGCACCCCAACTTTTGCAAGGTACGCCTGCATTTGCGCAAACTACGCACGCATAGAAAGGGCAGAATCATGTGTTACATCATAGCCTGCGTGGTTTACCTGTGAACCGGAAACTCATTACTTGCCGGGGGGAAATTTCGAAATACTACACCTTCTAGACCAGGGGTCGGGAACTCTGTTTTGTGACCACTGTTTTTTTAGTGAACGTAATTGAACGCATCACGCGGGAGCAAGAGTGAAGGGAGGGCACGCTCGGCTTTTACGAGCAGTTGCCGAGTTGTGATTGAAATAAATCTTTAGAAAACAATGACGAAAGCCTGACATGGTTACTCGGGATGTTACTATCGATGCTCAGTTGAGCTTTCACCAAAATCAAAAACTAAAAACAAAACAAAATAACAAATAGAAACATATGTTGTGGCGCTGCATATATTTCCTGCAAGCCGCAACCAGGAGTGCTTGTGCATAACAGTGGTGATCCTGGAAGTGGCGACAGTTTTGGCAGGCGGAAATGTCATGAAAAAAACTGATCGCGCGCCTCTTTGACTGGAGGTACCACGCAGTTCAGGGTTGAATTTTCCTCTACACATTTTTATATACTCATGTTCGGTCGGCATTGAGTTGGGAGGGGCCAGCCCCGCATCTGGCTGATCGGAGACGTGAGCGTTTTCTTACAGAGCTCACCTCCCGCGTTATCTCTGCGTAATCCGCGATGGGAGGACCACAAATGGGCGCTGGATTGAAGCATATTATTGCGACGTAGTTTGAAGTTTCAAGAAAAATGTGTGGAAAAGAGAGGAGTAGCAGGTATGCTAACATCAAAAACTTATTGATCGTCTGCCTCCAATGTTCACAATAACATCACGCTGCACTAAAAATGGCGACGCCATAACGTCACTTCCTTAGTATCCGATTGTTGTACGGACACACTAGTCTATATTAAGCGGCGGGTGATATTAGCCGGCTAACATATCTGTGTAAGATCTTGCACGGATAAGAGGCAGATTAGTGTAGCTGACATGCCGTATAGTTTAACTAATTACACGTTAAAGGCGATTATCCGTCCTAGTGCGGCTGTAACCTTAGCCACAACTGGATTCATTACCTAATTACTATTCATCCTTCACACAACCGCTAGAAACAGAAATGTTGTTTAATCCATCTGCAGGCAACCGGGAGATGGGTTTTCGATTGATGATTTTACAAAACTGTGCGGGTGTGCGCTGGTCCTAATGGGAAACGTACCGCTGGTTCTCATGAGAAACGCAGTCTTCCTTAAAGGGTACCACAGATAGAAAGACATGTAGTTCTTAAAAGTTAAATGTTAGTACGAGTTATTATGATTTGATATCAAAATCCCTCTTAATGTTTTCGTTTTAATATTTAAAATTTTAAATAAAAAAATAAACTACCGCAATTTCCCGAATATAAGGCGCAACCGTGTATAATGCGCACCCCAAATTTACTTGTAAAATCTAGGGAAAAATATTGTACCCGTTTATAACGCGCAACCTAATTTTAGCACCAATAAATAGAAGAATACAAGAAAACAGAGCTCGGGTACAGATACAGAAATGTCATTTTACTGACTGGTGAAACACAGCACAAGCATAGCATATTGGTAGTTCGAAACATTACCATAAACTGACAATATTTACGGTAATAATACGATTTGACAACTTCTCCAGCTTACCAGAATCTAGGAGAAAACAAAACAGATGTGACTTTTCTTTTAAAGGCTGCTGTATAACTTGCTCGTTTCATCATGATGAATAAATGTTTCTTCCATGGATTGATACGGTAAAATGAAAGTGAGAACGTAAGTCGGAAATCCGTGAGAGCTCATCGCTATGACCACGACAGTAATAGGAACTATTGTTATTTGGGATTGAGTTTCCTGAGGGACAGTTATAGTTGACAGACACAGGAAGTCTGTGTGCTTACATTATGGTCAGAGTTGCGGAGCTGCAATAAACGTTGACTCAAATGAGTTCAAGAAACTAAATTCCGTGCTTTATGAAGAGTAAAAAAAGCAGAATTTAACACAGACGAAATCATTCGGCCGATTAGAGTGAAGTATTACCGAAACAAAATGGTGACGTCACGTACCGTAATGGTCGGCAACGGGTCGCCGCATACGTTTCTTCAACACAACGTGGCCGTGTCAATAAAAAAAAAAAAAATCGGTTTATATATATATGTAATATATATATATTTCTGTCTCCATTCATGTACCCGTTTATAATGCGCACCATGATTTTACAAGTTGATTTTGGGGGAAAAAAGTGCGCGTTATATTCGGGAAATTACGGTAGTAGCTCGCCACTGTTGTTGATGTCGCAGGGTGGTGACGTCACATGGCCACACTGCCGTACTTCACAGTGTGACTCTTAAACTATGTAAGGTAGTGATTTAAATAGACCACAAGGTGTCAATGGCGAGTTTCAAATTAGAGATCAAGCCAATGAGTGTGTTTTGTCCCTTAACTGACGACATAGTTTCCTTTGGCGGGTCCATTGAGACTTGTGCCTCATTTGTATGGTGTCTTCAAAACATACACGACTTCTGACAATGGATCCCAGCATCATAGTTTGTATATTGTGACTAAATATTGCCATGCAGTGTATTTGTTGAGCTAAGCGGGTTGCTAAATTGTTTGAAGAGAGTTTGACCAAAGTCTGAGTAAGTTTTATGTGTATTTTGCATGTCTATTTTGACTGTGAATTTGTGAATGCCAGTTCTCTTTTCTTTGTTGTTTAACTGTGTGAGAACAGGGCCTCATTAATACAGATTGAAGCAGTTTTCTTTATATGAACATTATTTTTTGAGAGAGATGAATGATATGAATTGTTGTATTTTCATTATGATTCTTATGTTTGTTGTGATGGAGTTGCCGAAGCTTATGCTGATAAACTGATGCAAATAAATCTGAATGCCTGTGTCCACTCTCCTTTCTCTCTGCCGCACACGCGTTGTTTTCGTATTTTGTATGAGCAATATTTGGAATTTGAAGAGTAGGATGTAAAATGTCCTCTAATTCTGGAATGAGCCAAATGGTTGATAATGTTCCGAAAGTCCTGCTTATTCTTGTGCTTTTCCTTTGCTCTCATTGCAACCGTTTTTTTAAATTCCTCTCTTTCTGCACTTGATATTTTTATTCTGCCCCCTTCTCATGCGGATGGAACCGCCCCCCTTTAAGTGAGTTTGCGCTATCCATTTCATTCCTCTGTATGAGCCACCTCACTTGGTCACCTTTCCACCTTTTACACGCTCTTCCCTTAAATAGAGATTCAATTCGACCGCAAAGGTTGCATATAAATTTTGTGTTTTGAATTTTTAGCCCTATACCTGGTTAGATCCCTACTACAGACCCACTGCGCATATTCATCATTTTAAATGGGCAATTTTTCTCCCATCAGTGACCTCATCAGAATAGTCGTCGTTCATTTGTTTGTGCAGTTGCAGTGAATTGCTCATTGCTGTGTAATATTAGTTTCTGTGTTCTCATCTCTTGGCTCATTGCTTCTTTTTTATCTCAACTCCATGCTTCTTTTGCTCCAGAACAATATTGCCAACCTGGCAGCTGACTTCTCTGCAATCAAGGAGCTGGACTCTCTTAGTAATGAAATTGTTGAACTACAAAGGTAAGATCTGGATGGTGATATGATGCTTTTGAGATGTTGTCAGCAAATGGCAACAATGCAGTGCAGTATGTTAACTGTATCTATTCAACACAAGTTGGAAGTTTATTTAAGGATACAAATTGGAGCCTACTGTTTTCCATAAATTGACCCACTAGACTTACAATATTCACTTGCTAAAGGCAAAACTCTAAAGCCATGTATTTTGCATGTAAGACCAACTATTTTCTAATCATTAATAGCATTAAAAATTTGGCAGTAGACCAAACTGGCACAATTATGGTCAATATATAATACAACTAGCCAAGATGCAACAAGCTACAACCACAATACTGAACATGGTTAAATTGATAATTCAAATTAGGGCTGTCAAACGATTAAAATTTTGAATCGAGTTAATCACAGCTTAAAAATTAAATAATCGTAATTAATCGCAATTCAAACCATCTCTAAAATATGCATTATTTTTCTAGAAATTATTGTTGGAATGGAAAGATAAGACACACGACGGATATACACGTTCAAAAAACTGTACATAAGTACTGTATTTGTTTATTAAAACAATAAATCCACAATATGGCATTAACATTATTAACATACTTTCTGTTAAAGGGATCCACGGATAGAAAGACTTGTAGTTCTTAAAAGATAAATGTGAGTACAAGTTCTAGTAATTTTATATTAAAACCCCTCCTAATGTTTTCGTTTTGATAAAAATTTTTAATATTTTCAGCCAAAAAAAAAACTAATAGCTCACCATTGTTGACGTCGCCAAGCGGGACATCAGATGGGCTCCCTGCCGTTTTTCCACAGTGTCTTTAACTACGTAAGGTAGTGATTGAAATACACCACAATGTGTCAATGGCGAGTTTTAAATTAGAGATCTAGCCAAGGCAAAGTCTGAGTAAGTATGTGTATTTTGCACAGCTATTTTGATTGGGAATGCCAGTTCTCTTTGCATTGAGCACTTTTCTTTTTGTGAACATCTTTTTTTTTTTGAGAGATAGGAATATTATTTTTGTTGTGCTTTCACTAAATGATACTGTAGCGACTTAACTGTTCCGCCCAAATGCATGATGGGAAGTTGGACAACCATGACTGTCAGTGGTGGCTGTAAAAAGTATATGTTCTGTGTTGTGTTCAATAACGCGTGTTAAGAAAAAGATAATCTCCTGTCGTTCTTCCCCACGTCGCTCTCCACAATAGTTGTGTTTGTTGCTTATGCCAATAAACGGCGTGGTCCAATGAATGCCTGTGTCCACTCGTATATGTCTGCCTCTTAGGTCTCAATGGGCAAAAAACGGCGTCATTGTAATCTGTTTGATGCAATGCATGAGCAGGTCATTCCGCGCATGCGTTAAATGCGTCAAATATTTTAACGCGATTAATTTAAAAAATTAATTACCGCCTGTTAACGCGATAAATTTACAGCACAAATTCAAATACCTAAACAATTTTGATGCAGTTCTTGTATTTTACTCATTGGCCACTGTTGGCAAAACTGTAAATGTCCAATCATAGACTTCAACATCAGTTGACGGGACACGGTGGTTGGGGCCGATCCTTAGGGGGCCTATTTTAAAAAACTTTAAATTCAAATGTTTTCAAAATCAAAGCCGCTAGCGACCGAAAATCAAAACAGGCACTTCCCTTAGGCATACTGTATACGAGTCTCCATGAGCAACGACATCAAAACCTTAAAAGTCGTTCTCTAATAAAATCCCGAATTATTATACTGGACTGTCTCAGAAAATTAGAATACACAATATTCTAATTTTTTGAGACAGTCCTGTGTATATATTCCTGACTGTCTCAGGAAATTAGAATATTGTGTATTCTAATTTCCTGAGACAGTCCTGTATATATACACAGGACTGTCTCAAAAAATTAGAATATTGTGTATTCTAATTTTCTGAGACAGTCCAGTATATATATTTTTTAAGTATAACAAAACTTAAAATGGCTATAAATTCTCAAATTTTATGCTAGATGCACAAAAATCACCAAATGCAGAGATAATCACTTATATTTTCAGCAATATTTAAGATATCATATAAATTTTTGCCCAAAATGGCAACTTAACTAAATTATATTGAAAAAAATTCAACAGCAAATAAATCACTCAATTTTCACATCAGAAACTTAATACTTGAGGAAAGCATGCAGAATCATCTCACGGGTAATTTTACTCAACAAAAGCAAAATATAATTTTTTTTAATATACAATCACAATTTATTTAGGTTATATTCCGCTATTGTGTAGAGGTACAAAATCCAACACGCGGCCGTCACAAAACAAAGAGCTTTTAAAGTTGAAAACTCTTGTAAATACATGCTTAAATAACTGAATTTCTTTAGATATGAACGTAAAACAGTCTAGATTCTTGGTTAGAAGCAAAAAACCTGGCAGTTGTTGAGGGAGGGAAAAGAGGGATGAGGAAAAGTTTAACCCGCTGTTGCGGCCACCAAGCGTCATCTCTAGGTTAGGTATGTGTGAATAGATTGTTACTTTGCTATCCAAAGTTCTATTTGTCTGGTTGTTCATATTATTTTGTAAAAGGAAAACATTATTCAGATGTCTGGGATGTAACTAAAGCAAAAAAAAAATAGCTGTGTTAAAGTCAAAGTTATGCTTGAAATATATATGTTTACTAAAAGCTCATTTTCTCCGTTTTTTCATCAGAAATGGGAAAATTGCTCGAACTAAGCTATTTTCTAATGCTGATTTCTAAAGAATGAAAAAAGATATAAACTTTTTTTCTGTTAAAAGAAGAGACGTTCCTTTGGTGGGTTCCATGTTTATATAGCAATAGAACAGAATTTTCTGTGGGCCTTGCAAAATCAGTCAAAATCCAGTAAATCGGCCGGGAGAGAAGTGCCTTGCTTCGGTGAAAATGGCTGGGAGTGAATGAGTTAAAGGTCCTATAAAGTAATCTTAATTATCGATTTCTAAATACATGAAGTATGTTCGAATATAAGTACTGAAGACGTGCAAAGACTGAGAACAAATTAGTTCTCAATTACGGAGTTGGATCAATTAACTCTTTTTAACCTTAGTAGCTATTGGGCACAATTTAAACTTCCTCATTCATAATAAACAGGTTATAAGCCCTCCCCAAAAAATTATTTACCCTCAGGTGTTTATGCGTTTTTTTTTTTTGTCATTTGGGCTATGCATAATTACGCACTACAGAGAAGAGTGGGAAAATCGAGAATTAGGAAGCCTTAGCGTCAGAGAAGTGCATCTGACGTGCTAGTGAAGCACCGCTGGCCTGGACCTGGGTGTGAAGCGTGTCAAAAAAAAATGGCCACAAGGCAAATTTATTTATATAGCACAATTCAACACAAGGCAATTCAAAGTGCTTTACATCACATGAAGATCATGAAAATCACATTTAAATCAATACAATGTAAAAACCAAGACAATCAAAATAGGAAATAAAATTATACATAAAAATCGCATTTAATCACAAATAGAATAAAAATAAATAAAAATAAAACATAAACTACTACTAATAATAATAATTGAAATCAGTAATAGAGATAAGCACAAGAGGAATAGAAAGCAAGTAGATTGAAATATATAGACAGTTATGGATACGCAGTGCTAAACAAAAGCGTTTTTAGCCCTGATTTAAAGGAGCTAACAGTTTGAGCATACTTCAGACGTTCAGGTAACTTGTTCCAGAGGTGAGCAGCATAATAACTAAATGCTGCCTCACCCTGCTTGGTTCTTGTTCTTGGAATATGCAGGAGACCGGTTCCAGACGACCTTAGGGGTCTAGATGTCTCATAGGAATCTAACAAATCAAGCATGTATTTTGGTCCAAGGCCATTAAGTGTTTTGTAGACGAGCAGTAGTATTTTAGAGTCTATCGTTTGACTCACTGGAAGCCAGTGCAGCGATTTCAAAACCGGTGTAATGTAGTCCAGCTTCCTTGTATTTGTGAGGACTCTGGCTGCAGCATTCTGTACTAGCTGCAGCTTCCTGACTAATTGTTTTTATCAAGACCTCTAAATAAACCGTTGCAATAGTCCAGTCTGCTGAAAATGAATGCATGCATAAGTTTTTCCGTGTCTTGTTGAGTCAGAAGCCCCTTAATTCTGGTTATATTTTTTTTAGGTGGTAATAAGTAGATTTAGTGACGGACTTTAGATGCTGCTTCCTGCACACATGCTAATAAACCCTCACTCAAATGGTAGATAAGTTTTGTAAATGAGCTAGACAATGGGGTGTCCTTTTTCCACGTCGTAACAAGTTGATTTATTTATCCAGGCATAGGTGCGAATGTATCACTAAAATATCAGCGACTTTTATGAATTTAAATTTGGCAGGTGTGTTTACTTGTCTTTGGCCTGTCAAATTGTTTATAGCTGTTGACTTTCGTTTTACATGACGTTTTAAGGCGTTCAGGCAGCAAGAAAAGGATTTAGATTGGTCGGCACACTCCTCCTCCTTCCTCTCACAAGCCATCTGCTTCTCACTTTTCATCTCCCACATACTCGACTCGACGACAAGCTCACTTTTCTCCTCTCCATCACAGCTTCAGATTGTCGACCTTATTCGTATTTTCGTTTAAACTAGTTGTCATGGTTGTCCACGGAGAACTAGGCGTTTTAGCTGAGGAGCGAGCTGATGCAGGTTCTACAGAGAGCTGGCTGTGGCCCCTTGGTCTCAGAAATGTTGCCTCTTTGTCCTCAGTGACTAAATGTTCTTTTCTGTTCTGCTGGACTCCCAGGGAGAAAACAACAGTGGAAGAAGAGATCAAGGAGAAGGAAGAGGCCATCAGCCAACGTAACAACGAGGTCCAGGTAAAGCCAATTTAACATCAAAGTGTTCACTTTAAGTGTTTATTCTGCTGCATGTCATTTTAGGATAACATTCTTGCCAGTGGACGTTTCAATTGGCTACTCAAGTTGATCTATAAATGCTTAAACAGCACGATTATTTAAGATGTTGAGCGAACAACAACACCCAAGAAGCTGGTGTCCTTGTGTGGGTGTGTCGAATGTTCTGAGACTCAGAAATGAGCGCTATTTTCGGACGTAGAGCTTAAAGGGCCAGTCGGTTATTTCAGTCAAAGATGATGGAGCCTTCTTGAGGGACTGTTGTATCGATGTTGAGCTTATATTGCTGCATTTTCCCTGTACTGCTGCTATTTTTACACAGTCAACTATGACTCGATACCTGCACAAACACCCACATTCATTTCATGATCATTTCTTTGGTGAAAATACTACGCCTTGTTTTATTGTGTAGAAAAAAAAGCAAATTGTAAAGATGACACAAAACCTCAGTCTGTTCAAATGGCCACCTACTGGTTTTAAGACATCAATAGTAACCAAGAAAAAGAAATTGTCCCTAAATTATGAGGAAAGAAATTATAGAATTATGAAGAAAGAGCGTTAAATTTTTTATGGAGAAAAATTCAGTCCAGATTTAAAAACATTTTCCACTTTTTAGGCTGTTTTATACACTGGCAATGAAAAATGATTTTTTAAAAGAGAATTTTAAAAAGCTCTTTTGACATTTTATGCTCACAAGAGAGAAAAAAAAAATTGAGTAAACCAGTTGTTTATTCAGCCTTAAAAACACAAATTTAGTTGCAATGTATGGTTTTACTTTTGAATCAGTACACAATATGTGGAAGTCCCTTTTTTGCCATTTCTGCTCTGCAGATGACTTGCATCAAGTGTCAGCTCAAGTTGAACTGAAAATATATGAGCTGTTTGCATTTTCTAATTATATTTGACTGGAAATCCTATCTTTTCTAGGACTTGCAAGGTGAGGTGGCGAGAGAGAATGAGGTTCTCCAGCAGCTCCAGACCCAGCGCCAGAAGGTCCAGGAGGCCTTGGAGGAGCTGGACCAACAGAAGGGCTCGTTGGAGGAGCAGCTAGCCCACATTCGCCAGCAGACGAGCCAAGAGAGCCAGCTGGTGGGTTTGGCAAATGGCTTTTGTCGCCTCCCTGAAAACCACAAGGTTACAAAGCATTATGAAATCCTGGGTGTTTATAGCATATTTGAATTATTGTAGAGGGAACTTTGCTACGAAAGCATAATTTTTGGACTGTACTATTTCCCCTCATTTTGAATCCTGAGGCTTATAGTCGAGTGCGGCCTATTTGTTGATTTATTTAGGTGAATAGGTAATGCTTTATTTGACACTGGCGTCATAAGCCGTCATAATTATGAGTTGATTATGACACTATCATGGGCATTACTGAATGCTTATGACAGATAAGCAGATTAAGTGTTATCCAGCAAATTATGTCACTAACTCAATTTATGTCCAGCTCGGGTCTCTTACATCCTTTCAAAATCATCTGTAAAAAGCATTCATTAATGCTCATGACAGTGTCATGTCATAATTATGATTGTCTTATGACAGTCTTATGGCACCACTGTCAAAAAAAAGCGTTACGAAATACCGTAACTAGCAATTAATGAAACAACTGGAACAGTAACTGAAGAAATAATTAGCATAGAACATGAATTTTGATTGTTATATGCATCTGTAGCGCTGCAATGCATGCTTGAGGCATGTTGGACGACAACAGTGTTGACAGCAGGTGGCAGCAGAGGTTGACTGTCTACCCGAAGGGAGCAGTGATGGCCAAATGAAGCTTCTTGAAGCGATGAAGCTTTGCAACCAATTGGTTCAAAATTCATGGTGGCTCATTTGGTCTTATGACAATAGTATGATGCAGCTGTCAAATAAAGTGTTGCTGGTTGATATCTTTGGTGTAGATATCCCATAATACAGTAAGGACAGCTGCGGCTTATGTTCCAGTGCGGCTCATCTTTGAACAAATTTTGTTTTCGTGTAAATTTGGTGGGGGACGGAATATAGTCAGGTGCGCCTTTAAGTCCGAAAATTACAGTATATTTGATGGTTAATTTGGCCTTTTCTTTTTCATCTCAATAATTTAGAATATGGATGAAAAATGTCATTTATTTCAGTTCAATTCTATTTGAAAATCATACGCACCTCAGGGCATGCAAAATTAAATATTTCATATTTAACTATTATAGGTTGGAACAAATAAAACCCGAGAAATTTAAACATCCATGAACGTTTTGCAATGTCAAACTGGCTACCTGCGTGCCAAAACTGGCCCGTCAGATGGTCCAATCCGGCTCGTGTGGGTTGCTGTGCCTGTTAGGCATGTTTTAGTTCATTCATACATAAACAACTTTTAAAGTAAGATTATTTTCCTTCTGTATCATAATGTTATGTGGTTCATGTGCAGGTAAAAATGAATTTTTAAATTAACGTGTTTTCTAAAATGTTTCATCAAATGGAATTAGGGGTTGCTCCCGCTAAGAATCGATATATCATTTAAAAAAGTTGTCACTACTTAATGAAGGAACCAACAGGCCGCGACTCAAATTTTCTATTGGAAAAGTCTGTTAGAAAGACATTCATTTAGTGCTGCAGCAATAGATTATTTTAGTAGTCGATTAATCTATGAACAAGTTAGTTCAAATCATCGAGTAATCGGATACAGAACATAAAAAATTAAAGTACCTGAGCGGAGCCTCAAACGGTATCAAAAAATAAGGATCTAAGTACAACAAAAGAACAATTGGCTAACTGACATAGCAAAGTCAGCTAACTTAAAAAGTATCTTTACAAATGATTCAAACACATATTCCCACAAAAAAACTGCTAACTGTACCTATAAATTACGAATACGTTGAAAAAAAACATCAGCTCCAACAAAAACTTAGCTTATGTTGGTCTTAACAGGGAGCAGCTGGATACAGCCATGTGAATTGAGTTATGTCATATTCACTGTTGCCACTAGAGGGCAGTGTATCCACCCAAATCAATAAAACTAAATGCAAACACTTTCAAAAAAACCCATTGCAACACCACTTTGATTAAATAAATACGCGAAGTACAAAATTTAATTGAATCTTTTTTTTCTAATCGAATCACTCGAGTTGATCGATTAATCGTTGCAGCGCTACACTCATTGGCTTACAAGAATGTCGCAGTAATACAGTATTTACAGAAATATTGCACTGAAGTATTTTTACGGTCTGTTAGGAAAACAATAGTTTTTTACTCATTGTCTACGCAAGTGCAAAAAAATCCACAATGTTTTTTTTTTTCCATGTAGAAATAGCTTGTTTGTCTCTTTAACTCTTTGGCTGCCATTACCGGTGCTAGACGTCCAATCCATTTTGAGTGGGAGGGGCTAATGAATGGATGCTCATTCAGCCAGTCCACACAATTTAAAAGAATTGGAATTGTCTATAGTGGTCAGTGGCAGGCAATGAGTTTGCTGAGGGCAGGACACACCCAAATTCAGTCAAAATTCCCGTTTGTCAGATTACGTCGCTCCAATCGGAACACGAAGAACAAGAACAGAGGATATGTCAGTACGAGGAGGAGCTGGTGCAGGCTCGTGAGGAGCTTCTGGCTCTGCAGGAGGAGAGCAAGAAGCTTCAGGAGAAGGTCCAAGCTGCACAGGAGCAACTCACACCTCTGCAGGAATCTGTGAGAGACTCTTTCACACAAGTTGCACAGGTCAGATGAAAACGACACGTCTCGTCATGTTGTTCTTCGCTTTCAACATTTGGTCGGCTCTTCTGTTTAGGTCCAAAACAAACTGAAGGACCTTCAGGTGGAGGAGAGGTCGATGGCAGCCCAGCTGAGCTGGAAGAGAGCTCTGGAAGACGACTCTCCCGTCATGGTCAACGGATCGGCGGGACCCACGCCAGAGCTCCAACGCAGGGACCTCTTCCAGGAGAACCAAACTAATGAGCTGAAGGTTGAAGAACCAGTTGCCTCTTTAAACACTCAGAAAGAACTCTTAGAACAATCAGAGAAAGGCGTTAAAGAACAAAAAGAGGAGCAGGAAGACCGCCCCAAGACACCAGAAGAAGAAAAACCGAAACCCGATGCTTTAGATGACCTCTATACGAGCTTTGCCTCGTCGGAGATGTACACAAATGCATCGACGCTCCCAAAGCAACAAGAGAAAATTGTAAATTTATGAAGCAACTTTTTTTCAATTGGACTAATTGTGTAACTAATGCATCTTTTTATTTAACACCTCCAGGAACAAAATAACTTTTCAACTGACGTCATCTCAGAAGTCCAAGATGATGCAGCAGAGTCACTTAAAACAAGCCCACCAAAGGTAGACCCATCATGCAGTGATGATTCATTGGGCGTATTTCCGTAGAAACCAATAGAGGGCGCCATTTAATAAAGTTCTGTAAACGTTAAAGGCTGACTTTGAGATGACGGTTTGTGATTTTTTTTCTCTATCCCATAGGTTGGATCACCAGAACCAGAGGTCAAAGAAGTTGCAGCCGCCTCTGAAGTCATCCCATCCTCATTATCAACGCAAGCGCTTGCCTCTCGCTCCACACCGGCCCCGACTGGCCAGCCCCCTCTGCCAGAGATGGACTTCTTCCACTCGGACCCGTTTACAGAACGTGAGCTCCGTCAGTTTCACGATGTCGTTTTCCCTTGCCACAGGTTTGAAAATGTGACGTTTGTTTTGTAGATGATCCATTCAAAGATGACATGTTTGGAAAAACGGATGCTGCAGCCGGTGAGTTTTGAGATTTGAAAGCAAGGGACGTCCAATCCAATGGGACAAGCAGTGAACTAGTGATTAAACGATTAATTCGAGTAATTAGATTAGAAAAAAGATTCAAATTAAATTTTGCTGCTTCAAGTATTTGTTTAAAGTGGCGTTGTAATGGTTTGTTTTAAAAGTGTTTGCATTTTGTTTTATTGATTTGGGTGGATAAACTTCCCTCTAGTGGCAACAGTGAATATGACATAACTCATTTCACATGGCTGAATCCAGCTGCTCCCCGTTAAGACCAACATAAGTTTTGTTAGAGCTATTGTTTTTTAATGCATTCGTTATTTTGTTTGTAGGTATATTTAGGTGTTTTTTGTGGGAATATGTGTTTAACCCATTTGTTAAGAGCATTGTAAAAAAAAAAAAAAAAAAAGTTAGCATTTAAGCTAGTGGACGTTTGCTATGTAAGTTAGCCAATTGTTCTTTTGTTGTACTTAGATCCTCAGTTATTTATTTTTTTATACCGTTTGAGGCTCAGCTCAGGTATTTTAATTTATGTTCCTTATCCGATTACTCGATTATTCGAACAAACTAGTTCATCGATTAATCGACTACTAAAATAATTTATAGCTGCAGCCCTACAGTGAACAATCATGTTTAAGTGCTGTCAATGGCAGACAATGTTGTTTTTGGCAGCTCTTTTAATTTTCGTCGTAGCCTTAGTCTTTGGGACGGAAAGTCATATTTATGTTATTTCAAAATGTTTTTGTCTTTGTCTAGTTTTAGTCAAGGAAAACCCAAGACAAATTTCGTCTAGGTTTGGTCGACAATTCTTAAAATGTTTAACTTATAAAAATTAAAATTTTTATTCCATGAATAAATAAAAGCAACAATTTCGATTCTCGAATGAACGTTTACAGATGAGCACATAATTGTTGAGTCTACAAGGACATCAACATCTTCATGATGATAATACACACTCAGCAGGAAAGTAGCACATTATTTGCAATTAATTAAACTCACCTTGACGTCGCGAGCTGTATGTAAAAAGTTTACCAAGAGTTTAAGAAGACCGAGTCACTGCACTAAATGCTGATGCGAACGCTATGCTAACGCTAACGCTACAAGTTAGTTTAGAGTGTGATGATCACTCAGCACAGACCTTTAAAGGCTAAAGCAACATGCCATAGTCAAGATAAGAAAACATAACTTACCAAACAGCACCTGACACGTTTTTCACAAAAAGAGCCTTGAGCCTGTACGCAGTACGTCATATGAGTGACACGAGCAAACACTGCTAAGATGCATGCTAACTACACATACGTTAAGAAAATTTCACACATTGTGAACTTACAACGGAATCTATGGCGATTTTTTTGTCTCGTTCTTGTGTCGTCAGATCGACAACTGGTATCCATCCATCTAGTTATGTTTTAGTCTCCGAAGCAGGCTTGGAGTGACCAATTGGGAGAATCGGGACACTTCCCGGTGGGCAGGCCTCACGTTTGGGCCGGTCGTAATATACAGTGGGGCAAATAAGTATTTAGTCAACCACCAATTGTGAAAGTTCTCCAACTTGAAAAGATTAGAGAGGCCTTTAATTGTCAACATGGGTAAACCTCAACCATGAGAGACAGAATGTGGGAAAAAAACAGAAAATCACATTGTTTGATTTTTAAAGAATCTATTTCCAAATTACAGTGGAAAATAAGTACAGTGGTACCTCTACATACGAATTTAATTCGTTCCAGGACCTTGTTTGTAAGTCGAAATGGTCGTATGTCGAGCAGGATTTTCCCATAGGAATACATTATAATTCCATTAATTCGTTCCAAAGCCTAAAAACATACACTAAATTCTTAATAAATACTGCTGGCACTGTTACAAATGGCAATTAAACATAGAAAAACAAATAAGTTATAAATAAATAATTCAGAATAATATAATAATAAGAAGAATAATTAATAATTATTCCTGTAAATAATGTAACGAATCGGATTCTAATATGGCGGACACTTTTTACTGTCCCTGAACGCACCGCGAAGGTGACGTCTCAGTGAGATAGGTCGGTGCGGTAGAGATAATACTTTCGTTTTCTTGAGAGCGGTCAACTGCTTAAGACAATGGGCGTTTTGTGTTGGATAAGTTTTTAAATAAATGATAAAAACGTGACGAAGCTGGCGATTTCCTTGGCAATGTTACCACAATAATAATTGTCACCTTAACTTATAAATAGTGGCGAACGGTGGTCGGAAGAGGACCATGGAGCTGTATTGTTGAGCCAGTTCAGGGACGCGCACCCCAAGCTCATATTTTTCTATAACTTGCATCTTCATTTCAAAGGTAAGCATCACTTTTTTCCTTGTTTCTCCAACTGTATCAACTTTTTTTTGAAAACTGTGTTGATTTCTCACACAAGAAAATCCACCATGCGTTCGTTTGCAGTGCTGTCATGTCGTCGTATTTCGAGCAACTCGTCGGATGTAGAAACAAATGGCGGCTCAAATTTTACGTCGGATGTCGAAAAGATCGTGTGTCGAAGTGATCGTATGTAGAGGTACCACTGTATTTGGTTACCTACAAACAAGCAAAATTTTTGGCTGTCAATCAGGTCTTAACTTCTTCTAACGAGGTCTAACGAGGCTCCCCTCGTTACCTTAATAATGGCACCCGTTTTAACTCATTATCGGTATAAAAGACACCTGTCCACAATCTCAGTCAGTCACACTCCAAACTCCACTATGGCCAAGACCAAAGAGCTGTCGAAGGACACCAGAGACAAAATTGTAGACCTGCACCAGGCTGGGAAGACTGAATCTGCTATAGGTAAAACGCTTGGTGTAAAGAAATCAACTGTGGGAGCAATTATTAGAAAATGGAAGACATACAAGACCACTGATAATCTCCCTCAATCTGGGGCTCCATGCAAGATCTCACCTCGTGGCATCAGAATGATAACAAGAACGGTGAGCAAAAATCCCAGAACCACATGGGGGGACCTAGTGAATGACCTACAGAGAGCTGGGACCACAGTAACAAAGGCTACGATCAGTAACACAATGCGCCGCCAGGGACTCAAATCCTGCACTGCCAGATATGTCCCCTGCTGAAGAAAGTACACGTCCAGGCCCGTCTGCGGTTCGCTAGAGAGCATTTGGATGATCCAGAAGAGGACTGGGAGAATGTGTTATGGTCAGATGAAACCAAAATAGAACTTTTTGGTAGAAAAACAGGTT
Organism: Corythoichthys intestinalis; assembly: GCF_030265065.1. NCBI lineage: Eukaryota > Metazoa > Chordata > Actinopteri > Syngnathiformes > Syngnathidae > Corythoichthys > Corythoichthys intestinalis. The sequence goes on from NC_080401.1 coordinate 36,988,935, forward strand.
CTCGTGTTTGGAGGAGAAAGAATACTGAATTGCATCCGAAGAACACCATACCCACTGTGACGCATGGGGGTGGAAACATCATGCTTTGGGGCAGTTTTTCTGCAAAGGGACCAGGACGACTGATCTGTGTAAAGGAAAGAATGAATGAGGCCATGTATCAAGAGAGTTTGAGTGAAAATCTTCTATCAGCAAGGACATTGAAGACGAGATGTGGCTGGTTCTTTCAGCATGACAATGATCCCAAACACACAGCCAGGGCAACAAAGGAGTGGCTTTGTAAGAAGCATTTCAATGTCCTGGAGTGGCCTAGCCAGTCTCCAGATCTGAACCCCATAGAAAATCTGTGGAGGGAGTTGAAAGTCCGTGCTGCCCAACGACAGCCCCAAAACATCACTGCTCTAGAGGAGATCTGCATGGAGGAATGGGCAAAATACCAGCAACAGTGTGTGAAAAGCTCGTGAAGAGTTACAGAAAACGTTTGGCCTCCGTTATTGCCAACAAAGGTTACATAACAAAGTATTGAGATGAACTTTTGGTATTGACCAAACACTTATTTTCCACCATGATTTGCAAATAAATTCTTTAAAAATCAAACAATGTGATTTTCTGTTTTTTTTTTTTCACATTCTGTCTCTCATGGTTGAGGTTTACCCATGTTGAGAATTACAGGCCTCTTTAATATTTTCAAGTGGGAGAACTTGCCCAATAAGTGGTTGACTAAATACTTATTTGCCCCACTGTACATTTTTAATGAAGCTGTCAGTTAAATTAATTAATAACGGCATTAATGGAACCCCACCTTGCGTGATAAATTATGGCCCTTCTAGCATCCCGTAGTTTGGAATTCAAGACCCTGCGGGGCCGCGACATGCTCACAATGCCGCCAGGCCAGCCCAGCTCTTGGAAAGAGTATGTTGTATGCTGTTGACTTGAGCCTGGTAAAACTCAATTATGGGTTTTAATAGCCAAAATGAGGCATGTTGAGGCAGCGTGACGAGTATGAACCTGTCTGGCTGTTGGCGCGACCCATTATGGTTGTTTTCGAGCATGTTTGGATGAAAGTACAGCAATGAACCTACTGGCATGTTGACCGCCCGAGACGCCCTATAGGCGGGCAGAAGCACACTATTTTTGGGCAGTTCTGAAACGATATCATTTTGTTTTTCAAACCGTTTTCCAGTGTTTTCCAGTAACTTATCAGAAGAAGTCAAGCATACAGTTAATCCTTGAGATACTCATTGAAGTCTAACACGTTAAGCATGATTGTCACAGTTGAGGCATATTTTTTTGGCAGGACAATTTTGACCCAAATGTTGACTTTTTGGCTCTTTTACTTCAATGTATTTCATATTTTTGTCCGATCAGATCCATTTGGAGGAGATCCTTTCAAAGGGTCAGACCCCTTCGCTGCAGACGATTTCTTCACTCAAACTACCAGCAGCCACTTTCCCTCAGACGACCCCTTTTCTGGCTCCGGCGACCCGTTCGGTACCACCGCTGATGCGCCAGAGCCAGACCTGTTTGCGGCCAAATGTAAAGATACCGCTCCGGCAGAAGCGGACCCTTTCAACTCACAGCCCCCGAATCAGACCAGCCCAGCCGCAGATCCGTTCACCTCCACGGGAGACAGCACAGCTGAATCGGACCCGTTTGCGCAAAAGTCGAATGCCGCTTGTGATGTGGATCCATTTGCTTCGCAGTACACGGGGAAAGATCCATTTAGCACCTCTCCGCCCAGTGCTGGTCTGGCATTGGTGAGTCACCGCTATTCTAACTGGATAGGAGTTTACATTAAATTCACAGTAACTTTGGGATATTACCACCTATAGCATTGAAACTAAGGAAACAGTTTAACAAACTTCCTGCTGTTGTGACTGCTTTACTGTTATTTCATTCACTCATTGGCTGCCATTTACGTCAAAAGAGATGAACCAGAGCTGCTTTAAAAATGAACATATTTTACATAGTCCACACAGTAACTGGTATATGGCGGAAAACACAGACAAGACTGAAAGAGCAGTTTCTGCTCTTGCACTCCTCTTTAAAAGAAACTGCTGTATTTTAAGCCAAAACAACTGTTGTGTTTGATAAAACAATACTGTATGTCTAAATGCTGCCATAGCAGATTCAAGGCGCAATAAGCCCTTAAATTATTTTTAATTTGTCCGTTTTACCCTGAAAACCCCCGTTTACAGACGTCGCGAAACCGCTTTTGTTTCAACCTAGCCATAAAAAGAAGGTAAGTAATCATATTTATTAGGGCTGTCAAAATGATCGTGTTAACGGGCGGTAATTAATTTTTTAAATTAATCACATTAAAATATTTGACGCAATTAATGCACATGCCGCGCTCACATTGAAATTACAGCACAGTGTCATGTCCACTTGTTACTTGTGTTTTGTCGCCCTCTGCTGGCGCTTGGGTTCGACTGATTTTATGGGTTTCAGCACCATGAGCATTGTGTAATTATTGACATCAACAATGGCGAGCTACTAGTTTATTTTTTGATTGAAAATTTTACAAATTTTATTAAAACGAAAACATTTAGAGAGGTTTTAAAACAAAATTTATATAACTTGTACTAACATTTATCTTTTAAGAACTGCAAGTCTTTGTATCCATGGAGTGCTCTAACAGAATGTTAATGCCATCTTGTTGATTTATTGTTATAATAAACAAATACAGTACCGTAATTTCCCGAATATAACGCGCACTTTTTTCCCCCAAAATCAACTGGTAAACTCATGGTGCGCATTATAAACTGGTACATGGATGGAGACAGAAATATATATGTATTACATATATATATAAACCGATTTTTTTTCATTGACACGGCCACGTTGTGTTGAAGAAACGTATGCGGCCACCCGTTGCCGACCATTACGGTACGTGACGTCACCGTTTTGTTTCGGTAATACTTCACTCTAATCGGCCGAATGATTTCGTCTGTGTTAAATTCTGCTTTTTTCACTCTTCATAAAGCACAGAATTTAGTTTCTTGAACTCATTTGAGTCGACGTTTATTGCAGCTCCGCAATTCGGACCATAACAAATGTAAGGACACACACTTCCTGTGTCCGTCAACTATATCGGTCCCTCGGGAAACTCAAACCCAAATAACAATAGTTCCTTTTGTTACTCTCGTGCTGACAGCTATGAGCTCTCACGGATTTCCGACTTACGTTCTCACTTTCATTTTACCGTATCAATCCATGGAAGAAACATTTATTCATCATGAGGAAACGAGCAAGTTATACAGCAGCCTTTATAAGAAAAGTCACATCTGTTTTGTTTTCTCCTAGATTCTGGTAAGTTGGAGAAGTTGTCAAATCATATTATTACCGTAAATATTGTCAGTTCACGTTAATGTTTTGAACTACCAATGTGCTATGCTTGAGCTGTGTTTCACCAGTCAGTAAAATGACATCTCTGTATCTGTACACAAGCTCTGTTTTCTTGTATTCTTCTATTTATTGGTGCTAAAATTAGGGTGCGCGTTATAAACGGGTACAATAATTTTCCCTAGATTTTACAAGTAAATTTGGGGTGCGCATTATACACGGGTGCGCCTTATATTCGGGAAATTACGGTACTTATGTACAGTATGTTGAATGTATATATCAGTCTTGTGTCTTACCTTTCCATTTCAACAATAATTTACAGAAAAATATGGCATATTTTATTGATAGTTTGAATTGCAATTAATTACGATTAATTAATTTTTAAGCTGTGATTAACTCGATTAAAAATATTAATCGTTTGACAGCCCTAGAATTTATTATTCGAAATGTCTGTCATTTTTTGCTTAGAATCATTAAATGATGTCTAATATTTAGTTTTAAAAAAAAAAAAAAAAAAAACGACTTTAAAAGATTATTCACTCGCATATTTTAAACTTTCAAACAAATTACTTCAAAATGAAAAAATTGGCGTCTGTAAAAAAGTCACGGATATCTACCTCATAACTATCGCTTAATTGTATTTTTTTTCGTTACTGTTGCATTTTCCCCAATATTTGAGATGATAAATAATCGATCCAAACAAAGAAGAATTGAAAAAAAAAAAAAGTTTAATAGGGTAAATATATGAAAATGAAAATCTCAACCACTCCTTGATGTCTGCGAGTTCTTCATCGCGACCCTTGTCATATTACCATGTTTCACCCATAAAATCCAGCTGTGTCTTGACTCTCGATGATACATGCTACATTGAGTTTTTGGATCGAAATAAGGTAAGTACGCGATAATATCGCGTTAAAATCGTGGCATCTTTAATTCTGCTCTCGCGTGCTCTCGCCTCCAGGTAGCGTTTTGCTGTTTAAATTTTTTTTTTGTTTTTAAATGCCCTCCAGCTCAAAATTTTTCAAAAGTTTTCAAAATTTTAAGCTTTCCAATGATGTTTCACACATGCATACCGGACAATTCTGAAATCTGGCCAAATTGGGGGTCTCCGAGCGGAACTTCGAGTCACCTGAATGTTTTCCGCCATATAACCACTTAAAACACTGAAACCAAGGAACATGCAGCAGCCAATTATATTGAGACATGGTGTGTCCTGCCTTGAGTGGTATTCATATAGTCATTATTTGCAGAGGATAAATAATATAATATATGACAACAAATTCTGGTATATTGTGTGTCTACACATGTTGCTGCACTGTTAGTATTCAAATATTCCTAGCTATTGATAGCAACAGATGTTGTAAATGATACTGATACATGATTATTCAATACCAGCCATCCCAATTCAAAGATTTGACGTCTATCACTGTCAAATGGCAGTTAATGAGTTAAAGTTAACGTAAATTGGCCTCTTTTAATTCAGTATTTTGTTTTTAGAAGGACACCGCAGCATCCAATGACCCTTTTGCTCCAGGGGGTACCACCGTAAACGCCAGTTCGGACCCTGGTAGGACTTATCATTTGTCACGACCTGGGGTATACCAAACACAATATATGTTAGCACTGTTAACATACACATTGTGATCGTAGATCCATTTGCTGCTGTGTTTGGGAATGAATCGTTCGGAGGGGGCTTTGCAGATTTCAGTGCCCTGGCAAAGGTGAGATTCATTTCCAGCATGAGGAATGCCCTTTAATTATATATGTGGAATAGATTATTTCATCCCGCCAGGCTTATAAAAAAGAGGTGATCCATTCGAGAATCCAGCATGTTAGGTCCAGACAGGGTACAGCTGTTGAGCTGCCACACAGTTGCTTGATTGCTGGATCGTCTTCATAAGAAAGACAATCAGTTCTCATGGGGCTGTTTCCACGACATCGGGAACGAGGAGAGAAAACTTACCCAGCTATCAATATTGTTTGGATGTAGATGATGTTGTTTCTTGGGGCTGAAACTTAAAAAATCTGAATGGAAATTTTGAAAATCCTCCACCCTGGTGTGGCAGTTTTAACGATCGAAAACGCAAAACTTGAGTTTTTGTTGCATGTGTCCAATACTCTGGAACTGTCGATGGCAGCGTTGTGTTTGCCAGGGAAGAAGACGACAATCCTGAAAACGTTACAATAATGAATGATTCATAAACACAATAACATTGCTTTATGTAACAAGCTTCAACTTTACCTAGCAGCGGTTAATACCTTCCGGAAGTGACGTCTAAAATTGCTCATCACACAGTCATTAACAGTAGAAAAGAAGGAAATAGTGGACCGGACGGGTTACATGTAGGAATCAAGTTTTGGCGGTGCTTTCCCCTACACACTGGGCATGCATACAACATCACCAAATTGGAAGTGTCGTGCACTTTTGCGTCTTCGTATGTACAAAGATTTCCCCACACAAATCTGACTCATTATTGCGGAATTAAAGTAACAAAACGCCACTTATGTGTTTTTTTTGGCTTCAGACCGTTTCCGTCTAAACGTAGCTACATTATAATGGGATAAGAAATTTGACAATGTACTTTTAGTGATCCAATATTAGATCAACATGCTTGTCAGGAGTTCTAGTTTGAAACGTTTTTGAATTGTTTACCCGTCATTTAGTGAAACGAAATTAGCCTGTGCAGTTTCACACCCTGCAGACCATAATAATAAAAAGAAGCCTTACAATATGAGAACCTCCTGCCTTCAGTATGAGGGGAAATGACTCAGTGGAAGTGGAGACTTTAACATATGAGTTGGTTTATTTTTACCTTAAATTAGGAACGAAGACAACATAGTGAAACCCAGTGTGTGGCGATTATGTAAATTAATGAATCATTGTAAACTTCCCAACATTGCTTTCTATTTGCGTTTTCTTTCAGTCAAACGGCGCCGATCAGTTCGGCATCAACAATAAGAACTTGTTCCAAGGCGACAACCAGGCTGGCAACGCAGACGTTCCCCCCGCCCTCCCTCCCAAAACGGGTACACCGACCAGGCCGCCCCCGCCACCTCCAGGTCAGTAACCAGTCCCCATTATGAAACGGTCCAAAATCAGAAATAGGTCAGCAACTTTAGATACTCAAAGAAGGCCAGGGCGATAAATCTGATTTGAATTGATTAGATTTTTTTTAAACTTAAGATGATTTATAAAAGTTTTTTTTGTATACATGTTTTCTGTGGAATACAAATACCCCTTTTTTCTCCCCACATAGCAAACAGATGTTTTCTGTTTTTATTACTCTGTATTTGGGGCTGACAGCACAAATGGGGGAAGATAGGAGGGAAAAAAAAAAAAATCGGAAGTAAAATTTTGTGGAAGCGATTAGTATATCACTATTAGATGTCCATTCCATTTGAACATTTGTTAATTTGCTGCCAACCCAAATGGATTGGACGTCTATTATCTGTTAAAGGGAACCTCGGAATTAAAGACTTGTCGGCTCTAATTGGCCACAAGTGTTCTCTTTTACTAAAATGTTATTAGAAACACATAAAATATTGCCATTGATGTAAAAATCTATAAAATGTCCTACATGTTTTGACCTACAGAGGCTCCATGTTTTATGCGCGCAATGGATGCTCATGATCACATTAGTCACGTAGCGTATTTGAACTACCCTTATTTGATATTTATTACGTTTAAGTGATTAAATGATTTTCTGCATACAGTGCCTTGCAAAAGTATTCGGCCCCCTTGAATCTTGCAACCTTTCGCCACATTTCAGGCTTCAAACATAAAGATATGAAATTTAAATTTTTTGTCAAGAATCAACAACAAGTGGGACACAATCGTGAAGTGGAACAACATGTATTGGATAATTTAAACTTTTTTAACAAATAAAAAACTGAAAAGTGGGGCGTGCAATATTATTCGGCCCCTTTACTTTCAGTGCAGCAAACTCACTCCAGACGTTCAGTGAGGATCTCTGAATGATCCAATGTTGTTCTAAATGACCGATGATGATAAATAGAATCCAAATGTGTCTAATCAAATCTCCGTATAAATGCACCTGCTCTGTGATAGTCTCAGGGTTCTGTTTAAAGTGCAGAGAGCATTATGAAAACCAAGGAACACACCAGGCAGGTCCGAGATATTGTTGTGGAGAAGTTTAAAGCCGGATTTGGATACAAAAAGATTTCCCAAGCTTTAAACATCTCAAGGAGCACTGTGCAAGCCATCATATTGAAATGGAAGGAGCATCAGACCACTGCAAATCTACCAAGACCCGGCCGTCCTTCCAAACTTTCTTCTCAAACAAGGAGAAAACTGATCAGAGATGCAGCCAAGAGGCCCATGATCACTCTGGATGAACTGCAGAGATCTACAGCTGAGGTGGGAGAGTCAGTCAATCACTGCAATCAGTCGTACACTGCACAAATCTGGCCTTTATGGAAGAGTGGCAAGAAGAAAGCCATTTCTCAGAGATATCCATAAAAAGTCTTGTTTAAAGTTTGCCACAAGCCACCTGGGAGACACACCAAACATGTGGAAGAAGGTGCTCTGGTCAGATGAAACCAAAATTGAACTTTTTGGCCACAATGCAAAACGATATGTTTGGCGTAAAAGCAACAATGCTCATCACCCTGAACACACCATCCCCACTGTCAAACATGGTGGTGGCAGCATCATGGTTTGGGCCTGCTTTTCTTCAGCAGGGACAGGGAAGATGGTTAAAATTGACGGGAAGATGGATGCAGCCAAATACAGGAACATTCTGGAAGAAAACCTGTTGGTATCTGCACAAGACCTGAGACTCGGACGGAGATTTATCTTCCATCAGGACAATGATCCAAAACATAAAGCCAAATCTACAATGGAATGGTTCAAAAATAAACGTATCCAGGTGTTAGAATGGCCAAGTCCAGACCTGAATCCAATCGAGAATCTGTGGAAAGAGCTGAAGACTGCTGTTCACAAACACTCTCCATCCAACCTCACTGAGCTCGAGCTGTTTTGCAAGGAAGAATGGGCAAGAATGTCAGTCTCTCGATGTGCGAAACTGATAGAAACATACCCCAAGCGACTTGCAGCTGTAATTGGAGCAAAAGGTGGCGCTACAAAGTATTAACGCAAGGGGGCCGAATAATATTGCACGCCCCACTTTTCAGTTTTTTATTTGTTAAAAAAGTTTAAATTATCCAATAAATGTTGTTCCACTTCACGATTGTGTCCCACTTGTTGTTGATTCTTGACAAAAAAATTTAATTTTATATCTTTATGTTTGAAGCCTGAAATGTGGCGAAAGGTTGCAAGGTTCAAGGGGGCCGAATACTTTTGCAAGGCACTGTATATGCATCCAAACAAAAAAGCTGAAAGCGCACAGTAGTACTTTGGGTGTCAAATTCGCCTCTTGTAGGACGTTTTGGCAGAACACTGGTTTTGTCATCCCGTCTTTCCTGTTCATTTTGCTTTTGCTGCTCACTTTGTGAAATATCGACAGTGCTGTCACGGTCATTAATGTTCCTCCCGGGTTCAAATTGAAAGGGTTGAACAGATAAGATCTTCATGTCGCTAGAGTCATACTCTCGAAGCCCGGCAACGTAACCCAGTGACATCACCGCCCTGCGACGTCAACAACAATGGCGACCTACTAGTTTAACTAATTTTACAAAGTGTATAAAAACGAAAACATCAAAACGGTTCTTAATATTGAATTATTTTAACTCATAATAACGTTTATCTTTTAAGAACAAGTCTTTCTATCCGTGGGTCCTTTTAATGTCAACCAATTAGTTCAACTGAAATACTACATTTGTCCGATAATGACTTTTTAACCGATATCCCGATGTTGTCCAACTCCAAAAATCGGATACCAATACAATAAGTTTTTGATTTTGATGGCTTTTGCACAGATTTTTGTATTTCATTACTTTTCTTAGTGACTATTTTTTTCTGGTAATGAATAGAGGTGGGAATCTTTGGGAACCTAACTATTCGATTACGATTCAGAGACTCCGATTCGATTATTGATGCCCCCCTCCCCCCATTTTTAAATTTTTTTTTTTTTTATGTTTTGTGTATTTGTTCCAAAATTGTTCAAAAATCCTCTCAGGCTAAATAAACCAAACTACTATTTTAGTATCAAGTTACCGGTTAAAAACAGTAAATAAAATACTCAAGTCCCTATTCTGTATCAGCAGCTTTAAACTACATTCAATTAATTTAATGTTGTGAATCAACCGTTAAAGTTGTTAAAATTGCGCCCGTTATTCCATAATTTCCCTCATGTCTACTTTCAACATGTGAAAGTTTTAAAACTGTTTCATCATTTAAAGATTGATTCAAGTCAAGATTTTGCTGATTTAGGGGTATTTTAGATAAAAAGTAAATAGGTTCTCTACAACAGAGCCTTCTAGAGAAGTCTACTGCTTTAAGATGGCGCCTGTTTACTAGCGCTGGAAAGTCTGTCATTTCACATCTAGTCTAGATATATGTGTTATCTGCCATAGCTGTATCTTGCCGTATGTTTGTAGCAACTAGCATCTGGGCGCTGTTTGTAGCGGCTGACGGCCGCAGTCAGGTATTATTGTTTTTTTTTTTTTTTTTTTTTTTACCTAGCGGCATTAGCTGCACATGATATTTCCTCTCGGTCCGTTCCTCATTGCGTCCCGAAGACCGCGCTGACTGCATTTTATTTCCGCTTTACCTGCTGTAATTCAATAATCGGAATTTGGATGTTTGTGAATCGTTCTCGAATCTTCCACGGCCGAATCGCGAATAATCTAAGAATCGGAAATTTTGCACGCCTCTAGTAATGAAGTAGTTATTGTAAAGAGATTATAATTCATTATTTTTCAATCATTTATTGTTAATATAATTTGCATTCATGGTGAAAACATTATCTGATGACATAACAAATCCCAAGCATTTTAGTTTGGAGACATCTAACAGTCAATCAGCATAACTGCTCTGCTAAGCTGTGACCAGCCCTTGCACAAAGGTATAAGGCTTCTACATACACTTAAAAGGCAACAAGCATATTTTGCCCGAAACCGATAATGAAAATTCGATGTCAATATTATCCTGTATCATTTTAGAATGCTTTTATTGGCTGAAGTTATTTCCTACCCGACAATATTGGAAAACTCTTATCTTCCTAAAAGCTACATGCTGCGCTGGTGTTGTACTCTATTGGAAAGGCTGCATTATTAATCCATGACAGCTTCCTTTCCATAAATAAAACACACACTCGCCTCATCTATGCAGGTAAGAGATCCTCCCTCTCCAGAACAGAGTCCTCGGACTCCTTCCAACGGCGCGGCCATCCCACCTCGGGAGATTTTTCCTCCTCTTCCTCTTCCTCCTCCCTGCCCGCCAAGGATCCCTCGGCCGACCCTTTCGCCCCTTCCTCCCCTCCTCGTCAACACGTCCAGGAAGCCGACCGCTTTGCCAGCTTTGACAAAGTGAGCATCGCCCCGTCGCCTTCACCCTCACCTCCACCTGACTCTCAGTAGGAACGCACACAGACACACAAACCCTCTCTCTCGCCTTACTTCCCGTTCACTCTCTTGACCTTCCACTCACTGCCCAATCACTTTTCAACTACATGGGGATATTTATTAACATTTATTTACATTTCATTAATAATCAGTGGGGTTTTTGAAGTGGGGAATTTAATGACTCAGTATTCATCGAATTTAGGTTAGGACTGTAAGTAGGTGCTTTGTTAAATTTGACACTCACACACGCTCTGCTGTGATTGGAGGGGCGATGGATGCTACTCATGTGGTTCTGACTAATCCAAAGTTCATTTTAATTAACCCTTCACTCCCCCACTGAGACATTTTATGCAGCTTTTAATTCCACTTGCGTCTCAGGTACAGTTCATGTCATATTTCTATAAATGTGTTGTAATGTGTTTTAAAAAGTATTGCCAAAAAGGGCCTATATGGGATGCAGGACTGCCACCGCTGGTCAGATGACACGATCGCACCCGCATGATCCCTGCATGCGTCCCCTAGATGTGTGTGTATGTGTGTCTTTCCATCATTGTTTGTCGATTACGTTAAATAAAGAGTTCAATCAAGGGCGCCCTCTTTGACTTCTGTATGCAATTGCATGAGCTTTTGCTATTTGTCTGGTACTTTGGTTGGTAAAAAACTTTTCTTTTCTCACCTCATTCAAAGCAAGTAAACATCCAGCACATTCCATTTGCTTGACTTCCAGGTTCCTTTATAAAATTTTTACCATTAGTAATAATGTGAATTATTTTGCTCTGTCGACATTACAACGACTTAACTAACTGTGGAATATATAATAGAATATATACTGTATTGGCCCGAATATAAGACGGTGCTTTTTGTATTGAAATAAGACTGAAATAGTGGGGGGAGTCTTATATTCGGGGTGTAGACATTATACCCATTCATGAGACTAGATGGTGCCAGATATCATTGAAGCGAATGCTGAACTTGAGGAGTAATGTTCTGTCATGACAGATCTCAGCTACTCTCAAGTTGAACCAGTTTGCATTATTTTATTGCAATGTTTTTCCTTATTCAGATTTGTTTCAAGACTACAGTTACAGTTAGACCCCACTTTGATGGTTAATGCAGTTATTGCAATTTTGTTGTTTTATCCAGGGGTGAAAGTGGGCCAGAACGGTCAGGAACGCACTTCCGGTTTAAGATTCAGGGCCAGAACGCAGTTCTGGTATAAGATTCAGGGCCGGAATGCTGTTCCGGTACATGGTGCCTTGATTCCGAAAATATGACAGCAACTGTCAAAACGCTATGTAAGAAGAAAAAAAAAAGCTAAGCTGCCAGGAGGGAAAATAAAAATTAGGAGCTGAAAGTGCCTGTGACACGAAAAAGCATGTTTATTTCATAATACACGCGGTATTTTATGCCCCTGAATGATATGGACCGCTTGGATGTGTGTGGGAGCGATCGCTATATTTATTTAGTTTTTTGAATCCCGCGCCATCAAAATGAGTGACTTCCGGCTTCGGTCTTGCATTGAGGAGGAGGGCGCTGTGACGTGTACGGTAGAAGACGTTCTCTTCACTATACAGTGTACTGTTGTGGATGAGGACGAAGGATTCAGCTGATTTTGCGGATTAATACTTTTACTTTTTGCATCACGCCAGCCAAACGGCTGCAGAAAAATCATTCTGTATGCGGGAGAGGTGTATGCGCCTTTTTGGAGTTTCAAAAGGTTCCCATTCACCGTGGATATTTACTGTGGGACCATTGGACTTACAAGGAAGTGAGTAAACATCTTGTTTTGTATTATGTCAAATACGAATACAGTGATTACAAAGTAAACACGATAAAATTCCTTTAAATAAAGGACTACTTACGTTTGATCATTGATCGGCATGTAAAAAGCTATCCTCATGCTTATTAGCAGTTAGCTGTTAGCACGTTAGCTGCACAACAACTCCAGCCACCCTCCTCCAGGGAACGAACTGTAAATTGCTCTCCGCCGGGCGGTTTGACGATCCGCAAAGAAACTCGACAACCGGGTCGTCATGTCAAATAATCCAGGCTAGTTATGTATGATTTTCCACTTCGAAGACTTTGAAACACCCCTCGGTTCGGGTTAGCATGTCGGCTAGCTGTCACTCCTTCTGGTCTGCTTACATTCTCCGAAGCCGGGGAAGGGAAATTACATATGTCCGATTTAGGTGTCATAAAATATCGTTCGGGAGGTGTGACAGTAAAGGTGAAGTCGACAGTTTTGACCATTATGGAGTCATTTTGCCATGTCGTCTTGAATAAATGGATTTTTATTATTTTATATTCCATTTAGCACAAGATTGTTATTTGTCATGACCATGCCATTTATTTAGCAATTGGAGAAAGTACTTGGGTAAAAAGAATATCCTGTAAAAATATTGAAGTAAAGAGACAGAAACAATGACATTTTGCCGCTCTCTTCGTCTCGTTTTCCTCATTGTGAATAGTTCCCCCTCGATGGGCTGACTGGTCCTTCTCAAGCCATTTATATAGCTATTGGGGAAAAATACTTGGATAAAAAGAATATCCTGTAAAAATATTGGGAGTAGAGAGACTGAAACAATGACATTTTGCGGCTCTCTTCGTCGCGTTTTCCTCGTTCTGAACAATTCCCCCTCAATGGGCTGAATAGTAAAACCGATGAGCCCAGTCTACCGCTGACGTCATCCACCTGTTGGGGACGCTAAAGCCCTATAATGGAAGGTGTGGCTAATCGGCAGATTAAAAGACTAATTTCTCGTCATCTGCGCTTTGCTAAATTGTTGTATATAGTCAAATCGTCTCAAAATATGATTCTAATTCACATAATAATGCCATTTAAGACTTTTTTTCTGGTGTCATATGCTCTTGAAGGTTGGGGTTATAGCTGTTTTTGTTAACTTTTATTTTGCAAAATCACTGAAAAAATACAATTTTGAATGAAAAATAAATAAAACTTCTGGCTCCGTGGCGACCTTCACGTCGGGGAGTACCGGCAAGAAATTCTAGCCACTTTCACCCCTGGTTTTATCACAATAGATTGGTTTATTTACATTTCAAAAACCAGAAGCCATTCATTTACAAATGTGATTGCACTTTGGTTTACATATTTAAATGTTCAGATATTAAGATTTGAATGAGGCAAAATAACATGCTTTTTCTCTCAAATATATTGTTATAATCATTTTAGGGCTGTCAAATGATTAAAAATTTTAATTGAGTTAATCACAGCTTAAAAATTAATTAATCGCAATTCAAACCATCTATAAAATATGCCATTTTTCTGTAAATTATTGTTGGAATGGAAAGATAACACACAAGACGGATATATACATTCAACATACGGTACATAAGTACTGTATTTATTATAACAATAAATCAACAAGATGGCTTTAACATTATTAACATTCTCTTAAAGCGATCCATGGATAGAAAGACTTGTAGTTCTTAAAAGATAAATGTTAGTACAAGTTATAGCAATTTTATATTAAAGCCCCTCTTAATGTTTTCGTTGTATTAAAATTTGTAAAATGTTCACTCAAATAATAAACTAGTAGCTCGCCATTGTTGATGTCAATAATTACATCATGCTCACTCATAGTACTAACCCATAAAATCAGTTGGACCCAAGCGCCAGCAGAGGGCGCCAAACACCAAAAAACAAGTAACAAGCGGACATTATACCCTACCGTCATTTTAATCTGAGCGGGGCATGTGCGTTAATTGCGTCAAATATTTTAACGTGATTAATTTAAAAAATTAATTACCGCCCCTTAATGCGATATTTTTGACAGCCCTAAATAATTTGTTTCAGATGTACTGTAATTATTTTCTGTATAAAAATTAATTTGGTGTTCAAAAAGTCTTTTTCAAACTTGAGTCTTGAAAAAGATGGGGTCGTCTTATAATCAGGGCCGTCTTATTCGGGCCAATACGGTAATATTTTCACTATCCTAAGTGTGGGTATATATATGTATATATATATATATTTTTTTTTTTTAATTTATCAAGTCCTCTATGGTAATTTCTGGGGTGGAATCCCCCCCCCAAAAAAAAACACTTTGTGGATCAAAAAGTGAAGGGTCTTTCCAGATTTTTTTTTTACAGCACACACTTTAAATTTTACACAATCCACATAAAAGATATTAAAACGTCCAGTCACTTAGTAAATTTATTTTTCCCCAAGACCAAATCTTAAAAATACACTGAGGCAAAAAAATGCTTCAAATTACTTTTTCAAATCTCAAATTAGTCAGGAATACCCACTAAAACGCCCTTTTTCACTTGTAATGATAAATTTTGATTTCAAAATGGTTAGAATTACATTTCGGGGATGTTAGCACTTTCATCACAGTCTCTTATAACAGTGGGAACCTTTGTTTGAATAAACATAACGTTTCAAATTTTTATTATTAACAGACCATGTGTTCTTCTTCTTGTTCTCTAATTTTATCATGGTAGAAAAAGAAGTAAACAGTAAATGGCATGATACACTGGACTTGACATTAGTTTTCCAAAAGAATGGCTAGAGCAAATTTGTACTCGGTTCTGTTTTTCATATTTTATAAAAGTTAGACTAGCTTAAATGTGTGACTTTACTTCAGGCAACCTTGATATAAGTATAATCAGAATAAGATACCGTATTTTTCGGACTGTAAGTCGCACCAGCCAAAAAAGGCAATTAAGAGGGGGAAAAAAACATAAGTCGCACCATAGTATAAGTTGAATTTTGTTGGGAAATTTATTTGATAAAATGCAACGGCAAGAACAGACATTTCATCTTGAAAGGCAATTTAAAATCAAAGAACAACAGGCTGAATAAGTGTGTGGTATGCTAACGTTACATGACGCATAAACAATGAACAGAGTACTTGCCTGGTATGTTAACGTAACATTGCTATTAAGAGTTATTCAGATAAATATAGCATAAAGAACATGCTAACAAGTTTACTAAACCGTCAGTGTAACTCCATTAAGGCTAGGTTTATACCGCAGGTCTTAATGCACAAATCCGATTTTTTTCTTGTTTTTCCAAATCGAGTCAGGCATTTAAGGTCTTAACGGGACAGGTCGCATAAAAGTGAACCATTTCAAATCCAATCTAGGTCACTTTCATATGTGGTTAAAATCCAATCTGGCATAGACTTCATCATGATAGTTACGGGACACGGGGCCAATTAATAGGGGTCCTGCATTGTTGGCGTGGCCGTCAAAGCTGACCGAGTGGAATCACAGACCGAGAGCTTTTTGCATTGAAAATTCTTGTGAATAAATGCTTAAATCCCTTAATTCTTTATAGATATGGATGTAAAACAGTCTCGGTTCTTGGTTAAAAGCACAAAAAAAGTGCAGTTAGCATTTATTTTACATAAATATCTCGAAGTACGATGCTAGTCTGTCAGTCACTGTGGTGGCCGCCATATGTTAACAGACTTTTCCGGTTAAAATTCTTGTGAAGAAATGCTTAAATCCCTGAATTCTTTTTAGATATGGACGTAAGGCAGTCTGGATTCTTGGTTAAAAGCAAAAAAAAAAAAAAAACAGGCAGTCAGTTAGGATTTATTTTACGTAAATATGTCAAAGTAAGATGCTAGTCTGTTAGTCAATGTGGCGGCAGCCTTATGTAAACAGATTTTTTCCGGTGAAAATTCTTGTGAATAAATGCTCAAATCCCTTAATTCTTTATAGATATAGACTTAAAACAGTCTTGTTTCTTGGTTAAAAGCAAAAACAGTATAGTTAGCATTTATGTAAATACTGTATGTCTAAGATTGATGCTAGTCTGTTAGATAATGTGGCGGTAGCCTCACAACAAAGAGCTTTTACGCTGAAATTCTTGTGAAAAAACGAAAAAATATAATACCTCTAATCCTTAAACAAATTATTCCTGGGACAATCCTTCCTGTTTGTATGCGGACAGTTTTCGTATTTTTTTAACATCAATCCGGCGTTGGAATCGCTGCATGTGTCGCTGCGACCGACTGCGTATAATTGAAGCGGATTGTTGGATGGCCCACTCCTTGAAGGCGTGGCGCAGTGAAGGTCGAATCTGACCCGTCAATATCATTATGAAGTCTATGAATCTGGGCTACATTTCTCCAGAACGTGGCTGTGGTCTGAACTGTCAAGTCCCTCAAATCGGAATTCATGCAGTAATTACGTCAGCAAAGAGCGAGCGAGACAGGGATGGAGCTGTGCATTAGTGTTAGGGAATTAGTGCGCATGCATCATTCTAGAACAGGCTCAATGGACAAAGGCAGTCTGAACGGGCACGCCAAAAAAACAGACCAAAAAAATCAGAATTGTGCATTAAGAACTGCGGTATCAACCTAGCCTAAATCCAATGAAATCTTCGTCCTGAAATTGTGAAATGATATAGTTAGGGTGACAAAATATCGAAATGGTGATATATCGTGATACTTTCTATCCCAAAAGGTTATTGATATGCTCCTGCCAAGAATCGAGATATTGTCTTAAAAAGGTGTCACTGTCAAAATTAGAAAGGAACGGAAAGGTTGCTACCAAAATCCACCATAATAGTGTCTCAGTTAACTCTAAGGCTGCATTGACGGTGCTGGACGCCCAATCCATTTAGACTGGGAACGTTCTTTCATTCAAAACCAGAGCATTTACAGTCATTCTGTCCGATTTTCAGGGCATTTACAGGTCACTTGCTGTTCATTTTAGGGCATTTACGGGTCTTGAGTTTGAGTCACTGCCTATTCATTTGGGTAATTCCCAGGTCATTTCCTGTTCTGTAACGCAAAATAAACAGGACGTGACCCATAAAATACCCCAAAATCAACAGGAAGTAACTGAAAATCGACAGGTAAATGACCTTAAATGGCCCAAAATTACCTCAGTGCCTGGCGTTGGCTGCCACTGACGGCCATAGACGTTCAATCCGTTTGAAGTGGGAGGGATGGCAGCGAATCATTCGCTGCCATTGGATGTCTACTAGTGATAAACTCATTCCAATTCACAGCAGAAACTTGTTTTTCTGTTTTATTATTTTTAGAATATCCAAGAATTATTTCCTGAACAATGTATCAATAATTGTTGTATCGTCAGATCATCGTTATCGTGAGCTTTGTATCGCAAATCGTATGGTATCGTGAGGTACCAAGAGATTCCCACTCCTAGATATAGTAATGTTTAATAATATTACACAGGTCAAATAAGGAGGCGGACTCTAATGAATCTGTTTTTTGTTGTTGTTTTTTTATATCAAACAGCTCTGCACAAAGAGTGTCCAAATACAATTTCAAAGCACACTCTCTTGTATGAAAATTTAGTTTGAATTGGAGTAAGTGTTGAAAGGAGACTAAGCTGTTATAGGAATGGGTTTACAGTTGTGGTCAAAAGTTTACATACACTTGTGAAGAACATTGTCATGGCTCTCTTGAGTTTCCAGTTATTTCTACAACTCTGATTTTTCTCCAATAGAGTGATTGGAACAGATACTTCTTTGTCACAAAAAACATTCATGAAGTTTGGTTCTTTTATGACTTTATTATGGGTTAACAGAAAAAGTGATCAAATCTGCTGGGTCAAAAATATACATACACGGATCTGAAAAAGCGAATCATTGACTTGAACAAGTCAGGAAAGTCACTTGGAGCCATTTCAAAGCAGCTGCAGGTCCCAAGAGCAACAGTGCAAACAATTGTTTGTAAGTATAAAGTGCATGGCACTGTTTTGTCACTGCCACGATCAGGAAGAAAACGCAAGCTATCACCTGCTGCTGAGAGAAAATTGGTCAGGAGGGTGAAGATTCAACCGAAAATCACCAAAAAGCAGATCTGCCAAGAATTAGAAGCTGCTGGAACACAGGTGTCAGTGTCCACAGTCAAGCGTGTTTTGCATCTCCATGGACTGAGAGGCTGCCGTGCAAGAAGGAAGCCCTTGCTCCAAAAGCGGCACCTTAAGGCTCGACTGAAGTTTGCTGCTGATCACATGGACAAAGATAAGACCTTCTGGAGGAAAGTGCTGTGGTCAGACGAAACAAAAATCGAGCTGTTTGGCCACAATGCCCATCAATATGTTTGGAGGAGAAAAGGTGAGGCCTTTAACCCCAAGTACACCATGCCTACCGTCAAGCACGGTGGTGGTAGTATTATGCTGTGGGGCTGTTTTGCTACCAATGGAACTGGTGCTTTACAGAGAGTAAATGGGATAATGAAGAAGGAGGATTACCTTCAAATTCTTCAAGATAACCTAACGTCATCAGCCCGAAGATTGGGTCTTGGGTGCAGTTGGGTGTTCCAACAGGACAATGACCCCAAACACACATCAAAAGTGGTAATGGAATGGCTAAATCAGGCTAGAATTAAGGTATTCGAATGGCCTTCCCAAAGTCCCATTGAGAACTTGTGGACAATGCTGAAGAAACAAGTCCATGTCAGAAAGCCATCAAATTTAACTGAACTGCACCAATTCTGTCAAGAGGAATGGTCAAAGATTCAACCAGAAGCTTGCCAGAAGCTTGTGGATGGCTACCAAAAGCGCCTAATTGAAGTGAAAATGGCCAAGGGACATGTTACCAAATATTAGCGCTGCTGTATGTATATTTTTGAACCAGCAGATTTGATCACTTTTTTCTGTTCACCCATAATAAAGTCATAAAAGAACCAAACTTCATGAATGTTTTTTGTGACAAAGAAGTATCTGTTCCAATCACTCTATCAGAGAAAAATCAGAGTTGTAGAAATAACTGGAAATTCAAGAGAGCCATGACAATATGTTCTTCACAAGTGTATGTAAACTTTGACCACAACTGTATCTGTGTGGTTTCCTCATAAAAAGAAATGAGACAACTTTACAATCTAACAACTCTAGTGCTAATATGCTTCTCCAAAACACAAGACAAACGGACACATAAGATACTGATTAGCATAATTACTAACTCACTTAGTGCTCCATGCTAAGTAGTAACGTCTCAACAACAAAGAATACAAACAATACAATTTGCTTCATTTACTCACCTCTGACGGAGGCACACTGGGTCTAACAACACAAAGGACAATCTAACCTTCCACAATTTTTATTATTATTGATTTAGCAACCCAACCTGAGTGTAGCAGTGAACTCTCTCTCTCTTGGTGTAATTACTGGCAGCCTCATATTACACACAAACAAGGACCTAAACGGGACTGCTCATATCTGCCGGCAAAAAAGTGATGATCAAATTCGTTGGCAACTAATTCATTAATCGATTTAATTGATTAGTTGTTGCAGCCATATTTCAAGTCGTATCATAAAAATGTTACCATTTATCTTTAAGCTGACGTAATGAGATTTTTGATAGTTAATCAAATATTAATATGTAGCAGAAAACCAAAGCAGTGAAGATTATTTTTTCAGGAAATTTGAAGGCAAATCCAATCCTCCAATCTGGTATGGCCCATTATGTCTTTTAAAACGACTCCCAAATGTACTTGGCATTAACTCACTGGCTGCCACTGACGCCGATATACGTCCAAGCCATTTGAAGAGGGAGGTTGGCAGTGAATGAACGAATGTTCATTCGCTGCCAACCTACCAGTTCAAATGATTTGCACGTCTACTAGTGATACTCATTTGACTTTATAGCAGAAAGATAAAAAAAAAGCCACATAATTTCACTGTCATTGATAACAATAGATGTCCAATTCATTTTGACCATGATCTCTGGTAACCTCTTCCCATCGCAATGAATTGGACGTCTATCGCCGTTTGATTCTTAAGACTCTCATCCTACGATCACATGACGTGTGTCACAAAGCACCCAGATGGCCACTCTTCCTCCTCCTCATCTGCAATTCACTTGAATTGATTTTCTGCGTTTTCATTCATTTTCCATCTGCATCACATGCTCCAGTTATCACGATACATGATTCTGTTTTGAACTTATTGATGCCTTATCCGTTGAAAATGTTCTTTTCACATTCCAAATATACACTCAGTGGACACTAGGTCAGGTGGAATTACTTAAAAAAAGTTAAAGCTTTTAGCGCCACTCGCTGTTGGTTTACTGTCTAGCTAAATATAAAACAAAGCATGAATTACACTTTGTGTTTTTAACAGGGCTGTCAAACGATTAAAATTTTTAATCGAGTTAATCACAGCTTTAAAATTAATTACCGTAATTTTCGCACTATAAGGCGCACCTGACTATAAGCCGCCACCCACCCCATTTGACACAAAAATGATATTTGTTCATAGTTAAGCCGCACTGGACTATAGGCCGCAGCTGTCCTCACTGTATTATTTGATATTTATACTAGGGCTGTCAAAATTATCGCGTTAACGCGCGGTAATTAATTTTTTAAATTAATCACGTTAAAATATTTGACGCAATTAACGCACATGTCCCGCTCAGAAAGTATTCTGCCTTTTGGTAAGTTTTACAGCAAGGCTTTTTGCGCTGTCCAACAGCGAACTCTTGTGGTCGCTTTGCGACATGGTTTATTTTCTTCTTTTCTTTCTTCATTATGGCTGCACGACGTCTCGGGCTGATAATGTTGTGCTTATATGATCCTTGGACAAGATTTGTCCGTAAGTATGGTTGTTGTAAAGAATGTACATATTATGTTAGTAAGCGAAATGTTATATTTTTTGTATGAGACGCTTTTTGTTTATGTTTAGTGAACCTGTATAGCGTGCTAAGCTAACGTTGTTGCTAATGCAATGCTTGTGTACTTTTATTTTGTAGTTTTACGACGGTCTAAAGAGGACAATGGTTTGAGGCCATTTTATTAATAAATCAGATGAAAAAGGAAGAAGTCTAATTATTAAGGCGTCGTTCACTAGCTGTCTAGCTTTGGAAAAAGTAGACGCTTCGGAGTGAGGACAGCATAGACAGATTTAAATGACAGTAGAGTGAAATGCCCACTACAGTCCTTATGTACCGTATGTTGAATGTATATATCCATCTTGTGTCTTATCTTTCCATTCCAACAATTTATTTTACAGAATATATATATATAATTTACAGAAAAATATGGCATATTTTATAGATGGTATGAATTGCGATTAATTACGATTAATTAATTTTTAAGCTGTAATTAACTCGATTAAAAATTTTAATCGTTTGACAGCCCTAATTTATACCAAAAGATATAACCGGTAACACTTTATTTGATAAGACCAAATGAACGATCATCGCTTCAAGAAGCTTCATTTGGCCATCACTGCTCCCTTGGGGGAGACCGTCAACCTCTGCTGCCACCTGCTGTCAACACTGTTGTTGTCCAACATGCCTCCTAGCATGCATTGCAGCGCTACAGATGTAAATAACAATCAAAATTCGTGTTCTGTGCTAATTATTTCTTCAGTTACTGTTCCAGTTGTTTCATTTATTGCTAGTTATAGTATTTGGTAACACTTTATTTGACAGTGGTACCATATGACTGTCATTAGACAATCAAAATTACGACATGACACTGTCATGAGCATTAATGAATGCTTATAACAGATGTCATTTAGTGCTATCCGGAAAATTATCTCACTTTTGAATAGATGTAAAAGATCCGAGCTGGACATAGATGGAGTTAGTGACATAATTTGCCGGATGACACTTAATGACATCTGTCATGAGCATTCAGTAATGCCCATGATAGTGTCATGTCATAATTATGACAGTCTTATGATGCCGCTGTCAAATAAAGTGTTAGCTATTAACCCAAATAAATCAATAAATAAGCTACACTGGACTATAAGCCGCAGGATTCAAAATGAAGGAAAAAAGTAGCGGCTTATAGTCCAAAAATTATGGTAATCGTAATTAATCGCAATTCAAACCATCTATAAAATATGCCATATTTTTCTGTAGATTATTGTTGGAATGGAACGATAAGACACAAGACGGATATACAGTATACATTCAACATACTGTACATGGGTATTTTATTTGTTATAACAAATCAACAAGCTGGCATTAACAACATTAACATTCTGTTTAAGCGATCCATGGATAGAAAGATTTGTAGTTCTTAAAAGATAAATGATAGTACAAGTTATAGAAATCTTATATTAAAACCCCTCTTAATGTTTTCGTTTTAATAAAATTTGAAACATTTTCAATCAAAAAATAAACTAGTAGCTCGCCATTGTTGATGTCAATAATTACACAATGCTCATGATGCTTAAACCCATGAAATCAGTCGCACCAAAGCGCCAGCAGAAGGAGACAAAAAACACAAGTAACAAATGGACATGACACTGTGCTGTCATTTTAATCTGTTTGAGCGGGGCATATGCGTTAATTGCGTCAAATATTTTAACGTGATTAATTTTAAAAATTAATTACCGCCCGTTAACGTGATAATTTTGACAGCCCTAGTATTTAAACAACTCCACTTTCGATTAAATTGGAACAGCAACATGTATATAGACAACAGGGTTTCCTCTAGGATTTTTTGAAGCTGTGGTGGTGGTGGGTTGCATCGAAGTCGGACAGCCCCACATGACGTGCCGCGGCAAAATTGCTTCACATCATTTTTTTTTAAACGTTTATTTTTTCCAAGAAGAAACATAACAAACAACGTGACAGTCAACATTTACAATGGAGTATTGGGGCCAAATAAAAAATAAATAAAATAACTATGAGATTAACTACACATTTTACGTACATGTACCTTAGCTGGGAGCTACGACAAAGCATTAGCATAAATTATTCTGTGGATAAAAATCTGATGTATATGAGGCAAGAGAAAAAAAAATCTAACTCTTACGACGAGAATGAATGTCGAATTAATACTATGAAAATAAAAATCGTATTATTACGTAGGACTAATGTAGCTGAATAATCATGTAACGAGTCACATGACATTTTGAGGGGAAAATGACGAGCAGTACTCAATTTGGACATTTAGGGATATACGGATACACGTAGTTTCTATGGGATGTACTCACTTTTGTTGCCAGGGGTTTAGATATTAATGGCTATATTTTGAGTTATTTTGAGGGGAAATAAATTAACTCTATTATATAAGGTGCACACAGACCTTTTCTTTGTGTCAAAGTGTCATTTTGTCAGTGTTGTCCCATGAAAAGATATACTTAAATATCGGCATAAATGCGAGGGGTGTACTCACTTTTGTGATATACTGTACGTACTTCACGTAGTGCGCTGCCACCGCCGTCAAAATCAACAATATTGAAAGCATCTTGTGTTTTACAAGTGGTTTAACAAATAAGGAAATCCTCAATATTTTGCCTCATTTACATCAAGTTATAATCAATTGAAGGATTTATACTAATGCTCCGTGGTAGCTCTCAGCTATGGTTCATGTACGTAAAATGGGTAGCTGATTACAGCTACATTACCCCTACTTAATAATACGACTGTTTTTCCTCGTAGCTATGGGGGGAGTTTGACTTTTGGTGCGGGTGGGGGGTGGGGGGGGCACAACATGTTGATTACCACGTAATGCAGTGTCAGCAATAAAATTACAAGAGTATTTATAATAATCAGTTGAAAATGAGCGTTTTTTTGTTTCCCATCATTTTTGAGGGGAATTCTAAATCAGGCTGCTTAGGACAGCTACACTTTTTGCCCAAAACGTCATCCATTGAATATCGTACGCCCGCTGGTGTTCTGTCAAATTTTGCATCCCCTCAGAAATGTCAACTTTGTGTTAAAAATGGCCGCAAATACAGCAGTTACAAAGTAAACACTACAAACTTTTTTTAAATAAAGCAATATTTACTTACGTTTGATCATGGATGGACATGTAGAAAAGTTCTCCTCAGACACATCCTGCCATGTTAGCTGCGCACAACAACTGCATGCCGCATTCTCACTGTTTATGTCTTCGCTGTGTAGTTAAGCATTCATTTACGCCATATTCATATTGAACATGTATGTTTACGATGTTACTTGTGTATTTAGCACCTGTGGATAAAATTCAGAGTCCAACTGAATGTAAAAGAGAGCTTATTCACCGCCACAACAGCTTTTGGAGAAAAATATTACAAGGATGCAAAATTTGGCAGAACGCCGGTGGTGGCTCTGTTGTACATTTAGCGTCTTTAGTGGGGCAAATTGAAACTCCGCTCACCATTTTGATGGTGCTCTCTGGCGTTTCATGGTCCACATTTTTAATCGGACCATGCCCCCCAGGCCCTCCCCTTAAACTCTGTGTATGCTCGTAGCAATAGTACGACTTACACCTCTTTTCTTTTTCTTTATTTGGCCCTTATATGCACGGCATTACCACAATTATAAATGAAAATGATGATCTATAGATATTCAGATAGACGTATTGTTAAATAATACAAATTATAAATTAGATTGTTATCTTTAAAAAGAAAAAAAAAACATCTCATATGCATGGTGTGGCGGTGTGCCACAATCGTTTTTGTGTAAGGGAAACCCTGGACAATATACAGTAAAATTCCCATGGACATACATTCTTTATCCTGTGTGCAAGGCTATTATTTTAGCTTCACAATATTAACTCATTTGCTGCCACTGACGACGATGAGTATCAAATTCGTTGTAACTTCGTTGAAGTCTCCAAGCCAACACAGATTGGACTAAATTCAATGGTAGTGTATAGCACATCAAAGTATAGCATATTTTAAATGTATGGCTGTATCAAGACAAAACTTTAAAACAGGCAATTTCTGAGGTAAAGGCAAAAACGTCTTTTAAAACGGCGCAACGACTGCATTTTTCGTACTTGCACCTGAGTATAAGGCGCATAAACCCAAAAATGTATGGTGAAGAGAAAAAAAAAACAAGTCACACTGGTGTGAGTCACGTTTTGGGAGGTGGATTAGAATTTAGCAGAGACTAAGAAACATACATCGCAGTAATAACAATAAAATGGCAAATAACAGGTTAAATAAGCGTCTGTTAACTAAGATATTCAGACAATGTACTAGGGCTGAACAATATTGGAAAAAAACAGATTGCGACTTTTGGAGGGGTTTGCGATATATTGCGAAATTAAAACTCGAAGAATTTTCACCAGATGACTTAAATAGCTCTGTTTGGGGATACTTTGGTGAATCACTATGACCGCATGGTATTCATTATAGATGTCCCGATCCGATCACATGATCCGGAATCGGGCCAATCACGACATTTTTCGTAGGATTGGAATTGGGTGAAAAGGAGCAGAGCGACCAAACTGTTTTTCTTGGTCACCATTGTAGCTGGCCTTTGGTACTTAAAGTTAACAATGATTGACAGGTTTGTAGCTTTGATCTGGCCAGAGACTCCTCGGTCGCTCTAGGATCAAAGGCGCAAATGTATTAGCAATGTGTTGGCAAACTCCAGTTGCCTGTTGACCAAGAAAAGCAGCAGGAGGGAGAGTGAAAGGCTGTACGAGCATGAAACAGAAAAAAACAAATCTATATTTTTTAAATTAAAAACCCGATCCTTTTCACCGCGCGAAAAATGGAGCGATGTCCGGATCCGTGACCGGATCAAGACATTACTGTCCTTATGCAGTCACTCTGAGATGCGTGGGGAAAACTTGGCACACCTATTGGATGTCGTGGCAGTCCACTTATGAGGATGTAGCTGGGATATGATGCTTCATTTGTGAATTTAAAAAAAGTTAAAATTTCCCTAGAGATGTTGGAGGCAACACCCAATCTTTTTTAATTGTAAAACTTTGAACAATTACCTGTGACGCTGGACTTTTTAACTGAAAATGTAATAGTTCTTTCTCTGAAAACTTTTCTTTCCAAACCATTCCAAACAATACAAATTTTCTTAAGATTTAAAATGCAGCAGTATGTTGTTTTAGGAAAATAAAATCACAAGGCTTTAAAAAATTGATAAACTTTCTGGGAAGAAACCTACTAAGATCATTTTTCATATCTTAATACCTTTTCATGCCGAGTTTGAATATGAGCCAAATGTGAGCTTTCACTAAACGGGTATTATCAGACTAAATTCACACACAAAGGAAAAACGTAAATGATCATGAATCATAAACATTGTGTTGGGGGTAAAAAAAAGGTGAGAAAATACAGTGACTCCTCCTCCCTTCGCTCTTCAATCTTCGCGCCCTCAGTCCATTGTGTTTTTTTTTTTTTTTTTTTTTTTTTTTTTAATTAAAAAAATAATTTAAAAATGCAGTATTTTATAGATCTGTCCTGATGCGATCACGTTGTCTCTCCCTCTCGTTCCTGCCGCTTTTCTCGGTCAGGCAGTGCACTGGAGTTGCTTAGTTAAAGATGATTGACAGATGTTAGGGTTTGATCTTGCCACAGATGCTTGGCAGCCAAAACTTCAAAGTGCCGCATGCGTCAATCATCGTTTAACTTGTTAAACAGTTGCTGTGGCAACTCATTGTGTGTAAGTGAGCAGCTTGAGCAGATTTGAGCGGAATCACTCAATGAAGCATTTAATAAAGACAAGCATTTTTCTACTTAATTTTTATTTAAAAATAATTAGGTATGACAGTGACATGTTTAAAACTGATCATAATTATTACATTTGAAGTGCTTAAAATAAAATAAAATTTATGTATACAAAAGTTGTTGTTTTTTATTTATACCGTATTGGCCCGTATATAAGACAGACCTGATTATAAGACGACCCCCTCTTTTTCAAGACTCAAGTTTGAAAAAATACTTTTTGAACACCAAATTAATTTTTATACAGAAAATAATTACATCCGAAACAAATGATTATAACAATATATTTGAGAGAAAAAGCATGTTATTTTGCTTCATTCAAATCTTAATATCTGAACATTTAAATATGTAAACTAAAGTGCAATCACATTCGTAAATGAATGGGCTTCTGGGTTTTGAAATGTAAATAAACCAATCTATTGTGATAAAACAACAAAATTGCAATAACTGCATTAAACATCAAAGTGAAGTGGACTGTAACTGTAGTCTTGAAACAAATCTGAATAAGGAAAAACATTGCAATGAAATAATGCAAACTGGTTTAACTTGAGAGTAGCTGAGCTCTGTCATGACAGAACATCGCTTCAATGATATCTGGCGCCATCTAGCGTCGTGAATGGGGAGAGTAGCTGAGATCTGTCATGACAGAACATCGCTTCAATGATATCTGGCGCCATCTAGCGTCGTGAATGGGTATAATGTCTAGACCGCGAATATAAGACGACCCCCTATTTTTCAGTTTTATTTCAATGCAAAAAACACTGTCTTCGGGCTAATACGGTACTTTGGGGGAAAAAAGTGAAAAAACATGTCTTATATGTATCTCTTTCCAATGCAAAACCTGAATAAATACATTGAACACGCACCTTCGCGGATTTTCCCTAATGGTGGCAGATTCCGGTCCCCATTAACCGTGAAAAACAAGTGATCACTGTACTCAACAAGCACTTATGTGGTTATATTAATGACCATGAATGTCCGCGACCACTGGCGCAAGCCATTTTTCGTAATCGACCGATCATTGATTTACCAAAATTCATGAAATCTGCCCCTATTGATCAATCAGGGCCGATTTCATGCACCTTTAGAATGAAGCTGATATCTCATTGTACTGTACATGATGGTAACGAAACCTTTTGTGTGTCATCTTTTTCCATGAAAACCTTTTTTGTGCATTTCAGTACCCAACGGAGGAAGACATGATCGAGTGGGCAAAACGGGAAAGCGAACGGGAGGAAAAAGAGCGTCTGGCCAGGCTCACTCAGCAGGAACAAGAAGACCTGGAATTGGCCATCGCTCTCAGCAAGTCTGAACTCTCCTGAAGGGCTTCACTCCCCACTCAATGGCCCCCTCCTCCCGGCACAGCCACACGTGGCCTCTTCAGCACCAAAGTGGGGAGCCTGTAAGACTCTTGGTCCAAAACAATGACCTCAAGATGGTCTTGTCCATCCTGTCATGAAGACTGTGGTTAAAAGGACAAACAGGGCTTTCGAGAACTATGTCCCTTTTTGAATTTACTCCAGAATGTAACTTATTCTAAACCTGCACTCACAGCTTTATTCACTAACCGAACCCACTACAGTCCATTTCTCGCTCGTTTTGTGTAGATTAGCAGCCAAAAAAAAAAAAAAAGCATCCAACTGGAATGTAGCAGCCATAATGACTGAATGCGATTTTATCCCCCAAGCAGGTGTGAAGTGCATGCCAGGTTCATACTAAAAAGAGACTTCTGAAACCATGCTTCACCTAAGAAAAGCATGAAATTAACTGCATCTAAATAATGGTTGTGTTGTGAAATGAACATTAAGATTCAAAACGAGTCTCTGTATTTCCACATGTAAACTAAATGTAACACTTGAGAAACTTGTTTTTTTCGGAATCTTTTTAAATACTGTAATAACTTGAATTTTGATTTATTTTTTAAAGACTTCAGTTAAGGGTGCGCCTTGGCAGTAGTGACATTTTGGTCATGCTACTGAAGCCCCTTTGAGTCTGCGTTTGTTCAAAAGCGATGGCAGACTTCACTTGAACACTGCTTTCCTAACTTTGTACAGCAAAATGGAACAAATAAATGCATAGTTCACTAAATGTAAATAATTGTTCAGGGTTGTTTCTTAACATTCAAACATTTAGCGTAATTTTCGGACAATAAGCCGCTACTTTTTCCCCCTTATTTGTTGATTTATTTGGGTCAGAGTCATCTGGCAAATTATGTCACTAACTCCATTGATGTCCAGCTCGGATCTTTTACATCCATTCAAAAGTGAGATACAGTAATTTTCGCACTATAAAGATCATCTGACTACAAGCCGCCACCCACCAAATGTGACAGGAAAACGGCATTTGTTCATAGATAAGCCGCGGCTGTCCTCCCTGTATTATGGGATACCTACACCAAAGATATTAACCGGTAACACTTTATGTGACAGCGGCATCATACTACTGGTCCTTCTCAAAAAAATAGCATATTGTGATAAAGTTCATTATTTTCTGTAATGTACTGATAAACATTAGACTTAATACATATATTTTAGATTCATTTCACACAACTGAAGTAGTTCAAGCCTTTTATTGTTTTAAATGGATGATTTTGGCAAAAAAAGTCAAGAAAAAACAAAAATCCCTCTCAAAAAATCAGTATATCATGAAAAGGCACTCTAAAGAAGCTACTAACCTTTTTATCTGAATCAAGGAATGAACTCAAAACCCCTGCGAAAGATTCCTGAGGCTTTTAAAGACTCCCAGCCTGGTTAATTACTCAAAACCATAATCATGGGCAAGACTGCCGACCTGACTGCTGTCCAGAAGGTCATCATTGACACCCTCAAGCAAGAGGCTAAGACACAAAGAAATTTCTGAGCGAATAGGCTGTTCCCAGAGTGCTGTATCAAGGCACTTCATCAGGAAGTCTATGTGAAGGAAACGCTGCACAACCAGAAGAAGTGACTGCACCCTGAGAAAGATTGTGGAGAAGGGCCGATTCCAGACCTTGGGGGACCTGCAGAAACAGTGGATTGACTCTGGAGTCGAAACATCCAGAGCCACTGTGCACAGGCGTGAGCTGGAAATGGGCTACGGGTGCTGTATTCCCCAGGTCAAGCCACTTTTGAATCTGAAACAGCGGCAGCAGCGCCTGACCTGGGCTACAGAGAAGCAGCACTGAACTGTTGCTCAGTGGTCCAAAGTACTTTTTTCAGATGAAAGCAAATTTTGCATGTCATTCGGAAATCAAAGTGCCAGAGTTTGGTCAAGTAACCACAGTCAGTGATGGATAGTCTGTGGTGCCATGTCAGCTGCTGGTGTTGGTCTACTGTGTTTTATCAAGGGCATGGTCAATGCAGCTAGCTATCAGGAGATTTTGGAGCACTTCATGCTTCCATCTGCTGAAAAGCTTTATGGAGATGAAGATTTCATTTTTCAGCATGGTCTGGCACCTGCTCACAGTGCCAAAACCACAGGTAAATGGTTTACTGACCATGGCATAACTGTGCTCAATTGGCCTGCCAACTCTCCTGACCGGAACCCCATAGAGAATCTGTGGGATATTGTGAAGAGAAATTTTAGAGACGCCAGACCCAATAATGTGGATGAGCTTAAGGCCGCTATCGAAGCATCCTGGGCTTCCATGCCACGCCGCACTGAAGCAGTCATTTCTGCAAAAGGATTCCCGACCAAGTATCGAGTGCATAGCTGATAGAATTGAAGGTTGACTTTTTTTGTATAAAAAACACTTTTTTGTATTGGTCTGATTAAATATGCAAATTTTTTGAGGTAGGGATTTTTGGGTTTTCTTGACTTTTTTGCCAAAATCATCAATATTAAAACAATCAAAGGCTTGAGCTACTTCAGTTGTTTGTCATGAATCTAAACTATATGAAAGTCTAATGTTTATCGGTACAGCACAGAAAATAAACTTTATCACAATTTGCTATTTTTTTAGAAGGATGAGTATTTTCATAAGACTAAATGAACCACCATGAATTTTGAACCAGTTGGCTGCAAAGCTTCATTGCTTCAAGAAGCTTCATTTGGCCACCACTGCTCCGTCGGGGGAGACAGTCAACCTCTGCTGCCACCTGCTGTCAACACTGTTGTCGTCCAACATGCCTCCTAGCATGCATTGCAGCGCTACAGATGTAAATGATCAAAATTCATGTTCTGTGCTAATTATTTCTTCAGTTACTGTTCCAGTTTCATTAATTGCTAGTAATGGTATTTGGTAAGACTTTATTTGACAGTGGCGCCGTAAGACTGTCATAAGACCATCATAGTTATGACACGACACTGTTATGAGCATTAATGAATGCTTATCACAGATGTCATTTAGTGTTATCCGGCAAATTATCTCACTTTTGAATGGGTGTAAAAGATCCAAGCTGGACATAAATGGAGTTAGTGACTTTATTTGCCGGATGACACTTAATGTTTATGACAGATGTCATTGAGTAATACCCATGATAGTGTCATGTCATAATTATGACGGTCTCATGACAGTCTTGTGACGCTGCTGTCAAATGAAATGTTACCAAATACTATAATTAGCAATTAATGAAACAACTGGAACAATACATGAGTAAATAATTAGCACAGAACAAGAATTTTGATTGTTTACATCTGTAGCGCTGCAATTCATGCTAGGAGGCATGTGTTACCTATTAACCCAAATAAATCAATAAGCCGCACTGGACTATTAGCCACAGGATTCAAAATGAAGGAAAAAAGTAGCGGCTTATAGTCCAACAATTATGGTAATTTGCCAGATGACACAAAATGACATCTGTCATAAGTATTCATTAATACTTATGGCATTGTCATGTCATAGTTATGATGGTCTTATGACGCCAATGTCAAATAAAGTTTTACCAAATCCCTTAACTAGCAATTAATGAAACAACTAGAACAGTAACTGAGGAAATAATTAGCACAGAACATGAATTTTGATTGTAATTTACATCTGTAGCGCAGCAATGGATGCTAGGAAGCATGTTGGACGACAACATTGTTGACAGCAGGTGGCAGCAGAAGTTGACTGTCTCCCCCATGAGAGCAGTGATAGCCAAATTAAGCTTCTTAAGCAATAAAACTTTCCAACCCATTGGTTCAAAGCTTCATTTGGTCTTATGACAGTCTTATGATGCTGCTGTCACCTGCTACCATTTAATATCTTTTAGAGTAAATATCCCATGATACAGTGAGGACAACTGCGGCTTATAGTCCAGTGTGGTTTATCTATGAACAAATGCCGTTTCGTGTCAAATTTGGTGGGTGGCGGCTTATAGTCCGAAAATTACGGTGAATGAATTGGTGTTGATATGTACTCATATGACCCCCAGAAGTATTTCAATTGACTGATATGCCGGAAATAAACGACAGCCGATGAGGTAATGTAACATTTGCTAAGATGATCTTCAATGTAAAAAGAGTATCTTCCTCTTCTGTCTTTTGCCTCTCACTATTTCAAGGCTGATACGGCGCTTGTAATTTCCTCTTGACATGTGGCGACTCTACACCGCAGCTCACATGTAATTTTTGTAAACAAAACGGTAGACAGACTGGGACGTCACTCCCGCTTATGTACAGACCGTTCCTAGACCGACAACCACTGATAATTCTAGGCATGTTTGCCTTTTTTTTTTTTTTTTTTTTAATATAAATCGATTAGTGGAAGTGGAACAAATGTGGGAAATGTGTTTATGAGAAGTTTGATGTCTGATGAAGAGGTTGGGTTAAGGATTGACCACCACAAATGGCGAGAAGCACCCTGGATTTAAAGGCAACCTTGGATCCTTGCAGTGAGATCTTCACCTGAAATTTTAGGGTCACAAATGTGAGTAAAAACCTATGAAACAAAAATTGACATTTCCACTCATTTTTGTCATATTACTGATAACTACAGAATTTTGGCAGGTCACTTGTGCATATACTAGTACAGTGGTGTGAAAAAGTATCTGAACCTTTTGGAATTTCTCTCATTTCTGCATAAAATCACCATCAAATAAGATCTGATCTTTGTCAAAAACACAGATGTAAAAACTGCTTTAACTAAAACAACCCAAACATTTATAGGTTTGCATATTTTAATGAGGATAGCATGCAGAAGGGGGAAAATAAGTGAACCCTCTGTCTAAGGAGACTTAAAGAGCAATTGAAACCAATTTTAACAAACAATTTAAGTCAGGTGTGTGCCCAATCACTGCAGAGTTGCTTAAAGCTCCCCTGCCCACTATAAAACACACACCTGGTAAGAATTGTCTTGATGAGAATCATTGTCTGATGTGCATCATGGCTCGGTCAAAAGAGTTCGATAGTTTCCTGCATTTATTTCAACATGTTGACTAGTATTGTTAATCTTACTGTAAAAAAAAGTAATTAATTACAGTTACAAATTACTTATCCCAAAAAGTAATTGCATTAGTAACTGTTACCTGAATGTAAGAGTAATGTATGGGACACTGTTTCATCATTTAAAGAGTCAAGTCAAGATTTTGCTGATTTAGGAGTATTTTAGAGACAAATTTAACTTAGGTTCGCTAGGAAGGTTCACTACATCAGAGCCTTCCTGAGAAGTCTACTGCTTTAAGATGGCAGCTTTTTACTAACGCTGGCGAGTCTATCATTTCGCATGTAGTTCAATATACATGTGATATCTACCGTAGCATCATGTGGGCGTAGTTTGTAGGCTATCGGCTACAGCCAGGTATTATTGGAGCCACCTAGCATCGCGTTTGCAACGGTGTCACAACTCCATTCCCTCCTCCCCACTCCCGCTCTGCTCTCTTGTCTCTCTGAGTCCTGTCTCTTTTTAGACTTTTCTCGCGTCGTTCAACCAATGTAGTAACGTATAGTAACCCAAGCCTTTACTCAAGGACGTAGGTTTGCATAGGGACGGTAGGGACATAACACTACTAACTTTTCAGAATGCTGAAATTGTCCCCACCAACTTTTAAGCAACTTTATTTGAATTATATAATGATTATAATTTATGACAATTATTAATGATAATAATTTATAATGTCTTCCCATATGTCTTAAGAATAGAATTAACCCTTCCATTATTAAGTGAATTACTGTATTTTCATTATGTTCAGACTTACACTTACCCCTTTTGAATGTGCCAGTCCATTTTTTCCCCCTCAAACGCACGTTTGATTGGCTGATCCCTAGAACAAACAAACACGCACACTCACACAACCTCGACAGAAATACATGTCAACATGCCGCCTCCTCCACCCCCTTCAAAGACGAGGGGTATTAGAATTTTTTTTTTCGGCCAGTCGCAGCAGCAGCCACTGTAAGTGGATGTAAATGTTGTGGAGGTGGGGAACACACCATTAATTTTGCAACTGAAAGTCCGACCTACATCACAGTTAGCATAACATTAAACTGTGGGAACTTCCTAACATGCAAAACTCGAGTAGGAAGCAGCTTAGAGATAAGTGTCCCCCTGTACTGTATGTGTTTTCTACCGTTAACGTTAATTCAACTGTGCATTTATTCATTATTTAAAATATATTTATTTTCTCCATCATTCATTAAAAAATATATATATTTGCAGCCTATGCAGACATTTCTTTAACCCCCCCAAAATAAAAATTAAATAACACACACAAAAACACAACCACTGTAAATTTCCTTTTAATGAAGAAAAGGGGATTTCCCCTATTTTCACCCTTGAAAATAACAATTTAAACTTTTTTCCTTTTTACGCTGGCAACACATCAGCATATTTATGAAAAATGTAGCTCTGACCCCCGTTCAATTGATCTGTTTGGTCTTATTAATGTCCCGCCCCCAGCAAAAAGTGTATATGCAGGTTATGCTGTTATAGCGTCGCTACCAATGTTGAGACCAAACCTAACTCCTTGATCCTCAGTAACGGCGTTGCCAAGACGAGTAAAGTAATTACCGTAATTAAATTACTCACTACTGAAAAAAACGCCGTTAGTAACGCTGTTATACTCTAACGTTGGTCAGGACGATATAACAGCATAACCTGCATGTACACTTTTTGCTGGGGACGGGACATTAATGAGACCAAACAGATTGGGTGAACGGGGGTCAGGATTACATTTCTCACCAATATGAACCTAGTTAATTGATAGGCTAAATGATTAATGCAAAATAGATCTGTATTGACTTATACTAACTTTCACACTGCAAATTTATAACATCTTAATCTGATCATTTTTCTTAAATCTAGTGGAATAATTTTCTCCATCTTTTTTTGACTGTTAAAGGCTAATGAACAGATGAATGCGTCAGATTATTCCACTTTAAGTAAATATTACTATATGTTCTTATTAAAGCAAGGGCGTAGGTTTGCATAGGGACGGTAGGGACATACCACTTTTCAGGATGCTGAAATTGTCCCCATAATGACTTCAGGTGTATAGGATGTGTTGTAAGGATAGAATTGACCCTACCATTATGAAGTAAATTTCAGTTCTTTTATTACGTTCAGAGATACGTTCAGACTTACATTGACCCATTTTCACATGCTGAATGTTTTCCCCTTTAACGCATGTTTGATTGGCTGATGACTTGACCCTCCCAGCACCCCACCAAACACACGCGCATTCACAGCCCCGACAGAAATACAACATGCCGCCTCCTCCGCCCCCTTTAAAGACGACAGATTTACCATTTTCCCACCAGCAGCACCCACTGTAAGTAATGTAAAAAGACGTCAATGTTGTGGAGGTGGGGAACACACCACTAATTTTGCTTCTGAAAGTTTGACCTTCATTAGAGTTAGCATAACATTAATCTATATGAATTTGTCGACAAAAGCAGTAGTGTTTTACTTGAAGGAAGACTCAATTTTTACTTACTTTTGTTAGGGTTAGGGTTATTGTCCCTACCAATATTGAGAGCAAACCTACGCCGTTAATCTGAAGGTTGGTCATTTATACCTAAATCTAGAAACGCTTGCTTTTAAATATTTAAGAGCAAAGAATTAAGAGCATTTATGAAAAACAAGTTTTTTTTTTTTTTTTTTTAAGATTAAATATACAAACATTTTGCTTAAAATAAGTCAAGTTTATTTTCAGCTAACTATTTTTCTTATTTCAAGAAATCTGAGTAAAATTTACTTGAAGCACTGGCAGATAATTAGACTTTTATTCTAGTAGATTTACACTAAAAACAAGGGAATTTAAGTTTTTTTTCTTCCAATTTTAAGGAGGTAGGTTTTTGCAGTGCATATGCATTGGTTCAGGTGATACACCGTTCGATTAGAACCT
Organism: Corythoichthys intestinalis; assembly: GCF_030265065.1. Taxonomy (NCBI): domain Eukaryota; kingdom Metazoa; phylum Chordata; class Actinopteri; order Syngnathiformes; family Syngnathidae; genus Corythoichthys; species Corythoichthys intestinalis. Next base: position 37,025,363 of record NC_080401.1, read on the forward strand.
TCGTTTTCAAAAACTACTAAAGACATTTTGAAAACTTCTAGAATAAATTTCTGGATTTTTTACCAAATTTAAATTGCAATGTTTAAACACAAATTATATTTATATAAACAAGAAATACAAAATTATTAATCATCTCTTCACTATCCAGGAATGCAAAAAAAACCCAACAAAACCTTTGCCTTAAGAGCACTCAAAATTGTCTGTCTAAATAAACTAAATAGAAAAAAAACTTTTTAGGAATTAATAATGGTCTATTTTATCCTTACAACATATGGGAAGACAATCTAAATTACCTACATAACTGAAGTCATTATATAATGCAAACAAGGTTGCTTAAAAGATGGTGGGGACAATTTTAGCATCCTGAAAAGTTGGTAGTGTTATGTCCCTACCGTCCCTATGCAAACCTACCTCCCTGTCTCTGAGCTAATGGAGAGGCACTGTTTAATTGACTAGCTCCATCTAGTTTTGAAGCTGATAAGTGCAACAGAATGTCATCTGATCGCTAACAGCCCCCCAGTTAAAATGGATTGGACGTCAAGTTTTTTGTGCTGGTCATATAATACAGTGGTACCTCGACATACGATCGCTTTGACACGCGATCTTTTCGACATCCGACGTAAAATTTGACTTGCATTTTTTTTCTACATCTGACGACATGCTCGAAATACGACGATTTATGACAGCCCGGCAGTGTCTGTTTTCCCACAAGACGGACGCACGGTGGATATTTTTGTGAGAGAAATCAACATGGGTTCCAAAAATTTTAGCGCAGGTGGTAAAAAAAAGGAAAAAGGTGAGGCTTACTATTTCAATGAAGTTTGAAATGACTGGGAAATATGAGCGTGGTGTCCGCGTCCGTAAACTGGCTCGACAATACGGCCGTAGAATGCAAGGGCGTAGGTTTGGTCTCAACCTTGGTAGGGATGAAATGGCATAACCTGCATGTACACTTTTTGCTGGGGATGGGACATTCATAATGATCAATGCACAATAAATCTGTATTGACTTATACTAACTTTTATGTGTACTGGTTCAGCCTACACCGTTCAATTCAAACCTTTGTTTTCAAAAACTACTCAGGAAACATTTTGAAAGCTTCCAGAAAAAATGTCCGGATTTTCTGAGCAAATTTAAATTGCATTATTTGAACATAACTTCAATTATAATAACATACACAATGAATACAAGCTTGTTAATAATCTCTTAATTATCCGGGAATTTTAAAAAAATAAACATTTGTTTTAAAATCCTTCAACAGTGTCTAAATAAAGAAATTAATATAACTGAAAAAACTTCTTTGTCAGGGAATTACAAAAATAAATAAAAATTGAGCTGTCCTTCAGGTAAAACACTACTGCTTTTGTCCACAAGCACACCCAAACTAAAAAAAAAGAAAGTTCCCTTGTAAGTTGCTTTAAGACCACATAAATGAAAAAAAGTCAAATTGGGGAGAAGGGGGAAAACCTCGGTTCACTACATTTCTAACAGTTGATTTAACGTTAACAGTAGAAAACATATACAGGTGGACACTTCTGTCTAAGCAGCTTACTACTTGAGTTTTGCAGGTTAGCAAGTTCATACAGTTTAATGTTATTCTAACTCTGATGCAGGTTGGACTTTCAGTAGCAGAATTTGTGGTGTGTTTCCCCCTTCCACAACATTGACGTCTTTTTACACTTCTCAAAGTGGCTGCTGCTGGCTGAAAAAAACCTTTTAATATCCCTAATATCTCTAATATATAATGCGTGCGTGTGTGTGTTTGGGGGGGTGGGGGGGGGGGCGGGATCATCAGCCAATTAAATGTGCGTTTCGGAGGGGGGGGGGATGGACCGGCACATTCAGCAAGTGATGAGAGGTACATGTAAGTCTGAACATAATGAAAATAATTCACTTAATAATGGTTGTGTCAATTACAATATTTAAAACATGTTGGAAGACAGTGTAAATGACCTACTATATAACTGAAGTCATTATATAACGGAAATAAAATTGCTTAAAAGTTGGTAGGGACAATTTGAGCATCCTGAAAACTTGGTAGTGTTGCAAACCTATGCAAACCTACGCACTTGGTAGAATGGCTACGAGCTCGCCGGTCCTCCTCTGTTCGCGAGTCTTTATAAGTTATGGTGACAATTAATATTACTGTAACATCGCCAAAGAAATCGCCAGCTTCGTCAGGTTTTTAGTCATTTATATCAGAACTTGCCTTAATAACATGCTTACTGTCCCTGCAGTTGACGCCCAACAACAGAACACGGGAAAAAAATGGAAGTAAAAACTAATACATCCTCTCTTACTTTGTCGTCAGTCATGCGGTGCGTTCAGGTACAGAAAAACAACGTCCGCCACATTAGAACCAGATTCGTTACATTATTACTAGGGCTGTCAAACGATTAAAATTTTTAATCGAGTTAATTACTGCTTAAAAATTAATTAATCGTAATTAATCGCAATTAATCGCAATTCAAACCATCTATAAAATATGCCATATTTTTCTGTAAATTATATATATATTCTGTAAAATAAATTGTTGGAATGGAAAGATAAGAGACAAGATGGATATATACATTCAACATACGGTACATAAGGACTGTATTTTTTTTTTTTTTTTTTTATAACAATAAATCAACAAGATGGCATTAACATTATTAACATTCTGTTAAAGCGATCCATGGATAGAAAGACTTGTAGTTCTTAAAAGATAAATATTAGTACAAGTTATAGAAATTTGATATTAAAACCCCTCTTAATGTTTTCGTTTTAATAAAATTTGTAAAATTTTCAATCAAAAAATAAACTAGTAGCCCGCCATTGTTGATTTCAATAATTACTTACACAATGCTCATGGGTGCTGAAGCCTATAAAATCAGTTGCACCTAAGCGCTAGCAGAGGGCGGCAAAACTCCATAAAACACAATCAACAAGTGGGCATTTCACTCTACTGACATTTAAATCTGTCTGAGCGGGACATGTGCGTTAATTGCGTCAAATATTTTAACGTGATTAATTTAAAAAATTACCGCCCGTTAACGCGATAATTTTGACAGCCCTAATTATTACAGGAATCATTATTTTATTATTCCAGTTTTTATTAATAATTTATTTGTTTTGCTATGTGTAATTGCTATTTGTAATAGTACCAGCAGTTTTTATTCAGGATTTAGTGTAGGTTTTTAGGCTGTGGAACGAATGAATGGAATTATAATGCATTTCTATGGGGAAATCCTGCTCGACATATGACCATTTCGACTTACAAACAAGGTCCTAGAACGAATTAAATTCGTATGTAGAGGTGCTACTGCATTTCCATAATTTTCTGTGGGCCAATAAAAACTGGGCAACGGGCCACAGTTGGCCCGCGAGCCTTAATTTGGAGACCAGTCAGAGTTACCCATTTGTACAGTAGATGTAATTTCTTTTGACGTTTTTCCTGCGACGTTTCACATGTGTATTTTTACTTAACTTTTTTTATTTTTTATTTTATTGTATTGATTTGGTTGTGATTGTTTGACTTTTTTTCATCAGTCATCGCGGAAAACGCACCTTGTTCCACGTCACGCGGGAGGAGGAGAAGCCAAGTGGTGGGATAGGAGCAACTAGCCGATAAGCAGCCGTAATTCCCCTCCCGGCCAGCCGGTACCCTTTTGTCCATCTCAGTCCGACGTCCGTGGGAGCTGCTCGAGTGCCAACACCCGGAAAGAAGCTGCCCCAGCCCGCCGTGGAATGAGTTTTATTAAGTGGAGATCGAGCGTGAAGGGAAACGACAGCAACAAGTGAGTCGGGGAGGGAAGGCGCTTGAAGTGAAGTGTCGCCAAAATGACATTTTCAAATGGTGGCCACATACTTCAAACTTGTACGTCATGGAATTAAAAGTATATACGATTTATGTTACGTTAAGTTATGGTCGTGTATTGTCATTGAACTCTTTCCGTGTGTCGTCGGTGTCGACAGCCTGTTGGACGACATTGCGCCGTCTGATGTGGTCAGGCAGGCATTTTTTTAACTACACTCTTATACATTTGACACAACTCATAGATTAATAATAAAGGGGAATGTCTTTTATTTGCTGTATTGTCGGTTTAAAGGAAGAAAAAAAACAAGGGTGATATTTTTTTAATACTGGATTTGTATTTAAGTGTATTCAGGAAGTAAATCTATCAATCGTGAACTCATTAGAATGATACTATTCAGCAGCCAAAACATTAGACATAGCCTTAACCCTTTGTTGGGCAATCACTTTAACTCTTTGGCACCCCATTGACGGCTTTAGACGTCCAATCGAATATGGATTCGACGTTTACCGCCGTCAATGGCACAAAACAAGCTTTAGACTATTATCAGGGGCCATAACAACAGTGTATTTCTGTTTGTATACATTTTAACTGTAACATATAATAAATAAAATAAAGTGATCCCTTGTTTTTCGTGGTTAATGGGGACCACAACCCACCGCGATAAGTAAAAAACCGCAAAGTAGCACCCCGCACAACCCCCCCAAGGAAAAAAAAAAAAGGTGTTCATTTATTTCTTCAGATTTAGCGTTGGAAAGAATATCACTTTTTTCCCAAAGTATAATTTAAAAAAATATATGTATATAGGACTATATGTGGCGGAAAACACTCTGAGACCCCCAGTTTGACCAAATTTCAAAATTGTCTGATATGCATGTGCATCATTAAAAAGCTAAAAAATCTCAATTTTCTGGGTCAAGAAAATTTTTGAATTGGAGGGCGTTTAAAAAAATAAAAGAATTAAACCCCTAAACCCTAACTTGAGGTGAGAGATTGATTAAAGACACCGTGATTTTAACTAGAGGCGTGCAAAATTTCCGATTCTTAGATTATTCGCGATTCGGCCGTGGAAGACTCGAGAACGATTCACAAATATCCAAATTCTGATTATTGAATTATACCAGGTAAAGCAGAAGTAAAACACAGTCAGCGCGGTCTTTGGGACGCAATGAGGAACGGACCGAGAGTAAATATCATGTTCAACTCATGCCGCTAGATAAAAAAACAATCATACCTGACTACGGTCGCAGCCACTACAAACAACGCCCAGTTGCTAGTTGCTGCAAACATACGGCTACAGTAGATATCATATTTATGTAGAACTAGATGCAAAATGACAGATGACGTCAGTGTTAGAACATGTATTATTGAACAGAGATGCGAAATGACAGACCTTCCGGCGTAAGTAAACAGCCGCCATCTTAAAGCAGTAGACCTCTCTAGAAGGCTCTGTTCTAGCGAACCTAATTAACTTTTTATCTAAAATACTCCTAAATCGGCAGAATCTTGTCTTGAATCTATCTTTAAATGATGAAATAGTTTTAAAACTTTGACAAAAGTAGACAGAAGGGAAATTATGGAATAACGGGAGCAATTTTAACAACTGTAACAGTTGATTCACAACATTAAATTAATTGAATTTAGTTTAAAGCTGCTGATACAGAATGGGGACTGGAGTTTTTTATTAACTGTTATTTTTGTATATTTGTTTACTGTTATATGTTAACTTGATACTGAAATAGTAGTTAGGTTTAGCCTGAGAGGATTTTTGAACAATTTTGGAACTAATGTACAAAACATTAAAAAAAAAAAAAAAAAAAAAAAAAAAAAAAAAAGGAGGGGGGTGCATCAATAATCGTTTTATAATCGAATCGGAGCCTCTGAATCGTAATCGTAATCGAATCGTTAGGTGCCCAAAGATTCCCAACTCTTAATTTTAACGAGATATTATCACGTACTTCCCTTGTTTCGATCCAAAAACTCAGTGTAGCTTGTCTCACCGAGTGTCAAGACACAGCTGTGAATGGACTTTTTGGGGATTTTATGGGTGAAACACGGTAATATAACAAGGGTCGCGATGCAGAAATCGCAGACATCAAGGAGTGGTCGTGATTTTCTTTTTCATATATTTACCCTTTTAAATGTTTTTTTTTTCTTCAATTTTTCTTTGTTTGGATGGATTATTCATCATCTAACATATTGGAGAAAATGCGAGAGTAACAAAAAAATTTAAAAAATTAAGTGATAGTTATGAGGTAGATATCCGAGACTTTTTTACAGTCACCATATTTTTCATTGTGACGTAATTTATTTAAAAGTTTTAAATATGCGAGTGAATGATTTTTTAAATTTGTTTTTTTAAAAAAATGAAATATTAGACATCAATTAATGATTCTAAGCTAAAAATTACCGACATTTTGAATAATATAATTAATTACCTTCGTTTTATGGCTGGGTTGAAACAAAAGCGGTTTCGAGACATCTGTAAACGGGGGTCTCCAGGGTAAAACGGACAAATTAAAAATAGTTTGGGGGCTTAATGCGCCATGAATCTGCTATGGCACCATATCGACATCTTGTTCTATCAAACACAACAGTTCTTTTGGCTTATAATACAAGTTTATTTTAAAGAGGGGTGCAAGAGCAGAAACTGCTTTTTCAGCCTTGTCTGTGTTTTCCACCATATATACAGTGCCTTGCAAAAGTATTCGGCCCCCTTGAATCTTGCAACCTTTCGCCACATTTCAGGCTTCAAACATAAAGATATGAAATTTAATTTTTTTGTCAAGAATCAACAACAAGTGGGACACAATCGTGAAGTGGAACAACATTTATTGGGGAATTTAAACTTTTTTAACAAATAAAAAACTGAAAAGTGGGGCGTGCAATATTATTCGGCCCCTTTACTTTCAGTGCAGCAAACTCACTCCAGAAGTTCAGTGAGGATCTCTGAATGATCCAATGTTGTCCTAAATGACCGATGATGATAAATAGAATCCACCTGTGTGTAATCAAGTCAAGTATAAATGCACCTGCTCTGTGATAGTCTCAGGGTTCTGTTTAAAGTGCAGAGAGCATTATGAAAACCAAGGAACACACCAGGCAGGTCCGAGATACTGTTGTGGAGAAGTTTAAAGCCGGATTTGGATACAAAAAGATTTCCCAAGCTTTAAACATCTCAAGGAGCACTGTGCAAGCCATCATATTGAAATGGAAGGAGCATCAGACCACTGCAAATCTACCAAGACCCGGCCACCCTTCCAAACTTTCTTCTCAAACAAGGAGAAAACTGATCAGAGATGCAGCCAAGAGGCCCATGATCACTCTGGATGAACTGCAGAGATCTACAGCTGAGGTGGGAGAGTCTGTCCATAGGACAACAATCAGTCGTACACTGCACAAATCTGGCCTTTAAGGAAGAGTGGCAAGAAGAAAGCCATTTCTCAAAGATATCCATAAAAAGTCTCGTTTAAAGTTTGCCACAAGCCACCTGGGAGACACACCAAACATGTGGAAGAAGGTGCTCTGGTCAGATGAAACCAAAATTGAACTTTTTGGCCACAATGCAAAACAATATGTTTGGCGTAAAAGCAACACAGCTCATCACCCTGAACACACCATCCCCACTGTCAAACATGGTGGTGGCAGCATCATGGTTTGGGCCTGCTTTTCTTCAGCAGGGACAGGGAAGATGGTTAAAATTGACGGGAAGATGGATGTAGCCAAATACAGGAACATTCTGGAAGAAAACCTGTTGGTATCTGCACAAGACCTGAGACTGGGACGGCGATTTATCTTCCAACAGGACAATGATCCAAAACATAAAGCCAAATCTACAATGGAATGGTTAAAAAATAAACTTATCCAGGTGTTAGAATGGCCAGGTCAAAGTTCAGACCTGAATCCAATCGAGAATCTGTGGAAAGAGCTGAAGACTGCTGTTCACAAACACTCTCCATCCAACCTCACTGAGCTCGAGCTGTTTTGCAAGGAAGAATGGGCAAGAATGTCAGTCTCTCGATGTGCAAAACTGATAGAAACATACCCCAAGCGACTTGCAGCTGTAATTGGAGCAAAAGGTGGCGCTACAAAGTATTAACGCAAGGGGGCCGAATAATATTGCACGCCCCACTTTTCAGTTTTTTATTTGTTAAAAAAGTTTAAATTATCCAATAAATTTTGTTTCACTTCACTTCATGTTGTTGATTCTTGACAAAAAATTAAAATTTTATATCTTTATGTTTGAAGCCTGAAATGTGGCGAAAGGTTGCAAGGTTCAAGGGGGCCGAATACTTTTGCAAGGCACTGTACATACTGTATATATATATGTTTTTTGATAAATGTTTTTTAGCACTTCTAATGTAATAATTATAAGTTTTAAACATGTAACTGTGACACCAAATTATTTTTAAACAAGAATAAATGATAAAAATGCTTGTCTTCATTAAATGTTTGATTGAGTGAGTCCACTCAAATCCACTCAAGTTGCTCACTTACACACAATGAGTTGCTGCTTAACAAGTTAAACGATGATTGACACATGCAGCGCTTTGAAGCTTCGGTTTCCAAGTTAAAAAAATTAAACGTCTGTCAATCATCGTTAACTTTAATAAGCAACTCCAGTGCACTGCCTGACCAACAAAGAGCAGAGAGAGAGAGGGAGGGAGAGTGAGACTACGCGATCGGCTTGGAACGGCTCATCTGTATTTAAACATTTTTTTTTAATTAAAAAAAACAGCAATGAACTGAGAGCACGAAGTTTGAAGTGTGAATTAGCGAAGGATCACTTATATTTTTTATTTAAAAATAAAATCGTTATTACTTTTTTTTTTTTTTTTTTTTTACACGACCCCAAACTTTTGAACCGTAGTGTATCATATGGGATTTTTCATTATGTACACTACGGTTCAAAAGCTTGGGGTCGCTTAGACCCCAAAGCTTTGAACGGTAGTGTATAATATAATTATAATTGAGTCCTGGGATCCACATATGTGGACATCACATTTTGGGTCATGTAGGCCAAAATACAAGTAGTCCCTAGGTTATGAACGAGTTCGGTTCCTACGCTGGTGACGTAACCCGAATTTCCACGTAAATCGGAATTAACCCTTTGAGTACCCCAAAATACCTCCTAAATCCCAAAATAACTATCCAAAAACATGTATTATACTTCATATTACTGCCCTCGCCATTATGTTGGAGCTAAGTCTTAGCTAGACAGCAAGCTAAGCACCGAAATGACAATGTCAGATGTCCGTGTGGTTTGCTGACTTTATTCAGCTGCTCATGACATCAACAGTTGCAGAAGAAACTTAAATAAAAATTAAATCAGTTTCATCTTCAATAACAGCAGTTCAAATTTGCATTTATAACTAGCTGTTGATACAGCAATAAGAATCCACATAAAATATTAGCAGGTATCAGTTAGCATCCACCCATCATCAAAAACAATCACATCAACTCGCCCCAAGTATTTGACCACAATTGAAAATGCACAATAAACAGTACAAAAGGTGCTTTACAAGCAACATATGTGCACGTAGGCTTGCAGCTTTTCCCCTACTTCGTGGGAGCAAATGGCTCTTCCTCATGTGTGTGCGTGCGCTCTTCTTCGTGCGTACAGGCGCTCTTCTTCGTGTGTGCAAATACGTTCTTCTTAGTGTGTACATGCACTCTTACTCGCGTGCGGGAGTATTGCCTGCTCTAGGCTTCCTGCGCCAAAATAAAAGCATGCATCACAAAACAAAAGTCAACATTATTAAAAAACAAAAACAAAAAAAACGACTGGAGACTCCGGCATCGTAAAGTCGAAATCATGTAAGTTGGGTACGTCGTAACCCGGGGGCTACCTGTATTTAGAAGGCCACATCAGACGTAAAATTTGACTCGTCATTTGTCTGGACATATGACGACAATCTCGAAATACGACGATGTATGACAGCTTTGCAATTTCATTGTTTTCTCGCAAGAAGGATGACAGATTTTCTTGTGAAAGAAATCAACATGGGTACCAAGAAGGTTAGTGCAGGTAGTGAAAAAAGGAAAAAGGTGAGGCTTACTACTGAAATTAAGATGGAAATGATAGAAAAATACGAGCGTGGTGTGCGTGTCAATGAACTGGCAAGGAAGTCACCAGCTTCGTCAGGGTTTAGTCATTTATATTATAACTTGTACAACACAACACGGCTACTGTCCGCCGTAACTGTTCCGCACCTCCCTCTCTTTGTAGTCAGTCACACGGTGCATTCAGGAACAGCATGCAAAACACAACCGCCACATTAGAACCCAATTCGTTACCTTATCTATATTATTCCGATTTGTATTCATAATATATTTGGTTTTCTATACTAACAAAAATACTGTTTTGCAGTTTTTATTAAGGATTTAAAGCAGGTTTAATGGAATTATAATGTATTCTTATGGGAAAATACCGCTCGACACACGACCATTTCGACTTATAAACCAGGTCCTGGCATGAGTTAAATTTGTATGTAGAGGTACCACTGTATTGTGGCTTATACTGTATGTCCGAAAATGTGATGTCCACGTACAGAGGTTGGACAAAATAATTGAAATACCTAACATTTTGGCATCATAATCATTGAACATAATTGTCAAAGAATGGCATGAGGAACATTCTAATGAAGTTGAGCATCTCGTGTGGCCGGCACAATCCCCAGACCTCAACATTATTGAGCATTTATGGTCAGTTTTAAAGCTTCAATTAAGACATTAATTTCCACTGCCATCGTCTCTAAAAGATTTAGAGGGTATTCTAACTGAACTGAAGTTGTATCAATCAATACCTGGGAAAACTGAAGCTGTAATTGCCGCAAAATGCGGACCTACACCATATTAAATTAGTTTTTGTTGATTTTTAAAGGTGTGTCCATTATTTTGTCCAACCCCTGTATATGGATGCTAGGTCTTTATGAGGTTAGTTGTTTAAAAAATAAAAGTCACTTTGCCTAAGAAGGGTTAGGAAGTGAACATTGGTGTGTATAAAAAATAAATATAAAAGAATGGCAAAAGTACAAGAATGTACTGGCTCTATCACAGTACTTAAGTAAAAGAAGAAAAAAAAGTTTGACTCCTATATGTACTAAAAAGTCAACTAAATTAATTATTAGCTAATTGTAGCAACAATAGTGACATAGCATAATGTTGAGACATGAGGTTTTTTTGGGGGGGGGGGGGGTTGCTAAATATTCAACAAGTCTTAGGCTTAAATTGTTTAATGCCACTTGCAACAACTGCAACTTAGCCTTTTGATCTCTTAGTTTAATGCTAATGCTAATTTCCGTCTTTGTTGAGTTGCTTTAACTCTTTTTGAACAGCGTGAAAACAAATGGTGCCGTAAAATGTGTATACTATTACTGGCGATATAACAATACTTTACTGACATTCACATCCCCTAACCTTTGCATACAATGACTAATATTAGTGCTTTACTGATGCCCAAAGAGAGGAATTTGGGTTTAATCATTTATCCTCATTCATATTGGGAAAAAAAAGTTTTTAAATTGAGTTTTACAAGTTGTAGGTCACAGTAATAATGGGGAGAAGTATATGTTTCTAGTACTTCGTATATGATACAAAAAAACTGGCATCTGAAGATTTGTTTGTTGACTTTTTACAAGTTTTCATAATTTCAAAAACTTCCATATGTCACTTATCACTAGAGGGTCTGAATAGTCTTTAAAAAAATATAACAAGAGTGTCACTTTCTTATTTCTGATCTAACACAAAAATTTTATTTTTATTAATTTTATTTATTTTAAGTTTATTTGGAAAAGAGCTCAATGTGGTTAAAGTTAACATTCTGCCTTAAAATAGTGATCCAGCTGCTTCCTGTTGACTGGTTTTGCCTGAATCTGACAAACACATCGATGTCTTTTTTTTTTTTTTTTTTACCTACCCCTTTCACGTTGCTTTAACCTGTCAGTTTGGCCCATTGTCATGCTTGTTCTGCTGTCGACTTCTTGCCATTTCAAGATCTGTCAGCTCAACATGAACTTTCCCCTCTTCACAGGAATGTCAAGAAGACACAAACTGTCCCTGATGGCCCGGACTCCCCGAGCGGGTACCTCTTATCTGACGCCCCCAGGGGCTGTTGACATTTAGATAGAGAAAAAAAAAACCTGTATACCCGCAATTAACTCATTTGCTGCCATTGAAGGTGACAGACGTCCAAAATTTGAACTGAAAAGGATGGCAGTAAATCATCATTGCCATCAATAGCAGCCAATGAGTCAAAAGCAGCCAATGAGTCAATTGCAGCCAATGAGTTAATAGCAGCCAATGAGTTAAGGATGTTCTCTTTAATGCCGTAGTAATTCTTCTGTTCTGTTTTTTACACCAGGCTATCAGTCATAAATACTCCCGCATTGGATCCTGTCATCAATGACTTCAGGTGAGTGAATTTTTCATGAGAATTCACAATAATCCAATAAGCCATTTTTTGTCACTGACCACATTATATTTCTTTCTAAAGGCGATCATGAGTGCCAATTCTGATAAATGTCTGATCGCCTAATATTTTATGCTGCCTTCATGTGGTGTCGTGATTATGGTAAATACCACTTGTAGAGTCGAAAATTGCACGTGAACGCCCCCTCAAGTCATATTTTCTCCTAGAGAACTGGGATTTTGTTATGATACCAGTTTCTGAGATTTGACGACCTTTTACTTTTCCAAATGGAGTTGTGCGTGTTAAGAAACGATTAAGTTTTTAAAAAAGATTTATCGTCAGTTTGCACGTTTTTTTGACACCAAATATAATATTAGGCCTGCAGCTATCGAATATTTAGTTAATCGAGTATTCTACTGAAAATTCCATCGATTAGTCGAGTCATCGGACAAAACATTTTTTTCAAGGTAAAGAGAAATTATAAAAAGACATGAGAAAACCAGACATTTCACCTAATATTGAACCATTTTTAGGCTATTAATGTCTTCAGTTTAGATGTACATTGTTGAAAACAGCCAACAATTACATCTCAGATGTTACTCGAAAAATAAAACAACAAATTCACTGCTTTCACTCAAAAAACTCAAGATCTTATTAAAGAAAAGTCTTATTTCTTACCTAAAAATGTCATTACGCTTGATAACACACATCACTTAAAAGTTAGGTGTTTTTCCCCTTAGTGTCTCAATTTGTGTCAAGCTATTTTTAAGTTCTAGTTAAGTTTTAAGTTAGTCTAAATTTTAAGTCCCGATAGGATTTTGGGTTTTTGCAGTGTTCAAAATAAATGTATGATACCTGCTATATTGGAACACATTAGGCACTCGTGCTACTTGGTGTTTTATCCATCAATGACGACTGAGCTAAAATTGACAGTTACCTTTATTATGTTTTTATTTTCTTCACTCTCCAGCACTGTGTTTTTACAGATTAAATAAAGCCTGAATGAAAGACACGTTAGCTACGCATCAACGTAATTAAGAGAAACCTAGCCCCCCGCAGGGCTAACGTTACATTAGCAAGGTACAGTAGCGTTAATCTTATTTGTTAGCACTACGTTAACTTAATTTTACCTTGTCCCGAGCATCGCTCCTCCGCTCTTGGAGTAAACGGGGTGCCGTCGGTGGAAATGCAGCATTGAAGACGCGCTGGAGTGTTATGCAAGCACTGTCTTACAGTGAATACATGAAACAGTGTTCGCCTTGGTGTCCAGTAGGGGTGTGACAAGATAACGAAATGGTGATATATCGTGATACATTTTATCCCAAAAGTTTATCGATATGCTCCTGCCAATAATCGAGATATCGTTTTAAAAAGGTGTTAATGTTTAAAAAAAAACAACAACAATAAGTTGCTATCAAAATCTTCCACCATAGTGTCTCAGTTAACGCTAAGGCTGCCATTGACGGTTCTCGACTTCAATCCATTTAGACTGGGGACATTCGTTCATTCTGTCCGATTTTTGGGGCATTTACCGGTCACTTGCTTTTCATTTACAGGTCACTTCCTGTTGAATTTGAGTCACTGCCTATTCATTTAGGTGATTCCCAGATCACTTCCTGTTCTGTAACTCAAAATAAAAAGTAAGTGACCCATAGAATACCCCAAAATTAAAAAGAAGTAACTCAAAATCAACTGGTAAATGACCTCAAATGGCCCAAATTTACCTCATTGCCTGGCATTGGCTGCCACTGAAGGCCATAGCCGTTCAATCCGTTTGAGAGGGATGGCAGCGAATGAACGAATGTTCATTCGCTGCCACCCTCCCAGTTCAAATGGATTGGACGTCTACTAATGATAAACTCATTCCAATTCACAGCAGAAGTTTTTCTGTTTATTAGTTGTTTGTAGAATATCCTAGAATGATTTCCTGACCAATGTATCGATAATCGTTGTATCGCCGTATCGTCGGATCATCGTTATAATGAGCTTTGTATCGCAAATCGTATCGTATCGTGAGGTAACAAGAGGTTCCCACTCCTAGTGTCCAGCTTGAAATGCTCCCACACTTTCGAAATTTTCTGCTTTTTCTTGGTGCCTTTCTCTTCACTTTCGTTGGCTTCTTCGTCATTACCTCTAGATTATGCGTGGTTGAAATCAAATATATCCGCTGCCACTCCCTTCTTTCACTACGCACGTGACGTCAGCGTGTTGTGCCACATTAAAAGTAGTCTGGGCAAAATGTCAAGCTTAGAACTGGTAAAATTAAACGATTCCTCGAGGCGGAGAAAATTCCTCGATCAATTTTTAAGATCAAGTTACTCAAATTTTTCGAGTATTCGTTTTAGCACTGTATAATGTTGTAGTGTAAATATTTATAAAACTTCATTTTTCAACCAAGTGTTTGAAATAGAGCTGCAATGATTAATCGATTTACTCGAGTAATTCGATTAGAAAAAAAGCTTCGAATTAAATTTTGCTGCTTCGAGTATTCGTTTAATTAAAGTGGCATTGTAATTAGGGTTGTTCCGATCATGTTTTTTTGCTCCCGATCCGATCATTTTAGTTTGAGTATCTGCCGATCCCGATAATTCCCGATCCGATTGCTTTTTTTTTTTGCTCCCGATTCAATTCCAATCATTCCCGATAATTTTTCCTGATCATATACATTTTAGCAATGCATTAAGAAAAAAAATGAATAAAACTAGGACGAATATATATACATTCAACATGCAGTACATATGTACTGTATTTGTTTATTATGACAATAAATCCTCAAGATGGCATCTACATTATTAACATTCTTTCTGTGAGAGGGATCCATGGATAGAAAGACTTGTAATTCTTACAGGATAAATGTGACTTTGTATATTGTGACTAAATATTGCCATCTAGTGTATTTGTTCAGCTTTCAGTAAATGATACTGCAGCCATTTAACTTCTGCCCAAATGCATGATGGGAAGTGCAACCATGACTGTGCGTAGGGGAACCAATTGATATATCTTCTCTGCATTGGGAAAGAACATAGGGTGTTAAGAAAATGATCAACTACTACCTTTCTTCCCCACATTGCCTTCCATGTTATTTTTAATTGCTAAGAGAGGTATTGTAAGGCTTAAGCCACATAAAAAATGGCTCCAAAGACTGTCAAAATTCTCTCTACTCATTATACGCTGCCTTTTAGCGCTATCTATAGGTAAAACGCCGTCTTTATAGATTGAACGCGACAATGCGTGAGTGGGTCGTGCAGCACATGAGTTAATTACTTAAAGTGATTAATTAAAAAAAAAAAAATTACAGCCGTTAACGCAATAAATTTGATAGCCCTACTTTAAGCCAAAACTACTCTGGATGAGTGTAAGACATTTTGTCTGTAACGTTAAATACAATTAGAAAACGATTTAAATTAAAAAAAAAAAAAAGGCATGTCCGAAGTTTTTTTGACGATTCCGATACTTTGAAAATGACGTGATTTAATTGTAATGGTTTGTTTTGAAAGTGTTTGCATTTAGTTTTATTGATTTGGGTGGATACACTGCCCTCTAGTGGCAATAGTAAATATGACATAACTCATTTCACATGGCTGAATCCAGTTGCTCCCTGTTAAGACCAACATAAGATACGTTTTTGTTTGAGCTAATGTTTCGTTTTTATGCATTCGTAATTTAGTTTATAGGTGTATTTAGCCGCTTTTTGTGGGAAAATGTGTTTGAACCACTTGTTAATAGCATTGTAAAAAAAAAAGTTTGCATTTTATAGCATTGAAGTAGCGGACTTTTGCTATGTTTGTTAGCCAATTGTTCTTTTGTTGTACTTAGATCCTCATTTTTTTTAATATACTGTTTGTGGCTCAGCTCAGGTATTTTAATTGTTTATATTCCTTATCCGATTACCCAATTATTCGAACTAACTAGTTCATCGATTAATCGACTACTAAAATAATCGATAGCTGCAGCCCGAGTTTGAACCATGTTCAGTTACAAACAAAATGTACTGGTTGCACATTGATGCGTTCCCTTCTTATTGTAGTAGCTGAATAAATACCTCTAAAACCATTTGGCCCACGCAACAAACCAAAATAAAGACCATGTTATCTTTTTTTTTTTTTTTTTGCTACAACAACAGCACATGAACAGGACGTATTTGTAATTAACAATTATTAAGTGGTAAGGATGAACTTTTCCAGAGCATATGAAGGCAGCATTATTTCAAACACACAAAAAAACAGATTGCTACCTGGTTTTGAAATTCGAAGCCTGATAACAAAAAAGCTTTTAATGATTGACAATCTGCAGTTCACTAATGTACTTAAATTGACTAATCTGATAAAGTGACATTGAATTTAAAGTAGTTTAATTGCATAAAATTGTCTGAGAGATTTACTGACATTTTTAGAGTTTAAAAAAAAAAAGTGAGATCCGGAAAATTTCAAAGGATCTTAAGAATGTCTAAAAAATGTCTTAAACATGATGTCGATGCACATAATCTGCTTTCGCGGGCCACGCAAAACAATGTGGTGGGCCGGATATGGCCCTCAGGCCTTAAGTTTGACTCCTGCAGTAAAAAAATCTGTCATTATTCTGTTTTTAGAAATAGAAATAAATCCTAATTTTCCTTAAAGAGGAAATGTTAAACCAGATTTTTCCTTTAGCAACCTAATTGTTCCTTACTGTGATTTGAACAGTAGACATTAACCCCAGCAGTAATGTGGGCGTTCACCTGCTAAACAAGTCCCACAATCGTATCCTATCCCTCGAGCAATTGTTGGTCGCTTGGATGGATTTCATCCCTGGAGATGATTTTCTCCTCTTCTTTTGTTCTTTTAGTTTGGCGTTACACAACAACAACAAAGATGTCCAGGAAGAAGCGAACCCTTCCAACGGGTAAGACCAGACAGTAGACTTCCCTCTGCATCGCCATGGCAATACTTTCATAACAATGTGACTGAATTACAATGGCTTCAATACACTAATGTCAGCAGAAGGTCATCAGCCGGGACGGCCCCGGGTTTTCCCGCGACCCTAATTAGGACGTGCCCTATAATGATTTTTTTAAGAACAGAAAGTTGGGATTTCTAAAGTGTCTATTGTTTAATTTTTGTATAACAAGCGCTAACAAGTCTTACTGTAACTGTAAAAAACTTTGGAAGTTGTTTGAAAAGAACTGATAACTCCACAACCAAATTGTTATGGTTTTGGCCCAGTTGGAAATTTAGCCTCAACCTTTTAGAGCTAACTGAAACGATTTTATAGTTCAGTTAGGACTAGGGCTGCCACAAACGGCTATTATGATAATTGACTGCCAGTTGTTTGTGCGATTGTTTATTTAAGAGATCACTCATTTTGATTAGTTATAATTAGGGTTGTTCCGATCATGTTTTTTTGCTCCTGATCCGATCCCGATCGTTTTAGTTTGAGTATCTGCCAATCCCGATATTTCCCGATCCGATTGCTTTTTTTTGCTCCCGATTCAATTCCAATCATTCCCGATAATTTTTCCCGATCATTTGGCAACGCATTAAGAAAAAAATGAATAAAACTCGGACGAATATATACATTCAACATACAGTACATAAGTACTGTATTTGTTTATTATGACAATAAATCCTCAAGATGGCATTTACATTATTAACGTTCTTTCTGTGAGAGGAATCCACGGATAGAAAGACTTGTGACTTTGTATATTGTGACTAAATATTGCCATCTAGTGTATTTGTTGAGCTTTCGGTAAATGATACTGTAGCCATGCCCAAATGCATGATGGGAAGTGGAACCATGACTGTGCGTAGTGCTACCAATTGATATATCTTCTCTGCGTTGGGAAATAACATAAGGTGTTAAGAAAAAGATCAAATTCTACCTTGCTTCCCCACATTGCTTCCCATGATATTTCTAATCGTAGGGAGAGGGATTGCAAGGCATTAGCCAATCAAAAAAAGGCCCCAAAGGCTGCCAAAATTCACTCTACTCATTTTACGCTGCCTTTTATCTCTCTATATAGGTAAAACGGTGCCATTACAGATTGAGCGCGACAATGCGTGAGTGGGTCGTGCAGCGCATGCATTAATTGCGTTAAATATTTTAATATGATACATTTTTAAAAACATTAATTACCGCCGTTATCGGGATAAATTTGATAACCCTACCTTAAGCCTAAACTAAAGACTCTGGATGAGTGTAACATATTATGTCTGTAACGTTAAATACAATTAGAAAACGATTTAATTAAAAAATATATATATATCTTATAAAAAGGCATGGCCGATATTTTTTCGCCGATTCCGATACTTTGAAAATGACGTGATCGGACCCGATTGATCGGGATTCGATCGGGACATCTCTAGTTATAATAATTATTATGTGCTTTGAGGACTACAGAAATTACTGAATATTTAAACCCCTCTAATTAAAAAAAATCCTGAAAAACAAAGTGTTTTTTACTTTTCCTTTGATGTTTATTATATATGTAATATATACATGTACACAGTATACATTTTTAAATTTAGTTTCCTTTTGTTTTAGTGCATAGCAAATTAAAAAAACAAATAAAAATAATAACAAATTAACAATAATGAAAATCCCCCCAAATATTTTTCTTTCTGTCGTTTTTATGTATATTTTATTTTGAAAATACATTTCAAAATACATTACAAAATACATTAAAATAATTCAAATACATTTTAAAAAGAGATAATGCATTTTCCTTAATGCGTACTCTGAGTTTTTTTTTGTGTGTGTGTGTTAAAAATCTTTTTTAATTTGATAATAAAAAAAGGTGATTTACTGTATTTTTTAAATTTGCCTTTATTTAAATTTAGAAAAGAATACATAATCCCAAAATTAGAAAGTCAGATAATAGAAAACCCAAGTAAATATGAAAAACATGAGTTTTTCTCTCGTTCGCTGCCTGTGATGGTGATAGACGTGCAATCCTTACGGATTGTTCAAATGGATTGGGTGTCTATTGCAATGCTGGACTGTTGCCAGGATTATTCATTCATTCATTTTCCATGCCGCTTATTCCTCACGAGGGTCGCGGAGGTGCTGGAGCCTATCCCAGCTAACTTCGGGCAGTAGGCAGGGGACACCCTGAATTGGTTGCCAGCCAATCGCAGGGCACAAGGAGACACACAACCATTCATGCACACACTCACACCTATGGACAATTTAGAGTGTTCAATCAGCCTACCATGCATGTTTTTGGGATGTGGGAGGAAACCGGAGTTCCCGGAGGAAACCCACGCAGGCACGGGGAGAACATGCAAACTCCACACAGGAAGGCCGAAGCCCGGGATTGAACCCTTGATCTCAGAACTGTGAGGCAGACGTGCTAACCACTCAGCCACCGTGCCGCCTGCCAGGATTATAATGTTGAATAAAAAATTATAAATTAGAATAAAACAGAATATTTAATTTCCTTTTGTTTTTGAATTACGATTTTTTTAGAAGTAAAATTTATAATTTTTTTTAAAAGTAGTTTTCTTTGGTCCATTTTTTTGTTTGTTTCATTAGGAAAATATAAATAGAACATATTTATCTTCTTTTGTTTTTTTTTCGATTAAAAAAAAGAAATACTTTACTATTGACTTTTAGCTGAATGGCTACCATTGATGGTAGGCATTTGCCAGTATGATATTCTGATGGTATAACCTTGAGCCAAAATATCATGGTTTCACGTTATTGCAGTTACAGCTCTAAAATGTGTTACTTTGAGTGTCTGGGTTTAAAAAAAAAAATCAAAAACTTTGTTTCCGTTGAACAGGAGTTTTAATTTTCAAAACATAGTAGCAACTTGGAACATAAGTATAAAATTAAGTTTAAAAAAAAATATATAGCGCAATTTTCGGACTAAAAGCTGCTACTTTTTTACTTCATTTTGAATCCTGCGGTTTATAGTCCAGTGCGGCTTATTTTTTTGATTTTTGTGAGGTGATAAGTAACACTTTATTTGACAGTGGCGTCATAAGACCGTCATAATTATGACATGACACTATTATGGGCATTCCTGAATGCTTATGACAGATGTCATTAAGTGTCATCCAGCAAATTATGTCACTAACTCCATTTATGTCCAGCTCGGATATTTTACATCCTTTCAAAAATTAGATAATTTGCCAGATAACCCAAAATGACATCTGTTATTAGCATTTGTCAATGCTTATGACAGTGTCATTACTGTCATGTCATAATTATAATGGTCTAATGACAGTCTTATGGCCCTACTGTTAAATAAAGTGTTTACCAAATACCTTAACTAGAAATTAATGAAACAACTGGGACAGTAACTGAAGAAAGAATTACCGCAGAACATGAATTTTGATTGTTAGTTACATCTGTAGCGCTGCAATGCATACAAGGAGGCATGTTGGACAATAACAGTGTTGACAGCAGGCGGCAGCAGAGGTTGACTGTCTACCCCAAGGGAGCTTCTTGAAGCAATGAAGCTTTGCAGCCATTGGTTCAGAGCTTCACGGTAGTTAATTTGGTCTTATGACAGTTGTGTGATGCCGCTGTCAAATAAAGTGTTAGGGGTTAATATCTTTCGATGTAAATATCCCATAATACAGTGAGGACAGCTGCGGCTTTTAGTCCAGTGCGGCTTATCTATGAAAAAATGTCGTTTTCGTGTCAATTTGGTGGGTGGCGGCTTATAGTCGGCTGCGCCTTATAGTGCAAAAATTACAGTATATTCTAAATAAAATTAAAATAAAACAGTCCTTTCAGTGAGCCTAAACCCACAGCCACACCTCAACATTATTACCATCAGAACAAAAATGATTGTAAAAATGATTGACTTGTATCATGTTTACATTATACACACACTCTCTTTCTCAACACAGACAGTTGCCAGAGAGAAACAAATACCACTTTTTGCCACCGCTAGACACACTGAACATGCTGGGGTTAACTGGTGGGAAACATTCAGTGTTTCCTAACCTTTAATTTTGTATGAATGCGAAATCATATTGGAGGTATTGCCTCCCTGGCAGCCACCCTCCGCAATCATGTTTTACATGTCGGTTGGCCCTCCTCTTTTCAGCTGCGGCAGTGTATAACTTTTTTTCCTCTAGCCGAAGTATTCCCATACCAGCGATTTCGTTTTCTTTGATGGGGGGGGAAAAAAAGTTCAGGAGTTTCACCTCCTCCAGCCCAATTGTAGCTGACTCACTGACACTGAGCAACAACCGGTGGGGGAGGGTTGAGCCTTGCACCTGCAAGCGAGGGATTTCCCCATGCATTTTTGGGACATAAAAATAGCTAAAATGACGGAAAATTTTTGTGGTTTTGAAACCTTGACGTTTTCATACCACGGTATACCTTGAAACTAGTAATCGGCAGATGTCTAGATGTTACACAGTTCAAATGGATTGGACGTCTATCAGCGTCACTGGCAACCAAAGAGTTTTTGGACAATTTTTCAGCCAACATTATTTCTAAATGATTAATCGACTATCAAAATATTCGTCGATTAGTCATTAGTCAATTATTCCCGGCTGCTCTGGTCAGGATCCTTATGTTAGTGCGTTTATTATTTCACGAGTGTTCCCTCAAATTGAGTTGCGTGCGTACGTTGTGTTCGACAGAAGACATCACAAATAACATGTTCCACTGTTTGATGTGTGATAGTCATCCCAATCTTATTATAGGCTTGCTGGAGCTACTGAGTGCTTCCTCCTCCTCCCATCTCTCATTCCCCTCCTCCTCCTTCCTCCTCTTCTCGCTCCCTCTCTCGCCAGCTGCCCAGCTGCTGCTTCTCTTGGGGAAAGACCCACCGTCTTGTTTAATCATCGTTTTCTCACACATATGAAAATGTCAGGAGAACAGCCACTGTCGAACGGGTAAGAGATGTCGATTTGGCGGCGTGGCGGGATGGCCTGTCTTCCTAATGCGTGTGACGGAGCTCAGGCATGTGGACAAACTTGCTGGGATTGTTTTACGAAGCTGCCTTGTGTCGCAGCACGGAACACCTAAGAGAGTAGTAGCGACGGCAGTGAGGCATGGTCGATAACGGGACGCTATCAACTGGTTGAGTGTGAGGATGTTGCGCAGAGGTGTGAATGAGAATCGTCTGGGTTCATTGATCATCTGGAAATGAAGACAAAATATCCAGCACAAGAGCTGTAAATGACAATGGATTAGCCTTAAGTCTGCTCTGTGCATTGTCTTTGTTGTACTTTTCTGACAATGCAGTAAAAGGAGTTCGGCTTCTTCTGGATGTTGAGGTTTTCTCGCTCAATTCTTTACTAGTCTTCCCGTTAGTACCAGTTGAGTTGGTTTTCGTGCTTCAAAGAAATGACTTGTTGTGCTTAAAAGAAATGACTTGACCTTTATGTGTATTATCCTCTTAATGATAGGTTGTTAGATACATCTGTCCTCAATTTTAGGATTCAGGTTTGTAATACAATAACAGTAGTGCTGGGCGATATGATGTATCATCATTAGGGGTGTAACGGTACACAAAAATCTCGGTTCGGTACGTACCTCGGTTTTGAGGTCACGGTTCGGTTCATTTTCGGTACAGTAAGAAAAGAAAATGCAAAATATAAATGTGCTAGTTGTTTATTACACACTTTTGTGCTTTCAACAGTAGGAACATTAGCCTATACAAAGCTAGAATTCTGCTCAAAAAGTAGCGGGTATTTAAAAATAATCCAACAACAATTCGCCTTTCAGACCCCGCGTTTTGGTCAGCTTTCTTTCTGAAAGAAAGAAGAAAAAAGAAGTTCTGTGCTAAAGAGAAAAGCAATCCAAATGACAAAGATTTTAACATGTATTTTACAAATGAAATGCCTTAATGAATCTTTTTTTTTTTTACTTATGAACGGTCGTTCAAAAGCTTTATTGGTGGATTTTTTCAAGTTAAAGCGCCACACAGAAATTAATGAATTTAATTGTGTAAGCAGGATGTGTGTATTATTCTTATTATTTAATTACAGGTGTTTTAGCTCATATCAATTTATTTTATTTAAATGGGCTATTATTTATTCTATTATGTGTTTGTATTTTACAAATGTGATGTAGTATTCATTTATATTGTATATAGGGCTGCAACTATCGGATATTTTTGTAATCGAGTAATCGACTGAAAATTCTATCGATTAATCGAGTAATCGGATAAAACAAATAAATTTTTAGGTGAAGAGCAATTATAAATATACATGAGAAAACAAGACACTTCATCTAATCTTGAACCATTTTCAGTCAATCAATGTCTTTATTTTCATTGTATATTGTTGAAAACAGCCAACAATTGCATCTCAGATGTAACTAGAATAAAAAAAAAGACTAATTCACTGCTTTCACTCAAAAAACCTTTAGATCTTATTAAAAAAAAATATATATATATATATACAGTGCTGCTCGAAAGTTTGTGAACCCTACAGCGATGGTCAGATTTTTTGTAAAAAAAACTAAAATAACCTTATTAAATGTTAAGTTATACCCAAATCCACAATACTGACATTCCAAATAATGGACTGAAACAAAAGGAATAGTTATATTGTCATTCTTTATTTAACAAAAGTGGTTGATTTAAGAAAAACTCAGATATCATGTGTGCAAAAGTATGTGAACCCCTTCAGCTAATAGGATATTGCGCCTCCTTTTGCAGAGATTACCTCAACCAAACGGTTTCTGTAGTGACTAATCAGCCTCTCACATCTACTTTGGGGGATTTTTGCCCATTCTTCCTTGCAGAACGCAGTCAGTTGAGAGAGGTTTGATGGGCGTCTGGCATGAACTGCTCGCTTCAGGTCCCGCCACAGCATTTCAATGGGATTTAGGTCAGGACTTTGACTGGGCCAGTCCAGAACACGAATCTTCTTCTTTTTCAGCCATTCCTTGGTTGTATTGCTGGAATGCTTTGGATCATTATCATGTTGCATGATCCACCTTCTGCCAAGCTTTAACTTCAAAACAGATGGCGTCAGGTTATGTTCTAGGATTTGACAATATTCCTCAGAATTCATGATTCCCTGGACTATGTGGAGTTGTCCAGGTCCTGAGGATGAAAAGCAAGCCCAGATCTTGACATTCCCACCTCCATGCTTCACTGTTGGGAGAAGGTTCTTTTGGTGGTATGCAGTGTTGACTTTTCGCCAGACATGGCGGTTTTGGTTGTGACCAAACAGTTCAATTTTGCACCTACATCAGTTGATGAAAACTCTTTTTAATTTAGTCTCGACAACACAACTGTTAAAAAAACAAAAAAAAAACTACTGAATTGATTGATTAGGAAATCAGGTTGAAATAATAGAAAATTCCAAAATGTTGAGGGGGTTCACAAACTTTTGAGCAGCACTGTATATATATATATATATATATATAATATATGCCTTTACGCTTGATAACACACATCACCTAAAAGTTAGGATTTTTTCCCACGTGTTTCAATTGAATTTCTATTTGTGTCAAGCCATTTTTAAGTTTTAGTTAAGTTTTAAGTTAGTCTAAACTGTAAGTCCCGATAGGATTTTGAGTTTTTGCAGTGTTCAAAATAAATGTATGATACAGGCTGTATTGGAGCACATTAGGGACTAGTGCTACTTGGTGTTTTATCCAGCAATGACTACTGAGCTAAAATTGATAGTTAGCGTTATTGAGTTTTTATTTTACACCCTCATCACTCCACAACACTATGTTATGTTAAAGCCTGTATGTAAGACACGTTAGCCACGCATCGAAAGTGGTCATAATTAATAGAAACCTAGCCCTCCGCAGGGCTAACGTTACGTGAGCTAGTGACAGTAACGTTAATCTTATTTATTAGCGTTTAGCGCTCTTTATTAGCGCTTAGCGCTCTACTGCTTTAAGATGGCGGCTGTTTCCTAACGCTGCCCAGACACGGCCGAGTCTGTCATTTCGCATCTAGTTCAACATACATGTGATCTCTATGAGACTCATCAGATGCTACCTGCTACCAACGTAGCATCGTGCAGGCTAGTATTTAGCAACGTCGGCGTCGTTTGTGGCGGCTGTCGGCTGCAGTAAGTTTTTTTTTTTCCCTTCCTCCTCTCCGCACGTGACAGTGCGTTGTCCCGCATTAAAAGTAGTCCGAGCAAAACGTGATGCTTAGAGCTGTCAAAATAAACGATTACTCGAGGTGAATAAAATTAACTCGAGGTGAATAAAATTACTTGGATCAGTTTTTAAACTCGAGTTACTCAAGTTGCTCGAGTACTCGTTTCAGCTCTAATTGTATATTTTATGTTGTATTACTTTAGTTCCTATGTGAATATTAGTTCCTACTTGTTTTGTTGTGGTGGGAGGGTTTTGTATTGAACACTGGGCCGTGTTGGTTATTATTGTAGCAGAGAAGATAGCAGTAAATCAACAGACAAGTCAACCGTGCCCCGATCTACCACTCAAGAGATCTGATGCACTCAAAAAGTGGGTTACGATTGCATATTAGTTTGAAAATCGACCGGATCCACCGTATTTTTACACGAGTGACTTCCGGTCTGCCCGATCCTAGCTACCGGTAGTAGTATTGACGCAGGAGGGTCGCGTGTTGCGTCAAATAATAAACTCTGCCGTTCTTTTTGCGTGTGTTGTGTTGAGCCGCTTCTGGGACGCGTCTAACAGGCCGCCGCACTGCAACTGGTGTGCATTGGCTGATTGACTTTAACGCCTGCGTTCTCGCGGCGGCTACGTTGTCGCACCGTTGAGGTTTTTGGGTTATACTGTCCTACCATGTTGGTCCTCATTATAGCAGAGAAGACGGAGTAAATATAATCTACACAAGGAAACCCGATCGACTCACAGCCTCGTAAAGTAAGGGTTACATTACGTGAGAAACTCGTTCGGTACGCCTCCGTTCCGAACCGAGCACCACGTACTGAAACGGTTCAATACAAATACATGTACCGTTACACCCTTAATCATCATAAATTCCTAGTATGGTCAGTTTTAATAATACATTAAGAAATACACTATACTCAATACTGCAGTTCTGATCATTCTTAAATCGTTTTTTGCGGAACGACGGCTTGAAGTACTTATACAGCAAACCAGTGGTGTGATAAATCACAATGCAAGCATATGGTGTAAAAAATAAAAAACATATCATTGGCTGCTATTGATGGTGATGGATGTCCAAAACATTTGGACTAGGAGAGTTTGGATGGGTGGGCTGCCATCCCAGAACCCAACCAGTTTAAATAGATTAGACCTTTTTTTCATCAAACAATTAAAAATACAGTGGTACCTCGACATACAATCGCTTCGACACCTGACGGAAAATTTGACTCGCCTTTTGTGTCTATATCCGACGACATGCTCGAAATACTACGATTTATGACATCGCCGGAATTTCTTTGTTTTCCCGCAAGACGGACGCACGGCGGATTTTCTTGTGAGAGAAATCAACATGGGTTCCAAGAATGTTAATGCAGGTGGTGCAAAAGGGAAACTATTGAAATGAAGATGCAAATGATAAAAAAATTCAAAAGTCCGTGAACTGGCCCGACAATACTGCCGTAAAATGTCTACAATTTCGACGGTCCTCCTCCGACCTCCGTTCGCCAGTCTTTATAGTTAAGGTGACAATTATTATTATTGTAACATCGCCAAAAAATCGCCAGCTTCGTCAGGTTTTTAATCATTTATTTCAAAATTTGTGCAGCACAACATGCCTACTGTCCGCCGCAGCCAAACATGAAAAGTGAAAGTAAAAGGTCTTCTCACACTCTGGTACGTCAGCCACGCGTTGCGTTCAGGTACACCACACAAAACACATCAGCCACATTAGAACCCGATTCGTTACATTATTATTATTCATATTGCTATTATTATGTTATTATTCTGATTTTTACTCATTATTTACTTGTTTTTCTCTGTGTAATTGCTATTTGCAATAGTACCAGCAGTAATGTTTTGGGCTGTGGAACAAATTAATGGAATTATAATATATTCTTATGGGAAAATCCTGCTCGACATACAACCATTTCGATTTCCAAACAAGGTCCTGGAACGAATTAACTTCGTATGTAGAGGTACCACTGTATACTAATTGGTATCATATTGTTAACTTACCCATATCGTAATAAAATATTTTTTTCTAAATTGCCCAGAATTATTTTTAATGATAGCACATATTTTAGGAACTCTGCATGCACCTAAAATTAACTGTTATTTGTTCTTGGGGGAAAAAATTTGTTTCTGATTTGACATCAGCAGTGAGGGCACCTTTGGCAGTTTCATTATTGTAACAAAAGTAAAGCTGTGCAGTTCCTAAAATGCCCTGCACCGCACAATACAATGTTTATTCTTATGGATCATGTTTGTCGTCTTTACCTGTGCTACATTATGTGTCAAAGGTGAATGTTGGTGACTTAAGCCCCTTTCAGAGTTACAGTGCCTTGCAAAAGTATTCGGCCCCCTTGAATCTTGCAACCTTTCGCGACATTTCAGGCTTCAAACATAAAGATATGAAATTAAATTTTTTTGTCAAGAATCAACAACAAGTGGGACACAATCGTGAAGTGGAACAACATTTATTGGATAATTTAAACTTTTTTAACAAATAAAAAACTGAAAAGTGGGGCGTGCAATATTATTCGGCCCCTTTACTTTCAGTGCAGCAAACTCACTCCAGAAGTTCAGTGAGGATCTCTGAATGATCCAATGTTGTCCTAAATGACCGATGATGATAAATAGAATCCAAATGTGTGTAATCAAGTCTCCGTATAAATGCACCTGCTCTGTGATAGTCTCAGGGTTCTGTTTAAAGTGCAGAGAGCATTATGAAAACCAAGGAACACACCAGGCAGGTCCGAGATACTGTTGTGGAGAAGTTTAAAGCCGGATTTGGATACAAAAAGATTTCCCAAGCTTTAAACATCTCAAGGAGCACTGTGCAAGCCATCATATTGAAATGGAAGGAGCATCAGACCACTGCAAATCTACCAAGACCTGGCCGTCCTTCCAAACTTTCTTCTCAAACAAGGAGAAAACTGATCAGAGATGCAGCCAAGAGGCCCATGATTACTCTGGATGAACTGCAGAGATCTACAGCTGAGCTGGGAGAGTCTGTCC
This sequence comes from Corythoichthys intestinalis, assembly GCF_030265065.1. Lineage (NCBI taxonomy): Eukaryota > Metazoa > Chordata > Actinopteri > Syngnathiformes > Syngnathidae > Corythoichthys > Corythoichthys intestinalis. The sequence continues at coordinate 37,053,599 of NC_080401.1, forward strand.
ATAGGACAACAATCAGTCGTACACTGCACAAATCTGGCCTTTATGGAAGAGTGGCAAGAAGAAAGCCATTTCTCAAAGATATCCATAAAAAGTCTCGTTTAAAGTTTGCCACAAGCCACCTGGGAGACACACCAAACATGTGGAAGAAGGTGCTCTGGTCAGATGAAACCAAAATTGAACTTTTTGGCCACAATGCAAAACGATATGTTTGGCGTAAAAGCAACACAGCTCATCACCCTGAACACACCATCCCCACTGTCAAACATGGTGGTGGCAGCATCATGGTTTGGGCCTGCTTTTCTTCAGCATGGACAGGGAAGATGGTTAAAATTGATGGGAAGATGGATGCAGCCAAATACGGGAACATTCTGGAAGAAAACCTGTTGGTATCTGCACAAGGCCTGAAACTGGGACGGAGATTTATCTTCCAACAAGACAATGATCCAAAACATAAAGCCAAATCTACAATGGAATGGTTCAAAAATAAATGTATCCAGGTGTTAGAACGGCCAAGTCAAAGTCCAGACCCGAATCCAATCGAGAATCTGTGAAAAGAGCTGAAGACTGCTGTTCACAAACACTCTCCATCCAACCTCACTGAGCTCGAGCTGTTTTGCAAGGAAGAATGGGCAAGAATGTCAGTCTCTCGGTGTGCAAAACTGATAGAAACATACCCCAAGCGACTTGCAGCTGTAATTGGAGCAAAAGGTGGCGCTACAAAGTATTAACGCAAGGGGGCCGAATAATATTGCACGCCCCACTTTTCAGTTTTTTATTTGTTAAAAAAGTTTAAATTATCCAATAAATTTTGTTCCACTTCACGATTGTGTCCCACTTGTTGTTGATTCTTGACAAAAAAATTAAAATTTTATATCTTTATGTTTGAAGCCTGAAATGTGGCGAAAGGTTGCAAGGTTCAAGGGGGCCGAATACTTTTGCAAGGCACTGTATATCCCCGGTAAATTCCCGTGTAAGGTAACGTGGGATTTAATCGTGTCATAGCTTTCAGACATGGGGAGATACCCCGGGAATAATGCGGGTTGGACATTTTCACAGATTTGTCCCGTGTTGCCGACTTGGCGCTCTCTTTGCGGGTAGGGCGGCTGGCGTGATTTATAACCCGGACATTACGTCATTTTTGGTCGGCATCAGCAACAAAATAAACCACACATTTCCAAGGATGGATGATGGACTTTCTTCCTCGGCTTTACGATCCAGTAGCAATTTAAATTCGTTATGTTTTCAGTTTAATTTAGCCAGTTTGCCATGCTGATAATTGCGATGTTTGTTTACCGCTTTTCGTCTTACTGCGAAGAAAGAAGAAAAGAGGAAATGACGATCGGCCCGCCATGCTGCAATCCGGGAATTTAACGCCTGCTTTCATACATACCACTTCCCAAGAAAATTCCGAATATTATACTAAGACGCAACTCGGTAAATGTTCATCTCCGTGTCTTTTGACCCGGGAAATTGCTTTCACACATAAGGGCTACCCGTTTTAAATTCTGGGATTTTAACGTTCAGGTGTGTGTGAAAGGGGCTCTAGGTTGAAATAGTTAACAGCAGATAGGAACGCCAAGCTAATGAGTCTTGCTTTTACATTGGAAAAACACATGCTCTGTTTTCACAATCGCCGCAAATCTGCATGGTTAAGATCGAGTTTGAATAGTGAAATTTTTTTTAGATCGATCTTTGTGATCACCCATGTCATATTTAATCGACATGATTCATATACCAAATTGTGAACAACCCCCCAAAAAGAGTCCAATGTTGACGGTTTTCAAGCGGTTTATTGCGCCCCAGGTTAAATAAACGATTAAACTAAACACACATAACAAAGAAAATTACATTTTTTGCACTAAAATACAATATATCTTTTTTTCAAGCGCCTGCTAGCTTAATGCTAATACCGTATTGGCCCGAATATAAGACGGTGTTTTTTGCATTAAAATAAGACTGAAAAAGAGGGTGTCGTCTTATATTTGCGGTCTAGACATTATACCCATTCGCGACGCTAGGTGGCGCCTGATATCATTGAAGCGATGTTCTGTCATGACAGATCTCAGCTACTCTCCCCATTCACGACGCTAGATGGCGTCAGATATCATTGAAGCGGTGTTCTGTCATGATAGATCTCTCTTGTTAGTTTAACCAGTTTGCATTATTTTATTGCAATGTTTTTCCTTATTCAGATTTGTTTCAAGACTAAGTTACAGTAAGACTTCACTTTGATGGTTGATACAGTTATCGCAATTTTGTTGTTTTATCACAATAGATTGGTTTATTTACATTTCAAAAACCAGAAGCCATTCATTTACGGATGATTTCACTTTAGTTTAAATATTTAAATGTTCAGATATTAAGATTTGAATGAGGTAAAATAACATGCTTTTTCTCTCAAATATATTGTTATAATCATTTGTTTCGGATGTACTGTAATTATTTTTTGTATTAAATTAATTTGGTGTTTAAAAAGTCTTTTTTCCAAACTTGAGTCTTTAAAAAGAGGAGGTCGTCTTATAATCAGGGCCGTCTTATATTCGGACCAGTGCGGTACATAATTTTTTTGATGCCACTGTATGAAATCAACCCATTAAAAAGCCTTTTTTTAAGTAGTAAAAGAATTGAGATAATTGTGATCCATTTTTGGCAAAATCTCCCATCACTAGTGAAAAACAAAGGTTTGCGAGCGCCATACATCACCAATCAAAGCGGCTCCTCTCATTCCCTTTCAATGTATTGCGCTCACATTTTGCATGGTGAAGTCCTTGAGTTAAAACGTACACAGCAATCTGTGAAGGGTTAATAATGTGTTCACTGATTTTATTCGCTGCCATTGACGGTAATAGATGTCCAATCGATTTGAATTGGGAGGGTGATAATAATCATTGCCATTCTTCCCTGACATCTATCTCTGTCAGTGGCAATGAATTAGTTAAGTGGGTTTGATGCACGTCATTGTCATATTCATGAATTAAATGGATCTTCTCAAATTCAGCTTAATTCCGTTAAATTGCTTTTTACAGTTCTGTACGATAAGATAATTGTATAATTTTCCCAAAGGTTAGATGTGATACTGGCTGACGCAACATATAACTTAGTTACAGAAAGTAAATTGTAGATTTTTGTGTTATTACCGTATTTTTCGGATTATAAATCACAGTTTTTTTTCATCGTTTGGCTTGGGGTGCGATTTATACTCTGGAGCGACTTATGTGTGAAATTATTAACACATTATTATATTATTTCACATGTTATTTTGGTGTTTTGGAGTGACACTGATGGTTTGGTAAACTTGTTAGCATGTTCGTTATGCTATAGTACAGGGGTACCCAAACTACGGCCCGCGGGTCGGATACGGCCTGCCTCCACATTTGGTCCGGCCCCCTGAACAATACCAGAGACCATTTTGATTTTTTTTTTTTTTTTCAATAGTGTTATTTATTTCCTGGCTTTTTTCTGTGAAAAACCCAGAGAGGGTTATTTGGTTATTAATTATTTTTAATTAATAGTGTTATATTATATTATATTATATTATTATTATTTTTATTTTTGTTTTATTTACTTTTGTTCCGTGAAGAATCCAGAAAGGGTTATTTGATTGTGGTTTTCTGAAAAACAATAAATTTTTACATTTAGGAATAGGCACTCCTGCAATCGTCACACCTTTTCTGTTACAAACTGACCCCGGCCCCTCATCAGAGAAGGGAAAAGTTTGGGGACCCCTGGACCCCTGGATACTAGGTATGTTACGTTAACATACCGGCCACGTTCGTATTTCGTTGTTTATGCATCATGTAACATTATCATACTGTACACTTATTCAGCATGTTGTTCTCTGTTGTATTTTTATTTTAAATTGCCTTTCAAGATGACATATCTGTTCTGTGTGTTGGATTTTATCAAGTAAATTTCCCCCCAAAATGCGACTTATACTCCGGTGCGACTTATATATGTTTTTTCTTCTTCGTTGGGCATTTTTCGGCCTGTGCGACTTATACTCAGGTGCGACTTATAGTCCCGAAAAATACGGTGACATGCGAAAGGCTATATAATTAAACTTGAATGGTTACAGTCCAAATAAAACAGAATATAGGATTTAAATGAAAATAAGGTTAATGGTTGATTTGAAACTGAACTAGTCTGTGGTTAAGTCCTCTACGCAGCTTTTCAATTGCTCATACTGTGCTATAATGCATTTTTTAGTCTAAGAGTATACTCGTGTTTGGGAGATGAGCGGAATTATTTCTTTTTGAGTAATGAATCAAATCTGTGATTATCCTGTGCATCCGTTTTAGCAGGACATATAAAAACCCTTTGTTTGAACAGCTTAATTGAGAGTTTGCCTCCTTGCCTCAAAACAAATATGTATTGTGAATGATTTGATGGCATCTGGTGTGGCGAATTCGCTCGGAAATAAATATTTTATTGGAATTGTGTTAGTTCTACTTCTTGAAAAATAACAAAATGTTCCTAGTTACATTGTGATTTTAGATTAATTTAAATAGATTAGATTGAATTTCAGATTAGTGTTTTGTCAACAGGGATTGTCCAACATTTTTGTCAAAAATTTGTCAAGGCGAGCACATGACAGCTGTATTGTCAAACTATTACGAGACCCTGTGGATGAGAACATTGTCATACAGTATGTGGAAAAGACCCCTCATTTATTGCATTTATTCTTGTTTTAATTTGGTCGGTTCAACCAGCTGCTGGTCATATGGTGAGCACAGCAGTCACCCGCATGTCATTAGCCAGTGCTGCGCTAGTGTACACTCTCCTGGGTGTGTGTTTGTGTGTGTCCTTGTGTCTGTTAATTGGCAGGAATGTATAGTTAAATTAGTCATTGCTGTTGCACAGCTTAGCGCTTTTAGCTGACTGAGCTTTTCTATTCTTCTCCAGTGGTCTGATATGTCTTGAATGAAGTCTTACCTAGACTGATTGTTTTCTATTGTTCTTAACTTCAGGACTATTTTCCAAGATCATGTGGTCAGTACCAACAACGCTGTGGTTTGTAGTGTCTAAGCACAACATTATTAATTACAAGCAGGCCTTGAAACGCTTGCACTGTAAAAACATCAACAAAAAATTTTGTCATTTACAGTAAAGTGCCAGTAGGCTGTGGTTGGCAGAATATTACTGTTGAACCAACAGGAAAACCATAAAATTCACGTAAAAAAGATAAAGCGCTTACATAACTAATAATTTTACTAAATTCAATTTTGAAATTATTTTATTCTGTGATCCAAATTCAAGCAGTTTTGTGTTGACGTCACTAAATTCATTTTCTCGTTCTTCCCGTTTACAACTGGGATTTGAACTCAGGTCGTCATTTTGGCAGTCGAGCGTGCCAACAACGTTTTTTTCAAGGCATAGACTTCACCATCAGTTGACAAGACAGCTCACACAAACGTCGCGCCACGCCTTCTCGTTGGGGGCCGACCTAGGCAGAGCGTTTGACTTTCACTGTGATAAACCCTAAACCAGGGGTGTCTAAACTTTTGCAAAGGGGGCCAGATTTGATGCGGTAAAAATGTGGGGGGCCGACCTTGGCTGACGTCCATTACGTAGAACAATATATTTCAGCAAATTTTAGCAACCCATTCTATGTGTCACATTTGCTTTGTTTTTTTAAAAAAAATTTTTAATTCATAATTCCAACAATCTCGCAACTAACCTTTGTGGGGTTCTCTTTCGACTCTCGGGCTCCTGCAAAATACTGCTGCAGTGAAATTGAACTAGCTTCAAGTTGCTTCAATTTCTCCCTGCGTATCTTCCCTGTAATCTGGTCGTACATGTCAGCGTGTCTCGTTTGGTAATATCGCCTCACATTTTGAACTCTTTAAAAACAGCGACTGTCTCTTTGCAAATGAGGCAGACACATTTGTTGTGTATTTTAGTGAAGAAATAGTCCAATTTCCACCTATCCTTGAAGCGTCGGCCGTCGCAGTCAACTTTTTTTGTTGATTGTCGCTATTTTAAAAAATTGGAGGCAAAGGATCACACGGGGTAATGTTGCTTAGAGTGCTGCTGCCTTTTAATGGGTCAATGAGGAGCAGCATTTAGTGTGTAAGCTACTTCATATGCTGCTAGCTGTACTGCTGACCAATTTATTAAGTGTGTGCGGGCCAGACGTTATTGATTTTATAACAGAGGCTGGGGGCCAGATGAAATTTGACCAAGGGCCGCATTTGGCCCCCGGGCCAGACTTTGGACATGCCTGCTCTAAACACATGATGCATTCAAACCCCTATTTAGGTGGAAAAAGGACGAAAGTTTTACTGCATATAAGCAGGCAGGAGTGTCTCAATAGTGATTTCGTCAAGGATTCAAGGAAATTATTATATAAAATAGCCCCATGCATGCACCTTGAAACGTTATGAAAAAAATGGATGGAAAAATTTGTGTAATTTTAGCTCGAAATAATTACAGAAAACGAATGATAACTGCCTATTTTTTTGCTTTTAACCAAGAGTCTAGACTGTTCTATGTTCATATCTGTAGAAATTCAGGGATCTACGCCTTTATTTACAAGAATTTTCAACTTCAAAAGCTCTTTGTTTTGTGATGGCCGCCATGTTGTATCCATTCACAGTGGCGTAAGTTTACATTCAAATGATCTGGTGATTTTCGGCCAACTGCCAATTTTTTGGCAAAAAAATTAGTAATTTAGACATTTCTGCGTCCATACAAAAAAAAAAAAAAAATCGCCTTTGACGTGTTTTATTCAATGTATTTCAATCTAAAAACGACCAGGGCCAGATAGCCGGCAAGACGTGCCTCCATGCTGAGGCAATAGTAACATCGGAATTAAACCTAAATAAGTTGTGATTGTATGTAGAAAAATGTAAATTTTGCCTTTCTTTAGTAAAATTAAGATGATTCTGCATGCTTTACTCAAGTATTAAGTTTCTGATGTGAAAATTGAGTGATTAACTAGTTGTTAAAAACTTGCACTAAATTAAAAAAAATTAAGTTGCCATTTGGGCAAAAACGTATATGTTAAATATTGCTATTGATCCGGAAAATATAGGTGATTCTTGCTGCATTTGGTGATTTTTGTGCATCTAGCGTAAAATTTGAAAATGTTATAGCCATTTTGTTTTGTAATACTTGTATAAAAAATAATGAATCGGGATTTTATTAGTAAACAACTTTGAATTTTTTGATGTCGCTGCTGATGGAGACTCATATATGCCTAAGGGAGGTGCTTGTTTTGGTTTTAGGTCGCTAGCGGTTTTGGTTTTGAACATATTTAAATTTTAAGGTTTTGAAAATAGGCCCCCTACGGATCGTCCCCGTGTCCCGTCAACTGATAGCAAAGTCTATGTATAATGTTAGGAAAATCTGTCTCTCCAGCAACTTAAGACAGGTTACCGATAGCTGAAGTGAGACCCAGATGTTGGCTCAGTAGTTAGCATGCTCATCACACTTATCAGCCCCCTCACATGGTGTGCACAGGTAAACATAATTAACATTAGTACCACTACGTTCTAAGTGAGCATAAGCGTGTTTCTTGTTGTTGTTTATTCTCCTCTTCTGCCTGCTTCTTTCCTTTCTGTCCCGCCATAACCCCTTCCTGTTCGCTGCTTTCTCCTAATAAATAAAACATAATGAACAACCACAATGGGAGTATATCAAACTCACATGCGATACATGAAAACTGTTGGGACAATAAGGACACTCAGATTCCTATTTTCTGTGTCTAAGTTGCTGAACAGGACAGGTTTAAAAAAAATTTAAAAAGTAATCAGCACGCTCAACTGCCACAGTGACAATATGGTCTTAGCCTTTCTTTTCATTCTTGGTTCATACAGTATTTTTAATGTGTTCTCTAAGAATTTGTTCATTGTACTTCATATATTCTGCTGTGTGCTGTGTAAAAATGTTTAATGTTTCTCTATTATAACTTAAATAACCTAATGATGTATCTTTTTTTAAACATACTTCGGATTTTTCATTTTTCATTGTATTTTTTAGTCATTATTTTCACTGGATAAATAATTCAGACTGTATAGGTATAGGACTGTATGCATACTGTGAATTCTGTTATATTTGTCTGTCTACATCTGTTGCTGGCAACCTGTTAATCTTACGGTAAAAATGTAGTTAATTACAGTTACAAATTACTTCTCCCAAAAAGTAATTGCGTTAGTAACTCAGTTACCTGAATGTAAGAGTAATAAGTTACTTGGTAAAGTAACTCGTGTAACCTTTCATTTTTTTTTTCATTAAAAAACAAACAAACAAAAAACATGGTAATATTGTTGTCAAAATTGCTCCCGTTATTGCATTAGTTCCCTTCTGTCTACTTTCGACATTTTTAAAACGGTTTTATCATTTAAAGATAGATTAAAGTCAATATTTTGCAGATTTAGGAGTATTTTAGATAAAAAGTTACTTAGTTTGCTTGGAAGGTTCTCTACAACAGAGCCTTCCTGAGAAGTCTACTGCTTTAAGATTGCAGCTGTTTACTAACGCTAGCAAGTCTATCATTTCGCATCTAGGTCTCAACATGTGATATCTAGCATCGTACCGTTATGTGGGTGTAGTTTGTGGGCTATCGGCTGTAGTCAGGTATTATTGGAGCCACCTAGCATCGCATTTGCAATGGCGTCACGACTTCCTGCTCTGCTCTCTCGTCTCAGTGAGTCTGTGTCGCTCACTTTCCTCGCGTCATTCAACCAACGTAGTAACACATTGTAACGCACTCCTTTACATCCTCAGTAATGGTAACGGTGTTGCCAAGATGAGAAAAGTAATTAATTAGATTACTCACTCCTGAAAAAAATAGCGCCGTTAGTAACGGCATTATACTCTAACGCCGTTATTAACAACACTGACTATTAGTATGCTAATATCCATTGCCATTGGTAGCAATAGACGTCCAATCCATTGAACTGGGAGGGTTGGCAGTGAATGATCATGCTTCAGTGCCATTGACGACAATAACCATCCCATCTATTTGACTGGGGGATATATTTTGCTGTCAACTGCCCCAGTCCAATTTATTTATTCAATAACATTAAAGTAACACTTGGTAACTTTTCAGTTTTCGTCGATTTTAGTGACGCCGGTGGACAAAAGCGTTAGTGTTTTGCCTTAAGGAAGACTACGTTTTCCATAAGAACCAGCACTGCGTTTCCCATGAGGACCAGAGCACACCCGCACAGTGTCGTAAAATCATCAATCAGTCAAAAATCAATCTACCGGTCGTCTGCAGATTGATTAAACAATATTTCTGTTTCCAGTGGCTGTGTGAAGGATGAATAGTAAAGCCTGAGTTATGCTCTCGCGTTGTGGTGACGGCGCAGCGACTACGGCGTCATTTGACATTCGATGGTTTTCCGTCTAGGTGACGCGTTGCTCTGTAATTCACCGCCAAGCCACTAGAGGGGTGTGGCGTTATGTTTGTACGGTTTTGGGGCATGCTTGTTTACTTCCTCTTGTCTAGTTTAACGGAGAAAAAAATAAACAATGCAAGATGGAACGCTTGAATGTGGATCTTCAGCTCATCAACATTGAATAAATGTTGATCATACAAATGTTGAGGCGTAGGCGATGCAGAAGACGGTTTTGAGGCGGTCTGTCCAACTTTTGATGCCGCATAGAGAGTTCTAGCCTCAGGTGGAAACCAGTTAGCTGTAGCGGCTAGCTTCAAACTGGCGTCAAGCACTGCGTTGAGCGTTTTGTCCAAGGTCAGCAAAGCCCTCCAGCCCGATTTGTTTGCCGTGTCCTACAAACGGCCAGTGGGAAGCCATAGCAGATTTCTGGCATCTATGGAATTTCCCAAGCTGCGTTGGAAGCCTTGATGTAAACGTTATCATAAAAGCACCGAGGCACTCTCAATCAGTGATGATGTATCGTGTGTGTGAACTGTTTGTTGTTGAAAATGAAAACTTCAAAGCAACTCCTTTGGCACCAAACCTGTGCTTTATTCTTCATATACTTGAAGTGTGACACGTAAATAAGTCACAGGCTCTCAGCAAACATATGTACACAATAAATGATGAAGTGCACCGACCAAAAATACGACATAAAGTGATAAAATGCTGACAGTTTTTGACCGACTGGGTCGCCGCTTCGAGTGGCCATTCGATTCCAAACACACACATACTGTACTTGTCTCGGTGGTTCTTCCATTTTTTTTATTCAATCGCTGGCTGACCTCCAGCCCCGTATTTTCAGCAATCTCCTCCCACGAATTGCTTGCCATTTGGCAATCTTCATAATGTATTGACGAGACATTGTAGAAGTTGTCGTACTTGCTCTTCGTTGATACTCTCGTTGGCTAGGTCCATTTTTGCCTGTAGAAAAAAAATTTTTGAGAATGGCGGTGATTTCGCGCTGAACCGGAAACAACAGTCTAAGCGGACCAATCATAGTCCATTTCCTCCACGTCACACGCGTTGACGTGACGCCAAGTCAGAAAAAAAAGAAGGACCCAGAGAGGCTATGGCGCAGGGTCATAAATCGGGTCTTCATTGACACCGCAGGTTTGACGCGGAAGCATAACTCGGCCTTAATACGGTAATGAATCCAGTTGTGGCTAAACAATAGCTTATGACGGTTAGCAACCATGTGGCTTAGTGTGGCTAACCCACCACTCCACCCTAGCTCATCCCAGTCAAATTGATTTATTCAATACCATTAAAGCAACACTTAGTAACTTTACAGTTTTGGTCGATTTTAGCGACGCTGGTAGACAAAAGCGGTTTTGCCTTAAGGAAGACTGCGTTTTCCATGAGTACAAGCGCTGCGTTTCCCATGAGGACCAGCGCACACCCGCACAGTGTCATAAAATCATCAATCAATAAAAAAAATCAACATTTCTGTTTCCAGCGGCTGTGTGAAGGATGAATGGTAATACGGTAATGAATCCAGTTGTGGCTAAACAGTAGCATTTCGTGGTTAGTAACCATGTGGCTACCCCCGCCCCCCACCTCACACGAACTCGTCAGCGCGAGTTCGCATCGATTCCCGTCTTTATAATGAATGGAGAAAGGGGAATGTGATGTATGCCATAAAGCAGTCAGAACATTTGTAGTTTTTTTGTGTGTTGGAGGGTTCCTGCCACCCTATTCAAAGTTAATTAGTGCCGGTGAAAGCAATACAGACTAGGGATGCAGCTATCGAATATTCTAGTAGTCGATTAATCGATGGACTAGTTCGTTCGAATAATCGAGTAATCGGATAAGGAACATGAAAAATTAAAATACCTGAGCTGAGCCTCAAACGGTATAAATTTATTTTAAAAAATGAGGATCTATGTAAAACAAAAGAACAATTGGCTAACTTACATAGAAAAAATCCACTATCTTAAATGCTATAAAATGCTTTTTTGCGTTTTTTTACAATGCTCCAAACAAATGTTTCAGACATATATTCCCACAAAAAAACGGCTAAATAAACTTATGAACTAAATTATGAATGCATTAAAAAACATTAGCTCAAACAAAAACTTAACTTACGTTGGTCTTATCAGGGAGCAGTTGGATTCAGCCATGTGAAAAGAGGCAGACCAGAGGGCAGTGTATCCACCCTAATCAATAAAACTAAATGCAAACACTTTCAAAATAAACCATTACAATGCCACTTTAATTAAACGAATACTCGAGGCAAAAAAAAATTAATTCGAAATTTTTTTTCTAATCAAATACTCGAGTTAATCGATTAATCATTGCAGCACTAATACAGACCCCTTCAAGATATAAAAGACGTGTTATTCAACGAGTTGTCAGTCGACATATTACCACAAATGTTATGAAAATATTTTATAAAGGTTGAAAAGTTACCTAGTGTGGCTTTAAAGCCGAAGGTTTTTGACGTGTGTCAGTATTGTAAGTAGGAATATTCCAAAGGTACTACAGTGGGGCAAATAATTATTTAGTCAGTTGATTTCTTTACACCAAGCGTTATACCTCTTCAAGATTCAGTCTTCCCAGCCTGGTGCAGGTCTACAATTTTTTCTCTGGTGTCCTTCGACAGCTCTTTGGTCTTGGCCATAGTGGAGTTTGGAGTGTGACTGACTGAGGTTGTGGACAGGTGTCTTTTATACCGATAATGAGTTAAAACAGGTGCTATTAATACAGGTCATGACTGGAGCCTCGTTAGACCTCGTCAGAAGAAGTTAGACCTCTTTGACAACCAGAAATCTTGCTTGTTAGTAGGTGACCAAATACTTAATTTCCACTCTAATTTGGAAATAAATTCTTTAAAAATCAAACAATGTGATTTTCAGTTTTTTTCCCCACATTCTGTCTCTCATGGTTGAGGTTTACCCATGTTGACAATTACAGGCCTCTCTAACCTTTTCAAGTAGGAGAACTTGCACAATTGGTGGTTGACTAAATACTTATTTGTCCCACTGTATGTGGTCCTTGTAACAATGGTTCAATTTTGAAGCAAATCTGGTTCGTCTCTTACAGTCAATGAAAACCAGTAAGTTAATGACAATAGACAGACACGCTTCAAAGTGCGGATGCTAAACGCTGATGAGGCGTTCATGCTGCATGCAGAAATGGAGTAATAAAAGTCCCATTTAGATGCAATCATGAGCCCTCAGATTGAATCCTGTGTAGGCGGCAGCATGGAGGAAGGGAGCGTAAACCAGCACCCAATGTATGCTCCTCATGTGAGGGTCATGTGCATGCGGTGACATGATTATTAGGATAGTTTCTTTGGTTTCAAAAAACACATTTCACTTCATTATGGCCATTTAGACAAAACTCCTTTGGTTGGAAAAAGGAAGGATTGATGTTTACTTTAATAATGACAAGCCCAGTTTGGTGAGTCACTGTTTGTTTGCTTTTGTCCATGCAGGTGCTCAAGGTCGGATTTGTCGCTGGCTCTCAAGGACTGCATGGCCGCCTTGGATCTGTTCCTCCAGAATGACTTTGAGGAAGCGCAGGCCCGCCTGAGACCCAGGTAGGAGTGAACACTGCAGCACCAGAAACCTGCAACAGCAGCTTTTCAGCACACGTGACAAGCCACACGCTCACCAGCACGTGTTTTGCACTGATAAAGAAGACATCCTTTATTTGTCCCTTGGGGAAATTTAATTAATTGTCCATGCTGCATACAATGGTCAGATAGAAATGCACAACAAGGACCTCCTTTGCAGTTGTCACAATAATATTCACGAACTAACGCACTATGGAAATTGCGACGTGAGATGTTTGCTGAGCTGAATTTACTAACACCTGTTGCTTCCACTAAAGTTAATGTTAAGTTACTGCATTGTTCACTTCTTTTCTCCTTGGTCATTACAGTCTTCACTCTTGCCTTTTATTCACCCTGGACTCTATTTTCTCTTTGTGAGTGCTGGTTTGACTCAACAACAGCTTGTCATCTATTTCATTATGTTAGGATACTAATTCTTTGGACATTAATCAGTGTTGTTTTTGGCAGCCATTTTAATTTTTGTCTTAGTCTTTTGGACGAAAATACTTATTAGTCTCAGTCATCTAGTTTTAGTCGAGAATTCTCAAAATGTTTTCGTCTATAAACTTCAAAAGTTTTAGTCCATTTACCATGAATAAATAAATAAAAAGGTTTCCAACAATTTCAAATGAACATGACAGACGAGCACATAACTGTAAAGCAGGCATGACCAAAGTCCGGCCCGGGGGCCAAATGCGGCCCTTGGTCAAATTTCATCCGGCCCCCAGCCTCTGTCATAAAATCAATAACGTCTGGCCCGCACACACACTTAATAAACTGGTCAGCAGTACTGCTACCAGCATATGAAGTGGCTTACACACTAAATGCTGCTCCTCATTTACCCACTAAAAGGCAGCAGCACTCTAAGCAACATTACCCCGTGTGACTCTTTACTCCCAATTTTCTAAAATGGCGACAATCAACAAAAAAAAAGTTGACTGCGACGGCCGACGCTTCAAGGATAGGTGGAAATTGGACTATTTCTTCACTAAAATATGCAACAACTGTGTCTGGCTCATTTGCAAAGAGACAGTCACTGCTTTTAAAGAGTTCAATTTGAGGCGATATTACCAAACAAGACACACTGACATGTACGACAAGATAACAGGGAAGATACGTAAGCGAGAAATTGAAGCAACTTGAAGCTAGTTTAATTTTACAGCAGCAGTATTTCACAAGAGCCCAAGAGTCGAAAGAGAAGGCCACAAAGGCTCGTTGTGAGATTGTTGAAATTAATATTAAAAAAAAAAATAATAAAGCAAATGTGACACAAGGAATGGCTTGCTAAAATTTTCTTAAATATATTGTTCTACGTAAAGAACGTCAGCCAAGGTCGGCCCCCCACATTTTTACCACACCAAACCTGGCCCCCTTTACAAAAAGTTTAGAGACACCCTTGCTGTAAAGTCTACAAGGACATCAACATTTTCATGATGATAATACACACTCAGCAGGAAAACACCACATTCTTTGCAGTTAATTAAACTCACCTGGACGCCAACTGTATGTGCAATGGTTTCCAAGAGTTTAAGAAGACACCGAGTCACCAGTTAGATGCTAATGCTATCGCGAACGCTATCATTCGCGTAGTTTAAGAGGGGGCCAGGCATGCCCCCCCCCCCCACCGGTGGCCGAAAAGTGTCATTGCATGTACCGTATTTTTCGAACTAAAAGTCGCGGTTTTTTTTCATATTTTGGCTGGGGGTGCAACTTATACTCAGGAGCAACACATTATGATATAATTTCACATGTTATTTTGGTGTTCTGGAGTGACACTGATGGTTTTGTAAACTTGATAGCATGTTCTTATGCTATAGTTATCTGAATAACTCTTAATAGCTATGGCCACGTTCGCGTTCTGCCTTTGGCAATGTATGTTCAATTGTATTATTGACTTTTTTATATTGAAATGGATGCATTTAGTTTGTGGCGCTTTCACGCCCACGTGGGGGCGAACTCGTGCTTGTTTACGTGAAGAAGAGCGCTCACACGCCAAACGAAGACGGACAGCTACATAGCTGTGAGTAAGTGAGTGGGCGAGTTAGCGAGAGAAAAAGTGGGCTGCGAACCTAAGTTCATTGTTTATGGTTTTAAAATATCTCTACAGAGGCAACGCCTGCGTGTATCATCTTTTCTGTTGTTGTTGTGTGTTTTCCACCAGTGATCGGACACTTG
This sequence comes from Corythoichthys intestinalis, assembly GCF_030265065.1. NCBI lineage: Eukaryota > Metazoa > Chordata > Actinopteri > Syngnathiformes > Syngnathidae > Corythoichthys > Corythoichthys intestinalis. Next base: position 37,068,716 of record NC_080401.1, read on the forward strand.
CAGTTGTGTGGTTGTTTGAACGATGTGCTATTGCTAGCGAACGCATGCTAACCTGTTACGTTATTGATGTAATAGTACCTAATTATCATTTATTTACGTTGATGCGAAACTGTTTGCTATCGAGGACCAAATTGATTCAGCAAATTATACGGACGTTCAGCATTGTCTTTTGGGAGTTTGCAGTATAGCCAGGACCGAGCCGTAGCGTCCTGGTGAGGACAGTATATTCGCATTTCGTTGTTCATGCACTGTACACTGTACATTTATTCAGCATGTTGTTCTCTATTGTGTTTTTATATTAAATTGCCTTTCAAGATGACATATCTGTTCTATGTGTTGGATTTTATCAAGTAAATTTCCCCCAAAAATGCAACTTATCCTCCGGTGCGACTTATATGTTTTTTTTTTTTCCTCTTCGTTGGGCATTTTATGGCTTGTGCGACTTATACTCAGGTGCGACTTGTAGTCCGCAAAATACTAATTGACTTTCCTATATAGGATTTTTAAAATTAAGAGTTTTCCGGTAAAATGTTGTCTATAAAAGTTATAAAGCAATAAAACAAACAAAATATTTTTTATAATGGGTCAAAATTATTTTTCGAACAGATCATGTGACTAGCACCTTAGATGGTCATTTGCTTTGCTTAGCCAAAATTACCCGAGGACCGAAGAGGCAAGATTGATATCCGTGATTTTTTTAACCTAAGCTTTTAAAAAAGACAACTACTGAGCAAGAACCACGGATTGAAAATGTGGACCATGAAACGCAAGAGCTCACCGCCAAAATGGTGAGCGGAGTTTCAATTTGCCCCACTAAAGACGCTAATTGTACAACAGAGCCACCACCGGCGGGCGTACCATATTCAATGGATGACGATCTTGACGAAAAGTATAGCTGTCCTAAGCAGCCCGATTTAGAATTCCCCTAAAAATGATGGGAAACAAAAAAAAACACTCATTTTGAACTTATTATAAATATTATTGTAAGTTCATTTTATTGGTTACACTGCGTTTCGGGGTCATCAAAATGTTGTGCGCCCCCCGCCCCAAAAGTCAAACTCCGCCTATGAACGCTATGCTAATGCTACAAGTTAGTTCAGTGAGTGATGATCACTCAGCATAGACCTTCAAAGGCAAAAGCAACATGGCATATCTAGCCAGGATAAGAAAGCAAAACTTACCAAGAAGCACCTGACACATATGTTTTACAAAATGAGCTTGGAATGAGTATAGGGTACTCACCGGCCGGTGAGTAAGCGTGTGTGTGTTGGGGAGGCGAAGCACATCACCAGTGTTGGGCACGTCACTTTAAAAAAGTAATTAGTCATAGTTACTCACTACTTCTTCCAAAAAGTAAGTGAGTTAGTAACTGAATTACTCTAGAGTAAAAGTAACTAGTTACCAGCGAAAGTAATTATTTCCGTTAGTTTAAAAAGAAGTTGTTGTATGTCAAAGAATTTGAAATTTTCTGAGCAGTATTGGAGTTAGTTGAATAGAGAAAAACAGACAGGTAGTTGTGTTATAGAACCTTGTAATATTTATTGCACCTCACCAGCAACAGATTTATCCTACACTTGATGTGCAACAAAAATAAACAGTAAACAATATAATAAAATAACAATCAGCAGTAAACAATATAAATTGAGTGTAATCAATTAAATCTAACTCTCACAACCTGAGACAACTGGTCAAGTAGACATAGCCTACTGTACTATAGCCTACTGTACTTCAAGTATTTTGACTTGAAATAGTATTTATATCTCCACCTCGTAAAGGACAAATTTTCCTCTGAATGCTCTGCCATCATATCCCTCTGCATCTGTTTTGTGTGTGTGTGTGTGTGTGTGTGTGTGTTTGCCGCACGCGCTGTTCCGGTTTTTTTGTGAAAACACCGGCTCTGATTGGCTTACCATGACATATAACTCTAACCCTCAGCCAATCACAATCACTTCCATCGCATCTATCCAGGTGGTGCATTCAGGTAGCCTCGCCCCCCTACTCCTCCCGTCACTCTCAAAGCGTCTGCCGTCCTCAAGATGGAAGCAGCATTCTTGCTGGCTGACAGTGGGGGATGGGAAAGAGGCTAGCATTCAGGTGTAGCAAACACAGAAACATTAGCAAGCTTTGGAAAGCAATGTCTAATTGAATGAGCAGGGACAAACAGCCTGGAGTCATAAGAAGTACGTGCTGTAATATTCTGATACAGAATTATCCGAGGCACCCTAAAGTGCACACGGCGCCAATATTGTTTTGCTCACATGATGCAGGAGTGAGTCAGAGACATGGGCTGCCGAGAGCCGTACGTTTGTGTTAATGTTGAAGTTTTATGTGCTATTAAAGAAACAGAGTGCCAGCATGTCCTGTGTGGTATATCTTTGCTAAGAAAAAGCACAAAACAAAACACGTGCGCTATTCTCGTACCTAAACGCACCCCAAGTCTTGGATGACACATAAACAGAGCAGAGTAGACTCGCTACGGCTGGTAGTTTCTTCATTTTATTCAGAGTACGTAACGTTCCGCTTTTGACTGTCAGTAACGGTAATGGCGTTGTAACGGTGGAAAAAATAATTAGTTAGATTACCCCATTACTGAAAAAACTATAACGGAAAAATTTTTAACGGCGTTATTCCCAACACTGCACGTCACATGAGTGACATGACCAAACACTGCTAAATTCGTTCTAACTACACATACAATAAGAAAATATCACACATTGTGAATTTTTGACGGAAACCATTTTGAATGTTCATCTTGTTCTTGTGTCGTCAGACGACATCTCGTTATGTTTTAGTCTTCCAAGACACGTTTTCATCGTGACGTCATAGGCATGAAAAATTGTTCGTTGACGAAATATTTTCGTTCTCATCATCGTTGACGAAAACAACACTGACATCAGTACTGTATTTGCCAATATTACTAAAAAGTAGGGGTAAGGATAACACGATATCATGAGAAAGTAAAAATATGTCAGCCTTGAATCAGCAAGAAGACAATGTTTGATTATGATTATTTGGCAAAGGGCTGTTCGAGTACCATTCGATTTAATCGCCTGACCAATTATTCGGTCAGACCCTATTTGTATTTCTTGATAACAATTGCCTTTTGCATTGTGTCACAGTCACGGTCAATTAAGGGTTGAGCTGAGGGAAAAACAAGCTGAAGGAACTTGTTTGCTCTTTTTGGCGAGTTCACATAGCTGCTTTCAAATAACTCTCCATTGGAGCCGGGCTGTATACCGAAAATTTACCGTTACCGAGATGATTCACGATGACTGACGTAATTTTGACCATGCCTGTAAATTAGTTTTTTTAATGAAACAAGAAAATTAAAGTCTTTTCAGCTCTCTTTGACTATGTCTTGTTAGGCTGTGCTCATTCTCCTTTATGAAAGTACAGCCAGTGTGCTAACGTGTGAAGTCACGTAGCTATCACAAATCAAACAACAGGACCACGTTGCTATCAACCGTTACACTAATGCTAACGCTACAAGTGAACGTGATGGAGTCGGATCATCGTGAAACGGCTACCTGTAGCCATGCCACAGGCACTATAGCATTAGCCGACGCTCATAGTGTGGTGTTGGTGCCAAGAAAGCACTCGACGTCTGTTGTTGTCTAGAAGTATTTTGGATTCGAGAAGGATGACGAACCATGGAGCCATACATCAGTTTGACGATCCATTTCATAGATAACAAGTGGGAGCTGCGCACACGGGTGCTGGACGCAGCCTATTTCCCGGATGACCACACAGGTGAAATGATCACTCAGGCCCTGAAGAAATGCTCTGTGTTGCCATCACCACCGATGGCGACTATAATATTGTTAAAGTGGCTGTCAATGAGTAGATGCTGGAGCAGTGCTTTTGGCACAGACTGCACCTGACTATCAGTTTGTTGCGTTATTTTGTATCTGTATATGGGTGTGATTTCTCTGATACCTATCTAACCCTTTTATGATGGTACAATTTACAATGGATCAGCTTAGCAGTCAACATAAAGTATAATCCAACAGTGTCGCCAATAAAATGACTTTAATGATGACTGCTATTTTTCTTTATGTGTGTGCGTTATTCTGTGTTATTACTGCCATCATACAATCTTAATTGTTTCATCAGCATAAGAGTTATAGCAGTATAGCCTAATGTGTAAATGTGGTTGGGGGGCGTGTATTTCAAAAAATGCTCGAAAAACCTGAAACTGGAAATGGTTAACATGCAAGTCTTTCCCAGTAAGAACTTGAAGTAAACAGAATTGTGTTAAGTAATCATGTCACAGCAACAGGCATGTGCCGGTATGATATTCTGACGGTATGATAACCTTAAGCCAAAATATCACGGTATCACGGTATTACAGTTACAGCCCTGAAATGTATAACTTTGAGATATCAGGGTTAAAAAAAAAAATCCAATTAAACAGGATTTTTATATTTCAAAACATTTTAGCAGCTTGGAACATAAGTATAATGTTAAGTTAAAATAAATTTTAAAAAATAAAAAAATATTCCGAATAAAATTAAAATAAATGCAGTCCTTTAGGTGAGCCTCAACCCACAGCCACAGCTCAACATTTTTACCATCAGAACAAAAATATTTGAATTATTTTCCATAAAAACCACGTGTGTAGGACTTGTATCTTGTTTACATTATACACACGCTCTCTTTCCCAACACAGTTACCACTACTAGACACACTAAACATGCTGGAGTTAAGTCTCGTAACTGGTGAGAAACGCGCATGACAGTGCTTACTAATCTATTATTTTGTTTTAAACGCGAAATCATATTGCAGGTATTGCCTCCTCGGCAGCCGCCCTCTGCAAACGTGTTTTACATTTCGGTTGACCCCCTTCTACGCCGCAGCTGTCTGTAACTTTTCTGTAGCCGAAGTATTCCCATACCAGCGATTTCATTTTCTTCGATGGGGGGAAAAAATTCAGGAGTTTCACCTCCTCCAGCCATCGTGTAGCACAGCTGACTCACTGACACTGAGCAACAACCGGTGGGGGAGAGTGGAGCCTCACAGCTGCAAGCGAGGGATTTCTCCATGCATTTTTGGGACATAAAAAATAGCTAATACCTTAGGGATAGTATGACAGAATTTTTTTGTGGTTTTGAAATCTTGACGTTTGCATACCAAGGTATACTTTGACAAGTAATTGACAAGTAATTGGCACATGTCTACACAGCAGCCATTAACAACAAGTTGTCCGATACTCGGTCCTCTGTTTGAAGTGCACTGTTCAAGCCCTTCTTGCTGTAAATCATTTATGCTACAATGACATTTTTGCACAGTGGCCATAGCAATATTTACAATGTTGTACATTGTTCATACAAGCCGTTTTAAATGTTTGTACTTGAAAGCTTGTTTATAGGGCTGCAGCTATCGATTATTTTAGTAATCGATTAATCGATGAAGTAGTTAGTTTGAATAATCGAGTAATCGGATAAGGAACATCGAAAATTAAAATACCTGAGCCTCAAACCGTATAAAAAAAAAGAATAAATAAGGATCTATGTACAACAAAACAACAATTGGCTAAAATCCGATAGCTTAAATGCTATAATATGCGAACATTTTTTTTTTATTTTTATTATTTTATTTTTTTTTACAATGCTCTCAACAAATGGTCCAGACATGTATTCCCACAAAAAAGAAGAAGAAGAAAAAAAAAAACGGCCAAATATACCCATAAACTAAATTTCGAATGCATTAAAAAAACATTAGCTCAAACAAAAAGTTAACTTATGCTGGGCTTAACAGGGAGCAGCTGGATTCAGCCACGTGAAATGAAGCAGACTTGAGGTGTAGTGCAGTGTATCCACCCAAATCAATAACACTAAATGCAAACACTTTCAAAACAAACCATTACAACGCCACTTTAACTAAACGAATCCTCGAAGCAGCAAAATTTCATTTGAATCTTTTTTTTCCTAATTGAATACTCGAGTTAATCGATTAATCGTTGCAGCATTAATTGTTTATAAGATATTTTTTATATACTTGATTTTTACACTGAATGTACAATTGTTAAGTATGTTAACTTCAACGCTGGAAAATAAATCATAGAGAAATGGTTAGTTTGTACACAGCAGGTACAGTAGTCAGTACAGTAGTCAGTTCCCTTCCCCGGCTTTGGAGAATGTAAACAAACTAAGAGGCGTGACAGCTAGCCGACATGCTAACCCAAAACGAGTACGTTTCAAAGTCTTCGAAGCGGAAAATCACACATAACTAGCCTGGATCATTTCACATGACAACTGGGTTGTCGATTGTCTTCGCCGATTGGCAACCTGCCTGGCAGCGAACAAGTTAGAGCTCGTCGTTCCCCTCCCCTGCTGAGGGCTGAGGGCTCGTTTGCGGGGAAGCAGCTGGACAATGACCACCGGAAAAACCGGCCGACGTCGGGGGAGCGTGTAGCTGCCAAATGGTTAACATGAATATGGCAAAATAATGCTTTACTACACGGCGGAGTCGTAAACAGCGAGAGACTCAGTGGAGGAGGGCGGCTGCAGTTGTTATGCAGCTAACATGACAATATCTGTATGTGAAGAGCTTTTTACATGCCCATCCATGATCAAATGTAAGTAGTCCTTTATTTAAAGAAAGTTTGTAGTGTTTACTTTGTAATCGCTGTATTCGCGATTATTTTTAACACAAAGTTGCAATTTCTGATCGGTTGGAAAATTTGACAGAACACCGGGCACATGAAGAGGGCAATAAGCCGAGTATAGTGCTCTCCCGGTAGGGGGATGTGCGACAAGCTGCTGGTCGTCGGCCGAGGGGACAAGGAGCATGTCAGCCACAAAATGCAAGCCACCTACATTAAAATGATCCCAGTATTTGACATAATACAAAACACGATGTTTACTCACTTCCTTGTAAGTCCCATGGTCCCACAGTAGTAGGGCTCGTTTTGGCCAATATCCACCGGTGAAGGCTCACACGCCACTACCTCGTACAACAAGATTTTTCTGCAGCCGTTTGGCTGGCGTACTGCAAAAAGTAAATGAATTAATCCGCAAAATCAGCTGAAACCTTAGTCTTTCTCATACAACAGTACGGCTGTATAGTGGAGAGGACTCCTTCTCTTGTACAAGTCACAGCGCCCTCTTCCTCAATGCAAGACCGAAGCCGGAAGTCTGTCATTTTCGTAGCGTGGAATTAAAAAAATTGAATAAATATATCAGTCGCTTTTTCACACATCCAAGTGGTCCATTTCATTCAGGAGTATAAAATACCGCGTGTATTATGAAATAAACATGCTTTTTCATTTCACAGGCACTTTAAGTACTCCTTTTAACTTCTCACACTCTGTCATTATTTGACATAGGAAACAAATCATAACTGCATGCATATCGTGTTACTAAGACAACCAGAGCTCAACAACTTGTTCCACCAGCTATGGTTACTACTGTATAATGAAGCGGATCCAATCTTAGCATCTCGTGTACACCCTCACTAAGACTTAAAAAACTTGGGAGCGTTGCTGTGAAGTGTTTGGAATTCTGCCACTTTCTCACCAGCAATGCAACTCGCCTCACAGCTACTTCCTAAAAGGTTTCTTGTCGGACTCTTATGCCTTTCCTCTGACTCCTGTCAGTGTCACGGTTCAGCTTTCTGGTCACACCATTCATTAACCCATTGGCTGCCAATGACGGCGAAAGACGTCCAATCCATTTTCAACTGGGTGGGGCTGATAGAAAGGCTACAGTAACTCAAATGACCACTCGTTACAACCTAGGTTTGCAGAAGACCACACTGGGGGACACTCCTGCCATTTTGAACCAGTTTGGCTATTTTCATTTGATCTCTGGCATCAGCAAGGCATTTTTGGCCACAGAACTGCTGCTCTCTGAATGATTTCTCCAAAAATTAGTAAGAAACGGTTGTCTGACCTAAAAAAAACTGCATTTTTTTAATACAAATTGTTGCCGAGTGTAACAGTCATGAAGATATTTTCTTCAACCCAATCATTTTTATTATGGATGCAAGTTTTCAAAACATGTCTATGCAAGTTCTGTTTCTCTGGGTGTGGATAAACAACAATGAAATGTTGGCGCACAAAAATCTGTAGCGTAATAGGTGTGTTTTGTTTGTAGATAACTTCAAATGTCCGTAGCAAAACATTGTCCTTGGATTGCTTTTGTGCCTTTATTGTCCAACTAAATTCTTTTCTCTACAATCACCTTTTGATAATGCTTAACAACTGGAACAACAAGTACAACTATGATGACGTCAAGCGCTCCTAAGCTTGTACTGACAAAGTTTTTATTTCCTGGGGGTGACGTGACAGGCCAGCTACCACAGGTATAAATAGTTGGGCACTGTTTTTATAATTGTGTTGGGGGTGTGGCAATTCAATCTTACTCACGTGCTCACATGTTCACTTCATCCTTTTCATCCTTCTCTAACTATATACAGTACATTCTTACTAATCAGACACTTCCCCCTTCTGTTCATTAACTGTCATTTTACTTCCACAGAATTAAAGACAGCATGTATCATGCCCTGACCTACGCCACCTTCCTAGAAATGCAGGCCATGATGACCTTTGAACCCCAACACATCCTGGAGGCAGGAGACACCATGAAAGAGGCACAGGCTATTTGTCAGCGGTGAGACTTTGCCTTTATTGTACATGATAATTTTCCATAATATTTCACGAAAGATAAATGGCGTACCACAAGCAACACGTCACTTCCACTCATTAATATTCATGACATTAGCTACTGTTGCTAAGGGGGGACACGCTGCCGTTTGTCCCTAATAGGAAATGAATGGAAATCGTGTACAAAGGAGATGTTTCCAGAGCTAAGCCTACCAATTCTCTCCGAAAATGATGTCCTTAGTGCCAAATTCACTGGAAAAGATGTAGAACAACATAAAAATGTTCAGTTAAAGAGATGACTTGAGTGTCGAAGGCTGAAAAAGATGAAAAAAAACGAGCCGACCTAAGCATAGCCTTAGCTTTTTTATCGACGCGACTAGAGATCCCGATCGATCGGGTCCGATCACGTTATTTTCAAAGTATCGGAATTGGCAAAAAAATATCGGACATGCCTTTTTTTAATATATATATATTTTTTAATGAAACGTTTTCTAATTGTATATAACGTTACAGACATAATATGTTACACTCATCCAGAGTCTTTAGTTTAGGCTTAAGGTAGGGTTATCAAGTTTATCCCAATAACGGCGATAATTTTTATAAAAATGTATTTGTATTGCGTTTGAAGTGGGAGGGATGGCAGCGAATGAACGAATGTAAATGAACGTATGATAATCGTTGTATCGCCATATCGTCTGAAGTTATCGTGAGCTTTGTATCGCAAATCGTATCGTATCGTGAGGTACCAAGAGTAGAGGCGTGCGAAATTTCCGATTCTTAGATTATTCGCGATTCGGCCGTGGAAGATTAGAGAACGATTCACAAAGATCCAAATTCCGATTATTGAATTATACCAGGTAAAGCGGAAATAAAACTCAGTAGGCGCGGTCTTTGGGATGCAATGAGGGACGGACCGAGAGTAAATATCATGTTCAACTCATGCTGCTAGATAAAAAAACGATCATACCTGAATGCGGCCGACAGCCGCTACAAACAACGCCCAGTTGCTAGTTGCTACAAACATACGACTACAGTAGGTATCATATATATGTAGAACTAGATGCAAAATGACAGACGACAGCGGTGTTAGAATATGTATTATTGAACAGAGATGCAAAATGACAGACTTGCCGGCTTTAGTAAACAGCCGCCATCTTAAAGCAGTAGACTTCTCTAGAAGGCTCTTTTGTAGCGAACCTAATTAACTTTTTATCTAAAATACTCCTAAATCGGCAAAATCTTGTCTTGAATCTATCTTTAAATGATGAAGCAGTTTTAAAACTTTGACATGTCAAAAATAGACAGAAGGGAAATTATGGAATAACGGGAGCAATTTTAACAACTGTAACGGTTGATTCACAACATTAAATTAATTGAATGTAGTTTAAAGCTGCTGATACAGAATGAGGACTGAAGTATTTTATTTACTGTTATTTTTGTATATTTGTTTACCGTTATATGTTAACTTTATACTGAAATAGTAGTTTGGTTAAGCCTGAGAGGATTTTTGAACAATTTTGGAACTAATGTACATAACATTCAAAAAAAAAAGGAGGGGAGTGCATCAATAATCGTTTTATAATCGAATCGGAGCCTCTGAATCGTAATCGTAATCGAATCGTTAGGTGCCCAAAGATTCCCAGCTCTCACCAAGAGGTTCCCACTCCTAATATGTATGTGCTGGTCGCACACTGCTAAAATGATACGCTTCCCTATGTTGACAAAGTGTGGCGTCTGGATGTCAATTTCTGGGTTGGTTAGTGTCCTCGCAGAACCACTACAATGACCCTCCCCTCACTCAACCATGCCCATTTTACGCCTGCAAACCAGGCCCTTTAGAGGCCCTGTTGCAGTTGCCCCCAAATCCCCCCCCCCCCCCCCCCCCCCCCAAGTTCCGCCCCTAGTTCATATACAAGTAAAATACATATTTGAGAGTGAAAGCCGCACCTCGGCACCATCTGCTGCTCTGATCTGGCACTGTTCCCTACGACTGTTGCAATCCAGTACAGTACAGTACTTTAAACAGAAGATTTGATTGTCTTCAGGGAGATTACTGTAACACGCTGACACAATCTAGGCGTGTACTGTATTTCATAAAAATTTCACACCTGCCTGTCACAGTTTTCCCACGCCACGTACACTCACACACACATATGCTAGACTTGGTGATGGTGAGATGAAGCCTCATGAGGCATTGCACCACTTGAGCCAATTGGTTCGAGAAAGGGTTCATTTCTCGGCGCTTCATGTGTCCACGGAACCACCTACTGGCTAAGTGTATAATCACAGTCATTCGTCTCCACACCACATAAGTGATTAGTTGATTTTTGTGTGTGTGTCTGTTGGGAAGGGATTATTTAGCAAAATATTGTCTGACCAAATCCTCGATGTACATAGATTATCACTAGGGTTGTTCCGATCATGTTTTTTTGCTCCCGATCCGATCCCGATCGTTTTAGTTTGAGTATCTGCCGATCCCAATATTTCCCGATCTGATTGCTTTTTTTTTGCTCCCGATTCAATTCCAATCATTCCCGATAATTTTTCCCGATCATATACATTTTGGCAATGCATTAAGAAAAAAATGAATACAACTCGGACGAATATATACATTCAACATACAGTACATAAGTACTGTATTTGTTTATTATGATAATAAATCCCCAAGATGGCATTTACATAATTAACATTCCTTCTGTGTGAGGGATCCATGGATAGAAAGACTTGTGACTTTGTATATTGTGACTAAATATTGCCATCTAGTGTATTTGTTGAGCTTTCAGTAAATGATACTGTAGCTGTCCAACTGCATGATGGGAAGTGGAACCATGACTGTGCGTCGTGCTACCAATTGATATATCTTCTCTGCGTTGGGAAATAACATAAGGTGTTAAGAAAAAGATCAATTGCTACCCTGCTTTCCCATATTGCTTCCCATGATATTTCTAATCGTTGGGTGAGGGGTGGTAAGGCTTTAGCCAATTAAAAAAAGGCTCCATAGGCTGCCAAATTCACTCTACTCATTTTACGCTGCCTTTTATCTCTCTATATAGGTAAAACGGCGCCATTACAGATTGAGCGCGACAATGCGTGAGTGGGTCGTGCAGCGCATGCATTAATTGCGTGAAATATTTTAACGTGATACATTTAAAAAAAAAAAATTACCGCCGTTATCGGGATAAATTTGATAACCCTACCTTAAGCCTAAACTAAAAACTCTGGATGAGTGTAACATATTATTTCTGTAACGTTAAATACAATTAGAAAACGATTTAATTAAAAAATATATATATACAGTATATATATTAAAAATAGGCATGGCCGATATTTTTTTGCTGATTCCGATACTTTGAAAATGACGTGATTGGAACCGATCACTTGGTCGATCGGGACATCTCTAATTATCACATAAGTATATATATTTTTTCTCTTAACTTTCTTTTCCATTCACAGAAGTTAAATTTGGCATACATCTTTAGCAATGGGTTCAAACTCATAACCTGAGTGACCAAAATGTATGGGGGGCAGTACCCCCTGAATCAAAAAAAAAAACAAAAAACAAAAAGGACCTATACATATTAAACAAAAACGTACACATACAGATAAACAGTACTTTACAGTGATAAAAATTTATGATATGGGGATGTCTCCTGTAGGACAGCAGTGCCAAGCAGCTCCTCAAAAATCAACGTACAACAATTTATACTAGGGCTGTCAAACGATTAAAATTTTTAATAGAGTTAATTACAGCTTAAAAATTAATTAATCGTAATTAATCGCATTTCAAACCATCTATAAAATATGCCATATTTTTCTGTAAATTATTGTTGGAATGGAAAGATAAGACACAAGATGGATATATACGTTCAACATATGGTACATAAGTACTGTATTTGTTTATTATAACAATAAATCAACAAGCTGGCATTAACATTATTAACATTCTGTTAAAGCGATCCATGGATAGAAAGACTTGTAGTTCTTAAAAGATAAATGTTAGTACAAGTTATAGAAATTTTGCATTAAAATCCCTCTTAATGTTTTCGTTTTAAAAAAATTTGTAAAATTTTCAATCAGAAAATAAACTAGTAGCCCGCCATTGTTGATGTCAATAATTACACAACGCTCATGGGTGCTTAAGCCCATAAAATCAGTCGCACCCAAGCGCCAGCAGAGGGCAACAAAACTCCAAAAAACAAAAGTAACAAGTTGGCATTGCACTGTGCTGTCATTTTAATCTGTTTGAGCGGGGCATGTGCGTTAATTGCGTCAAATATTTTAACGTGATTAATTAAAAAATTAATTACCGCCCGTTAACGCGATAATTTTGACAGCCCTAATTTATACATATAAACGTATTCACTTTTGTCTTATACGTAACTCATGAAGTAAAAACTGCAATTTTTTTAATGTAGTGTGTGTGAAAGTGATTCCATTAATGGCATTGTCATAATGTGGCAGGGTGTGCAATGTTTTTTTTATTTTTTTAAATTGAGAGTATGTAGCCGGTATTGCATGGATCCGCGCTGCGTGACAGAATCAGCCCCCCTCTTGCTCATTATTGCCTGTAGGTTAGGAATTAGCCAGTAGAGGGCATGCGTGCTCTTCGTCACAGCATTCAGCCAGTAGTAGCACGCTGGTGCTTGTTACTCTAGTCAGTGACGTGCGGTCAGGGGAGGCAGGTGAGGCAGAGCCTCACCTGTCATCATGACAAAAAAATAATTATAGCATCAAATTTATATTAATATTTGTCCATTACTCTTTATGTATGACTCATTTCAAACATTTTTTATAGTCAAAATCGCTGAATTTGCCCATTTCCTGTTCAAATAACGAAATGAAACGAGAGGTGCGGCAGCAACGAGTAAAGCCTCACCTCTGATTGCGCAATCCATAACAAACTGGGTTGATACATGGAATTGGAGCGTGCTGGTTGCCGTACATCTGCATGTCGCCATTATAATGTTTCCAGATACGTTTATTTGACCTGATTTTCCACAGTCTGGCTAATGCCTTTAACCCTTAAAGTTTAATTTTTGTTAGCGACATATTTAGTTTTGCTGATGGGAAATCAAACCGCAGTGAAAAGGCACAGCTTGAGGCAGATAGTACTCTGCCGCACTGAAAGGGGGCGTACGTGAAACTGGACTTTCCGTCAAAAGTGGACGCGATTAACAACACCGGAGCTAAAAGGTTTGCTTCAAACTACGGGACAGAAGATAACTCGCGCTTTTCAAACGGACTGGTACACCCGAAAAGACTGGCTATGTGGCTGTCCTTCGAAAAAATCGGCTTTGCTGCTTTCCCTGCCTTTTTTTCTCAATTTGTGCCAATGTCTGGACTAACACGAGATATTGTGACATTAAAAAACTACCACGAAGCCTCAGCAAACACGAGAGCTCGACCACTCACATTCAAAGCCTGATTGCTTTAAAAACTTTTGGAAGCTCAAGGATCGATTTGGCTTTGACGAACAGCGGAAGCTCAACGGTAGCATCCAGAATGCTAAGGTAAAGAGTTTGAAATACCTCATTAATGCAACCTGCATCCTAGCTAAACAGGAGTTAACATTTCGTGGTAACGATGAGCGTGTAAGCTCTTCTAAACGTGGCATATATGTAGAACGATTACATGGTTTTGCTAAGAAAGATGAAAGGTTAGCTAGACATTTGGACACATCCACTGTGTGTTCTGGCTTGTCAAATAGAACACAGCGATCTAATTGAAGCAATCCTGAAGCAATCCTCTCCATTGAGGCGGAGAGATTTTTTTAAGGTAAAGGAAAATAAGGAGGACTTTTACAAAAAGGGCGTAGGTTTGCATAGGGACGGTAGGGACATAACACTACCAACTTTTCAGGATGCTAAAATTGTCCCCACCAACGTTTAAGCAACCTTACCTTTTTTGCATGATATAATGTTCAGTTATATAGAGAATTTAGATCTTTCAATAGTTCCATATGTTGTAAGGATAGAATTGACCCTACCATTATTAAGTGAATTATTGTCATTATGTTTATGCTAATAAAAACCAGACATTTATTCAGGAAGTTTTCAAAATGTTTCTTTAGTATTTTTTGAAAACAAAGGTTTGAATCGAACAGTGTATCATCTGAACCAATGCACATAAAAGTTATTATCAGTAGATAAGGATTTATTTTGCATTGATCATTTTGCCTATTAATTAACTAGGTTCATATACATGAGAAATGTGGCCCTTTGCCCCCTTCATCCAATCTGTTTGGTCTTATTAATGTCCCGTCCCCAGCAAAAAGTGTACCTACATGCAGGTTATGCTGTTATATCATCCCTACGAATGTTGAGACCAAACCTATGCTCTTCCAAAGTAACGGCGGTTTTTGTGGTGAAGGACAGGCGCAAGACCACAAACAGTTTTCATTTCAATCTTATAAAAAATTTTTTAAAAAAAGAGCTTAGACTAAGAAAAATACAATAGAATATTTAAAAACTAAATTTTGGCCTTAAATAAAATATTCTTTGTTTTTCTTTTCACACTTTTTGTTTAGCAATCTGTAATAAATTGATTAAAGTATCAGAATTACAAGTTTTAAAAACAACTGAATATTTCACTAAAGGTCAGAATTGAATTCTGTGGTTTTGTACGCCACTCTTTACTCTCATTTATGTTGCATGAATTATCGCAAATGCATGTTATTTTCTTACTTTTACGTATCGATAATATGTACCGTGTGTGCGTGTTTTGTGAAGAATGCTGATGTGATATGAAATAACCAGTAGCCAATTGAATAAGCTACCCTTTTTGGTTTATATATTTGGAAATCTGACACTAAAGGAGTCAGCGCCTCGCCAACCATGAACCTCACCGCACGTCACTGGTTGTAATGGATGTGTCAACCACTTCAACTGCAGTTAGAAATATTTCGTCAATAGTTTCCTTTTAGCGGGGTGCACACTGACTAACACTCAGGCCAATTGTAAGCGTTTCCACTCTTTGCTAATCTAAGAAAAGACAACTCTCTGAATATATTGAAGATTGATTTATTCTCTCAGACTGGATGGGGAAGGATTCTTAAAAGTTAATCTTGCTCATTGTTTACCATAGGAAATTCTTGTGTGTGCTCAAAACTGATTGTTTGCGCTCCCCATCAGGCACAGGAAGAAATCCAGCTTCTCCAAGGGCTTTACAGAAGGTGTGTATGTGTGTGTGTCTGTATGTTTAACCATAAAAAATAAAAAAAAACTGACGCTTTTCACCGCAGACGAAATACATGCTGAAGTCTGTTATGCCGAGTGTCTCCTGCAGAGGGCAGCGCTCACCTTCCTTCAGGTTAGTAAAGCGGCTTCTTCCAACTGTCAGTGATGATCACTTATAAAGTGGTTCTCTTGTGTGACTACCTCTCCTTAGGATGAAAATATGATCAGCTTCATCAAAGGAGGAATCAAAGTGAGAAATAGCTACCAAACGTACAAGTAAGTGTTTAAACCAGTATCGACAGGCTATATCAATATCCTCCTGACTACCAGGGAAAAAAATTTGTGCGGTCACATTTATTTTGAAATTTCCCAATCTATGTGAGGTAATTAGAATACTGCAAACAAAATTTTTGAAATTTTTATCATTGTTTTTAAGCTTTGATGTGTCCTCTACAGTGGACATTGGAACCAAATACAGGGGAAACAGAATTAGTTAGTCCAACAGAAAATATCAAAGAGTCAACTTGACAAAGGGTCCAACATAAACGTAACCGTCCATCATCTGTTTTCTTTTGTTTCACTTTTACTTCTATTGTGCTTGTTTGGTATGATACTTCAACAAGCAATTCCCTTTCTTGGAAACGCAAAGGAAAATGTTGCACTTGGAGCACATAACATGTTTTACTGTTGCAGCCAGATCAGCGACACCTTGAAGCATGCGTTTCATCCACCATCTCTGGAAGATGCACAACACCATAGTGTCTCAGAGCTGCATTTGGCTGTGGTTTCCATTTTTGACGTGGGGGAGTGTAGTCATCTTCGCTGTCACTAGCTGCACGTCTTGCTTAGGCTCGAGCAATTCCCGTATTGGCCCGAATATAAGACGGCCCTGTTTATAAGACGACCCCCTCTTTTTCAAGACTCAAGTTTGAAAAAAGACTTTTTGAATACTAAATTAATTTTTATACAAAAAATAATTACAGTACATCTGAAACAAATGATTATAACGCATATAAAGCAATATAAAGCATGTTATTTTGCCTCATTCAAATCTTAATATCTGAACATTTAAATATGTAAACTAAAGTGCAATCACATTCGTAAATGAATGGCTTCTGGTTTTTGAAATGTAAATAAACCAATCTATTTTGATAAAACAACAAAGTTGCAATAACTGCATTAACCATCAAAGTGAAGTCTAACTGTAACTGTAGTCTTGCAACAAATCTGAATAAGGAAAAACATTGCCGTGAAATATTGCAAACTGGTTAAACTTGAGAGTAGCTGAGCTTTGTCATGACAGAACATTGCCTCAATGATATCTGGCGCCATCTAGCGTCGTGAATGGGTATAATGACTAGACCGCGGATATAAGACACCTCCACTTTTTCAGTCTTATTTTAATGCAAAAAAACACCGTCTTATATTCGGGCCAATATGGTAATTTTTCACCAAAGAGCAGTTTGAAGTCTTTTCTTGGGTTTCTTCCCTAGACACAGGCAGTCACTCTTCTACTGAAGCCATGAATTGATGTTTGCCAGGTCAAAAAAGTGGAAAACGGCACGCACTGTCCATTTTGTAGTGCGAGACGCCATCCTGTAAAAACTCAACATTCGATCGACCAAGTCCACAACACTCATGTTGGTGTTGTACTCAGCAATTGCCAGTGGCCTTGACACTTGGACAAAACGTTTCTCTTTCTTTGACCATCTTCTGCGTGTGTCCTGAGGTTCAATCCCGTAGGCAGATGATGTCCAACTCCATCAAGCTCGTTGACGAGCTTGATGGAGTTTCTCAATTTGTAAAACCTATTTCTGGTCATGGATTTCGCCACAATTTTGACTCTAGTACTTGAGGCCCTATACAGTTGAATGTCTGGATATCCTAGACAGCCCATGTAAATAGAATTCCCAAAGAATGTCTTCAGTTCTTCAGGTGTGGTATTTGACATGAGTACTTCACGCTGATTTGTGTACAGGGCCATTTCTTCAAACACAGAGTCATCAATGTATTGCTTAAAATAATCCACCGGGGATCGTCGTGTTGGGATTTGAATCTTGAGAAGAGCAATCGAGAGATGAAAGCAAAATTAAAATTAGTCCCAATTATTACAGAAAATTATATTTTAATTTTTAATACAGACTCAAGGTGTACTTTGTATTCTTGCTCCATAGTAGACGACGACTGGACTTAGATATGGACTGTACTGCTTGATCTGAATCCTCTGCATCTGCAAGCCCTACCTGAATTTCCTCCTCAGAGCTCCCTGAATTATCTTCATCTATTTCTGCCTCAAATAGTGGATCTTGATCATCTTCATCAGTCTGAGTTTCTATCAACAATCCGCAGTAAAATTCTCTCTGCTTCTGAGAATGACTCCCTCGTAATTTGGGAAAGAGCAAAATGGACGAAATAACTTCAAATGTCCGATTCAGAGGACATTTTTTAAACACTTAATTACTCGGCTCAAATTCACGTAACTCATTCACTCCCAGCCATTTTTGCTGGTCCGACCCCCTTCGCTCCCGGCCTTTTTACTGGATTTTGACTGATTTTGCAAGGCCCACAGAAAATTCTGTTCTATTGCTATATAAACATGGAACCCACCAAAAGAAAGATTAGACTCTTTTCTTTCAGCAGGAAAAAAAAAGTTCATATCTTTTTCAATTTTTTAGAAATCAGCATCAGAAAATAGCTTAGTTTGAGCAATTTTCCCATTTCTGATGAAAAAACAGAGAAATTGAGCTCAAACATAACTTTGACTTTAACACAGCTATTTTTTGCTTTTGTGACATCCCAAACAGCTGAATAATATTTTCCTTCTACAAAATAACATAAACAACGAGACAAATAGAGCTTTTAATAGCAAAGTAAAAATTTATTTACACTTATCTAAACTATTGAATTGAGAGATGACGCTGTTGTGGCTGCGGCTGTATCGGCAGATGGGGTAAATTTTTCCCACATCACCGCCTGTCTCATCAAGATAGATTTTTTTTTTAATCTTTCTTTTGTAGTGACCACTACCTCATAACAGAATTCACCTAGGGAACTTGTGTGGGGCATGTGCCTTGTGTTTTACGTCGTTCTCCACATTTTTCTCACGCTTCTTACTTCTTCAAACTTCCGTTTCCTGACTATTTCTCTTCATTCATTTCCTTTCATGGTCCGATATGAGTTCTTACCAAATGCGCTACTGCCCTCCAGTGGCCAGTTTTATTGCTTTAAAATTGATTTTGAGCGTTGTGCTTTGGAGCAAAGTTGCATCAGAACCTAGAGATGTCTCTTGTGAAAAAAAAACGTAAAAGACGTATAAATATGTTTTGGGACACTGAAACAATTAAAAATCGAACGTATTTATACGTTTTTTGGAGCAAATGAGTTAAAATAACTCAAACAACACTTAAATGTGTTCTTAAGAGTCTTATAGACAAAACGCCAAGAGCATTTCAAGACAAAATGTGTTTGATAAAAAGTATTAAACGCTTACTTTTCCTCTTCCTATAAAACATGCTTGCACTGATGGAAGCAATCTTCTTCTATGGTAAAGTCAAGGTTAACAAGGCCCCACCCCTACATTTGTGGTATCTATCATTGGAAAGCTCTGATTGTCCTCTATAGAGCGCAAAAGGATCATTCAATTGGATGCAGTGAGTGGGAGATATTTAGGTTTACAAATGTCCTCTACAGAGGACAAATTTGAACTACTAGTAGTCAGGATGTATGTTCATTTTCTTCACTGTTTTGAATTATCTTAACCACAGAGAGCTCCACAAAGTGCTGGAATCCACCGCGTATACTCACGGCGACAACCATTTTCATTTTGAGGGCGGAGTCAAATTGGGAGTCGGGGCATTTAATCTGGTAAGAAGGTAAAAAATGTTTTAAAGGGAAAGACAATGTCTTTATCATGTCAATCCAGGTGGGAAATAATATTGTTTCAAGGGATCCACGGATAGAAAGACGTGTAGTTCCTAAAAGATCAACGCTATTATGAGTTAAAATAATTTGATATTGAAACCCCTCTTGATATTTTCATTTTTATATAATTTGTAAAATTTGTTTAGCTGGTAGGTCACCATTGCTGCCAGGCTTCCAGAGTATAACTCTCGCGACATAAACATGTCATTTGTTGAACCCTTTCAATTTGAACCCAAGAAGAACATGAATGAGCATGATAGCACTGTCGATATTTCAGAAAACGAGCAGCAAAAGCAAAATGAACAGGAAAGACGGGATAAGACGAGACGAGAGTAGGAAAAAAAAACTGTGTTCTGCCAAAATGTGCTAAACCGGTGAAACTTGACAGTAGTGTACTACCGTGTGCTTTCAGCTTGTTTTGTCTAGATGCATACAGACAAAACATACTAAAGATGCGTTAAGAAAATACTTAAACATAGTAATATATAATAAGAGTGGTTTAAATACGCTATGTGACAACATATATGTGGTTAACAGATCAATAATCTGCTTCACAGCCACCACAAGAAACACAATGCTTAAAAGTATGAGAGGGAAACACACACAAAAAGTATTTTGAGGCAATGAAAAGGTAATATAAGTCAATAAAAATGCGAATAGTAAGTACTTGCCGCTTTTAGCCGCTTTTAACCGATGTGCGCACGTGTTGGATGTCTCGCCGCCTAGAAGGAATTGCAGCAAATCGGTAGTGTTCGTCTCGTGACAGTCACAAACTACATCATCACCCGGAGCGTCCATTGCGTGCTGAAAGCATGGCGCCCTCCGTAGGTCAAAACATGTACTAAGTATTGTAGATTTTTAAATCAATGGCAATATTTTATGTGTTTCTAATAACATATTTTAGGAAAAGAGAACAATTGTGTCCTATTAGAGCCTACAAGTCTTTAAGTCCGAGTTTTCCTTTAATAAACTGAAAAAACAGTTTCATTCTTCGGAAAAATGTAAATAAAAGCCAGTATTTCCAGGAAGTGGGCTCCTCACATTTGATAGACGTTTTACCAGTGCCGGTGTCATTCACCTATTTTATATAGTGGTATGAAAAAGTATCTGACCTTTTGGAACTTCTCACATTTCTGCATAAAATCGCCATTAAATGTGATCTGATCTTTGTCAAAATCACACAGATGTAAAAACAGTGTCTGCGTTAACTAAAACCCAAACATTTATAGGTTTTCATATTTTAATGAGGACAGCATGCAAACAATGACAGAAGGGGGAAAAATAAGTATGTGAACCCACTGCCTAAGGAGACTAAAAGAGCAACTGAAACCATTTTTTACCAAACAAACAAGTCAGGTGTGTGTCCAATCACTGATTAGTGGTTTAAAGCTGCCCTGCCCACGATAAAACACACGCCTGGAAAGAATTATCTTGATGAGAAACATTGTTTGATGTGCATCATGGCTCGGTCAAAAGAGGTGTCTGAAGACCTGTGATAAAATGATTGTTGATTTGTATAAAGCTGGGAAAGGATCTAAAACCATCTTTAAAAGTCTGGATGTTTATCAATCGACAGTCAGAGAAGTTGTGTACAAATGGAGAGAGCTTGGCACTGTTGCTTCTCTCCAAAGGAGTGGCTGTCCACCAAAGATGACGCCAAAAGTTCAACGCAGAATACTCAGAGAGGTAAAAAAGCACCTTAGAGTGTCTGCTAAAGACTTACAGAAATCACTGGCATCGTCCAATATCTTTGTGCATACATCAACTATATGTAAAACTATGGCAAAGAATGGTGTTCATGGGAGGACTCCACGGAGGAAGCCACTACTGTGTAAAAAAAATTTGCTGCTCGTTTAATGTTCGCAAAAGGCACTTGGACACTCAACAGAAGTTTTGGCAAAATATTTTGTGGACTGATGAAACCAAAGTTGAATTGTTTGGGAGCAACACACATCGTCATGTGTGCAAGATAATGAAACTGCCCACCAACATTAACACCTCATCCCCACCGTGAAGCATGGTGGAGGGAGCATCATGATTTGGTGCTGTTTGGCTGCCTCACGGCCTGGACAACTTGCAATCATTAATGGAAGAATGAATTCAAATGTTGATCAAGATGTTTTGCAGGAAAACCTGAGGCCGCCTGTCAGACAGTTGAAGCTACAAAGAGGATGGATGCTGCACCAAGACAATGATCCAAAATACTGAAGTAAATCAACTTCAGAATGGTTTCAGAAGAACAAAATACACGTTCTGGAGTGGCCAAGTCAAAGTCCAGACTTGAACCTCATTGAGATGCTGTGGCATGACCTAAAAACAGCGATTTATGCCAGACATCCCAGGAATCTGACTGAACTACAGCAGTTTTGTAGAGAAGAATGGGCCAAGATTAGTCCTGATCGATGTGCCAGACTGATCTGCAGCTACAGGAAGCGTCTGGCTGAAGTTATTGCGGCCCAAGGGGGGGCCACAAAATATTAAATGTGATGATTCACTTACTTATTTTTCCCCCTTCTGTCATTGTTTGCATACTATCCTCAATTAAATATGAAAACCCATAAATGTTTGGATGGTTTTAGTTAAAGCAAACACTTTTTTTCATCTGTGTGATTTTGACAAGGGTGAGATCACGTGAAAAATTCTAAAAGGTTCAGATACTTTTTCATACCACTGTACTTTGTGTTGTCTTCCTTTTTCATTTTCAAACACTCAATGATCACTAAAATAGGTACGCATGTATACCGTGATGTCATTGGCTAAAGTACAGTGGTGCAAATAAGTATTTAGTCAACCACTAATTGTGCAAGTTCTCCCACTTGAAAATATTAGAGAGGCCTGTAGTTGTCAACATGGTTAAACCTCAACCATGAGAGACAATGTGGAAAAAACCCCAGAAAATTACATTGTTTGATTTTTAAATAATTTATTTGCAAATCATTGTGGAAAACAAGTATTTGTTCAATATCAAAAGTTCATCTCAGTACTTTGTTGTGTACCCTTTGTTGTCAATAACGGAGGCCAAACATTTTCTGTAACTCTTCACAAGCTTTTCACACACTGTTGCTGGTATTTTGGCCCATTCCTCCATGTAGATCTCTAGAGCATTGATGTTTTGGGGCTGTCGTTGGGCAACACGGACTTTCAACTCTCTCCGCAGATTTTCTATGGGGTTGAGACCTGGAGACTGGCTAGGCCACTCCAGGACCTTGAAAGGCTTCTTACGAAGACATCCCTTTGTTGCCCTTTCTGTGTGTTTGGGATCATTGTCATGTTGAAAGACCCAGCCACGTCTCATCTTCAATGCCCTTGCTGATGGAAACAGATTTTCACTCACAATCTCTCGATACATGGCCCCAGTCATTCTTTCCTTTACACAGATCAGTCGCCCTGGTCCCTTTGCAGAAAAAAAGCCCCATAGCATGATTTTTCCCCCCATTGCTTCACAGTGGGTATGGTGCAATTCAGTATTCTTTTTCCTCCAAACAAGAGAATCTGTGTTTCTACCAAAAAGTTCTATTTTGGTTTCATCTGACCATAACACATTGTGCCAGTCCTCTTCTGGATCATCCAAATGCTCTCTAGCGAACCGCAGACGGGCCTAGACGTGTACTTTCTTCAGCAGGGGGACACGTCTGGAAGTGCAGGATTTGAGTCCCTGGCGGCGCATTGTGTTACTGATAGTAACCTTTGTTACTGTGGTCCCACCTCTCTGTAGGTCATTCACTAGGTCTCCCCGTGTGGTTCTGGGATTTTTGCTCCCCGTTCTTCTTATCATTTTGACGCCACGGGGTGAGGAGAGAGTTGAAAGTCCGTGTTGCCCAACGACAGCCCCAAAACATCACTGCTCTAGAGGAGATCTGCATGGAGGAATGGGCCAAAATACCAGCAACAGTGTGTGAAAAGAAAAAGAGTTACAGAAAACGTTTGGCCTCCGTTTTTGCCAACAAAGGGTACATAACAAAGTATTGAGATGAACTTTTGGTATAAACCAAATACTTATTTTCCATCATGATTTGCAAATAAATTCTTTAAAAATCAAACAATGTGATTTTAGTTTTTTGTTTCCACATTCTGTCTTTCATGGTTGAGGTTTACCCATGTTGACAATTACAGGCCTCTCTTAATATTTTCAAGTCAACTTGCACAATTAGTGGTTGACTAAATACTTATTTGCCCCAATGTACTTCTGGCATTTAAATGTGTGATCACAGAAATTTGGTCTACTTCCTATAAATATTGGCTTTTAGTGCAGTTTTTTCCTCTATTACACATCATTCATTCATTCATTCGTCTTCTGAACAGCTTAGAAAAATGAAATTCTGTTGTTTTTTTTTTTAAATTGTTAAACAAGATTCTTTCTGTTCGGGATGCTCTTGATCAAAACATTGTCTTTCCCTTTAGCCCCTTGAATAATGCATTTAGAAAAAATACAATACAATTGTGACTGTTAGCGATCAAATTATATTACTACCTCAAGTTAAGTTTTCTAGTTTCCAAGGTTTTTATGCACCATATTTTACCTCCATACCAACTTAGCTCTTGCATTCCTTTGCCTCGTGCCCTCTTGCAGATGATCTCCATGCTGCCTACACGAATGCTCAAGCTGCTGGAATTTGTGGGCTTCTCGGGTAATAAGGTGAGCTCCCTTGACATGTTTCTTGGTTTGAAAAGTACGTTTCATTTTGCATGCACTTGTATGCAGGAGTTCGGGCTCCAGCAGCTTCAGGATGGCTGTGCAGAAAGCACATTCAGGTCCTTCTTATGTAACATGCTCCTTCTCTGTTATCACACCTTCATGAGCTTTATACTAGGCAAGTAAACATACACACAAATGGATACATCTGGCGATAAATCATTTCTTCATTTTCTGGTATTGCACACGTTATGTGACCTACAGGCACCGGCGAAGGAGATGTAGAAGATGCAGAAAAACTGCTGGAGCCGTATCTAAAGAAATATCCTAAGGTGTGCTTTCTGAGAATGTGGTTTTTTTTTTTTAGGTTTGTTGCATAGTCTTGTGCATCGGCATGACTAAAAAACGGCACTTTTTATCTAATAGGGATCAATCTTCTTGTTCTTCGCTGGTCGAATCGAGGAGATCAAAGGCAATTTGGATGCCGTAAGTGACGTGCAAATAATTTGGATAGATGATGGAACGCAAAACACAAATAAAACAAAAATGTTCGCGTGTGTGTGCGTCCGTCAGGCTATTAAGCGTTTTGAGGAGTGCTGCGAGGCTCAGCAGCAGTGGAAGCAGTTCCATCACATGTGCTACTGGGAGCTGATGTGGTGCTTCACTTATCAGCGACATTGGAAGATGGCATACTTCTACGCTGACTTGCTCAGCAAGGAGAACTCCTGGTCCAAGGTGCGCTTAGTTCATGTGCAAGTGTTTCAAAATGTGTTCGTCTTCGTCTAATTTTAGTCAACGAAAGCTCAGACAAATTTCGTCTAGTTTTAGTCGACAATTACTCAAAATGTTTTCATTTGCGAACTTCAAAAGTTTTACTCCATGAATGAATGAATAAATAAATAAATGGTTTTCAACACTTTCGAATGAACATTGACAGACAAGCTATGATTGTAGAGCAGTGGTTATTAACCCTGCTAAAGGTACCGAACCACACAAGTTTCACATGTGGAATCACCGAACCCTTCAGAATTAGATAAAAAAGCCTTCTTTTTTTTTCAAATTCAAAACTGTTATATCTAAACTAGCAAGCTAATAAATTCCCGTTCAAAATTCTTCTCATTTTGACGGCATGTTTTATAAACAGGTCAAAATTTGAGACCACGCTGCCCATTGGTTTGTTGTATTCCCTCATACCAAGTGCGAGTCAACCTTCCACTGGGCAAACCAATTCCTCCTCCCATCAGATCAAAGACTAGCAGTCAAAAATCGACTAAGCTTGTAAATTGGGAGCAAACCAGTCCAAAACCTGGTGTAAAAAGCCACTTTGCCTAGATTTAATCAGCGTACAAAAATAGGGCTCGATCTGCGTTTCTTTACCTTCGCTGAACCCCTTGTGACACGACCAAACAATGCTGCTATGCGTGCTAACTACACATACGATAAGAAAATGTCACACATTGTGAACTTACTATAGAAACCATGGCAAATTTTCATGTCGTTCTCACCTAGTCAGATGAAAACTGGCATTTAGCTCGTTATGTTTTAGTCTCCCAAGACATGTTTGTAGCTCATCATCGACACGTCATCGCCATGAAAAAAAATGTTCGTTGACGAAATATTTTCGTCATCGTTGACGAAAACAACACTGTTTTGAACAGACAGCTAAAGCAACATTGCACACTCTGTCTTGCCAAGATAAGAAAACAAATCTTACCATGTGTTTCCAAACAAGCAAGATAGAGCGCAGCCTAACTTGATACACATCCTAAACTCCGGTGAGGAGAGAGAAGGAGAGGCGTAGCCATCTCACATGAGTGACATGACCCAAACACTGCTACGATGCAAGCTGACATATGAAAATATGAAAATGTCACGCATTGTGAACATGACAGAAATTATGTCGCATTTTCGTCTCATTGTCGTCTCTCATCAGACGAAAACTGGCAATCGTCTCGTTATGTTCTAGTCTCCCAAACATCGTCGCGTGACCATCATGAAAAAATTGTTTATTGTGGACAAAAACAACACTGGACCCTACCATAAACTAAAACTTCATGCTGTGAAAATCAGATTAAAAAAACTTGCAATGGCAATGTCTGTATTATATCAATTTGTGTATGGTATTTGAACTCTCACCTCAGAAACAGTCACTTTAAGCTTTGCAAACCTAAGTTGTGTTTAAATGGGCTTTTTTAAGTATTGTAAAACTAGCAAAAAAGGGGCGGGGGTTATTCACTTATTCACTTATTACAGATATCAGCTGATGAATGCAATACTTTAGGCAGCAGTTCAGAAGTCATATGTTTAAATAAAGCAATGTTGCTAAGGACTTTTAAAGGGAACCACAGACATAAAGACTAGTTCTTAAAAGGTAAATGTTAGTATGAGTTAGAATCAAGGGCGTAGATTTGTATGGGGACGGTAGGGACATGACACTAGCAACTTTTCAGGATGGTCAAATTGTCCCCACCAGCTTTTAAGCAACTTTTTTAGCATTATATCATGACTTCAGTTATATAGGTAATTGAGATTGTCTTTTCATATGTTGTGTGGATAGAATTGACCGACTGACATTGACTGACATTTACCCCTTTTCACTTGCTGAATATGCCAGTCCATTTTTTCTCTCAAACACACGTTTGATTGGCTGATGACATGACCCCCCCACACACGCACTTACAGCCCAGACAGAATACAACATGTCAACAACATGCCGCCTCCTCCGCCCCCCCCCCCCCCCCCGAAAACGAGGGATATTAGAATTTTATTTCGTCCAGCAGCAGCAACCATTGTAGGTGATGTAAAAAGATGTCAATGTGGAGGTGGGGAACACAACACTAATTTTGCGACTGAAAGTCCGACCTGCATCAGAGTTGGCATAACATTAAACTGTATGAATTTGCTAAACTCCACAACTCGAGTAGTAGCTACTTAGAGAGAAGTGTCCTTCGGTATGTTTTCTACTGTTAACGTTAATTGTGAGAAATTTAATGAACCGAGGTTTAAACCCTTCTCCCAAATTTTCATTCCTATTTGATTTATGTGGTCTTAAAGCGGCCCAAAGGAGCTTTCTTTTTTTTTTTTTGTCGAGTTTGTTTGCGTTCGTGGACAAAAGCAGTAGTGTTTTACATGAAGGAAGGTTCCATTTTTATTTATTTTTGGTATTGCCTAATTAAGACTTTTTCCAGTTGCATTTAATTTCTTAATTTACACAATGTTGAGTGGTCTTAAGACAATTGTTTATTATTATTATTTTTTGCATTCCCTGATAGTTAAGAGATTATTGTGTATGTTAATATAATTTAAATTCTGTTCAAATATTGCAATTTGAATTTGCTAAACAAAAAAAAAATCCAGGAATTTATTCAGGAAGTTTTCGAAATGTTTCTTTAGTAGTATTTTGAAAACAGGTTTGAATCAAATGATGAATCACTTGAAGTAATACACATGAATGTTAGTATAAGTCAATTCAGATTTATTTAATATTGATCATTTAGCCTATCAATCACTTAGGTTCATATCAGTGAAAAATGTATCCCTGACCCCCGTTCACCCAATCTGTTTGGTCTTATTAATGTCCCTTCCCCAGCAAAACGTGTACATGCAGGTTATGCTTTTATATCGTCCCTACCAATGTTGGGACCAAACCTACGCCCTTGGTTAGAATATTTTGGTATTGAAACCCCTCTTAATGTTTTCGTTTTTGTAAAATTTGAAAAATTAGTTCAACTATTAGGTCGCCATTGTTGCTGACGAAGCAATCCGGTGACGTCACTGGGCAGCGCTACCGTACTTCCACAGTGTCACTGGTTAGCTACATAAACATTTTGTCGGTTCTGCACTTCAAATTTGAACAACGAAGGGATATACAAACTGTCAAATGGCAGCAAGTCAATACAAGCCGCCTAGGATCGGTTTAAAGACACTGCTGATGAGCTGGAATTGGATGCAGGTACGACATTGGTAACTCATCCCAAAGCTCTCTGACAAAACAATCTGACCAGCAATAGAATGTGACAAAATCATGCCAGTCGTAATACTAGCTTCGCTTGCTCGCTAGCACAGCTTTTCTCCCAGTCCAGGCCAACCGCATCCTAACCCCCAGTGTGCATTGCACGCGTAAAACATCCATACGATAAAACATGTACTAAATATTATTGATTTTTAAATAAATGGCAAGAACATATGTGTTTCTAATATACAGTGTATCACAAAAGTGAGTACACCCCTCGCATTTCTGCAGATATTTAAGTATATCTTCATGGGACAACACTGACAAAATGACACTTTGACACAATGAAAAGTAGTCTGTGTGCAGTTTATATAATAGAGTTAATTTATTTTCCCCTCAAAATAACTCAAAATATAGCCATTAATATCCAAACCCCTGGCAACAAAAGTGAGTACACCCCTTTGAAAAAACGTACATCTTCAACCTTTGCAGCGATGCTGACAGCACACATTTTGGAGGGAAAATGACAAGCAGTACTCAATTTGGACATTTAGGGATGTACGTTTTTTCAAAGGGGTGTACTCACTTTTGTTGCCAGGGGTTTAGCTATTAGTGGCTATATTTTGAGTTATTTTGAGGGAGAAATAAATTAACTCTTATATTAGCTGCACACAGACTACCGTACTTTTCATTGTGTCAAAGTGTCATTTTGTCAGTGTTGTCCTATGAAAAGATGTATTTAGATATTTGCAGAAATGCGAAGGGTGTACTCACTTCTGTGATACACTGTATTTTATTGAAAGATAACAACTGTGGCTTATTAAAGCCTACGAGTCTTTCAGTTCGAGGATCCCTTTAAAAGACAAAAATGGCTCATCTTTGTTTTAGTTTTTTTTCTTAGATTTTCTTTGATTTCCCTCAAAATTTCCTTAAATTGGAAAGAGGAAAAAAATGTAACTACTGACTCTAATCAGGGTGTATAGATAATAGTTTGAGCAAGTTGTGTAAGTCTGGTGAAAGAAATATCCCTTCCTCCATATTCTTTCATTGAGTCTAAAAACTATAATGCTAGTACTGCTGAGCAAGCAAGCCTCAGGACCTCTATTTTCTTCTTTTGGCTTCCTTTTTGACTCTGTAAAAAGGGTTATGTGAGATTGCAGCAGTAACCATTCTTTGCCGCCCGCAGGCCACCTATGCGTATATGAAAGCAGCCTACCTCAGCATGCTGACAGAGGATGATTGTCTGACCTTCGGGGAGACTGCGCTCACTCTGTTCAGGTCGTCCAAGTTTTTACATTCTTCTCATATGAAGTCAAATAAGGATCATTAACTGTGTTCGTTATAAAACTGTGCCATCATAATGTCTTTATCAAGGTAACACCTGTGCTTTGTAGAGGGGAACCTAGACTAAAACATTTCTATTATTTTAAATGCTGTGCTGGTTATTTTTGAATAATATGAAAAATTGATGATGAGGTGTTTTATATAAGGGTCGTTCCAGAATTGGAGGAGATTCTGGCTTAAAATACGCCTTCACTTTTCAGGCTTGCTGATACATACCTATTAAAAAAGGCAATTAACTATCAAAACTATCATATTTGTCTATATGAGCTTACAGATCAATGGCAACATTTTATTACGTGATTTATTTCCTATTTTACAATATTTGGCATAATCACGATAACAGGGTCTCAAATCTGTACTACCGTATTGGCCCGAATATAAGATGGCCCTGATTATAAGACGACCCCCTCTTTTTCAAGACTCAAGTTTGCAAAAAGACTTTTTGAACACCAAATTCATTTTTATACAGAAAGTAATTACAGTACATCTGAAAAAAAAAAAGATTATATATATATATATATATTCAAACCTCTACCTATTTTCTAAGTGGGTTAACTGCAAAATCACAAGGGGTGCAAATACTTCTGCTCCACACTGTATGTACTTGGCATAGTCACAGTAACAGGGTTGCAAATCTGTCAATATCTGTAACATAGCATGAGGTCAGGTGAGACATTCAATGAAGGCTAGCTACTTTATTAAAATTTGACAAATAGAAGAGACGACATAAATTTGCTTTACCCATTCTTTTGGAAAAATGATGATGTCAAACAGATAAAAATCATGGTAAGAGGGCAAATGTTCCATGATTAATCATTTATATTATATTTGTTAAAACATATTCCCATGTATACAAGAGACATTAATTTTATAATAATACCCCCCCCCCCCCCAAAAAAAAGAAATATACATTTAATTTCTTTTGAAATTTTAGATTCATTTTGGTCGTTGGGGGTGGGACAAGAGAAAATGGCATTTTAGGGGGTACTCCAGATTGAATTGTAGTTTTTGAACAATTATTTCTAAGAGTTATTTTCTCTAGGGTTTTTTTCCATTTAGCTTTGGTCTCTGGATAAGTCTTTTTACTAAGAAAATGTATGTTTTGGCATTTTATATGTAGATTATTTAATATTTTAAGGGTGAGGCATAAAATGTCTACCAATTCTGAATTTCCCCTATGCTGTACTCTATATTGCAGGCAGGTGCAAGGTCTGAAGCAGAAAATTGCCGGCAAGTCCTTACCCACAGAGAAGTTTGCCATCAGGAAAGCTCGTCGCTACCTCACAGAAAATCACGTTCCTCTTCCTGTCCCTCCCCTGGTCAGTGCTGCTTCTGCGCTTGTGTAACATCCAAGTAAACATCATTATGCAATTGGCATGAGACAGACCTCTTCATCAGTCAATTGAGATGAAGAAAACATGAGATTAAAACTTCCAGAATTAAGACTGTTGACACATTTTATGTTCAGGAGATGATGTACATTTGGAACGGCTATACGATCATCGGCAAGCAAAAAGAACTGACCG
This sequence comes from Corythoichthys intestinalis, assembly GCF_030265065.1. NCBI lineage: Eukaryota > Metazoa > Chordata > Actinopteri > Syngnathiformes > Syngnathidae > Corythoichthys > Corythoichthys intestinalis. The sequence continues at coordinate 37,099,872 of NC_080401.1, forward strand.
AAAACATGCTAAAGACACTGGATGAGGCGCAGGCGAAACTTGAAAGCATGGAAAGTAAGCCCAATCATAATGGTTTTGACATTATTAAAGTAAATGAGGCTGTTCCTTCTAAGTTTTGTTTTCAATTTGGTGGTCTCTCAGGGTACGAGTTTTCATTTGATGACCAGTGTCTGCTCAGCTTGCTGAAGGGACTGTGTCTTAAGCACTTGGGACATCACGATGAGGCCGAACACTACTTTACGCTTGTTCTCTGCAAGTAAGCATTACACAGACAAACGTACGTGATGTTATTTAGCAGACTGTATATAGTAGGGCTGCAGCTATGAAATATTTTAGTAATCGAGTATTCTACTGAAAATTCCATCGATTAATCGGATATAGAGCTGAAACGAATGCTCGAGCAATTAGAGTAACTTGAGTTTAAAAACTGATCCGAGTAATTTTATTCACCTCGAATAATCTTTTAATTTTGACAGCTCCAAGCATCACGTTTTGCCCGGACTACTTTTAATGCGGGACAACGCGCTGATGTCATGTGCATAGAGGAAGAAGCATTAAAAAATATTTGGGGGGGGGGAAACTTACTGCAGCCGACAGCCACTACAAACGACGCCGATGTAGATATAAAAAAAAAGCCCGCATGATGCTAGCAAGCGGCAGGTGGTAGCAAGTAGCGTCTGATGCGTCTCATAGAGATCACATGTATGTTGAACTAGATGCGAAATGACAGAGTCAGCGGCGTTAGTAAACAGCCGCCATCTTAAAGCAGTAGACTTCTAAGCGGCAATAAATAAGATTAACATTACTGTCACTCGCTCACGTAACGTTAGCCGTGCGGAGGGCTAGGTTTCTAATAATTATGACCACTGTTGATGCGTGGCTAACGTGTCTTACATACAGGCTTTATTTAATCTTTGAAAACATAGCGCTGTAGATTGATGAGGGTATAAAATAAAAGCTTAATAATGCTAACTGTCAATTTTAGCTCAGTAGTCATTGCTGGATAAAACACCAAGTAGCACTGGTCCCTAATGTGCTGCAATACAGCAGGTATCATACATTTATTTTGAACACTGCAAAAACTCAAAATCCTATCAGGACTGACAGTTTAGACTAACTTAAAACTTCACTAGAACTTAAAAATAGCTTGACACAGATGGAAATTCAATTGAAACACGTGGGAAAAACACCTACGTATCTTTTAATTGATGTGTGTTATCAAGCGTAGTGGCATTTTTAGGTAAGAAATATATATTTTTATATTTTTTTTATATATAATATATATTTTTTATATATTTTAATATATATATATATTTTTTTATAAGCTCCAAATGTTTTTTGAGTGAAAGCAGTGAAATAGTCTTTTTTTATTCTAGTTACATCCTTCGATAGAATTTTCAGTCGATTACTCGATTACTAAAATATTCGATAGCCCTAATCGGATAAAAAAAATTTTTAGGTAAAGAGCAATTATAAATATACATGAGAAAACAAGACATTTCACCCAATATTGAACCATTTTTAGACAATCAATGTCTTTATTTTAGATGTACATTTTTGAAAACAGCCAACAATTGCATCTCAGATGTGACTAGGAAAAAAAACAAATTCACTGCTTTCGCTAAAAAAAACTTAAGATTTTTTAAAAATAAGATCTTATTTCTTACCTAAAAATGTCATTTTGCTTTATAAAACACATCACCTCAAAGTTATGTGTTTTCCCAGTCAAGCTATTTTTAAAAGTTCTAGTTTTAAGTTTAAGACTAAATTATAAGTACTGATAGGATTTGGAGTGTTCAAAATACGTATATGTATGATACCTGCTGTACTGGAGCACATTAGGCGCAAGTGCTACTTGGTGTTTTATCCATTAATGACTACCAAGCTAAAATCGACAGTTAGCTTTATTATGTTTTTATTATACACCGTCATCACTCTCCAGCGCTGTGTTTTTTACTGATTGAATAAAGCCTGTATGAAAGACACGTTAGCCATTCTTCAACAGTAGTCATAAATAATAGTAACCTTGCCTGTTGGCAAGGTACAGTAATGTTAATGTTATTTATTAATGCTACGTTAATGTAATTTTTCCTTGTCCCGAATATCGCTCCTCTGCACTCGGAGTAAATGGGGTGCCTTCGGTGGAGCGGGGGATGTGCAGGCCGGCCGCGTGGTGGTGCCTGGGGTGGTAATCAGTTGTGGGGTCCAGCGGGGGTGCGGAAGCGTTGGTGAGGGCCGGGCAGGGGTAGTGTTATGCAGGTGCTGTCTTAAGGCAGAGTTATGCTTCTGCGGCAGACCTGCGCCGTAAATTCAGACCCGATTTACGACCCTCCGCCATAGCCTGTCACTTCAAGAAAATCTTGACTTGTGCGGTGTCAGCGCATGGTAACGTGGCACAAGTGGACTACGATTGGTCCGCTCAGACTGTTGTTTCCGGTTCAGCGTGAAATCACCGCCATTTTCAAACATTGTTTTGCTACACGCAAAAATGGACCAAGCCGACGGGAGGATCATCGAAGAGCAAGTGCGACAACTTATACAACATCTTGTCAAGACATTGTAAAGATTACCAAATGGCAAGGTCAGCGATTGCATAGAAAAAATGGAAGAACCACCGAAACAATATGTGTGTGCCACCCGAAGCGGTGACCCGGTCGGCCAAAAACTGCCAGCATTTTATCACTTCATGTTGTATTTTTGGTTGGTGTGCTTCATCATTTATTGTGTACATATGTTTGCTGTAGTCTGTGACTTATTTACATTTTATTTACTTCTGGTATATGAAGAATAAAGCACAGGTTTGGTGTCAAAAGAGTTGTTGTGATGTTTAATTTTCAACAAGACAGTTCACACACTTGATACATCATCACTGATTTAGAGTGCCTCGTGGCTTTTATGATAACGTGTTTACCACCAAGGCTTCCAACGCAGTTTGAGAAGTTCCATAGTTGCCAGAAATCTGCTATGGCTTCCCACTGGCTGGTTGTAGGACACGGCAAGAAAATCGGGCTGTCCAAAATTCTTTACAGACCTCGTACAAAACGCTTGACACAGTGCTCGACGGCAGTTTGAAGCTAGCAGCCGCAGCTTGCTGGCTTCCACCCGAGGCTTGAAGTCATCAACAGTCAGACAGACCACCTCCGAAACCATCTTCTGCTTCGCCTGCGTCTCAACATTTGTATGATCAACATTTGTTGTTCATTGGTGATGAGCTGAAGATCCACATTCAAGCGTTCCATCTCCCTTGGCATTATTTTTTTTCTCTGTTGGCATTGTGTAACCGGAAGAAAACTAGACCCCCAAAACCCTACAAACACAACGCCACACCTGTCTAGTGGCTTGGCGGTGAATTACAGAGCAACGCGTTCCCTTGCCGCAGAACTATCGAATGCTCATTAACTCCGTGGTCGCTTTGCCGTCACCGCAACGCAGAAGCATAACACAGGCTTTACAGTGAATACATGAAACAGTGTTTGCCTTGGTCTCCAGCTTTAAATGCTCCTACACTTTTGACATTTTCTGCTTTTTCTTGGTCCCTTTCTCTTCGCTTTCATCGGCTTCTTCGTCGTTAACTCTATATTCATGCGTAGTTGAAATCAAATATATCCGCCGCCTCTCTCTTCTTACTGGACGCACGTGACATCAGCGCGTTATGCTGCATTAAAAGTAGTTCGGACAAAACGTCATGCGTAGAGCTGGCAAAATTAGATGATTCCTCGAAGCAGAGAAAAAATTCCTCGATCAATTTTTAAAATCGAGTTACTCGAGTTATTCGAGTAATCGTTTCAGCTCTAGTATTTACAGTATGAAGCAGTTCTCTCTGTATATTGATTATTAATAAATCCCCATTCATTTCTTCTACAGTGAGACCCAGATCAAATATGACCACTACCTAGTCCCCAATGCAATGTTGGAGCACAGCTTGTTATGTTTGGAGCAAGGTCGCAATGACGAAGCTGTAAAACTGCTAGAAGCAGCAAAGTAAGTACAGCGCAAGAAGGATCCACAATAAAGTGGAACACATCAGGCCAAGTGGATTTCACTCAGAAATTGGATTAAGTAGGGTTAAACTAACATCGTACTTGATCTTATAATGCTTTGATGGAGCATTTCGATATTTTGTCACACTCCTAGTATACATACGTATACAACCCCTAGCAAAAAGTATGGAATCCGTCTCGGACGAGCACTCACTCAGACATTTTATTATGTAGAACAAACTCAAATTAAAAGCTTGAAAAAAATAATTAATTCAAAAGTGCAACTCCTTGGCATTCAGAAACACTAAAAGAAATGAATAAAAAACATTGTGGTGGTCAATAAATGTTACTTTTATAGAGCAAGTGCATGGAAATAAATATAGAATCACTCCATTCTGAAGAAAAAAATATGAAATCACTCCATTTTGAGTAGAAAATGCAGACACACCCAGTCAATTTCTTTACCGTAATTGGGGCCCTGCCCAAGATTAGATCTGCTCGTTAATCAGCAGTTAAAAACAGTGCAGTTATCACACCTTGGAGGGCTGCTGGACCAAGTGGATTCACAAGAATCATGGCTCCAACAAGAGAGATGTCTCTCGAGACCAAGGAGAAGATTATCAAACGTCTTGAGGAAGGTAACGCTACACGTATGGTTGCCAACGATGTGGGCTGTTCACAGTCAGCTGTATCAAAAATCTGGACCAAGGACAAACAGCATGGCAAGGTTGTTAAAGTTAAGCGTACTGGTAGACCGAGGAAGACATCCAAACGTCATGACAAACAACTAAAGGCCATATGTCTTGAAAACAGAAGATGTACAAGACAAATGAAGAAGAAATGGGAGGAAACTGGAATCAAGGTATGTGACAGAACTGTGCAAAATCGCCGAAAGGAAATGGGATTTTCATAAAGGAAAGCTAAAAGGAAACCATCATTGACACTTCAACAGAAAAGAACAAGACTGAAATGGGCTAAGGAGAGGCAATCATGGATTGTGAATGACTGGATGAAAGTTATTATCAGTAATGAGTCAAGAATCTACATTGGACATGGTGATGATGGTTGAACTTTTGTTTGGTGCCGTTCCAGTGAGATTTAGTAAGATGACTGCCTGAGGAAAACATCAAAATTCCCTCAGTCCTTGATGATATGGGGCTGCATGTCAGGCAAAGGCACTGGGAGATGGCTGTGGTTGAATCTTCAATAAATGCAAAAGTTTACATTGAAAATTTTAGACCGCTTTCTTATCCCTTCAATTGAAAATATGTTTGGGGATAATGAAATCATTTTTTCAAGATGACAATGCATCATGCCACAGAGCTAAAACTGTTAAAGCATTCCTTGGAGAAAGACTCATCCAGTCAATGTCATGGCCTGCAAATAGTCCCGATCTCAACCCTATTGAAAACCTGTGGTGGAAATTGAAAAAAAAAAAGGTCCACAGCAAGGCTCCGACCTGCAAGGATGATCTGGCAACTGCAATAAAAAAAAGTTGGAACCAAATTGATGAAGAATACTGTTTATCACTGATCAAGTCCATGCCTCAGAGACTGCAAGCTCTAGCAACTAAAGATGTGTTTTGATTGTTATTTCTTTGTTTGTTTCTCATGATTCCATATATTTTTCCTCACAATGGAGTGATTCTATGTTTATTTCCCTGCACTTGCTCTATAAAAGTAACATTTACTACCCACCACAATGTTTTTTATTCATTTCTTTTAGTGTTTCTGAATGCCAAGGAATTGCACTTTTGAACTAATTCATTATTTTTTCAAGCTTTTTATCCGAGTTAGTTCTACTGTACATAATAAAATATCTGAGTGAGTGCTCTTCCGAGTCTGGTGATTCCATACTTTTTGCTTGGGGTTGTAGTATAAGTTGCGGGCCCTACCAAACTATGAAAAAAAGTGCAAATTATAGTCTGGAAAATACGGTACTAACTAAATATTGTTTCTGTGCAGGCAAAATTACAAAAACTACTCCATGGAATCTCGGACTCAGTTCCGTATTCAAGCCGCCCTGCACAAAGCGAAGGGCGTGAGACAAAACGGAGTCTGCGTGCCCTCAAGCCCTTAAAGAAGGACACACCACAGCTGAGATTCCACGTCTGCATTCTCCCAAAATGCACCACTCGGCTTTAGCCAGCCTTGTCACAGGGTTGGAATGGTGTCTTCTTCACAAGGTTATGGGGGAAGAGGAATGGGTGATATTTTTGTAGTTTTTCTTTGCATTTGTCTCCTTTACCGGTAACCACCGCTGATGGCGTGCCAATGTGGCACTTATGGCGATCATCAAGTATGTGGCACATGCACTGGCTGACCTTAACTTCCTCGATTGATTGGAAGTCCAGACATGTCCGGGCATGTGCCTTAAATAACAGCTGCTACTACTACTGAAAAAAAAACACAAAAAACAAAACAACATTGGTCTATGCAGGGTTGAGGTGGTGGTCTTAATGGAGACATGCTGTACATAAGAATTGGCCTTGTAAGAACCATTTCCCTGTGTGTATAATGAATCCAAAGTATGGAAGTGTGGGGTTGGTTGTCACAGTTTTGGGTATTTCATTAATATCGTTCCATCATCATGTCTCGGATTAGTTATTCATTTATTACATAGAAGCTTAACATTTTGAGTTGGAAATCCTTTTCATATTTTATTCAATTTTAATTTATTATCATTCAAAGACATCTTGACACTTAGTGACAACCATTCACATGTGGCGTTGGTTGTCAATTTTTATTTACTGTAATTTTCGGACACTAAATAATATCTGTTATAAGCTTTCATTAATGCTCAGTGACAGTGTCGTGTCATAATTATGACTGTCTTATTGCGCCACTGTCAAATAAAGTGTTACCAGATACCATAACAAGCAATTAATGAAACAACTGGAACAGTAACTGAAGAAATAATTAGCACAGAACATAAATTTTGATTGTCGTTTACTTCTGTAGCAGTGCAGTGCATGCTAGGAGGCATGTGGGACGACAACAGTGTTGACAGCAGGAGGTTGACTGTCTCCCCTAAGAGATCAGTAATGGCCAAATGAAGCTTCTTGAAGCAATGAAGCTTCACAGCCAATTGGTTCAAGGCTTCATGGTGGTTCATTTGCTCTTATGACAGTCTTATGGTGCCGCTGTCAAATAAAGTGTTACCGGTTAATATCTTTTGGTGTAAATATCCCATAATATAGTGAGGACGGCTGCGGCTTATAGTTCAGTCGGGCCTATCTGTGAACGAATGCCGTTTTCATGTCAAATTTGGTGGGTGGCGCCTTATAGTCCGAAAATTACAGTAAATAGGATTTTTTTTTAAAGATGCTGAAAATCTCCAGAATGAATATGAATTATTTTCCATTAAAAAAATTTTTATTAAATAAGGAACATTAACACAAAAACATTTATTTACACGCTACCTTTGAATTTGAACATGTTGACATATGTTGCTAGAACACAACACATCCATGTTTCTATTGTATAAAACCTGATCTCATGTCACTCAGAAATTCTTTCACTGATATTCAACTTAAAATTTAATTGAGTCCAGAAACAAACAGCAACATCTTGTGTGTTAGCAGAGTGATGACAGACTTCAGGTCTGCACACACTGCCTGCACGCTGTTTTCCGACTTGAATTATTCTTTATTTTCTACAGTTTTTAACTGTATTGATACAATGTACACAACTGAGAGCTGTTACAAAACAATTCCACTGTGCCCTGTACAGTGACAATAAAAATAATTTGAACTGCTGATGTGTAACAACCAACCCTATCTTTTTCGCTAAAAGCCTACCACTAAGCCTGTGCCGGTGTGGTATTCTGACGATATGATAACCTGAAGCCAAAATATCAGTTTCACAGTATCACAGTATTGCAATTACAGCTCTAAAATGTGTTACTTTGAAAGGTCTGGGTTAAAAAAAAAAAAAAATTCTAATGAACAGGATTTTTTTCCAAAACATTAGCAAATTGGAACATAAGTATAATGTTAAGTTAAAATAAAAAAATTAAAAAATAACAAAATATTCAAAATAAATTTAAAATAAATGCAGGCCTTTAGGTGAGCCTAAACCAACAGGCACAGCTTACCACCAGATCAAAAATAAATGAACTATTTTCCATAAAAAGCACGTGTGTATGACTCGTACCATGTTTACATTACACACACACACACACACACACACACACACACACACACACACACACACACACACACACACACACACACACACACACACACTCTCTTTCTCAACACCGACAGTTGCCAGAGAGAAAAAAACACCACGTTTTACCACCGCTAGACACACTAAACATGCTGGAGTTAACTCTCATAGCTGGTGGGAAACGTTCATGACAGTGTTTACTAACCTTTAATTTTGTAACTGCAAAATCATGTTGGAGGTATTACCTCCTCGGCAGCCTCCCTCCGCAAACGTGTTTACATGTCGGTTGGCCCCTCCTCCTCTAAGCCGCGGCCGTCTGTAACTTTTCTGTAGCCTAAGTATTCCCATGCCAGTGATTTTGTTTTCTTCGATGGGGCAAAAAAGTTCAGGAGTTTCACCTCCTCCCACCATGGTGTAGCACAGCTGACTCACTGACACTGAGCAATAATCGGTGGGGGAGGGTTGAGCGTTACAGCTGCAAGCGAGGGATTTCTCCATGCAATTTTGGGACATAAAAAATGGCAACCTTAGGGATGGTATGGCGGGAATTTTTTGCGGTTTTGAAACCTTGACGTTTTCATACCATGGTATACCTTCAAACCGGTAATCGGCACATGTCTACTACCACCTTGCTAGAGAATTCGATTCTTTTCTCCTCATGCCTTTATTGTTAACACTGAAGAGATGGATGGGCTTTAATAACTAGAAGCCCATTGTGTAAAAACCCATCAAGAATAGCAAAGACCTTAATTTTTTTTAATTAATCCTTAAAAAATTACAGTAATTGCCTCTTACCTCAAAGTGACATGATCCTCAGCATTCAAGACAATGTCACTATTTTCTTTCCACAATTCTAACAATTGGACTATTGATATTCTGCAACATAACCCCTCTGGTGGTCGAGTAATAGCAATTGTAACAACCAACTCGTATGACAACTAACCCTGTTCTTCCCTACTGTACTGTATGTGTCACATTCTAATTGAACGATATACATTTTTCTTAAAGCACCTAAAATTTATAACGCCGCCTACGACTACAAACAAAAATTTTGGGGGTCATTCATACAAGTCTTGACTTTAGTACAAATGCATGCATTTTAGGCAACCGTCACCTTACTAAATGTTTCAGGTTCATTTCTGTTGATTTCTCAATTACCGTATTGGCCCGAATATAAGACAGCCCTGATTATAAGCCAACCCCATCTTTTTCAAGACTCAAGTTTGAAAAAAGACTTTTTGAACACCAAATTAATTTTTATACAGAAAATAATTACAGTACATCCAAAACAAACGATTATAACAATATATTTGAGTGAAAAAGCATCTTATTTTGCCTCATTCAAATCTTAATATCTGAACATTTAAATATGTAAACTAAAGTGCAATCACATTCGTAAATGAATGGCATATGGTTTTTGAAATGTAAATAAACCAGTCTATTGTGATAAAACAACAAAATTGCAATAACTGCATTAACCATTAAAGTGAAGTCTAACTAACTGTAGTCTTGAAACAAATCTGAATAAGGAAAAACATTGCCATAAAATAATGCAAACTGGTTAAACTAAAAAGAGTAGCTGAGATTTGTCATGACAGAACATCGCTTCAATGATATCTGGCGCCGCCTAGCGTCATGAATGGGGAGAGTAGCTGAGCTCTGTCATGACAGAACATCGCTTCAATGATATCTGGCGCCATCTAGCGTCGTGAATGGGTATAATGTCTAGACCGCGAATATAAGACGACCCCCTCTTTTTCAGTGTTATTTCAATGCAGAAAACACTGTCTTATATTCGGGCCAATACGGTACTTCAGATTCCAGAGTGCAATTTCATCAACTATGGAAGGCACATTTTCATCTAAATTGTCGTGTTTTAAGATGGCAGATGAAAAAAAACCAGCTCTCCTGCTTTGTGGGACACCCTCCAGCAGCACTTGAGCTTGAACAAAAAGGCTATTCACTCAGAGCAGTGAGGGGACCGCGTGTTTGTCCGCCTTTTGCGTCATTAACGCGGAAACGACAAGCGCTACAGTGTGAACCTCAACCTGCTGCTGCCCTATATCAGCTATTATTGATTACAATAACATGTAGAGGGGCTAGAAACAATTTTTAGTAGCACTAATGTCAAATGCTAATCATTTATCTGAACAAATACATACGTTGTAGCGAAAGAGTAGAAATGTTAATATGACGGGATGGCATGAAGGGCCGGGCCCCAGCAACAGATGGTTGAAAACCTGGAAACTCAAGATGGTGTTTCACGTTAGAACTGCTCATTTATTCATGTTGAGAGGGAGATTCGGTGTTCATGATGGTGATGAGAAGTCAGTTTAAATGTTCATTAAATGTTTCTCATGTTTAGTTTTCCAATAACAACTTTTTTTTTTTTTTGATTGTCTAAAAAGCATCTGAAACTATGTTGAATTTTCCCTTTAGTTTTCACCTGGACATTTAAACATGAAACTTTGTGGCATTGTGATATTTGCATTCTGCAAATAAGAATGGGCAAGGCATAATGACATTCCTGTATATACTGAATGTTTTTATTGTAATTTAAAATGGAATTATGAGAAAATCTATTAAAAAAAACACAAATCTGGCGTGTTGTCTTTTATGCCAGGGGTTTTCAAACATTTTGGGACCAGCAGGCTCCTTCTAGGACAATGCAATGGAGGAAGTCGGCGTGATATCACGATGACGTCACCTCACTTAGCAACGTGTCGGCATTTTGTGAAGGGGGAACGCAAAGCTAAACATTCCATAGACAAACGTCTGAAATTCATACATTTCAGGTGTGTTTTTTCCTAAAAACGTCTTAAATGTGGCTTACTATTATCACGAGTCACTGCCGACAGATGCGAGGAGGCGATGCAATTTAAAATTAGTGTTTATTGGCGTACAAAGCTGCCGATACAAAGTCGCAGCTGATAGCTGGATAAACAAAGGAATGGCCTGCAGTGGAGTTCGGAAACATCAACAACTACCTCATAAAGTCACCCAGTAAGTTGACCTTTATCATTTACGTGGAATATGTATTGTGTGGAACTGCGAAAATTGGTAGTATATACAAAGTGATTATTTCTGCCGAAACCGGTAATTCGCCTCCAAGCGTTATTTAGCCGTGAGCATGTCACGGCAAAATAACCAATAATATACCGATTGACTAATCAGAGCAGTCCACGGCAAAAGAAAAAACGCTTTGCGAGTTGCGAGTTAGGGTAATAATAACCACTGCCTATTCTATTGTATCCTAGCAGCTAACTGGGGCAAAAATTAAAGTTTACACATAGTAATAAAATGTCGGCTGCAAACGTAAATGTGCTTGGATTTAGGTTCCCACAGGCGAAAATAGTCCACGGAACGGTCTTCCTTTACTGTTCCTCGATTAATTGCTCTCAGCCATTTGTTTCTCCTTTTCTTCTCACGTGGAAGAATGAAGAACTTCAAATGCGGCTCCAAACTCTTCCTTGTGTGACAACCCGCAACACAGCAACTTTTAGTCATTCCGACGGAAAAAAAGACAGCAAATTAAATGAAAGTTAAACGCGTTAGTATTACAATGCACGACAGAGCAACTGCTTGTGACTCGTCTTTTGCCCCATTTTCAATATGGCGACGCTTTGTTGTGGCTGGTGACGTCATTAAATGCCCGTATGTCCGACTTCCTCTATACAAGTATTATTATTATTAATCTTGTTGAAACAATGAAAAGACCAGTTGAGATAGAACAGCTCTTTTATGATAGTAGCCAAGGCCAAGACGATATCACATAAATTATCTAAGAGACAAACATTAATCATTGTCACCCCAGGTATATGTATAGTATGGATGCACCAAAATGAAAATTATTATCTGAAACAAACCAGTTATTTATAATATTTACTATATTAAAAAAAAAACACAATTCAGCCAATTATTAGATGACTATTTTAAAAACATGAATTCTTAATGCTTAGATTTACTAAACCTTTTATTTGATACATTCTGTATTCGTACTGAAATTTCAGCAATGCACAACATAGAATTGTCAGGAAAACGCTGGCAGGCAGGTTGTGTGGACTCAAATGCAGGGGAAAAAAGCAGCCAGGCAGGTGCCGGTGATCTCAAAAAACGTTTTAATAATAACTAACAAAAACACAAAGTACAACCAAAAGTACTGGGGATCAAAAAGACAAGGTTCAAACAAAACTTACTTTATCAGAGGGACTACTACACGAGGGCTTGGACAGGACTTTGACAATGACATTGACAATGACGCAACAAGGAGTGAAAAGAAACAGAGCTTATATACACACACGCAGACAAGGGGTAACGAGACAACGAGGAACAGCTGGGTTACACAGGAGGTTGCAGGTTGGATGATGCACTAGGAGGAGGTAAAACAGGTGAAATCAATGGGTAATTACTAAGGGTTTACACCCTTAAGGCCCAAGTACACTGCATGCGTGATCGTTGCGGTTCCGGTCGGACTCCGGTAAAAAATAGCGCCGGAGCCAATCCGTTCCCATTATATCCTATTGTTCAACGTATACCGGCCGCGTCAGTGCTCCGGCTTGACTGCGAACCACCTCCGGCGTGCCGCATGCCCGCCGGATGGTATAGGCTATTTTCTATTTTTGCCGGACACGCATCCGGCAAAATGGGCGGAGCTGGGCCTGGACGTAACAACCCAGGTGCCTAATCACGGTTTAAACACGAGCGAAGATGGATGATGAGCGCTTCATCATGGAGGTGGAAACCCACAAAATCATTTATGATGCAGCAGATCCTTTCTATAAGGACAATTTTAAAAAGGAAGCTGCAAGGTGTCCTATTATGTGTGTTTTTCTGTCCTGATCTCATCATGATGCAGTCATGTCTGTCTCTTAATTCCAGATTAACTAAAATATCAATATGCAAAGAAAATATGTGCTCTCTCTCTGCTTCTCTGATGAGTATAGACTCCGTGTGTTTTTCGTTGTTTTAAATGGCACATTATCGCGCGCGATCACGCGAGAGCTCACCGGGGGGACGAGGTTGGCGGACCGCAGCCGTGCAGCAGCCGGTATGATTTGCCTGTTTTTGACGGACTGCGTGGCACGCAGGCAACACTGAACCGGACCGGAACCGCAACGATCACGCATGCAGTGTACTTGGGCCTTTACGTGGAATGTATTCGTACATGTATTCGTATTGAACCGTTTCGGTACTTGGTGGTCGGTTAGGAACGGAGGCGTACCGAACGAGTTTCTGACGTAATGTAACCCTTACTTTTCGAGGCTCCGAGTCGATCGGGTTACAGTTTCTTTGTGTAGATTATATTTACTCAGTCTTCTCTACTATAATGAGGACCAACACTGTAGGACAGTAAGAAATGTCAACGGCGCAACAACATGGCCGCAGCGAGAACGCAGTGAAACGCGGGCGTTAAAGTCAATCAGCCAATGCACGTCAGTCGCAGTGCGGCCGCGTGTTAGACGCGTCCCAAAAGCGGCTCAACACGATGCACGCAAAAAGAACTGCAGAGGTTATTATTTGACGCGAGACGCGGCCCTCCTGCGTCTATACTACTAGCTAGCAGACCGGAAGTCACACGTGTAAAAATACGGTGGATCCGGTCGATTTTCAAACTAATATGCAATCGTAACTTACTTTTTGAGTCCATCAGATCTCTTGAGTGGTAGATCGGGGCACAGTTGACTTGTCTCTGTTGATTTACATTTGTCTTCTCTGCTATAATAATTACCAACACGGCCCCGCGTTCAATACAAAGCCCTCCTACCACAACAAAACAAGTAGGAACTAATATTCACATAGGAACTGAAGTTTTACAACATAAAATATACAATATAAATGAATACTACATCACATTTGTAAAATACAAACACATAATAAAATAAATAATAGCCCATTTAAATAAAATAAATTGAAATGAGCTAAAACACCTGTAATTAAATAATAATAGACAGATCCTGCTTACACAATTAAATTGATTAATTTCTGTGTGGCGCTTTAACTTGAGAAAATCCACCAATAAAGCTTTTGAAAACTGTTCATAAGAAAAAAAATTCGTTGAGGCATTTCATTTGTAAAATACTTGTCAGTCTTTGTCATTGGGATTGCTTTTCTCTGTAGCACAGTACTTCTTTTTTCTTCTTTCTTTCTGAAAGGAAGCCAACCAATACGCGGGGTCTGAAAGTCAAATCGTTGTTTGATTATTATCTTTAAATACCCACTACTTTTTGAGCAGAATTCTAGCTTTGTATAGGCTACTGTTCCTATTGTTGAAAGCACAAAAGTGTGTAATAAACAACTAGCACATTTATATTTAGGGCCCGAGCACTAAGCGTGCGAAGGCCCTATTGTTTTGCAAAGGATTTTTTTTTTTTTTTTTTTTTGCAGGGCAAATGAAAACGGCCAATTTGGAGGCCTGAACATGCACGAAAAGTCACCAAAATTTGCACCTACGTGCGGAAAATTTTAAATTTCGATAATTTTGCAACGTTGAAAAAAAATGTAACAAAATGGCTCAGTGGCGCCCCCTTAAAATTTTAAAATTGGCCTATAACATTAGGGTCCGTCAGCGTAGAGCAATGAAATTTGGGGAGTCTATACCTTGTCCAAAACCACTCCAAAAAAGCATTTACACCCATATTCCAAACCCAACAGGAAATCGGTTATTTTGGATCGAATATGAAATTTTTATCGATTTACAGGGTGCACATTTGAGACCTTATCGCCGAGGGAGTTAGTTGGATCATCTTCAAAATTGGTGAGACTGTTCATGAGACATATGAGATCTTAAGTTTTGAAAATGGTGCGTTTTCATTCACGGGTCTGACCTGGGCGTGGTGCCAAAGTCGGCCATTTTTTCGGCAAAATGACAAATTCAGTAAATGACTAATAGTTCCTTGACACAACGTTCAATCTTTTTCGTATCTGCCATGTATGTGCGGTACCCCACCCTTAACACGAGTGCATTGAAACATTACTCATTAGGCCTAGCGCCCCCTAGTGAGAACAGGAAATGCCTTTTTTTACGAGACAGGCTCCTCCTCCAAGGGAAAAAAAATCTGATGACCTCAAACCTGTTTTAGGGGAGCCTCAAGACATGTGTTCAGGTGCCTGATGAAAAATATTGAGTTTTCGTTGAAGCGGAGAGGTCCAAACTGGAAGTGAAAATGACCGTCAACAATTTGTCTCGCCAAAAACTTTGAACAGTCATAACCCGGCAGATATACAACATATCTGCGCCAAACTTCCCGTGTTTGTTGAGGGTCATACCCTGAAGGTTCTTGTAGGGGTCATTTGCATCAACTCTACAGTGCCAACTAGTGGTGACAGAAAGGAGTTTTAAAAAAGGCCTTTCCTATTGGGTTTTTTCAACATAGAGCGAGGAAATTTGGGGAGTAGATACCTTATACAAAACTGCTCCAAAAAGTCTCTTGCACCCATATTCCAAATCCAAAGGGAAATCGGGTATTTTGGATTGAATGTGAAATTTTTATTGGTTCACAGTAGGAGTTTACATTTGGAGGCTTGAACATGCACGAAAACTCACCAAAATTTGCACATACATGCAGCTTTGGATAACGTTCGATAATCTTGCAATGTTACAAAAAAATGTAACAAAATGCCTCTGTGGCGCCCCCTTGAATTTTTATAAAAGGCCTCTCCATTTAGTTTTTTTTTAACATAGAGTGATGAAATTCGGAGAGTCGAAACCTTGTTCAAAACTGCTACAAAAAGTCTCTTGCACACACATTCCAAATCCTACAGGAAATCGGGTATTTTGGATTGAATGTGAAATTTTTATCGATTTACAGTGTGCACTTTCGAGACCTTGGCACCGATGGACTTAGTTTGATCATCCTCAAAATTGGCGAGACTGTTCATGAGACATATGAAATCTTAATTCGTCAAAATGGTGTGTTTTCATTCACGGGCCTGACCTAGGCGGGGTGCCAAAGTCTTCCATTTTTTCGGCTAAACGCCAAATTCAGATAATGACTGATAACTCCCTCATAAAACGTTCAATCTCTTTTAAATCTGGCATGTGTGTGAGGTATCCCAGCCTGAACAGGACTGGATTAAAATATTACCAATTGTGCCTGGCGCCTCCTAGTGGGAACAGGAAATGCACTTTTTTACGGGACACAGTCCTCCTCTAAGGGAAAAAAAAATCAATCAACCTCAAACCCGCATAAGGGAAGCCTTAAGACGTGTTGAGATGGCTGATGAAAATTATTGAGGTTTGGGTAAAGCAGAAGGGTCCAAAAGGAAAGTGATTATGGCTGTCATCATTTTCTCTCTCCACATATTTTGAACAGACATAACTAGGGAGATGTAGAGGGGGGCTGTCTGCCCCCACCCCGACCTGCATGCCGTCCGAGTTTGCGTGGCGTCCGAGTTGCGCCAAACTGCGAGGGCCCGTTCAGTCCTGCTTGCAGGCCTAGTTTGCATTTGTTTTCTTACTGTACCGAAAATGAACCGAACCTTGACCTCAAAGCCGAGGTACGTACCGAAGATTTTTTGTGTACCGTTACACCCTTAGTAATTACAGGAACACACTTGGAGGGAACCAACTCAAAACCTAACAAGAATAAGATTAAATAAAAAATGAAATGTTTGACTTGACACACTGTACATTATTAATGTACATCAGTGGTCCCGATCCTTTTTTGTACCACGGGCCGGTGTGATATGGGCCTTTTTTTTACGGACCTGCCTCGTTTGCAAGCTTTTAGTCACATACTATGCAGATGGGACTTGGTTGTAGGCTCCTCTTCTGGCTCAGCGGGTGGCCTTTTCCCCTGTAAAAAAGCTGTCCAAAGACGTCACCGCCCGCCACACACAGCCATCAGCAGCTAACTTTACTGTTTACATTGACTGATGCTGGGCTGGTATAGGTGTCCGAACACCCCAGTAATGGCTGGCAACCACTAGAGGGCGACGTACACAAATCTCTACTCAGAGTAGTCATTAGAGTAGACAGGCATATTGATGTATCAAAAGGGACAGGCCAGATTACGGTCGTTAACAAATTATTTTTTATTTCTCTGCGGCCCGGTAGCTAATGCACCACGGACTGGTACTGGGTCCCGGTGTTTGGGGATCACTGATGTATTTGACCTGTGAAAAAGCCACTTCTCGCTTTGTTGTTGTTGTTAATGAAAAGTAGCTTCTCTGCTTTATCACACTGACTTCTGTTCCTCCGCTCATCGAGAACATGGGCTACAGCACTGCACAGTCTCTCACCGGTAAGGTCGCTGTACAATGATCCCTCGCTACCTCGCGCTTCAAACTTTGCGCCCTTAGTCCATCGCGTTTTTTTTGTTTTTTTTCAATTAAAGAATAAATAAATGCCGACGGATGAGCTGTCCCGACCGATCAAGTAGTCTCAGTCTCCTTCCTGCTTCTTTTCTTGGTCAGGCAGTGCACTGGAGTTGCTTATTAAAGTTAACGGTAATTGACAGATGTCAAGGTTTGATCTTGCAAGAGATGCCTGGAAGCAGAAACTTCAAAGCGCCACGTGCGTCAATCATCGTTTAACTTGTTACAAACACAGTTGCTGTGGCAGTTCATTGTGTGTAAGTGAGCAGCTTGAGCGGGTTTGAGTGGACTCAGTCAATGAAGCCTTTAATAAAGACAAGCATTTTTCTATTGTTGTTTATAAATAATTCGGTGGGACAGTAACATGTTTAAAACATCATAATTATTACATTTGAAGTGCTTAAAAACCATTGACTTATATATACTGTATATTTATGTTAGTTTTTAGTTTTTTTTTTTACTTAAACATGTCTTATATGAACCTGAAAAAGCAGTTTCTGCTCTTTCAACCTTTCTTTAAAATAAACTGCTGTGTTTTAAGCCAAAAGAACTGTTGTGTTTGATAGAAGAATATGTCTATATGCTGCCATAGCAGTTTCATGGCGCATTATGCCCTCGAACTATTTTTAATTGGTCAGTTTTACCCTGGAGACCCACGTTTACAGACACCGCGCAACCACTTTTGTTTCAACCCAGCCATAAAATGAAAGGTAAGTAATTCTATTTATTATTCAAAATGTCTATCATTTTCAGCTTGGAATCATTAATCGATGTCTAATATTTAGTTTAAAAAAAAAAAAGAATATTTAAAATTATTCACTTGCTGTTTCAAACTTTTAAACAAATTACGTCTCAATGAAAAATACAAGTGTTTGTAAATAGGTCACAGATATCTACCTCATAACTTAATTGTAATTTTTTGTTTCTGTCGCATTTTCCCAGAGATTTTTGATGATAAATAATCGATCCTAACAAAGAAAAATTGGGGGAAAAAAAAAAGCGTTTAAAAGGATAGATATTTGAAAAGAAAATCTCGACCACGCCTTGATGTCTGCTATTTCTGCATCGCAACCCTTGTTATATTACCGTGTTTCACCCATAAAATCCCCAAAAAGTCCAACTGTGGCCATTCATAGCTGTGTCTTGACACTCAGTGAGACATGCTAAACGGAGTTTTTGGATCCAACAAAGTAAGTACGCGATAATATCTTTTAAAATCATGGCGTCTTTAATTATGCTCTCTTGTGCTCTCACCTCGAGTTAGGGTTTAGGGCAGGGGTCCTCAAACTACGGCCCGTGGGCCGGATACGGCACGTCTCCACATTTGGTCCGGCCCCCTGAACAATACCAGAGAGCATTTTGATTTTTGATTTTTTTGCCAATAGTGTTATTTATTTCCTGTTTTTTTTCTGTGAAAAACCCAGAGAAGGTTATTTGGTTATTATGTATTTGATTAATAGTGTTATTATTATTATATTATATTATTTTTATTTTAGTTACTTTTGGTCTGTGAATAATCCAGAAAGGGTTATTTGATTGTGGCTTTCTGAAAAACAATAAATTTTTACATTTAGCCACTCCTGCAATCGTCACACTTTTTCTGTTACAAACTGACCCCGGCCCCTTATCAGAGATGGGAAAAGTTATATGGCCCTCACAGGAAAAAGTTTGGGCACCCCTGGTTTAGGGGTTTAAATTTTTTTTTTTCATGCCCTCTGTTCAAATGTGTTCTTCCCCCCAGAAAATTGAGATTTTAAGCTTTCCAATGATGTATCACACATGCTTATAGGACAATTTTGAGATTTGGCCAAATTGGGGATCTCAGAGTGGAACTTCAAGTCACCTGAGTGTCTTTTGCCTTATATATCACTTTCCAATGTTAAATCTAAATAAATCATTGAACACACACATTTTTTGTGTGTGTGTTCAATGTATGTGTGTGTAATTTTGTGAAAAAACATGTCTTATACAGTGCCCTCCATAATTATTGGCACCCCTGAAAAAGATGTGTTTTTTAGCTTCTAATATACATGTCTAATACAGTGCCCTCCATAATTATTGGCACCCCTGATAAGATGTGTTTTTTAGCTTCTAATATATATATATATATATTTTTTAATTGAAATAATATAGGACCTTAATGGAAAAAAAGAGAAAAATCCAACCTTCAATACAAGTGCATTCATTCAGAAGGGAAAAAATCCCACATAAAGAAAAAATTATTTGACATCAAATAATGTGTGTCACAATTATTAGCACCCCTGGTGTTAATACTTTGTACAACCCCCTTTTGCCAACAAAACAGGTCTGGGGACTGAGATGGCCATGGGAGGAGCTTGATTTTGTGTCTGGTGAACCATTTCTGTGTAGATTTGGCCATATGTTTAGGGTCATTGTCTTGCTGAAAGACCCAGTGACGACCCATCTTCAGCTTTCGGGCAGAGGGCAACAGATTTTGATTTAAAATGTTCTGGTATTTCAAAGCATTCATGATGCCACTCACCCTAACAAGGTTCCTAGGGCCTTTGGAAGCGAAACAGCCCCGCAGCATCACTGACCCACCTCCATACTTCACAGTGGGTATGAGGTGCTTTTCAGAATGCATATCTTTCATGGCACGCCAGACCCACTTAGAGTGTTTGTTGCCAAAAAGCTCAATCTTGGTCTCACACAAAAATACACACGGTCCCAAGCTTCAACTGGGACCGTGTGCTTTTGTCAGATGAGGTCCCTATTGGGGACAAATGGTGGCGTGTCCTCCCTTAGCAGCAGTAGCTAACGTCATGAATATTAATGAGTGGAAGTGACGTGTTGCTTGCAGTATGCCATTTGTGATGTTTCCCCCACCTCCACAACACTGACGTCTTTTTACTTTACTTACAGTGGCTGCTGCTGCCTGAAAAAAAATCGATTATCCCTCCTCTTCGAAGGGAGCGGAGGAGGCGGCATGTCGACATGAGTCTGTCGGAGCTGTGTGAGTGTGCGTGTGTGTCTGTGTTGCGGGGGGGGGGGGGGTCAGAGGCGGAGTTTGACTTTTGGGGTAGGGGGGGCACAACATGTTGATGACCCCGAAACGCAGTGTCAGCAATAAAATTAACTTCCAAGAATATTTATAGTAATAAGTTGACAATGAGCGTTTTTTGTTTCCCATCATTTTTTAGGGGAATTCTGAACCAGGCTGCTTAGGCAATACTTTTTACCAAGTTTTTCATCAATTGAATATGGTACCCCCGCCGGTGTCATGCCAATGTAGTTACCCCAGTCAAAAATTTTATCCCCTGGGCGGAGCCATATGGAGGTAGATTTGTGCCTTTATTTGTGCCTTTATTATTCAATGAAAAAAGTTTGCTTTAATCAAAATATATATTTTCAACCCAAAAAAAGTCGCTTCAATCAAAAAAAAAAAAAAAGTGAATGCAAATATAAATTTTGAAACTTAAAAAAATGCATGTGAAAGCTATTTTTATTTATTTATTTATTTTTTTGATTGAAGCAACTTTTTTGATTGAAGTAATGATGATTTTTTGTTTGGGCCACATTTTGGCTAGTACATTTTTGTCTATATTATTCAATCAAAAAATAAGTTGCTTCAAAAAATATATTTCCAAAAAGAAAAAATCACTTCAGTTAAACAAAGAAAAAAATCAATCATACAAAAGGTTTTTGAAAGCGAAAAAATATTTAAGATTGAAAAATTTGCATTTGAACACTTAATTTTTCATTGAAAAAGTTTTCTTTGATTGAAGCAATCCTTTTTGAGTTTGCTATATTATGGGTAGGACATTTGTGTCTAAGTCATTCAATCCCCAAAAAGTTGCTTCAATCAAAAAAAATATATATATTTTCAGTCAAACAAAAAATAATTTGAAAACTAAAATTGCCCTCTCCTAATTTTTTGTGTGTGAAAATTATATGCAAAGCAAATGACCGTCTAAGTTGCTAGTCACATTATCTGTTTGAAAAATAATTTTCACCCATCATAAAATTATATATTTTTTTGTTCATTTCATTCATTTTTGTTGCAGTTTTATTGCTTTACAACTTTTATATATATATATAGGAAAGTCAATTACATGCAATGACACTTTTTGGCCACCAGGGGGGGCCTGGCCCCCCCTTAAAATCCGCTTATGGAGGTGGTGCATCAGCCAATCAAACATACGTTTGAGGGGGGAAAATGCACAAGTACATTTAACTCGCGAAAAGGGATATATGTACTAAGTGGGAACATAATGAAAATAATTCACTTAATAATGGTAGAATCTGTCTTCCCATACGTTGTAAGGATATATTAATCTAATGTACCTTTTACCATATAACTGAAGTCATTATATACAGTAATACAAATAAGATTGCTTGAAGGTTGGTGGGGAGAATTTGAATGAGCATCCTGAAAAGTTGATAGTGTTATGTCGATACAATCCCTATGCAAACATACGCCCTTGATTAAAATACAGAGTGTGCCCGCCTCAAACGGCGAATGTTAGGATTCCTAGCTTTTGTTTATGTTTACAAAGAATAACAACATGAATAATCCGATTGGCTGCAAACAATTGCTGCGTGCACATTCTCTACCTCCGATTGGCTGATTTTTCTATAGGCGGGGTTTGATGTTGCTACAGCAGCTACCCGTCTTTTTTGTCGATGTTGAGAGCAACTGAAAACTGGAAAGTCCCTGACGTACAAGCACAGGGTTTCCGGTTGGAACGACTTTTATTTAAATGAGGGCTGTTGGGCCTCTTTTCGCCTATTTTATCTTCATGGATTTAAAGAGCCTGGTTTGCGTGTATTTTTAGCTTAAGAACGAGTATACCGAGCTAGCTTGTCAAAAGAAGCTAGCTCTTTGTATGACAAGCGGCTAGCTCGTGGGGGAGATGTTGTGTTGTTGAACCGAAGACAGCCCTCTCGTCGTCTGGGAGAGGACAGACGTCATCCGTTCGTGTTGCAACGCCGCCGCCGCCGCCGCTCGGAAAAACATATCATTGAAAGAAGTGGTCTGTGAAATATTGGCTGTGTTACGTAAGGGAAGCGACGCCGAGAGAACGCGAGGGATACAGAGGGAAGGAGTTCGGACGAAGATGGGCAACTGCCTCAAGTCGCCAACTTCGGACGACATGTCGTTGCTCCACGAATCTCAGTCGGACCGGGCTAGCTACGGAGACGGAGTCGACCCCGACCTGGAGCCGCCGCCCCCTTACCAGGTAACTTTCTCAGGAGACGGATGCGCGTGCCAAGAGGGTTCTCAACACCGGTTGTACATCGACCCTTCCTTTCTAATCGGCTTTGTAATATCCCATTGTGCAGTCACTGCCATTTATGAATAATATTCCACAAAACTATTGTTTGGCATTACTCATCATTTTAGCTGGGAACCTAAATTTAGTTAAACATTGAGTGACACCATAGTCACTCCATTAAATGCACCTGCACAATACTCAACCCTTACTTAGCCATTCCTCAATATTTTGCAAAATCTCTTGGCAAGCAACCAAAAAAAAATGACAGCAAGTATTCAGTTTGGAGCGTTTCAAACAGTCTCAGTTGTGAGTTTTATTATATCATATATCATAATTCGATCATTACAATGGGTAAATGTAACCAAATAATCCCAACCTGCTAAAAGTAACCCAGATAGCAGACCGACAGTGAAATAACGTTGATTTTCAATCAAAATCATCGGTATGGTTGACATTGAAATTAAGGCTGCAGCTAGCGATTATTTTAGTAGTCGATTAATCGATGAACTAGTTAGTTCGAATAATCGAGGAATCGGATAAGGAACATGAAAAATTAAAATACCTTAGCTGAGCCTCAGATGGTAAAAAAAAAAAAAAAAATCTATGTACAATAAAAGAACAATTGGCTAACTTACACAGCAAACGT
Organism: Corythoichthys intestinalis; assembly: GCF_030265065.1. Classification (NCBI taxonomy): domain Eukaryota; kingdom Metazoa; phylum Chordata; class Actinopteri; order Syngnathiformes; family Syngnathidae; genus Corythoichthys; species Corythoichthys intestinalis. The sequence continues at coordinate 37,123,219 of NC_080401.1, forward strand.
CTGCTAGCTTAAATGCTATAAAATGCTAACTTTTACAATGCTCTTAACAAATGGTTCAGAGACATATTCCCACAAAAAAACAGCTAAATATACCCATAAACTAAATTATGAATGCATAAAAAAAACATTAGCTCAAACAAATACTTAGCTAACGTTGGTCTTAACAGAGAGCAGTTGGATTCAGCCATGTGAAGTGAGGCAGACCAGAGGGCAGTGTATCTACCCTAATCAATAAAACTAAATGTAAACACTTTCAAAATAATCAATTCGAACGCAACTTTAATTAAACGAATACTCGAAGCAATAAAATTTAATTTGAATATTTTTTTCTAATCGAATACTTGAGTTAATCGATTAATCGTTGCAGCACTAATTGAAATTTTCGACGTCAAGTGACATTGAAACAACGTTGTTCTATGGCAGGGGTGTCCAAGTCCGGTCCTCGAGAGCCCCTATCCAGTTTGTTTTCCATGTTGCTCTCCTCCAACACACCTGAATCAAACAATCAGGATCATCCCCAGGCTCCTGCAGTGCTTTCTGATGAGCTGATCATTTGATTCAGGTGTGTTAAAGGAGGGAGACATGGAAAACAAGACAGATAGGGGCTCTCGAGGACCGGACTTAGGCACCCCTGTTCTATGGTATGTCAGGCAATGGTTGGGTTAACATTGTTTTATCAGGCATGAAAATCACTCACCTTTCGGCAAAATTCGCCGTTTTGAAGTCAAAAAGGTTAACCTACGTGAATTGTGTAGATTCGAGGAGAAATTTTTTAAGGGGAGGGGTCGTAATTCCATCTAACTACTAACGACGTGTTTTATTGAAGTTGCTAAGCCTGTCGCGATATGCAATGAGTCCATTTGTCGCAAGGTAAATAAAAATGAGGGCGATAATCTTCACGGCTGCGTTTTATCACCGCGTGTGTGCGTGCGTGCATGCATACATTTTTGCATGCATGTAGATGACATATGAGACCAGTTCATTTCACAGATGTTTATTGGTAATCAACACGCCGTAGAATTACAGTGCAGACATGCAAAATAAGGAAACACATGTACAGTGGGGAGAACAAGTATTTGATACACTGCCAATGGGTTTTCCCATTGGCAGTGTATCAAATACTTGTTCTCCCCACTGTATATTTAACACTGTAAACGTTAGCATTGCTGGATTGAAACTAATGGGGAAAAAGACAACCTACTTTAGCCTGCTATTAAACATTGGCAGTCTTCTCCAAAATGCAAACTTGCGATTAAAAGGTGACACTTCAAACATTAAAAATCGCTGGTGAACAGCATTTGCAAATAAAAAAAAAATCTATAGGTGACACGACAACCAAGTACGAAAAGTGCTTTTTTTGCGGAGTGTGAAGCTGTCAATGGTGTAGCGAACGTACTTCCGGTGTAGAATTTCAAAATAAAAGCACGTTGCGCTCATATAAATAACGATTTCTGGAGTTAATCCCACTTACTTCAGAATTAATACTATAATATGTAAATACTATAATACTACAGAATTCAAATTCTACATTAAGAATAAGTTTAAAATGACCCTTTTTGAAAAATATGATTGGCAATGAATATTTTAATGATTATAATCCTATTATATTATACGTGTCCCCTTGCTGAAGCCAGTACACGTCCAGGCCCATCTGCGGTTTGCTAGAGAGCATTTGGATGATCCAGAAGAGGACTGGGAGAATGTGTTATGGTCAGATGAAACCAAAATAGAACTTTTTGGTAGAAACACAGGTTATGGTGTTTGGAGGAGAAAGAATACTGAATTGCATCCGAAGAACACCACTGTGAAGCATCGGGGTGGAAACATCATGCTTTGGGGCTGTTTTTCTGCAAAAGGACCAGGACAACTGATCTGTGTAAAGGAAAGAATGAATGGAGCCATGTATCGAGAGATTTGGAGTGAAAATGTCCTTCCATCAGCAAGGGCATTGAAGATGAGACGTGGCTGGGTCTTTCAGCATGACAATGATCCCAAACACACAGCCAGGGCAACAAAGGAGTGGCTTCGTAAGAAGCATTTCAAGGTCCTGGAGTGGCCTAGCCAGTCTCCAGACCTCAACCCCATAGAAAATCTGTGGCGGGAGTTGAAAGTCAGTGTTGCCCAACGACAACCCCAAGACATCACTGCTCTAAAGGAGATCTGCATGGAGGAATGGGCCAAAATACCAGCAACAGTGTGTGAAAAGCTTGTGAAGAGTTACAGAAAACGTTTGGCCTCCGTTATTGCCAACAAAGGGTACATAACAAAGTATTGAGATGAACTTTTGGTATTGACTAAATACTTATTCTCCTCCATGATTTGCAAATAAATTCTTTAAAAATTAAACAATGTGATACCCATGTTGACAATTACAGGCCTCTCTAATATTTTCAAGTGGGAGAACTTGCACAATTAGTGGTTGACTAAATACTTATTTGCCCCACTGTATTACAATATGAACAGTTAAGAAAATAATGAGGATCTGATCTCAGGTCATACACTAATATTCTTACTCAGTGTGAAGTCTGGGCTGATTCAGTTAAGCCTTTGCGTTATGAGACGGTTGAAAGACGATTAATGAATATTAGTGTCATTTTTTCTATGGTTCATCTTGAAAGCATTCATTTCCGTCTTAATATGATGGGGTCGAGATAATGTAAAATGGTGATTAAAATATTCCATAACATCGCTGTCGTCAGAACGAAATCTCACATCACGAAAATAACATAAAAATTATTAAACAACAATTTTCGTATACTGTATGAAGAATATATTTACCATGTGGGGACTGAACAATAAGATCAAATGGTGAAAACAAATAGAAAATTCGAACATGAAGGTTTTTTTCATCCCGTTATTCAAAAACAGGATGTTATTTGAAATTTGCAGTGCAAAAAAATGCTTAAACATAAAATTGATTCCCAGTGAGTTACTGTGTTCACTAAGGCAAGATAAAAAGTCGGCCTTTGTTTTCTTAAAGTGTTTACAAATGATCAAAGATATTCAGTTTGCTTCAATTAAAAAATACGAGAACATTTGAGTTTAAACAAGGTCTTAAAACGATTATTACGTTTTCAGTACAATCCAGTAGTTGATTAATTCACTAATTGATAAGTTGTTCATTAATTGTTGCATCTCTTCGTGTCCCCTTTAAGTACTGTCTGATAACTGTTGCGTAAGCTCATGTGCTAGTTACTAGGTTAATATGCTAAGCCTTATCCAAGATTTAAGATAAGTATTTGTATTTAACGGTGCCGTAAACTAGCTTGGGACAAACCAGGTTGCGCTTGAGAATACCATTTAGATTTCAGTGTCTTTAATTAACTTAAAATGCATGGTTTTGAATAATGGTCAGATGTCAATGAGCATCATAGTCTTTGTAAAAGCTGAGTTGCGACTCGCGGGTACAGGTGTATCCAAATAAGTTGCTAGTGAGCCCATATAGTATGCTCGTTTAGCACCCTTTTAGAGTTCTAATCAAGCTTTTCAGGCCAAGGGTGTAGGTGCACTTTGTTTATACCAGTAGAATTTCACAAGAGGCTTAACCAACTAGTTAAAAGCTACATTTATAAAGGACTCTTTCATAGCAGCCATATCCAACTCCCCCAAATGCCCTCAGTAGACCACAGTGAACACAGCCTTCCCCGAGCTGGGAACATGGCACACATTTTTGGCGTGCTTGCACAGTTCAGCATAACACGCTTTCTAAAAGTGCCAAGTCCTCATCCATGCTGTTTCACATTGAATGCGGCTCCTTCCTCAAAGCTTGCCACATACCGAGTTTTGGTGAATGATCATTTTTTTCAATTCTACCGACAGCGCTGGTAATGTTTCATCTCGAAAATGAATTTAACACTTATATCCTGCAGTTTCTTTACCAATTCATAGTCATTTCATGATTATCCAAAATTCGGTGAATCAAGTTGTGATGTCATAACCCGAGCAAACGATCATGCCTGGCTTTCTAGTGCTGTGCTAATACATGTACAGTCCTTGACAAAAGTCTTGTCGCTTATCTATTTTGTAGAAACAATTGCTAATAACCTGACTTTTAATTATTCAATTGGTTTCAGAAATGGCTCATATGAAAGCTAAGACCCTCCCAAATGATGTTGAATGTACAAAAATATATTTGTTTTACTGAAAAAAGATTCATCATTTAATGCAGATATCAAGATCAAATTTTGGCTAGACAAAAGTTTTGTTGCCTACAGAAAGTGTTGTGAAAATTGAACAAAAAATGTACTTCAAATACAAAAATATGTTACATAATATAAGCGAATTAAGTAGTGGTGCTGTGAGATCCAAATTTAATATTTTGTATGACTTCCATTAGAGCTGGGAATCTTTGGGCACCTAACGATTCGATTACGATTACGATTCAGAGGCTCCGATTCGATTATAAAACGATTATTGATGCACCCCCCTCCTTTTTTTTTTTTTTTTTTTTAAATAAAGTTTTGTACATTAGTTCCAAAATTGTTCAAAAATACTCTCAGGCTAAACCAAACTACTATTTCAGTATCAAGTTAACATATAGCAGTAAACAAATATACAAAAATAACATTAAATAAAAAAACTCCAGTCCCCATTCTGTAACAGCAGCTTTAAACTACATTCAATTAATTTAATGTTGTGAATCAACCGTTAAAGTTTTTAAAATTGCTCCCGTTATTCCATAATTTCCCTTTTGTCTACTTTTGACATGTGAAAGTTTTAAAACTATTTTAAAGATAGATTCAAGTCAATATATTACCGATTTAGGAGTATTTTAGATAAAAAGTTAATTAGGTTTGCTTGGAAGGTTCGCTACAACAGCATTGCAGGGAAATTTACTGCTTTAAGATGGCAGCCGTTTACTAACGCCCGCATCTAGCTTTTTGCAGATGTGCTGCTACCGCTACCGAGTCTACAATCCATCTAGTCCTATATAAATGATATCTACCGTATCATTATGTAGCTTAGCTGTACTTGTAGCAGCTTTTCGGCAGCAATGAGGTATGTTGTTTTTTTATCTCGTGGCATGAGTTGAGCTAGAGCCGTGAGTTGAGCGTTGGCATTACCCGAGGGGCCGGTTAATGAGAAGCATAATGTTTAGCTACTCCCGCTCCGTTCCGTCCCGAAGACCGCGCGGCGCGCTGAGTGTGTTGTACTTCCGCTTTACTTGGCATATTTCAATAATCGGAATTTGGATGTTTGTGAATCGTTCTCGAATCTTCCACGGCCGAATCGCGAATAATCTAAGAATCGGAAATTTTGCACACCTCTAACTTCCATGGGCTTCGGCAAGGATTGGTACAATTTATTGATGAAGTCATCAGGAACATCAAACAAAGCAGTCTTTCATTCCTCCCAGAGTTAATCAACATTCTTGGGTTTCGTCTTCCATGCTTCCTCTTTCATCATGTTCATGTCTGGTGACTGGGCTGTCCAGTTCTGGAGGATCTTGATCTTCTTTGCCTTGAGGAACTTCGAGGTAGAGATTGAAGTATGCGATGGAGCACCATCCTGCTGCAGAATTGGTCCCTTTTTATGGTTAGGAATGTAAGAGGCAGCTAAGATTTGTTGATATTTCAGACTATTAATGTTGCCTTCCACCCTGCAAATCTCTCGCACACCCCCATACTGGATGTAACCCCAGACCATGATTTTGCCACCACCAAACTTCACTGTTTTGTGGGAAAAGGCGGATTTTTCAGATGAATCTTCCATTGACCACAGTCGCCGCAAATATTGCAGGAGACCTACTGGAGCCTGCATAGATCCGAGATTCACTCAGAAAACAGTGAAATTGTATGAATCCTTGCCAAATCGCATGGATACAGTCCTTCAAGACCATGGAAGTCATACAAAATATTAAATTTGGATCTCACAGCACCACTACTTAATTTGCTTATGTTATGTAATATATTTTGTATTTGAAGTACATTTTTTGTTCACTTTTCACACTACTTTCTGTAGGCGACAAAACTTTTGTCTTGCCAAAATTTGACCTTTATGTCTTCGTTAAATGATAAATCTTTTTTCAGTGAAACAAATATATTTTTGTACATTCAACATCATTTGGGAGGGTCTTAGCTTTTATATGAGCCATTTATGAAACCAACTGAATAATTAAAAGTCAGGTTTTTCGTAGAGCTGTCAAAATTATCGCGTTAACAGGCGGTAATTAATTTTTTAAATTAATCACGTTAAAATATTTGATGCAATTAACGCACATGCCCAGCTCAAACAGATTAAAATGACAGCACAGTGTGATGTCCTCTTGTTACTTGTGTTTTTTTGTGTTTTGTCTCCCTCTGCTGGCGCTTGGGTGTGACTGATTTTTATGGGTTTCAGCACCATGAGAATTGTGTAATTATTGACATCAACAATGGCGAGCTACTAGTTTATTTTTGGATTGAAAATTTTACAAATTTTATTAAAACGAAAACATTAAGAGGGGTTTTGATATAAAATTTCTATAACTTGTACTGACATTTATCTTTTAAGAACTACAAGTCTTTCTATCCATGGATCGCTTTAACAGAATGTTAATGTTAATGCCATCTTGTCGATTTATTGTTATAATAAACAAATACAGTACTTATGTACAGTATGTTGAATGTATATATCCGTCTTGTGTCTTATCTTTCCATTCCAACAATAATTTACAGAAAAATATGGCATATTTTATAGATGGTTTGAATTGCGATTAATTACGATTAATTCATTTTTAAGCTGTGATTAACGCGATTAAAAATGTTAATCGTTTGACAGCCCTAGTTATTAGCAATTGTTTCTACAAAATGGATAAGCGACAAGACTTTTGTCAGGGACTGTAATACATACTCAACACATGACAGAATTGTCACAGAGTGACAACAGAATAGAAAACCTATGCGTAACAAGCTGGCAGACTGCACAGATTTGCAGCTCGTTCTGCTACCGAACAAATGATCGTGCCTAGCTTGCTAGTGCTGTGCTAGTACATGTGATACTTGACAAATGACAAAACAGTCACACAACGACATCAGAATAGAAAACATGAGTAACACACTCGCAGATTGTAAAAATATGCAGCTTAGTTCTAGTTGTGGCATACCGTAGTATTTTATAGCACCTTTAAGAATGTTTGATATTTAACATTTCTATGATTCCATCTGTAAACTGTCCAGCAGCGTAATGAAATACATGGATTCCTGAAGTTCTTATGGGACAGGGGGGCTGTGAGTCAGATGATTCTTCTCCATGTTTTCTGGAATTGACTCATCTTTGCACCAAAAGCATTCCTGGCTTGGAACGCAAGTGTCTCTCTTTTGTTGGCTTATTCCCTCAGGAGTTAATCTTGGACATTCGTCAAGCATGGAAGAAGAATGACAGAAATTTTAAAAATTGCATTCTTAGGAAGTGAACAGCCGTCAGACATCGTTTCTCAAGGATCCACACAGTCACCAATGAATGAGAAGTCGGGCGTTTGAGTCAAAAGCGCATGGTGCTGTTTTTCATACAAGTTTCCTGGATAGACGAATTAGAACAACACCTGTGCTTACAACTTCCTCTCTTGTGGGAACCAGCCAGGCTAAGTGGAAAGGACAGGCCCTCTAAGCGGAACAGAGCACTTAGGCAAGCGAAATATTTTGCATCCACTCTGTTGTTGTCAAGTGTGTAGACAGGAGTGTGGCTAATGTCAGAAAATAGCTGCACTTCTTATTGTGACTTTAATGTTGGCTAGGTTATGCCGATCTCATTTTGGGTGATTTGGAAAGCAGCTGGTGAAAATAATGCTGACTCATTGCTTGTGGAAGCAGACAGCGCGAGATAAAACTGTTTGCATTAGCAAGTGTGACCTGCAATGCCCTTGTGCAAGAATGATAAACGTTAGTTGATTGTCGAGGCCTGTGTGCTGCGGTCAGCTAGCACTGCATAAAAACTCATCATTAACACTGCAGATTCAACATTAATGGTAGTCACGTGCACATAAGATGGCCATTTCCACCACACCAGAAAGGATGACACTCTGGCATTTAGAAAGAGAAAAATTGCAACATCCAACTCAAGGGTACTCCCCTCAACAATACGGTTTTGTGCAATTTTATAACCTGTGTTGTTTATGGCAGCCATTTTAATTTTTGTCTTAGTCTTTTAGATGAAAATACTTATTAGTCTTAGTCATTTCAAAATGTGTTCATCTTCGTTTAGTTACTCAAAATGGGTTCGTCTGTAAAATTCAAAAGTTATATAAATAAAGGTTTCCAACGCCAACTTCGTGATGATTACACACTCAGCAGGACAAGCAGTATACTATCTTCAATTAAACCCACCTACAAGTCACGAACTGTAAAACTGTAAAAAAAAAAAAAAAAAAATTCGGAGGGATGGGAGCAAATGAGTTTGTTCATTCGCCGCCATCACTCCCACTTCAAACGGATTAGACGTCTATGATCGTCAGTGGCAGCCAATGCCAGGCAATGAGTTAATTTTGGGGCATTTCACGTCGTTTCCTGCTGATTTGCAAGGCAAGGCAAATTTATTTGTGTAGCACAATTCAACACAAGGCAATTCAAAGTGCTTTACATCACATGGGGATCCACGAGCGGAGATAAAATTAGGGCTGCAGCTATCGATTATTTTAGTAGTCGATTAATCGATGAACTAGTTAGTTCGAATAATCGAGTAATTGGATAAGGAACGTGAAAAATTAAAATACCTGAGCTGGGCCTAAAACGGTATTTTTTTTTTTTTTTTTTTAAATGAGGATCTATGTACAACAAAAAGAAGAATTGGCTAACTTACATAGCAAAAGTCCGCTAGCTTAAATGCTATAAAATGCTAAAGTTTTTTTTTTTTTTTAATCGATGTTGTTAACAAATGGTACATATTTCCATTAAAAAAAAAACAGCTAAATATACCTATAAACTAAATCACGAATTTGTTGTAAAAAACATTAGCTCAAACAAAAAATTAGCTTATGTTGGTCTTAACAGGGAACAGCTGGATTCAGCCATGTGAAATGAGGCAGACTAGAGGGCAGTGTATCCACCCAAATTAATACAACTAAATGCCAACACTTTCATAATCAACCATTACAACGCCACTTTAATTAGACGAATACTCGAAGCAGCAAAATTTAATTCAAATCTTTTTTTCTAATCGAATACTCGAGTTAATCGATTAATCGTTGCAGCACTAGATAAAATGATTCATAAAAATCACAATAAATCAAAAGAAAGTTTGAAACAGGAAATAAAATTATATATAAAATGAATAAAAAGCAAATAGTTTGACATTTGAAATATATAGAGAGTTATGGATATGCTGTGATAAACAATAGCGTTTTTAGCCCTGATTTGAAGGCGCTAACAGTTTGAGCACACTTCAGACCTTCAAGTAACTTGTTCCAGAGGTGAGGAGCATAATAACTAACATATACAGTACATAACATACAGGAGACCTGTTCTAGACGACCTTAGGGATCTAGATGCTTCATAGGGATCCAACAAATCAAGCGTGTATTTTGGTCCAAGGCCATTAAGTGTTTTGTAGACGAGCAGTAGTATTTTATAGTCTATCGTTTGACTCACTGGAAGCCAGTGTAAAGATTTCAAAACCTGTGTGATGTGGGCCTGTTTCCTTGTATTTGTAAGGACTCTGGCAGCAGCATTCCGTACTAGCTGTAGCTTCCTGACTGATTAAAAAATTTTTTTTTTTATCAAGACCTGTACATATACCGTTGCAATATTCCAATATACTGAAGATGAATGCATGCATAAATTTGACCATGTCTTGTTTAGTCAGAAGCCCCTTAATTCTGGCTATATATTTTTAGGTGGTAATAAGAAATTCTGGCACATCCAATCATTGATTTGATGAATGCATTTACTCAGGGAGACTAAGGGACTATAATCATCCATGGACACAGAAATGTAGAGTTGTGTGTCATCTGCATAGGTGTGTTGGGAGATGTCATACTGTTCCATGATCTGAGCTAGGGAAGCATATAGATGTTAAATAAAAGTGGTCCAAGAACGGACCCTTGAGGGACACCACACGTGAATTTGGTTCGTTCTGACTGATGGTTTCCGATTGACACAAAGAAATCCCTTCATGTAAATAAGATGTGATAATATTTTAGGCACTTATGGGTCACTTGTTGAAGATTTCGTGGCATCTACAGGTCACTTCTTGTTGATTTTGGGTTACTGAAACAGAAGTGACTCATAAATGTCCCCAAATGAAAAAGAAGTGACTCAAAATCAATACTAAGTAACCTGTAAATGCCCCAAACTGAACATGAAGTGACCTGTAAATGCCCACAAGACTGGCTGTGAATGCTCTAGTTTCAATGCTATTGACTGCGCTGGACGTTTAATCCAACCAGTGAGCTAACATAGAAACTATTCTATTGGAAGACTTCGGTAGGAACCTATTGCTGTTCCTTTTTTGACACTTTTTAAAAACGATATATCTATTCATGGTGGGAGGCTGGAGCATCTCACAAACTTTTGGTTTACAAAATATTGAGATATATCACCTTTTCAATATATTGTCACACCCTTACTGTCATTTAAACAGGCACATAAAAAAAGATTGTTTGAATTGGAGTGCGATGTGTTCAGGTGCAAGTCCAAAAGGGAAAATAAATAAGTGGCCTGCTTGAAGCTGCTCTGGATGCCGAAGGAGGCATTTAAATTAAGGACCGTCCTGCATTTGACCACCCTAAAAGCACAGGTGTTGTCTGGAGATTTTGTTACTACCGTAGGTGTCCCAGAGACAGTAGGCTATGGCTGTTTAGCCTGTCAATGATTAATGTTGCGAGTGTTACTTGCCACAAGTGTTAGTACTGCTTTTAGGATAGCATATGTGGCAGCCAGCTAGCCTGTCTCGTGTGTTTGGACAATATTAATAATATATCAAATTATCCCAGTGTAAACCTTCAACAATTTTATGTTTGTGTGCTGAATGTTTGATTGTATTTCTTCTGAGGAATTGCTAAAGTCCTTTTTATTTTGCTTCCTGTCTGCAGGCCAAATTGCCAGTCATCCCTGAAATGTTTGGGATGCTTAGGAAATAGCTGACCTGTGAACAAGTTTCCGGCTTAATACCATTTGAGGAAAATAACAATGAGAATCCAAATATTAGAGCATAGCAGTATGATCATGCAATTATAACCTCTTTTGCTGCTGGTGATGGCAATAGAAGTCGAATCCAATTAAACTGAGAGGGCCAGCAGTTAGGGCTACCACGATTAAGCAACTAATTGACAACCAATCGATTACACCATGTGACAGAAATAAAATAAAATTCTGTTCCAAGCTTGTAATCATTTCATTTGTGTTGCCTGTGTCTAAACTAAATGAAAAAGTGCCACTAAAAAGATAAACGTTTGGTTTTGCTGAAATTAGAGCCTATAGACCCTACTCACATGACGTCACAACCACGCCCCCGCGCCATATTGTCCGTCAACTCGTCGTTGTTGATGCATTACCGCTACGTAAATTCCTCCTATTATGGTGTGTTATTCTCCTCGTTAACATTAATAATCAAAATGGTGAAGTCGTGTGTGGCGGTCGGTTGCAATAACAGAGAAGATAGACGGAGAGACTTGAGGTTCTACCGTATTCCGAGAGACCCGGAGAGGAGAGCGAGATGGACTGCTGCAATTCGACGAGAAAACTGGGCGCCAAACGATTACCACAGATTATGTAGTAGTCATTTTATATCTGGTAAGATGCATTTAATATATATTTAGAGGGTTTTGGGCTGACAACCACAATTAAGATCATTGCTAGGCTAATCGCCGACAACATACCGTTTCAAATTCAAGATCTTATTTCTTCCACCATCTTTATTTTTTGAATAATATTTAGCTGGTAACAAGTGAAAGAAGGATCATCGGTTAAACAGGGGTGTCCAAACTTTTTGCAAAGGGGGCCAGATTTGGTGTGGTAAAAATGTGGGGGACTACCTGGGCTGATTTACGTAGAACAATACATTTAAAGAAATTTTAGCAAGCCCTTCTGTGTGTCACATTTGCTTTATTATTATTATTTTTAATTCATAATTTCAACAATCTCGCCATTGTGGCGTTCTCTTTCGACCCTCGGGCTCTTGCGAAGTACTGCTGCTGTGAAATTAGCTTCAAGTTGCTATAATTTCTCGCTGCGTATCTTCCCTGTAATGTTGTCGTTCATGTTAGCGTGTCTTGTTCGGTAATATTATCGCGTCACATCGAACTCTTTAAAAACAGCGACTGTCTCTGCAAATGAGGCAGACACAATTGTTGCGTGTTTTATTGAAGAAATAGTCCAATATCCACCTATCCTTGAAGCGTCGGCCATCGCAGTCAACTTTTTTTATATTGATTGTCGCCATTTTAGAAAATTGGGTCACACGGGGTAATGTTGCTTAGAGTACTGCTCTTAAAGTTTTTCAAACTTTCGTGAGAATAGGCTGATTTTGTGTTGACAAGTTAGTTGTAGATATCAGGGTAGCAGATGTCAGGCAGAGAGGGCGAAGACAGCGGGTCGAAAAATATCGATTTAGGCATCAAATATGGATCTGGCGAATGGATAGACTGAAGCTTTTCCACATAACGCCTTTTATGCAACGCATCCAATGAGTTTACAGCGTCTGAAAGCACCGGGGCTTCCATGAATTGCTCTATAAACTGAATGACTAATTGAAACCATTGAGAATAGGGCTAAACAGAGACGGACAATATGGCGGCCGGATACAGCGACACGTCATTCTGTGACGTTGGTGAGTAGGGTCTATATTCAAAATTTCCAATTTAACCGCCTACTTATGCAGAAATTTTATATTTATTAAATCTCATTTCTTTAAGTTTCAGGTACATACAGTAGCCTAGGACGCATCGATTCAGGTAAAACACATGCCAAAAAAACCTAAACGTCATGCCAATGTCAATATTAAGATCATTTTCACAGGTTTAAACCAGAATTACATTTTTAACTTGAAATACCTGTCTGTGGATTTTTCTCCCGACTCCGCACCAACATAGTGAGAATCACCCTGCAACAGGAGAACCAATGTGATTTTCAAAACAAAGCGTGCAAAGGAACAATTTGTATTTGACGTGCTATTTCAGACAACTTCTGGCAGATAGTGCATAAATAATGAGCTGTAGATATTCAGGGTGTAACGGTACATGTATTTGTATTGAACCGTTTCGGTTTTGGGTGCTCGGTTTGGAACGGAGGCGTACCGAAAGAGTTTCTGACATAATGTAAAGTGCTGTCAAATTTAGCGCGTTAACGGGCGGTAATTAATTTTTTAAATTAATCACGTTAAAATATTTGATGCATTTAACGCAAGCGGGTAATGCCCGCTCATGCATCCCATAATCCCACCGTTAATTACGCCCCACGGACGGCTCGCTAAGGGCATAACATAAAACGAGCCACACACACAAGTTGCAAGTGGACACAAATTTATTCACACAAGTCGAACTCGCAATGAACAAAATATACAAAATGCGGAAGGAGCTGGCTTCAGCGTAAGCTCAGGCCAAAACAACAAACAAAATGAAACTACACTTAAACCCCACCCGCTAAGTAAACCCTAATCGTAAAAAGGAAATAAAAAAAAGACAGCCACTACCCTGGCTTCTACACTAAACAAAATGGGTTGAACGAATACGGCAGTTTACCTCTACTGCTGCGGTGCTCTTATTTACAGTGGTGAACAAAAACGATCCAATAACGAATGAACACAAAACACCTCACTGAAAAAGCGGGAGTGTAACAAAATAGCGATCAAATGCACAGGTGAATGAATGGCGAGCAAACAGCTGGCGAGGAGGTACGCGGCACGTATGCTGTCAAATGACTGTAAAATGACGAGCGGTCAGATGACTTTTGTTAACGCTGCCTTTATTTGGTTAACAAGACTCAGGCACAATACAACACAGGCGCGGGGATGCGAGCTCAAACAACGGCCTAATAGTACTACCTTGTATCGGCTTAGGTGCTGTAAAGCAAGTGTCGTTATTGCCGCAAATTTAAACAAAGGGCTGCACAATGGATACATGACAGACAGCGGCTAGTTTCTGAAGTTGGCACCCTTCCTCGGGTGGCCCATCAGTGCCGGCGACGTCGTCTGCCCGTCCGGCGTCAATCAGAGTACGTCACGTTGGGAGGGGAGGGAGCCAGCTGGCGGACGCGGCGATCAGCTGACTGACAGTCTCAAAAAAGATAACGGCCAGGGGCGTCACACCACTCAGAAGTGCAGTGAGCAGCATGGGTAACGGTTAAATGTAAACATGGAAGAAAGGAAAAGCAGGTTGGCCCTCTGGGTGGGGAATTCAAATTAAAAAAAGAATATATATGGAACAACTCTCCGAAAATGTATATAAGTTGGTTTGCTTCAGCGACTGGCTAGAGGATGAGTAGGGAAGAGGGCCACATTTATGTGTACACTACACACACTTTGCACACATTATAAATAATACTGTTTTTGTTACAGTTCTAAGGCTCTGCTGTGTGTTTGTTTTTGCAGAGAAAAAGAAAATCTCTCCAACAGAAAGAATGTTAATGTTAATGCCATCTTGTGGATTTATTGTTATAATCAACAAATACAGTACTTGTGTACAGTACGTTGAATGTATATATCCGTCTTGTGTCTTATCTTTCCATTCCAAAAATAATTTCCAGAAAAATATGGCATATTTTAGAGATGGTTTGAATTGCGATTAATTACGATTAATTAATTTTTAAGCTGTGATTACCTCAATTAAAAATTTTAATCGTTTGACAGCCCTTACCTAACCCTTACTTTTCGAGCTGTGGTCATAAAGTTAATATGAAAAACTTGAAACTGATCAGTGTTGCAACTTCAATTTTGCACATCAGATATTTTTTTAAAGAAAAAGTCTTAGCCACTGTTATTTATTTTTATTTTGTTTTTCAAAATAGCTACATTTCAGAATATTGTATTTTCTTTTTTTTGAGCAGAATTCCAGCTTTGTATAGGCTAATGTTCCAATTGTTGAAAGCACAAAAGTGTGCAATAAACAACTAGCACATTTATATTTTGCATTTTGTTTTCTTACTGTACCTAAAATGTACCGAACCGTGACCTCAAAACCGAGGTACGTACCGAACCGAGATTTTTGTGTACTGTTACATAGGAGTGGGAACCTCTTGGTACCTCACGATACGATACGATTTGCGATACAAAGCTTACAATAACGATGATCACACGATGTGGCGATACAACGATTATCGATACATTGGTCAGGAAACCATTCCAAACTATTCTACAAAACAACTAATCAACAGAAAAACAAGCTTCTGTTGTGAATTGGAGTGAGTTTACAACTAGTAGACATCCAATCCATTTGAACTAGGAGGGATGGCAGCGAATGAAATGTTCCCCCTCCCACTTCAAACAGATTGAACGTCTATTGCCATCAATGGCAGCCAATGCTAGGCAACGAGGTAATTTTGGGGCATTTCAGATCATTACCTTACTGATTTTCAGTCACTTCCTGTTGATTTTGGGTTACAGAACAGGAAATAGCCAGGGAATCTCCCAAATGAATAGGCAGTGACTCAAACTCAACAGGAAGCGACCTGTAAATGCCCTGAAATGAACAGAAATTGACTTGTAAATGGCCTGAAAATCAGAAAGCGTGACTGTGAATGCTCTGGTTTTGAATGAATGAACGTTCCTTCGACCCTCCCAATCTAAATGGATTGGTCGTCGAGCGCCTTCAATGGCAGCCATAGAGTTAACCAAGACACTATTATATTGGAAGATTTTGGTAGCAACTTGTTGGTTCCCTTTTTTTTTTAATTTTCTGACATTGACACATTTTTAAAACGATATCTCAATCCTTGGCAGGAGCATATCGATACGTTTTTGGGATACAAAGTATCACGATATATCACCATTTCGATATTTTGTCACTCCCCTAATTTAGACGTGTTATTAAATTATACAAATGATAATTAGAATTTATCTAAAAAAAAAAAAAAAAATCTTATTTGCAAGGCTTTTATTTTGGTGTGGCGGTGCGGTACAATTTTTTATACTAGTATGTAGGGGGAAACCCTGCATTTACATGTTCATGGTTACATATTCGTATTAATTTGCAGTGAATAGTTTTTTGTTCCCATGAACATTTACAACAAAAATGTAAAACCCAGAGGAATATGAGGGTAAATACCATGTGATTTGCAGTTTTTATGAGCAGATCAGGGGACTAATTGCAAACATAATTGCTGATTTATCAACTGTCAGAATAATTTGATTGTAGCAGTCCTACAGGCACTTACTGATAATGAGAGGACAGCCCTTCCAAGTTAAAATAGATTGAATATCCATCACCGCCAGTTGCAGCCAGTTGTTGTAATGGCAGAGCAACTGAACTTAAACAGGGCATGTGTACTTAGCTCTCCGCTACTTGACAACTATGTCCCCCATTGCCCAATTCAGTGCCCCCCGCACCTCCACCCCCTGCGTGTTCTCCCGGTCAAGCTGAGGTTACATAATGAGCAGTTGCTGCGGCCCAGCTGACGCACCGTGTACGAGAGAAAGGAGAGGCCTACGATAACAATAAGACTGCTGACCGCTGGCACAGCTGACACCACACACACACACACACGCTGTATGGCAGCAACTCCCTCATAGGAATCGCACGTGTGGCATTTATCCCTCGTTGGCACGGGTGAAAGGAGCAAGCTGTTGGGAACATTATGCTGACTCATTCTGCTCGTTCATGTTACTGCACCACACAAATGGATTATCCAGACTGCAAAAAGAATGCCTTTCCAAATAAATTAAACACATTTTTACAAAGTCTTTTTTTGTAAAGGGGGCATGGGGCCTCGTCTGCAGTCATGAAATTAGTGAGTCATCACTATTTCTAGTTGTTTCATTTGGTGCCTTCAAATATAGTGTTCAGTCATTATGATTTAATCCTGAAACCCTGAAGATTATGGTATGTTACATTAAAGTAGTACTTCGCTGGAAATACAGTGTTGGGTCCTTAAAAATTTGACGCTTTACTGTCCTTCAAAATGTCAAAACCTGATCGTAAAATTTAATATATTGAAATGGTCAATAGAAAAAATATTATTATATTACTTATATGAAATACTTTCTTTTCATGTGTTAAAGTTGGCCCCCCATCAGAGGCAAATTTATATGAAAATAATGTCAATAGTTTGTGTTTCGTTTGTGCTGTAAAAGATTTGTTTGTGCTGCTATTGTTTTCGAGATATTTGCAATTCTTTTATAGGTCAATTTTGATTAAAAATGGCCAAAAATTGAGTCAATCGTTATGCTTTGTTTGTGCTGTAAATATTTTCATTTGTGCTGCTATTTTTAAGATATTGAGATATTCATTTCGAGTGATGATGTGATTCGCAGCCCCCCATTTACTGCAAAATGGACCCGAAGTAGTGCCATTCGCTTATCCTATGTTTGCACTAAATGTTGCGACATCCCTCTGTTATTGAGAGAGTTGGTACGCTCCGTCAGCCACGACGGAGGTGCTGCGATTGAAGTCATCACTTGAAATTAAAATCTCAATATCTATTAAACGATAGCAGCACAAATGAAATTTTGAAATGAGACTGGCACAAAGGAATGGCACCATTGCGCTTCCGTTCCGCAGTAGATAGGGGGCTGTGTGACGTCATCACTCAAAATTATTATCTCAATATCTCAAAAACAATAGCAGTACAAACAAAATTTTTACAGCACAAACCAGCACAAATCAAGCATAAACGATGAACACAATTTATAGCCAGTTTGAATCAAAATGGGGGCGGTTTGACCCCAAATTGACCTAAAAAGAATTGTAAATATCTTTAAAATGATAGCAGCACAAACATAGCACAAACAATTGACATCATTTTCATACAAATTTGCGTGTGATGGGGAGCCAACTTCACAGTGGTGTTGAAATAAACTCAGGATTGCAACCTTATTTTCCTTTGTGTGCAGGAGCAAATCCACGTTCCCATCTACCACCCGACACCAAGCCAGGCCCGACTAGCAACCCAGCTCACAGAAGAGGAGCAGGTACGCATCGCCCAGCGCATCGGACTGATCCAGCACCTACCAAGGGGCGTTTTCGACCCCGGTCGGGACGGATCTGAGAAGAAGATCAGAGAGTAAGTTGTCACGGAAAAGATTTTTTTTTTTTTTTTTTTTTACAAATGTTGATTGGCCTGGGCGATTACAGGTTCGAGCTTATAGATAGGAAAAAATTTCATGTTGCTTTTGGTGATCAGTGATTTAGTGTGTAAGCTACTTCATATGCTGGTAGCAGTACTGCTGACCAATTCATTAGGTCTGTGTGCGGGCCAGACATTATTGATTTCAGGACAGAGGCTGGGGGCCGGATGAAATTTGCCCACGGGCCGCATTTGGCCCCTGGGCTGGACTTTGGACATGTCTGCTTTATACTAAGGGTGTAATGGTACATGTAATAGTATTGAACCGTTTCGGTACGTGGTGCTTGGTTCGGACCGGACGCGTACCGAACAGGTTTCTGACGTAATATAACCCTTACTTTTCGAGGCTGTGATTTGGATCGGGTTACAGTTTCTTTGTGTAGATTATATTTACTCTGTCTTCTCTACTATAATGAGGACTAACACGGTAGGACAGTATAACCCAGAAACGTCAACCGTGCGACAACGTGGCAACCGCGAGAACGCAGTAAAACACGGGCGTTAGTCAATCAGTCAATGCACACCAGTCGCAGTGCGGCCGCATGTCAGATGCGTCCCAGAAGCGGCTCAACGCGACGCACGCAAAAAGAACGGCAGAGTTTATTATTTGACGCGAGACGCGGCCCTCCTGCGTCAATACTACTACCAGTAGCTAGGATCGGGCCGGAAGTCACTCGTATAAAAATATGGTGGATATGGTCGATTTTCAAACTAATATGCAATCGTAACCTGCTTTTTGAGTCCATCAGATCTCTTGAGTGGTAGATCGGGGCACAGTTGACTTGTCTTTGTTGATTTACTGCTGTCTTCTCTGCTATAATGATAACCAACACGGCCCCGTGTTCAATACAAAACCCTCCTACCACAAACTTTGTGCCCTCAGATTAGCTGTCTCAACCCGATCGCGTAGTCTCACTCTCCTCCCTCCCTCTCCCTGCTGTTTCTTCGTCAATCCATGCCCTAGAGTTGCTTATTAAAATTAACGGTGTTGATAGATGACGAATTTGACAGATGCTTGGGTTTGATCGTGACACAGATGCTTGTTAGCCAAAGCTTCAAAGCGCCGCATGTGTCAATCATTGTTAATTTGCTAAACAGTTGCTGTGGCAACTCATTGTGTGTAAGTGAGCATCTTCAGCGGATTAGTGTGGACTCACTCAATGAAGCATTTAATAACGACAAGCATTTTTCTACTACTTTATGCTTGTTTAAAAAAATTCGGTGGGACAGTTACATGTTTAAAACTTATCATAATTATTAGGGCCCGAGCACTAAGCGTGCGAAGGCCCTATTGTTTTGCGAAGGATTATTATTTTTTATTTTTTCAGGGCAAATGAAAACGGCCAATTTGGAGGCCTGAACATGCGCGAAAAGTCACCAAAATTTGCACATACGTGCGGAAAATTGTAAATTTCGATAATTTAACAACGTTGCAAAAAAATGTAACAAAATGGCTCAGTGGCGCCCCCTTGAAATTTTAAAATTGGCCTATAACATTAGGGTTTGTCAGCGTAGAGCAATGAAATTTGGGGAGTCTATACCTTGTCTAAAACCGCTTCAAAAAAGCATTGGCACCCATATTCCAAACCCAACAGGAAATCGGTTATTTTGGATCGAATGTGAAATTTTTATCGATTTACAGGGTGCACATTTGAGACCTTTTCGCCGAGGGAGTTAGTTGGATCATCTTCAAAATTGGTGAGACTGTTCAGGAGACATATGAGATCTTAAGTTTCTAAAATTGTGTGTTTTCATTCACGGGTCTGACCTGGGCGTGGTGCCAAAGTCGGCCATTTTTTCGGCAAAACACCGAATTCAGTAAATGGCTAATAATTCCTTGACACAACTTTCAATCTTTTTCATATCTGCCATGTATATGCGGTATCCCAGCCTGAACACGACTGCATTGAAATATTACCCATTAGGCCTAGCGCCCCCTAGTGAGAACAGGAAATGCCTTTTTTTACGAGACAGGTTCCTCCTCCAAGGGAAAAAAATCTGTTGACCTCAAACCTGCATCAGGGGAGCCTTAAGACCTGTGTTCAGGTGCCTGATGAAAAATATTGAGGTTTCGTTGAAGCGGAGGGGTCCAAAAATGAAAGTGAAAATGATCGTCAACAATTTGTCTCGCAAAATACTTTGAACAGTCATAACTCAGCAGATATACAACATATCTGCGCCAAACTTCCCATGCTTGTTGAGAGTCATACCCTGAAGGGTCCTGTAGGGGTCATTTGCATCAACTCTACATAGCCAACTAGTGGCGACAGAAAGGAGTTTTAAAATTATTGGGTTTTTTCAACGTAGAGCAATGAAATTTGGGGAGTAGATACCTTATGCCTAACTGCTCAAAAAAGCCTCTTGCACCCATATTCCAAATCCAACAGAAAATCGGGTATTTTGGATCGAATGGGAAATTTCTGTCCATTTCTAGTACAGTTTACATTTGGAGGCCTGGACATGCACGAAAACTCACCAAATTTTGCACATACATGCGGCTTTGTGTGGATTTCGATAATCTTGCAACGTTACAAAAAAATGTAACAAAATGGCTCAGTGGCGCCCCCTTGAATTTTTCAAAAAGGCGTTTCCGATTAGGTTTTTTTAACGTAGAGCAATGAAATTTGGGGAGTCGATACCTTGTGCAAAACTGCTCCAAAAAGTCTCTTGCACCCATATTCCAAACCCAACAGGAAATCGGGTATTTTGGCTCGAATGTGAAATTTTTATCAATTAACAGGGTGCACATTTGAGACCTTGTCACAGAGAGAATCAGTTGGATCATCTTCAAAATTGGTTAGACAATTCAGGAGACATATGAAATCTAAACTTTTCAAAATGGTGCGTTTTCATTCATGGGTCTGACCTTGGCGTGGTGCCAAAGTCGGCCATTTTTTCGGCAAAATGACAAATTCAGTAAATGACTAATAGCTCCTTGAAACAACGTTCAATCTTTTTCATATCTGGCATGTATATGCGGCATCCCACCCTTAACACGAGTGCATTGAAATATTACTCATTAGGCCTAGCGCCCCCTAGTGGGAACAGGGAATGCCTTTTTTACAAAACAGGCTCCTCCTCCAAGGAAAAAAAATCTATCCACCTCAAACCTGCATCAGGGGAGCCTTAAGACATGTGTTCAGGTGCCTGATGAAAAATACTGAGGTTTGGTTGAAGCAGAAGGGTCCAACAGGAGAAGTAAAAATGACTGAAGCCATTTCGTCTCACCACAAGTTTTGAACAGTCATAACTTCTACAACATATCTGCGCCAAACATATCGTGCTTGTTGAGTCATAGTCTGAAGGGTCCTGTAGGGGTCATTTGCATCAACCCTACAGCGCCAACTAGTGGCAATAGAAAGTCACTCATTTTTTAAAATATATGTCCAGTTCTTTTCAGGTTGGTCATTGTAGTTTCAAGACCTTTAAAAATACTTATTTTACGGCCCATGTCCACATGTCTCTGTCTGTTGCTGTGATGACCCTTTATTCGCTCCTTTTTTGTAGTCCTCTGTCCAATAGGGGTTTTTATCTCTTAGGTGTGTGAATGTAAAGAGGCAACTTTTGCGCATGTTAGGTTCTAATGAGATGATTAGAGAGGACGATCTGCCACCACCCTGACCTGCACACTGTCAGAGTTGCGTGACGTCCGAGTTGCGCTAGATTGCGAGGGCCCGTTCAGTCCTGCTTGCAGGCCTAGTTACATTTGAAGTGCTTAAAAAACATTTATCAAAATATAATTAAGAAGTGAAAAAACATGTCTTATATGTATCACATTCCAATAAATCTGAATTAAATGCATTGAACACACACAAAAAAACTGTGTGGGGGGTGCGCGCTACTTCGTGTTTTTTTTACTTATCGCGGCGGGTTCTGGTCCCCATTTCCGGCGAAAAACGACAGATCACTGTACTTTTCTGTCATTCAGTGCCTCTCTACAACGTGTCACACTGCCTCTCGGTGGCCAAGGTGCGCACACAATCAAGGCTGTTTTCTTAAAAAAAAATTTTTTTTAAATCCTTAAACATTGTGGAATACATTTCTTTTATTTTTTGATTTTTTTATTTAATTTGGTTTATTTGTTGTTGACCTGGAATGTCATTATAAACTCACTGCCAGTCGCTTTGACAGAACAAGATGCAAATTTCAAATAATCAGCAATGTTAATTTGAAAATGAAAAATTTCTCGTGTCTTTATAATCCCTGAAGGCTGGGGTCGGGAACCTATGGCTCACGAGCCTCTTTTGACGGCTGCATCTGGCTCGCAGACAAATCTTTAATTATTAAAAAAAAAAAAAGTTTCATAATACTCCTTTGCACGAAACTGCGACGATCACCGGTCATACGCTAGTGTTGTGCAGTAATGAGCAGACGTGACTTTTACGGCGTACGTTTTTTACTGCTCCGACAACACTCCCGCACTAGATATAGCATAGAAATAGCAACCTAGATGTGCTACGTTAGACCCCCCCCCCCCCAAGTCCCATGGCATTGGCTGCGTGAGCCCAGGGTGATCATGGGACACATAGTCCATATACTACAACCAGCGACTAGAAAGCTGGTCGGCAGTAATTTTAGTGGGAAAGTGGCAAACATACATGTCGTTGTGTCTATCTATCTATTTATCTATCAATCGCTTAGGCAACTCAGATGAGGCAGAGACACTATTCAAGTGGGATTGCCGTATTTTGCTGTAGAAAATAGCGGCCTATGTGCTCGTGTGAGTGAGATCAGTAAGTAAACTTTCCTAGTTTTCAGTTTCGTTTTACACGTTGTCATGTAATTTTAGAAACCCTTTTGAGAACATGGCATAAAGAAAGAAGGACGAGGAGTATCGTACTTTTCAGGAGGACATAAGAACATAAATGCGGCACCGTTTTTTTCTCTTGCTTTGGATGAGTCAACAGACGTAAGCTATTTATCGCATTTCAGTGTGATAGCAAGATTTGAGTCTTTCGACTTTGAAAGGGACAACAAGAGGGGAGGATTTATTCAAGTCCTTCACTGAGTTGATAAAGAAAAAAAAATCTACCGATGGATATACTTGTTTCGGTGTGCACTGATGGTTCTCCATGCGTAAGTTTCTCAACACCTGCATGATGCTTAACCGCACAAAGTATCAACCAGACTACAAAGCCATCAGCAAAACCATACAGCACCAGAAGTTGTATTAATGGTAAGAAATACTTATCATTGATTAGCAATAGCTAATAACTATGTTATTAAAAAGAACTCAGAGACTTATTGTTCTTTAAAAGTGTTGAAATTACACAAAATGCACACATTACTTTTTAGTTTTAAACATATGTTATGGCTCTCACGGAATAACATTTCAAAATATGTGGTGTTCATGGCTCTCTCAGCAAAAAGGTTCCCAACCCCTGCCTTAAGGGGCAGTTTCTTTTTTATTTTATTTTTTTCAAAAGATCTTTACCTTATTATGAGTTATTTTTTATCCATTCCTAAAATTGTTGAATGAAATATTTCTTATATTTATATCGTTCAACTCCTGTCTTGTTTCTTATATTTTCTTTGCAGATTCTTTAAATCTCCCAGTTTTAAATAAACAATAGAAAAATAAAAAATCTTTTAAAAAACTGAGATCGGACAATAAAGAAAAAAGTACACATTTTTGGGCCTCTAAATACGAGGGATGTCACGATCGCATATTTTTGCACCTTTTTTTTTTTTTTTTTTTAACAAAAGTTCCAAACATGTTACAGTACTTCCTCTTCTGCTTTTTCTGGGAGTGTTGCGGAATATAGAGCGTATATATTTTTGGTTTTGTATCTTTTGTAAAAATTTTTAAAGTATATATATATATATATATATATATATATATATATATATATATATATATTTAATTTAGTTAAAAACCCGATCCTTTTCACCCGATTCCACTCATCTGAAAAATGGTGCAATCAGCCCAATTTCCAATCACGTGATCGGATCAGGGATATTCCTTTCCAAACACATATAAACTCATTGACTGCCATTGACGGGGAGGTTTGGCGCAACCATTTTACTGCCAACCCTCCTAGGTGAAACGGATTAGATGACTATAACATTCAATTGCAGGTAAAATAGTCAAATGTGTGCATTTGGGTCAACAGGTGCGTCATCTGCATGATGGACTTTGTGTACGGGGACCCCATCAGGTTCCTGCCATGCATGCACATCTACCACATGGACTGTATCGACGACTGGCTCATGAGATCCTTCACCTGCCCATCCTGCATGGAGCCGGTGGACGCCGCATTGCTTTCCTCCTACGAGACCAACTGACACGCAGCTGCACGTGCCCGCCACACACACATACACCCCATACACACACAAATGTGGACCACGTTTAACACAAACATGCAAACATAGACTGCATACTCGTGGACATATCCAGGATTAGTAATGATGAGTGAAAATGGACCTGCTGGCCAGGATTGTGTTTGGGAGAGTTAAAAAAAAAATGAAGCTGCCTAACAGGAGGCAGCGGACTAAAAAAGGAAAAAAGGTTACGGAGACTTTTTACTGTCACACATTTACACAAAAAGTTAGGGATATCGGGCTTGCGGGTGAAGTTTTAGGATGAATCTGAAATGCACTCTCTTCTTTACAGGTGAGCTTACCAAGTACTTTTCTCAAATTCAAATGCACCTGTCTAACTATTCAGTGAATAATTTATGAATTGTTTATAAAGTGTTGAAACGTTTGGACCTGTGCATTTAAAAAAAATACAGGCCAGATTAAAGAGACAGACAACACCAAGTACAAAAGACCTTCATGTTATCTTGGAGTCTATCGACTGCACAGTTGCATGTGGTAATCAGTATTAATGATCATGAGGAAGGGCGGGGATTCTGGGATACTCGCATTTGATTGGCTAAAATAGTACCAGCGTCGATAAAATGGCTGTCTCTGTTGGATTGCCACTTGCCGGAAATACTGGCTTTTATTTACGTTTTTCTCCTCCTCCTCTATTACACATTTTAAAAATCTGTTTTTTTTTCTTTTTATTAAAAAAGATTTTTCTACTGGGATGCACATGATAAAGGTGTTGTCTGTCCCTTTCAGTGACCTCATTCACTTATTGATATGTCAGTGCATCCTAAAATTTCCAAGGCCAATACCTCAACCTTTTTGGGAGAAGTGTATCTTTGTCATGGACTGTGATGACAAACAAGATGGCCCATCTGCACACCGTGCTGTCTTTCCTCAGACCACCTAGGATCCTTGCTGAGACCTGATAGAAGAAGTCGTGGGGTCCGAGCTGCCAGCGATGCAGATTTGCGATTAGATTACGACAGATGCACTCGGTCTTGACCTCCGGTGAGAAATGTCAACTTGATTGTGTTTTTGTAAAGGGCTTCTGTTCGATTTCCCCCCACATGGCAAAAGGAAATGTTACGTGTCAATCAAGCTGTGTTCATGCTTACTTTCTGGCAGGATAATGCATTTGGAGGCGTAAAGGTAGCGCTGACGTTGAACTGATGCGCCTCTGCTTGCGTTCACGGTTAACAACACTTGCCTCTGATGGTCACCCAATTCGCTGGTCGAATTACCCGCATCACTACTTTTCACCAGCGGTTCTTGAAGTACCTGAGTCAGATAGTTTTCCGACAGCCCTTGCCATAGGAATGATGAAATTCATTGTTTTACGATAACAAAAACATTTTATCAGAATAAAGTATTCTGTCCAGGGTTTTCCCAAGAAAACAAAGCCCAGTAGTAGAGAAGCCCACTATGTTTTGGGGAAAAATACACAAATGTTAAGTTGAAATAATGACTATTACCTGTTATTTTAATACATTTATTAAAAATACGTAAACGTAGTCTCACAAAATGTCAGTCTTGAAATATAGTCTTAAAAACTTAATGCAATTCAGTGCTATGGCAGAGAGCTGGGACAGGTTTATTCACATTTCAACCAGAAGATGTCACCGTTGCGCTTTCAAACATATCACAAGACATGGTCAAAAGGCAGTCAAGATATGTGTACTTTAATATTTTTTGTAGTACTGTTTTAGCTTGATAAGGGGACAAGAAAAGTATGGCGGCCCACCAGACTTTTAAGCCACAGGGCGAAACCCTGCCATCATAATATCATAAAATAAGTATTTTGTTCTGTAAAAAATATAATTTTTTTTCTTGTAATAATTCATCTTTCATTCGCAAATAGAAATATAACTTAATTTATACAGGGATGTCAGATAACATTCGTAATAGAAGAAGCAACACTTGGTAACTTTTCGGTTTTGGTCAATTTTGGCGACGCCGGTGGACAAAAGTGGTAGTGTTTTGCCTTAAGGAAGACTGCGTTTCACATGAGGGCCAGTATGGGGCGCTGTTTGTAAAGCAGCAACTGGCTGAAAATTAGGACAACATTTTCTCGCATTTAGCGCCACACAGTGTTTAAAATGGTGTGAAATTTTTGGAGTCACTTTTTTTGGGCAGATTTAGCATTAACATTATTTAGCAACTTAAATATTTAATCTTAAATAAAAAGTTTTGGACCTGACTCGTTAAATCCAGAACTAAATATTTAATTTAAATCCTAAATTTATATCCTATATCCTAAATGTTAAATCGGGAAACGATCGGAACGAAATATTTAGCTTAATATGCAAATTCACATGACTGGAGACCGGAAGTAACAAAATAAAAGCTGGTGGAGTAGCTCAGACTGTCTGTTTATGTTGCTTGAAAATGAATAAAACCTTCTCAACGGTGGCAGTCTGCTCTTAGACATAAGTCATTGTGATAATAACAATATATAGGTAAAATACATATTTGGGAGAAACTAATGAGTATTTTGTGTGCTCCAGCTTTTATTTTGTTACTTCTGGTCTCAAGTCATGTGAATTTGTAATTAAGCTAAATATTTACTTCCAACCGTTTCCAGATTTAGCATTTAGGATATAGGATAAAAATTTAAGATCAAAATTAAATATTTAGTTCTGGATTTAAACATTTAGGTACAAAACTTTTTATTTAAAAATGAATATCTAAGTTGCTAAACAATGTTGTAAATGTGCAAAAAAAAGTGACTAAAAATTTCACACCATGTTTTAAACGCTGTGTGGTGCTAAATGTGAGAAAATGTTGTGGTAATTATCAGCATGTGCTGCTTTACAAACGGCACCCTATAGGCCAGCGCACACCTGGTACACTGTTGTAAAATCATCACTCAATCTTCCGGTCACCTGCAGATGGATTAAACAATATTTGTATTCCACCGGAAGGCTGAAGGATGAATAGTAATAAGGTAATGAATCCAGTTGTGGCTAAACAATAGCATAAGACTGTTAGCTACCGTGTACTTAGTGTGGCTCAAACTACTCGTCAGCGCTGACAAGTTCGGTTGAGGGGGAGGGGCGTCACCCCAGCGAGTGAGAGCCGGGCCAATGTTTATTCTGTGTATCCTGGTAGCCTGCCTTTATTTCCCTCATTAGACAAAACTTTTTGTCTCTTTTGTTGCTCTGCCATCTTTGCAGATTTGCGCGAAAGTGTTTGCATCGACTTCCGTCTTTATATTGAATGGGGAAAGGGGAAGTAACGTTTGCTGTAAAGCAGTCAGCACATTTGTAGGTTTTTTTTTTGTGTGTGTGTTTGGCAGGGTTCCTGCCACCTTCCTCAGAGTTAGTTCCGGTGAAAGAGATACAGACCCCCTCAAGATATAAAAGAAGCGTCGTTCAACTAGTTGTCAGTCGACACATCACAAATGTTATGAAAATATTTTGTAAAGGGTGAAAAGTTACCTAGTGTTGCTTTAAGCTAAAGACAAAGATTAATTGGTTTATTCAAATTGTTTTATTGGTGTTCTCAGCCCTTCGTGTGGTCTAAAAAAATGATATCGAATTAGGAAAAAAACAACATTTTAGTGCAGGGATGTCCAAACTTTTTGCAAAGGGGGCCAGATTTGGTGTGGTAAAAATGTGGGGGGCTGACCTGGGCTGACGTCCTTCACGTAGAACAGTATGTTTAAGCAATTTTTAGCAAGCCATTCTGTGCGTCACATTTGCTTTATTATTTTTTATAACTAATAATTTAAACAATCTCGCAACTAGCCTTTGTGGCGTTCTCTTTCGACTCTCAGGCTCTTGCGAAATACTGCTGCTGTGAAATTAAACTAGCTTCAATTTGCTTCAATATCTCGCTGCGTATCTTCCCTGTAATCTTGTCGTACATGTCAGCTTGGTTTGGTAATATCGCCTCATATTGAACTCTTCAAAAACAGCGACTGTCTCTTTTTAAATGAGGCAGACACAGTTGTTGCGTATTTTAGTGAAGAAATTGTCCAATATCCACCTATCCTTGAAGCGCCGGCCATCGCAGACAACTTTCTTTTTTTTTTTTTGTTGATTGTCGCCATTTTAGAAAAATGGAAGTAAAGGGTGACACGGGGTAATGTTGCTTAGAGTGCAGTTGCCTTTTAGTAGGTAAATGAGGAGCAGCATTTAGGCTAGGTTCATACTACAGGTCTTAATGCACGAATCCGATTTTTTTGTGTTTTTCCGACTCGAGTCAGGCATTAACTTGACGGTCTGAACGGGACAAGTCGCATAGAAGTGGTACATTTCAAATCTGATCTGAGTCACTTTCATATGTGGCTTAAATCCGATCTGGGCCACATTTTTTCAGAACGTGACTGGCGGTCTGAACTGTCAAGACTCCCAAATCGGAATTCATGCAGCAATTACGTCAGCAAAGGGCAAGAGGGGCGGAAGACGGCAGCTATGTAGGCATTAGCGCCTAGCTTGAACTCTGCTTTTAAGCACGAAATGGGCTTGACCACAGTCATACAAAAAATAAAATGAAGAAAAGAATAAGCCTTACAATTTTTTATTTTCATTTTGTGCGCCGAATGAGCAATATTTCATTCTTGCACACATGGCTGAGTCAGGGCCAGTGTTGTCACAGATTACTTGAAAAAGTAATTTAATTACCGATTACGCCTCAAAAAAGTAATCTAGTTACTTTACTGATTACTTCATTATCAAAGTGACTAAATTACTTTAAACGTAATCTATCAGTTACTTTTTACCCATCTTTCTCCCTTTGCTGCCTCAACATAAGAATGACAACAGAAAAATGTCATCACATGTAATTGACATTCCGATGATAGAATTTAAAGGGGAATATCAGAATTTCGCGCAAGCTTAGCCACTCCGGAGCCCTGAAACTAACAAATATCTGACAAACTGCTTGGAATTTGTTGAAATCAACCCCACAGACCAACTAAACCCTGCTAACTCTAAGATCAAGCCTCATGTCAAAACTTCTGAATTTCGGGTTATGGTTAACAGCATATCAGTGCCAATGTAAAACAATGCAAACTGACGGCACAATAATCAAAAACACACAAGTGGATTGTACAGTGCAATAAACACAAAGGTGGTGGCAGGCGCGGATGTGCAACAACCCGGAAGTACTCCTCTCAACACACACGCAGTCAATTTCGCCACAAAACGTCGCGGCAACTAAGCACTTTACACTCAATCGGACTTACAACACATCCCACAGATGCTAAACGAACACATCACCTCATGGCATAAATGTTGAACACGCATATGATGTAAATAAAGCTTGCCACCTTGGAGCGATGACTGCCCGTCGTTGCTACGGCAAAGCTACGAAACGGCCGCGCATGTAGGGGGTCCAACCTTTTGCTGATACCCTCCAAAATGAAGGAAAAATACTCACCTTCATTCATGGATATCCACAGATCAACATTCCCTCGCAACGTCTCAACACTCGGCGCAAATGCCCACCCGCCTCAGTCCCACAACACGTGACGCGAGACCAAAACAGGAAATGGCTAAGAGGTTGTCATGGAAACACGCACCGGGAACCTTTTATTTTAGCATTTTCTATTCAAAATGCTCTTCGTTCATGACTACAATGTTCTTCATTCTACATACGTTATGAGGCAATGAAAAAATAGTAACGCAGAGACACTAAGGAAACGAACTTTAATCGGATTACTGGTGTAGAAAAATGAACGCGTTAGATTACTCGTTACTGAAAAAAGTAATCAGATTACAGTAACGCGTTACTGACAACACTGGTCGAGGCAAACTGACGCACCCACGTCATTTCACGCACACAAGTCAAGGCTCGTGTGTGCGTGTATGCGTTCTATCAGTCCATATAAACTTTGAATATTAGACTAAACGGGGATTATTAATGTCTGTTATTTGTGTCCTCTTTTTGGAAATCAAAATATGATCACTCTGGAATGACACAGCTAGCATGTGCAATTTGTTTTGATGCTTCTGCGCATGCGGGTCTTTTTGCTGAGTGCATCTCGGACCGTGAATTAGTGCCCATGCGTGATACTTGAACTGTCTCAATGGACAAAGGCATTCTGAACAGGCACGCCAAAAAAACAGATATGGCAAAAAATCGGATTTGTGCATTAAGACCTGTAGTATGAATTTAGCTTTAGTGTGTAAGCTACTTCATATGCTGGTAGCAGTGCTGACCAGTTTATTAAGTCTGTGCCAGACGTTATTGATTCATGACAGAGGCTGGGGGCCGGGTTAAATTTGACCACGGCCAGCATTTGGCCCCCGGGCCGGACTTTGGACATGTCTGGTTTAGTGTGTCAAGGGCTCGAATTTATTCCTTCATGCCAACGTTGTGAAATTCAGCGACATGGTTAATTTTTAATGTTTGAGTTGGAAATGAAGGACTCAGCAATTTTACGGAATCTATGCGTGAAAGTCCTCTGAAAGCACAGAAAGCAAGCAAATGTTTAACTTCTCTTTTGGCTAAAATTTCTGGAAAATCTGTTCCAAAACCGATGTTTTATGACAACCAGTGGGAATGGTGACACCAATTAGTCTTAGCCTAGCATTTTTGCACAGACTATGCTTTAGTTTCCTCTCCATCACAGCCTTAGGATGCCAAAATTTTGAAATGAATGAGCAAGGAAGGACGTGATTGTGCAGGTTGGGTCAACTAGTCAGAAAAACAACAAACACTTCGTGGAGCAGTTTGATATTTGGGTTGGGTTTGGGTAATCTTGTTATGTATAAAATGTTAACGTCTCATTCTGGATCTTGTCTAGTACTGTTAGGAATAGGAAGCAAAGGGACGTGCAAATAGAAGTACAGTACTGTGCATGTTAGCTTGGTTGTTTTACTTAGCCTTATGATTTTGCAAGATAGGAGCCATCCTTCAGACAATTTTTTTGCTTTCACTTGTGCGTGTTAACAAGACGCGAGCACTGTATGGTAGCAGCAAACTTTACTTGATAATTCGCAGCAGTTGGGCAGAATTTTTTTCCCCCTTATAGATCTTCTAACTGTTGAACACCACTTTCAAGGTGAAGTTTCCTGTCAAACAGAATTATAATTCGTGTATTTAGAACAACTAAACAAGTTTGCCTCACAAATGCCTTGCTAAATTAATGCTAACACCTAAATTCCTCTGCCGTTGACATCTATAGAAGTCAAATATCTGAGTTAACCGGGAAAGTTGGCAGTGAATTAGAATAATAGGCCAAATAAGTTGGCAGGGAATTAGAATAATATTCAGTTTTATTTGTATAGCCCTATATCACAACAAGGTTGTCTCAAAGGACTTTGCAGAGGCAATATGATACACAGTCAGAAACAGTAGATGAATTAAATAAAGTTCTAGTCCAAGTCCTGGGCATCTCTCATTCTTAGACCCTCCATGTCGGCAAGGCAATAATAGGCCAAATAAGAATAGCCCTGTAGACAGCGGATAATAGAACACAAGCAATGAAGCCGTGTCCTCTGTGAAAAACAACTACCGACAATATTGCAGCTTAATCAGTCACTGAGACAAGGGCGTAGGTTTGCATAGGGATGGTAGGGACATAACACTACTAACTTTTCAGGATGCTGAAATTGTCCCCATCAACTTGTAAACAACCCTATTTACATTATATAATGGCGTCAGTTATATAGGTCATTGAGATTGTCCTCCCATATACAGTACCCTCCATAATTATTGGATTTATAGTAATTATGTGTTTTTTAGATTCTAATATTTTTTTTTTCTAAATAATATGGGACCAGTGGGTATGAGGTGCTTTTCAGCATCCGCATCTTTCATGGCACGCCAGACCCACTTAGAGTGTTTGTTGCCAAAAAGCTCAATCTTGGTCTCATCTGACCAAAGCACACGGTCCCAGTTGAAGCCCCAATACCGCTTGGCGAACTCCAGACGTTTGCGTTTATGATTGTGAGTGAGGAAAGGTTTTCTCAGTGCATGCCTCCCAAACAGCTTGTTGGCGTGTAGACAGCACCTCATACCCACTGTGAAGTATGGGGGTGGGTCAGTGATGCTGTGGGGCTGTTTCGCTTCCAAAGGCCCTGGAAACCTTGATAGGGTGCATGGCATCATGAATGCTTTGAAATACCAGGACATTTTAAATCAAAATCTGTTGCCCTCTGCCCGAAAGCTGAAGATGGGTCGTCACTGAGTCTTTCAGCAAGACAATGACCCTAAACATATGGCCAAATCTACACAGAAATGGTTCACCAGACACAAAATCAAGCTCCTCCCATGGCCATCTCAGTCCCCAGACCTCAACCCCATTGAAAACCTGTGGGGTGAGCTGAAGAGGAGAGTACAGAGGAGAGGACCCAGGTCTCTGGATGATTTAGCGAGATTCTGCAAAGAGGAATGGCTGAAGATCGCTCTTTGTCTTTTCCCATCTTGTGAAACATTATAGGAGAAGATTAGGTACTGTTTTGTTGGCAAAAGGGGGTTTGTACAAAGTATTAACATCAGGGGTGTTAATAATTGTGACACACATTATTTGATGTCAAATAATTATTTCTTTATGTGGGATTTTTTCCCAACTGAATAAATGCACTTGTATTGAAGGTTGGATTTTTCTTTTTTTTCCATTAAGGTCCCATATTATTGAGAAAAAAAAATATTAGAAGCTAAAAAACACATAATTATTATAAATCCAATAATTATGGAGGGCACTGTATCGTAAGAAGAATTGACCCGACCATTATTAAGTGAATTACAGTACTTTCATTATGTTCAGACTTACATTGACCCCTTTTCACTTGCTGAATGTGCCAGTCCATTTCCCCCCCTCAAACGCACGTTTGATTGGCTGATGACTTCACCCCCCCCCCCACACACACACGCATTCACAGCCAAACAGAAATACAACATGCCTCCGCCCCATTGAAGACGAGGGATATTAGAAGTTTTTGTCCTGCCAGCAGAAGCCACTGTAAGTAATGTAAAAAGATGTCAATGTTGTGGAGGTGGGGAACACACCACTAATTTTGATACTGAAAGTCCGCCCTGCATCAGAGTTAGCATAACATTAATCTGTGTGAATTTCCCAAACTCAATGAGGAAGCTGCGTTGAGAGAAATATCCTGTATGTTTTGTACTGTTAACGTTAATCAAACTGGAAGAAATATAGTGAACCAAGGATTACCCCTTTATAGATGGATTATAGAAATGATGATTAACAAATTCGTATTTCTTATGTATGTTAATATAATTTGTGTTAAAATATTGCAATTAAAATTTGCTAATAAAATCCAGACATTTATTCTGGAAGTTTTCAAAATGTTTCTTTCGTAGTTTTTGAAGACAAAGGTTTGAATCGAACGGTGTATCACCTCAACCAATTTACAGGAAAGTTAGTATAAGTCAAAACACATTTATTTTTGCCTTGATCATTTAGCCTATCAATTAATTAGGTTCATATTGGTGAGAAATGTAGCCCTGACCCTGTCTGTTTGGTCTTACAGATGTCCTGTCCCCAGCAAAAAAAAAAGTTTATATGCAGGTTATGCTGTTATATCGTCCCTACCAATTTTGAGACCAAACCTACGCCCTTGCACTGAGAGTATTAGACTCTCTTTCTATGAATGTATTCTACTGGTGGGCACACCACGGGGTGTAGCACCGAATAATATAACATGACTGTTTTACTTATTGAAAACCACAGAGTTGTTTGTGTGTGTGTGTTTTTTTTTTTTTTCATTACCCCCCATTCCATTTCTAATCATTTCAATGGGGAAAGATAATTTGCGATGTAAGTACGATCTGAGAATGAATTGAAACTTGCATACAAAGGCACCACTTTAAAGTGAACGCCCACATACTTGTGGTTCAGCACGTGACGAAGATTCTAGTCACACTGTATGCAGCCATGAAAGGAATGCTAAAACAACAGCTTTTTGCACAGTACTGTCTGTATACGCCGTGTAACGGTTGCACTCAAACTGCCAACTATATCCAATAAATCTTGGACAATTGGAGCAGTCGGAACTGATTTGGGGGCTAACTTCATTATTTGAGTTGTGCTGCTCATATTTATTTCCACAAAATGACTCATGGCCGTACACTGCGGTGTCCGGAAGTTCACTGACAATGAAACAGCTGTACATGAAGTTGCCTCACTTCGGGTTTATATAGTAGGTGGCTTGCTCGTTTTTGTTTTCCCAGAACCAAACTGTCAAAACTGTGTGCTTATGTGAATGGGTTGTGTGTTGTATGTTTGTGTCAGAATCCTTGTTAGATATTTGCATATACACAAATATGCAGAGTGCTACGAACGACTAATAAATAGACACTGCAACTGAACACATGCTTAATGTTATTCTCGCTTTTATCTCATTACTTTCTGGAGCCAAAGATGAATGTTATATGTGGTTACATTGTGAGTCAATTTCTTGGTACTGTTCCTACTGTAGAACTGTATATGATCCCTTTGGTGAATCAATAGTGTCATATTAATATCAGCATTTGTGATGCTACAGGCAAGTTGGTAACGAAGATCTGACTCAGAAAGTGCAATGCAAGAAGTGAGCAAAGTATGCTGTAAGTATTGTTTATGTTCGGATCACTTGTTTCTTTTATCCTGCCCATTTAGTACAATGTTATTCATGTCTAGCAATTATTTAGCTGTTTCCTTCCCCAAAAATTATACTTATTTTTTAAAATTTGTTTGACAAATATTTTGTATCAAGGCACACAACATAAACCCACTGCTTCAATTAAATCTATGGTTATACAGTGATATGAAAAAAGCATCTAAACCTTTTGGAATTTCTCACATTTCTGCATAAAATCACCATCAAATATGATTTGATCTTTGTCAAAATCGCAGAGATGTAAAAACAGTGTCTGCTTTAACTAAAACCACCCAAACATTTATAGGTGTTTATGTTTTAATGAAGATGGCATGCAAAAAATGAAGAAGGGGGAAGAATAAGTAAGTGAACCTTCTGCCTAAGGAGACTTCAAGAGCAATTAAAACCACTGTTTGACAAACAATTTAAGTCAGGTGTATGCCCAATCACTGATGAGTGGTTTAAACCTGCCCTGCCCACTATAAAACACACACCTGGTAAGAATTGTCTTGATGAGAAGCATTGTCTGATGTGCATCATGGCTCGGTCAGAAGAGCTGTCAGAAGACCTGCGATCAAGGATTGTTGATTTGTATAAAGCTGGGAAAGGATACAAAACCATTTCTAAAAGTAGATGTTCATCAATCGACAGTCGGAGAAGTTGTCTACAAATGGTGAGTTTGGCAGTGTTGCTTCTCTCCCAAGGAGTGGCCGTCCCCCAAAGATGAAGCCAAGAGTTCAGCGCAGAATACTCATAGGTAAAAAGAACCCTAGAGTGTCTGATAAAGACTTACAGAAATCACTGGCACAGTCCAATATCTCTGTGCACACATCAACTATATGTAAAACTATGGCCAGGAATGGTGTTCATGGGAGGACTCCACGGAGGAAGCTACTGCTGTCTTAAAAAAACATTGTTGCTCGTTTAATGTTTGCAAAAAGGCACTTGGACACTCCACAGCAGTTTTGGCAAAATATTTTGTGGACTGATGAAACCAAAGTTAAATTGTTTGGGAGTAACTTACAACGTCATGTGTAGAGGAAAATTGGAACAGCTCACCAGCATTAACACCTCATCCCAAACGTGAAGCATGGTGGAGGGAGCATCATGATTTGGGGCTGTTTGGCTGCCTCTGGACCTGGACAGCTTGCAATAATTAATGGAAGAATGAATTCAAAAGTTTATCAGGATATTTTGCAGGAAAACCTGAGGCAGTCTGTCAGACAGTTGAAGCTAAAAAGAGGATGAATGCTGCGACAAGACAATGATCCAAAATGTGAAAAGTAAATCAACTTCAGAATGGTTACAGAAGAGCAAAATAGACTTTCTGGAGTGGCCAAGTCAAAGTCCAGACTTGAACACCATTGAGATGTTTTGGCATGACCTAAAGACAGCGATTCATGCTAGGCATCCCAGGAATCTGACTGAACTACAGTAGTTTTGTAGAGAAGATTAGTCCTGATCGATGTGCCAGACTGATCTGGAGCTACAGGGAGCGACTGGTTGAAGTTATTGCTGCCAAAGGGAGGGGGTGCCACAAAATATTAAATGTGATGGTTCACTAACTTATTTTCCCCCTTCTCTCATTGTTTGCATACTATCCTCATTAAAATAGAAAAACCTATAAATGTTTGGGTGATTTTAGTTAAAGCAGACAGTTTTTTTCATCTGTGTGATTTTGACAAAAATCGGATCACATTTGATGGTGCAGAAATGTGAGAAATTCCAAAAGGTTCAGATACTTTTTCATACCACTCTATATTAGAGATATGGGTTTTTCAGGACCGATACCGATTATTAGTAGTCATCGGAGCCGATAACAGATTTTTAGAGCTGATATCCATTTGCAGTAAAAGTGTAAACATTGGCCCAAAAAAGAATAATGCAAATGCTGAACTTCATTGAAATGCTTAAAGCATGTTTTTTGAATCACACTGATAGAAAATAATAGCTAATAATAGTGGGTGGCATGGTAAAAAGTAAGGTTGGGAATCTCTGGCATGAAGCCGATTCGATATGTATCTAGATACACAGGTTACGATTCAATTAAAAAACGATACATTTTTATGGCCGAGTTATTCGATATGATTCGATACAGTTTAAGAACAATACGGTTCAATACAGAGTAAAAACGATACGATAGTAAACATTTGTTGTGTGTGTTTGTACAGTATTTTTAAACATATAAAAAGACCACATTTCTAATAGCAAAATTAAACAACAAAATTTCATACCAATGTTATGTTTTAATTTTTTTATGAAAATAATATTAAGGCTTACTATATGACCATCATTTTGTTGGATGGGATTGATAATAAAACTCCTGTGACAGACAACAATAAAGTGCAGTAATTCAATTACTGTATTTCCTGGTGTTTTGAACACAAGAGGTAAATAATTTAAGTGCAAACTTTCAACGTAAACATCTTACACACAAAAAATATTAATTATATGCAGCAGCTCTAGAAAAAAATTATCAAACCTGCATTGTTATCATGAATAAATTATGCTTTACCACTGGTATAATTGGGGGAATAAAAATATGGCATTTTAGATGGACAGGTCAATAATCATTACTTTAACCTTATACACAGCAAAGACTTTCACTTATGCCTGTGTTTCCACATTTTTTACTCATCACTGTCTATATCTTTTTTTGAAGGGCAGGTTTTTTCTTGAGGAAGATAAACTAATCCACATGACATGTTCATGTTTAAGTAGACTGCGTTTCGTGGGAAAAAAAAATCTCCAGAGGGTCGTGCTGCCCTTTCCACCATTGTAGTGGGTTATTTTTCAGGATTAAAAACTCACGATCTCTGTACTGCTCCACACTTCACACTAGCTCTGTCCCATGCGAACAGATCTGACTGCCGTCCTCACTTCAAAGTCCGACTTTTGTTTTGCTGGGTGCGTTGAAGCGTTGAGCGTGCGTTACAGTGGTTTTGTTAGCTCTCGTGTTGTTATGACACGCCCGTGACGATCGGGTAATGACGGCGACTAGTAGCGGTTCATCTGAGGCAACTACGACCGTGAGTTGTGCTTGTCCATATTATATCATGCGTGCGGTCTCAATCTAAGTGCGCTGTGTGGTGAATAACACAAGCGCAGCATATGAGGTGAATGACACAAGCGCAGCATGTGAAGTAAAAGCTAAATTATGATATCATTAAGCAATGCATCGAACTACGCATTAGAATCCGATTCTTGTGCTCGCGATAGCCGAATTCTATCTCTACTATCGGTTCATTGAATATTTAATGGCTAATTACTGTCGAATGGTAACTTTACTATCGATACAGCCGTATCTCTCACCTGTAAAACCAGATATCCGGTCGTATCAGTTTATCGTTCTCAAGCTTAGTAAAAAGGTAGTTCCCCAACCCAGAGGTTGTGGGTTCAATTCTCTTGACCTCGTCTAAGTATCCTTGAATAAGATTCTAAACCCCACGTAGCTCCTGGTGGTGCGTCGCCAGTAGGTAGATGAGGATCTAGTGTGAAGTGCTTGAGGCCCTAAAAATGTGGAAAGGCGCAAGTGTAACTCCATTTACAATTACCATTTAACCAATCAGAGTATAATCAATCAATAACCTAGTTTTAAATGGATTTTTCCATATCGGCCGGTCGGATTACAAGAAGAAGAAAAAAAAAGGCGATACCGATATACGTCAAATTTCCAAATATCGACGCCGATAATCAGTCTATCTCTTATATATACTAGAAACTGAAATTTCTGGAGAAATCACAATGGGGCGTCGATGTATAAAAATCTATCAGGTAACTTCCTGTTGATATGAGGATTTTTCGGGTCACTTCCTGTTGGTTTAAGTCTGTTAAATGTCAGTTTTTGGTCAAAAGTCACAACCTCACAGGTTTTCTGCATTGAAAATTAATGGAAAATTTGGATGTACATAGCTGCCAATTGCATTGACTTACATGGGCCCCAGTTGAATGTCAATGACTGTAATGGTAAGCGGTCAAAAATCACAACCACCTATGTTTTCCTGCCATTGAAAATTAAGGTATGTACCGGTACATGTCTGTCAAGGACATCCTTTTCGAAGTACCGTAAATGGGTCAATTTTTGGTGAATTTTGTATACAACTTTTGTGCCCCTTACTATCCTGGAATTTATTATGTGTAAGTTATGCGATATGGTCAAACATTATAGGACTAGATACGTCAGAATTTTTTTTTTCCCCAAAAACCCACATTCAGGTGCGAATGAAACATTTTTGGGGGTCATTCGAAAATTTCCCTGCGTCGCGCAAAAATTTTGGTAATTTTGGTATTGGAACGGTGATGGTCGGTCAAACATTCAGAAACACCATTCCAAAAAAAAGATTTTCTACTCCATATTTAAAATGTTAGGTATTAAACTATCAAAGACTTGATTATCTCAGATTTTAGAGCAATGGTAAAATTTGGTGTTGTAAATATATACTTGGCATAGTCAAAGGGACAGGGTTGGAAATGTATAGTATTGTTATGCATTCATTCATTTTCTTGCTTAATTTTCGCTTATCCTAGCAGGGGTGCTGGAGCCTATCCCAGCTAACTATGGGCAAAAGGCGGCGTACACGTTGAACTGGTTGTAGTAATATTAGCTTTTTCTCAAGAGTAGAAGCCAGCTGTGTAGCTAGCTGTTACTGGTGACCATATGTTGCATGTGGTAGAGTGAGGAATTCAATCGAGGCTAATAACTATTTTATAAAAATACGACAAACAGAAGCAAAGATATAAAATTGCTCGACACATTCTTTTGGAAAACTGAAGATGTCAAATCATGTATTCACTGATTTCCTATACCATGATGAAATATGGTAACGGTAATGCGTGCATGTTGTGGGACACGTTCCATGAATAATAATTCATATTTAAAATATGTTCACAAAATGTCTGTTCCCACATTTACAAGCACAATAGCAAAGGATCTTGTGTATGTGTTGATTGAAGCTGAAAAGAGTGAGTCATCATGCACAGTGAAATGAGTGTTAGTGCATGGCTGACAAGCCACTCTTACATGCAGGAAGAAGCCATTTCTCAGAAAAAACAATTTAAAAAATGCCATATTATCAGTGTGCAATGTACAGATGAGGTAAAGTTTTTTTTTTTTTTTTTTTTTTAATATCTTGTATTTGGAAGTGAAATTGATCTGTTTGGTCTACTTAAGATCTTTTAGGTTTGGAAGAAATAAAGGGAAGCTAGCATGTCAGAGAATACAATCCCAACTGTCAAATGTTGTCTCATGTGGGGTTGTTTTGCTTCAGGGGGGACTGGTGCACTTGACAAAATGGATGGTACCATGAGGAAAGAACATTATACCAGAGCAAATTCAGACGCTGTAAAAGTAAAACTGTGGTGAAAATGGATCTTCCAAATTGATGATGATCCCTAAACACTGATAACTAGTATACAGAGTAAAATTAAATGTCATGATTTGAATGAAAATTCATGGAATCAACTGAAACGGTATGTGCTGACAGGATAACTCCGAGTAATTTAAGTATAGAAAAGCCTCAGTGTTATGCATATTTTTCTTTCTTTTTAATTTTTTTTTTTAAACAAGTATTGTTATTTTGTTTTTTTTTTCTTGATGCCATGCATGTAA
The DNA here is from genome assembly GCF_030265065.1 of Corythoichthys intestinalis. Taxonomy (NCBI): domain Eukaryota; kingdom Metazoa; phylum Chordata; class Actinopteri; order Syngnathiformes; family Syngnathidae; genus Corythoichthys; species Corythoichthys intestinalis. Next base: position 37,163,880 of record NC_080401.1, read on the forward strand.
ACTTAGAACGTTTCTGTGATCATATAAGTACAAAGTTGATTCCAATGCAAACAGTGCAACCCCACCTCCAAACAAAATGTGTATATCTGTTAACACTTCAAAATATTTGGGATATTTAACATTGCAAATATTTTAGTTGTATGTATTTATCCACAAGCAGAAGAGAGGTGCTGATCCACATATTCATTCAAGTCTTCTAGTCTGTGACGAAGAAACGGAAAAACTGGGTGAGTTCATTTATTTTTACCCTTTATAGAGCACTCGTTTGACAGTAAATATTTTCGTTTAAAATAAACTTTATTTTAAATTTAAATAAACATGAAACACTTTTTCCCCAATGTATTTTATTTAAAAAAAGAAAAGAAAAAAAAAAGTCTTTTTGTTTCAGCCAATCCTAACGTGAGATGCATCGTCTAAGCCACGCCCCATTTGCCCCCATTTTAGGCCTCCGCTGCCAATCCAATGTTAGAACTCGTCCAGCAGGACACCAGTATTGAATAAATGTCAAAAACAAAAGTTACACACATTATTATAGGTAATCACTCTGTTGCTAAATTCATCTTAAACGAAAAGTTGCATTACAATCAAAATAAGTGCAGGAGAACACGCGGGGGTAATAAAAGTTAGTCTATTTGGACCTAAAAACTTATACGAAAAATATTTCTGTCAATTGATTGCTTATTACAAGGGATCTATTCTGTGTAAACGCACTTTGCAAAGTTAACAATGACAATATTAAAGTCGACACGTAACTTGTTAACAACATTGTGTTCACGTGAATTAAGATTTTTAAAAAATTGGCCTACTGTGTGTACTTTTAGTTATAGTTTAACCTTCACGTGTATTCTGTTTAGTTATTCAAAACACTGGCACGGTGAAATACTGAATTTACATCAGTAATGTCTTTGCCAAAAATAAATTGCATAAGTGTGACAAATCCAGATCCATTCTACTAAATTAGGCCGAGACAGCTCCTACTGAAATTTTATTATAACGCGTTTCCTGTAAAAAAAAAAAAAGGGCCCCTAAACGGACTTCTTTTTTTTAAAAAAATATTTTATTTTTTTAATCCAATAAGAAATGCTAATTATTTTGTTACAGTGCGTTTTAATTGACTTTGATAAAGTTACGTCTAAAATTAAGCATTGGTGTAAATGTATTCAAAGATGCATGAATGGTGACTCAAAAGGAATACGTTGTACCCCCGATTCATGGAAGTCAAGTCTAAAAACTGAGTAATGATGTTAAAATATATTCAAAGATGCAGGACTGGTGTCCCAAAAGGAAATTTTGTATCCCCGATGATTTATGCGGGGATTGGATGGGGCCTCGCCAAAAGTAGCGGAAACCCGTCCATTATAATTGCTTTGGGATTATTATTTTATTTTTAACTAAACGATAAAAGCTTTTGGAGTAATATGCAAGCGTTTCCAAGAGTTGCTGCACCTCCCAAAAAGAACTCTTGACATGATTAGACATCAGTCCTTGCCAAGGGCAGTGAAAGAGTCAAAATATACATATAAAAAAAAATGCGAATATGAGGAGGTAAATGTAAAGCGAATTTGTGAAAATGGATTTGAAAGTCAAATGAATAGTTGACTTTGACTGTATAGTTACTTTCTAAAACGACTAATACGACACATTTCAAATAGACTCATTGTCAAGGCCCAAATTTTATTGAGCTAGAAAAGTTTCATTATGAACATACACACATTTTCGATGTACACACACGTATTTGATACAAACCACACATTTTCGATGCACATGTACACATCCACACACATCCAGAGGTGGGTAGAGCAACCAAAAATGTTACTTAAGTAAGAGTAGCGTTACTTCATATAAAAAAATATAAATATAAAAGTAGTCATCCAAAAAATGTACTCAAGTACAAGTAAAAAGTATTTTCAAGTAATGAGTAACATTGTGAGTAACTGCTTACGCTGCTTGATTTTTTTTTTTTTTTTTAAAAGAATGGTATTTTTTTCCTCTGCACAAAGTGTTCTATATACACTATTATTATTATAATGAAATATAAAGAAATGTATTAATATAAAGAAATACAAAAAAAGTAAAAATAATTCTGGCGAGAGAAAGACAATCTACAGAAATGAAATATTATTTGTCCAAAGAGCATGAGTGCCCTCTAGTGTAGAAAACATATTTCCTATTACAGTATTGGCTGGAATATAAGACGGTGTTTTTTTTGCATTGAAATAAAAAACGGGGTCGTCTTATATTCGCGGTCTAGACATTATACCCATTCACGACGCTAGATGGCGCCAGATATCATTGAAGCGATGTTCTGTCATGACAAATCTCAGCTACTCTCAAGTTTAACCAGTTTGCATTATTTTATTGCAATGTTTTTCCTTATTCAGATTTGTTTCAAGACTACAGTTACAGTTAGACTTCACTTTGATGGTTAATGCAGTAGATTGGTTTATTTACATTTCATAAAACCAGAAGCCATTCATTTACGAATGTGATCGCACTTTAGTTTACATATTTAAATGTTCAGATATTATGATTTGAATGAGGCAAAATAACTTGCTTTTTCTCTGAAAAATATTATAATTAGAGATGTCCCGATCACGTCATTTTCAAAGTATCGAAATCGGCAAAAAAATATCAGACATGCCTTTTCTTAATATATATCTATATATATATATATATATATTTTTTTTTATTAAATCGTTTACTAATTGTATTTAACGTTACAGACATAATATGTTACACTCATCCAGAGTCTTTAGTTTAGGCTTAAGGTAGGGTTATCAAATGTATCCCGATAACGGCGGTAATTTTTTTTTTTTTTTTTTTTAATGTATCACGTTGATATATTTAACGCAATTAATGCTTGTGCTGCACGACCCACTCACGCATTGTCGCGCTCAATCTGTAATGGCGCCGTTTTGCCTATATAGAGAGCTAAAAGGCAGCGGAAAATGAGTTGAGTGACTTTTGGGAGCCTTTGGAGCCTTTTTTTAATTGGCTAAAGCCTTACAATCCCTCTCCCTACGATTAGAAATATCGTGGGAAGCAATGTGGGGAAGCAAGGTAGTAATTGATCTTTTTCTTAACACCCTATGTTATTTCCCAACGCAGAGAAGATATATCAATTGGTAGCACTACGCACAGTCATGGTTGCACTTCCCATCATGCATTTGGGCATGGCTACAGTATCATTTACTGAAAGCTCAACAAATCCACTAGATGGCAATATTTAGTCACAATATACAAAGTCACATTTATCCTTTAAGAATTACAAGTCTTTCTATCCGTGGATCCCTCTCACAGAAAGAATGTTAATAATGCAAATGCCATCTTGAGGATTTATTGTCATAATAAACAAATACAGTACTTATGTACTCCATGTTGAATGTATATATTCGTCCGAGTTTTATTCATTTTTTTCTTAATGCATTGCCAAAATGTATATGATCGGGAAAAATTATCAGGAAGGATTGGAATTGAATCGGGAGCAAAAAAAAAGCAATCGGATCGGGAAATATCGGGATCGGCAGATACTCAAAATTAAAACGATCGGGATCGGATCGGGAGCAAAAAAACATGATCGGAACAACCCTAATTATAATCATTTGTTTCGGATGTACTGGAATTATTTTCTGTATAAAAATTAATCTGGTTTTCAAAAAGTGTTTTTTCAAACTTGAGTCTTGAAAAAGAGGGGGTCGTCTCATAATCAGGGCCGTCTTATATTCGGGCCAATACGGTACTAAACTAAAAGGATCACATCTCCGGTTTTCAGTGGTAGATCTAATACATATGTAGATTAAAGAGGAAAAATTTAACGACTAGGATAGCCCAAGAGTAGTGGAGTAAGAGTAGCGTATCTTCGCAAATCTCCTCAAGTAAAAGTAAAAAGTATGGCTTTTTAAAACTATAGAATTACATTTTTCTCAAAAGATTACTCAAGTAAATATAACAGAGTAAATGTAACATGTTACTACCCACCTCTGCACACATCTGACACGAAACACATTTACAATTCACACAAACATTTGATTTGATACGAAACACACACATTGTGGGATTTACAAACACATCTGACACAAAACACTCATTTTTGACGAACACAAACACATCTAACGTAAAACACGTTTTGGGATTAATAAACACATCTGACACGAAACACAGTATCAAATATGTGTGTGCATCGAAAATGTGTGTGTGTCTGTTATGAGTCTGTCCTAGCTCCATAAATCATGGCTCTGAGTGGGTTTTCAGTGTTGTTGCACTACTTTACCTGCATGGTTTCTTTCGGCGTCATAGCTCTGAGAAGAATGTTTTACTTGTTCCCACCTCCACAGGGTTTTTCCCAACTTTCTGACTAAGTGTTTTGGGTATTCTTGCTTGTGCCTCGCTATACTTTTTTGTCTGTATACTGAATCCCTTGCTCTGACCCTGTCCCAGGTGAGCACCAACCACCCCAGGCCTCTCTTCCATGGCACAATGCCCAAGTAATCTCCTTGTGTCTGGTCTCGTAGACGTCTGGCGAAGGAGTGGCCGGTCGCTGTGTCTGCTGTCCTAGACATTCCACTGATGTGACTTCACCAGTCCACTTGGCACTATGTCTTCCCACTGTAAGTATACTGCACCTTTGTCTTGTTTATTGATTTTGGACTGTTTATTATCTTTAGCTATGGTCCTTTGGTAAGTTGTCAATCATCATCGAACCTCGGTGTTATTGCAATACATTTGCCCAGGATAAGCCAGGTCTGCGGGATAGTCTATTTCGCTAACATTACAGCCGCAAAGCCTGCCTTTTTGAGGTGTGACTAAGCGCCCCACAGGCCTCCAAACTGGGGGTCCACAAATAAAACGTTAAATGGTGAATACTGTCAACTGCTAATAGCAGAATTTTACTGTTAGAAAATATGGGAAAAACTGTAAAATATATATTTAAAACTAGGGCTGTCAAAATTATCGCGTTAACGGGCGGTTTTTCATTTTTTAAATTAATCACATTAAAATATTTGACGCATTTAACGCACATGCCATGCTCAAACAGATTAAAATGACAGCACAGTGTAATGTCCACTTGTTACTTGTGTTTTTCGGTGTTTTGTCGCCCTCTGCTGGTGCTTGGGCGCGACTGATTTTATGGGTTTCAGCACCACATGAGCATTGTGTAATTATTGACATCAACAATGGCGAGCTACTAGTTTATTTTTTTTATTTAAAATTTTACAAATTTTATTCAAACGAAAACATTAAGAGGTGTTTTAATATAAAATTTCTATAACTTGTACTAACATTTATCTTTTAAGAACTACAAGTCTTTCTATCCATGGATCGCTTTAACAGAATGTTAATGTTAATCTTGTTGATTTATTATTATAATAAACAAAGACAGTACTTATGTACCGTATGTTGTTATGTATATATCCGTATAATTTACAGAAAAATATGGCATATTTTATAGATGGTTTGAATTGCGATTAATTACGATTAATAAACTTTTAAGCTGTAATTAACTCGATTAAAAATTTTAATCGTTTGACAGCCCCATTTAAAACGATTTTGTGCTTTTGTAGCTGTAAGATTTTCAATTGATTTTTTAAAACTGAAAAATACAGTATTAAGGATTTTTACTGTAAGTGTCATTTCATGTAGTACATATGTAATTAGTCTTGATGGTGGTAATGTCACTGCACTTCCGTTTCCAGTTTTTTCTCCCTCACCTGGGATTTGAATCCACGCCATTCGCTTGGCAGTCCAGTGTCCTGACTAGTGAGCGACTGAAGACAAGTTAGAATGTAACCTGTCTTCAGTAGTCTTCTGTCTTCTACACACACAGCACTTGATCTAAGCATTAGACCAGTGGTTCTTAACCTTGCTAAGGGAACTGAACCCCACAAGTTTCACATGTGCCTCCACCGAATGGAATTAAAGCAACACAAGATAACTTTTCAAACTTTATAAAATATTTTCATAACATTTGTGATAATATGTCAACTGACAACTAGTTGGATGACACCTCTTTTATATCTTGAGGGGGTCTGTATCGCTTTCACTGGGACTAATTAACTTTGAGGAGGGTGGCAGGAACCCTGCCACACACAAAAAACTACAAATGTGCTGACCAGTGTTGGGAATGTTACTTTAAAAAAGTAATTAGTTATAGTTACTCACTACTTCTTCCAATAAGTAACTGAGTTAGTAACTGAATTACTCTATAGTAAAAGTAACTAGTTACCAGGGAAAGTAACTATTCCCGTTACTTTAAAAAGAAGTTGTTGTATGTCAAAGAATTAGAAATTTTCTGAGCAGTATTCGAGTCAGTTGAATAGAGAAGAACAGACAGGTAGTTGTGTTATAGAACCTTGTAATATTTATTGCATCTCACCAGCAACAGATTTATCCTACACTTCAAATGCAACAAAAATAATCAGTAAGATTTTTCGACACTAGCTTTGTGGTAGCGTGTGTAGTTGTTAGGTGCTTCAGCAGATTTTAATTGCTTACCACAGAAGTCGACAAAAGCTTTGCCCCGGGACATAAATTACACTTTACATGCACGTTCTTTCCTTTAATTTCGACCAACTTGAAATAGTGTTTATATCTCCATCTCGTAAAGGACAATTTTTCCTCTGAATGCTCTGCCATCATATCCCTCTGCATCTGTTTTGTGTGTGTGTGTTTGCCGCACGCGCTGTTCCGTTTTATGTGTGAAAACACCGGCTCTGATTGGCTTACCATGACACATGACTCTAACCCTCAGGCAATCACAATCACTTCCATCGCATCTATCCAGGGGGTGCATTCGGGTAGCCTCGTCCCCCTACTCCTCCCGTCACCCTTAAAGCATCTGCCGTCCTCAAGATGGAAGCAGCATTCTTGCTGGCTGACAGTGGGGGATGGGAACGAGGCTAGCTTTCAGGTGTAGCAAACACAGAAACGTTAGCAAGCTTTGGAAAGCATTGTCTAATTGAATGAGCAGGGACAAACAGCCTAGAGTCATAAGAAGTACGTGCGCTATTCTCGAACCTGAACGCACCCCAAGTCTTGGATGACAAATAAACAGAGCAGAGTAGACTCGCTACGGCTGGTAGTTTCTTCAATTTATTCAGAGTAAGTAACGCACCGCTTTTGACCGTCAGTAACGGTAACGGCGGAAAAAATAATTAGTTAGATTACCCCGTTACTGAAAAATAATGCTGTTATGTAACGGCGTTATTTATAACGCCGTTATTCCCAACACTGGTGCTGACTGCTTGATGGCATACGTCACTTCCTCCTTTCCCCATTCGTTATATAGACGGAAGTTTATGCGAACGCTTTCGCACAAATTCTGCAAAGATGGCAGAGCAAAAAAAGAGACGAAAGGTTTTGTCTGAGGAGGGAAAAAAGCAAGCCTACCAGGATATAGAGAATAAACATTGGCCTGGCTTTCACTCCCTGTGTGACACACCCTCTCAACCAAACTGGTGAGTGAACGAGTTCAAATGGGGTAGGGTTAGCCACACGTTTGCTAACCGTTATATGCTATTGTTTAGCCACAACTGGATTACGAATCATCCTTCACACAGCCGCTAGTAACAGAAATGTTTTTTAATCCATCTGCAGGGAAATGGGAGATTGATTTATGATTGATTGATGATTTTACGACACTGTACAGGTGTGCGCTAGTCCTCATGGGAAACGCAGTCTTCTTCAAAGCAAAACACTACTGCTTTTGTCCACAGGCGTTGCTAAAATTGACCAAAACTGAAAAGTTACCAAGAGTTTCTTTAAATCACAAAGCTTTTTTTTCAAATTCAAAACCGGCACAGCTTAGCTATAGCAAGCTAATATCTGAGTGAATCCCCATTCAAATTACTTCAAATTTCCAATATACTACAAATAATTGTGCCTTTTGCTGTTGATTTTCATGGTGGAAAATGTTTTTGTTTTCATGTATACATTCTCATTTTATTGTTGCATCCTTGCATCACATACTATTTTCATAGTATAAAATATAACGCAAATTGGTTTTTTTGGTGTTATACTTCCTCGTACCAAATACGGGTCAACCTTCCACTGAGCAAACCAGTTTCTACTCCCATCAGATTGAGGGCGAGCAGTTGAAAGAAATGGAATGAAGCCTGTAAATTGGGGGCAAACCAGTCCAAAACTTAAGTCTAAAATGACACTTTGCCTTTAGTCAGTGTACGAAAATAGGGCCCTGTGTGTTTTAACCTTCGCCGAACCCCTTAAACTTACTCACCGAACCCTTGGGGTTCGATGGAACCCAGGTTAAGAACCACTGCTTTAGACAGAGTGCTTTGTGTGTAGAATGTTAGGAGATCCTGTCTCCTTGAGAACGTAAAAGACCATGCTGGCAGTCAAAGTCATACAGGGCTAATGGCTGGGTGGTCCGCATGCTTAATTGCCAAAAGCAGCGCGTGAGAACGTAAAAGACCTTGCTGGCAGTCAAAGTTAGCATGCTTAACTGCCACAAGCAGCGCAATGATATTATCACCACCATCGGACCAGATACACGTAAATAATTTAAAAAGTTTTTTTCTGTAAAAAGACAGTTAAATGTAGCTCTTTTTAACAATTGTTTCATGTTAATTTGACAGCAAACCTTTTATGGTTTTCACTAGAGATGTCCCGTTCGATCGGCATCCCGATCGATCGGATCCGATCACGTCATTTTCAAAGTATCGGAATCGGCAAAAAATTATCGGCCATGCCTTTTTTTAAGCAAGCAAGGTAGCAATTGATCTTTTTCTTAACACCTTATGTTATTTCCCAACGCAGAGAAGATATATAAATTGGTAGCACTACGCACAGTCATGGTTCCACTTCCCATCATGCATTTGGGCATGGCTACAGTATCATTTACAGAAAGCTCAACAAATACACTAAATGGCAATATTTAGTCACAATATACAAAGTCAAAAGTCTTTCTATCCGTGGATCCCTCTCACAGAAAGAATGTTAATAATGTAAATGCCATCTTAAGGATTTATTGTCATAATAAACAAATATAGTACTTATATACTGTATGTTGAATGTATATATTCGTACGAGTTTTATTCATTTTTTTCTTAATGCATTGCCAAAATGTATATGATCGGGAAAAATTATCGGGAATGATTGGAATTGAATCGGGAGCAAAAAAAAGCAATCGGATCAGGAAATATCGGGATCGGCAGATACTCAAACTAAAACGATCGGGATCAGATCGGGAGCAAAAAAACATGATCGGAACAACCCTAGTTTTCACGCCTTAACCCTACTTTTGTGTTTTTTTTGGTAGGGTTTTTTTATTTTAATTTTTTTTTTTTTTGGGGACCGTTTAAAAAAACAAATTCACATTGCACTAGTGTGTTGCGGTGCGTCTCCTGCCCACTGAGGAGAACCTTTTTGGGTCTTTTTTTGTCCGGTTTGGTAACCAGCGAAGATCCTCTAGGACGTCCACAGGGGTGCTGCACCAAAGAAAAAAATCTGTAGAATTACAGATTATGTCCTGGCAGAAAATAACCAGTACATTTTCAGTTAATTTACAGACACTTCCTTCATCCCTAAAATGGAAAATTCTGTAGATTTACTGTATATACGCCATGCCGTTCACGGACACATCTGTTAATCCTAAAACAAACAATTCTGTCAAATTAAAGCATTTGCTGAACATTTCTTCACTAAAAATTCTATTAACTTAATCTGTACCATGGGCAGTTTCTGACAAGGATCAGGGAACAGGGAGACCCAAGAATGCAGAGCTCAGAGCAGGGTTTATTGACAATATTCCCAAGAGGGTTGAGGGTCGAATAAGGCATAGGCCCAGGCAGGATGCATTCCAGGTCCAATTCTTGTCACCGGTTGTGGGTTGCTGGAATGCAGGCAAGAGTGTAGAGCAACATACAGCCCTGCTCTGGGGCTCAAACAGTTTCTTCAAAGCTGGAATGTAAAATTGTGTATAGTCACCTACATTTTCTTCCATTTTAAACAATGCTGAAATTCAGTAATGATTGGTATCCATCACCAGACCAGTGCAATGTTGTACAGTGATGAATAAATCTAAGCAGCTAATACAGTAATATGGTCAAACCCATCCACCACACAAGAGGCAAATTTAACATGTTTATTTTTTCTTGAAGTACCTTTTTCCTTTTGTAAATATCAATCCAAAAAAGTGCATTGAGTTTTTCCTCATGTAAACATTTTCCAGTATATTCAATAACTTTGATTGAGCTTAACACTTCCACAGTTACACACAGGTTTAAGATTTCTGGCATCCTAAGCAATTAAAACAAATGACCAAAAAATCCACAACGAAGCGAATTAAACATCATTTTCCTGTCTTGACTTATAGTTTCTGTCTTTGGGTTCACTTCAGGTCCTGATCGAGACAACAACACAACTCTTAATGGCTCTGACTGTGTCCGCAACTCCTAATAAGAGAGTACCAAAAACCATGAATTGCCTTTGGTATTATTTTGGTACACAGAAGAAACAGACCTCCCAGTTCCATGGTAAGGACTGTATTTAGTCCAGGGATACAATATTGTGAAAAACTATAATTATCATGTAAATTACAGTTGTGTTCAAAATTATTCAACCTACAAAGGAGTAAAGTATTTCAGCAACTATGACATTTTTTTCTGGTTCATAATAACATGAACTTGTTCGCTGCCATTAACGGCGATGAACGTCAAATCCATTTAAACTGAGATAGCTGGTAGTTAATGGTCAGGTTCCAGTGCCCGTACCCGTTAGACCCTGCCCCTTATAGAATATATTGTGATGAGTCAGGCTGATTAACATAAGCTACATTTTCGATGTATTTATTCTGTGCATGGGAATTTTTGTTGTACATTTATTTGTATACTCTTCACATATGATGGAGCTTTAGAATACAAATTGGACTAAACAATTAAAACTGAAAAACTGATTTTTTAAAAAATAACTTTCTGTCAAATGTAATTTTAAATAAATGCAATTTCTGTTGTGGAATAAATTAGGATACACTCACATTCAATCCCACTTAAAATGGCTAAAATCGCACAAATGAGGTGCCCATGATTAGAACAGCTTTACCCAGTGTTTGGAAGAGGCTTGCCTTATTTAAACCTCGTATTTAGTTTGGTGTGGCCATGACTGTTGAAGTGAGAGAAAACACTATGGTGAGATCAAAGGAGCTGTCTCAGGCCTTCGAGGGCAGATTGTAGACGCTTATCACTCTGGGAAGGAATTTTAAAATATCTCAAAAGAATATAAAATCAGCCACTCCACTGTCCGGAAAATAGTCTACAAGTGAGGGACATTCAAAACAACTGCCAACATGCCCAGGTCTGGCCGTCCAAGCAAGTTCACCCCGAGAGCAGACCGCAAGATGCTAAAAAAAGTCTCCATAAACCCTAAAATTTCATCAATGGACCTACAGCAGGCTCTTGCTATACTGTTGATGTGAAAGTGCATGCCTCTACAATCAGTAACAAACACCAGTTTAACCTTCATGGAATGGGTGCAAGGAGGAAACCTTTGCTCTCCAAGAAGAACATGAAGGCCAGACTGAAGTTTGCCAGAGTGAATGTAGACAAAGACCTGGACTTCTGGAATAATGTTCTTTGGACCGATGAATCTTTAAAATTGAATTATTTGGACACCAGAACTGAGCACATGTTTGGCGGGAACCCAATACAGCATTCCAGGAAAAGAACCTCATACCAACTGTGAAGCATGGAGGTCGAAGTGTCATGGTTAGGGGATGCTTTGCTTAAGCAGGACCTGGCCAGCTCACCATCATAGAATCTACCATGAAATCTATCATGTATCAGAGGGTGCTTGAGGAACATCTGAGACCATGTGTGAAAAAAATAATAATGAAGCGAAACTGGACCCTGCAAAATGACAATGACCCAAAACATACCAGTACATCCACCAAGGACTGGCTGAAAAGGAAGAAATGGAAAGTCTTGGAATGGCCGAGTTCAAAGCCCAGATCTTAATCCCATTGAGATGCTGTGAGGTGACTTGAAATGGACTGTACACGAAAGAAACCCCACAAACATCTCAGAGCTGAAAGTATTCTCTGTTGTGGAGCGGGGCAAATTTTCTTCAGACCGATGTCAGACTGGTAGATGGGTACAAAAAGCATCTCACTGAAGTTATTTCAGCTAAAGGGGGTAACACAAGCTATTAGGTGGTAGGGTGTCCTAACTTTTTCCTCACTTAGAATATGCATTTTTGTTGATATATTTGATTTAATAAGTAAAACAATGTTAATTTTTGTTGTTTACTTGCAATTAAATCACTTTCTTTTCCAGAGATAAAGAAAAACAAGATCAGACATTGATATGTGACCATTTCTTAATAAAGTACTGAATATTTAATGGGGTGTCCTAATTTTTTCACATGATTGTATGTTGTACATTTATTTGCATACTCGTTACATGTCATGGAGCTTTATAGTAGGTGGAGTGATAAATCAGAGAGACTATAGGTGCTCATTTAACTTTCTGGCAGCCACTGACTGCGCTAGTTGTCCAATCCAATTTGACTGAGAGAGTATGGCAGCAACCATTCAAAATAAATGGGACGTCTAGTGCCGTCAGTCGCACTGAAAGATGAGCGTTCACAGACAGTCCTCACAGTTTAAATGAATTAAACGTTTATCGTTGTCAATGGCATGTTGAACACTATGACTTATGATTTGAAAATGTATTTAAAAAAATACAACAACTCTCCATTGTTATCGGGCGCCATAACTAGTTTACTTATATTTTTTATTCATTTTAATTGTATATATATATTTTTTTAATTATTTCCTTAATTTATCATGTTATTTATTCATAAGAAATACAGTGCCCTCCATAATTATTGGCACCCCTGGTTAAGATGTGTTTTTTAGCTTCTAATATATATATTTTTTATTCAAATAATATGGGACCTTAATGGAATAAAAGAGAAAAATAATATGGGACATTAATGGAATAAAAGAGAAAAATAATATGGGACCTTAATGGAATAAAAGAGAAAAATCCAACCTTCAATACAAGTGCATTTATTCAGTGGGGAAAAAATCCCACATAAAGAAATAATTATTTGACATCAAATGATGTGTGTCACAATTATTAGCACCCCTGGTGTTAATACTTTGTACAACCCCCTTTTGCCAACAAAACAAAGTCTGGGGACTGAGATGGCCATGGGAGGAGCTTGATTTTGTGTCTGGTGAACCATTTCTGTGTAGATTTGGCCATATCTTTAGGGTCAATGTCTTGCTTAACCCTTTAAGGTCTGGGCCTATTTTGTCTGATTTTGCATGCCTTTGAAGTTGCCTTTATATTTCAAAGAAAGAATTGTTTACGATGGCCTGGTTTGGTCCATTTTTTTGTGACACCTTGAACTTCATGTCCAAACTGTTGTTTCCTTCACTGACCAATTATAAATCATCTTTTTGGGCCCAAAAAGAACAAAAATTCCAAAATCGTTTTGTCAAATTTTTTAATATTGATGTCCAATTGACAACCAAACATTCGTAATGAACCGTTCTGAAACTGTATAATATTTATTCAACATGTTAGGATGAACATTCAACCAAAAAAATTTAGAACAAATAGTCTTATATTTGACAATTCAACATAAACAACAGGTATAGCCATAGGCGTTTTTTGCCTTTATACATGCTCTAGTCAAAACAGGTTATATACAGCAGACCAAACAGTGAAGAACAGTGAAAAAATATATACCATCTAACACAAAAAGTGTTTTGAGGCCATCTCTTTATGAGTTTAGGTATTGCAGCCCATCACCTGATGAAAACTATGTACACACAATCAAGCTTCTTGAACACACATTTATATACACAAATTGAGAAGACTGATTGTGGGGGAAAAAAAATATATATAACATTGGAAAAAAAAGTATTTTCAAACAAGTTAAATTTTTTTCAGGCATGCCACTCCGAAAAGCAGTTTCGTCCTTTCAATAATCTTGCACAGTTGGAAGTGAAACCAAAGACATGTACAAGAGGAGTCCAATAAATTTTTCAAGCTCCTCCACTGTAGTGTCTGTCCACACAAACTTTTTCCCAATCTCTTTTCGGACTCTGCCATACTGGTTTGTGTGTTTGCACATATTCATCATTGTCGATGAGGTGAAGAACAGGTCAAAAAGTTATTTTGGGGTGTATGCATGGTCACGATTCACCTGAGGTCCTGGTGGTCTCCGGGGTGTGAACCGGCTGCACTGTGGGGCAGTGTCTGGGTCTTGTTCTGTGCTCCATGGCACAGGTGCAGGCTGAGCCAGTGGTGATCGGCTTCTGCCGCGCTGACTTCTCATCGCTCTTCCGTGATGACCCCTTCTCCCTCGTCCTCTTTCCATTCGGGCAGTGAATGTAGATTTTTCATTGTCACTATAAATGTACATGAAAAAAAAGTCAGTATTTATGAAAATAATAAAGTATAAAATAAAAATATATATACAGCAATAAATAATAATGGAAATCTATATGTATGACAATAGAAAGAATACCATAGCTGAATATGTGCTACATCCCTAATCTTCATATAGAAAGAAGAACACCACAAATTATAAATTCCTGCCTGGGATACACACAGTGCACGTACGACTTTGATCTGATATGCACATTTTATTATTATATACACAAACACACACTTACAGTGCCTTGCAAAAGTATTCGGCCCCCTTGAATCTTGCAACCTTTCGCCACATTTCAGGCTTCAAACATAAAGATATGAAATTTAATTTTTTTGTCAAGAATCAACAACAAGTGGGACACAATCGTGAAGTGGAACAACATGTATTGGATAATTTAAACTTTTTTAACAAATAAAAAACTGAAAAGTGGGGCGTGCAATATTATTCGGCCCCTTTACTTTCAGTGCAGCAAACTCACTCCAGAAGTTCAGTGAGGATCTCTGAATGATCCAATGTTGTCCTAAATGACCGATGATGATAAATAGAATCCACCTGTGTGTAATCAAGTCTCCGTATAAATGCACATGCTCTGTGATAGTCTCAGGGTTCTGTTTAAAGTGCAGAGAGCATTATGAAAACCAAGGAACACACCAGGCAGGTCCGAGATACTGTTGTGGAGAAGTTTAAAGCTGGATTTGGATACAAAAAGATTTCCCAAGCTTTAAACATCTCAAGGAGCACTGTGCAAGCCATCATATTGAAATGGAAGGAGCATCAGACCACTGCAAATCTACCAAGACCCGGCCGTCCTTCCAAACTTTCTTCTCAAACAAGGAGAAAACTGATCAGAGATGCAGCCAAGAGGCCCATGATCACTCTGGATGAACTGCAGAGATCTACAGCTGAGGTGGGAGAGTCTGTCCATAGGACAACAATCAGTCGTGCACTGCACAAATCTGGCCTTTATGGAAGAGTGGCAAGAAGAAAGCCATTACTCAAAGATATCCATAAAAAGTCTCGTTTAAAGTTTGCCACAAGCCACCTGGGAGACACACCAAACATGTGGAAGAAGGTGCTCTGGTCAGATGAAACCAAAATTGAACTTTTTGGCCACAATGCAAAACGATATGTTTGGCGTAAAAGCAACACAGCTCATCACCCTGAACACACCATCCCCACTGTCAAACATGGTGGTGGCAGCATCATGGTTTGGGCCTGCTTTTCTTCAGCAGGGACAGGGAAGATGGTTAAAATTGACGGGAAGATGGATGCAGCCAAATACAGGAACATTCTGGAAGAAAACCTGTTGGTATCTGCACAAGACCTGAGACTGGGACGGAGATTTATCTTCCAACAGGACAATGATCCAAAACATAAAGCCAAATCTACAATGGAATGGTTAAAAAATAAACGTATCCAGGTGTTAGAATGGCCAAGTCAAAGTCCAGACCTGAATCCAATCAAGAATCTGTGGAAAGAGCTGAAGACTGCTGTTCACAAACACTCTCCATCCAACCTCACTGAGCTCGAGCTGTTTTGCAAGGAAGAATGGGCAAGAATGTCAGTCTCTCGATGTGCAAAACTGATAGAAACATACCCCAAGCGACTTGCAGCTGTAATTGGAGCAAAAGGTGGCGCTACAAAGTATTAACGCAAGAGGGCCGAATAATATTGCACACCCCTTTTCAGTTTTTTATTTGTTAAAAAAGTTTCAATTATCCAATAAATTTTGTTCCACTTCACGATTGTGTCCCACTTGTTGTTGATTCTTGACAAAAAATTAAAATTTTATATCTTTATGTTTGAAGCCTGAAATGTGGCGAAAGGTTGCAAGGTTCAAGGGGGCCGAATACTTTTGCAAGGCACTGTATATTGCATCAAAATTAACTTTGTCTTGCAATATCAAAAGAAACTTTCAAAAGAAACTTTTTCAGCATTAAAAAAAAAAAAAAAAAAAGTGAGTTGGCTTACCTCTGCTGTCGATGGCGTTACCCACGTGTTCAAATCCGTCACTATCTTCACTCGAGGACTCTTCCGAAGAAGACGATGATGACGAATTTGGACCATCCTCTTCCTCAAGTTGATCAAAAAGCACAATTGCTTGCGCTAAATTTAGTTTTCCGTTCATTCTCAAAGTCACACAAAGTCGCTGGCTCGATCCAAACGGCCGTCGCTCGCCACCTCGCTGCTTCAGAACACTCCTCCCTCTCGTTCGGTGGAACCTCGCACGGCAGTTATATTTATTAAAAAAATACGCATTTTGTGCTTCCACTGTGACTTCGAAAGGGTTCGTTTGATTTGTGTTTTTTTTTCATGGAGCTTCCGTTTTGAAAAAGGACAAGAAATGATGGAAATATAGACATAAACAAATGATCCATGCAGCGTTTTCATGTTTTTTTGAGAGGACAATAAAACTATAAAACTTAAATGACAATATCTCACGTTTTAGTTGGTCGATTGACTTCAAATAATAACGAGAGTAAACCGCAACTTCCGCACTTTAAAACGAGGCCAAGCAACGGCATGTGGGTGACGTGAGGGCGCTTCAAAGACGACGTGCGCTTAGGACGCGCCGGCGCGTCCTTCGACTCTCAAGGGTTAAAGACCCAGTGACGACCCATCTTCAGCTTTCGGGCAGAGGGCAACAGATTTTGATTTAAAATGTCCTGGTATTTCAAAGCATTCAATGCCATGCACTCTAACAAGGTTCCCAGAGCCTTTGGAAGCGAAACAGCCCCACAGCATCACTGACCCACCCCCATACTTCACAGTGGGTATGAGGTGCTTTTCAGCATGTGCATCTTTCGTGGCACACCAGACCCACTTAGAGTGTTTGTTGCCAAAATATCAATCTTGGTCTCATCTGACCAAAGCACACGGTCCCAGGCTTCAACTGGGACCCAGGCTTCAACTGCCAACTGGGGGTTGTACAAAGTATTAACACCAGGGGTGCTAATAATTGTGACACACATTATTTGATGTCAAATAATTATTTCTTTATGTGAGATTTTTTCCCCACTGAATAAATGCACTTGTATTGAAGATTGGATTTTTCTTTTTTTCCATTAAGGTCCCATATTATTTGAATTAAAAAAAAATTATTAGAAGCTAAAAACCACATCTTAACCAGGGGTGCCAATAATCATGGAGGGCACTGTATAAGTTAAAAATAAAATGATTATAATTGAGACCTGGCGTCCATAATACAGTGGGGCAAATAAGTATTTAGTCATGCTGAAAGACCCAGCCTCGTCTCATCTTCAATGCCCTTGCTGATGGAAGGAGATTTTCACTCAAAATCCCTCGATACATGGCCCCATTCCTTCTTTCCTTTACACAGATTAGTCGTCCTGGTCCCTTTGCAGAAAAACAGCTCCAAAGCATGATGTTTCCACCCCCATGCTTCACAGTGGGTATGGTGCAATTCAGTATTCTTTTTCCTCCAAACAAGAGAACCTGTGTTTCTACCAAAAAGTTCTATTTTGGTTTCATGTGACCATAACACATTCTCCCAGTCCTCTTCTGGATCATCTAAATGCTCTCTAGCAAACCGCAGACGGGCCTGGACGTGTACCTTCTTCAGCAGGGGGACACGTCTGGCAGTGCAGGATTTGAGTCCCTGGCGGCGCATTGTGTTACTGATAGTAGCCTTTGTTACTATGGTCCCAGCTCTCTGTAGGTCACCCCGTGTCGTTCTCGGATTTTTGTTCCCCGTTTTTGTTATCATTTTGACGCCACGGGGTGAGGAGGGAGTTGATTCATCATTGGAAAGCTTAAAATCTCAATTTTCTGGGGGAATAAAAAATTTGGACAGGAGGGCATTTAAAAAAAAAAAAGTTTTTTAAACAGCAAAACCTTATCGTGTGAGAGCACGCGAGAGCAAAATTACAGATGCCATGACTTTAACGAGGTATTATCGTGTTACCTTGTTTCAATCCAAAAACTCCATGTAGCATGTATCACTGAGTGTCAAGACACAGCTGTGAATGGCCACAGCTGGATTTTTGGGGGATTTTATGGGTGAAACATGTTAATATAACAAGGGTCGCGATGCAGAAATCACAGACATCAATGGTCGAGGTTTTCTTTTTCATATATTTACCCTTTTAAACGTTTTTTTTTTTCCCAAATTTTCTTTGTTTGGGTAGATTATTTATCATCTAACATCGGAGAAAATGTAACAGTGAAAAAAAAAAAAACAATTAAGCGATAGTTATGAGGTAGATATCCGTGACTTTTTTACAGACGCCATTTTTTAAATTTTGACATAATTTGTTTACAAGTTTAAAATATGTGAGTGAATAATTTTTTATTTATTTATATTTTTTTAAACAAAATATGAGACATCAATTAATGATTCTAAACTAAAAACTACAGACATTTTGAATAATAAATATAATCAATTACCTTCATTTCATGGCTGGGTTGAAACAAAAGCGGTTGCGCGACGTCTGTAAACGGGGTTTTTCAGGGTATAACGGACTAATTG
Source organism: Corythoichthys intestinalis (assembly GCF_030265065.1). Taxonomy (NCBI): domain Eukaryota; kingdom Metazoa; phylum Chordata; class Actinopteri; order Syngnathiformes; family Syngnathidae; genus Corythoichthys; species Corythoichthys intestinalis. The sequence goes on from NC_080401.1 coordinate 37,182,769, forward strand.
AAAATAGTTCGGGGGCTTAATGCGCCATGAATCTGCTATGGCATCATATAGACATTTTGTTCTATCAAACACAACAGTTGTTTTGGTTTAAAATACAGCAATTTCTTTTAAAGAGGAGTGCAAGAGCAGAAACTGCTTTTTCAGTCTTGTCTGTGTTTTCCGCCATATGCCAAATTTTATTTTTGCGGCCTATCGGCTATGACCCAAAATGGGATGTTCCCTTATGTGGATACCAGGTCATCATGCGGTAGTTTTTCTTTTTCTTTTTCTTGAAACGACCAAAAATAGTCACTTGCCCTATGAATTACGCTAATACAGAAAATGTATTGCGCTAAACTGTAGAGTTAGTGTGCTATTTGGTGGGTTTGACTTTAAGGAAATGCATTTGTAAAGACAAAAATGCTTTCAGAATATTTGTTTTATTTTTATTTTTTTAAATGAGATGACTTGGAGGATGTCATGTTGAACAGGTATAGCGACATAACGGTGAAACATGATCACTCAAAGCCTTGCAGGTAGTTGCGGATGCAGGCAGCCGTGTCGTCCCACCCGCGGAGGACTGCCGACTGCTCGGCGGTCTCGCCATCCCGGTTCACTTGTCGGGGGTTGGCCGTGGCTGCCAGTAGGAGCCGCACCGCTTCGACGCTGCCGCTTTTGGCGGCGGAGTGCAACGGGAGGTCCCCTCGTTCGTCCACGAGGTTGGGGTCCGCCCCGTGGGCCAGAAGAGCCCGCATGGTGTCCTCGAATCCTTCGCGGGCGGTATCGTGGGTGACAGTCAGGCCGAGGACCGTGTCGCGGAGGTTCGGGTCAGCTCCGGCCTGCAGGAGGGCCTCTATGACGGCTGTGTTGCCCAGCTTGGCCACCTGTGCAGAGGTGAGACAAGAAACTTTACAAAATACAATATTCAAAAATACAAAAACAGCACAAATGTTAACACAAAATGCTCTAATCATTTATTAAATGATTTAAGAGGACATATATTTGTAGTTTTCTTCTAAAATCAGAGTTCTGTTCATCAAAAAAATACATTTAACTGAACCCACACAAAAAGTTTGACTTATTATCATAAACATTTTAATCCTCAAGCGACCAAGCTATTTCAATGATTGTTTTTACGGTTCTTATTTCACTCTATATTTGTCCATCATCAAATCTAATAAGGTATGGCTTTGGACTTTGGATTTCCTCTTCTTCGTCGTCAACCTTTTTCTGCAAACCATAAATTACCACATCTTTATTGCAATTACAATTTTTTTTTTTTTATTTTTTACAAGAAAAACGATCTAAAACACACAAATAATGTTACATATATTTATTCAATTCAATAAACTTTATTAATCCCTTGGGAGAGTTCCTTCAGGGAAATTAGTTTCCAGTGCCCATAACAACAAAAGTGTAAGGTGCAGCATAGTAAAAAAGTGCTAGAGTAAAAAGGATTAAAAAACATAAAATTTAAATATAAAAATGAAATTAATGCAGTATGCTACAACTACCTAAGAAGTACAATATAAGAATAATAACACCAGGCAGACACTAGAGAACCGAGTAACAGATTTAGACAAACTGTTACACCTTTTAAAACGCATGATACCAATATTATTTCTTTACATTTAGTTTTATTTTGCATAAAAAATTAGAACAAATCATAAAATGCAAAGTCTCTTTGCGTAAAATATGTATGACAACGTGGTAGGGTAATTATAGCATCAAAGCGGAACATAGCAAATTTGCCATATAATTGAACACGAATCCCAGTAAACACATATATGTGCAATCACATCTCGTTTGATAATGTGTCATTTCACATCTTTAGATATGGTAAGAAATAGTTTTGTGAGGGACCACTTATACTCACATAGAGGGGCTCTGACACGCTCATGTATCCGATGGCGTTCATTTATTTTAATATCGACGTGATCGTATGTTTATCTGAGTAGTTCGACCACGTGACTCATTTAATTTTGACATCCGCGCGAGCTCAACGGGTAACGCGTATATTGTCTAAATTATAAAACGAGTGTGCAGTGACCGTCTACAAGTACAAAACGAGCGTGTGCACTACGTGTGATGGTAAACTTGAAACGCATACAAAATTAGTGAATTAAACATGAGCGGTCAGCAGAAAATTGGAAGCCTGCCTCCGCTCCCCACCAAACCTTCATAGGTATAATCAAAGGTGCAATTATTTAGGTGTCAGTGACACATTCCACACACACATATCCCCGCCCATGCACAATTACTAACACTTTGCAGCAGCAAGACATTGATCAGACTCCTGCTTTTAACATAAATCATAATTCCAGTATACATAATAATAACATGTAACTGTCAAACTGGAATTTTCACCAGAAATGCTCTTTCATAGTAATGGTAATTATATTAATTAGGATTTGCATATTACACTACCATCTTAAAATATAATGTCAAAAATCTCACAGATCTTCCAGAGGCCATAAGTAACCCGCACGTTATACTTGCCACACACACTTGCAAAATTAGATGACTAAATGTAGGCCAAATTGATGAATAAATTCAAGGTATGAGACTTTTTTAATATTAAAATGACCAAAATGGTGTACAAAAATGTGTACGTGGTCATATGACTCCACTTGGTTGCTTGAAGCTATATAAAAACAAGTAGACAGAGTTGAGGCCTTCACTATGCAACACATGTCAGCCACCATTTTACCTCCTGTCTTCCATTTTGCTTCCTGGTCTTATTTTCCTTTGTTTTGACACTATTCAGCAGCAATCTTCAATTTTATGTTTCAATATAAATTATAATGAAAAACAATGCCTGATATATTGGCTGTGTTTAGTAATAGCTTGTAAGTACTGTACAGATCAAGTTGAATATGGTGAAAGTATAATGAATAAGATTTAGGCTATATGAAAAACCTCATTAACACATTTTTATGTTAATTTATTCACTTAAAGCAATTTAATATGAAGTAATACACTTATTACGCCTTATGAAACTAATTATGTAGCATTAGCATGTTTCTTTGTTCCACATTAGACCTCTTCCTGTTCTTTTTGCACATGACCTCTCCCTTTTCAGTTATTTCATGATAATAATAATAATAATTATAATAAAAAGAAGATCTCAGCAACAATTAATTCAGGAACAACAAAGAGCACATGTTCAATTCTAATAAGCTATCTAAAGAGAAAAGGAAACATAACAACCTGCAGTGGAGTCCTATTGAAAGCATTCCTCCCATTGACATCAGCTCCATTTTGTAGTAATGATAAAACCTCTGGTAAATTTCCATTGGCAGAGGCACTGCACAGGCGATCAGCTAATGCACAAACGCCAGCCATCTGGTACAAGAGGCCAAAGATGGAGATTGCTGCTATACTGTATGCAGACAGGAAAAGTGGAGGGAGAGAGAAAGGGATTCTCCTCCCACATCATGTGAGGGTTATATTGACCTATCAAATTTGTTTAACAGCATGGACTAAGCGAAAGAGATGGCTAGTATGCCTTCCCTGAAATTAATCCTCATAAGAAATATTGAAATAGCTGAAAATGCTGAGTCATTTAGCTTGTTTCATATAAATGAATAGAATAACCACCATCAAACTATGTAAATCAGTAATTATCAGTGTATTTCATGTGTAATTGTTGTTTAATATAACCAATTAAAAACATACATATTCATTTAACTTATGGATACTATTGACGGCAATAGACGTCCAATTCATTCGAACTGGGAGGGGCTGGCAGCGAATGATTGCCAGTTCAAATCGATTGGATGTCTATCATTGTCAATGGCAGCCTATTGAAAAACATGTTATAAACACATTAGGATATATTAATGACATACTGTATTTAACCAGGGCTAAAGCTATCAATTATTTTAGTAATCGATGAACTAGTTAGTTCAAATAATCGAGTAATCTGATAAGGAACATAGAAAATTAAAATACCTGAGCTGAGCCTAAAATGGTATAAAAAATAAATAAATGAGGATTTAAGTACAACAAAAGAATTGGCTAATTTATATAGCAAAAGTCCGCTAGCTTTAATGCTATAAAATGTTTTTTTTTTCTTCTTCTTCTTTTTTTTCCTCAATGCTCTTAACAAATGGTTCAAGCACATATTCCCACATGGCTAAATATACCTGTAAACTAAATTACGAATGCATTAAAAAAATTTAGCGAAAACAAAAATTTAGCTTATGTTGGTCTTAACAGGGAGCAGCTGGATTCAGCCATGTGAAATGAGTTATGTCATATTCACTGTTGCCACTAGAGGTGCATAGTAGTGTATCCATCAATAAAGCTAACTGCAAACACTTTCAAAACAAACCATTACAATGCCATTTTGATTAAACGCATACTCGAAGCAGCAAAATTTAATTTGAATCTTTTTTCTAATAGAATTACTCAAGTTAATCGATTAATCGTTGGAGCAATATATTTAACCTTTGACCCAGCACAGAGGGGGAGATATGAACTGCATTGCACACACCCTCAAGAGACAACATGAAAAAATATTTAACATAGGCATGAAAAGATAGCCAGAGTCTCAAGCTAAGGCTATAAAATACGACAAAACATGTAGTGTTTAGCTTCAATGTGACAAGGGTGGGACATGAGGATGTTTTCTATGTCTGAAAATGTTGGAACATAAGACTTTCAGCAAAGACATGAATATTAATATTGGCATCTTACATACTTAAAACGTTTTTATAGACCTCACTATTTAGTCATTTAGAGGAGAGTGGCATGGTGGCACAAAATATTTTTCTTTCAAAGAGGGCACAACAGAAAATAATTGAGAAGCACCGCTTTAAGGTGTTGATGTGACTTTCATGTGTCATTTTGTTTTGTTATTTCCATTTCTGAATGATTTTCATGTGATGTAAAGCACTTTGAATTGCCATTCAAGATAGTGGAGAATCATTTTTGTTTAACATTTTGATTCATAGCTCAACAGGCTTCAGCTATTGTTATTTTTTCATCGACTGGTAGAACAAGGTATGATAAGATCACCTGGAGGACAGAATAAATATACTTAATGAACAAAACTGAAAGTATTCACGTACTACTAATGGCTCTGCTGCTGCTGCTACTAATAATAACACTAAGGAGAACGTTTTTGTTGAATTAGTTGTGACAACTTTCACTATTTTGTTTAGTGTGGAATTCAAAACTGATTGATCTCAGTTTATCACGTCAACTGTTTTCTTAAAAATGAAAAAAAAAAAACAACAACAAAAAAAAACTATCTACCATACATTTTGTGTTTATTTGATATATATAGTATGTATATATGAATATATGTGTATATGTTTGTATATATATATATATATGTGTGTGTGTGTGTGTATATATATATGTGTGTGTGTGTGTATGTGTGTGTATATATATATATATATATATATATTTTTTTTTTAAATCAAATACTGGCATACTGCGATGTTTATTTTTATATTTTACACTATAAAACAGTGGACAACACTTGACGTCCAAGAAAAACCTGACAGTATTTTGGATTCAATACGCCGTTTTTACATTAATTCAACATAAAAATGTAACACAACAGATTTTATTTTCAAATTTATCCCGAGTTTAATAGTTGTTATAAGGTCCCAGGGGTGGCGTGTCAATCGAAAAAAGTAATGAATAATAAAATCGTAATTTGTTATTACTACTGCACTATTTAGATGTCTTCGATTTATCAGGTGTTGAATTCTATAAATCTCCAAAGAAGTTGCCGTTAAAACCACAACAACGGCAAATACACGACATGACATAAAAATAAGGAATGAATGCTAAAAAATATGAGAAGGAAGCAGAACAGTAACGGCCGTGATTAAAAAAAAAGAAGAAGAAGAAGAAAAAGGTGATGTCACTTACGTCTTTTGCCGCTCATTTTCAAATGAGCTGCCCCGATTAAGACCACAAAAAGCCCTGCTGGAGTCAACGGCGAAATGGTCCAAATTTAGTCTCGAACAAGCACTTGTATGGTCAACGGAATAGTTCATTTTCTGGTAATACAATGGAGAATGTGTGCCAGACAGTTAGGCACGCTTCCCTCCCACCATTTGCTTCTCAAAAAATAAAAGCCACATCGCGATTGGATGACCTGAGTAAGGACAAGGAAGCTGGTTGCTTCCTCTAAAACAAATAACGCGCGATGTATGCGCATAGGCAATGAAATATCAGGAGACTTTCGTTTCATTCTTTCAAATTAATATTGAAAACCACATAAATGGAAAAATATACTCATTTTTGTCTTCTCATATGAGCGTCATTTCCCCTTCTGTGACCAAATGACAAGTGCAGTGACTCGTTGCTCCGTTTTCCTTGCTCGCATTCTGCTCTCTATTGGCCTTGTCCGGTACTGCAATTATATTACAACGTGTGTATTTATACTGTACTTTGTCAAGGGCGTAGCTTTGCATAGGGACGGTAGGGACATGACTTAAGTTATGGGAAGACAATCTAAATTACCCATACAGTGGGGCAAATAAGTATTTAGTCAACCACCAATTGTGCAACTTCTCCTACTTGAAAAGATTAGAGAGGCCTGTAACTGTCAACATGGGTAAACCTCAACCATGAGAGACAGAATGTGGGGAAAAAAACCCAGGAAACCACATTGTTTGATATTTAAATAATTTATTTCTAAATTGGAGTGGAAAATAAGTATTTGGTCACCTACAAACAAGCAAGATTTCTGGCTGTCAAAGAGGTCTAACTTCTTCGAACGATGTCTAACGAGGCTCCACTCGTTACCTGTATTAATGGCACCTGTTTTATCTCATTATCTGTTTAAAAGGCACCTGTCCACAATCTCAGTCAGACACACTCCAAACTCCACTACGGCCAAGCCAAAGAGATGTCAAAGGACACCAGAGACAAAATTGTAGACCTGCACCAGACTGGGAAGACTGAATCTGCAATTGGTAAAATGCTTGGTGTAAAGAAATCAACTGTGGGAGCAATTAATAAAAAATGGAAGACATACAATACCACTGATAATCTCCCTCGTTCTGGGGCTCCATGCAAGATCTCACCCCGTGGCGTCAAAATGATAACAAGAACGGTGAGCAGAAATCCCAGAACCACACGGGGGGACCTAGTGAATGACCTACAGAGAGCTGGGACCACAGTAACAAAGGCTACTATCAGTAACACAATGCGCTGACAGGGACTCAAATCCTGCACTGCTAGATGTGTCCCCCTGCTGAAGAAAGTACACGTCCAGGCCCGTCTGCGGTTCGCTAGAGAGCATTTGGATGATCCAGAAGAGGACTGGGAGAAGGTGTTATGGTCAGATGAAACCAAAATAGAACTTTTTGGTAGAAACACAGGTTCTCGTGTTTGGAGGAGAAAGAATACTGAATTGCATCCGAAGAACACCATACCCACTGTGAAGCATGGGAGTGGAAACATCATGCTTTGGGGCTGCTTATCTGCAAAGGGACCAGGACGACTGAACTGTGTAAAGGAAAGAATGAATGGGGCCATGTATCGAGAGATTTTGAGTGAAAATCTCTTCCATCAGCAAGGGCATTGAAGATGAGACGTGGCTGGGTCTTTCAGCATGACAATGATCCCAAACACACAGCCAGGGCAACAAAGGAGTAGCTTCGTAAGAAGCATTTCAAGGTCCTGGAGTGGCCTAGCCAGTCTCCAGATCTCAACCCCATAGAAAATCTGTGGAGGGAGTTGAAAGTCTGTGTTGCCCAACGACAGTCCCAAAACATCACTGTTCTCGAGGAGATCTGCATGGAGGAATGGACCAAAATACAAGCAACAGTGTGTGAAAAGCTTGTGAAGTTACAGAAAACGTTTGGCCTACGTTATTGCCAACAAAGGGTAAATAAATAAATGGTGTTATACTTGTATAGCGCTTTTCCACCTTTCAAGGCGCTCAAAGCACTTTATGCTACGTCACCATCTACATAACAAAGTATTGAGATCAACTTTTGGTATTGGCCAAATACTTATTTTCCACCATGATTCGCAAATAAATTCTTTAAAAATCAAACAATGTGATTTTCCTTTTTTTTTTTCCACAATCTGTCTCTCATGGTTGAGGTTAACCCATGTTGACAATTACAGGCCTCTCTAATATTTTCAAGTGGGGCAACTTGTGGTTGACTAAATACTTATTTGCCGCGCTGTATATATTGTAAGGATAGAATTTACCATAATTATATCCAGGGCTGTCAACAGACATGCAGGGGCCCAGGGACAAGAGACCATTATAGGCTCGTTTGATTGGCTGATGACTTGACTCCTCCCCCACTACACACACGCACTACAAGCCCCGACAGAAATACAACACGTCGCCAACATGCTGCCTCCCCCGTCCGCTTTGAAGAGGAGGGATATTACAAGTTTTTTTTTTTTTTGTTTCCGGCCGGCAGCATCCACTTTAAGTAATGTAAAAAGACATCAATGTTGTTGAGGTGGGGAACACATCACAAAATATTTTTACTGAAAGTTGAACCTGCATCAGAGTTAGAATAACATTAAATTGTGTGAATTTGCTAACCTGCAAAACTCGAATAGGAAGCTGCTTAGAGAGGTGTCCTCCTGTACCTTTTCTACTATAACATCAATTAAACTGTGAGACATGTCGTGAGTTTACCCCCTTCACCCCAATTTTTATTTTTATTTTATTTATGTGGTCTTAAAGCAGCCGAAATGAGCTTTCTTTTTTTTTTTGTTTAGTTTTGCTGTGCTTGTGGACAAAAGCAGTAGTGTTTTACATGTAAGAAGGCTCGTTTTTTTATTTATATTTGTTGATCCCAGACGAATAAGTTTTTGCAGTTACATTTAATATCTTTATTTAGGCAGTGTTGAGTGATCTTAAGATAAATGTTTTTTTTTTTTTTTGCATTCTAGTGTAGTTAAGAGATTATGAAAGTTTGTATTTATTGTGTATTTTAATATAATTTATGTTCAAATATTGCAATTTAAATTTGCTAATAAAATCCAGACATTTGTTTTGGATGCTTGCAAAATCTTTCTTTAATAGTTTTTGAAAACAAAGGTTTGAATCAAATGGTGTATCATCTGAACCAATACCTATGAAATTTTGTCTAAGTCAATAGAGATGCGGGTATGCTGTGGTCCTTATGGGAAGCACAGTCTTCCTTAAGGCAAACTACTAGCGCTTTTGTCCACTGGCGTCGCTATAATAGACAAAAACTGGAAAGTTACCTAATGTTGCTTTAAAGCATGTGATTTAAGAAAAAAATGATGAATTTATTCATTTAAAAGATGTATTTTGGCGTTGTCCTTTATGAATGCATTCTTGAAATATGGTGTTGACATTCCTCTTGGATTCCTCTTCTGAGCTGGGACACTATGAATTTCATCCTGAATTCACCTGTTTTTTCAACAGTGTATAATGAGTATAATTGAAAGAGAGAAATGCCAACACCTCAACATTGGATTCCTTTTAACTCCAGTACATATCAACACCAAATATGTTGGCCAAACTGTGATTTGCACTATCAGATCAAGTCAGCCAACTGCCTCCTAGTCTGAGTACTGTAAATTGTAACATACACATCATAATATTACCACTCCATCTATATTTGCTACTTATCACTTATTCAATTTATTCCCAATCGATGTACACTGGAACCTGTGTTTTTACATTAGCTTTATTAGGTCCAAATTACAACAACTCAAGACAAGGAAATGATGAAAATAAAAAACAAATAATAATAAAAAGTGAACTACAGTGATACAGCACTGGGTCTCCTAGAGACCCACTTTTAAAGGGTGCTTCCCATTACCGTGACAAGCAGTGTGTAGAACTGCACAATATTAGTCAGGCCCAAGAGAATCACACTTTTAGAACCATTTAAACGACTAATAGAATTCAACATCAACACTGGACTGAAGAGTATTCACCTGAGCAGCGACAAACATTTCTGAAGCGCTGCTCCATCTGGGCCTATTCAACAAGATTCTCAGAGAGTCATTGTATGCCAACTGCAGTCCCTTAAAGTTTGCCTTATTATAACTTGACAACAAATGTGCAATATAGAGAGGTGTATAATAGATCTTGAACAATGTCACTATACTTTTGCTTTTGTTTTACGTGGTGCAGGTTATGGCAAAGCTTTAAATCTCGTACTCTGTACAATGACAATAAAGACATTCTATTCTATTCTATTCTATTCTATTCTATTCTATTCTATTCTATTCTATTCTATTCTATTAGTGCAGTCCTAGAAACAGCTAAGATACTGCACAGAACCCACAAATTCCCATGACCCGAGCTTCAGGATGACAAAGATACCACCCCATAAGGGGTGAGAGGGATTTTTTTTTTTTTAATGGCTGGGTCACGGGGGCACCAGCAGAGAGGACCTGAATTTGATCTCCCCAGCCACTTCATTCAGCTCTTTTGGGAGGATCACAAGGCTTTCCCAGGCCAGCCGAGAAACATAGTCTTCCTAGTGTTTCCTGTGTAAACCACGAGGCCTCCTCCCAATGGGCAGTGCCCGGGAGGCGTCCTTAACGGATGCCCACGCCACCTCATCTGGCTCCTCTCGATGCGGAGGAGCAGTGTCTTTAATCCAAGCCACTCTGAGATGACAGCGCTTCTCACCGTTATTTATATACAGTATTGGCCCAAATATAAGATGGTGTTTTTTTGCATTGAAATAAGACTGAGAAAGAGGGGGTCGTCTTATATTCGCGGTCTAAACAATATACCCATTGATGACGTTAGATGGCGCCAGATATCATTGAAGCGATGTTCTGTCATGACAGATCTCAGCTACTCTCCCCATTCACGACGCTAGATGGCGCCAGATATCATTGAAGCGATGTTCTGTCATGACAGATTCAAAGATTGGTTTATTTACATTTCAAAAACCAGAACCCATTCATTTACGAATGTGATTGCACTTCAGTTTACATATTTAAATGTTCAGATATTAAGATTTGAATGAAGCAAAATAACATGCTTTTTCACTCAAATATATTGTTACAATTATTTGTTTCAGATGTACTGTAATTATTTTATGCATAAAAATTAATTTTGTGTTCAAAAAGTCTTTTTCAAACTTGAGTCTTGAAAAAGAGGGGGTCGTCTTATAATCAGGGCCGTCTTAAATTCGGGCCAATACGGTATATGTCGGAAAACACAGACAAGGCTGAAAAAGCAGTTTCTGCTCTTGCACCACTCTTTAGAATAAACTGCTGTATTTTAAGCCAAAAGAACTGCTGTGTTTGATAGAACAATATGTCTATATGCTGTCATAGCAGTTTCAGGGTGCATTAAGTCCCCAAACTATTTTTAATTTGTCCGATTTACCCTGGAGACCCCTGTTTACAGACACCACGCAACCGCTTTTGTTTCAACCTAGCCATAAAAAGAAGTAATCATATTTATTATTGGAAATGTCCATCATCTTTAGCTTAGAATCATTAATTAATGTGTTGTATGTAGTTTAAAAACCAAAAAGACTTTATAAAACTATTTACTCGTACATTTTAAACTTGTAAACAAATTACGTCACAATGAAAAAAATTGTGTCTGTAAATAGGTCAAGGATATCTACCTCATAACTATTGCTTGATTGTAGTTTTTTTTTTTTTTGTGACTGTTGCATTTTCCCCGAAATTTTAGATGATAAATAATCGATCCCAAAAACAAAAACAAAAACGTTTAAAAAGGTAAATATTTAAAAAAGAAAATCTTGACCACTCCTTGATGTCTGCAATTTCTGCATTTCCTTGTCATAATACCGTGTTTCACTCATAAAATCCCCACAAAGTCCAGCTGTGGCCATTCACAGCTGTGTCTTGACACTTGGTGAGACATGCTACGTGGAGTTTTTGGATGATTTTAAAATCATGGTGTCTTTAACTATGCTCTCTCATGCTCTCACCTCAAGTTAGGGTTTAGAGGTTAAATTGTTTTGTTTGTTTGTTTTTTTCTCAAAACTGCCTTCCTGTTCAAATGTTTTCTTCCCCCAGAAAATTGAGATTTTAAGCTTTCCAATAATGTATCACACGTGCATATATGACAATTTTGAAATTTGGCCAAATTGGGGGTCTCAGAGTGGAACTTCAAGTCACCTGAGTGTTTTCCGCCATATATATATTTTAATGGAACCATACATTTCTAAAACAAAAAAATGTTATTAAAAAGAAAATTAATAAAAACAGAAATAAATTGTGGTAATGGGACACAACAACACGTTAAAGTTGATTCTAAGAAAATCAAGGTATTTAACACATTGTAATTGACAACAATAAATGTCCAATTCAATTAAACTTGGAGGACTGGCGGTGTGCTGTCAATGCATCCAATTCATTTTGACAGAAACGATTAGCAGTGATCATTTGATGCCAGCGTTTTCCAGTCAAAATGGATTAGACGTCAAGCACCGTCAATGGCAGGCGAGGAGATAATTATTGGATTATTACCAGTGGAGCAGGAACGAGGTAAGAGGATGCTGCAGCACTCCCTGGTGTTGGGGAAAAAAAGTGCTTTGGTAAATTCTTTTTAAAATTTTTTTTGTAAAAATTAATATAATACATTGAAACAAAAGCATATTTAACTTTGGGGATTAAATATATTTGTTGAAAAAGTTTTTTTTTTAAGTAATTAGTAACATCACCTGACACTTTGCATTCTCCTGTGTCACGTTGAATAAGGTGTCATTGGAACGGAAAAATAAACTGCTGACATAGGAGGCAGTAACATGGCGCAAACACGAATGATGATGATGATTTTTTTTTTTTTTTACCAAAACAGCTAAATTTTCAAAAATTCAATTTGAGGTTGAAATCGAAGATGATTGTCCTTTGGTGTCTTCAAACCGGAAAGACATACTTGCATTGTACAGTAGCCATATTATTGTTTGTTGTTGCTGTTGAGCTGCTGCCATGCTGAGCGCTGTTGGATATTCGTGTGCAGTTTAGTGTTGTGAAAAGGGGACGTGAAACCGAGGCCATTTTAGTTTTCAAATGTGTTCGTGTGTCTTTGCGCTTTCTCGCTGCGCGGATCTGCGTTATAATACCCGGGCGCGTTTATTTCCAATACAAAAACTCCAACACACACTGTAGCCGAAATACAGCAGAACGCTGTCTCTGCATTAGCCTTGTGGTCGTACGTAAACTATCCAGCATGCGTGTGTACTGCCATTGTGTACGCCTTGTATGGCGAAAACACGCGAGCATGACAAATTTGGACCAAAACTGCTGTTTTTGGATGGGAAAAACTAAAAAAGATCTTCAGCACACCCTGCTGTGAGTGACTTCCAGCGCCCCTGATTATTACTATTTAACTCATTCACTCCCAGCCATTTTCACCGCAGCAAGGCTCTTCGCTCCCGGCTGTTTTACTGGATTTTGACTGATTTTGCAAGGCCCACAGAAAATTCTGTTGTACTGCAATATAAACATGGAACCCACCAAAAGAAAGATTACTCTTTTCTTTCAACAGGAAAAAAGTAAGTTCATATCTTTTTCCATTCTTTAGAACTCAGCATTAGAAAATAGCTTAGTTTGAGCAATTTTCCAATTTCTGATGAAAAAACAGAGAAACTAAGCTTTTTGTGAAAGCATACATTTCAAATATAACTTTGACTTTAACACAGATATTTTTGGCTTTAGTTACATCCCTAACATCTGCGTTCAACATTATGTTTTCCTTTTACAAAATAACAAACAACAAAACAAATAGAGCATTTGATAGCAAGGTAACAATTTATTTACACATAACTAACTGAGATGATGCTGTTGTGGCTGGGACAGCCGGGTTAACTTTTCCCTCATCGCCGCCTGTCTCATAAAGTTGGGATTTTTTTGAGTCTCAGTGGGGTCTGTTCGGCGAGCAGCACAGACTCAACGGCGTCGTCCGCTGCACTGGTGGTCGCGGTCGTTCTATTTGGTCGTCCAGCGCCTGGCATCCCGGGTGTCCTCTCGGTTGCTCTGCTCGGTTGTCCGCCGCCTGGCATCCTGGACGTCCATTCGGTCGTCTTCCGCCGGTGCCCCGGCCGTGTGGCCCGGTCTTTCATTGCCGTTGAATCAGGTTGCCGGTATTACCAAATGCACTACTGCCCTCCAGTGGCCAGTTTTATTGCTTTAAATAGGATTTTCAGCTTTGTGCTTTGGAACTCAGTTGAATCAGAACCCAGAGATGTCTTTTATGAAAAAAAAGCATAAAAGACATATAAATACGTCTTTGGGACACTGAAACAATTAAAAATAGAACGTATCGTATTGGCTCAAATATAAGACAGCTCTGACTATAAGACAACCCCGTCTTTTTCAAGACTCAAGTTTGAATTTTGAAAAAAGACTTTTTGAACACCAAATTAATTTTTATACAGAAAATAATTACAGTACATCTGAAACAAATGATTATAACAATATATTTGAGGGAAAAAGCATGCTATTTTGCCTCATTCAAATCTTAAGATCTGAACATTTAAATATGTAAACTAAAGTGCAATCACATTCAATAATAAATGGCTTCTGGTTTTTGAAATATAAATAAACCAATCTATTGTGATAAAACAACAAAATTGCAATAACTGCAATAACCATCAAAGTGAGGTCTAACTGTTACTGTAGTCTTGAAACAAATCTGAATAAGGAAAAACATTGCAATAAAATAATGCAAACTGGTTAAACTTGAGAGTAGCTGAGATCTGTCATGACCAGTGTTGGGAGTAACGCCGTTATAAATAACGCCGTTACGTAACGGCGTTATTTTTTCAGTAACGGGGTAATCTAATTACTTTTTCCGCCGTTACAACGCTGTTATCGTTACTGACGGTCAAAAGCGGTGCGTTACTTACTCTGAATAAATTGAAGAAACTACCAGCCGTGTCAAGTCGACTCTCTGCTCTGTGGATTTGTCATCCAAAACTTGGGGTGCGTTCAGGTTCGAGAATAGCGCACGTACTTCTGACTCCAAGCTGTTTGTCCCTGCTCATTCAATTAGACAATGCTTTCCAAAGTTCGGTAACGTTTCTGTGTTTGCTACACCTGATGCTAGCCTCGTTTCCATCTCCCACTGTCAGCCAGCAATAATTCTGCTTCCATCTTGAGGACGGCAGACGCTTTGAAGGTGACGCGAATTGTCGGGAAACGAGGCTGCCTAAATGCAGCCCCTCGAGAGATGCAATGGAAGTGATTGTGATTGGCTGAGGGTCAGAGTCAGGGCTGGACTGGGACAAAAAATCAGCCCGGGCATTTTGAGCTGAGACCGGCCCACCAGGTATTGATGGAAAGACAATTAAGCCTATGAATGAAAACAAACTTTCTTGTGACAATGCTTTCACGCTGTCTTGTTGGTGTATATATACTTAAACATAAACTTAAACATACACCATCCTTCCAGTTCCAATATTCTATACAGTACTTAGCGGATATCAAAAGGCTGCATGGTCTAGTTAACCTCCTGAACAATGTACAACGTATGATGGGATCCTGAAATTAGGACAGGGATTAATACGGAATAGAGGTGAGACATGATCATTGATGAATATATTAAAATGAAAAAATGACAGATTTAATGATTTTTTCATAGACTATTTATTTACTGCATCAATAAAAGTGCAAATAAATATATCCACAGAATAGGCCCTCAAACACGGAGACCTTTAAAAAGTGAAAGGAGACAGAGGAAGATAAGTGATAAAGAATAACACTTTATGGACTTGTATGATCACAGTACTGGTTTCTAGAAAAAATCTGGGAAAATAGTTGCATCATATACTCCATATAGTACTTACTTAGGGCAAACTCCTGAACAAACAATGAACAAAGTATGATGGGATCCTGAAAAATAGGGCACAGAGTTGAGATGAATATTAAAATGTGTAAATTACAGACTGTAACTATAAAAACACAGAGCACAGACCTGTTTGTATGTCTGTACCCTCATCTGTTACCTCACTGTCAAAAAAATGTGATAAGCCCCTATTTTTCTCATGTACTGGATAACAGTACCCAGAATATTGGCAGAATTCAAATCATAATGTGTCATTTCATAGCAACTACCGTGGCCATGTCCTGTATTTTTTTATTTTTTTTTTTTTACAAGCAATCTGGGCAATTTTCTTGGAGTTGCATACACATAGCTGAAAATCGCCCTATCCTGCAATGATAAAGAATCCTTCCAAAAAAATCCTGGATCAAGACAGTGATCCGGATCACCTCTAAATCTAAATTGAATCATCTCTTCCTTGTCCCAGAGTGGATATTTCCTGAAAATTTCATTAAGATCCGTCCATAACTTTTTGAATTGTACCGTACACAAACAAACCAACTTAGCAGAAGTAATTAAGTGATATTTTCACAGACTAATGTACTTACCATATCAATAAACAGTAACCTTGAACCTCCACTGCAGCAACACTTTGCACAGCAACACGCCAAATGCTTCCTCAAACATGGGAACCTTCAAAGTGAAAGGAGACAGAGGTGAAAAAGAATGTCACCTGATGGACTTGCTCTGATGATCACAGTGCTGGTATTTTTACTCAGTTGAAACATGTATTCTATACAGTACTTACTTAGAGGAATCCAAAAGTCTGCATGGTCAAGTGAACCTCCTGAAAAAACATAGAACATGATGGGATCCTGAAAAAAGGACAGAGAGGAACAGAGATGAGATGAATATCAAAATGTGACTACGGCAGCCTTCCAAATGGAGTGATCGACTTATCATAAATATGGTTTAACTTTGCCAATTGAGACCACTCATAAACTGTCATATAGTTGAGATTTCGCACTTTTGACAGAAGTTTGAATGGAAACTACCAGGCTAGATCTTGCCTGTGTTGTCTTACAAAAAAAAGTTATGTGCTCGGACGCGCCGGCGCGTCCGCTCGACCTTATAAAGTTTTAAACTACCTAACAAATAGAGATAATACTTAACTAAATTAATAAAATAAAGTTACTTAAGCACTAACATAATTACAACTAGAATAGCATCATAGAAACCGTCCAGCATTAGAGAAACCCCATCGTGTTAGTTTGCATGCACAGCTAGCTACATTGCTTAACGGCCTAATTATAACTACTGGCGGTGTTAAGAGTTAGCGAGCGCAATGAAAATAAACTACACCCACGCTTAATTCATATCTGAACCAGATAGACTGCAGTTCAACACTTCTTACCTGAAGTCCAGATTCCCCTCCACTCAGACCGCCGGCGGCCGCGGGTCTCTCCTCCTGCCTCCCCTTCCCCTCATCCACCTGACGGCCACCCCCGCCATCGTAACCTGCGGTTGCTGCTGTCGCTGAAGAGGAAGCTCCGCCACCGGCAAACATCTGTTATTTTAACACATTTAGCGGCATCCGCATGAAGGGCTTGTCTCTTTCTATCTCTAATTTTTTCCGCGCCTCCTTTCCTTTTCTTGTAGTTATCCATTTTGTTTATCTCCTCTCTCTCTATGTCTGATTAATGTATATCTGATACATCTGATCAAGAGGGAGGGGGCATCGGCCCTCGTTTGTAATTGGTCCAGCCCATAATCAATCTTGACTGATGGGCCGATCTACCAGTTTTGTGTACCAATGTGATTAATGCCGTTAGGTAAAAAAAAAAAAATTCAGGACCGGCCCAAAATCGCCATCGGCCCACCGGGCAAATGCCCGGTATGCCCGATGGCCAGTCCAGCAGTGGTCAGAGTCATGTGTCGTGGTAAGCCAATCAGAGCCGGTGATTTCACAAGCAAACCGGAACAGCGCGTGCGACAAACTCACACACGCAAAACAGATGCACAGGGTCGGGATGGCAGAGCATTCAGAAGAAAAAATGTCCTTTAAGGTGGAGATATAGACACTATTTCAAGTTTGTCGAAATGAAAGGAAAGAACCGCATGTAATGTGTAATTTATGTCCCGGGGCAAAGCTTTTGTCGACATCTGTGGTAAGTAATTCAAATCTGCTGAAGCACCTAACACGTTAACTACCTGTCTGTTCTTCTCTATTCCACTGAATCGAATACTGCTCAGAAAATTTCAAAGTCTTTGACATACAACAAGTTCTTTTTAAAGTAACGGAAATAGTTACTTCCCCTGGTAACTAGTTACTTTTACTATAGAGTAATTCAGTTACTAACTTAATTACTTTTTGGAAGAAGTAGTGAGTAATGTAACTAATTACTTTTTTAAAGTAACGTGCCCAACACTGGTCATGAAAGAACATTACTCTTCAAGTTAAGCATTCGCTTTAATAATATCTGGCGCCATCTAGCGTCGTGAATGGGTATAATGTCTAGACCGCGAATATAAGGCGACCCCCCACTTTTTCTATCTTATTTCAATGCAAAAAACACTGTCCTATATTCGGGCCAATACGGTATTTATACGTTTTTGGGAGCAAATGAGTTAGATTATAATTTTTTGAATAAATGTTTTCAAGCACACTCTCACATAAAACAAGACAAATTTAAATACAGCATTAAAACATAATTAGCAACTAATAACACGCGAAACAACCAGACCGCGAAATCCGGGGGGTTTCGTGGCTCTATCACCGTGTCCTCGGCTATGTTGCAGCATTTGTCACTCCTTTACGTCAGCTGCCGTAAAGCGTCTAACTCTGCTACTTTGTAGAATGATTGCCTGAAGCGGTCCTATCCCAGTTACACTTAATATTCTCCTTTTTCTCCCCTCCAAAAGGCTCATCACGTCTCAGACGCGTATTTTTCCCCCATTTGGTTTCCTCCTGTGCTGCGGGGAAGCGACGAGAGCCCGCGGAAGAAGCGCTGCTTTTAGCCAGTCATCGCCATGGCCTCCGACAGCGGCGACAGCAACCTGGACCTGGAGATGATTCTAGCTGACTTTCAGGTCGGTCCACCTAAAACGACGCGTGCTGTGTGGTACTGTCCACTTTAGCAGCTTCATAGACAACACTCCCGTGCCGGTTTGTCTCGGCTTTCTGCTGCTAACCAACCCAGCTAACCCAACTGACAGCTTGCTAACCAAAGGCTGTTACTAGCACTATGATCTTGCTGGCTAAAACGAAATCAAACTCCTAGAACAAATGACTTTATTGTGTCTTTTTACGTGTTCGCTTGGGCCACCATTTTCTTAGGCCGAAAGTGGAGTTACGGTGCTCTTCGTAGCTGTTCCCTGTTGACATGTTTACCCCTCCCGTCA
The DNA here is from genome assembly GCF_030265065.1 of Corythoichthys intestinalis. Taxonomy (NCBI): domain Eukaryota; kingdom Metazoa; phylum Chordata; class Actinopteri; order Syngnathiformes; family Syngnathidae; genus Corythoichthys; species Corythoichthys intestinalis. The sequence continues at coordinate 37,201,889 of NC_080401.1, forward strand.
CACACCATACTCACGATGAATATCTTCTTACAGTAAAGCTCGTGATTCACTTTAAAGGAAGACTAGAATTGCTATTAAGTGTCCCAAGGAGTCATGTACAACATAGTACGGTAACAACGTTAGTTGTGTAGTTTGTGACGCTTTTAGATTACGTAATACACTGCCCATATGCAATTACAATTAGTGATCAATACTTAACTGGACTTCCTTGACTTTGGATTTGTTGACATCTTGTAAAGCGTGGGTGTAAAAATAGAAAAATAATACATTCCCACATTTTATCTAAGGCAAATCAAACAAATGAAAAAAACAACCTGTAGTTTACCCAATATTTAGACAGAAAGTTCCAACAATTTATTTATTGCTATTGACAGTGATAAACGTCCAATCTAGGGCTGTACCAAACGATTATTTTTCTCCGGTTTAGCGTCCCGAGTTTTTTAGCGATTAGTCGACTATAGGGGTGTAACGGTACACAAAAGTCTCGGGTCGGTACGTACCTCGGTTTTGAGGTCACGGTTCGATTATTTTTCGGTACAGTAAGAAAACAAAATGCAAAATATAAATGTGTTGGGTTGTTTATAACACACTTTTGTGCTTTTAACAACAGGAACATTAGCCTATACAAAGCTAGAATTCTGTTCAAAAAGTAGCGGGTATTTAAAGATACTAATCCAACAACAATTTGCCTTTCAGACCCCGCGTATTAGTCAGCTTTCTTTCTGAAAGAAAGAAGAAAAAAGAAGTCCTGTGCTAAAGAGAAAAGCAATCCCAATGACAAAGATTTTAACATGTATTTTACAAATGAAATGCCTCAATGAATCATTTTTTTTTCTTATGAACGGTTTTCAAAAGAGTTATTGGTGGATTTTCTCAAGTTAAAGCGCCACACAGAAATGAATAAATTTAAAAAGCAGGATCTGTGTATTATTCTTATTATTTAATTACAGGTGTTTTTCGCTCATTTCAATTTATTTTATTTAAATGGGCTATTATTTATTTTATTATGTGTTTATATTTTACAACTGTGATGTAGTATTCATTTGTATCGTATATTTTATGTTGTATAACTTTAGTTCCTATGTGAATATTAGTTCCTACTTGTTTTGTTGTGGCAGGAGGGTTTTGTAATGAACACAGGGCCTGTTTGTTATTATTAATTATAGCAGAGAAGACAGCAGTAAATTAACAAAGACAAGTCAACTGTGCCCCAATTTACCACTCAAGAGATCTGATGGACTCAAAAAGTGGGTTACGATTGCATATTAGTTTGAAAATCAACCGGATCCACCGTATCTTTACACGAGTGACTTCCGGTCTGCCCTATCCTAGCTAGTAGTGTTGACGCAGGAGGGCCGCGTCTCGCGTCAAATATTAAACTCTGCCGTTCTTTTCGCGTGCGTCACGTTGAGCCGCTTCTGGGATGCGTCTTACACACGGCCGCACTGCGACTGGTGTGCATTGGCTGATTGACTAACGCCTGCGTTTCACTGCGTTCTCGCGGCGGCCACGTTGTCGCGCCGTTGACGTTTCTGGGTTATACTGTCGTACCGTGTTGGTCCTCATTATAGTAGAGGACAGAGTAAATATAATCTACACAAACAAACTGTAACCCGATCGACTCATAGCCTCGAAAAGTAAGGGTTACATTGCGTCAAAAACTCGTTCGGTACGCCTCCGTTCCGAACCGAGCACCCCGTACCGAAACGGTTCAATACAAATACATGTACTGTTACACCCTTAGTCGACTAATCTTGTTTTAAAATTTTTAATGTATATTTTTTTTTACGACTCTTGCAATTTTTGCTGACGATTACTAATTCACAAAAAATTGGTACACTTTAATTCTTTATTACTCTATTGGCCCGAATATAAGACTGCCCTGATTATAAGTCGACCCCCTCTTTTTCAAGACTTAAGTTTGAAAAAAGACTTTTTGAACACTAAATTAATTTTTATACAGAAAATAATTACAGTACATCTGAAACAAATTATTATAACAATATATTTTAGACAAAAAGCATGTTATTTTGCCTCATTTAAATCTTAATGTCTGAACATTTAAATATGTAAAGTGCAATCGCATTCGTAAATGAAACGCTTCTGGTTTTTGAAATGTAAATAGACCAATCTATTGTGATAAAAAAACAAAATTGCAATAACTGCATTAACCATCAAAGTGAATCATCATTCGAGAGCGATTCACAAACATTCATATTCAGATTATTGAATTATACCAGGTAAAGCGGAAATAAAACAAAAAAATAAGTCAGCGCGGTCTTCGGGACGCAATGAGGAACGGACCGAGAGTAAATATCATGTTCAACTCATGCCGCTAGATTGTTGTCTTGGTGTCGGCAGACAGGAGCGGTGTTGTTCCTACAAGTTCCAAAAATAAAGAATTTCAAACCTGACTAAGCGGGTGACTCTTTGTCAACGTTACAATATATATATATATTTTTTAACTTGCCTTTAACCGTAGACGGGATGTTGTGCTCGTCGACGCATTTACGTCATCGACAACGTTGACTAGTCGGTACAGCTCTAGTACAATCCATTTGAACTGTGTACCTTGGTCTATTGCTGACAATGTAAGCGACTAAGTAAAATGTTTATTTTAACCAATGCACATTGTCACACATTTTTTTTTTTTCTCTGCTTACAGGCTTGCACTGGGATCGACAACATTGCAGAGGCAATCACCCTGTTAGAGCTTAATAACTGGGATTTAGTGGTAAGTGCTTTACCCATAGGCTTGATATTTGACCCACAGTTCTCAATCACAACTTCACACATGTAAACGTCCAGTATAGAGCAACCTTTTGTATGCGATTACTGATTATGGTATACTTATGTTTTTTGGGTTGATGTGAGGGTTCTTTGAAATGGACTGCATTGCCAAGTTTTGGACAACTCTGTATCAAGGCTGAATAAAATTGCCACGGAGTGGTCAAAATCAAACTTAAGCATTAATCTTTCAGTGGTGCCAAACTTATCTTTGGGGCAGTTTACATGGCAACTCTGCGACACGAAGACGTAATGACTGTATTGCGGAGTGGCCTCGCGTGCATATGGTGTCGGTGAAGACGAAAAATTCTGAATCCTGCCTCCAAAGTGGGAGAATTCGATTGCGGGGGATTGAGGGGGGCTTCTTCCGCATGCGTATCAAAGGGCTCCCGCGGCGCGAGACCGCGCCGATAACGTCAACACTCGTACACGTCTCGTTGGGCGTGCGCAGTGGTGCCACTAAACATTAAAACAGCAAATATTGCGGAATGTCGGCTTTAGTTTACTGTTTTAATAATATTTTTAAATTAAATATGTTGAATTTTTCCATTTTTGTGCCTTTTTGAACAAAAGAAAAATGCCGTTGCTTCGAGTGGGCGGGCATATTTTTTTCCGGGCTGAGGAACTTTGGTGGGGTCAAAGTGCATCATTCGCTGTCGCCTTTTAAATCTGCACTGCCCCCTAGGGCCTGGCATGAATACTACATCGTTTTCATGCGGAATTGCGACACTGTCCGAATGGAGACGGGTCCATATAAATGCAAATTTGAAATTTTTCGTATTCTCGGAGAGTCACCATGTAAACGGCTCCTTTGTGACGTGACACATGGTAGTCATGGTTTCCTTCTGAGAGCCATTATTTATGATGACCTCATATTATTACTGATAAACAGCAAAAGGAATGATACTCTGGGCTGAATGTTATTGCTGCGTATTGGTTCATAGTTTGCCAGTAGAGGACATCCATGCTCTTCGAGTGTGCATATCATGTGTCTGAGTCATTTAGGCACGAAATGTAAATTGTACTCACCAAATATTAGATTTGTATAATGTACATTCACAATTCCACAACATTTTATTGTATTATTATTACAATATACACTCACCGGCCACTTTGTTTGGTACACCATGCTAGTAACTGGTTGGACCCCTTTTGCCTTCAGAACTGCCTCAATTCTTGGTGGCATATATTCAACAAGGTGCTGGAAGCATTCCTCAGAGAGTTTGGTCCATATTGACATGATGGCATCACACAGTTGGTGCAGATTTGTCGGCTGTACATCCATGATGCGAATCTCCCGTTCCACCACATCCCAAAGATGCTCTATTGGATTGAGATCTGGTGAATGTGGAGGCCATTTGAGTACAGTTAACTCAATGTCATGTTCAAGAAACCAGTCTGAGATGATTCCAGCTTAATGACATGGCGCATTATCCTGCTGAAAGTAGCCATCAGAAGTTGGGTACATTGTGGTCATAAAGGGATGGACATGGTCAGCAACAATACTCAGGTAGGCTGTGGCGTTGCAGTGATGCTCAATTGGTACCAAGGGGCCCAAAGAGTGCCAAGAAAATATTCCCCACACCATTACACCACCACCACCAGCCTGAACCGTTGATACAAGGCAGGATGGATCCATGCTTTCATGTTGTTGACGCCAAATTCTGACCCTACCATCCGAATGTCGCAGCAGAAATCGAGACTCATCAGACCAGGCAACGTTTTTCCAATCTTCTATGTCCAATTTCGATGAGCTTGTGCAAATTGTAGCCTCAGTTTCCTGTTCTTAGCTGAAAGGAGTGGCACCCGGCGTGGTCTTCTGCTGCTGTAGCCCATCTACCTCAAAGTTCGACATACTGTGCATTCAGAGATGCTCTTTTGCCTACCTTGGTTGTAACGGGTGGTTATTTGAGTCACTGTTGCCTTTCTATCAACCGAATCAGTCTGGCCATTCCCCTCTGACCTCTGGCATCAACAAGGCAATTCCGCCCACAGAACTGCCGCTCACTGGATATTTTTTCTTTTTCGGACCATGCTCTGTAAACTCTAGAGATAGTTGTGCGTGAAAATCCCAGTAGATCAGCAGTTTCTGAAATACTCAGACCAGCCCTTCTGGCACCAACAACCATGCCACGTTCAAAGTCACTCAAATCACCTTTCTTCCCCATACTGATGCTCAGTTTGAACTGCAGGAGATTGTCTTAAACCATGTCTACATGCCTAAATGCACTGAGTTGCCGCCATGTGATTGGCTGATTAGAAATTGAGTGTTAATGAGCAGTTGGACAGGTGTACCTAATAAAATGGCGGGTGAGTGTACAGTAATATATTACTGACTAAAACAGTACAACAGCAGCTCATTCCTGGATTATTGATCAACAAATGGTCTAAAGTGGAGCACAAGTTTGTCAGCAACATAAAATGTTAATAATATTGATCAAAAAAATAAATTAAAAAATGCTGAAAAATTACAAGTTGCATGGGACCGAGTAGAAGAAAAAATGCTTGCACTGTGTCAGATTTTGGGGGATTTTAGGGGCAGTCTGGAGACCTGATACCTGTTATTTGATTTTTATTTCTTAATTTTGATTCCCTTTTTAAATCCCAGTATCATGGTTATGAAATTAGAATCCATTAAAGCATTTTGTTCAATAACTAATCCATTTATTTTAAATGTGGACTTGGAAACAAAGATACATGCAACATCTCTGTTTTTGCAACTGATAACAGTCATAAAGAAACATAAACTTGCCGTACATGCTTTGCTTTTGTGGGACACACAAAATGGTATAGCAGGGGGCTTAAGTTTAACACCAGTGCTGTAGATGTTCGCTAAACTTGCTGATGTCACACAATACTAAGGACTATAAGATGAACTCCTTGGTGAAGGTAATAAAAAGCAGCCTTTGCAGGGAAAACATTTCGGAAGGTCTTTGTGTATATTTATCCCAATGCTGGCAGGAGTTGAAAGCAGGCGGCATAGTGACAGCCCAGAGTCCCGCTTACATGCACTGCACCTGTGAATGTGATGACTTGCAGTTTTCTGTAAACACTTGACAAAAGAAGTGTGCCTTTGTGAGTTTTAGTGGGCGGAGTCTGGCTGTATTTTTGTTTTGTTGTCACAAGAAAGTTTGGAAGCAGTGCAGACGTCCCCTGATTCATTCATGTTAAACCCATGGCTGAATCATCTCACAATAGAAAGGTTACAGGTTCAATCTCAAGTTCCAAATTTATTGCCCGTTGACGAAGGTAATTTGTCTTTTGTTGCAGCGAATGTTCTGGTTCAATCTATTCACTTGTTCCTTCAAACAAAGGCTCTTCTTAGTAGGCGAGCTAAATTTGTTGTTATTCATCTCTTGTCCACAACAAGACCGGTTTGTGTTGCAAAACATGTTATTTCTGATGCCATAGATTTTGCAAAGCGAAACAGAATTTAATGACAAATTTGTTGACAGTTAGCCATTTTATATTATGTCGGTCTTTTCTTTACAGGCAGCCATCAATGGAGTGATACCACAGGAGAATGGCATCTTGCAAAGGTAAGAAGCCATATTTCATACAGTCACTGCGCTGTGATCTAATGCAACATGACTGCATGCACAACACATTCGGGAGAGCATATTTGCACGGTTACGCAGAGTGTGGGCATGACAGGCACTGTAGACTAAGTGACATGAAGTGAATATGCATCATCATGATGTAACACAGTAGTTACAAAATATCTTTCAAGAAAAATAAGGTCAAGCATATTTGTTCTTGTAAAATCTTTAGGATGAAAATCCGTGTGTAGCTTTAGTCGTACTTTTTGATGACCATTTTTGTTGTTGTTTTTAAATGCTCCTTTCATGCCCGAATTATGATTATTATTTATTCGGGAAAAAAAAAAACCTTACAGGGCACTCATTTGACTCATTGACTGCCATTGACGGCGCTCATTCATTCGTCCCTCCCAGTCAAAATGGATTGGACGTCTAGCAATAAATAGCATTCAAACATCAGCATTCACGACCAGTATTCCCGGTTAAAATGAACTGGACATCTGTCGCCATCAATATCATGCATTTATTTAAAATACTACGAAACATTAAAATCACTTTTAGAGTGCTACTTGGGTCTGTAACCAGTGTAGGCCTACAGCTATCAATTATTTTAGTAGTCAATTAATCTATCAACTAGTTCGAATAATCGAGTAATCAGATTAGGAAGATTTGATGCGTTGCAGAATCAATTTTAGGAGATATAAAGAAACGCTTGGTAAGATTGCACTTTCAAAAGAGCATTAAATACGAACATTTAAAATTTAAAAATAAAAATACCCTGCCTCAAACGGTATTAAAAAAATTAATTAGGCCCTAAGTACAACAGAAGAACAATTCAGTTAGCTTAAATGCTATAAAATGCTAACTTAAAAAATAAAATAAAATAAAAATTTTTACACAATACTCTTAGCAAATCGTTCAAACACATGTTCCCACAAAAAAACGGCTAAATATAATGTACCTATGAACTAAATTATGAATGCATAAAAACATAGTTAATGTTGGTCTTAACAGCAACTGGATTCAGCCTTGTTAAATGAGATGTATCATTCATTGTTGCCACTAGAGGGCAGTGTATCCACCCAAATCAATAGAACTAAATGCAAACACTTTCAAAACAAACCATTATAAGTAACAACACTCTAATTAAACGAATACTCGAAGCAGCAATATTTAATTAGAAGGTTTTTTCCTAATTGAATTACTCTAGTTAATCGATTAATTGTTGTAGCACTAAACCAGTGTGTATTTGTTTTTATTTATTATAATTTCATGAACTGTTTTTATGAACATATTTACATTTATAAATGTACTTATAACAATGTAAAATATTATCAATACCATAATGATTGATCATCTTTAAAAAGTAATAGAAAAATACATAAATAAATTATAATACTGTAATTTCTAATATTGAAATTTTTTTTTATCAATAACAAAAATACTTACTCACCCTATACAGAGTTAAAGGTCTTAAATGTAAAAAAATTATTTAATGACCCAAAATAGTCACTTGCTCTATAAAATGTTTAAGGTTTTAAGCGTCAACTTAAAACTGTCAACTGTCAAAAGGGTTAACAGTTAATACTTATGAGTGCGTCCAATAGGGCTGGGGGGATTCCCTCTATATATAATTATCAATCATAAGAATACACTGTACTCAACTGTACATTATTGATATTTTGTAAATCACTAGATGTCTGTAAAATAGCAAGACATGATTATGACAAATCACCACTTAACACAAACTTGTGGTGCATAAATAAAACTGTTTCTGCATTTGTTGGCATTGTTAAGGATAGACTTGAAATCTGTTTGAACTGGGAGGGGGTGCGAATTTGAATGAGCAGTAAAACAAGCACGGTCTTCATGACTATACAGCCCACAGCCAGGTGAAATTAATTTGAAGTCTATTTCCAACAATGGCAACCAATTTGGAGCTCGTGACATTTTTCTTTTTTAATTCCCATTTTTTCATCAAATGATTAAAAATGTACTAAATCGTGGCATATTGTGATATAAAATGGCCAATAACATGATATTTTTTTTCCTCTATATTGCCCAGCACTACCGTACAATACGATATTTTATTGGTAATAGATACTGTATTATCACAATGTAAAAAGAAACTAGAAAAATGCTCTAATCCAGAACACCACTCTTGTTAGAATTTTAAAATTAATTTTACTTCCTTTACCTAATCCCTTTTCTTTTCCTGTCACAATGCCATTCAAATGAACTTTTGTGTAAAGCACAAAACACTTTTCAAGGAGTCCTTGATCTATACTTGGCGTTGTACACAGTTTCCAACACAGATTCTTTTGTATTCCTCGCACTCCTTCTATGGTTAGCTGACACTCATGAATGCACAAAGCACATCTGAACCCACTCTCTTGTATTGCGCCTTGTTGTATTCACAGCACTAGTGTGTATGCATGTGTTGCAGTGTGGTTCAAGCCCTCGGGCCATGAGATTATTACCAGTCTTTATAAAGGGACCCACTGCAGTAAATTGATGCTGACTGGCAGTGTGACCAGAAACCAGCACATTTACTTAAGTGGCTGGCACTGGAAGAAGTGGAGCAGTCTTTGGCCAGTTCACAAACTTTGAAGGAAGATGAAGTAGAGCCAGTTGGTCGCTACACAAGCACTCCTGTTTCACAATACACTTGTCTTTCCACTTTAAAAATGGCCTACTCTTTTCATTTTCATCCTATTTCTAAATGGATGGATTGGACATCTATTTGCTGTTAAGGGACAACCTCTGGTTTCGTTAAAATGAGTCCCCAGAAGTCTTTTTAAACCCTTCGGTCACAGGAGATTGCTTCAAAAAGAGCCAATTTAGATTGAAGTTATAAGAAAAAACGTAATTTACAGCCTGGTACAAATTTTGAATTTGGTCTGTATGGTGACATGACAGTTGTACAACAGGGGTGTAAATCAACTATTTCATGACTATGGATGGGAATCGAAATCCGATTCCAATTCCAAACCGGTTCCTAGTGTTTCGAGGCCTAGACATCACAATGAAAAAGCCTTAACGATTCCTAAAGATGCGTATTGCGTCGTCGCGTGACGTGTCTTGTTGTCCAGACGCATCAAACTAGCATGGCGCCAAGAAACACTCTCTCCAACGTTTGGCTACACTTCACCAGGAAAGTGGGTGACAATGAAAGGTTACGATGGCTTAGCACGAGCATTGCAGCCGTAAACATAACAATGACAGCACGTAGGTTCAAACGCTAGAAAACTTCAAAAGTGTGTCTTCACTTCACGAGGAAAAATTACAACAACGCGACTTTCAGTCATTGCAAGGTGGAGATAACTGCATCGGGAGGGAATACGACTGTACTGTCCTCACCGAGACGCAAAGGCTCAGTCCTGGCTATACAGTGAGCTAAACTCCCAAATGACGATGCAGAAGTCGTTGGTATAATATGCTGACTTTATTCAGCCTACGTTATGACACTATCACTTGAAGAGTGAAACTAAAAATAGAAATGAAACAAATCAGTTTCGTCTCCAATAACAAACAGGTTCGCATCAACGTAAATCAGCGATGATTGTCTGCTAATACAGTAATAACACAAACGGGTAGCATGCGTTAGCTAGCATTAGCACATCGTCAAACCACTACACAACTGGATTTAAGTGTCCGATCGCGAATGGAGACACACAACAACACAAAAGATGATACATACAGGCGTTACCTCTGTAGATATTTTACAAACATGAACAAAGAACGTAGGCTCGTAGCAGTGTTTCCCTCTCTCACTAACTCGCTCACTCGCTTGGATGCTTTGTAGCTGCACTTCTTCGCGTATAAGTGTGCTGTTCTTCACGTGAGAGCGTTCTTCTACGCGCGAGGAAGCGCAAGGGCGCCCGCACTTGAGCGTGAAAGCACACTAAAAACTAAAAGGCATGGATTTCAATGTAATGGTAAATAATACAATTGAACACATATTGCCAAAGGCAGAACAACGACCTATATGCCAATATATGCATTAAAAAACAAACAAAAAAATTAGAATGTTTCAGTAAAATGTTACACATTCTTGTGTATTTGCCACTTATTTCCACAGTTAACATTGAGACCTTGGGCCTCTTTTCACCTCGTTGTGAGTTTGTAAGGTTGTGACTTCTGATTAAACAAACTCGATGCCAATCAAAACGTTTGTTCTTATTTTTCCCCAAATTAGAATCCATAAGAGAATCGATAAAGAATCGAATCGTTAAGCAATATCGTTAATGGAATCGGAATCGTAAAAATCGTATCAATTCCCACCCCTATTCATGACTGTACGATACAACATCGATTCAATAACACAATATTTGCCAATATTACAAAGTCTGCAACGGTTTTATTTGATTGATTTAAGATGAAATTATGCAGATATTTACCACAATTGGTTACATTTCAATGGTCAGGTCTTCCCAGCCTGGGGCCTCTCGAAAGTATCTGGGTGCGGGGCCAAGCTACCCAGGCAGCTGGGGAAATGTGAACCGTTTATCTCGGTTCTTTAAGGCACTGAGGTGGGAAACCGTTCAGTGAGAGTCGAAACTACTTGGTATCTGTTTTTTTATCAAAAAAAAAAAAATTCAAAGTATCGTTCCTTTTTGATGTGATTGTCTTCATGCAGGGCAATAAATAATGTCCGTGTCTCCGCCTTGTGGGCGTCTTTGACCTAATGTAGATCAGTTCAGGTCATGTGCGTTTTCATCCCCATTCATGTCTATTCAACACTTTTAGATGCGTTTTTCCCAGCGTTTCATAACTGTGTACTTCTGTGGCAGTATTTGTTTGGTAAAATTTTCTGATCTCTGAAAAAGATAATCCTTTATTGGGGACACTCAAGTATTGCAGCAGCATCAAAACATCATTAAGTCATATATATATATATATATATATATAATATATACACACAGTGAGGCAAATAAGTATTTAGTTAACCACTAATTGTGCAAGTTCTCTCACTTTTGAAAATATTAGAGAGGCCTGTAATTGTCAACATGGGTAAACCTCAACCATGAGAGAAAGAATGTGGAAAAATCCAAGAAAATCACATTGTTTGATTTTTAAAGAATTTATTTGCAAATAAGTGGAAAATAAGTATTTGGTCAATACCAAAAGTTCAGCTCAATACTTTGTTACAGTGCCTTGCAAAAGTATTCGGCCCCCTTGAATCTTGCAACCTTTCGCCACATTTCAGGCTTCAAACATAAAGATATGAAATTTAATTTTTTTGTCAAGAATCAACAACAAGTGGGACACAATCGTGAAGTGGAACAACATTTATTGGATAATTTAAACTTTTTTAACAAATAAAAAACTGAAAAGTGGGGCGTGCAATATTATTCGGCCCCTTTACTTTCAGTGCAGCAAACTCACTCCAGAAGTTCAATGAGGATCTCTGAATGATCCAATGTTGTCCTAAATGACCGATGATGATAAATAGAATCCACCTGTGTGTAATCAAGTCTCCGTATAAATGCACCTGCTCTGTGATAGTCTCAGGGTTCTGTTTAAAGTGCAGAGAGCATTATGAAAACCAAGGAACACACCAGGCAGGTCCGAGATACTGTTGTGGAGAAGTTTAAAGCCGGATTTGGATACAAAAAGATCTCCCAAGCTTTAAACATCTCAAGGAGCACTGTGCAAGCCATCATATTGAAATGGAAGGAGCATCAGACCACTGCAAATCTACCAAGACCCGGCCGTCCTTCCAAACTTTCTTCTTAAACAAGGAGAAAACTGATCAGAGATGCAGCCAAGAGGCCCATGATCACTCTGGATGAACTGCAGAGATCTACAGCTGAGGTGGGAGAGTCTGTCCATAGGACAACAATCAGTCGTACACTGCACAAATCTGGCCTTTATGGAAGAGTGGCAAGAAGAAAGCCATTCCTCAAAGATATCCATAAAAAGTCTCGTTTAAAGTTTGCCACAAGCCACCTGGGAGACACACCAAACATGTGGAAGAAGGTGCTCTGGTCAGATGAAACCAAAATTGAACTTTTTGGCCACAATGCAAAACGATATGTTTGGCGTAAAAGCAACACAGCTCATCACCCTGAACAAACCATCCCCACTGTCAAACATGGTGGTGGCAGCATCATGGTTCGGGCCTGCTTTTCTTCAGCAGGGACAGGGAAGATGGTTAAAATTGACGGGAAGATGGATGCAGCCAAATACAGGAACATTCTGGAAGAAAACCTGTTGGTATCTGCACAAGACCTGAGACTGGGACGGAGATTTATCTCCCAACAGGGCAATGATCCAAAACATAAAGCCAAATCTACAATGGAATGGTTCAAAAATAAACGTATCCAGGTGTTAGAATGGCCAAGTCAAAGTACAGACCTGAATCCAATCGAGAATCTGTGGAAAGAGCTGAAGACTGCTGTTCACAAACACTCTCCATCCAACCTCACTGAGCTCGAGCTGTTTTTGCAAGGAAAAATGGGCAAGAATGTCAGTCTCTCGATGTGCAAAACTGATAGAAACATACCCCAAGCGACTTGCAGCTGTAATTGGAGCAAAAGGTGGCGCTACAAAGTATTAACGCAAGGGGGCCGAATAATATTGCACGCCCCACTTTTCAGTTTTTTATTTGTTAAAAAAGTTTAAATTATCCAATAAATTTTGTTCCACTTCACGATTGTGTCCCACTTGTTGTTGATTCTTGACAAAAAATTAAAATTTTATATCTTTATGTTTGAAGCCTGAAATGTGGCGAAAGGTTGCAAGGTTCAAGGGGGCCGAATACTTTTGCAAGGCACTGTATGTACCCTTTGTTGGCAATAACGGAGGCCAAATGTTTTCTGTAACTTTTCACAAGCTTTTCACACACTGTTGCTGGTATTTTGGCCCATTCCTCCATGCAGATCTCCTCTAGAGCAGTGATGTTTGGGGCGGTCATTGGGCAACACGGACTTTCAACTCCCTCCACAGAATTTCTATGGGGTTGAGATCTGGAGACTGGCTAGGCCACACCAGGACCTTGAAATGCTTCTTACGAAGCCACTCCTTTGTTGCCCTGGCTGTGTGTTTGGGATCATTGTCATGCTGAAAGACCCAGCCATGTCTCATCTACAATGCCCTTGCTGATGGAGGGAGATTTTCACCCAAAACCTCTCGATACATGGCCCCATTCATTCTTTCCTTTACACAGATCAGTCGTCCTGGTCCCTTTGCAGAAAAACAGCCCCAAAGCATGATGTTTCCACACCCATGCTTCACAGTGGGTATGGTGTTCTTCGGATGCAATTCAGTATTCTTTCTCCTCCGAACACGAGAACCTGTGTTTCTACCAAAAAGTTCTATTTTGGTTTCATCTGACCATAACTTATTCCCCCAGTCCTCTTCTGGATCATCCAAATGCTCTCTAGCGAGCCGCAGACGGGCCTGGACGTGTACTGGCTTCAGCAGGGGGACACGTCTGGCAGTGCAGGATTTGCGTCCCTGGCGGCGCATTGTGTTACTGATCGTAGCCTTTGTTACTGTGGTTCCAGCTCTCTGTAGGTCATTCACTAGGTCCCCCCGTGTGGTTCTGGGATTTTTGCTCTCCGTTCTTGTCATCATTTTGACGTCACGGGGTGAGATCTTACATGGAGCCCCAGATCGAGGGAGATTATCAGTGGTATTGTATGTCTTCCATTTTCTAATAATTGCTCCCACACTTGATTTCTTTACACCAAGCGTTTTACCAGATTGTCTTCCCAGCCTGGTGCAGGTCAACAATTTTGTCGCTGTTGTCCTTCGACAGCTCTTTGGTCTTGGCTATAGTGGAGTTTGGAGTGGGACTGACTGAGATTTTGGACAGGTGTCTTTTCTACAGATAATGAGTTAAAACAGGTGCCATTAATACAGGTAACGAGTGGAGCCTTGTTAGACCTCGTTAGAAGAAGTTAGACCTCTTTGACAGCTCTTGCTTGTTTGTAGGTGACCAAATACTTATTTTCCACTCTAATTTGGAAATAAATTCTTTAAAAATCAAACAATGTGAATTTCTGCCCCCCCATTCTGTCTCTCATGGTTGAGGTTTACCCATGTTCACAATTACAGGCCTCTCTAATCTTTTCAAGTAGGAGAACTTGCACATTTGGTGGTTGACTAAATACTTATTTGCCCCACTGTATATATGTACTGTAAATATAATTACAGTCAATATAAAAATTACAAAAATGATATAAAAGGTATATACAACTAAAATAAGTACAAGTGGAATCTAAAGTGACAGTGAAGATGGGCGCTATGACAAAATAATGCAGATAAAGAATTGTTTGTGTGTGTGGCTGTGTGTGCAAGAGAGGAAAAAGAGGTTTTTGAGAGAGTGTGACTGTCATTGTCCTTTTGTTTCATGGACAACTGAATGTGAGCACACTGCACAGACCTATGCTGTTTAAAGTCTGATAGCAGTGGGCACAAAGGAGAGCACCTAAAGCGCTCTGTTCTGCACTTCAGAACAACAAATAATAATTTTACCATTCAAGTGTATATTCCTTTAATTGGTTACACTCTAATTGTACCTTGTGCTTTTGGGTGTTTTACATTTACTAAGTTAGTTTTTCTTAACCCTCTATTTCAGGGGTGGGCAAACTATTCCACAAAGGGCCGCAGTGGGTGCGGGTTTTTGTTCATACCCATCATGAGGACAGCCTTTCACCAATCCGGTTTCTTACAAGTGCAATCAGTAGATTTCAGCCAGGTGCTTCTTGTTTCCACTGATACCTCATTGGCTAAACAGACTATGCTGAATAAGTTTGAACAAAGACCAGGACCCACTGCGGCCTTCGAGGACCACCCCTGCTCTATTTCATAATGTTCAAGGACAGTTGTCACTAACTCTTTCCCTCTGTGACAGCAACTTTTCAAGTGACACGAGCCAGGCCAGCATGTATGGACCTCACAGCCAATCAGACGCAGCCGACGACGTAGCCGAAGGAGCGGTTCCTTCACAGTCCTCTTTGTCATCATCCCCGCCGTCATTGTCTTCCTCCACGTCCACGTTTTGCCCCAGCACACCTTTCTCCCGACACATTGTTGAGCGACTGCCTCGGATGCTCAACATCAGGGTGGAGTACCGGCAACGCACTGTGGAGCTGGTGCTGGAGGAAGGCAGCACAGTTGGTAGGCAGTAGCACTCATACAGCACTGTGCGGTCTATAAAAAGTTCTCTTGCACATAAAAAAAATTATACATACACCGTAATTTTTGTTGTTGTTTTAAAACAGGTGAAATCAAACAAATCCTTGAGGGAGAGTTTGGAGTTCCTGTATCCAAAATGCAGCTAAAAGGATGGAAGAGTGGCGACGTGTCTGATAGTGTGAGTTTCTTTCAATGAAGAATTATACAGTACTTAGTGATGGGTCGTTAACCCATTTGCCATCATCTACAGTTATAGACATCCAGTTCATTTAGACTGGCAGTAAACCTGACGGTTAAAATGGATTGGATGGCTATTGTTGTCAATGGTAGTGATTAAGGTAATTGATACACTTACTGTAATTTTTGCACTATAAGGCATACCTATAAAATTTTACAAGGGAACGGAATTTGTTTTTATATAGACTGCACTGGACTAAAAGCTGCAGGTGTCCACATTGCATTATGGGATATTTACACCACATAACATGCAGCTTATTAGCCTGCAAAAATCCATAAGTAAGCTGCACTGGACTATTAATTGCAGGGTTTCAAGTGTGAGAGGAAAGCAGTGTTTTGAGGAAACTCAAATTATGCTAATTTGAGTTTGTCAAAGTATATATTAGTGGATTTCTGCTAATGATTGAACATTTAAGATGTCTATTACCTTGTGAGCTGTTTTTTTTTTTTTTTTTTTTTTTTTTTTTTTTTTACAAAAGTTATTTTTCTAAGTCGAGGCACATATTTTCTCAAATGTGCAGGGAAATATTTCGTATACCTTGGGATGTGGGGTATTGTTAGAAATATAAGAAAAATAAACCCCAAAAGGGAATTCATTAAGAATGAAAAATAAAACCCAAAGAAAGTTTAATAAAATGCAAGCCTTGCTGTGAATGATTTCTATATAAATCGCTTTTTCTAAAGCAAAGTGAGAAAAAAAAATATGATGACAAAATTTGTTAACCATTTTAAGCATAATTGTAGCTTTTTACATGTCTTGTTTTAAATGATTGTCTGCCACCCCAAATGATCACTGGCAACCCCCCTAGTCCAAATGGAGGAAAGAGATCGCAAATTGTGGCACGCACTCAAGTTTCTGTCTTTACTTCAGACGGTGCTACGAAGTTTGCACCTGCCCAGGAACATCAGCCTGTATGTCCTGACCCCAGACATCGCCCCCACTGCCAGCACCAGCAAAAACAGGTAATTGGTTTCAAATCATTTACCATAAATTCACCTTCAAAACCATCCTCGATGACACATCCTAAAATGACATGAAGTGGTGTAGTAGATGAGAAAGTACACCAGGTGGCAGTCTATGACTACCAGTGTAACGTTTGACTTGGTCAACCAAATCTAAACATCACTGGACTATTAAAGAGACACGTGACCAGCAGTTCTTTTCATTTCCTCTCATTCCTTGTGACATTTCAAAAGGAACGTCTCTTGCTGCAATATCATGTGTAAATAATAGTTTTATCTCCCTTCTTTGTTTATTCCCGCCTGACATTGTTGCTGGCTATCTTCTGTGACTGAGTTGTTCACACTATATTGTCCTTTTTTGCTTTTCTGCTCAATTTTTGAACAGAACTTGTGCTACTTGAGATTTGTAGGATTGCTTCATTAATCCAGTCTGCCCCATTCATCTCACTGAATGCCCTGCAGCATTAACAGCTTTTCTCTATAAAATGTCACAACACCTCATAGTAAAGCCACAGCAGTAATACAATCACTGTTGGCAGCTGAACACGCTTGTTCTTCATCAGCGGCACGTAAACATTGTCCTGTGCAGAATATCGACCCTCGAGT
Organism: Corythoichthys intestinalis; assembly: GCF_030265065.1. Taxonomy (NCBI): domain Eukaryota; kingdom Metazoa; phylum Chordata; class Actinopteri; order Syngnathiformes; family Syngnathidae; genus Corythoichthys; species Corythoichthys intestinalis. The sequence goes on from NC_080401.1 coordinate 37,219,168, forward strand.
TCACCTTAATTAAAGGATGAAAAGCACTTTGTTATATTGAAGAAGAAAAAACTAGAAATGTTTTTACAATGAGATGTGAATTTGTGCATTGCCCCTGATAATGAATGGAAAATTATTTACTCAAACTAATCCTGAATTATTTGTTAATAATTTCCAGTCACCGAAAGTTGTTGTTTTTACTTCAGCAATTTAACGAATAAACCTATATGTATGACAGTGTTAAATGCAACCAAAGGGGAGCAGATGTCTTTCTCATGAAACAATTTACACTCGATAAATTACTATTTGAATTTAGGTTGTTTGAAAGTGTACATGTCTGTCCCACGCTCAACTGGCTAACAAGGGAATCTTGTTAAGAGAGGCAGTTTAGTTACTTTTAGGCCTCAAGCAACATGCTTTTACATCAGCTCAGCTGCTAATGCTGCAGCATTAAATGATACATTATGTAATAAACCATGCTGTTAATGTTCCGTTTGTCGAGATTATATACTATTGATTTTTTATATATTTGATCACCTTTAAAATATAAGAAAATTTAAGAAAATGATTCTTTTAGTCCACAGAATGATTTGAAAATCCCAATTTCCGATAGTATAATTAGATTGGGACATCCCTCCCGCTTGCCCTCTGGAGAGCAAAACACTGCTGTCATTGATTGGGATCAAAAAAAATAAACACATTTTAATATGTTAGCGACTCAATGGTAAAATATAGGTCTTTAAGTCGTAATTAATTGTATTGGACACATTGAATCGAGCAGCTGCAGTAACTCTCTGTTCCGGTTATTACACTGTTCCTCGTTGCATCACAAAATCTAATGAAATTTTTTGCCAACATTAAAATGGTGTCCCAAGCGATTATTTTTCACCCGATTAGTCTACTAATAATTTTTTATGAACTTTTTTTTTCTAATCTAATCTTGTCTTGCAGAAAAAAATTGTTGACGATAATTAAGTCACAAAAACATTTTGGAACACTTAAATTCTTTATTAAAGTACACATAAACACATAAATAACAATAATAAATCACAAATAAACAATGAGGTCAAATGCCGATGGCATTAACTAGTGCAAAAGGATGGAATGTAAACAGATTCAGAACACGGTGAATTCACTTTTCCAACAGGATTCAAAACAAATCTTATTTTCTCTTTTTCTGGTATGTCTACATTGTTCTCAGCATTAGAATGAGGACCAGCAGAGAAAATAAATCAATGTCACGTATCACTGGAGTGAAGTACATGAAAAAAGCTTAATGATACACATTGATACGACGCTACGATGGAGTATTGGGCTAAAAAAAAAAAAAAAAAACAAGATTAAAGTTGTAATATTGCTACGGGAAACAAAAGTTGCATTATTACATAGGCGTAATGTAGCTCTGAGCCGCTATGCACTTCACATACATGTACCTCCGCGGGGAGCTATGACGAAACATTCGTATAAATTCTTCTATTGATTATAATTTGATGTAGATGAAGCAAAATAACAAGGATTTTTTTATTTCTAAAACCAATTCTTAGTGACATGATGCTTTTAATATTGTTGATTTTAACGTATGCGGGAACTCGCTACGTAAAGTACGTAGCTGCTTATTCCGCTGCATTAGCCCAACATTAGCCCCTAATGCTCTGTCGTACGACCCACATCAAGACAACTTCAATAAAAAATGTTGTTATATGGATTTAAGATTCGTCAGCTTATTGTCCCCTGTCGTCTTCTAAAATTATACCTGGGTGACGGTGCTTCAGGTGTTCATTCACTGCCGACGTCCTGCCGTGGTATGCAAGCTTCGCATTACAGAGACTGCACAGTGTACCCTCCTTTGTTTCGTTGAAATAAGTCCATGCTTTGGTCACCGTTTGCCATTCTAGACTATTCACGCATTTATATTTTTTAACCCTTTATTAACCGTCAATGGGATGGTGTGCTCGTAAATGCATTTATGTCATCAATGATGTCGACTACGTCGACTGGTTGGAACAGCTGTACTGTATTAGATGTTTGATTGAACACTCTAAATTGTCCATAGGTGTGAGTGTGTGCGTGAATGGTTGTGTGTCTCCTTGTGCCCTGCGATTGGCTGGCAACCAATTCAGGGTGTCCCCTGCCTACTGCCCGAAGTTAGCTGGGATAGGCTCCAGCACCTCCGCGACCCTCGTGAGGAATAAGCGGCATGGAAATGTTTGAGTACATTTTCCACAACAATTGTCAGAGCCTCCAAGATAATGTTCTGTGCATTACACTGATAAGTGATATAACATGTGGCGTTAGAATGTTGCGTTCTCATGAAAAATGCATATATTTAGTAAGGCTGTCAAACGATTACAATTTTTAATCAATTTAATCACAGCTTAAAAATTAATTAATCGTAATTAATCGCAATTCAAACCATCTATAAAATATGCCATATTTTTCTGTAAATTATTGTTGGGATGGAAAGACGGATATATACATTCAACATACTGTACATAAGTACTGTATTTGTTTATTATAACAATACATCAACAAGATGGCATTAATATTGTTAGCATTCTGTTAAAGCGATCCATGGATAGAAAGACTTGTAGATCTTAAAAGATAAATGTTAGTACAAGTTACAGAAATTTTATATTAAAACCCCTCTTAATGTTTTCATTTTAATAAAATTTGTCAAATTTTCAATCTAAAAATAAACTAGTAGCTCGCCATTGTTGATGGAACCCATAAAATCAGTCGCACTCAAGCGCCAGCAGAGGGTGACAAAAGACCAAAAAACACAAGTAACAAGTGGACATGACACTGTGCTGTCATTTTAATCTGTTTTAGCGGGGCATGTGCGTTAAATGCGTCAAATATTTCAACGTGATTAATTTAAAAAAGTAATTACCCCCCGTTAACGCGATAATTTTGACAGCCCTAATATTTAGATTTATCTGATCTTATGTATGAAGAATAGGGCCTACTCTGTTTTCTTACTGACAAAATGTGATCACTGTATGTCAGTCAATTTTGTTTGCTCTTATAGTAATTGCAGACTTTTGCCAAAAATTACATCTGACATCTGTAACCTTTGACTTTGGACCTAATTACCACAAAATTCAATCACCTCATTTTACAGGCATACAGTACCTAGCGTGTTTTACAATAATCCCTTTATTTGTTCAAGTTATCTGGACCAAATACATAGAGACAAAAAAATACGCACAGACATACCCAACTGAATACATAACCTCTGCTTCTCTAAGTTTCACCTACTGGTGGAGGTAATAATGACCAAAAGAAGCTTATTTTCAAGGGAAGGACAACACCCAGTATAAATTACCTTTATGTGAAAGACAATTGCTCCAAGTATTTAGAAATAAATTTCTTAAATCTCTGAAAATAGAAAAAAAAAATCATTTTTAAACACAAAAAACTGACACCGCTTACAATCAGCTATCAGTTATACTCATGCATGTGATAATGGGTATTAATGACACCATGACAAAGGGCAGGCAGTCTGTAATACTTGCATTTGAATGGCTATAATAGTGTCGGCATTGATAGAATATCTTGCCTATTGAACATCAGAAAAGTACAATTCTATATTTTTTTCATTTGTTCCGCTGCATTAGCCCAACAAGATTTTTTTTCTGCTGGGATGCACATGATATAGGATATTTCCCTTTAAACATCTGCATTATTTTTAATGCTAGCAAGTGTCATTTCACCATTCTGCAGTTTAACTGCCCTTTATGCTAGCCTTCATCGCCACAGTGGTCCCACAACCTCGTCGTGTGTGTGTGTCTTGCTTCTTGTCATCATCTCACTTCTTTGCTAACTGCTGTGTCTTTTTAGCAGCACCCTTGCCTTTTCGCCAAGTGTCATCGATATCATTTTAGGTGTCGGGAGCTCATTATCCTGTGTCAAGCTATTTTGGTGCAGGACAGTTGGGGCTGAATTAAAGTGGGTGGCCCCCCCAACGGGTACGCACGTGTTTGTGTATAAATTTGTGCTCATATAATGACCCTGCTGTCATGCTGTTGGATGATAGGTGACTGATCATAGCAAAGGGGGGTTGATACCCTGCAGAGGGACCAGGCAAGCTGTCAGCCTGCAATAAAAATAAACTACTCACACCTTTTGTTTATCCAATAAACACAAAATGTGTTTGGTGTGTTGGTGCGTCAACCCAAATTGTGTAACCTAAAATGCATATGTACAATTAATTGCTCACTTTGTACAAATAAAGTCACCATTTCAACTCATTCACTGCCATTGATTGCAAAAGATAATTCAACCCTTCCCTGTGAAAACGGATTAGAGGTCTATTACCGTCAATGGCAGCCAATAAGTTACTTTTTCACAAGAGAAATAAAGTAAACATACACGCTTCGACACAATCAGAAACGAGTGTATATGTGTGTGTGTGTGTGTATATATATGTGTGTATATATATGTACATATATATATATATATATACTGTATACAGTGGTACCTCGACATACGATCGCTTCGACACACGATCTTTTCGACATCCGACATAAAATTTGACTCGCCATTTGTTTCTACATCCGACGACATGCTCGAAATACGACGACATGACAGCACTGCAAACGAACGCACGGTGGATTTTCTTGTGTGAGAAATCAACAGTTTTCAAAAAAAGTTGATACAGTTGGAGAAACAAGGAAAAAAGTGATGCTTACCTTTGAAATGAAGATGCAAGTTATAGAAAAATATGAGCTTGGGGTTAGGGCTGGGCGATATGGCCTTAAACATGTATCACGATAAATTGAGCAGATTTATCTCGATAACGATAAATGACGATAAATTCGCCCAAGCGGACTGTTATATAATTTGAAAATCTGAATCAATGCATGAAATACAGATTAACTATTTCTTGTTGATTTATTTACCAGCATTCAATTTGATATACTGTATTTAACAATTGTACATGCAGTCTAAACATTAAATTTATAAAAATTAGGGCTGTCAAAATTATCGCGTTAATTAATTTTTTTAATTAATCACGTTAAAATATTTGACGCAATTAACGCACTTGCCCAGCTCAGACATATTTAAATGTCACTAGAGTGAAAGGCCCACTTGTTAATTGTGTTTTGCGGAGTTTTGCTGCCCTCTGCTGGCGTTTGGGTGCGACTGATTTTATAGTGTAAGTAATTATTGCCATCAACAATGGCGGGCTACTAGTTTATTTTTTGATTGAAAATTTAACAAATTTTATTAAAACGAAAACATTAAGAGGGGTTTTAATATAAAATTTCTATAACTGATTTAGAACTGATTTATTGTTATAATAAACAAATACAGTCCTTATGTACCGCATGTTGAAAATATATATCCATCTTGTGTCTTATCTTTCCATTCCAACAATAATTTAGAGAAAAATATGGCATATTATATAGATGGTTTGAATTGCGATTAATTACGATTAATTAATTTTTAAGCTGTAATTAACTCGATTAAAAATTTTAATCGTTTGACAGCCCTAATAAAAATGTATTGTAAGCAATAAGAATTCAAGTATGAACATTTATAACAGCGTGTATGACTTGAACAATGTACGTTGTCAAAATCAATATGCCTGTGCAAACATGTAATTGTAACACAAATGACTTGCAGCTTGAACAGTACACTTCAAAAAGACAACTTATTGTTAATGGCTGCTGTGATATAATTATTAAATACAAGTGTTTACTTTATGGTTTAAGGGTTTTTTTCCCCCCCAGTGCATTTTTTCATAAATGCACGCACAATAAAAATAGCTGGGGCCATTTCTCAGTCATTGTAAGTTTCGCCGTTGGATTGTACTTTATGCAGAATTCTTTACCATCACAAAAGCTATCAGAGGAATCACACACACAGACAGATACAAAATAACGCCACATAGTAATTGCTAGATGCAGTCCGTGCCCAATCCACTCATTAAGTTCAGCCGTTTCGACAAGGTTAGAGCCTCTATCCGACTCCATAACGTTCATTTGTAGCGTTAGCCGCTAGCTAGCGTTAGCCTGGCTACCAGTAGAAAGCACTGAAAGCACCATCTCCGGAAATCGTGAGAACAAAGGAGGACAGCGGGTGAAAGCCCGTCTGGATGCCACCAAGAGTCTACTAAATGTCGGTTGAAAGTTTGGTGAACCTCCCTTAAGCCACACTCCATCACGTTTTGCTTGTAGCGTTAGCTGCTAGCGTTAGCTTACCGGGCTTTTGTTTGATTGGCTTCCTGATGATCACGTGACTTCCTACGTAAGCACATTCACTGCTTTCTTAAAGGGGAATGAACATTGACGAACAACACAGAATCAAAGCGGGATGAAAAGACTATTTTCTTGTTTTATTAATTTACCGAATTTACCGACATGGTCAAAATTACGTCGGTCATCGTTAAGAATTTCGGTGACGGTAAATTTTCGGTTTACCGCCCTGCTCTACTTGGGGTGCGCGTCCCTGAACTGGCTCAACAATACAGCTCCATGGTCCTCTTCTGACCACCGTTCGCCACTATTTACACCGTTCGCCACTATTTATAAGTTAAGGTGACAGTTATTATTGTGGTAACATTGCCAAGGAAATCGCCAGCTTCGTCACGTTTTTATCATTTATTTAAGAACTTATCGAACAAAAAACTCCCATTGTCTTAAGCAGTTGACTGCTCTCAAGAAAACGAAAGTATTATCTCTACCGCACCGACCTATCTCACTGAGACGTCAGCTTCGCGGTGCGTTCAGGGACAGTAAAAAGTGTCCGCCATATTAGAATCCGATTCGTTACATTATTTACAGGAATAATTATTAATTATTCTTGTTATTATTATATTATTCTGAATTTTTTATTTATAACTTATTTGTTTTTCTATGTTTAATTGCCATTTGTAACAGTGCCAGCAGTATTTATTAAGAATTTAGTGTATGTTTTTAGGCTTTGGAACGAATTAATGGAATTATAATGTATTCCTATGGGAAAATGCTGCTCGACATACGACCATTTCGACTTACAAACAAGGTCCTGGAACGAATTAAATTCGTATGTAGAGGTACCACTGTATATACATACATATACATGGCGGAAAACACTCCGGTGACTTGAAGTTCCGCTCTGAGACCCCCAATTTGGCCAAACTCAAAATTGTCCTATATGTATGTGTGATACATCATTGGAAAGCTTAAAATCTCAATTTTCTGGGGGAAGAAAAGCTTTGAACAGGAGAGAATTTAAAGAAAAAAAATTAACAGCAAAACCCTAACTGGAGGTGAGAGTATGAGAGAGCATAATTAAAGATGCCACGATTTTGACGAGATAATATCGTGCATTGACCTCTTTTCGATCCAAACACTCCATGTAGCATGTATCACCAAGTGTGAAGACACAGCTGTGAATGGCCACAGCTGGATTTTGGGGGGATTTTATGGGTAAAACATGGTCATATAACAAGGGTCGCAATGCAGAAATCGCAGACATCAAGGAGTGGTCGAGAGACTCAGACCAGACCTTCTGGCACCAACAACCATGCCACGTTCAAAGTCACTCAAATCACCTTTCTTCCCCATACTGATGCTCGGTTGGAACTGCAGGAGATTGTCTTAAACCATGTCTACATGCCTAAATGCACTGAGTTGCCGCCATGTGATTGGCTGATTAGAAATTAAGTGTTAACGAGCAGTTGGACAGGTGTACCTAATAAAGTGGCACGTAAGTGTATGTATAAATATATATAAGGCACAAACGTTGACTATCTAACCAAATTCTAAAATCGTTAATAATTTCATCTGGTTTAACTCGTTACAGGGCATTCCTTTAACTCATTGACTGCCATTAATGGTGCTCGACATCCAATCCATTTTTGACAGGGAGAGTTGGGCAGCTAATGATTGCTGATTGCTGCCTGCCCGCCCAGTCAAAATGGATTAGACGTCGGTTACAGTAAAACATGAGCAATCCAGACAGGTCCTCCCACTTTAAATGAAATAAATGTCTATCGTTGACATTAGCAGGCTATGAATTAATAGTAAATGTTAATTTTGTTTCTACAAATGTCCAGTTATTGTGATTGAAAAGAGGAAATAAAGGCAAATACGATGTATTTGTTTTTAAAAAATATTTGAAGAAAAAAAAACAATAAAATGGCAAATATTCTCTTTAAACTTTGTATTTTTAAAAAGGAATTTCAAAATGCTACGTTAATGCTATTATTTTTCAACTTAGAATTATATTATTGGGGTCCATAGGTAGTGTATTTCTTTTGTTTTTATTTAAATTTGACGGTTATATGTAGTTATAATTGGAATTTTTCAGTAAAATTATAAAAAAATAATGATTAATGAACTAAAACTTAGACATTTCATCACATTGCGTAATGTAGACCCTTTTAATTTTTGCTTTAGCCTTTTGGCCTTATTAGTCTTCGTCCTATTTTAGTCATTTCAAAATGTTTTCATCTTCATGTAGTTTAGTAGGTTTAGTTTTACTCAACATGGTTTCGTCTGTAAAAGTTTTAGTCTAAAAATAAAGGGTTCCAAGTTCCTACAATTTCGAATGAACATACAGATGAGCACATATTGTAGCCAATGTGCCAACATTGTGATGATAATACACACTGAGCAGGAAAAGTTGGACATTATTTTCAATAAACCTACCTAGAAGACAAGAACTGTAAACTGCATTTAACATCCTCTACCCTTTCTGACCAGAAAAACCAAGTGGCTCTGTTTTAAGAGGACACTCACCATTCTGAAGCTAATTTGAATGCTAATGCTAGCAGTTACATTTAGCATCTGATGATCACTCGGCACAGACCTTTAAAGGCTAAAGCAACATTGCATATTCTCTCTTGCCAAGATAAGAACAGATCTTACCGTGTTTCCAAACAACCAAGCTGGACCGCAGCCTAGCTAGAAATACATCCAAAAACTCCGGTGAGAAGGTAGAGGCGCAACACATCTCACATGACACGACCGAAACACTGCTATGATGCAAGCTGATGTACTCCACGTACAATATGAAAATGTCACTCATTGGGAATATGCCCGAAACAATGTTGCATTTTCGTCACATTAGATGAAAATTGCCATTCTTCTCGTTCTGTTCTAGTCTCCCGAGCCACATTTTTAGCTCGTCACGTCATCGTCATGAAAAAAATTGTTCGCCGATTAAATATTTTCGATATCGTCATTGTTGACGAAAACAACACTCGTAAGCCACACTCTTAACATTTTGTATAGTACAAGTGTGACCAACATGTCCCAAAATGTGATGTCCTCACATGTGGACGCAAGGTCTTTTTACGAGGCGTTTTATTTATTTTTCCCAAAAATCACTTCCCCATAAAATGTTAATGTTTGTCTTGTGCTTCAGGCATAAAAATCACTCGCGTTTCGGCGAAATTCGCCGTTTTGAAGTAAAAAAGGGTGACCTACGTGAATTGTGTAGAGCCGAGGAGAAAATTTTTAAGGGTGGGGGGGGGCGTAAGACCATCTGACTAACTAACGACATGTTTTATTGAAGTTGCTAAGCCTGTCGCGATATGCAATGAGTCCATTTATCGCAAGGTAAATAAAAATGAGGGCGGTAATTTTCAAGGCTGCGTTTTATTTCCCGCGTGTGTGCGTGCCTGCATAAATTTGTGTGTGCGTGTAGATGACATATGAGACTCCAGTTGTTGTGTCCAGTTGTGTTGTGTTTATTGATCATCAACACGCCGTGGAATTACAGTTCACACATACAAAATAAGGAAACACATCTATATAAAACACTGTACACGTTAGCATTGCTACATTGACAATAATGGGGAACAAAAGACGACCTACTTTAGCCTCCTATGAACTTTGTAAAAGGTGACACTTCAAACATGAAAAATCACTGGTTAACAGCATTTGCAAACGAAAAAATGAAGAAATAAAAAATCTATGGGTGACACCACAAGCAATGACGATAAGTGCTTTTCGCGGAGTGTAAAGTTATTAGCGGTTTACCGAACGTCCTTCCGGTGAACATTTCAAAATAAAAGCACGTCACGTTCGTCATATAAATGACGATTTCTGGAGTTAATTCGGAAGTATGTGGGATTAATACTATAATATGTAAATAATACTAAAGAATTCAGATTCTACACTAAGAATAGCTTTAAAATGACACCCTTTTTAAAAAAGATTACTGGCAATGAATATTATAATTATTATAATACTATTATATATAGTAGTATACTATAATAAAAATGCTAGATTTTTTTAAAGAATTGTTTTGAATAATGTTGGAAAGGCGAAGTCCGTGTTCTGAATCTGTTTACATTCAATTTTTTCGCACTGGTAAATGCGATCAGCTAAGCTTGCACAATATATCGTTTGAACATCTCCATCGCAATGTGCGCATGTGCAATAGACACATCGCAGTAAACTTTTTTCAACATTTCAACTTTTGTTTTACTACATAAACGCAGCAAGTGTGCAGATCCTGTATTTACAGTGGGGCGAACAAGTATTTGATACACTGCCGATTATGCTGGTTTTCCCACTTGCAAATCATGTAGAGGTCTGTAATTTGTATTATAAGTTCTCTTCAACTGTGAGGGACGGAATCTAATACAAAAATCCAGAAAATCACGTTGTATGAGTTTTAAATAATAAATTTGCATTTAATTGCATAAAATAAGTATTTGATACATCAAAAAAATCGAACTTAATATTTGGTACAGAAACCTTTGTTTGCTATTACAGATACCAAACGTTTCCTGTAGTCCTTGACAAGGTTTGCACTCACTGCAGCAAGGATTTTGGCCCACTCCTCCATGCAGATCTTCTCCAGAGCCTTCAGGTTTCGGGGCTGCTGCCGGGCAACACGGACTTTCAGCTCCCTCCATAGATTTTCTATCGGGTTCAGATCTGGTGACTGGCTAGGCCACTCCAGGACCTTAAGATGCTTCTTACGGAGCCACTCTTTAGTTGCCTTGGCTGTGTGCTTGTGTGTGTCGTTGTCATGCTGGAAGACCCAGCCACGACCCATCTTCAGGGCTCTCACTGAAGGAAGGAGGTTGTCAGCCAAGATCTGGCGATACATTGCCCCATCCATCCTCCCCTCAATACGGTGCAGTCGTCCTGTACCCTTGGCAGAGAAGCAGCCCCAAAAAATGATGCTTCCTCCTCCATGTTTCACGGTTGGGATGGTGTTCTTGGGATTGTACTCATCCTTCTTTTTCCTCCAAACAAGACGAGCCGAGTTGAGACCAAAAAGTTCCATTTTGATCTCATCCGACCACATGACCTTCTCCCATTGCTCCTCTGGATCATCCAGATGGTCAGTGGCAAACTTCAGACGTGTCTGGACATGCACTGGCTTCAGCAGCGGGACCTTGCGTGCGCTGTAGGATTTTAATCCATGTCGGCGTAATGTGTTTCCGATGGTTTTCTTCGAGACTCTGGTTCCAGCTCTCTTCAGGTCATTGACCAGGTCCTGCCGTGTATTTCTGGGCTGATCCCTCACCTTCCTCATGATCATTGAGGCCCCACGAGGTGAGATCTTCCATGGAGCCCCAGAACGAGGCAGATTGACAGTCAACTTGAACTTCTTCCATTTTCTAATAATCGCTCCAACAGTTGTTACCTTCTCACCAAGCTGCTTGCTTATTTTCAGTAGCCCATCCCAGCCTTGTGCAGGTCTATTATTTTATCCCTGATGTCCTTACACAGCTCGTTGGTCTTGGCCATTGTGGATAGTTTGGAGTTTGTTTGTTTGAGCATGTGAACAGTTGTCTTTTATACAGGTAACAAGTTCAAACAGGTGCAGTTACTTCCGGTAATGAGTGGAGAACAGGAGGGGTTCTTAAAAAAGAACTGAGAGCCGAAATATTTACTAGTTGGTAATGTATCAAATACTTATTTCATGCAGTTAAATACAAATTTATTATTTAAAAATTATACAGTGTTTTTTCTGGATTTTTGTATTGGAGTCCGTCCCTCACAGTTGAAGAGAACATATGATACAAATTACAGACCTCTACATGGCTTGCAAGTGGGAAAACCAGCAAAATCGGCAGTGTATCAAATACTTGTTCTCCCCACTGTAACTGCGTTATATAAATTGGGGCTGACGGCGCCATTTTTCAGAGCATCGGAATCGTGTGAAAAGGATCAGGTTTTTATTTAAAAACAACATACATTCATGTTTTTCTTCTTCATGCTCATACAGCGCCACAGCGACTCACTCGTCCTCCTGCTAGGCAGAGCGACCAAACTGTTTTTCTTGGTCAACAGTGCAGCTATTCCAAACGGAGCTATTCAAGTTATTTGGTGAAAATTTTCTCATTTTAATATCGCAAACCCTGCAATAATCGCAATGATAGTTTTTTCCAACATCGTTAAAAAAAAAGAAAAAAAATTAGTCGACTAATCGTAAAAATAGTCGTTTGGGACAGCCCTACCGAAACATATTTCCTCCACACCCTTCTCACCTTTTTAACCCCGACCCATTTTCATGCCTGGTGCTTAATTACTATACTGATTACTATTATTACTATTATTAATTACTAGTGATGCACGATAATACATTTTTCAACCGATACCGATAACCGATAATTTCCTCCTCATTCCAACCGATAACCGATAATGTCAGGCCGATAATTCTATTAAAAGATTTATGTAAAATGTTTAAAATATACACAAAAGAAAATATTACTGTGCAAAAATATAATTTATTGCTCTTTTTTTCAACATAGAATATGAACAAGTCGTCAATTCCAACATCTAAATAATGACAGATTGTCTGACATTGTGTAATGGTAAACTTTTGGCAACAATTACTTAGAGTAAATACCTAAGTTGCATAAAAATGCCTTTAAAAGTAAGCCATTCCTAACACATATAACATTAATACACTGCAAAACATACCTCCTTAAAACTAGTCAGTTTTGAGTGTAAATCTATTGGAAATAAGGGAAATTATCTGCCAGCGCTTCAAGTGTATTTCGCTCAGATTTCATGGAAGAAAAATAGCTAGCTGAAAATAATCTTAACAGCCTTATTTTAAGCAATACATTATTATACTTCATCCTAAAAAAAAACTTGGAAGAAGAAAAGATTTTGAATAATATTTGTGGCTACAGAATATTATTGTTATTTCATTACAACAGGAATGTGCATATTTAAATTGGTAAGTGTTAATAAGTGCCAATAAGTTTTGATTATCTACTGTGACTGTAATTGAGCAGACAAATAAGTTAAATTAATTTGAAAAGTGATTGCTAATGTTATATGCTTTGTTGCACACTGTGAAAATGATTAACTCAAAAGAGTGAGATGTCATGTACCCATCCTGCAGCGCTTTGTTTACATTTGCGGCACTCACGACATTTGGTTTACAGCAGCTAAACTGATACACGGCAGTACTATTTGGATGGAGTTGGAGCTCGCATCTCCGTGCGTGTTGTTTTGTGCCTGAGTTTTGTTAAGCCGAAAATAAAGGCAGCGTTACAAAGTCATCTGACCGCTCGTCATTTTACATACTGAATGCATTATTGACTGGCTGACTTTGTTTTCTCCATGTTTAAATTATCATGTAACCACTGTGCCGTCATGATAAGCTTGCTTACTGGACATCACTTTTCCAAATGTACGTGGTGAAAATGTGATTGGCATGTTTTTCATGAAGAATGGTGGTCGTATAAACTGCATTATTTTTTTACCCAGGGCTTTGGCTCTCGGGTCATTTCGGTAAAAAAAAAAATCGTGTCTCGTCTCGGCGGTGGCTACGTTCGTACCGGATATTCCGCCCGCACCGGCCGGTTCGCCGTGGCGTATTCGGGGCCTGGCTCTGCTCGCACGCCGTGATGGAACGCTCGAGAAACCGGGGTGTTCGCCGGAGGTCCTGAAGCCGGGGAACCGGGCTCTGCCCGCCCCGCCAACGGCAAGGCGGCGGCGGCCTGCCGGACCGGCCAGAGCGGCGGGCCCCTTCGGAAGACGGCTACTTGCCGACTATCGGTCTCCAGTCGTGCCGGTGTTTAGCCTTAGATGCGAGTTTACCACCCGCCTTGAGCTGTTTTCCCAAACAACCCGACTCTGTATCGTCACAAGCCCCGTAGTTGAACTTAGTGTTTACAATAGGTGTAGCATTCCCGCGAGCAGCAGCCTCGTATTCGTTCCAAAAATCTTTGTGATGCAGTTTTAAATGGAAGCTGGGTTAGTGGTTTTGATTGAGGACGCTTTCTTTCGGCCTCGTGGAACTTCTGCGGTACGTTCTGCAGATGGCGAGAGCGTCGTTTTTTTAGTAACAGCCGCCATAATATTCAACTATTTCTTGTCGTGTAACTCCGCCTCCTCAACCCCTCCTCCCTCAGGGGCTTCAGAGAGGGAAGGGGTTGAGGAGGCGGCGTGCTGAATTCTTCGGTTGTGTACATTTGGAGGCTAAATCAAGTATATAATTATCGGATTGCATTATCGGTTGAATTTTTTTATTATCTGGATTATCTGTGTGACGTCATAATTGCCATTATCGGCTGATAATTATCGGCGACCGATATTATCGTGTATCTTTATTAATTACTATACTGAATGTACCCACCAAAATGTTGCTTCATTATTTTTCTTTTGCTGACTAAAAATGCAAATGTCTCATAACACAATGACTTTGGCTCACGCGTTCCTCACGTCTATCCACACGAGCTGATTAAACAGTGCTGCAGTGTCATTACGATCCTGCTGAATAAACTCCTCTTAGTTTTCTTTGTTTGATTAGAAATAAATCTGAAAGCTTTTTGGAGCTTCTCCTGTGAGCACATATCCATTTCCACTAGTTATTTAGTTAGCGATATGATAAGCTGCTGGCATCACACAGTTGAAGCGTGCTCTCTTTGGCTACGTTGATAAATAAGAGCGGGTGTCGAGGAGGAGCTCATCTCTTGCATAAATGATGAAGGCTCTATAAATATTTCAAGTGAGCTTCTTTGCTTTCCTCTCTGTTTATTCTGTGCTCAAACTCACCTGGAGGCTGTTTGCCAAAGAATGGTTATTTTTGTTTGACCTGGTAAAGAAATTTTAAATTGCAAAAGTGACTCATTAGATGTGGATTTTTATTGCACCTTAGTGTCGCTCAACTCTGCTTTGAGCAATCAGCAGCTGATGCACAGTTGCTTTCGGCTAGTAAAACACTGAAGGAAAGTTTTGAACAGTGAGCATGCTGTTAAACTTCGGGACACCATGGCTGAACAAAACACAAGGAAACCAGAATGGTTTCGCATCCTCCTTCTTTGTTGTGGATGCAAAAATTGGAGGAGGTAAGAAGACACTGTGTGATCTTCCGACCTCCTGTGATCATATTTGAGTTAAGTGTGCTTTTGAATGAAAAATCTGACGTTTTTTTATGAATGAAGAGGTTGGGTAGGATCCACTTGCCACTTTGTGTATACGGGCATTTGTACTTTATATGCACATGCCACATTGTGTGTATGGATGTGTTTGGCAGTGCAAGTTTAATAAGGTCTAGAGTCTGCTCTGTGCCACGGGGACTTGCAGCTTAAGAGATGGGCTTACCTCAGAATGAAACCAATCTGTTTAGCCCGCTTTTCTCCCCTCCAAACTGCTCCATTTTCTCCGCCTATAAAGTTAAATGACATTTTCCTCTCGGTACCCTTATGCCATGTCAAGTACCTTAAGATGCTGCCAGTCAACCTAGAATGTCACAAAGCGTGTGGTTCGTGAGAAGCAGGCAGAAGCAAACACTTAGGAGACAATACAGCCCTTAAGGTGACAGAGTGGGGAAAGTCGCAGGGATTAGGAAGGGGCATTTAAAGAAATAGGAACGTGAATGATTTTTTTTTTATATATTATAAATTACCGAGGCTTTCTGCACAATAAGTTTTTGATTCAAGTAGAATTCAAAAAGATATTGACCTGAGGAAGTTACTGACCCTCGGAGCAAAGCATAATTACACTTAAGCAGAGTTTCCCTCAGAAAACTTGCAAAGCCTCGTGGTAAAGAAGCCCACAGACGGCCGACTGTTTTTTTTTTTAAAATACAGTTTTAACAAACGGAAATATCATCAAAATATCATTGTAAGCACTGGATGAAAACCCTGTTAAATACTATAATGAATCTTGAGAATCTTAGAAAAATGTTCCAACAAACCTTTCACATAACTGTATTTTTTGGACGATAAATTGCACCAGCAAAAATAATGTACAATTTAAAGGGGAAAAAAACATAAATTGTACTGAAGTATAAGTTGCATTCTATGGGGGAATTTTATTTAATTAGGGATCAAGCACAAACATACATTATAGTTAGAGCTGCAAATCTTTGGGTGCCTAACGATTCGATTACGATTACGATTCAGAGGCTCCGATTCGATTATAAAACGATTATTGATGCACCCCCTCCTTTTTTTTTTTTTTTTTTTTTTTTAAATAAAGTTTTGTACATTAGTTCCAAAATTGTTAAAAAATACTCTCAGGCTAAACCAAACTACTATTTCAGTATCAAGTTCGCATATAGCAGTAAACAAATATACAAAAATAACATTAAATAAAAAAACTCCAGTCCCCATTCTGTATCAGCAGCTTTAAACTACATTCAATTAATTTAATGTTGTGAATCAACCGTTAAAGTTGTTAAAATTGCTCCTGTTATTCCATAATTTCCCTTTTGTCTACTTTCGACATGTGAAAGTTTTAAAACTATTTTAAAGATAGATTCAAGTCAATATTTTACCGATTTAGGAGTATTTTAGATAAAAAGTTAATTAGGTGTGCTTGGAAGGTTCGCTACAACAGCCTTGCAGGGAAGTGTGCTGCTTTAAGATGGCGGCCGTTTACTAACGCCCGCATCTAGCTTTTTGTAGTAATGCTGCTTACGCTACCGAATCTATAATGCATCTAGTCCTACATAAATGATATCTACCGTAACATTATGTGGCTGTACTTTGTAGCAGCTTTTCGGCAGCAGTCAGGTATGTTGTTGTGTTTTTTTATCTCGTGGCATGAGTTGAGCTAGAGCCGTGAGTTGAGCATTGGCATTACCTGAGGGGCTGGGTAATGAGAAGCATGATGTTTAGCTACTCTCGCTCCGTTCCGTCCCGAAGACCGCGCGGCGCGCTGAGTGTGTTGTACTTCCACTTTACTTGGCATATTTCAATAATCGGAATTTGGATGTTGGTGAATCGTTCTCGAATCTTCCACGGCTGAATCGTGAATAATCTAAGAATCGGAAATTTTGCACACCTCTAATTATAGTAATAATAATAAAATTGGGCTCAACAGGCTAAATAGGCATCTGTTAAGGTAGCATTAACATTTGTTTAAACCACACAAATCTTGTTTACCAAACTCTAACTCTCCATCTAATCTAATACCAAATCCATTAAAGAGTATCACTTCTGATCAATTCCGCCGAACTCTTGAAGTAGAAGGCACACCCGCAGCGCCCTTCTTGCAGCTAACACTGTGGATAAAAAACAATGTTGCACTTGTGTTTAAGGTCACAGACCCAGCCAAGATGTGAAAATAGGGTGACTTAGAATTAGGAAAACGCAATATATGGCAGCCCGTCTAAACAACTTGGACCTGAATTATTACTGCCTTCTGCTTGTAATTTAGGATTAGTGAATGCCTTGATTGTTGTAAGACCTGGAATGACAAAATGTTGTTAATGTTTGAAAATTAGTCCATCCAATGGCTGATATAAACAAGTGAACACCTGATATGAGAAGCAACTGGCCCCATCAGAGTAACAAGGATGACATAAAAATGAGTCACTGCAAATGGTGTTCTTTCCATTTATGTGTCTGATATTATACGTGACTATATTTGTACCATAGAACACAATGAGCGAGCTAAATCTTCAACAGAATTCCATCAAGGCAAACACCAAATGGCTCGTCAGTCTGCCATCGCCGCTTGATAAGATGTTCCCTCTTTGCTGGAAGGACAGAGTAACACTTCCAGTCAGTTTACCCTCGATCTTTGTCTATTTAGAAATGGAGTTGCCTGCCAGCAGTATCTCAGGATTGTGTCCAAACATAATCATGATATTAGCTAGATCCTTCTTTATGTGTCCCTACCCCAACCATTTATGCTCACTCGCTTGCTCCCCCTCTCACTGTTAGGCACACAGCCCTCTCTCGTCCTTCTGCTCACCCAAATTACATATGCATCCATCCTCCCCGCGCCACACATTTCCAATCTTCCCCAGTTAGCTACAACAAACATTACATTTACATATTGATTCCGTAGTTTTAGTCAATGTAAATATGCTGTCATTACAGTAAATTTGAGCTTCTGTTAGCATAAGCTCGTCCAGATCTGCTCAGATTAAGAGTGTGATTGCATAATTAATGTGTATGCTACATATTAATTCCCCGTCCTTCTATTTCTCCCAAGTCTTACTCTCTCCTTGGGTTTTGAGCCCTGATTAAGTATCTGCTTCGGGCCTTAAGCCTCCCATTGATATTCAGTCGCGCAGGCCCGCCGTTTGCTCAAAACGCTACTTAACCTCACAGCTTATTGTAAATGAAGCTTCCAAAAGTTGATTCTCTACTGCCTCCTCCTTCACGTGAGGCACATAAAGTGTCTGCTTTTGCGATGGGGCCACTGCTAAGGCCTTTCGCAAAATCGTAAAGTTCAACACTTGGGATGGACTGCATGAATAGTCCATGCAGTAAACACCCTACTTGTACTGAATCTTAGGTAATTGTTAAACAAAATCTAAAATCGGCTATAGGAGTCAAATATCATTTTTAAATGGGAAGGCTGACAGAAAATTTGTTTTTTAAGCAATTCTTCAGATTTATACAAAGTCTTGTTTCAAGTAATTTGTGCGTAGTCCTACCCCCCCAAAAAAACCAAAACAAAACTAGCAGGACTGATAACATATCCTCTAGCAGAGGTGAATTGCATTAATTGCATTTTCCCTGAGGATTTGGGCCTGTTACTGACATTTGTTCTAAAAGTGCATGTGTTCGAACCTCCTTTATACAAATGCATCTGGAGTAGCCACCTGTTATAGATTAGACTGCACTCTTTGTAAAATTGGAGGTAGGCAATGACCTATTGATTCTCTCTATTAACACATAGTCATATGAAAAAATTAGGACACCCCATTAAGTATTCAGTTGTTTATTAAGAAATGTTGACATATCAATGTCTGATCTTGTTTTTGTTGATCTCTGGAAAAGAAAGTGATTTAATTGCAGGTCAACAACAAAAATGAACATTGTTTTACTCATTAAACCAAATTTGTCAACAAAAATGCATATTCTAACTGAGGAAAAAGTTAGGACACCCTACCACCTAATAGCTAGTGTTACCCCCTTTGGCTGAAATAATGTCATTGAGACGCTTTTTGTAGCCATCTAACAGTCTTTGACATCGGTCTGAAGAAGGTTTGTCCCACTCCTCAACACAGAATACTTTTAGCTGTGAGATGTTTGAGGGGTTTCTTGCATGTACAGCCCGTTTCAAGTCACCCCACAGCATCTCAATGGGATTAAGATCTGGGCTTTGTCTCGGCCAGTCCAGGACTCTCCATTTTTTCCTTTTCAGGCAGTCCTTGGTGGATGTACTGGTATGTTTTGGGTCATTGTCATGTTGCAAGGTCCAGTTTCGCTTCATCATTATTTTTTTCACACATGGTCTCACATGTTCCTCAAGCACCCTCTGATACACGATAGATTTCATGGTAGATTCTTTGATGGTGAGCTGGCCAGGTCCTGCTGAAGCAAAGCATCCCCTAACCATGACACTTCGACCTCCATGCTTCACAGTTGGTATGAGGTTCTTTTCCTGGAATGCTGTATTGGGTTTACGCCAAACATGTCCTCTGTTCTGGTGTCCAAATAATTAAATTTTAGATTCGTCTGTCCAAAGAACATTATTCCAAAAGTCCTGGTTTTGTCTACATTCATTCAAGAGAGCAAAGGTATCCTCCCTGCCCCTTCCTCCATTAAGGTTACACTTGTGAATTTTCTTTCTGATTGTAGAGGCATGCACTTTTACACCAACAGTAGCAAGAGCCTGCTTTAGGTCCAGTGATGACATTTTAGGGATTTTGGAGACTTCTTTCAGCATCTTGTGGTCTGATCTTGGGGTGAACTTTCTTGAACGGCCAGTTGTTTTGAATGTCCTCCACTTGTACACTATTTTTCGAACAGTGAAATGGCTGATTTATATTATTTGAGATCTTTTAAAATGCCTTACCAGATTCATAAGCGTCTACAATGTTCTTTCTGAAGGCCTCAACAGCTCTCACCATAATCTCACCATGGTGTTTTCTCTCACTTCAACAGTCAGGGGCACACCAAACTAAATGTGAACTTTAAAAAAGACAAGCCTCCTTCAAAACACTGGGTAATGATGTTCTAATTATGTGCGCCTGATGTGATACACCTGTGTGATTTTAGCCATTTTAAATGGTATTGAATGTCTAGGTGTCCGAATGTATTCCTCAACAGAAATGGCATTTATTTAAAATTACATTTTACAGAAAGTTAAAAAATATATATTTTTTCCAGGTTTGTTTAGTTCTATTACTTGAATCTCTCAAGATTGTTAAAATTGATAATAAATATCCATATTACCAAATATGTTACAAAACACACAGGCTTCCATAGGGTGTCGTAATTCTTTCACATGACTGTATATATCGGCATTGAATGGTATAAGGTATATATTAACATTGCCAGCCCCTCCCCAACAAAATTGTTTGGTTGTCAATTGCCGTCAATGGCACTGAAACATTATCAGCCACTGTCAGCCCTCCCAATTTCAAATGCATTAGACGACTACCTAATCAATGCAAAACAAAGAGTGTACAGATTGTTTTCATATCAGCATATTGAAAGACCCTGTACTGTTACTGTGCAGGTGCTCATACCGGTTGTAGCCTGCTGTGTCGAGTTGAGCTCTGGTCAGGCGTGTTTAGACATAACCTGCGAAGTAGGTGACAAAACTCCCAGAGGAGGTCCCCACCTCCCACTGGACCAGTATGTCATGTATGAGCATGTATAAGCTTGCCTTTTTACTTGGTAGCTCTTAGTAGTAATTGTTGACCACCTTCTTTTCCTTCGGTCATTGATGATATGTTTTGTCACACTTGTTTGGATAGTGCCATTTCAAACAATTGTATGATTAATCTTCCATAAAATTGTTGGTTTGGGTTTAGGCTATGTAGGAATCTGTTTTGTTGACACCACAAAAAGTGCCTTTCTGTGAAAGCGCACACAGTTGTCAATACCCTGCCTTTCGTGGTTGTATATATGACTACTTATGATTACTTTTTCTGTCTCCTTTTATCCCCTCATACTCTTTGTCAAGTGCTCTCCCAGACTCGCTAAATCAGAACTTCCTACTGGTCATCAATCATCAAGAGGCCCAGAGGGATTACAACCTCAACTTCCCTGGTTCTAGAACCATACAAGAGGTGAGTAGAAAAGTGGTCCATGTATATCCTTTTTAGTATGAACCTCTTGCATACGTAATATTCCGGTGCTCTGGTTTCCCATCACGCAGCTTTCATTCCATTTGCTGAACATTGCTAGTCTATCTCAACCATCGATTCATTATTCATCACAAATGATCACATTTCCAAGCACATAATTACTCTCGCAGCTGCGGCCTGGTAAAACCCCTACTTCACCCCCACCCTCTCAGTCCAAGTGTCTTTTAGTATCAAAAGTCCTAGCACTCGAGAAGGGTTTAAATGATTTAACGTTGTTTGATTTGAACGTAACAAATAAGGGTTTTTAAACCTGCAACGGAATTATTGGTTTTACGGTATATGTTGTAATTACCGTATAGTCTGTTTAATTGTAAATTGAGAAGGTTTCTGTGGAACATGTACATTTCTGTGTAATTTTCTAATGTATACACTCATTAATCAGAATTGCTTTATTGTCATTGTACTGGTGCAATTAAATTTTCAGGTGCGATCCTCCTCAAGTTGCAAGTAAAACTTAATTCCAGTCATTGCACGCACTTGATAAAGCAAAACCACATAAAATGATATCCAGTGCAAGACTCATATTTCATCTCTCTTTTCTCCCCTTTTGACAAGTTTTTCAACTAATTATTCACTCTCAAGCCGCAACGGGAAGTTACTGCTTGCTCACTGCTGCCACTACAGGCCCTTGCTCCTCCGTGAGTGTGAAGATCACACTGATAATAATCATGCTACAAGCCGGGCTTGTAATGGTGCTAATTGACCAGATTAGTATAGCTAGCATCTGAGCTGACGGGAGGGAGCTTGCCTCCCTGGTTTCCTGGCTCTCCTTATTGGAGTTGTGCTATTCCTCTGTCGCTGTCATCTTTCTCTCCTCTTCTTCTCAGCCAGATGGTTTTGATGAGCACCCACTGTGAAACTTAAGTGTTTCTACTGGGATTACAAACACAGGGGAGGGCACCCTGTGGTGTGGGAGGGGGAAATCCATGGTCCCAGAAAGGAGGCTTGACTGTCGGCATGGTGGTGGTGCTATAAGAGCCCGTAGGGAAGCGCAAAGGGACAATGTGGGCTTTTAACGGGGCTCTATGTTGTGGTCTTTTCCTTATGCATGCTCGTCTTTAGGCATCTCGGGGGACCCCTGGAGAGGAAATGAGGCCCAGAACTTAAACCTGAATAGAACTGGATTGTACTCACCCCATCTTGACTGTGCCCCTTTAACACAAGAGCTTTGCTTTTTTATTGTTACCGTGATGATGAATTAAATAATGTTGTCACACTACGTAGAGACCGAGTTACAAGGTCCATTTTCAAGACAAAGTCAAATACCATTCTAAAAATGTATTTGTACATTAAATTGGAAATGTGTAGATCACTGGATGTCATCATTTTTTGTCAACTCTGACTTTGTTGCAATTGAGAGATATATAACATGTGACTGACTAGGGATGTCCCCGTGTGTCATGTGATCAGAAATCGGGCAGATTGGGCTATTTTTCAAGGGATCGGAATCGGGTGAAAAGGATCGGGTTTTTAATTTAGTCACACAAAAATATTGTTTAAGGGCTAAAAATGAACACAATAATCCAGAAATACAATGTCATTGCCAAAAACAAAAATATATGTGTTTTATACTCTCCAACACTCCCGGAAAAAGCGTATGAGGAAGCGCTGTAAACAGTACAGTTCTGTAAAATGTTTGGAACTTTCGTTCAGATAATGAAAAAAAAAAGACTTTTATCGGATCGGGATTGTATCGGCAGATTCTCAAAATCAGGAGGCTTGGACTCGGGTCTTGTTGATTTACTGATAGCCACGTGACTTCACAGATAAAGCACCCTGGCTGCTTTAAAAGGGGCAATGAGCATATCCGAACAACATATAGTCAAAGCGGGCTGAAAAGACTTATTTTTTTTCGTTTCATTAAAAAATGAATTTACCGACATAGTCAAAATTACGCCGGTCATCGTGCACCATCTCGGTAACGGTAAATTTTCGGTAAACCGCCCGGCTCTAATGCATAGGTGTATGTGCGTATGTAAGCATGTCATCTTTTCTGACGGTGGTTTCTATCTCTGCTTTTACATAATTGATTTTTGCTTTTGAGCATTACACTTTTTACATATCACACAGTTGGATCGTCTGTTGGAAGTCTGTGACTGTGTTACTGTGTGACATCTGCCAGATTGATCATACTTTGGTGATAATGATTTCCTCATCGGCTCATCAATAGCCACTGCAACCCTAACTTAATCCTGGCTGCACTTCTGCTTAATGCTGCATCATCTGTATTTCATGGAGCAAATTTGACAGGACAGAGAACCAAACAAAATTTGGACTGCACTACTACATACTTCTACGACTCGTTCTTGTCACTGGTCAATCACAGAGACACTACAGTGGAAAGGAGTCATAGTTCACAATCACAATATAACTGGGAACGAACCCAATCTGCTTGTCATGAGTCAGACGAGTTAACCGCGGCACCATCAGCATCCTGGATGTGGAGTGTTTGTGCTTCTACTAGGACTCCAGAGTGCAACAAAGAAGTAACACCATATTTAGCCAGCCTGGCACATCTTTTTCTTCATACTGTGTCTAGTCTCAGACATATGGACTCCACTACAGAGCACCCTTCACTTGTCGCTCCGTCTTTTGTCCCACTGAAAACTAGCCGACGGTCCTGCTTGTGCATATCAATAGGGACGGTCCTGTCTTCTTGTTTGTCTTTGCACAAGGCTCTAGCTTTGCCTTGTGGCTCTGTGGGATCTGCCCTTGCCCCTCCTTTTCTGTGCCTTCATTCTCCATGTCTCTCCCAGTGTCCTCCCTCTAACTTCTTTCTTTTCCATGTCCAGAGCACAGGGCTGGGTACACTCTTGATTGGCATTACTAGACAAGAGTGTGGGGGTAAGTAGCTGGCTAGCATGTGAGCTAAGCTGGAGAGCAAATGTTTGCCAGGGAAGTAGCGGGTAGAATAGAGATGGCTGCCGGGCTCCGAGTTGTCCGTGACCAGACCCGTTGTCCTGGGGATTTCCCTCCTCTGCTTCCCCCCCTCGGGGTTGGGCCTGGGGCCCATCCGCGTTTCGCAGCTGGGAGTCATATACCAAGTAAAAGATGACAAGGCTACAGAGCTGAGAAAAAGGAAGGGTGGCTAAAATAAAGGAATGAAAGACATCTGGTGCCTTGGGGAGATTAAGAAAGAGCACGAGGGAGAAAGCTTGTGACTGTTTATCGGAAACTCTTTGATTCTCTTCCAGCCGGGGATTACAGGCAATTGGCATTTACAATGATCGGATCATTGATTTAGCTGTGGAAAGCATTGTCTTGTCGCTCAGCACTAAAGCCAGGCATGCCAGTGTTCTCGATAACTTTCTTAATAGCCGCTGTTAGAACTTCCCAAATTAGAATGCTGCAACCTTAATTAAATATATTCCCACCTGTATTTCTAATACAGTTTAATACCTGTTATTTATCTAGGCTCATGAGCTGCAAGTTTCTTTCTACATTTGGCGGGAAAAAGTCATTTCCTTATTTCTTCACCTGTTAGATTCCTATGATGGTAGGTAGGGGGCAGTATTATACAGTCTTGCAGAGAGATGCGACAACATACATTTAAATACTTTTATACATTGATATTGCCATCTAGTCTAATGTTTTATAAAGTTGTGACTTGTAATTCTGCTCTTGAAATGTCATCGACAGGTTAGCTAGTCCATTACCGTTGCTGTTTCCCTTCCTCAGAGGAAGCAGCTTGTCCTCTACTTTCAATTTCTGTCTCCACTCTCCTCTGTCCCCACCTCTCACCTTCGCTCTCTCTGCGGTGGGCATAAGTTTGTTGTTTCTCTCAGGCTGCTTTAACCTCTGACAGCAGTCTCTTCATTACTAGTGTTTATGCCTCTCCTTTCCTCCCTTTACCCCTCTTCTCATCGAGTGGCTAGGCGGTCAGGCAAATCCCTGTAGTGCGGCTGGTCAAACATAGATATTACACTCTGTAATAACACTGGCCACCCGCTCTGACCCCAAGCCCTCCATCTTGGCGAAGGGTTCTCATCATGAGGGTCACCAAGGAGCAGGAGGGCGAGGGCTTTAAAAGTACCAGACAAAGGGTGGATTGTGCCACTCATTTATTATTTTTGTTTTATTTTTAGCATAAGTGTTATTCTCTACGGTGCCAGGCCCAATGAAATAAATAGGACACAATGGGTTCATGAAAAAGCTAGTTTAAATTATAATAAATCTTGATTTGCACTCTCAGGTCTATCTGTGTTGTTATACTTTCAGGCTTTCCAGAATTTCAATATTCTTCGTTTTTTTTTTTTTTTTTTTTTAATACCACATTTAATATTTAAAATAACATAACGCTTTCAGAACAGTAGGAAGGTTGTTGCTTTTTTTCAGTGTTATGAGTGCTAATCTGACAAAGTTACTGTGTGGTCCATAGAGGTGGGAATCTTTGGGCACCTAACGATTTAATTACAATTACGATTCAGAGGCTCCGATTCGATTATAAATCGATTATTGACCCACTGACCCACCGCACCTTTAATGTGTTGTACATTAGTTCCAAAATTGTTCAAAAATCCTCTCAGGCTAAACCAAAGTAATATTTCATTATCAAGTTAACAGTTAGAAACAGTAAATAAAATACTCAAGTCCCATTCTGTATCAGCAGCTTTAAACTACATTCAATTAATTTAATGATGTGAATCAACCGTTAAAGTTGTTAAAATTGCTATCGTTATTCCATAATTTCCCTTCTGTCTACTTTCGACATGTCAGTGTTTTAAAACTGTTTCTTCATTTAAAGATAGATTCAAGTCAAGATTTTGTCGATTCAGGAGTATTTTAGATAAAACGTTATTTTGGTTCGCTGGAACAGAGCCTTCTAGAGAAGTCTACTGCTGTAAGATGGCGGCGATTTGCGACGCGGCAACTACTAAACGGCAAGTCTGTCATTTCGCATCTAGTTCTCTTTATATGTTTTAACACCGCCGTCATCTGTCATTTTGCATCTAGTTCTACATATATGTGATATCTATTATAGCCATATGTGTCAGTATGTTTTTAGCAACTAGCAAATGGGCGCTGTTTGAAGCAGCTGTCGGCCGCAGTCAGGTATTATTGTTTTTTTATCTAGCGGCATGAGTTGTACATGATATTTACGCTCGGTCCGTTCCTCATTGCGTCCCGAAGACTGCGCTGACTGTGTTTTAGTTCTGCTTTACCTGGTATAATTCAATAATCAGAATTTAGATGTTTTTTTAATCGTTCTCCAATCTTTCACGGCCGAATCGCGAATAATCTAAGAATCGGAAATTTCGCACGCCTCTAGTGGTCAATGTTTAAACCTAATTTTGGAGCAACTCCAGTTTGACTGTCACTGTTAATGGAAGTCAGTAAGTTAAAAACACTGCTCTCAACATTGATGCACTGTAGTTTTGCACTTCAAATCAGGGTAACATGAAATCATTCAGTGGCTATAGACATCCATGAGGGAGGACCGGAAAGACTTGGGTATGATAGAGCAAGGTGAATGTGATATTTTAAGCTACTGGCTGCCATTGATGGGTATAGACGTGGCAGACGAAAAGTTAACACGCAGCTCTCAATGATCAATGTTACTTTGTTCACTACAAATTACCATAGCATTAACAAACATTGTTTATTTAAAATGAGCCTTAAATAAACCCAATAACATTGCTATCTATCTTTTAATCCAGATATTGTATTGGATCTGATTAAATAGCTCAAATAGGTACAATGTTGTTGCTATATGATGTCTCAAACCCTACTAGAAACCTTGCCCCCATAGTCTTGACAATCCAGTGTTTCATCCGTGCGACATTGACATTGTGTTTGTGGTTTTCTTTAAGTTTCCACTTAGATGACCAGCAGTCCTTCATATGCTCGGGGATCCATCACTCTTTAGTACTTTTTACAAAGACGGGATTTGACCCGTGGGCTCTTCCCTACAATGGGCAGTTTTCTCAGCATCAGTGTCTAGCCCTGCGGGCCGAAAAACTGTGGTTCTTGCTAAACAAATTCAGAAGAATCCACGACTGCCAGCATTCAGACACCGACGAGCTTTGATCACCTCCGGCTGGCGCACATCAGGCTGGCGTTAGGCCTTTAAACCAACAATGTGCTGGACGGCGTAGCGCGGCACCCTTTGGGCTGGTCGCTGGCGGCTGCTAACTGTTTAAAAGAATGGAATGTTATTAATTGATGCAGATACAGCATCCGCGCATGAATGGGGGCAGAGAAATACTGTTCATTTCAGAACGTGGGGCTGTTGATACAGGGCATTAGCTGTGGCATCTGAGGAATGCTAAAAACACTGCCCCCGCTGTTTTTTTTTTTTTTTTTCTTGGTGTGCCTTTAGCTCACCTCCTTCATTCTCTTCTTCCTTTCTTGTTTTTCTGCACCCCAAATGCAGTATTCTATGATGAGTCCCTCATTATATTTAACATTTAATCACTCTTAACTCTGTGGCAGCCATTCATGGTGATAGACATTTAATCCGTTTTAATTAACCATCGGGCTGGCATTGAATGATCATGTTTCAGCACTATTGACGGCAACGGCCTTCTCAGGCATTTGAACTATTCTGCAGTACATTTATGACCTGTTTTGTCACTGTAGTCAGTCATGAATTGTGTACAGGCTCCAATGTATGAAATTGATTGCATCTGTTTGTTTGTAGGTGAAGAGGAACGTTTCAGACTTAACCAACATCCCAGTACGGCATCAACAGTGGGAAGGGTGGCCGGCATCAGCCTCAGATGACTCTGTAAGAAGACACGCACACAGATAAATATATAAACAAGCCTCTTGATGTTTTCTTATGAAGCTTTTCTGTTTATTTTAAGCACACAAACTGATTTTACGAGAACCGAAATTTACTTTTTGGATTTTATTTCTCTTTTGCATTATATTAAGATTGAGGCACTTGTTGTTTTGAACTGAAAATATATTTTTTTAAACAACTAGTTGTCTGGAGATTTTCCACCATAAAAAAGCAGCATCAGCTCTACTTTTAATATCTACTCTTCTCTATTACAACTATTTATTTTTATTTAAAATGATAGACCACATCTGACCTTAGGGATGAAAATCATGCATTCTTTAGACCTCTGGCAATGGAGACAATTATGTTTAAACATTAAAAAAAAAAAATTAACACCACTAATGAGCGCAGCCATTGTGTGATTAACATTGCGTCAATATCGCCATTTTTTCAAAGCACATGAACACTGATTGACTAGTTGAAAAAGGTAAAAAGCGGCAAGAAAATACAGTGGTACCTCGACATACGATCTATTCTACATCCGACGTAAAATGTCACTCGCCATTTTTTTCCACATCCAACGACATGGTCGAAATACGACGACTTATGACAGATCCGCAGTTTCTTTGTTTTCCCGCAAGATGGACGCATGGCAGATATTCTTGTAAGAACATGGGTTCCAACAATGTTAGTGTAGGTGGTGAAAAAGGAAAAAGGTGACACTTATAGACGCGTGCAAAATTTCCGATTGTTAGATTATTCGCGATTCGGCCGTGAAAGATTCGAGAACGATTCACAAACATCCAAATTCCGATTATTGAATTATACCAGGTAAACCAGAACTAAAACACAGTCAGCGCGGTCTTCAGGAGGCATTGAGGAACGGACCGAGAGCAAATATCATGTTCAACTCATGCCGCTAGATAAAAAAACAAAAATACCTGACTGCGGCTGACAGCTTGGGGACTTGACTATTTTATTTAATGTTATTAACTGTTAATTTGATATTTAAATATTAGTTTGGTGTAGCCTAATAGGATTTTTAAACTATTTTGGAAATAATGTACAAAACATTTAAGGGGGGGGTTTGGGTGACATCAATAATCGACTTATAATCGAATCGGAGGCTCTGAATCTTGATCGAATCGTTAGGTACCCAAAGATTCTCACCTCTAGACACTTACCATTGAAATGACAATGGAAATGATAAAAAATATGAGCGAGGTGTGCGTGTCCGTGAACTGGCTCGACAATACGGCTGTAGAATGTCTACGATCTCGACGGTCCTCTTCTGACCTCCGTTCGCCAGTCTTTATAAGTTAAGGTGACAATTATTATTGTAACATCGCCAAAGAATTTGTCAGCTTCGTCAGGTTTTTAAACATTTATTTCAGAACTTGTGCAACACAACACGTCTATTGTCCGCTGCAGCTGATGCCAGCAACAGAACATAAGGAGTGAAAGTAAAAACTCTAATGCACCTCTCTTTACTCTGTCCCGTCAGCCACTCGGTGTGTTCAGGTACACTACGCAAAACACATCCGCCACATTAGAACTAGGGCTGTCCTAAACGACTAATTTCCTCCCGATTAGTCAGCCGACTATTTTTACGATTACCGTAATTTCCCGAATATAGCGCGCACTTTTTTTCCCCAAAATCAACTGGTAAACTCATGGTGCGCATTATAAACGGGTACATGGAAGGAGACAGAAATATATATGTATTACATATATATATAAACCGATTTTTTTCATTGACACGGCCACGTTGTGTTGAAGAAACGTATGCGGCCACCCGTTGCCGACCATTACGGTACGTGACGTCACCGTTTTGTTTCGGTAATACTTCACTCTAATCGGCCAAATGATTTCGTCTGTGTTAAATTCTGCTTTTTTTACTCTTCATAAAGCACAATTAGTTTCTTGAACTCATTTGAGTCGACGTTTATTGCAGCTCCGCAATTCGGACTATAACAAATGTAAGGACACACACTTCCTGTGTCCGTCAACTATATCGGTCCCTCGGGAAACTCAAACCCAAATAACAATAGTTCCTTTTGTTACTAGTGTCGTGCTGACAGCTATGAGCTCTCACGGATTTCCGACTTACGTTCTCACTTTCATTTTACCGTATCAATCCATGGAAGAAACAGCAGCCTTTATAAGAAAAGTCACATCTGTTTTGTTTTCTCCTAGATTCTGGTAAGTTGGAAAAGTTGTCAAATCATATTATTACCGTAAATATTGTCAGTTCACGTTAATGTTTTGAACTACCAATGTGCTATGCTTGAGCTGTGTTTCACCAGTCAGTAAAATGACATCTCTGTATCTGTACACAAGCTCTGTTTTCTTGTATTCTTCTATTTATTGGTGCTAAAATTAGGGTGCGCGTTATAAACGGGTACAATAATTTTCCCTAGATTTTACAAGTAAATTTGGGGTGCGCATTATACACGGGTGCGCCTTATATTCGGGAAATTACGGTAGTCGACTAATCTAATAATTTTTTTTTTTCTTACTACTTTATTAATGAAATTTTTGTTGAAGCTTATTAATTAACAAAAAACATTTTGGAACACCTAAATTCTTTATTAACGTATAAATAAATAACATAAATATCAATAATAAATCACAAACAATGACGTCAAATGCTGCTGGCATTAACTAATGCAAAAAAAAAAAAAAAAAATGTAAACGGAAACACTGAGACTTTACCTCTTTAACAGGAGTCAAAACAATTCTTACTCTTTTTGTGGTATGTCATCGTCTATATTGTTCTAAATGTTAAAATGAACTGCAATGTCCCGGACAACCATTTTCAGAATACTTTGTGTGTGAGTTCTGATGCTTTTTCTGGTGTGCATTCCGCATTTTTGGGGGAGGGGAAAAACTGTTCAACTTTTGTTTGTTTTAACCTGAAAATAGATAAATTTGAGGGCACACTGAAATATTACCACAATTATTTTGAATGAGAGGCACACATACCCACAGTGACAAAAATTAAATATATAGTATTAATTTTATAGCATACTACTATATGTATATACACAATGATACTTTATAATATAAAGTAACTAACATTAGTGCAGTCATGGATTACAGTAAGCAGGCCAGTGCTGTTTCCATATATATTTTTATTATATTATGTATATATAGGATATATGTATATATTTTCCCCAAGTGGGAGCTTCAATGATCCTAATAAATTTAATAATAATAAAAAATATATATATCTAATTATATAATATATACTGTATATGTTATTTTATTAAATAAAAATGCACGTTGATACGACACACATAAAGGTAGCTTCCATTTTTTAAAAAATCGTTAGAAAGTTGTATGGACTTAAAATCCGCTAGCTTGTTGTTTCTTGTTGTCTTCAAAAATTATACTTGGGTGACGGCGCTTCAAGTGTTCGTTCATAGCCGACGTGCTACCGTGGTATGCGAGCTCAGCTTAGCAAAGAGTACACACAGTGGCACCCTCAATATTTTCCTTGAAATAATACCAGGCTCTGGCTATTCTGGTCCGCTTTTTTGGCTTTATGCCACTTTCACGTGTCACCAATTCTGCCCTTTTTGTTAATTGGCGGTATTTTCAACTCCTCGCCCTACTGAGGAGTGAACCGGCGATTCACTTGGCTCGTTGTCGTCGGTCCGTCGGATTTCCTCCTCAGGAAGGCGGTGGCGTGCATAAAAACATCGAGAGGCTTCTGATTGCTCTTTTTACACTTTTATTGACCAAAACAAAAACGTGAAGGATGCAGCAGCTGAACTCCGCGCTACCCGCGCACTTTTCCAACTCAGCGATCTCGCTCCCTCTCTCTCGCTCGCCCACTTTCTTCCTCTTTGCTCAATCTGAGTATCTGACAACGCCGGTGACATTGAAATAACAGCGGCCCCCTTGAGGGTGTATCGCGAGCGCCCGCCATTCTAAACTTTATCCGCATGTAATTTTTTTAACCCGTCATTACCCGTCGACGGTATGTTTTGCCCGTCGACGCATTTGCGTCATCGACGACGTCGACAACGTCGACTAGTCATGACAGCTCTAATTAGAACCCAATTCATTACATTATTACAGGTATTATTGTTATTATTACTATTATTATTTTGTTATTCCAATTTTTATGTATTTGTTTTGCTCTGTGTAATTGGTATTTGCAATAGTAACAGCAGTATTTATGAAAGATTTACTGTAGGTTTCCTGGCTGTGGAACGAATGAATGGAATTATAATGTATTCTTATGGGAAAATCCTGCTCGACATACGACCATTTCGACTTACAAACAAGGTCCTGGAACGAATTAACTTCATATGTAAAGGTACCACTGTAGGCATGTATTGTTTATGGTTTCTGTACCTGTTCTTTCTCTGTCTGAGACTCAGATGTGGTCTGCTTCACTTTCTGCGTTCATTTCTCTAATAACCACACGTAGCACAGTGGGTAGCAAATGTGTAACGGGTTGGCGAGACAATCTGAAATATTCAGATTTGATCATTTGAAACAGTACTGGCATTTAAAAATGTGTGACAATGGCTGTTTTGCTTTAATTCAAATTTTTCGTCCCCATTACACATTGTCTATTCACATTATTAAACAAGATTCTTTCCACTGGGATTCACATAATCAAGATGTTTTCTATCTCTTTAATATAAAGAATACAGCCTTTCGGTAATATTTAAATTACAGGCCATCTTTTTACTCATACTTGTAAAATGCATCGCAATGGTGCCATGCCCAAGCCGTCTGTCAGAAGCTAATTAAGATGTCAAAGACCGCTCCTGTCCCGTGCCCTCTATCTGTGGACATTATAGCTCACATCATTGAGTCCCGCTGACCTCACTCATCCCTAGGTCGCTCGTCCCAGCCATTCATTCTCCACACAGTCAAGCTGATCAGAAGCAGAACCTCGAGAAACCTCTGACCCCTTTTGTCTTGCCCTGTCTTTGACAGCCTATGTGTTCCCATACTAAGTGTAAGGAATGGGTTACCATGCTACACCGTGGAGCCACTGTGCACATATTGTTTGGTTCACTTTGAGCTAACGTTTTCCTTTTAAGATCATTGATTGGTATTTAGTTTAAAGGATTGCTTTTAGCTTTAACCCCCCTCCAGAATAGTGTTAATTTGAGCAACTTAATTACAGTTGGTTTCGATTTTGAAAACAATGTGTATTCTCTAAAGATTTTAGAAAGGATACTGTCTTTGTTGACCAGCTGATTTTTTTAGTAAAACCTATAGAAGCATTTGGCAAAACCAAAAAACAAATTCTTTAAAATCTTACAAAAGTCTGTTGCACAGGCCAGCGGAAGATCAAGGTAGAATTGTAGATACAGGAATTGTCCACACACCCATAATGTATTTGCATTCTCTTGTCTTTTCAACATTCTCTATACAAAAAGATGATCAAAAAACTTGTTTTTTATCTTGTTCACAGTTCAAGTTCAACCAGTCTTTGCTTTGATCAATCAGTACTCTGATATCTTGTAAACATTTGCATAGGACAGTATATATTATATTTGATCAAGAATGGATCATGCATGGAAGAAGATTATCACTGAAAACAAACATATTAGACATCTGAATTGAACTATTATTGCAAATGGCATATAATATTCTCAAAAGTCTTTCAGCTATAACAGTCATCAGTGGCTTGGTAGCTTTGAAGACCATTGCAGCCTATCGAGGCATCACATGCCTGTTTACCACCTGGCAAGTACTCTCAATGCAGCCTCTGTGTCTCCTGGATGAGGTGATATTAAAAAGCAGTGAGACAGAAGTGTAATAATGGCCTCTGCTTCAACCACAGCCCCCTTATTGAAACGTCTGAATTTATTAACAGAGAAAGCCCAGGACTTGGCTGGCTATGCAGGTGGGTTGGGAGCCAGTGTTAGTGTCTAGCTCATTAGCCCAGTCTCATCTCTCGGGGTTTGGGCCAATAAACATGGCAGCCCAGACGCTCTAGATTACGTTTCGCTCCATACACCACTTCGCCTTCAGTGGAATCGATTACCATTTAAGTCTACTTCCCCTCTTTAATTGTGTTATTTTACAGTGTATGCCTGCTTGAGTTTACATTGGTGCGTATTTGGTTTTGCAGTTATTCATACTACACACTGTGTCTATGGTTGAATATCGGACTCCAATACGTCAGTAAAGCAGAAATGTGTCTGTAACGTTCCCTGCCAAGTAGAGTGGAACATCCAGAATTGAACACTCGGTGCCTCTTCTAAATTTAAAACAAATGTTCTGGAAAAATGTGAAGTTAATTGATTTATTCCAAACAGAAACTGTATGTGTGCCATATTGACCGGACTTTAAGTGCACTTTTTTGTCATAGTTTGATTAGACCTCCAAATCTGTTTTTTTCTTCTTTTTTTTTGTCTTTTAAAAAAAAAAAAATTTTTTTTGTTAACATTGACAGCCGTGAGATGAGCCTGCGTTTGTCGGCATTGAATAAGTTGGCGCAGTTGTTCAGAAGTGATATTGAAATCCAAAACTGCGGCTGGATGTGATTGGGCACACCCGGGTGGGGGGGTCCCGGTGCCGGGATTGGCAGTGGGACGGCGTAAGATCGGTTGCCAACGGGCTTACACTTACAAGGGATTCACACAATTACTGGGTTCTAGATCACAGAGCTGAATTGTGTACACTCTACCCCCCCAATCACTTAACTCATAGACTTCCCCACCCCTCTCCCCTTCTTTCCCTGGTCAACAGCCCCCATACATGGTGTCAACTAGAAATACATCTAGCTGACGATGACACCAACATATTAAATCAAGCTCAAATTGTCCCCACCAACTTTTAAGCAATCTTTTTTGGATAATATAATGGCATCAGTTATATAGATCATTTTGATTCTTTCCATATGTTGTATGCATAGAATTGACCCTACCATTATTAAGTGAATTATTCTCATTATGTTCAGATTTGCTTTTACCCCTTATCTTTCTGAATATGGCTGTCCATTTTTCCCCCTCAAACGCATGTTAGATTGGCTGATGACGAGACCTGCCCCCCCACAACACAAACACACACTCACAACATCGACAGAAATACATGTCTGCATGCCACCTCTTTCGCCCCCTTGGAAGAGGAGGGATATCAGAAGTCCTTTTCGGCCAGCAGCCACTGGGTCTTTCCCTTATAAAATTTTCAAAGACGTGAGCTGTCCTGAAGGATGGACACAGCTGGATTGCAAGTGTTACATCTTCCAAAGTGAAATGAGGGAGTTTGCAAATGCAGAGGCCGTCTGCAACATTCTTTGGTGGCAATCGGGTCTCCATCACAAGTGACTTGGAGAATGTGGTTGTGTCAGAGCTGAATGTGATTGAGGAGGAGCAGGGAGCAATCTGGATTGGATATCATGGTGCCATCGAGTTTGATACCTTCATGTTCACAGCAGATGATTACAGTAACTTTTTCCCTGGACTGACTATTTAGAGAAGAGGGGAATTGTGCAGTGATGGTAACATCGGTTCGAATGTGGGCCATTGGTGCATGCTCTGGGACCCTGCCCTATGTTTGCGGCATGGATGCGGGCCACTAGGTCATTCTTACCATCCTGTCTTCCGTCACAGTTGGTTTCTTCATCATGATGACTCAGTGACACAATATCGATATTTAGTGGTGTCTTTGAGTTTTGGGGTTCACTCGTCTCTCCTTTTCTTTCACAAAGCTCATTTGTTATTGAAAAGATTAACAATGTGTCACCAAATAGCAACTCTCTATTAAATGAAGTAATCTCTCTGCAAAAAAAAAAAAAAAAGAAAAAAAAAAGAAATCCAAAACTTTAATGCAGGCGTCTCAAAGTTGAAGACAACCCACTGGACAGTATTTTGTAACTCCTTTCTCGATATCTACGTGAGTTAGGTGTTTGTGTAAACCTGTCTTTTTTTCCCCTTCTTATTATTAAAGTAGTCGTTACAGAGCAAGCTACAGTAAGCTCGAGCTAATGTCAGTTTTCAGCTGTTTGTCAGTGTGTTAGCCAAAGTTATTGAGCTAGCCAACCTTGAATCGTTAATAGACCAAAAAATTGTCCAAAGACTATTTTTAGAGCCGTTTAATAGCTTTTTTTTCTTTCTTTTTTCTCTTTAGTTTAGTTTCCGTTTTAATTAATCATTTTTTAAAAAGGGAGAAACGGTAATGTTCTTTTTTTTTTTTTTTTTTTTTTTTTAAATCTTTTTTGTCCTGTTTTTTTTTTTTGAAACAGAAAAGAAAAAAACATTCCTTATTTTGTTTTTTAAGAATATTTGTTTTAAACTTAAAAAATGGAGTTAAAAAAAATCTGTAAAGATTTTTATTTTTTTTAATCACTTCATATTTTCAGATTTTATTGAAATTACATTTTAGCAAGGAAAATGAAGTTGAAGCACAAGATTTACTTTCGTGGGCAGAGGTGGGTAGAGTAGCCAAAAATTGTACTTCAGTAAGTGTAGCATTACTTAAGTACAAGAAAAAAAAAAGTATGTGATGAAAAGAATACTCAAGTAATGAGTAACATTGTGAGTAACTGCTTACGAATTAGTTTTTTTTTCTTCAGCACAATGTTATCTATATGAATTATTGTTACTATGATACTGTACAATAACCCATTACATAACCATATTAAGCCAAAGAAATACAAAAGAAAAAACAAACAAAAATCATTGAATTCCGGCGAGGCGAAAAAAAAAAAAGATAGAAATGAAGCATTATTCGTCCAAACAGCATGAGTGCCCTCTAGTGGAGAAATAGTTCATAGTTTGAATATTGAATAGTTCCTACATAGTTACTATTTTGAAATTAAAAAGATCATATCTCCGGTTTTCCGTGGTCAATCAGTGCCAAATAAAGACTGAGAGAGAGATTAATATCTGCGCTTTCGAATCATGTTGAGGGCAGCTCTCTGTCAAATACTTTATTTTTTACAGTGCTTTAAAGACGCCACGTGATTGAACAAGCTAGCGTGATTGTAGAACGGCAAGCTTGCATCTGATTCGTACAATAGATTCATGTAATTATTGTTGTGACGTCTCATTGGTGAAATTGGTAGAGCTACTCTTGGCATCACTGGCAAAAAAAATTAAAATTAAATCTAATATGAACAATAAAGATGAAGAATGTAACGACTCTTGTGTAGTCCAAAGTAGCGGAGTAAGAGTAGGGTTTTTTCTTCACAGATCTACTTACTCAAGTAAAAGTAAAAAGTATGGCTTAGAAAAACTACTCCTAGAAGTACATTTTTCTCAAAAAGTTCAATAAATGTAACGGAGTACACGTAACGCGTTACTACCCAACTCTGTTCGTGGGTAACATAAAATGTTGTGGCAGGCTTGATCTGCACCCCAAAGTTTGACACCTTTGATTAAGAAGATTAGATTACAGGTATTTTTTTAAAATATATTAAGCATTTTTTGTGGTAAATTTTATGTGGGCCATATTCACCCAGACTATTTCAAGCAGCCCTGGATAAATTTAAGTTGAGACCTCTGCACTAATGGATTTGGTAGTGATTTGGGGAGAGATCAAGAGTTTGGTAAGCAAGTTATGTTGTGTTGTTTAGGCCATTGTTGTCTGAGTAACTGTAGATATGTTACGTTAACATTCCCCTATTTTGCCTGTTGTTCTCCATTTCATTGTAATTGCTAAAATATATAATGTTTGTTCTTTGTCTCTGAAGAAATAAAAATCACCCCAAAAATGTCACTTTTACTTTAATGTGACTTTCCTCTTAATTGTGCATTTTTTTGGCTGGTGAGATTTATACTCCAGTTATCTTAGTCCTAAAAAAAAGTCAGAAGTAGTTTCAATGCACCTGCTTGGTTCATTGGCTTACTAACCCTTTAAGGTTGCTCTGTTCTTGGAAGGAAGAAAGAAGCTTTGGATTTGTGCTATTGTGCATGTAATTGTGTCGTGTATTGTTAGGTGTAGAAAATTCTCACGTTTTGAAGAAACTTGCTTGTTAACTATTGGGTCACCTTGGTACTGTGTACTCAATGTGTTTCATTGTTTATTGTACTGCAGTTTATTCAAGGTCCCATGGAACCTTGAAATTAGAGCAGGATGGATAATGCTCATGCATCACTGAACAACGGTTTATTCGGTTTGCTGTGTTCAGATAGGGTTACCTTATGGAGGGTTTTTATATTTTCCTGAGTTTTGACTGGTATTGCTTCTTTATAACTTGCATGAGTGATTGGCAGGATCCTTTTATTACATATCCTTATCCTCTCAAGCTCTCAACCCCTTCTACAGCACTTCCTTCCTGCAGGTCTGTAATTGCTGACATTTATGTAGTGTTTCATGGTGTTTGCTAATGTATTAATGCTGCAGAGCCCGAGAGTTGTCTTGCCTTGTAGGCCACCCCCTCTCTCCATTTCCCTGCTGGCATTAACGGAATCCTCCCCTACCTGACAGTGGCCTATGAAATCATAGTTTTATTGTTTGGAGCTGGTGAAAGGGGCTTTGGTTTCCATAGCAACATGGCTGAGCTCTTAGCTCAGGAGACCCCTCCCTCGTTTGAGTGTCTGCCTTCAGGTGACATTAAGATTCAAGTTCCATCTGTTGCATTTTCCGTTTTTTCCCCCCTGTTTAAAAAGGCCTTTCTTCATTTACTCACAGGAATTTCATAAGGTTATCGATAGTTTTTAAAGGCAGAAATGAGGTACATTTGTGGTCAAAAGTTTACGACACTTGCCGGCTGAAGTTTTCCACTTGCCACATTGCTTCCAGTAAATTGGAATTGAGTGTGGTGAGGAAAATATTTCCTTTTTCGCCACGCTGGCAAAGGAGAAATTTGGTAGATGGAAGTCAGCTCGTGTCAAAAGTAGCAGTCAAAATCCTCTGATATTCAGAAATGTCCGCATAAACACATCAAACAGCCCCACAGTTCTCCACGTGGCCACTAACGAATGATTGGCTACAATATCAATAAAACGGCACCTGCCAATCCAATCATACTGCTTATATACAGTATGCAGTTGGCTGAATTGTATTTAGATTTAACATTTAGCATCATTGCTATTACAACGCCTAGCAAAAAGTATGGAATCACAAGTCTCGGACGACCACTCACTCTGACATTTTATCATGTAGAACAAACTCAGATAAATAGCTTGAAAAAATAATGAATTAGTTCAGATCTTTAGCATTCAGAAACACTAAAAGAAATGAATAAAAAGAAATGAATAAAAAAAACATTGTGGTGGTCAGTAAATGTTAATTTTGTAGCACAAGTGCAGGGAAATACATATGGAATCACTCCATTCTGAGGAAAGAATATGGAATCATGAGAAACAAACAAAGAAATAACAGTCAAACCACATCTCTAATATTTAGTTGTACCACCTCTGGCTTTTATGACAGCTTGCAGTCTCTGAGGCATGGACTTGATGAGTATTCTTTATCAATTTGGCGCCAACTCTCTTTGATTGCAGTTGCCAGATCATCCTTGCAGGTCGGAGCCTTGCTCTGGACCATTTTTTTCAATATCCACCACAGGTTATCAATCGGGTGGAGATCTGGGCTATTTGGAGCCCATGACATTGACTGGATGAGTCTTTCTCCAAGGAATGCTTTAACAGTTTTAGCTCGGTGGCATGATGCATTGTCATCTTGGAAAAATACATGTTTTCAATTGAAGGGATAAGAAAGCTGTCTTAAATTTCAATGTAAACTTGTGCATTTATTAAAGATTTAACCACAGCCATCTCCCCAGTGCATTTGCCTGACATGCAGCCCCATATCATTAAGGACTGAGGGAATTTTGACGTCTTCTTCAGGCAGTCATCTTTG
Source organism: Corythoichthys intestinalis (assembly GCF_030265065.1). Lineage (NCBI taxonomy): Eukaryota > Metazoa > Chordata > Actinopteri > Syngnathiformes > Syngnathidae > Corythoichthys > Corythoichthys intestinalis. The sequence goes on from NC_080401.1 coordinate 37,259,132, forward strand.
TAAATCCCACTGGAACAGCACAAAAAAAAGTTTCAGCATCATTACGTTGTCAAGAATCAAGAATCTGCATTGGGCAAGGTGTCAAGTGTCAAGAATCTGCATTGGACAAGGTGATGATGCTGGAACTTTAGTTTGGTGCTGTTCTGCACTTGCGCTATAAAACATTTACTGACCACCACAATGTTTTTTATTCATTTCATTTAGTGTTTCAGAATGCTAAAGAGTTGCACTTTTGAACTAATTCATTATTTTTTCAAGCTTTTTATCTGAGTTTGTTCTACATGATAAATAAGTGAGTGCTCGTCCGAGACTGGTGATTCCATACTTTTTGCTTGAGGTTGTAGAAGCTCAGTTAAAGAGTATGACAAAAAAAAACTTCAGCACAAAGGACAATGACTTCAAATATACATCAAAGTGCTAATGGAATGTCTAAATCAGGCTAGAATTAAAATTTTAGAAACAAATCTGTCAGCAAATTAAACTAATTTAACTGAACGCACCAATTCTGTCAAGACGTGTGGTCATGAGATTCAACCAGAAGCTTGTGGATGGCTACCAAACATGCCTAATTGTTATGAAAATGACCAAGGGACATATACAGTGGGGAGAACAAGTATTTGATACACTGCCTATTTTGCTGGTTTTCCCACTTGCAAGCCATGTAGAGGTCTGTAATTTGTATCATAAGTTCTCTTCAACTGTGAGGGACTGAATCTAATACAAAAATCCAGAAAATCACATTGTATAATTTTTAAATAATAAATTTGTATTTAACTGCATGAAATAAGTATTTGATACATTACCATCTATTAAATATTCGGCTCTTAGTACTTTTTTAAGAACCCCTCCTGTTCTCCACTCATTACCGGAAGTAACTGCACCTGTTTGAACTTGTTACCTGTATAAAAGACACCTGTTCACATGCTCAAACAAACAAAGTCCAACCTCTCCACAATGGCCAAGACCAAAGAGCTGTGTAACGACATCAGGGATTAAATAATAGACCTGCACAAGGCTGGGATGGGCTACAGGAAAATAAGCAAGCAGCTTGGTGAGAAGGTAACAACTGTTGGAGCGATTATTAGAAAACGGAAGAAGTTCAAGTTGACGGTCAATCTGCCTCGTTCTGGGGCTCCATGCAAGATCTCACCTCGTGGGGCATCACTGATCATGAGGAAGGTGAGGGATCAGCCCAGAACTACACAGCAGGACCTGGTCAATGACCTGAAGAGAGCTGGAACCACAGTCTCGAAGAAAACCATCGAAAACACATTACAGCAGGTCCCGCTGCTGAAGCCAGTGCATGTCCTGACACGTCTGAAGTTTGCCACTGACTATCTGGATGATCCAGAGGAGCAATGGGAGAAGGTCATGTGGTCGGATAAGACCAAAATTGAACTTTTTGGTCTAAACTCGGCTCGTTGTGTTTGGAGGAAAAAGAAGGATGAGCACAACCCCAAGAACACCATCCCAACCATGAAACATGGAGGAGGAAACATCATTTTTTGGGGCTGCTTCTCTGCCAAGCGCACAGGACGACTGCACCGTATTGAGGGGAGGATGAATGGGGCTATGTATCGCCAGATCTTGGCTGACAACCTCCTTCCTTCAGTGAGAGCCCTGAAGATGGGTCATGGCTGGGTCTTCCAGCATGACAGCGACCCAAAGCACACAGCCAAGGCAACTAAAGAGTGGCTCCGTAAGAAGCATCTTAAGGTCCTGGAGTGGCCTAGCCAGTCACCAGATCTGAACCCGATAGAAAATCTATGGAGGGAGCTGAAAGTCCGTGTTGCCCGGCAACAGCCCCAAAACCTCAAGTCTCTGGAGAAGATATGCATGGAGGAGTGGGCCAAAATCCCTGCTGCAGTGTGTGCAAACCTTATCAAGGACTACAGGAAACGTTTGGTATCTGTAATAGCAAACAAAGATTTCTGTACCAAATATTAAGTTCGATTTTTGTGATGTATCAAAAAACTTATTTCATGCAATTAAATGCAAATTTATTATTTAAAAATCATACAACGTGATTTTCTGGATTTTTGTATTAGATTTCGTCCCTCACAATTGAAGAGAACTTATGATACAAATTACAGACCTCTACATGCTTTGCAAGTGGGAAAACCAGCAAAATCGGCAGTGTATCAAATACTTGTTCTCCCCACTGTAACTGAATATGAGCATTGCTGTTTGGATATTTTTGATCTAGCAGATTGGGTCCCCTTTTCTGTCATCCCATTGTAGTCATAAAAAAAAAAAAACTTCATGAATGTTTTTTGTGGCGAAGTATCTGTTAAGTATCTGTTATCAGAGGAAAATCAAAGTTGTAGAAACAACTGGAAACTCAAGAGAGACATGACATTGTTCTTTGCAAACGCACATAAACTTTTAAATGTAAGTGTAAATGCCACAACATCAATATTGAACTTGTAAACCATATCTCATCGGTTTCATCCTGTTTTTTCCACTTGTCCCATCAAAGAAATTGCAGAATAATGTAGAACTGTGGTGATCATCAGCACAGCTGTCAGCAGTCATTATCTCACACAACTGCCAGGCTCCCTAGTCCAAACACTGTGTACACAAGAAAAGAAAAAAGAAACACAGACAGAATGAAGGGAGAAAAAGAAAGGTAGAGAAGGGGAAAAAGTGCAAGGGGAGAAGTAACAAAGGAGGGTGGTGGGGGGAGAACATTCTTTTCCTGTATTGGCCACTGAATGCTTGGACCCTCAATGCAAGTGTTAATTAAAAGAATCCAAAAAAGAGGAGCCAGGTCCTTTTGTGTGGAAATGTGGGAGAGGCCAATTTGGGTGGGGGGTTTAACCTCATCACCTCATCCCCTCATGCCCTGCAGCGCGTTAGGCTTGTTTCCACATTTTACCACTGAGCCTTCAAGCTGCACTTGTGTACTTCAACATCGGGAGAAGCCACGGGGTCAAAGCGAGGAAGAGGTTTGAGAGGCTCTCCACTCCCAATTTTTCCCCTCCTCTCCTTGCATCAATGTGGACTTGCAAAGCCTGCAGGCTGTTTTTGACAGGGGAAGTGATCAACCTTATTTATACACTTATTAGGCCCTCAGACCAAAGCCGCTCATTGTGGGCAGTGTGAGTAAAGGGTTTATGGAGAGCCTCTCGAAGACCGCTGTTAAGATTCTCACATTTGATTGCCACTCGATGGGGGAACTTGACAGAATAGTCAGGCCCTTTTCCTAACATCCTTTGTATTTGGCAACTACAACATCTCTTATCCCCACTTCTAGTTCACCTCTCAAATCTACGACTAAAGATTTCCTGCCAGACCTTGTTTATTTTGTCATTTTCCGTCAGTTTACGCTTTACGAAATATGAATTGCATCCGCTAACATGTTTTGGTCCAGAATGTTAACTAAGAGTGAAGTTACAAAAGCAATGTTAGCCAATCCAGTTAAGTGTTCGTCGTTGGTGTTCCTGGGGTGAGACACTTATAGTCAGGTACACTCACAACTAATTGGTAATATGCGAGAAACACAATCTTTTGTCTCTTTCTACACTTCACATCAAAGATTAATTTGACGGGAGTTTTTAACTTTGTCGACATTGACAATTTAGTTGACTGGAGTAACAAAAAATTGTTTTAAAAAAAAAAAAAAACCTTAGATGCATAAGTGGGTCAAAAATGACCCGGTGAGGTTGTTTTCTTGAAATATCTTCGGAATGAAAAATTGTTATCAATTCATATTCCAGGTATTCCTCAAAAAACATATTTTTGATATAATGCCATTCAAATTTTTGATAAACTTTTTTATACATTTGAAGAAATTGTCATTTTTGTATTACTACCCTAAGCTTCCAAAAGTGGGTCAAAAATGACCCGCATGCATTTCCTATGGAATCCAATGGGAATCTTTCATTATCAACTTTGGCTGTCAGGAATGAACTTACCGTGGACCACACAGACTAGGTATGTTAAAAGTGACATCCCTTAAGAAAATTATTTTACACAGCAAGAGCTGATACGTGTACTGTAAGTATTATGTCCATATAGTATTTTGTGCGTGTTTCTTTCATGACTCTTTATTATTATTTATCGACAAATTAACCTACTTCATAACTAGCTAGCTAACTAAGGCTAGGTTCATACCGCAGGTCCTAATGCACAATTCCGATTTTTTGTCTTTTCCTTTTTTTTTGGCGTACCCATTCAGACTGCCTTTGTCCATTGAGCCTGTTCAAGTACCACACATGCGCTCTAATTCGCAGTCAGAGATGCGCTGAGCAAACTTGCCCGCATGCGCAGGAGCATTGGAGCAGAGAGAAAATCGAGCATTGTCAGGCTTATTCTCAACCCATTGAATTTTTTTATGACTGTTGTCAAGCCCGCTCCTTCCCCAAAAAGCCACGTTCAAGCTTGGCGCTAACACTAATGCACAGCTGCACCGCTACCGTAGCACCCTGTCTCTCTCGCTCTTTGCTGATGTTAATTGCTGCATGAGTTCCAATTTGGGTGACTTGACAGTTCGGACCGCAGCCACATTCTGGAAAATTCGGCCCAGATGGGATTTTAACCACATACGAAAGTGACCTGGATCGAATTTGAAAATGGTCCACTTTTATGCGACTTTTTCCCGTTCAATCGAGTTGGAAAAACACGAACAAATCGGATTTGTGCTAGTTTTACAGCTGAAATGGTCCTACAGATGTTGGATGATGGAGAGGCAGTGATGGGGTTGGACTCAAGTGTCCCAAATTTCTGATGATGAGGACCCAGACTATTGTCCAGGTGGCAGTGGCAGTTGTCCACCTGGAAATCCAACTGAACAGGATCAATTTGACTCATAAGATTCCACTTATGTGTCCTCTGAAGAAGAAAGTGTCCAAATCATCGCCAACAGAATGACTTGGTAGGGCTTTTCACTAAATACCTCCCACCCAGGGCAGAACACAGAGCTACAATATCCTCAGAAATCGGTGAGTGACTCCACGAGGGCATACCACCGCTGTCTCACCAAAAAGATGCATGGGAGCGCTTCATCATTGATGATAAAATACAAGGAAGGATGAAGTCTATTGCTGGTCTGCTTTTTTTTTTCTTCTTCCCAAAAAATGTTATTTGAATCATGAAGATATTTCAAGCATGAAATCAATCAGGGGATGTGGCCCTAAATATCATACTAATTAAAATACAAGTGATTATTCTTCACCAAAATGTCATAAAAACACATTGGTTCTAATATGGGTCATTTTTGACCCACTTATGGAAGAGTGAAGGGTCCTCTAACCTGTGCAGCTAAGGGTTAAACATGTTACTGTCCCACTCAATTATTTTTAAACAAGAATAACATAGAAAAATAATTGTGTTTATTAAATGTTTCATTGAGTCAGTCCACTCAAATCCGCTCTCACTGCTCAGAACACTTAAACACTTATATTAAATTGCCACTCAGACTACTGCAAGTGTTTAAACAAGCTCAACGATGTGGCGTCTTTCAAGTATAGCGTCCCAGGCTTCTCTGGCAACATCAAAGCCTCAACAGTTGTCACTCATTGTTAACTTTAACAAGCAATCTAGAGCGCACTGGGACCAAGAAAAGCAGCAGGACGGAGAGTGATCGGATCAGGACATCTCTAGTTTGTTGGCTTATGTGTTGGCGCAGCACATTATAAGTACCTAAAGTATTGATCCTCATAAAAAAGTATTGATACTCGGATCGTGACATGAAGGATTGCGATATATCGCGGGATGATATTGTTTCCCAGCTCTATTTATTACTCGAATGAAATTTTGGGTTGAGAATTCTAGTTATGAGATTGTGTTCACCGATTGCTGTAAAGAAATCTTAAAGGATAAGACAACACCTAGTAATATAGGTGACATTCATGTGACAGATGTTGGCTTCAAGTGTTTATTGAAATGGAGATTTTTTTTAGACCTCAGTCTGATAATGGAGCAAATAACTTTTAAACACATACATATGAATACTGGTAGACTTTAACACGTGCATGTGATAATGGGTATTAATGATGTCACAAATAAGGCCTGGCAAGCTTGGATACTCCCATTTGATTGGCAAAAAAATAGTACCAGCATTGATAAAACATCTGCCCACACTAAGCGCGGCCACTTCTTGGAAATATTGGCTATTGAATGACACCTTAGGAAATTCCCCTTATCAGATTGGTTGGTTTCCATCAGTTATTTTAACCATTTTTTTCCAATTGCATCATGGCCCATATGATTTGGAACTATCTTACCGTGCAATAGTTCGAACTATTGCACAGGGGGGCAGAGCTACAACGCAGCAGGCTCCACACTCTTCTTAAAGCTAGCAAAGCCATTTTCACATCTGCTTTCATCTCCCCTTCCTCTTTAAAGTGAGAAACAACAATGAAAAAACAATGCCTTCGTACATGGGACGAGACTGCTCTGCTCACCGGTCCATCTTTCTGAATGCGGTTACGTCAGGACGATGGGGCCTCAGTCATATTGCACGTTACTGCAGGACTCTTTTTCTCTGGGTTGCCACTACCTGCTAGTGTGAAAAGGCATTTAGAACACCCTGCACTATCTAGCTTTTGTGCATTTGACTTTCAAATACTGACAGACTGCGCGCTTAGCAGTAGCCGTGCACTTGCATGTACGTATATAGCTAGCTAGCTAGAGTATATTATATATTATATAGCTAGCTGTAATTTCAGGAGTCATATGATACAAATAATGGATGCTTTTTCATTCATGTAATGGATGTATTTCATCTGGTGAAAGATGAAATGCTCTATTGGTCTGTAAGTGTAATTCTAAGATTCCGTAGTGCATACAGTAAGAGGTTGAAATTAGATGAAGATCTTGGTCTTTATCAGCTGATGAAGTCGGAAGTGTTCGCAGTAACATGTCAGGTATTTAAATCACCTATAACTATTATCTGGGATAAAAGAAAAATTTGACTAATATATGAAGATCTGTGTCATATTTTCTCTGCTTCACCGCAAAAGCAGACCAAAATGTTGATGTAGCTGACTCGGTCGAATGGTCATTGTGTTCTCTTCTGCCATAGAAGTGTAGACCTGCATGAAGGACCACTTTCTTTTAAGAGAGACACAAACTCCCTGCGGTCCTTGCCAGTCTTTACAGACTCAATTGGCGTTGCATGTAATCGTGTCCTGATTCAACCACGTCCAGCTGCTCTTTGTGTGTCCGAACAGATCACAGCACCTCTGCAGGGGACGGACAACTCCTCTGCCTCTTTACTCCCCCCGCAGCCCAAACCTGCGTGCCCTGACTCAGTCCTGTTGTTTAGAAGCTCACTCTCCCAGAAAGAGTCTGCATCTGGGCTTTCTGTATTCACTTTCTCTTTACAATTAGCACATGTCAGTGAATTCAGTGTTGTATCGTTAGGACAATGGTATCATTCAGGCAGAAAACGATTGCAAGATAGTACTGTTAGTCATGCCGTTAATGGGTTTTGTTGACGGCAATTAAGATTTTAATCTTGTTGAGGAAATATTGACACAGAATTTTTTTTTCTGTTGTTATCTGACGATATCGCTATTAAAAACAGGTGCCTTTGGTTTCACTCTGCTTTGTACAGCTCATATTGTTGAGGTACCTTGGGCTTCAGCCTCAGATACTATTTGTAATGAGTCCCTTCTGTATTCGGACATTTTCAATCCTGACTTTGGATTTGGTGGCTCATTATTCAGTTCATTACTTTTCGATGTAAGTTATTTAGTTAAAAAAGGATATTTTCTTTCGTAACACATAATCTACAGTTTGTTTTTGTAGACATTTTCTAATTTTTACGACCATCCATTTATTTTTCCCAAATGCTATGTAACTGATCATCGCCTCACAGTTCTGAGATCAAGGGTTCAATCCGGAGCGCTGGCTGTCCTGTGTGAAGTTTGAATGTTCTCCCCGTGCTAGGTGTACTCCAGTCTCCTCACACATCCAAACTTACATGGTAGCCTGTAGAGCTGGGAATCTTTGGGCACCTAATGCTTCGATTACGATTACGATTCAGAGGCTCCGATTCGATTATAAAACGATTATTGATGCACCCCCCCCCCCCCCTTTTTTTTTTTTTTTTTTTTTTTTTTTTTTTTTTTTTTTAATGTTTTGTACATTAGTTCCAAAATTGTTCAAAAATACTCTCAGGCTAAACCAAACTACTATTTCAGTATCAAGTTAACATATAGCAGTAAACAAATATACAAAAATAACAGTAAATAAAAAAAATCCAGTCTCCATTCTGTATCAGCAGCTTTAAACTACATTCAATTAATTTAATGTTGTGAATCAACCGTTAAAGTTGTTAAAAAGTGCTCCCGTTATTCCATAATTTCCCTTTTGTCTACTTTCGACATGTGAAAGTTTTAAAACTATTTTAAAGATAGATTCAAGTCAATATTTTACCGATTTAGGAGTATTTTAGATAAAAAGTTAATTAGGTGTGCTTGGAAGGTTCGCTACAACAGCCTTGCAGGGAAGTGTACTGCTTTAAGATGGCGGCCGTTTACTAACGCCCGCATCTAGCTTTTTGTAGATGTGCTGCTAACGCTACCAAGTTTTAAAACTATTTTAAAGATAGATTCAAGTCAATATTTTACCGATTTAGGAGTATTTTAGATAAAAAGTTAATTAGGTTTGCTTGGAAGGTTCGCTACAACAGCCTTGCAGGGAAGTGTACTGCTTTAAGATGGCGGCCGTTTACTAACGCCAGCATCTAGCTTTTTGTAGATGTGCTGCTAACACTACTGAATCTATATTGCATCTAGTCCTATATAAATGATATCTACCGTAACATTATGTGGATGTACTTTGTCGCAGCTTATCGGCAGCAGTCAGGTATGTTGTTTTGTTTTTTTATCTCGTGGCATGAGTTGAGCTAGAGCCGTGAGTTGAGCATTGGCATTACCCGAGGGGCCGGGTAATGAGAAGCATGATGTTTAGCTACTCTCGCTTCGTTCCTCATTGCGTCCTGAAGAAGACCGCGCGGTGCGCTGAGTGTGTTGTACTTCCGCTTTACTTGGCATATTTCAATAATCGGAACTTGGATGTTTGTGAATCGTTCTCGAATCTTCCACGGCCGAATCACGAATAATCTAAGAATCGGAAATTTTGCACACCTCTAGTAGCCTGATTAAGCACTCTAAAGTCTCTATAGGTGTGGTTTTGAGTGTTGTTTGTCTATATGTGCCCTGTGATTTGCTTTCAACCAGTTCTTAGGGCGTACTCCGCCTCTTGCTCATGGTTAGCTGGGTTGGGCACCGGCGTCCCTGCGACCTTCGTGAAAATAAGCGATACAAAAGATGAATGAATTTTCCGATAAAACAAATCTTTGCATTGTTTCAATAGGTTGTTACAGTTTTATAAAGGCCAGTGTTAAAAGATGACCTTGCATTATTTTTCATAACCTTTGATGTAATTTAATCCGTTTTCCAAGACAATTTGCTTAGAAAATGTCCTCTACCTCTGCAAGCAGCCGGATTCTCATTAATATTTGGTTAACTGGATTGAATTAGACTATTTAATGTTCACATTTAAAATCTTTGTTCTGATTGGCCCTTAGCAAGTAAGTGTTTCATATTAAAACCTCGCTTGGCCATTGATGAGTGGGCATGTGGGCACTTGACATCACACTGTCACCAATTTCAAATCTCATTTGCAGATTGTTTTGTTTTATAAACATGATTGTAATCAGAGCACAAGCCACAGAGATGAAAAACTTGGCCAGACAGTCATTTTAATCTATCTCATGTGCAAAAGAGTGGGGTGTGGAATTTTATGTCAGGGTCACCTTTGAACAGAATAGTAGGCAGTCACTAAAGGTGTGTGAAATTTCCGATTCTTAGATTATTTACGATTCAGCCACTGAAGATTCGAGAAAGATTCACAAACAAACAATATTCCGATTATTTAAATATGCCAAGTAAAGCGGAACTTTAAGCACAGGACGGTCTTCGGGACGCAATGAGGAACGGACCGAGACAACTCGTGCCGCTAGATACAAAACAGCAACAAGCATGGCTGACGAACCAACCAATCAACCTCTTCGTGGGATAAAATCTGCTCCTATAAATTTAAAAGCAGACGTGGGGAATTGTTTTGGATTTTAAAATCTTCTTCTTGAAAATAAGGGATTTTGAAGAAAATTGAAAGCAAGCCGAGGTACGTCATCCCAACTCAATGCCGTTTCACTGACACGGCAGTCCTGGCTCTTTGCAAGCAGACGAAAGTAGAAATCATGTCATCGCTGTCGAATGTAGACAGAGTTACCGTTACGTGTGATGTGTGGACATCTGTAGCCCCCGAATTGTTTGTTACAGTAGCAGCCCATTTCATAACAGATGAGTGTGAGCTGAAAGCACACGTGCTTCAAAAAAGCGCAATGAACAAGGTTGTGCTAATGTGGTTGAGTTGCTAAGCGGTGCTGTAAATGAATTGAACATACAAAAAAAGACGTTTGTTGTTACAGACAACGCAGCTATTAAAGTTGTCGCTGCCCAGTTGGGTAACGTTAGCCATCTGACATGCTACGCCCACTCGCTGAACCGAGATTTTTCATCTGCAGGAGTCAATACAAAGCACAGATCACTTTTATCTGAGCACTTGGATAAACTCCTGTTCTTCTACAAGAACATGGAATTTTTTCAGCAGCTAAACATACTTGACCTGCCCTGCATATTGTTGAGGTTTGGATGCAAAAGGCCTTTTTGTAAATTTATTTATATTTTATTTAATTTTTTTTAAATATAAAAAAATATATTTGTACCTCAGGGAAACCCGTTTATGTTTACATGTACATGTTTAGACAACTTAAAGCAGAAAATCCCTTTTTGAGCCATTTGTACTGAAGTAGTAGTACACATTGTCTTTAGTTTATACCTGAGTGCACTTTTAGTTGGATAAAAATATATTTCTGCAAAATGCTACGATTTATTCTGTTGAAGATTGAATGTAGTTTAAAGCTGCTGATACAGAATGGAGACATGAGTATTTTAATTACTGTTGGACTGTTAATTTGATACTGAAATACCCCTTTCCCACTGGCCAAAAAACCCGTGTCAACCCGCTAACAATCGGCTTTTGGTGGCAGTGAGAAAGGTGCAACGACCCGTGTCGATCCGTGTCAATCAACCCGCCAAGCGACCCGCGTTAAAATCACCTCGGCTCTGATCGCCATGCAGTGTGAAAGCAAAACCCCGGGTCAACAGTCAACACGCTAATCTACGTGGTGACGTAGGCTAGTACGTGATGCGTCATAACAAAAACAAAAACCATGTGCTCTAGCCAGGTGTCCACATACGGTGAACAGTCGGTGTAGCAGCGTTAGCAATAGCCATAACAGATAAAACAAGGGATCTTCTCCTCCTTCTGTGACGTACACGACTCCTTTCAATTTCAAGCCAAAATTCACGTCGCCTACGTTGCCTCAGCACAAGCAGAGTGTTGATCCTTTGCTGCATTTCGACCATTTTGAGGGCAGTAAAAAGCATGAAAACAGAGAACACAAACGGAAAGGAGGCTTCTATGTTGCTTTGCATTGTTTACTTCCTTGAACTGAATGAATTCGGTCGCACTTGTCGAAGCGCATCTTAGCGTGGTGACGTCACGAACCTTACGCACGGCTGAGGAGGGGTGGTGGGGTTGGACGGGTGAAAAAAGAAAAAAAAGACACTGCTTTTTTTTGTCAATGGGAAAGGTGCCAAATGCCAATTGCTAGTGGGTTGCATCGGCATGGAAAAACGCGCGTTAACCCACTAGTTTCAGTGGGAAAGGGGCAAAATAGTAGTTTGCGTCAGAGAGGATTTTTGGAACATTAAAAGCAGATAATAGCTGGGGGGGTTGTTTGTACATCAATAATCGAATCGTAGCCTCTGAATCGTAATCGAACCGTGAGGTGCCCCAAGATTCCCACCTCTCGCAATCATTATTGCTATTAAATCAACATCATAAAAAAGTGTCAGCCGAAACTTTCCCCTTCCTTTCACTGTAATAAATCAAAATGTTACTAACATAAGGAACATTCCATGACTTTTCATTGGTTTGTCAAAATAGATAGGGAGGATGCTGTTAATTTGGTAACACTGAATGCGCAAGTTGTTACTTTTGGTGGCTGGTGCTGTGTAGTCTAAGGTATCTGGCTTTTTATTTCCTCTCATAGATGACGCTAGCTGCCTCTGGGATCAGCTATCCCTGCCATCACCTCACTGTTTGTCGAAGGTCGTCCTCAACCAATGCCCAGGAGCCCACGGAAGGGGTATTTTGATTCACTCACACACAAAGGCAGTCTTGAGAGCTGTGTTTTGCCTTTCTCTCCCTCCTTTGTGCTTTGTGTAATGTACTTAAAAACTGTGAAAATATCAAGAAATATCTGTTATTGACATTAGTTAAATGAAGTGATTTCCATTCCCAGTGTTCAGATGTCCACATGATAAGCGACAGTGAGGGGGAAGATTTCGAAGATGCTTCTGAGTTCAGTGTGGATGATACAGAGATGTTCGGAACGGGCTCCTCGAGCAGTCGGAAAACGCCGATGAGTATGTAAAGCTTGTTACAGTTTTGACAAATTGTGTTATTCCCAATTACAGTTTTGTTTGTGTTTTGTTAGCACTTAAAAAAGCTGACTATGCTATTATTATACCCGTGCAGTGCCAGAGAATAGTGAAAATGAAGCTGATGCCTTAATGCACTTTACTGCTGAATTTTCTTCAAGGTGAGCTCAGCAAAGGCTGTTTGCCAAAGGAACTGTTATCATATCACAGTATGCATTATGCATGTGTGTTTTTTTTTTCGCAGGTATGGAGAAAATCACCCAATGTTCTTCATTGGATCTTTGGAGGCAGCATCTCAAGAGTCCTTTTATGGAAAAGCAAGAGAGGTAAGTCAGTTATTTCCTAATGGTGTCGTTTTTCATTTATTTAAATACTATAACCCCAAGGAAAGCTCCTTGGCATTTTTACAGTGTGACCTCTAATGTCAAACACAATTTGCTCTGTGATGATTTCCTCTGAATCTGGGAGAAAAAAAGTTCCTGTAGGAAACACTATTGTTCCTAAGTTGAGTTTCTTATTAAACGTTTAAAAGTGTTTTCAGTATAATTTGGACCAATTTAACTGCCATCATAATTAGTACCACCACCACGACTACTGCTACCAGGGGCCGCACTGGACATACTGGGGCACTGGGGAGGGGGCAATCCCCCCCAAATTTTTTTTAAGCACTTATCTGTCATAAAAAGTCAGAAATAGTGCTTTAAAAGTGCCTGTGACACGAAAAAGCATGTTTATTTCATAATACACGCGGTATTTTATGCTCCTGAATGAAATGGACCACTTGGATGTGTGAGGAAGCGATCGATATATTTATTCAATTTTTGAATCCTGCGCTACGAAAATGAAAGACTTCCGGCTTCGGTCTTGCATTGAGAAAGAGGGCGCTGTGACTAGGGGTGCAACGGTTCAGTTAGCCCACGGTTCGGTTTGAACCTCGGTTTTGGGATCACGGGTTCGGTTTCGGTTTGAGTTTTTCTTTTCTTTTTTAAACTGCCTTTATTTTGCTTTTAAAAAAATGAAATAACACTTAAAATGTAAATATTTTCGACTGTTAAAATTCCTCAGCTCTTTGGCAAGTGTAGTGACTGACTACTGAAATACACACACAGTAGTAAAAAAGCTACTTGGCAAAATAACTGGTGATACCGTTCATGTTTTTTTTTCATTAAAAAACAACAACAAACAAACCCAAAAACATAGTAACCTTTGCTATGTTTGGAGGTCATTTAATGTTGTGAATCAACCGTTAAATGTGATAAAATTGCTCCCGTTTTTGCCTTAGTTCCCTTCTACTTTCGACATGTTAACATTTTAAAACTGTTTCATCCTTTAAAGATAGACTCAAGTCAAGATTTTGCCGATTTAGGAGTATTTTGGATAAAAAGTTGCTTTGGTTCGCTCGGAAGGTTTACTACAACAGAGCCTTTCTGAGAAGTTTACTGCTCTGAAATGGCGGCTGTTTAGTAACGCTACCGAGTGTCATTTCGCATGTAGTTCTATATGCATGAGATATCTAGGCGTAGATTGTATGATCTGACCAAAGCACACGGTCCCAGGCTTCAACTGGGACCATCAGTGATGCTGTGGGGCTATGCTAAAAAACACATCTTAACCAGGGGTGCCAATAATTATGGAGGGCACTGTATCTTTATTGTAAGCAATCATTGATAGAGCAAATATTTAATAAACATCTTCATGGAAAATGAATGAATGAATGAATGAATTATTATCTCATCAGTTACCTAGCTTACCTCTCTCATTCCGCCTTGCTTATTTATCCTTGCTGCGAGCAAATAACTTTCTAATATCCATTTGCAAAAATAATGCTGTTTGAGTCAAATAGAAATAAAAAAGAAAGACATCTTGTTACAGATTACGGGGACTGCAGTAACAAATGAAATGCTTTTAAAATAGCTGGAAATGATGACGCTCACATATACAAAATTGTTAGAGGTTATATGCCGAAGCTAGACAATTAATTCATACAGATTGATTCTATTCATTTTGGTCTGGTCTACTGTAAACCAGCTATGTTTGAAGTGTCATATTTTAACAGCAATTTTGCGTTTTGGAGGAGACTTATAGGTTTTATAGCAGGCTAAAGTGGTTAGTATATTGTCATTTTTCTATTAGCCTCAATGTAGCAATGCTAACATTTTACAGTGTTTAATATAGATGTGTGTCCTTATTTTGTATGTCTGAACTTGTACGGTGTGTTGATGACCAATAAACATTTGTGAAACGAACTGGAGTCTCATATACAATCAACACGCACGTGTGCCGAGTGCACGCAGCAAACGCAAACAAACACATGGATAAATGTATGCATGCAACACGCGGTGATAAATCCCGGCCGGGAAAATTACCGGCTTCTTTTTTATCTACCGTGCGATAAATTGACTTATTGCATATCGTAACAGGCTTAAATACCACTACTAATAATAATACCACTTCTTTGGAAAAAAAAAAAAAAAACATGATGATAATGTATGTCTCACAAGGAACCCTAATAAGTGGCATAGAAAACTAATGTTTAACACATCAAAATGTCTTATTTGTCCATTCCATAACCGAGCACACATTTCTCTTCTGCTTTCTTTGATGCTGGTTAAATAGAGCTCCAGTGAGTATGCTGATTCTATTGACTCTGAATTATAGACAAATTCCAAATTGTATAACCTTGGAACAGATATTTTTGGATAAATGACTACAAACGAATTTTAAAATCATGTTGACATTTTCAAGGCAAACACAGCACACACTTGCTGACCTAAGACATTTCATTTTATGTTATCTAATTTCAACATAACACGACTCTTAACTGCTGCTTTTTTTGCCTAAGACAACACAGAAGAGAAACGGACACCGAGCAAGATGTTATTCATATTTGTCAAGGGACATATTACATTTTTCTCCCTTACAACTAATCTAGTGATTTTGAAACATAACGATCAGTATGACATGCAGTTTCTCAATGTTTACTCTTTTTGACATAAACCAGACTAGAGAATGGCCAGAGGTTGGTAGTAACTTTTTACATTTTCTCCGAAACATTTGCTTGAGTAACTTTTTGAGAAACGTACTTCTAAGAGTAGTTTTACGAAGCCATACTTTTTACTTTTACTCGAGTAGATTTGTGATGAAGAAACGCTGCTCTTATTTCGCTACTTAAGGCTATTCTAGTCGTTACATTTTTCCTCTTTATTGTACCTATTAGATGTTACTATATTTTGCCCGAGATGCCAACAGTGGCTCTACCACTTTCACCAAAGACATGTCGCAACAATAACATCATGCAACACATACATAACCTAGCCCCTCCATACTTGTCCGGTCTCATTCATGTTAGTACTCCCTCCTGTGCCCTTAGATCCTCCTCCTACATACAACTGTCTGTCCCCCCCGCTTGCCTGACCACCATGGGGAGCGTAGCGTTCAGCCGATCGATCGGTACATCTCTAGTTATTTCACTTACAGATGTTGTTTTTTTCCAATTGTAAAGACGTAGTGTTGTAAATTGTTTGAAGCCTCAGTTTGAGCGACAAAGGTTTGAACAATACAAATTTCCAGTCAAATCTGACTCATGCTAAAGAATCGTTTTAAACTTCGATACTATTTACTGTGAGTGCATTCATGACAAACTCATGACGTCAGCAATAGAAATACAGCAAATGCTGTCCACCAAGGCTTTGTAGCGACACTTTGTAATTTCACCCAAATGCCCACCCTGGCTACAGAGGTTTCTTAATAGATGACCACTTTCCCCCACTCTTGTTGTTCATCTTTTGTCCTTTTAAGGACATTCGTATCAACTGACAGCTTGTGTGGATTACGCTCTTATTAGACTGTGAGGACACAGCAAGATGTTAGGGGAGTTCAGATCACAAAATGCACAGCAAGAGAGCGAGGGAGGGATGGTGTGAAAGAGAAATGTGGTTGATGGGGGAATCGAGTGAGTGTGAGAGGACAGAGGTAAAGATAGTGACGGTGGATGATAGAGATAAAAAAAAAAGAAAACTGAGAAGAATCTTGGCGTTTCATCTGCTTCTCAGCTGATCCTTTTTTCCTAAGCTTACGCAATATGGTTGGCTTCTCCCTGGTGTTCTGTTCACCCTTTCTGTACCGCGTTCATCACCGCACGAGGGCAAAACCATTTTCACAGTTTTTTGTTCAAGTCTGGGGGAAAGCTTGAATTAGCCTGCCAACTGTGCTGTGGTTAGTGTGGCTTTGGGAAGCTGGATATGTGCAAAGAGTTTGGGAAGAAAACAGAGGCTTTTTGAGCATCTCTTTGTTTGTCCTGTTTTGTCAAAACCAGGCGAGACTAAACTGTTCTTGTGTAGTTTGCTTCCATATGTGCATGATTCTATTGCCATTTTCTTCATCCGTGCTGTCGTCCCAACCCCCCCCTTCGAAAGGCCAATTTATTTTTGTGTTCAGATTGCATAAAGAGGCTGTTCATTAAAGCTATATTGAACTGAACTGGAAATACACAGTGGGTTTATGCACAGAGGAATCAGTGGCACTCTCTCAAAGCCTGGGAGAGGCTAATCACTAAGCAAAACACTACATTTGATGAAGTGTTTCTGAAGGTGTGTGTTTGGTGCAGGCGTATGGCTGTTGAGATGGACTCAATCCATCCTTAATGAAAATGCTTTGGACTCCTGAGCTGAACTCTCTTGGGGATCAGTGGTTAGTCAGAGTGAACAGAGAGATAGGCCACCCATCGCTAACCACGATCCTTGCTAAATCCACATCAACGCAGCGGTTAATCACTCTAACCCCTCTCTCCTCTGCTCGCCACTCCTACGCTGTCTGCCACACACAAAGACACATCAAAATTCATAGCTTGCTAGAGTGGGGAGTTCAGGGATTTATCTTTGCCAAGTATCTGCTTTAGAACCCAGCGATAGTCTTTTCAGAGTCAAGAGGAAGGAGCACAACCAGGATGGCATCTGGCATATTGATGCATGCGTATAACGTATATATATAGGCACACAAGATGTACAGCTCAAACTCGCAAACTACTCTGTCTTGATTGATTTAACTTGGAAAAAAAAAACACAGGAAACGGAATAATATGTAGGGAGCACTACCTGTTATTAATCCTCCTAAACATCAGCCAAAAGTGGTTTTAAAGAAGCATCTTAAGTCATTGGCTTCCGTTGACGACAGTAGCCTTCCAATTAATTTCGACTCCCAATTAAAATGGGTTGGACATCTGTTGTCACGAATGGCAACCAATGAGTTAACTCCTGGGTCTCAAACGCATCTTTGACACGGGCCACTTTGTGGTTTGGGTTTTCTTTGGAGGGGCGTTAATGTCTGGCAACTTGGCCTGCCACCATTGATCAACAACTAATCGATCTGTATTCACATTTTTGATCCTCTTCATTAGAGGCGTGCGAAATTTCCAATTTTTAGATTATTCACAATTCGGCCGTGGAAGATTCGAGAACGATTCACAAACATCCAAATTCCGATTATTCAATTATACCAGGTAAGGCGGAACTAAAACACAGTCAGCGCGGTCTTCGGGATGCAATGAGGAATGGACCGAGAGTAAATACCATTTTCAACTCGTGCCGCTAGATTTAAAAAAAACAAAAAACAAAAAAAAACAATAATACCTGACCTGGCGCTACAAACAACGCCCAGTTGCTAGTTGCTACAAACATACGGCCACATAATGCTATGGTAGATATGACGTATACAGTGGGAAGAACAAGTATTTGATACACTGCCGATTTTGCTGGTTTTCCCACTTGCAAGCCATGTAGAGGTCTGTAATTTGTATCATAAGTTCTCTTTGACTGTGAGGGACGGAATCTAATACAAAAATCCAGAAAATCACATTGTATAATTTTTAAATAATAAATTTGTATTTAACTGCATGAAATAAGTATTTCATACATTACCAACTAGTAAATATTTCGGCTCTTAGTTCTTTTTTAAGAACCCCTCCTGTCCTCCACTCATTACCGGAAGTAACTGCACCTGTTTGAACTTGTTACCTGTATAAAAGACACCTGTTCACATGCTCAAACAAACAAACTCCAACCTCTCCACAATGGCCAAGACCAAAGAGCTGTGTAAGGACATCAGGGATAAAATAAGACCTGCACAAGGCCAGGATGGGCTACAGGAAAATAAGCAAGCAGCTTGGTGAGAAGGTAACAACTGTTGGAGCGATTATTAGAAAATGGAAGAAGTTCAAGTTGACGGCCAATCTGCTTCGTTCTGGGGCTCCATGCATGATCTCACCTTGTGGGGCATCACTGATCATGAGGAAGGTGAGGGATCAGCCCAGAACTACACGGCAGGACCTGGTCAGTGACCTGAAGAGAGCTGGAACCACAGTCTCGAAGAAAACCATCGGAAACACATTACGCCGTCATGGATTAAAATCCTACAGCGCACGCAAGGTCCCGCTGCTGAAGCCAGTACATGTCCAGACATGTCTGAAGTTTGCCACTGACCATCTGGATGATCCAGAGGAGCAAAGGGAGAAGGTCATGAGGTCGGATGAGACCAAAATTGAACTTTTTGGTCTAAACTCGGCTCGTCGTGTTTGGAGGAAAAAGAAGGATGAGTACAACCCCAAGAACACCATCCCAATCGTGAAACATGGAGGAGGAAACATCATTTCTTGGGGCTGCTTCTCTGCCAAGGGTACAGGACGACTGCACCGTATTGAGGGGAGGATGGATGGGGCTATGTAAACGTTTGGTATCTGTAATAGCAAACAAAGGTTTCCGTACCAAATATTGAGTTCGATTTTTGTGATGTATCAAATACTTATTTCATGAAATTAAATGCAAATTTATTATTTAAAAATCATACAACATGATTTTCTGTTTTTATGTATTAGATTCCGTCCCTCACAGTTGAAGAGAACTTATGATACAAATTACAGACCTCTACATGCTTTGCAAGTGGGAAAACCAGCAAAATCGACAGTGTATCAAATACTTGTTCGCCTCACTGTATATAGAACTATATGCGAAATGACAGACTACGGCGGCGTTAGTAAACAGTCGCCACCTTAAAGCAGTATCTGTTGTAGCGAACCAAATTAAAAAATAAAAATAAAATACTCTTAAATCGGCAAAATCTGGACTTGAATCTATCTTTAAATGATGAAACCGTTTTAGAACTTTCACATGTCGAAAGTAGACAGAAGGAAAATTATGGAATAATGGGAGCAATTTTAACAACTTTAACAGTTGATTCACAACATTAAATGAATGTAGTATAAAGCTGCTGATACAGAATGGGGATTTGAGTATTTTACTATTTTTATACTATTTTATACTATCTACTGTTGTATACTGTTAACTTGATACTGAAATAGTAGTTTTTTAAGCTTGAGAAGATTTTTGTACAATTTTTGTAACTAATGTACAAAACATTAAAAGCAGCTAATAGCTGGGAGGGTGGGGGTTGCATCAATAATCGATTTATAATCTAATCATAGCCTCTGAATCGTAATCGAATTGTTAGGTGCCCCCCAAGATTCCCACCTCTACTCTTCATAGATATTATTCCCTTATATATGATGTAAATATATATATGGCGGAAAACACTCAGGTGACTTGAGGTTCCGCTCTAAGACCACCAGTTTGGCCAGATTTAAAAAATGTCCTATATGCATGTGTCATACATTATTGGAAAGCTTAAAATCTCAATTTTCTGGGGGAAGAAAAATTTGGAACAGGAAGGCATTTAAACATTTTTAAAAAAAATTTAAACTACAAAACCCTAACTGGAGGCGAGAGCACGCTAGAGCAGAATTAAAGACACCATGATTTTAATGAGATATTATTGTGTACTTACCTTGTTTCGATCCAAAAACTCCATGTAGCATGTATCATCGAGTGTCAAGACACAGACGTGAATGGGCACAGCTGGATTTTTGGGGGATTTTATGGGTGAAACATGGTAATATAACAAGGGTTGTGATGCAGAAATCGCAGACTTCAAGGAGTGGTCGAGATGTTGTTTTTGATTTATTCACCTCTTTAAACTTTTTTTTCCCTATTATTTATCATCTAACATATTGGGGAAAATGCTACATTAACAAAAAAATACAATTAATCGATAGTTATGAGGTAGATATCCGTGACTTTTGTACTGACGCCATTTTTTCTTTGTGACGTAATTTGTTTAAAAGTTTAAAATATGCGAGTGAATAAATTTTTAAAGTCGTTTTTTTTTTTTTTTTACGAAATATTAGATATCAATTAATGATTCTAAGATAAAAATGAGAGACATTTTGATGAATAAATATAATTACTTACCTTCTTTTTGTGGCTGGGTTGAAACAAAAGCGGTTGCACGACGTCTGTAAACGGGTTTCCAGGGTAAAAAGGACAAATTAAAAATAGTTAGGGGGCTTAATGCGCCATGAATATGCTATGGCAGCATATAGACATATTGTTCTATCAAACACAACAGTTATTTTAGCTTAAAATACATCCGTTTATTTTAAAGAGGAGTACAAGAGCAGAAACTACTTTTTCAGTCTTGTCTGCGTTTTCCGCCATATAGTGTATGTGTATGTATATATATATTATTTTTAACATGAAGCACCATAGAAGAAACACATTTTTTTTATCTAATTAAAAAGAAAGTAATATCTTCATTTTGAATTTTTATATATTTACTTTTCATATCAGCTATTTTGATAATTGATTATTAGTTTAGAGACACTGTTGACTTAAAAAATGTCTGAATACTACTTTTTTAGCCTTTTCATAATAATTTTACATGTAGTGATATGAAAATGTTTGATCACCCCTAACAATAATGATAACAAAGGGTGTATGCATGATGATGAAAGAACCTTTCAAGGGCATTTCAAGAAAAAGCACTTGCTACACACTTTAAAATTTGGTCGTCGCGGATCCATCATACTGTGGGACTGTGTAGCGAGTGCTGGACAAAGTCGCAACGTTGAAGTTATGCTGGGGCTCAAAATTTAAACAGTAGAACAACCCACAACATTGTCAAAATCTACTTTTGTATTCATACTAAGGAGCAAGTATAATATTTCAGGAGGGCTAAAAATCTGTGGAATGATTTGGAGGGTGCCTGTGCTCGGCAGCCAATAAAATTAAATGAGGATATTTTTTTCTTTTAAAGGAGGATTGGTCCAAAATACCCCTGTACAGAATTCAGGAACTCATTGGAAGACATACTGTAAGAAATGCAAAAAAAATATTTTGGCAAAAGGAACATCTACTGAATATTGATTATTTTCTGTCAGAGTGCCGATGTTTTTGCACTTCTATAATTTTGATTTTTAATCTTATTGCACTTTTTCTGTTCATCCAATAAACTTGGTTTCCCAAAGTTAATTATAGCGCTGTATGTTTAATTGATTATATATTTATTTTGTTTTAAATTAACAAAGCCAACAAAAAACAGTATATTAAATATTTAAAACATATTTATCTAATTTGAATTTTAAAAAGAAACAAAAAACCCAGCTAGTTCTATGATTTTTTTTTTTTTTTTGTCATCAATCTTTCATTTAGAACTTCTAATTTTATTGAAAATTCACTTGAGGCCTATGCCCGTGATCTCCTTTTACGGGCCGCACAAAATCAAATGCTAGGTCAGATCTTGCCCCTGGGCCACGAATGTGACACCTCTCAGTTAAAAATGACAGACAAACTGGGATTGCTCTAAGACGTACTAGTTGTTACATTGACCTCAAGTAACTTTTGATTTAATTTATCTGTTTATTTCTTCTTAGTTTAGGCATAGAGAATTGTGAAACACGGGTCTTTGTGGTTCTTTATTTTAAAAAATGCAGCTGTAGAGGAAAGGTTTTTGGGGACAGAGAAAGAAAGAGCAGAGAGGCCCCCCACATGGAACTTTGGCATGTTACCACTTATAACACTCAAACTTAGAAAAATGATCACCAACTGTTATACGTAAATACGTCCAATTGGAAATCGATTGGACATCTCCTACTTTCAATGGCATTGAAACATGAGCATTCACTATCAGCCCACCCAGTTTAAATGAATTTGACGTCCATCTCCATCAACGGCAGCCAATGATTAAATTGTAAGCATGAAATCCAAACCAGTCAGATAAGTCAAATCGCAGAGATTTAGAGAGATTAAAAGTTGACGATGTTTCCGTTTGTACGACGTAAGATGTTTTCAGCCAACCTCCTGTGTGGCTGCTTATTGATCTCAATGTGTTTTCCCACAGTGTGTGCAAGGTCATTAGATCAGTCATTTGAGCTCTTCATTTTGAAGTGTTTGCTTTTCTAGACTGAGCTGCCATCTGTATTACAATCACTATCTGGTCTCCTCAGTCATTCCCACTGACTCCCTGCATGTGTCCCTTAGTGTTTTTAAAAATACAACACCAAGTGCTGTCAACTGGTAAAAACGTGATTAAATCCCTTTTAAAAATGTGCCAAACACCTGATTCTTATCTGTTGCCATTTATACACCCTCCACATTTTCAAAAGCTCGCTGTTCTCACCACATGGTAGAGTATGATTTATTCCTATATGTATTTTAGGGTCTGGCAAGTGTCAATGGTATTACTAGTATAATCCAATCCAGCCTGTGCTATTAAGATATGTTATGGCCACCTGTCATCACCACCACACAATATTTTGGAGTAATTGTCATGTCATTGCTGCTCGAGTGTTGTAGTAATTAGTTTCTACTTTATCGGGCAGGTGGCAAGACCTGACATTATTTCCTGTGCAATTTACTTTTTACTGACAAATTGCAACTCAGATTTACATCATATTCAACACCGTAATCTCGCAGAATTCCTGTGTCAGCCTCTCAATATTGGATTTTGTACAAATATTACTATGAAACAACAACTATGAAACGTAGTTTTTAAGTAAATTTACATGTCTTAAGACCAAGTCTAAGTCTAGTCTATAAAATGCATTTTTTTTTCTTGTCTAAACCACAAATGACCAAATTAAATCTTAAATAAAACTGTTAAAAGGATTTTTAAATGCATGTTTTTTTTTTGTTTTGTTTTTTAAGCATATTAACTATTTTAGTCTTTTTAACTGTGGGAACATTTGTTTGAATAAACATGATATTTCAAATATAAATTATGATGTATGGAATGTTTGCCAAAACATGCACACAACCTTGTTAACATTCTTAGCATTGTAGAAGAAAAATGCATGATATAATCATTATTCCAAAGGAATGGGGAAAGCAAATGTCTGACCTCTATTTTTCATATTTATTTATATGGTTATTTTTTGCTAAATTAATCAGCCCTGGGAATAAAACAATTTTAAAAAATCAGGCTAGGAGGATCGATGCGTACCGTATTTTTCGGACTATAAGTCGCACCTGAGTATAAGTTGCACCAGCCCAAAAATACGCAATGAAGAGGAAAAAAAAACCATAAGTTGCACCGGAGTATAAGTCGCATTTTGGGGGGAAATTTACTTGATAAAATCAAAAACATATAAAACATTTTTCATCTTGAAAGGCAATTTAAAATAAAAATACAACAGAGGACAACATGCTCAATAAGTGTACAGTATGATGTTACATGATGCATGAACAACGAAATGCGAGCATGGCCGGTATGTTAGCGTAACGTAGGTATTAAGAGTTATTCAGATAACTATAGCATAAAGAACATGCTAACAAGTTTACCAAGCCATCAGTGTCACTCCAAAACACCAAAATAACATGTGAAATGATACAATAATGTGTCAATAATTTCACACATAAGTCGTTCCAGAGTATAAGTCAAACTATGAAAAAAAAAGCTGTGACTTATAGTCCGAAAAATACGGTATACATCAGCAGAATACAGTTACCAAATTTCATTGTGAATCGACGAATTATGGAGGAGTAGCAATTTTAATTAAGCAATTTATCAGACCTGAATTTAAAAAAAAAAAAAAAAAATAGTACAGCTCTGAGGATTAATGTGTAAACATCCCAATTTTAATTCTGCCCAAGAACAACAACAAAAAGACCAAAGCAAGTGACTATTTTTTTAGACTCTCCTCAGTAGGGGTGTGACAAAATATCCAAATGGTGATATATCGTGATACTTTGTATCCCAAAAGGTTATCGATATGCTCCTGCCAAGAATCGAGATATCGTTTTGAAAAGGTATCAATGTCTAAAAAAAAATAAATAAAAATGAACCAACAAGTTGCTACCAAAATTTTCCACCATAATAGTGTCTCAGTTAACTGTAAGGCTACACTGACGGTGCTTGACGCCCAATCCATTTAGACTGGGAACGTTCGTTCATTCGAAACCAGAGCATTCACAGTCATTCTGTACGATTTTCAGGGCATTTACAGGTCACTTGCTGTTCATTTTAGGGCATTTACAGGTCATTTTTTGTTGAGTTTGAGTCACCGCCTATTCATTTGGGTGATTCCTAGGTCATTTCCTGTTTTGTACCTCAAAATAAACAGGAAGAGACTCATAAAATACTCCAAAATCAACAGGAAGTAACTGAAAATGAACAGGTAAATGACCTTAAATGGCCCAAAATTACCTCATTGCCTGGCATTGGCTGCCACTACTGGACATAGACGTTCAATCCGTTTGAAGTGGGAGGGATGGCAGCGAATGAACGAATGTTCATTCGCTGCCACCCTCCCAGTTCAAATGGATTGGACGTCTACTAATGATAAACTCATTCCAATTCACCGCAGAAGCTTGTTTTTCTGTTTATTAGTTGTTTGTAGAATATTCTAGAATGATTTCCTGACCAATGTATCGATAATCGTTATATCGTCAGATCATCGTTATCGTGAGCCTTGTATCGCAGATCGTATCGTAACGTGAGGTACCAAGAGGTTCCCACTCCTAGTCCTCAGGGTAGTCTAATAAAAATTGTACCATTGATCTGTGAGATGTGCTAATAAAGCCTTAGAAAATGTGTTACCTGTTATTAATGAATTTGTAGTAGAAAATAAGAAAAGTGAAGGTTTATTTTCAACAATTTTAAATCCCAAATGTCCTCTATTTCTGGAATGACCCATTACTCTGTGTTTTTATTAATTTTCTTGAAAACTAATGCTAAACTTTGTCTCAAAGACATCCCCCTTAATTTCTAATGTTAAACCTGTAGCCAACACACACCTACGCGCACATACACAAAGCAAGCTCAGATTTAGGTGAGCAGGTGTGAAGAAAGGCTATGGGGTCACTATCTAACGCAGGTTGGACCTAGTAATTTAGCTGAACAGGGATTTGCTCCTCCCTGCTAAGACAGGCAATACAAAAGAACCAACTTGAAAGCGGCAGGAGAACAGAGGGGTACGGACAGTTTAACTAAGATGAAGGAGTTCAGTTGGCCCAAATGACCACTTTGATTAGTCTTTACACTTACGCTAATTGAGCATGCATGTGTGCGAATGCGAGTAGTTCGCCGGTGGGTGCAACAGAGTTTGGTTTTGTGCATGTGTTGGGATGACAGCGTTCGGGCATGTATCGGGTTGTTGTTTTTTTTCTTCATGTTGTAAAAGTCCACCCTCCCCTCTCACTCATTCCTCTCTCAAGACTGAATATGCTTGTCTTCTCAGCATGAGTGTTTAATCTTTTCAGACCGTTGAATCGGCCCGATGAATGAGTCCCCGGCTCCTTCTCTCTAGGAGCCCTGGAGATTATTCTAAAGCTCTAATCGTTGAGCAAACACAGCAGTGCTCTCCCATTCCTATTCTACACAGGCCACAGTATAGCACAACTTGGTCTTTCACTCTCCCTCGCATTTAACACCCCATGTAGATTTTTTTTTCCCCTTCATGCTTTTTGTTGTACGCAGCCTAGATTACTATTGCTCAGAAAGGCACCTTCTGATGCTGCCTGTCACTAAAAAACAAGCCAAGAGTTTTTCTATTTGTTCTTTTCATTGCAAGAGAATTGACATGTAATTTAGAGAGCATTATTTCCAACATTGTCCTTTGGAACCTTTTATACTTGTGGGTGTGTTTGTTTTTTAATTAGATAGTCAGCGGGGAAAATGCTGGGCTTATACCAAGGTGTCAATATCTTTGGATTTGGAGCTTCGTCAAT
Source organism: Corythoichthys intestinalis (assembly GCF_030265065.1). Lineage (NCBI taxonomy): Eukaryota > Metazoa > Chordata > Actinopteri > Syngnathiformes > Syngnathidae > Corythoichthys > Corythoichthys intestinalis. Next base: position 37,285,710 of record NC_080401.1, read on the forward strand.
ATTGTCTGCCCCTGCTGCTACTAACCTGAGTAGGCTGTTGGCATTTGGTGTAAAATAAATAGAGTGATCAGTCTATTTTGTTTTCTCCCTATCTTTGATGCTTCTGCAAGAGGTTTTATTTACACCACTCTCCACTTGATTGTGTGTAGTATTTGCCAATTCTGGCCTTGCCTTTGTCTATAGAGGTCATGCAGTCTCCTTACCTGCTGGCAAATTTATGATTATTCCACTTAGATTTTAATACTGGTCAGTTAGTATGAAATTAGTTTGAAATCTTTAACAAATTGTGTCCCTTTCTGCAGAGAAAGCTGCTGGCTATCTACCTCCACCACGACGACAGTGTCCTCAGCAATGTCTTCTGTTCCCAAATGATGTGTGCTGACTCCATTATCTCCTACTTGAGCCAAAACTTCATCACATGGGCCTGGGATGTTACTAAAGAAGCCAACAAAGCCAGGTAGCAAAGTTATGATGTAACACTGTCCTGTTTGGGGTAATCCGAAAATGATTTTGACTTATTCAGTAACAGCTGTTTAAATGTATGCAATAGTTGGACAGCCTATTGCAGTCCGGTGCTTTCATTAATACTGATTTGTAGTTAATGAAGAGGGTATTGTTTGTCTACGAGTCTCGTCAGAAGCTGAACTGTGTGCAGTTTTCTGTCTTGAATATCATATTCAGACGTTGTTACGGTCTTTGTATTAGTTTTTCTGTGTCTCTAACTTATCATTGAGACTATAACTTGCATGATCCATAGACTTCACTATCAGTTGACAGGGGCTGGTCCGTAGGGGGCCTATTTTCAAAAACTTAAAATTCAAATATTTTCAAAACCAAAGCCGCTAGCGACATTAAACCAAAACAGAAACCTCCCTTAGGCATATATGAGTCTCCATAAGCAGCGACATAAAAAAATTCAAATTTGTTCCCTAATAAAATCCCGATTCTTTTTCTATGCAAGTATAACAAAACGTAAAATGGCTATAAAATTCTGAAATTTTACGCTAGATGCACAAAAATTACCAAATGCAGAGATAATCACGTATATTTTCAGGATCAAACAGCAATATTTAATATGTTTTTGCCCAAAGTAGCAACTTTTTTTTTGTGTGAAAGTTTTCAACACCTAACAAATCATTCAATTTCCACATCAGAAGCTTAATACTTGAGGAAAGCATGCAGAATCATTTTAATGTTACTCAACAAAAGCAAAATTACCATTTATCTATGCGATCTGCAATCGCAACATGTTTAGGTTGAATTCCTATATTACTATTGCCTAAGCACGGAGGCACGTCTTGCTGGCTATCTGGCCCTCGTCGCTTTTAGATTAAAATGTTACATAAAATAAATGCGTAAAAGGCCAATTTTTTTTGTATGGACGCAGAAATGTCTAAACTACTACTTTTTTGCCAAAAACGGGCAGCTGGCTGAAAATTACCTAATCATTTGGATGTAAACTTACGCTACTGTGTATGGATACAACATGGCAGCCATCACAAAACAAAGAGCTTTTTCAGATTAAAATTCTTGTTAAATAAATGCATAAATCCCATACATCTATTGATATGAACATAGAACAGTCTAGATTATTGGTTAAAAGTAGGGCTGTCCCAAACGACTAATTTTCTCCCGATTAGTCAGCCGACTATTTTTACGATTAGTCGACTAATCTAATAATTTTTTTTTTTTTTTTTTTTTTACTAATTTAGCAATGAAATTTTTGTTGACGCTTATCAATTCACAAAAAACATATTGGAACACTCAAATTATTTATTAAAGTACAAATAAACACGTAAATAACAATAATCACAAATAAACAATGAGTTCAAATGCTGATAGAATTAACTAGTGTAGCATCCCGATTGAAAAGATGGTCTCTTAAACTGATGGTTTACAACTTTTATTCTATCCTTGATGTAAACACACTGTAAGAGCTACGGTGCACACAAATAAAGCAACACAATTAGAAATTAACAAAAACTTTTCACCTTTTTCCTTTTAAACCTTATTTATATATCAATGAATTGCCTATATGAATTGCCTTTACCTTATTACCTTATCATTGACAATCTCTCCCTTGAGTGCAATGACTGTATATACTGTATATATTTATGACCTTTTAACCTTATATAATTTTCTATACATTAAAATAAACCATAACATGAAATAAACCTTTCAATTAGCATTAAGTACAATACTAATAGTACTTATAGGCCCATTGTCAATGAAACATTATTATTTAGTAAGGCGACAGCACCCTCTGGTGTACAAAAAATGAAGGAAAAAAAAAATTACAAACCGCGTGAAGGCGCTTGAGTTGTTTATTCACGGCCGACGCGCAGCCAAGCTTGGCACTGAACAGACAGGACAGAAGAGTGTACTCTCCTTTGTTTCTTTGAAATAAGTCAATGTTTTGGACACTCTGGTGCGCTTTTTTTTGGCTTTGTGCCGCTTTCCCCGCTTGCAAACAGAGCATCCGACATTCTAACTTTCCACGCATATATTTTTTTAACCCTTCATTAACCGTCGACGGGATGTTGTGCTCGTCGACGGATTTACGTCATCGATGACGTCGACTATGTCGACTAGTCGGGACAGCTCTAGTTAAAAGTAGGGCTATCAAAATTATCGCGTTAATGCGCGGTAATTAATTTTTTAAATTAATCACGTTAAAATATTTGACGCAATTAACGCATATGTCCCGCTCAGACAGTATTCTAACTTTTGGTAAGTTTTACAGCAAGGCTTTTTTTGCTGTCTAACAGCGAACTCTTGTGGTCGCTTTGCGACATGGTTTATTGTGTTCTTGCCAGTTCAATATGGCTGCACGACGTCTCGGGCTGACGCTTACGTTGTAATATTGTGCTTATATGATCCTTGGACAAGATTTGTCCGTAAGTATGGTTGTTGTAAAGAATGTACATATTATGTTAGTAAGCGAAATGTTATATTTTTTGTATGAGACGCTTTTTGTTTATGTTTATTGAACCTGTATAGCGTGCTAAGCTAACGTTGTTGCTAATGCAATGCTTGTGTCCTTTTTTTTGTAGTTTTACAACGGTCTAAAGAGGACAATGGTTTGAGGCCATTTTATTAATAAATCAGATGAAAAAGGAAGAAGTCTGATTATTAAGGCATCGTTCACTAGCTGTCTAGCTTTGGAAAAAGTAGATGCTTCGGCGTGAGGACAGCATAGACAGATTTAAATGACAGTAGAGTGAAATGCCCACTACAGTCCTTATGTACCGTAGGTTGAATGTATATATCCATCTTGTGTCTTATCTTTCCATTCCAACAATTTATTTTACAGAATATATATATAATTTACAGAAAAATATGGCATATTTTATAGATGGTTTGAATTGAGATTAATTACGATTAATTAATTTTTAAGCTGTAATTAACTCGATTAAAAATTTTAATCGTTTGACAGCCCTAGTTAAAAGCAAAAAAACAAAACAGGCATTTATCATTCATTTTATGTAAATATTTCGAGATAAAATTACGCTATAGTTTAATCCAACGTGGCAGCCGTCACAAAACAAAGAGCTTTTTAAGTTGAAAATTCTTGTAAATAAATGCGTACATCCCTAAATTTCTATACATTTGAGCTTAGAACAGTCTAGATTCTTGGTTTAAAGCAAAAAAACAGGTAGTTATCATTCATTTTACATAAATATTCAGAGCTAAAGTTACGCTTTAGCGTTTTTTTGCCATGCATTTTTTTCCACATATAATAATTACCTTTAATCCTCGACCAAATCGCTCGAGACACTCCTGCCTGCTTGTATGCAGTAAAACCTTCGTCCTTTTTCCACCTAAATCTGGGGTTTGACTGTAGCGTGTGTTTTGAGTTTACCACAGTGAAAGCCAAATGCTCTTCCTAGGTCGGCCCTCAACGGGAAGGTGTGGCGCAATGTTAGTGGGAGCTGTCTTGTCAACTAATGGTGAAGTCTATGAATGATCATAAAACTTGGTGGGAGGATGCGTGGTACCCAGAGGTAGAACGAGTTTATAATTTTTTAAAAGCAATTATTCTCATTTTATTGGAGTGAATTTTAAGGAAACGTAAATATCAGTCCAATCAATCCAATTGATCGACAAATAGCCTAACAGTCTAAACCAGCATTTTATATTAATACGAGGAATTAAAGAGTAAAGATTGAAAGGGTCTCTATTGTCACTGTAGAGCGCACAATGAAATAGTTTTCTAGTTTAGTAGGTACGGCTGACTTATTTTGTATGATTAAAATATTTTCAAGCATTCTTCTCTCTTACTTTTAAAAGTTTTGGTCTCAGGAGTCAGGACTAGTGAGTTTACGCATACAAACTGTTTTATTACTTTGCATGTGTATTATTTAACATTCGATGGGTGCGATATAAATTGTCTCATATTGTTCATATTCTAGTGGGAATATGTTAAACATTTGGAAGTGAACAGTCATCATGTGTCGCTGATGCCAGATGTCAACAGTAAAATTAATATTGAATGTAGAATTTAATCATGTTTCATTAAAAAAAAAGTGTCATTCAGATTGTGTAAATAGCGTGTAGGTGAAAGCATGACAAAGAATAGCTCATTTTTTTCTGAAAATCAAGATAAGAATAAAGGATGAGAGGATTTGTTTTATTTTTGTCGGGTTTTTACCTTCTCTGTATAGGTTTTTTAGTGGAACAGTGATGAACTACAATTTATAAAAGTTGTATGCTGTTAGAACCTAAAATACATGATTAACAAAATGTTCTATAGAAATTAAGTAGTACAAAAGGACATGCAGGTGGACCTGCATTTTTCCCCCCTCAATCCTCAAGTTTCCCACTTTGCTAATTTTCATTTTGAATATCCCACTTACCAAAGTGTTTTTCCACTTGCAAGAACCCCCTGAGTTAAGCCTGCCCTCTGGTAGGAGCCGTTTAAGAAAGACTCGCACCCTGACCCCATCCCTCCATTATTTCTTTTAAGGAAATGCCCTCCTTCCTTCATTCTGTTCTCCATTCTCTTCCATTGGCCTCCTTTGCTTTTTGCCCCAGCTGAGCCTTTTTATTGCACATTAAAGGCAGGCAACATCTGGAGCTTTTCATCACACACAGCTAGTCACAGCTTCGCCGCTAACGCATGCATGCACAAATGCACACTCGCTCTCTCTCACAAACACGGCGTCTCGGCATTCTCACGCTCCCGGGTTGATCCAGAGTGACTGTTGATTGGCATCAATCACAGTTACGTTGTGTATGGATGTGTGAGCAAGTGCGACAAACCTGCTGAAACTGGAATGCGTCTTCGTTCTGTATTCTCTCAGGCTGCCCAGTCATATGATTAATTATACATGAGTGCAGTTTCACCAATTGGATGCCAAAATATTTGTCACCCAAGGGAAAAATGATTGATATATTGTACTGTTGTTGTGGCCTTGCATCTGACAATTACAAGTGGATAGCAATATTTTAGTCCTATCTTGCAGGGATGGACAAAAACTACGTTCCTTAATCCTATTGATTCTTTGCAGTATATTTGGGGAAAGGTTAAATCAGCTTTGCACCCCTGAAATTGACAACTTCACGTTTATTTCAATTTAGGGCTGCAGCTATCGAATATTTTAGTAATCGAGTAATCAACTGAAAATTCTATCGATTAATCGAGTAATCGGATAAAACAAATATATTTTTAGGTGAAGAGCAATTATACATATACATGAGAAAACAAGACATTTCATGTAATCTTGAACCATTTTCAGTCAATCAATGTCTTTATTTTCGATGTATATTGTTGAAAACAGCCAACAATTGCATCTCAGATGTAACTAGAATAAAAAAAAAAGACTAATTCACTGCTTTCACTCAAAAAACTTTTAGATCTTATTAATATATATATATATATATATATATATCTTACCTAAAAATGCCATTACGCTTGATAACACACATCACTTAAAAGTTAGGATTTTTTCCCACGTGTTTCAATTGAATTTCTCTTTGTGTCAATCCATTTTTAAGTTCTAGTTAAGTTTTAAGTTAGTCTAAACTGTAAGTCCTGATAGGATTTTGAGTTTTTGCTGAGTTCAAAATAAATGTATGATACAGGCTGTATTGGAGCACATTAGGGACCAGTGCTACTTGGTGTTTTATCCAGCAATGACTACTGAGCTAAAATTGATAGTTAGCATGATTAAGTTTTTATTTTACACCCTCATCACTCCACAATGCTATGTTATGTTAAAGCCTGTATGTAAGACACGTTAGCCACGCATCGACAGTGGTCTTAATTAATTGAAACCTAGCCCTCCGCAGGGCTAACGTTCTGTGAGCTAGTAGCGACAGTAACGTTAATCTTATTTATTAGCGCTTAGCGCTCTTTATTAGCGCTTAGCGCTGTACTGCTTTAAGATGGCGGCTGTTTACAAACGCTGCCCAGACGCGGCCGAGTCTGTCATTTGGCATCTAGTTCAACATACATGTGATCTCTATGAGACGCACCAGACGCTGCCTGTTACCAATGTAGCATTGTGCGGGCTAGTATTTAGCAACGTCGGCGTCGTTTGTGGCGGCTGTCGGCTGCGGTAAGTTTTTTTTTTCTTCTTCCTCTTCCTCTCCGCACGTGACAGCGCGCTGTCCCGCATTAAATGTAGTCCTAGCAAAACGTGATGCTTAGAGCTGTCAAAATAAACGATTACTCGAGGTGAATAAAATTACTCGGATCAGTTTTTAAACTCGAGTTACTCGAGTTGCTCGAGTACTCGTTTCAGCTCTATTTCAATTTGGTGTTATTTTGCTTGTACTGTACTCACGTCTCACCACTGGCTTGTTTTGTTTTTTAAAGAGCATCATAAACACAAACCATCTCCTTTTTGCTTGATTTCCCCTCTTGACATCCACGTTATCTGAAAGCCTAACCTGTCAAGACGGAGACCAACCAGTCATTTTTTAAATACAAAACATGTCCGTTTGCTTTCAGAAACACTTTGCTTACGACACGGTGAGCTGTCAGAGCATCCAGTTCCCATACCCATTCCAGTACAAGCGGCTGTCAGATATATTCCCTGCAGTGCTACTCACTACTGTACTAGCCTGAGTCATCAACTGCTCACTGAAGCACATGGCTTATCTACTTAAATCATCAGTCATCAAGTTGATGGCAAGAAATGCAAGGTGACATTGCAGGGAAACATTAACTATTTTAGTTGTCTGGGTGTTCAGCGAGAGGCGGGGATGTCTGACAAATTGGAAGCTGCCAGTCATATTTGCCAGTAGTGCAAAGTCTTGAACTCTCATTAGTTTAGTGCAGGTGTCTCCTGCCCTGAAGCGTTTGAAAGGCTATGGTTCTTCACCATGTCATTGTGCCTCAAGTAAACGGTTCTACAGTGTTGATGTTAGGACAGGCTTAAATGATTATTTTGATTTGACAATAAATGATTAAGTTTGCGACCAGTCGGCTAAACGGTTTGTTTAAACCGTATAGTTTACTGTCATAATATCATGGGCTAAACATTTTAGCTATAAATGTGCATCAAAGCAGAAAACTGTGCTGGTGCAGTTGGACTATGAATATGATGCAACTGTATCATTAAGCCTGTCACGATAGTTATTATATCAAGTTATCTGTAGAAACTATCGTTGGCCATTTTATATCAATTTATCGCCCGATCTCTGTGTTGAAGTGCCTTGTGCTGCCTTGTTCTCTCTCTCCTTCTGTAAGTAAATTAGCTGTCTGGTGGAGGAGGGACTCACGGACATGCACACACAGTGCAGAGAATAAATAATACATATTTTTGCATCGATCCAATCCAAGTGACTACAGGGCCATTATTATTAGAGGTGGGAATCTATGGGCACCTAACGATTCGATTACGATTGCGATTCAGAGGCTACGATTCGATTATAAATCGTTTATTGATGCAAAGTTAGTTAGAAAAATTGTACAGTAAATAAAATACTTAAGTCCCCATTCTATATCAGCAGCTTTAAACTACATTCAATTAATTTAATGTTGTAAATCAACTGTTAAAGTTGTTGCGATTACTCCCGTTATTCCATAATTTCCCTTGAGTCTACTTTCGACATGTGGAAGTTTTAAACTGATTTAAAGATAGATTTAAGTCAAGATTTTGCCGATTTAGGAGTATTTTAGATAAAAAGTTAATTACCGGTAGGTTCGCTTGGAAGGTTCGCTACAACAGCCTTCTAGGGAAGTCTACTGCTTTAAGATGGCGGCTGTTTACTAAGTCTGTCATTTTGCATCTAGTTTTGTATACTTGTGCTGCTAACGTGTCATTTTGCATCTAGTTTTGTATACTTGTGCTGCTAACGACGCGGAGTCTGTCATTTCGCATTTACTTCTTTACACATGTGATATTTACTCGCATCTAGTTCTTTATACATGTGATATCTACCGTAGCATTATGTGGACGTAGTTTGTAGCAGCTGTCGGCAGCAGTCAGGTATTATTTTTTTTATTTATTTATTTATTTTTTTAATTGAGCATCATGAGTTGAGCCAGAGCCGTGAGTTGAGCATTGTCATTAGACAAGCATGATGTTTACTCTTGGTCCGTTCCTCATTGCGTCCCGAAGATCGCGCTGACTGTTTTAGTTCCGCTTTACTTGACATATTTCAATAATCAGAATTTGGATGTTTGTGAATCGTTCTCGAATCTTCCATGGCCGAATCGCGAATAATTTAAGAATCAAATTTCGCACGCCTCTAATTATTATACAGTAGTACAGTATACAGATACGATACTGATACTATTTCATATATTTATGGTAGCTGACTCTTCAAATCGCTAAATCTAATTTTTCATGATCTTCAAGTGTTTCTGTGATAATTTATAAGTGGCAAAATTGTGCCAGCAGAAAATAAAGTTCAATTATACAGTCATTTATTGTGGTAGTTCTGGGGCAAATATTTCATCCTACAAAAACTATTACTGTCACAGGCCTTCGTATCACAATTTTCCAAAGGAAAATTAAAGTGTTGTCTATTTTCATGAAGGACCACAGAAATAAGAGAATAGTTAATATATATATATGTTAAGAGGCTTTTTAATTTTCAGGTAGACAATGTCTCTAAATGATTACTCAAATAACAAATATTGTTGATTCACTTTATACCCGATTATTTGTAGATCAGGTTCGGTAGTTTGGCTTGCTACTGTCCTCTGTCATGGTATATGGACAGTATGAAAGACATATTAATCAGTAATTCATGGATTAGGCTAGGTCAATTACTATTCCCAATACATTTTGTACAATTGTGGTTTTCAGTTTCACAAAGGCTGTTTTCTGCATGAGCATGACAGGTTCAGGTTCATGACAGGAAGAATTTTAAAATCCCGCATCGTAACCCCAGCTATAATACAGCAACAAAAAATACCACACACTGAATTAATGGTGGATGGAAAAAGAAAAAGATCCTATATTTTCAGTTTCACCACCTATTGGCGTGCCCTTCATGAATGCCATTTCCCAAAATATTGCAATTTAGTCTTGACTACATTTTGATAATGATTTTCAGTACTTTGACTTTGAGATGGATGACTAAACCAGGTTTTCTTGTGTTTGATTGGAGATTTTAGATTGAGTTACCCTTCAAGTTAGTGTCTATTGTTCACTGGTCTTTCATTACAGGTTAGAGTTTCTCCACAGGCCATTGTAATGATCTGCCTCAGCTGTGGTCTACACAGGGATAAGTGTCGGGGCAAAATGATCAGTAGGATTTTGGGTACCGAACTACCTTGCCACATGGAGGTCACTCAAAGTTTAGTAATTATATCCACCCCCCCCCCTTTTTTTTTTAAATTTAATATTAAAAAGGTCATACTTTTGTGCTGTTTCCTCTTTAAAAAAACAACAACAAAAGAAACAAAAGAAACAAAAACATTTAGTTAGTCTTTATCAATATTTACACCGAGGGCAGTCTGTACCAGTTCAAGCTTCCGGTGTAACACTATTTAACAATCCTGGAAGTTACTCTCAGGTTTGACTTGATGTTTTCATGAGCTGCAGCTCCTCCTACAAGGCATCCTTCAACTTCATCACCCTCATCTAACCCATTGTCGTTCCTTCCATTCTATTTCTTCCTTCTATTTTACCAGCCTGTTATTAAAGTAGATCTTATTAAAAGGCATGAGGGAAAAAAGTAATCTATATTTGCATTCAGTCTATAGCAATTCATTAATATTATGACATTTAGAGGGAGCCCAGCGGGCTCGGGCTGCCTGCTACCCTTTTCCCTGCTTGAAATGTTAATTTAAAAACTTCCCTCTTTGTAATGGAATAAGAAATCCTCTCTTACCCTATCAATTCTGGGAGTCTGGCGAGGCATACTAATTCACACAATTGAGGTAGCATGTCACTCTGATGGAATAAAAAGCTGAATTGGTTTTAAAGTCCTTAATGCCACCAGTTGTGTGCATTTCTTTATTACGTGCGATCCGAAAGCAGAATGAGCGCACACATTTTTGTACGTCTGCGTATATGTTAAATTAACGAGAGTATTTACATAATATTTATAGAATTATGTATCTTTTTTATTTAATGTATGCTTTTATGTGTATGTTGTTTTTTTCCCACAAAAAATGGTAGCAAATAATACGAAAACAATGCTTTGATTCTTGCTGGTCTTGTTGTCTTTCAGGTTACTTACCATGTGCACGAGACATTTTGGCAGTGTGGTGACACAGACTATACGCACTTACAAGACAGATCAATTCCCTCTGCTCCTCATAGTCATGGGAAAACGTACCTCCAACGAAGTTCTAAATGTTATTCAAGGTGAATATCCTAATATTTTTTTAATGATATGAACTGAATAAATGTTCCATTTTTGTAATAGCAATGATATTTCATTTTTCTTGTTTTTGTCAATAATCCTTCGATTAACTCATTAGCTACCATTGACAACGATAGTGTCCAATCCATTTGAACTGGGAGGGACAGGCAGCAAATGATTGGTGCAAGCTCTCCCAGTCAATATGGTTTTAACATCTATCACGGCCAATGGCAACCAATGAGTTCATTGGAAAGTCCTAAGAGATTTGATTATGGCTGTAATTTGCCTCTCAGGTAATACGACAGTGGACGAACTAATGATGAGGTTAATGGGAGCAATGGAGATATTCACAGCACAGCAACAAGAAGACATTAAAGACGAGGTAAATGAGCCCACTCTGTCAATCCTAGCAGAACAAATCTTGTTTTATATATTGTAGGGTTGCAGCTATCGAATATTTTAGTAGTCGATTAATCGATGGACTAGTTACTTCGAATAATCGCGTAATCAGATACGGAACATGAAAAATTCAAATACAGTGATACCTCAGCTCACGAACGCTTAAGCTCACGAACTTTTCGCCTCAAGAACATTAAATTCGCGGGCATATAGTCTCTGCTGACGAACTAGTTTTCGGCGGACGAACCAATTCACGCGGTCGAAAAGCGCCACGGGAAGCTGACGCACGCTCACGGCGTCCCAGTTCGTCCCCTCACTTTCGTTGAGTGCGGACGTGGTTTGTGTTTGATAGACATTTTGGACCATATTGAGTGTACTTTTGCTATTATGGGACCGAAAAAGAGTTACCTACAGTCCTTATGGAAGGTGACTCGTGTTACCAATTCGCCCTCGACTGGTAATTGGCGGTGCTTTCAGCTTCCCACCGTAGTGAGAAGTGGACCGGCGAGTCACGTTGGCTCGTTGTCGTCGGTTGTCTTCAGTTCGCCCGATTTCCTCTCCAGAAAGGTGGCGGCGTGCATACAAACACCCAGAGGCGTCGGATGGCGTTTTGTGGGCACTTTTATTAACAACCAAAAGCATGTGGGGGGCACAGCAGTGGAGTCTACGCTAACTGCGCACTTTGCCGGTAACACTCTCCTTCCAAACAGTAACTCCCTCCCTCCCCCTCCCTCCTCCTCCCACTCCATTCCATCAAGCCATCAACTACCATCACAAAGGTAAATAAAACGACTTTATTCTACAGTACAGTTTATTTCTTTAATTATAATACAATAGCACATTTATTATACATAAAATAAGGTATATTTTTGTGTAGTTTTAAGGCTTATTTAGTAGAAAATTATGTTTTATGGGGACCTGGGAACGGATTATTCTCATTTTAATGGTTTCTTATGGGAAATAAATGTTCGGAAGACGAACTTTTCGCCTTACACACACTTTCTGGGAACCAATTATGTTCGTGAGCTGAGGTATCACTGTACATGAGCTGAGCCTCAAACGGTATAATTTTTTTTTTTTTAAATGAGGATCTATGTACAAGAAAAAAAACAATTGGCTAACTTACATAGAAAAAGTTCGCTACCTTAAATGCTATGAAATGCTAAAGTTTTTTAAAATGCTCTTAACAATTTTTTCAGACACATATTCCTACAAAAAACGGTTCAATATGCCTATAAACTAAACTATGAATGCAATAAAAAACATTAGCTCATACAAAAACTTAGCTTACTTTGGTCTTAACAGGGAGCAGTTGGCTCATATGCAATAAAAATCATTACCTCAAACAAAAACTTAGCTTACTTTGGTCTTAACAGGGAGCAGTTGGCTCATTTGTTCAGCCATGTGAAAAGAGGTAGACCAGAGGGCAGTGTATCCACCCTAATCAATAAAACTGAATGCAAACACTTTAAAAAAATAAACCATTACAACGCCACTTTCGTTAAACGAATACTCGAAGCAACAAAATTTAATCCGAATATTTTTTCTAATCGAATACTCGAGTTAAATCGATTAATCGTTGCAGCACTAATATATTGAAAAATACATAACTTATTTTTTCTGAGGTATAATAACAGAGAAAATGCTAAATAAAAGCGAGTCTTTCCAGGAAGTGGCCGCCAGATATCGGGGCAGACATTGTATCAATGCCGGTACCTATTTTAGCCAATTAAATGCAAGTAGAGGTAGTCCCCAGGTTACAAACCAGTTCCGTTCCTATGCTGGCGACATAACCCGAATTTCTGTGTAAATAGGAATTAACCCTTTAAAAAATAACTATCTAAAAAGTCCAAAAGTATCTTATTTTGTGTGGGTGTGTGGCTGGACTGTCGCCTTTGCTTCTATGACTGCGTAGGACACTCGTCTGACATGGATATAAGACTGGCTCACATAAGGCTTTAAGTTTTTTCAGCTAATATATGTTTATGTTTGAGTTTTGTGTGAGCGATTCGCTATGAAAATTGTAAATACGTTAGCATTCATAGCATTTAAGCTAGTATACTTTTTCTAGGCAAATTGGGCTAATTTAATCCACTAAATTTACATTTTGATCCGACGGATGGACTCTAGAACACCAATTGTTTTGTATCAGGTGTTTTATTGTTAAAATGTGTGTCATTTTGAACATAAGTGTTCATATGTGTGCTACAGCTTTACAAATTGTCAAATGTGAAGGAAGGAAAACGCTTCAAAAAACACAATTCCCTTGTTTTCTGTCTGTCAAGCTGAACAACTTCACGTTTAGTGAGGACAGAACACATCAAGTTAATAAAGTTAAAAACAAAATACTGTGTGGTACAATAGGGTACTGTTTACGCAGTTTTAAAGAAAAAAAAAAAACGACTGGACACGATGGCGGCCGAGACTCCAGCGTCGCAAAGTCGAAATCGCGTAAATCGAGTCCGTCGTAACCTGGGGACTACCTGTATCTCATATTGCCCTCACTTCATCATTACGTCTTTAATGCCCACGATCCAAGCATCTGTTCTCCAGTCTAGCAATGTCAAATTACATGGGTAAAACCGGCATCACAAAATTTCTCTGCTTATAAACGCTGTCATTTTTTCTGTTTTAACATTATTTTCTCTATCAGGTCAAGGAAATCTGTGATTTTCATACTTCAATACTTTGATCAACCATCTGTGACATTAATTTTATTTATACTATTTGTGGTTTTCCCTTTAAATGTACTTCATATTCGTGTGTTGAAATGCATTGGGAAATTATAATACAATACTCATGTCCTAATAATCTTCTCCCCAAGTGAGGATTAACTTTATATTAGGTTTCACTACGCTATAGTTTTTCCCCTATCATCAAACCTTTATCCAGAATATCTTGTTTGGCATTGCACTCTTTCATTAGTAACAATGGAGGTTTAAAGAAGTGCGTTTCTTTACCTGGCCCGTAACTGGTGGCTGAATAGTAACACGCTTGAGCAGAGCAGAAAGCATTGTTAACTTTAATGACACACAGACATTGTTTCACCTCATTCCTGTTTAAGTATGAGTTAAGGGAAAGATTCCCACACTTGCCAGTTTGCTTTTCTTTTGACTACAGTATCGATAAATGACAGTTGTCACTATGTATTAGGAGTTCAATAATAGTCAGTGAGCAACTATGCTGATTTAAAAGCTGTTGCATGTCATTTATGGGAACCGCATATAAGGAGTGACTGGTTGGTCGTAATTTCTCAGCGCAAAACATTTCTATCAGACAGTGGAAAAACCACAGTAAATGTACAGTAAAGTTGTTCTGAAAAGGTATTTACGTTGGCTAATAAGCCAGGTGCAAGCCTGCCTAAAGGAAATAGCCTGGAAAATTGTCACATGAAGACTGCATAGATTTTGAGTCGTTTTGAAAGCCTCATGCAGCTGTGTACTTATCTATTAGGACCAATAACCGCAGGAATTGAGTCAATCTTCTTACTGACAGGCCCTATTCCCATCTTGAGAGCTGAGTGGGTGAAGTCAGCCTTGACATTGCTGCAATTCTAATCTTCATGTTGACTTGTCCTAAGTATTTGTCATTTTTGGGAGGGTATTTTACAGTGTTAGTCTTTTACTTGATTTTCCCCACTGGACACACCATAAACACAGACGTCCACTCACTTCAGACATTCCATGTTGACATTGTCTAACAATGGTGCAACTGGATAGCCACTTTGTGTCCTAAACATTTCAGACTGCCTCGAAAGTCATTCGAGTGGTTGTCTGTGTTTTTATCTTGGTGTCTATCTACTCATCCACTGGCTACTCACTGAAGCTCTTGTAGCCTCCTTTTATATGCATCATATGTCCACTATTCTGGGAAAACTATTCACAGTTCATTCAAGAGCAGTTGCTCGTGTTGAACAACTAACAATTATATTTATAATTGATCAGTCGGATGATTAATTAAACGATTGATGGATTCATTGGATGAATGTCACTTTTTTCAATTACTTTCACAATTTAACTTGAAGTTGTTTTACACATGTTGTAAGTAACAGTGAAGACAAAATGGATTACTATTTCATTAAAAAATATTTTATTACAGCTTCCTGACTTAACTGTATTCTAAAACTGTACTGTTTTAAGTACATAAAACTTGTTAAAGTTTTTAATAAAGATTCTGATTATAAAACATAAAAAGAAATTCTTTGTACACAAATCAGACAAAAGTCGTGCTCAATCAAAAAAAGAAAAGTGCCGCTAAAAAAAAATGTTTTTTCTTGTGGGCAAAGCGCTGATACAAATGGTATAAATGACTCATTTATTTTCTTTAAAAAAGCTACACGAAAAAATCGAATAAGGAGGAGGCAGACTGTAATGAATCAGTTTTCTTTATCAAACAGTTGTTCATTAATACAATCCAATTTCGAAGCACACTCTCTTGTATGACAATTTACAGTTAGAGAGTGTTGGAAGTAGACTCTAAGCTGTTGTGTGTGGTTTCTTTCTAAAAAGAAATGAGACAATTTTACTATCTAACAATAACTGAAGTGCTAATATGCTTCTCCAAAACACAATACCAACGGGCACTTAAGACACTGATTAGCATAATCGCTAACTAGCTTCGCGTTCCATGCTAAGCAGTAACGTCTCATCAACAAAGAAAGCACACATCACAATTGGCTTCATTTGCTCACCTCTGGCGGAGGCACACTAGATCTAACAACACAAAAGACAGTCTAACTGTTGACACTTCGTAATATTATTGATTCAGCAACCCAACCTGAGTGTAGCGCTGAACTCTCACTCTTTCTTGCTCTAATCACTGGCGCGCGCAACCTCACATGACACACAAAAAAGGACCTAAACGGTACTGCTCATAGCTTCCTGCAAAAATCGATTATCAAATCTGATTTTAATCCATTAGTTGTTGTTGTTCAGAGGTGATAGATGTTAAACCTGAACCAGGACCAAGAAAACCATCCATTAGTTGAAGATTACGAAATATTTCATTGAATTGTTCTGAAGTGAAGATGGGCTACATATTCATTAAAAGTTAACAACTACCTCTCTAGAGCGCAAAAGTCACAACAAACTACCTTGTGCTCAAATAAACAGACCTGAATTTCACTCTGAATTAGTGAATTAGGGACTATATTAAGTTTCTATTTTCAGTATTAATACTCTTTGTGGCATTGTTTTATCGCGTGCCGTAAAAAAAAAAAAAAATTTAAAACTGGGTGCCTTCACTGCCTTGGTTCGATAAAGGCTGGGAAACTGTGCTCAAAGGAATATTGAACAAAATTGGGGCTGAGTGATTTTAATCAAGATTGTCGACTGATGATCTCGGTGATCAGTTGTGACAAATTTAATCAACCAAACATGGTGGAAACTGACTGTAGTTTGGCAGATAACTAACAGTCCCTCAAAATGACTAATGTTACTGCTTTTCAGTTGTTCACAATCAGTAGAAGTAAACTGTAACACTAAAGACATACAGTTGTGGTCAAAAGTTTACATACACTTGTGAAGAACATAGTGTCATGGCTCTCTTGAGTTTCCAGTTATTTCTACAACTCTGATTTTTCTCTGATAGAGTGATTGGAACAGATACTTCTTTGTCACAAAAAACATTCATGAAGTTTGGTTCTTTTATAACTTTATTATGGGTGGACAGAAAAAAGTGATCAAATCTGCCGGGTCAAAAATATACATACAGAAGCGCTAATATTTGGTAACATGTCCCTTGGCCATTTTCACTTCAATTAGGCGCTTTTGGTAGCCATCCACAAGCTTCTGGCAAGCTTCTGGTTGAATCTTTGACCACTCCTCTTGACAGAATTGGTGCAGTTCAGTTAAATTTGATGGCTTTCTGACATGGACTTGTTTCTTCAGCATTGTCCACAAGTTCTCAATGGGGTTTAAGTCAGGACTTTGGGAAGGCCATTCGAAAACCTTAATTCTAGCCTGATTTAGCCATTCCATTACCACTTTTGATGTGTGTTTGGGGTCATTATCCTGTTGGAACACCCAACTGCGCCCAAGACCCAATCTTCGGGCTGATGACGTTAGGTTATCTTGAAGAATTTCCTTCTTCATTATCCCATTTACTCTCTGTAAAGCACCAGTTCCATTGGAAGCAAAACAGCCCCACAGCATAATACTACCACCACCGTGCTTGACGGTAGGCATGGTGTACTTGGGGTTAAAGGTCTCACCTTTTCTCCTCCAAACATATTGCTGGGCATTGTGGCCAAACAGCTCGATTTTTGTTTCGTCTGACCACAGAACTTTCCTCCAGAAGGTCTTATCTTTGTCCATGTGATCAGCAACAAACTTCAGTCGAGCCTTAAGGTGCCGCTTTTGGAGCAAGGGCTTCCTTCTGGCACGGCAGCCTCTCAGTCCATGGAGATGCAAAACACGCTTGACTGTGGACACTGACACCTGTGTTCCAGCAGCTTCTATTCTTGGCAGATCTGCTTTGAAATGGCCCCAAGTGACTTTCCTGACTTGTTCAAGTCAATGATTCGCTTTTTCAGATCCATGTATGTATATTTTTGACCCAGCAGATTTGATCACTTTTTCTGTTAACCCATAATAGTCATAAAAGAACCAAACTTCATGAATGTTTTTTGTGACAAAGAAGTATCTGTTCCAATCACTCTATCGGAGAAAAATCAAGAGTTGTAGAAATAACTGGAAACTCAAGAGAGCCATGACATTATGTTCTTCACAAGTGTATGTAAACTTTTGACCACAACTGTATACAAACATTACAAAGTATAACAGTAAAGAAAAGTGGAAAATAGAATTTCAAAGTCATGACCACAAACCCAAACCTTTTGGGAAACAAAAGTGTTTTTATATGTCAAAATTACAAAATATTAGATTTTCACGCACTAGCTTAATGCTAATATACAACAGAAGACACCATTCACGCGCTAATGAAAGTTAGCCCGATTTGCCTTATTTGCCTGTCAAAACAATTACTTCATATGTGAAAACGTTCAGCTACTCTGTAGTTTCCAATGTTTTCTTTGTAGATTTGTTAAAACTGCTTGTTTAGGGAAAAAAAAACGCTGATAAGCTAGGCTTAAAATGGACGTCTACTTCAATCAATTTGGTTGACATGGTAGACTGAGAAAATATAAATACCAATACCTATGTTATAGATAATAATGATTAGTAATTACGAATGTGGTACAATAACATATTGTAAAACAGGTGCTGTACACAACCATGCTGCCAAAAAATGAGTACAGTAGGAGTTAAATTGTATTCCTAAAGATATAATCTGTACCAATGGGACAAATTAAAAGACATCTAGGTAGTTCCATATAAACCTCTCTGGTGTATCAAAAATTTGGTTTTAATAATATCTCTTACACATATCCTTAGAATGAATAGCTGTTTGCGTGAGTCATGTGTGTACTCCATTGACGGTTGAGTCTTTTGATGCTTGGTCTGCAACCACTTTTACAGTATCCTTTCTCTATTTCTCCATTATGTGGACCAGGAGCACAAATGTATCTTTTGCATGTGCTGACTCAAGGCAACAATACACACTGTCCTTTTGCTTGCCCACTGCTTAGATTCACAGTGGCCCCCTCTGATAATCACAATAAGCTTCCTTTGCCATATCCGGGCAGGCACACAGCGTGGGCCCTCAGAAAAGTGAAAACTAATGGCTATGCACTGTTAACACAATAGACCCCCGCATTTAGTCCTAGTCTTTCTATAGCCCTCAGCGGCCGCAGCAGGTACACAGAGAAAGGCCGTTGTTCCCCTTCCCTCTGTACAAACAGGAAGAGAGAAGCCAAGGGAATAAAAAGAACGGGACGAGGAAGCATAAAAGCAGTGTAGGGTCTGATAAATGACATTCTGGTCACAATGAATTGCCCTCTATTGCTACTCTTTCATACCTGGTGTTTGTATGTAACCACACTTAACATGCTGTGCTATCTTTGCCTCGTTTTTATCTGGTTCCACACCCACTATGCCATGGCTCAGATGTCTAGTCCTGATTTGTCCTTTATCGTTTTCTTTCTTGCTGCTTGTTGTTTTTCCTTCTTCCTTTTCTTTCTATTTTTATCCTTTTTCTTTCACTCTATCTCATGCTTTTTTTCTATTTCTCTCACGTTCTCTATTTCCCTTTCTCTTTTATTGTTTTTTTCCTTTTTATTTTTTCAATTATTTTTTCCATGTTCTCTTACTTTTTCTCTTTTTCACTTTCTCTGTTACTCTCCCTGTCCCTCCACATAGGACGAGCGTGAAGCAAGAGAAATGGTGAAGAGGGAACAGGACGAGGCCTACCGTCTGTCTCTAGAGGCTGACCGAAAGAAGGTATTAAAATAACGAAAACAAATCCACTAACACTGGCCTGCTTGGAACACAGGTGTAAGAATGCACGATAAGCCGTACGTCTGGTACACATTCAAAGTTTAATGAGACTCATTAAACGAGAAAAGCTTTAAAGATATTGTAATGTCTATGTCATCTCTGTCAGAATATTTTAGATTTTCCATTATGAGTGGTAATTTAGATATTGATTGCTTACGTTTTGTCAAACTTAATGTCAAATTATATGACCAAATAGAGTGGTACCTCAACATATGTCGCCTCGACACGCGATCTTTTCGACTTTCAACGTTAAATTTGACTCACAATTTGTTTCTACATCCAACGACCTGCTCGAAATATGACCATTTGTGACAGCGCCGTACTTTCTTTGTTTTCCCGCAAGACGGGCGCGCGGCGGGTTTTCTTGTGAGAGAAATCAACACGGGTTCCAAGAAGATTAATGCAGTTGGTGGAAAAAGGAAAAATTCGACTCTTACCATTAAAATGAAGATGGAAATGATAAAAAAATTCTGAGCGTGGTGTGCGCATCGGTGAACAGGCTCGACAATACGGCTGTAGAATGTGTACGATCTCGACGGTCGTCCTCCGACCTTTATTAGCCAGTCTTTTTAAGTAAAATCTCCGTCGTACGTTTCTCTTTCTGTGACGTTAGCCACGCGGTGCGTTCAGGTACAGCACGCAAAACACATTTGCCACATTAGAACCCGATTCATTACATTATTACAGCAATTATTATTTTATTGTTCTGATTTTTATTTACAGTTTATTTGTTGTTTATGTGTAATTGCCATTTGTAATAGTACTAGCATTATTTATTAAGGATTTAGTGTATGTTTTTGGACTTTGGAACAAATTAATGAAATTATAATGTATTCTTATGGGAAAATCCTACTTGACATACAACCATTTCGATTTACAAATAAGGTCGTGGAACGAATTAACTTCGTATGTAGAGGTACCTACTTTAATGGCAAACATGCATTTTAACACAGCGAGATGAAATGAAATTCACTCCTCCAGAGATGAACCTTCCTTTATCTGATTTTGGTAGAAAAAATACATTTTTGTTGCCACAAAGTGCACATTCACTTCCAATCAACTAACAATAGGGTATTATAACAGGGTATACTATGAGTATTTATGTTGCTATTATGCAGCTATCTGGATTTAATTTCAATACTCGAAAAGTAAATTAAAGAAAGCTGGATTCTTGTCATTGAAATGTTATCGTCATTAGAAAATGATTCAAGGAAACATACTTTCATGCTTTCAGCTATCTTTTGGTCTCTTCCATTTTAATTGTTTCCTTCTCAGAGGGAAGCTCAAGAGCGAGAAGAGGCTGAGCAAGTTCGCTTGGAACAGATGAGAAAGGAGCAGGAGGAAGAGAAAGAGGTTGGTTTTCATCATGCTCATATAACTTAATTATCAGTTGTGGTCAACATGTTCGCTTCAACAGATGCATTGTGTTAAGTGCCATGCTGCTGTCTGTTTCTCAGTTCTCAACAATGACTCAATTAGTTTGTGGTTTTTTTTTTGCCTACCGAAGAATGAAGGTTATCAAGCACGGAGGCCTTTGAGAAGGACACCATAGTTTAATGGCAGTGAGGCCTCCCACCCACATCACCCAACTTTACCCACAGTTATTGTTCTGTTTAGCTGCTTTGAATACGTACAGCACACAAGCCCATATTGAAGCCAAAGTTAACAAAAGACTGAGGCTTGCTCACAGGCTTGTGCGCAAACACATATATTCACTTGAAAACAATTATTGTATGCCAAGTAGAGGGTAAGACACACACACATACACAGGCAGACACAGTCACGCATATGGGAAAAACAATAATTCTGTGAGGACGACACCAAAGCCGTTATGCACTTTGTAGTAATACAGTGTAGTGCCGGCTGATTGCTGTTTGCTCAGCAGCAAAACGCCTCAAGGCACCAAGTGGTATTGGGTGACGCAGCTCGCTCAGGTGATTTGTCACTTAAGTTAAACAGAAAATAACAAAAGAGTCTCTGGCCGGTCACCTTGATTATATCACTGTAGACCTGTGTGTGCACTCCAGTGTATTTTGAACAACAATGGACACAATGGCTCAATTTATATCACATTACCGTGCCCAAGCATCATAGAGTTCGCTTTTGTGCTAACGGATTGGTGTGCCATTTATCACGGTTTGGAAGTCATTTAATGTTGTGAATCCATCGTTAAAGTTGTTAAAATTGCTCCCGTTATTACATTAGTTCCCTTATGTTTACTTTCGACACGTGAAAGTTTTAAAATTGTTTCATCATTTAAAGATAGATTCAAGTCAAGAGTTTGCCGATGTAGGAGTATTTTAGATAAAAAATTACTTAGGTTCGCTCGGAATCTTCTCTTCAACAGAGCCTTCCTGGGAAGTCTACTGCTTTAAAATGGCGGCTGTTTACTAACGCAGGCGAGACTATCATTCTGCATCTAGTTCTCTATACATGTGCTAACGCCGCCGTGTCTGTCATTTCCCATCTAGTTCTATATACATGTGATATCTACCTTAGCATCATGTAGGCCTAGTTTGTAGGCTATCGGCTACAGTCAGGTATTTTTGGAGCCACCTAGCATCGCGTTTGCAACAGCGTCACAACTTTCCTTCCTTCTTCCCCACTCCAGCTCTGCTCTCTTGTCTCCCTGATTCTGTGTCTCTGACTTTTCTCGCTTCATTCAACCAACGTACTAACGCATAGTAATGCGTGCCTTTACATCCTCAGTTACAGTAACGGTGTTGCCAAGATGAGAACATTTATTAATTAGATTACTCACTACTGAAAAAAAATGATGCCAGTAGTAACGCCATTATACTCTAGCGCCGTAATTAACAACACTGACTGTGTCAGTATAAAAGACAGAAAAAAAATCCTCAAAAAGTGCAAAACTTCTATCTTGAATGAAATCTCTTGCTCTTTCCTCACTGCCCCTTCTTTTTGCTGTCAACCCTCAAATTCAAAGTAATAACTACATAAAGAAACAATGGCAAACTTGTCAATTGAAAATTCGTTGCTAGATTTACATTTACTCTCCTGGACCTGGCTGACTGCTTAACAGTTACATGACATTAGACACAGCTGACACATTTATTACCATCAGCATTTTATAACTTGTCTTGTATTGTTCCCATTCTACACATTAATGCCAAGTCATTTTTTTTTCTTTCAAAGATTTGACTCCTTTTCCTGCTGTCACTCATTTTGATAACTACAGTATTACTGAGCACTTTGTTGTTGATGCTCCTCTTGTGTCTTCTGCTTAATTATCAGCTACTGCAATAAAACAATCACGTGTGTGTACTACGTGGGAGAAAAAAAACCCTCTGTCAATTAGCAGCCGTCTGCTGTTGTTCATTGATAAGCTATTAATATGATGATAATAACATAATTAGATAAGTTTGATGATGAGGGTCTGCCTTAAAGGGAACCACGGACTTAAAGACTTGTAGGTTCTAATAAGCCACAATTGTTGTCTTTTACTAAAATATGTTATTAGAAACACATATAATATTGCCATTGATTTAAAAATAATATTTAGTGCATGTTTAGATCTACGAGAGGGCGCCATGTTTTTATACCTGCATTGGACGCTCGGCGTGATGACATAGATTGTCACTGTCACTCAACGAATACGACCAGGTTACTGCAATTCCTTCCATGCGGCGAGACGTCCAACACATGCGTTCAAAGGTTAAAAGCGGCGAATACTTACTATGTGTTTTTATTGAGCTTTTATTACCTTTTCGTTGCCTCAAAATACTTTTTGCATGTGTTTCTTTCTCATGCTTTTAAGCATTGTTTTCTTGTGGTAGCTTTAAAGCAAATTTTTGATCAGTTGACCACATTAGTCAAGAACCATATTTAAACCACTACGTTTAAGTATTTTCTTAAGGTATCTTTAGTATGTTCTGTCTGTATGCATCTTAATAAAACAAGCTGAAAGCGCACGATAGTACTTTGGATGTCAAATTCGCTACTTGCTGGACGTTTCGCCGGTGTAGCACATTTTGGCAGAACATTTTTTTTTCCTACTCTCGTCTCATCCTGTCTTTCCTGTTCATTTGGCTTTTGCTGTTCGTTTTGGGAAATATCGACAGTGCTGTCAGGCTCATTACTGTTTCTCTCTGGTTCGAATTGAAAGGGTTGAACAGATGCCATGTTTATGTCGCGAGAGTCGTACTCTGGAAGCATAACCATATGACATCACCGCCCTTGCGACATAAAAAAAATGGCGACCTACTAGTTAAACTAATTTCACAAATCGTATAAAAACGAAAACATCAAGTGGGGTTTCAATATCAAATTTTTAGAACTCATGATAACGTTTATCTTTTAAAAACTACAAGTCTTTCTATTCGTGGATCCCTTTAAAATCCATTTCATTTGCGACTGAAACGGGTAGGCTGATAAAGGTAAGGTAAATGAAAGAGAAACATTAAATTATTTATATTTTTACAAATCATCTGCAATAAAAATAAAAAAAATATATTAAAAAAAATATATATTACCCAGGGCTAGCTGCAATACAGTTTGACTAGAAGGAGTGATCATATTTTGAGTTTGTATGGTTAATTTCATCCTGTTCCTTTCAATGGATCTCCACTCTGCTGAGCACAAAACAGATGTGGCTGACTTGAAAACAAATAGTTGCATTTGACTTAGTTTAGAATGTTCTAATTTTTGCATACAATACAATCCATTTAAGTTCTGATTTTAACTGCTTAACTTCAGGGACATTGTTGAAGATAAGCATTTCATAAACAATCACCATCAAGTGTGAATCTCCGAATCGACATACTTAAAATCTGTGATAGTAATTTTTTGAGACTTTTAATTTTCAGCCAAAGTTTTGGTATTCATTAAAAATCGGGGGGGACAAGCGTCCCATAAGAGAAGTGTGGAAAAAAGATCAAAGCGGGAGGGTTGTCAACATTTTCCCTGTTTCTCATTATTTACTATTTACAGCTTTTGTCGGGGTCTTAGCATATAGTTGTATGGCTGTCAGGTGCACTGCCACTCATCAGTTGTTTGCTTTTTGTGGTTTGCCGGATGCATGAATAGCTAGATGCTTTAGGTTATTTGTATTAAGGAGCCCAAGCGCCACACCTGAGCAGACGCGTGTTCCGTGGTTTCTTTAGGGACGCTACCGCTCACATTTGTGGGTGTTTATGCTTGTGTCTGTGGTTGACTGTCTGACTCCATTTGTACTCCCACCATCATACACAACCTCAATCTGTTATTTGTGTGTGTGTTACTTTGTCCCTGGGGGCCCCTTGAACTCAGTCAGCATCATCTCTTGCACCTAAGGGAGCTGTTGATGGCGCGGCACGAGCGCTACCCTGCCCACCTAACACCAGAAGCTGCTAATGAGCTACTGTTGTACACTCTTATGAAATATAATTGCATTATGGTGTGTAAATAAAGCCGGGGCGTGTTGTCACAGCATATGCTCCCCGGCTGGCCAAACAGGAACAACAAGCAGGGGGAAGGAGGAGTTGAGGGGCAGAAGCAGAACGAAGAGGGAGGCTCCTGGGAGCAGCTGAAATGCTGTCTCCCAAACACATGAGAGTTGATTAGTTGTGCTGTGAAATCTGACAGGTGATGGTAGCCTTTTGTTCCAACAAAGCCACACTTCAAATGTACAAAAGTTAAAAGTAGAATTCATAAAATATACTTTTTTTCATCAAAAATGGTCTCGAGCTAATGATGGGACTCTGGCTCCATACAGTATAATTTTTCGGCTGAACTTTTATGGAGTGATGAGAAAAGACATCCACTAATCTTTGGTGAACATGGTTCGAAATTGGGTAAATTATTGAACCTGGTATGAGATGGTCATGAAGTTCTTGTGAGTGATGCTAGTCTAGCCTCAAAATTTGGCCATAACAGACACTGTAATTCTTGAATATTTGTATATTGTATAAACACATCAATACGTTCTCTAGCGTAATTCTAATTTTCATTTTCAACAAAAAATATATCAAGCTTAGTAAAAATTTTAAAAAGTTGATAACACTTGATGAACTAGAGCTGAACGATCTGGTCAAATAAATAAATCACAATTTTTCAATATTGTCCGGTCTGGATTCTTTTCACAATTTTTTTAAAAGCTTATTTTTTTATTTAAACTGATGGTTTTTGTACAGTGGCATCTACCATTGCATACTAGAATTAAGCTAGTGGATGTTTGAAAAATTATTTTCTTTGTGTGTTTACCTTTACGGTTTGCCTGGAGTGTCATAAACTGCTGGATATCCATCAAAATTGGACTTTTTGAGCAACTGTTCAAAATTTGCCAAACTCCTCTGCATATGCATATGGTTGATAAATTTTGACTCCTGATCACCACGATCTAATTATTTTCCGATCTTTGAGCTGCACCCTCAATATTCCTAGCCTTAATTTATGCTCCAATTATTACTTTTATCTAGGGCTGTCAAATTTATCGCTTTAACGGCCGGTAATTATTTTTTTAAATTAATCACGTTAAAATATTTAACGCATGCACGGAACGACCCACTCACTCATTGCCGCAAACAGACTACAATGGCGCCGTTTTATGTATACTAGGAGCTCAGAGGCAGAGACAAGCGAGTTTTTATTTCTGTTCTATTTATTGGCAAAAAGCTTTGGCATCTCTTCCACAACAATTATACCTATTGTGGCAAGCGACGTGGGGAAGAATGACAGGAGATTATCTTTTTCTTAACACCCTGTATTGAACACAACACAGAGAAGATATACCATTTGCAGCCACCACTGACAGTCATGGTTGCCAAACTTCCCATCATGCATTTGGGCGGAACAGTTAAATCGCTGCAGTATCATTTACTGAAAGCACAACAAAAATGATATTCCTATCTCTCAAAAACATGTTCACAAAAAGAAAAGCGCTCAATGCAAAGAGAATTGGCATTCCCAATCAAAACAGCTATGCAAAATAATATTCAGACTTTGGTCAAACTCTATTCAAACATTTCGTTTAATTCAACAAATGCACTAGATGGCAATATTTAGTAAAGATGCACCGATACCGATACTAGTATCGGCAGGAGGCGCCGATCTGGCCCGAAATGGTGGCGAGTACCAACAAAGACGGCGCCGATACCATTTACCGGTCCATTATTATAACATTTGACCACAGCCTTTTTCTCCTCCTGGCGCTCACTACACTCTGTCTCTGTGTTGTGTGATGACACGTGAACACCAAGCAGCTATCGCTATTGGCCTGCTCCAGACCAATGAGAGCGGGCCAATAGCCACTCCTGACCAATCAAAAGGGGGCTTTTTCATATGGACGAAAAACAAACCAGGAAATATGGCGGCAGTCAGGAAATATTTCCAAATAGAAATCCCGTCGATTAAAATCAATGGCTGCATGCAAGATTTGCGGCCTGAAAGTTTGGAGATGTGGAGTTAAATCGGCCAGTTTCAATACCTCGAACTTGATAAAACATTTGAAGACGAAACGTGAACGAACACAACGAGTTTGAGCCTGCAAGAGCAGGACTGCTATCCAGAGGAAGAAGGCCGCTGGACCGGAGCAACAATCTCTGGTCAGTTCACTTCGTCTACTTTACTTTTATTGTCTTTTACTGAAAGAAATGCCGCAGTCATTTGGGAAGTGTTTCCAAAGTATGGTTGCCACCTTTCACAAATAGAAATAAGGGACTCCCACCTCCCGAAAAAAAGGAGAGACGGGATGCTGTGGTCAATTATTATTACTTATAATTGTTAGCGTCCGCAAATGCGGAAACAAGGTTGAACCTCGAAGCAGACAACAAGCGGGGGATACATTAAAGGGTTTAATGATTGCAAACAAAAAATAACACGCGATCGCGGGACAGTAGAAATAACAAAAGGAGTCCGTGACAGCAGGTTGACGGACAAACTAAGACGATAGGCAGCGATTACAAACGAGAGCAGCACACTAACAGAAAAACCCAATGCAAGGGCATAACAAGCAAATGTAGCGAGATTATTGTGCCAGATGTCAAATAGCGATCAGCAAGGCAAATATCTCGGCAGCCTTCTCTGAGATCACCCGTGCTTAAATGCTGCGTTGATGGGCCTGCATTGGATTCAAGTGCCACGCCCCCACGCCCAGCAACAAAACACAATCTAACCAGCAGCAGAATGTGACAATAATTTTATGAAAGTTGCACTGTTTGGACTTTGAGAGGTTTAAAAAAGTTTATTCAGTTCATTCAGAGTTTATTATTATGAATTTAGTTTTACTTTCTTACTGTTGGGCTAGTATTATACATGTTTTATTAATTTCACAAATTTAGCACTATTTTGGCCTTTGAGAGCGGAAGGTTTATTCAACTATTGTCGACTAGGGTTTAGTGTACTTTTTCCTATTTTGCAAAGGTAAGCAACAGCCTGACAAAGCCTTGATAGCAATGATTTCACATCCAATTATGTAGCTCTTTGGGGGGGGGGGGGGGGGGAATAAGGAAAAAAAAAAATATATATATATATATATATATATATATATATATATAATCGGGGTGGTATCGGTATGGTATCGGTATCGGCCGATACTGCACAGCCAGGTATCGGTATTGGTATCGGGGCCAAAAAATGGTATCGGTGCAACACTAATATTTAGTCACTATATACAAACTCACATTTATCTTTTAAGAATTACAAGTCTTTCTTTCTGTGGATCCCTTTCACAGAAAGAATGTTAATAATGTTAATGTCATCTTGTGGATTTATTTTTATAATAAACAAATACAGTACTTATGTACAGTATGTTGAATGTATATATCAGTCTTGTCTTATCTTTTCCTTTCCAACAATAATTTACAGAAAATTATGGCATATTTTAGAGATCGTTTGAATTGTGATTAATTACGATTCATTTTTAAGCTGTGATTAACTCGATTAAAAATTTTAATCGTTTGACAGCCCTACTTTTATCAGGGAAAAAAAAAAAAATCACGTTTCTATAGACCCTACTCACCGACGTCACAGAATGACGTGTCGCTGTATCCGGCCGCCGTATTGTCCGTCTCTGTTTAGCCCTATTCTCAATGGTTTCAATTAATCGTTCAGTTTATGGAGCAATTCATGGAAGCCCCAGTGCTTTCAGACGCTGTAAACTCATTGGATGCGTTGCATAAAAGGCGTTATGTGGAAAAGCTTCAGTCTATCCATTCGCCAGATCCATATTTGATGCCTAAATCAATATTTTTCGACCCGCTGTATTCGCCCTCTCTGCTACCCTGATATCTACAACTATCTTTTCCACAGAAACTCGGCCTATTCTCACGAAACTTTGAAAAACATTAAGAGCAGCACTCTAAGCAACATTACCCTGTGTGATTTCTAAAATGGCGACAATCCAAAAAAAAAAAAAAGTTGACTGCGATTGCCGACGCTTCAAGGATAGGTGGATATTGGACTATTTCTTCAATAAAACACGCAACAACTGTGTCTGCCTCATTTGCAAAGAGACCGTCGCTGTTTTGAAAGAGTTCGATGTGACGCGATAATAACGACACGCTGACATATACGACATTACAGGGAAGATACGCAGCGAGAAATTATAGCAACTTGAAGCTACAGCAGCAGTATTTCGCAAGAGCCTGAATGTCGAAAGAGAACGCCACAAAGACGAGACTGTTGAAATTATGAATTAAAAAAAATAATAAAGCAAATGTGACACACAGAAGGGCTTGCTAACATTTGTTTAAATATATTGTTCTATGTAAATCAGCCAAGGTAGCCCTCTGCATTTTTACCACACCAAATCTGGCCCCCTTTGCAGAAGGTTTGGACACACCTGTTTAACTGATGATCCGTAGACGAGGCCAGCTTCTTTCACTTGGTACCAGCTAAATATTATTCAAAATGTAATGATGGTGGAAGAAATAAGCATCTTGAATTTGAAACTGTATGTTTTCGGCGATTAGCCTCACAATGATATTAATTGTGGTTGTCAGCCCAAAACCCTCTAAATATATATTAAATGCATCTTACCAGATATAAAATGACTACTACATAATCCGCGGTAATCGTTTGGAGCCCAGTTTTCTCGTCGAATTGCAGCAGTCCATCTCGCTCTCCTCTCCGGGTCTCTCGGAATACGGTAGAACTTCAAGTCTCTCCGTCTATCTTCTCTGTTATTGCAACCAACCGCCACACACGCCTTCACCGTTTTGATTATTAATGTTAATGAGCAGAAAAACACTCCATAATAGGAGGAATTTACGTAGCGGTAATGCATCAAGACGACGAGTAGACGGACAATATGGCGCGTAGGTGTGGTTGTGACGTCATGTGAGTAGGGTCTATAGCGCTTTTCAAGACACGCAAAGACGCTTTTAGCACAATGTCAAATGCAAATCAAAGCAGTAGATGCTCAAGACCAGTAGGGCCCAGGTCAATTGTTAGCTCCTGGTAGATGGTGAAATGATGGTGATTATGCGTCGACTGTGAGGGATGTCGAAAAAAGTTTATTTGACTCTACAGTGGTACCTTGACATACGATCACTTCGACACACGATCTTTTCAACATCCGATGTAAAATTTGAATCGCGATATGTTTCTACATTCTACATTTATGACAACGCTGCAGTTTCTTTGTTTTCCCCGCAAGAAGGATGCACGCCGGATTATCTTGTCAGAGAAATCCACATGGGTTCCAACAATGTTAGTGCAGGTGGTGAAAAAAAGGAAAAAGGTGAAACTTACCATTGAAATGAAGATTGAAATGATAGAAAAATATGAGTGTGGTGTGCGCATCTGTGAACTGACTCGACAATACAGCCGTAGAATGTCTATGATCTCGACGGTCTGACCTCCGTTTGCCAGTCTTTATAAATTCAGGTGAGAATTATGATTGTGACATAGCCAAAGAAATCGCCAGCTTCATTAGGTTTTTAATCATTTATTTCAGAAGTTGTGCAACACAACGTGCCTACTGTCCCTGTACTGTATTTCATTTTTCCTGCATCCTATCCATCTCACGGCCACTAAGAAAAGTATTTGGTATTTATCTACACTTTAAAACATTACAAAGGCGTCGAAATGAGCCAAAACATATAATTTTCCTCAATTACATTTTTGTTTATTCGCACTCAAAGCCCGTTTGTCTAATCTGCAGTGCAACAGTGGTCCTGGCGAAGAAAGGGAATCTGGAGCGTAATTTTAAAACTGTACACGGGAAGTAAGAGAGGGATTTCCTGAAAAACTGCTTTATGCGCCACAAAAGTTAGGGATTTGAAAGCACAGCTTGCAGCACAGCAGTCAATTTTTCCCAAAACCAAAACCCAAAGTAAGGCTGCAACTGTTGCTTCCTATCACGCAATTCACGTCCTTGCTCAGTAAAGGAAGCCATTCAAAGACAGTGATAACCTTTTACATGCTTTATATGTGGTTTATTTTTCAGTGTGGTTCATTTTAAGGTCAGATATGGTTATTGCTCATCATGCAGATTGGCTAGTGTGTGTTTGTGAGGAGCATTGAAAGCAAGTGGCGATGTTTAGTGGTTTATATGACAATAAGAAATATGCTGAGTTTAGTTACTTGAAGCTGGAAAACATGTTTGTTGCTTTGGGATGTTTATACTAAATAGGTAGATATCGGCAGGTTGGCTACCTTAAAAATAGTTCTGGGGTCAAAAAAGCTTGTGCCCCCATGGCTTTTACTACCAAGTTGAATTACTGATCTGCAGTGCTGCTTGACATAGTTGAGTATTGGCTACCATCCAACAAATGATGCATTACATGGTCACCTGTACTGCTTAATAAGTATTGAGGTGAATGCGAAACACCTATATTTAATCAGCACCTGTATATAAAGCCGCCTGGCTTCGGTCAACATGTACGCATATGCTACTGTATATAGGAACTTTAGCACTCTGCATATAGGAAAATTTCCCCACAAATTTTCAAATTACATTTCAACATTAAGCTGTTTAAGCAGGCAAAGAATTGGCATTTAGTCTGTGTTGAGTTGCAAAAAGTTACTTAAGTCTACTTATTTGCAACATTTCAGCCTACACTTTTAATACAACTTTCAAACTTTTAAACTTGACCACAATCTAACAAGTGTACTGACTACATTGATTCTTTCTCATAGGCTATACGTTTGTCACTGGAGCAGACCTTACCCCCAGAGCCTGGCGACGAGTCAGTGGAGCAAATCAGCAAGTTACGAATCCGTACGCCCAGTGGCGAGTTTCTGGAAAGGCGCTTCCTGGGCAGCTGTAAACTCCAAGTCCTCTTCAACTTTGTGGCCTCCAAGGGATACCCCTTCGAGGAGTTCAAGCTCCTCACCACGTTTCCTCGTAGAAATGTGAGTTGCGTGGTTCGCTCTCCCGTGATAATTTACACAGAATTAACATCTGCTCCATCTTCAGGTACAGTTTCCGTAGCTTAGCCTTTTTTATCTTTATGATACCATAAAGGAAATAAAAATATATAATCTTATTATATATTGCATATTGAATAATTAATTTAAAAAAAAATTGTGTGTGTGTGTGTGTGTGTGTGTGTGTGTGTGTGTGTGTGTATATATATATATATATATATATATATATATATATATATATATATATATACATACATACATAAGCACTTTTAACCTGGCATTTTAAAACGAGCATATTTCAACTTCTTAGCTAATCACATGCAGTCATGTAAAAAAAATTAGGACACCCCATTAAATATTCAGTTCTGTATTAAGAAATGTTCACACATCAATGTCTGATCTTGTTTTTCCTTATCTCTGGGAAAGAAAGTGATTTAATTGCAGGTAAACAACAAAAATTAACATTGTTTTACTCATTCAACCAAATATGTCAACAAAAATGCATACTCTAACTGAGGAAAAAGTTAGGAAACCCTACCACCTAATAGCTAGTGTTACCCCGTTTGGTTGAAATAACTTCAGTGAGACGCTTTTTGTAGCCATCTGCCAGTCTTTGACATCGGTCTGATGAAAGTTTGCCCCACTCCTCAATGCAGAATACTTGCAGCTGTGAGATCTTTAACGGGTTTCTTGCATGTACAGCCCGTTTCAAGTCACCCCACAGCATCTCAATGACACTTCCAACTTCATGCTTCACAGTTGGTATGAGGTTCTTTTCTTGGAATGCTGTATTGGGTTTACGCCAAACATGTCCTCTGTTCTGGTGTCCAAATAATTACATTTTAGATTCATCTGTCCAAAAAACATTATTGCAGAAGTCCTGGTCTTTGTCTACATTCACTCTGGCAAACTTCAGTCTGGCCTTCACGTTCTTCTTTGAGAGCAAAGGTTTCCTCCTTGCACACCTCCCATGAAGGTGAAACTTGTGAAGTCTCTTTCTGATTGTAGAGGCGTGCACTTTCACATCAACAGTAGAATGAGCCTGCTGTAGGTCCCGTGATGACATTTTAAGGTTTTTGGAGACTTCTTTTAGCATGTTGCGGTCTGCTCTCGGGGTGAACTTGCTGGGACGGCCAGACCTGAGCATGTTGGCAGTTGTATTGAATGTCCTCCACTTGTAGACTATTTTCTGGATGGTTGAATAGCAGATTTTATATTCTTTTGAAATGTTTTGAAATCCCTTACCAGACTCATAAGTGTCTACAATCTTCTTTCTGAAGGCCTCAGGCAGCTCCTTTTATCTCACCATGCTGTTTTCTCTCACTTCAACAGTCAGTCACTGTTGAAAGTATTCTGCATTGAGGAGTGGGGCAAACTTTCTTCAGACTGAAGTCAGACTGGTAGATGGCTACAAAAAGCGTCTCACTGAAGTTATTATTGTCAAAGGGAGTAACACTAGCTATTAGGTGGTAGGGTGTCCTAACTTTTTCATCAGTTGGAATATGCATTTTTGTTGATAAATTTGGTTTAATGAGTAAAACAATATTCATTTTTGTTGTTTACCTGCAATTAAATCACGTTCTTTCCCAGAGACAAGGAAAAACAAGATCAGACATTGATATGTGAACATTTCTTAATAGAGAACCGAATATTTAATGGGGTGTCCTAATTTTTTCACCTGACTGAAGCGTGAACAGTGTTGGTAAAAGAAGAGTATTACATTTCTGCAGTGTTGTGTATCCAGCAATTTTTTTCAAACAAATTATCAATTATACTAAAGTAGATAAAACACAAAAGAACATTGTCTTATTGATAATTCCTACAGGTCCAACAATTTAAAAAAGTTACTAGCCAGAGTTGCATGTTTCACGTTTCCCTTCAAAGTATTAGTAAATCAATGACGTATGTACAAGATGTTCGGTTGGTCAGATATGTTTGCAATGCCTTTTCATTCAGGCACTTTTACACAAGCGCATTAAGACTCCTCAGCCAATCATATAGCATACATACTGTAGACTGGACACTCATTACCTCAGATCCTTGATCCAAACTGTCAATGGCAACAAATGAGCTAAATAATACCAATAACGTTGTTTAGGTTTCGTTCTAAAACAACTGCTAATTAATCTGTGGTCGGCCGTTAACACTCTTTTTCTTTGCCAATCCTCCCACTTCCTACTTCAGTGCATATCAATTAGTGTGCCTATTGTGAATACAGTACATGATGACTGAGGATACAGTTGTCAGCGCCAGTCGCTGCAGTTCTGCTGAAGGCAGGCGTCAGCCTCTTGAAACCAAAATCATTAAGCATGCTCGGTCGCTACGCTCTGTGGTAACGAGCTAATGAGCACTGTTTTAACTACTCATTTAATTAGCTGTGCCGCTGGAAACAAAACTGAGATTTTCCATTAATCAGTGGATGGGGTGGAAGTATTGAGGTGTGTGTGTCTGTGTGTAGGCTTGCCCAGGCTGTCTTTAGAGACCAGTACGGAACAAACACCTCAAGCCAGTGCCCACATTAACACGTACTGTAGCTCGCACTTTGCTGTGTCACAATCGCACAGTTCACATGCCTAGATATTTTCATACAAACACATGCAACGCTCACAACTTTTTCACGTAAAGCACTTACTTTTTTTTCTCATTATCAAGAGTAAACAGGTTTTGGAGACAGTGAGAGAAGTCTGCAGTAAACAAAGAAATCTGAGAAGACGCTTAATAGGGAAATGGCTGAAGAGGACACATGGAGTAGTTAGTGAGAAAAAGATGGATGATTGAGAAAAGTGATAGATTCTAGGAAGACAGCAGATGAGTGGAAGCGCCAGTATGAGGCTCTGAACACAGGCCCTGGTCTAATCCCGCAGCTCTGAGTCGTAATTAAATGAGGGAGAGCAGAGAAATCCTCCATCCCGTCCAGACGCTCTCAATGTTGCTCTGCCAGGATCGGAGGATAGAGAACTATTGCTTTTGTAATGCCACACAACTGTTGACATCTCAATTCTCTCTACTTCTTTACAGCTTTTTCCGAGTGTCACGCTTATTGTATTTCCGAGTAGCCCATATCCCGTAGCTCTCTTTACATTTAAAGCAGACCCAAACAGTAGTTCAGAAAAAGCAAGTATCTCAGAAACTCCTGAAGCTAGCTCAATGGAATTGAACAGTTTACGTGCTTAATATGATCAGTTTTATTTATTTAAATTTGGAAGAGGAATTCGAAGATTTGTGAATTCTTTGACCAATTTCACAAGTAGTGCTGGGTGATTTGATGATGTAATGTACAGTATATCGCCAAAGCGAAAGTAAATTATTTATCCAGGGTGTGATAAATCGCCACACAACACAAACATATGGTGCATAAATTAAACAGGTAATTGGCTCGAGGTGATTTTGATAGACGTTCAGTTCATTAAACTCTAAAAACTAAAATGGATTGGACATCTATGACATGAGTTGATAAAAAATGAAAAATATTATTAGGTGGTGAACAGGCATAGGTACTACTACTACAT
The DNA here is from genome assembly GCF_030265065.1 of Corythoichthys intestinalis. NCBI lineage: Eukaryota > Metazoa > Chordata > Actinopteri > Syngnathiformes > Syngnathidae > Corythoichthys > Corythoichthys intestinalis. The sequence continues at coordinate 37,321,090 of NC_080401.1, forward strand.
AGGGGAAAAAGTAATTATTAATATCTTGTCTTTTTAAAATGTAATTATCACAAATATACTAAATTGTGGCATATTGTTACTGTGATATAAAATTGGCAGTATTGTGGTATTTTTTTTCCCCATATCGTCTTCAGCACTACTCACAAGAGCTAAATGTACACTGCTTATGGCACGGCACACGTCAAATTGTTGCCATGCATAAGCAGCCTTTCCCTTTAAATTTCTTGTGTACCATTTTTTTCTCCTGAAATCTTAAGGGTAATATTCATGTTCAGTTTGTGGTGCAATACAAAAACATATCTTTTTTTAGGGTAACATTTATGTTCTACTACACTGCGATTTTTAAATATTGGCCATGATGGTGGTACTCAGAGAGCCAAGTACTACTTGAGGTGGTACTTGATGTAAATGTGTTGACAACCACTGGCCTAAATTATTGGCCTGCGAAATAATTGATGGCGGTAGAATTCCAATTCATTTTGACTGAGAAGGGCTTATTGAACATCTATCTCTGTTAATAGCCAATTAGTTAATGTGATTATTAGATGTCTGTAAAATCTATTTTTATACATCGGGCAAATTAAATGTCTCGAATTTCTTGGTTAAGCCGCTTCCCGAAAACGGCGCCAATCAGTGCCCATCCGTCTCTAATTTTTGGACTCCTCATCAGCGTTTGTCCCAGTGGCTTATCTCCTCAGCACTACAGCAGGCCTTACACTGGCATCATTTGTACGGGGCTTAGCCGTGCTCAGGGAACTAACCCTTTCTACGACTGTCTGCAAGTTTGAAGAAGGAGGGGGGTGGCGGTAGACTTAATGTTTCACTTCTCTCCATTCAACAATGTTCCCGCTTTTTTTTTTTTTTTATGGCCCGAGGTCATCTTCCCTCATTACCAGTTGAACATGTTTAGACTGTTCCTCTGGCCATCCCGTCTTTTTCAGACAGCCAAACACTGTCAAACTAGCATATTATTTTCCTCACTCTTGATACTGTACTCTTTCCCACTCTACTAAGCAGTCTTCCAGCACGGGTCTCAGACAAAACCTGAGATTCTGTAAAAATAAACAGCAGCACAAAAGAAGCCTGTACTGCGCTGGAATAGATTTTACATCTGTTGTCGCAGGATTTTTTTTCTTGTTATCTGAACATTTCTGTCAAACATCTACATCAGTTTATTTTCCAAGTAGTTTAATGCATCGAAAGTGGCTTCCTTTGCCGAATTCTTTCTAAATAATAAAATGTGGGACGTGTGACAGCAGAGATCACGTCTTTTTAAAAGCTGCAATCTTCGCATTTTTGCCTCGACCACCTTCTCACCTCTCAATCCCTACAGTTTTCCTTCCCTTTGTCTCAATTTCACTTCGCTTCCCCCTCTGTGCTACACCGTCCTTGACTTCGCTTATAATTATTTTATTTCTTTTATTAAATCACAGTGTTTTTAAAAATTAAAACTTTACTCAGTCGAGTTTTTCCACATTTCGAGTTTTCCCCCTTAACCTGTTCTTTTGTGTTTTCCCGCCCTGGCGCGACATGCTGTCACTGCTCCTGGCAGCTGATAATGATCTCCCACTGCTTTTGTAATTGGCCAAATAAACACTACACAACACGAGTTTAAAAAAGGAGAAGCTATTTGGTTTTAATTAACGTACGAGGGGCTGTAATGGCCTCTTAGAAAAGCGTTATTACGGCCGCACGTTTAATTATGTTGGTATCGAACATGGCGTGGGCCTGTGTTTATTTTGCCTTTCTTTTCTGTCATGCTGAGCATTGCTCAATGCCACCTCACTATTTAACATTACAATCAAACCAATTAACAAGTATTTACTATTCTGATTAGGTTTGAATTTTAACAATGATAGAAATCAATGTTGAATTAAATCTGAATTAAATAAGACTTTATTGTTATTACTGCATATGACAGAGCATACAACTACATTTAGAGCACTGTTCCACTTGAGGTTCAGCATAAATTTAAAATCTATTAAAAATATATGAATAAAATAAATGCACAGATTTAAGCAGGTAATAAGGCGCATTGATACGTACAACATTTAGAATTAGAATTTGCATGTATTGTCTTTGTAGATAACAGCAGGACAGCTTTATTGCACCTATTGTTAGCACTGATGGCGCTGGAAAAATTCATTTATGACCCATTTTATGCCATATTTAAAGTAAGCAGCCTCAAAATTATGACTAACTGCTAAATATCATATGCAACAGATGATCTATATAATAAAATTAAAACACTCAATATAAGAAAAGATAACATTGAACTTTTGTTGACACAATTAGAGAGGTATTGGTTCAACAAATTATTTTAAAAAATGATGTATAAGATAAATAATTGACACTGGTGTCACTATTTGTCAACATTTAACTAAGGTCACATTAATAAATATATTCCTTTCAATTAATGACTGCCCTTGTCAAATCACCTAAAATCATATTTTAAAAATTCTAATATGAAATAAAAAGTACATCATGTATACATCTTTTTCATATTTTCTTATATGTATATACAACCCCTAGCAAAAAGTGTGGAATCACCAGTCTTGGATGAGCACTCACTCAGACATGTTATCGTGTAGAACAAACTCAGTTAAAAAGCTTGAAAAAATAATGAATTAGTTCAAAAGTGCATCTCTTTAGCATTCAGAAGGACTAAAAGAAATGAAAAAAAAATATTGTGGTGGTCGGTAAATGTTACTTTTATAGCGCAAGTGCAGGGAAATATATATGGATTCACTCCATTCTGAGGAAAAAAATGTGGAATCTTGAGAAACAAACAAAGAAATAACAATCAAAACACATCTCTACTATGTAGTAGCGCCACATCTGGCTTTTATGACAGCTTGCAGTCTCTGAGGCATGGACTTGATGAGTATTCGTCATCAATTTGTTGCCAACTCTCTTTGATTGCAGTTGCCAGATCATCCTCCAGCTTTCCTATCCCTTCAATTGAAAATATGTTTGTTATTTTCCAAGATGACAATCCATCATGCCACAGAGCTAAAACTGTTAAAGCATTCCTTGAAAAAAAGACTAATCCAGTCAATGTCATGGCCTGCAAATAGCCCAGATCTCAACCCTATTGAAAACCTGTGGTGGAAATTGAAAAAAATGGTCCACAGCAAGGCTCCAACCTGCAAGGATGATCTGGCAACTGCAATCAAAGAGAGTTGGCACCAAATTGATGAAGAATACTCATCGAGTCCATGCCTCAGAGACGGCAAGCTGTCATAAAAGCCAGAGGTGGTGCTACTAAATAAATACTAGAGATGTGTTTTGATTGTGATTTCTTTGTTTGTTTCTCATGATTCCATATTTTTTCCCCTCAGAATGGAGTGATTCCATATATATTTCCCTGCACTTTCTCTGTAAAAGTAACATTTACTGACCACCACAATGTTTTTTATTCATTTCTTTTAGTGTTTCTGAATGCTAAAGAGTTGCACTTTTGAACTAATTCATTATTTTCTCAAGCTTTTTATCTGAGTTTGTTCTACTTTATAAAATGTCTGAGTGAGTGCTCGTCGGAGACTGGTGATTCCATACTTCTTGCCAGGCTTTGTACATACATATTCAACTTTTATTTTTTTGTTTTTTAAACAGCGGAACTGCTCTTTAACCACAATGAAAAACCCGCACATGAAAAACTGTTGCATAGATAATTTTACTCCAAAGCACTGCTTTTTCATGAAGGTTTAGGACTCAATTGGAAGTGTTGAAAACTTTATTGACACAGCATTGAGAAATGAACAACAAATCAGAGTGCTTGTCCATGTCTCTCGCATGCACGCACACTGGCATGCGAGGCTGCCGCAGCACAGGAGGAGAAAGTATGGCTTAGGCAGAGCGGCGGAAAAACAACAGCTTTGTTTGTTGACAGATGCCTCCATGCTTATGGTCTGTTAATTGGATAACAATGTAAACAATCACCGATGGCGCCCGTCTCCTGTGTCAGTGTGGCATCTTGTTTCCCTACTTTCCTTTTCAGAGTCAGATGCTGCGTTTCCCCTTGTCGTCGCGACTTCCATCCGCGCATCCAAATTTTGCTGTGAACGCACATGCACACGTTGTTAAGGCTAGGTGATTTGAAGATTGAGATTGTAAGTTAAAAAAAAATTTAGGTTGATCTCAGTGATCAACCGTGATGCATTTGAATCTTCAACTTCCTCCAACATACTAGTATGTGGTGTCGCTTGACCTATTGACTTGTAGGCTCTAATAAGCCACAGTTTTTCCTCTTTTACTAAGATATGTTATTAGAAACACATATAATGTTCCCATTGATTTAAAAATGTATAATATTTAGTACATGTTTTGACCGACGGTGGGCGCCATGTTTTATGGACGCTCGGGTTGATGACGTAGATTGTCACTGTCAATCGATGAATACTACCGGGTTACTCCATTTCCTTCTACGCTGCGAGACGTCCAACACATGCGCTCATCGGTTAAAAGCAGCAAGTAATTACTATTTGTGTTTTTATTGAGTCTTTTTTTTTTGTTGCCTCAAAATAGTTTTCCATGTTTTTCCCTCTCATGCTTTTAAGCATAGTGTTTTCTTTTGGTAGCTTTAAGGTATATTGTTAATATGTTGACCACATTAGTCACGTAGCATATTTAAACCAACCTTATTTGATATTACTACGTTTTACTGGTGTCAACAATAATCAATGCGGCGATACATCCCGATGCGGGCCATGGACGATGTGATTCGATGCGGGCAACAAGCCGAATCGATTCAGCACATATTAAAATATATAAATCCGTTCAAAAATCTTCCGGTGATGCAATGGATTTGGTTTCCCCATTTGTATTATTATTCTCATGTTTACCTGTAGAGGGAGCTACTGTACAAGCAATGCAGGGGGGACGAGGAACCCAAATCTGCTTCCTCACGGGAGTGACGTCACAGACATGCGCAATTGCGCAGTGGCAATCGAGAAAGCAGAGAGATAAGACATAACAACAATGGCTGAAGCAGAGAAAGAGGGAGCGCGGAAGATTATTGATGCACCAAAGACATTGAAAGCAGGCATATGGAGACATTTTGGCTTCTATGAGGTTGGTGGGAAACTTGACGAAACTTATGCGGTGTGTAAAAAATGTAAGGCTCCTACTGTGTGTTTAAAAAAAAAAAAAAAAGCCCTGGTCTCATTCAAAGCACTAATTAAATGCTGTGATGTTTTTTTTATTTATTTTTATATATATTACTATTTTCATTTGACTACAACCAGGAATGACACAAGAGCCTATAAAAGTTGTTTAATGTCTGACCGGTTGTGTTGCCTCATGATTCACGAAAAATATCCTTTGCTTTAGCATTTTAATGCATCCTAGGCTTTAATACACCGTGATGCATTGCCGAATCGAACCGAATCGAATCGTGGCCCCGTTGAATCGAATCGAATCTAATCGAATCGTGGCCCTCCGAATCGTAATCGAATCGAATCGTGAGGGCAGTGCCGATGCACACCTCTACTACGTTTAAGTATTTTCTTAAGGCATCTTTAGTATGTTCTGTCTGTATGCATCTAAACAAAACAAGTTGAATCGAATCGAATCTAATCGAATCGTGGCCCTCCGAATCGTAATCGAATCGAATCGTGAGGGCAGTGCCGATGCACACCTCTACTACGTTTAAGTATTTTCTTAAGGCATCTTTAGTATGTTCTGTCTGTATGCATCTAAACAAAACAAGCTGAAAGCAGACGGTATTACTTTGGGTGTCAAATTTGCCTCTTGTAGGATGATTTGCTGATGTAACATATTTTGGCATAACACCGTTTTTTCCCCTACTTTTGTCTCGCCTCATCCCGCCTTTCCTGTTCATTTTGCTTTTGCTGCTCGTTTTGTGAAATATCAACAGTGCTGTCATACTCATTAATGTTCCTCTCTGGTTCAAATTGAAAGGGTTGAACAGATGATATGTTTATGTCGCTACAGTCATACTCTGGAACCCCGGCAGCGTAACCATGTGACGTCAATGCCCTGCGATGTGAACAACAATGACGACCTACTAGTTAAACTAATTTTACAAATTGTATAAAAAAGAAAACATCAAAAGGGGTCCTTTTGTGTTCCCGCCCTGGCGCAGCATGCTCTCACTGCTCGTGGCAGCTGATAATGATAAACATTATTTTTTGAACAACGAATAGCTTAATGCTACCGAAAATTAGCTTGATTTGCCTTTTGTTACTCCCAAAACAATTATATTTGAATAAAATGTTTAACTACTATCAAATTTCTATGTTTTTTTTTTTTAATCACAGATTAAAAAGATAGAAAATCAAGCTTTAAAAAATCATGAAAAGAATTGATCGTTCGATTTGAAAAATGAAATTGTGATCCTTTTATGGGACAGATCATCCAGCCCTACGTACATTTGTATTTAGTTTAAAAAAAAAAAAACATGCCCGCATACAGACTTTTCAAACCTCAGAGCTTCATTTACTCCTACTTGATGCTGTTGTGTCGCAACAACCTGCTGTGCTCATTAGCATGTCAGCTATTTGTGACGCCCCGCTACTGAGGTGGGGAAAAAGGAACACGGCAGCCCAGTTGGTGCCACATCCAGCCGTTGGGATGCTATACGATAGCGGCAAGTGCGACACAGCCATCACGCCGTGCTGTGAGTTAGCTGACGAGGTCAGGGGCGCGAGGTGATATGGCAGCCTTCCCGGGACTCCCGCTGAGAAGTCAAGTGTCTAAATGGCACGTTGAAATGAGGGCAAGGAGATGAAAGACGGGGAGTCAAAGACCGCCGCTGTGCACATTGGTGTGACATTTCTAAACACCCTAGGGAGATGTAAAGGGTTGCCTGATGTTGATATGTCCATCACCTAATGTACTTGACTTCATTTTCCATTTTTTCTTGGCATAGACAGACAATCTAGAAATATAATTCACAGTCAGTGCTTTAACTCCATTGCTGCCATTGACAGAGATAGACGCTCAATGCATTTTTAACAGAGAGGTCTGGGAACAAGTAATTGCTTTCAGCCTTCCGAGTCAAAATGGATTGGACGTCTACTTACCATCAATGGCAACCAATCAGTTAAATGTGACAGCAAGGAAGATGTTACATGTCTCTAGAACAGTTATAATTTCTTCACCTCCTAAGGCGTAATACAGCGTAATAAGCCAAAGTAACAAGTAAGTGAACTATTACAGTCTAAAACAGTGCACAAAAAACCCTCTCTAATGGGGCACTTAGGAATGTTTACGTCTTACTAATTGATTTAGGTCCAATGGCTGTTAACAAAATTTTGGGCAATGAATCTAATACTGATCCTAGATTTTCTGTCATGTGAACGTTTTTAAACTATAGGATCTCCATTCACAAAATGAAAAACACTGTACTTAAAGGGATGGACAACGCAGGAATCGGTGGCGAAAAAGTGTTGATTCCGCGGGAGAAACCATCATGATTCTGGAAATAGTGATTCTTGATTCCGCAACGTGAAAGATTTTCTTCCGCAAACATGAATAAAAACAGCCTAAAATTACTCTTTATAAGGCACGTTTATGCAATAATGACGTCAGAATTCTCTTATAAAATTATTTGGAGAACAAAATCACAGCGAAACTGTCGTTATAAATAGATAAACACGCATATTTTCTTTGTCACTGTTGGGCAGATTTATTTGCAATTATTTCAAAGCACAAAACATTTCATTAAAAAAATAGGTTTGTGGACAGATCAGACTAGGAAAAACAACTTATAAAGTACAGAGCATTCATTAAACAAACCAAATTACAGCTTTAAAATAACAGCCTTCTTGTAATTTCTGATTCCATAATCAGCTAGCAGGGCTAGTGCCAGGCACCATTATACCAGAACATTACAAAAGAGCACAACGAAACTTTGTTTGGAGCATCCAGCTGTATGAGCTGGATGGATGCTCCAAACAAAGTTTCGTTGTGCTTTTTTGTAACAATGACAATAAATATTCTGAATTTAGTGGCTAGGATGAAAAGTTTGTGACTGTTTTGATTTTCGTGTGGGGGTTGGGGGTCAACTAGTATAAATGAACTTCATGTTAAAGATGCTTGCTCAAAGTATTTAAGTGGCAGATTTCTCAGACTTCTGATAATGGAGAAATAATGCTTAAACAGAAAACCCGCTTGCAAGCACAGTCATTTTCCTTTGTCAATTACAGTATGCCCATGCACATAAGTATTACAGGGGTGTGATATTTACGATTCTTAGATTATTCACGATTTGGCCGCTAAAGATTCAAGAACGATTCACAAACATCCATTTTACGATTATTTTAATATGCTAAGTAAAGCGGAAGTAAAACACAGTCAGCGCGGTGTTTGGGACGCAATGAGGAATGGACCGAGAGTAAACATCCACAGCTCATGCCGCTAGATAAAAAAAAAAAACGCCAACAAACACTACAAACAACGCCCAGTTGCTACAAACTACGCCCACATTATACTACGGTAGATATCACATGTATAGAAAACTAGATGCGAAATGACACTCGGCGGCGTTAGCACATGTATAGAGAACTAGATGCAAAATGACAGACTCGCCGGCATCTTAAAGCAGTAGACTTCTCTGGAAGGCCGTATTGTACTTACTTTTTATCTAAAATACTCCTAAATCAGCAAAATCTAGACTTGAATCTATCTTTAAATGATAAAACAGTTTTAAAACTTTCACATGTCAAAAGCAAACAGAAGGGAATTTAGGGAATAACAGGAGCCATTTTAACATCTTTAGCGGTTGATTCACGACATTAAATTAATTGAATGTAGTTTAAAGCTGCTGCTACAGAATGGGGAGTTGAGTATTTAATTTACTGTTTTGAACTGTTAACTTGATATAGTATAGATATAGTAGATAATACTATAGTTTATTTAAGCCTGAGAGGATTTTTGTACTATTTTTGTACCTAATGTGCAGACATTAAAAGCAGGTAATATCTGGGTGGGGGGTGGGGGGGTGCGTCTATAATCGAATCATAGCCTCCGAATTGTAATTGAATCGTGAGGTGCCCCAAGATTCCCACCTCTAATAAGCAGTGATAGACTCAGGTGCATGGTATGATAGGTATTGCTGACATCATGAGGAATCATGGATACTCGCATTTGATTGGCTAAAGTAGTACTGTCATGATAATTGTTTGCCCTAACCCTGCCCACAGTATGGGCAGTTACTTCCCAGAAATAGTGACATGTTTTTCTCCACTATTACTCATCAGAAAAAGAAATTCTGTGTTGTTGTTTTTTTTAATTATTAAGCAAGATCCTTTCCGCTTGGATGCACCTGACAAAGATGTTATTTGTCCCTTTAATTTACAAAGAATATGGCGAGCTGTGTGCTTGTAGTTACAAGATGGTAATTAGACGTGGCGGAAAAAAGCTTGTTGCCAAGTATAATCACTTGGACTCTTTTGTTTGTTTCAAGACTGCAAAAAGTGAAAAAATGATCAACCATGACCTGACGGAAATAAAACTGTTGAAAACCCACTGAATGTGTAATGCATTTAGATGCGGTTGTGAGTTTCACCCTCGTTTCTTATCTGACGTCATGAATGTCATTTCAAAGTGAGAGAGGCTGGAAGGTGTGACTCGTTCATGGTCAGAGTTCACGTTTCGTTCCCGACAATAGTCTGTCTCCGACCTGTCATTCTTTTTGTTGCGAGGTCAACCTTTACTGCACTGGGCTTACCCTTCGACCCACGAGAGCAGGTACAGGGAATCGCTTAATTATCCCACCGTGTGGTTAGAATAGGGGCTGTAATCAGAGGGGCTGGAACAGCAGTCATCAGATAAGCCCTGGACACATCTCATTGTCACAGCACCTCCCCGCCACACAGCCTATTCAGCCCAGGTGTTAGATTGGCCCGATGTAACACAACCCCTCCAGTGATTAGCTCACGTAAGCGAAGAGGCCCACGGGGTGTCAGAGCGAGTCAGATTGTTTAAAAAAAAAAAAAATACAGGTCGGACCCCCTTCATGTGAGCTAACTCAATCAGCGCCGAGGTGGGTGGCACTGCATTATTCTTCTTTCCCTGGACCAATAGTTTGTGCTAACTTTCTTTCGCCAAATTAGTCATTATAGGCCATGCAAAACACAAAGGTGTAGCCTTTCCCTCTGCTACACTATGGCTCATTCAGCCATTAACATCAACCACAAGTTAATTTACACTCCTCATAATTTCTAAAACTCAAATGTTAGGACAGTTACTACTGTATTGCATTACGTTCTAGTAAGCATGCATTCAAATGATAAAAATACTTACAACACAACAAAGTCTGATGAGAACATTGGGATGTTGATTTCGACAGTTCAAGGTTTCGACTTCTAGGTTTCGAAGATATTGAATGAGTTTGATGTGGAAGAATTTGAAAGACTCAATAATTTATTTCAGGCAAATGACTATTTGGTAAATTTAAACAATCTATTTTAATGGGTTTTTTTATTATGACATTTATAATTATCTAATTAAAACTAATAAAAATAGAAAAACTATATTAAAGAATAAATACCTTTTATTGAGCCTCTTAACTCACTGGCTGCCATTGACTTCCAATCTACTAGTATTTTAACTAGGAGAGTGGCAGCCAATGGCTGTTCTTATTAGCCAATATTTTTTTAAGGGGAAAAAAAATCATTAATCCGTCTTGTTTTTTTTTTTATCTGAATTAAAAAAAAAAAAAAAAATTTTTTTAAATTAAATTTTCATTTTCACTTTTTTGAAATATACATTTTACACTAAAAAGAAAAAGAAAAAGGGATTTAAATTTTTTTTTTTTTTTTTTTAAAGCATGTTTATAAATTTGAAATTTTAAAAAGAAGGAAAAAAATCCACAAAATATTCCCTGATATTCATAGTCCTCTCTTTCATTGAGGACAACAGAAATGTTATCCAAATTTTACTTCAGCGGGAAACATGATGTTGTGGCCGTGGCGCAGTTGGTAGCTGGAGTTGTCCTGGGAACAAAAGCGTCAGCGTTCGATTCCCGGCCACGACTGCCCACTGTCAAAGTGCCCTTGGGCAAGGCACTGAACTCTAATTTGCTCCCAATAGATTGGCAGCGCCTTGCATGGCAGCAGCACCATTAGTGTGTGAAAGGGTAAATGTGTGCTAATTTAAAGCGCTTTGGGCATGGTAACCATGTAGATGAGTGCGCTATTTAAGTACTCTCCATTACTCTCAATTATTTACTCTACCTGACCACACAAAATTACGTGGTGGGCCAGATCTAGGCCCCCGGCCACCAGTTTGACACATGTGATCTGAGATTCTGCCAAATATAATCCAACAGACGACATGAAATTTACTTTTAGTATACAGTTCTACCAGTCTCATACTTCTGTCTCTCCACAGATCACCCAGTTGGATCCAAGTTCAACTCTATTGGAGGCCAAGTTGTTCCCACAGGAGACTCTCTTCCTGGAGGCCAAAGAGTAAAAAGAGACAGAGTGAACTGTTCGAACACACGAGCACGGGCCCAAAACCCATGTGGGTCTCCACACATGCACACACACCTACTGACACGCATACACATACATGGACACACTGGCATGCACATGCAGTGACACTTAAGTGCAAGTAAACTTCTCTGCCCTTGGGCTGATCATGGTACACTACTGTTTGGTGTAAACATGTTGCACAGAGGAGCAAAGACAATATCACAAGCACACAGCCAACCGATCCTCCCCCAAAAAGCTACAACTCCTCCTATCCTAAATCTTTTGCCCTTCCTCCCTAAGTCTTTTACACACTTCACATCATGTGTGTGTCATCATGTGGCCCCAAACACAACACAGTGACGGCATGGAGATCCCGACTAGACAGACCTAGACCTGTCACAGGAAAACAAACTTGTTCACCCCCGATGTCCCTAATTCACCACACTCGAATCAACTGAGGCTGCTTTTCCTTTGTTACCACGTGGTTTTGCGTTTGAAAGATTCAATAAAAGCCAGCGAGAACAGACAAGACCTCTCTTGTCCGCCTGTATTCCCCAAACCCACCCATCATACGCTCCCCTTTGCCATTCCTCGCCCCCAAATGTGCTTTTAGCACCCACATTTTCATTAGCCTGCTTTGTTTTTTTTACCCTTAAACATTTTTTAAATTATATACTGTGTCAAATGTGTGTTACAAACTGACACATTTTGTCACTAACTCTATTTACGTTCAGTTCGCATCTTTTACAACCATTCAAAAGTGACACAATTTGCCGGATAACATCTGACATAACATTTGTCCTCAGCATTCATTAAATTAATGCTCATAACAGTGTCATGTCATAATTATGACGGTCTTATGAACCCACTGTCAAAGAAAGTTTTACCAGTTGTTTTCCAAGTAAAAGTAAATTGAGCATTAAAGGAAAAAAAACGACACTTAATGTAAAACCTCTTTCTGTTAAAGACGGTTGCTCAAAGTATTTAAGTATGCAAGTCATGTGCGAATCTTCGACTTCCGATAATTTAGAAAATCATATTTAAACACAATAATTGACACCAGTTGTGAGCGCAGCTATTTTGTGACATCAGTTATACACACATATAGACTTGACCATCAGTTGACTAGACAGCTCCTACAGACATTGCACTACACCTTCCCGGAAGGGGCCGACGCAGACAGAGTGTTGAGGTGGCTTTCATTGTGATAAACTCAAACACATTGCGTTCAAACACCGGATTTAGGTGGAAAAGGACGAACGTTTTACTGCATACAAGCAGACAGGAGTGTCTCAAGATTGATTTGGTCAAGGATTCAAGGTAATTATTACATAAAATAGCACCATGCTTGCACTTTGAAAAGTTGTGAAAAAAATGAATGGGGAAAAAATAGCGTAAGTTAAGCTTGAAATATTCACATAAAATGAATGATAACTGCTTGTTTTTTGCTTTTAACCAAGAATCTAGACCGTTTTATGTTCATATCTATAGAAAATCTGGGATGTACACTTTTATTTACAAGAATTTTCAACTTAAAAAGCTCTTTGTTTTGTGATGGCTATCATTTTGTATCCATACACAGTAGCGTTTTTGCCCATTTTTTTGGGACAAAATAGTAATAATCTAGACATTTCCGCGTCTATACAAAAAAAAAATCTGCATTTTATGTGTTTTATTTGATGTAACATTTCAATCAAAAACGACGAGCCCCAGATAGCTGACAAGACGTGCTAAGGCAATCGTAATATCGGTATTCAACTTAAATAAGTAGAATAGGTAATATTAAGTAAATATAGATTGTATATAGAAAAATGCAAATTTTGCTTTTGTTGAGTAAAATTAAGACAATTCTGCATGCTTTCGTCAAGTATTAAATTTCTGATGTGAAATTTGAGTGATTTAATTATAGCTGTTGAAAAGTTGCACTAAATAAAAAAAAAATTATGTTGCTATTTTGGGCAAAGACTTATATGATATATTAAATATTGCTATTGATCCTGAAAATCTAGGTGATTATCTCTGCATTTGGTGATTTTTGTGCATCTAGCGTAAAATTTGAGAATTGTATAGCCATTTTAGTTTTGTTATACTTCTATAAAAAAATAATCCCGATTTTATTAGGGAAGACTTTAAATATTTTTTATGTCGCTGCTCATGGAGACTCATATATGCCTAAGGAAGGTGCCTTTTTTGGTTTCAGGTCGCTAGCGGCTTTGGTTTTGAAAATATTCGAACTTGAAGTTTTTGTAAATAGGCCCCCTAAGGATCGCCCCAAGCTCCGTGTCCCGTCAACTGATAGTGAAGTCTATGACACAGACACAGATGGACTCGAGCACAGGAATGTGTGTTAATGAGTATTAATAATGTCACGAGGAAGGGCGGGCAATCTATGACACTCACATTTGATTGGCTAAAATAGTACCAACCATAAAGCACATGTCTGCTCCAAGTTGGGCGGCCACTTCCTGGAAATACTGGCTTTTATTTTTGTTTTTTTCCCGACTAAACATTCTTTTTTTTTTCCAATGTATTAAACATTCTTTCAGCTGGGATGAACATTACAAGGGTGTTGTCTTTCCGTTTAAATATGTAAATGGTCAACCAAATTATGAAATTTGGTGTAGTGGAAGTACTCTAGCTTAATGCTTGCATATAATACAAAAAATTGCATGTCATGAAGCAGCAACATACAGAAAATGCGTATAATACTCACAGGTACAATAGAATGCAAATACTGGTCCTTCGAAAAAAATTAGCATATTGTGATAAAGTTCATTATTTTCTGTAATGCACTGATAAACATTAGACTTTAATATAGATTCATTACACACAACTGAAGTAGTTCAAGCCTTTTATTGTTTTAAAATTGATGATTTTGTCAAATAAGAAAAAACAAAAATCTCTATCTCAAAAAATTAGCATATCATTAAAAGGTACTCTAAAGAAGCTACTAACCCAATCATCTGAATCAAACTCAAAACCCCTGCGAAAGATTCCTGAGGCTTTAAAAAACTCACAGCCTGGTTCATTACTCAAAACAGCAATCATGGGCAAGACTCCCGACCTGACTGCTGTCCAGAAGGCCATCATTGACACCCTCAAGCAAGAGGCTAAGACACAGAAAGAAATTTCTGAGTGAATAGGCTGTTCCCAGAGTGCTGTATCAAGGCACCTCATTGGGAAGTCTATGGGAAGGAAACGCTGCACAACTAGAAGAGGTACCTGCAGACTGAGAAGGACTGTGGAGAAGGGCCAATTCCAGACCTTGGGGGACCTGCAGAAACAGTGGACTGAGTCTGGAGTAGAAACATCCAGAGCCACCGTGCACAAGCGTGTGCTGGAAATGGGCTACAGATGCCGCATTCCCCAGGTCAAGCCACTTTTGAACCTGAACCAGCGGCAGAAGCGCCTGACCTGGGCTCCAGAGAAGCAGCACTGGACTGTTGCTCAGTGGTCCAAAGTACTTTTTTCAGATGAAAGTAAATTTTGCATGTCATTCAGAAATCAAGCTGCCAGAGTTTGGAGGAAGAGTGGGGAGAAGGAAATGCCAAAATGCCTGAAGTCCAGTGTCAACTACCCACTGTCAGTGATGGTCTGGGGTGCCATGTCAGCTGCCGTTGTTGGTCTACTGTGTTTTATAAAGGGCAGGGTCAATGCAGCTAGCTATCAGGAGATTTTGGAGCACTTCGTGCTTCCATCTGCTGAAAAGCTTTATGGAGATTTTCATTTTTCATTTTTTTCCCCTAACACATGCTCACAGTGCCAAAACCACTGGTAAATGGTTTACTGACAATGGCATTACTGTGCTCAATTGGCCTCCCAATTCTCCTGACCTTGAACCCCATAGAGAATAGCTGATATAATTAATTGAAGGTTGACTTTTTTTGTATTAAAACACTTTTTTTGTATTGGTCGGATGAAATATGCTAATTTTTTGAGATAGGGATTTAAAAAAATTTTTTTTTTGACTTTTTTGTCAAAATCATCAATATTAAAACAATAAAAGACTTGAACTACTTCAGTTGTGTGTAATGAATCTAAAATATATGAAAGTCTAATGTTTATCAGTACATTACAGAAAATAATGAACTTTATCACAATATGCAAATTTCTTGAGAAGGACTAGGATTAGGTTTTGAAAATGTGAACAATTTGCCTTTTGGGCTGGTCGTGTAGCCATAGTCGCAACCAGGAGATGATATAACAACAAAATAAAAAATACAATTGAGAAAGCCATATAATTTTTGCAAACGGTTATTTCTCTGGAAGCTGTTCAGAATTAGTCGCGTCTCAAACATGATTTCTCGCGGCTTCAACTTAATCCTTGCGGGTGAAATAGACAATTATCTGATAAATCTCGCTGAGCGCTGTCATCACATCCTGTTGTGTCTCGGAATGTTCAGAAGGTCAATCCTTCCATCCATGTAGTCATTCGCAGTCACGGCTGTGTTTTCCTTGGTGCCGCTTGCGCATGTTGTCGACTCGTATCCGTGCTCGTGTGGTTTCTCACGCGAGGAATGAGTGACGCTAACGTGCTCATTTCCTCTGCTCGGGCCAAACGAGATGAATGGCTGAAGGCAGGGCGAGGCTGGAGGAAGAGCCGTGGGGCAAATCCTGACTTTCTGTCTGCTTACCAACACTCGTGACGTTTGATTGATTCATTATTTTTTACTGAGCGTGCGTGTCGAAGGAGCGATACGATACTGATGAATGATGCATTTGTTAGTTATGAATAACACTTTGCCGCATGCTTGCACGACAATATAATAGAATTTCGGGTAAATATTGAACAAGTTTTCCACAAGATCTTCAAAAGTCTAAATTCACTACATTGGTATGAAAAAGTATCTGAACGTTTTGGAATTTTTCACATTCTGCATAAAATCACCATCAAATGTGATCTGATCTTTGTCACAATCACACAGATGAAAATACAGTGTCTACTTTAGCGAAAACCCCCAAACAATTAATAGGTGTTCATATTTAATGAAGATAGCATGCAAACAATGACAGAAGGGGGAAAAATAAGTAAGTCAACCCTCTGCCTAAGGAGACTTGAAGAGCAATTTAAACCAATTTTGACCAAACATTTTAAGTCAGGTGTGTGCCCAATCATGATGAGTGGTTTAAAGCTGCCCTGCCCACTATAAAACACACACCTGGTAAGAAATGTCTTGATGAGAAGCATTGTCTGATGTGCATCATGGCTCGGTCAAATGAGCTGTCTGAAGACTATCAAGGATTATTGATTTGTATAAAGCTGGGAAAGGATACAAAACCATCTCTAAAAGTCTGGATGTTCATCAATTGACAGTCAGAGAAGTTGTGTACAAATGGAGAGAGTTTGGCACTGTTGCTTCTCTCCCAAAGAGTGGTCGTCCACCAAAGATGACGCCAAGAGTTCAGCGCAGAATACTCAGAGAGGTAAAAAAAAAGAAGCCAAGAGTGACTGCTAAAGACTTACAGAAATCACTGGCACAGTCCGATATCTCTGTGCACAATTCAAAAGGTTTTAGAATGTTTTGCCGGAAAACCTGAGGCCGTCTGTCAGACAGTTGAAGCTAACAATGATCCAAAACCGAGAAGTAAATCAACTTCAGAATGGTTTCAGAAGAACAAAATACACGTTCGGGATTGGCCAAGTCAATGTCCAGACTTGAACCCCATTGAGATGCAATGGCATGACCTAAAGACAGCGATTCATGCCAGACATCCCAGGAATCTGACTGAACTCCAGCAGTTTTGTAGAGAACAATGGGCCAAGATTAGTCCTGATCAATATGCCAGACTGATCTGTTTTACTTTTCAGTTGCATTTGTTTGCTTACGTTCATTTATTTTGCTTAAAGTCTAATTTTTCGTTTTGATTGAAGCCAGAAGTTTTGTTTTTATCTTTGACATAAATCTAATTCCATAGAAAAGGTCTTCAAAGTCAAGTTAAAATTTCACTTGATGAAACATAAGAAACCTGTTCTAAACTTTTCCTAATGAACCAATGAATATTATAAATATACTGAAGAGTTCAACTGTGGCTAGAATAAAACCATTAGTAACTTGCTGGCAATTTCTTGGGGAGCATTCTTAAACATCATCAGTGTTAATAACGGGGTTAGAGTATAACAGCGTTACTAACAGTGTAATTTTTTAAGCAGTGAGTAATCAAATTAATTACTTTTCCCATCTTTGCAACGCCGGTTACCGTTACTGAAGATGCGAAGGTACGCGTTAGCGGCATTACTACAAATTGGTTGAATGAACCGCTTGTTATTTTGTCACAGCTGCCTGGGAGGTAGCAGAGCGGGAAGGGGGAGGAGGGAAATGGTTGGTGGACCGTTGCAAACACGATGCTAGGTGGCTCAGAGCGTTAGCATAGCATTCGTGGTCCCGTTGGCATTAGCATTTAGAGTGGCGAGCGTCATCTTAAACTCTCTGGCAACTCTTTTTTTCTCTTTTCTCGTGGTGGCCAGGTGGGTGCAATTAATTGAAAATAATGTACTGTTTACCAGTTGAGTATGCATTATCATCACCAAGTTGGCGTTGTCCTTGTAGATGCGACCATCTAATGCTATATACTAGTCCTTCTAAAAAAATTTTGCATATTGTGATAAAGTTCATTATTTTCTGTAATGTACTGATAAACATTAGACTTTCGTATATTTTAGATTCATTACCCACAACTGAAGTTGTTCAAGCCTTTCATTGGTTTACTATTGATGATTTTGGCCAAAAAGTCAAGAAAAAACAAAAAATCCTTGTCTCAAAAAACTAGCATATTTCATCCGAACAATACAAAAAAGTTTTTTAATACTAAAAAAGTCAACCTTCAATTAATTATATCTGCTATACACTCAATACTTGGTCGGGAATCCTTTTGCAGAAATGACTGTTCAATGCAGCGTGGCATGGAGGCAATCAGCCTGTGGCACTGCTGAGGTGTAAAGGCCGAGTTATACTTCCGCGTCAGACATGCGCCGTCAAGGAAGACCCGAGTTACGACCCTGCGCCGTAGCCTGACGCGCGCCTCTCGAATTTTCTAACCTTCGCGTCGCGTAAACGTGTATGACGTGGCGAAAACGGACTGTGATTGGTCCGCTCAAACTGTTGCTTCCGATTTAGCGCGAAATCACCGCCATTGTAGAATAGAATCAAACATTATTTTCTACACGCAAAAATGGACCAAGCCGACGGGAGTATCATCGAAGAGCAAGTCTCGTCAAGACATTATTGTGATTGCCAAATGGCAAGGTCGGCGATTGGGGGGGGGGGAATGGAAGAACCACCGAGACGTGTGTTCGGAATCGAGTGGCCACACGAAGCGGTGACCCAGTCGGCCAAAAACTGCCAACTTTTTATCACTTTATGTCGTATTTTTGGTTGGTGCACTTCATCATTTATTGTGTACATATGTTTGCTGTGAGTCTGTGACTTATTTACGTGTCACACTTCAAGTATATGAAAAATAAGGCACAGATTTGGTGTCAAAAGAGTTGTTTTGATCTTTAATTTTCAATAACAGACAGTTCACACACGATACATCATCACTGATTGAGAGTGCCTTGGTGCTTTTTATGATAACGTTAAAATCAAGGCTCCCAACGCAGTTTGGGAAGTTCCATAGACGCCAGAAATCTGCTATGACTTCCCACTGGCTGGTTGTAGGACACGGCAAACAAATCGGGCTGGAGGGCTTTGCAGACCTTGAACGCAGTGCTCGACGCCAGCTTGAAGCTAGCCGCCACAGCTAGCTCTCTCCACCCAAGTCTAAAACTCTCTGTGCGGCATCAAAAGTCGGCCAGACCGCCTCGAAACCGTCTTCTGCGTCGCCTGCCCCTCAACATTTGTATGTTCAATATTTATTCAGTGTCGATGAGCAGAATATTTACTTTCTAGAGTTCCATCTTGCATTGTTTATTTTTTCTCCGACTAGCGGAAGTCAACAAGCATGCCCCAAAACCGTACAAACATAACGCCACATCCCTCTAGTGGCTTGGCGGTGAATTACAGAGCAACGCGTTCCCTCACCGCAGAACTATCGAATGTCGAATGACGCCGTAGTCGCTGCGCCGTCACCGCAACGCAGGAGTATAACTCAGGCTTTAGCCTCCAGGATGCTTCGATAGCGGCCTTAAGCTCATCCACAGTGTTGGGTCTGGTGTCTCTCAACTTCCTCTTCACAATTTCCCACAGATTCTCTATGGGGTTCAGGTCAGGAGAGTTGGCAGGCCAATTGAGCACAGTAATGCCATGGTCAGTAAACCATTTACCATTGGTTTTGGCACTGTGAGCAGGTGCCAGGTCGTGCTGAAAAATTAAATCTTCATCTCCATAAAGCTTTTCAGTTGATGGAAGCATGAAGTGCTCCAAAATCCCCTGATAGCTCACTGCATTGACCCTGCCCTTGATAAAACACAGTAGACCAACACCAGCAGCTGACATGGCACCTCAGACCATCACTGACTGTGGGTACTTGATTTCCGAATGACATGCAAAATTTGCTTTCATCTGAAAAAAAGCACTTTGGACCACTGAGCAACAGTCCAGTGCTGCTTCTCTGTAGCCCAGGTTAGGCGCCTCTGGCGCTTCTGCTGCTGTTTCAGGTTCAAAAGTGGCTCCAGCACACGCCTGTGCATGGTGGCTCTGGATGTTTCTACTCCAGAATCAGTCCACTGTTCCTGCAGGTCCCCCAAGGTCTGGAATCGGACAATCTTTCTTATGGTGCGGTCACCGCTTCTGGTTGTGCAGCGTTTCCTGCCACACTTTTTCCTTCCCACAGACTTCCCACTGAGGTGCCTTGATACAGCTCTCTGGGAACAGCCTATTCGCTCAGAAATTTCTTTCTGGGTCTTAGCCTCTTGCTTGAGGGTGTCAATGATGGCTTTCTGGACAGCAGTCAGGTCGGCAGTCTTGCCCTTGATTGCGGTTTTGAGTAATGAACCAGGCAGGAGTTTTTGTTCGTTGATTCAGATGATTAGGTTAGTAGCTTCTTAGAGTAACTTTTCATGATATGCTATTTTTTTGAGATAGGGATTTTTGGTTTTTCTTGACTTTTTGGCCTAAATCATCAATATTTAAACAACAAAAGGTTTGAACTACTTTAGTTGTGTGTAATGAATCTAAAATATATGAAATTCTAATGTTTATCAGTACATTACAGAAAATAATGAACTTTGTCACAATATGCAAATTTTTGTAGAAGGACTAGTATATATTATTATTATTACCAAATATAGTCACATGCCCTAAACTTTTCTTGAATGACGTATCCATGAACCTTTTGTGATGTTTTTTGAAGCAAAACAACTAGAGCAAAGACAGGAGATTCAGGGTATTCAGAGCCTCACCTGCATACTATATAT
Source organism: Corythoichthys intestinalis (assembly GCF_030265065.1). Classification (NCBI taxonomy): domain Eukaryota; kingdom Metazoa; phylum Chordata; class Actinopteri; order Syngnathiformes; family Syngnathidae; genus Corythoichthys; species Corythoichthys intestinalis. The sequence continues at coordinate 37,341,889 of NC_080401.1, forward strand.
GTAGTAGGGGTATGACGATACACGCAAGTACGGGTTCAGTACAACAGGAAAAACAAAAAGGATTTTTTTTCTCACTGCATTAAAAAGTTAAAGTTTGTATACCATTACACTCTTATTCACAGTAGGTTTTTTTTTTTTTTTAAATGTAAAAAGTGTGACCAGTTTTTTTTAATGAAAAAATCAGTTCAATTCAATCAGTTAATATAAACATATTTGATGTGAAAAATGTTATAGAATGTTGATGTGAATGATGTTATAGAATCTAACGTAATGACGTGTAGAACATGAAATGTAACGTCAATTACTCTTACGAATAGGTAACAGTTACTAAATTAGTTTTTGGGAGAAGTAATTTGTAACAAATTTTTCAAAGTAAGGTTAACAACACTTTATATTATACTGGTCGAAAATTATTTTTAAACACTTTAATGACAGAAAACTATTCGAACGCAATGCTCAATTTCGGCATTGACAGTTCCACAATTCTTAATTTCCATTCATCACAAATACCATCATAGAAAATACTTCATTAATTTTGATACCTGTTATCACTCATTGTGTATCTTTTGCAACAGTTACTGAAATTAGCGACTGAAAGCAGTTTTTTGCAATATTACTGCATGGCTATTAATGTAGAAACTAAATTGATACTTAGTTGTTTATTTAATCAAGAAATCCATGATAAAGGCCAACTATCAGGTTCATAATCAGAATTCATTTATTGTCATTGGGCAAAAAGCAAAATTAAATTGACGTTAATACAGCAGCTCCCATGGCCATGTAAATTTATTTTTCGTTTGATGATTGATGTCTAGACACTGGAGGAGCAAAGCACGCCTCTATACTACTGTTGATGTTTAAGTGACAGTCACACCTTGAAAGATTAGCAACGATTAAACGATTAATCTTCTCCATTTATTTTCAATTTGTCAAATTGTAGACCATGATTTAGCTCGTCAGACAACATCAACTTATGCAGAAATTGAAGGAATTTTAAAGGGAACCTCGGACTTTAAGACTTGTAGGCTCTAATAAGCCACAATTGTTCTCTATTACTAAAATATGTTATTAGAAACACATAATATATTGCCATTGATTTAAAAATGTTTTTGCCATGTTTTATGCGCACAATGGACGCGCTGAGTGATGATTTAGTTTGTCACTGTCACTAGACGAACGCGACCGGTGTTCTGCAATTCCTTGCTATGTGGCGAGATGTCCAACACATGCACACATTGGTTAAAAGCGGCGACTACTTAGTATTTGTGTTTTAATTGAGTCTTTTATTACCTTTCCATTGCCTCAAAATACTTTTTGCATGTGTTTCCCTCATACTTTTAAGCATTGTGTGTTCTTGTGGTAGCTTTAAAACAGATTGGTGATCTGTTGACGACAATAGTCACGTAGCATATTTATTAAACCACCCTTATTTGATGTTACTAGGTTTAAATATTTTCTTAAGGCATCTTCAGTATGTTGTGTCTGTATGCATCTAAACAAAACACGCTGAAAGCGCACAGTAGTGCTTTGGGTGTCAAATTTGCCTCTTGTAGTACGTTTCGCCAGTATAGCACATTTCGGCAGAACACCGGTTTTGTCCTACTCTTGTCTCATGTTATCCCGTGTTTCCTGTTCATTTTGCTATTGCTGCTCGTTTTGTGAAATATCGACAGTGCCATCATGCTCAATAATGTTCCTCTCCGGTTCAAATTGAAAGGGCTGAAGACATAAAAGCACATGTTAGTATTTTGGGTATCAAATTCGAGTCTTGTAGGACGTTTCGCCGGTGTAGTACATTTCAGCAGAACACTGGTTTTGTCCTACTCTCGTCTCGTTTCATCCCGTCTTTCCTGTCCATTTTGCTTTTGCTGCTCATTTTCCGAAATATCAACAGTGCTGTCATACTCATTAATGTTCCTCTCGGGTTCAAATTGAAAGGGTTGAACAGATGACATGTTTATGTCGCTAGAGTCATCTTCTGGATGCCTTGCAGCATAACCCAGTGACGTCACCACCCTGAGACGTCAACAACAATGGCAACCTACTAGTTAAAGTAATTTAACAAATTATATAAAAACGAAAACATCCAGATGGGATTTAATATCAATTTATTTTAACTCAAAATAACATTTAAAGAATTCAGACAATTTTCCCTCTGATTTATGCTTACAATTGTTTGGAAGTTGAAAATACGTTTAAAAATATTTTAACAGGTTGAAATGGGTTTAAACTGGGTGGGATAGGTAAAACAAATTACAGTTAGATTTTTTTTTTTTTTTTTTTTTTGACTTATTCATTGGCATTGACTAAAAACAATCATTGCCAACCCTTTTGGTTGAAATTGATTTGACAACCATCTATTGAGAGTACTTTATTCGGGTGAGACTTAGTTGTTGTTTTTTTTTTTTACCCCGTGCTCAAGAGTAATTTCTGTTCCAGGGCAAATGGATATTTCATTACTGAAAGCACTTGTTGAGTGTGTGTTTTTATTCGCGTGTGTGTTTTGGACATGTGTTGCTCAGGGCTAAGGTGTAGTTTGTTCATGCAACCGTCAGACAGGTGCATATGCTGTCAGTCTTCCTCGGGGCGACGGTGCCTGCATAGTGCATCTCCTGTGAAGTGTAAGATTACTGTTGCTTATCACGCAGCGCCATGCGTTCGGTACGCTCGGGCATGTTCCTGTGCCGAAACTCGGAAATGCCGCGGAGACATAATGATATTCCCCGTCAATCTTTTCCGTCAGCTGTTAAGAGGTCATCGACTTGTTTTTAAAATATTTTAGGTCAGCTTAAAAGTGTAAGTTGGTTATCGCTGCTGTTTTTAACTTCAGTCATGAATCTGATTTTTTTTATATTTTAGGTGCGGCACGTTTGGTTCCAACTTTAATGACAAAAAATCTTGGAGCAATTCTTGGGCCCTTATTAACCCATTCATTCTTATTCAAATCCATTTTAACTGGGATGGCTGGTGTTGAATGATCATTGTTTTCAGATCATTTGATTGCTGCCAGGCCCTCCCAATCCAAATGGAATGAGTTAATTTATGATATAACATTTAAGTCTTGACAACAGTATGACGGTAGTTGATCTGTTATCTTTGTTTCAGTGTTGTAAGTAGCAATATGCTAAAATCACTGTGTGGTCAATGTAAAAGCAGTTAATTCTGGCTCATCTCTAACCGTCAATGACACCCAATAATTTAACCAGTGTTGTGCATGAACCACCGTGAAGTTGGCCTCCCATCAGATGCAAATTTAGAGAAAAATTGTCATTTGTTTGTGTTGGTTTAGTGCTCATTTGTGCTGGAAAAAAAAATCTGCTGCAATCGTTTTTGAGATTTTAATTCTTTTATAGGTCAGTCTAAGGTTAACCAGATTCAGATATTGAGATATTAATTTCCAGTGATGATGCAGCCCCCCATTTATTGCATAATCATATCATATATCTGTCTCATGACTGTTACTGTGAACGCACTCATTCATCGGTTGTGACTGGCGTTCATAACCTCGTTCATGAGTTCAGAATTTTCAGATAAAACTGCAGATAAAGCCATAGGCTAAAAACACACTATAAAAAAACAACCCTGATAGCGTGAAACTATTCAGCCTGATAACCCAAGCTGCCTGTCAGGGATGTTTTAGCAAATATGGCAGCATGGACACAGGAGACGACAGTTCTCGTGACCCGGCTAAGTACCAACATTTAAGCTTTAAGTTTTACGAACAGGTCAGTACTGATGCGGATGGCAAAAACAGAACTTTTACCTGTGAACTTTGTCCACCTGGGTTGAAGAAGACCGTCCGTACATCGGTAATGTTATTAGAAGATGTGTCAAACGATTAAAATTTTGAATCGAGTTCATTACAGCTTGAAAATTAATTAATCGTAATTAATCGCAATTCAAACCATCTATAAAATATGCCATATTTTTCTGTAAATTATTGTTGGAATGGAAAGATAAGACACAAGATGGATATATACATTCAACATACGGTACATAAGTACTGTATTTGTTTATTATAACAATAAATCAACAAGATGGCATTAACATTATTAGCATTCTGTTAAAGCGATCCATGGATAGAAAGACCTTCTTTAGTTCTTAAAAGATAAATGATAGTACAAGTTATAGAAAGTTTATATTAAAACCCCTGTTAATGTTTTCTTTTAAATAAAATTTGTAAAAATTTCAATCAAAAAATAAACTAGTAGCCCGCCATTGTTGATGTTAATAATTACTTACACAATGCTCATGGGTGCTGAAGCCTATAAGGGCGACAAAACCCCAAAAAACAACAACATGACATTTCACTGTGCTGTCGTTTTAATCTGTTTGAGCGGGACATGTGTGTTAATTGCGTCAAATATTTTAACTTGATTAATTTTTAAAAATGAATGACTGCCCGTTAACGCGATAATTTTGACAGCCCTAGTTATTAGCAAACCTTATACGGCACAACAGAACTACAGTTCATTTTTTTAAAACCATGAATTATAGAGGAATTAACTGAACAGTTCATTTCCAAATTTGTGAACTGCAATTTTAACTAGTTCATTTACAAAATGAACTTTCCCAACGCTGGATTTAACCCTTTTTATTGTACTCATTAAAACACTATGACATTTTACAAAATAAACTTTAGAGCAGGTGTTGGGAACCTTTAATTATTTAAAAAATATATATAATAATTGTTATACTATGCGTATTGTGCGAAATGGCGACGGTCACCGGTCATTAGTTGGTGTTGTGCAGACGTGACTTTTGCGGCGTATGTTAACATTTGTAATGCTCTCACTCCAGCACTTCGCACGAGATATCATCAGATAGCAACCTAGATGTGCTACGTTAGATCCCCCCCAAGTCCTATGCCATTGGCTTCGTGAGCCCGGGGTGATCATGGGACACGTAGTCCATATACTACAACCGGCGACTGGAAAGCCGGTTCGCAGTAATTTTAGTGGAAAAGTAGCAAACATACATGTTGTGTCTATCTATCTATTTATTTATTTATGTTGAAAAAGGCGGCCTATGTGTGGCGTGCTTGAGATCAGGAAGTAAACTCGTTTTCAGATTCGTTTTTTTTCTTTGAAAATCTTTGAAAAGGAAAAAAAAAATCCGTGAGGGACTCTGCGTCGAGCCGCTACTCCTCCACGTAGAGAGGAGCCAGCTGAGGTGGCTTGGGCATCTGGTTCGGATGCCTCCTGGACGACTCCCCGGAGAGGTGTTCCGGGCATGTCCCACCGGCGGGAGGCCCCGGGGATGACCCAGGACACGCTGGAGAGACTATGTCTCTTGGCTGGCCTGGGAACGCCTTGGGATCCCGCTGGAGGAGCTGGTTAAAGTGGCTGGGGAGAGGGAAGTCTGCGCTTCCCTGTTAAAAGTGCTGCCCCCGCGACCCGACCCTGGAACAAGCGGAAGATGATGGATGGATGGATTAAAATTAAAAGGGCTGCCGATGAAGTATTTTTAGAATATTTTCTTTTCTGTTTCGGTGCCACTTACCGAGTTAAATGAGTGCCCTATAAGGGGTTAATTTTTAAATTAAAAAAAAAAAAAGTTAAAAAATTCAATAACCATTAACAAAAATAATAATAAAAAGCTTGCTCTATTGACTTACATTTTTATCATGATAGCCTATATATTTTTTTGTGTTTTGGCACCTAATCTAATCAAACAGTTGCTCTTTGACACAAGAGTCAAATCTGAGTTGGATGTCTTCATCCATCCCTATAATGAGCTTAACGCCACATCAGGATGCGGCACTGCCCCCGCCGGGGTCAAGAATGTCACCGGCTGGCGAGGAGACCAAACTCTCGACGCAAGCCGCGTCCCCTCCCTCCTTTTGAAGTGGGAAGCGCGAGGATGTCGGAATGGCAGCATGGCTGTCCCAGACTGGCCTAAAACCTGGAGGGTCAGCACACCGTTTACTTTCTCAGAGATTGTGGCCCATGAAATCTGGGAGGCTTAAACTGTTAGAGACGCGGCACAAAAGGAGGGTCAGCCCTCTCTCAGTCTGGGTCTGTTTGGTCATAACACAATGCACATGCACGCAAACACAAAACGCACACACAGGACTAGCTGCGCTGATTACAACTCAACTTTTACAAGCTTACAATATAACTGGACCTTTAACATTTGAAGCTTTTATTTGTTGATTGCAGTACCAATTAATCCTTTGCACAACATGTTGTTTGGGGAGAAAAAGTTCAGTGTTACTATTAAGCATGTCTATTTTGTGGATTAGACAAATAGCATCTCTTTGTCAAGACCTCTTATAATGCCTAACAATTCAATTAATCAAACATTTAACATGTTAAGAAACATCAATGTCCAACACTTGATTTCTATACATATCTGCAAGCAAGGGCATAGGTTTGCATTGGGACAGTAGGGACATAACACTACCAATTTTTTAGGATGCTCGAATTGTCCCCACCACCTTTTAAGCAACCTTATTTGCATTATATAATGAGTTCAGTTAGGTAATATAGGTTCTAGGTAATTTGGATTGTCTTGTCATATTGTAACAATAGAATTGACCCTACCATAATTAAGTGAATTATTTTCATTATGTTACGACTTACTTGCTGAATGTGCCGTTCCATTTTTCCCCCTCAAACGCACGTTTGATTGGCTGTTGACTTGCATTTATTTAAAATGTATTAATTAATTGTAGAATGAAGAGTCCTGCCAGAGTTACGGAGGGTTAAAATTTCCGATAAATAAAAAGGAGGCTGGCCATTAATAGAATTGAATAGAAACAAACAGTAAAAGTTTGAAATCAATTCTAAAATTGGCTGGAAGCCAGTGGAGCGATGATAGCACGGGGGTAATATGTTCGCGTCTAGGTGTACCTGTTAAAAATCGAGCAGCAGCATTTTGAACAAGTTGCAGACGAGTAATTGCCCATAGCAAAGCAAAATTGACGATGAGATCTCGTTCATGTCTCATTTACATCTCCGAGACGTGAATCAGTATCAATCGAGCAACGATTGAGACCAGAGTGGTTTTCTCAGTTTTCTCAAATTTGTCTCGTGAGAAATAAGTCTCATAGTGAGCATTGCGTGAGAAGGTTTTGAGAAATAATTTCAGTGGCACGATTTCTCAATCATTTCTTACAGCTGTCTCCTTTCAAGATCTCACCAAGAGACAACTATGAGCTCTTGTGTTGATCTCAAACGCGTCTCAATTTGATCTCCCTTACTTGTACTCAGGATCTCAGTCATCTCTCAGTGAAAGATATGGATGATCAAAGTATTTTATTTCTTAAACTTGTCTCAAAGCTGCCTCCTTTCCTGATCATGCCAAGCAGCCCTTAATAGACATATGCCAGTTACAAATATTTCTCAATTTGATCTTTTATTCTGCAATTGCTCATTTTGGGTTTTCAAGATTCTTTCATAGTAAGAAAGAGTAGTGTCTGCTCTGACATGTCCAATCACATCTTAATTCATCTCATGCCAAACTCTGAGAAAATATTATAACTGGTCAAATAATTAAATAACACCTGGTTCATTTGGTTCATCTTGTTCAATGTAAAAATTAGAGATGTGACCAAAAATTCGGCGCCGAAAACTATCAGCCGCTACAAATGCATTATCGGTTTTTGATTTCGAAGACTGAAAGTTTACCACAAAATAGTGTGAAGAACCTTAGTCCTCTTTTTGAAGACATCATCAAAACAGGCAACACGCTGGCTGACAAAGTCTCACTAAAACTACTGGCTCACAGGCAACATGTCTGCGATTTGGAAGGGGTTTTTTTGGAATATGAAAGAAATATAAATTATTAAATGAACAAAAATATAATAAATTTTCTTCATCGCTGCTACACGCTGTTTCTAAAGTTGCTTTCCATTTATGTGCCACGTCACATCGGGCTCAGTGCATCTGAGCCAGTGCGTGGCTCAGTGGTAGAGAAGTCGTTCCCCAACCCAGAGGCTGTGAGTTCAACTCTCTGTCCTGATGAATTCATCTAAGTAACCTTGAGCAAGACACTGAACCCCACGTTGTTGCGTCACCAGCAGGTAGATGAGGATTATAGTGTCAAAGTGCTTTGAGTGCCCGAACGGTGCTGTACAAGTCTAACTCTATTTTTAATTAAGAGAATTTCTCTTCTCAAATATTGCTCAAACCTGGCTTTCTCAAATCAACCTCCATTGTCTCAGTAGCCACGTTTACATGCTGACTTCTATTCATACCGATTCAAATCATTCCGAATGGAAATTTCAGATCAGCTGTTTACATGTCACTTCATCTATTCCGATCCAGCATTTACATGTGTCTGCCTTCATTCCGAAAGGACGTTTGACAACTGCCGTCTGACATGCGCAGATTAATCAAAACAAAGCGTCACGTTGCAAAACATGGAGATCGATCGTCAGAGTGCTGCTGTTTTAACTTTAACCCACTTGTTGTGTTTGTGGGGTCTTATCCGCTTCTGCTGTTTTGCTCTTTTGCCTTGTAGTAGCCGGTTGTCCACTGGTTTCTAATCTGGTCAACGCTCCGGTCAATTCCGGCTTCGTGTAACCTCTCGTGAACTTTTTTAAATAGTTCACTGTTCCTCGTTTTACGCCCGTCTAAGCGAGCAATTATATTCAATTCTTTTAAAGTTTGAATTAAATACAATCTTTCCGCCGGACTCCAATTAGGTGCGCTGTGCTTGGAAGCCATGTTGCAAGTGACGTTACTTACGTCACCAAGTGACGTCACCATGTCAGTACGGGGCATGTGCAGAAAGAACGCAACCAGACACCATTCCGCTTCCCTGTTTACATGATATAATTTTACTTCTAATCGGTTTGGGAAAAGGAATATTCCACCCCTGTGAATCGGAATGAAATTCCATTCGGTTTGGGCCTGTTCATTCCGAATGAGGTGTTTATATGGACCACATTTATTCGGTTTGAACATCTAAACCGATTGTAATTGGAATATTTGGCTCCATGTAAACGTGGCAAATGATGTCTTTGCTCAATTTGACTCATCACTTGCTCCTAAGGGTACTCTTAGGAGCACAAACTCAGAAACAAATAAGCAGAGAATGAGAAAAATTTGAGATGATCAAATTCGTCTCACGAGACGAGATTAAGCAACAGATGAGTAGCAAATTTTTGCTATGGGTGAGGACTTGGGACGACCAACATAAAGTGCATTGCAGTAGTCCAGCCTTGAGCTTATAAAAGCGTGAATTCCGTTCTCAAGGTCGTGGCGGCTAAGAAAAGGTGTGACTTTGGCCAAGAGATGGAGCTGGAAAAAACTTGCTCTTTTAAAGTTGAGCCTGCTATCGAATATCACTCCGAGATTTTTAACGTGTGTCTTAAAAAAGGGAGCCAGAGCGCCAGAGTTGGGCCCAAGGGCATTTATCATAGAAGGTGTGCCAAAAGTAATATATTCAGTTTTGCTTTCATTAAGATGTAAGAAGTTTTGTGCTAGCCACGGCTTCACATCGGATATGCACTCCATCCATTTAGTGAGAGCAGTTTGTTCGTTGGGTCTCGGGGGTGGATACAGCTGCAGGTCATCAGCATAAAAATGAAAAGAAATATTATGTTTTTTTATAATTGACCCTAAAGGTAATAAAGTGCAAAGAGAACAGGCCCTAAAATAGAGCCTTGTGGCACCCCGCAAGACAGAGAAGTTTGTACGGAACTGAAAACCATCACTACAGTATGCAGAAAGACTGCGGATTCCGCTGATTTTGTGGATTGTTTATTTTTCGCATCAACGCCAGCCCAATGTGCTGTAGGCTTTTGTTGCGACACCAGGGAGAGTGGTGTGAGGCTTTTTGGATTTCCAAAAGATCCTTGTTCACCGCGAAGAATGGGAAAAACAAGTCTGACAATCAAGAGACCATTGGACGGATGACTAAGTGAGTAAGCTACGTGTTTTATGTTGTGTCAAATACTGGGATCATGGCAAATGTTTTAATAAGGATGTGGCCTACATTTTGTGGGTGACAATGCTCCCTGTCCACCGAAAAGGCCACTCGGCCGACGAGCGGCGGCTTGTTGCACATCATGGTCGTCTGCCCTATTTTCATGTACCGGTATATGCATGAACGAAATGTAGAGTACTTTTTAGTTTGAAAGACGGCCAAATAGAATTTCTGTTACTACTTCTAAAGACATTTTTATCAATGCTTCTTTTAAAATTACATCAATCACTTATCAGATACGTTAATCATCCGATCAAATCGATCAAAATGCAAAACATCAATTAGTATTGTCATCCTTATGCCATTTTTTTAAAAGTAGTTTTCATAAAAATGTCAGAAATGTTTTGTCTGAAAAAAAATTGTCGTAATTCCTTTACGTGAAATGTAATTTATTTTGTCGAATATGCATACTGTATGTCATATTCAATCGATTAGAGCCCCTTGAAATCGAATCATGGGATACTTTGTAATATTGGTAAATATCATAACGGTGTACAAAGAGTATTTCATCATAAATTGATGTTCACCCTTGGTACAATTATATCAATGGGGCTGAAAGATGAACATTTAACCCTTGTGGTAACATATAAAAACTAACCCGTAACGTACATATTTTACCAAAATGGTAGATGTGTTAAAAGTGTAATATCTAAGTCATTTCTGAATATTTTTTTTTACTTTCACTCAAAATGTTCACTGGAGTCAGAGCTATCCATACACATATCGTTTTTAATTTTTTAATTTTATTATTTGCCCTCTATGGACAATAAAAGCAGTATTGTGCTATGACCAAAACCAACTATGCTGGATATATATATATATATATATATATATATATATATATATATATATATATATATATATATATATATATATATATATATATATATAAAACAAATTTGAAATGGAAATTTTCATTTGACAAAATTAGAGCCTTGAATAAGTCATAACATCATTTTTTTCTGCATTCCCATTTTTTGACAATAGCAGTTTTTGGGGTAAATACACACACACACATACACATATTGTTTTTATTTTTTTATTTCATTTTTTGCCCTCTATGGACAATAAAAGCAGTACTGCACTATGACCAAAACCAACTATGCTAGATATTTATAGATACAAAATTTAATTGGAAAATTTCAAATGGCATAATTAGAGCCTTGAATAAGTCAAAAAGTCATAACAACATCATTTTTTTCTGCATTTCCATTTTTTGACAATAGCAGTTTTTGGGGTAAATACCCTGAAACGTACATATTTTACCAAAATGGTAGATGTTTTACAGGTGTGATAACTAAGTCATTTCTGAATATTTTTTTTTAACTTTCAACTACTCAAAATATTCACTGGAGTCAGAGCTATCCATACACATATTGTTTTTATTTCATTTTTTGCCCTCTAGGGACAATAAAAGCAGTACTTTAGAAGTACAGTATTTTAGCCCTCTAGTGTTTTTTAGGTTGTGTTTTTTATGCTTTTCCATTGATTTAAACATCAAATTCACCGAATTTACCAAAATGGTAGATGATGGCGCATAAGGGTTAATAGTCCTCCCTGTGAAACTAGATTGGACGTCTGTTGCCGTCAACGGCAGCCAATGACTTCAGTTTCTCCCCTCTTCCCACACACACACCATGTTGGCGTGTCGGCAGTGACATTTAGGAGTGCCGATCCTTTGTGCGGAACACTTGAAGTTTCAAAAACAAGGCCAATTGAAGCGGGCTTGCTCAAAGGCAGCGCCATTGTGCGCCGACACATTGAGTTTGGATTGGGGACAAAAGTGTTGCTCAAATTTCCCGCAAAAAGAAAGACATCCTCCATCTGTGATCTCAATGAGGCTCTATTCAGCTCGGAAAGGGAGGCAGATGTGGAGAGAGCAAGTGTGTGTGTGTGTGTGCCTTTTAATTGGCTACACACACACACACACACACACTGCAGTTATGCCCGCAATGAAGTCCAATAATCTGGCCGTGTTGATGAATACTTGTAGCCCATTCATTAAACAAAGATAATCCCTGCCAAGATAGCTCTAGGCCACAAAACGCCATTGTGTGTGTTTAAAATATTCATACGCAATACATGCACTCTAATTAACTTGACATTAAAGTTCTTATTTTAACCCTTTATAAGGCACTCATTTAACTCATTGGCTGCCACTGACGGCGCTAGATGATATGATGGCTGCCAGCCTCTCCCAGTCAAAATGGATTGAACATCTAGCGCCGTCAATGGCATTAAAACATAGCATTCGCAGTTTCAATGAATTGGATTTCTATTGTTGTCAGCTGCAGGCAATGAGTTAAATATAAAAATAAAAATAAAATTTAAAAAATGTTATTAGGGGCCATATACGGACGTATGTCTGTTTTTATTCATTTTATTTACTTACGTATTGTTAGATGAGGGTTCGCAAGGCAAAGGCTCATATAGTAATATTCCTTTTTTTTTTTTTTTTGATTGCCGTTTCTTCGGCGTGCCTCACAGCCCGAACATTTTGACCGATCGGCACCGTTCAAAACATCGAAATGACCGGAATTTTCGCGAAACGAAGGGAATTTTTCTAATGACCCCCCAAAAAATTCTGTTCGCCCTTAAATCCAGGTTTAAAAAAAAGAAATCTAAACACTACTTGTCCTACAATTTTTTGACCAAATCACACAATTTACACATAAAAAAATTCCAGGATGGTAAAGGGAATAAAAGTTGTACACAGAATTTGGCAAAACCTTACGGTTCCCCCAAAATTCGCCAAAAACTTGCCCATTCGTTTCTAATGGGATGCCATTAACAGCCATGTACGTCCAAATCTCCTATTCATTTTCAATGGCAGGAAAACATAGGTTCATGTGATGTTTTTACCACTTACCATGACAGCCAAGTGGCGTCCAAGTAAGTCAATGCCATAGACAACCATGCACGTCCATGCCATTGATGGCCATGTACGTCCAAATGTCCCATTCATTTTCAATGGTAGAAAAACCTGCGTGGTTGTGATTTTTGACCAAAAACTTACCATTACAGCCATAGGCGGAGTTTGACTTTTGGGTCGGGGGGGGGGGGGGGGGGGGGGGGGCACAACATGTTGATGACCCCGAAATGCAGTATCAGCAATAAAATGAACTTACAAGAATATTTATAATAATAAGTTGACAATGAGCGTTTTATTGTTTCCCATCATTCTTGAGGGGAATTCTAAATCAGGCTGCTTAGGCAATTCTTTTCGCCAAGATCGTCATCCATTGAATATGGTACGCCCGCCGGTGTAGTGCCAATGTAGTTACCCCAGTCAAAAATTGTATCCCCTGGGCGGAGCCATAAGGAGGTAGATTTGCGTCTTTATTATTCAATTTTTTAAAAAGTTGCTTTAATCAAAATATATATTTTCAATCAAAAATGTGTTTGCAAAAATTTGAAACGAAAAAAAAATGCATGTGAAAGCTATTTTTCCTTGATTTTTTTTTTTTTTTGGTTGTAGCCAAGTTTTGTTTTTTTTTTGATTGAAGCAACTTTTTTGATTGAAGTAATGTTGATATGTATTTGGGCCACATTTGGGCTAGGATGTTTTTGTCATTATTTTTCAATCAAAAATAAGCTGCTTCAAATATATATATATATTTTCAAAAAGAAAAATCACTTAAATCAAAAACAGAAAAATTTCAATCATAGAAAACGTTTTTGAATGCGAAAAAAAAATTGAAAAATTTGCATTTGAACACTTTATTATGATTGAAAACGTTTTCTTTGATTGAAGCAATCTTTTTTGTGTTTGGCTTTAGCCCATATTATGCGTAGGACATTTGTGTCTAAATGTCTAAATGTGTGACGACAATGCGTGAGTGGGTCGCGCAGCGCATGCATTAATTGCGTTAAATAATTTAGCGTGATACATTTTTTAAAAAATTAATTACCGCCATTATCAGGGTAAATTTGATAACCCTACCTTAAGCCAAAACTAAAAACTCTGGATAAGTGTAACATATTATGTCTGTAACGGTAAATACAATTAGAAAACGATTTATTTAAAAATATATATATATATATTAAAAAAAGGCATGTCCGATATTTTTTTGCCGATTCCGATACTTTGAAAATGACGTGATCGATCGGGACATCTCTAGTTCTAATACATTTCTAATAATTGTTTGCAGTTTGGCATTTGATTCCCTCTTGGTGGATTTATTTGATTGAACCTATTCCCCTCTTTTCACTGAAATTTCACCCCAGTCCCTTGTTTATTTGCAAGTTGTTGTTTTTAAACCTACCCTTTTCTAAACTTTTCCATTTTTTAAAAAGGTAATTATCAATTTTTCTGCCATTGACAGCAATAGACGTCCAAACCATTTAAACTGGAAGTGTCGGCAGTGTATGATCATTGTCAGCTCTCTCAATCAAAATGGATTGGAATTCTATCACAGTCAATGGCAGTGAATGAGATCCAATGGACATCAATAATCATATTTTCGGAGCGGGGTAGTAATACATTGATCTGATTGATATCTCGATTTGTTAAGCACATTCAAACAGAATACATCTACAGTTGTGGTCAAAAGTTTACATACACTTGTGAAGAACATAATGTCATGGCTCTCTTGAGTTTCCAGTTATTTCTACAACTCTGATTTTTCTCCGATAGAGTGATTGGAACAGATGCTTCTTTGTCACAAAAAACATTCACGAAGTTTGGTTCTTTTATGACTTTATTATGGGTGAACAGAAAAAAAGTGATCAAATCTGCTGGATCAAAAATATACATACAGCAGCGCTAATATTTGGTAACATGTCCCTTGGCCATTTTCACTTCAATTAGGCGCTTTTGGTAGCCATCCACAAGCTTCTGGCAAGCTTCTGGTTGAATCTTTGACCACTCCTCTTGACAGAATTGGTGCAGTCCAGTTAAATTTGATGGCTTTCTGACATGAACTTGTTTCTTCAGCATTGTCCACAACTTCTCAATGGGGTTTAAGTCAGGACTTTGGGAAGGCCATTCGAAAACCTTAATTCTAGCCTGATTTAGCCATTCCATTACCACTTTTGATGTGCGTTTGGGGTCATTGTCCTGTTGGAACACCCAACTGCGCCCAAGACCCAATCTTCGGGCTGATGACGTTAGGTTATCTTGAAGAATTTGAAGGTTAATCCTCTTTCTTCACTATCCCATTTACTCTCTGTAAAGCACCAGTTCCATTGGCAGCAAAACTGCCCCACAGCATAATACTACCACCACCGTGCTTGACGGTAGGCATGGTGTACATGGGATTAAAGGCCTCACCTTTTCTCCTCCAAACATATTGCTGGGCATTGTGGCCAAACAGCTCGATTTTTGTTTCGTCTGACCACAGAACTTTCCTCCAGAAGGTCTTATCTTTGTCCATGTGATCAGCTGCAAACTTCAGTCGAGCCTTAAGGTGCCGCTTTTGGAGCAAGGGCTTCCTTCTTGCACGGCAGCCTCTCAGTCCATGGAGATGCAAAACACGCTTGACTGTGGACACTGACACCTGTGTTCCAGCAGCTTCTAATTCTTGGCAGATCTGCTTTTTGGTGATTCTCGGTTGAATCTTCACCCTCCTGACCAATTTTCTCTCAGCAACAGGTGATAGCTTGCGTTTTCTTCCTGATCGTGGCAGTGACAAAACAGTGCCATGCACTTTATACTTACAAACAATTGTTTGCACTGTTGCTCTTGGGACCTGCAGCTGCTTTAAAATGGCTCCAAGTGACTTTCCTGACTTGTTCAAGTCAATGATTCGCCAAAAATGCTCATTCGTGTTGCTCTATGTATATTTGTGACCCAGCAGATTTGATCACTTTTTCTGTTAACCCATAATAAAGTCATAAAAGAACCTAACTTCATGAATGTTTTTTGTGACAAAGAAGTATCTGTTCCAATCACTCTATCAGGGAAAAATCAGAGTTGTAGAAATAACAGGAAACTCAAGAGAGCCATGACATTATGTTCTTCACAAGTGTATGTAAACTTTTGACCACAACTGTACTTTCTTTGTTGTCATTTATTAAATAGAATGTTTTTCATCAAAATGTCTGAAATGTTTCGGTCCCAAAATTGTCAAAATTGCTTTTTGATTTATTTGCTTTAGATGAAATGTAAATGATTGAGTTAAATGTGTGCTTGATATCCAATTAAATCAAGCAAAGGCTCTTGAATCATATTGCAATATTGGCAACTACAGTGATACCTCTACATACGAATTTCATTCGTTCCAGGACCTGGTTTGTAAGTCGAAATGGTCGACCGGGATTTTCTTATAAGGATACATTATAATTCAATTAATTCGTTCCACAGCCCAAGTCCTTAATAAATACTGCAGGTACAATTACAAATAGGAATTACACATAGGAAAACATAAATTATGAATAGAAATTGGAATAATAATAATAATGTAATGAATCGAGTTCTAATGGGGTTGTGTTTTGCATGCCGCAACACCGTGTGACTGACAAGAGAGTGAGAGAGGTGCGGAAGAGTTTTTACTTTCTCTTTTCATGTTTTGTTGTTGGCATAGGCTACGGCTTGAATGATTAAAAACCTGACGAAGCTGCCGCCTTCATTGCCAAAGTTACAAAAATAATAACAATAATAATGAGAGTCATTCTCGAGATCGTAGACGTATTGCGGCCGGATTGTCCAGCCAGTTCACCGACGCGCACACCGCGCTCATATCTTTCTTTTGTTTCCATTTCAATGGTAAGCGTCACCTTTTTTCCTTTTTTTACCACCTGCACTAACATTGTGGGAACCCATGTTGATTTCTCTCGCGAGAAAATACACCGTGCGTCCGTCTTGTGTGAAAACAATGAAATTGCGAGCATGTCGTCGTATGGCGAGACAAATAACGAGTCAAATTTTACGTTGGATGTCAAAAGGATCGTATGTCAATGTACCACTGTATTGTATTATTGTCCAAAGAATCAATATAAATCTGTGATTTACACCTCTTAATATTTTTACCATTCGCAGCCTGATATATAAATGAAGCACGTCCACTCCAACACAGTTCATTGGCACCAGGGGTCGCGTTAACCGAATATTTTCTGTCATTGACCGGTTTTTTACAACGGTGACGGAAAAAACTGAAGTCCATCCGTCATTTTGACAGGTTGCAATACACACCCCAGACCACAGGGCGGCGAGTGAGCATATTAATTAGCTATTGTCTCTCTTGATGCATGACGTCGTTGGCCTTACTCGGAAAAATGTCAAGGCAACTGAGTGTCCGAAGTTTCTTCAAAAAGCCCCAAAACGACGATGGTGTTAATAAAAGAGGTTAAAAAAGAGGGACTGATGCAGTGGAGGATGAAGGACAGCCTCTGCAGCAATCCCACTTGAGACATTTGATTATGCACAAGCGGGCACGCAATGGCGTACCGCACGCAGGCTATTTTTAGACCGTGACGTCGCATCGTAAAGCGGAAGTAAAGCCGAAGTGGGACATTATAGACCCACCCTCGCATAGACCCAACGTAAAAAGCGCTACTTTTCTCCGGTAATCTTTCAAAAACGAACATGCCGATCACGCATTGCTTTTTTGGAACTTGTAGAAACGACTCTAGACATTACGACACATGAAGGATGTTTTCTTCATACGTTTCCGGAACCAAAAACTAGGGAGGAAAAAATGTGAAGACCGAATTAACTTGCGCGGACTTTAACACCAGCTCGGCGAATCCATCCACGTTTCATATGCAGTAAACATTATGTTTGGTTGGCATGGTCTTTCAGAGGACAAAGAGGTAAGCCATTTTTATATTTTTTTAGCGTAACGTTGTGCCGTACTGCTTCTGAAAAGAATTACAATGGTATTTTACTGCCACTGTTACCGTTTGTGTTGTATATATATATAAAAAAACAACTTTAGTAAGGGGGAAGTGTAAATAAATTATAAGATTAAGATATGTTATCAGTCAAAAAATTACAAGTGTTTGTTGGCTGTCACTGAGTAGCATTTGCGATCGCTACACAAAGCTAACTAAATTACCCCCAAGAACGGTAAGAGACGTAGGACAACCAGAGGATATACTGTATAAGAAAGACAGGGCTGATGGTAAAGGATAGCTTGTTGAAACAGGAGAATGTCATTGTCAGTCGTGTCGATAAAAAAGCTAAAGCTATGCTTAGGTCGGCTCGTAGCCTACCTACTGGGGCCACAGTCAGCTGTTTTTGTCACTGCGGAGAAAAAGTTACATATTCATCTGCTTGATGTGTGATGGCACGGTGTGGATTCTCTGTTAAGCTTGTTCGGACAGAACATTAATTAAAAATGAATGAAAACTAAATACTAGTGAATATGTCATTATTATCATTTTAAAAATTTAAGTGACGGGTAAAAATAGATTATTACCGGATTTTTATGACCCTGTCAGTCAAAATGACAGACAACGAAAAAGTCTAGCGCAACCTCTGATTGGCACCAATATGTAATTGAAGCAATAGTTTTATCACTTTGGGTCTGCGCACCAAAATAGCGAATATGTGAGTTTTTCAGTTAACTCATTTGCTCCCAAAAACGTGTAAATGCGTTCTATTTTTAATTGTTTCAGTGTCCCAAAGACGTATAACGTCTTTTACGTTTTTCTCCACAAGAGACATCTCTAGGTTCTGATGCAAATTTGCTCCAAAGCACAACGCTGAAAATCCATTTTAAAGCAATAAAACTGGCCACTGGACGGCAGTAGCGCATTTGGTAGGAACTCATATCGGACCATGAAAGGAAGTGAATGAAGACAAATAGTCAGGAGACAGAAGTAAGAAGCGTGAGAAAAATGTGGAGAACGATGTCAAAAACAAGGCACATGCCCCACATAAGTTCCCTAGGTGAATTCTGTTATGAAAAGCGCTATTTGTCTTGTTGTTTATGTTATTTTGTAGAAGGAAAACATTATTCAGATGTTTGGGATGTCACAAAAGCAAAAAATAGCTGTGGTAAAGTCAGTTATGTTTGAAATGTATGCTTTTACAAAAAGCTCAATTTCTCTGTTTTTTTCATCAGAAATTGGAAAATTGCTCAAACTAAGCTATTGTCTGACACTGATTTCTAAAGAATGGAAAAAAATATGAACGAACTTTATTTTCCTGCTGAAAGAAGAGAGTCTAATCTTTCTTTTGGTGGGTTCCATGTTTATATAGCAATAGAACAGAATTTTCTGTGGGCCCTGCAAAATCAGTCAAAATCGAGTAAAACGGCCGGGAGTGAAGGGGGTTGCTCCGATGAAAATGGCTGGGAGTGAATGAGTTAATAAGGGATGACAGCTTCCCCCCATAAAATGATGATCAATAAACCCTCAAGTTGTGAACATGTGGGCTTTGGTCTGCATTTGTGACATTTTAGAGGGGTCCTGAGAGATTTTTCTAAATTGGCAAAACATTAGATGGCGAGGCTGTACCTAATGGAGTGACCTATGAGCATACCTGTCAAGTCGTATGGTTTCGACGTAATTTGGACAAGTGAGCGCTGATTTTTAAATGTGTGTACGTTCAAAATCTGTAGGTTTTTCGTGCAGTTTTTTTTTCTCCGTTCGGATTTTGTCACCGTTTCGGCAACGAGACAATGCGTTACTAAGCGTTACTATGTTGGTTGAATGACGCGAGAAAAGTCAGAGACACGGAGAGAGGGGAGTGGGAAAGAGGGAGTTGTGACACAGTTGCAAACGCGATGCTAGGTGGCTCCAATAATACCTGACTGTAGCCGACAGCCTACAACTACGTCCACATGATGCTAAGCTAGATATCACATGTATATGAGCTAGATGCTGATGGGAATAGGTACCGTTCTCGCACACGCCATATGATTGTTTGCATTAGTCTAACACTTTCATCATAGTAAAGCACTTAACCATAGTTTAAAGAAACAAGCTCCATGCCCTTTGACACAGTAAAGTGGACTAGTTTATCAGCCCTCACCTGATAGGCGAAGAAAAGCATCATCAGTGCTCCGGTAGGGGTCAGGACGCTCCTGCCCTACCAACAACTTGATAATGTGGGCGCCTTGGATGTTAAGACCTGCGTTGCTCGCCGTGGCAACCACGTCCCAGCCACGAAGGATGACGCACGAACCTAACCGCCCAAAACCTGCCACAGAGGAATGATCCCAAGACAACACCCAGTCACACCTTCGGCCCGGCCCACTCCACCACAGCTTTCAAAAAGAACTGAACACTTAGATAACAATGGTCGCTGCTCGGGAACATTTCTTTGTAGCCTTGTTTTGCCGATCCTGGACCAGCAGGGTCCCTCTGTTGTCTGTTTTTTGCCTTGTTTTTGACCATTGTCGACGAATAAATTGTCAACATGTTTTCAGTAAGTCTTCTTCAAACTTTTGGAACATGGAGTCAGTACGAAAGGGTTAACACGGGAGTGAACGCGCGGGATCTTGGCCCCCACCTGTTGGCTTGCGGGAGCGGTGCCAGCGGAACGGCATTTCGTTCAGCTGGTGCTGTTTCCGCGGCTTGGCTGGGGGGGCGAATTCCTTCAATGCGAAATGATACACTTGCCGGCGTTGGTAAACAGACGCCATCTTAAAGCAGTAGACTTCTCAGAAAGGCTCTTTTGTAGTGAACCTTCTTAGTGAACCTAAGTAACCTTTTATCTAAAATACTTCTAAATTGGCAAAATCTTGACTTGAATCTGTCTTTAAATGATGAAACAGTTTTAAAACTTTCACATGTCGAAAGTAGACAGAAGGGAACTAATGCAAAAACGAGAGCAATTTTAACAACTTTAACGGTTGATTCACAACATTAAATGACTTCCAAACATAGCAAAGGTTACCGTTTTTTTTTTGTTTGTTTAAAAAAAAAAAACATGAAAGGTAACACCAGTTAGTTTGCCAAGTCACTAATAACTCTTACATTCAGGTAACTGAGTTACTAATTCAATTACTTTTTGGGAGAAGTAATTTGGAACTGTAATTAATTACGTTTTTAAAGTAAGATTCACAAGACTGGTTATAAAGATGCAGTCCTGCAGAATGAAAAGTGACGAAAGCAGATTTTATTCTGCCAATTTGTTGCCAAACACAATTTGCCTGCAACTATTGCTGATCACTTCTCAGAATTAGCGAAAGAAATGTTCTCTGACTCAAACATTGCATCGGTTAGTTTATTTTATCAATTGACATTTTTAATTTATAATTGGACACACTAACGAACTACCCTCAAGTCAAATTGAATTGCGAGCTGAAGTGCAGCCATCAAAAGACATGATAGAAATTGCAAAAAGTGCTACATACAAATATAACAAAAGTTGTTAAATTTTAGTAATCATGATGTAGCTGAAGATATTGAGTTCTTTGATTGCACCAGGTTATATGTGACAATATTACCAATAAATTCATTTTATTTTAAAAATTGAGTTCTATTTTTGTTTCATATTGCACGCTATATAAACGTTGTAAAATTAGTCACCAATTTGTAAGGGCAAACGTCACTATTTCTAAGATTACCAACGGCCTCGGGTTGACAGGTATGCCTATGAGTGTATCAGTCCACACAATCGCCCATACTCATCAAGCAGCGGTCCGAGTCGTCTAAGCCTTTGATGAGTGCCTTGAAAAAAAATGCATTATGATCGGGATTACACCGCCCATTCTTCTAGCGGGCCAATTAAAAAAGCCCCCTGTGCATTAAAAGTGACTGCGCACCGCCAATCGTCTTTGAAGCGCTTCATTAGGCCTATGCAGCCACCAAAGTGCGTCCGGCCTTTCATTGCATTGATGCGTTGGTTTTGAACAAAAGGCCCATACTTGAGCCGACATATGTAGCAGCATGTTTCCGCTGCCCCGCACCCCCGATGTGCGGCCGTGGGGAGCGGCCTCTCCCGCTGATGCTAGCCCGGCCTGCATGCACCCCGACCGGGCTGCCTTCCTTCCTTCCTTGCCCCCCTGCGTCCTATAGCAGCCGGAGCTTAGTTAATTCGTTCGTTAGTTAGAGTAGCACTTGTAAAGAAAAGAAGATTCCACTTTTGTTTGGTTGTTACCACAGGTGGCAAAGGTACCCATGAGTTACCTGTGAATGTATTCGTTCATCTAGGTAATTTCATGCTGATTGACTCGATCGCAAATGTAAATAATAATTACCTTTATTAGGGTTTACATTCTGTAAAAGTATATAAAATAGTATGGACTCTGAAATGTAATTACATACCAAAAATACATAATAAATCCGTTTTAAATAACTAAAAATGATATGACCAAACTTCTCATGATAAAATATAATTATGTCCACAAATGTGTCAGTCATTTATCATAATCATCATCATAATCAAATTAATAATTATATCAAATGTTACATCATAATTCAATATTTGTTATTTGTCAATATCACAAAATTCCACCATGTGTTTTATTTCACGGTTTGTAAAAGATTTTAACCCTTAAATACCTGCAACATGAAGCAATTATCAGAGAATCCCAAAATTTGAAAAATAAGGGCCTAATGAAACCTTTTTTTCAAATTTTTAAAAAGAAAAGTAGAAATGAATATGTGTAATAAGCGCTCTAATATCTATAACCCTTGCTATATGCAGATGCAGATGCATTTGTTGACTTGCATCCATCATTTTTTTTTCAAAAAAAAAAAGTCAAAATTCTGAATTAGTCTCAAAATCATGAAATTTTAGGTGTATCAAATGTGATACATTCGGCAATAAAGGGTTAAGTGCTTTAAATTAATAGTTTTTCTGCTGTCATTATGATAAAAGTCTTTAGTCATTGGGTGCCTTTGACGGCGATGGACGTCCAATCCACAGAATATTTACTGCTATACCTCCTTTAAATGAATTTGACATCTATCGTCGTCAAGACAAATAATATTTATTATATTATTTTTTTTAGATGAGTTTTCGGCTGCAGCTATCGATTATTTCAATAGTCCATTAATCGATGAACTAGTTTGTTTGAATAATCAAGTAATCGGATAAGGAACATAATTTTTTAAAAAAATACCTGAGCTGAGCCTCAAATGGTATAAAAAACTAAATAAATGAGGATCTAAGTACAACAAAAGAATAAGTGGCTAACTTACCGCTAGCTTAAATGCTATAATATGCTAACTTTTTTTTTTTTTTTTTACAATGCTGTTAACAAATGGTCCAAACACATATCCCCACAAAAAAACGGCAAAACTTACCCATAAACTACATTACGAATGCATTAAAAAAACATGAACTCAAACAAAAATTTACCTTTTGCTGGTCTTAACAGGGAGCAACTACATTCAGCCATGTGAAATGAGTTATTTCATATTCACTGTTGCCTCTTGAGGGCAGCATAATCATCTAAACGAATAAAACTAAATGTGAACCCTTTAAAACAAATCATTACAACGTCACTTTAATCAAATGAATACTCGAAGCAGCAAAATTGAATTCAAATCCTTTTTCTAATCGAATTACTCGAGTTAATCGGTTATTCGTTGCAACACTAAATGATTTACATTTAAATTATTTAAAACGTCGTACTACGTGTTATCTTGAGATATTAGTTTAATTTTGCAACCTTGCAGCCTTTGACAGCCATCACCATGAAGAAAAAAAAACATATATATAACACTCAGGTGACTTGAAGTTCTGCTCTGAGACCCCCAATTTGGCTAAATTTCAAAACTGTCCTATATGCATGTATGTATAGCTTGAAATCTCAATTTTCTGGGGGAAGATTTTTTTTTTTTTAACAGGAGGGTATTTTAAAAAAGAATAATAATAAACAGGAGAATCCTAACTGGAGATGGGAGCATTAGAGAGCATAATTAAAGACGCCATGATTTTAAATTGATATTATCGCGTACTCACCTCTTTTCGATCCAAAAACTCCATGTAGCATGTATCACTAGGTGTCAAGACACAGCTGTGAATGGCTACAGCCAGATTTTTGGGGGATTTTTTTTGGGGTGAAACATGGTAATATAACAAGGGACGCGATGCAGAAATCGCAGACATCAAGGAGTGGAGGAGGTGGATTTTCGTTTTCATATATTTACCCTTTTAAACGTTTTTTGTTCCATTTTTCTTATTTTGGATCGATTATATATTATCTAAAATATTGGGGAAAATGCAACAGTAAAAAATAAAAATAAAAAAATACAATTTTACATACATACATACATACATACAAATTTACACATTTTTTCCCCATTGTCACGAAATTTATTTAAAAGTTTAAAAAATATGCGAGTGAATACTTTTTTAAAGTTGTTTTTTTGTTTAAAAACTAAATATTAGACATCAATTAATGGTTCTAACTTAAGCGAAAAAATGACAGACGTTTCGAATTATGAATATACTTACCTACCTTCTTTTTATGAATGGGCTGAAACAAAAGCAGTTCCGCGACATTTGTAAACAGGGGTCTCCAGGGTAAAGCGGACAAATTAAAAATAGTTCTGGGGCTTAATGTGCCATGAGTCTGCTATGGTATATCATATATCATATCATATCAAACACAACAGTTCTTTTGGTTTAAAATACAGCACTTTATAAATATATATAATAAAAATATTGTATTCCGTTGCATGGAAACCAATGTGAATTCGTGGTATAGCTTGGTTCTTGTGGCGTTTAATGCTCAATCTAGTGGTGGTGATTTGAAGTGCACTCGTATTTCAAATGCGTTGCTCGTATTTTAAGACTAAATCTTTAATACTGCTTGGTTGACGTTTTTTGTTTAATCCCCATGATGTCAATCCATCCCTCCATCCATCTAATAGCAGCGCAACAATCATCCATTATTAGTAACGATTGTTTAAAACTGAAGATGCGAAACCAATACAAACGATCAACCAAAAATAAAGCAAAAGTAAATAAATATGCAGTGCGTGTTTTTATTTATTTAAAATTATAAGTGAGCAAAAATAAATCCGTCAATCCTCAACCTTTTCATTTGTTATACACCACCTCCCATTAGATTTGCAATGTGTACCTAAAGTTTTGACAAGGTTGTGAACAGCAAACTCCGTTTCAGGATGAGGTACTTTAAATGTTGACCTTTTTTATGATTACTTTCAAATTTAAAACCTTTTTTTTTTTTTTTTTTTTTTTTTAAATAACAAATGTTTAGCTGGAGTTAATGGGTCAGCCATTAAAATGAGCAAAATTGGTACTATAAATTGTTGATGATTTTCAGGTGTATACCATTATTGTGCAGTACGTTTTAACACAAACGACCTATTTCTCCTTTTGTTCGTGGTGCATGTCGTTGTTTACGCACAAATGTATCTCTCTTAAAAATGAATAAAATGTAGCAACATATAGGAATTATTTATTAATCAAAATTAGACATGGTGGGCTAGTTAAACCTGGTCGAAATCTATAGAAAAATAACCAAACGGAGATTTACTATCCTTGAAAATACAAAATTTAGAACTCTTGACTTGAAAGGTGTTCCTATAATAATGATGTACTCGCAGTTCCACTATAAAGTTGCATTTGTTTTCAAAGGATTTCTCTTGAATTCATCTCCTTCTCGTCAAGCAGCGGTCCGCGCACATAATTACTTTGAATGTCAAAAAGATGTCGTTTTAATATCGTCTCCATTAGCCTGTTGGCTGGGTAATTAAGGTGCAGATGAGGAAACAGATGGCATTTGCTTACAGTGATTCACCGAGTAAACAAAGACGACAGGCAGGGAAGGAGGGAGGTCCTTTTTTTTTTCTTCTTCCTTCTTCTCCTTCTTGTGCGTCTTCTGTTCACTCGCCGTGCACGGGGCTGTTCTTCAACTGAGCAGGTGAGGGAGGTGGCAGGTGTTCTGGCTGCCGAGGTGCCCTTATGCAGCGATTTGTACGCATGCGCATGCACGTGCACGCGCGCTCTTCTTGTTTGAGATGACGAAGCGGACGCGCTGCAAGACGCAATCATTTCTTTGTAGTACACGTTTTTAAAATTGTATTTCAGAAAACGCTCAAAAATACATTCCTCATTTTTAGATAAATTAAAATATGAAAATGTGGATTATATTTTTTTATATGACACAATAATACATTTTACATATTTCAGGACAAATAAAGTAGCAACAGACCTATATTTTACATCACAAATATGGACATTTCCCGGATATTATTTACAGTCTTATATAATAATACATTTCTAGAACACAATAAATGAAATAGTTTGTATTGTTCAAATTACATTACTACAAATAATAATTTTCTGTAAAAGCACTTAGTGAATATAGGCCTATTCAAAAAGAAGTGCGAAATTCTTATTCACAAACCATATACAGATGACACCTGAATGGGAAAAACTAGAGTTTTTTTTTTTTTTTTTTTTTTTTGGAATAAACTTTTTTTCCCCCCAAATTGATGAAACGACTTAAAAAGTACAATTTTTTTTGTATTAAAAATATTTGGAGATTACTAAAAAATAGATGACACTTACCTCTAAGCGGATGACGGGAGAAAAAGTCATCACCTTTCCTTAGAGGAACTATCAAGTCAAACTGTAATAAGTAGTATAAATAAAATTCACTCGACTTGTGTTTTTTGGACACACGTTATCCAAGCTGAGCTTTGGGAACTTTCCATGCATTCTTACCATTTGATATCTTGGAGTAAGGTGGTAGGGAGAATTCAAATAAAAAAATAAAAAAGAAGAAGAACTCAGGTGGACACAGTTGAAAAAGCAAGGCAGCCAATGAGAAGACCGCCTCCCCTTTTGGCCAATGACAGGCGCCACATTGTTGTCAAATTGCTCTAATGAAAACGCAGGCGCAACAATAGTGAAGGGAGAAAGCGCTCTGTAGCCACTGACGATCTCTGGAGGAAGTTAGTGTCTCACACGCGCGCGCACACGGAGCTCCTCTTTTTCGGGGGGGTTGGAAAGAGTCTCACTCGCTCCATGAAGTAGAGGCGCTCCACCTCAGACTCGGTCGGTTCGTCTTCATTTCCCCGAGCAGCATGGATCTCAGACCGGAGATGCAGCCCGCCGTCACCTCATCGGCCTCGCAGGTGCACCCGGGAGCTGTGGCCGCGGTGACCTCCATCCCGGTGTCCATGGCCGGCAACCTGCTGCGCGGGCCGCCGCTGCTGCTGCGCGCCGCCGATAAGTATCCGCGCACGCCAAAGTGCGCCCGCTGCCGCAACCACGGCGTGGTGTCGGCGCTCAAGGGCCACAAACGCTACTGTCGCTGGAAGGACTGCATGTGCGCCAAGTGCACGCTGATCGCCGAGAGGCAGCGAGTGATGGCGGCGCAGGTGGCGCTCCGGAGGCAGCAGGCGCAGGAAGAAAACGAAGCCCGAGAGTTACAGCTGCTCTACGGCACCGCCGAGGGCCTGGCCCTGGCTGCCGCTAACGGGATCATCCCGCCCAGGCCCGGATACGAGGTCTTCGCCTCGGTGGCCGGAGAGGCAGGTGGCTCCGGTAAGGCTTTCCGACCGACGCTCACTATACGGGGCTCGAAAAGACAGTTAAAAAACAAAACAACAAGACTAAAACAAAATTGAACTTGACTTCAAATATTCAAAACGCCAAAAGTGGACTATAATCTCAAAAAGGCGCGACCTGCAGTTCCTTAACATGTTTATATTGTTTCATTATTGCGACAGTAAGTAATTAAGCAATTAGTTAAATATGCGTACTGTACGTCTATGTATAGTATAGCCCACTGGTTGTCACTTTGTCAGTTTATACCCTTTAAAAATTTGAGGGCGCTTGTAAAATCCGTATACATTCTTTTAAACTGGATGTGTCATGTTCTGTTCTACATTCATTTATATGACGAATTATCTTGTGCACTATTTTCGACTTCTTTTTGTGTGTGTGACGCTATAGTAACTTATATGACCATAGTTTCATGTAAATAAAGTGAAATAAAATATACAGTAGGTATATATACACATACACACAAAATCGTTTCATTGAGCAAATAATTGAGTGCATATATTTACATTTAGTATATGTGTTTATACATGGCGTATCTATATTAATACGCACAAAATATATTTTACACACGCAAAATATATATCAATTTTGCTCAACGAAAATTATAGATATGTATACAAATGACCAAAATACTACAGTGACACATGTACACAAAGCGTTAACTTATTTTTCAATTATAACAAAATTATAATTATAAATTATTTTAAAAACATTTTAAGCAGATTTTAAATTTGTACAACTTTTAAGTAAAACTTTTGTATTAGATTTACAACAAGTTTTTAGTCGTAAAAACCTATGCAAATGAAATGCGATGTACGTAATCAAGTCGATGTATGTTGTTTTTTCAATCATAAAAAAAAAAAAAAAAACATGAAAACAGCTCATATAGCTAAATATGTATTGAAAAGTCTAATTAATCAAAAGTTATGTCTGTATCCCCCCCCCACCCCAACCCCTTTATTTTAAATTTTTGTCATTAGATTCCAGCGTCCAGAAGTTCGATATTTTCCCAAAGGGTCAAGCGTCCGGTCCCTCCACCCCGCCGCAGGCAGGCGGCAAGCAGACGCCCGCTGAGAGCGACTCCGCCCCGGGCATCTCGTCCCCGGAAGGCCGGCCCGTTGGAGGCGGCTCCGGCTCAGAGAACGGAGACAGCGAATCGTTCACCAACTCGCCAGCGGCCAAGCCCTCCAAGGACGGCGGGGAGACCCCCCGCTCCGTCAGCTCCCTCGGCTCGGACTCAGGTTCCGAGACCGACAAGGACGAGCAGGAACCGTCGCCCTCGCCGTCGTCCGTGGCCTCCAGGCACATGCACGCCCTCGACATCCTCTCCCGGGTCTTCCCCAGTCACAAGCGCAGCGTGCTGGAGCTTGTCCTGCAGGGCTGCGGGAAGGACGTGGTGCAGGCCATCGAGCAGATCCTCAACAACCCAGCCCAGGCGGGTCACCACAAGGCCGCCTCCGAGGAGCCTTGGAGCGGGGACAGGATGTCGCAAAGTTCGCTGCCTCCTTCCACTTCCTCCTCATCCTCCTCTTCGTCCTCCGGCTCGGCCGCCCCGGCCCCGACTCGACCCATGCTGCCCGGCTCCATGACGCTCAGCAACCGCTCGGCCTTCTCACCGCTGCAGCCCAACGCTCCCCACTTCGGCGCAGACCCGAGCGCCTACCCGCTGGGGACCCACTTGGGACTCAACCCGCTGCGGTTG
The DNA here is from genome assembly GCF_030265065.1 of Corythoichthys intestinalis. Taxonomy (NCBI): domain Eukaryota; kingdom Metazoa; phylum Chordata; class Actinopteri; order Syngnathiformes; family Syngnathidae; genus Corythoichthys; species Corythoichthys intestinalis. The sequence goes on from NC_080401.1 coordinate 37,370,913, forward strand.
GCCTACTCGGCTCACAGCCGGGGCCTGGCCTTCATGACGCCCTACTCCACCACCGGTCTAATGCCAGCCCTGGGCTTTCGACCTCCGATGGAATATGCCTTCAGCGACCTCATCCGGGACAGGACGATGTTGCACAAGGAGCAGGGCTACGGCGGAGGGCTCTACGGGCCTCTGGTCAACAATACGCCGGACAAACAGTGACTGGAGGCGGACTGAACACACGAGCAAACATGGAAAGTCGTTTGAGCGTTTAACCAGTTGTTCTAAATAATATAATGAATATGAAATATTTTGTTTTCTTCCCCCATACATATTCTGTACTTGATTAAAAAAAAACTTCAAATACTACTATCATGATAAACTTAAATGAAAAACAAAAATACAATAAAGTAGTAGGCCTAAGTGTTGAAACATCAGGCTAATTTAAAAAGAAATCTCTACCATTAATATGAGTGTAAACAAACTTTTTTTTTAATGATTCCATGAAAATGCGTTGCACATGTTGAAAATAAATTGTATCCAAAAGATTCAATACAAATGTAAATTACTTAAAATTTAAATACAACTGAACTTTACTCAACAAATGTACAGTTTAAGCCCCTGCATGTTACATTATGCATAGTTTGAACAATGGACTTTGCTTAAATATAAGAAAAATAAATTCCAGCTAACAGTTCATGTCCTAGTACGCTTGTTCTTCAGTCATGACTGTGTGTCTTAGTATAGTGACTTTGTTCCACTACTGCCTTTTGTTATCTTTTGACACTTTTGTTCAAGTTGTGCGACAATGAAAAAGGGAAATCATGGAATCATCAAGAATTTCTTGAAACTGGTTTCTATAAATTCTCTTTCGAGTCCATGTCAAATTGACACAAACAAGTCCATTCAGATGAGCCAAGAAAGTTGCTTTTATTCTTATCCCTTTGTAGGTTAAGTGACTATTTTTTGTGTGTGGTAATTTCAAAACTTAACTGCAATATTAGTAATTATCATTATATATTAATGTTATTAATAATCACCAGTATATTTTATATATGATTTGTATATCCTTTTTCAATATACATTTATACATTAAGCTGCTTAAAAAATAATAAAATATATATTCACCCTCTTGTTATGTTCCGTTTGTCAGACCCCAAAAAACAAACGCGTCTTAAAAAAAAAAAAAAAAATCCTATATATGCCATTTAGCACCCTTTTTTTTTTTGTACGTTCATTTGTCAGCAACAGAAATGGGCCAATTTGACCCGTAACATAACAGGAGGGTTAAAATGAATATTAATAATAATTAAAAAATACAAAAAACAAAAAACAAAACAAAAAACTTTTGTCATACCCCCCCCCCCAATAATAAAAAGTTGATTTAAAAAAATGTGTTTCATAAAAGGAAAACCTTTTCATTATGTGCCAATTTAACTTATTCCATGCCACTGACGGCGATAGACGTCCAATCCATTTGAACTGAGAGACTGGCAGGATCGCTGCCAATCTCCCAGTTTAAATTGATTGGTCATCTATGGCTACCATAGATGTTTTTATTATAACGAGCGCGTACTAGTACATGGACTGTAAAGCTGAATGTTGAGGATATCAACTAAATGTTCACACGGCTTTCCATACTACACACATTCCGTTGTATTTGTGGCCACAAGTGTTTGAATGTTGGCAAAAAAAAAGTGTCCCGTGTTTTTGGCTGCAAGGCTACAGTAAATACACAAATCTGGCTTGTAGGCAAAAGATGGAAAGCTGCATTATATTGCTTTCATATTTGACTGTATGCAAAAGGCCTGTTAAAAAGACAAGGAGAGAAAGGGGCCATTAATTTTATTTTTATTTCCTCATTTTCATGACAATTCTACAGGATAGAAAATGAAAGGAAAAAACGGTTGGATAAACTCAGCCATTTTTCAAATTACACTTCAGTTTTCAAAGCAAGATTAGTTAACTCACGTATATGAACCCCTTTTAAGATGATAATGTTGTAAAAGTTGAACTAATGGTGTCATGTTGAAGAAGAAAAAAATAATTTCACTTAGCTTTTGTATCTCTTCATTTTTCAACTGCCTGTATCTTATATTGCATTTAGTATGAGCACATGCTTGACTTTTTCATCTTTTGTGACATGAAAGTAAGCAATCAAATCTGTTTCTCTTCAAAACGTGCTGTCACATTGTATGAATATGCTGGAAATAATAAATGTTATTTTAAAACAATGCAACTATTATGATTGAGTTGATTTCGATTTCAAACTGAACACGTTCAATGACATGATTCAATTAATGAGAACTAAAATGATAAAAACTAAAAAGAAACTGAAATTAAACCAAAAATAATTAAAATATGATTCGTTATAGAATGTACTGAAAACAAATATTCGAATAAATATGTAATTAAAATGTATAAATTGTCCACACAAAGTGGAATAAACGTGGACGAACACGTAAATGTAGAATAATGAAATGTATTTTCAAGGTTCCATTATAAATTAGCTACGAACGAAGTTTTTTTTAACGCATGAATATTTTATTTCGCATATACATTTCTATATTCGTTCACATTTTAAATTTATTAAAACGAGCGTCATATTAACACTTACAATTAATCATATAATGTATATTTCTTGTTTGGTTTCTATGTACAAAATTATTTGAAGAACATTTAACTTGGTTCCGAATTAGACTTTTAGAAGCATTGAGAATTACTGAAATTACTTAATATATATTTAATTTTAAACAAAAACAGTTATCTGTGCGTCCTGTGGTTATTGTAAAAAATACATCGTAGCGTAAAATAAATGGGTCTTTAATATCTAAATACTTCTAGTCACTCTCAAGCAGGAAAAAAAGAAATATATATAAGATATATTTATAAAAAGTTGATTTTAGACATATATAGTGGAAGCTGAAGTGCAATGTTATTTGTTAAACGATTGCATTTGTCGTTTCCAATAGTGTTAGTGGAAACAGATTTTTTTTGCAAAGAACAATTGCGCCATCTGTCGGCTTTTTAGTGTCAACATCGTTGAAAAGGTTTCCTGCTGAAAAAAAACATTAAGAGCGGTAATGCAAACGGATGCTGTAGCTGAAACTGCCTGCCTACCGTTTTACAACCCCTAGCAAAAAGTGTGGAATCACCAGTCTTAGACGAGCACTCACTCAGACATTTTAATATGTAGAACAAACTCAGATAAAAAGCTTGATAAAAAAAACGAATCAGTTCAAAAGTGCAACTCTTTAGCATTAAGAAACACTAAAAGAAATGAATAAAAAACATTGTGGTGGTCAGTAAATGTTACTTTTATAGAGCAAGTGCAGGGAAATAAATGTAAAATCAATCTATTCTGAGGGAAAAAAATGGAATCAGTCCATTTTGAGTAGAAAATACAGACATACCCAGTCAATTTCCTTTCCTTAATTGGGCCCCTGCCTCAGATTAGAACTGGTCGTTAGTCAGCAGTTAAAAACAGTGCATATATCACACCTTGGAAGGCTGCTGGACCAAATTGATTCATAAGAGTCATGGCTCCAACAAGACAAATGTCTCTTGAGACCAAGTAGAGCAGGGGTCCCCGACCTTTTTTGCACCAAGCACCAGTGTGATTTGGGTCTTTTTTTTTTTTTCACGGACCGGTGTTCTGTCAAATTTTGCACCCTTATAAAATTTTACTCCCCAAGCTTTTGTGGTGGTGAAAAAGCCCTCTTTTATATTAAGTTGGACTCTCAATGTTAAAAAAAACTATTTACATCATAAACATACATGTGCAACACGAAAATGGCGTAATTTAATGCTTAACGACTCGGTGAAGTCGTTAGGTGAGAGAGCTGCGTGCAGTTATTGCATGCAGCTAACATGGCAAACGTAAGTTAATATTCCTTTCTTTAAAGAAAGTTTGTAGTGTGTACTTTGGAATTGGAAAATACAACTCACCCGCTGAATCAGTGGGAGGCCTGAGCTTGTTTCGTTGAGACGAGATGGTCCTGAGATGGGAGAGAGAAGCCCGCTTCACAAAGATACGATGTTGGAAATTGTAGCACAGTTTTCAGTGCTCTCCTAGCAATGTCAGGATATTCCAAAATGACTTTAATGCAGAACCTCAGTAGAGTTGTTGTCTCAAATGTACGTTTAAGGTCGCCGTGATTTGCGATCTCTACAAGCTGATATTCCTGTTGCACAGACATGCTCGAATCACTCGGTTTATTCAGATACGGGTCTAAAATCCACTCCTTCGCAGTTCATGGATCTTAAGTGATTGGGAAGTATCATAGATTTTGTTTTCTTCGAAGTTGTAGGCTCATCTTCTGGCTCGTCAGGTTCCCTTTTCCCTGTAAAAAAAAAATCTGTCCAAAGATGTCTGTTTTTCAGTCATTCAAGTGTGGGGGCTAATTATTTCCGGGAACAAATTTGATGGGCGACGACCTACGTCATACGAGGCCAAGCGCACATAGATATACAAAACAAGATGTACCGCTAACAGTCCAATCAATGCATTTCTATGACGACCTCCTATCCTGTAATTGTATATCTAGAGTGGACAGGGATATTGGTGTGTTAAGCGGCACGGGCCAAAGTCAATCGGCCAGAATGCAATCGTTAATAAATTATTTATTATTTCTGCGCGGCGAAGACCCAAATGCGCCACAGACTTGAAAACAAAAGATGTACAACAAGACAAATGAAGACGAAATGGAAGGAAGCTGCAGTCAAGGTATGTGACAGAACTGTGCAAAATTGTCTAAAGGAAATAGGATTTTCATACAGGAAAGCTAAAAGCAAATGAAGGGAATAGGTACCGTTCACGCACACACCATATAATTGTTTGCCTTAGTCTAACACATTCATCTAACTATAGTTTAGGCAGACTTCACTCCATGCCCTTGGACACAGTAAAGTGAATAACCTTATCAGGGCTCATGAGGGGGAAATGGAAAAATGGTACCCTTTCTCGTAGGCACCGTCTAACTGTTTCCATCACTCTAACACACGTAATACAATCAATCAGGGAATAGTATTTCTCATATGTACTGTAGGATTGTTTGTACTACTCTAAAACACCTAAATAAATAGCACACCATAGTTTAATGAAAAGAAGCAGAATAGATACACAACGCCATCTTACCACAGAAGTCCAACGTGTGCGTCACGAGCAAGATTGACGCACCGACTATCGCAATCAGTTCTCCTGGCCACTCCAAGGACAAAGATCAGGGCGCTCTGTCCTAAAACAAGTAGTGTCTCGCCCAGCCAGGATAACAAAGTTGATAGCGGGCGCTTGGGCCGTCAAGACCAGCGAAGGTCGCTGTTGCAACCACGTCCCATCCACGCACGAACCTGACCACCCAAAACCGGCCACAGAGGGATGATCCCGAAACAACACCCTTCGGCCCGGCCCACTCCACCACAGCCTTCAAAAACACTGGACACAGAGATAAAAAACAGATTCGCTGCTCGGAAACTTTTCTATGTAGCTTTGTTTTGGATCGAGCATTGTTCCTCCGTCGTCTGTTTTTGCCTTGTTTTTTGACCATTGTTGACGAATAAATTGTCAACCTGCTTTCGATGAGTCTTCTTCAAATTTTTGGAACATGGAGTCAGTACAAAGGGTTAACATAAGAGGTGAACGCGCGGAATTTCAGCCTTCCTGGTTGACTCACGGAAGCGGTGAGCAGCGGAGCACCATTTCCTTTCGGCTGTCACCGTTTCTGTGCAGCTTGGCCGGGGGGGCGAATTCCTTCACAAACCATCATTGACACTTAAACAGAAAAGAACAAGACTGTAATGGACTAAGGAGAGGCAATCATGGATTGTGAATGACTGGATGAAGGTTATTTTCAGTGATGAGTCAAGAATCTGCATTGGACAAGGTGATAATGCTGGAACTTTTGTTTGGTGCCATTCCACTGAGATTTACAAAATTCCCTCAGTCCTTGGTGATATGGGGCTGCATTTCAGGCAAAGGGACTTGGGTAGATGGCTGTGGTTGAATCTTCAATAAATGCCCAAGTTTACATTGATTTTTTTAGACAGCTTTCTTATCCCTTCAAAAAAATGATTTTCCAAGATGACAATGGACCATGGCACAGAGCTAAAACTCTTATAGCATTCCTTGGAGAAAGACTCATCCAGTCAATGTCATGGCTTTCAAATATCCCATATCGCAACCCTGTTGAAAACCTGTGGTAGAAATTGAAAAAAATTGTCCACAGCAAGGCTCAGACATGCAAGGATGATCTGGCAACTGCAATCAAAGAGAGTTGGCACCAAATTGTTGAAGAATACTGTTTGTCACTCATCAAGTCCATGCCTCAGAGACTGCAGGCTCTAGCAACTAGAGCTGTGTTTTGATTGTTATTTCTTTGTTTCTCATGATTCTATTTTTCCCCCCTCAGAATGGAGTGATTCTCTATTTATCTCCCTACACTTTCTCTATAAAAGTAACATTTACTGACCACCACATTGTTTTTTATTCATTTCTTTTAGTGTTTCTGAATGCCAAGGAGTTGCACTTTTGTACTAATTCATTATTTTTTCAAGCTTTTTATCTGGGTTTGTTCTACATAATAAAATGTCTGAATGAGTGCTCGTCCGAGACTGGTGATTCCATACTTTTTGCTAGGGGTTGTAGCTCAGTTGGTTTCACATTCCCCTATAAATCTGGAGTCTGAGGTTTAAACCCGCTAGCGGGCACTTATAGTGCACCGTCATCAAGACCGTACCGGTTTAGGCAGGGGTGATGACCAAATGAAGCAATCAAGGTTAGCATGACCAAATAAAGCAATCAAGGTTAGCAGCATTTGGTTTGGCGCATGGTGCAAAGCTTCATGGTGGTTCATTTGCCATGCCATGTGACGTGGGCTTGAATCCCAGTAGGTTTAAGAAAATGATATGTGCTTGAGGCAAATTATTAGCTAAGCAATATGTGCTACGTAGGGTTGCCAACTCCCGGAAAAAAAAAACATATAGACACTTCCTTATGTCTGCAAGCAACTTCTGTTTTATAGATTCTGCATCCAAACCAACAGTGTAGCTAGAGTAACATTACTCATCAAAATCCCTTAAAAAAGACAATTTGGAAATACCACATCCATCAGCCAGTATCACTACGACAGGGGAGGACAAAATGTTCATGAAGGCAGATGCGGAACGAAGCTAATGACTCCGCGAAGACGGGGTGTTTTTGTACCCAGGTTGCTGCTTTGGTATGGAAGGTATGTTCATCCTGTCTCTGCATTTTCATGTGTCCGGTGCTCAAAAAATACTAAAGCTAAAATCTTAAAAAAAAGACTTGTTGCCTTTGATATTGTTATTACGATGATGATTGTAATTATGATGATCTTTAACTCATTCACTCCCAGCCATTTTCACCGGAGCAACCCCCTTCACTCCTGGCCGTTTTACTGGATTTTGACTGATTTTGCAAGGCCCACAGAAAATTCTGTTCTATTGCTATATAAACATGGAACCCACCAAAAGAAAGATTAAACTCTCTTCTTTCAGCAGGAAAAAGTTAGTTCATATCTTTTTCCATTCTTTAGAAATCAGCATTAGAAATAGCTTAGTTTGAGCAATTTTCCAATTTCTGATGAAAAACAGAGAAATTGAACTTTTTGTGAAAGCATACATTTCACACATAACTGACTTTCACAGCTATTTTTTGCTTTCGTGCAGAGGCGTAGCAAGGGTCCCCGGGGGCCCTAGGCAACATGGGGCCCTTTGAGCATGTGCAAGTAAGGGGAACAGTTGGACTTGGAGCAATAGCATATTTAATAAAAGTCTAATTACGCCTCGCTCTCATAGAGCGCTTTTTAGGACACTAAAAGTGCCCCTCCCCCCCCAATTGCATTCATACATACATATTTGTACAGTAAAATGAACACGAAGGTGGGGGGGGGGTTCGAGTGCGCGCTGCGTGCGGTCATCTTGGCCATAAAAGTGGCGAAAACTAAGCACTTTACACTCATATGGATGTACAACATCATTTTAAGATGCTAAACTAACACCTTCCTTCTTAAATCAAATGGCAATGCGAATATAATGTAAAGAACGCTCCCCTCGACACAGCGAGAACGAGTGGGATCAACCTGCTCACGTAGCAGGAAAAACACGAAACGGTCGCGCTGATAATGGCTCTAACTTATCATAAGAACTTTATGGCATGAAGAGGAAATACTAACATTCATTCATGGACGCACAGATTAATCCTCTAACAGGTGGGGTGGCCGACCTCTGCTCGACATGCGCACCTTACGCTTACGCCTATTCTCGTTCTCAGAATATGCCGCGCTTGTGACGTAGGACAATAACAGGACTGGTTGCAATGGGAACGTGCGCAGCGGCATACCGCATACCCAAGGAACCTTGCTAAAAGGAGTATTAAAATTGCTAATAAAATCGTTTAGGATTATTTTAGATGCATATATGTTCTATTTTTCTTATAGAGTATTCAACGAGGAATACGATAGACCCATTAATAGACTTTCTTGGAAAAATCACCGTTTTTTTACGTAGTCACATGAATAATGAGTTGACCTGTGAAAACCAACATAATATTACAGCAAGGACTGTTCATAATGTTTTAGGTGAATCACTCTTTGCACATACATGCAGAGTTTAAACTGATTGGGCTTGCTGCAACATGTATGCTAATTGGGACTGATAACAGAATTGTTAGATAATCTGCCAAATGATTCCATGGGATTGAATCACTCCCAGTAATTGCTGCTACGACAGCGCAGTGAAGATGAGTGTGCTAAATCTTTGAGTGGCTCTTTGGCTCTTTGGGGGCCCCTGCTGGCTGGGGGCCCTAGGCAATTGCCTGCGTATGCCTAATGGGACGCTACGGCTCTGCTTTAGTGACATCCCAAACATCTGAATAATGTTGTCCTTTTACAAATAACATAAACAACAAGACAAATAGAGCTTTTGATAGCAAAGTAACAATTTATTTACACATAACTAACTGAGATGACGCTGTTGTGGCCGCGACAGCCGGGTAAACTTTTCCCTCATCGCCACCGGTCTCATAAAGATGGTCACTGCTGGGTCTGCTCGGTGATTAGCACGGACTCAACGGCATTGTCCGCTGCACTGGTGGTCCCGGTCGTTCTGCTCGGTTGTCCAGCGCCGGGCGTCCCGGGCGTCCTCTAGGTTGTTCTCCATTCGGTCGTCTTCCGCCGGTGCCCCGGCCATTCGTTGCCGTTGATTGGGTCTTTCCAAATGCGCTACTGCTCTCCAGTGGCCAGTTTTATTGCATTAAAATGGATTTTCAGCTTTGTGCTTTGGAGCTAAATTGAATCTGAACCCAGAGATGTGACTCGTAAAAAAACAAACAAAAGGAAAACGCATAAATACGTCTTTGGGACACTGAAACAATTAAAAATAAAACGTATTTACACGTTTTTGGGAGCAAATGAGTTAATATTATTTATTACAAAAACTATCTAATGCTAAGCTTTTGCTAATCAGTTCGTGAAGTGCCTCACAGCAACACTTACTGTACGTTGATGGACATATAGACTACGAGACTATGTTGTTCTACCCGGGGGCGGCCGAGAGGCTGGGGCTGAAGGCGGTGGCTCGCGGTGGAACTCGATCCCGAGATCCAAATACGAGCTTTTTAACTGCAGCAACTTTAAGATACGTTATTGGAGCTGGAATTACCGAGGACAGCGGGAGCAAGCCCGTCCGGAGGCCGTAATGTCGGGTGTAAGTTTGACGAAGCTCCTTAGCTCTGCTGCCTGATATCACATTCTCGTATGCTATTTTTCCAATAATTTTACTAATTGTGATTTATTGACCTGTTTTGCACATGCACCAATCGTTATATATAAAACAAGAAATGGAATCATGTTGTCCAAATGTTTTATTGCGATCAATATCTGCATTAAAAAGAATGATGTACTATTTTTGTTTATATGGTATGTAGTAATTCTTTGAAACAACAAAATCTGTGTCAGCCCTTCTGCATTCGGCAAATGTAATCTAATTTGTAATTTCACCTCACTTTGGTCACTCAAGCGGCCGGCGTATCAATCTATACCTCACGTCAACACAGGCTGACAGGTAATATTATAATTTTGTCCACGAATGATCAACAAAGTGATGAGAGCAATCATACAATATAATCTACGTCTCATCTATGTTGTGCTGAATCAATTTATGGAGATTCCGTGGGTTCGTGGGTTATTTTTTTTGTATGTGAAATGTGATTTTTTAAATTATAATATTATAATAATTTGACTAAAAACTGAATTAATTAGGTACATATTTGAGTTACATGAGATAATGGAAAAACAATTTTCAGCAATGTCTTTTTAATACAAAATATATTAGAATTAAAACTGACCTATTTAATTTAAAATTGTGTAATTTAACGCTTAAGGTCCTGAGCCTTTATGTGTGCGTGTTTTTGGCATTTTTTTTTTTTTTTAAGTGCAAACATGCAGTTTTTTTTCTTCTAGCAATCTTACACTTTAGATGCGTTCAAAGGACCCTAAGCAATAACATTTTTGCAAATGATCACTCCAAATATAATGAATTTGACAGAACACGAAAATATAATACAATTATTGAAAATGGAGTATACAGAGGACAGGAAAACAAATGATCATCATTTTGAACGTGCTTTTTACTTTCGCTTCACTCAAACCTCTCATCTTCGGTTAGCGTCAGTACCATTGAGATGAGTGGGATTTCCTAAGGTCATTGTTCCGTCAGCTCATTGATCAAAAAGCAGGATAGGGGGCATAGTAAGGGATGAAGCACGTCCCTTGGAAGCTCCATAAGGGACGTGTAATTTTGTTTCTGAACACTGGACGATTCTGTTTTTCAAGGGACAGTTGGCAACCCTAACGCTACTCCGTCTATGCTGGATAATCGTAGTGCAGCGTCGAAACGTGGCTGTGCGTCTCATGCGTTGTGGTGACAACTGTGGGCAGGGACGCTGGAAGTCACTCACAGCATGGGGTGCTGAGGATCTTTTTTTAGTTATCCCAATCCAAAAACAGCAGTTTTGGGCCAAATTTGTCATGCTTGCTTATTTTTCTCTAAGGCGTGCACAATGGAAGTACACATGAATGGTGAATAGTTTGCATACAACGAAGACAGCATTGAATTTCACCTACAATGTGTGTTGGAGTTTTTGTATTAGAAATAAAAGCGCCCGTGTTACACAATGCAATTCCAACAGCGAGACGGCGCAATGATACACAAACACATTTGAAAATTAAAAGGTCCGGTACCCCTCGGTTTAAAGCCCCCTTTTCACAAATAGTGCCTTGTTCAACATGACCCAGTAGCAAGCAAAGTGTCAGGTGGGGTGACCAAGTTACCGTATTGGCCCAAATATAAAACGGCCCTGATTATAAGACGACCCCCCCCCCTCTTTTTCAAGACTCAAGTTTGAAAAAAGACTTTTTGAACACAAAATTAATTTTTATACAGAAAATAATTACAGTAGATCTGAAAAAAAAAAAAGATTACAACAATATATTTGAGAGAAAAAGCATGTTAGTTTGCCTCATTCAAATCTTAATATCTGAACATTTAAATATGTAAACTAAAGTGCGATCACATGAAATGTAAATAAACCAATCTATTGTGATAAAACAACAAAATTGCAATAACTGCATTAACTATCAAAGTGAAGTCTAACTGTAACTGTAGTCTTGAAACAAATCTGAATAAGGAAAAACATTGCAATAAAATAATGCAAACTGGTTAAACTAGTAGCTGAGATCTGTCATAACAGAACATCGCTTCAATGATATCTGGCGTCATCTAGCTTCGTGAATGGGTATAATGTCTAGACCGTGAATATAAGACGACCCCCTGTTTTTCAATCTTATTTCAATGCAAAAAACACCGTCATATTCGGGCCAATACGGTATTTAAAAAAATATAAAACATTTCAACATATATATTTAATCCCCAAAGTAAATAAGCAATTGTTTCAATGTTTTATTTATTTATTTATACCCCCCCAAAAATCCACCAAAACACTTGTTTTTCTCTTCAACATCAGGGGGTGCCGCAGCACCCTCAGCACACTACTTCCCGTGCTGCGAGAAAAGGAAAGGAACCTGCCGTAGCCGGTCCCATGAACAGGAGCCTTGGGTAACCAATTTGAACTGGTGTAAATGGATCGAAGTAATCTAAACTGATTTGAACCAGTTTGTGCCAATTAAACTGGTTTGAACTGGTCTATTTCAGTTCTAACCAATTTGGGGCTGTTTAAACAATTTTAAACTGGTTTGGACCAGTTTAAACCAGTTCAAACCAGTTTGAACTGTTTGAAACTGGTCTTTCAGTTTTTCTAACATTACAGTTTTTCACCCTTTACAAATTAGACTGGGTTAAAAAGTTTCAAACAGTTCAAACTATTTTAGAACAGTTTACACCAATTCAGTTACACAATCCTGGGAGCTGGCAGAAATAGCCGTCACTCCAATTGACGGATAATAGCCTCTTTAACATGGACACCATCATGGAGCCACCACTGGAATTGACTGACATTGCAAAGCACACCAACAATAAAGTGTACGATTTTTATATGTTATATTTTCTTTGCAATGAATAAAAAATGTGTTGGTTCCTTATAGGAAAGCCTGAACTGAATTGAAATGCCACTATTTTTGAGAGAAATGGGGGAGGAAATGTTTTGTATTCATAATGTGTCCTCAGTTGATGTTGAAATAATGTTCCTATTGCTTGTTATTATTGACATATTATCTTTTCGCCACAAGATGGCAGGATGGGACTTAATTGTCTAAAGTGCTACATTTATTACTTGTTTGTGTTTGACTTTGATGACTTTGATTTGTGGGATTGCCTGTGAAGACAGCAATAAGAGAGGATGTATCCGCATGTCAATGGAAATTAAATACGCCGAGTTTTGGCTAAAAGACTTATTCTCCGTGAATTCTTCCTACGAATGCAACGTTGAGCTGCAACCACCTCAACAACTATTACTCAATTGTCACTCTTATAAACTGCTGATCTTCCAAAAGTTCCGTATAAAATCCAGTAGAGGGAAGTGTTGTCTAACAAATGAGGCTCAGTCCTCTCAAAGAGATGAATTACTAGTATATAATGGCGTGAAATCCAACATGTGTAGATTCGTAGATTATTATTTACCTATATACTGTATTAACTGCAGCAACTTCCTTTAATCCGAATATTGCACATGCACAGTTTCTTAAACTGCAAAATGAGCACTTAAAATGGGCTAACTCCACTTCTACTATTTTGCAAAAGAGTGATTCAAAGGTTTTATGGGTACAATTAAATCTGTTTAATACATCTTCAGTTTTCCTCAGATTTGAGTTTATTCCAGCAATATGAAATTGCAAATTACAAGCGCCCACTGCTGGCCAATTGAGTGCCAAAAGCTTCCCAGCAACTTCCCAAATGCCTATCCAGCCATCACAATACTCTTTGACCTGCGCTGGCCCACTTTATCAGAAAGTAAGAGTGTAAAAAGACACAAAGCTGGCAGTGAAAGCACAAGCACACATCCACTGATGAAGAATTAGAGTGGCGACAGATAAATAGCCACGGGCTGTCAGAGCAGCGCAGGCCGAGCGAGAGGAATCCATTTGGATTATGACTCCATACATAAAACCCATTTTCATTTTCACAGCCGCAGTTTGGTTTACGGTCGGAATAACAAATAGATAGCAGGTCAAAAGAAAACAATGACTGAATTTAGAGTCTTGGCACTGGCGTCTCAGAGCCTCATAGAGCAGTCGGGCAGGCCGTGAATAGAAATAAACACGGTGGGTGCACGGCCGCCGTTGTCATGTGACGACCCGCCTGTTGAAATTAGAACGCTTCGGGGATGCAAAAGCTCCAATGGACTAATTAACCGGAGATGAATTCATTTATTTCCTAAATTCCAATTCAGCATGCTTATTGTGAGCAAACACTGATAAATGAACAGTAATCTTCATAAATGAAAATGTCTATTTATCATGATATGTAGCAAATTTATTCAAATAGTGACAGCATGAGTGTTTATTTAGGCAACTGCAGAAAGTATAAGGCTTTTATCTAGATACAGTATGTTTTTGTAAATTTGAAGAACTATGAAGTTAGAAATTCTTTCTTTCTTTGTTTTCCTTTTCGGGCATGGCAAATCCAAACAAACACAGCATTCATATGTGTTTACATTTAATTCAACCCGAAAATAGCAGACGGGAGAAGCCGAAGCTTATTGAATCCTGTCCCCAGTATACCATAGGACGCAGAAATCATCGAATAACAATTTTTGACATTTCAGATTGTGTAGTGATTACAAGTTCCCCCCCCCCCTCCCCTTGATTGTTCATTTTCCCAATAGTCCTTGTCAATCGCGGCGATGTGCTCGCTATGTTGATTAAATACAGTAGATTACTTCATAATTCAGAGGTTAGTTCAATCAGTTGATTCGATCCAGAAGATAGGGAATAGCTGAGGACCGATGGCAGGCCGTGTCCGCCACACCATTTCGTCGATTTAATCCTCGTCGCGGTTTTCATTCCTTGCTGTTTCCCGACGAACATTCATCTCCAGGTTTCGCAGCTCCGTAGTAGTTTTCATTACCATTCTGGTTGTGGCAGTGTTGGATGCCGCTAGATCATTATTCACCTGTAATAAGTCATCACAGGCTTTGTTGAGGCTGGTGTGCACTCCAGCGATAGCGCTGGCCGCAGTAGTGGTCAATTCCACTGATCTCTTTTTGCTTTCCAACACTTTCATGATTATCCGACGAATCAAGGGGGCTCCAAGCCCCTGCAGAAGAATCGCAGCCAGCAGCGCAACAAAAAGATACACATCCTCGATGTCTTCAACTTCGAGTGTGGTCAGACACAGCGGCCGCCACTTTCCCCAGCTATCCTCCATATATTCAGACTTGAAAGTGTTTCCCAGGTAGGCGCATTTTCCAGGTTCAGATCGCATTGTAGAGAAGATCTTGTCCGGGGCACTCAGTGACAAATTGACCAGTTCCATGGCTTTACAGAATGTCACAATACTATTAAAAGTCAACGGTCTGTACACTTACAGAACCAAATGTGTATCTATCCTTGTGATGTCTGGTTGAGTTCTGTTGGATTCTGCTACGGCAATTGGTCAAAATTGCAATTTTGTTCTTTAGGTGGTCCACAACACTTTTGTCTCCATGGATGGATTTCATAAGACACTTCCATGTAGCTTTTCAACAATCCGGCCCATAGTTTTATTGGGTGAATTATGTATTGTAATGAATGAAGATGTAATGCATTATGTAATGACTAGAGCGTTATATATATTTTCACAAACCAACATTTATTAAATGAAAGAATATTTTTTAAAACCGTGAATAAAAAGTTAATTTAATTAGATTTCTCTTTTTCTGTACGCATCAGCTAAGCTAATGCGTGGTTCAGTATTAATCAGTATATTGGAAAATTGTGCTCTGACAAAAGTTCTAAAGGTTCTGTGTTTGGAACGCGACCTGTGATTAAAATGCGCTAATTTAAAAAAAAAATCATTACGAATGCGTTAACGTCCCATACTATTTATAATATACATATATATACTTATATATATACAGTGGTACCTCTACATACGATCGCTTTGACACACGAACTTTTCGACATCCGACGTAAAATTTGACCCGCCATTTGTTTCTACATCCGACGACATGCTCGAAATACGACGACAATGGCAGCACCGCAGACGAATGCACGGCGGATTTTCTTGTGTGACAAATCAACACTGGTTTCAGAAAAGGTTGGTACAGGTGGTGAAACAAGGAAAAAGTTGACGCTTACCTTCTAAATGAAGATGCAAATGACAGAAAAATATGAGCGTAGGGTGGGCATCCGTGAAATGGCTCAACAATACATCTCCACGGTCCTCCTCCGACCATCGTTCGCCAGTCTTTATAAGTTAAGCTGACAATTCTTATTGTGGTAACATCTCCAGAGAAATCGCCAACTTCGCCACGTTTTTATCATTTATTTCACAACTTATTCAAAACAAAAACACCTTCTGTCTGCCGCAATTGACGGTGTTCTCAAGAAAACATTCAAAGTGAAAGTGAAACTCAAGCTCACCGGTCTGTCTCTGGCACGTCAGCCCCGCGGTGCGTTCAGTGTCAGCAAAAAACGTCCGCCACATTAGAACCCGATTCGTTACATTAATACAGGAATTATTATTATTATTATTCCGATTTTGATTTATAATTTATTTGTTTTGCTATGTGTAATTGCCATTTGTAATAGCACCAGCAGTATTTTTTAAGGATTTAGTCAAGGTTTTTGGGCTGTGGAACGAATTAATGGAATTATAATGTGTTCCTATGGGAAAATCCTGCTCGACATACGACCATTTCGACTTACAAACAAGGTCCTGGAACGGATTAACTTCGTATGTAGAGGTACCACTGTACTGTATATCCAGCATAGGCGGAGTTTGACTTTTGGGTCGGGGAGGCACAACATGTTGATGACCCCGAAACGCAGTGCCAGCAATAAAATTAACTTACAAGAATATCTATAATAATAAGTTGACGATGAGCGTTTTTTTCCCCATCATTCTTGAGGGGAATTCTAAATCAGGATGCTTAGGCAATGCTTTTCGCCAAGATTGTCATCCATTGAATATGGTACGCCCGCCGGTGTCGTGCCAATGTAGTTACACCAGTCAAAAATTGTATCCTCTGGGTGGAACCATATGGAGGTAGATTTGTGTCTTTACTATTCAACCCAAAAAAATGTCGCTTCAATAAAAATAAAAAAAAAGTGTTTGAATGCAAAAATAAATTTGAAACTCAAAAAACTAAAAAAAAAAAAAAAAAATGCATGTGAAAGCTATGTGAAGTTTTTTTTTGATTGGAGCAACTTTTTTGATTGAAGTAATGTTGATTTGTTTTTGGGCCACATTTTGACTAGGACGTTTTTGTCTTTATTATTCAATCAAAAAATAAGTTAAAAAAAAATAGATTTTCAAAAGAAAATCACTTCAATCAAAAAAAAAAAAAAAAAAAAAAAATCAATCACAGAAAACTTTTTGAATGCGAGAAAAATATTTGAAAAATTTTCATTTGAACACAATTGTTCCACTGAAAAAGTTTTCTTTGATTGAAGCAATCCTTTTTTTGTTTGGGCTATATTATGTTTATGCCTATCCGGGACCTGTGTCCGTCTCGTCATCCCTGCGCTGTCATATGTACTTCGCGTTCTGGCACCTTATTATTTACAAATTAAGCACTATGTGATGCGAGTCGGTTCGCATGTGAAAATTAACTTTTTCTACGATCCGTGTGATGTGACGGTTTGAAAGAACCAGCTGAGCCAAACTCTGACCGTGACCACTCAGTGCACTAACGCTGGCTGCTATGGTTTTTGGGATGGTCAGAAACAAACAACAGGTGAGAGTAGATGGTCGTCTATTCTCTGAGCAGATCAGGGAGGAAAATAATACCAAACACACCCTAAACCACATGATAATAACTAATCCTTTCAAATCATCCCGTAATGACTTTGACCCCAAGGGAGGACATAGGCTCAAATTTGTCTCTATCTTTGCTAAGTGCGTATGTACCCTGCTTAAAAGTTGTTTGGCCTTTTGACGGGCTCTAGTAAAAAGACATTTGAGAGTGAAGCTCAAAGGTTAGTGTAAGGTCAGCTGTTGTCAAGTCACACGTGTGATAAAGGTCACTTGGTCTTGCATTTGAGGTACTTTAGTTTGCCTTTGATCAATGCTTAGTGTGTGTGTAGTCAGGTGAGGAGTGTTAAACTGGCGCTCTTCGCTGTATGCGTTAATAACAAAACACCCTTGGATGGTATTGATTGGCCAATCTCATTCCCATCTGTCCTTGGAAGGCTCCCTTCATCATTCTGATCCAGAAGCGCCCTTCACCCAAGCGCTTCCTCCCCCAGTCCGCCTCTTTCTAACCACCTATCATCAACCCCTCGCCATCATATGTTAATACATTTCCTAGTCATCAATGTGAATCATCGTCACGCTGTGAAGTTTTGTTTAGTTCTGAAAAAGTTGACCAAGGTCAACAAAAAGACACTTGCATTATCCTCTGCATTCACATTTGGACCCCCCTTCCCCCATCATGTGACAGTTTATGCCTCGCATGTGTCTTATGGAATAACGCACGTCAAGCTGTGCCCACGCAGCGTGAGCATACTTCATCTCCTCAAGCGTCAGTTGGTACTGCACGCACAGTAAATGTGTAGCGCTGTCACAGTGTGCAAGTGCAACGCTTGCTGTGCGCAACAGTTTCAATTCTCTTGGGGAGATGTTCAACAAAATGTTGGAAAGAAGACTGTGGACATGTCTATTTTATGGAGTTCTTCTGGTGGCCTTCAGTAACGGAGCTTTCTGTACGGACAACACTACAGAGGGCGAAACAGTACTCTTTCAGCTAAATAAGCACGTGTGTGTGTGCTATGACAGGCTGAAGGCTGCCCTCTACTGGTGAGACCTACAAGGAACCCTGAGAGACTAAATTCGTCCAGTTTTAGTCGACATTAACTAAAACATTTTTGGTCTGTAAAATAAAAAAAAAATTTACTCCAAAAATAAATAAATAAAAAAAGGTTTCCAACTATTTCGAATGAACATTGACAGACGAGCACATATTGTAGGGTCTACAAGGACAACGCCAACTTGGTGATAATACACACTCAGCATGAAAACAGTATATTATTTTCAATTAATTATACCCACCTGGACGCCACAAACTTTATGTAAAAAACATCCGAGAGTTTAAGAGGACGCTTTCCATTAGCATTAGCCTAATGCTAACACGACAGGAATGCTACTGTGGTATGAAAATGTTTCTGAACCTTTTGGAATTTCTCACATTTCTGCATAAAATCATCAAATGTGATCTGATCTTTGTCAAAATCACACAGATGAAAAAACATTGTCTGCTTTAACTAAAACCACCCAAACATTTATAGGTTTTCATATTTTAATGAGGATAGTATTCAAACAATGACAGAAAGGGGGAAAAATAAGTAAGTGAACAATCACATTTAATATTTTGTGGTCCCCCCTTTTGGCAGCAATAACTTCAACTGGATGCTTCCTGTAGCTGCAGACACTGTAAGTCTGGCACATCGATCAGGACTAATTTTGGCCCATTCTTCTCTACAAAATTGCTGTAGTTGAGTCAGATTCCTGGGATGTTTGGCATGAATCGCTGTCTTTAGGTCATGCCACAGCATCTCAATGGGGTTCAAGTCCGGACTTTGACTTGGCAACTGCAGAACGTGTATTTTGTTCTTCTGATACCATTCTGAAGTTGATTTTCTGTGTTTTGGATCATTGTCTTGTTGCAGCATCCATCCTCTTTTTAGCTTCAACTGTCTGACAGAAGGCCATGGGTTTTCCTGCAAAACATCCTGATAATCATTAATAGAAGAATGAATTCAAAGGTTTGCAAGTTGTCCAGGCCCTGAAGTAGCAAAACAGCCCCAAATCATGATGCTCCCTCCACCATTCTTCACATTGGGGATGAGGCATTGATGTTGGTGAGCTGTTCCATTTTTTCTCCACACATGGCGTTATGTGTTACTCCCAAACAATTCAACTTTGGTTTCATGAGTCCACAAAATATTTTGCCAAAACTTCCGTGGAGTGTCCAAGTGTTTTTTGTTATTATTAAACGAGCAACAATATATTTTATTTGACAGCAGTGGCTTACTCCGTGGAGTCCTCACATGAGCACCATTCTTGACCACAGTTTTACATATAGTTGATGTATGCACAGAGATATTGGACTGTGCCAATGATTTCTGTAAGTCTTTAGCAGACACTCTAGGGTTCTTTTATTCCCTTTTTTTTTTTTTTTTTTTTTTTAAACCTCTCTGAGTATCCCCGCTGAACTCTAGGCGTCATCTTTGGTGGACGGCCACTTCTTGTGAGAGAAGCAACAGTGGCAAACTCTCTCCATTTGTAGACAACTTCTCTGACTGTCGATGATGAACATCCAGACTTTTAGGGATGGTTTTGTATCCTTTCACAGCTTTATACAAATCAACAATCCTTGATCTCAGGTCTTCAGACAGGTCTTTTGACCGAGCCATGATGCACAACAGACAATGCTTCTCATCAAGACAATTCTTACCAGGTGTGTGTTTTATAGTGGGTGGGGCAGCTTTAAACCACTCATTAGCAATTGGGCAAACACCTGACTTAAAATGTTTGGTAATTTTTTTTTTCAATTGCTTTTTAAGTCTCCTTAAGCAGAGGGTTCACTTACTTATTTTCCCCCCTTCTGTCATTGTTTGTATGCTAGCCCCATTGAAATATAAAAACCTACAAATGTTTGGGTGGTTTTATTTAAAGCAGACACTGTTTTTACATCTGTGTGATTTGACAAACATCATATCACATTTGATGTTGATTTTATGCAGAAATGTGAGAAATTCCAAAAGGTTCAGATACTTTTTCATACCACTGTATGCTAACACTATGAGTTACATTTGTGTGATGATCACTCAGCTCAGACATTTAAAGGCTAACGCAACATTGCATATTCTCTCTGGCAAAGATAAAACCACAAATCTTACCGTGTGCAGGCCTGGAAACTGGAGAACAACAGCAGGTCACATGAGTGAAACAACCATACACTGCTCCGATGCAGGCTAACTACATTTAAAATGTCACACATTGTGAACATGTGACAGAAACAATTGTGAATTTTTGTCTCGTTGTTGTCTCGTCAGACGAAAACTGCCATTAGTCTTATATTTTAGTCTCCCAAAACATGTTTTAAGCTCATTATCATCTCATCATAGTCATGAAAAAAGTTTGTTGGCGAAATAGTGTCGTTATAGTCATCGTTGACGAAAACAACACTGCCTAACATACAGAAACCTGCCCCCAATTGGCTAAGTCTTAACTATATTTCTGCCATTAATCAGGACTGATAGAAAAATTTAAAAATCGGGCTCTGAAGATCGCTAGTTACAGGCCCATTCTACATAGTTACTAGGGGTGTAACGGTACACAAAAATCTCGGTTCGGTATGTTCCTCGGTTTTGAGGTCACGGTTCGGTTCATTTTCGGTACAGTAAGAAAACAATGCAAAATATAAATGTGCTACTTGTTTATTACACACTTTTGTGCTTTCAACAATAGGAACAGTAGCCTATACAAAGCTAGAATTCTGCTCAAAAAGTAGCGGGTATTTAAAGATAACAATCCAACAACAATTTGCCTTTCAGATCCCGCGTATTGGTCAGCTTTCTTTCTGAAAGAAAGAAGAAAAAAGTCCTGTGCTAAAGAGAAAAGCAATCCCAATGACAAAGAGAAAAGCAATCCCAATGACAAAGATTTTCACATGTATTTTACAAATGAAATGCCTCAATTTTTTTTTTTCTTATGAACGGTTTTCAAAAGCTTTATTGGTGGATTTTCTCAAGTTAAAGCACCACACAGAAATTAATAAATTTAATTGTGTAAGCAGCATCTGTGTATTCTTATTATTTAATAACAGATGTTCAATTTATTTCATTTAAATGGGCTATTATTTATTTTGTGTTTGTATTTTACAAATGTGATGTAGTATTCATTTATATTGTATATCTTATGTTGTATAACTTTAGTTCCTATGTGAATATTAGTTCCTACTTGTTTTGTTGTGGTAGGATGGTTTTGTATTGAACACGGGGCCGTGTTGGTTATTATTATAGCAGAGAAGACAACTGTAAATCAACAAACACAAGTGAACTGTGCCCCGATCTACCACTCAAGACCTGATGGACTCAAAAAGTGGGTTACGATTGCATATTATTTTGAAAATCGACCGTATTTTTACACGAGCGACTTCCGGTCTGCCCGGTCTGCTAGCTAGTAGTATTGACGCAGGAGGGCCGCTTCTCACGTCAAACAACAAACTCTGCCGTTCTTTTCGCGTGCATCGCGTTGAGCCGCTTCTGGGACGCGTCTAACACGCGGCCGCACTGCGACTGGTGTGCATTGGCTGATTGACTTTAACGGCCGCGTTTCACTGCGTTCTCGCGGCGGCCACGTTGTCGCACCGTTGACGTTTCTTACTGTCCTACCGTGTTGGTCCTCATTATAGTCGAGAAGACGGAGTAAATATAATCTACACAAAGAAACTGTAACGCGATCAACTCACACCCTCAAAAAGTAAGGGTTACATTACGTTAGAAACTCATTCGGTACAACTCCGTTCCGAACTGAGCACCAAGTACCGAAACGGTTCAATACGAAGACATGTACCGTTACACCCCTAACAGTTACCAAATTTCAAGACGATCGGTTCACGGATGATGAAGGAGTAGGACTTCAAAGTTAGTTTACGCATGAACAAGAACAACAATAACCAGAGATTTGACTTGACAAGCCTTCAGTCTGAAAGAAAAGGCAAAATGCAGCAGTGTACTCAAGTATTTAAGGGGATGTGTCACTTTCAGCTTTATTACAACAACAAAAAAATTCTTTACATTGTTGTTTTTTCATAATATTATATTTTTAGACTGCCTGGCGGGAGGGCTCGAATTCTCACTTGCTTTATTGTTCTTCTTGGTGAGAACACAAACTAAAATTGCTACTCTTCCATTTATTGTGGATGGATCAGAATTGAATTTAGGTACATTCTGCCTAGATTCTTCACACATGCCCGATTTAAAATGTTTATCTTAGGGCTCAGTATTTCGATTAATTAATTTTGGACTTCTTGTTGCCTGTAGGTTTCAATTTAGTCAGTAGAGGGCATGCTTGCCCTTAAGGTATACTTATGTCTCTGGGCTGATTAGATGTTTTTAGAGCGAGGCAGAGAGTCGTAGTTGTAACATTTTTCATATATTGAAATACAATGAAAGATGAAAGAAACTGGCACGATAGCAATGCAATTAATACCATAATTTATATGGCAACTGCAATTATAATTGGATACAAAATTCATTTATTTTTCATTTTGTACATGATAGTGTAATAAGCATAACTCAAACCAGATACCATGTCATTTTTTTTTTAGTTAAGTACACCAACTAAATAATACATTGAGAGTACATAACATAAATACTGTACGTTAATAACTCCCGTATAGAAGAAGAGACTGTTAGTGTACTGTCATGTATAAAACGAGTGTAGGTGTGTATGTGTGTGTGTGAGGGGGTGTACAACTTTTATCTAATGAAGTAATTATATTGATCATAAAATATCTTTAGTAATAACATAGTAAGTAATCTCTGCATAAAAAAAAAAACAAAAAACAGTATTTCGGAACCAATTTTATTTTGAATCAGCATAAAAATCAAACTCAACAGATTATTTCCTCTCAAATTGTTCCTCAGATTTACAGACAAGTTTCATGAGTGAGATATGGGCGGCGCCATCCTGGAAAATGTCTGCTCCGAACTTCTGGTATAGAAAAAACAACATGGATTGCGGTTGAAGTAAGCAGTGTGTTGACAAAGTTAAAATGGCAAAATCAAGCCAGAGGAACCAACGGAATCTCCAAAAACGGACTCAGCATGACGTAGATGAGATGTACTGTAGATGAGATTGTATGATTGTTCTTATCACTTCGTTGATCATTCGTGGACAAAATTAACAACCTGTCAGTCTGTGTTGACGTCAGGTATAGATTGATATACGGAATCTGTATTGATATGAACGTAAAACACTCTAGACTCTTGGTAACGCAAGACAGTTATCATTCATTTTACGTAAATAATTCAAGCTAAAGTTAGACTAATTTTTTCCATTCAGTTCATTGTATTCACAACGTTTCAAAGTGCATGCATGGTGCGAAAAATATAATAATTATCTTGAATCTTCCACCAAATCGCTATTGAGACTCCTGCCTGCTTGTATGCTGTAAAACCTTCGTCCTATTTCCACCTAAATCCGGCGTTAGAACGCAGCGTGTGTTTGAGTTTATCACAGTGAAAGCAGACTCAACTTCTGCCTGGGTCCGGCCCCCTACGGCAAGGCGTGGCGCAATGTCTGTGGGAGCTGTCTTGTCAACTGATGGTGGAGTCCATGCTAGTTCGCTGCCATTGACAACAATAGACGCGTAATCCATTTGGGACATCCACTGGGAGGGCTGTCAGCGATTGTTCGATCACTGCAAGCCCTCCCAGTCCGAATGTATTAGGCGTCTATCGTTATCAATACCACTGTAACAGGATCATTGAATGCCAGCCTTCCGAGTTAAGTGTGTTTTACTGTTGAAAAATATGGTATTTGAAATCTGATTGGTTGAAGGAATCAAGTGATATAAACTCAATTGCCTTTGCAGCTCATGGTCTCAAATGATTGGACAAAATTAAACTATATAGCGAATAATCATGTTTCAGTGTTGTCAACCCTCCCATTTCAATTGGATTGGACGTCTTTCGCCATCCACGAGATGACATGTCATCGCTCACCCTTCACTCCGTTCTTTAGTGTCTACTGTTAATCCTCCCACGCTGTTTCTTGTTGTTCTCACTCTTCCAGGCCAGCGCCATCTCTTCCTTCATCTTTTCCTGCTGCCATTTTTCCTCATCTCTCAGCGCTTCTAGCCTCCCTCCTCCTCTTCGAGAGTCATCAGATGAAGATTAAAGAGCCTTCACTCACTCCTCTCTCACACACACAAACACACTCCCGCACACTCCCTCAGGAAACCTTCACACAATTATGTCTAGAATGGGATTCATTCTCAGCCTTCAACAACTCATTAACTGCATATTGCAAATTGTATGTTTCAGCAGAAAGCATTGATGAGGAACAGTGGGAACGGGCGGCTTCGGGGGAGGCCGGAATGATTCTAATGTGTGCTACAGCTTCATTTGCATTTCACATATTGTGGATGTATATTCAATGAACTCGGAACAGTAGTGATTAAGGTGGAGATTACCATAAAGTAAGACCTACAGGTCAAATATTTGCCAACTTTATTTGCACTCGGCAAGAAATAAAAATGACAGACACATACAGTATAACATGTTTTATGCAGTCATGTTTGCTAGTCATATTGCATAGTGACAAGCTTGGTTAATTTGAAATGAAAACACTGGATGTGCACATGGAATATACATACTGTATTTCTGCAAACGTAATAATACTCTGTTTTGATTGACAGCCTCATCTGTTAACTTAATACACCATATGCATGAGCATTAAGTGCAAAAGTGTGAAGGCGAGCTGCATTATTTTCATTCTCCACCTTGGAAGAGGTCTGTGCTGTTATTTAGTGTTTAGAAAATGACTATATTGCGTGGATGCTTCAACAAAGAAAAACATCCTTCCTGTGTTATTGCTCCTGTTTTTAGTTGGAGAAAGTGTGGCATCTACAGTGCCTTGCAAAAGTATCCGCCCCCCTTGAATCTTGCAAGCTTTCGCCACATTTCAGGCTTCAAACATAAAGATATGAAATTTAAATTCTTTTGTCAAGAATCAACAACAAGTGGGACACAATCGTGAAGTGGAACAACATTTATTGGATAATTTAAACTTTTTTAACAAATAAAAAACTGAAAAGTGGGGCGTGCAATATTATTCGGCCCCTTTACTTTCAGTGCAGCAAACTCACTCCAGAAGTTCAGTGAGGATCTCTGAATGATCCAATGTTGTCCTAAATGACCGATGATGATAAATAGAATCCACTTGTGTGTAATCAAGTCTCCGTATAAATGCACCTGCTCTGTGATAGTCTCAGGGTTCTGTTTAAAGTGCAGAGAGCATTATGAAAACCAAGGAACACACCAGGCAGGTCCGAGATACTGTTGTGGAGAAGTTTAAAGCCGGATTTGGACACAAAAAGATTTCCCAAGCTTTAAACATCTCAAGGAGCACTGTGCAAGCCATCATATTGAAATGGAAGGAACATCAGACCACTGCAAATCTACCAAGACCCGGCTGTCCTTCCAAACTTTCTTCTCAAACAAGGAGAAAACTGATCAGAGATGCAGCCAAGAGGCCCATGATCACTCTGGATGAACTGCAGAGATCTACAGCTGAGGTGGGAGAGTCTGTCCATAGGACAACAATCAGTCGTACACTGCACAAATCTGGCCTTTATGGAAGAGTGGCAAGAAGAAAGCCATTTCTCAAAGATATCCATAAAAAGTCTCGTTTAAAGTTTGCCACAAGCCACCTGGGAGACACACCAAACATGTGGAAGAAGGTGCTCTGGTCAGATGAAACCAAAATTGAACTTTTTGGCCACAATGCAAAACGATATGTTTGGCGTAAAAGCAACACAGCTCATCACCCTGAACACACCATCCCCACTGTCAAACATGGTGGTGGCAGCATCATGGTTTGGGCCTGCTTTTCTTCAGCAGGGACAGGGAAGATGGTTAAACTTGACGGGAAGATGGATGCAGCCAAATACAGGAACATTCTGGAAGAAAACCTGTTGGTATCTGCACAAGACCTGAGACTGGGACGAAGATTTATCTTCCAACAGGACAATGATCCAAAACATAAAGCCAAATCTACAATGGAATGGTTAAAAAATAAACGTATCCAGGTGTTAGAATGGCCAAGTCAAAGTCCAGACCTGAATCCAATCAAGAATCTGTGGAAAGAGCTGAAGACTGCTGTTCACAAACACTCTCCATCCAACCTCACTGAGCTCAAGCTGTTTTGCAAGGAAGAATGGGCAAGAATGTCAGTCTCTCGATGTGCAAAACTGATAGAAACATACCCCAAGCGACTTGCAGCTGTAATTGGAGCAAAAGGTGGCGCTACAAAGTATTAACGCAAGGGGGCCGAATAATATTGCACGCCCCACTTTTCAGTTTTTTATTTGTTAAAAAAGTTTAAATTATCCAATAACATTTGTTCCACTTCACGATTGTGTCCCACTTGTTGTTGATTCTTGACGAAAAATTAAAAATTTATATCTTTATGTTTGAAGCCTGAAATGTGGCGAAAGGTTGTAAGATTCAAGGGGGCCGAATACTTTTGCAAGGCACTGTATCTCCTCCCACATTTTAGACCCGATTACTACCCTTCCAATTCCAAAATGTTCCAAAAATCCACCTAATATAGGGTTTCTTTTTTTATAAGCCCAAAAGTTGACAGTTCTCCCCAAAATGTTTTTCAACTAAAAAAAAGTCCCATTATTTTCTAATTGTCCATATAACCTAAAACATTGACGTTGGTCATTCAATTCCCAGTGCCACTGATTAAAACCAATAAGAAATTTATTATTAATCAATAGTGTATTTTTATTATTATAAATCTATATACAGTGGGGCAAATAAATATTTAGTCAACCACTAATCGTGCAAGTTCTCTTACTTGAAAATAGTACAGAGGCCTGTAATTGTCAACATGGCTAAACCTCAACCATGAGAGACAGAATGTGGAAAAAAAATAGAAAATCACATTTTTTGATTTTTAAAGAATTTATTTGCAAATCATGGTGGAAAATAAGTATTTGGTCAATTCCAAAAGTTCATCTCAATACTTTGTCATGTACCCTTTGTTGGCAATAACTGAGGCCAAACGTTTTCTGTAACTCTTCACAAGCTTTTCACACACTGTTGCTGGTATTTTGGCCCATTCCTCCATGCAGATCTCCTCTAGAGCAGTGATGTTTTGGGGCTGTCATTGGGCAACATGGACTTTCAACTCCCTCCACAGATTATCTATGGGGTTGAGATCTGGAGACTGGCTAGGCCACTCCAGGACCTTGAAATGCTTCTTGCGAAGCCACTCCTTTGTTGCCCTGGCTGTTTGTTTGGGATCATTGTCATGTTGAAAGACCCACCCACATCTCATCTTCAATGCTCTTGCTGATGGAAGGAGAATTTCACTTAAAATCTCTCGAGACATGGCCCCGTTCATTCTTTCCCTTACACAGATCAGTCGTCCTGGTCCCTTTGCAGAAAAACAGCCCCAAAGCATGATGTTTCAACCCCCATGCTTCACAGTGGGTATGGTGTTCTTCGGATGCAAATTCAGTATTCTTTCTCCTCCAAACACGAAAGCTTTTGTTTCTACCAAAAAGTTCTATTTTGGTTTCATCTGACCATAACATATTCTCCCATTCTTCTTCTGGATCATCCAAATGCTCTCTAGCGAACTTCAGCAGGGGGACACGTCTGGCAGCGCAGGATTTGAGTCCCTGGTGGCGCCAGGGATACTGATAGTAGCCTTTGTTACTGTGGTCCCAGCTCTCTGTAGGTCATTCACTAGGTCCCCCCGTGTAGTTCTGGGATTTTTGCTCACCGTTCTTGTTATCATTTTGACGCCACGGGGTGAGATCTTGAATGGAGCCCCAGAGCGAGGGAGATTACCAGTGGTCTTGTATGTCTTCCATTTTCTAGTGATTGCTCCCACAGTTGATTTCTTTACACCAAGCGTTTTACCTATTGCAGATTCAGTCTTCCCAGCCTAGTGCAGGTCTACAATTTTGTCTCTGGTGTTCTTCGACAGCTCTTCAGTCTTGGCCATAGTAGAGTTGGAGTGTGACTGACTGAGTTTGTGAACAGGTGTCATTTATACCGATAATGAGTTAAAACAGGTGCCATTAATACAGGTAACGAGTGGAGCCTCTCTAGACCTCGATAGAAGAAGTTAGACCTCTTTGACAGCCAGAAATCTTGCTTGTTTGTAGTTGACCAAATTTTATTTTCCACTCTAATTTGGAAATACATTCTTTAAAAATCAAACAATGTGAATTTCTGTTTTTTTTTTTTTTTTCTTTCACATTCTGTCTCTCATGGTTGAGGTTTACCCATGTTGACAGTTACAGGCCTCGTGATTGACTAAATACTTATTTGCCCCACTGTATATATACATAGGTAAATGGAACTTTGTGGGTGTTTGTTCCCGATGGACTCCGATACGGCTAGGCGGATTTTGAACAAAATTATACACAGATGTACTTTATGTTTCTGGAAGTGTTCTTCGATGGGTTTGATCTCTGTAGGTCTCCATTTAGTGTAGAAAATTATTCAGAAACTCCAAAAATTAACATAGAAAATCCCAGATTGTGGAGGCAACATCACTGTCTTTTGGGCAAAAGACGCTTCTCTTGCGAGTGTCGCAGTTGGCTTTCAAACCTTACGATTTCATGTACAGGTTTAAATGTGCTGTGATTGTACGTTGTAGCTTTGAGTACCCCACAACAATTTAAAAAAATGTAAAATTTTCCGGAATATTACTAAGGGATTAATTTCGGCAGTTATTTATTATGTGTTACACCTGCAATGGTTCATAGGTACCTGTGGCAACCATGACTGAGAGTAGTTGTTACTGTTGTAAGAGGAGATGTGTCTTGGGGCCCTGCGGTCTATGGGGCAAAAGAGCAGCAAGTTACTTGCCACAATACTGTAAACAGTGATGGAAATGGGATTGCGCAGTAACCCTATTTATGGTGGCCATGCTAACAAGATAAAGTGACTAAAAAGAGAAATAAACTCTGAAGTGGATTTTCTTTTTCATAGTACAGTGGTACCTCAACATACGATCGCTCGACACACAATTTTCTCGACATCCAACGTAAAATTTAACTCGCCATTTGTTTTTATATCCGACGACATGGTCGAAATAAGACTATTTATGACAGTGCCGCAGTTTTCCTGCAAGACGGACACGCCGGATTTTCTTGTGAGAGAAATCAACATGGGTTCCAAGAATGTCAGTGCAGGTGGTGAAAAAAGGACAAAGGTGAGGCTTAACATTAAAATGAAGATGGAAATGATATTAAAATATGAGCGTGGTGCGCGCGTCCATGAAATGGCTTGACAATACGGCCGTAAAATGTCTACGATCTCGACAGTCGTCCTCTGACCTCCGTTAGCCAGTCTTTATAAGTTAAATTGACAGTTATTATTGTGGTAATATTGCCAAAAAATCGCCAGCTTCGTCAGGTTTTTAATCATTTATTTCGGAACTTGTGCAACACAACATGCCTACTGTCCGCCGCAGCTAAACCAAGTAAAAATAAAAAGTCTATCAAGTCAGCCACACAAGTTCAGGTACACCATGCAAAACACATCTGTCACATTAGAACCCGATTCGTTACATTACTACAGGTATTAATATTATTATTATTACTATTATTATAATATTCAGATTTTCAGGCTGTGGAATGAATTAATGAAATTAGAATGTTTTCTTATGGGAAAATGCTGCTCGACATACGACCATTTCGACTTACAAACAAGTTCCTGGAACAAATTAACTTCGTACGTAGATGCACTACTGTATTTATCTCATTACATGCCATTGAAGGCTAAAAAAGTCCACTCCATCCAAATTGGGAATGCTCATGCTCAGTGCCATTGACGGTGCTAGACGTCCAATCCATTTTGACCGAGAGTGGCGAGAAAAATGTATTGAACGTCTGGGCGCTGTCAATGGCAGTCAATGAATTAAACTAATGCCCTGTAAAGGGTGTAAAAAACAATTAGTGCATAAAAGGGTTAATGTTAACTGTTTCCCAAAAGGTATATACATCAGTGAAGCCCTTTTTAAATCATTTAGTACTATAAATAAATTTGACTTTTGACATTGAAAGACATCCAATTCATTTGAGCTGGTGGATGATCAACGCCAGCGCTTCCCGTTCACATGAATTGGATATTTATCGTCCTCACTGGTTGTGAATGAGTTAAAAAGAAAGGAGTTATATATATTTTATTATCCCAAGAGATTTACCACTATTCGTGCAATGTTTAGCATTAAGCAATGCAGACTTTGAAGGAAACCAGAGCGTCAGGAGTAGACTTTATTACATACATACATTTCTGCTAGTAGAGATGGTCTATGAATCTCCTCGGGGCGATAGGACTTCATCACAAGCTAGGCATTTGCAGAGCTGCTTATTGGAGTTTCATGTTTTACGGCGAGTCGTCAAACGTCTCAGCTCTGATGAAAGTTCACATTTTTCACAATTTAATGTTGCCCGTCAGGCCTTTACAAATGGTTCAAATTTGGTAAGAATTGGACAAAAACTGTAGCAGGACGGCTGGAAATGAACATAAAATGAACAGCGAACAGTCTTTTGTTGTTGAGGATATGTTTCAGACCTAAACACATAAAACCATTAAGAATATGTATTTATGTATTAAACCCCTCCCACTAATTAGAAAAAAACCATCACTTTGCTTTCAGAAGTAGTCACGTTGGCTACCGATTTCTTTTCCCGTATCTTTTCATGCAGTATGAACAGTCCAATTCCCATTTTTTTCATATCCACATACAATTGAGCCCAGGTTGGATAAGAATCGGGCACCTGTCTGACGCTTCTGCATTAGAAATGTGATCCATATGTCATCAACACGTGAAAATGTTCACTACTCTTCGGCAAAACAGAAATAAAATACCTTTTCCTTCTTGATACTGAATGTGAAGCTATTAGCCTTAGCTTAAAATCCACGAAATCATAACAGCTCAGATCGCTTACAGACTTGTAAATACAGTGTATCACAAAAGTGAGTACATCCCTCGCATTTCTGCGGATATCTAAGTATATCTTTTCATGGGACAACAACACTGACAAAATGACACTTTGACACAATGAAAAGTACTCTGTGTGCATCTTATAAAATAGAGTTAATTTATTTTGCCCTCAAAATAACTCAAAATATAGCCATTAATATCCAAACCTCTGGCAACAAAAGTGAGTACACCCCTTAGTGAAAGTTGTCAATATTAACATTCAACATGTCAACTTTCAATATTTTGTGTGGCCACCACTATTATCCAGAACTGCCTTTACTCTCCTGGGCATGGAGTTGACCAGAGCTTCACTGGTTGCCACTGGAATGCTCTTCCACCCCTTCATGACAACGTTGCGGAGCTGCCGGATATTTGAGACTTTGCGCACCTCCACCTTCCGCTTGGGGATCCCCAAAAGATGTTCAATTGGATTCAAGTCTGGAGACATGCTTGGCCAGTCCATCACCTTTACCCTCAGCCTCTTCAGTAAAGCAGTGGTCATCTTGGAGGTGTGTTTGGGGTCATTGTCATGCTGGAACACTGCCCTATGACCCAGTTTCTGGAGGGAGGGGATCATGCTCTGCTGCAGTATTTCACAGTACATGTTGGAGTTCATATTTACCTCAATGGAATGTACAGGCATGAAAATCTCTCACCTTTCGGCGAAATTCGCCGTTTTGAAGTAAAAAAGGATGACCTACGTGAATCGTGTAGATCCGAGGAGAAAAATTTTTAAGGGGGGGGGGGGTCGTTTGTAGGCATGTGCCAGTTACCTTCACGGATTACCATGCTATGAAAACGTCGCGGTTACAAAACCACTAAAATTTTCCGTCATACAGTAGTACGTATTCGTTATTTTTCATGTGTCGAAAATGCAGCCAGAATTAGCTTGGCGCGGCAGCGCTTACCCCTTCCCCTGTTTGATGCTGCGTGTGTCAGTGACGCTATTCCAGCAAACCCAAAAACAAGCACTCCAAACGCAAGGCGTAAATTCTTCAATTTATTGATCTCTCAAATCGTGGTAACTGAAATATACCAAATGAATACATTTCAAACGTTGTACACTCGTATTTTTCCACATGTGAGTAGCTTCAACAGTTTAGCTTCATGAAAAAGTTCGTCAAAAACAAAACACACATTTTCCTTTCAAATTCAATACACAAAGTTACTAAAAACTTACAAAGACGAATGATAGGCAAGGCTTAGCTATGACAGCAACTTCATTGAGGTTAATCACAGCCGCTGAGAGAGAAACAAGTTTGTATGCGGGGAGGGAAAAAAAAAAAAAAAAAGAGCGTCAAAGATCGCTAATTGCGAGTGATGATCTTGTACTAAGCACAAATTCACATTCGCTGGAGGAGGTAAAGTATCACTCCCAATTGTTTTTAGATGAATGCATTTGCCAGCATATTGAATTTAGTGAGTAATGGTTTTCGTTTTCATATTTTGTGGTATGACAAAGTTACTGCCGTTCGTTGCAGCTTGCGTTGAACACTGCCGGAGCGTCCGGTGAAAAAATAGCTCCCGTTAAGGTAGCGTCAAGCTTGTGTATTTAACGGTAATATAAAAGCAGTGTTTTTATTTCTAACTCGTTGGAAAACGAGTTAGAAATAAAAATCAAACAACTGACAGAGGAATTCGCCAATAATCCCACGGACAATACCACAAAAGAACTTTTCAGCGCCAAAGAACAACTCAATAGTATTCTGTCTAAAAAAACTCAGTTTCTGTTACAACAACTACGATATACCAACTTTGAGCATAATAACAAATCCGGGAAATATTTAGCAAACCAACTCGAACGTAACAAAGAAAAAACATTAATTACAACAATACAAGATTCAGCCGGCATAATAACACAATCACCAGAAAAAATTAACGAAACTTTCTACAGCTACTACAAAAACTTATACTCGGTGACAAACGATCATAATGAAGACATTGACCTATTCATTAATAATCTTGACATCCCCCAAATAACTTTAGAAAGCCAACAATTGCTAGATACCCCACTTACCCTCGCTGAATTATGGAATGCCGTAAAGGACATGCCAACAGGTCGCGCACCGGGGCCCGACGGGTTCTCGACATCATATTTTAAACACTTTTGGAATATGCTGGCACCACTTTTCTATAGAATGGTTCAAGAAATCAGTGCCAAGGGTCAAATTAGAGACAATATGAACACTGCAGTAATCAAACTACTGCCAAAAGAAGGGAAAGACCTAACCCAACCAGCAAACTATAGACCAATATCCTTAATGAATACAGATATTAAAATTATTGCAAAGGCTTTAGCTACTAGATTAGAACAAACTCTTCCCACTATAATTCATAAAGACCAGACCGGCTTTATTAAAGGACGTAACTCTACAAACAATATAAGACGCTTGTTAAATCTTATTAATATTGCACAGAATTATAAACAGAAAGCAATTATCCTCTCTTTGGACGCAGAAAAAGCATTTGACAAAGTCAACTGGATTTTTCTCTTCAAAGTTTTGGAAAAATTTGGCTTCGGTGAGCCATTTATCCGCTGGATAAAAATATTCTACAACGCCCCAAAAGCCACTGTAAACACAAACGGGGTCATTTCACAAAGTTTCTGTCTTCAAAGGGGAACTCGACAAGGCTGTCCACTCTCACCCCTATTATTCGCTCTATTTATTGAACCATTAGCAATTGCAATAAGACAAAACGCTAATATCAAAGGGATTTGCTCGCGCACATCAGAACACAAAATTAACTTATACGCAGACGATATACTATTATATCTAGAAAAACCAGAATCCTCCCTACATGAGACTTTTGAACTAATAAAGACATTTTCACAAATATCAGATTATGCTATAAATTGGTCGAAATCAATTATAATGCCCTTATCAACAAACTCATGGAATCCTGCAAATCAAAATCACAATATTCCAATAGGGAATATAAAGTATCTTGGAATCAACATTTCACCAAAACTTACAGAATTAACTAAACTAAACCATACACCTCTCTTAGCAAAAATATGTGAAGATTTGACACACTGGAATAATCTACCCATCTCACTTTTGGGCCGGATAGCAACAGTCAAAATGAAAGTATTACCACAAATAAACTATTTGTTCTCAATGATCCCCTTTAAACCCACTCAAAAATGGTTTCAAGACCTAGACTCAGCCGTCACAAAATTCTACTTTAAAAACAAGAAAAACAGAATTAGCCTTGCCAAATTGCAAAGAAATAAACCAGAGGGGGGTCTAGAGGCCCCTAATTTCCAACACTATTATATAGCAAATCAAATACAATATCTTATTAGGTGGTTATATCTTAACACTGAACAACAGTCATGGCTAGAATTAGAGCAAACAGACTGCAACCAAATACAATTGGCAAACCTCCCCTTTATTAGCTCTAGTATTAAGCACCATAGCTGCTTCAAAAACCCAATGATAGCATGTACCTTGAAAGCCTGGTGGAGAGGTATGGAAATTACGCAATCACAACAAGCCCCGTGTAAATTCTCACCAATCTGGCACAACCCAGACTTTGGAGTTAATAAAATTCCTATTTATTTCAGCGCATGGGATGATACGGGAATAAACCAGTTACAGCATTTGTTTAAAGATAATACATTCATGTCATATGAAAAAATAATGCAAGATTTCCAGATCAAAGGGGTCAATTTCCTGCAATACAATAAAATCAGGGCAGCCATCAGAAGCAAATTTCCATCACTAACGGGTACGTTAGACCCACCACCTTTCGTAAATAAAATAATAAATATACATCCTCAACAAAAAAAAATACTTTCAAAAGTATATAAAGCCCTCTCATGTAACAACTCTACTTGCCTACCAATCGAAAAATGGAATAACGAACTTTCGGTAACATTAGATAATAACTATTGGTCCAACATCTGTAAAAATACATTTATAATGACAAAGAATAAGAACCTTCAGCTTATACAGTTTAAAATACTGCACAGATGGCATATTACTCAATCTAAAATGCACAAAATGGGGTTCTCCCAATCCGATAAATGTACAAACTGCAACGAAGATACTTCAGATACATACATTCATGCTCTTTGGCAATGTAAACCAATACAAGATTTCTGGGCACAGGTAACGAAGAAACTCTCTTTCCTATTGAACTGCAGGATTCCATTGTCTCCAACTCTTTGTCTGCTTGGCGATCTGAATACAGTGAATATCTCTATCCATCAAACCCGTCCACTACTAGCAAGTCTAACGATAGCCAAAAAAACAATATTGTTGAATTGGAAAAACAAACAAAACATTAACATTAACCAATGGCTAAATCTAATCATTGAATATATAACATTAGAGAAAATATCTGCCAAACAGACAAATAAAATGGACAAATACGAACAACAGTGGGAAACGGTCGCAAGAATGATGAACATAGAATAAGGATTCTCTCTCACCTGCGAAGGAATGCCACAAAAATAATAAAAATGTACACATAAATTGATGTATGCGGGGTGTCCAGGGAAGTTGTATGCATCCTTCTGCAGCTGGAAACAGGACATGTTTAAATCCAAACTGTTTTGTACACTCCCAACAGCATGTAATAAATACACTTTCTTCCTTCACAGTTTAGTCGGTCAATGGGCTTATTTTACAAGGATACTCATAGACAATTTGGTTTCCAGCTGCTGGGGAACATATGCAACTTTTTTTTGGAACACCCTATATATTATCAGACTTGGAACAATTAAGGAACTATGCGTAAATAATACACTTCACCGGTCCTTGGCATACATCTAATGGTGTTTGATAAACCTCTTCTTCTGTCAGCTTTGCAGGTGGAGTTTGTTGGCGTCCTGCCCTGGGCCGTCCCGTCGCCGGTCTTGGCCCCCCGGGATTTTCGGCCGGGGCTTGTCTGGTTGCGTCTGGCTGTGCGGGGGTCCCGTCGGGCGCGCGCTGGTGTCGTGGGCGGGTGGGGGGGCCGCGCGGGTGCCGGTCCGGGGCCGCGGCCCTTCCCCGGCCGGCCGGGGTGGGGTGGGGTGGAGTTGGGGTGGGGGCCGGGGGGTACATGCGGCAGCCATGGTTCCCTCCCAGGTCCGCCCGGCCGGAGCCGCGTCTCCCTGTACCGGGTGCCGGGGAGGTGCCCTCTGGTGTCATGCCGCGCGCCCCTCCTGGCCCGGGGGTGGGTTGTGGTGGGCGCGCTTCCGTCCCCTTGGTCTGCTTCCGGCCCTGTCCGCCTCCCTGGGCCGCGGCGGCCGC
The DNA here is from genome assembly GCF_030265065.1 of Corythoichthys intestinalis. Classification (NCBI taxonomy): domain Eukaryota; kingdom Metazoa; phylum Chordata; class Actinopteri; order Syngnathiformes; family Syngnathidae; genus Corythoichthys; species Corythoichthys intestinalis. The sequence continues at coordinate 37,407,554 of NC_080401.1, forward strand.
TGCTGCCCCCCGGCCGGCGGAGTCGTTGGCGGGGCCTCTTGGGGCCCGCGGGGCCTTGGGTGAGGCTTGCTGTCCCTTGCCGGTGGGGTGGACGTCCCCTGGTCGCCGGCGCTTGGTGTGGCGCCTGCTCGGGGTGCGGGGTGGGTGCTCGGTGGTGGGGGGGGGGGGGGGGCGGTCGCGGAGGCGCCGTGGGTGGTCTGGGGCGGGGTTTGATCGGGGCCCTGACGCCTCTTCTGCCCTGCGGCCGGTGGTTCTGGTGGACAGGGCCACGCCCGCGGGAGCCTGCCTCTTAACTCACGCACTTCTCACTTCGGCACTGTAAATATTTTTCACCTTGGCACTTACATGCTCATACATTTCTCCGGGGAGAGTTGGGACGGGGCTTTACAGTCCCGGCCCGGCTCCCCCCTGTTTTTAATGCACCACACACCAAGGTTGTGGGATGGTTGGGACCTGTTGGGGGTGGGGGTACCTCACGGCTGCCTCCTCACCACAGGCCCCGCCATCTCTGCACCTTTTTTAAATGCACCACACATCATACTCCACAGGAGAGCTCTGGCAAAGGGCGGTGGGACGGGCGGCTGGGCAGAAGCTCCATGCTGCGGTCCCACTGCCCCAAGCCAAGCTCTCCTATTTTAATGCATACATTGCACTACCCTCCCCTCACACCCCCATCACGGTGCTGGGTGATGGCTGCCAGTCGGGAACCTGGCAGCCACAGTAATAGGGTGGTAGGTGGGTCCCACACTTTTTTATATGGCGTGGCTCCTGGGGTGTGGCCTCCCCTCTGCCTCGGCTGCCGGCCGCGGGAGTAGGTTGGGGGGTCGGGTCCCCGATCTTGCATCGCCCCGTGGCAGTTCCTGGGCGTTCTCCTGCCTCCGCCTTCCCCTCTCTTCTCTGGCTGGGCATCCGCCCTGCGCTCCGTCGCGGGTCGCTGACTGGGCGCCGGTGTATCAGCGGGGTGTCGCCTGCACCGGCGGGGGACCCTGCCTTGCCTGGGGCTTGGTGGGCCGCTGGGGGTCCCGTGGCGTGCCGTGCCGGTTGGGGGGCTGTGGCTCGTGGCCCGGGTGGGCGGGCGGGAGTGGGTGTAGGCGTGGGGTTGGTGGTGCGTCCCCTCCTGCCATCCCTGAAGGCCGGTTGATGGGTGCGCGGGTGGCCCGGGGGACCACCCTGGGTCCCGGGGGGGGGACGATGGCTCCTTTGCTGGGCTGCGGGAGGAGGGATGGGCTGCGCATGGCCCCCCGCGCCCGCCCTCCCTCCCTCCCCGGGCTGGCTGGGTGGGGGCTGTGGCCCTGGGTTGGCGCCCGCGCGGCTTCTCCGCCCGTCTGCGTGGCTGTCGCGCGCCCGGTGGGGCCTGCGTGCTGCTGGATGTGGTAGGGCATTCTCGGGTCGGGGGTCCCGGTGCCGGGATTGGCGTTGCGGCGGCGTAGGGTTGGTCGCCAACGGGCTTACTCGTAAGAGATTCACACGATTACTGGGTTCTAGATCACAGAACTGATTTGTGCACACTCTACCCCTTTCAATCACTTAGCTTATAGGCTTATAGACACCCCCACCCCCATTCTCCTCTTTCACTGGCCAATAGGCCCCCACATGGTGTAAACCGGAAATACATCTCGCTGACGATAGCACCAGCATATTAGTAACTAGTTTAGATGTTCAATGTATATCTAGTTGTTGTTTGTGTATGTGTTTCTTTTCCTTCTTCTCTTGTATTTCTTTTCTTCTGTCCCCCCATAATCCCTTCCTGTTCGCTGCTTTGTCATAATAAAAAGGTATTTTGAATGATCACAATGGGAGTATGTCAGACTCTCAATGTGAAACATTAAAACTGTTCAGAATCTGGGCACTTAGACTTCCATTCTCTGTGTCAAACAGCTGAACAGGACAGGTTTAAAAAAAAAAAAAAAAAAAAAAAAAAAAAAAAAAAAAAAAGCAGTGTTGTCAATAACGCGGTATCGTAATGCGTAACTAATCTGATTACTTTCTTTCAGTAAAGAACAATCTAACGCGTTCATTTTTCTAAATCAGTAATCTGAGTAAAATTACTTTCCTTGATGCCTGTGCGTTACTATTTTGTTATTGCCCCATAATGTGTGTAGAATGAAGAATACTGTAGTCATGGGAGTGACATCACATGTCACATTTTTTAATCGGGGATGGAACAAAAAGGGTCTCGTGTATTACCATGATGCGTGAGCGCTGGGAGTTTGCGGCCAAAACAACATAGCCTTGCTACCTCGCCAGGATGCAATGAAATAGGCAGGAGATATACTACAAACGGCTGCATTTGCACACTGGAAACACAGCCATTACTTCACATTTTTGTCCAGTAAAGATAACAAAAATATCTCCGTGCGCTGCAAACTTTGCGCTGGCTCAAAAAGACTGTCCACCGCTATAAGCATCCAATTCAAGCACCACTTGGAATTACAGCACAACAGGTAACACGACAGCCAGGACTTTTTGATACTGCTCGTGCTCAATCCTCGGTTCAAGCTCAGTTGTTGTTGAGGGTTTTGAAAGCTTAGGTTTAAAGAAATTCTAAATATCCATCTTGCCTCCTCAGCTGTAGTTTTGGCTAAGCAATGCAAACGGCTGTCTCTAAGGTTCTATAGTCACATGATCTGTTCGAAAAATAATTTGGACCCATTATGAAATACTTTGAAGGATTCCTGTTCATTTTATTCATTTGTTTTGTTTGTTTTATTGCTCTAAAACTTTTATAGACAACATTTTAAGGGCCATATTCAATGGTCTTTATTTTAAAGGGGAAGTTCAGAATTTTTTACATTAAGCTTAATCTTTGAGTTAGCCGGGGTTTAATTAGTCGTTGGAAATGATTTGAACAAATTCTGTGCAGTTTGACAGTTACTGTATTTGTTAGTTTCAGGGCTCCGGAGTGGCTAAGCTAGCGCGAGTCAATGGTGGTTGAAATCAACTCCTTCAACTAATTAAACCCCCGTTAACTCGAATATTAAGCCTTATGTGAAAAATTAAAATGGTCAAATTCGCCACATGTAGGACGTTTTGCCGACGGCGGACATTTTGTGCAGAACGCCGGAACATATTTCCTCCACACCTTTCTCACCTTTTTAACCCCTGACCCATTTTCATGCCTGAATGTAACTCTCCAACACCTGCAGCACTCATGCAGCCCCAGACCATGACATTCCCACCACCATGCTTGACTGTAGGCATGACACACTTATCTTTGTACTCCTCACCTGGTCGCCGTCACTCATGCTTGAGACCATCGGAACCAAACAAATTAATTTTCGTCTCATCAGACCATAGGACATGGTTCCAGTAATCTATGTGCTTTGTTGACATGTCTTCAGCAAACTGTTTGTGGGCTTTCTTGTATACCGTCTTCAGAAGAGGCTTCCTCATGGGGTGACAGCCATGCACATCAATTTGATGTAGAGTGCGGCGTATGGTCTGAGCACTAACAGGCTGACCCCCCAGCTCTTCAATCTCTGCAGCAATGCTGACATCACTCCTGTGACGATCTTTCAAAGAAAGCATTTGGATGTGACGCTCAGCACGTGCGCTCAGCTTCTTTGGACGACCAACCCGAGGCCTGTTCTGAGTGGACCCTGCTCTTTTAAAACGCTGGATGATCTTAGCCACTGTGCTGCAGCACAGTTTCAGGGTGTTGGCAATCTTCTTGTAGCCTTGGCCATCTTTATGTAGCGCAACAATACGTCTTTTAAGATCCTCAGCGAGTTCTTTGCCATGTGGTGCCATGTTGGAACTTTCAGTGACCAGTATAAGAGAGCGTGAGAGCTGCACTACAAATTTGAACACACCTTGCCTTCGCGTTGGGGGCCGACTCAGGCAGAGCATTTGGCTTTCACTGTGATAAACACACGCTGTGTTGAAATGCAGGATTTAGGTGGAAAAAGGACGAAAGTCATACTGCATACAAGCAGGCAGGAGTGTCTCTAGAGGGATTTGGTCGAGGATTCTCAAAGTAATTATTATATAATATATAATAGACCCTTGCATGCACTTTGAGACGTGAAATAAATGCATGGAAAAAATTAGCGTAACTTTAGTTCTGAAAGGTAGTGAATGAAAGGTAGTCTGTGTGCAGCTTATATAATACAGTCAATTTATTTTCCCCTCAAAATAACTCAATATAGCCATTAATATCCAAACCCATGGCAAGAATGAGTGTCCATGTCCAAATTGAGTACTGCTTGTCATTTCCCCTCCAAAATGTCATGTGACTCGTTAGTGTTACTAGGTCCAGGTGTGCATAAATTGTCAACCTGTTTTCGGTGAGTGTTCTTCAAACTTTTGAAACATGGAGTCAGTACAAAGGGTTAAAATAAGAAGAGAACGCGTGGAATATCCGCCCTCCCGGGGGGGCGCACGGCAGCGGTAAGCAGCGGCGCACCACTTTGTTCGGCTGTCGCCGCTCCCGCATGCGTCTTGGCCGGGGGGGGGCGAATTCCAACATTTAGCGCTGCATATCCATAATTGTATACTGTATATATGTAAATCTATTTGCTTTCTATTCCTCTTTGGCTTATCTCCATTGCTGATTTCAATTATTACTATTAGTAGTAGTATTTTTCATGTTATATTTTTTTATATTTTTTTATTCTATTTGTGATTAAATGCGATTTTTATGGATAATTTTATTTCCTATTTCGATTGTGTTTGTTTTTACGTTCTATTGATTTTAATGTGATTTTTATGATCTCCATGTGATGTAAAGCACTTTGACTTGCCTTGTGTTGAATTGTGCTATATAAATAAATTTGCCTTGCCTTTTTCTACAATCAGAAAAAGCAAATGAGCTAAAACTTATTGACCAAGTCTACTGGAAAAGACAGCAGCTTCCCCTAATGAGGATGCGTGACATAGAAATCAGATGGATGAATGGACTGTAGAGGCATTTTAGAGGCAATCATTTTTCTTGTGCTTAAGCCAAGCAAAAAAAAAATCTGACTTTACAGGATGAGTGATCGATTAAGCTCTTTTTTCTGGGTGAATCTTTAAATTGAATGGCGAAAAGGCAATACGGTAGAAAGGAAGAAATGGAGGTAAAGTGGGTCAGGCAGGAGCATCAGTGGGGGGGGGGGCCTGTAGAAACATTATTGATGCGGCCTCTCGTACCCCCTGTAGAATCCACTCCGCCTCTCACCTTTTTGACCAGCAATTACACCTCACCAAATGATGATCCATACCAGCAGAGCAGACTTGACCGCGGATTGCGGATGGATTGAACTCTGTCTCCTCCTCTCCCATCTCTTTCTCGTGCACTGGCCGCCTCTCGCCCCCGTGCTGGCCGATGGAGACGGATGGCACCGGGCCGTTGGCCTCGGCCCCTGCAGATTGATTATTGATCAGTGGGACAGTGATGGATTGAGGGCCGGAGAGGTCCGTGGGTGGAGGTGCAGAAGTGAGAGGATTTCAAGGAATTGATGTTGTAAAAGTGGGTTTGAATGATGACACTGGGGGGACAAGAGGGAGGTGCTCCTAAACCGTCACCTCAAGGGGGAGCTATTGACCTAACTAGATGTTTGCCAAAGACGTGTTTTTACATCTTTTTAAGATTTTGGGGGGAATGCCTAAGGATTCTCGAGTTGTTGACGCACATTGACTGCGATCCATTGCCTTTTTGTAGGCGTTGACATCCCTTTTTGACTGTGAAATGTCCAAAATACATGAGCATTGCCTAACTACTACCTAATTACAGCCGTATGATTAGAACGCAGCTTAGTGGCGACACACAAATAATATTTTAAAACCCAGATGGCTGTAAAAATGTGAATTAAATAGTTTCATTAACTGCTAGCTTTGTGCTTGCATGGATTTGTATGGACATAATCTCAGTTTGGTGGACTGAGCAATAATTAACCCCTTCAGACCCGCATTTCTTATGCTGGGCAGAAAAAAAATATCTGCGCTGATTGTTATTCTCCGCAAACACCAGAACAAATTGCAAATTTTTTGGTCGGAGATACTTCATGCTTTTATTGGTTATTTTTAATGTTCATCTTTTTTTAATGAGAAATGAGCACTTTACGTTATCCTTTTTGAAGTTTTGTTTGGTCAGCCATTTTCATAAGCCAAAAATAGCAGGGCGTGCCAAACCTCATGATTTGATTTCAATGGGTAAAGTTTTATTCAATCAACTACCAGAAGTGGCAATAGCAACTACATTCAGCAGGGCCGTGCAGAGACCGATGAAGGGGCAGGTGCTCATAGATCAAAAGGGGCACATGAACAAGTATTTAATACAGCTTACAACAACATAACTTCCATTTTAACAAGCTTTACAGTATAATTGGCTGTGACTGTGGCAGACTTTAATTGGGAAGGGGGATAGTGAATAGAAATTAACACTGTCATCAACACTTTCTGGCTGTGACTCAGTCAGTCTTTGCCTCTTTTTTTCCTTCAACCTATGGCGGCTTAAATTTTTTTTTTTTCCTAAGGTGTTTACGGTGTTCAAATAAAGTATTCTGTGGCGTGCTACATAGTCAGCAAGTACACACATACGCACCAAAAAAACAAAAGCAAACAAACAAAAAAAGCCCAGTAAAAAGGGACAATTTAGGCAAAAGGTTACTCAAGTAAATATGACGGTTTAACCCTTTAACACCGAACATTTCGGCAGCGACGCGTTTACGCATATCGTCTTTGAAGCTTCGTCACGCTGTAATTACGTCGCCCACGTGCCGCTAGTTGGTCTCATTTGAAAGTGCGGAAGTTGATGTCCACACCAGTTTTTATTTGAAGTCAATCGACCAAGAAAAACAGGAGATAATGTCATTTGAATTTTATATTTTTATTGCACTCATAAATATGCATTAAAACGCTGCATAGACCATGTATCTATCTCTATATTTCCATCCATTTTCAAAACCGAAAGCAGCACAAAATACTAAATATCCCAAGAGCCGTTGTAATGTCAAGAAGGACGAACCGAATGTTATCATTTTTAATAAATTTCCGTGCGAGGCGCCAACTAATGAAAGGGAGGCATGCTAAGCAAGCAACGGCCGGTTGGTTTGAGCGAGCAACTTTGAAACGTGCAGAATAAATCTAAAACTACATTTAGCGCAAGCTAATGCATTATTTCATTAACTCAAGGAAGAAGATGAGCCGTATTTGTCGTTGTTATCTTTGGATGAGTCGCCGTCTCGGCGAGTAGAAGTGACAGCAGCGCGCAAACGGCGAAAGAGTAGGTTGTGTGACATTGTGTGTGACGCAGCTCCGTGAACTGTTCAAAAAGAAGCTTTATTGAGTGCGCAAAAAACTTTATTGGGTCGCATGCCTGAAAAATTTGAATTGAACTGAACTACTTGTCAATATTTTTTACAATATTTTTTTTCAATGTTATACATATTTTTTCTTCACTATAATCTTTTCAATTTTATGTAGATGTGTGTTCGAGAAGCTTGATGCATGTACGTATATACTTTTGATAAGGTGATGGGTACAACACCTAACTTCTCCAAACCCTTTGTGTGTTAGATGATATACATAATATTTTTTCTCACTATTTTGCACTGTATATAACATTTTTTGACCATAGTATGTGTAAAGGCCAAAAACGCCTATGACCATACCTGCTGTTTGTGTTGAATTGTCAAACATAAAACTATTCAATCTTATTTTTTTCTATTGAATGTTTATCCTAACAAGTTGAATAAATATCAAGCTTCAAAACGGTTGGTCGAGCATGTTTGGTTGTCAATGGGACATTAACATTGCAAATTTTGAAAAAAGATTTTGGGATTTTTTTGTTTTCTTTTTAATAAATAACAAACTGCACGGAATTTGTTGAAATCAACTACACCGGCTAATTTAACCCCCGCTAACTCGAAGCTAACGTCAAAAATTTTGAACTCCCGCTTTAATTTGTGAAAGTGTCACAATTATATATTTACATTGCCGATTGTGTTAAGAGAAAAGTACAATGCGTTACAATCGTTTATACACTTGTACTCACGATAAATGAGTGGATTCCCTCCAGCTAGTACAAGCTAACAGTGTTCTAGGCTCGTAATGGCGATGTTAGCAGTTCTCACAGTCCGAAAAGTCATTTTTATCTTTACCCACTTATCAGCGGTGAGTGTGTTTGTGAGGTAAAAGTTTGCTGATGTGGGGTTTGTGTTGAGTGAAGCTGCCGGCAGACACATGAAGATGACTATCGTCGGGCAATATCAGCGAGGCTCAGGAGAGTCACCGCTACTCTGCAGAAGAGCCAAAAGGTTAAACTGCAATCTCCACACTCTTATTTTTGAGCCGCTCTTTTCTGTCTTTTTTTTTTTTTTTTTAAACGCTCATCTTCTTTGTACAACTGTGTGTGCGTGTGTTTACTCCCTTCGCACTCCAATGCGTGAATATCAGCGCGCTTGATAAAGGAACAGAAGGAGACCGTTGGCTGCTACGCATGAATGTGCTGGAAGCAGATACAGCAGGAAATAAATGACATGCAGGCAGCTTCCCAGCACAGAGCGTACGCTGGGCGCCATCCCTGCCTGTGTGTCCTACCAAAGTCATTAGTTAGCCATAATGATTGTATTCTGCTTTTCAGTTAATTATCAACAACAATTTGTTATGAAGACGCCGCGAGTTCATTTCAGCTCCCCTCTCGGGATGCATCCATATGGTCCCAGATATAGACAATACTATACACCTCAACCACCCAGGCAGAGTGGGTGTAGTGTCCCAGGAGGAGGAATCCTCAGTGGATATCAAACACGGAAAAGTTTTGGACATATTAGTGGCGGAAAACACAGACGAGACTGAAAAAGCAGTTTCTGCTCTTGCACTCCTCTTGAAAAGAAACTGCAGTATTTTAAGCCAAAACAACAGTTCTTTTTGATAAAACTATGTGTCTATATGCTGAAATAGCATATTCATGGCGCATTAAGCCCCCAAACTATTTTTAATTTGTCCGTTTTACCCAAGAAACCCCCGTTTACAGACGTCGCGCAACCGCTTTTGTTTCAACCCAGCCATAAAACGAAGGTAATTACTTATATTTATTATTTGAAATGTCTGTCATTTTAAGCTTAGAATCATTAATTGATGTCTAATATTTCATTTAAAAAACAAAAACAACTTAAAAAATTATTCACTCGCATATTTTAAAATTTTAAACAAATTAAGTCACAATGAAAAAAATGTTGTATGTAAAAAAGTCACGAATACCTACCTCATAACTCATTTGCTCCCAGAAACGTATAAAAACGTTTTATTTTTAAATGCTCCACTGGCCCACAAACGTATTTATACGTCTTTTGCAATTTTTTTTTTTTTTTTTTTTATAAGAATGGTAAATGGTAAATGATGTTAGCATATATAGCTTCCGCTGTATCTGAGAAACAAAGAACCACGCTCCAAACCCCTTTTAAAGCAATAAAACTGGCCACTGGAGGGCAGTAGCGCATTTTGGAAGACCAGACAACCGATTCAACAGCAGTGAACGGCCGGGCAGCTTTGTCAGAGCGCTGGCGGCATGAAGCCAGGTGGCGCTCCGACCGGACAAAACAACGAGAGGACGCTTGGGACGCCAGGCGCTGTACGACCGCGCAAAACGAGTGAAACCCCCCGTGGAGCGGCTCGCCAAGCAGACCCCGCAGAAATGCAAAAATAATCCATCTTTGGGAGACAGACAACGATGAGGGAAAAGTTTACACAGCTGACGTGGCGACAACGGCGTCATCTTGGCGACAAACAGTCATCTCTCAGTAGGCGTATGTGAATAAATTGTTACTTTGCTATCTAAAGCTCTATTTGTCTGGTTGTTCATGGTATTTTGTAAAAGGAAAACATTATTCAGATGTTTGGAATGTAAGTAATGCAAAAAATAGCTTTGTTAAAGTCAAACTTATGTTTGAAATGTATGAGTTTACAAAAAGCTCATTTTCTCCGTCTTTTCATCAGAAAATGGAAAATTGCTCAAACTAAGCTATTTTCTAATGCTGATTTCTAAAGAATGGAAAAAGATATGAACTTACTTTTTTTTCTGCTGAAAGAAGAGAGTCTAATCTTTCCTTTGGTGGGTTCCAAGTTTATATAGCAATAGAGCATAATTTTCTGTGGGCCTTGCAAAATCAGTCAAAATCCAGAAAAAACGGCCGGGAGCGAAGGCCCTTGCTCTGGTGAAAATGGCTGGGAGTGAAAGAGATAACTATCGCTTAATTGCATTTTTTTGGATACTGTCGCATTTTTTCCGATATGTTAGATGATAATTAATCGATCCAAACAAAGAAACCCCCCCCCCCCAAACATTTAAAAGGGTAAATATATGAAAAAGAACATCTCGGCTGCGTCTTGATGTCTGCGATTTCTGCATCGCGACCCTTGTTATATTACCATGTTTTACCCATAAAATCCCCCCAAAATCCAGCTGTGTCTGGACACTCAGTGGTACATGCTACATGGAGTTTTTGGATCCAAACAAGGTAAGTACGCGATAATGTCTCGTTAAAGTCGTGGCGTCTTTAACTCTGCTCTCGCGTGCTCTCACCTCCAGATAGGGTTTCGCTGTTAAAAAAAAAAAATCTTTTTAAAATGCCCTTGTGTTCAAAATTTTACTTCCCCCAGAAAATTGAGATTTTAACCTTTCCAATGATATATCACAAATGTATATCGGCCAATTTTGAAATTTGGCCAAATTGGAGGTCTCAGAGCGGAACAAGTCACCTGAGTGTTTTCCGCCTAGTATTAGTTGTATTAAGTGAACCGTGACAAAGCTGCAAGAGGTTTCAAATATATATGTTTTTTTACTTTGGAAGAAAAAAAAATGGTGAATTCATTGGCCGTAAATGACGGAGATAAAATGATATAAAAAACTAAATATGAACCGAATGATCACCGCCAGATGGATTGGACGTCTATCGCTGCAAATGGCTTTTAGAAGGGTGGTATTAAAAGGAACCTCGGACGTAAAGACTTGTAGGCCCTAATAAGCCACAATTGTTCTCTTTTACTAAAATGTTTTTAGAAACACATAAAATATTGCCATTGATTTAAAAATCTATAATATTTAGTACATGTTTTGACCTACGGAGGGCGTCATGTTTTAAGTGCACAATGGACGCTTGGGGTGATACTGTAGATTGTCACCGTCACGAATACCACAGGGTGACTGCAATTCTGTCAGGGTCTCTGCTCCTCCCTCGTGAGGCCTGACCCACCTTGGGCAGTTGTGCACATTTTTATCTAATTGCAGGTTGGACATCAGACGGGTGGAGCGGCCACTGGTGCATGCAATCTTCATCAGCAACCTTTAAATGCCAGTGGACGCCCCACCTCGTCGCCCGATCAACTCGTCTGTACACTACGTCAGTTGTATTTCGCGTTCCTTCATGATAGCTCTGATAACCGGCTCTCGACTAATTTGCTCTCGCCTCAGGTCCTGTTTTATCCTTGCTCCTTGTCGGATTCCACGCCTGCCTCATTCCGAGCTTCCACGTCTCACGCCAGCACAGCTACCCCGAACACCCACCACGGTCTCTCTTGTGCTCACAAAAAAAAAAAAAAAAAAATATCTACAACCAGTTTGTCAGTTTTAAGATCCCCTACTGCACACGCACCCCTAACAAATTCCTTCTGCGCGGCGAGATGTCCAACGCATGCGCTCATCTGTTAAAAGCGGCGAATACTTACTATTTGTGTTTTTAATGAGTCTATTATCACCTTTTCATTGCCTCAAAATACTTTTTGCATCTTTTCCCTCCCATACTTTTAAGTATTGTGTTTTCTTGTGGTATCTTTAAATCACATTGTTAATCTGTTGACCACATTAGTCATGTAGCGTATTTAAACCACCCTTATTTGATTGAAGTATTGTCTTAAGGCATCTTTAGTATGCTCTGTCTGTATGCATCTAAACAAAACAAGCTTAAAGTGCAAGGTGGTACTTTGAGTGTCAAATTCACCTCTTATAGGACGTTTTGCCAGTGTAGCACATTTTGGCAGAACACCGTTTTTTTCCCCACTCTCGTCTCGTCTCATCCAGTCTTTCCTGTTCGATTTGGCTTTTGCTGCTCGTTTTGTGAGATATCGACAGTGCTGTCATGCTCATTAACTGATTTGCTCACAAGAACATATAAATACGTTCTATTTTTTAATTGTTTCAGTGTCCCAAAGACGTATTTATACGTCTTTTTTTCCCCCAAAACGACATCTCTGGGTTCTGATTCAATTTAGCTCCAAAGCACATAGCTGAAAATCCATTTTAAAGCAATAAAACTGCCACTGGAGGGCAGTAGCGCATTTGGTAAGACCCAAAACCCGATTCAACGGCAATAAACGGCCAAGCCGCATGGCTGGGGCGCCGGCGAAGATGACAGAATGGATGCCAAGCGGCTGACGACCGAGCAGAACAACCGGTAGGACGCCCGGGATGCCAGGCGCTGGACGACCGAGCGGAACGACCGGGACCACTAGTGCAGCGGACGATGTCTTTGAGTCGGTGCTGCTCGCAAGCAGAGCCCGCAGAGACTCAAAAAAATTCATCTTTATGAGACAGACGGCGATGAGGGAAAAGTTTAACCGGCTGTTGCGGGCGGAGCAGCGTCGTCTTTCAGTTAGTTATGTGTAAATAAATTGTTACTTTGTAACAAAAGCTCTATTTGTCTTGTTGTTTATCTTATTTTGTTAAAGGAAAACATTATTCAGATGTCTGGGATGTAACTAAAACAAAAAATAGCTGTGTTAAATTCAAAGTTATGTTTGAAATGTATGCTTTCACAAAAAGCTCAATTTCTCTTTTTTTTCCATCAGAAATTGGAAAATTGCTCAAACTGATCTATTTTCTAATGCAGATTTCTAAAGAATGGAAAAAGATATGAACTAATTTTTTCTTCTGCTGAAATAAGAGAGTCTAATCTTTCTTTTGGTGGGTTCCATGTTTATATAGCAATAGAACAGAATTATCTGTGGGCCTAGCAAAATCAGCCAAAATCCAGTAAAACGGCCGGGAGCGAAGGGCCTTGCTCCGGTGAAAATGGCTGGGAGTGAATGAGTTCCTCTCGGGTACAAATTGAAAGGGTTGAACAGATGACATGTTTATGTCGCTAGAGTCATACTCTGGAAGCCCGGCAGCGTAACCATGTGACGTCACCGCCCTGCGACGCCAACAACAATGGCGACCTATTAGTTAAACTAATTTTACAAATTGTATAAAAACGTAAACATCAAGAGGGGTTTCAATATCAAATTATTTTAACTCATAATGACGTCTGGTACTCTCAAACAATCTCACATGCACACATTACATTATCATCCGAGAAATATTTTCATTGGTGCAGGCACATCAATGAAGATGCATAAACATACAAATATATGCAGACAAATAAGTTTGCTGGCCAGCGGAGAAAAAGTTCCCCAAGCTTCAGATCACAGTTGGGGGTGCGCGTTGCTTCTCACCGCACTCCATGATGGATGGAGGGAAATTGTGCAAATTAGGTGAAGAGAAGAGGATGAGCAGAATACAAGTACAAAGTAAGCGTGAAATATGCTCAAGGTCTCCTGATCTTTCAAAGAGGGCGGCCAGCTGTGTTGACTTAGCTTATACGCAAATTGAAAGACAGACAGACAGACAGACAGACAGACACACACACACACACTTGTAAAATTTGTAGCAGACTTCTTCCGTTTAAATAAATGACAAGACAATCTACATCAAAATTAATGCAAAATTGGGGAAAAGAGTTGTTCATCTAAGTATAGTTTGTTTTCCAATCCCCATGCTAACATGCTTATTTTCTCAAAGAGATAATTTTAATTGAGAGGTCTGACTTTGCGCAGTGATTTGTGGCGTCAACTTGAGAACATACATGTGGGACAATCAGGTAGTCTTAAAATTCACAGTTTTAGCAGTGTTTCATGTCAGAGGATGTATTGTTAGAGTGTCTTCCTTTAGAAAATGCAAATAATGTTAACATTTGTTAAATCCCTTCAAATTTTCTATCAAATGTTCCATTCACTAAGAGTAAGTGAAGTGGTTCCAAGCCAGCAATCCATTTCCCACCCTCCAAATGTTAACTTCTCAAAAACAGACACCTTTGGGGTATTGTTTTAAGGTTCTTTTCTGATCCAGAAGCACATTCAAACACAACTTGAAAATACAAACCTTGAAATGAAAGTTTCTGAGGTGACACTCTTCATCCATTGTTTTGCAAATATTAAACATATCCTGTCTTTTGTAGTTTCCAAACTGTGTGAAAAGTGTCTGCTCTCAGTGGAATGGCCACTTTCAATCTTTTTAAAATGCTAAACACTAATAAAGAAAATGCAGTGTCATTATTTCACAAACATCCCCGAGACCTGGGAAATGTTCATTTTATCTGATACCGGTGACTACGTGTTACTTTTTAAAACAGTTCCTTTGCTTAGACGTTTCTTTCCATTAAAACAAACAAACAAACAAAAAAAAAAAGACACACACACACTCACACAAAAGTTTCAACTAGCAACAAAACAACAAAAAGAAAAAAACATTTAACACTACACTTTAATTTACTGTGCCAAGTTGAATACAACTTTGAGTAAATCACAATTACTGAATGGGCTTTAATGTTGTCTTCATTCCCTTGACAAGAGTACTTAATTTGTAAAACTGAAATGTGTAGAGTGTAGTGTCTGTAGTGGCAGAGTAGTCGTTCCTCGACCTAGAGGTTGTGGGTTCGATTCTCCATTGTGATGAACTCGTCTAAGTATCCTTGAGAAAGATACTGAACCCTACGTTGCTCCTGGTGCTAGCTTACCAGTAGGTAGATGGGGATGTAGTGCAGTGCTTCCCAAACCGGTCCTCTAGGACCCCTGTGGGCCCTGGTTTTTGTTCCTACTGATCGAGCACAGACCGTTTAACCAATGAGGTTTCTGCTAAAACAAGCAGCACCTGACTACAATCAACTGATTACACTTGTAAAACACCAGATTGGTACAGATGTGTCGTCCTGTTTTGTTGGAAAGAAATCCAGCACCCACAGCGGCCCGATGTGGAACAGTTTGGGAACCGCTGATGTAGTGTGAAGCGCTTTGAGGGCCTTGAAGGTGGAAAGGCGCTACACTCCATTTACCACTATGGACTCAACGTCGGCCGATATTGGATTGTCAAAGGGCAATGCTGATACTGATTAAAACAAAAAAATCAGTCAAATTCAGCCGATTGCCGATGTCAATAAACAATTTTGCTGATATTTGTTCAACATTTACTTTTTTTTTTAAAGCACGCTCACTTTAAAGCCCCTTTCACATATACCTGAACACCGTTAAAATCCCAGGATTTATTGGGTAGCCCTTGTGTGTGAAAGCAATTTGCACTGACATTTAACGGGTCACGTTTTAGAATTATGTCTGGGACTTTCCCCGAACGAGCCGTGTGTGAAAGCACGCGTTTGATTCCCGGGCCACAACATGATGGTTGATGACATAAATATCATGGCGGGTTGATTGTCATTTCCTCTTTCTTCGCAGTCAGACGAAAAGCGATAAACTAACGTCACAATTATCAACAGAGCTAACTGAAAATGGCAAAATTAAACGGAAAACATAACAAAATCAGTTCGTACTGGATTGTAGATCCGAGGAATTGAGTCCATCTTTGGAAATGTGTGGTTTATTTAGTTGCCGATGACAGGGTCTGCAACTGCGGAAACAAGGTTCTACCTCAAACAGGAAACAATGGCAGGATGCGTTCAAGGGTTTATCAAATACAAACAAAAATACACACAATCGCGGAAAAAGGGGAATAAGACAATGGGCAGTAGGTCGACGGGGATCAATAATACTAACCTAAGCGGTAGGCAGAGAGCCGATAAGACAACAAAACAAATACACTCAAATACCAGCACAAAGTAGGGGATTTCATAACAAGGTCGGCAGATGAACAAGATAACAAAGGCACGACATTCGAGAGTACAAGGTGTTGAATGGCTCGCTGCGAGTTAATATCTTGGCACTCTTCTCTTGGATCGCCTGAGCTTAAATACAGTCTTAATGAGCTTGAATTGGCTTCAGGTACAACGTCGGGAACGCTCCTACAACCGGCTCTGAAACAAAACACGATCTGACCAACAGAACGTGACTGCCAAAAATGACGTAATATCCGGGTAATAAAATCGCGACAGCAGTCCTACCTGCACAGAGAGCGCCGAGTGGCCAACAGGGGACAAGGCTGTAAAAGTCTCCAAGCCCCGTCATTCCCAGGTATCTCTCCATCCGTGAAAGTAATGACGCGAGTAAATCCCGCGTCACCTTAAACGGAAATTTACCGGGATATGTGTGTGAAAGGGGCTTTAAAGACAATTTAAACACTCATGTAAATGAATATATTAGAAGTTTACTTCTTTTCTTCTGCCATTTCATTTAGTAGTGCCGGCCATTTGGTAGTGCAAATTCACAATTAACAAACGTCATCACCCAAAAATGAAATATTGAATTGAATTGTAATTTTATTGTCATCATCATCGGTATCATTGACAATCAATGACAATTACAAAATGTGATATGATTTGCCCAAAGGAACCGAAGAAGAAGACAAAGGCGGACGGGAGGAAGCATATGCTTATCAGTTTCAGTATCAATATATAACAGTTATCCTATTATATCGGTTATATATTGGGCGATATTGAAAAACGCCCATATATCGGCTCGATATATCGGCTTGCCAATATATAAACATAGAACATAACAGTTATCCTTTTATAACAGCTACGTATATATTGAATGATATCGGCTGATCTAGGGAAAAAAAACTAACGACCGGTTAATATATTGGTCGACCTTCATAAGAAAGAGTGAACATAACAGTTAACCTATTGTATTGGCTGTATATCGGCTGATAGCCAATCTAGAAAAAGTTCATATATCGGCCTGTTACATACTAGTACATCGGTCGACCTTTGCTATGTGATTACATCTACAGAACTGCGATTAGCTACACAAATCTCTACTTAGGGGCAACAAAGCACGACAAAAACAGGCCAGCAATTGAGGACATTTATGCTCAGGCACCGAAATGTTTGTTTTTAATCCGTCTGTTCACCACCAGTTGCTTTGGAAGTGGTACCAAATTGATAACGGGGTTCGGTACCCAACTCCACTAAGGACAATATAAAAAAAGTAGTTTATTTTCAAGATATACAAAATCTAACTGAAGACTTTTTAAGAGTCCACAGACAGCATGCTGCGTAAACATGCTGTTCGTTTGTCGTGTGGAAAATGAATTGCCCCCAGCGTCAGTGATTATTCTAATGAGCATTATCAAGACTTTTGGATTTATGCAACACGTGTAACGTATTGTAAAAAAAATATAATAAAAAAAGGGAGAAACTGTGCGTGTAGTGCTGTCAAAAGTGTGCGAAAACGGTAAACATCTGAAATCGAAAGTATTCAAATAGACCACATTGAAGATGCGTGCATAAAACTGCTGTTGGGGATCTGAAGTGAAACATTCCTTTTAAGTCCTTTGCAGTGGATGAAAAGTGTTCGATGTAGGGCTGTGTTATGTGTTTGTGTATGTACAGGCAGAGAGGAGACAAATTCTTACTTGTTTGATGTGCACGGTGATAGGAAAGGGAAGGAACTCACAGGAATACAAATTTGGAATTCACTGATATTTTCTGGTATCTATGCATCAATTTGTAGGAAGGCGTAGCAGCTTTATCTGTTGAAAAATAATTTTGAACTTGTATTGTTTATGTCTGATTTCTTTTAAGACTTGTCCGACATCAATATAAGTGTTTATTGGAGTGTCATAATTGCACAAAATATGTGAGCTATTCTATTACATTTTCTCCTTCATAAAAGGACCATCAATTAAAAAAAAAAAAAAAAAAAGCTGAGAAATGGACAAAGATGAGACAGGTTTGCCTTTCAAAAGTGCTTAGCAAGGATTGTTAATTAATAAAGAAGAAATACTGACCTTCCTTTTTATCATTCATGAAAAATTGGTGACACCATCTGACGATGATAGATGTCCAATCATTTCTTTTTACCCTACTGCTGTGAATTTAAATCAGATTGTCACTATTACACAGTGGTGGATGAAGTAGTCTTTTTTTTTTTTTTTTTTTTTTTTTTTTAACTCAAGTAAAAGTACAGACACAGGGGCAAAACAATACTCAAGCAAAAGTACATGTATCCCCCCTAAAAAAAACACTCAAGTACAAAATATCTTGCTTTAAAATTTACAAGTATTACAAGTATTTTCGGCCAATGCAAAAATGTGATATGTAGAGATCTGAGCCAGTATTGAAAGAACCAACCTTAAAATTCATTAACTGCTCAATTTGATTTGAAACTGCAGAATGAAGAAAACAAGCCATACAAAAGATGATAAACACACTCAAAAAACTGCCAAACTTAAAGGTTGCAAGTAACTATCAGGTGCATACCCCCATCTACTGTACAAGAGTTTCTGGAGGCGCGCTGGTCTCACTGTTATTTTTTTATTGGTCAATATCTTGTTCACCTGCCTAATCTTGCTTATACTCATGTTGCTGTCTCAGTGTTCAATTATAGCAGGCGTCAGGAATCTTTTTGGCTGAGAGAGCCATGAACACCACATTTAAAAAAAAATGTAATTCCATGAGAGCCATAAAATATGTTTAAAACTCAAACTACAAATAATGTGTGCATTTTATGTAATTTCAACACTTTTAAAGTACAGTACAAGGGTTTGGGTTAGTCTCTGAATCCTCTTTAATAACATTGTCTATACTTGGTGGGGTTAAGCTTCATGCAGGCGTTGAGATACTTTGGATGCGTCTCTTTTCATGTTAACGAAGCACCACGAAACCTGTTTTTCCCCAACACGCACGGCGCACCATCAGTGCACACCGAAACAAGTTTATCCATCGGTAATTTTTTTTTTCTTTGGCAATCTCAGTGAATGACTTCTTCCCCTCTTGTTGTCCCTTTCATAGTCAAAACCTTGCAATCACGCTGAGTTGGGATAAACTGCTTACATCTGTTGACTCATCCAGAGCGAGCTGCATTCATGTCCTTCACTTGCGTTGCCTCAATTTGATTTGACATCATGACCGTCTTTATCCGAAAAGTTGTCAAAAACTCTCCACAAGGGCAAATTCCTCTTTCAGTTCTTGCTGAAAAGTACGATACTCCTCGTCTTTCTTTTTCCCCATCTTCTCAAAAGGGTTTCTAAAAATGGGGAAAACGAAACTAAAAACGAGGGAAGTTTACTTAACGTACATGCGCACATCGGCCGCTATTTTCGACAGCAAAATACGGCGACCCCACTTGAACAGTGTCTCTGCCTCATCTGCGTTTCCAACGCGATGGATAGATAAATAAAAATATAGAGAGACACAACGACATGTAAATTGCCACTTTCCCACTAAAATAACTGCGAACCGGCTTTCTTGTCGCCGGTGGTAGCAGGGATGCATCTGGGAAATTAAAAAAAGGGGGCCAGTTGGCCCCCATTGTGTCTGGAAAAAAAATCTAAATCGATGGGGCCCGATTTAACTAGATTGCCGAAGTATACAAAACTGATTGAAATAAACCAAAATACATTCATTGGAGCATGATATTTCTAAATTGCAAATGAAAAACCATTATTTGAGTAAAATCTATTTTTCTAATATACCAAAAAACAATTTTGATTCAATTTTAATTTAATTGGAACGCACCGAAACAAATGCAAGGTGATTATGGCTAGAATATCGGTAAGGCAAGATGGCAGACGATGAAAGTTAAAACCTCTGAAGGAAAATGAACAGTTTTCAATTGCTGTTTAACTACATTTATTTCTTTAGCTATTTTAACAGAAGTATGTCATATGTGGTGCAGATCATGTAGCAATATGCGCCAATCGTAAAAGACTTGTGCCGGTGCTGGCGCAGTGGAGTTACAAAGTTGCGCCAGTGGCTGTCAAAATGCGCAAATGGCGCAAAGGCGCGGCCATGATGCATCCCTGTGGTAGTATATGGACTACGTGTCCCATGATTACCCTGGGCTCACGCAGCCAATGGCATGGAACTTGGGGGGATCTAACGTAGCACATCTAGGTTGCTATTTGATGATATCTGGTGCGAATTCCGTGAGTGTTGTCGGAGCATTAAAAAAGTTAACATACGCCGCAAAAGTCAGGTCTGCTAATTGATGCACAACATTAGCTAATGACCGGTGGCCATTGTCGTTTTGCATAATGGGCAATGGAGTATAGCGAAACTTCTTTTTTTTTGTCTGCGAGCCAGATGCAGCCATCAAAAGAGCCAGATCTGGGGTCGCAAGTTATTGGTTCCCGACCCCTGAATTAGTTGAACGGGGCTTATCGATTTCGCTGGAGCCATGAAAACAAAACAACTCACAACGAGAAAGACAAAAAAACAAACAAAAGTAGTGTGTAACACAGGTGAAAATTTGAAAAGTAGTGGAGTAAAAAGTACAGATATGTGCTGTAAGATGTAGTGAAGTAAAAAAAAATCTACTTCATATTTGTACTCAAGTACAGATACACAAACAATGTACATAAGTAACAAAGTACTTTTACTTCATTACATTAAACTACTGCTATTAGATGTCCAATCCATTTGAACTGGGAGGGTTTACAGCAAATGAACAATTACAACGAATATTCATTTGCTGCAGTCCAATTCAAGTTGATTGGATTTCTATTGCTGTCAATGTCAATCAATCTTCGAACAACTGTGAAGTATTTTTAAAAAGTTTTATTTTTCAGTGCCTACAAAACATGCTCAAAACGACTAACCAAACCAAACCATGAAGTGAAAATACCTAAAGTGGGATTTTATTTGTAAATCCATAGACTTCAAAAATCTAAAAAAATCTTCCAGCAAACTATGTCACTAACTTCATTCATGTCCAGCTCAGATCTTTTATATCCATTCAAACATGAGATAATTTGCCAGATGACACTAAGTGACATCTGTTATACGCATTTGTTAATGCTCATGACAGTCATGCAATAATTATGATTGTCTTATGACAGTCTTATGGCTTGAATTCAGTATGCATCTCACCTAATGCATCATTCCAATATGCTTGCTAAAAGTTAACAAACATGACCATGAATGGAGTTCTTCACAGAAACTGCTGATAGTTTCGCTTCAGATAATCATGAACTTTTATGACCACGGAATATCCCAGACACAGCCTGTTTAGTTTCTATATGTGTCAACGTATAACTGCCCATGCAGCAAGGTTTATGGCCTATTTTGCAAGAATCGCAAGAGAAGAACTAACCACAAAATTTTCCATACACCTACCAACCTGTATATAAGGAACACTGAACAATTTGCTTGTTGTGCATTTTTGTCCATGCAGCTTGTCTGTAACCAAATACACCCAGAAATTTCTGAAAACAAAACTGCGCAGTATTGATCTCTTGTCTCCAGTCTTCATTTAACAGTTTAGTTTAGCCGTCTCACCTGATTTGAAAAGGGGGCCACTGTCAAAAAAAGTGTTACCTATTGACCCAAATAAATCAAGAGACAAGCCGCATGGGACTATAAGACGCAGGATTCAAAATGAGGGGAAAAAAGTAGCTGCTAATAGTCCGAAAATTACGGTATGTATTTCATTAATTTTTGTTTCTGTAGTTTTAAAACGATTAACAAATAAACTCCCATTTTAGGTATTTTCACTCCACTGTCAAATAAAGTGTTAACAAATACAATAACTAGCAATTAATGAAACAACTGGAAGAGTAACTGAAGAAATAATTAGCACAGAATATGAAGTTTGATTGTTATTTACATCTGTAGTGCTGCAATGCATTCTAGGAGGCATGTTGGACGACAACAGTGTTTACAGCAGGTGGCAGCAAGGTTGACTGTGTCAGTGATGGCCAAATGAAGCTTCTTTAAGTAATGAAACTTTGCAGCTAATTGGTTCAAAGCTTCATTGTCATTCATTTGGTTTTCTGGTCAGTCTTATGTTGCCGCTGGCAAATGAATTGTTACCGGTTAATATCTTTTTATGTAAATTTCCCATAATACAGTGAGTACAGCTGTGATTTATAGTCCAGTATGGCTCATCTATGAACAAATGTTGTTTTCGTGTCAAATTTATAGCCTGAAAATTATGGTAATACCCTGCATCTAGAGAGGAATTACATCTCATTTCACTGTGCAAGAAGCCCCTGTGTTAGGTGAAACAGTTCACCAATTTGGATTTTCTGTAATGCAGTAATAGAAAGCACATCAAGGAATTACCATCAATCAAAGTATAGGTTAATGTCCTGGAGTCAAATTTACTTTAGAACAGCATTGATTTCAAAGAGAACCATCACAGTAAATGCTATGTTTTGTTGTTTCCCCTTGTATTAAATCATTCTTTAGTTTCATAAAATGCCTCAATAATGGAATCAGTTCTTCTTGTACGGTGGATTAAGTAAGCAATAGGTTCTACTGCGCACGTCAGCGCGCCTCTTCCAGCAAACGCACGCAAGCGGGGACGAGTGGGAGTTGCCCGCGCGCCGCTAAATGAAGACTTCCGACAACTTGACTTTGTCTGAGAGAAGTGGAATAAAGAGCATTTGAAAGGGTGAAACAGAATTAGGAATAATGTATATCGCAGGTTTCCTAATGCAATGCTGTTTAATACGGGTTAAATCCCCCAACTTCTCGTCAAAACTTCAACAATTTCGCAGTCCAGTAATCTTCCAATTTAATAACCTTAAGCTTCCCTAGCTCCATAAATCTGACGTTCTAACGCCTTCCCCAGCCAACCTCGCCCTCCCCGCCACCTCCCCCTTATTCCGAGCTCTGCGTATTTTATCTCCATAATAGCACAAAGCGGCGCAAGCTGCCTCCGTGGGCGAGATAAGGGAAATTCCTGCCCGTATTTTAATAGCTTCGCTCAGCTATCTGTTCCTAGCAACTCCTCAGGAGCTGCCAGCCAACGCGCTCACCTTGGACGCAGAACCCGGAGGAGATTCCTACAGAAAAGCGTGACTGCTGAAGGCAAGTGTGAATCTCCACGGGCATTTCTCTGGCTCGGTTCGTCTGCTGGTGTGCAAGTGTCGAAATAAATTCATACCTAGTATGTATGTAGAAAGTTGCTTTGCCAGATGGTAGGATAACAGGCGGCCCATTTCTAACTGCCTAGCGATCCCTCAGGAAGCCATAAGGAGATCAGTTTTAAAGGAAAATACCGCCGGAGAATAATCTAGCATCGGAAAATAGATCCGATTCATCAACGGTAAACAATACATTATTCGATGTTGGTGTCAAGGTTATAATAATTGCAGAATTTTTCATTATAGTTATGGGCCAAACAAAAAAAGAAAATAAAAAGCGGAACTATGACAATAAAGTCATAATTTTACGAAATTTAAAGTCGTAATATTTTGAAAATAGTAATGTGTTGTAATACAATGACATTAAAGTCGCAATATTACCAAATTAGAGTCGTAATATTACGAGTTCAAAGTAATGTTATGTAACTTTACGTAATACTACTAGTTGAAAGTCATAATGTTATGTACAGTGCCTTGCAAAAGTATTCGGCCCCCTTGAATCTTGCAACCTTTCGCCACATTTCAGGCTTCAAACATACAGATATGAAATTTAATTTTTTTTTCAAGAATCAACAACAAGTGGGGCACAATCGTGAAATGGAACAACATTTATTGGATAATTTAAACTTTTTTAACAAATAAAAAACTGAAAAGTGGGGCGTGCAATATTATTCGGCCCCTTTACTTTCAGTGCAGCAAACTCACTCCAGAAGTTCAGTGAGGATCTCTGAATGATCCAATGTTGTCCTAAATGACCGATGATGATAATAGAATCCACCTGTGTGTAATCAAGTCTCCCTATAAATGCACCTGCTCTGTGATAGTCTCAGGGTTCTGTTTAAAGTGCAGAGAGCATTATGAAAACCAAGGAACACACCAGGCAGGTCCGAGATATGTTGTGGAGAAGTTTAAAGCCGGATTTGGATACAAAAAGATTTCCCAAGCTTTAAACATCTCAAGGAGCACTGTGCAAGCCATCATATTGAAATGGAAGGAGCATCAGACCACTGCAAATCTACCAAGACCCGGCCGTCCTTCCAAACTTTCTTCTCAAACAAGGAGAAAACTGATCAGAGATGCAGCCAAGAGGCCCATGATCACTCTGGATGAACTGCAGAGATCTACAGCTGAGGTGGGAGAGTCTGTCCATAGGACAACAATCAGTCGTACACTGCACAAATCTGGCCTTTATGGAAGAGTGGCAAGAAGAAAGCCATTTCTCAAAGATATCCATAAAAAGTCTTGTTTAAAGTTTGCCACAAGCCACCTGGGAGACACACCAAACATGTGGAAGAAGGTGCTCTGGTCAGATGAAACCAAAATTGAACTTTTTGGCCACAATGCAAAACGATATGTTTGGCGTAAAAGCAACACAGCTCATCACCCTGAACACACCATCCCCACTGTCAAACATGGTGGTGGCAGCATCATGGTTTGGGCCTGCTTTTCTTCAGCAGGGACAGGGAAGATGGTTAAACTTGACGGGAAGATGGATGCAGCCAAATACAGGAACATTCTGGAAGAAAACCTGTTGGTATCTGCACAAGACCTGAGACTGGGACGGAGATTTATCTTCCAACAGGACAATGATCCAAAACATAAAGCCAAATCTACAATGGAATGGTTAAAAAATAAACGTATCCAGGTGTTAGAATGGCCAAGTCAAAGTCCAGACCTGAATCCAATCGAGAATCTGTGGAAAGAGCTGAAGACTGCTGTTCACAAACACTCTCCATCCAACCTCACTGAGTTCGAGCTGTTTTGCAAGGAAGAATGGGCAAGAATGTCAGTCTCTCGATGTGCAAAACTGATAGAAACATACCCCAAGCGACTTGCAGCTGTAATTGGAGCAAAAGGTGGCGCTACAAAGTATTAACGCAAGGGGGCCGAATAATATTGCACGCCCCACTTTTCAGTTTTTTATTTGTTAAAAAAGTTTAAATTATCCAATAAATTTTGTTCCACTTCACGATTGTGTCCCACTTGTTGTTGATTCTTGACAAAAAATTAAAATTTTATATCTTTATGTTTGAAGCCTGAAATGTGGCGAAATGTTGCAAGGTTCAAGGGGGCCGAATACTTTTGCAAGGCACTGTAGCTTTACCTAACATTATTATCACTATAGTTCAAAGTCGTTAGCTGAACTGCCACCATTAAAATCAACAATACCGAGAGAATCTCATGAGGCTGAGGCTACGTGACATTATTATACGTGACATTATTATCAATATAAGGATTTATACTAAATCTTTGTCACAGCTCCTAAATATTTTTATTCATATTAAAGGAGGCGGTACAGCTCTACGTTATACATGGAGCAGCTAATTTGGCCGTACTGCATCCATACTAACAGAGGTGGGTAGAGTAGCCAAAAATTGTGCCACACTATAAGGCTCCCCTGACTATAAGCCGCCACCCACCAAATTTGACACGAAAACGACATTTGTTCATAGATAAGCCGCACTGGACTATAAGCCGCTACTGTCGTCACTGTATTATGGGATATCTACACCAAAATATATTAACCGTTAACACTTTGACAGCGGCGTCATACGAATGTCATAAGACCAAATGAACCACCATGTTCATTAATCAAGAAGCTTCATTTGGCAACTAGCACGTAATGCAGCGCTACAGATGTAAATAACAATCAAAATTTATGTTCTGTGCTAATTATTTATTTATTTATTTTTTTATTATTAATTATTTCTTCAGTTGCTGTTCCAGTTGTTTCATTAATAGCTAGTTATGGTATTAGGTAACACTTATATGAAAGTGGCGCTATAAGACTGTCATTAGACAATCATAATTATGATATGACACTGTCATGATTATCAATGAATGCTTATAACAGATGCCATTTAGTGTTATCCGGCAAATTATCTCACATGTGAAAGGATGTAAAAGAGCCGAGCTGGACATAAATGGAGTTAGTGACATGATTTGCAAAATGACACTTAATGACATCTGTCATAAGCATTCAGTAATGCCCATGATAGTGTCGTGTCATAATTATGACGGTCTTATGATTCCGCTGTCAAATATAGTGTTACCTTTTAACCCAAATGATTCAACAAATAAGCCACAGTGGACTATACGCCGCAGGATTCAAAATGAAGGAAAAAAGCAGCTGCTTATAATCCGAAAATTGCGGTACTCAAGTAAGAGCAGTGTTACTTCAAAATAATATTACACAAGTAGTCATCCAAAAAAATGTATTCAAGTAAATAAGCATTTGGTCAAAAAAACAAACAAAAAAAAACATGTAATGAGTAATATTGTGTGGTGGTCCTTGCCCACACTCCCCTCTGCTGGCTTTTATTGTTATGACACTTCCTGTTCTGATGAATGGTATCAGTTTTAACCTGGCTCACCTGCGAGTGCACCTGCAGCTCATCATTAATCAACACTGCTTATAAGGAGCGGCCCGGGCAGCAAGCAGGTACCAGATGATTCTGCCAGTCACCATTGGTACATCGGCCAACTCAAGTCTGTGGTTTTTTGACTCTTGTTTTTGAAAGCTTCATTGATTTTACCTTTTGCCTTCAGGACACTCACCCAGCTAGGCCTCCTGACAGAACAACGCCGCCTGCCACAGTCATACCCTGGATCATCAACCCTGCCAGCCACTCCACACCTTGCATGTCTTTAATAAATACCACTTAACTCTACTTCCGCTTCCGGGTCGCACTTTGGTCCGCATCGGCTTCGCCTAGCCTGCCCCAACATATTGTGTGTAAATGCTTACGATGTTTGGTATTTTCTCAGCACAGTTATTCATATGAACTGTTATTATACTGTACAATAACCTATTACACAACTATATTAAACCAAAGAAATAAAATGAATAAATAAATAAAATTGGGCAAGAAAAAAAAAATAAAAAAAATAAACAGAGCTGAAGCATCATTCGTCCAAAGAGCATGATTGCCCTCTAGTGGAGAAGATAGTTCCTAGTTTGACTAGTTTAATAGTGAATAGTTCCTTCACAGTTCCTATTATAAATTTAAAAGGATCATTCATTCATTCATTTTCCATGCCGCTTTTCCTCACGAGGGTCGCGGAGGTGCTGGAGCCTATCCCAGCTAACTATGGGCAGTAGGCAGGGGACACCCTGAACTGGTTGCCAGCCAATCGCAGGGCACAAGGAGACATACAACCATTCACGCACACACTCATACCTAGGGACAATTTAGAGTGTTCAATCAGCCTACCATGCATGTTTTTGGGATGTGGGAGGAAACCGGAGTTCCTGGAGGAAACCCACGCAGGCACGGGGAGAACATGCAAACTCCACACAGGAAGGCCGAAGCCCGGGATTGAACCCTTGATCTCAGATCTGTGAGGCAGACGTGCTAACCACTCAGCCACCGTGCCGCCTTAAAAGGATCATATTTCCAGTTTTCCGTGGTCAATCGATGCCAAATAAAGACTGGGAGAGAGGTTAAAAATCTGCAGAAATCAAGCATCGTTTGCCCAAAGAGCATGAATGCCCTCTAGTGGAGAAAACATTACCAACTATTATTATTATTATTTTTTAATTAAATTAAAGGATCAAAACTCCGGTTTTCTGTGGTCATTCTGTGTCAATAAAAAAAACATGCCTTTCAAGTCATGTTGAGGGCAGAACTGTATATCTAATACTTCTTTTTTACGGTGCTTTAAAGACGCAACGTGATTGATCAGGCCGGCGTGACCGTAGAACGGCAAGCTTGAGTCTGATTGGTATAAATGAATCATGTGATCCTTATTGCAATGTCTCATTGGTGAAACTGGTAGAGCCGTTGATGGCATTTCTGGCAAAAAAAGGAAAATCCAATATATATAACGAAGACGAAAAATGTAACAACTAGTGTAGCCCAAAGTACTCGAGTGGAATAAGAGTAGTGTTTTTTCTTCACAAATCTAATCAAGCAAAAGTCAAAAGTATAGCTTAGTATTTTACTACTCTTAGAAGCACATTTTTATCAAAGAGTTACTTAAGTAAATGTTGCGGAGTAAATGTAAAGTGTTATTACCCACCTCTGCATACTTATTACCTGATGTGACTTTAAAAAAAAAAATTGGGGGGGATTTTGTAATATTATTACTTTTTCCCTGTAAAATTGCTGTTTTTCTCGTAGTAGTTTGCCTTTTTCTTTTCATTATATTACGAAAAATTATTTTTTTAAAGGGACAGACAACACCTAATAAATGACCTTCATGTGACAGACTGTTGTTCAAAATATTTAAGTTTACGAAATGTGATTTTCATAGACCTCGGAAAATTTCAAGTAGAATCATTGTATTGGTATACCCACTCAAAAATAGAATGCATAGGATGGGGTGAGTATTAATGGCATAATGAGGAATGGCGGGTTATCTGGGAAACTCACATTTGAGTGGCTAAAATAGGAAAGGCATTAATAAAAAAAATGCATGCCCACGCTTAGGATGGCTATTTTCTGCAAGTGCTGGCTTTTATTTGCGCTTTTCTCCTCTATTACACATCAGAAAACTATGTTTTTATTTATTTATTTATTTTTTAAATTTATGAAACAAGAGTCTTTCCGCTGGAATGCACATGATAAAGGTGTTGTCTGTCCCTTTTATTGTGTCCACAAACAACAAAGATAACTCCTCCAATTTGAAAAAAGCTGTCCAGATTTGAGTTGTGGTGTTCTTTTGCTATTTCTGCTTTGCTTTACGTTTTGTAGACTGTCAGCATGATTTCTACACTAGTGTTAGCTAGCTGGCTGCCAAATAAACAATCCGTGTCTGTGTTTTGACAGGAAACCAATATGCCTGAAAGTTTTATAATCAGTCAAACTATGAGAATGTATATTACCCTGAAATATTGATCATGAAGAATATTCATTCCGCTTCTTGTTTGCTAGGTTATGAAACAGTCAGCACTTCAAGCAACAGTGGGTATCTTTTCAACCTTTATAAAATATTTTCATAACATTTGTGATATGTCGACTGACAACTAGTTGAATGACAGCGCTTTTATATCTTGAGGGGTGTGTGTATCGCTTTCACCGGCACTAATTAACTTTTAGGAGGGTGGCAGGAACCGTGGCAAATACACACACACAAAAAAAACTACAAATGTGCCGACTACTTTACGGCACACGTCACTTCCTCCTTCCCCCATTTACTATAAAGACGGAAGTCAATGCTAATGCTTTCTGCAAAGATGGCAGGGCAACAAAAGAGAAAAAAAGGTTTTGTCTTAGGAGGAAAAAAAAAGGGAGGCTACCAGGATAAACAGAATAAACATTGGCCTGCCTTTCACTCGCTGGCGTGATTCGTCAGCGCTGACGAGTTCGGGTGGGGTCGGGGGTTTAGCCACACTATGCCACACGGTTGCTAACCGTAACATGCTATTGTTTAGCCACAACTGGATACATTACCTTATTACTATTCATCCTTCACACAGCTGCTGGAAACAGAAAAGTTGTTAATCCATCTGCAGGTGACCGGGAGATCATGATTTTACAACACTATGCAGGTGTGCGCTGGTCCTCATGGAAAACGCAGTTTTCCTTAAAGCAAAACACTACCGCTTTCGTCCAGCGGCGTCGCTAAAATCGACCAAAACTGAAGTTACCTAGTGTTGCTTTAACCTATTGTCAATCATTGACAACGATAGACGTCCAATCCATTTTTGGATGTCTATCGCCTCCAATGGCTAACGATGAGTCTATACATCCCACACCACTTCACAAGTGAATCCACAATTTGAATTTATCTCCCAAATATAAAACTGGGAACAGCATGTGGTGCAGAATACTTCAGACAGGAGCCAAATGTTAGCAGTTGTAAGACGGCGCCGTCCTTGAGGCAGCAGCTAATTATGCAAGCAATGCCTGGGGCTGCCTTGAGGTGTGTGTTGCCATGGAAGAGGATTGTGGAAGCATCCGAGTTTTCTTAGAATACACTTCAGCAGAAACAAAAATCCAAGGTTGAGCAAATGCAACGTATAAGGATTATCAACAAATGACACGAGAGGATTGTCATAGAGCAAGTGAAAAAAAAAACATTTTTTCACTTTAATCCATTGGTCGTGTGTCACGTGATTTCCAACTGCAAATGAGTTTGTGTCTTCCACTAGTCTTATTGGGATCTGAAAAATGAAATGCGATTATGGCTCGATCCCAAAGGAATTTGTGTTCCTTCATGATATCTCGGGCTGCTACATTTCATTTTTTTGTGTGTGGAACACATATACTTTTCTGTCCAGAAATCTGTGGTTTTCCTCAGCCATTTCACAGTAGTGGTAATGGGACAGACAATGACAAATACAAAATGAGAACAGTCCTCTAGATTAACTTATTCCAAGAGCTAAAATCACTCACTGTTCCACACTCCTTAAAGGCACACAACAAACACGTGGATTGAGTTGTACAAAAGTGACATTATAAAACTGCTAATCTTTATACAGTCCACTGTTCTTTTGGTCAACAAAGACGATAACGAAAACATTTCGTTCCTAAATAATTTTTTTCATGATGACGACGAGACGATAACGAGCTAAAAACGTGTCTTGGGAAACTAATACATAACGCGACGAATGTCTGTTTTCGTCTAACGAGACGATGAGACGAAAATGCGCAATTGCTTTGTGTCAAATGTTCATAAACTGTGACATTGTCGTATTGTATGTGTAGTTAGCATGCATTGTAGCAGTGTTTGGTTGTGTCACTCATGTGATGTGTTGCATCCAACACTCACTGGTAGATTTGCCAACTCCCTGAAAATAAATTGGGGGCACAGGATTGGTTGAACCGGCCGGCCCGATAACAATTACCCTTGAAAAATTTTTTTGTATGTGGAAAAATGTCCCCCCTACAATTATATAATTTTACTCAAAACTAAACTAATTAGCTACATACAGTATTTGAGTGATCTAAGCACATTAAATACAATAATCATCATCAATGTATTTTTAATACAAAAAAATACTAGAATAAAATGAACATCTGTCATGCTAAATTTAAAACTATATACCGTATTTTTCAGACTATACGTCGCAATTTTTTCATAGTTTGGCTGGAGGTGCGACTTGTACTCTGGAGCGACTTATGTGTGAAATTATTAACACATCATTATATCATTTCACATATTATTTTGTTGTTTTGGAGTGACACTGATGGTTTGGTAAACCTGTTAGGATGTTCTTTATACTATAGTTATCTGTATAATTCTTAATAGCTCTGTTACATTAACATTCAGGCCACAATTGCATTTCGTTGTTCATTCATCATGTAACACTATCATACTGTACAATTATTCAGCATGTTTTTCTCTATTGCATTTTTATTTTAAATTGCCTTTCAAGATGACATATCTGTTCTATGTTTTGGATTTTATCAAGTAAATTTCCCCCAAAAATGTGACCTATACTCCAGTGCGACTTATAGTCTGAAAAATACGGTAGTTAAACTCCTTTGGATCCTGAGACTTTTTTTGTGTGTATGTTTATTTGTGTTTTTAGGTGTTTTTTATTTTATTTTTATTTTTTGTTTTTGTTTTAACAATTTAGGTGCGTTCAAAGACCCCTCAGCAATAACAGTTTCGCAAATGATCACTCCAAATCTAATGTGGAATTCAAACAAAATGGACAGAACACAAAAATACAATAAAAATTGTGAAAATAAAGTGCACACAGAAGAACAAGAAAACAAATGATCATCATTTCGAACATGCTTTTTACTTACGCTTCACTCAAACCTCCCACACTCTCATGCTGTCATCCGTTTTCCTCATGACAAGCGACAGCATCTCCTCGACCAATGAGATGAGCAGGATTGTCATTGTTCTGTTAGCTCATTGGTGAGAAAGCAGGAGAGGCGGGGGAATGGGTTCCACTACATATTCTTGAAAAGCACGATACCAGTATTCGTTTATTCAACAAATAAAACACTATTTTCGATTTTCATGAAAATAAGGGACAAAGCGTGTCCTGTGTAAGCTTAATACGGGACATGTACGTTAGTTTCTGAATATGGGACAATACCGTTTTTCAAGGGATTGTTGGCAAACCTACATCCAAAACAGAGTTGTAAAAAAGTGACATTATTAAATTGGTCATCTTTATACAGTCCATTTCTTATTTCATTTACGAACAAGAGACCAAAATGCGCCAAATACTGGCAATGCGTGACATTTTCTTATTGTATGTGTAGTTAGCCTAAATTTTAGCAGTGTTTGGTTGTGTCACTCATGTGATGTGCCGCATTCACCCACTCAACGGTGTCCTCTCCAGCCTCCAGGCTTTCTCGTCTTGACACACGTATCTTATCTTGGCAAGAGATATTATGCAATGTTGCTTTAGCCCTTAAAGGTCTTTGCTGAGTAATCATGACGACACACTAAATGTAACTCGTCGCGTGAGCATTGCATCGACTTTAGCGTGGTGAGCATCCTCTTAAACCCCCCCCCCCCATACAGTTCGTGGCTTCTAGGTGGGTTTAATTAAAAATAATGTGCTGCCTTTCCTGCTGAGTGTGTGTTATCACGATGTTGGCGTCCTTGTAGACGTTACAATATGTACTCGTCTGTATGTTCATTTGAAATTGTTGGAAACCTTCATTCATTTTTAATTCGGAGTGTGGCAGCGAATAAACAAATGTTGAATCCATCCCTCCCCCTTCAAATGGAGTGGACATCTACAGTATGGCCGACAGTGGTAGCCAATGCCAGGCAATGAGCTCATGATTTTTGGTCACTTCCTTTTCCTTTTAGGGCATTTACAGATCATTTTCTGTTGATATTAGGTCATTTACTGGTCACTTCCTGTTGTTTCTTGGGTTACTGAAAAGGGAATGACTTAAGAATGTTCCCAAATGTGTGAGTGACTCAAAGTCAATGGGAAGTGACCTGTAAATACCCTAAAATGAACAGGAAGTTATCTCATTTTTGGTGACCTCAGACTTAAAGCAACACTCTGTACGTAACCTTTCAGTTTTGATCGATTTTAGCGACGTAGGAGGACAAAAGCGGTAGTGTTTGGCCATAAGGAAGACTGCGTTTCCCATGAGGACCAGCGCGCAGTGTCGTAAAATCCTGATCTCCCAGTCACCTGCAGGTGGATTAAAGGACATTTCGTTTTCTAGTGACTGCGTGAAATGATAGTAATGAGTTAATTAGGGCTGCAACGATTAATCGAGTAATTCGATTAGAAAAAAAGCTTCAAATTAAATTTTGCTGCTTCGAATATTCGTTTAATTAAAGTGGCATTGTAATGGTTTGTTTTGAAAGGGTTTGCATTTATTTTTACTGATTTGGGTAAATACACTGCCTTCTAATGGCAAAAGTGACATAACTCATTCAGCATGGCTGAATCCAGCGGTTCCCTGTTAAGACCAACATAAAGCAAGTGTTTGACATTAAAAAAAAAAAAAAGCATTCATAATTTAGTTTTTAGGTACTGTATATTGAGCTGTTTTTGTGGGAATATGTGTTTGAATGATTTGTCAACAGCATTGTATATAAAAAAACGCTAGCATTTAAACTAGCGGACTTTTGCTATGCAAGTTAGCCATTTGTTCTTTTGTTATACTTAGATCCTCATTCATTAATTTTTTTCTAAAAACAGTTTGAAGCTAATATTAGGTATTTGACTACCGACCGACTACTCAAAAAGATCGATAGCTGCAGCCCAAAGGTAATTAATCCATGACGATGTTGAAAATAAACGTTTGATTTTGTACCGTATTCCCCCACTGACTGTCCGACCCCCCCCGGACTTGTCAGCACTGACATGTTTAGGCGGGGAGGGGGGGGTTACACCAGCGAGTGAAAGCCAGGCCAATTTTTATTCTTGAGTGTCCTTTAATCCTGGTAGCCTCCCATTTTCTTTCTTTTTTTTTTTTTGTTGTCTTCTTGGACAAAACTGTTTTTGTTATGTTGCCTCTGCCATCTTTGCAGAATTCGCGCGAAAGCATTTGCATCGACTTCCGTCTTTATAACGAATGGGGAAAGGGGAAGTGACGTATGCCGTAAAGCAGTCTGCACATTTGTAGTTTTTTTTGTGTGGCATGGTTCCTGCCACCCACCTCAAAGTTAATTAGCGCCAGTGAAAGCGATACAGACTTCCTTAATATATAAAAGAGATGTCATTCATCTAGTTGTCAGTCGACGAATCACAAATGTTATGAAAATATTATTTTTAGGTTGAAAAGTTACCTAGTGTTGCTTTATGTATTGAGAATAATACAAATAAACGAATGCCTAGTCTCCCTTGACAGTGATCTTCAAAAATATGAGGTAGAATTGACAGTGGCAAAACGAAACACTGTAGAGAAAATTCTGCATCCATCTTATCCTTTCTTGGCACTAACAAATAAAATGAAATTCTAAACCTAAATGTGTACAGTACCAACCTAAAATAACAGTAGGATGAAAATAAAGATATAGATTGACTACGAAGTGGGATAGTCTTCCAGTAAGCGTCACCTGTGCGCTGACAGGAAATGGCTCCCTAGGTGTCCTCAACTTATTGTGTTTGATGGAGCACCCAGGAATAAGACATATGATGGTTCAAGGACAGCAACACGAGCGTGTCCCTTTTTGAGGTCCTGTGGGCCGAGCCGGGGTGAAGGCAAACACTATTTTGTCCCGGCAGAATCAGCCGGTAATGGCATTATTGCCTACGGGGTCCATTTACAGTAAAACCAGCACCTGTCTTGAAGTCCAGGAACGTGATTCAATTTAATCCCTTGCACTTAGAAATTAATGGAATCATCAGAGACAAATTGTCTTTTATATTTTAGGCATTGCAGCTGATGCTATTATCTGGAGTGCCTGAGTAAAGGCCTTGTTCAAGGAGACTTTAGACGTTGGACAAGGGCTGACTTCAAGTCAATTTACTTTAGAGCTTTAACACGAAGAAAAGTACATTAGATCCACTGTCCTTAAAGCCTTGTTTGAGATTAAAAAAAAAGTTCATCAGCACCACTTTTTCGATATCATGTGTTAACCTATTCGCTGCCATTGAACGATATTGCCCGGCTGTAAATGATCATGTTTCAGTTAACCTGAATGGTGAGAGTGTCCCAGAAAATTTTGGGTGAAACAGAACAAAAAAAAAAAAAGTTATGTTCTGCTCAAATTATTTGCTGCATCAGATTTCTTTTCAAATGTATTCTCATCGGTCATTATTATTTTTTCATATTTACTGTAAATTGGTTAACATATTTCTTTGCACTGTTCTGAGAGTCGTATCGGGTACCGTAATTTTCGGACTTTAAGCTGCTATTTTTTCCCCCTCATTTTGAATCCTGCGACTTATAGTCCAGTGGATCTTATTTGACAGCGGCGTCATAAGACTGCCATAAGACCGTCATAATTATGACATGAAACTATCATGGGCATTAATGAATGCTTATGACAGATGTCATTAAGGTTAGGTTCATACTACAGGTCTTAATGCACAAATCCGATATTTTGCCATATCTGCTTTTTTGGCGTGCCTGTTCAGACTGCCTTTGTCCATTGAGACCGTTCAAGTATCACGCATGCGCACTAATTCGCAGTTCGAGATGCGCTCAGCAATGAGACCCGCATGCACAGAAGCATCAAAACAAATTACACATGCTAGCTGTATGTCATTCCAGAGTGATCATATTTTGATTTCCAAAAAGAGGACACAAATAACAGACATTAATAATCCCCGTTAAGTCTTATATTCAAAGTTTATATGGTGTGATAGAATGCATACGCGCACACACATGAGCCTTGACGTGTGTGCGTGAAATGACGTGGGTGCGTCAGTTTGCCCCGACTCGGCCATGTGTGCAATAATGAAATATTGCTCATTCGGCGCACAGAATGAAAATCGAAAATTGTAAGGCTTATTCTTTTCTTAATTTTATTTTTTTTATGACTGTGGTCAAGCCCGCTTCGTACTTAAAAGCAGAGTTCAAGCTAGGCGCTAATAGAATAGAATAGAATAGAATAGAACACCTTTATTGTCATTACACAAAGGGTTATATTCAAAGCTGCCCAATAGAGTGCACACACACTTACACATAAAAGGTACTGACAAATATATACAATCTCCAATATGCAAAATAAAAAAATATATACACTCACCGGCCACTTTATTAGGTACACCTGTCCAACTGCTCGTTCACACTTAATTTCTAATCAGCCAATCACATGGCGGCAACTCAGTGAATTTAGGCATGTAGACATGGTTTAAGACAATCTCCTGCAGTTCAAACCGAGCATCAGTATGGGGAAGAAAGGTGATTTGAGTGACTGTGAACGTGGCATGGTTGTTGGTGCCAGAAGGGCTGGTCTGAGTATTTCAGAAACTGCTGATCTACTGGGACTTTCACGCAAAACCATCTCTAGGGTTTACAGAGAATGGTCCGAAAAAGAAAAAATATCCAGTGAGCGGCAGTTCTGTGGGCGGAAATGCCTTGTTGATGCCAGAGGTCAGAGGAGAATGGCCAGACTGGTTCGAGCTGATAGAAAGGCAACAGTGACTCAAATAACAACCCGTTACAACCAAGGCAGGCAGAAGAGCATCTCTGAACGCACAGTACGTCGAACTTTGAGGCAGATGGGCTACAGTAGCAGAAGACCACGCCGGATGCCACTCCTTTCAGCTAAGAACAGGAGACTGAGGCTACAATTTGCATAAGCTCATCGAAATTGGACAATAGAAGATTGGAAAAACGTTGCCTGGTCTGATGAGTCTCGATTTCTGCTGCGACATTCGGATGGTAGGGTCAGAATTTGGCGTCAACAACATGAAAGCATGGATCCATCCTGCCTTGTATCAATGGTTCAGGCTGGTGGTGGTGGTGTAATGGTGTGGGAAATATTTTCTCGGCACTCTTTGGGCCCCTTGGTACCAATTGAGCATCGTTGGCACGCCACAGCCTACCTGCGTATTGTTGCTGACCATGTCCATCCCTTTATGACCACAATGTACCCAACTTCTGATGGCTACTTACAGCAGGATAATGCGCCATGTCATAAAGCTGGAATCATCTCAGACTGGTTTCTTGAACATGACAATGAGTTCACTTACTCAAATGGCCTCCACAGTCACCAGATCCAATCCAATAGAGCATCTTTGGGATGTGGTGGAATGGGAGATTCGCATCATGGATGTGCAGCCGACAAATTTGCACCAACTGTGTGATGCCATCATGTCAATATGAACCAAACTCTCTGAGGAATGCTTCCAGCACCTTGTTGAATCTATGCCACGAAGAATTGAGGCAGTTCTGAAGGCAAAATGGGATCCAACCCGTTACTAGCATGGTGTACCTAATAAAGTGGCGGGTGAGTGTATATTTACACAACACAAGATAAAACAATATAAAATGCATCAGTGAGGAGTCAATGACTTGTAATAGTGATACTCTTGTGGTAAGGATAAAGTGATGTTGATAGCAGCATTCAGGCCTACATGGCTGCCGTCCTCCATGCCTCTTGCTCTTTGCTGACGTAATTGATGCATGAATTCCGATTTGGGAGTCTTGACAGTTCAGACCGCCTGTCACGTTCTGAAAAAATGTGGCCCAGATCGGATTTGACCCACATACGAAAGTGACTCAGATTGGATTTGAAATGGTCCACTTCAATGCGACTTGTCCTGTCCGACCGTCAAGTTAATGCCTGACTCGAGTCGGAAAAACACGAAAAAATCAGATTCGTGCGTTAAGACCTGTAGTATGAACCTAGCCTAAGTGTCATCCAGCAAACTATGCCACTAACTTTATGTCCTGCTCCGATTTTTTACATCCATTCAAAAGTGAGATAATTTGCAGGAAGACACAAAAGGGCATCTGTCATAAACATTCATTAATGCTAAGGCAGTGTCATGTCATAATTATAATCGTCCTATGACAGTCTTATGGCACCACTTGTCACGTGCGCTCAACATGCGCTCATGTGCTTGCATATTGCATCAGGCTTCCAACACAAAGTCTGTTCTGTCATGTGCCACCATATTGCATCACACTCATGCACTGAGAACAGTGTATAAGGCACAAACATATAGCATTCAGTGTCAGGTCGTCAGCGTTTTAGCATACGCTAGCATGTCAACTGTCCATTACCGCTTCACCTCATTGTTTCCTTTGCCTGTCAACATCAATAAAGTCCTGTGTCTGCGATACGCAACTGGTTCCTCCGTCCCCTTCGTGACACCACTGTCAAATAAAGTGTTACCAAATACCATAATTAGCAATTAATGAAACAACTGGCACAGTAACTAAAGAAATAGTTTGCAAAGAATATGACTTTTGATTGTTATTTACACCTGTAGCGCTGCAATGCATACTAGGGGGCATGTTGGAGGACAACACTTTTGACGGCAGGTGGCAGCACAGATTGACTGTCTACCCCAAGGGAGCAGTGATGGCCAAATGAAGCTTCTTGAAGCAATGAAGCTGTGCAGCCAACTGGTTCAAAGCGTCATGGTTGTTCATTTGGTCTTATGACAGTCTTATGATGCCGCTGTCAAATAAAGTGTTGCCACTTGATATCTTTTGGTGTAAATATTCCATAATACAATGAGGACAGCTGCTGCTTATGGTCCAGTACGGCTTATTTTTAAACATATGCCTTTTTCGTGTCAAATTTGGTGGGTGGCGGCTTATAGTCATGTGCGCCTTATAGTACGAAAATTACGGTAGTTGTTGTATCAATTTTATCGTGCTCTTGCTTCATGACACCAGAAACCTAATATATATTTTTGGAAGATGGAAGGAAACCTGGGTATACATAGGGGAAAATGCAATCGTTGGAAAAATGGTAATTCACTTGTCAGTTCAAGGAATATACAAAAGACAGTGACACATTTAGGGGAAAGGCAGGGAGAACTGCCAGGTTTCTATGAGGCGCTATGATTCCTTAGATGAGAAAAGAGAAAACTAAAGTCTGGAATAGAGGGGGAAATGCTTTTATAGGTGGATTTAGGAATAAAAAAAGTACTTCAGCACATAAGTGATAGAATAAAAATTAACAAAAACTCAAAAACATGGCATGTGGGTGGACGGTATTTGAACCCAGAACCATTATATAACTAATCACTTTCTAATACTTGATATTACAGCATATCGCTGGTGTAGGCGGAAATCTTGCATTTGACAACAGTCACCATTGAGGAAATAAAGAGAAAAGGGCATGTTTGATGAATCATTAACATGGCTTGCTCTCTTTCATGATTCAATTTAACACTTCATTTAAGTAAATACCTGTACATGCATTTGTTTAAAACATAAAAACAACAACCCAAAAACATACTGAACAATAGTATCGATTTGTAAAAAATATAAATTACTATCTGTAACATTTGACACATTAGCAACTTCTATGACAATCATAGACTTCACTATCAGTTAACGGGCTGCTAGGCCGCTCCTTAGGGGGTCTAATTTTCAAAAACTTAAAAATTAAAATATTATCAAAACCAAAACCACTAGCGACCTAAAACCGAAACAGGCACCTCCCTTAGGCATATATGAGTCTCCATAAGCAACAGCATCAAAAAATTCAAAGTCATTCCTAAAATAAAATTCTGATTAATTAATTTTTATACAAGTATAAAAAAACTTAAAATGGCTATAAAATTCTCAGATTTTACGCTAGGTGCACAAAAATTGCCAAAATTTTCAGGATCAAAAGCAATATTTAACATATCATTCAAGTTTTTGCCCAAAATAGCAACTTAAATGTGGAATTTTGACATAAGTTTTCAACAGATAATAAATCACTCAATTTTCACATCAGACACTTAATATTTGAGGAAAGCATGCATAATCATCTAAATTTTACCATAGATTTCATAATGGTATTGACGGGTCAGATCGGTCATGCACTGCCCCTCGCATTCAAGTAGGAGGCCGCCCACATCAAGAGGAGCTATTCACAAACACACGCACGCAGCGATCTAACACCGGATTTGTATTAAAAAAGTACAAAAGCTGTACTGCAAACAACCAGGATGTTAAGGCCTGTGCTCCTCCTTCCTGAGCCCTGGCCCACCTCTGGCAGGTGTGCGTGTTTTTATTCTGATTACAGAATGGACGTCAGACGGGTGGAGCGGCCACAGATGATGGCGATTATAATCAGCCCTCTTTAAAAGCAATGGACGCCGCCACCTCGTCGCCCGATCAACGTGTCTTTTTGCTAAGTCAGTTGTATCTCGCATTCTTCACTTATTGCTTTGATCACCGGCTCATGACATTTTTTGCTCTCGTCCCAGGTCCTGTTTTTTGCGCGCCCCTTGTCGGATTTCATGCCTGCCTTCCTTCCCGAGCTTCATCACCTCACGCCCACTCCACGACCCGATCATCGAGTTCCACTGCTTTTGTGTTGGAAACAATAAAGCAATTTGGTTTATTGCCACACCGTGCCTGTGTCTGCATAAAGATCCCCTCCATTACGGGAATCCTAACACAGGAAGGATCTCCGGAGTCATTTGTTCGAGGATTCAAGGTAATTATGATATTTTTCGTACTATGCATGCATTTTGAAACGTTAGCCGCTACTGCATTGGCATCATAGTTCGCAAATATTAACCAAAATAAATGCTAACTGCACTTTTTTTTTTTTGCTTTTAACCATGAATTGAGACTGTTTTACGTCCATATCTATAAAGAATTTGGGGTTTAGACATTTATTAACAAGAATTTTCCCCGGAAAAGCTGTTTACATAAGGCGGCTGCTAGCTACATTCACTAACAGACTAGCATTGTATTTTGACATATTTACGTAAAATAAATGCTAACTGCACGTTTTTCTTCTTTCAGCCAAGAATCGAGACAGTTTTACATCCACATCTATTAAGAATTCGGGGATTTAAGCATTTATTCAAAAGAATTTTCACCGAAAAACCTGTTTACAAAAGGCACCCGCTAGCTATATTTACGAACAGACTAGCATTTTAATTCGACATACAGTATATATGTGTTTTATGAAATTTTCAAGGTTCGCAGTGAGTAAGCAACAGGCACACTTTTGCTTAATAGACAATGTTTATTGATTAGAAATTGCAAATAAATGAATAAATGGAGTTTAATTGATTACAATCCCACAAAAGCAAGCAAAAACAGAATCAAGCATCACTCAGAATAACAAACATAGCTCAGAATAACTACAACGCTAGGTCTGAATTGTCAAAAACCCCTACGAAGCAGTTAAAAACACATCAACACACATAACTTTGGCGCTAGATAATTAGTTGTCGAAGCTAAAAATATCCCCGCGCCAAAGTGCAATGAGTTCCTCTATGATAATGAAATCAAGCTCTTACCTGTCGACAATGAACGGAGGGCCACACAACGTTCCTGGTTTGAGCAATCAAGGAACTCCGGCCGAGCGACTACGCGTGAAATCCTCTGACCGACCCCAGGTGTGGCCTGGAAAAAGTCCGCTCTTATAGGCATATGCCACGTGATAACAGAGGGGGCCAACCTCTGCCCCCAGGAGACATATTGCCTGCCCAAACATGGTAAATTTGACATGTTTTGCCCAACCTCTTAAGGAGATTAGTCTCGTGTCCAAATATAATTGGTTCACTCGTTGCACTTTTGAGCAGCATCATATGTCTTGGTTACCATAGCAATGAGCTAAAACTCCCGTCAGCATGGCGAGCATAACCTGATAAGTTGCATTATCAGTCCAAAAGAATGTGTGCACCTAGAGCACACATTTAGTTACTTTTCTCAAAGGCAGTATGGCGCAGTTAAAAAGCAGTTATGACGCAGTTATATTTATATGTGTATATGGATCAATTCGGGTCACAAAAAAGGTTACAAGATCATAAAAAGGTCATTAAAATGTTACAGGTGTTTTCTCCAATACAATATGTAAAATAAATGCTAACTGCACGTTTTTTTTTTTTTTTTGCTTTTAACCAAGAATTGAGACTGATTTACAACCATATCTATAAAGAATTCAGGGATTTAAGCATTTATTCACAAGAATTTTCAACAAAAAAAGCTTTTTGTCTGTGATTCCACTGGGTCAGCTTTATCGACCCCGCACCCTGTGTCCTGTCAATACAGTATGAAGTCTGTGAAGCAAATTTAGAATTTATATATATACAATCACAACTTGTTTAGGTTGAATTCCATTGTCATTATTGCCTCAGCATGTCTTGTCGGCTATAATGTCTAAATTACTAGTTTTTGGGGCAAAAAATGGGCAGTTGGCTGAAAATTACCTCATTATTTTAATGTAAAGTTATGCTAATGTGTATGGATACAAAATCTAACGTGGCAGTCATCACAAAACAAAAATTCTTGTAAATAAATGCGTACATCCCAGATTTTCTATTGATATGAATATAAAACAGTCTAGATTATTGGTTAAAAGCAAAAAAACGGGCAGTTATCATTCATTTTATGTAAATATTTAAAGCTAAAGTTACGCTAATTTTTTTACATTAATTTCATTTTTCTTTTTGCATGTTTCAAAGTGTATGCATGGTGCTATTTTAGATAATAATTACCTTAAATCCTCGACCAAATCACTCTTGAGACACTCCTTCCTGCTCGTATGCACTGAAACTTTCGTCCTGTTTCCACCTAAATCCGGCATTAGAATGGAACATGTGAGTTTATCGCAGTGAAACCTATCACGACGCTCTGCCTGTCCCGGCCCCCTAAGAGAAGCCGTGGCGCAATTTCTGTAGGAGCTCTCTAATCAACTGACAGCGAAGTCTATGTGACAATAGTCCTACATTTCTATTGACCTTATTTTTAAACTACATATTTAGTTTTATTCATAACTAGTAGTAGTTTTCAATTAAAATTGGTGTTATGGAAATTTCAATTAGAGATTCAATGATATTGTACTTCTAGTAATAAATACTTTAAAAGGTGAAACAACTAATAATTTGATTTTGTCTGTCTGTAAACCCGACTAGGTTTGGTTTTCCTGGGATGGGAATGGACAAAAAGTACAAAATGCGCACATGTTCTAATGACTCTTAACCTATCGGCGCCAACAGCCTCCAACGGCGTTTAGGACCATCCTCATCTAAAAGACAAAACAACACAACTTATCTTGACCAGGCTGCTGCTGGTTTTTGGAGGGCGAATATGAGGAAAAACCTATAAAAAAAAGAAGAAGCAGGCATGAGTCC
Organism: Corythoichthys intestinalis; assembly: GCF_030265065.1. Taxonomy (NCBI): domain Eukaryota; kingdom Metazoa; phylum Chordata; class Actinopteri; order Syngnathiformes; family Syngnathidae; genus Corythoichthys; species Corythoichthys intestinalis. The sequence goes on from NC_080401.1 coordinate 37,450,648, forward strand.
GTCACATCAGGAAGCGTTGGCTGCTGCATTTTGATAGGCGGCATGCCAAGGAGGCAGAGTGACAGAGTGTGGCGCTCGCACACTGCGACGACACTCTCGCCCGGCTAGAGATGCTGCGGGATCAGTGAAACAGCGGGAATCTTTGTGTCCGCGCACAAAACAACCACTTAGTAGCCGAGGTGATGGGAATGTTTTTTTCATAATCGCCCTCTTCCGCCTGTCACAATGTGCTTTCCTGGTTGCTAATATTTTCGTCCCTGTAACACTTTGTTGTGTTTGCCCAGAGCTGATTGCGAATTGGAGGGAGATGCAGAGAAAGGCACAAGCTGAAGCGACAAACCCAGATTTGTTGTCTGTTGGGAAGCCAGACGGCTTCATCTCTTGAAAGGGAATGGAAAGCTCGTATGGGAGGATTGATCAAACTGAAAAGTGGAAGAGAAAGAAATAAAAGGGGAAAATGGGAACTGGGGATGGATTAAATGGTGACATTCTGCCACTGTCAGTGCCTAAAATACACAATGTGTCCCGCTTTGTCTTTGCTTTGGCACTTTGTTGTTGGGAGGTTTTGTCCATAAGTTATCCGGCTTTCAAGCAATTGCTGTGTGGTACTTTCCAGGGCATCTGTTGTGGATGCCACTGAATGGTGAAGCCGAACCGGCTCCGGAGAACAGCTGAATGAAAAAGTACAGAATTTGAAATGTACATTTTTCTGCAAGAACAACGAGATGGGCAATGGGTAAGACTACAGCTCTCTCATCCTTTGTCGGCGATAGACGTTCAATCCGTTTGAAGTGGTAGAGGCTGGCAGCAAATGATCACTAGCAGCCCCCCCAGTTCAAATGGATTGGACGTCTAGCCCCGTCGATGGTAGCCACCGTGTTAAAATATTCAGCGACACTCTCGCCTCTCTCGTCTTCATGCCCATGTAAACACCAATCTATCTGCAGCAGATGCTGTCTGTGAAATTGCAAATCTGTTAATTCAGAGTCTGTTGAATCGAGGTTTAACTGTTTCCCACCTCTTCAACAATTACAGGCCAATTCAGTTTTTGTTTTTACTCAAATGCAACATGTAACAGATTTTTTCAAGCAATGTGAAAAGAACATTCTAATTTTTTTCAAACCTGACCTAGGTCATTTTCATATGTAGCCATAAATATGACATTTATCTGATCCACTCATCCAACCTATATGCCATCGTCGCAGTTGTTTGACAAAATAGATGGCTTGGAAAAAAGAGCCGTAAATGATCAGTGGTGAAAAAATAGTTTGGAACTGAGAAATACCGTATTGGCCCGAATATAAGATGGCCCTGATTATAAGACGACCCCCTCTTTTTAAAGACTCAAGTTTGAAAAAAAAGACTTTTTGAACAGAAAATAATTACAGTACATCCGAAACAAATGATTATAACAATATATTTGAGAGAAAAAGCATGTTATTTTGCCTCATTCAAATCTTAATATCTGAACATTTAAATATGTAAACTAAAGTGCAATCTCATTCGTAAATGAATGGCTTCTGGTTTTTGAAATGTAAATAACCCACTCTATTGTGATTAGAGCTGAAACGAATACTCGAGCAACTTTAGTAACTCGAGTTTAAAAACTGATCCGGGTAATTTTATTCACCTCGCGTAATCGTTTAATTTTGACAGCTCTAAGCATCACGTTTTACCCGGACTACACGGGTAACATGCTGATGTCACGTGCGGAGAGGAAGAAGCAATAAAAAAAATAAAAAAAACATAAAAAACCTACTGCAGCCGACAGCCGCTACAAACGACGCCGACGTTGCTATAAAAAAGCCAGCATGATGCTACGGTGGTAGCAGGTAGCGTCTGATGCGTCTCATAGAGCTCAAATGTATATTGAACTAGATGCGAAATGAAAGAGTCAGCGGCATTAGTATACACCCGCCATCTTAAAGCAGTAGACTTCCAAGCGCTAATAAATAAGATTAACGTTACTGTCATTCGCTCACGTAACGTTAGCCCTGCGGAGGTCGAGGTTTCTATTAAGTATGACCACTGTTGTAGAGTGATGAGGGTGTAAAATAAAAAATTAATAATGCTAACTGTCAATTTTAGCTCAGTAGTCATTGCTGGATAAAACACCAAGTAGCAGTGGTCCCTAATGTGCTCCAATACAGCAGGTATCACATTTATTTTAGACTAACTTAAAACAATAACTAGAACTTAAAAATAGCTTGACACGAATAGAAATTCAATTGAAACACGTGGGGAAAACACTTAACTTTTAAGTGATGTGTGTTATCAAGCGTAATGGCATTTTTAGGTAAGAAATATACATATATTTTTTCATGAGGTCTAAAAGTTTTTTGAGTGAAAGCAGTGAATTAGTCTTTTTTATTCTAGTTACATCTGAGATGCAATTGTTGGCTGTTTTCAAATGTACGTACGTTGAAAATAAAGACATTAATTGACTGAAAATGGGTCAATGTTAGATGAAATGTCTTGTTTTCTCATGTATATTTATAATTGCTCTTCACCTAAAAATATGTTTTATCCGAGTGATCGATAGAATTTTCAGTCGATTACTCGATTACTAAAATATTCAATAGCTGCAGCCCTAATTGTGATAAAACAACAAAATTGCAATAACTGCATTAAACATCAAGTGAAGTCTTGAAACAAATCTGAATAAGGAAAAACATTGCAATAAAATAATGCAAACTAGTTAAACTAAAAAGAGTAGCTGGGGTCTAGCATGACAGAACATTGCTTCAATGATATCTGGCGCCATCTAGTGTCGTGAATGGGGAGAGTAGCTGAGATCTGTCAGGACAGAACATCGCTTCAATGATATCTGGCGCCATCTAGCGTCGTGAATGGGTATAAAGTCTGGACCGCGAATATAAGACGACCTTCTCTTTTTCAGTGTTACTTCAATGCAAAAAACAAAGTGTTACCTATTAACTCAAATAAATCAACAAATAAGCCACACTGGACTATAAGCCGCAGGATTCAAAATAAGGGAAAAAAGTAGCGGCTTATAGTTCGAAAATTACGGTAATACAGAATTAAATTTTTCTACCCTCCTTTTCAAAGAGAAGCCAAACACGTGCTGTCACCGCGGCAGTCGAACGTCCTGACTACTGAGCAACTGAAGCCTGACTGGAGCAAGTGCTACGCATGTAGAAGGTTTGGAAAAAACGAAGCGTGCTGGGGGCTGAAGCTAGCTAGATGGGCTCTTGGCTCAGTAAGCATAGAGCATGCTTAACTGAACCGTTGTGGGTTCAAATCCCGGATGGAGAGGGGCGAGAACGAGAAACTGAGTGCAGTGGCATCACCACCTTTACTAGGAGTGGGAACCTCTTGTTACCTCATGATGCGATACAAAGCTCACGATAACGATGATCTGATGATACAATGATTATCGATACATCAGGAAATCATTCTAGGATATTCTACAAACAACTAATAAACAGAAAAACAAGTTTCTGCTGTGAATTGGAATGATTTTATCACTAGTATACGTCCAATTCATTTGAACTGGGAGGGTGGCAGCGAATGAACGAATGTTCATTCGCTGCCATCCCTCCCACTTCAAATGGATTGAACGTCTATGGCCGTCATTGGCAGCCAATGCCAAGCAATGAGGTAATTTTGGGCCATTTAAGGTCATTTACCTGTTGATTTTCAGTCACTACCTGTTGATTTGGGGGTATTTTATGGGTCACTTCCTGTTTATTTAGCGTTACAGAACAGGAAGTGACCTGGGAATCACCCAAATGATTAAGTAGTGACTCAAACTCAACAGTAAATGACCTGTAAATGAACAGCAAGTGACCTGTGAATGCCCCTCAAAAATCAGACAGAATGACTGCAAATTCTCTGGTGTCGAATTAGTGTTGCAACGATTAATCGATTAACTCGAGTATTCAATTACAAAAAAAGAATCAAGTTAAATTTTGCTGCTTCGAGTATTCGTTTAATTAAAGTGGCGTTGTTATGGTTTGTTTTGAAAGTGTTTGCATTTATTTTCATTGATTTGTGTGGATACACGGCCCTCTAGTCTACCTCATTTCACAAGGCTGAATTCATCTGCTCCCTCTTAAGACCAACATAAGCTAAATTTTGTTTGAGCTAATGATTTTTTTTGTATGCATTCGTAATTTAGTTTAAAGGTATATTTAGCCATTTTTTATGGGAATATGTGTCTGAGCCATTTGTTAAGATCATTGTAAAAAAGCGTTTGCATTTTATAGCATTTAAGCTAGCGGACTTTTGCTATGTAAGTTGGCCAATTGTTCTTTTGTTGTACATAGATCCTCTTTTTTTATATGCCGTGTGAGGCTCAGCTCAGGTATTTTAATTTTTTATGTTCCTTATCCGATTACGCGATTATTCAAAATAAATAGTTGATCGATGAATTGGCTACTAAAATAATCGATAGCTGCAGCCCTATGTCGAATGAATGAACGTTCCCAGTCTAAATGGATTGTGCGTCGAGCTACCTGAGACACTATTATGATGGAAGATTTTGGTAGCAACTTGTTGGTCCCTTTTTTTTTTTTTAAACACAGACACCTTTTTAAAACGATATCTCGATTCTTGGCAGGAGCATATCAATAACCTTTTGGGATAGAAAGTGTCACCATATGTCACCATTTCGATATTTTATCACGTCCCTAACCATTACCATCCAACTGGTTACACATACTTTCTACAGTCATTTGCTGTAAAACAAGAGTTAATAGAGTTCTTTCATGCTAGTTCGTTGTTAATTTGAAAGCAAACTTTTTACGGTTTTCCAGTTTTTTTTGTGTGGTTTTTTTTAACAGTAAAATTCTGACAACTACAGTTGCTATCATTTTATTTTACTCTAAGTTATTATCATTATTATTTTGCAGTGCATTACAGAGTTCTGCACAGAAGGTTCTAGTATATCCTACGCTGAAGTTCTGACATCCACCTCTGAAACTCTCTCTACTAAATTTCCTGATGCTGCTACTCTGGATGGAAAAAAATCCCCATGCACCATCTGTTCACCAAAGCTTATGTTCACTTACATGAAGACACACACACATACTGTATATGTACGCCTGGCTCCACTTTGTTAGTATGGACTTCACTGACATTTTTTGAAGTTCTGCTAGTAAAAACTACTCGATGTCTTGGGGAGTAGAAGTTTACTCCCAAATTGCCTGTAAAGCTTCAAGACACGCAGTCACACATTGTGCTCTTGGTTTGCTTTATCTCTGTTTCTGTCTGTTGTGTAGCTGCACTACTGATGTTTGATGGTCCAATTACAGAAAATAGCCAGAACCGCTGTTTGTCCACTGTGTTCCTTCAGTAAATCCTATGATAAAATACTGACACACAATCGTGACGAAATTGTACCCATTTGCATTCCTTCTTTCTTAATCCAACGGAAGACAAAGTTGAAAAGATCAGAGAATGAGAAGCGTAAATCTCTGGCTGAGAGACAGAAGGTGCTTTCATGTTCCGTTTTTGAGTCTGATGGATGGATAAAGTGGGGACTTACAAGTAATGGGTTGGGAAAGTACACAGATTCTTTCATTTGTTGTGTAGTGAACTCCAGAAGCCTTCGTTAAACTAAACTTAAAAGCTTGTCATTAAGGATTTTAAAGCTGGGCCTGGGCTAATTACTGGTTAATTACATCTTTAGACACAGGTCATAGTCTTAGCGCAGACAGGCAGTTGCCGAAAAACTTTGCTTGAGTTAATCATTGCAAGGAGACCATACAGGGTCAGAAACTGAAACGGTCCTTTAAACTTCGGAATGCCTAACCTAATTATGGGTTTTTTAAAAGAAACTCATAAAAATCCTCATTAACGCATTGGCTGTCATTGACGGTGATAGACGAACCAGAGTTGCTCTAAAAGTGAACTATTATTGAAATGAACACGCAGTAGCTTTGGCAAATTACCACTTCCAACTCTCAAACTAGAAACTAAAAAGAGCAACACTCGTTCTACTATTGTAACTGCTTTAATGTTACAGTATGTCATAAATTAACTAATTAGCACTGAAACACTATCATTCAATGCCAGCCAGTGCAGTTGGCAGTTACATGCATGAATGATGATTTTTTTTTTTTCTTAAATATTTTCAATACATTTGAAGAGGATATCGGTCATAAACTTGAGGCCCTGGGGCCATTTACGGCTCAGGGACAATATTGTGTGGCCCCAATTTGACATCCAATTGCAATATTAGTGTTGCCTGCATGTATTTTGGAATGGGAGAAAAAAATAATAATTAAAGGATCCATTTAGGGAAAAAATATGTCGTTTGAAAAAAAAAAAAAAAAAAAAAAAAATCAAATTAAAAACATGGGTAATAAAAAACACAAACAATTCAAATTAAAATAAAATCAATCAAGACATAAATTCAAATAAATGTGGCCTGTGTTTATTTTGCTCCGGGAATTCTATTGGTACATTTTTTGGTCTTGTTTTATAAATCTTGTGACCTCAAATATCTTAACTCTTTGGCTGCCATTGACGGTGATAAACGTCCAGTCCATTTTACCTGGGAGGTACTAGATTTGATCGCTTCCAACACCTCCCAGAGAAAAATAGAAATGGATACAGTACTTCCATCAATCGGTATTTTGTTTTTTTTGTATATCAATTTCCCTCTTTCACTAACCACCACAACACATACTCTGTGAAACGTTAGGAGGCGCATGATAACTTTAAAATAGATGCCCTCTGCGTTGACCACTGTCCCTAAAAGGGTTTAAATTGTTTTGATGTCCATTGCTGTAAATGGCAGTAAATGGGTTAACTGCACCCAATTCAAACCAAAATATCACAAAATCTGTCCATGGTTTGCTTAGGTGTAACAGATTTAATGTAGTAACAAGTCATGCACTAAACAATTAACGTACCATATTTATTGCACTGCAAGCCAGCCCCAAAATACACAATGAATAGGAAATAAACATAAATCGCACTAGATTATCGGTCGCACTTTTGGGGGGAATTTAGTGGAGACCAAGGACAAACATTACATATTATTGTAATAACAATGAAGCGAGAACAACAGGTTAAGTTAGCGCCTGTTAACGCAACACGTTAACACCTATTCAACTTGAACAAGACTTCACAGCTTGTTTGCCAAACTCTCAACTTAACTCCAAATCACTAACACACCCATTAAAGCATTTTTGTTTTCGTCAACAATGACTAACAAAAATATATCGTCGACGTACAATTGTTTCATGCAGACGATGTAACGAGCTAAAAATGTGACTTCGGAGACGAAAACATAACGAGATAAATGCCAGTATTTGTCTGACGAGACGAGAACGAGACAGAAATGCGCCATAGTTTGTGTCATATGTTCACAACGTGTGACATCTTATTGTGCGTGTTGTCACTCATATGATGTGCTGCCCACCACACACTCACCGGTCTCCTCTCCAGTTTTGAAACACACGGTAATATTTGCTTTCTTATCTTTGTGAGAGAGAATATGCAATGTTGATGTTGTTAATGATCTGTGATTATTTATTATCACACACCAAATGTAAATTGTAGTCAGGGGCGCTGGAAGTCACAGCAAGGGGTGCTGAGGATCTTATTTTGTTTTTCCCCATCTAAAAACAGCTGTTTCGGTACAAATTTGTCATCCTTGTGCCTTTTTTCCATACAAGTCGTGCACAATGGCAGCACACACACATGCTGGATAGTTAACATACTACTACTAGGCTACTACAAAGACAGCGTTGTTTTACACCTACGGTCTGTGTTGGAGTTTTTGTATTGGATATAAGAGCGCTCGTGTAGGAGAATGCAAATACCTGCAGCTAGACAGCACAAAGACACAGAAACACATTTGAAAACTAAAAGGTCCAATAAGCCTTGGTTTAACACCCACTTTTCACAACACTCAAATTGCACACGAATATCCAACACTCAAACTGCACACGAATATCCAACAGCGCTCTGCACAGCGGCAGCTCAACAGCAACAACAAACAATAATATGGCTACAATGCAAGCTATTTGAAGTTCTCCAAGGTCTAAAGCTGTAGCTAACTTTTCCCCGCTGGGCACTATTATTAACTGTCATTATCATCTTTATTTTCGACCTCGAATTGAATTTTAGAAAAATTTTCTGTTTTTGTAAAGAAAGAAAAAAATGCTAATTTGCTTTTGCGCCATGTTAACGGCTCAGGTGTCGGGTGGTGAAAAGGTTATTAACAATAAAAAAACAACAACATACTGTATATATTTAATCCCCAAAAATAAATAACCCCACTTCCTGTGCCACCGCTCTTAGTGCTAGCATAGAATTTACAGCATACTCGCGTTAGCATTAGCATAAACTTTAGCGGGGCAATCGTCCTCTTAAACTCTCTAACAACTGTTTTATACATACAGTTCACGGAGTCCAGTAGAGTATTATTAATTAAAAATTATATGCTCGTCTGTCAAAATTCATTGTAAATCTTTGGAAACCTTATTTATTTATCTATTTTTGGTTGAAAACTTTTTAATTTTACAGACGAAAACAGTTTGTGTATTCCTCGACTAAAACTAGACAAAGACGAACATATTTTGAAATGACTAAAATATGTTTATTACTCTAAATATTTTCGTCCAAAAGACTAAGACAAAAATGAAAAAGGCTGCCAAAAACAACACTGCATTAAAGTCTTCATTTTCATTTAAGTAGAGGGCACACTTACAATGTCCAATGCCCAGCCAAACTATGAAAAAAAGTGTGTGTTATAGTCTGGAAAATACTGTAACCATTAATGGAATCACACATTCATAATCTCATTGGGGTGTCATTAATTCCCATATTGTTTGACAGTATGTAGCCTGATATTGACACATTATGAATCTGCATTCATAAGGTGCCGGGGATCTTATACCAAACCAAGTGAAGGGTGCAACCTGTGATCTATGGCCATGAAAAAGATGGAGGTTGGTGGACGAATACATATAAAAGCTTCTTGAGCACATATGGTCCATTTAGCAATTTCCTTCTTGTTTTTATGGTCGATTTGATGTTTTTTAATCTGTCACAAAAATCAATGTGTTCACACTGGTGCCAGGTTGCTGAAAGGAGCACTCCATCATGCGTCCACCTCGCCTCCCTGGAAACGAGGCGTTGTGTTTTGCTGCGGCATGCAAGTCATCAAAAAGGCAGATAAATGCATTCACAGACTGATAGGAGAGAAATGCTTAAACAAACAGTAAATGTGAATGTGAGACAAAGTGCATACTTGTAGAAGACTGATGACTTATCAGACTTGGAATGAAATGCCTTTTCAGTATGACAAGACATTGTTTAAAATGTGGAACATATCATCAATATGTACTTATTGATAATGACAAAACACAAAGACAACAAACAACTAAACGTACATTTGTAAATTATACCCCTTGCTTATGTACGAAGACAGTGATCGATCATCTCCAACATTTTTGTGTACATCTCTGCTTTTACCCACTTCCCTTGGAAAATCAAAGATAAGCCTCTAGTGTACTTGCTTTCACTGTGAAAAATGTAATAAATCAGGAAGTAAGCAGTAGTGTCGTCTTTATATAAAGCTGTACTATAACATGGAAACAATGCGCAAAACTGTAGATTGCAGCAGCAATGAGTGCTGCAGCAGCGATGAGTACAGATATGCACATGAATTTTAGTGACTTTTATCAGTGAATTCCCCTCCAACAGGGCGTCAACGTTTCTGGATTTTCCCCTCCACATTTTCTCTTTAGGAACTTACCGAGGCTGATCGGTTCTTTCAGTGTTTTGCTACACTTAACCGCAGTGCATCTGACATATTGTATTTGTTGAAATGGTATGAATTTGTTTTTAAAAACTAGAGTTTTGCGATATAATCAGCTACCCAATAACATCGACCGATAAAACCATTTTAAAAGGATATTGGATAATATCAACATCAGCTTGCAAGTACTCCCCGTGCCTGCGTGGGTTTTTTCTGGGTGCTCTGTTTTCCCCCCACATCCCAAAAACAGCTATATTGTCCCTAGGTATGAGTGTGTGTGCAAATGGTTATTTGTCTCATTGTGCCCTCCGATTGGCTGGCAACCAATTCAGGTTGTACCCCGACTGTTGCCCATAGTTAGCTAGGATTGGCTCCAGCACCCACATGACCCTTGTGAGGATAAGCGGCTCGTGAAATGAATGAATGAATCAACATCGGCTTTTCATTATCAGTTTCGGGCTAATATTGTTGTTGCCTTCAAAGTGAAGGTAGAAGACGTCTGCCTCATGCCTTTGTATAAGGTCTGGTCACAGCTTAGTATAGTTGTTATGTTGCCTTTACCATTAGATGTCTCCAAACTAAGATCATTGGGATTTGTTATGTGAGTAGACCAGTTGCATTTATGGTGCAAAAATTAAATGAACAGTGATTGAAAAATAATGAATATGTTAAGTGACCGCATCTATCGGTATCAGATTTTTGGAGTTCGACAATATCGGCATATCTGTTTAAAAGTCATTATTGGACAACTCTAGTAAAAACAAGTTTCGCTCAATAGAAATAGCAGAATAGGAAATTATGAGACATTTCCAGCTCTAATGCATTCAAGCACTAGATCCCAGAATGTGCTGAAAGCAGTCACAAAAAACTTTAAATAGCTAGCTTTTTTGTTTTGTTTTGTTTTTGAGGGGTTAATTTCAGCGTTGACACTGTTTTTACATACAGACCTATAACAAGTGGTAAGATTGAACCCAATCAATGGTCCCTTTAACTTACTTATTCCACAGCTGGCACCGGGTCAATTAAACACAAAAGTCACAATGTTTTCAACATAACAACAATCTTTAAGACTCAGGTAAGAAATTATCTACTGCCTGAATCCATTTTACCGGTTTGTGTGTTTTTAACTCAGTTTCAGTCGATGGCAGCAAATGGATTGAAAATACATAAGGAATTTTCTGGGGTAGTTTGATCCACTCTCTTATAACAAACCCCCTCCACCCACCCAAAAAAATAAACAAAAACCAAACAAGCCAATATAACAAAAAGTATCTGATGAGTAAAAAAGACATCATTAATTATTATTATTATTTTTATAACAGACAAACGTTTTAGGTTGTTTTATTTACCTGACATGTATCGGCGTGTACTTCCGCCTTCGTCAGAGTGTCACTGGTGTTGGTGTGACTCCTCTCAATCAACTGATGAATGAAGGTGTGACTCACCTCTATGCTGTCCGTTCCCTCCTCCAGGATACTGGTCCAGGTAGTAGAGAGCATGAAAGCTCCTTCGTCCCTGTTGGTTGTCCTCGGGCTCGGCTTGCGGATCTCAATGGCCTCCCTGATCCAGCGCTGATGTTTGTTTTCTATGGTGCGGATGACTCTGGCCTTTGCCCAGTCCATGATGTGATTTTCCCTTTTGCAGTGGTCGATGTTGGCTGACTTGTGGTGTTCCTGTTGTGCCTCTATTTTTTATTGCGCTTGTTTGTCTTGTTGCTGTCTCTTTCTTACACTCCGTCTTGAGTTATTTTTTTCTCATAATAAAGTCTCCCCGAGCTATGATTAATTGCATGATTTACATGGAATTTCATATATGGAGTTGTATTTGTTTTCTGGGTGAATTTTGTCCTTTGGGTGGACCAATATCTGGCCTCAAACGTTTGTCTGTGAGAAAAGAAAAATGTAATTAATCTGTAAGTCTAGACAAAATGGGATTAGTACAACAGACATTTATCATGTAAGATCCCATATAAAAAAATCTTGTTATATTGAGAAAAATAAAAAACCCAAATGGAATTAAAAAAATTTCTGATGTGTAATAATAGATAAAAACATAGATGAGAGCCAGTATTTCATGGAGTTTGCTGCCAGACACCGGGGCAGACATTTTTATTAATGGCAGAACCTTTTTAGCCCAACTAATGTGAATACCCCTGATTGCCCAGCCTTCCTCAGGGCGTCATTATTACTCATCACGTGTGCCTGTGCTTGACTCTATCATTGTACGTAACTGATGAAATGACTGTGCTTTTAGGTAGCATCATTTATTGTGTTCAAACTAAATTTTCTCCATTCTCATAGGTGTTAGAAATTCGACATTTGCCCACTTAAATACTTGAAGCAACCCTCTTCCAAACAAAGGTCATTTATACCAGGTGTTGTCTGTCCTTTTAAAGCAGAGTGCTAAAGCTACTACTAGTGACTATGGCAGTAGTGTCAAAACAGACACAGGCAAAATGGCCCAAAAAAGGCAGGATGCCACTACTTTACAATTATAAATCAACTGTTGGGAATAAAATCTCCTATTTATTGCTTGAAGACAGGTTTTTTTTTTTTCAACTTGAATCTTGGAAATACATTTATCATTAAAGGGATCCACAGATAGAGTTGTAGTTCTTAAAAGATAAACATTATTATGAGTTAAACTAATTTGATATTAAAACCTCTCTCGATTTTTTCGTTTTTATACAATTTTAAAATTAGTTTAACTAGCATGTCGCCATTGATGTTAACGTCGTAGGGCGATGACGTCACTGGGTTATGCTGCCGGGCTTCCAGAGTATGACTAGTGACATAAAAATGTCATCTGTTCAACCCTTTCAATTTCAACCCGAGAGGAACATTAATGAGCATGACAGCACTGTCGCTATTTCACAAAACAAGCAGCAAAAGCAAAATGAACAGGTAAGATGGGATGAGACGACATGAAAGTAGAAAAAAAAAAAAAAACTGTTCTGCCAAAATGTTCTACACCGGTGAAACGTCCTACAAGAGGCGAATTTGACACCCAAAGTACTACCGTGCACTTTCAGCTTGTTTTTCTGTGTCAGAACACATGCCTTTAAACATAGTAATATCAAATAAGGATGGTTTATATACGCTACGTAACTAATGTGGTCAACAGATCAACATCTGCTTTAAAGCTACCACAGGAAAACACAATGCTTAAAAAATGTGAGAGGGAAACACATGCAAAAAGTATTTTGAGACAATGCAAAGGTAATAAAAGACTCATTAAAAACACAAAAAGTAAGTACTCGCTGCTTTTAACCAATGTGCGCATATGTTGGATGTCTCGCCGCGTAGAAGGAATTGCAGAACACTGGTAGTATTCGTGTAGTGACAGTGACGCTCACCCTGAGTGTCCATTGCTCGCATAAAACATGGCGCCCTCCGTAGGTCAAAACATGTCCTTACCATTATTAATTTATAAATCAATGGCAATATTTCATGTGTTTCTAATAACATATTTTAGTAATAGAGAACAAGTGTGGCTTATTAGAGCCTACAAGTCTAAGTCTAAGGTTCCCTTTAAATGAGCCCTTTAAAATCACCATTTATGACCATCTTTCATCTTCAGTTTCAGTGCGTCAGAAAAAACGGAAAGAGATATTTTCATCAAAAATTTTATTGTAAGTCGATAAGGCTTTCTTAACTGCAATTCTGTAAAAAACAGAAAGTCTGTAATTCCACCATAGGGCCTTGATACTAAGTGAGCTCATTTGGCAGAACAAGTGTAAGAGATAATGTATTTCATGTAATAATCTTAAAGGATTTAAGGCTAGAGGGAGGATACCTGGGATGAAGCAGACATTACATCAGTGCGGTGGGATTATTAAGTTAGTGTGGCTGACAAATAGCCATCTATGAAGACATTGTGAGGGCAGTGAAATGCAGCGTTTCCACTCTTGACTGCACTGGAAAAAGAAGAAAACTATTTGTCAGCTTGGGGGGGAAAGGAATCAAATCAAGTTCGTACATTGTCGAAGTTCAAGGCTGTTTTACCCCGTGAAGTGCTCAGACAAAAGAATATGCCTTATTAGTTTTGTCTCCACACGCTAGAAGTGTTATTTGGATATGCAGTCAAGTCGAACGCCGAGTTGGCGTTTAAGGCTTCATCGTTGCTCTGAGCGATTACTCCTGTCAGGCTTTCACAGGACACACACACACACACACGCACGCCTCAGTGGACCGGACCATAAAACACCTGTCCCCCTCCAAAACGCCAGAGAGCTCTCAACGTGCCTCTTCGCCACACCTCAATGTGCTGTAATTCTGGGGGAAAAAAAGGCCTCTGTTAAAGATGTGAGCCCATAAAAGCCTGGCACTGACTGAGCCATTAAACGACTCCTCTGGGTGTTGGGATGCATCTGCAGCCCGCAGCCAAGAAACACAGCCATGACAGTATGGTTCGTATTCTTCACAATCCTAGAATGATCAACACTGAACGGCACACGATGGATGCTAATATTCAAATCAAATTAGGATGTTGTGTTAAGCATAAATAAAAACAGAATACAATAATTTGCAAATCATGTTCAAACTATATTTAATTAAATGCACTACAAAGATACAGTATTTAATGTTCAAACTGATAAATTTCTTGCCTTTAGCAAATAACCATTACCATATTTTTTGGACCATGAGTCGCAGGTTATTTTTATTTTTTTAAAAATAGTTTGTGCCGTGGGTGCGACTTATACTCTATAGCAATTTATATGTGAAATTATACACGCATTATTATTTCACATGTTTATGCTATTGCTATCTGAATAACTCTTAATAGCTATGTTACGTTAACATACGGGACACATTCTCAATTCGTTGTTTACGCGTCATGTAACATTAGCAAATTGTAAATTTATTTAGCCTGTTGTTCTCAATTCTATTTTAAATTGCCTTTCAAGATGACATGTCTGTTCTTGGTGTTGAATTTTATCAATAAATTTCCCCCCAAAATGTGACTGATACTCTGGTGTGACTTACCGTATTGGCCCGAATATAAGACGACCCTGATTATAAGACGACCCCCTTCTTTTTAAAGACTCAAGTTTGAAAAAAGACTTTTTGAACACCAAATTAATTTTTATACAGAAAATAATTTCAGTACATCTGAAACAACTGATTATAAAAATATATTTGAGAGAAAAAGCATGTTATTTTGCCTATTTCAAATCTTAATATCTGAACATTTAAATATGTAAACTAAAGTGCAATCACATTCGTAAATGAATGGCTTCTGGTTTTTTAAATGTAAATAAACCAATCTATTGTGATAAAACAACAAAATTGCAATAACTGCATTAAACATCAAAGTGAAGTCTAACTAACTGTAGTCTTGAAACAAATCTGAATAAGGAAAAACATTGCAATAACATAATGCAAACTAGTCATATTTGAGAGTAGCTGAGATCTGTCATGACAGAACATCGCTTCAATGATATCTGGCGCCATCTAGTGTCGTGAATGGGTATAATGTCTAGACCGCGAATATAAGACGACCCCCTCTTTTTCAGTATTATTTCAATGCAAAAAAATAGTCTTATATTCGGGCCAATACGGTATTTATGTTTTTTTAACCCTCCTCATTGCACATTTTTTGGCTGGTGCGACTCATAGTCTCAAAAATACGCTAAGTTATTTTATGGCTGCAAAATTTTCTAAAAGAGCAGGGACAGGGTCAAGTTTACCATTATGTGACATCACCAGATCACCAACAAGAAACATTTTGGGAACTGAGCAGAGGTGGGCAGAGTAGCCAAAAATTTTAGTCAAGTAAGATTAGCGTTACTTCAAAATAATATTACACAAGTAAGAGTAAAATTAGTCATCCAAAAAAATGTACTCAAGTACAAGTAAAAAAGTACTTGGTGAAAAGAATACTCAAGTAATGAGTAACTTTGTGAGTAACTGCTTACAATTTTTTTTCTTTTTAACTCATTTGCTCCCAAAAATGTATAAATACAATCTATTTTTAATTGCTTCAGCGTCCCAAAAACGTATTTATACGTATTTTGTGTTTTTTATCTTTTAAAATTTTTTATTTTTTTACAAGAGGCATCTATAGGTTCCGATCTATCTGAAATATAATGCACAAAGCTTAAAACCCATTTTAAAGCAATTTAACTGGCCACTGGAGGTCAGTAGCACATTTGGTAAGAACTCATCTTGGGCCAAGAAAGGAAGTGAAGAAAAATAGGAAACAGAAGTTGGAGGGATCTTGTGAAGACGCATGACAATTTGATAAAAATGAGGAGAACGATCGGGAAAAAAAAGGCAAACGACACAGGAGGAGTGTTTTGAAAAGAAAACGAAACCATCGTCAAAGAAGGATTCAAACAAATCTATCTTGATGAGACAGATTGTGATGTCCACAACAGCATCAGGTTCCACACGCGTTCTGCGGAGCTCACGTTGCGTTACTCCTTAGCCTGAGGTTGAAACCAACGATGAAGATAAATAAAAAAGTAAGACCGATCTTGATCCGGACTCATCAGATTAGCTACGGGAGCAGCAGAGAGCCTTCCCGTTGTTATGTGCGCAAATAGTTCAACAGTTCAATAGTTTAGTTATGTGTAAATAAATTGTTACTTTGCGATCAAAAGCTCTATTTGTCTCGTTGTTTATCTTATTTTATAAAAGGAACACATTATTCAGATGTTTGGGATGTAACTAAAGCAAAAAATAGCTGTGTATAAGTCAAAGTTATGTTTGAAATGTATGCTTTCACAAAAAGCTCAATTTCTCTTTTTTTTCATCAGAAATTGGAAAATTGCTCAAACTGACCTATTTTCTAATGCCGATTTCTAAAGAATGGGAAAAGATATGAACTAACTTTTTTTTCTACTGAAAGAAGAGAGTCTAATCTTTCTGTTGGTGGGTTCCTTGTTTATATAGAAATAGAACAGAATTCTCTGTGAGCCTTGCAAAATCGGTCAAAATCCAGTAAAACGGCCGGGAGCAAAGGGCCTTGCTCTGGTGAAAATGGCTGGGAGTGAATGAGTTAAACAATGCAGAACTGAAGCATCATTCATCCAAAGAGCATGAGTGCCCTCTAGTAGAGAAAATAGTTCCTATTATGAAATTAAAAGGATCATATCTCCGTGGTCAATTGGTGCCAAATAAAATCGAATTTGCGCTTTCGAGTCATGTTGAGGGCAGCACTCTATGTCAAATACTTATTATTATTTTATTTTTTACGGTGCTTTAAAGAGGCCACATTATTGAATAGGCCGGCATGATCATAGAACGGCAAGCTTCAGTCTAATTGATATAATGGAGTCATGTGGTTAAGGTTCTGGTAAAACTGGTAGAGGTACTGCTGGCATTGCTGGGAAAAAAACAAAAAAAACAAAAAGTAAAATCTAATATGTGGAATAAAGAGGAAAAATGCCCAAAGTAGCAGAGTAGTGTTTCTTCTTCACAAATCTACTCAAGAGTAAAAAGTATGGCTAAGTAAAACTACTCTTAGAGGTACATGGAACCGAGGACACATACTTTTTAAGCTTTGTAGGTGGGATTCTTTCCCATTCTTGCTTGATGTACAGCAGGGGTGCCCAAATTAATCCACATCGGCCCACAGTGGGTGCAGGATTTCTTTCCAACAAAACAGGATGACACAGTTGCACCAATCTGGTGTTTTACAAGTGTAATCAATTGATTTTAGTCTGGTGCTGCTTGTTTTAGCAGAAACCTCAATGGTTAAATGGTCTGTGCTCGATTGGTAGGAACAAAAAGCAGGACCCACAGCGGCCCTTGAGGACTAGCTTGGGCACCGCTGATGTACAGCTTTAGCTGTTCAACAATTTGGGGTCTCCGTTGACATATTTAATGCACAAACACATTAAAAATGGGAGACAGGTCTGGAGTGCAGGCATGCGATTGCTGACAGGGTATAGTTACACCTATTCTTTGACTTCATTTGCAGTTTGTTGTGCAGTGCTGCGTAAGGTAAGATCCCGGGGATCCAGAATGTTTTTTTTTTTCCCAGGCAAGTGCTTATTTGACCTCTGTAGTAAGTCAAACCTAAAGCTCACAGTGGAGGCACCCCTGCACACTTCCGTTGTGAGCGAAACAAGAACATTTGAATTAAAAACTCACCAATATCATCTTGGTAACAGTCGCGCTGACAATGGAAAATGACTCATCTGTGGTGCCTGCAAGTTGACAGGATATCAGATCTATGTTAAAGTAAAAAAAAATAAATAAATAAACGCTTTTCTAAGTGCTTAACAAATGTCTACGTGTAGTTGCTTTTAATGAAGTGAGCACTCATGAACACACTGGAGTGGGTCGCGTTCAGGTCCAACTCCTAAAAGGAGGACAAATGAGTGCCCTGCATGAAAATGAGCAATTACTACAGATTTAAATCGAGGATTATCCTGCAGGACCTATGGCGACCCTCACATACAGTGATTTCTATTGGATGACTGCTAATAAAAAGCCTAAGGGAGAAATCGTCACAAAGCGATATCTAATAAATTGCATCCACTGTTGTTAGTATGCTTCCGTTTTTGTGTCATTTTGCGTTCGCTCTTGACTTTTTTTCCTTTTCAAAAGTGTTTTGAATTTGCAAGATGCCTAACACTTCCTGGCCAACGTAATTTTGTGTTTTGAAAGAATAGATTTTAAAGGGTAGTTTGCAAAATGTCCTCCAATTTTAAAATGACTCATACAACCATGAGGAAGCAACGCAATGATGCAGTTTTGTCCCAAAGCCCTTTCCTAGGCCTACCACTAAATGTTTAATTCTGCTGCAGACAGTGACATTTATCAGTAGCTTTCCAGTAAGGATGCTCATAAACAGTCCGCTCCCTGGACATCTTGGCCTAAGGGGGGTGGATGGATGGCTGTATAGATGGGCGCGGACGTAAACAGTCATGGAGAAGGACACAGAAAATGAACAAGGCAAACAAAGAATTGGAGGAAAACAAGAGTTTCAATTTAGTGCAGATCATGTGTCCACCGTCAGTGTTTACAATGATGAAAAGAGCAAGGGCACGATAAACAAGATACCCGGGATTGCTCAGGAGAGCTTGATGGGAGCAAATCAAAAGAAAAAGCTGTGTTGTTTATCAGACAGCCAGTGAAGGATTATTAAATTACAGAAACAAAACCCATATTTCCCTGTAGAATAACAAGAAATTCATTAGCGTTACCATGTATAACTGATGGTGATACATGTCAAATTCATATGAACTGTGAGAGTCTATCGGCGATTGATGGCTCATAGTCCAAATGGATTGGATTTGCATAGCTGTTAATGACATAATGAGTGGAGGGATCTTAAATATAAAGAAAAACCAATGTTCTTCTGGATCATTTTGGTAGAACTCTCCCATTATTAGATTTAGAGCAGTGGTGTACGATATGTTGATCACAAGCGACTGGAAGATCTCAAAGGTAGTGGCAGTTTTATTGGGTTTATATTTTTATTTATACAGGTAAGAAAGTCAAGCTTTAGTGTAGAAAAATCTAATCATCTGAGCCCCTTTAGCCTATCACCCACCCTACCTTTTAATTGAGAAACATAACAGGTTGTTTTTCCGCCAACCTCAACGTTGTTTCAAATGGCAAACCAACGCTGTCCTCAAATTTCTGTCTCAGTGAGGGTAAAATATGCATGTGCCGAATTAAGTAGAGTTCAGCAAATTTCCAGATTATTATTTTTTGTACATTGTGGAACTTCCAGACTTTTCGTAACACGAACTAATACGAAGGAGCTGAGACAGAAAGGTAAAACAGTGAAAAGTCAGTGCACGCATACTGTATGTCATTAGAGAAACTGCTTAGGCAATTTTATCTAGTCATAATCAAAGTTGTTTTCTTAATATTTTGCAGCTAAGATGGCAATTGCAGTTCTTACAGATGTAAACATTCAGCTTGGAAAAGGCATTGTATGAAACAGCCATTTGAATAATTCTTAACCCCTTCAGGGACAGTGGTCACTATAGTGGACAGCTATTCAAAAGTTGACATTTAAGACCTTTAACTTTTCTTTAAAGAGAAAGTGACTATTTTTGGTCATTTTCATTTTTAAACACTTAAGACCTTTAAATTTAAAGGGCAACTTTACAAAAACTTAAATATAAGCAATTAATATTATACAGTGGTACCTCTATATACGAATTTAATTCATTCCAGGACCTGGTTTGTAAGTCAAAATGGTCGTATGTATCCCATAATTTGTTCCACAGCCAAAAAACAGAGGTTAAATCCTTAATACTGGAGGTACAATTACAAATAGCAGTTACACATAACAAAACAAATTATAAATGCAAATCGTAATAAATAATGTAAAGAATCGTGTTCGAATGTGGCGGTTGTGTTTTGCATGCCGTTTCTGAATACACTTTGTGAGTAACGACAGAGTGAAAGAGGTGCGGAAGAGTTTTTCTATTTGTGTTGTCGTTGGCGTCGGCTACGGCAGACAGTAGCCGTGTTGTGTCGCACATGTTCTGAAATAAATGATTAAAAACCTGACGAAGCTGGTGACTTCCTTGCCGATGTTACAATAATAATAATTATAATGAGAGTCGTCCTCAAGATCGTAGACATTTTCCAGCGTATTGTCAAGCCAGCCAACCACGCCTATATTTCTCTATCATTTCCTTCTTAACTTCAATGGTAAAAGTCACCTTTTTCCACCACCTGCACTAACTTTCTTAGGACCCATATTGATTTCTCTCACAAGAAAATCCGCCGTGCATTCGTCTTGCAAACAACAACGAAATTGTGGCCCTCCCTTAAATCGTCGTATATCGAGCATGTCCTAATATGTTGAGACAAATGACGAGTCAAATTTTACGTTGGATGTCGAAAGGATCGTATGTCGAAGGGATCGTATGTCGAGGTGTGACCGGTGGTTTTCGACTCCTCATTGTATGGTTTAAAATGACGAAGAGAGTCAAGACTGCGATGTGATGTGCTTTTAATTTCTGATAAAAGTCAGAAAAAGCCAATACTCGCGTTAAACATAGCGTTAATAACGTGCTCCTATTCAAAGTATATTTAAAAAAAGAGATGCAATGACATTTTTATACATGAATACACGCCTGGAAATGACATTTTCTAACAAAACAGTCCACAGCCAAATGGCACTTACCTCACCATCGACATCCACACAGAAATAGGGGAGAACTAATAAAGTGCATCCGAAGGAGAAGGTGTTGCGTTAATAATTGACATAGAGGAAACAAACAACATACAAAAAAAAGTTCCATGTTTGAAGGAGGATTGACGGAAATAAGATAGAAAACAAGAAAAACACCAAATTTTGTGTAATTATGAAATAGAAACATACAAGATTTGCAAGTTTGATAAACTCCTGTTACAGAGGTACCACTGAATATGTATTTTTTAGCTTTTAATCATTGTTGCTTTTTCATATTTTCATTCATTCATTCATTTTCCATGCCACTTATTCTCACGGGGGTCACAGAGGTGCTGGAGCCTATCCTAGCTAACTACGGGCAGTAGGCATGGTACACCCTGAATTGGTTGCCCGCCAATCAGAACGAACAATGAGACAAACCAACCGGTCAAGCACACACTCATACCTATGGACAATTTAGAGTGTTCAATCAGTCTACCACGAATGTTTTGGGATGTGGGAGGAAACCTGAATCTGTTTTCTAATAATTACAAATAAAAAATAAGTTAATAAATTAATACATTTGTAATAAAACACTTAATAATATTATAACAGACAAAACAAAAATACACACTGGTTACGGCCCCAGGTAGCATTTTAAAGTTGATTGTTTTTTTTTTTCATAGGATTTAACTCATTGCATGCCAGTTAGGGTGATATTCATTTAAACTGAAGACTGGCTGTGAAAGCTCATTTTGACTGGGCTCCCAGTCAAAAGGAAATTAACGTCTCTCTCCGACAATGGCACCCAATGACTTCAATACGGTAAGTGCCCCGTAAGGGTTTCAAAATAATGCATGAAAGTGTTAAGCGCTTCCTAAGAGGTACCTGAACCTGAGAAACATCACTAAAAGCCCCAAGTATGTGTTTTATAAAGCCCCAAAGTCTGGGTAAAAAAGACAAAAAATTGTAAGTGCCCGAATATAAGACTGTGTTTTTTGCATTGAAATAACACTGAAAAAGATGGGGTCATCTTATTTTCGCGGTCTAGACATTATACCCATTCACGATGCCAAATGGCGCCAGATATCATTGAAGCGATGTTCTGTCATGACAGATCTCAGCTACTTTCCCCATTCACGACGCTAGATGGCGCCAGATATCATTGAAGCAATGTTCTGTCATGACAGATCTCAGCTACTCTTTTTAGTTTAACCAGTTTGCATTATTTTATTGCAATGTTTTTCCTTATTCAGATTTGTTTCAAGACTACAGTTACAGTTAGACTTCACGTTGATGGTTAATGCAGTTATTGCAATTTTGTTGTTTTATCGCAATAGATTGGTTTATTTACATTTCAAAAACCAGAAGCCATTCATTTACGAATGTGATTGCACTTTAGTTTACATATTTAAACGCTCAGATATTAAGATTTGAATGAGGCAAAATAACATGCTTTTTCTCTCAATTATATTGTTATTAGGGTTGTTCTGATCATGTTTTTTTGCGCCCGATCCCGATCGTTTTAGTTTGAGTGTCTGCCGATCACGATATTTCCCGATCCGATTGCTTTTTTTTTTGCTTCTGATTCAATTCCAATCATTCCCGATAATTTTTCCCGATCACATACATTTTGGCAATGCATTAAGAAAAAAATGAATAAAACTCGGATGAATATATACATTCAACATACAGTACATAAGTACTGTATTTGTTTGTTATGACAATAAATCCTCAAAATGGGATTTACATTATTAACATTCTTTCTGTGAGAGGGATCCACGGATAGAAAGACTTGGGACTTTGTATATTGTGACTAAATATTACCATCTAGTGTATTTGTTGAGCTTTCATTAAATGATACTGTAGCCATGCCCAAATGCATGATGGGAAATGGAACCATGACTGTGCGTAGCGCTACCAATTGATATATCTTCTCTGTGTTGGGAAATAACATAAGGTGTTAAGAAAAAGATCAATTGCTACCTTGCTTCCCCACATTGCTTCCCAAGATATTTCTAATCGTAGGGAGAGGGATTGTAAGGCTTTAGCCAATTAAAAAAAGGCTCCAAAGGCTGCCAAAGTTCACTCTACTCATTTTACACTGCCTTTTATCTCTCTATATGGGAAAAACGACGCCATTATAGATTGAGCGTGACAATGCGTGAGTGGGTCATGCAGCGCATGCATTAATTGCGTTAAATATTTTAACGTGATTGATTTTAAAAAAAATGTATTACCGCCGCTATTGGGATAAATTTGATAACCCTAACTTAAGCCTAAAGACTCTGGATGAGTGTAACATATTATGTCTGTAACGTTAAATACAATTAGAAAACGATTTAATTAAAAATATACTGTATATAAAAAAAAGGCATGGCCGATATTTTTTTGCCGATTGCGATACTTTGAAAATGATGTGATCAGACCCGATCGATCGGGACGCCGATCGATCGGGACATCTCTAATTAATATAATCATTTGTTTGGATGTACTGTAATTATTTTCTGTATAAAAATTAATTTGGTGTTCAAAAATACTTTTTTCAAACTTGAGTCTTGAAAAAGAGGGGGTCGTCTTATAATCAGGGCCGTGTTATATTCGGGCCAATACGGTATATCATTATTTTATATCTGTATTCAATACACAGTGATATACAGTACTGTATATATATTAAATACTGAATATTATGGTAGGTCTGTCTTTCATTTTGGTCTGCTCATTTAAAAAATGGGCTCGCGAGGCAAAAATGTTAATACCCCTATATTATAACATGGCGACACAATCATCAACGCAGATCTAAGAGTGAATAGAATGATATCAAACACTCCTGTCAGACATCTATCCCTGAAATTGTTCTCCGGATCCACAGATTTGGGCACATTTACCAGATTAAAAAAAGAAAAGGCAACAGGAAATTGTATAAACCTCACATTGCAGCAATGTCAGTGAATGTGTTTACATTCTTTCAGACATTAACAGGTCATCCATTCACCCGAAAGCTCAACTAGAAAGCATGTACCTGCCTAAAGAGAAGGCATTTGAACGCATTGCTGCTTGTAATGTAGAGCACATTGCTGCTTCGAGAAGAAAAACGACAAAGATGTGACTTATTTGCATTTTAGCCCTTCACTAACCCCCATTTCACCCGCTTCTTCTTTCCTCAAGACATATAATGTACATATTCTCCTCTCCATTCAATCACGCCCTCGAAGACTTAGCTAGGCGCACATAATGATCCTCTTGCACTTTTGATTTGCATGAACCGTCTTGGTGGATGTAAGGCCCATGAGAGTGACTTCATCTGTGCGAGGTGTCAAGAGAAAACGTCGGTCCACACACGAAAACACTTTATCCGCCTTTGGCACACATGACTGGACCTGACCCGTCAGACATGAGGATAAACAAAGTGACGGAGCAAAGAGGCTCATATTAATCCACAGAATGACTAAACGAGGGTGGCAGTGAAGCCATTAAGACGATGACAGCTTCCCTTACGTGTCAGTTTTTTTTTCTTCATTTTGGGGTCACGTGCGAGCCGTCTGCTTGACTCTTAGTGCCACTAAAAACTTTTTGATGGGTGTTGAGGCTTTCAAATGAAAGTGCAACAATTTTTCTTCACTCAAAAGGAAAATTTGCATCAGCATGAAAAGAAAAAGCAAGGTGTACCGTTCCATTTGCAACTCATCCTCCATATTTTAGTTTTGAAATGCAGATATTTAATATACTCCCCCCCAGTTTGGCTGGGCCTTCGATTTATACCATTGTGAGTTTTAGTCCGAAAAACATGGTACTTGTTCTTAGAGATAAACCCGGCCTGCCTGCCCTTTTTGGCGGGGAGAAATTTGAGATACGAGCACTTTACAGTGGTAGCGAATTGGTAAATGGTGTTATACTTATATAGCGCTTTTCCACCTTTCAAGGCGCTCAAAGCGCTTTACACTATCTCGCCATCTACCTACTGGTGACGCAGCACCAGGAGCAACGTGGGGTTCAGTATCTTGCTCAAGGACACTTAGACGAGTTCATCAGGGCGGAGAATCGAACCCACAACCTCTGGTTGGGGGGACAACTACTCTACCACTGAGCCACGCCACCCCATCCGAAATCAACTCACTTCACTAGAAGAAGAAATTTGGCAGATCATTAAGTTCTTCAAAGCAGAGGCTTTTAGGCTGTTTTTCTTGCCACTTCTAATTCAAGTTTTCGGAAGGAGTGAAAGTGGGCCGGACCAGTCCGGAACACCGTTACGGTATAATATTCAGGGCCCGAATGCCGTTCCAGTATAGACCCCAATCACCAAAGTCACACAATCACGTGATCGCTGTATTGTGCCGCCATATTGTCAGTCATTGTGTGTCCGTATTGTCAATGATTGTAGTTTCTAAAGGTGGATTCACTTGCAAATTATGGAAGCCCCAGTGCTTTCAGACGCTGTAAACACATTGGATGAGTTGCATGAAAGCTGTTATTTGGAAAAGCTTCGGTCGATCCAATCGCCAGATCCATATTTGATGCCCAAACCGATGTTTCCTCCCGTCCGGTCTCGTCCCGTGCGTCAGAGCTCATCCTGAGATCACAAAATTTCCAATCATACTCCAGTTTATGTCACGATGAGGAGTCGGGTACCCAAAATCGGCACCGGCCCGAATATAAACCGACATTTGGTCAGCTGAGCGTCACCGTTGTTACGATTGTAAAATGAAACTTGATCGACAACGGGTCGGTGTGTGCCGAAAAATAGCTGCTCCGCGTGAAATGTCCGCCCTGACGGGAGCGCTTTATTATAACACTTTATTGACGTGAAAACATTAAATGTTTTCCTGGACGCATTACAGTAATGGATTTACGACTGTAAGATCAGTTTTAAATAAATTACACAAAATATTAGTACTGTATTTTAGTAACAAATCATGGACTCGGCCACATAACCATCTTTGAACAGAAATGTATTAGTCTACAGGTTTTCATGACCATATCCCAATGACATTCACACAGGTATGACATTTATTAGTTCAAGCATAGTAAAATAATACATATTCACGGTAAAAGAAAGCCGTTTCCATGTGGGCGCTCCCGTCAGGTGGGTCATTTCACGCAGGGCGGCTATTTTTCGGCACAACACCTGTTGTTGCGCTCACCTTCTTGCTGCGCGACCGTGGCGACGAGCTTCGTAGTCTCCGTCTGATGATGTCTCGTGTTGGCATCATATTGATGCTTTCGCCGCTGTCTGACGGCTCTCGACACAAACGCATCATGGACCGAGATAAACAAACTGTGCTGCTTTAGAGATTTGCCCTTTTAACAATGGGCACACAGCAACACACAGCAACTTCTAAAATTACCGTTTATCTTCTCTTCTTATCTTGTTACTGCAACCAACCGCCACACGTGCCTTCACCATTTTGATTAATCAGTCAGATCAATCAATGTTGACGATTGTCAGGAAGGTTTTTGGGTTCGTTTACTAGGCGGTGATTCCTTAAACAAGCAGAAAAACACACAGTAATGGGAGGAATGTACGTAGCGGTAATATGTAAACACGACGAGCTGACGGACAATATGGCGGAACCAGTCAGGGGGAGGAGTTGTGACGTCACGTGATTGGGGTCTATATGGTGCTTTGATCCCGAAAATATGAAGGCAACTGTTAGAACTCTATGTTAAAAAAAAAAAAAAAAAAAATACAAGGCTGCAACACATGCATCTCATCTCCAAGAAGATAATCTACCAACATCAGATTTACATACTGTGATTTCTGGACTATTGGGCGCCCCTGATAACAAGCCTCACCCAGTAAATTTTTAGAGGCTGTTGGAACCCTCCAGAATGAAGGAAAAATACTCACGTTCATTCATGGACATAAACAGATTAACATTTCCTCCCACATTTCAAATGTGACTGCACTCGGCTCGAATGGGCACCTGCGCTGACAACCTGGCACATGCCTTTCTAGTCCCATAACACTCAGCGTGTGTGACTCGAGACTAAAACAGGAAGTAATTGTGAGCCGTTACCATGGAAACGAACACGCAGTGGGAACCTTTCTGGCATTTTCCATGCAAAATGCTCTTCGTACATGACTACAATATTCTTCATACATTATGAGGCAATGACAAAAGAGTATCGCACAGACATTAAGGAAATTAACTTTAATCAGATTACCGGTTTGGAAAAATGAACGCATTACTCGTTACTGAAAGAAAGTAATTAGATTACAGTAACGCGTTACTGACAACACCGTGAATAACATACATAAAATAATGTATAAATATGCAATGTATAGTCATTCTCTCTCAAATTATACATTTGTGTGAGTAAGTGGACATACATAAGTAGATGTAAATAAAGTATACATAAATATGTTTGTAGAACTTTTTGATTCTTAAAACAAGATTTAAAATGAGGGCATGAAAGTTGAGCCGTGAAGTAACGGGTGATACTGTATATCGACAGATGACATTAGTTTGTAAGTTTTGGCCAAATTTCAGTATTTTTCTGTCCTACAATTAAATCTGAAAACGAAACAGTACAGTCTACTGTATATTTTCAAAACTAGCCAACCAACAAGTTTAAGGCAAGGTGCTTCTGCCCAGATTGATGACTCTGCACTCTGTTCAGCTGCCAAACAGATGTTGTTCCCGTCCTGTAAGCAGAGAAATGCCTACACTCTCCTGCCCGGTACATTTGGCACTCTGATGCCTCTCGTTATTCATCCTGAGAGGGTTTCCAATAACAAGGGCACGGAGGGGCGTTCTTTGAGTACACTGTCCACCGAGAGGTGCGTCCAAAACGAGCTTGCCCACCGTGGGACTTGGAAAACGACAGCAAGTGCAGCCTACTTGCCTTGAATTTGTCTGCACAGCTAAAAAGTGAGAAACTGAGCCAAAGTCGTTGGAGTGAATCAAGTGCTGGAATGCTGACAGGTTAGTTTAAGAAAGGCCTGTTGACTGCTTAAGTTGTTGCTTAGTATACACTCAGAGCCCTTTAAATTAAGTTTGTAGAGAAACAATGAGTCAGCTTTTCATAATATGGGACGTGTTAACTCATTGGCTGAGACTGATGTCTAATCCATTTGAACTGGAAGGGCTGGCACTGATTCACTGAAAGATGTAGAAAAGAAGGACGTAAGAAAAAGTTCACTGCAAATAAAGTTCTACGTAGCAGGCCTTTACTCAAAGCGCCTAAATCGAGACTTTTTTCGAGCATCATATCATATTAATGGCAGGAAATGGAGCAATAGAGGAAAAAAAAAAAAGGAAATGATCGCTGGAATAAAAGCATCGTTTTCAAAATGCTCCACTCCCCCACAGGGACATGGTGTCCCTTGAGTGCTTGAACTATATGAAAGTAAGTGCTGTTAGCTGGTAATAGTGTGCATCTGGGCAACAAGAGAAAAACTAAGTTTGAGTTGAATGACATTGAAAGCCTTAGACGGAATGAGCATGACTCAATAAATTGGCTTCATTCATGCCGATTGCACGCATTTACTCAAAATGCACACTGCACTTAACCTAGCAACAGAAGCACTTACAGAAATACATAGTGGTACCTATACATACGAATTTTATTCGTTCCAGGACCTGGTTTGTAAGTCGAAATGGTCGTGTGTTAAGCATGCTTTTCCCCATAAGAATACATTATAATTTCATTAATGTGTTCCACGAGCCAAAAACATACACTAAATCCTTAATAAACAGGTACAGGTACGATAACTAATAGCAATTACACATTGCAAAACAAATGAATTATAAATACAAATCGGAATAATCATAGTAAAGGGAATTTTAAAAATCGTTTTTATTGTCACCTTAATTTATAGAGACTGGCGAACAGAGGTGGGAGGAGACGGCGGGTGAATGTGGATACGGTGAGCCGTGTTCTGTCTAGTTTAACAAATGCATTCAATAAGAACCCTTTTAAAACAAATAATGTATGAAAATAAACATTTTTGGTAACACTTTATAATAACTATCCCTTTTACTAGTTAATAGATCATTAATAAACTGTTGATAAACGATTTATTGTTGATTTGTGAAGTATTTCTTAACAGTTTGTTAAGCATTTACACGATGTTCCAATACGGTTGACCCCATTCTAAATGCCCAGGCTAGTTGATGGATCTTAATAAAACTACATACACTTTATGTTGAAGGTCATAAGTTTTATTGGTTAAATATACAAAGAAAAGTACAAATATTTGTTGGTTCTATGGCAAATTTTCATAAATGTGCAACATGAACGCTGCCTGCAAAATGCCTTTTCTTTTGAAGTGAACGGCATTTCGTAACCTGAAAAGATAGAAATGCCAAACGTTACACACAAAAACTTGAAACGTTTGTACACAAACTGTGTTTCAGGTTAAGAACACCTTGTAAATGCTTAACAAACTGTTAACAAATACTTCACAAATGATTTATCAGCAGTTTACTAATGATCTATTAACTAGTAAAACGGATAGTTATTAAAAAGTGTTACCGATTTTATTTTTTATTTTTTGTTACCTTAACTTTCTGGCAAACGGAGGTCAAAGGGAGGAGACAGCGGGTGTGTAGGTAGTTGGTGGTTGTGGGGGAGGGGGGAGTACCGGTGAGCCGCGTTCAGTTCACTCACACACTCATAATTTTGTATCATTTCCTTCTTCATTTAAATGGTAAGCGTCACCTTTTTCCTTTTTAACCACCTGCGCTAACCTCCTTGGGACCCATGTTGATTTCTCTCACAAGAAAATCCGCCGCACTTCTGTCTTGAGGGCAAACAATGAACTTGCGACGCTGTCATAAATCGTCTTATATCGAGCATGTCGTCATATGTCAAGACAATATGAGTCAAATTTTAGGTCGGATGTCGAAATGATCGTATGTCGAGTAGTGGTGTGCCATCTTAGGCCCCCCGCGATTCGATTCGATTACAATTCAGAGTGCTACAATTTGATTATTGAGTGATGATCACGGTATTGACGATCATCACGGTTATCACGAATATCGGGATTATCGATTACTAATTAATAAAGTAGCCAAACAAATTTATATCCATTATTTGTTTAAAATATCTTAATGATTCAACAGGAACGATGGAAAAAGCTGCCCTTAAACTGCGTTTTTGTTTTCTTTACATACAAGAAAGTGCAAAAACATTTTTAAAGGCAGTACTTATTTCTCAACATGCCCATCCAACACGCTGCTAACCTTGAAACTCTTGTTCACAAGAAGGTGCAAAAACATAAGCTGTTTCAAAGGCAGTACTTATTTCTCTCAACAAGACAATAAAATTTACACTGGTGGAATAAATTCCACATTTTCTGGAAACAAACAGTGTATTTAGAAATAATTTATTTAACCAAGATACTTTGTTTTCACAGATTTGTGTATTATTTCGCATGTTTGTAGTGTTACCGCTTTACTTGACCCCAGTTTTAAAAGTTCTGCATCTGGAGTAACTTATGTGCAACTCCAAACAACGCACAACCAAGCGAAGTCGCTAATTAGCATAGCTCTAGGTTCGCCTTAGTTCCTAATCACAAATATTCTTATATTTTTCAATTTTTTTATTTACATTTTTTTGAAAAAATTGCTTACATTACATCAAAAACAAAGACGGTGAAACTGTTTATATTGTATTTTAATTTATTTTGTAATTTTGTTTTTTTCAGTATTTTCCAAACTGAATATTCACCAGTTTTACATGGGTGGTTTCCATTGGTTCCAGATTTGCAGTCACCGTTCACGCAGTCGTTTCTGTGTTCTACAAGTCAGTTTATAATGTTAAAGGCTCACAGAACTTTCTGATTATTTTAACATGATTACACTCTCCATTTCGAAAAGGAAGAATTAAGAACATTTTTCTAAGAGAGTAAAAAGATACTTCAGTGCATTACTTTACATTTGCTTTACATTTACATTTGCCTTTGTATTTTCTGTGAAGCTTACATATTTGCAATTTGGGTTTCCCCAAAAATCTGCTGACTATCACAATGCAATGACATATACAGTAAATCCCTTTCCCACCAATTTTAGTGTTAGAGGCTTGTGAAAACTGGTTTATTTAGAAGCATTTTTCCAAAAGTGGGCAGATGGTGAGCATTGAAGTGCTTGTTGACAGGTAGCCTATAGCTTGTTGTCTGAGTTGGCAGTATTATACATGAAGTCAGGCACAAATACAACCCCCCCTACACACATCTCACTCTTTTGCGCATCTACGTGAACACACGCAGTAGCAGCTTTGAGCTCTAATTGGTACCCAGAAGGGTTTGATGGAGAAAGAGAAAAAGCCAGAAGAATGAAAGAGGAGAGGAACATCAAAAAGCCAGACCAGCTGGTCAACTAGCTACCTCCAAAGCATTGAAGTGAAGCTGGCTTGGTCACTTTCATTCAATGAAAAATAAGACACATACATTCAACTCACGCACTCGGCGAACGTTATCGCACATGAAGTGGTGAGTACTAGTGATACTTACTGCGATGTGAGAGTGCCAAAAATGGGGATTTGTGTGATATCACAGATTTTGCTGTCATTCCCAACATGACTTTCCCAATTAAAATAAGTGAGAATGTTAAATGTAGAACCCACAAATAGAATTTACTAATTAGTCTTCACTCTTTATTTAATACTCAGTTAACACTGTTGAAATATATAACATTAGCAATGTTATTGCCAGTGCAGTCACTAATGGTCTACTAAGTAACGTTAGTACTTGGTTAGTACGTTATGGTAATCTGATTACTTTCTTTCAGTAACGAGCAATCTAATGCATTAATTTTTCCAAACCAGTGATCTGATTAAAGCTAATTTCCTTAGTGTCTGTGCGTCAATATTTTGCTATTGCCTCATAATGTATGTAGAATGAAGAATATTGTAGTCAGAGAGCATTTTGAATAGAAATAGTTTAAAAGGTTCGCACCATGCGTTCGTTTCCATGGTAACCGCTCATAGTTACTTCCTGTTTTGGTCTCGAGTCACACGCGCTAAGTGATTTGGGACAGAGAAAGGCGTATGGAGCGAGGGTGCACATTCGAGAGAGTGCAGCCACCTGTTGAGATGTGCGTCCATGAACGAACATGAGTATTTTTCCTCCATTCTGGAGGGTTCCAACTACAGGTTAGAGCTGCCACATGCACAGTCATTTTGTAGCTTTGCCGTTGCAACAGCGGGTAGTCAGCGAGCATTGTTTACATTGTATTCGTGTTGCACATTTATGCCCGGAGGTGACGTGTTTGTTTAGCATCTTTTGGATGTGTTTAAGGCCACATTTTGTGGTCAAATTGACCGCGGGTGTGTACAGCGTTGTGCGCGTGCATTCGCGCCCGCCCTCAACTTTGTGTTTATTGGACTGTGCAACTCATTTGTGTGTTGTTGATTATTGTGCTGTCAATTTGCATTGTTTTTCATTGGAGCTGATATGGTGTTAACCCTAACCTCTAACCCAAAGTTGAGAACTTTTGACTTAGGCCTAATCTTTGAGTCAGCTGGGGGTTAATTAGTCGGAGTTGATTTCAACAAATTCTGTGCAGTTTGTCTGTTATTTGTTACTTTCAGGGCTCCGCAGTGACTAAGCTAGCGCACGTCAATGGTGGTTGAAATCAACTCCATCGACTAATTAAACCCCCCCCCCCCCCCCCCCAACTCGAAGATTAAGCCTTATGTGAAAAATTCTGATCTTCCCCTTTAAATTTCAATGATTGGAAAGTCATTTCAATGCGATGACATTTTTCTGTTGTCATTCTGATGTCGAGGCAGCAAAGGGTGAAAAATTGGTAAAAAGTAATCAATAAATTACTTTTAAACCAATGTAGTTACTTTGATAATAAATGAATTAGTAAAGTAACTACATTAGTTTTTTGAGGCGTAATCAGTAATGAAATAAATTTTTCAAAGAATCTGTGACAACACTGATTGTTGCATTTTTTTTTTTTTTTTTTTAACATTTTTAACTTTTTGTGGCATTTGTCCAATTTTACTGAAAAAATGCAAAATGTGAGCCAGAGGGAAAGCATACATTAAAGTTAATGTGTCATATGGGATCATTTCACAAAACTACAACATCGTAAATTAAGTAACACAGCCATCATGGAGGAATCGTAATCCCTCCACAGGCCGTCAAGAACAGACACAGCCGCTCCCAAAATAATTATGTTAAAATTACATTTTAATACGATTTGATTAGTTTTTTTTTTTTTTTTTAATGTATATAGCACTTTTCAGGACACTTACATTGCATTCTTTCACACCAAACTAGAAGCTAATGTGCAACCAGTGTAACTACAGCTTGCTCTGGGGCAGAATGACAGAAGTGAGGCACTCAGCACCACCAACTGCTCACTCTTGCTCTCCTTTCACACAGGCACATTTGGTGAAGTGTCTCGCCCAAAGACACAACGACACTGTGCAAAACTTTTTGCCAAGGTTCAAACCCACGATCCTTTGATCAAAGGATCACTAGTTTAACTACCGCACATTGATGGTGATAGACCTATAATCCATTGTAACTTGAAGGGTCGGGAGTGATCATTCGCAGTCTCTCCCAATTCAAATGTATAGGACGTCTATCACTGTCAAAAGCAGTCAATGAGTTAGAAACGTCTAAGTTAACACATCATTACATCTGTGTCTCTAACTTTGGAACTTTTGAAGGTAGCGTTTTTCTTTAGCTTCTTTACACACAAGACTGCTTTCTTCTCATTTTGCTTGCATATTCGATTAAGAAACGATTTAGCTCTGAGCCGTAGGCATTTGTGTTTGCTGTTCATGTAGACTTCACACCACTGCGGGAATCTAATTTCTTTAGTGTTTTCTGCCATCTAAAATGACCTTAAAAATAAATACAAGCAAGCAAAACAAAAGCAGTGAAAATCAATAATTCATCTCGTTTGAGGGAGCTATGAATTTGTAAAGCACATTACGCATAGTTATATCATATTCTGTTTGTACTGCAGATTGTCTACATGGCACAGCATAATAAATTCTGAGAAAGCACCGGACATCCCATCATTAACATTCCCATATGCGGTTGAGACAAGAGGCTGTAGGTTATTGACCTTCTGTCATAGCGGCTCAGTCCGCAACCTCGGGCACGCTCCCTCCTGGCCTTCGCTCGCTTGCAATGAGACCATTGTCTTCATGACCTCATTATGAGCAATAAAGGGGAGAGTTTGTTTGTTTTGGGACCATATGGGCCCATTAGTAGGCTAACAACCCCACGGTCCCTGAAGCACAGACTGTACAGACATTCGGGATTTTTAGCTCATGTGATTACTTCGGAGCTCCTCCGTAAAAGACTTAATGCTGCCTCCAGTGGCCACTACGTACTGTAAAACTTGTAAACCGCAAGCCACCCTCACCACCCAGAAAATTCACAATGAAGAGGTTCAAAAAATAAAAAGTTAGACTGGAGTTTAAGTAAAATTTTGGGAGGTGATTTTTTGTTAAGAGACCAACACTGCAGTGATGATGAAATTGAGAACAACAGTCTAGATAGGCATGTGTTAATCTACATCCACTTACATATACAGTTAGTCCCCAGGTTACAACATACCCGATTTACGTGATTTCGACTTTACGAAGTGTGTCTGGTCCGCTGTTTTTTCTCTAGTATTTATTTATTTATTTATTTATTTTTAAGTCACGTAAGTAGAGATGTCCCGATTGATCGGCATCATCGGGTCCGATCACGTCATTTTCAAAGTATCGGAATCGGCAAAAAAATATCGGACATGCCTTTTTTAATATATATAAATTAAATCGTTTTCTAATTGTATTTAACGTTACAGATGAAATGTCTTACACTCATCCAGAGTCTTTAGTTTTGGCTTAAACTAGGGCTGTCATATTTATCGCGTCAACGGCGTTAATAACATTAAAATATTTATCGCAATTAACGCATGCGCTGCACTACCCACTCACGCATTGTCGCGTTCAATCTATAATGGCTCCGTATTATGTATACATAGAGCTAAAAGGCAACGTAAAATGAGTAGAGAGAATTTTGGCAGCCTTTGAAGCCTTTTTTAATTGGCTAAAGCCTTACAATCCCTCTCGCAACGATTAGAAATATCGTGGGAAGCCATGTAGGGTAGTAGTTGATCTTTTTCTTAACACCCTATTTTATTTCCCAATGCTGAGAAGATATATCAATTGGTACCCATTACGCACAGTCATGGTTGCACCTCCCATCATGCATTTGGGCAGAAGTTAAACGGCTGCAGTATCATTTACTGAAAGCTCATAAAAATCCACTTGATGGCAATATTTACTCACAATATACAAAGTCACATTAATCCTTTAAGAATTACAAGTCTTTCTATCCGTGGATCCCTCTCACAGAAAGAATGTTAATAATGTAAATGCCATCTTGAGGATTTATTGTCATAATAAACAAATACAGTACTTATGTACTTTATGTTTAATGTATATATTCGTCCGAGTTTTATTGATTTTTTTCTTAATGCATTGCCAAAATGTATATGATCGGGAAAAATTATCGGGAATGATTGGAATTGAATCTTGAGCAAAAAAAAAAAAAAAGCAATCGGATCGGGAAATATCGGATCGGCAGATACTAAAACTAAAACGATCAGGATCGGATTGGGAGCAAAAAAACATGATCGGAACAACCCTACACGTAAGTGTCTCGCCCGCCACCTCTCAGCATTGATGGTAAGTACAGTATATTATTTGTCATTTAACTGTATTTATTAGGCCTAATTAATCTAAATGGTTGAGCAATACAGTAATTGCTATGCATATCTGGTATTAAATACTACAGTGAATGTGCGGTCTGCTTTCCTTTGTTGCTCTCGGACTTGTTTGACGTCATGCCAGCGCTAATTTCTGTTTTGAGCATTGCTCTCACGTTGAGAAGCGGGGGTGAACGCCAGTTAGCATTTAAAGAAAGCACAAACGGCAAATGGCACGGGCTCGGCGATTGATCCCTGCAGGTGTCCATTTAGTTTGAAAAATTCGAAACTCCAGAAATTATAGAAAATCCCTGATCGTGGAGGCGACAGCAATGTCTTTTAGGCAAAAGACGTGTCTCTTGCGATTGCATTGTCCCAGTTGGCTTTCAAACTTTACGGTTTGATTTACAAATTCAAATGTGCTGTGATGATACGTTATGGCTTTGACTACTCCACAGTAACGCTGGATTTTAAACAAATTGTACACTTTTCTGGAATATTAAGAAGTGATTCAGTTTGGGGTGTCTCTCTTTTTAAAAAAGGGGGACCGGAGGGTGTGTTCCAATTATAGGGGATCACACTCCTCAGCCTCCCTGGGAAGCTCTACTCAGGGGGAAAGGAGTGGAGGGTCCGTTGGGAAGTTGAATCTCAGATTCATGAGGAGCAGTGTGGTTTTCATCCAGGCCGTGGAACACTGGATCGGCTCTATACCCTCAGCAGGGTTCTGGGGGGTTAGGGGAGTTTGCCCAACCAGTCTACATGTTTTGTGGACTTGGAGTAGGCATCTGACCGTGTCCCCCTGGGAGTGCTGTGGGGGGTGCTACAGGAGTAAGGGGTATCAGAATCTCTGATACATGGGTTCCGGTTCCTGTATGACTGGTGTCAGAGTTTGGTCCGTGTAGCCGGTTGTAATTTGGATCTGTTTCCAGAGCTGGTTGGACAATAGCAAGGCTGCCCTATGTCACCGGTTCTGTTCATAACTTTTATGGACAGAATGTCTAGGCGCAGCCGAGGCATAGAGGGGGTCCGGTTTAGTGGCTTCAGTATTGCATCTCCACTTTATGCAGATGATTTAGTGTTGTTGGCTTCATCAAGCCGTGACCTTCAACTCTTACTGGAACAGTTCGCAGCAGAGTGTGAGGTGATTGGGATAAGAATCAGCACCTCCAAATCCGAGACCACAGTCCCCAGTCGGGAAAAGGTGAAATGCAGTCTTCGGGTCAGGGATTAGGTCCTTCCCCAAGTGGAGAAGTTCAAGTATCTCTGGGTATTTTTCACAAGTGACGGAAAAATGGAACTGCAGACTAACAGGCGGATCGGTGCCGTGTCTGCAGTGATGCGGCGTTTGCATCAGTCCGTCGTGGTGAAGTAGAAGCTGACCTGAAAGGCTATTTATTAGTCGACTTACATTCCTACCATCACCTATGCCAGGGGTGGGCAAGCCGGTCCTCGAGGGCCGCAGTGGGTCCTGGTCTTTGTTCCAACTGACCCAGCACAGAGAGTTTAACTAGTTTATCCAATTAGGTTTCAGCAGAAATGAGAAGCACCTGCCAGCAATCGACTGATTGCACTTCAGATTGGTGAAAAGGTGTCCTCTTAATGGGTTCCAACAAAAACCCGCACCCACTGTGGCCCTTTGTGGAATAGTTTGCCCACCCCTGACCTATGCTCACAAGCTGTGGGTTGTGACTGAAAGAACAAGATCCCGCATACAAGCGGCCGAAATGGGTTTCCTCCGTTGGATGTCCGGGCTCTCCCATAAAGATAAAGGTGGCGTAAGTGGCATTCATTGAGCTAAAATGTCTCTCCGATCCATCCTCTGAGATACCTATCCCTTTCAATGGCACTGAATGAGTTAACTTCAAATGGCTTG
The DNA here is from genome assembly GCF_030265065.1 of Corythoichthys intestinalis. Lineage (NCBI taxonomy): Eukaryota > Metazoa > Chordata > Actinopteri > Syngnathiformes > Syngnathidae > Corythoichthys > Corythoichthys intestinalis. The sequence continues at coordinate 37,488,023 of NC_080401.1, forward strand.
CACTTCAATGGCAGTCAATTACAGTATTAATTGATGAATGTTAGGAAACAACACGATCCTAACTGACAAGAGCCACCTTTTCATTTTCATTTGATGGGAATTGTGCAATATACCAACATACTGCAGATACAGATATGCAAATATTCTATAAGTTCATATCCTGTAATATATGTAGATGTCAATTGCCCATGTCTCATTTGTCATTGTGAATTTATCATTGCCTAGCCAGAAACATATCAACACTACAGCAGTCTTTTAGTGGGAGCGTGGAAACTGATTAATTAGCAGGCAAATTGGGTTAATTAAGGTGCTGGGAGCTTGTATTCTAAATGTACTGGGTGAGTCATTGGTTTCATTTCACCCTAACAGCTCACAGTTTCATTGTTTCAAATAGAATCATGTTGAATTTACATGAATGCTCCACACGTTCCTATTACAGAAAAGCACAGTGTACTTGTGTTAAGACTGAGTTTCATTTTAAATGACTTTTATTTAAAGCCCAAGACTCCAGCAGTGACAGAAGCCCAATAGAGGGTCGGATCAAGCTGCTCAACTACAAGAATTTTCAAAGTAACATTGCACCAAATGGGAATGGTTGAATATTGAAATAAAGTATGTTTTCGTAAGGTGTTTCAAACTCTTGTTCCAAAGGTAGTGCTTACTATGTCTGCTCAGTGAACATTTATCATTGTTGCACATTCCTCGTCTTCTCACATTGACAGTCTTTTCATGAACTGCACTTGATCCAGCCACATGATCCCTCTCATTGAATTCTGCTGCTCTGCGGTCGGTATGATTGCCTTTTGGCAGCCTGTTGTGCGCGTTGACATGCACAGTTCTGTTGTTTGACGCTACAGAGGCACTGATGGCCTGCGGGTATTAGGAAAAGGGAAGTACAGATCAGGGATGATGGTAAATTTTATCACGACTTTAGCACCAGGAATTTCTCAGTCTTCAAATTAGTAGCTAGCGATTCATATGATGATCTTAAATACTCAGAAACCACATTTACTCATTTAATTAATTGCATGTCAATAATTGTAGTATGAACAGCAATATTTGAGTGACATCACATCGTTTTTTTTCACCTCAATTTTTTTGTGGGAACGAAAGGGACTCCCCAGCAGACTGTGCACGAGTGGCCGAAGCACTCCTCTCTATAGTGGTCGCATTACACATCTAAAAAAAATAGTCATGCTTTAGGCTGCATGGGTAGTTCGAACAATGATCTGCATTTTGAATTTATTTGACTATGTTAGAGCTGTTAATATAGTTTTTATTGGCATGCTAAACAGGCACCATTGCCTCACGTTAGCTTAGCCACTCCAAAGCCCAGAAACTAAAAAATAACTGACAAATTGCACGGAATTTGTTGAATTCTACTCCACCAACTAATTAAATCCCCGCTAACTCAAAGATTAAGCCTAATGTCAAAAAATTTTACTCCCCCTTTAAAATAAGGACTTAGCCGTTAAAGTGTTGCCTATAAAAGGTATAAAGCAATAAAACAAACAATAAAAATGAATTAAAATGATCAAGAATCCTACGAAATATTTCAACATTATTTTTCAAACAGATAATGTGACTAGTACCTAAGAGACTATCCATTTGCTTTGCTTAGCCAAAACTATGGATTTTTTTTAAAAACATAAGCTTTCAAAAGCTTCAACAACAACTGAGCATGAACTGAGGATTGAGTACGAACAGTGTCAAGATACATATTGTACCTTAATTTTATTGCTGACCCTGCGTTACGGGGTCATCAACATGCCCCCCCCCCAAAAAAAAGTCAAACTCGCCTATAACAAGCGCTTGTCAAAATGCTAGAATTCAACAAGTGTCGTTTTCAGAATATCCTAAAAAAACTGTCAACATTTTGTATGAATTCAAAATGATTTTTTCACTTTAGAAACTTTCACTTTAATGTAAAGCTGTGTTTAAGAGTGAATTTTGTTTTTTAAGCTGACCTATCATAAGCTTTGAGAAAACAAGTCCAAAATTTTTGAGGCGGGTTCACCATGTTGCAGATACAGTAAGTTACTAAAGCCCTTTTCACACACATATCCCGGTAAATTCCCATGTAAGGTGGCGCGAGATTTACTCGCGTTGTTGCTTTCACGCATTTAGACATGTCCCGAGTTCACATGTTCCTGCTGGCATGATTTTAAAACCCAGACATTACATCATTTTTGGTTGGCTGTCACAATGTTGATCAAATCGTGTTTTGTTCCAGAGGGAGCGATCCCAATGTCGTAACTGCAGACAATTCAAACCCATCAAGACAGTATTTAAGCCAAGGCGATTCGAGAGAAGGGTGTCGGGATGTTAACTTGCTGGGCGCCATTCGACACCTCTGCCGCCCTTGTTTTGAAATCCCCTACGTTGTGCTGGTATTTCATATGATGGCTTCTAACCGATGGCGAGCCAGCCCAAAAGTAGTCAGGGGAAGGAAGAATCCCGCTGGCTTTATTTTGTTGTCTTATTGCCGCGGACCGGTACCGGGCCGCGCAGAAATAAATAATTTATTAACGACTGCATTCTGGCCGATTGACTTTGGCCTGTGCCGCTTAACACACCAATATCCCTGTCTACTCTAGATATACAACTACAGGATAGGAGGTCGTCATAGAAATGCATTGATTGGACTGTTAGCAGTACGTCTTGTTTTGTATATCTATGTGCGCTTGGCCTCGATAATAACGTATGACGTAGGTCGTCGCCCATCACATTTGTTCCCGGAAATAATTAGCCCCCACACAAGAATGACTGAAAAACAGACGTCTTTGGACAGATTTTTTTACGGGGAAAAGAGAACCTGACGAGCCAAAAGATGAGCCTACAACCTCGAAGAAAACAAAATCTATGCTACTTTCCAATCACTAAAGACCCACGAACTGCGAAGGAGTGGATTCGTGACCCCTGAATAAACCGAGTGATTCGAGCATGTCTGTGCAACAGGAATATCAGCTTGTAGAGATCGCAAATCACGGCGACCTTAAACATACATTTGAACAACAACTTTACCGAGGTTCTGGATTAAAGTCATTTCGGAATATCCTGATATCGCCAGGAGAGCGCTGAAAACTGTGCTACAATTTTCAACATTGTATCTTTGTGAAGCGAGCTTCTCTCACTCTCCCATCTCGGGACCATCTCGTCTAAAACGAAACAAGCTCAGGCCTCCCACTGATACCACGGATGAATTGTATTTTCCCTGCACTTAACACGACGGTGCTAAAACCAAATGTTATTTCATAGTTTGCTGTATTTTTCTGCTGCACATTGCCGATGTTCTGACAAATTGGCATGCGCGTAACGTTAAAAAAGACCGCGAATGCAGAGATTCCAAAGTACACACTCAAAACTTTCTTTAAGGAAAGGAACATTAAGTTATGTTTGCCATGTTAGCTGCACACACAACTGCACGCAGCTCTGTCACTTAATGACTTCGCCGTGTCGTTAAGAATTAATTTACACCATTTTCGTGTTGCACATGTATGTTTATGATGTAAATAGTTTTTTAGCACCGTTGGATATAATTGAGAGTCCAACTGAATATAAAAGGCTTTTTTCATCGCCTCAAAAGCTTTGGGAGCAAAATTTTATAAGGGTGGAAAATTTGACAGAACACTGGCCCGTGAAAAAAAAGACCCAAATCACACCGGTCCGTGGTGCAAAAAAGGTTAGGGACCCCTGTCTTATCAGCTCTCTGCCTACTGCTTAGGTTAGTATTATTGATCCCCGTTGACCCATTGTCACAGACCCATCGTGTTATTCCCACTTTTCCGGGATTGCGTGTATATTTTTGTTTGTATTTAACAAACCTTTGAACGCTTCCCTCCGTTGTTTTGTGCTTTGAAGTACGACCTTGTTTCCGCAGTAGCGGACCCAAACATCGGCAACAAAATAAACCACACATTTCCAGAGATGGACGATGGACTCTCTCCAGCTCTACGACTCCGTAGCAATTTAATTTCGTTATTTTTTCAATTTAATTTAGCTATTTCCAGCTTTCTATGTTGATTATTGCGATGTTTGTTTACTAAGAAATGTGAAATGTCCGCGTAATCTCCGTGTCAGTCGACCTGGGAAATTTGTTTCACACATAAGGGCTACCCGTTTGAATCCTGCAATTTTCCTGGTATTTCGGCGTGTGTGAAAGGGGCTTTAATAGCCAATTGTCTCATCTTCTGTGGCCGCATCCCTCCCCCAAGTTTGAAAGATCTTGAATTTCACAAAGAAAAAACACATGATTAGGTGTGAATGGTTTTTTTTCTGCATGGGACTGACTGGCAACCAATCCATGGTCCACCCCGTCCATTCTCCACAGTCAGACCATTCCTAAATAGGGCAGGAATTATAAAAATTGGATGCATATCTTCAACGCATTAGATGTAAAAACCCCGAAACATGAAAAACCATCAATGATATATGTTTAGAAACCCTTTACTCCGCAGCACATTTATAGTAGCATGTGAGTGAAGAGGAAACGAGTCGAGGCAAGGACGCTAAAGTCGACGTTCTCCGTTTACTGTTTTTTTAATTCTCTTAAATGAACAGAAGATGACAACACACAATTCATATAACAAATTAAAACAGGAATTATGAATAAAACATGGAACAAAGTATTAGATTGAATGAGTACAAAAAGACAGGAAAGAATCATTTTAGAAAGCCCAATTGTAAACCAGGCCTCGCCCCCATCATTGATGGAAGAAGAGAAAGCTTCTCTGGGTGAGTTGCACTGAACGCCGAGCCGTGTAGAGTTTATGTTTCTTATGCAAATCAGACAGTTCATCTCTGCCTCCGGGGCATAGCCATAGTTTCATACGCAATGGAAAATACAAAGTGTAAACAATACATTCCTACGTCCCCCCTATCATATTTTTGTGGAAGAGAGTTCAAATGTTTACAAGAAAGGAGTACAGGTACTTTGGGAACAAGCCTGAAGATGGTAAAAGAACAGCAATGAATGAATACGTATACCGTATTTTCACAACAATATAGCGCACCGTATTAAAAGGTGCAGGCTCATTTTCGGGTGATATTTTTGTATTTTATACACACACAAGGCACACCGCATTATTGGGCACATGAAAAACACACTAGCATGCACGCTAGTTTATTTATTTATTTATTTATTTTTTTAAAGGCAGCGGGAGCTAAACTGAGTTTAATTGTACTTTATTAAAGAATTTAACAAAGTACATTAATCTTAATCAATACACAAATCCATCAAAGCCATCATCATCTGTATCTGAACTGAACAGCTGGGCTGCTTCTCCATCAAACACGGCAGCGTCTTACTCTTAAAAATCAACGTAGGTGGCAGTTTTGACGATAATTACACATGATTATATAAAAACATATTCCTTTCATGACACATATTAAAAGGGGTTGGAAAATTACAGTAAAATTCCTTTTTTTTGAATGGCGTTTTTACGGTGCGCCGCACAGCCCAAACCATTTGACCGACCGCCACTGTTCGAATGCCGAAACGACCAAAATTTACACGAGACTCGGAGACTTTTTCAAGCGTCCCGAAAAATTTGCCATTCGGCCATGAAGGTGGATTTTTCGGTAAAAAAAAAAACAAAAAAAATTCAATAATTTACGCAAGAACAAATCCAGGATGGTAAGGGGCATAAAAGTTGTATGCAGAATTTGGAAAAAAACCTACAGTTCCCCCCAAATTTCCCCAAAACTGTCCCATTCATTTCTGATGGGATGCCATTGACGGCAATGTATGTCCAAATTTCCCATTCATTTTCAATGCCAGGAAAACAAGGTCCTCGTCATTTTTTACCATGACATCCCATTGACATTCAACTGGTGCCCAAGTAAGTCGATGGCATTGACAGCCATACACATCTATGCCATTGACGGCAATGTACGTCCAAATTTCCCATTCATTTCTAATGGCATTTACATATCATTGACGCCCACGTACACAGATGCCAATGGGGGTTATGCACGTCCATGCCATTGACGGCCATGTATGTCGATTCTCTCGATGCCAATGTACTTGCATTCCATTGACGCATATGTAAGTCGATGCCATTGACGGCACATTTTCCATTCATTTTCAATGGCAACAAAAAAAAAAATCTGTGTTCCCATATCAACTGTGAGTGACCGGATATCATCAGGACGTGTCCCCGAAATGTCCCCAAGTCAACAGAGAGTGACCTGATATCAACAGGATGTGTCCCCGAAATGTCCCCAAATCAACCTGGGCGGGTCTTACATTTGTATATACTACAGCTAATCCCGAAGTAGTTTCTCCGGAAATATCAGTTTCTAGTTAATACAGTGCTCTTTTTTAGTTCGATGAATTTAACAAGTTCACATTTTTATAAGAAAAATTAGAAGGACTATGGGGAAAAAAAAAAAAAAAAAAGTTATATCAACTTGTTTGAAATCTTCGTTTACCAGTGAGGATGACAATGTGGATTTATGATTTTGAGTCTTAATGCAGTATATGGATGATGAGCTAGATCTCTATCGATATTTTGTCCTACCACGGGTGGTATTAGCGGGGGATTGGGACTGAGCATGACCACCTATTGCGAATCTCCGCAATTCACACTCCCTGGTAGAAATTCCACCTACACACAAAGATGTCGAATCATTCATCCATGAACAAATGTGTGGATTCAACCATATCAATTAATAATTCAAACAAGCATGTAAGCAATGTATTATGCATATGACAACATGAATAAATAAAATTATAATAGAGACATAATGTGCTCAAGTACGTTATTATATGTATACGTAATTATAATTTTGAGCTGGTTCATCAACTTTCAAAACAATCATCACATACCCAAAAATATTTTAAACTATAATACACATTAAACTTGTGCATTATTAGAATGACAACAAAACGATTAGTCTTGTATCCGTTCCATAAGACATGTAATGCCTTTCCTTACCTATTAATCAATACCATAACAGCCTTCTCAATGCGCTTTCAGTCAATTTCCAGTTTCCTAATGAAGGCACATTAATTATATTGAATTGTTGTTGCTGTAATGCAAGGGGAAATGAGGCCGGGGGGTTGGGGGTTCCAGCTATGGAAGTGACTCACCTGACCACTGGGTGGGGTTGTTAGTCCAGCTATCATCTTCCAGGTGAAAGGCCAACCGTGGGTGTTATTTTGGAAGCGTTTCCGCAAATATGAAAACATTTAAAGCAAAAATATTGAAGGGAAAAAAAGTGAAATAAGGATTATGTTAAAGCAACCACAGTCATGTTTACTTTAATGACTTCTGGTCTCACCGTGCCAATGTTCTGCTTTCATCTAATAAACAGCAAACCCAACTCTAATGAATATGAATGTTTGTTTTTTTTGTATGATGGTAACAATAACAACATCTTCTCAGGAAACGCCATTTAATGATGTCAACTCTCACCATCTGTTGTTCAAAAACAAGGTGAGGAAGTCTTAAAAAAAATGAACACACGACTGATTAATATCACAATTATGAAGATTAGCTACGATTAACGAAGGCCGACACAAGACAATCATTTCGGTGTTTCCCATTTCATATTCAGATTTTGTGCTGTTCCAGCCTTAGGAAGGAAAAAAACAAAGCCACTAATCACAATAATGTCCCGGGCAGACTTTAATAGCTGCATTAGGGTTGATATACCCCTGGGGTGAATGGGTTATTGCTCATAAAGCAGAACCAGTCTGACTATGATATCAGATTGTGTTACAGGTTCATTGAAGGCAAGCCACATTATAATTTAGACATCAAGTAAATGATCAAATGCAAAGTAATTGTAATAAAGGGAGGCATCTGGACAAGAATATATTAAATATTAAGTGATGTGTCTTCAGCATGAAAGAGCTCAGAAACTGTTTGTATTTTGTATACACGTTTGTTGCTTTACAAGTGATTAGAGTGGATTTTTAAAAAATAATTTACTGTAATTTTTGGATTATAAGGGGCACCTGTCTATAAACCGTACCCACCAAATTTGACAAGAAACCGTAGTTTCTGCTCTTGCACTCCTCTTTAAAAGAAACTGCTGTATTTTAAGCCAAAATAACTGTTGTGTTTGATAGACAAATAGGTCTATATGCTGCCATAGCAGATTCATGGCGCATTAAGCCCCAGAACCATTTTCAATTTGCCCATTTTACCCTGAAAACCTCCGTTTACAGACGTCGCGCAACCGCTTTTGTTTCAAACCAGCCAGAAAAGGAAGGTAATTAATTATAGTTATTATTCAAAATGTCTGTCATTTTTAGCTTCGAATCATTAATTGATGTCTAATATTTCGTTTAGAAAAAAAAAAAACGACTTAAAAAAAATATTCACTCGCATATTTTTAACTTTTAAACAAATTACGCCACAATGAAAAAAATGGTGTGTGTAAAAAAGTGACAGATATTTACCTCATAACTATCGCTTAATTGTATTTTTTTTTTTGGTTTCTGTTGCATTTTTCCGAGATGTTAGATGATAAATAATTGATCCAATCAAAGAAAAAAAAAAAAAAAACGTGTACTAAAAAGGTAAATATATGAAAAAGAAAATCTCGACCACTCCTTGTTGTATTACCCTGTTTCACCCATAAAATTCCCAAAAAATGCAGCTGTTGCCATTCACAGCTGTGTCTTGACACTCTGTGATACATGCTACATGGAGTTTTCGGATCGAAACAAGGTAAGAAGAAAGTAAAAAGTCCTCTCTCCCTCCCTCCCTCCCTCCCTCCCTCCCTCCCTCACTCTGTCAAGTCAGCTGTACGGTGCGTTCAGGTACACCACGCAAAACACATCCGCCACATTAAAACCCCATTCGTTACATTATTGCATTCGATTATTTTATTATTTATCTGATTGTATTCATAATTAATTTGTTTTGCTCTGTGTAATTGCTATTTGCAATAGTACGATCAGCATTTATTAAGGGCTTAGTGTAGGTTTTCAGGCTGTGGAACGAATTAATTAGATTATAATTAGGGCTGTCAAAATTATCGCGTAAACGGGCGGTAATTAATTTTTTAAATTAATCACGTTAAAATATTTGACGCATTTAACGCACATGCCCCGCTCAAACAGATTAAAATGACAGCACAGTGTCATGTCCACTTGTTACTTGTGTTTTTTTGGTGTTTTGTCACCCTCTGCTGGCGCTTGGATGCGACTGATTTTATGGGTTTCAGCACCATGAGCATTGTGTAATTGTTGACATTAACAGTGGCAAGATACTAGTTTATTTATTTATTACAAATTTTACAAATTTTATTAAAACGAAAACATTGAGAGGGGTTGTAATATAAAATTTCTATAGCTTGTACTAACATTTATCTTTTAAGAACTACAAGTCTTTCTATCCATGGATCGCTTTAACAGAATGTTAATAACGTTATAATAAACAAATACAGTACTTATGTACTGTATGTTGAATGTATATATCCGTCTTGTGTCATATCTTTCCATTCAAACAATTTACAGAAAAATATGGCATATTTTATAGATGGTTTGAATTGCGATTAATTCCGATTAATTAATTTTTAAGCTGTGGTTAACTCTATTAAAAATTTAAATCGTTTGACAGCCCTAATTATAATGTATTCTCATAGGAAAATCCTGCTCTACATACGACCATTTCGACTTACAAACAAGGCCCTGGAACGAATTAACTTCGTATGTAGGGGTGTATATATATACCAGTAATATTGCCCAGTTCTACATTTTAAGCAGTACATAGCATACAGTTTTTTTTAAATATGCACTGCTACGTGAATGAAAATGTGTGTTCTATATCAATAAAGAATCCACAACGGCAACATTAAAACAGGTTGTTATTGAGGTAAAGTCATAAATGTTTGTATTATATTGCTGTGCAATAATCCTGGTATGTAAATCTGCATGTTTAGGTTTAGACTAATTGATAAGACTTCTCAATTGCATCTGTTCATAATCAGACTCGGATGAAGCCGAAAAAAAAGCTGAACTTCTTTGGTGACTCTGATGTTAATGTGCGATTAAAATAATTAACTGTGTTAATTCTGAGTTGACTACGAGTTAATTTGTTAATTTGCCGGGCCTTAATTATTTTACGTCGTCATACATTTGAATTATCCCATGTACAGTAAGCGTACAGAATTAATGAAATGGTTTCTAACATACATTAATAATGTTTATCACTGCACAAACCAATATTTCAATGCCCGTCCAAAAGGATTATTAAACGTGTGTAAGCAAGCATGTCCACACATACCGAATGAATGTAATCAGGCCAGAAAAGTGTCAGAATTGGCCAGTAAAGACAGTGACAGTCACACAGCGGGGCCAATTGTATGAACTAATGTGTGAGGAATAAATGTTGAAATAAAGTTCAAATGGCATGTGTGTGTGCGTGTGTGCCAGCTGCTGTTTCATGGCAGATTAAAGCCTCCTGTGGTCAATTTGCTCTCCCTAATGTCAAGTCCCCTCCAACAACTGGAATGACTGGTAGCCTAGCAACCATGGCCACAGCTAAGGGAAGCGCATCCATGCATACAAAATCCACACTGCTTAGGTGTGTTTATGTGCATTTATATTCTGCATGTAAATCCACCACGGTCACACTGATTTATTCCACGGTGTGTGTGTGTGTGTTTGGGGGGGGGGGGGGGGGGGGGTTGCGTGCGTGTGTGAGAGTCTAGTCTGTTTGTTGAGTGAGGAAAAACCCCAAATCCCACGCAATTTCAACTCCCATTTTCCCTTAAGTTCCTCTTTTACGGCACCATCTTGCCTGTTCAGAAACAACGTTTCCCTCTACAGCTTTTGTCTCCAGCCTCTCAATCTTTGGTTAACTTTTTATTGAATAAAAGCTTTAAGCTGTCCTTAAGGTTATTTTTTACCACCACTATATTACATTTTAATATAAAATTGTTTTTGAAATGAAAGTGGAAAGTTTTTTGAAAGCACAATTTTAAGAATGGTTATGAATACCTTCATTTCCTGCCAATTCAGATGCTTATTGGAGTGTAAAAATGAGGTATGACATATTCTAGAGGCAAACATATATGTATAAATATTAGGGCTGTCAAAATTATCGCGTTGACGGGCGCTAATTAATTCTTTTAATTAATCACGTTAAAATATTTGAAGCAATTAATGCATATGCCCCGCTCAAACAGATTAAAATGTCAGTGTCATGTCCATTTGTTACTTGTGTTTTGTCACCCTCTGCTGGCGCTTGGGTTTGACTAATTTTATAGGTTTCAGCACCACATGGGCATTGTGTAATTATTGACATCAACAATGGCGAGCTACTAGTTTATTTTTTGATTGAAAATTTTACAAATTTTTATCAAAACGAAAACATTAAGAGGGGTTTTAATATAAAATTTCTATAACTTGTAGTTCTTAAAAGATAAATGTTAGTACAAGTCTTTCTATCCAAGGATCGCTTTAACAGAATGTTAATAATGTTAATGCCATCTTGTTGATTTATTGTTATAACAAACAAATACAGTACTTATGTACCGTATGTTAAATGTATATATCTGTCTTGTGTCTTCTCTTTCCATTCCAACAATGATTTACAGAAAAATATGGCATATTTTATAGATGGTTTGAATTGCCATTAATTACGATTAATTAATTTTTAAGCTGTAATTAACTCGATTAAAAATTTTAATCGTTTGACAGCCCTGATAAATATATAATATATATAAATATGAAATCACTTTGAATAACTTCTCACCTCAGAAACTTTCACGAAATTGTATTTTTGTGTTCTATTCTAGGCAGACCTAGGCACTGAGAAAAAAGCTGAAACATACCGTTTTCTGGTTTTTGAGTCACTTTCACCAACTTTTAACCTGGCATGCCGAATTGATTGTTCCCTATATCCACTACCAGGGAGTATTAATTGGCGTAATTTGGCGACCAAGGCGAAGGTTTAGCTTGGCGCACCCCAAAAGGACAGTATACCGTGCTACGTCTTCATACAAAGTTAATTCGTTCCAGGACCTTGTTTGTAAGTCAAAATAGTCGTATGTCAAGCAGGATTTTCCCATAAGATTACATGATTATTCATTCCACAGTCTGAAAACCTACACTAAATCCTTAATAAATTCTGCTGGTACCATTACAAATGGCAAATACACAAATAATTTATTACCAAAAAAAAATTCTGAATAATAATATCATGATAATAATAATTTCTGATGGGTTTTGAGTGCTGTACCTAAATGCACCACTTGGCTGACGTGACAGTGGGATAGGTGCGGTAGAGATTTTACCTTCTCTTTTAATGTTTTTTTGTTGTTGTTGGCGTCAACTGCGGAGGACAGTATGAGAGTTGTGTTGCACAAGTTTTGAAATAAATGATTAAAACCTGATGGAGCTGGTGATTTCTTTGCCGATGTTATAACAATAATAATTGTCACCTTAACTTATAAAGACTGGCAAACGGAGGTTGGAGGAGGACCGACAAGATTTTAAACATTCTACGGCAGTATTGTCGAGGAAGATCACAGACGCTCATACCATGCTCATGTTTTTTTATCATTTCCAACTTCATTTCATTGATAAACGTCATCTTTTTCCTTTTTTCACCACCTGCACTAACCTCTTGATTTCTTGCACAAGAAAATTGGCCATGCGTCGGTCTTTCGGTAAAACAGAGCAACTGCGGTGCTGTCATAAATCATCGTATTTCGAGCATGTCATCAGATATAGAAACAAATGGAGAGTCAAATTTTACGTCGAAAAGATCGTGTGTCGAGGTACCACTGAATTGTACATATTGTATACACAGGTAATCATCGGGTTACAACGTACCTGACTTATGTGACCTCGACTTTACGACACCGGATTCTCTTGCCTGCCATTTTTTATTTTATTAATATGACGTATAATACATGTTTTTGGATAGTTATTTTTGAGATTTAGGTGGTATTTTGGGGAATTTAGAGGGTTAATTCCGACTTTAACGGAAATTCAGGTTACGTCGCCAGCATAGGAATGGAACTCGTTCATAACCTGGGGACGACCTGTATTGTATTTCCACAACTTCAAGGCTATATGTCACCTCAAACGAGTCGATAGCGGTTCCATTCCCTACAATAAAGTCCCATTTAAAGCGCCTGTTTTTCCTCCACCTCCTTTCATCGCTTTTTTTAAAGCACTACCTAACGGCTTGGACATTTACGTATTAAAAGTCCTAAATGTCATATTGAAAGCAACAGAAGTGAGACATTCATTTTTCAGTAGTACTAGCCGCTAACACAGTGAGATGATGCGCAACCACTCCCCCTTTATACGTTACAAAATGTTCTGGAAGCATAGGGTGAGAATTTTTTTATCTCCAGAGTATTTTTTTTCCCCCAAAGCAATTTGGCGACACCTCCATTAGATGGAGCCCTAGGCAAGCGCCTAGCCCGCCTATGCCCAAGGCCAGCCCTTTCCGCTACGAATATTTTCCACATATCAATCTGGGAAAGATCCAATCAAGACCTATTTCATGGGAGGAACCTTCAAAAATATACAGCTGCAGACTGGACGATGGATCTTCTCGTCATTGTCATCGTTTCCCGTCATAAAGCTTTTAATGACATTCTTCTTTGCTCCTTTTAATAAAGAAATTAAATGTATTTCAGAAAAAAATTGGGAAATCGACTTATCTACAAAATACCCTTTGCATTCCACCATAGTATTCAAGCAGATAGTCGCTTCCTGGTCACGTCTGCAGCTCCCGCCTCTTTCTCTTGAAAATCGGATGACCGGGGAAGTGCTTGGACAGTTGAGGTTTGCAAGACGGTACTGCATGATAAATCAATGAATCAGGAAGTACTGTCTTGCTTGCAGGGCTACCAAATCATAGATATTGATGAAAAATCCCCGTGGATGGTGGCGCGAATTTTCCACACATGACAAAAATGAGTGTCAGAAGTCAGTCTCCATCTATTTGAATAAAGAACACTTGCTGGAAGGAGCAAATATGCCTTATGGATTGTTTGGCCACTTTGTCATATATTATGATTTTGAATTTCCTCAAGTTTGAAGGTGAAAAATGTGATGACATCAACACACCTAATCTGATTTAAATTATCTTTGCAGTTTTGAAGAGATTGTCCAAAGCAAAATAAGGACCCCTCACTCAAATGTTATTTTCCCATTTTTGACCCAAGAGTCTGATTTTGGCTCATGTTTAATACCTTTGCATTTTTTATGTATATTTTTGTATGTGCAAATAAACAGACGTGCACACACCTCATATACCGTATATAAAGGGTAAGTGTATTATTGTTTGTTGCTACCCAACCTACCTGACTGCATTTTTAAAATTATTTTCTTTTTAAAAGAATGTTTGATGAACCTCCATTTGGATGTTTCATGCTGCAGCTTGACAAAACAAAACATCGCCAGCTTCTAATATTATCATATAAATGAGTCTCACACATCTTAATCAATGCACCAGTCAGATCCTGACATTTGAAAAAGAAAGCAACTCTTCATGTCGCGGTATTGATAATCTGGTAATTTGTTCTCTACTTGGAAAGTGTGTTGTTTTGAGTGAGTTCACTTATAGTTACCGAATCTCCTTCCATGTTCCGATTGTCTCCACACGAACTAAGGTAGACTTGTCAATCGAGAGCTCCCACTACAGTAATTGGAGTCATTGAAATGGAGAGTGATTTTGGATCGATTGGTTGAATGAGTCAAAAAAATAAAAATACATTGCTGGCCCAAAGTATTGGCACTCTGCAATTCTGTCAGCTAATGCTCAATTTCTCCCAGAAAATGATTGCGATTACAAATGCTTTGGTGGTAATATCTTCATTTATTTTGATTGAAATGAACAAACACAAAAGAGACAGAAAAATTCTTATAATTTCACACAAAACTCCAGAAATGGGCTGGACAAAAGTATTGGCACCCTCAGCCTAATACTTGGTAGCACAACCTTTAGACAAAATAACTGCGAAAAACCGCTTCCGGTATTCATTCTTACAATGATTCTTACAATGTTCTGATGGAATTTTACACCATTCTTCTTTGGCCAATTGCTCCAGGTCTCTGAAATTTGAAAGGTGCCTTCTCCAAACTGCCATTTTCAGATCTCTCCACAGGTGTTCTATGGGATTCAGGTCTGGACTCATCGCTGGCCACTTTAGAAGTCTCCATTGCTTTCTCTCAAACCATTTTCTAGTGCTTTATGAAGTGTGTTTTAGGTCATTGTCCTGCTAGAAGACCCATGACCTCTGAGGGAGACCCAGCTTTCTCACACTGGGCCCTACATTATACTGCAAAATTTGTTGGTAGTCTTCAGACTTCATAATGCCATACACACGGTCAAGCAGTCCAGTGCCAGAGGCCGCAAAGCAACCCCAAAACATCAGGGAACCTCTGCCATCTTCGACTGTGGGGACCGTGTTCGTTTCCCTTGAAGGCCTTGTTTTTTTGCCCTGTAAACTCTATGTTGATGCCTTTCCCCAAAAAGCTCTACTTTTGTCTAATCTGACCAGAGAACATTCTTCCAAAATGTTTTTGGCTTTCTCAGGTAAGTTTTGGGAAACTCCAGCTTGGCTTTTTTATATCTCTAGGTCAGAAGTGGGGTCTTCCTGGGTATCCTACCATAGAGTCCCTTTTCATTCAGATGCTGACGAATATTACAGGTTTACACTGTTGTACTCTCGGACTGCAGGATAGCTTGAACTTGTTTGGGTGGTAGTCAATGTTCTGTATCCACCAGCTGCACAATCTTCCGTTGAAATCTCTCGTCATCCCCCCCGTCCACATCTAGGGAGGTTAGCCACTGTGCCATAGGCTTTAAACTTATTAATGACACTGCGCACGATCGACACAGGAACATTTAGGTCTTTGAAGATGGACTTGTAGCCCTGAGATTGCCCATCCTCCGTCGCAATTTTGCTTCTCAAGTCCACAGACAGTTCCTTGGTCATTTCTTCTCTCAATGCTCAATGTGGTACACACAAGGACATAGGACAGAGGTTGAGTCAACTTTAATCCATTTTAACCGGCTGCAAGTTTGATTTAGTTATAGTCACCACCTGTTATTTGCCACAGGTACGTACCAGGTGCTGTTAATTACACAAATTAGAGAAGCATCACATGATTTTTCAAAGGGTGCAAATACTTTTGTCCGGCCCATTTCTGGAGTTTTGTGTAAAATGATAATGATGTAATCCCCCCCTCCCCCATTCTCATTTGTGTTTTTTCGTTGCAATTAAATTAAATGAAGATATTACTTCCAAAGCATTTGTAATTGCAATCATTTTCTGGGCGAAATGGAGTATTATCCGACAGAATTGCAAGGGCGCCAATACTGCAGTGTATGTTTACGGAATATCTCTTCCATGTTCCGATCGTCTCCACACGAACCAAGGTAGACTGGTCAATCGAGAGGCGTCACAACTACTGGAATGTGGAGTGATTTTGGATCGATTGGTTGAACAACGAATAAAAAAAAAAAAAAATAAAGATATGAAAAAAAATGACAGTGAAATACCATTTTCTGCCAGTATGGATTTGAATGACTAAATACCTTTGGTGATAGCCAACTAAAACAAACCAAATAGGTAAAAACTTTCATCAAAAGAGCAGCTGAACATGCGCCAGCGATTGTGCTTACACTTTGATAAAGCAAAGAATAATAACAGGATGGGAGATCCATGAGCCAGCACTAGCAGGAATAGCAGTAGCAACAGAAGCACTAGATTACATTAGCAAGGCATGAGGCAGCCAGAAGGTCAGTGAATCACATAGCCGTTCAATACAAGTCAGATGACACTAACAGAGGCGTCCGAGCTGACTGCTGAAGAGCTCTCGTGGTGCTGACAGAGAACATTGCTCGCTCCCAACATCGCGTTTTTATGCCTCAGCATGCTGTGTCGATGCATGTGCTAAAGTGTGCATTGTGGAAGGACCTTGCTGAGTTGGGAAGGTGCTTCATGCTAGCACTCATGTTACATTGAGGCAAACCTGCAGAGTTTTTTTTTTTTTTTTGCATAAGGAGAATGCGAGATAAGTTTCTGCCAGAGCGATGTAGAAAGAGACTTGTGACACCCGCTGATCTCGCCGCGAGTGGTTACGTGGTTCGCAGCAATGTAATAGTTTTCGATGGAACTGACAACAGTAATTGCAACATTTATGGTAAAAATAAGTTGTTAATAACGGCATTAGAGTATAACTGCGTTAATAACAGCATTATTTTTTTCTAATTAATTATTTTTCCCAATTTTGCAACGCCATTACCGTTACTGAAGATGTGAAGGGGCGCGTGAGCGATGTTACTACAATTTGGTTGAATGAACCACTTGTTGTCTGATTTTGTCACACCTGCCTGGGAGGTAGCAGACTGGGAGGGGGGAGGAGGGAAATGGCTGTTGCAAACGCGATGCTAGGTGGCTCGGTGCATTAGCATAGGATTCGCGTTCCTGTTAGCATTAAGCGTGGCGAGCGTCATCTTTAAACCCTCTTTTTTTGCATACAGTTCGTGGCGTCCAGGTGGGAACAATTAATTGAAAATAATGTAGCCTACTGTTTTCCTGTTGAGTATACCAAGTTGCCGTTGCCCTTATAGATGCCACAATATAACAATACACATTTATTATTATTATTATTACCAAATATAGTCACTTGCCCGAAACTTTTCTTGAATGACGTATCCGTGTGTGATTTAAAAAAAAATAAAATAAATAAAAACAACGAGAGCAAAGACAGGAGATGCAGGATATTCAGAGCCTCACCTGTATATTGAAAAATATATACAGTGGGGGCAAATAAGTATTTAGTCAACCACCAATTGTGCAAGTTCTCCTACTTGAAAAGATTAGAGAGGCCTGTAATTGTCAACATGGGTAAACCTTAACCATGAGAGACAGAATGTGGGAAAAAAACAACAGAAAATTACATTGTTTGATTTCTAAAAAAAATTATTCCAAATTAGAGTGGAAAATAAGTATTTGATCACCTACAAACAAGCAAGATTTCTGGCTGTCAAGTAGGTCTAACTTCTTCTAACGAGGTCTAACGAGGCTCCACTCGTTACCTGTATTAATGGCACCTGCTTTAACTAGTTATCGGTATAAAAGACACCTGTCCACAACCTCAGTCAGTCACACTCCAAACTCCACTATGGCCAAGACCAAAGAGCTGTCGAAGGACACCGGAGACAAAATTGTAGACCTGTACCAGGCTGGGAAGACTGAATCTGCAATAGGTAAAACGCTTGGTGTAAAGAAATCAACTGTGGGAGCAATTATTAGAAAATGGAAGACATACAAGACCACTGATAATCTCCCTCGATCTGGGGCTCAGTTCTTCTGGCTTAAAATACAGCAGTTAATTTAAAGAGGGGTGCAAGAGCAAAAACTGCTTTTTCAGCCTTGTCTGTGTCTTCCGCCATATATATTAGGGGTGTGACAATACACACAAGTGCGGGTCCAGTACAACAGGAAAAACAAAAAGCCTTTTTTCTCACAGCATTTAAAAGCTAAAGTTTGTATAGCATTACACTCCTATAGGTGAAAGTGTGACCTATGTTTCTTTGGAATTAAAAAAATAAGTTCAATTCAATCAGTTAATAAAAACATATTTGATGTGGAAAAATGTTATAAAATGTTGATGTGAAAGATGTTATATAATGGAACATGTAATAACGTGTAGAACATCAAAAGTAAAGTCACTTTGCTGAGTAACTAATTATTCTTAAAATGAGGTAATTGAATTACAAACTCAATTACTTTTTGGGAGAATTAATTTGTAAATAATTACTTTTAAAGTAAGATTAAGATGTAATATTAATAACACTGGTAAAAATTGATAAAATCACATTATCTAAGTACTTGTTTGATTATCTCATTAGGGGCCAGCCCGCGTCGAAGCGATGGATTGGAACTATTCGTGGCTCCGTTACCCGGAAGTAAAATCGTATAATGGAACACTATTGGAGTGTCGCAACTCCTCTTTCTACATCGCTGTGGCTTCTGCAAGACAGAGCAAGTGGCATTGTGTGTGTGTGTGTGTGTGTGAGTGTGGGGGGGGGGGGGTTGTTTTCTTGAAATTACAATATTTAGAATTTTTTAGGTTACTACTTCTTGTTTTTGTACCATTGTTGTGTGTTTATTTAACTAAGTCAATGTTGACAAACAATTTTGTAATTCATTTTTTAATGCAGTCTTGTTTTGTACACGCTGTCAGTGTACATATTAAGCAAAATGATGATACTTAATGTCAGTTGCTAATAAATCAAAAACTGTTACAAAGACTAGATGATGCCCTGCGAAATCACCACAAATCAATTTGACCGAGAATGCCAAAATTTGTTGCCCATTAAGTTGGAATGAATTCTGTTTAAATTTTATTCTTCTAAAAGTGTAATTTTACAGGTAGTGTATCTAACCGACTAAGTAGTCGCCACTCGACTGAAAAACACCCCTTCAATTCTGATTACTTAACAGCATGATTTCCCCTCAGGATAAAACGCATCCTATTTTACCATCAAAAGAAAAAGGACCTTCATGTACTAAAGGCTTGATGCGCTTTCTAAAAATCAATTACACCTGCTAAAGTGCCATGTCGCGAATGAAGCTAAATTCTGAGTGTCTGTTATGTCTTTCACAGAGCACATTGACTTAGATATTCTCTCTCTACTTTTAATGGGCAGCACTTACAGTAGATGAGTAGTTCGGCACTCTTAGCCCATTATACTGTTAGTGGACACACAGTGCAAATCAGGTGGGTCAAAGATTTTAGTGTGCTCCATCGGTGAAGTGCAATACTCGGTTGAATTCTAATTAACCTGCTTTAAAGATGGTTGGACCTCTTCTAGTGAAACGGAATAAGGACGAATAGTTACATTCGCTGTTAGTAGGAATTATACAAATAATATTGACTGATTGCCTGAAGTAGGAGTCGAAAAAATAAAGACATGCAAAAATACAATTTTCTGCCAATTGGAGATTGTCGTCGGTTATAATGTGTTGAAAGTCAAATCAAAGTTGGTTAATGAATGACATCACTGATATCTTCCAAGCACAATACAATGGCCTCCACTGTTCTGATTGTTATGATTATTTTAAATCTTAAAAATTGAAAGAAAATGATACAATATTTGCTGATGTCACAAGGTTTTCCACAATACAATTCAATTCAAAGGCCTTTGATCAGTTCAACTCTATATTCGGCACTCATTTCACTCATGGGCTGCCATTGGGAGGTCTGGCAGCGATTCGCTGCATCCCAGTCGAAAAAGGTAGGACGTCTAGCACCGTCAATGACAGTCAATTAATTAAATATTTATATAAGTTGGCTGACATAGTATCTCTAGGAAGAAAAACATACTGTAACTACAATGACATCCAGTCCCATTTTGACAGAAGTTGGTGACCATTATCTTCAACTTCCATCACATTCCATCACAGTGTACATGAGGCCATAACCAGAGTGTAGTTCAATTTTATTCATTTAAATGTTAATAATTTGGTTTACTTTGCATTATATTCGTTTATCATTTTTATGCATAAAAAATATAGAAAAATAAAAATTTAAATGTATAAAATTATAGTTAAGACCTGAGGTCTACATACTTGGACAACACATTTTGGGTCATGTAGGCCAGTGATACCCAATCACCAGGCTGGGAACCGGTGTTCGGCCATTCCTTACTAGCAGGGGTGAAAGTGGGCCAGAACGGTCAGGAATGCAGTTCCAGTATAAGATTCAGTGCCAGAACGCAGTTCCGGTATAAGATTCAGGACCGGAATGCTGTTCCGGTACACGGTGCTTTGATTCCGAAAATATGACGGCAACTGTTAAAACGCTTTGTTTAAAAAAAAATAATAATAAAAAATAAAAAAATTGCTGCCACACATGCATTTCATCTCCAAGAAAAAATAACAGTCTATCCAAACAATCCATCAGATTTACATAAGTGTTATCAACGAGCATAATAAAGTGCTTGTGTAACGTAATCCATTTCCACCGATATTTAATTTATTCCACGGACGGCATGGAGGTTTCCCCAACTGCTGCATTTATCAGAGTCAGACGATGATGAGTCACGTCAATGTGCGAATGCACGCAGCAAAGCAAAACGCCTGAACTAATTTATCCTTTCAATTGGCTGACATAGTGACATGTGATCACCAGAGATAGTTAGCTGTGATTGGCTCAAATGTGCATGTTTTCTGCAACAGCAAAAAAGGTTGTTGAATTGATGCGACAAAAAAGGGCAATGCAACATAAAATGGATCAAATCTTTAAGAGCAACGAAAGATTTCAGGAGACTTATTTATCATATTTCTCTGATCGGGAGGTTGAAAACAACTTAGCTGTCAATGTGCACTTTGGACTTTTATTCATTTATTTCATTTATGTTAGGCTACTTATTCATTTCGTTATGATTAAAAAAAAATCAATGTTTGCACGATCTTCAAAATATATTCCATTTCACTCTGAATAATGTAAGTCATTTGTACTTAATTTTCTGAATGTGTTACTTATATCTTTATTATTAAAAGAAAAGAAAAGTAAATGTTTACATTAGCGTCAATTTTATTATACATTCTATGTTCTTAAATAGTTAAAACTGAGATTTGACATTTAGTATGTGAGGAAATGAGGGAAAATAAAAATTAGGAAATGGAGGTTGGGTTATTGCTGTTTTTGTTAACTTTTATTTTGCAAATCATTGATAAAATACAATTTTGAATGAAAATCAGTTTTTGTATGTGTTATATAAATAACTGTGCTAAAACAGTTTTCTTTGCATTTCAGTAGTTTAAGAGGTTTGCTCCTCCCCCCAAAAAAATGAAAGGGAAAAAATAAATAAATAAATAAAATTTCTGGCTCCGTGGCAGCCTTCACTTTGGGGAGTTCCGGCAAGAAATTCTAGCCACTTTCACCCCTGCTTACTAGGCGGCGAAACGTGCTACACAATGCTCAGCGCACTTGCGCAAGCATCCACATGCATGCGCACATCAGTTAGAAGCGTCGAGTTCTCACTATTTTTGTTTTTATTTAGTTATTTAGAACCTTTTCACTGCCTCAAAGATCCTTTTTGCATGTATTACCCTCTCGTACTTTTAACCATTGTGTTTTTTTGTGTTAGCTTTGAAGCAGTTGACCACATTAGTCACGTAGTGTATTTAAACAGTCCTTGATATAACTACATTTAAGTATTTTCTACAGTCATTTTTCAAATACGTTATTCCTGTATGCATCTAAACAAAACAAGTTTAGAGTGCACAGTAGTTATTTGGGTGTCAAATTCAACTAATGTAGGACATTTCGCCGATGTACCGCCTGTTCTACCAAAATCTGCTACCGGTCTGTAGCGCATTTGCTACTGGCCCGTCGGGAAATTATATATATTTTTTTAACCTGTCCAGTTCAGACGCTTGACATGGGGAATGGGAAAATGATTATCCTATTGGTCTAAACATTTTAATTTGTCACATGAGAGAGTATGATATACGCCCATTGTGATTATTCATTGTGTTTTGTTTATTAGAACAATGCAGCAAAAAAGAAGGGGTGATTGGGGGACAGAAAGGAAACTAGAAAAGGAGAGACAGAAGGGAAGAACAAATAACAAGAGATACATTCAATGACTACGCTAACTATGAATATTAGGGGTGTGACAAAATATTGAAATGGTGATATATCTTGATACTTTGTATCCCAAAAGGTTATCGACATGTGCCTGCCAAGAATCAAGATATCGTTTTAAAAAGGTTTCAATGTCTAAAAAAAATAAATAAAAAGGAACCAACAAGGTGCTACCAAAATCTTCAACCATAATAGTGTAACAGTTTAATCTAAAGCTGCATTGACGGTGCTCGACGCCCAATCCATTTAGGCTGGGAACGTTCGTTCAAACATTCCCAGTCATTCTGTCCGATTTTCAGGGCATTTACAGGTCACTGGCTGTTCATTTTAGGGCATTTTTAGGTCATTTCCTGTTGAGTTTGAGTCACTGCCTATTTATTTGTGTGATTCCCAGGTCACTTCCTGTTCTGTAACTCAAAATAAACAGGAAGTGACCCATAAAATACCCCAAAATCAACAGGAAGGATCTGAAAATCAACAGGTAAATTACCTTAAATGGCCCAAAATTACCTCATTGTCTGGCATTGGCTGCCACTGACGGCCATAGACGTTCAATCCGTTTAAAGTGGGTGGGATGGCAGCGAATAAACGAATGTTCATTTGCTGGCACCCTCCCATTTCAACTGGATTTGACGTCTGCTAGTGATAAACTCATTACAATTCACAGCAGAAGCTTGTTTTTCTGTTTGTTAGTTGTTGGTCACAAATCATTCTCGGATATTCTACAAATGTATCGATAATCGTTGTAGCGCCATATCGTCAGATCATCGTTATCGTGAGCTTTGTATCGCAAATCGTATCGTATCATGAGGTACCAAGAGGTTCCCACTCCTATTAGGTGTTTCCCCTCCCTACCTGGTGTCTCCTCGGTTCAAATGGATTGGACGTCTACTAGTGATAAACTCATTCCAATTCACAGCAGAAGCTTGTTTTTCTGTTTATTAGTTGTTGTAGTATATCCTACAATGATTTCCTGACAAATGGATCGATAATCGCTGTATCACCATATCGTCAGATCATCGTTATCGTGAGCTTTGTATCGCATATCGTATCGTATCATGAGGTACCAAAAGGTTCCCACTCCTAATGAATATAGTAGTGCTATCGTAAGCCAATTGTATTTCCGGTTGACACCATGTGAGGGCCCTGATGACAGAGGAGAAAAAGGAGGGGGGAGAGTCAGAAAGAGATGTGATTAAGTGGGGTGGAGTGTACACAAATCAGCAATGTGAGGTGCAGAACCCAGTATTATGTGAATCACTAGTAAGTGTGGATATGTTGACATCCTATTCTATACTGCCTTATCGCTAATCCTGGCACCGATAGTGTCTCTATTTAAAAAAATTGTTAAGAACCGCAATCTGGCCTGTTCCCCTTGACCACTGTTGTTAATCTTACTTTTAAAAAGTGAATAATTACAGTTACAAATTACTTCTCCCAAAAAGTAATTGCATTAGTAACTCAGTTTCCTGAATGTAAGAGTAATTAGTTACTTGGCAAAGTAACTGGTGATAATTTTCATAAACAGGTCACACAATGTGAAGTTTAAAGGGTTTTTGGGACAATTGGCCTTAGCCCAATTCTTTACCCTAAACTTAACTAGACACAGGGGTATTGCGGATATTGCGATCACTAGATCTTTGCTATGCGTGGAAGTCATTTAATGTTGTGAATCAACCGTTAAAGTTATTAAAATTGCTCCCGTTATTGCATTAGTTCCCTTCTGTCTATTTTCGACATGTGTAAGTTTTAAAACAATTTCATCATTTAAAGATTTAAGTTTTGCCGATTTAGAAGCATTTTAGATAAAAAGTGGCTTAGGTTCGCTAAGAGGGTTCTCGACAACAGAGCCTTAATGAAAGGTTTACTGCTTTAAGATGGCGGCTGTTTACTAACGCATCTAGTTCTTTATCATACATGTTGCTAATGCCTCCGTGTCTGTCATTTGCATCTAGTTCAATATGAGATATCTACCAAAGCATCATGTGGGCGTAGTTTGTAGGCTATCGGCTACAGTCGGGTATTATTGGAGCCACCTAGCATAGTAGCATCGCGTTTGCAATGGCGTCACACTCCCTTGCCTCCTCCCCACTCCTGCTCTGCTCTCTCGTCTCCGTGAGTCCGTCTTTTTCAGACTTTTCCCGCGTCAGTCAACCAACATCGGAACGCATAGTAACCCACGCCTTTCCCGCCTCAGCAATGGTAACAGCCTTGCCAAGATGAGAAAAGTAATTAATTAGATTACTCTCTACTGAAGAAAATAACACCGTTAGTAACGCTGCTATATTCTAACACCGTTGTTAACAATGCTCTTGACACACCAATATGCCTGTCTACTCTTTTGACAAATCTGAGTAGATTTGAGTAAGCCGCTCTCTAGTGGTTGGTCTCCATTACTGGGGTGTTTGCACACCTATAGCAGCCCAGCGTCAGTCACTGTAAACAGTAACGTTAGCTGTTGTTGGCTTTGTGCGTCGATGTCTTTGGACAGCGTTTCTACGGGGAAAAGGCCACCTGCTGAGCCAGAAGAGGAGCCCACAACCAAATCCATTCTGCATAATATGTGGCTAAAAGCTAGCAAACGAGGCAACATAAGCGAATGCACTGAGAGCATCATACCTCGTGGCGAACCATATCGCTAAAGCCAAGAAACCTTTTACGATTGGAGAAGAACTCATTATGCCTATGACCAAGGATATTTGCCGTCAAGTTTTAGGAGAGGCCACTGTTAAAAAAGGTTGATTCAGCTTATGATGAGTTACATTTTCCCTGCACTTGATGTTTGTTTTTAGCCTTGTCATGTTATTTATATTCACTGTAATTTTCTGCCACACATTGCCGGTCCGTGAAAAAAAAAAAAAAAAGGCCGATATTACACAAAAATGTTCGGGACAGCTGATGTAGGCCACACTTGTGTACCAAGTAACAAAACTGTGGCCTAGATTACCCAAAATATGATGTCCACAGATGTGGATGCCAGTGGCCTATACTACGAAGCCAGTTTTCTGGCTTAGCAGGGTAACTTCGAGAGTAACTTCATCACGTGCGACCTAAGTTCGCAGCTAAGCGAGACTACGAAAGGTGGATATGTTGGAACCAAGAAGTGTTGCCATGGCAACACACGCCACACGCCAAACCTGGTCGTCTCAGAGTTAGATCTTGCTTAACCCCAGAATTCTAATTAACCACGCTATAATTAAACAGCACTCCTCCGCGGACGTGTCCTCCTGACAATGACAGCGTACCTGGACGACCCATACGACATTGGCGCGCGGATTGTGAGGGGCTCTCTTCGGAGTGCACGGGTTTTTGGAGACCGCCAGAATCCGCTGGCGTACCCGGAAGATGTTCTCCATGAAAGATATAGATTTTCAGCTGAGGGAATTCTTTACCTGTGCCAAGTGATCGAGGCGGACGTCACTATAATGTAACCCGCCGAAGTCAGGCCCTCAAAAACGGGCAGATTGTGTGCCTCTCCGTGCGCTCTTTCGCCAGGGACAATATATGCATTCCAATGGTGATGCTGAATATCTGCGTAAGAACACTGTATGCCGTGCGATTCGAAGTGGGGTATGGAAACGCTTCAAATTGATCGTTGAAATTGCTGAATGTAAACGAATGCGGAGCCTTGTTATTTCGTTGTGTAAATGAGTTAATAATAATCATAGAAATGTGCAGACTATTTAAACATTGAGAAAACTTGCGTTTTTTTCTGCCAACTCGAAGAGATTATTAAATGTCAAATCCACTGATAGGACAGACGCACAAATATAAAAGATATAAATGTTTATTGAATACTCATCTTACAGTCTTGTTTAACTGTGAAAATTCGTTACAAAAGACGGGCTTTAATTCACGCAACAACGCATGGCATCCGCGCATTTCCTTCTTCTCCTGAGTCCCCACAAAGATAACATAAAATTTTGGAGGGGGGGGGTCGGGCTCGGGCCTGCAGATCAAGTTAATTGATGGGCTCGGGTCGGGTCGGGCTTGATTTTTTAGGCCCAAACTAAGGGGAAAAAAAAGGACATACGTATTCATACAGCCAATGGGACTAAACATACAATTATCCTGCTTCATATGGTGATGCGCGATAAATTATTTCTTACTGGTAACGTACCAAATCTTATTTTATTGTCCTGACAGCAGGCTTCATTTCTTTGCATTGACATAAGTAAACTGGCATATTGACGCATTCACAAATCACACGATCTGTAAATTCGCTGTCAACAGACCCGTCGCGCTCTACTCGCCGAAACGGTGTTCGATTTCGCGGTGAGGGTGGATTTTAATTCCTCATAACTCCGCATGATCATCGCGCATTCCTTCTCCGTGAAGTAAGGTGCCCGTGCCAACGTCACAAGTAGTGTTTGACTCTGGTCTCCGCCCCCTTTTATGTGAACGCGCAGTAACTCTGACTGGGTTGACACAGGTTCGACTAATCAACCTCATAATCAGCGTTGTAGCACCGACTGACCACAAACTAGACAACCAGGTTTTGTCAACTCTGGTTACCCGCTGGTAAACTGGATTACTTTTGGGGAGGTTAAACTCAGTTCGCAGTATAGGCCACAGGTCTTTATGGGATTGTTATTATTACAAGACCAAAAATAGTCATTTGTCCCAGAAAGAGTTTATATGATAATATATGCACTTTTCCACACAATCAGGTCCATTTTACCTGAAGCAAAAAAAACAAAACAAAACAAAACAAAAAACATACAAAACAATTTTGATGTTGTTGACAATTTTGTCACTGAAAATTTTTACATTTGAATAAAGAAAATAAACACACAAAACAGCACGTTTTAAAGATATTACAAACTGTATTGTTTTGCATTTTGACTGATTTTGATTCAATCTCTTTTTAACCAATTGATATATAGATCGATTAATTGTTACACCCCAACTATTCACACTAAATGTGTATCTAAAACCACATGTGGGACAAGTATATTTTTTGTAGACCATCCTTTACAATTAGGATTAGAGGATTAGGTCAAAATGGATTTAGGCAAGACTTGTGTTTTCCGAAATTTCCGGGTTCTGTTGTTGTTTTTGTTGTTGTTGTTTTCCTATGTAGACCAGTGGCCTATACTACGAAGCCAGTTTTCTGGCTTAGCAGGGTAACTTCGAGAGTAACTTCATCACGTGCGACCTAAGTTCGCAGCTAAGCGAGACTACGAAAGGTGGATATGTTGGAACCGAGAAGTGTTGCCATGGCAACACACGCCACACGCCAAACCTGGTCGTCTCAGAGTTAGATCTTGCTTAACCCCAGAATTCTAATTAACCACGCTATAATTAAACAGCACTCCTCCGCGGACGTGTCCTCCTGACAATGACAGCGTACCTGGACGACCCATACGACATTGGCGCGCGGATTGTGAGGGGCTCTCTTCGGAGTGCACGGGTTTTTGGAGACCGCCAGAATCCGCTGGCGTACCCGGAAGATGTTCTCCATGAAAGATGTAGATTTTCAGCTGAGGGAATTCTTTACCTGTGCCAAGTGATCGAGGCGGACGTCACTATAATGTAACCCGCCGAAGTCAGGCCCTCACAAACGGGCAGATTGTGTGCCTCTCCGTGCGCTCTTTCGCCAGGGACAATATAGGCATTCCAATGGTGATGCTGAATATCTGCGTAAGAACACTGTATGCCGTGGGATTCGAAGTGGGGTATGGAAACGCTTCAAATTGATCGTTGAAATTGCTGGATGTAAACGAATGCGGAGCTTTGCTCTCATATACAAGAAATATATTTAACGGACTTTTCCAGCGTTATTTCGTTGTGTAAATGAGTTAATAATAATCATAGAAATATGTAGACCATTTAAACATTGAGAAAACTTGCGTTTTTTTCTGCCAACTCGAAGAGATTAAATTAAATGTCAAATCCACTGATAGGACAGACGCACAAATATAAAAGATATAAATGTTTATTGAATACTCATCTTACAGTCTTGTTTAACTGTGAAAATTCATTACAAAAGACGGGCTTTAATTCACGCAACAACGCATGGCATCCCCGCATTTCCTTCTTCTGAGTCCTCACAAAGGTAACATAAAATTTTGGAGGGGGGGGTGGTTGGCTCGGGCTCGGGCCTGGAAATCAAGTTAATTGATCGGGCTCGGGTCGGGTCGGGCTTGATTTTTTAGGCCCAAACTAAGGACATAAAAAAAAAAAAAGGACATACGTATTCATACAGTCAATGGGACTAAACATACAATTATCCTGCTTCATGTGGTGATGCGCGATAAATTATTTCTTACTGTTAACGTACCAAATCTTATTTTATTGTCCTGACAGCAGGCTTTATTTCTTTGCATGGACATAAGTAAACTGGCATATTGACGCATTCACAAATCACACGATCTGTAAATTCGCTGTCAACAGACCCGTCGCGCTCTACTCGCTGAAATGGTGTTCGATTTCACGGTGAGGGTGGATTTTAATTCCTCATAACTCCGCATGATCATCGCGCATTCCTCCTCCGTGAAGTAAGGTGCCCGTGCCAACGTCACAAGTAGTGTTTGACTCTGGTCTCTGCCCCCTTTTATGTGAACGCGCAGTAACTCTGACTGGGTTGACACAGGTTCGACTAATCAACCTCATAATCAGCGTCGTAGCACCGACTGACCACAAACTAGACAACCAGGTTTTGTCAACTCTGGTTACCCGCTGGTAAACTGGATTACTTCTGGGGAGGTTGAACTCAGTTCGTAGTATAGGCCACAGGAAGAAATTGACAGCCTTAATTTCAGACTGAGAAACTGTTCTTCTGTTCTTTAGTACCCAATAAAACACTCATGTTAAAGTCTTTAAAACTGCATAAGCACGAACAGTATATAGCTGAAGAAGCTTTATTGGCACCAACGAGTGATCAATAAAATCTAGTCTGTCCATCCAAAGATCTCAGTTTCAAGGAGTTTCCTTTCTGCCTAACTTTCCAGAAGATTACAGGGAACTAGTCACTACTTCTCAAAGAAACCTCATTACACTATCAAATTACATGTATTAAAGTGCAGAGTCAGGCCTTTTTGTTTGTAACTTTAGCCAACTAATCCTCCATCCTACTCTGTAAAGGATAAGACAATGAATCGATGAGAAGCACACAGGTAGAGATCTCGCCAGTGCTACTGGCAAGCCAAACGCTTACTCACTACCTATGTATATCTGGTGCGTGAATAAGATTCCGTGACAGGCAAGGCGAGATCTATTTTTCAGGAGAAGATTGAACTATTCATGAGATGACAGGCAGCTCACACGAGACTGTTCACATCAGCGTGTTTGGAATCCTTCAAAGCAAGGTCTTCTATATGATCTCATACTAGGAGGTGAAAGGGCTGCATTATTTAAAACCAGTGGTTTTTCAAAGTGGAAAAAAATATGACATCAGAAGTCAATGCAAAATTAAAGGCCAAAAGTCACACGTGCACAAATGCACAAATCTTTTCACATTCTCCAACTGAAGTTATTCCACAGCAACCAAAAGATACTTGACTTTGACGTTTGCTCAGCTTATCTGTTCAATTCAGGTTTGCAAACCACAATCACAGCAATGCCTGACCCAGACGACAATTTTTTTTGGTCGTTCCTGACAATCGCAGTGTCACATTACACGACATTTTGTGATTTTGGTGCATTTACAAGTCATTTCCTATTGATGTAGGTGTATTCTTGGGTCATTTTTTATTAATTCAAGTTCAATTTCAGGTCACATCTTTTTTGATTTTAGACAGAGGGACAGACGGTAGAGTAGCCAAAATATGTAATCAAGTAAGAGTAGCGTTAATTCAAAATAATATTACTCAAGTAAAAGTAAAAATTCCAAAATTTCCTCAAGTACAAGCAAAAATGTATTTTTTGAAAGAAATACTCAAGTAATGAGCAATATTGTGAGTAACTGCTTACAAAGTCAGATTAAAAAAATAAAGGTTTGTTTTTTCCTCAGCACAACTACATTTATATGAACTGTTTTTATTATAACTGTACTACAACATATTAGATGGCCATATTGAGCCAAAAGATGACACAAAAATCATCAAATTTCAGACCAGAACAAATGCATGAAACATCACCCGTCCAACAGCATGAGTGCCCTCTAGTGGAGAAAAAAATGTTACCTCTGATTGGTATAATGGAGTCATGTGGTTATTGTTATGTCTCATTGGTGAAACTGAAATGGCCACTGTCGGCATCTCTTGCAAAAATAAAGTCAATATGTAAAATAAAGATGAAAAATATAACGACTCTAATGCAGCCCAAAGTAGTGGGGTAAAAGAGTAGTGTTTCTTCACAAACCTATTCAAGTAAAAAGTATTGAGTGGTTAAACTACGCTAAGAAGTACATTTTTCTCAAAAAATTACTCAAGGAAATGCAACTGAGTAAATGTAACACGTTACTATCCACCTTTGATTTTGGGGCATTTCTGGGTCACTTCTCGTTGATTATAGGTCAGCACTGAGAAATTTCCTATTGATTCTGGGGCATTTCTAGGTAACTTTGTTGATCTGGGGCATGTTTGTGTCACTTTCTGTTGATTTTTGGGGTATTTCTGGGTTTCTTCCTATTGATATTAGGTCATTTCCATGAGAAATATAATTTTCAAAATTTCATTGTATTTAAAATATTCTATAAAGGGAACAATAACCCGAGAGCTGCTTCCTCTTGGTCACAGCTAGATGCCGTGGCGCATCATCGACTTAACCGAGCAGTGATAGAAGTTCAACATTGTAGATTGTTTTGATCCTCAGACTTTAAGACTTGTAGGCTTTAATAAGTCACAATTGTCTCTTCTACTAAAATATGTTATTAGAAACACATAAATTATGCCATTGATTTAAAACCTATAATATTTTGTACATGTTATGACCTACGGAGGGCGTCATGTTTTATGCACGCAATGGACGCTCGGGGTAATGACGTAGTTTGTCACTGTCACAAGACGAAGACTACCGGTGTTCTGCAATTCCTTCCTACGCGGCGAGACGTCCAACACATGCGCATATCGGTTAAAAGCGACTACTAACTATTTGTGTTTTTATTGAGTCATTTTATTACCTTTTCATCGCCTCAAAAATACTTTTTGCATATGTTTCCCTGTCATACTTTTAAGCATTGTGTTTTCTTGTGGTAGCTTTAAAGCAGATTGTTGATCTGTTGACCATATTAGTCACGTAGCGTATTTAAACTACATTTATTTGATATTACTACGTTTAAGTATTTTCTTAAGGCATCTTTAGTATGTTCTGTCTGTATGAATCTAAACAAAACAAGCTGAAAGCGCTTGGTAGTACTTTGGCTGTCTAATTTGCCTCTTGGAGGACGTTTCACCGGTGTACCACATTTTGGCAGAACACCGGTTTTGTCCTACTCTCAGCTCATCTCATCCAGTCTTTCCTGTTCATTTTGCTTTTGCTGCTTGTTTTGTGAAATATCGACAGTGCTGTCATGCTCATTAATGTTCCTCTTGGGTTCAAATTGAAAGGGCTCAACAGATGACATATTTAAGCCGTTACAGTCATACTCTGGAAGCCCCGGCAGCGTTATCCAGTGACGTCACTGCCCTGTGACTTCGTCAACAATGGCGACCTACTAGTTAAACTAATTTTACAAATTGTATAAAAACGAAATCATCAAGAGGGGTTTTAATATCAAATTTTTGTAATTCATAATAACATTTATCTTTTAATAACCACAAGACATTAAAGCTTGTTCAGTGAAAGAAGTCAAAAGAAGACACAGGCAATCGTTTGAAAGCTGCCCACGTGTTACATCGGACTGCTCTTAAGCTTTACGACCACACTTGTTCATCTGAGTCGCTGTGAACTTCCAAACAAGCTGCAACTTGGAACTGACACACTTTTGCCAACAGCCAGGTCCAAGGGGTGGCCTTTGTGCAATAGTTAAGTTTGCGAGTGTGAGTCAGTGCGTCTGCTGATAGCAGCATGTGGCAGACATTGCCATTGTACGGGTGTGTGTGTATGTGTGCGTGTGGTGTTGGCGTGGCAGAGCATTGCTGGAAAATAGAGCGAGGACGCTAGAAGCTGTTGGAAAGAGATGATTGGCTTCAGAACACGGTGGCCCCGTGGTGACAGATGGTTGGGTGGCGGACTCGCCGAGCTGAAATCACCCACTCACACACACTTGCAGTATTTGGCTTTTACCGACGCTTGCTTGCGTGTGCACAACAACACATGTGCACTATGGAAGACAAAAAAATGGCAGCACATGCACTGACATACAGTTTTGGGCAAAACTCTTTGGCCAAGATCAGCTTGGTTGTTTGATGACCTCGTTCACAGGTCATTTGAACATAGTAAAACAGTAAATAGTAGACAACACAGATTGCAGCAGCAGTTGATTTACCGAGTACATGTTTACCATCTTAAGAAGTCTACTTAATAGTGACCAGTCTCGGGCAGTTTTTCATTGTGGACCACTTTAATGTCAGACGGCAAAAACAGTTTTTGTTACTGAATAAGAAAAGGTGCACAAAATGTGTATGTGCAATGTAATAATTTCATTTAACATTTATCATAAGCTTCATAAAAGTATTGACGGGACATATTCCCCAAACACTGCGCCACGCCTTATAGTAGGAGGCCGTCCCACACTCCGCTTCAGTCGGTCGAAGTCGGTCACAGTTATTCTCAAACACATGCAGCGATCCAACGCCGGATTTATGTTGGACAAATTACGAAAGCTTTACCGCATACAAATAGGAAGGATTGTCTTAAGAGTGATTTGTTTGAGGTTTCAAGGTAATTATTATATTTTTCGTACCATGCATGCATTTTGAAACGTGAAAAAAAAATCAATGGGAGAAATTAACTGCTACGGCATTGGCATTATAATTCGCAATATACTTAAAATAAATGCTAACTGCCTGGTTTTTTGCTATTAAACAAGAAATGACACTGTTTTACGTTCATATCTATAAAGAATTCAGGGATGTAAGCATTTATTCACAAGAATTTTCAACGTAAAAAGCTCTTTGTGGTGATAAGGCGGCAGCACAGTGGTTTAAAGTGTAGCAGCACATTCAACATATTTACGTAAAATAAATTTCTAACTGCCCAGTTCTTTTGCTTTTAACAAAGAATCGAGACTGATTTACGTCCATATCTATAAAGAATTCATGGGTTTTAAGCATTTATTCACAAGAATTTTCAACGTAAAAAGCTCGTTGTCTGCGTTTCCACTCGGTCAGCTTTGACGAAAATAGACGCCCTAAAAATCGGCCCCACCCCCCGTCAATATATAATGAAGTCTATGCATTTATATTCTGTTTAAATCATGTTTTTGCTTAATTGAATAAGGTGATTAAATTTCATCAAACAACTTTGTTTTTCTTCGGTGAAAGGATCGCTATCAATGATAATCGATAAATTAAAAACACGGAACAAAAATGTTTTTGTGGGTCTATTTTTAAACAGATTAAAGGCATCTATTTATTTGAACAAAGTAATGTCATCTGCTTCAAGATTAAATTGAAGTTGGATCATGGAATGAATTGAGCTTGTTGGTCACGGTACCGATGTAGTTTGTTATCATAAAAGGACAGGCAACAAATGTAATGCAAATGTACTAAGAAGGTTGCTCAATTGTTTAGGTATACAAAGGGTGAATTGCCTAGGCCTCTGAAAGAGAAGAAAATAATATTTAAATGCAAAATATTACACTGCATACAAGCACAGCAATTTTGTGACGTTTGACCCACACACACAAAAACAGACCCAAGCATAGGTGCATGCGACAATGGGTATTAATGACATCATGAGCATAGGCCGGGGAATCTCGGATGGGAATCTTTGATTGGTGAGAATAGATGATAAAATGCTTGCCCGCACAAACAACAGACATTACCTTCATTTTGAGTTATCTTTGTTTTTCTCAACTACAGTATAACAGGAATTGAAATTCTGCATTTTTTCAATGTATGAATCACTATTCTTTCCACTGTAATGCAAAACATATGTATGTATTTATGTGTATCTATTGTCCGTCATTTTAAGAAGATCAAAACACCGTCAGTGATTAGAGGTTGAACTACAACCACGTAATCTTTCAAATCCTCCGAGTGGTGTTATTCCATTCTAAACAGATGCTTCGAGAATATTTGAACTATACTGAGTGACATTTTGAGTGACACGGTTGATCACAACATACTACTCAGCAAATTGGAACAGTGGGTAGGGCTTACTGACACTATTCTTCAGTGGTTCACACATTATTTACATGATAGGGATTTCTTTGTGTCAATCGAAAACCATCAGTCAGAACGAACCAAATTCACGTGTGGATTCCCTCAAGGGTCAATTCTTGGACCACTCTTATTTAACATCTGTATGCTTCCCCTAGCTTATGGAACAGTATGACATCTCCTATCACACCTATGCAGATGACAAACACAACTCTACATTTCTGTGTCCCCACATGATTATAGTCCCTTAGTCTTCCTGAGTAAATGCATTCATCAAATCACTGAATGGATGTGCCAGAATTTTCTCCAGTTAAATGTGGAGAAGACAGAGGTGATCATTTTTGGGCCAAAAAAGGAAAGGTCAAAGATAAGCAGGCAACTTAGATCAATGTCACTTACAGCTAAAAATCAAGTCAGAAACCTTGGCGTAATTATTGACTCAGACCTAAAATTTGGTAGCCATCTAAGGTCAGTCACTAAATCCGCTTATTACCACCTAAAAAATATAACCAGAATTAAGGGGGTTCTGACTCAACAAGACATGGAAAAACTTATGCATGCATTCATTTTCAGCAGATTGGACTACTACAACGGTATATTTACAGGGCTTGATAAAAAAATCAGTCAGGAGGCTGCAGCTAGTACAGAATGCTGCAGCCAGAGTCCTCACAAATACAAGGAAACTGGACCACATTACACCGGTTTTGAAATTGTTACACTGGCTTCCAGTGAGTCAAAAGATAGACTATAAAATTCTACTGCTCATCTACAAAACACTTAATGGCCTTGGACAAAATACATGCTTGATTTGCTAGATTCCTGTGAAACATCTAGACCCCTAAGGACTATGCTCATCACCTCTGGAACAAGTTACTTGATGGTCTAAAGTATAATCAAACTGTTAGTTCCTTTAAATCAGGGCTAAAAACACTTTTGTTTCACACTGCATATCCATAACTGTCTATATATTTCAATCTATTTGCTTTCTATTCCTCTTGTGCTTATCTCCATTGCTGAATTCAGTTATTAGCAGTAGTATTAGTATTTATTATTTTATTTATTTATTATATTTCTTTTATTCTATTCGTGATTAAATGTGATTTTTATGTATAATTTTACTTCCTATTTCGATTGTCTTTGTTTTTACGTTCTATTGATTTTAATGTGATTTTTATGATCTTCATGTGATGTAAAGCACTTTGAATTGCCTTGTGTTGAATTGTGCTATATACATAAATTTGCCTTGCTTTGCCTTGCCTTAAAACAGTAAAGCAAAATACTACTAAGTTTGCATGCCCTCACATCCCTTCCAGATGCACATTCAAACGAACAAGCAACCACCATGCGCTCTAGGCAGTGCCAGTATTTGGCTGTGACTGTGGGGGGTTTGCTGTGCGTCTCCCTGAGCAAACAGGAGGGGGAATGAAGGGGGGTCTGCTGCCTCCACCAGCCAACAACAGCACCCTCTCACTGTCACTGCCACCATTATCACAGCCATCAGCGTCCAAGCGACAAATAGCACCAGTGCGCTTGACACGGAGGCGCACGCCAAAAGCAAACACACGAGGGAGAAAATGTCATCATAAACTGAAAGAATATTTTTCTGTTGGGGGACAACACAAGCAGGGTGGATGCTGGCTTTGGATTACATCTCACATTGGCTACTTAAGGCCCAAGCGGTGACTTTGCACTAACAGAGCCCCCTATAAAGAAGATTTATGATCTACTTAAGTGCTTTGGCAAATGAGTTTGCACTAAATATACTTTATGCCTTTGTTGTGCTGACTATATATTTTTTTCAAATGGCTTCCATCTTCTACTGCTGAGGAAATGGATGCATGGTGGTTTGAAATTTTTTACAATCTGGGCTACATTGTGTTTTGCAATCATTATTCAACAACATCACAAAATCAGGTAAACCTAAATACATAAAACATAAATTATTCATTTAAACAGGTTTCTCACCTGACATGGTGACGATTCAGAATTCCTACCACTTTGCCAGATTATTTCAACAGAATCAAATTCCACTTAGGAGGTTCTTTGTGCCAGTGTTGGTGAGCAGGTGACACAAATTGGCCTAATAAGCTCTGCTTCCCATTCAGGAAGTTGTCATACGGCACTCCTGGGAGTTTTCATCGTTCCGGTGCGACATTTCCAGCATTCTCAAATCACACTGTTCTTGCTTAGGGGCGACAATCTGTTGTCTGTTGCTCACGCCGAGACGCGTTTCATGCCATCATTAGTGGGAATGAGCAATAATAGTAGTCGGAATCAAATGTGAAAACTGCAAATTGACTCATTTTTTAAACAACACAGCCCATGGCTTGGTGAAACAGAACACAATCTTTAGTCTTATTAGTTTAGGCTCCTGATACACTCTGCACTAACGTCTTTCAATGTGCTGGAAGTGACAGTGACTCCTTCTGCTGATGATGTGTTTGTCTGTTTGGATGTAATTAGAGTTTGGGATTGGTAGCAGAGGTGGGTAGCATAACCAAAAAGTTTACTCAAGTAAGAGGAGCGTAACTAAATACCGTAGTTTTTCGACTATAAGTCACAGTTTTTTTCATAATTTGGCTGGGGTGCGACTTATACTCAGGAGCGACTTTTGTGTGAAATTATTAACACATTATGATATCATTTCACATGTTCTTTTGGTGTTTTGGAGTGACACTGATGGTTTGGTAAAGTTGTTAGCATGTTCTTTATGCTATAGTTATCTGAATAACTCTTAATGGCTATGGCCACGTTCGCGTTCTGCCTTTGGCAATGTGCGTTCAATTGTATTATTGACTTTTTTATATTTAAATGCATGCTTTTAGTTTGTGGCGCTTTCACGCCCACGTGAGGGTG
Source organism: Corythoichthys intestinalis (assembly GCF_030265065.1). Lineage (NCBI taxonomy): Eukaryota > Metazoa > Chordata > Actinopteri > Syngnathiformes > Syngnathidae > Corythoichthys > Corythoichthys intestinalis. The sequence continues at coordinate 37,525,679 of NC_080401.1, forward strand.
CACTCGCACTTGTTTATATGAAGAAGACCGCTCACATGCCAGAAGAAGACGGACAGCTGCGCAGCTTGAGTGAGTGGAGAGTTAGCGAGAGAGAAACACGGCTGCGAACCTATGTTCATTGTTTATGCTTGTAAAATATCTCTACAGAGGCAACGCCTGTGTGTATCATCTTTTCTGTTGTTGTTGTGTGTTTTCCACCCACGATCAGACACTTAAAGCCAGTTGTGTGGTTGTTTGAACGATGTGCTAATGCTAGCGAACGCATGCTAACCGTTTGTGTCATTGCTGTAACAGCACCTAATTATCATTTCTTTACGTTGATGCGAACCTGTTTGGTATCGGGGACGAAATTGATTCCGCAAATTATATGGACGTCAAGCATCGTCATTTGGGAGTTTAGCTCGCTGTATAGCCAGGACCGAGCCGTAGCGTCCTGGTGAGGACAGTATATTCGCATTTCGTTGTTCATTCACTGTACACTTATTCAGCATGTTTTTCCTCTATTGTATTTTTATATTAAATTGCCTTTCAAGATGACAGATCTGTTCTATGTGTTGGATTTTATCAAGTAAATGTCCCCCAAAATGCGACTTACACTCCGGCGTGACTTATATATGTTTTTTTTCTCTTCGTTGGGCATTTTATGACTAGTGCGACTTATACTCAGGTGCGACTTGTAGTCCGAAAAATATGGTAATGTTACTCAAGGAAAAGTAAAAGTACAGTTATCCAAAAATGTACTCAAGTACAAGTGAAAATGTATCGTTGAAAAGAACACTCAAGTGATGAGTAACACTGTAACTGCTTACAATGTTGGATTTTTTTTTGTTAATAATGGTATTTTCTCAGCACAACTTAATCTACAGTGGGGAGAACAAGTATTTGATACACTGTCAATGGGAAAACCCATCGGCACAACTTAATCTACAGTGGGGAGAACAAGTATTTGATACACTGTCAATGGGAAAACCCATCGGCAGTGTATCAAATACTTGTTCTCCCCACTGTAGATTAAGTTGTGCTGAGAAAATACCATTATTAACAAAAAAAAATCCAACATTGTAAGCAGTTACAGTGTTACTCATCACTTGAGTGTTCTTTTCAACGATACATTTTCACTTGTACTTGAGTACATTTTTGGATAACTGTACTTTTACTTTTCCTTGAGTAACATTACCATATTTTTCGGACTACAAGTCGCACCTGAGTATAAGTCGCACTAGTCATAAAATGCCCAACGAAGAGAAAAAAAACATATATAAGTCACGCCGGAGTGTAAGTCAATGGGAAAACCCATCGGCAGTGTATCAAATACTTGTTCTCCCCACTGTAGATTAAGTTGTGCTGAGAAAATACCATTATTAACAAAAAAAAAATCCAACATTGTAAGCAGTTAGAGAACAAGTATTTGATACACTGCCGATGGGTTTTCCCATTGACAGTGTATCAAATACTTGTTCTCCCCACTGTATATGAACTGTTATTATACTGTACAGTGGTACTTCAGCATATGATCGCTTCGAGACACAATCTTTTTGACATCCGTCAACATGCTCGAAATACGATTTATGACAGCGATTTATGAGTTTCTTTGTTTTGCCGTAAGACAGGCACACGGCGGATTTTCTTGTGCGAGAAATCAACATGGGTTCCAAGAATATTAGTGCAGGTGGTGAAAAAAAGGAAAAGGTGAGGTTTACCATTAAAATATATGAGTATGGTGTGCGCATTCGTGAAATGGCTTGACAATATGACCACAGAATGCCTACAATCTCGACAGTCCTCCTCTGACCTCCGTTCGCCAGTCATTTTAAATTAAGGTCCATCCGTCCTTCCATCCATCCAAACAACATCTACTGCTTAATCTGGGGTCGGGTGACAATTATAATTTTTGTAACAACCCCCCCCCCCAAAAAAAAAAAAAAAATTGCCATCTTTGTCAGGTTTTTAAACATTTATTTCAAAACTTGTGCAACACAATAAAGTAAAAAGTCCTCCCTCAAGTCTCTGGTACGTCAGCCATGCAGTGCGTTCAGGTACACCACGCAAAACACATCTGCCACATTAGAACCTGATTTGTTACAGGTATTATCAGTATTGTTACTTTTAGGATATTATTATTCCAATTTTATTCATAATTTTTTGTTTTGCTATATGTAATTGCTATTTGCAATAGTACCAGCAGTATTTATTAAGGATTAAGTGTAGGTTTTCGGGCATTGGTGTCAGAACTGGACTACAGCAGGACCCAGACACAGAGTTTTCTTGGTTACCAAAAATGATTTATTCAACAATGTCTCTCTCAAGGTAAAAACAAACAAGGCAGGTTCTTCTTCAAAAAATAAAAATCACTTCACCAAGGAAGGCAAAAACGTTATCAAAAACACAAAGTAGCAAACAAACTCAGAAATGCTTACAAATGATTCAAGATCGGATTTTCTTCTATGGCTGTGGGCAAGAAGTGAGCTGGGGTGACACTCTGGCACAAAATAAAGGGGAGCTTGACTATATATACACTCACAGAAGGTAATGGGGAACAGGTGGAAACAATAGGTGATTAGGTGACAAGAGGAAGGGCAAGTGCTCTGAAACAAGGAGGTTTGAGACTTACAAAATAAAGCAGGAAATGACCATGACACGACAGAACCTCACCACTGTGTGACAATTGGAACAAATTAATGGAATTATAATGTATTTTTATGGGACAATCCTGCTCGACATACGAACATTTCAACATTTTACCTTCTCCGTTTCTGCTGCTTCGAAATGCAGAATAGTAATTAGGACTGTAATTAAATGCTGAAAATATTTTAATGTGCCACAGGCAAGCTCGGTTTACTCCCTTTATAGTTTTTTATATTGTGTTGTTTTTGCAGAAAATACATCTGGACAGAGGATAGAGAGGAAAAAAAGATCGGAGGACAGTGATCCAAAAAAATTATTGAATATACAGTATATGCTACTTAGTAACGTGGCAAGCTTCATTACGACTACCTTTACTGAGGAGACACCACGTAGGGAGGGGATACACCTAATAGGAGTGGGAACCTCTTGGTATCTCACGATACGATATGATTTGCGATACAAAGCTCACGATAACGATGATCTGATGATATGGCGATACAACGATCATCGATACATTTGTAGAATATCCAAGAATGATTTCTGACCAACAACTAATAAACAGAAAAACACGCTTATGCTGTGAATTGGAATGAGTTTATCACTAGTAGACGTCCAATCCATTTGAAGTGGGAGGGTGGCAGCGAATGAACGAATCCCTCCCACTTCAAACGGATTGAATGTTTATGGCCGTCAGTGGCAGCCAATGCCACTGACACTGACAATGAGGTAATTTTGGGCAATTAAGGTCATTTACCTGTTGATTTTCAGCTACTTCCTGTTGATTTTGGGGTATTTTACAGGTCACTTCCTGTTTATATTGAGTTACTGAACAGGAAGTGACCTGGGAATCACCCAAAGGAATAGAAATTGACTCAAACTCAACAGGAAATAATAATAATAATAATAATAATAATACATTTTATTTCTAGAGCGCTTTTCAAACCACACAGACGCTTCACAAGAGACACGGAATAAGAGTACGATAAAAAAGGTATTAAAAGGATAAAAGATTAAAAGCACAATAAAGAGAAGTAAAGATATAACAGAGCTAGGGGTTATGGTGGGTAAGAAAGAGCAACCAGGTGTGTTTTCAGTCTTGATTTGAAAAGTGATAGGGTAGATATTAGAGGTGGGAATCTTTGGGCACCTAACGATTTGATTGCGATTACGATTCAGAGGCTCCGATTCGATTATAAATCGATTATTGATGCTCCAACAACCCCCCGCTTTTAATTTTTTGTACACTAGTTCCAAAATTGTTCAAAAATCCTCTCAGGCTAAACAAACTACCATTTCAGTATCAAGTTAACCGTTAAAAACAGTAAATAAAATACTCAAGTCCTCATTCTGTATCAGCAGCTTTAAACTACATTCAATTAATTTAATGTTGTGAATCAACCGTTAAAGTTGTTAAAATTGCTCCCGTTATTCCATAATTTCCCTTCTGTCTGCTGTCAACGTGAAAGTTTTAAAGTTAAGATTTTTCCGATTTAGGTTCGCTACAACAGAACTTTCTAGAGAATGTCTACTGCTTTAAGATGGCGCCTGTTTACTAGCGCAGAAAAGTCTGTCATTTCGCATCTAGTTCTTTGTATATGATCTAACGCGACCGTCGTCTATCATTTCACATCTAGTTCTAGATATATGTGATATCTACCATATCCGTATGTTGCCGTATGTTTGTAGCAACTAGCAACTGGGCGCTGTTTGTAGCGGCTGATGAACAAGAGAGTCTGGCTGCAGCCTGCAGCCAGACCCCTCTCGATGGCCGCAATCAGGTATTGTTTTTTTTTTTTTTTTTTAATCTAGCGGCATGAGTTGAACATGATATTTACTCTCGGTCCGTTCCTCATTGCGTCCTGAAGACCGCACTGACTGTGTTTTATTTCCACTTTACATGGTATACTGTAATTCAATAATCGGAATTTGGATGTTTGTGAATCGTTCTCGAATCTTCCACGGCCGAATCGCGAATAATCTCTAGTAGATATGCTGCGAAGATCAGGGGGTAGGAAGTTCCAGAGGTGGGGGGCACACTGACTAAAAGCTCTGGAACCAAATGTGGAGAGGCGGACATGGGGGATGGACGAAATGACCAATAAATGCCCTAAAATGAACCGCAAGTGACCTGTAAATGCCCTGAAAACCCCCAGTCTAAAAGGATTGAGCATCGTGCACCGTCAATGCAGCCTTAGAGTTAACTGAGACACTATTATGGTGGAAGATATTGGTAACAACTTGTTGGTTCCTTTTTATTTATTTTTTTTAGGCATTGACACGTTTTCAAAACATTATCTCGATTCTTGGCGGGAGCATATCGATAGCCTTTTGGGAAACAAAGTATCACGATATATCACCATTTTGATAGTTTGTCACACCCCTAACACCTAATAACCAATAGATGGGTAGGGAAGATAGGTGAGATTAGGGTGCGACAGGTCACAACCAGTGCTAATGTGGAGTAGAGAGCGCAATATTAAGACAAATCACCTGTGCGCAGTAGCGAGTCGACATCTTCATTTTGACCGCAGACTCGCTAAAACGGTCTCGACAGTTATATGCCAGTGTGTGTCGTGATGTCTAGTGAAATTATCTAAAATGAAGCATGCTTGTTCCAAGCTGTTTATTTGTCAAAGTTGAAGAACTTTGATGATAGTTTATGTCACACGAAATAAATTGGATTTTTTTTTTTTATTTTTTTTTTTACAGTATATACAGTACAAGGACTACATAAGAATGAAAGAATTGTGTTATCAAACTTTGTACCTATTTCTATACTTTTATTTGTTTGTTGTTGCCTGTTAGTGTTAAAAACAGTTAAAATACCCTAAAATGGTTTGGCATTATGTAGAAATGCATTGTGGTGGGTAGTAGAAAATGAGTTAAAAACTTACAATGGTGCGAACATTGAGCCATGATATAGATGGAGGTTGACTGTATGTGCTTATCAGTTTGGGTACAGTTACACCACATGGTAGCGCACACAGCATGCGCTCTTGAGACGGACCATTTTCTTATTTGCATGTGCAAAAAGTTGCAGCTGAGATGAACTGAGCTATTTTGTGCATCATGCAGCAGAAAACATGCTAGCGAGCAAGAGCGGCAGATGGCGCGTAAATAATATATACGCTCTCACGAGAGCACCCGAGTCTGTCTGGTTTGAGTTTGATGCACCAGCCTGGACTCCCACTCACAGTGACCCTGTAGTTGTAAAAGACCAAAACGTTGCCTTCACGTGAGCCAAGAACAAGATGATCCAAGGTCAACTACACGCCAAACTTATTCTTACCTGCTTTAATCCTGCCAAAGCGATGTCATTTTGCACAAGGTAAAAAACTGTGATTCATTCTTTGCCATTGTTATATTTACATGACGACACCTGCTGATGAGTTTGTGTGTGTGTTCCAGAGGGAACGCCTACTGCAGAATGGAGCAAATCGCTGTTGCGGAACAGCACTCCTGTTGGCTAGAGCTCCTTGGGATTCAATATCTTTTCGCAGGGGCACTTCATCTGGCCATGTTCTTGTCATCTCAAGGGCCTTCTCTTGTCACACCATGTTTTCACAAACACCACAAAAAACCCCCAACACATTTTATACTCCACACTTGATACCTTTTAAAAAAATCAAAGTATCCCCCCAAAAAGTGAAAACATCTTAAATGTAAGTATTCTCCGATTTTGTCATTCTCCCTGAAAACAGAGTGGCTATCTTTCTTTAATCAAAATAATACATTACAGAATATCTGTTTTTACTTGGAGAAAATAATTGTAAAACATCAATGCCCATTTTCTGACATGTCAGACTAAAACTGAAACTCGATCAGAATCAATTCATGGTTAAGAATTTTCTGCACTGTCAATTACAAATAATGTAGTTTTTAAAAATAAAGGTTAGGGAAACAGTATTGTTTTCGTCAATGACAGGACCATTGACTGACTCGCTCTAGCTTAGCCACTCCGGAGCCCTGAAACTAATACATAACTAACAAACTGCACGGAATTTGTTGAAATCAACTCCACCGACTTATTAAACCAATGCTAACTCGAACATTGAGCTGAAGGTAAAAAATTCAGAACTTCTGCTACTACTACTACTTCTACTTTGGAAAACTTTTAACAGATACAGTTTGTGGCGTCCACGTGAGTTTAATTCACTGAAAATAATGTACTGTTTTCCTGCTGAGTGGGTATTATCATCACGCAGATGGTGGTGTCCTTGTAGACTCTACATTTATGTGCTCGTCTGTCAATGTTCATTTGTTGGAAACCTTTTATTTGTTTATTTATTCATAAAACTTTTGAAGTTTATCGACGAAAACATTTTGAGTAACTCAACTAAAACTAGACGAGTTTTCGTTGACTAAAACTAGACGAAGACACATTTCTAAATGACAAAAATATGACTAAGACTTAAGTATTTTATTTATTCATTTTTGTTTATTTAAGACTAAGACCAAAATTAAAAGGGCTGCCAAAAACTACAAACTGATGGGAAATAGTTTTTCTTTCCTGATTAAATAAAGATTTAAATTTAAAAAACAAAATTTTACTATCAAATAATTAAACATACGCTAAAATGTGACAAAACAAATGTAAAAATTAGTGCTGTCAAAATTATGTTGTTAACGGGTGGTAATTAATTTTTTAAATTAATCATGTTAAAATATTTGACGCAATTAACGCACATGCCCCGCTCAAACAGGTTAAAATGACAGCAGTGTCATGTCTACTTGTTACTTGTATTTTTTGTGTGTGTTATGTTGCCCTCTGCTGGCGCTTGGGTGCGACTGATTTTATAGGTTTCAGCACAATGAGCACTGTGTAATAAATGACATCAACAATGGTGAGCTACTAGTTTAATTTTGGTTAAAAATTTTACAAATTTTATTCAAACAAAAACATTAAGAGGGGTTTTAATATAAAATTTCTATAACTTGTAGCCTACTAACATTTATCTTTTGAGAACTACAAGTCTTTCTATCCATGAATCGCTTTAACAGAATGTTAATGCCATCTTGCTGATTTATTGTTATAATAAACAAATACAGTACTTATGTACAGTATGTTGAATGTACTGTATATATCCGTCTTGTGTCTTATCTTTCCATTCCAACAAAAATTTACAGAAAAATATGGCATATTTTATAGATGGCTTGAATTGCGATGAATTACCATTAATTAATTTTTAAGCTGTGATTAACGCGATTAAAAATTTTAATCGTTTGACAGCCCTAGACAAAATATATCAAAACTAGGGCTGTCAAACGATTAAAATTTTTAATCGAGTTAATTACAGCTTAAACATTAATTAATCGTAATTCATCGCAATTAATCGCAATTCAAACCATCTCTAAAATATGCCATATTTTTATGTAAATTATTGTTGGAATGGAAAGATAAGACACATGACGTATATATACATACAACATACTGTGCTGTATTTGTTTATTGTAACAATAAATCCACAAATGGCATTATTAACATTCTTTCTGTTAAATTGATCCACGGATAGAAAGACTTGTAGTTCTTAAACGATAAATGTTATAGCTACAAGTTATAGTAATTTTATATTAAAACCCCTCTTCATGTTTTCGTTTTATAACATTTGTAAAAATTTCAATCAAAAGTAGAGTTAATATAATAATAAGAAGAATAAAAATAACAATAATAAAAATAGAGTGAAAAGTTTTACGTGTATTTTGCATAGCTAAATTGATATGGAATGCCAGTTTATTTAGCATTGTTGTTTAACTGTGTGTCAGAATAGGGCCTCATTACTATAGACTGAAGTGCTTTTCTTTTTGAGAACATTTTTTTTTTTTTGAGAGATAGAAATATTATTTTTGTTGTGCTTTCATTAAAGGATACTTATGTTTGTTGTGAAGGAGAAGCTTATGCCAATAAACGGCGCACCTGTGTCCACTCGCCTTTACTGTATAACATATACAGTGGGGAGAACAAGTATTTGATACACTGCCAAAAGGCAGTGTATCAAATACTTGTTCTCCCCACTGTATCTGTACATATCTTACCCAAAATAAAACAAGAGACACATAATTGCCACTAAAAGAAAGAAAACTTACCGAAATATGTGTGGAGCACAAATAGCAATTTGCATTGCATTGTGAATACAGCATAAACGTCTCACAACTACTAATTCTCCCACGTTTAGAAGACATAACATGAGTATGGAACGGCGCTGCCCCCAAGCGGTCGGTGGCATTCTCTTCACTCTTAATGTCCATAAACGGCCTCATTGTAATGTTTGAGGCAATATGCCAGCGGGTGCGTTAATTGCGTCAAATATTTTAACGTGATTAATTAAAAAAAAAAAAATTAACGCCCGTTAACGCGATAATTTTGACAGCCCTAATCAAAACGTACAGATATTGTGCAGTATTCTTTATCCTCTTCGATTTTAAGATTTTGGAATACTTTACTCCCTAGTCCCTACTAAATTGTTATTCATTTTTGTATGTTGAACACAATCAATCAATTCCTCCAAAATCCTGTATGAGCTGAACAATATTTAACAAAGCACATAAGTTATCTAAAGACTGTTGAAGATATAAAGAGCAGCTTGCCACGGATCAAAGGAAACGTGGTCTCAAAGGCTAATAAAACAATCTGTGTGATCGCTGCGTGTGTGCATGCTTGAACAGAAGGAAAAGAGGGCCTAGCTCTCACGCACACCTTTTAATAAATAGCACGCACTGAAGTTATGAGTCTTCAGATTCAGAGAAGCAGACAAAACGGGTGAAAGGAGCAACGCCGTTAACGTCAGAGCGTACCGAGGGGAGCTGGAAAGAAACAATAGCTCCCCCAGTGCAGATTTGACTAGGGAAGATTTGCCAAAGACAAGGAGCTCCTTATGATATAATATGCTTCCGACTGTGCCTCCTCTCGCTTGTCATTTGGCTGAGCTGCCTTTTGCATCGCGGCGCGGCAGGATGCTGACATTCACACCGCGGAGCGGGTGTTATTCGCTCTCACCAAAGCAGATGAAAAGTCGTTTATATAGAAGCTGAGAGTCAGTATCATATGGTTGCAGCAGGTGACGGAACAAGGCGAGCAGCCTCCCGTGCTGTGTGTTTTATTTTGGCCTCTTCATTTACAGTGTTTTGTGAATTGCCTTCATGAAACCTTATTTTACTTAGTAACATTCATACGAGTTCTTTAGAACTTTTTTGTTCTGTTCGCAGGTGAGTTGGCGTTCACCCCAAGATACACCTGCAAGAAGTTATATAAAACACGCTAAAAACACTTGCTTTATTACAGTGACAAATATAATAAACATTGCCTGATTTCAGACACAATAGACCCCAATCACCAACGTCACACAATCACGTGATCGCTGAATTGTGCCGCCATATTATCCGTCATTGTGTGTCCGTATTGTCAATGATCTTAGTTTCTAAAGGTGGATTCACTTGCAAATTATGGAAGTCCCGGTGCTTTCAGACGCTGTAAACTCATTGGATTTGTTGCATAAAAGCCGTTATTTGGAAAAGCTTCGGTCAATCAAGTTGCCAGATCCATATTTGATGCCCAAACCGATGTTTCCTCCCGTCCGGTCCCGTCCCGTGCGTCAGAGCTCGTCCTGAGACCACAAAATTTCCAATCATACTCCAGTTTATGTCACGATGAGTAATGGTAAATGGTGTTACACTTATATAGCTTTTCCACCTTTCAAGGCGCTCAAAGCGCTTTACACTATCTCACCATCCACCTACTGGTGACGCAGCACCAGGAGCAACGTGGGGTTCAGTGTCTTGCTCAAGGACACTTAGACGTGTTCATCAGGGCGGAGAATCGAACCCACAACCTCTGGGTTGGGGGACAATTACTCTACCACTGAGCCACACCACCCCAAGGATGAGGAGTCGGGTACCCAAAATCGGCACAGGCCCGAATATAAACCGACATTTGCTGAGCGTCACCGTTGTCACGATAAATAAAATGAAACTTGATCGACAATGGGCCGGTGTGTGCCGAAAAGTAGCTGCCCCGCGTGAAATGTCCCCCCTGACGGGAGCGCTTATCTATAACGCTTTATTGACGTGAAAACATTAGATGTTTTCATGGACGCATTACAGTAATGGATTTACGACTGTAAGATCAGTTTTAAATAATTAAATTCCACAAAATATTAGTACTGTATTTTAGTAACAAATTGTGGACTGGGCCACATAACCATCTTTGAACAGATGTTGTGTGCTGCTGTTCTGTATTAGTCTACAGGTTTATACGACCATATCCCAATGACAATTACACAGGTATGACATTTATTAGTTCAAGCAGAGTAAAATAATATATATTCACGGTACAAGAAAGTCATTTCTGTGTGGGCGCTCCCGTCAGGGGGGACATTTCACGCAGGGCGGCTATTTTTATGCACAACACCTGTTGTTTCGCTCACCTTCTTGCTGCGCGACCGTGGCGACGAGCTTCGTAGTCTCTGTCTGATGATGTCTGCGATCGTGTTGGCGTCATATTGATGTTTTCGCCGCTGTCTGATGGATGTCGACACAAACGCATCATGGACCAAGATAAACAAACCGTGCTGCTTTAGAGATTTGCCCTTTTAACAATGGGCACACAGCAACTACTAAAATGACCGTTTATCTTCTCTGTTACTGCAACCAACCGCCACACATGCCTTCACCATTTTGATTAATCAATGTTAACGATTGTCAGGAAGATTTTTGGGTCCGTTTACTAGGCGGTGATTCCTTAGACAAGCAGAAAAACATGCAGTAATAGGAGGAATGTACGTAGCGGTAATATGTAAACACGATGAGCTGACGGACAATATGGCGGCACCAGTCAGGGGGGCGGGGTTGTGACGTCACGTGATTGGGGTCTATTGTCTTCAAAAAACAATTCTAAGAAATTTGGATAAAAAATAGGGCTGTCAAAATTATCGCGTTAACGGGCGGTAATTGATTTTTTAAATTAATCACGTTAAAATATTTGACGCATTTAATGCACATGCCCCGCTCAAACAGATTAAAATGACAGCACAGTGTCATGCCCACTTGTTACTTGTGTTTTTTTGGTGTTTTGTCGCCCTCTGCTGGCGCTTGGGTGCGACTGAATTCATGGGTTTCAGCACCATGAGGATTGTGTAATTATTGACATCAACAGTGGCGAGCTACTAGTTTATTTTTTGATTGAAAATGTTACAAATTTTATAAAAACGAAAACATTAAGAGGGGTTTTAATATAAAATTTCTTTATCTTGTACTAACATTTATCTTTTAAGAACTACATGTCGGAGTCCGCGAGCGCGGCAACAAGGTTGGACTCACAACAGACAAAAAACGACTGAGGGGAGCGTACAAGGGCTTATTAAATACAAAACAAAAACACACGCGATCGCGGTAAAAAGGGAAATAACAAAAAGGGTCCGTGACAGGAGGTCGACGGGGATCAATATACAAACGCGAGGGCAAACCAAGGTGGTAGGCAGAGAGCCAATAAAACAACAAAAATACACTCACGTACCTGCACAAGGTAGAGGCATACAAAACTAAAGCGACAGGCGACCAAAACCCACGGCAGGGGCGAAATTACACAATTAACAAGCTACTCAAATACGAGGATGTCGAATGGCGACCAGCAAGGAAAATATCTCGGCGTCCTTCCAGTGGATCGCCTGTGTCTTTATACTATTGTTGATTAGCAGTGATTAGCTGCAGGTGCGATGTCGGGAACGCCCCACAGCTGGTTCTGCAACAACACAAAATCTGACCAGGAGCAGAACATGACACTACAAGTCTTTCTATCCATGGATCGCTTTAACAGAATGTTAATAATATTAATGCCATCTTGTTGATTTATTGTTATAGTAAACGAATACAGTACTTATGTGCAGTATGTTGAATGTATATATCCGTCTTATCGTTCCATTCCAAAATAATTTACAGAAAATTATGGCATATTCTATAGATGGTTTGAATTGCGATTAATTACGAATAATTAATTTTTAAGCTGTGATTAACTCGATTAAAGATTTTAATCGTTTGACAGCCCTAATAAAAGCACTACACACTTAAAGTGTGTATGACACCAAAAATCATGTTTATTTAATATTTCACGCGGTGTTTTATGCTCCTGAATGAAATGGACCGCTTCGATGTGTGTGGAAGAAATCGTTTTGTATATTCAATTTTTGAACCCCACGCTATGAAAATGAGTGACTGAGTGACTTTCGGTTTCAGTCTCGGGTTTAGGACGAATGCGAATGTGATGTCACTCGGGTCAGCATCTCACAATATAGCATTGCTTTATAGCATGCAGATGGACTGCGGATTCATCTGATTTTGCAGATTAATTCGTTTATTTTTCGCATCACGCCAGCCAAACTGCTGTAGAAAATTTATGCTGCAGCAGCGAGATGTGTGTGAGCCTTTTTGGGTTTCAAAAGGTTCCCGTTCACCGCGGATATTGGCCAAAACAAGCCCTACTACTGTGGGACCATTGGACTTAAAAGGAAGTGGGTAAACATCGTATTTTGTATTATGTCATATACTGGGATCATTGCACGTTTTAATACGGAGGTGGGAATTTGTGGCTGATTGTCCACCATCAATGTCACTCGGGTGACGACCGGCGGCTTGTTTGCACACCCCCCTCTTTACTCTGCTTATTGCCCTACTTCGTGTGCCCGGTGTTCTGTCAAATTTTCAACCCCATCAGAAATTGCAACTTTGTGTTAAAAATAGCTGTGAATACAGCGATTACAAATTAAACATTTATTTACGTTTGATCATGGATGGACATGTAGAAAAGTTCTCAGACACATCCTGCCCTGTTCAATCGACACAATCGACAACCCCGCCAACATGTGATATGTCCGGGCTAGTTTTGTGTGATTTTTTTTTGCAACGAAAAGCAAGAATAGGACTTTGAGACGTCACTCTGTTCGGGTTAGCATGTCGGCTAGCTGTCACGCCTCTTGGTTTGTTTACATTCTCCAAAACCGGGGCAGGGAAATGACAAAAGCCTGACTAACTACGGTGGCATAAAATATGGTTCGGGAGGTGCGGAAGTAAAGGAGAAGTCGACAGTGTTGACCATTATAGAGTAATTTTGCCATGTCGTACTGAATAAATGCATTTTTATTATTTCATATTCCATTTAGCACAAGACTGTTATTTGTCATAACCATACCATTTATTTAGCATTGGGGAAAAGTAATTCGATAAAAAGAATGCTGTAAAAATACTGGAGTAGTGAGACTGAAATGATGACATTTTGAAGCTCTCTTTGTCGCATTTTCCTCGTTCTGAATAATTCCCCCTCAATGGGTTGAATTCTAAATCATATGAAACCATGACCCTGCCGACGTCATCCTCCTGTTGGGGACGCTAGAGCCCTATAATGGTAGGCGTGGCTAAAAAGCGGATTAAAAGACTAATTTCTTGTCATCTGCGCTTTGCCAAATTGTTGTATATAGTCGAATTGTTCAAAATATGACACTAATTCACCTAAGAATGCTATTTAAGACTTTTTTATCCTGTCGTACGCACTTTAAAACCCACATTTTGTTCACAAGGAGCAAACCTGTCAGAGGCTACCTAGCTACAGTAGCTGGCTAACAAGCAAGCGAAACTGACAGTGCAGTCCACATCATTCTTCAAATAACACAAAACGACGGGCTTGGACATTCAGCATTAGGTTCTTAACAATTATCCGCTGAATAATGGGTTTAAGACACTGGTAGTGCCAGTACGTCTGAAGACAAGCACAGTTAGCGCAGTCATCCACGTTACTACCAGCGATCATCCGAGGCGAGCAACTATCATGACAGTGAAACAACCAGACAAAAATACTTGGAATCCTCTGGAGCAGGGGAGACAAACTCATTTTCATCATGAACCATATTGTAGTTAGCCTTTCCCTCGGAGGGTCATGATTGTAAAACTGTCTTAAATGTTTTTACAAGCACATTGGAATTTGTTTATTGATATTAAGGGTCATCCATCCCTCCATCTGTAAAGCTTCTTCCCATTAGGATCGCAGGTGTGCTGGAGCCTTCCCCATCTGACATTGGGCAGGAGGTGGGGTACACCCTGAACTGGTCGTTGGCCAATTGGAGCCAAATTTACAGGTTCATTATTTAAACCCAGCTTTTCTTACCACCCAAAATGTTTTTTTTTTTTAAATCATTCATAGTCTTACATTGTCTGCAAAATGTAATTTAATAAACATAAAATTAAAATGAATGAATTGCTGTCGCCTAAAAATGCCATGAAACACAACGGCTAATAATGAAGCGACTGTCTTTTATCACTTACTATCTTTTAAGACTGAACAAGTAAATAATTGTCATTTTAAAGGGATCCACAGATAGAAATACTGGTAGTTCTTAAAAGATAAACTTTATTATGAGTTAAAACAATTTCATATTGAAACTCCTCTTGATGTTTTCGATTTTATACATTTGTAAAAATAAGTTTAGCTAGTAGGTCGCCATTGTTGACGTCGCAGGGCGGTGACGTCACATGGTTACGCTGTCGGACTTCTAGAGTATGATTCTAGCTAGCGACATAAACATGTCATCTGTTCAACCCTTTCAATTTGAACCCAAGAGGAACATTAATTAATGAGCATGACAGCACTGTTGATATTTCTCAAAACAAGAAGCAAAAGCAAAATGAACCGAGAAGACGGGATGAGACGAGATTTGAGTAGGGAAAAAAAATACGGTGATCTGCCAAAATGTGCTACACCGGTGAAAAGTCCTACAAGAGGCAAATTTGACACCCAAAGTACTACCGTCTGCTTTCAGCTTGTTTTGTTTAGATGCATATAGACAGAATATACTAAAGATGCCTTAAGAAAATACTTAAAGGGGAAATGTGAACTAAGGTTGGCCAACCATGTTTTTGAATAATATCAATGGCTAAACAATTATAAGCATATTTTCATTTTTTTTTTTTTTAACGCAACCCTTCCAGATTATTTGTTTAACCCATAGCAACGCCCCTGACAACGAAAATGCTTTTCTTCGGCAATCTTCGGAAATCTTCGGAAATTACGTCACACCGGGAAGTGCGAGGGAAGTCCGCCATAGAACAGTATTGTTTGTTGCATTGCTTCTCGCTAAGATGCCACGGTGGTGTGTGGCGATGTTTTGTTCTCACTCAAACAAAAAGTTGTATGAGTGGCCAAAGGATAGCAGGGCACGTAAATGGACATCTTTCGTTCGCACGAAGCGAATGAATTTCACGCCATCATCGAGTAGTGTTCTCTGCTGCAAACACTTCGAAGATGCCTGCTTCCTTAACCGGTCTGCTTATGATCAAGGATTAGCCAAAAAGTAAGTGTGATTTTTGGATAGATGACGGATGACTTTGTCAAAGCACAGCTGCCAACTGTTGTGGAATGTACAGTAGAAGCTAGCGACGTTAGCCGAAAGCCAACTCGTGGCAATAGTCGTGGCATAGTTGTTGTTGTGTTCGATAGTGTTACGTCCCAAGGACGGCTCGCGAAGGGCGTAACATAAAACGAGGCACACAATTTCACAAGTGGCACAAAATTTACACAACAAACTCGCAATGAATATGGTAAATGGTGTTATACTTATATAGCGCTTTTCCACCTTTCAAGGCAATATGTACAAAATATAGATGAAGCGCGGCTTCAGGGTAAGCCCAGGCCAAAGCAACAAACAAAAGGAATCTACACTTGAACCCCAACCGCTAACTAAACCCTGATCATGAAAAAGAACGAAGAAAAGACATCCACTAACCTAGCTTCTTACGCAAAAAAAAAAACAGGAGAAAACGGGTTGAACAGAAATGGCGACTTACCCCTTCTTGCTTCAGTGCTCTTATTTACAGTGGTGAACAAAAACGATCCAATAACGAATAAACACAAAAGAGCTCACCGAAAAAGCGGGAGTGTATCAGACTAGTGATCAAATGCAACAGTTGGCGAGCTAACAGCTGGCGAGGAGGACCGCGGCAGAATGCTGTCAAATGTGAACGCTGACAGCTCAAGTCCCGCAGTAAATCATGGGAAATGTAGTCTCGGGACAACACTGAAGTGGTGCTTTGTAATCTGTTTGCTTGTGTGAAAAAACTACATTTCCTCACGCCATTAGACGCCACTTCCTGCCGTTAGCCCCAGGAAGTAGTAATAGCTGGTAGTACGAGGCGAGGCGGAGATGAGCGACAAGCAAAACTTTGTGGTCGAATGTGGCGGCAGTCCGCTATTATTTTGTTTTCTTATTGTTGCCACAATAAAGTGGAGAAAGCCATCAACGACTCATCTCCCCCCCCAACGTTTTTATATTATTATTTTATATGCATGAGCGCTGCCGGATCTGCCAAAATGAACATGCAGTCTGATTATTATTTTTTTAAACAATGTCATCAGATAGACAAAAACATAAAATTATGTGCAAATGTCTGCATCTTCAAATCATGAAAATAATAACAGCCTATATCTTACCAATCTTGTAATCTCGATGGGTCTTGTCTCCATTCGATGTCAGGTAGTCTGGGCACATTGTTTGCATCCTGATTAGCGTCTGGCTAATACATGTACGATCCAACATAAAATTCCAACCTCCTCCTCCTCTTCCTCCAACTCTTCAAAAACTTGGGTCTCCTCACTTGCGCTTGATCTATCACTTATATCGCTGTTTGAAGCATTGTTTGAAGGGCTTTGTAGGGCGGCCGTATGGAGCGCTGCCATCGCTGTTCTCGGTGTGACGTATCACTTCCGGGTTCATCCCCTTTCAGGCTCGAACTTCGGAAACGCGATTATTTTGTCAAATATACAACATATAAATTATTTTTTTCATGCTTTATTTGTTGGACAATGTTTAATTACTTTAATTGTGACCCTATTTGGCATGTTATGAAATTACTTCACATTACAGCTTTAAACATAGTAATATCAAATAAGGGTGGTTTAAATGCTAAGTGACTAATGTGGTCAACAGATCAACAATCTGCTTTAAAGCTACCACAAGAAAACACAATGCATAAAAGCATGAGAGGAAACACACGCTGAATATATTTATTCATTTTCCACGCCGCTTTTCCTCTCGAGGGTCGCAGAGGTGCTGGATATTTTTGAGATAATAAAAAGGTAATAAAAGTCTCAATAAAAACATACTCGCCACTTTTAACCAATGAGCGCATGTGTTGGACGTCTCGCCGCGTAGAAGGAATTACAACAATTGTGGCTTATTAGAGCCTACAAGTCTTTAAGTCCGAGGTCCCTCTAAATACCGTATTGGCCCGAATATAAGATGACCCCCTCTTTTTCAAGACTCAAATATTTCAATGCAAAAAACACCGTGTTATATCCGGGCCAATATGGTAAAAAAAGACTACTCTGAGCCTATTTAGGGCTTTAATGACAATTGCCATTTTTAAAAATTGCAAAAAGAGTCACAGATAATATGCAAACTCCTCAGAGGGAGGCTGGAGCCCAGATTTTAACCCACGCCCACTGTATGTGGTAATCAGTCATTGGGTCTGTTTAAATGGACACTTTTATTTGGATTAAAAGCCTGGTTGGAATAAAAATGCTTCATGTACACACCCATTTCGGAATATTGTAACCTGATCCAGCGCATTCTGATCACAATTTCATTCCGAAAGAGAAAGGTGGTTTATGCTGATTGATAATCCGATCCGTGCGCATTTAAACAATGTATTCCAAAATTTTGGAACAAACCCTCCTTACCTGTGACGTCAGTATATGTGTTTCTATTATGCTCAGAAGCTAGTAGAAACAGAGCGAGCAGAAGACAGGGTAGGCGCAACTTGCACAAGACTTAACTGATTTGTACAGTATATGAGACGAACACATTGCTGGAGATATACAAGGGAGGAGATAAATTATACGAGATATGATGTTGAGAGAGTTGACTGTGGAAAAATGCACGAAATAACACTATCGTTTCAGGTCTAGATGGACTGAACAATGCTTTTTCTGATATATTTAGTCACGCAAAACGTGCAAATAACAGTGACAATAAATCTTTTTTAAAACTTAAGCCCCTTTCACAAATACTGTATATCCAAGTAAATTCCCGTGTAAGGTGACGCAGGATTTACTTGCGTCATTTTTTTCACGCTTGTAGAGATATCCTGGGAATGACGTGGGTTGGACACTTTCACAGAGTTGTCCCGTGTTGCCCACTAGCACTCTCTGTACGGGGAGGGCTGCTGGCTAAATTTTAAACTCGGACATTACGTAATTTTTGGTTGGCATCAGCTGTCACAATGTTGGTAAAATCGTATTTTGTTACAGAGCCGGTTTTGGGAGCGTTCCCGATGTCGTAACAGCAGCCAGTTCAAGCTCATCAAGACTGTATTTAAGCCCAGGCGATCCAAGAGAAGGATGCCGAGATATTAACTTGCTGGGCGGCATTCGACACCTTGTACTCTCAAATTTCGTGCATTTGCTAGCTTGTTTGTCTGCCACCCTTCTTTTGAAATGCCCTACGTTGTGCTGTAATTTGAGTGTATTTGTTTTGTCGTCTTATCGGCTCTCTGCTAATCTCTTAGGGTAGAATTATTGATTCCCGTCAACCTACTGTCACGGCCCCATTGTGTTATTCCCCTTTTTCTGCGATTGTGTGTATTTTTGTTTGTATTTAATAAACCCTTGGACGCGTCCCTCCGTTGTTTTTTGCATTGAGGTAAAACCTTGTTTCCGCAGTTACGGACCCTAACATCAGCAACAAAACACATTTCCAAAGATGGATGATGGACTCTCTTCCTCGACCTTCCGATCCAGTAGCAATTTAATTTCGTTATGCTTTCAGTTTAATTTAGCTATTTCCAGCTGGCTACGTTGATAATTGCAATGTTTGTTTACTGCTTTTCATCATAGACTTCATAATGATATTGACATGTCACATCCTCAGACACTGCGTCACGCCTTCATGTAGGGGGCCGTCCCACACTCCGCTTCAGTTGGTCGAAGTCAGTCGCAGTTATTCTCAAACATGTGCAGCGATCCAACGCCAGATTTCGGTTGGAAAAGTACGAAAGCTGTACCGTTTACAAACAGGAAAGAACAGGAGTGATTTGTTCGAGGATTCAAGGTAATTATTATATTTTTCATACCATGCAAGCATTTTGAAAGTTTGTGAAAAAAGATCAAAAGGAGAAATTAACCGCTTCAGCATTGCCGTCATAATTCGCAATATTTACGTAAGATAAATGCTAACTGCCCGGTTTTTTGCTTTTAACCAAGAATCGAGACTGTTTTTTCAGAATTTTCAACGTAAAAAGCTCTTTGTTGTGATAAGGCAGGGCCACAGTGGCTTCAAGACTAGCAGCACATTCAACATATTTACATAAAAAATGCTAATTGCCCGGTTTTTTGCTTTTAACCAAGAATCGAGACTGTTTTTTCGGAATTTTCAACGTAAAAAGTTCTTTGTTGTGATAAGGCGGGGCCACAATGGCTTCAAGACTAGCAGCACATTCAACATATTTACGTAAAAAAATGCTAACTGCCCAGGTTTTTTGCTTTTAACCAAGAATCGAGACTGTTTTACGTTCATATCTATAAAGCATTCAGGGATTCAAGCATTTATTCACAAGAATTTTCAACGTAAAAACCTCTTTGTGGTGATAAGGCGGCGCCACAGTGGCTTAAAGACTAGCAGCACATTAGACATTTTTATGTCAAATAAATGCTAACTGCCGGTTTTTTATTTTGTTTTTTTTGTTGCTTTTAACCAAGAATCTAGACCGTTCTCTACATATATCTATAAAGTATTCAAGTATTTAAGCATTTATTCACAAGAATATTCAACGTAAAAAGCTCTGTGTTTCCAATCGGTCAGCTTTGACGGAGATAGGCCCCCTATTAATCGACCCCGCCCCCCGAAAACTTAGACTTCATAATATATGAATATTATGAAGTCTATGTTTTCATCATACTGCGAAAAAAGAGGAAGTCACGATGGCCCGCCATGATACTTACGTCATCAGCCATCGTGCTGTGACACAGGAATGTGTAACGCTCGCTTTCACGCACACCTCTTCCCGAGAAAGTCCCGGACATTATACTAAGACGCGACTCTTTAAATGTCCACGTAATCTCGGTGTCATTCGACCCAGGAAATTGCTTTCACATACTAGGCCTGCCCGTTTAAACAGTGTTCAGGTGTATGTGAAAGGGGCTTAAACTTCTTACAGTATTTGCCATGATTACGACACCACATGAACGCAGCCAATCAGTCTGCGCACACTGAAATACTTTATTCCAACGGACGTTGTGATGCATGAACACGCAAGACCTATTTGGATCAATATTCTTAGTGTCCATGAACACAGTGCATCCAATCCTAATTTTAATCCGAAACGCTAATCGGATTGAAGAAATTTTGTCCATGTAAATATACCCATTAAGAGGCATAATAATAACGCTAGCTTTAAATTGTAGGCCTAACACTTTTGCTAGGTTTCTAGTGTACAAGCTTAGTTCAAATGAGTCTTCAATGTTAAGTGATTGGAGCTTTCTAAGCCTGAAGGAAGTGGACTCAAGTTGACTCCGCTTTGGCATCGACCTTGATGAGTGTCAGGTCATTAAGTTTCTAACAAAGCGAAAGGGAAGACAAGTGTGTCTGGACATATCATTTTCTAACAGCCATCATTTCCTCCACAAGCTCAGTAATACTCTCTGGTGTGATTTAGGTTTTATAGGTGTCATTATGGTACATTACTGCCTTGTCTGTTCTTCTTTGAATAGTGATTTTCAGCCTCCTGGCATAATCTTCCTCTCCCTCTCTTTTCTTCTGAAGGAGGAAAATATGAAGTAAAAAAGAAAAAAAAATCATTCATCATCAGTAGAAAAAAAAGTGTATTTCAATGTCAAGACAACAACAAAACAATGTGCTGTAGTAATCAGTGCGTGAATCTGTGTGTGTGCACGTAATCACTTGAAAACCACACCTCCGAGCTCTTGACACCTCATTTTATTGTCCCAACATTCAAAAGTACAAATAATTCAAACACAACAGTTTTATGAAAAAGAAAAAACAAACATTTACAGCAAGATTTTCTATTTTGTTTCCAGTTTCAGAAATGACCTAAACTAGCAAGGATAACATGAAGTCATTCATCGCAGTAATTGGATTAATAATAAGAATAAGAATACTAAGAATAATAGCAATAATAACCATAATCATAATAATAATCATCATCATTGTTAATAATTGTTAAGTAATAACATAAGCAGTAGAGAATAGAGAGAAAGAGAGAGAGAGAGAGAGAGAGAGATAGAGAGAAAGAGCCACAATCCACCGGGCTCTGCCAACTTTTTTTTTTTTTTTTTTTCGTTTTTTTGTCTTTTAGGATTTTGTTTTATAGATTTTTTTTTCAGATAGTAAACAAACACGTCTCGGGAGGGGAAAAAAAGAAAAGAAAACTGACAAGAAGAAGAGCCGAGTTCCTCTGTTCACCTTCCCTCCTCCACTACTGGCTGCCTTGTTCCTACCGGCAGCCTGCCACTCAACGACTATAAGGCGCTACAGGGATGGTGGGAGCCACTGGGGTGGGACATGGAGCCAGGTGACACAGCCCCATGACTTGCACCACACACACAGGAGGACACACCTATACTTGCCACATGATTATGAGCGTCAGAACAATCGAATGTTATCAGATTTAAGAGCTCTATTACATATTTTACTTAATAATATTCAGAGAGGTATTTGATTCATTCATTTTGGTTTCCAGTCAACGGCTGGAAAGATTTAAACAAAAAAACAAACAAACAAAAAAACATAACACAGAGGAATAATTATGCATATTCAATGGAGATACGTACAGGTTTTTGGAATTCGTTAAGTGAGACAAAATGCTAACACACAATGCATACTCAGGAAAATTGGGTTTTTAGTCTGAATCTCAGAACTGTCACTTAGAAAATGCCTCCCCAAAAAAACCATGTGCCATGTTTGCCTTTAAAAAGTCTTTACCAACTGTCCTTTGTTTACAAAAACACTTAGACAATCATTTTGATCACTTATGGAACATTGGCCCCACCTACTCCATTTGTTCGGTATTGGGTTAAGCAGCAACAATATAGTTTGCAACTTTGTGGTAATTTCTTTTTTCTCAGTGGTCATGATTGACACTATTCTAGAATACCAACCTTGAAGTGAAACTGTCTGAGGTGAGGGTTTATGCAGTAATTTACCAAGTATTTGGATTACCGTCAGAGGTGGGTAGTAACGCGTTACATGTACTCCGTCACATTTACTTGAGAAACATTTTGAGGAAAATGTACTTCAAAGGTAATTTTACTAAGCCATACTTATGACTTATTTCTTTGAGTCGATTTGTGAAGAAAAAAACACTACTCTTACCCAGCTACTTTGGGCTACGGAAGAGTCGTTACATTTTTCCTCTTTATTCTACATATTAGAATCATTATTTTTTCACCAGTGATGCCAAGAGTAGCTCTACCAATTTCACCAATGAGACGTCGCAACAATAATCACATGACTCCATTACACCAATCTGACGGAAGCTTGCCGTTCTGATCACACCAGCCTGTTCAATCACGTGGTGTCTTTAAAGCACTGTAAAAATGTAGTATTTGACATACAGTAGAGCACTGCCCTTAACATGACTCGAATGCACAGATTTAAACCTCTCCCCCAGTTTTTATTTTGCCACAGAAAACCGGAGATATGATTCTTTTAAATTTCATACTAGTAACTATGAAGGAACTATTCACTATTCAAACTAGTTACTATTTTCTCCACTAGAGGGCACTCATGCTCTTTAAACGAATAATGCTTCATTTTTTGTTCTCTTTCGCTGGAATTCAATGACTTTTTTGTTTTTTTTTGTTTTTTGTATTTCTTTGGCTTAATATGGCTATGAAATGTGTTATTGTACAGTATCATTATAACAACAGTTCATATAGATAAGTTTGTGCTGAGAGAAAAAAAATACCATTGTTTAAAAAAAAATCTAACAATAATAAGCAGTTACTCATTTCTTGAGTATCCTTTTCACTAGATACATTTTTTTTTTACTTGTACATGAGTACATTTTTTTGGATGACTACTTTTACTTCTACTTTAGTAACATTATTTCGAAGTAACGCTACTCTTACTTGAGTAACATTTTTGGCTACTCTACCCACCTCTGACTATCGTGTACTGTTAGCAGAATGTCTTTCGATCCGACCTGCACTGAATAGCAAAAAATCAGTAAAAAGTTTCATAGTTGACTTTGGATGCTACATGGTGGCAGCAAAAGAAAAATTGTCAATGGCAGGCAAATAGTTAAATACTATATAATTTGGTCAACTTTAAAGTGCTACTTAGGACCTTAAGCAGTGTGTATTTTTTTCACATTAATTTAATCAATTGTGTTTTATTAATATTTTTGAACTATTTGAATTTATTTTTTTACATTTATTCATGAAGTAATGTTAAAAATACAATAATTAATCATCATCATAATAAAAACAATATTGAGACCTGGGGTCGACATATTTGGACATCACATTTTGCGTCATACTAAGTAGGCCACAATATCAACATTTTGGTATATACGTGTGATGTCCATGTATGTGGTTACCACCAAAAGTAGTCACTTGCCTGATAAAGAGTTAAACAGTGATTTAGCAGACCAGGAAAAAGCAGGTTTGCGATTTAAGGGACAGCACCTTCCAGAATAGTGGTGTCCAAATGCAACACCAAAAACTTTATGTAATTAAAATTGTGATATTAAAGGGCAAATATGTGATACAGCTCTCGTATCGGATCTCATTAGACTGTGCAAACGGTCATAATGTTGTGGGTGATCGGTGTAAACAAACACCCAAACGGAGACACTCATACACACACATAGGCGGAACACAGGCACGCATATCAGGAGGTCATACAGTGTAGGCAAGTGACACATCAGAACAACATTCTACTGGGGTCGTTGCATAAATTCAAGCCCCCGACAATGCCGTTACGGCGACGAGAGGCATGAGGGGGTCTGTTTGTGTGTATGACGGCGCATTTGGTAATAATGATGTCGCATGAGATGCGTGCGTTTTACTGACACGCACACGTCCTTCATGCTTTGTAACAAAAGAATCCAATTCTATATATTTATACGTCTGAAACCCTACCTTTTACCTTTCAAAATATATAATATATATCATATGAGAGTATATAAAATATAGAATCGGTACAATCCCTTTTCATCCCTCCGAAGTACTTCCTCAGTATATTAGTTTTCTATTTTTAAACATGACGCAATTTGAAAACTTGAAAAGAAGTCTCGAAAACCAATTTAGTCGACCCTCAAAACAGAGCGGGCGTTATAACGTCGACACGCCCGAGCCTCCGTGAGTTGAATGTTACAGTAAATACGCAGACGTATGCTTTCAGACGTACAGTTTTGCATAAAGGTTTCATCACAAAGCGGTAGTAAGTGGAGGGAGGGTGTGGACGGAGTGGCTTTAGAGAACTACACAAACTTATCACAGGTTATATTGAACCAGAACGACTGTTTATAACATTCTATTAAGACTAAACTTCATTGGAAAAGATCTAAAGATTTCATTTGGAACAAGACAAGAAAAAAGCAATAGCAAATTGAACTATTAATAACTAGGTTATGCATAGCGAGTAACTGTTTCTAGTAATAAGGGAAGAGCGTTCCCTGACCCTCCAGACACTTTTTTTTTTTCTAGTTTTCCTGACTTTTAGATTTTTTTTTATATGGTCATTTTGATATATTGGTACAAAGCACAAACGTACTAAAAGTTCTCTCAGTGCAGTGGACTACTGGAAGAGCTTCTCCACTAGTCGCTTTGTTCCCTTTAGCTCAGAAACGCCCCCCTCCCTGTACCAGAATCACGCAAAAACACAGACAATGAAACCAAATAAATACATAAATACACAGATAAATTAAGTGGTTCATAAATACGTAATAAATACAAATAAATAGAAAAATAAATAGTTGAAATAAAATAGATAAGTAAATCCAAATACACTTATATTCAAAGCTTTTTGTTCGGTTTCTTTTGCCGCGGTAGGTAACATAAAGTTAATCCAAACCTTTTTTTTTCTCCACAAGCAACATGACAACAATTGAACAGTTTCCTCACAAGTTTTTCTAAGTAACTGAACCACCACTTCATAATAAGTTGCCATATGAAAAAGACAAGCTCCAACTAAAGAACAGTGACAACTCAGATAGTACAGTAGATATTGTAAAACAAATGTAGACTATGTATATATAGATATATATATAGATAGATCATCTATTTGTACAGAGCAAAGAAAGACACAGTAGTCATAGATCGCCTTTTCAGGAAACAAATATCTAGACTAAAGGAACTAGCTAATCATCGGTAAGTTTGGACAAACGCTTCACGCTCGGCAAGTAACGCAAAAGCCAGCAAGCCAAAGAAACAAGGCAAAAGAAATAAATTATATTTGTTCAGTGATTTAAATTTTTTTTTTAAATATATATTTATATAGATTTTTTTAAATATTTTTTTTTACACTACCCAAATGTGTTGATCTGTTTTTCTGCAACAAAATAGTCTCACCGGACTATTTGGGCCAACAATAATCAAATAAGCTCAATTCAATGCCAACATCAACATAGTATTTTTTTTGAAACAACACATAGAACAACCAACTCGGATATTTAAGATATGTGAATAATGCAGTATAGCACCTACTGTTGATCGCTAAAAGGAAGTTTGCACACAAACGCAGAGCAAAGAGAAACAATATCATGTATAGTATGCCTTCTAAATGGATAGATGTGCATATATTTAGGTACTGATAGCCCGTACGGACTGTTGACAATAACAGGAAAAGAAGCAGACAAAGGGTCTCCTTGCTTTGGGCTCTGGACGATAAGGATGGTTCCCCTCTCCCTTCCCTTGTGGGTATTCAATAATCACGCACTAGTACATGTGTGAAAAATTAGCAAAATCACCCGCCTTGGTTTGACTTTTTCACAAAACCTTCCGCCTAGAAAATGGCCGCCGCCGACGTGGCTTCCTCGGAAAACAACGAGCGCTGAGCCTAGAAAGTACCATGGCAGAACGACAAGACAAGGTGGCGCCCCCCCTCCCCTCCCAGTTAGCCAGTCAAAATATTTTTCTCTTTTTTCAAATCCAGATTCTTGTAAAAATTTCTCAATAATTATTATTTTAATTATCATTTATAAAAATAGATTCTTCTTTCTATTTATTTTTATCTTTTTTTTTTCTAAACACATTTTTTTTCCAAGCAAAGAGATCTTCTCTTTGGCAACAGTGTTATTTTTTTTTTTCTATTTTCTTAAATTACTTAATGTGTCTTCAGGAAAGCTAACCCATCCCCCACCCCCGTACCCCATCTCCCTGTGAGGAAAGACGTTATGTTTTGTTTGCGATACAAAACAAAAACAATGTTAGAAAGTCTTTTTTTAACCTTACTACATCAGAATCTGTGGGAGTGTGAAATCCCATCTAGAATCAATAAGGGGAACTTTTAATACGACTATAAATGAATGAGTGGTTGGTTGACCAATTGTTAAAAAAGAGCCCCCTCCCGACAGTGACTGGGAGGTACAGGATAATAACGACAGTGGATCCGGATATATAAAAGAAAAAGCTAATCCTCAATCGAGACAGTGGTCTAAAAACGATATTCTCTTCTCTAAAGTTAGGGGGGATTTGCTACTGTTTAGACAGAAGAGAAAACTCATTTTAGCAACCAGAACAAACAGAAAGAATATACAACAAAGAGAAGCCTGCATTATCTCAGGAACTTCCCCAAAACTTAGGAACATTTTCTTCATTTTTGTAATACTTAGGCAACATTGGCTTATAGGTCCAAAGTTATGATATAAGCCATTTCTAGTTCAATTGGGTTGGATGCTTGCTTTATGTTCCAGTTTGGGAGGTGGTCATGATGGTGACTGAAGGGGCTAAAGGGAGGGGTGGAGGTGGGGGATGGTGGGGGTTCTTTTTGGAGCGGACAGAACGCAGCTGCGGCTGCCGAGCGACTGCTTCTACCTTGTTCGAGTTCAGGACTTGTGGGTCTTGTTAGTCTTGAAGGAGACTTGCAAGACGCGGTCACCCAACCTGTAACCGTTGAGACTGGCGATGGCCATGGCCGCCTCGTCGTAATTTGTCATGGTGACGAAGCCGAAACCTTTGCACTTGTTGGTGTTGAAGTCTCGGATCACCTTGACGTTGTTGACGGCGCCGAACGGCCCAAAGAGCTGCCACAGCACGCTCTCGTCCGAATCTGGGGACAGGTTGTAGACGAAGATGCACCACCCGGTGCCGGTGTGCCCGGGGATGTTCATTCCCACCAGGCTGGTCATGCTGTCGATGGTGATGGGAGAGAACCTGAAAAAATAAGCGGGAAAGACAAAACATAGACATTTAAACGTATGGGAAAAGGAACGGAAAAACATCTACATCAGCTTCATGTATTTCAACAAGGTGCTGGAGTGTGTCTGCGGGAATTTTTATCCAGTCATTCAGAAGAACAGTTGTGAGGTCCCTCTGAGACTAAGCGCCGTCTCATCAGGAGTCTGCCCAGACATTGTAGGCAGTGCATACAGATTACAGATTCAGAAAGATTCTTCCATTCCATTAAACATTTTTGTATTCACTGTGGGAAAACTGATCTCTGGAAGCAGATCCCCTAGGACCCAATCCGTTGTCACATCATGAGCAAGCCCAAACAATGTAGGGACTGCATGCTGGCATGTGGAGACTGCACATGCTAAATTTACAGCTATGATTGTCAGTATGATTTGGGATCCAGTCCTCACTTTGTTTATTACTCTTAACTCATTCACTGCCATTAACAGCGATAGACACCAAATCCATTTTAATAGGGATGACTGAATCATAATCAGAATGCATTTATTGTCAGCGAACACAAGCATAACAAAATTTAAACATTGCAAAAGAATGTGGTGAAAGTTAAAGAAAATGTTTCATAACAAGGCTTCAACCTTAGACAAAATGGATTGGATTTCTAGCTCCGCCAATGACAATGAAACATGAGCATTCACAGACTGTGTTCCCAGTTTAAATGAATTGGACGTCTATACCAGCCAATACGTTGATTTACTAAATAGCAAAACCTTTAGAGGAATAGGAAGGTTGGGGACGTATTTCCTTAGTTTCAGTGTTGTAAGTAGTAATACGCCATAGTTACTATATGGTCAATGTAAAAACAGTTTATATTTAAACTCTGGTTTGTCAATCAATGTCATTGGTAGCCAGCGAGTTACTGATTTGACGAGTTCAAAAGCAAAAGCAGACATTTTTCCATTGTTTGGGAATTCATAAAATTATTACATATTTTTTTAAATTTGGTGTTCCCAGGTTGAAGGTAATCACTTTGAGTTAACATCAATTTAAAAATTGAAAGGGTAATTTGGAAGAAGCAAGGTAAAAGCAGACGACTCCATTTTTGGAACTGAGTATAATAATAATATTTGTTTATATTTTTTGTTATTGGTAAAAAAAAAAAATATTTTGTACATTTGAAATGCATTCTGCAATCGAACGGCTAATATGAATAAAATCCAACTTTTATTAACGCTTGAATTTCATGTAATTGCAAAATCTGACAACTGCAGGAAACGAACCGCCAAGTCAAACATTTTCACATGCCCACCCCCCAAAAAAACAAACAAAACAAACAAACAGAGATGTTAAACGTTATGCTTAGTGAATAAAAATGAATAACAGGTAAACATACAACTGCTCTTACGACTCAATTCCATTCTTTATATTGATTCAACTGAACCCTTTAACTCTTCATCCCATTACTTGAAGTGAAGAGATAAATTACATTGATATCAGAGTCTGTCATATTCAGTGTCGTTAATAACAGCATTAGAGTATAACAGCGTTACTAACGGCGTTATTATTGTCAGTCGTGAGTAATCTAATTAACTTCTTTTCCCATCTTTGCAATGCAATTACTGTTACGGACAGTGTTGTTAATCTTCCTTTAAAACAGTAATTAATTACCATTACAAATTACTTCTCCCAAAAAGTAACTGCGTTAGTAACTCAGTTACTTGAATGTATAAGTAATTAGTTACTTGGCAAAGTAACTGGTGATACTTTTCTTTTTTTTTTTTTTTTTCCTCAAAGCAAAAAAAAAAAAAAAAACGTTGGTCACACAATATGAAGTTTAAAGGATTTTTGGGACAATTGGCCCTAGCCCATTTCTTTACCCTAAACTTAACTAGACACGGGTATTGCGGATATTGCGATAACTATATAGTAACCTTTGCTATGTGTGCAAGTCATTTAATGTTGTGAATCAACCGTTAAAGTTGTTAAAATTGCTTCCGTTATTGCATTAGTTCCTTTCTGTCTATTCTCGACATGTGTAAGTTTTAAAACTATTTCATCATTTAAAGATTTAAGTTTTGCCGATTTAGAAGCATTTTAGATAAAAAGTTACTTAGGTTCGCTAGGAAGGTTCTCTACAACAGAGCCTTCCTGAGAAGTCTACTGCTTTAAGATGGCAGCTGTTTACGAACGTATGTAGTTCTTTACTATACATATTGCTAATGCCGCCGTGTCTGTCATTTGCATCTAGTTCTGCATATACAGTATGTGATATCTACTGAAGCATCATGTGGGCGTAGTTTGTAGGCTATCGGCTACAGTCAGGTATTATTGGAGCCACCTAGCATAGTAGCATCGTGTTTGCAACGGTGTCACACTCCCTTGCATCCTCCCCACTCCTGCTCTGCTCTCTCGTCTCCGTGAGTCCGTCTATTTTTTACTTATCTCGCGTCAGTCTAACAACATCGTAACGCTTAGTAACGCACGCCTTTCCAGCTTCAGTAACGGTAACGGCGTTGCCAAGATGAGAAAAGTAATTACTTAGATTACTCACTACTGAAGAAAATAACGCCGATAGTAACGCCGTTATATTCTAACGCCGTTATTAACAACACTGGTTACGGAGGATGTAAAGGCGCGTGTTGCTGCAATTTGGTTGAATCACACGCGAGATGTCGGAGAGACACGGAGAGAGCAGAGCGGGAGGAGGGAGGGGGTTGTGACGCCATTGCAAATGCAATGCTAGGTGGCTTGGAGCGTTAGCATAGCATTCGCGTTCTCGATAGCATTAGCATTTAGCGTGGGGAGCGTCATCTTAAACTCTCAGCTTTTTTTTACATATACAGTTCGTGGCGTTCAGGTCGGTACAATTAATTGAAAATAATGGACTGTTTTTCTGTTGATTATGCATTATCATCGTCAAGTGTGCATTGTCCTTGTAGATTCTACAGTATAATAATACATTTTTGTTGTTTTTCATTACCAAAAATAGTCACTTGCCCGAAACTTTTTTCGTATCCATATCCAAAGGGCGTATCCATTGTGTGATTTTTTTTTTTTTACTTAAAAACAACTAGAGCAAAGATTGGAGAGGGAAGAGATTAAGAGCCTCACCTGCATATTGAAAAATATATCTACAATATATGGCAGAAAACAATGACAAGACTGGAAAAGCAGTTTCTGCTCTTGCACTCCTCTTTAAAAGAAACTGCTGTATTGTAAGCCAAAACATGTTGTGTTTGATAGAAAAATATGTCTATATGCTGCCATAGCAGGTTCATGGTGCATTAGGCCCCCAAACTATTTTTAATTTGTCCGTTTTACCATGGAAACCCCCGTTTACAGACGTCGCGCAACCGCTTTTTTTTCTCTTCTTACTATCGCATTTTCTCCGATATGTTAGATGATAAATAATCGATCCAAACAAAGAAAAATACAAAAAAAAAACAAAAAAACAAAACAAAACAATTTTAAAGGGTAAATATTTGAAAAAGAAAATCTCGACCACTCCATGATTTCTGCGATTTCTGCATCACAACCCTTGTTATATTACCATGTTTCACCCATAAAATCCCCGAAAAATCCAGCTGTGGCCATTCACAGCTGTGTCTTGACACTCAGTGATACATGCTACATGGAGTTTTTGGATCGAAACAAGTACGCGATAATATCACGTTAAAGTCATGGCGTCTGTAATTCTGCTCTCGCATGCTCTCACCTCAAGATAGGGTTTTGGTGTTTATAAACATAAAAAAAATAAATAAATAAAAGGCCCTCCTGTTCAAAATTTTTCTTCCCCCAGAAAATTAAGATTTTAAGCTTTCCAATGATGTATCACACATCCATAACGGACAAGTTTTAAATTTTGCCAAATTGGGGGTCTCAGAGCGGAACTTCAAGTCACCTTAGTGCAGAGGTGCCCAAGTCCAGTCCTCGAGAGCCCCTATCCAGCTTGTTTTCCATGTCCCCCTCCTTTAACACACCTGAATCAAAAGATCAGCTCATCAGCAAGCTTTGAAGGAGCCTGACAACGATCCACATTATTTGATTCAGGTGTGTTGGAGGAGGGAGACATGGAAACCAAGCTGGATAGGGGCTCTCGAGGACCGGACTTGGGCACCTGCCTTAGTGTTTTCCGCCATGTATATTCAGTACGTACCTCGTAACATAGGTCACGGTTCGGTGCGGGTTTAGTATAACAGGAAAAAATAAAAAGGCTTTTTTCTCACAGCATTTGAAAGTTAAAGTTTGTATACCATTACACTCTTATATAGGTGAAATTTAAAAAATATATAAAAATTTGAACTATAGTTTTTTGGAATGAAAACGACCGTTCAATTCAATCAGTTAGTATAAACATATTTGATGTGAAAGACGTTATAGAATGGATCATGTCATAACATATAGAACATAAAAAGTAACATTAGTTACTTTGCCGAAAAACTAATTACTCTTACTTTGAGGTAACTGAGTTACTAACTCAATTACTTTTTGGGAGAAGTAATTTGTAACTGAAACTTATTACTTTTTTAAAATAAGATTAAAAACACTGGTCATATTCATTGTTGCTGCTATCCTCAAGATTTTATCGACTGACTTGATAGCAACATCAGTGAGGGCGTTTTACATGTTAAATATTTATCCAACCAGGATTAATTTAGCATTTCCAACCTGGCCAAGAGGCAGCAGGAAACGGAAAAACAAGGCAAAGAATGTGGGAACCGAATCTCAAACATTTTCCAACAACTGAATTTCATGGCATCATTGGTGGGACTATTTTTATGCAAACAATCATATTTTGCAACGATTCTTAAATAGAACCAAACATGTACCATATTTTTTGGACTACAAGTCGAACCTGTATTTAACTCGCATCACCCCAAAAAAAAATGCACAATGAAGAGGAACATTTTTTAAAAAGGTGCGGTTGAGAGTTTGGAAAATACGTTATTTTCAGTGAGTTAACAAAAAATCATGAATGCAGACGTACTTTTTGTCAGCTTTTGCATTAGAACTCTTCAATTTCAACTGTAATTTTTCATCATCACAAGCTAGGATATGAGGTTTACTTCTGCACGTGTTTTAGACATTCTACTAGCTTCATTGTCAAATGCCTCCTGTCAGGAATTACTACATATCTGCCAAAGGAGATGCAGATGAAGGTTTTCTCTTGGCGCCCTTGAGTGGCTCCTTCAAAAGCGAGATTGCAGAAAGTTGTTGAATTAAATCGTTGCTAGAAATTCATCAAAGATCACGCACCAGGCTACTAAATCTCTTCTCATTCGCCTCGTAATCTTCTCCCTTTTCTTGCGATGCA
Source organism: Corythoichthys intestinalis (assembly GCF_030265065.1). Lineage (NCBI taxonomy): Eukaryota > Metazoa > Chordata > Actinopteri > Syngnathiformes > Syngnathidae > Corythoichthys > Corythoichthys intestinalis. Next base: position 37,558,963 of record NC_080401.1, read on the forward strand.
AAAACATTTGAATCCTCAGTTGACTTCACTTAATTGCCTTTCCGCTCAAAGGAAAGCGAAAAAGAGGGAAAGAAAGTGCCCATTTTGAAATAAAAAGTAAATGAGATAAAGAGGTTCATTTCTTATGCCACTTCTCTTCAAGAAACAACTATAGGCATTATTGGGCATGCTTTAATTGAGATTTCCGCCTTACTGCAGCTGTCTGGGAAGGCTGCTTTTTTGGCGAATGGGAGGGAGGGAGCAAAATGGAAAGTGGAAGCACTTTACAGCCCAGTGGCATTAAGGTACAAAGCGTATTCCTCCCACTCGTCTCTGAGTCTGCAGGGTGTTCTGTACTATTGCAGGGCTTGTGGCACTGATCGATGGCGCTGCTAGCTGCTCAGGGCCCCCGCCCTTATTCTTATCTCGCCAGTGACTATATATGGCCCGCAATCACTATGACCTTCCTACATGACTTTGATGGCGCACAGTCTGTTCCTGGCCGATGCGAGGGCTTGAGACGATTGAATCATTGACTCCAAGGTCTTACCGCAATCATTTGCCTTCATCGATTAAGTACCGCAGGGCGTAAGATAAAGAGATTATACTTGACAATATACATCAATCTGTGGGTGAAACAGATTGTTGTAGCCAAGTGCATTTTTTTTCAAGATCCATCACTGAGTAACATTGGTTTTGAAGTAATCTTGTTGGAAATTGTATCTAAAAGTTGTCATACAAGTAACACTTTCTGAGACTTTACTTTGCATTGTGTGCTTCTCTGAGTGTTTGAGCATAAAAAGTGCATTAAGAGGTTTAGTAGAATCAGGGAACAAACCCTAACCAGTATTCCAGGCGAGAACAAGGGTTGCATAGCAACAGTGTCAGCTGACCACCTTGTTATGTCCTTAGAAAAGCCAACTACTTGCAGACGACATGCTTTGCAATCAGCATGCTTGATTCAGACTAGGGACAGGCATAACAGTTGATAATTTGATGAACTGATTGCGAGATTAACAGTTGATCAATCTTGTCTTGAATGCATTGAGCCGAAATTGACAGAACCGCTTGACGCGCTGTTGATTCAATCCCATCTCAGACGGCTTTTCATTTTATAATTTGTCATTGCTCAAGAAGCTAAGCTGTCTCCAAATGGTGTCCCAAGTGGCTGCAACATGCAAGATTGCCGCTGTCAGCACATCACAACAATGGTTGCTACACGCCTGGTTATGTAAGACCTACTGTATGGTAGCAACAAAGCAAAGAAAAATGAGGAATGGAGGCAAAAAGGAGGGAATTCGAGCAGTGCAGAGCAAAGCCGGAGCCATCTGCAGTGAAACATTTCCTGTTTCCAAGGATCCAGGTTCACCCAGCCTCATCACTTGTACTTTTTAAAGCCTGCTCGGATCACAGCTTCCGCTACCAAGACTACTGGCCAATCTGTACATTTGGCATAGATTGTACGTCACGTGTCAACCATCTAACTCTGAGCAGGTAAATAGGATTTAACAGCAATAAAAGCTTGAACTGGGATGGGGGTGGCAGTGAACATTCACTGCCAGCACCTCCCATTTCCAATGGATTGGACGTCCATCTCCGTCAGTAGCAGCGAATAATTTAATATCAAATGTTGTTTCAAGAGTAGGACGAAGCGACAAGGTCAGTGAACCTGAATCCCAAGGGGGGAAAAAAAATAACAACAACACCTAGAAATCAAGAAGTCAAGAACAAATCCATTCTGTACACAGAAACAACCCATAAAATAATCCAAACAACACCAGCACTTGTCATAATAAAAACAAAGCAAATCCATCACCACTGAAAACAAAGATTTCTGCTATTTAAGTGCTTGTTAGGCTTTTGAAAAACACTCAAGCTCACAAGTAAAAAAACAAACTAAAAACAACAAAAATGCAATCCACCTTGAAAAGTTATTCAACGTAAATTTACAACAAAAACTGCACCAAAATAACAACATGAAAATACTGGAAAATAATTGAGTCAACATGGACATCTGGCATTGGGTGAAGTTTTAATTACCTCTTTACGCCATAGGCCATATTAAGCAAATTGTCCAGCCTGTAAAGAGAAGGAGGGTTCTGGGGTTAATGGTGGGCAGATGGTTGACTTACTCAATGGAACTAATGTTGAGTCCTGCCGGAACTGCATGATCCTCCTCACTACACAACATACGAACCCATCTCAAGTTACGTTCCCCATTACACTGAGGAACCCCACCAAAAGAAGCTGTGGTTAATGAAGCTAAATTCCCACTGCTGTAGCACAGCTCTATATTAGCTTCTGCCACACGAATGTACTGTATGTTATCAACACATGAACAAAACTGAAAGTGCTTTCGTTTCAACCTACACAAACAAGTCAGTTTTGTAGAAACAAATACTAATGCTGGAAGAAGTGTAGCATTGCATAGCCCAGGGGTAGCGGAAGCGGCTAGGTTAGCTCTAAGCAAAAACCAGGAAGAGTTTGTGCCAATTGTTTTGTTCCACCACATTAATTGTGCTGTATGAAGCAATCTTCAAATTGGAATGTCAGTAAAACTACTTAGCATAGTTTTTGGTCTATCACCTGGCACTACCCCCCGTTTTTAACTCATATACTTACATTGCTGGCCAAAAGTATCGGCACCCCTGTCTAATTCTGTCAGATAATGCTCACTTTCTTCCAAAAAATGATTGCAATTACAAATGCTTTGCTAGTAATGTCTTCATTTATTTTGCTTGCAATGAAAAAACACAAAACAGAATGGAAAAAAAAAAAATTAAATCATTATCATTTCACACAAAACTCAAAAAATGGGCCGGACAAAAGTATTGGCACCCTCAGCCTAATACTTGGTAGCACAACCTTTAGACAAAATTACTGCGAACAACCACTTCCGGTATTCATCAATGGGATTTTTACAATGCTCTGCTGGAATTTTAGACCATTCTTCTTTGGCCAACTGCTACAGGTCTCTAAGATTTGAATTGTGCCTTCTCCTAACTGCCATTTTCAGATCTCTCCACATGTGTTCTATGGGATTCAGGTCTGGACTTTTTGCTGGCCACTTTAGAAGACTCCAGTGCTTTCTCTCAAACCATTTTCTAGTGCTTTTTGAAGTGTGTTTTGGGTCATTGTCCTGCTGGAAGACCCATGACCTCTGAGGGAGACCCAGCTTTCTCACACTGGGCCCTACATTATGCTGCAAAATTTGTTGGTATGCTTCAGACTTCATAATGCCATGCACACGGTCAAGCAGTCCAGTGCCAGAGGGAGCAAAGCAACCCCAAAACATCAGGGAACCTGCACCATGTTTGACTTCGGGGACCGTTTTATTTTCTTTGAAGGCCTTGTTTTTTCCCCCCTGTAAACTCTATGTTGATGCCTCTTCCCAAAAAGCTCTACTTTTGTCTCATCTGATCAGAGAACATTCTTCCAAAACGTTTTTGGCTTTCTCAGGTAAGTTTTGGCAAACTCCAGCCAGCTTTTTTATGTCTCTGGGTCAGAAGTGGGGTCTTCCTGGGTGTCGCCGACGGATAGTATGGGTTGACACTGTTGTACCGTCGAACTGCAGGACAGCTTGAACTTGTTTGGATGTTAGTCGAGGTTCTTTACCCACCATCCACACAATTTTTCGTTGGAATCTCTCGTCAATTTTCCTTTCCGTCCACATCTAGGGAGGTTTGCCACAGTGCCATGGGCTTTCCACTTATTGATGACACTGTGCACGGTAGACACAGGAACTTTCAGGTCTTTGGAGATGGACTTGTAGCCTTGAGATACCCATGCTTCCTCCCAATTTTGCTTCTCAAGTCCTCAGACAGTTCTTTGGTCTTCTTTGTTTTCTCCATGCTCAATGTGGTACACACAAGGACACAAGACAGAGGTTGACAGAGGTTAATCCATTTTAACTGGCTGCAAGTGTGATTTAGTTATTGTCACCACCTGTTATGTGCCACAGGTGCTGTTAATTACACAAATTAGAGAAGCATCACATTATTTTTCAAAGGGTGCCAATACTTTTGTCCAGCCCATTTTTGGAGTTTTGTGTATAAATGATAATGATTTAGTTTTTTTCCCATTCTCTTTTGTGTTTTTTCATTGCAAGCAAGGTAAATGGATATATTACAACCACAGCATTTGTAATTGCAACCATTTTCTGGGATAAACTGAGCATTATCTGACAGAATTGCAGGGGTGCCAATACTTTTGGCCAGCAGTGTATAGTCCTGTGTTGCTAATTTACAAAATTTTCCAGGCTAATGAGCTGCATGTCTTTTGGTGTCAATATTCCATAATACAATGTCAAAACGTGAATTAGTGCAGCCTACGTAGTTTTCTTGTCAGATTTATATTGTGATCCCTCATTACTTCGCGCTTCAAACTTAGCGCCCTCAGTCCATTTTAAATAAAAAAAAAATACAAATGAGCTGTCCCGATCCGACGACGCAGTCTCATTCTCCCTCCTGCTCCTTTTCTTGGTCACGCAGTAAACTGGAGTTGCTTATTAAAGTTAACGATGATTGACAGACGTTAAGGTTTAATCTTGCCAGAGATGCCTGGAAGCCGAAACTTCAAAGTGGCGCATGCGTCAATCATCGTTTAACCTGTTAAACAGTTGCTGTGGCAACTCATTCTGTACAAGTGAGCAGCGTCAGTGGATTTTAGTGGATTCACTCAATGAAGCATTTAATAAGCATTTTTGTACCTTATTCTTGTTTAAAAATAATTCGGTGGGACAGTAACATGTTTAACACTTAACATAATTATTAGATTTGAAGTGCTTAAAAACCATTCATTAAAATATCTAAATACATTAAAGTCGTTTTTGTAATTATTATTATTTTTTTATATTAAACATGTCTTGTATGTATGACTTTCCAATCTTATATCTACATAAATACATTGAACACACATTTTGTGCTGGGGGGTGCTGCTTTGCCGGTTCTGATCCCCATTAACCCTCTTAAATGAGAGATCACTGTAGTTCGAAAATTATAGCGATCAAAATTGTCTGATACAGAGTTCTGTCAGGTTAATGGCATTTGAATGATGGTTCGTGAGAGATGATAATGATTTTACCCAACATTAACAAAAGTGATCATCAAACCTGTCTTGAATATTTAGTGTCTTTCTTACATCTGTTGAAATATCTGAGGACACAGTCTTAGCGACCCACAAATACAGGAAATAAGACACCCATCAAATATGTCTAAACTCTTATTGAAGCCACAAGATGGCGGCAAACAATATTTTTATATTTGGCATGATTGGTCAGAGCTCAAAAATACCATAACGAATAGATTCCTGCAAAAAAATGCATATAGGCAAATTCCAAACTGCAAATTCGAGGATGTTCATTGTACTTTTAAAGTGGTTTGCTAATAACTTTGACTTTTGAGTCTATTTATGCGTCCCTTTAGAGCCCATCATGTGTGAATGAGGGGGATTAGGAAACCTGTGGGCTATGTAAAATGGTGGTGGAAGGATGCAGTCTGCTTGGTGACTCAGTGACCTTCATTCCTTACTTGCTCCCTGCCTGTCCCATGTCTTATTAACTCTTAGAGCCTAATGGACAAGGGGCATGGTTTATTGAGCAACAGCTGGCTAGAGACACCTCGTTCCGATAAACCTAACTTGGCGACAAGGGTCCATCTACTTTTGGGTAGTTGTGCACTTTAATTACCACTTCCAAGGACACAAGTGTCATAATTGCTATTTAGATTTAAATAATAAATCTTAATTCAAACATTGTGTGATTAAAATGTTTTTCAAAAAGTGTTCTAATTTTCCGTAGTGATTAATATAATGCAATGTAATGCAACTATGAAATATGCAAGTATTCCGTGACATGACATTTCACACAAGAATACATTGATAGACTGATATTATTTCAGTAGCTCTATTGTCATGATTGTCTGCCTTGGTACAGATTTTTTTTCTTTTTTAGAATGAATAAATTCTAAAGGAGTGTTTAAGACTACTCTGAAAACATTTGCCGGTTGGTATCACCTTTGTGTTGAAAGAGAGAACAGGTTAAAAATGCTTTATGTTTCTTCCTTCATCTGTTCTTTTACTGAATTCGAGAGCTTTGCATGTTTTGCATGGCTCATTTTGATAAAATTTTTTCGACACACTTGTAACGTAGGCTGTCAATAAACAAATAAATAAATAAACAAACAAACAAACAAATAAATAAATAAATAAAGTTATCTGAACTTGAAATTTTGAGTGAACCAATTTCACTTGAGGTTTTCAAGTTTTGATGGAAAACAAAACAAACAAACAAAAACGACACTGTTAAACTCACCATGCTAAGTAAGCTACACTTCAGCTAAGTAGCTTGAACTGACAACTTTAAGTAAATTGGACTTCAGTTGAAGTAACTATATAATATTTTTGCTCTAACCAGGGATCGAACCCAGGCTGCAAACGTGGCAGAAGGAGCACACAGACAACCGAGCTAAGTAAACACAGTGACTGATTGCCTGCTCTTTTGAAGGCATTGGTAGAAAGGCTGCAATAGTGCCGACCTTAACATATCAAGGTCAGTTTGCTTAGGCACTCTATCATGCAATTTAATACAACTCAGTTAAGTAAGTTAAAAATATTAACTTGATAAAACAAGTTACGAAAACTCAAAATAGCAAGTTACTTAAAAGAACTGAATAATTTGAGCTAAGCCTACAGTAAATCTGTAGTTCACATGACTAATAGAAAGTTTAATTTTTTAAAAGTGTAGTAGTGGTGTATACTAGGGGTATGCCCAATTCAATCACGTGATTGGAAATCGGGCCGATCGCGCCATTTTTCAGAGGACTGGAATCGGTTGAAAGGGATCGAGTTTTCAATATAGAAACAAAAAACAAAAACAGAACAAAAAATATATATATACACTGCTGGTCAAAACCATTGGCACCCCTGCAATTCTGTCAGATAATGCTCAATTTCTCTAAGGAAATGATTGCAATTAGAAATACTTTGGTAGTAATATCTTCATTTATTTTGCTTGCAATGAAAAAACACAAAATAGAATGAAAAAAAAAATTAAATCAATATCATTTTACACAAAACTCCAAAAATGAGCCAGACAAAAGTATCCTCATCCTCATCCTCACCCTAATATTTGGTTGACAACCTTTAGAAAAAATAACTGCGAACAAGCGCTTCCGGTATCCATCAATGGATTTCTTACAATGCTCTGCTGGAATTTTAGACAATTCTTCTTTGGCCAACTGCTCCAGGTCTCTGAGATTTGAAGGGTGCCATTTTCAGATTTCTCCAAAGGTGTTCAATGGTATTTAGGTCTGGACTCATTGCTGGCCACTTTAGAAGTCTCCAGTGCTTTCTCTCAAACCATTTATTGGTGCTTTTTGAAGTGTTTTGGGTCGTTGTCCTGCTGGAAGACCCATTACCTCTGAGGGAGATCCCAGCTTTCTCACACTGGGCCCTACATTATGCTGCAAAATTTGTTGGTATTCTTCAGACTTCATAATGTCATGCACACGGTCAAGCAGTTCAGTGCCAGAGGTAGCAAAGCAACCCCAAAACATCAGGGAACCTACGCCATGTTTGACAGTGGGGACCATGTTCTTTTCTTTGAAGGCCTTGTTTTTTTCCCCCGTAAAATCTATGTTGATGCCTTTTCCCAAAATGCTCTACTTTTGTCTCATCTGACCTGAGAAAACATTCTTCCAAAACGTTTTTGGCTTTCACAGGTAAGTTGTGGCAAACTCCAGCCTTTTTTTTTTTTTTTTTTATGTCTCTAGGTCAGAAGTGGGGTCTTCCTGGGTATCTTACCATAGAGTCCATTTACATTCAGATGCCGACGGGTTGACACTGTTGTACCCTCGGACTGCAGGACAGCTTGAACTTGTTTGGATGTTAGTCGAGGTTCTCTATACACCATCCACACAATCTTTCATTGAAATCTCTCGACAATTTTTCTTTTCCGTCCACATCTAAGGAGGTAAGCCACAGTGCCATGGGCTTTACACTTATTGATGACACTGCACACGGTAGACACAGGAACATTCAGGTCTTTGGAGATGGACTTGTAGCCTTGAGATTGCCCATGCTTCCTCACAATTTTGCTTCTCAAGTCCTCAGACAGTTCTTTGGTCTTCTTTCTTTTCTCCATGCTCAATGTGGTACACACAAGGACACAGGTCAGAGGTTGAGTCAACTTTAATCCATTTTAACTGGCTGCAATTGTGATTCAGTTATTGCCACCACCTGTTATGTGCCACAGGTAAGTAACAGGTGCTGTTAATTACACAAATTAGAGAAGCATCACATGATTTTTCAAAAGGTGCCAATACTTTTGTCTGGCCCGTTTATGGAGTTTTGTCTAAAATGATAATGATTAAATTTCATTTCCCATTCTCTTTTGTGTTTTTTCATTGCAAGCAAAATAAATGAAGATAGTACTACCAAAGCATTTGTAATTGCAATCATTTTCTGGGAGAAATTGAGCATACATATATATTTTTTTACTATATTTTTTAAGGGCTAAAAGGTAACAAAATAATCCAGAAATACAGTGGCATTGTCAAAAGGAACAAAAATATATGCGCCGTAACACTACCAGAAAAAGCGGAAGAGGAAATACAGTACTGTAACTTCTTTGTAACTTTTGTTCAAATAAAACCTCCACACCACCCAAAAAAAAAAAACACCCAAACAAAAAAAACAACTTTTTTTTTCAAATCGGATCGGAACTCTGTGTCGGAAGATTCATACATGCGACATGCGATCTGGACATCACTAGTGTATACCCTACTAATAATGTGTGGTGGTGCGTGCTGTGATATGAGCAAAATTCTTGTTAACATACAGCAGCTCATTGAAAAGAATTAGCCATAATTAGCAAGTGGCATATGATAACAATGAAATGCAGTAAATTGATGTAAATTGGAGTGTGAGGAAATTGTCAAGAACGCTTAGAGAGAGCTATAGGGTCAAGAGCAGGAAGGCATCTGTGGCCGCTGGGCTACAACACTACAACCTGCTGCTAACGTCCTTTCAGAGACACACACAAGCACAGAAGCATGGTACTTAGGCATACCTACTGTGCATATGCTCAGCTTTTTGTGCACTGCTTCTCAAAACTAAACAAACAATAGGGGCCTTTGTTTCTCTCTCAGTGCGTGTTAAACGAAGAATAGGCGCGTTTTTTGTCTTTTCATTTTTTGACACAAAAATCTGGTCCGCCATAATTGGTTCCTGCTCTGGATATAATAAGGGTAATTTGCTAATTAGCGCCATTAGTTAAGGGCCCCAAAAAAATCGGAAGCAAGCTAGGCTGCAGGGCTTGCTGTATTATACGAGGGTCCATTATGCCCGCTACTTGGAGTGGGACTATGCCGACACATTGTGCTGCACATTGACTCAGCTTGTAGTGGATCCAGAACATTATGTAGCCACTAATAAACAAATGCGCTACACAGCGGAACCTCAGAAGGAGAAGCGCCCTTGAAGGTGCATAACTCAGAAATATAAAAAAGAAAATACCAACATATTTTATGTTATGTTTACTATTATATATACTAGTATACATAAAAAATACTATTCAATAGTAAAATATTATACCCACAGGTGGGTAATAACGCATTACATGTACTCTGTTACATTTACTTGAGTAACTTATTTAGAAAAACGTACTTCTAGGAGTAGTTTTACTAAGACATACTTTTTTTTTTTAACTTTTATTTGAGTAGATTTGTGAAGAAAAACGCAACTCTTACTTTGCTACTTTGGGCTACACAAGAGTTGTTACATTTTTCACTTTTATACTAAATATTAGATTTTTTTTTTTTTTGCTAGCGATGCAATTGGCAAGAGTAGCGCTACTAATTTCACCAATGAGACGTCACAACAATAATCACATGACTCAATTACACCAATCAGACGCAAGCTTGCCGTTCCATGATCATGCAAGCCTGTTCAATCACGTGTCTTTAAAGCACAGTAACAAATGAAGTATTTGACATAGAGCGCTCCCCTCAACATGAATCGAAAGCGTGGATTTAAAACTCTCTCGGTTTCTATTTGGCACTGATTGACACCGGAAAACCGGAGCTATGATCCTTTCAGTTTCAAAATAGTAACTATGAAGGAATTACAGTATTCACTATTCAAACTAGGAACTATGTTCTCCACTAGAGGGCAGGGCACTCATGCTCTTTGGACGAAATAATGCTTCATCACTGTTTTTTTCCTCATTGTCTTTAATTTAATGATATATATACAGTGGGGCAAATAAGTATTTAGTCAACCACGAATTGTGCAAGTTCTCCCACTTGAAAAGATTAGAGAGGCCTGTAATTGTCAACATGAGTAAACCTCAACCATGAGAGACAGAATGTGGGAAAAAAACAAAATCACATCGTTTGATTTTTAAAGAATTAATTTGCAAATCATGGTGGAAAATAAGTATTTGGTCAATACCAAAAGTTCATCTCAATACTTTGTTATGTGCCCTTTATTAGCAATAACGGAGGCCAAACGTTTTCTGTAACTCTTCACAAGCTTTTCACACACTGTTGCTGGTATTTTTGCCCATTCCTCCATGCAGATCTCCTCTAGAGCAGTGATGTTTTGGGGCTGTCGTTGGGCAACACGGACTTTCAACTCCTTCCACAGATTTTCTATGGGGTTGAGATCTGGGGACTGGCTAGGCCACTACAGGACCTTGAAATGCTTCTTACGAAGCCACTCCTTTGTTGCCCTGGCTGTGTGTTTGGGATCATTGTCATGCTGAAAGACCCAGCCACGTTTCATCTTCAATGCCCTTGCTGATGGAAGGAGATTTGCACTCAACATCTCTCGATACATGGCCGAATTCATTCTTTCCTTTACACAGATCAGTCGTCCTGGTCCCTTTGCAGAAAAACAGCCCCAAAGCATGATGTTTCCACCACCATACTTCACAGTGGGTATGGTGCGATTCAGTATTCTTTTTCCTCCAAACACGAGAACCTGTGTTTTTACCAAAAAGTTCTCTTTTGGTTTCATCTGACCATAACACATTCTCCCAGTCCTCTTCTGGATCATCCAAATGCTCTCTAGCGAACCGCAGACGGGCCTGGACATGTACTTTCTTCAGCAGGGAGACATGTCTGGCATGCAGGATTTGAGTCCTTAGCGGCGCATTGTGTTACTGATAGTAGCCTTTGTTACTGTGGTCCCAGCTCTCTGTAGGTCATTCACCAGGTCCCCCCGTGTGGTTCTGGGATTTTTGCTCACCGTTCTTGTTATCATTTTGACGCCACGGGGTGAGGAGGGAGTTGAAAGTCCATGTTGCCCAACGACAGCCCCAAAACATCACTGCACTAGAGGAGATCTGCATGGAGGAATGGGCCAAAATACCAGCAACAGTGTATGAAAAGCTTGTGAAGAGTAACAGAAACCGTTTGGCCTCCGTTATTGCTAACAAAGGGTACATAACAAAGTATTGAGATGAACTTTTGGTATTGACCAAATACTTATTTTCCACCATGATTTGCAAATAAATTCTTGAAAAATCAAACAATGTGGTTTTCTGCTTTTTTTCCCCCCACATTTTGTCTCTCATGGTTGAGGTTTACCTATGTTGACAATTACAGGCCTCTATAATATTTACAAGTGGGAGAACTTGTGCAATTAGTTGTTGACTAAATACTTATTTGCCCCACTGTATTTTTTTAATTTCTTTGGCTTAATGTGGTTATGTAATGGGTTATTGTACAGTATCATTATAAGAACAGTTTATTTAGATACGTTTGTGCTGAGAGGGAAAAAAATACCATTGTTTAAAAAAATAAATAAAAAGCAGCTACTCACAATGTTACTCATTACTTGAGTATTCTTTTCACTGGATACTTTTTTACTTATACTTCAGTACATTATTGGATAACTACTTTAAGTCTTACATGTGTAACATTATTTTGAAGTAACGCTACTCTTACTTGAGTAAAATTTTTGGCTACGCTACCCACCTCTGATTATACCTTACGTGTACAATTAGGGCTCATTGAGTATTTTTACATTTATAAAACTCAAATTGATTTGTCAATAATGTGAACGTGCCTTTTAGCAATTTTATCCTCATGAGCACTGGATTATTAAATTGGGGGAAAAAAACAACAACAAAAAATACACGCACATTTTAAGGCAGTTTCCAACTTCCAGAGTGTTGCGTTGTGAGGTGGGGAGCACAGGGACACTGTGAGGAAGTGTCCTGTGGTTGTGATTTGTGATGAGAAGCGACAGCTCTCCTGCCGTGCCTGTAAATTGGCTTGGCGTATCACAGACACACAGCCACGCTACATCGCTCAGGTGTCACACCAGGAAAGCGGCACTGCAAGAAAAATACTTTCCCGCCGCCGACTTTGACGGAGAATAAACAGCACTACCGGCTTAGTGTTATTGAAAGAGAAAGGAATTTGTAGGAGTGTGTATTTTATGACAATCCTAAAAATTTCCAAGTTGTATTGGATGATGGAAAGTCATCTTTTGTTTTGTGTACACGCGGTGAGATGAAATGAAACCTCTAGGAATGAATTCACCAATATTTGCTGATGTTTACAAAACCATATTCCAAACAACTACAAACAAACTGTGAAACCGGAATGTGACCTGATAGGTTACAACATGATAAAATGATAGGGGAGAAAATACTGTCCTGAGCAGCAAGGCATTGTCAGCATAGGATGTTCTACTCTAAATAAGTAAATATACAGACCTCATAAATTTCTAACCTTGCCAAGGAGATTAGGCTTTTGTTGCCGTTTGTTTGGTTGTTAGCAGGATTATGCAAAACTATTAAACCGATTTTTTTTGTGGGGAGAGAAGCATTGCACTTTGGTGTGTACCTGGAATTAAGAGCTTTATGTTTTTTTTCTAATTTTTTTCTGCCTCCCTCCAAAAATATATAACCACTGAATATGCAGGAGGTGGTTTTCTATGACGTGTAAAATTTGGTGTTGATCCAAATAAGAATGGCGAACCTTAGACCTCACTATCAGTTGACGGGACACGGGCCGATCCGTAGGGGGTCTATTTTCAAAAACTTAAAATTCAAATATTTTCAAAACCAAAGCCGCTAGCGACCTAAAACAGGCACCTCCCTTGGGCATAGCCTATATGAGTCTCCATGAGCAGGGACATAAAAAAATTCGAAGTCGTTCCCTAATAAAATCCCGATTACAGGGTAATTTTTTTTTTTTATTCAAATATAACAAAACTGAAAATGGTTTTAAAATTCTCAAATTTTACACTACATGCACAAAAATCACCAAATGCAGAGATAATCGCCTATTTTTCCAGGAACAATAGCAATATTTAACATGTCATATAAGTTTTTGGCCAAAATAGCAACTTAATTTTTTTTTTTTTGTGTGTGCAAGTTTTCAACAGTTAATAAATCACTCAATTTTCACATAAGAAACTTCATACTTGAGGAAAGCATGAAGAATTATCTTAATTTTACTCCGCAAAAGCAATTTTTTCTATATACAATCACAATTTATATAGATTGAATCCCGATGTTACTATTGCCTCAGCACGGAGGCACGTCTGCCGGCTATCTGGCACTCATCGTTTTTACTGAAATGTTACATAAAGTAAAACACTAAAAGGCTCATTTTTAAATTTTGTATGGACGCAGAAATGTCTAAATTACTACTTTTTTGCCAAAAAAAAAACAGGCAGTTGGTCAAAAATTACCTGATAATTTGAATGTAAACTTGAGCTACTTTATAATGATAAAACATGGCGGCCATCAAAAAACAGAGATTTTTAAGTTCATAATTCTTGTAAATAAATGCATATATCCCTGGAATTTCTATATATATATGAACATAGAACAGTCTAGATTCTTGGTTAAAAGCAGAAAAACAGCAATTATCATTCATTTTAAATAAATATTTAAGGATAAAATTACGCTATTGTGTAATCCAATGTAGCGGCCGTCACAAAACAAAGAGCTTTTTTAAGTTAAAAGTGCATGCATGGGCCTCTTTTACATACTAATTACCTTGAATGCTTGACCAAATCACTCTTGAGACAATCCGCCAGCTTGTATGGAGTAAAACATTCATCCTGTTTCCACCTAAATCCAGTGTTTGAACGCAGCATGTGTTTGAATTTATCACAGTGAAAGCCTATTCAGCTCTGCCTGGTTCGGCCCCCAACGGGAAGGCGTGGCGCAATGTTTGTGGGAGTTGTCTTGTCAACTGATAGTGAAGTCAAGTGAAACCTTGGCGAATGATAGATTTTTTTTTTTTTTTTTTTTTTTGGTAATTCATTTATTTATTTATTTATTTATTTTTTTTACAAATTTAATCATGAAGCACCCTCGTGAGGATAAGCGGTTCAAAGGATAAATGAATGTATGAATCTTGAAGCTACCGTGTGTTAAGGATAATGTTTTAATGGTATTAAATAATAATCAAGTGTTTTGGTTTATATTTACAGTGTACATATTACATACCGTATTGGCCCGAATATAAGACGGCCCTGATTATAAGACGACCCCCTCTTTTTCATACAGAAAATAATTACAGTACATCTGAAACAAATGATTATAACAATATATTTGAGAGAAAAAGCATGTTATTTTGCCTCATTCAAATCTTGATATCTGAACATTTAAATATGTAAACTAAAGTGCCATCACATTCATGAATGAATAGCTTCTGGTTTTTGAAATGTTAATAAACCAATCTATTGTGATAAAACAACAAAATTGCAAAAACTGCATTCACCATCAAAGTGAAGTCTAACTGTAACTTTAGTCTTGAAACAAATCTGAATAAGGAAAAACATTGCAATAAAATAATGCAAACTGGCTAAACTAAAAAGAGTAGCTGAGATCTGTCATGACAGAACATCGCTTCAATGATATCTGGCGCCATCTAGCGTCGTGAATGGGGAGAGTAGCTGAGAACTGTCATGACATAACATTGCTTCAGTGATATCTGACGCTGTCTAGCGTCGTGAATGGGTTTAATGTCTAGACCGCGAATATAAGACCACCCCCTCTTTTTCAGTGTTATTTTAATGCAAAAAACACTGCCTTGTATTCTGGCCAATACGGTAATAGGTATTTTATCGATGGTGTCAATTACTTTTTTATGCTTTTCATGGCAGGGCTCCTTTCCCTTGCTAATAACAGTTTACTGTATTTGTGCTTTAAAACCCACCTCTTCACGTTGTATTGGAAAGAAGCTACAACGCTGCGTACTGAACTAGAAAGAGACTTTGTATTGATGAGCCAAGCCTCAAAACCTTGCATTATGAAAGTAATGTTTTAAGCAGATGGCTGACAATAAATGTTTTTTTTTTTTCATAGAATCAATTCCATTGGAAGCAGGGTATTTTAATGAAAACCGTCACTGTAAAACAGTTTTTTTTTCAATTCTTGCACAAAAACGCTTTACACTTTTATTGCACAGAAACAATCTCCGCATAGAAAGTGTTTTTATGGCCATGGAGAGGAAATTTGATTATTTTCTAACTGCATTTATAAACAAATGCATTTTTGCCCAGGGATGCAGGAAAGTGCTGGCATAATGGCAGTGTGATGAAATCAAGGGAAACACAAATGTGAATGACAGAACCCCACAGTCTTGTATAATAAGTTCCTCTCTGATGTTGTACAGCATAGCAGTTTGAATTACGGACACATGCATTAAGGAGCAAAGTTCATGTCTGTTCTTCTGATGGCTACACACTCGTCAAGGCAAAATATTAATAAGAGGTATTCTAAATAATCGCTGAGTTGGGGGCTGAGGAATGGCTTTTGTAGATTGTTTTAATTGTAATATGGTTTCACTGTTACAGTGCTGAAAAAAAAAGACATTTGCCTGCTTCTCACAATATACTGTATCTATTTATTTTGTAGCTTTCAATGGTCACAATATACTTTCATTCCTTTTTCCCAAATCACATTCAACTCTACACTAAATGGTTAATTCCAGCAAAAACAAAAAAACAAAACAAAACAAAAAAAAAAACAAAGCCATTTGACTTACTGGTGTGTTTCGGATCATTGTTCTCGCAGAGAATACATGTGCGCTTCACTTTGAGGATGTGAGCTGATGGCAAGACATTCTCTTTCAGGATTTTCTAGTAAAGAGCAGAACTCACGGCTCTATCCATTACAGTAAGACATCCAGGTCCTACAGAAGCAAAGCAGCCCCAGACTGTCATACTAACATTACCATGTTTAATTTTCGGTATTATGTGCTTTTACTGAATTACTATGTTATGGGGGTAATTTTTGTCAGATGGCCACTCCTAATTAAGTTTTAAGTTTAAACGAATTGGACGTTGTCAATGGCAGGCATTGGGTTAAATTGATGTTAAATATTTCATTTTAATGTTATTTAATTAATTAACATTTTATTCATTAATTGAAAAATATATTGAAATAATAGAAATACAAAAAAAGAAATAGAAAAAGAATACAATTATGATTGATAATTCAAAAACACATATTATAATTAAGAACTGGCGTCCACAATATTAACATTTGGTATACAAGTGTGGCCTACATGACCCAAAATGTGATGTCCACGGATCTGTTTTTTTCAAATTTTATTTATTTATTTATTTATTGACCAAAAGTAATAATTTGTCCTGTGAAGGTTTAAAGTATAGAAATGACTTTGTATCCCTTTTAAGAATGCCAATGTAAATTCTCTCTATTCGTCATCTCTTCCTAAAGTTCATTGAATCATAGCATTTAGTTGCCACTTGTAGCTGGCTTCATTTTGTCAGAGAGGTTCCACTCTAGTGATTTCTTGATTGAGCAGATTTAGAGGTAATTAGGCTTTGTTGTGATTGGTGAAAATGAATTCAGCTCTTCAAACGTGATTAGCCACAACTAATTAATGATTAATTTTTTTCTGTGCAATAAATTTAAGCAGTTGAGCAGGGGGTCACTTCTTATCGCAGTGTAAGTAAACTAAGGCTAAGTTCATACTACTGGTCTTGATGCACGAATCTGATTTTTTCGTGTTTTTCCAACGCGGGTCAGGCATTAACTTGACGGTCTGAACGGGACAAGTCGCATAGAAGTGGACCATTTCAAATCCGATCTGAGCGACTTTCGTATGTGGTTCAAATCCGATCTGGGCTACATTTTTTCAGAACGTGACTGGCGGTCTGAACTGTCAAGACTCCCAAATTGGAATTCATGCAGAAATTACGTCAGCTAGGAGCAAGAGGCATGGAGGACGGCAGCCATGTAGGCATTAGCGCCTAGCTTGAACTCTGCTTTTAAGCACGAAGCAGGCTTGACAACGGTCATAAAAAAATAAAATGAAGAAAAGGATAAGCCTTACAATTTTCGATTTTTATTCTGTGCGCATAATGTGCAAAATTTCATTATTGCACACGTGGCCAAGTCGGGGCAAAGTGACGCACCCACGTCATTGCGTTCTATCAGTCTATATAAACTTTGAATGTAAGACTAAACGGGGATTATTAATGTCTGTTATATGTGTGCTCTTTTTGGAAATCAAAATATGATCACTCTGTAATGACATACAGCTAGCATGTGTAATTTGTTTTGATGCTTCTGCGCATCAGGTCTCTTTGCTGAGTGCATCTCGGACTTAGTGCGCATGCGTGATACTTGAATGGTCTTAATGGACAAAGGCAGTCCAAGCGGGCACGCCAAAAAAAAAGATATGGCAAAAAATCGGATTTGTGCGTTAAGACCTGTAGTATGAACCTAGCCTAAGACATAAAAAACTGAGTATCTGTACTTTAACATTGCAACATCACATTCATAGCTAGCGTATGCACCTAGTTTCAAACAACTTTAGATGTTTTTTTTTTTTTTTTATTTTGTCTGAATTGAGTCATCGCCTGTTGTTTAAAGTTTTAGTGAATTTCACACACCAAAAATACAAATTTTTACTAACTGATCCTTCTAGCTACCTCTCCTCCTCAAAGGTTTTCTGTCCAATCCCCAGTACTCACCTGAACCTCTGAGCCTGGTGGTGAAGGGGCCCGGGGTATCGGCGGTTGGGGGACTGGTAGAGTTGCGAGAGTAGGGCCTGGCTGGTCTTCTGACTGGGGTTGTTGGCGAACTTGACCGTAATGGGCTCGGCCGCACCCGATGGCTTCTGTCCATTGAGGCCTTTGATGGCCTCCTCAGCCTCTATCCTCTTATCAAAGCGGATAAAGCCCACACCCCGGGAGCCGCCTGTGGGGCCAGCAGATCAAAAACAAACAAGGGCCCCTTTTTACTTCACAAAGTTTGCGCACAGTGGATACATCACAACTACTTGAACATATCACAACCACTTGAACATATCACAACATAATTGTAAGATAAAGTATTTAGCTTGTCTTGTACTTTACAAACAGTGTACATTAGGGGTGTGACAAAATATCGAAATGGTGATATATCGTGATACTTTGTATCACAAAAGGTTATCACAAAAGGTTATGCTCCTGCCAAGAATCGAGATATCGTTATAAAAAGGTGTCAATGTCTAAAAAAATAAATAAATAAATAAAAAGGAACCAACAAGTTGCTACCAAAATCTTCTACCATAATAGTGTCTCAGTTAACTCTAAGGCTGCATTGACGGTGCACGACGCCGAATCCATTTAGACTGGGAACGTTGGTTCATTCGAAACCAGAGCGTTCACAGTAGTGCTGCAACGATTAATCGATTAACTCGAGTATCTGATTAGAAAAAAAATATTCAAATCAAATTTTGCTGCCTCGAGTATTCGTTTAATTAAAGTGGCGTTGTAATGGTTTGTTTTGAGAGTGTTTGCATTTAGTTTTATTGATTTGGGTGGATACGCTGCCCTGTAGTCTGCCTCATTTCACATGGCTGAATCCAGCTGCTCCTTGTTAAGACCAACATAAGCACATTTTTTGTTTGAGCTCATTTTTTTTAATGCATTTGTAATTTAGTTTAAAGGTACATTTAGC
Organism: Corythoichthys intestinalis; assembly: GCF_030265065.1. NCBI lineage: Eukaryota > Metazoa > Chordata > Actinopteri > Syngnathiformes > Syngnathidae > Corythoichthys > Corythoichthys intestinalis. The sequence continues at coordinate 37,577,885 of NC_080401.1, forward strand.
TGTTGTTTTGTGGGAATATGTGTTTGAACCATTTTATAACATTTAAAGTAGCGGACTTTTGCTTTGTAAGTTAGTCAATTGTTCTTTTGTTGCACATATATCCTCATTTATTTATTTATTTTATACCGTTTGAGGCTCTGGTCAGGTATTTTAATTTTTTATGTTCCTTATCCGATTACTCGATTATTCAAACTAACTAGTTCATCGATTAATTGACTACTAAAATAATCGATAGCTGCAGGCCTAATTCACAGTCATTCTGTCTGATTTTCAGGGCATTTACAGGTCATTTTCCTGTTGAGTTTGAGCCACTGCCTATTCATTTGGGTGATTCCCAGGTCACTTCCTGTTCTGTAACTCAAAATAAACAGGAAGTGACCTGTAAAATACCCCAAAATCAACAGGTAGATGACCTTAATTGCCCAAAATTACCTCATTGTCAGTGTCAGTGGCATTGGCTGCCACTGACAGCCAATGAACACGATGTTCATTCGCCGCCATCCCTCCCACTTCAAACGGATTGGATGTCTACTAGTGATAAACTCATTCCAATTCACAGCAGAAGCTTTTCTGTTTATTAGTTGTTTGTAGAATATTCTAGAATGATTTCCTCACCAATGTATCGATAATCGTTGTATCGCCATATCGTCAGATCATCGCTAGCGTGAGCTTTGTATCGCAAATCGTAAAAGCTGCACGACTCCTAACTAAAACCCGCAGGCGCGAACATATCACCCCGATTTTAGCATCTCTTCACTGGCTCCCAGTACATTACCGAATACATTTTAAGATATTATTATTTGTTTTTAAATGTTTGAATAATCTTGCGCCGCCATATCTGTCAGAACTGCTTCAGCCTTACAGTCCAACCAGAACCCTCAGATCAGCTGACCACCTGCTTCTAGAAGTCCCAAGATCAAGGCTGAAGCTTAGGGGTGACCGTGCATTTGCGGTGATGGCGCCTAGGCTGTGGAACCAATTACCACTTACTATTAGACAGGCCCCTTCACTTACGGATTTTAAATCACGCCTTAAAACAATTTATTTTTCTTCACCTTTTAATGTGCAATGACCGTTCATTTTATTTTTGTGTTTATCTTTGAAAGTTAACTTATTTTGCTGTTTTATGGTATGTAAAGCACTTTGGTCTCCTTGGCGGATTTTTTAAATGTGCTATACAAATAAAGTTGATTGATTGATTGATTGTATCGTGAGGTACCAAGAGGTTCCCACTCCTAGTGTAGATAGTGGTTAAATAATTTGTTGGTATAAAAAAAAAAAAAAAAAAAAGGTTACCAGAACATAATTTGCTGAGACAAACAATGACATGTCCTACTTCTGAGAGCCATTCCAACAGAAAAAATACGTCCCGGTGTGTCAAAAAGAGATAAAGCCCCTCTCAAGGCCATGTGTGTATTTTATAAATATTATGAAGGTTTTCTAAATGATTAATAAACAACTACCTCAGAGACTTTCACTTTTGCGTACTTACATTGTGTTTGACTGTACTTTTGGAAGCAAACCTAAACCATCATATGCACGGTCACCCCCCCACCCCCGAAAAAAAAAAAAAAAAAAAAAATACAGATAAGCCCTGTCTAAACCAACTATAACTTGTCCGGGAAAAAAGAAAAATTCGACTCATACAGATTTGCCCGTTTTTGACTGCTTTCACAACAATTTTCATAAAAAATCAAAACAAGGGTCAGAAGACAATTTATGTAAGACGTTAAATGAGAAACATGCCTCTGGGTTTTTTTTTTTTTTTTTTGCCATTTGTCATATTTTACAATATTGAAATTTTTCAAATTTGAAGGAGAAAAATGCATTTACCTGGCAAATTCTAATTGCATTCCAAATATTTTTGTAATTTGGGAAATCTCTTCCAAAGCACAACCCTCAAGTCAAAATTTTTAATCAAAAAGTGACTTTTTTTGGGTGGAGTAACATACATACAGCGCATACAGTACATTTACAAAAGTATGGTGTTGAAGTCCGGTATGTGTTTTAGGCTTTAGTCAGTCCACATGATAATTTCACAATACATACACAGACACAAAAACGTCTTCATTTATTCGTATGTTGTGACATTTGACTTGTTTACTCAGCGATTTGTTAAGTCATAAAATATTTAGAGGCACGGTTCCTGGTGATCTTTTGTTTGTGACTTTGCAACTGCACACTAAATGATTAATTCATTAGGTTCTAACAAGATCTAACACACAATTGCAGCAACAAATCTGACTTGACTTAAATATTAATGCCCAGTTTTGATTGCCACATACATATCCATTTAACTATATGCATTTGTTCAGAAATCTTATGATAAATCCCATTTGATTCATACCAAAAGTCGGTAAACAAAAATGTAACGCCTATCTAATGAAACTAAGTATTAATAACTTTGTAAAGGACCGTATTAGATTGTGTACCTACTAAGTTGTCCAATGAGTGCATACAGTATATACTGTACATTTGTTTGAATGTGTGTGTGTGTACACTACATGCATTTCTAGCTATTAATGGATGCTGCGCCTTGTTTTAATGAGGCTGTCTGGATGGCCCAGAGGGTACTGGCTCAGTGACAGCAACATGGTGCCAAGGAGACTATTTACATAATAGTGTGTGGTGTGTGCACACAGGCATGTCTGTGTGACGGCGAGCGAATAAAGGCAAGGTTGAGAGATAGAGGGGGGGATTTTTGCGTTTGAGCGTCATTGTGTGCAGTCTCTCTTTCTCACACACAAAAGGGCCACCTTATTGTTATTCCACATTTTTGTACATGTCATTCCTTTCTCTTTTTTCATATTTTATTTTGTCTTGGCTTCCTCCCATGCTGCTCGCTCTCTCGAATTCTTATCCACGGAAGCACCCCCGAACACCTCACTTGGCCTTTTCTTCTCTGCTTCTCTCCAGGATGCTGACACTACAAGGTTATTTACTTTCCAGGCAAGCGTCCCCAAAAAAGGCAACCTTTTAAAAGCAACACAAAGCTTGATGCTCAAGTGCTGAATGTAAAACTTTGGATGGAAGGTCATTTTGGGTTGAATACTGTTTTCTGAATTTAGATAAAAGTGTACTAAGAGTAGTGTACTTTTTAAACTACTTCAAAGGCTATTTAAATTCTTAATGGGATATATTTAAAAACAAGTCAAATAATCTGCTATCATAAAATGAAATGAAAACGCATTTTCAGGCTGTCAACAACATGCCTTCGCAACATGTGTCAAAATACCCCTAACCGTTAAACCATTTTACCCCACTGGCAAATCAAATAAAAGTGCAATCATGCGTTTGGGCTGATAATGAAATGGAGTGATTCCTCAATATCATATAAATTCATGCATCCACACACACAAGCTCACCAATAAATTGTTTTTCACAAGAACATAATAGCACACTATTTGCACTCTATCCATCCGTTTTCAACAACACTTGTGGGTGAAAAGATGACACTGTGGACTGGTCACCAGTTTATAATAGGACACAAATGAAGACATAGAATCATTTACACCATCAGTGAACCCATTGAACCAGCATTGCCTCGACGGAAGTCAGGCCACTAAACACATACACCGTCCCGGACCAACTCCCAAAATACTGTATATTTTATTTATGTTTGCGTTGATCTGACCTACTTTTTTTTTTTTTTTTTTGCTAATTTAAACAGGATGTGCACTTTTTCCATTTCAAAAACTAGAAGCATTCCTTAAGATTCAATATGACCCAATTTAGGGTAAACATAGCTAATTAGACACTAAATACTGCTCCGGAAACACATTTTAGCTTTAATACTGTATGTATGTAATGGATGGGAGGGGGGGGGGTATGAATAAATTAACCCTTTATAGGGCAAGTGACTATTTTTGGTAAATAAGATGAGAAAAAGTCCACATACCAGGACATAACATTTTGGTCATGTGGGCCACATTGACAACATTTGGTAAACAATCTGATGTCCACATATTTGGATGCCATGTCTCAATTATAATTTTATATTATTTTATTAGTAATCATTATCATACTTTTGCACAATGGAATATTATTTTTTATTTTCTATGAAAAATTACAAATATAAATTAATAAAATGTTAAAAAAAAGGAATATATTTTTGAAATTACATTCTATTTAAATAAGAGCTGTATATGTATATATCTATGGCGGACAACACAGACAAAGCTGAAAAAGTAGTTTCTGCTCCTGCACCCCTCTTTAAATTAACTGATGTATTTACCGGTAACTAAAAGAACTGTTGTGTTTGATAAAACAATATGTTTATATGCTGCCATAGCAGTTTCATGGGGCATTAAGCACCCGAAGTATTTTTAATTCGTCCGTTTCACCCTGGAGACCCCCGTTTACAGACACCGCACAACCGCTTTTGTTTCAACCCATCCATAAAAAGAAGGTAAGTGATATATTTATTATTTGAAATGTCTGTGCTTTTTAGCATAAAATCATTCATTGATGTCTAATATTTAGCTAAAAAAAGAATAAAAAAACTTTAAAAAATTATTTACCCGCATATTTTAAACTTTTAAACAAATTACGTCACAGTGAAAAAAATAGTGTCCGTAAATAGGTCACATATAGAGTATTTACCTCTTAACTGTCACTTTATTGTATTTTTTTCGTTACTGTTGCATTTTCCTCGATATATTAGATAAATGATCAATCCAAACAAAGAAAAAAAAAAAAAGTTTAAAGGTAAATATTTGAAAAAGAAGATTTAGACCACTCCTTGATGTCTGCGATTTCTGCATTCCAACCCTTGTTATATTACCTTGTTTCACCCATAAAATCCCCAAAAAGTCCAGCTGTGGCCATTCACAACAGTGTCTTGACACTCAGTGAGACATGCTACACGGAGTTTTGGGATCGAAACAAGGTAAATACGTGATAATATCTCGTTAAAATCATGGTGTCTTTAATTATACTCTCATGCTTTCACATCTAGTTAGGATTTAGAGTTTAGGGGTTTAAAAAAATCTTTTAAAGGCCCTCCTGTTCAAATTTTTCTTTCCCTGGAGAATTGAGATTTCAAGCTTTCCAATGATGTATCATACATGCATATAGGACAATTTTGAAATTTGGCCAAATCTCAGAGCAGAACTCCAAGTCACCTGAGTGTTTTACACCATATAGTGTATATATATTAAAACCTTCATCAATTAATAATTAATATGTGTTAACTCACTTGTCTATTTGGACAAACACTGAAATATTTACATTTTTTCTTATTGTCGTCTAGTCAGTGTAGTCGTCCCCCAGCCCCTCGTCTCCATGTCCCCTGACGATTTTTTACAATTTCCTCCTCTTAACTTGTTCCAGCGCACCAGCCGTGAATTTTAATTAGTTTGTCGGAAGCACAAAAATAAAAATTCAATATGGAACACACAGTGCAAACAAATATTTTCATTTATTTGCCTCTCCCTGAGAGGGTATGTTCGCAAGCCTGTTTGTCAACAGACACTGAAACTACAAATTGTAATTTTTTTTTTTTTTTTTATTATGAAGGGTGGTGGTGAAGTGTGGGCCAACCTATGTTGATGGCACACTAAAAGGTTGCTGCCTTGTGGAGGGATGAGTGACATTATGGAAATACTTAAAAAAAATACATTTTAGTCTTTATTACAAACAACCTCCCTCTGCTAAACTGCCAGTTTACCACTTTGCATATACAGTGTATATATATATATATATATATATATATATATATATATATATATACATATGCCGTAATTTTCACACTACAAGGTGCACCTGACCGTAAGCTGCCACCCACCGAATTTGGCACGAAAATGGCCTTTGTTCATAGATAAGCTGCACTGGACTACAAGCCGCAGCTGTCCTCACTGTATTATGGGATAATTACAACATAAGATATTAACCGGTAACACTTTATTTGACAGCGGCATCATACGACTGTTCTTAGACCAAATGAACCACCATCATTGCTTCAAAGAGCTTAATTTGGCCATCACTGCTCCCTTGGGGGAGACAGTCAACCTCTGCTGCCACCTGCTGTCCACACTGTTGTTGTCCAACATGCCTCCTAGCATGCATCACAGTGCTACAGATGTAAATAACAATCGAAATATGACTGTTGTGAGCTAATTATTTCTTCAGTTACTGTTCCAGTTGTTCCATTAATTGCTAGTTATGGTATTTGATAACACTTTATTTGACAGTGGTGCCAAAAGACTGTCAATAGACAATAATAATTATGAGATGACACAGTCATGAGCATTAATAAATGCCCTCTAACAGATGTCACTTAGTGTTAGCCGGTAAATTATCTTACTTTTGAATGGATGTAAAAGATCCAAGCTGGACATTAATGGAGTTAGTAACCTTGTTTGCCGGATGTCACTTAATGACATAAGCATTCAGTAATGCCGTGATAGTGTCATGTAATAATTATGACGGTCTTATGACAGACTTATATCGTTGTCAAATAAAGTGTTAACTCTTAATCCAAATAAATTTACAAATAACCTGCACTGGACTTTAAGACTTTATGCCACAAGATTCAAAATGAAGGAAAAAATTAGCGGCTTATAGTCTGAAAATTACGTTACATATAGGGTTGTTCCGATCATGTTTTTTTGCTCTCGATCCGATCCCGATCGTTTTAGTTTGAGTATCTGCCGATCCCGATATTTCCCGATCCGATTGCTTTTTTTTTTTTTGCTCCCGATTCAATTCCAATCATTCCCGATATTTTTCCCGATCATATACATTTTGGCAATGCATTAAGAAAAAATGAATAAAACTCAGATAAATATATACATTCAACATACAGTACATAAGTACTGTATTTGTTTATTATGACAATAAATCCTCAAGATGGCATTTACATTATTAACATTCTTTCTGTGAGAGGGATCCACGGATAGAAAGACTTGTAATTCTTAAAAAACAAATGTGACTTTGTATATTGTGACTAAATATCGCCCTTTAGTGGATTTTATGAGCTTTCAGTAAATGATAATTCAGCCATTTAACTTCTGCCCAAATGCATGATGGGAAGTGCAACCATGACTGTGCGTAATGGTACCAATTGATATATGTTCTCAGCGTTGGGAAATATAGTAGGGTGTTAAGAAAAAGATCAACTACTACCTTCCTTCCCCACATTGCTTCCCACGATATTTCTGATCGTTGAGAGAGGGGTTGTAAGGCTTTAGCCAATTAAAAAAAGGCCTCAAAGGCTGCCAAAATTCTCTCTACTCATTTTACGTTGCCTTTTAGTTCTATTTATACGTAATACATTATACATTGAACGCGACAATGCGTGAGTGGGTAGTGCAGCGCATGCGTTACTTGCGTTAAATATTTTAATGTTATTACCGCCGTTGACGCGATAAGTTTGACAGCCCCACTTTAAGCCAAAACTAAAGACTCTGGATGAGTGTAAGACATTTTGTCTGTAACGTTAAATAAAATTAGAAAACGATTTAATTAAAAAAAAAAAAATATATATATATATATATATATATGTATGTATATACACTCACCGGCCACTTTATTAGGTACACCATGCTAGTAACGGTATGGACCCCCTTGTGCTTTCAGAACTGCTTCAATTCTTCGTGGCATGGATTCAACAAGGTGCTGGAAGCATTCCTCAGAGAGTTTGGTCCATATTGACATGATGGTATCACACAGTTGGTGCAGATTTGTCGGCTGCACATCCATGATGCCAATCTCCCGTTCCACCACATCCCAAAGATGCTTTATTGGATTGAGATCTGGTGACTGTGGAGGCCATTTGAGTATAGTGAACTCATTGTCATGTTCAAGAAACCAGTCTGAGATGATTCCAGCTTTATGACATGGCACATTATCCTGCTAAAAGTAGCCATCAGAAGTTGGGTACATTGTGGTCATAAAGGGATGGACATGGTCAGAAACAATACTCAGGTAGGCTGTGGCGTTCCAACGATGCTCAATTGGTACCAAGGGGCCCAAAGAGTGCCAAGAAAATATTCCCCACACCATTACACCACCACCACCAGCCTGACCCGTTGATACAAGGCAGGATGGATCCAGGATGGACGCCAAATTCTGACCGTACCATCCAAATGTCGCAGCAGAAATCGAGACTCATCAGACCAGGCAACGTTTTCCAATCTTCTATTGTCCAATTTTGATGAGCTTGTGCAAATTGTAGCCTCAGTTTCCTGTTCTTCGCTGAAAGGAGTGGCACCCGGCGTGGTCTTCTGCTGCTCTAGCCCAACTGCCTCAAAGTTTGACGTACTGTGCGTTCAGAGATGCTCTTCTGCCTACCTTGGTTGTAACGGGTGGTTATTTAAGTCATAGTTGCCTTTCTATCAGCTCGAACCAGTCTGGCCATTCTCCTCTGACCTCTGGCATCAACAAGGCATTTCCGCCCACAGAAGTGCCGCTCACTGGATATTTTTGCTTTTTTGGACCATTCTCTGTAAACCCTAGAGATGGTTGTGCATGAAAATCCAAGTAGATCAGCAGTTTCTGAAATACTCAGACCGGCCCTTCTAGCACCAACAACCATGCCACGTTCAAAGTCACTCAAATCACCTTTCTTCCCCATACTGATGCTCGGTTTGAACTGCAGGAGATTGTCTTAAACCATGTCTACATGCCTAAATGCACTGAGTTGCCGTTATGTGATTGGCTGATTAGAAATTAAGTGTTAACGAGCAGTTGGACAGGTGTACCTAATACAGTGGCCGGTGAGTGTATATATATGTTAAAAAAGGCATGTCCGACATTTTTTTGCCGATTCCGATACTTTGAAAATGACGTCATCGGACCCGATCGATCGGCATCTCTAGTTACATACATATAAACTATCAACTATTATTCACTAACATACTAATCCATTGTGTTTGTGATTGGCTCGGAATTCATGATGCTGAGGTGGAACATAAACGTTTTCCCACCTGCGCTTGTTGCTGAAATGAGTCACAATCCTCAACTAATTCACTTAATTTCTGCATTTAAAAAAATTGGAATATACTGTACAGTAAATTAATACCGGTATATCTGGCTTTGACACAGCTGCCAGACGTCTGTGCTGTGAGTTCACCTCAAGGATATGTGATGAAATTGTCCTGCTGTACTACATTAAATGTCACTGGGGATCAGGTCAAAGTGACTTTGCAGGGGAAACATGTTCTCTAAAGGCACTACAAGCTCCTAGAGTTGTTTTCAATGAACATTTAATTTTCCCTCAACACTTGTGTCTCAAATCATTTTTCTTCATGAAATTAATGTTCCAACATCCTTCTCAAAAAAATGGGGGAAAATTGTTTTTAATGAGAAATTAGCATGATATTATGAAAAACAGAGGGATAACAAGTGCTAGTGTTTTGTATATTAAGTGGTTTTAATATTAGTCATTTTGTTGCATAGCATAAAGAATATATGCCAGTAGCCACGTTTACATGCTGACTTTTATTCATACCGATTCAAATCATTCCGAATGGAAATTTCACATCAGCTGTTTACATGTCACTTCATCTATTCCGATCCAGCGTTTACATGTGACTGCCTTTATTCCGAAAGGACGTTTGACAACTGCCGTCTGACATGCGCAGATTAATCAAAACAAAGCGTCACGTTGCAAAACATGGAGATCGATCGTCAGATCAGCTGCTGTTTTAACTTTTCGAGTGGAAACAAAACTTCAGAATGATACGCCGTTCATTTAAAAAGTTGTGTGGGTGCGCTGTGCGTGTGCTTGGAAGCCATGTTGCAAGTGACGTTACTTACGTCACCGAGTGACGTCACCACGTCAGTACGGAGCATGCGCAGAAAGAACGCAACCAGACACCATTCCGCTTCCCTGTTTACATGATATAATTTTACTTCTAATCGGTTTGGGAAAAGGAATATTCCACCCCTGTGAATCGGAATGAAATTCCATTCGGTTTGGGCCTGTTCATTCCGAATGAGGTGTTTATATGGAACACATTTATTCGGTTTGAACAAATATTCCGATTGTAATTGGAATATTTGGCTCCATGTAAACGTGGCAAGTGAATCTGAGCTAAATTCTGTCGACATGTATTGTTCAACATTTTTTTAATAACCATTGCTTAAAGAGTTATAAAAGCAAGAAAATAAACTTATTTGTACTATTTGCCAAACTGCTAGTGAGTTGAGTTCATACCAAAATACTAGAACAGCACCAAGTACTTCAAAGTACCGTACCGTATTAGCATTCCCAACTGAACTCTCACACTAATTTCTATAATTTCTGTAAAAAAATATTTATAATTAGCTATGCTGTAGACCACCCAGATCATCTACACCTAACATCGTTGTTTTTCAAACTATATTTTTAAAATATAGTATACCTCACAATGGTAGAATGTTCAAACACTGCCACAGAGCTACAGTAGAGGTTGAATAAAATGAGCAGCGAGTCTCGGGTGTCCACCCTAATGACTGTCCTTTCAACTAGCCCCAGAAGCCTTGGCTACTTATCACCCACCTGACAGCCATAGAGCCAACATTAGAGCACAATGTACTTACTTTAGCTACTGCAATCTGTCTCTTTCTCACTGCGCTCTTGCTTCTTCTAGCCTTTCATTTTTTTTTTTTTTTTTAACTCTACCTCTCCTACACGGTAATCAACAGAGGCTTATGTAACTCCTTCTACCTGTGCTTATCTCTCTCTAACACACACTGACAGGCGCATTGCCTGCCTTACTAATAACACGCTACCTCAATCTGGGGAGGGGGAAACAGAAGGAGGAAGGTTGGAGGACAGAAGCCAGCGTTTGAGGTGGAGATGGGCGGTGTGGGGAGGAGCAGGAGGGAAGCGATGCGGATGGAGGGAAATGGCAAAAGGATAGAAGGTGATGTAGAATGTTGGGAGGTGACATTAAAAAAATGATAAAAGGACACTATGCTCTTTCTGCTCACTCCAACCCAAACATTGGTAGTCTTTGTCAAAGACAAAAAAAAAAAAAAAACTGTATAATTTAGAGAACACTGATCGACTCTAATGTTCGAAATATCAGCTGCTAAACGCAATACTCTAGGGTGGCACTGCTTTTTCATAAATGAGGCTCAGAAGTGAGCTTATTTTCAACAAAGGATGATTGCTACGGACTTCTGAAAAGCGAAGATGCTTCATAGCTTTTGTAGCCATTTTAGATTTTTTTTTTTTTTTTTTTTTTTTTAAATCTTGAATTCCCCACAAATTTGAAGAAGAAAATACGTGATGACTTCTTCAAACATAATAAGATTTCAAAAAGGTTGTGCAGTCATTGAAAGCTCCTCAAAACCACATCAGGACCGCCAGAAATCAGATTTGTCTATTTTAACCTAAGAGTCTGTTTTCAGTGTAATGTCTTACATTTGTGTATTGCTAATATATTGTTTCATCTTATTGAGGTGCAGAGAACATCTCTATGCACAGTATTACCCTGCAAAAGTTGTAGTACAACCTGGGGGGCACACTGCCCACCCACGGACTTCTGCCAACTCAAAGAAAACCGGATGTAGTACTAATGGCAGTCTGGGCACGGCGTATGGTATCCCATTCATATAGTACTGGTGTGTTCTACGTTTTAACCTTTACGTTGTTACCTCCTCTTTCACCTTAAAATAAATAAATAAATCAAAAATAAAAAATGAAATGAAATGTTGGTTTTGCTCCTAGGGGGCGCTACACACATTTACGCATATTTGAATGTTTTTTATTTATTTATTTATTTATTTTTTTACATTTTATCAAAGTTTTCACCAGTGTTCACCTTGCTGTTGAGTAGGCATGTGCCGGTTACCGGTTTCACGGTTTACCGCGGTGTGAAAACGTTAGGGTTTCAAAACCACTAAAATTTTCCATCAGACCGTAGTACGGTATTCGCCATTTTTCATGTGTCAAAAATGCAGCCAGAAGTGGCGTGGCGCGGCAGCGCTCACCCCCTCCCGTTTGTTTCTGTGTGAAAGTGACGCTAAACAGCAAGCAAACCCAAAAACAAATACTCCAATCATAAGTCGTTCTTTTCTTCAATTTATTGAGCTCTCAAATCGTGGTAAGTGTAATATACAAAATAAATACATTTAAAACGTTGTACAATTGTATTTTGCCATGTGTGAGACGTGAGTAGCTTCAACAGATTAGAACCATGGAAAAGTTCGCTAAAAACAAAACACATATTTTCCTTTCAAATTCGATATACGCACTAACTAAAGCTTACAAAGATGAATGTTAGCCTACGCTTAGCTGGAAGAGCAACTTCGTCGAGTGTTACAGCCGCAGAGTGAGAAAACAAGCTTGATTTGCTTGAATGAAGGGGGAAAAAGGCATAGCATCAAAGATCGTTAATTGACGACAGATGATCTTGCCCTAAGCACAAATCCACGTTTGTTAGCTCAAGAAGAGGTCTCACTCCCAATGTTTTTTTTTTTTTTAGATGAAACCTTTCCACAACAATATTTACATTTTAACTTTTACATTTTTAACTAACTTATACTAACTTGTACATTTTTAACTAACTTATTAACTTATGAATTCTTTATGTTCTTTTTAACACAAAGGCATGACCAGATTTGACACAGTGGCTGAAAATGGCAAAACTTCACTTGAGCTTTTCCACCCTCAAAAAAAAAAAAAAAAAAAAAAAGTCAAAAAAATTTTATTCAGAAGTGTTTTTACTTTTTTACAGAAATTATTTTGTTCTTGCTCTAATCTTAAGCAACTTGAGCTGTGGCTGTGGGTATAGTCTATTAGTTATATTTTAATTTTATTTAAAATGTTGTTTTTTTATTGATAATGTATTTATTTTAACAATATATTCATGTTCCAATTTGCAACTATGTTCTGAAAAACAAAAAAAAAATCCTGTTCAATGGAAAAAAGTTTTTTTTTTTTAAACCATACGTCTCAAAATAACACATTTTGTAGCTATAATTGCAATACCGTGATACCGTGAAACCGCGGTATTTTTGCTCACGGTTATCGTACCGTCAAAATCTCATACCGGCACATGCCTACTGTTGAGTTTGGTGAGTTCTGAAACATTCTGAGGGGGTCAAAGTAGGGCTCAAAGAGTAGGCGGGACAAAGAATGACTACTAGGGGGCGCTACATAGTGTATTTAGAATTTGTCTTTAGGTTTTTTTTTCCTCCCCCCAGGTAAGACCAATGCCCACCCACCCACACCTAGCATCCTGGTAACACCACTGAGTACAATGTTATACTGTATTTTTCGGACTATAAAGTGCTCACTAATTTATGTTCGCACATAATGTGTGCCAGACTATAAAATGAATTAGTGCATCAAAGTACAGTGTTACCTTTACATACTGAAGTTAATTTGTTTCAAGTCATTGTTTGTAAGTCGAACTGGTTGTATGTCGAGCAGGATTTTCTCATAAGAAGACATTATTATTCCATTAATTTGTTCAACAGCCCGAAAACCTACACTAAATCCTTAATAAATACTGCTGGTACTATTACAAATGGCAATTAAACATTAAAGAAATTGATGATAAATAAAAATTGGAATAATAATATAATAATAATTCCTATAAAAATGTAACGAATCGGGTTCAAATGTTGCGGATGTGTTTTGCGTGCTGTACCTGTACCTGAGCGTGGCTGACGTGACAGTTGTTGGCGTCAACTGCGGCGGGGCAGTCGGCGTGTTTTGTTGCACAAATTCTGAAATAAATAATTGAAAACCTGACGAAGATGGCAATTTCTTTGGCGATGTTACCGCAATAATAACTGTCACCTTAACTTATAAAGAGTGGCGAACGGAGGTCGGAGGAGGACCGTAGAGATTGTAGACATTCTACGGCCGTATGGTTGAGCTACTTCACGGATGCGCACACCAGGCTCACATTTTTCTATAATTTCCAATGGTAGAACCTTATTCCTTTTTCAACACCTACACTAACCTTCTTTGAACCTGTGCTGATTTCTCTCACAAGAAAATCCACCATGCGTCCGTCTTTCAGGAAAACAAAGAAACTGCGGCGCGGTCATAAATGGTCGTTTCGAGTATGTCGTTGGATGAAGAAAGAAATGGCGAGTCAAATATTTTACGTTGGGTGTCGAAAAGATCGTATGTCGAAGCGATCGTATGTCGAGGCACTGAATTTATCATTTGTTCTTACTTTTCAATATTTTAAATACTGTTTTATATATTAATTTTTTTAGCATTTGTTTTTATGGGTAGACATGTGCCGATTACCGGTTTTAAGGTATACCGTGGTATGAAAACATTAAGGTTTCACAACAGGAAAAAAATTCTATCACACCTTCCCTAAGGTATTAGATATTTTTTATGTCCCAAAAATGCATGGAGAAATCCCTCACTTGAAGTTTTAAGGCCCAACACTCCTCCACCGGTTGTTGCTCAGTGTCAGTGAGTCATCTGTGCTACAAGATGGCTGGAGTATATGGTCTCGACTGCCAAAAGTCTTGGTTTTGCCTATATCTTGGTGAGTTCTGGTCTTTGGCAAGTCTTTGTCTCGAAGAGTGTGGTCTTTAGCACAACACTAGCATAGTGTCCATTGAAGTTAAAAAATGGAGCAAAACCATTCAAATTTTTTCTTTTTATTACAGGCTGAAGACCTGTCAAGGCGCCACTTAAGTAGTTACTGTTCTTCTTGTTCTTTTGAAATCAAACTTTGAAGATTTTTTTTCCCTCCATCATTCTTGAACTGATTGTCTTGTTCCTCATGTTATTAGTTTATGTTGTTGTTGTTTCTTTTCTGAATAAACATGAATTACGTTATGAATTCCAACCATGGTCACAGAAAAAAAATGTATCATTGGCTGCCATTGATGGTAACGGATGTCCAATCCGGGCTGGCAGTGATCTTTCCAGTCAATGGCAATGAATTAGTTAAAGTCGTATTTCAAGACACCATTGCCAAAATGTTCAAGATGAATTGATGTTGGAACATTTCCCCCACACACCCATCCCGTTTACAGTGCACACTTATAGCAAACCCATTAAAATAGTTGTACAATGTGCCAACTAAATCAAATGATTGGACTCTCCGTTCCAAAGGAGTTATGGTATGGCAGATGCAGAAAGAAATGCTTCTCTTGCAGTTCTTTAATTAAAGCGAAATGGGGGGAAAAGCACTGTCCTTGTTTTAAGTAACATTAGACTGCCGAGCTACAGATGGCATTTGAAAAAGTAGCCAGTTAAGAGAAGCGCAGACTTTGAAGAGTGGAGGTGCCCTGTGCTTTAGCCTCTGTCAGAGTGAAGATTCAACCATCTGCCTGCTTGCACGTGTGTAACTGTGTGACTCGATATCTGCATGTGGGTGTGAATGTGCGTTAAGCGTTGGCCACCAGGAGTTGTGTGTTCTCTTAAGATAATAGAAAAACTACTAAGGGAAAGCACAGCGAGTCAAGGCTGTAGCTTTTTTACCAGCAGGCTTTTTAACTTTTCTTGTAAATACTTGAACGAAAATGTAACCAGTAACAACTGTTTCTTTAAATACATAGCAGCAAGAACTTGAAGTAGTTCTAGGGAAAAAAAGGTTATATGCTCTTTGTAGTCCGCGCACGTTATGCTGCAGTTGCTTTGTTTAATTTCGTAGTTTAAAAACGCTTTACCAGCAGCAGCGGCATCATCTGAATCATAATTTATTGCTATTTTGATCAAGAACAATGCTCCCATCCATCCAAGTTAAACTGAATACCAGCTAATTATTCATTCAACGTGCAAAACGCACTCGTTGGAGAGAACACAGGCAATCACCATCATCTCGAGTTGTGTTTGCAAGTTGTTACCATGGAGATCTGTAGCAGCACAACTGAGCATCCTACAGTGATCAGCACTTTACTTTCACATCGACGTTTGCGAAGGCCCAGATGGTGCTTGTAATGTATTTGCAATCATTGATTAGTTAGCATTGACCTCTGTTCACATCCAGGCCAGTATTGATCCAAAGCTGTCACAAAGTCCCAGCTTGGACACCTTTCCCTTGGGTCTGAAAGCAAAGGCAGAGGGGGGGAAATCTGTCTTGTATTACTACTACATGGATTTAGGCAGAGGAAGAAAAAACAGAGGAAGCAAAAGTGATGATCCTTGCCAGTCTCTGTGGGAAATTTAAGGGGATTTACTTCCAGCTACTTCAGATTACGTATTATGCGAAGTCACGGTCCAGTGGATGGAAAACAGTCCGAGCCGTCCTACTCTTGCTCATTGCGCAAACCTTGTATTTACAGTGGTCTCTTGACAAATGACTGCCTGTATTTGGGATTTTTTTGAGATTCCTGCTGTCGTTCAGACTTGTTTGATTTGACTTGTGAGAAAACTTTCAAAACGTACTACGACCACCGTGCTCAATCCCTAAACATCTAATCAGACCAGAGACATTAGCAGCACAACCGAAGAACGCACATGCCCCTTACTGGCTAACACGGAACCTACAAGCAACAATATGTCTGCAATGAATTAATGTAATCAATCAGCCCTTAAAAGAAAAATATTAAAAATCTGGCTCCGAAGATCGTGGCGTATTACATCGATGGAATATATCAATCAAATTTCCTTCTGATCGCAGCATGAATACCCAAGAAGTAGCAATTTTTGTTAGTGTCCTCTCCAAGAATAATAAGAACCAGAACAAAGTTTTTGAGACCTCATATCTCTAATCTAATAAAACCTGGGAGATAGTGAAGATCTCTTCAAAAAACAAGACAAGGGCTTGAGTTAAGCTGTTTTTGCAGTGGACATAAAAAAATATACAGTAGATTTTTATCAATACTATATCATAGACTTCACTATCAGTTGATGGGACAGCTCCTATAGACATTGCGCCACGCCTTCCGGAAGGAGGCTGACACAGGCAGGCAGAGCTGTGATAAACTCAAACACACGCTGCGTTCTAATGCCGGATTTAGGTTGAAACAGGACATAGGTTGTACTGCATACAAGCAGGCAGGAGTGTCTGATGAGTAATTTGGTCGAGGATTCAAGGTAATTATTATATAAAATAGCACCATGCATGCACTTTGAAATGTTGTGAAAAAAATGAAATGAATGGAAAAAATTAGCCTAACATTAGCTTCAAATATTAATGTAAAATGAAAGATAACTGCCCGTTTTATTGCTTTTAACCGAGAATCTAGTGTTTACGTTCATATTAGGGGTGCACAATATTCATTTTTTGAAACCGATACCGATATCGATAACTTCTTGCTCCTCAAGGCCGATACCGATACGATAATCGATAATATATATATAATTTTTCAATGTATATTCACCTGAGTTTTTGAACACCTGTAGGTCAAAAATACTAGTGGTTGATTCAGCTTAGATTTGCCTTTGACCGAACCAGAATTTTCATGATGACATGAACATTATTATAATGAACAAAACAAAGACAGTAACAAAACTGCATACTGGAAAAACAGGAGGGGCAAAATATTATTAATAGGGCCGATGATATATTATGTTATCGGATTTATTGGGATGACGTCATAATTCCTATTATCGGACCGATAATTATCGTGCACCTCTAGTTCATATCTATAAAAAAAAATCCGTGATTTACACATTTATTTACAAGAATTTTCAACATAAAAAGCTCTTTCTTTTGTTACAGCCGCAACATTGCATTACTCAGTAGCCTAATAGTTAGAAATATTTACAAAGCCTTGGAGTGGCCGATAGGTTGGAAGAGGAGCAGCGTCGAGGAGTGCAGGAAGGAGATGGCAAGGGACTTGTACAATTCCAGAAAGCTGACCAGGGCCCACAGGTCATAGGCAAAGAGGCTATGTGATTGTTGAAAGATGAGGGCCAGATACCTTGACAAAATGTGCTGAGCCAATTATGACATTGGAATTCAGTAAGTTCAATAAGTTGTCATTGCATATATAACAATGTAAATTTTGCTTTTGTTGAATAAAATTAAGATGATTCTGCATGCTTTCCTCAAGTATGACGTTTCTGATGTGAAAATTGAATGATTATTAGCTGCTGAAAACTTACGTTAAAATTGCACTGAGTAAAAATAAATAAATTGCTATTTCAGACAAAAACTTATATGACATGTTAAATATTGCAATTGATCCTGAAAATATAGGCAATTATCTCTGCATTTGGTGATTTTTGAGCATCTAACATAAAATCTGAGAATTTTTATAGCTATTTTAAGCTTTGTTATATATAAAATAATCAGGATTTTATTAGGGAACGACTTTAAAAAAATTTATGCTGCCGCTCATGGAGACTCATAATATATGCCTAAGGGAGGTGCCTGTTTTGGTTTTAGGTCGCTAGCGGCTTTGGTTTTGAGTTTTTGAAAATAGGCCTCCAATGGATCGGCCCCAAACCTCGTGTCCCATCAACTGAAGCCTATGACGACATACTAACAGAGTGCGAAATTATTTTAGCATAGTACTATTTATCTATTAGTCCTTGCTCACATTTTGGACATATTCATTGCAATCTTAAAGAAATAATATCACTACTGCGAAAATAAGAGCGCACTGTAAAGGTTGATCCTTTTTGGTGTG
The DNA here is from genome assembly GCF_030265065.1 of Corythoichthys intestinalis. Classification (NCBI taxonomy): domain Eukaryota; kingdom Metazoa; phylum Chordata; class Actinopteri; order Syngnathiformes; family Syngnathidae; genus Corythoichthys; species Corythoichthys intestinalis. Next base: position 37,596,377 of record NC_080401.1, read on the forward strand.
AACCTTCATTGATAGATTTTCCCCCAGACTAAAACCAGACTATTTGATTCTTTGACTCTTTACCGACTAAAACTTGTTGAGTATTCATTCACAAAAACTAGGCTGAGACTAACAAATTTAGAAATATAACCAAGACTAATAAGTATTTTGGGCCAAAGACTAAGACTAAATCCAAAAGGGTTGGCAAAAACAACACTACACCCAAATTTCATTTTCCACTGGTGTCCCACAGGGCTCTATTCAGGAGCCACTTCTCAAAATAGATTCTACGACTGTGCAATATTTTCCTGAAGGTCACCATCCATTTTCATGGCGTTGTAGCTGACAGGAAGCTGTACACCAATCCCACAGCTAGTCTTCTGCCTTCTTTCCCAGATTTACATTCATATTTTCCAATATTTTCTCAAACTGAACAGTGACTAGACAAAAGTTACTGGTGTTTGCACTGAAACAGTTAAAAAAAAACAACACATTCTCATCCTAAATATCAACAACATGTGCCAATTTGTACATTTCCAAATATGTAATCAACTTCTATTTTCTTAACCAATTATTAGATTATATTAGATAATTCATATCTGGGAATACTGTGAGGAAGAGTCATTCTCGTTGTCTGTCCTCTTTCTTGCTACTTATTTTTCTGGCAGTTAAAAGAGAGTTTTAATTAACATAACATATCTCTCTTGATGACAATGTGCGTGTGCTTGTGTTAGTGTCTTTGCCCATGTGTGCCAATAAGGAAATGGTACTGCAGCTTTTTTCTCCTGGGGACCCTCTTAAATCCTCCATGTTTTTAATCACCACCAACTCCTACCGTCTAATTAATCATTAACATTTCTCCGGCTGATCCTTAACCTTCTGGGGACACCTTCAGGTGCATCCCCGGTGTGTGTGTGTATTTCAGTGGTAGTCGGAGGACCATTAATGGCTACTGCGCACATCGTTTCTCCAGTCATACACCAAGCGGCTCAAACTTACAATTTACTTGACTGACGACATTGACCCAGTTTTAGACTTTGGACAATTTTTTATCCTTTTCCCGCCCTACACAGAAGTAACATTGTCATGTGTAGATGCTCAGTCTACCAGGTCATGGTATGAATAAGAGCGCATTCCCTCCTTTTTTTACATTAGTGGTGTGTATTTTTGTTGTTGTATTCAACACCTAAAGATCCTTTTGAAATGAAAGGATCTTTAACAAAGAAAAACAGTTCGGTTGCCTCGATTCAACCTTTGCGGATCAGACGTACCATCTTCATCCGAAATGGCAGCAGCTGAACGAAAAGCTTGTTTTGCATGTTTTAAATCAAAGGTGTCAAACTCGCCGCCCGGGGTCCATACTTGCTCCGCCAGGTCATTTGGGGTGGCTCGCAAGACTAAATCATGTACCCCGATATCATATTTCTTTATAAAATAAAATTGATACAATATTTCTTTAGTCCTTGATGAAAGCTCGATGACTCCAGAAATCAGAGAATATTTTCCCCTATTTTTACATTTAAAATACCATAATTTTCGGACTATAAGGCGCCTCTGACTATAAGCCGCCACCCACCAAATTTGACACGAAAACAGCATTTGCTCATTGATAAGCTGAACTGGACTATAAAGCTGTCCTAAACCAAAAGATACTAACCGGTTACACTTGATTTGACATCATACGACTGTCATAAGGCCAAATGAACCACCATGAAACTTTGAACCAATTGGCTGCAAAGCTTCATTGCTTCAAGAAGCTTCATTTGGCAATTACTGCTCCCTTGAGGGAGACAGTCAACCTCTGCTGCCACCTGCTGTCAACACTGTTGTCGTCCAACAAGCCTTCTAGCATGCATTGCAGCGCTACAGATGTAAATCTCAATCAAAATTCATGTTCTGTGCTAATTATTTCTTTAGTTACTATTCCAGTTATTTCATTAATGGCTAGTTATGGTATTTTGTAACACTTTATCTGACAGTGGCACCATATGACTGTCATAAGGCCATCATAATTATGATATGACACTGCCATGAGCATTAATGAATGTGAATGACAGATGTCATTTTGTTTCATCTGGCAAATTATCTAACTTTTGAATGGCTGTAAAAGATTCGAGCTGGACATAAGTGTAGTTAGTGACATAATTTGCTGGATGACACTTAATGACATCCCTCATAAGCATTCATTAATGCCCATGATACTGTCATGTCATAATTATGACGGTCTTATGGCAGACTTATGACACCACTATCAAATATAGCATTACCTATTAACCCAAATAAATCAACAAATAAATCGCACTGGACTATAAGCCGCAGGATTCAAAATGAGGGGAAAAAGTAGCGGCTTATAGTCCGAAAATCACAGTAAATGAGAATTCATATTTTTAAAATTTACAAAATAAAGAGAATATTTACAATTTTTTTTTCCTTTTGATTTTTCTGGACAAAAAAATAACATTTAAAAAATATTTAGTTTTCTTTTTTTAAATGAATGAAAATATATCTACTATTGGGAGGCTCAATACAGTGGTTTTTGACAATTTTCAGTAAACAATGTCTTAAAAAAGTGGGAGCTTCATTTGATAATCGATTTGTTATCGATTAAATCGTGGCATTTCTTGTTTCACTGCTATTGACAGCCTCTAATCCTTTTTCTATTGGACATATACTGTAGTGTCGTCAATGGCAGCCAATGAGTTTAATAGGGTTGGCTGTCATAATAGCCCTATGAAAGAAACCATAACCACGATGTGGCCCACAACAAAGATGAGTTTCACTCCCCCTTTAAATTGATCGGCATTCATGATTAGCATTTTTACAGGCGGAAAACTATTTGACCCTAAAAAAAGAACAAATACAAAAACACAGAACATTTTAATCATCCCCAAAATAACTCTAGTGGTTATGCAAATCTCCAAATAATTCACTGATAATTTTGTGCAAACTTATTCTTTAGTCCTATCTCAAGTACTGTATCACTCTTTTTTTTTTTTTTTTTTACCATGCCTGAAGGTTAATGTGAATGTGTCCTGTATTTTACTCTAGCCTGCTAGTGAAAGCTCACCAAACCTCTCTTGACAAAAAGAGGCTTGCCATTGTACACAAAGCAAAAACAACAACAGTTAGGCCCCAAATTACAGTGGTACCTCTACATACGAAGTTAATCCGTTCCAGGACCTTGTTTGTAAGTCGAAATGGTCGTATGTCGAGCAGGATTTTCCCATAGGAATACATTATAATTCCATTAATTCGTTCCACAGCCCAAAAACCTGCACTAAATCCTTAAAAAATACTGCTGGTGCTATTACAAATGGCAATTACACGTAGCAAAACAAATAAATTATAAATCAAAATTGGAATAATGTAATAAAAATAATAATAATAATTCCTGTAATAGTGTAACGAATCGGGTTCTAATAAGGCGGACGTTTTTTTGTGTACCTGAACGCACCGCGGGGCTCACGTGCCAGAGACAGACCGGTGAGCTTGAGTTTCACTTTCACTTTGAATGTTTTCTTGAGAACACCATCAATTGCGGCAGACAGCAGGCGTTTTGTGTTGAATAAGTTGTAAAAGAAATTATGAAAACGTGGCGAAGCTGGCTATTTCTTTGGAGACAATAAGAATTGTCAGCTTAATTTATAAAGACTGGCGAACGATGGTCGGAGGAGGACCGTGGAGATGTATTGTTGAGCCATTTCACGGATGCCCACCCCACGCTCATATTTTTCTGTCATTTGCATCTTCATTTCGAAGGTAAGCATCAACTTTTTCCTTGTTTCACCACCTGTACCAACCTTTTCTGAAACCTGTGTTGATTTGTCACACAAGAAAATCCGCCGTGCATTCGTCTTTGGTGCTGCCATTGTCGTCGTATTTCGAGCATGTCGTCGGATGTAGAAACAAATGGCGAGTCAAATTATACGTCGGATGTCGAAAAGTTCGTGTGTCGAAGCGATCGTATGTAGAGGTACCACTGTATTCTTAATCCAAACACCTTTGGGATTATACTGAATTTGTAACGTTGACTGCTTTTATTTTAGTGAAAATGAACATTTTTAATCATGATGATAAAATATTTGATGACTGTATTCAATACACTTGTCCAAACTAAACAATATTATGCAGTGCAAATTGACACTAATTAAAAAAACAAAAATCACTATTAGGGGGAAAAAAAGAAACTTGAGAGGCTATTGATGTCTTTCCTTAACCCTTAAAGACCTTTAACATGAAGCAATTATCAGAGAATCCCAAAATTCGGAAAAATAAGGTCCTAATGAATCCTTTTTTTCAAATTTGTAAAAAGAAATGTCAAAATGAATATGTTTAATAAGCACTGTAATATCTACTTTATAACCCTAGCTAAATCCTGTTTTTTTTTTCTCATGGAACCTGCAGATTCATGTGTTGACTTGTATCCATCATTTTTTTTTTTTTTCCCCCAAAAAGAAATGTAAAAATTCTGAATTACTCTCAAAATCATGAAATTTTAGGTGTATCAAATGTGATACATTTGGCAATGAAGGGTTAAGCGGTAATATGCCAAGGTTACTGTGTGGTCAATGTAAAAACAGCAGCATATTTTTAGAGCAACTCTGATTCGTCTATCACCGTCAATGGCAGCCAATTAGTTAATTCCTTGTTTTTTAATTTATTACAACCGTAAAAGATGATTTCATATGAACGTACTTTGTATTACCAAACAGTCACGGAAGAGCATTGTATCTTGGCTCTTGGCCACTGGCAAGTTGCAATTTGCTAGATTGAACCTATTTTTCACTTCTACTGTATATTATTTTGGGGTTGGTGTATAAGAAAGCCTCTCTTTCTCCGCAAAAGTGACCGCTTGCAAGTCAAGAATGGCAACATGATGAATTATTGAGTCAGAAGTGAACTAGAGCTTCGGTGAATGCATAAAGAACGTTGCCTTGGCGTGACCAGCCTCAGGTTTGTTTTATTCATAGTATGTGGCCTAAGCTGAGCTGCTAAAAATGGTTGATGAACATGCGTGTGGGTGTGAACAGATGTGTTTTCTGTGGCCTTGCTGTGTGTTGCGGCTTGCGTTGCTGTGCCAGGATTCCCAGTGGTCTCTCTTGATTTCACAGTTACACGACATCAGCCTTTGTTTAAGTAGAAGATGCACTCGCCTTTTTAAGTGTCTGCTGATAGCTATAGAAATGATCTTTTTGCAGCTACCCTTTGCTCCATCCCTCATCTCATTTCCTCTTCTTCACACGTACAGTACAGTATATCTATCTTCACCCAGTGCGCTTTTATTTTCGCCTCATTGGTTTCCCCTCCACATCGCCTTTGTTTTCCTTTCCCGCTTCTATAACCCTATCTCCTTCTTGCCCCGCCGTCTACAGGCGGTCCAGCACTTCAGTGCCACCACTGATTTATTCTCCTTCATTAGTACACATTGCACATAACACTAGGGCAGGTTGCAGCCTGTAGGCACGCGTGCTCAGGCACCCTACTACTTTCCTCGCAAACAAATGCGTACACACCAATATAAGAACGCACAAGCGACCTAAAATGGATCTAAGATGCTGGAAGGGCTCCATCTTAAATGCAATGGGTTAATGTAATTCATTGTTTAGGATGGAGTGTAATTGAGCATCTACTGTATGTTCAACAGCTTGTGCTTTGTATGTGACGACTTTTTAAACAAGATCCTCTCTTGCAAGAGGATACTAACATTTTATCTGAATTGATTTAATTTTTTAAACAATTTTTTTGGGGTCATCAGTTTTTCTCCTCCTACAGTTGCACTCAAAATTATTTAAATCCCATTAGCCCATAGTGTTGTAGCAAATCTGACATTTATTTATTTTTATCTCATTCATAAAAATGTTTTTACTAAAACATTATACTATACTGCAGTGGGCTATGAATAATTATGATATATATTTGCAGAGGTGGGTAGTAACAAGGGGTGTAACGGTACACAAAAATCTCGGTTCCGTACGTACCTCGGTTTTGAGGTCACGGTTCGGTTCATTTTCAGTACAGTAAGAATACAAAATGCAAAATATAAATGTGCTATTTGTTTATTACACACCTTTGTGCTTTCAACAATAGGAACATTAGCCTATACAAAGCTAAAATTCTGGCCAAAAAGTAGCGGGTATTTAAAGATAATCCAACAACAATTTGCCTTTCAGACCCCGCGTATAGGTCATTTTTCTTTCTGAAAGAAAGAAGAAAAAAGAAGTCCTGTGCTAAAGAGAAAAGCAATTCCAATGACAAAGATTTTAACATGTATTTTAAAAATGAAATGCCTCAATTTATCTTTTTTTTTTCTTTTTCTTCTTATGAACGGTTTTCAAAAGCTTTATTGGTGGATTTTCTCAAGTTAAAGCGCCACACAGAAATTAATCAATTTAATTGTGTAAGCAGGATCTGTGTGTTATTCTTATTATTTAATTACAGGTGTTTTAGCTCATTTCAATTTATTTTACCTAAATGGGCTATTATTTATTTTATTATGCGTTTATATTTTACAAATGTGATGTAGTATTCATTTATATTGTATATTTTATGTTGTGTAACTTTAGTTCCTATGTGAATATTAGTTCCTACTTGTCTTGTTGTGGTAGGAGGGTTTTGTATTGAACACGGGGCCGTGTTGGTTATTATTATAGCAGAGAAGACATCAGTAAATCAACAAAGACAAGTCAACTGTGCCCCGATCTACCACTCAAGAGATCTGATGGACTCAAAAAGTGGGTTACGATTGCATATTTGTTTGAAAATCGACCGGATCCACCGTATTTTTACACGAGTGACTTCCGGTCTGCCCGTTCCTAGCTACCAGTAGTAGTATTGACGCAGCATGCAGGAGGGTCGCGTCTCGCGTCAAATAATAAACTCTGCCATTCTTTTCGCGTGCGTCATGTTGAACCGCTTCTGGGACGCGTCTAACATGTGGCCGCACTGCGACTGTTGTGCATTGGCTGATTGACTTTAACGCCCGCGTTTCACTGCGTTCTCACGGTGGCCACGTTGTCGCGCCGTTGATGTTTCTGGGTTATACTGTCCTACCGTGTTGGTCCTCATTATAGTAGAGAAAACGGAGCAAATATAATCTACAAAAAGAAACTGTAACCCGATCGACTCACAGCCTCGAAAAGTAAGGGTTACATTAGGTCAGAAACTCGTTCGGTACGCCTCCACTCCGAACCGAGCACCACGTACCGAAACGGTTCAATACAAATACATGTACCGTTACACCCTTAATAGTAACATGTTGCATGTACTCTGTTACATTTACTTAAGTAACTTTTTGAGAAAAATGTACTTCTAAGAGAAGTTTTACAAAGCTATACTTTTTACTTTTACTTGAGTAGATTTGTGAAGAAAAAAAACGCTACTCTTACTCCACTACTTTTGGTTACAAAAGTCGTTACATTATTCCCCTTTATTCTACATATTAGGTTTATTTATCTATTTTTTTGCTAGCGATGCTATTCCCTCGAGTAGCGCTACTAATTTCACTAACGAGACATCGCAACAATAAACACATGACTAAATTACACAGATCAGACGCAAGCTTGTCGTTCTATGATCACGCAAGCTTGTTCAATCATTTTGTGCCTTTAAAGCACTCTAAAAAATGAAGTATTTCATATAGAGCGCTGCCCTTAACATAACTCGAAAGCGTGGATTTTAACCTCTCTTCAAATTTTTAAAAGCAGAGGATTCTGTTCCATCAAAACATTATCGACAGTGTGTTCGCTGGTGATAGTCAAAATAAGGAGTTGCTAGCCCCATGGATACCTGTGACCTGGTCGACAAGGATGCGGGAGGTGATGATGCGTCCATACTGCGAGAAGAGTTGCTCCAGCTCCTTCTGGGTCATTGTCTTGGGCAGGCCACTCACATAGAGGTTGGCGTCACGAATCGAAGCTGAGCTGGGTCGGGCGTACGAGACCTGCAACACATAAACAACGGTCTCTTAGGTGAACCAACAAAGGAGATCATTTTCAGTTTTGATGAAATTAAAGCGTAATAACTTTGATGATGCGTCCACGAGCAAGCGGACGAGTGTGTTAATGGATGCTGAGGGAGAAAAATGAGAAGCGTTACATTTGGGATTATCTCAGCGAGGAACAGATTCAGCACCTCGGAAAAATTGTGATATAACATTCAAGCGTTTTCTGGGTGAATCTTAAGACATGTTTTTCCCCTCAGGTCGTTCGACCTAGTGTTTGAAAAGGAGAGCTCAAATTGTCTGCACAGGAGTAAAAGTGAAGACTTGGACCATTCAACGCTTGATTGAGTTAAAATAAATTCTTATTATTAATAATAAATAAATGAAAGAAAAAAGATATTAAAAATACAACACTCCTTTAAGCTATTAACGGGTTCCTTAGACATGCACTCTGAAGAAAAGCTGTCAAAGTTTTGTTTTAATAATAATTATATATAATTAAGCACATCAATAACCATCTGAGTATGACTTTCATGTTGGATTCACATAAAACCACCTTTCCGTGCCTTTCCCACCTGAGATTTGCGGTCCACTTACACAAGACAATTTTTAACTAACAACTGAGAAAAATGCCCTTTTGGCTGCTTGTTTTTAGAACAATGGCCTTTCGGAGAGCAAAATAGGTCCCATCGCAAGGAAAACACCGGCTTATTGTTCAACAACAACAGGGCATTTTCTCCATTTTCACTCTAAATGGCAGCCAATAAGTAAAAAACACAAAGTCAGAACAAGCACTTCAAGAGAAATGAGAAACACAATTTAATATAAAAAAAGGTTGACACTGCGAGGAGGTGGCTCACTATTTTACATCAAATAATATATTCAAGCTTGAACAGACTGTTATATTCTACCTTGACACAAATGGTGTTCAATCCATGTTATATTTGTTATGTGACAGCACAATATCCGGAGGTAGAGAAATGTAACATGAGCAGCATGATCTTTTACTAATGTCTTCACGTTTACGCAAAGTTCATATATTGTTTTAATTTACAAAATAAAATTTACAGGTGCAAGGTAATATTTTCAAGCCCTCACTAAATACTAAGGGTGAAGGTCAGCAATTTCATGATGACATGATACAAACTTGATTCTTTGGATAAAATACAATATTTGCCAATATTATTAACCCTGATGTGTTTGAACATTTTGCTGCTAAAACATTTCAGATATTTGAATCAAAACAGATCTTTTCGGATAACGGCAATACGAAATGGATGTTTGCATTAGGATATATTTCGACTTGATTGTCCTTAACAAATTGATATATTGATCTGGATTGATGAGTTGTTACACTCCTACTAAATATGATTTTAGGTCATTCAATTTCTTTGTCTTTGTCTTCATCAAATAGAATAGAATAGAATAGAATAGGATAGAATAGAATAGAATAGAAAGCCTTTATTGTCCTTGTACAGAGTACAACGATATATAAAGCTCTGCCACCACATAAAATGGAAGAAAAAGTACAATAAGGCCAATATAAAAACACAGGTCACAGAGTACACAGATTGGGAATAAAGTTAGTAAGTGACCAGAGGTGCATAGAGTAGCCAAAAATTTTACTTAAGTAAGAGTAACGTAAAGAAGTATTTGTTAAAAAGTATATTAAGTAATGAGGAACATTGTGAGTAACTGCTTACAATGTCTGATTAAAGAAAAAAAAATAAAGGTATTTTTTTCTCAGCACAACTTCATCTATATGAACTGTTATTATACTGTATTATAACATTTACTCAAGCAAAAGTAAAAGTAGTCATCCAAAAAATGGACTCAGGTACAAGTAAAAAAGTATTCAGTGAAAAGAATACTCAAGTAATGAGTAACATTGTGAGTAACTGCTTATCAATTTAATGATTTTTCAACTGCTATTTTTTCTCTCAGCACAAACTTATCTATATAAACTGCTGTTATAATGATACTGTACAATAACCCATTACAGAAACACACACACACACAAAAAAATCATTGAATTCCGGCGAGAGGAAACAATAAGACAGAAATGAAGCATTATTCATCAAAAGAGCATCAGTGCCCTCTAGTGGATAACATAGTTCCTAGTTTGAGTATTGATTACTCTAGTTCCTTCATAGTTACTATTATGAAATTAAAAGGATCATAGCTCCGGTTTTCCGTGGTCAGTCGGTGCCAAATAAAAACTGGGAGAGAGGTTCAAATCCGCGCTTTCGAGTCTTGATGACGGCAGCGCTCTATGCCAAATACTTTTTTACTATTTTTTTACGGTGCTTTAAAGACGCCACGTGATTGAACAGGCTGTTGTTATCAAAGAACAGCAAGCTACTGTCAAATTGGTGTTATGGAGTCATGTGATTGTTGTTGCGACTTCTCATTGGTGAAATTGGTTGAGCTACTCTTGGCATCACTGGTGAAAAAATAATGAATCTAATACCTAGAATAAAGAGAGAAAATGTAATGACTCTTGTGTAGCCCAAAGTAGCAGAGTAAGAGTAGCATTTATTTCTTCAAAAATCTACTCAAGTAATAGTAAAAAGTATGGCTTAGTAAAACTACTCTTAGGAGTTTTTTTGTTTTTTTTCTCAAAAAGTTTCTCAAGTAAATGTAACGGGATACATGTAGCGCGTTACTACCCACCTCTGTAAGTGACTAGCAGCAAGTGGTGAATTAGTGGTAATTTCACAGTGCGTTCATGACAATTTACAGTACTCAGACTAGGAGGCAGATGGCTGACTTGATATGATAGTGCAAATGACAGTTTGTGTAAACGTACTGATGTGACTGAGCAAAAATGCTATAATGCAATTGTACAAATATTGCATACGCAGTACCCAGATTGAGACAGATGTCTGAGAACTTATTACTTCCAATGACAGAGACATTTCAGTGCACTGCAAAGTATGACTGAGAAAATACTTGCAATGTTAATTGGTTTCCATTTTTATACCAGATTATGGTAATATTTATGAAACTACTATTATAACTACTTCACATTTCAAACTTCACACCCTCTTCAGTCCATCGCAGATTTTTTTTGCAATTAAAAAAATAATAAATGCAGTATTTTATAGAGCTGTCCCGATCTGATCACGTCTCTCATTCTCACTCCTATCACTTTTCTTGGTCAGGCAGTGCACTGGATTTGCTTATTAAAGTCAACGATGATTGACAGATGTTAAGGTTTGATCATGCCAGAGATGCGGGGAAGGCGAAGCCGTGAGCGTCAATCATCGTTTAACTTGTTAAACAGTTTCCGTGTCAACTCTTGTGTGTAAGTGACCAGCTTTAACGGATTTGAGTGGACGCACTCAATGAAGCATTTAATAAACACAAGCATTTTTCTACTAATGACAAGCATTTTCTACTTTATTCTTGTTTGAAAAGAATTTGGTGGGATAGTAACATCTTTAAAACCTATCATAATTACTGTATTTCATTTGATATATAAAAGGTTGAAACTCGGACGAATATATACAATCAACATACAGTACATAAGTACTGTATTCATTTATTAAAACAATGAATCCTCAAGATGGCATTTACATTATTAGCATTCTTTCTGTGAGAGGGATCCACGGATAGAAAGACTTGTGACTTTTTATATTGTGACAAAATATTGCCATCTAGTGTATTTGTTGAGCTTTCAGTAAATGATACTGCAGCCATTCAACCCAAATGCATGATGGGAAGTGGACCCATGACTGTACGTAGTGCTACCAATTACAGCTGTCCCGACTAGTCGACATAGTCGACGTCATCGATGACGTAAATCCGTCGACGAGCACAACATCCCGTCGACGGTTAATGAAGGGTTAAAAAAATATATGCGTGGAAAGTTAGAATGTCGGATGCTCTGTTTGCAAGCGGGGAAAGCGGCACAAAGCCAAAAAAAGCGCACCAGAGTGTCCAATACATTGACTTATTTCAAAGAAACAAAGGAGAGTATACTCTTCTGTCCTGTCTCTTCAGTGCCAAGCTTGGCTGCGCGTCGGCCGTGAATAAACACCTCAAGCGCCTTCACGCAGTTTGTAATTTTTTTTTCTTTCATTTTTTGTACACCAGAGGGTGCTGTCGCCTTACTAAATAATAATGTTTCATTGACAATGGGCCTATAAGTGCTATTAGTATTGTTCTTAATGCTAATTGAAAGGTTTATTTCATGTTATGGTTTATTTTAATGTATAGAAAATTATATAAGGTTAAAAGGTCATAAATATATACAGTATATACAGTCATTGCACTCAAGGGAGAGATTGTCAATGATAAGGTAATAAGGTAAAGGCAATTCATATAGGCAATTCATTGATATATAAATAAGGTTTAAAAGGAAAAAGGTGAAAAGTTTTTGTTAATTTCTAATTGTGTTGCTTTATTTGTGTGCACAGTAGCTCTTACGGTGTGTTTACATCAAGGATGGAATAAAAGTTGTAAACCATCAGTTTAAGAGACCATCTTTTCAATCGGGATGCTACACTAGTTAATTCTATCAGCATTTGAACTCATTGTTTATTTGTGATTTATTATTGTTATTTACGTGTTTATTTGTACTTTAATAAATAATTTGAGTGTTCCAATATGTTTTTTGTGAATTGATAAGCGTCAACAAAAATTTCATTGCTAAATTAGTAAAAAAAAAAAAAAAAATTATTAGATTAGTCGACTAATCGTAAAAATAGTCGGCTGACTAATCGGGAGAAAATTAGTCGTTTGGGACAGCCCTACTACCAATGGATATATCTTCTCTGCGAAATAACTTAAGGTGTTAAGAAAAAGATCATTTGCTACCTTGCTTCCCTACATTGCTTCAAATGATAATTCTTATCGTAGGGTGATGGATTGTAAGGCTTTAAAATAAGGCTCCAAAGGCTGCCAAAATGCACTCTACTCATTTTACGCTGCCTTTTATCTCTCTAAATGGGTAAAACAGCGCCATTACAGATTGAGCGCGACAATGTGTGAGTAGGTCGTGCAACGCTTGCATTAATTGCGTTAAATATTTAACGTGATACATTTTAGAAAAATTAATTACCGCTGTTATCGGTACCTTAAGCCTAAACTAATGACTCTGGATGAGTGTAACATATTATGTCTGTAACTTTAAATACATTTAGAAAACGATTTAATTAAAAAATATATATATTAAAAAAAGGCATGGCCGATATTTTTTTGCCGATTCCGATACTTTGAAAATGACGTGAATGTTGACATCTCTAGTGTAAGGTGTTACAACCAAGCTTTGGATGACAAAAAAATGTATGGAGGCACACAAGCAAAAACAATTGACATGCTCCATTGAAAACATTCTGACCAAAGTAAAATACTCTACATGTACCAAAAAAATCGTCACACTGCAGGAACAAAACATTTTCCTTTTACTACCACTTACCCTCACCGGTACACACAGTTCGTCATTGTCATACATTGATCATCACACATCCACTGAAGCACATGTCCGAACACACACACACCTTTCAGTGCTGTTTGGCAGCCATTTCCGTTCTCTTGTCACCCTAGATGTTTCCAAATGGCAGCCGGCGTCGCTTTCTGCAAGTGAACTCTGCAGCTGTCACACCGGGTTCCAAACATCTTCATGTAGACCTGATTTTGCTCAGGCAAAGTTTCAAGTAAAATCCCATTACCACTACTGCTACTGCCGTTGCAACCGAATGGAGCAGCTTTTGCCTCGCAGTGCTTTCATTAGCGCTGACAGGTGGGGGACATAAGCCATCAAGTCAGGTTAAAGTCAGGCAAATATGGTGGATATGTTGTATGTCATATCCTTGAACAAGTCAACTCTCAACGAATAGTTGGCTTTAACTCCATATTTCAACTTTTGCTGGTCTTTGCCATTGCCCCCGCCGTTTTGTTCTTCATCTTAACGTTAAAAGTATTCTCTATCTGGACCTTTTTCTCCCTTCTCTTCTCTCTCCCGCTTGCTGCCTCATTAAACTTCTCCTTCTTCCTCACATTCTGCAGCGCTTTCCCCCTCTTTTTCGTGCTCCCTCATTTTCTCTCCTTGTCAGCCAACTGCAGATGTCTAATCCATCAACACCTCCTCAAGCTGTGAGCGCTATTGTGTAAAACTGTGGTGCAAAGATGTGTGCGGGGAGTGCATGCATGTGTGTGGAAAAGTTGGAAAAACTCAAAGTGTTAAGATTAACGTTTGCACAAGAACAGGGCGTTTGAATGTGTCTGAGACGATGCGCACATGTGTCACAGGGAGCCTCCGCTACCTTTGGCACGCTGCTTCCCCTCACACTTCAGTCGGGGCGCGGTATCGCAGGCTGACAACATCGGAGGTGTCGAGATGGAGGAAGCCACACAAAAACACTCAAGGATTTAAAGACTCAAAGACACAAAACATCGCCAGAGGACACGTGAACCTTTGGTCACAAGTGTCCTGGCAAAAAGCAGGCGGGTGCACTCTTTATTGTAAAATAACACACTGGCTTTTAATTGACCCCGTTGCTTTGGAGGCGCTTGGGTCTACTGTCACGGGAAGGCCATTCATATATTTAACTCATTGGCTGCCATTGACTGTGTTTGACCAACAAGGGTGGCTTTAAAAATAAATTGTATATTGTAATAAATTAGGGCTGTCAAAATTATCGCATTAACGGGTAAAGTTGCACAGATACCGACACCAGTATCGGCAGGGGGTGCCGATCCGGCCAGAATTGCTGGTATCGGTATCGACGAGCACCAACATTTAGGGCGCCGATACCATCTACTGGAATCACTTGAACGCAAATGTACTGTCCTCCCCACGTGAGCTAACTTCCCAATCCCAAAACATTACATCTGTATGTCTTTGTCTCGAAATTACCAAATGAAATTATCACCTTCGTCTTCAATATTAAGGATGTACACTACCACGCATATCTGCGATGTTAAACTGCTCATCTAACATGGCATTCACAAACGATTAGCATGCGTAAGCTAACGCTTGCTGTTGTAGCGCCGATGGGATCAGAAAGCTTAAGACCGTGGGAGACTAAGAAAACTCATGGTTTCATGATGAACAATGAGTGGCAAATTAAGAGCGCCGTACTTCAAACTCATCCTGTTTATGAAAGTCAATTGTCATATGCTGGTGTTGTGCAGTAATGAGCAGAAGTGACCTTCTGTGCCCAGAAAACACTCAAGCGGCGCAGCGCGCACACGAGACATCATCAAATAGCAACCTAGATGTCCGATGTTAGATCCCATGCCAACTCTCGCGTGCAAACACTAGGTATCATCAAATAGCAACCTAGATGTGCTACATTAGATCCCATGCCATTAGCTGCGTGAGCCCAGAAGGACGCGTAGTCCATATACGACATTGATGAATTAGAAACCGCCATGACTGAATGGAAGCAGGCCAAATCAATCCATACCAGTGACTATAGATAATGCTGCAAATACTGTTAATTCAGTACATGTTACAGATGGACGCAGACCACAAATAGGATGTTTTGCTTATATGGTAAATATAACTGCTATGAGAGCTGCAGCAATCAACAGTGTGCCCCACTTTACAAACAGTAAAGATTGTTCTCAGCACTTATATACAAAATTTCTTGAGATCAGTAAGACGTAAGCACATAAATATTATGCACTAAAATGCTTGTTTATATGATGGCACTGTTATTTTTGCTTGTTAGCAAATTGAAAAAAAAAAAATCATCATAATAATAATAACAGTTGTATTTTCTGTTTCAGAGCATTAAATGTGTTGAATTGTATCGAAAATCGTACCGAACCGTGACTTAACTGTATCGTTGCATCCCTTATATTTGTTTTTTGCAAACAGAGTGGTATCGGAATGGTATCGGTATCGGCCGATACTGCACAGCCAGGTATCTCTATCGGTATCGGGCCCAAAAAATGGTATCGGTGCAACACTATTAACGGGCATTAATTAATTTTTTAAATTAATCACGTTAAAATATTTGACGCAATTAACGCACATGCCCCGCTTAAACAGATTAAAATGACAGCAGTGTAATGTCTGCTTGTTATTTGTTTTTTGGTGTTTGGCGCCTTCTGCTGGCGCTTGGGTCCAAATGATTGGAAGTCTGTGTTGTGTTACGTTTGTTACGCTCCGAATCGCCGAGTTGCAATAAACGTTGATTCAAATGACTTCAAGAAACTAAATTCTGTGCTTTAAGAAGAGTGAAAAAAGCTGAATTTAACACAGAGGAAATAATTCGACCAATCAGAGTGAAGTATTACCGAAACAAAATGGTGACGTCATGTACCCTAATGGTCGGCAACAGATCGCCGCATACGTTTTCTTCAACACAACATTGTCGTGTCAATTAAAAAAAACTCTGTCTTCATATGTATATATATATATATATATATATATATATATATATATATATATATATATATATATATATATATATTTATATATTATATTTCTGTCTCCATCCCTGTACCCGTGTGTAATGCGCACCCATGATTTTACAAGTTAATTTTGGGAAAAAAAGTGTGCGTTATATTCGGGAAATTACGGTATTACAATTTATATAACACTCACACTAAGGAAACACATCAACATCATTTCTACTGTTCTGGCGGCTTTTATGTTGTAGCATAAATAGGGTTGGGCATCGCTTGAATTTGAACAGTTCCGATTCCGATTCCACGTTTCTATTCCGGTTCCAAAACATTCTCAATTCAGATTCTTTTAATAGGCAGTGTAAAAAAAACTGCATGGTTTATATTAATTCCTTAACTTCTCGATTATTTTTATAATTATATGAACTTTCAATTAACTTTGCTATGAATTTCTCTCAGGGCTATTTTTAACACTTATATGAATATCAGTCTTTGAACTTGAATGTGATGAAGTTTCTTTCTGCAATAGTGCACTTTTACAAAGATGTTTATTTTTCAAAAGCTCACGGAGAAAACGTTTCCACATATTCTTTAGCCTATGTTTTAGAGTGTCTTATGCTGCAGGCATTTATTGTATTGCATCGTTTGTTTTAGGTGGTATTTCTACAAGTTAGTTAAGGGCTGGCAGGGAGTATATTGTCCGTTGATCTTAAATTGACTACTTTTTCAGTTTGATTTCTTTCTCAACTGTTATATTGTTCATCCGTCCACAATATGTCACTATTGTAACTCCGGACTCAACAGTTTTTCTTTGGATTTGCTACGTGCGCTTGGCTTCCCCCAGTGGTGACTTACTGATAGCAGCAGGCAAAAAGAACACGACTTTAGTTGGAAAAGAATCCTTGAAGTGTACAGACGCTACACACCTCCTCTGCACAACACATCGTTGGGAACCCTTGATAAAACAAAATCTGTAAGTTTGCACGTTTTAACAGAGGGTGATATAATATCGGTGTGTTTATTCTGTTATTTTGTTGTCATTTATGTGAAGCGAAGCAACACGTTTTTGTGCTAAGCTAAATTAGCTAAAATTAATTATGATTTGCTCATAACGCAGCTAGTCTTCATGTGGGTTCTTCTTCGTTGTGGTCGGCAGCTATTTTTTACGGTTGGCGGTCAGGGCCTCAAAACTTTAAAAAATTTGAACGGTTCTGGGAGAATCGGAGTGTTAGTCCTGGATCCCATCAATGCTCGATGCCCAACCCTAACCATAAATGAACTAACTGGTTCCAAATGACTGCAAAAGACATCCAATGGCACTGAAACTTGATCATCCAACGCAAGCCATCCACGTTAAAATCAATTTGACGTCTGTTGCTGTCTATGGCAGTGAATGAAGCGATTCATTCATTTACAGAGGTAACTGTACCTCGACATACGATCGCTTCGACACACGATCTTTTCGACATGAGACGTAACATTTGACTCACCATGTTTCTACATCTGACGACATGCTCGAAATACGACGATTTATGACAGCGCCGCAGTTTCTTTGTTTTGCCACAAGATGGATGCACGGCGGATTTTCTTTTGAGAGAAATCAACACGAGTTCCAAGAAGTTTAGTGCAGGTGGTGAAAAAAGGAAAAAGGTGACGCTTACCATTGAAATGAAGATGGAAATAAAAAAATATGAACGTGGTGTGCACATATGTTAACTGGCTCGACCATACAGCCGTAGAATGTCTCCGATCTCGACCGTCCTCCTACTACCGTTTGCCAGCCTTTATAAGTAAAGGTGACTATTTTTATTGTGGTAACATAGCCCAAGAAATCGCTAGCTTTGTCAGGTTTTTCATCATTTATTTCAGAACTTGTGCAAAACAACATGCCTATTGTCCGCCACAGTTGACGCCAACAACAAAACATTAAAAGGGAAAGTAAAATCTCTACCGCACCTTTCTCTCTGTCACATCAGCCACGCGGTGCATTCAAATTACAGCACGCAAAACACGTCCGCCCCACTAGAATCCAATTTGTTACATTATCAAAGGAATTATTATTATTTTTAATATTACTATTCTGATTTTTATTGATCATTTTTTTGTTTTGCTATGTGTAATTCCCATCTGTAATAGTACATAGACTTCACTATCAGTTGACGGGACACGGGGATCGGGGCCGATCCGTAGGGGTCCTATTTGCAAAAACTTAAAATTTAAATATTTTCAAAACCAAAGCCGCTAGCGACCTAAAACCAAAACAGGCATCTCGCTTAGACATAAATGAGTCTCCATGAGCAGCGACATAAAAAAATTCAAAGTCGTTCCCTTATAAAATCCCGCTTCATTATTTTGAACGTAAAACACTCTAGATTCTTGGTTTAATACCAAAAAACGGACAGTTATCATTTCTTTTACGTAAATATTTCCAGCATAAGTGACACCCATTTTATAAATGGATTTTTTTCACATTTCAAAGTGCATGCATGGTATTATTTAACATAATCATTACCTTCAATCCTTGACCAAATCACTCTTGAGACACTCCTGCCTGCTTGTATGCAGTAAAACCTTGGTCCTATTTCCACCAAAATCCTGCATTACAGAACGCAGCGTGTGTTTGAGTTTATCACAGTGAAAGCCAACTCAACGTTCTGCCTGGGTCGGCCTCGTACGGGAAGGCGTGGCGCAATGACTATGGATTGTACCAGCAGTATTTATTAAGGATTTAGTGTAAGTTTTCGTGCTGTGGAATGAATTCATGCAATTATAATGTATTCTCATGGAAAAATCCTGTTCGACATACGACCATTTTAATTTACAAACAAAGCCCTGGAACGAATAAACTTCGTATGTAGAGTTACTACTGTATTGCTCTAATGCCGCCAACTCCATACTAAGGAGTTTAGGATGCAAAAAAAAAAAAAAAATTCACCTTCACTCATTTGCTCCCAAAAATGTATAAATACGTTCTATTTTTAATTGTTTCAGTGTTGCAAAGACGTATTTATACGTCTTTTTCATTATGTTTTTTTTTTTTACAAGAGACATGTCTGGGTTCTGATTCAATTTAGCTCCAAAGCACAAAGCTGAAAATCCATTTTAAAGCAATAAAATTGGTCACTGGATGGCAGTAGCGCATTTGGTAAGACCTGCAACCCGATTCAACGGCAACGAACGGCTGGGGCGCCGGCGGAAGACGACCGAATGGATAACAACCTAGAGGAAGCCCGGGATGCCAGGCTCTGGACGACCGAACAGAACGACCAGGACCACCAGTGCAGCGGACAATGCTGTTGAGTCCGTGCTGCTTGCCGAGCAGACCCCGTGGTGACTTAAAAAAATCCATCTTTATGAGACAGGCGGCGATGAGGGAAAAGTTTACCACGGCTGTCGCAGCCACAACAGCGTCATCTCTCAGTTACTGTATGTGTAAATAAATTGTTACTTTGCTATTAAAAGCTCTATTTGTCTTGTTGTTTCTGTTATTTTATAAAAGGAACCATTATTCAGATGTCTGGGATGCAACTAAAGCAAAAAATAGCTCACGTTAAAGTCAAAGTTATGTTTGAAATGTATACTTTCACATAAAGCTTAACTCCTCTGTTTTTTCATCAGAAATGGGAAAATTGCTCAAACTAAGCTATTTTCTAATGCTGATTTCTAAAGAATGGAAAAAGATATGCACTTATTTTTTTTCCTGCTGAAAGAAGAGAGTCTAATCTTTCTTTTGGTGGGTTCCATGATTATATATCAAGAGAACAGAATTTTCTGTGGGCCTTGCAAAATCATTCCAAATCCATTAAAACGGCCGGGAGTTGCACCGGTGAAAATGGCTGGAAGTGAATGAGTTAAAGATGAAACGATGAGTTTACACATCTCTGATGAAGGTGGAGGAGTACACATGGAGCTTACATGCAAATACAGTATATGCAAACACAGACTTTATTAAGGATTTGGTGTAAATTTTTCAGGCTGTGGAACGAATTAATGGAATTATAATGTATTCTTATGGGAAAATCCTGCTTGACATACGACCATTTTGACTTACAAACAAGGCCCTGGAACGAATTAACTTCGTATGTAGAGGTGCCACTCTATTGCTCTAATGCCGTCTACTCCATATTTAGGAGTTTGGGATGCAAAAATGTTTTTTTTAAAGATTAAAGATGAAACGATGGTTTTATACATGATTTGTTGCTGTGTTACCATGTTGCCCTAAAAGCTCTGATAAAGGTGGAGGAGTGCACATAGAGCTTACATGCAAATATATGCAAACACGGATCGCTGTGTATCGTACATATGGATGCAAACATAAACGTCGCCACGGATCCAAACAAAAAGAAGTGCACATACACACATTCAATGGCTCTACACACGCACACATCACATATGATTGTGTCTCTTGGCAGAGGTTCAGCCAGAGGCGGGCCGCGGTGCTGAACCCGGGCCAGACAGAGCGCATCGGCAGGAGAGAGCGGGGATTCTCAGAGGGTTTTCACAACTGTGGGCTAATCCCATCCTATTACATTAGATTACATCAGATTAGATGTGATGAATTTGATTAGATTGGATCAGATTAGAACAGTTTGACAAGGATGTGGATCCAGGGATTACCCCAGAGCCACAGATTACTGGTCCTCTTGAAAGCAACCGGCTCAGACACAGTGCCGCAGAGGGAAATACGTCAGGAGAAGTAAAAAAACAAACAAACAAATACAACTTTATGGTGCTTTTGCAGTGAGGACAATAGCGTGATATGTCCTTAAAAGTGCGATGACAGCTGTCATCATGCATGCCAATTGTATTAAACATAATAAGAAAGACTTCAAACATTATGAAAATGGCATGATGACATCTTGTTATCTCCCAGAAATGCCTCAGTAATTTCAACATGAAAAATTGAAATCTGCAAAGTAAAAATCTCGTTCTTTTTTACGTTGTTGTTTTTGCCAATTATTTCTGAGACTCATGCATGTTAATAACAATTCTGCCTCCCAGATAAATTACCAACAACATCCCAAAATAACTATAGGAAAAGCAATGCACTTTTAATTTTTTTGAATAACATTTGTAAATATACATTTTTTAACAGTTATTCTTTATATTTAAATGCACCAAAATGTTACTGTGGTATTCAAATAGTAGGTTGCAATATTATATCATTGGGATGGCTATACAAATGAGACTTTCTTTTACATTGAGGAATTAAAAAAAAAAAAAATATATATATATATATATATATTAGGGCTGTCAAACGATTAAAAATTTTAATCGAGTTAATCACAGCTTAAAAATTAAATAATCGTAATTAATCGCAATTCAAACCATCTCTAAAATATGCCATATTTTTCTGTAAATTATTGTTGGAATGGAAAGATAAGACACAAGACGGAAATAAACATTCAACATACTGTACATAAGTACTGTATTTGTTTATTCTAATAATAAATCCACAAGATGGCATTAACATTATTAATATTCTTTCTGTTAAAGGGATTCACGGATAGAAAGACTTGAATTCTTAAAAGATAAATTTGAGTACAAGTTATAGTAATTTTATATTAAAACCCCTCTTAATGTTTTCGTTTGTATAAAATTTGTAAAATTTTCAATCAAAAAATAAATAGCTCACCATTGTTGACGTCGTCGAGCGGGACATCACATGGGCTCTTATACTTCTTTCTTCCACAGAGTCTTTAACTACGTAAGGTAGTGATTAAAATACACCACAAGGTGTCTATGACGAGTTTTAAATTAATCAGAGATCTAGCCAAGGCAAAGTCTGAGTAAGTTTTATGTGTATTTTGCATAGCTATTTTGATTGGGAATGCCAGTTCTCTTTGCATTGAGCGCTGTTCTTTTTGTGAACATCCTTTTTTTGAGAAATAGGAATATTATTTTTGTTGTGTTTTCACTAAATGATACTGTAGCGACTTCATTGTTCCGCCCAAATGCATGATGGGAAGTTAGGCAACCATGACTGTCAGTGGTGGCTGCAAATGGTATCCATTATGTTCTGCGTTGTGTTCAATTAAGTGTATTCAGAAAAAGATCATCTCCTGTGAGAGGTAGGAATATTATTTTTGTTGCGCTTACACTAAATGATACTGTAGCGACTTAACTGTTCCGCCCAAATGCATGATGGGAAATTGGGCAACCATGACTGTCAGTGGTGGCCGCCAATGGTATACAGTATGTTCTGCGTTGTGTTCAATTAAGCGTGTTCAGAAAACGATCGTCTCCTCTCATTCTTCCCCACGTCTTTCGCCACAATAATTATCATTGTTGTGAAAGAGTTGCCAAAGCTTAAGCCAATAAAAGGCGCGGTCCAATAAACGCCTGTGTCCGCTCGCATCTCTCTGCCTTTTCAATCTCAATGTGCTAGAACGGCACCATTGTAAACTGTTTGAGGCAATGCGTGAACGGGTCATTCCATGCATGTGTTTATTGCTTCAAATATTTTAATGCGATTAATTTAAAACATTAACAACCGCCCGTTTATGCGATAAATTTGACAGCATCAATATATATATATATTTTTTATATATACTGTACATACTGAATATATAAATAACTGAAGTAAGCCAGTATAAAACAATATGAAAGATGATAACTAAGGTAGTGTTTATTTTTTCCAGGGTAAACAAAAGCGAAATTTATCACGCAATATCTACACAAAAATATTTAGCCCAAACCTGCATCTCATAAACACTTCGGCCTGTTTTACTACTGCTTTTTTCAACTGATTAACAAACACCTGCTTATTATTTTAAGGTGTGCTGATGTCAAACGTTAAGTATTTCTTTGGCGGTTGGTGCAGGAAACATTAAGATACAGATTTTAAAGTAGAACAAATTGGCAGACCTACTGCACCTGACAACAAAATCGTTAACTCACAGCCAATCGCTATTTTACTGTGAGATTACAATGTGGAATATGGCCATATGGATATTTTGACCCGCTCTTTGAATGCATGCAAGAAAAACAGTCTTTTGTTACCTTGATCGTTTTGGTCTGAAGTCGGAGTCCATTTAACGTGTTGATGGCTTTCTCTGCGTCCTTTGGATCAATGTAGTTGACAAAGCCATAGCCGAGACTTTGACCTGAATGGAGAAGGAAGAACAAGCCATTAGACCCCCATCAACATTTCCATTTATAGTCCGCATGATGCAACACATAATCAATATGGACAACTTATGGGAGATACACTTGTGCAAAAATAGGGCTGGTATCTCAAACATGTTAATTAGGTGAAAATAAAGTGCAAAACTGAATCAACATGGTAGCTGCCCGAAAGTTTGATCCTTACTTCGGATTGCCATTGTTGATTCCAGTTTGCTGATCACGTATTAGGATCACAAAATACACTGGACTGTAATACCATAATCACTTTCAAATTTTGACAAATAAGTAATCAATTTTATATTCTGAAAAAAATCTTTTGGTTATTTTTGGTATATTGATGATGGTAATTTTTGGTATGTTGATGACAGGGCCGGCCCAGCCTATACGCAGACTATGCAGCTGCTTAGGGCCTCTGACCACTAGGGGGCCCCCAATCTGGCAATTGTTTAATTTATATTCTATTTTGTTTACCACAGTTTGCTTTATTTTACTTTTGTGAGTTTTGATACTTAATTTCAAGCTTAAAAAATAAGTTCTTCTTTCACTTCTTTATTTTCCCTCTTTTAAAAAAGGTTTGGCACTATCTACCGTAAGTCCTGACAATCATTTGGGGTGAGAAGTTTGAAGTATGCAGTGCAACAAAATCTGATTAATATACATAATAAGGACGTATGAGTTGGATCGCATGTATGGGTTTCACAGTACACTGTGACGAAATGGTGTGCCAAAAATACGGGCCCCTTGGCACTATTTTGCTTTGGGCCCCCAAATGGCCTGGGCCGGTCCTGATTGATGATGACCACAAAGAGAAAGAGGAAACATTTGAAGAGACTCTCGGAAAGTATAAAATTGTTTATACCAGCGGTGTCCAAACTATTTCACATAGGGCTGCAGTGGGTGCTGGATTTCATTCCACCCAAACAAGACGACACCTGTTCACCAATCTGGTGTTTTACAAGTGTACGGTAATTTCTGCACTATAAGGTGCACCTAAAAGCCTTTAATTGTCAGGAATGAACGGGCAGGCAGGCAGGTTGTTATGGACCCAAATGCAGGGAAAACGAAAAAGGCAGCGAGGCAGGTGGCAGAGAACTCAAAAAGGCTTTAATGATAACTAACAAAAGGCACAAAGTACAAAACAAAGGCTGTGGTGATCAAAAAACTATCAACAAATAACTTAGGTCACTAACAAAGGCTGAATATCAAAAACTTACTGAGACGAACACGAGGGCTAGGACAGGACTTCAACTTTGACGCAGGCACAGACATTGACATAGACATAGACAATGACGCAGCAAGGAGTGAACAGAAAATGGGAGCATATATACACAAGCAGACAAGGGATAACGAGACAAGGAACAGCTGGGTAACACAGGTGGATGCAGATTGCCGAATACACTGGGAAAACACACACAGGTGAGAGTAATGGGTAATCACAGGACAAGTCACACAAGGAGAAACCAAACACAAAACCTAACAGTACCCCCCCCTCAAGGGACGGATCCCAGACGTCCCGAGGAAACAAAAAGTCAGAAGGTTGCTCGGAGGAGGGAGCAACACCAGCCCGTCACGGCCAGTCAGGCGGGCGTCCAGGACGCCAGACGTGGGCCGATCGCACGGGTCGATCGGGAGGGCGCCCGGGGCGCCAGACATTGGGCGACCGCACAGGCAGATCAGGCGGGCGTCCCCGACGAGGTAGTGCTCGGTTGTCCATACCGCCACGTTTTGGCAGGAAACGGGGAGCAGCATCATCGGGGCGAGGGTCCGGAACAGAGTCGGAGTCGTCGTGCGGACCAGGAACAGAGTCGGAGTCGTCGTGCGGACCAGGAACAGAGTCGGAGTCGTCGTGCGGACCAGGAACAGAGTCGGAGTCGTCGTGCGGACCAGGAACGGAGTCGGAGTCGTCGTGCGGACCAGGAACGGAGTCGGAGTCGTCGTGCGGACCAGGAACGGAGTCGGAGTCGTCGTGCGGACCAGGAACGGAGTCGGAGTCGTCGTGCGGACCAGGAACGGAGTCGGAGTCGTCGTGCGGACCAGGAACGGAGTCGGAGTCGGAGTCGTCGTCGGTGTCGTCTGCTGGCGGGACAGCAGCGGTGTCGTCTGCTGGCGGGACAGCAGCGGTGTCGTCTGCTGGCGGGACAGCAGCGGCGTCGTCTGCTGGCGGGACAGCAGCGGCGTCGTCTGCTGGCGGGACAGCAGCGGAGTCGCCGTCGTCTGCTGGCGGAACAGCAGCGGAGTCGTCGTCGTCTGCTGGCGGAACAGCAGCGGAGTCGTCGTCGTCTGCTGGCGGAACAGCAGCGGAGTCGTCGGGCACTGGAACGAAGGTCAGACGGCGAGGCGCCGGGACAGGGACTAGGCGACGAGGCGCCGGGACGGGCACCTCGGGCAGCATGGGCGCGGGAGGAACTGGACTGCGGGGAGCCGGCGCGGGAGGAACTGGACTGCGGGGAGCCGGCGCGGGAGGAACTGGACTGCGGGGAGCCGGCGCGGGAGGAACTTGACTGCGGGGAGCCGGCGCGGGAGGAACTTGACTGCGGGGAGCCGGCGCGGGAGGAACTTGACTGCGGGGAGCCGGCGCGGGAGGAACTTGACTGCGGGGAGCCGGCGCGGGAGGAACTTGACTGCGTGGAGCCGGCGCGGGAGGAACTTGACTGCGTGGAGCCGGCGCGGGAGGAACTTGACTGCGTGGAGCCGGCGCGGGAGGAACTTGACTGCGTGGAGCCGGCGCGGGAGGAACTTGACTGCGTGGAGCCGGCGCGGGAGGAACTTGACTGCGTGGAGCCGGCGCGGGAGGAACTTGACTGCGTGGAGCCGGCGCGGGAGGAACTTGACTGCGTGGAGCCGGCGCGGGAGGAACTTGACTGCGTGGAGCCGGCGCGGGAGGAACTTGACTGCGTGGAGCCGGCGCGGGAGGAACTTGACTGCGTGGAGCCGGCGCGGGAGGAACTTGACTGCGTGGAGCCGGCGCGGGAGGAACTTGACTGCGTGGAGCCGGCGCGGGAGGAACTTGACTGCGTGGAGCCGGCGTTGGCGGAACTTGACTGCGGGGAGCCGGCGTTGGCGGAACTTGACTGCGGGGAGCCGGCGTTGGCGGAACTTGACTGCGGGGAGCCGGCGCGGGAGCTTCGGGAACCCACGACGTCAGCACCGCCGCCCGCCGTCGGCGTTGACGGCCACGCCGAGGCTTTTGCTGAGGGCCTTCAGGTGGCAGGGGCGGCAGAATAGCCCC
The DNA here is from genome assembly GCF_030265065.1 of Corythoichthys intestinalis. Taxonomy (NCBI): domain Eukaryota; kingdom Metazoa; phylum Chordata; class Actinopteri; order Syngnathiformes; family Syngnathidae; genus Corythoichthys; species Corythoichthys intestinalis. The sequence continues at coordinate 37,623,016 of NC_080401.1, forward strand.
ATTAGGCCGCAGTGAGCCTGGGCGTCCCCGCAGACCACCCCGGGGGGGTCCCCGATAGATGGCCCACCGGGATCCCAGGTAGGAGTCTTTGGCCAAGATTTCAGAACGGGATATAAAGTGCGACGGGTGGAAAGAAAAATTACCAGGGGAAACGGAGGGCGTGAAATCAAAATCCAGGTCGGAGTCGGAATCAGAATGGAAATCATATGAATCGTGATCTTCAAAATCAGAAAAATCTGAATCTAAAAAAACGTGGCGAGGCAGAATATAATCAGGGGAACATGCGGATGGTCGTCGGCGTGTACGCCGGTGCTGGATTTTTCCCGCTGGGTCCACTAGTGGCTGCGTCATTCTGTCAGGAATGAACGGGCAGGCAGGCAGGTTGTTATGGACCCAAATGCAGGGAAAACGAAAAAGGCAGCGAGGCAGGTGGCAGAGAACTCAAAAAGGCTTTAATGATAACTAACAAAAGGCACAAAGTACAAAACAAAGGCTGTGGTGATCAAAAAACTATCAACAAATAACTTAGGTCACTAACAAAGGCTGAATATCAAAAACTTACTGAGACGAACACGAGGGCTAGGACAGGACTTCAACTTTGACGCAGGCACAGACATTGACATAGACATAGACAATGACGCAGCAAGGAGTGAACAGAAAATGGGAGCATATATACACAAGCAGACAAGGGATAACGAGACAAGGAACAGCTGGGTAACACAGGTGGATGCAGATTGCCGAATACACTGGGAAAACACACACAGGTGAGAGTAATGGGTAATCACAGGACAAGTCACACAAGGAGAAACCAAACACAAAACCTAACATTAATTTTCTCAAAAGCCAACAGTGCGCCTAATAATCCGATGCACTTTTTATATTGGTTCACCATGGCATGACAGTCCCTTTAGCACAGCTCCATCTAGTGGATGTAGACATGTGCCAATTACCGGTTTCAAGGTATACCATGGTATGAAAATGTCAAAGTTTCAAAACTGCAAAAATTTTCCATCATACTGTCCCTAAGGTTTTAGGGTTAGGGTTCATTTCCCATAAATGCATCCACCCCCCCCCCCCCCCCCCATTGAAAAAAACGAAATCGCTGGTATGGGAATACTTTGGCTACAGAAAGTTACAGACGGCCGCGGCTTAGAGGAGGAGGGCCAACTGACATGTAAAACATGTTTGTGGAGGGTGGCTGCCGAGGAGGTAATACCTCTAATATGATTTCCCATTTATGCAAAATTAAAGGTTAGCAAACACTGTCATGAATGTTTCCCACCAGCGTGTTTAGTGTGTTTAGTGGTGGTAAAACGCAGTGGCGGACTTGGCAATTTTGGGGCCTAAGGCGTACATATCCAGGGGCCCTCTTCATGGGTCAGGGGTTAAAAAGATGAGAAGGGTGTGGAGGATATATATTCCGGTACACTAGGGCTGTCCTAAACGACAAATTTTCTCCTGATTAGTCAGCTGACTAGTTTTTATGATTAGTCGACTAATCTAATAATTTTCTTTTTTTTTTTTTTTTTTTTTTTTACTAATTTAGCAATGAAATTTTTATTGACGCTTATTAATCCACAAAACCATTTTGGAACACTTAAATTTGTTATTAAAGTACAAATAATCATGTAAATAACAATAATTAATCACAAATAAACAATGAGGTTAAATGCTGATAGCATTTACTAGTGCAAAAGAATGGAAAGTAAACAGATTCAGAACACTGACTTTGCCTTTCCAACATTATTCAAAACAATTCTTAAAAAAGAATCCTAGCATTATTATTATAGTATACTACTATATATACAGTAATAGTAGTATAGTAATTATAATCATTATTCATTGCCAATAATATTTGTCATAATGAGTGTCATTTGAAACCTATTCTTAGTGTAGAATCTGTATTCTTTAATATTTACTCAACATATTATGATATTAATTCTGAAGTATGTGGGATTAACTCCAGAAATCGTTATTTATAAGACAAACATGACGTTCTTTTATTTTGAAATGTTCACCGGAGGTACGTTCGCTAAACCGTTAACCGAAAGCTTTACACTCCGTAAAAAAACATTCTTCGTCATTGCTTGTGGCGTCACTAATGGATTTAATTTTTTTTCGTTAGCAAATGCTGTTAACCAGCTGTTGAGTGTTATTGTATGACTGATTGGAACTGTACTGCATTGTTTCGCCACAGGGTGTGCTGTCGTGTATTTTATGTTCGGTGTGAAGAAGAAGAAGAAAGTTAAAAGAGGCATTAGCGGCCTGTTCTCAACTTCTCCCTCACTGCACTTTGGCTCTCATGGAGAGCACGTTCGCTCATGTGTTCGAAATAAACGATAGCTGACGTGCAAAGTAGCAAGTGAGCTGTAAAAATAGCGAGTTTAGTGGCGTGAAAAACGCAGGAGAGCTAAGTGAAGCTAACGAACAGCTAAGCAGAGCTAAGCGATGCTAAAACGAGCTAAGCGAAGCTAAACGGTGCTAAATGAAGCTAAGCGACTGTGATACTCAGTCCATTGTAGTGCGTGTGTGTGTATGTGGGGGGGGGGGGGGGTGGATAATATAAATGCAGCATTCAAATGGCTTTCTTTTCTGTTTTGTTATTATTGTTTGGTATGCTGACATAATTATACATGACGAATAGTTGGGGGTGCTGCTGGCTCCGGTGGCCCAAGCGCTTGCTCGTTGGGGCAAGGGCAGCTGGTTGGGGGTCCCCTACTGGTTGGGGGCCTAAGGCGATCGCCTACTTCGCCTGAATAGCAAATGGTACCTATGGTAAAACGTGTTTGTTATTTTCTCTCTGGCAACTGTCTGTGTGGAGAAAGAGAGTCTGCGTATAATGTAAAAATGATACGAGTCATACACATGTGCTTTTTAGTCATACACATTTGCTTTTTATGGAAACTAATTCAATTATTTTTGTTCTGATGGTGATCATGTTGAGTTGTGGCTGTGGGTTTAAGCTCATCTAAAGGACTGCATTTATTCTAATTTTGAATATTTAGTTTTAAAAACAAATTATACTTATATTCCAATTTGCTAATATGTTTTGAAAAATAAAAATCCTGTTGATTGGAAAAAAGATTTTTTTTTTCAACCCAGCATGGAAAATGAATGAATGAATGAATATCTCAAAGTAACACATTTTAGAGCCGTAATTGCAATACCGCACATGCCTAAATGGATGAATAATGCAACCCCAACCACTACTACTACTACTACTACTACTGCGTCTTACAATGTGGTGCGCCCTGTATATGAAAACAACTTTAAAAAGGGACATTCATTGAAGGTGCACCTTATACTCTGATGCACCTTTTAGTGTGAAAGATACGGTAATCAGTTGATTGCAGTCAGGTGCTGCTTATTTTAGCAAAAACGTCATTGGGTAAACTGTCTGTGTAGATTGGGAGGAACAAAAACCTGGACCCACAGCGGCCCATGAGGAATGGCTAGGACTTATTCAATACAAAACTCTTTGTCCCAAGGTTATAATAGTCTTGGATTATTATTATTAAATATTTAAATGTATATACAGTATATGTTATACCATTGATATAGATTAGTTTTATGTACTTTTGCATCCCCACCCCAAATGTAGTTAATTATAGACTGGATTTTCAAGTTTTTGTAGTTTTTCTCATTTTTCTTGAATATATCAGTTTAGTTTTGATTAGTTTTGGTGTTAGTTTTTATATATTTGCAATTATTTGTCAAGTTCAGGATTCAAAAGAAATAGAATAATTAGGGCTGTCAAAATTATCGCGTTAACGGGCGGTAATTAATTTTTTAAATTAGTCACGTCAAAATATTTGACGCAATTAACGCACATGCCCCGCTCAAATAGATTAAAATGACAGCACAGCTTAATGTTCGCTTGTTACTTGTTTTTTGGTGTTTAGCGCCTCTGCTGGCGCTTGGGTCCAACTGATTTTATGTGTTACACCATGAGTGAGCATGGTGTAATAATTGACATCAACAATGGTGAGCTACTCGTTTATTTTTTGACTGAAAATTTTACAAATTTTAATAAAACGAAAACATTAAGAGGGGTTTTTAATATAAAATTTCTATAAATTGTACTAACATTTATCTTTTAAGAACTACAAGTCTTTCTATCCATGGATCGCTTTAAGAGAATGTTAATAATGTTAATGCCATCTTGTTAATTTATTGTTAAAATAAACAAATACAACCTTTTGTGATGGCACAATACAGATTCTGTTGGTTATCATTTTTCCTTTTAATAATAGTTTTTAATTTAATTCAGTTAATAAAAATAGTTTTTGTCATTTTGGTTAATGTTAATAACTAGAGATGTCGATCGATCGGGTCACGTCATTTTCAAAGTATCGGAATCGGCAAAAAAAATATCGGACATGCCTTTTTTTAATATATATATATATTTTTTTAATGAAATCGTTTTGTAATTGTATTTAACGTTACAGACATAATATGTTACACTCATCCAGAGTCTTTAGTTTAGGATTAAGGTAGGGTTATCAAATTTATCCCGTTAACGGCGGTAATTATTAAAAAAAAAAATTTTTTTATCACGTTAAAATATTTAACGCAATTAAGGCATGCGCTGCACGACCCACTCTTGCATTGTCGCGTTCAATCTGTAATGGCGCCGTTTTACCTATATATAAAGCTAAAAAGCAGCGTAAAATGAGTAGAGTGAATTTTGGCAGCCTTTGGAGCCTTTTTTAAATTGGCTAAAGCCTTACAATCCCTCTCCCTACGATTAGAAATATCGTGGGAAGCAATGTGGGGAAGAAAGGTAGTATTTGATCTTTTTCTTAATACCCTATGTTATTTCCCAACGCAGAGAAGATATATCAATTGGTACCACTACGCACAGTCATGTTTGCACTTTCCATCATGCATTTGGGCAGAACAGTTAAATGGCTACAGTATCATTTACTGAAAGCTCAACAAATACACTAGATGGCAATATTTAGTCACAATATACAAAGTCACATTTATCCTTTAAGAATTACAAGTCTTTCTATCCGTGGATCCCTCTCACAGAAAGAATGTTAATAATGTAAATGCCATCTTGAGGAATTATTGTCATAATAGACAAATACAGTACTTATGTACTGTATGTTGAATGTATATATTCGTCCGAGTTTTATTCATTTTTTTCTTAATGCATTGCCAAAATGTAGTATATGATCGGGAATAATTATCGGGAATGATTGGAATTGAATCGGGAGCAAAAAAAAAAGCAATCGGATCGGGAAATATCGGGATCGGCAGATACTCAAACTAAAACGATCGGGATTGGATCGGGAGCAAAAAAACAATATCGGAACAACCCTATTAATAACCTTGCTCTGTCATCACTCAGTTGATATTGCTTGCTCAGTACAACTTTGTAGACCTTTATTTCCTTTGGCTTACGACACTATTTGCATTTGTTTTATTCATGTCAGACATATGAAGACATGACAGAGATACTGTAAATTAGGATGGATGACTAGTGAAACATAAGAAGCGAGGACTATGACAGTGAGACTCAAGCAAGCAACCCAGCAATTAAATCATGACACTAAGTGTATTTGAGGGCATATTTGGCTCTCTTTAGAGCAGCTGTAAAGTGTCCTCAGCAGCAGATATCATTTAACTGTGAAGCAAGCCTGACGTCTCCCCCTACAGATCAAGCCTTTCAACAGGCGTTGGACTTTAAGCAGACGCCCGCAGCCATGGGGGATCTTCACTCGGCTTGTTTTCCTCAAACAGCCCCGATCCACCAACGCGAGCGCAACGTATCCCCGTCGGTGCGAGAAGGGCAGCATGCAGATATTCATGTTAATGGGAACAGACAGCGGTTAGTAGGAGACAAAGTGAATTGCAAAATATAGAGTGCGGCTGTTTCACAGAATAAATACGTTTGGGCTATGGGTACCAGCTGTGTGTATTGAAGAAGCCAGGTGGGACTTGTAGTTCTAACATCAAAAAGCTGATGATTTTTTTCTGCTCTGCTCTCCTCCCTCTTTTCTTTGGGATTAAATGTGGATTATCGCAGGCTCTCTATTGTTAATTAAAAGACAGACATCCTGGAGAGACTATTGCTATTTATAACTAGCAGTCCCCTCTTCTCGCTCCTCATCCTCCTCCTCGTGGCTGACATCAGGTGGTAACTTTGGCACTTTCAATATAGCTCAACATATAATTTGCTTGCATGCCTTTTTTTTTTTTTTCTTTTTTTAAATAAGTGGTGCTTTTCAATCACATAATGTTCAGGTGAAGGAGCTCTTTATAAAACAAGAGGAATTTATTATGCTCGCCATGATAAAACCTCTGCGTATGTAGGTTTAGTTTAGCTTCCTCATAAATTGTGGGTGGTTTTCGATTCTAACCCCAATTAGGTTAAGAGCAATAAAAATGGAAGGATGGACAGATTGGTACAACCTATTAGTCATGATTGTTCTTGTTGGTTGTTGGGGAGACAAACTAAAATTTCTACTGTTCTGTTATTGACTGATGAATTGGAATAAAATTTTGGTAGGTATATTCAAGGGTTAGGTTTACATACTTATCGATCATTAGAGTTTGATTTTAATTTTTATTTTTTTACTTTATGACTCACGCGGGATTGAAATGGAGCTATGTACACATTGTGACGTAAACTTGCAAAGATCATGGAACGGTAACTCGAATGTATTGCATTAGGTGGTTTTAGTGTGTTCACACTTGGTTGTAATATTGTCCTCAGTATTCACTGGTGGTGGAATTCAGGAGGATCAGGAAACAATTTGGGGATTTACATGACAATACATTTCAACAGCAAACTGGAATAATGGACCAATAATCCAGACCATACAGTGGTATGAAAAAGTATCTGAACCTTTTGGAATTTCCCACATTTCTGCAGAAAATCACCAAGAAATGTGATCTGATCTTTGTCAAAATCACACAGATGAAAAATCAGTGTCTGCTTTAACTCAAACCACCCAAACATTTATAGATTTTCATATTTAAATGAGGTTAGTATGCAAACAATGACATAAGGGGAAAAATTAACTAAGTAAACCATCACATTTAAATATTTTGTGGCCTCCCTTTTGGCAGCAATAACTTCAACCAGACACTTCTTGTAGCTGCAGATTAGTCTGGGATGTCGATCAGGACGAATTTTAGCCCATTCTTCTCTACAAAACTGCTGTAATTCAGTCAGATTCCTGGGATGTCTGGAATGAATCGCTGTCTTTAGGTCATGCCACAGCATCTCAATGGGGTTCAAGTCTGGACTTTGACTTGGCCACTCCAGAACGTGAACGTTTTTTTTCTTCTGAAACTGTTCTAAGGTTGATTTACTTCTGTGTTTTGGATCATTGTCTTGTTGCAGCATCCATCCTCTTTTTAGCTTTAACTGTCTGACAAACAGCCTCAGGTTTTCCTGCTAAACATCCTGATAAACTTTTGAATTCATTCTTCCATTAATGATTGCAAGTTGTCCAGGCCCTGGGGAAGCAAAACAGCCCCAAATCCTGATGCACCTTCCACCATGCTTCCGGATGGGAATGAGGCGTTGATGTCGGTGAGCTCTTCCATTTTTCCTCCACACATGATGTCGTGTGTTACTACCAAATAATTCAACTTTGGTTTCATCAGTCCACAAAATATTTTGCCAAAACTTTTGGGGAGTGCCCAAGTGCATTTTTGCGAACATTAAACGAGCAACAATGTTTTTTTTAGACAGCAGTGGCTTCCTCCGTGGAGTCCTCTCATGAACACCATTCTTGGCCTTTAGTTTTACATATAGTTGATGTGTGCACAGAGATATTGGACCGTGCCAGTGATTTCTGTAAGTCTTTAGCAGACATCTAGGGCTCTTTTTTACCTCTCTAAGTATTCTGTGCTGAACTCCTGGTGTCATCTTTGGTGGACGGCCACCGCTTGGGAGAGAAGCAACAGTGGCAAACTCTATCCATTTGTAGACAACTTCTCTGACTGTCGATTGATGAACATCCAGACTTTTAGGGATGGTTTTGTATCCTTTCCCAGATTTTTACAAATCAACAATCCTTGATCGCAGGTCTTCAGACAGCTCTTTTGACTGAGCTGTTATGCACATCAGACAATGTTTCTCGTCAAGACAATTCTTACCAGGTGTGTGTTTTATAGTAGGCAGGGCAGCTTTAAACCACTCATCAGTGATTGGACACACACCTGACTTAAAAACTGGTAAAAAATTGGTTTCAATTGCTCTTTGAGTCTCCTTAGGGAGAGTGTTCACTTACCTTTCCCCCCTTTTGTCATTGTTTGCATGCCATCCTCATTAAAATATGAAACCCTATCAATTTTTGGGTGGTTTTAGTTAAAGCAGACACAGTTTTTACATCTGTGTAATTTTGACAAAGATCAGCTCACATTTGATGATGATTTTATGCAGAAATGTGAGAAATTCCAAAAGGTTCAGATACTTCTTCATATCACTGTAACTTATTGGCTGCCTTTGACAGGGATTGACGAACAAGACTTGTCCTAAAAATGAACATTTTTTTTTCATTTACCACACAGTAACTTGGGCATATTACCGCTTACAATACTGAAACTCAGGAGACAGATCAAGAAACCTTGTATTTTCATAACAGCTTCAATTTTATATGTTTAATTAACCCATTCCCAGCAGTGATGGCCATAGCATTTTGTGACATCCAGACCAAATGGACTGGATGTCTCGCAGCGTCTATCACCATCAACTGCACTGAAAAATTGACTGAAACACGAGTTGGTATTATGTTTATAAATTAAATTAAATTATTATTATTATTAAATTAATAAGATGAGTTTTGAATTGGCCGATGGTTTTTAGGTACACTAAATTATCCTAACTTTTCTATAATCAGAAATATGATGAATTAATTCTGAAAACACCACTGGGCATGTTGTTTTTTTTCACTTTTCACAGTCATCTATTTGACCCTCAAGACCACTAGAGAAATAGCTCAAAGCGCAGATCCCATGAGCACATATGTACAACTAGTGGTGCATCAATTGCTTGCTACACTTCAGTCAAGCTTTTACCATCTCTTTCACCCTTGCCTCCCACTTTCTCACCCTCTTCCCATCATCTTTAGCAAGAAATGTGAGGTTTGACAAGCACTGTTACCAGAAGGTTAGCTGGAAATTAAGTGTTCTGGTGAAGAGCACTCATGTAGGGTAGTCTAGAGGGGCTGACAGGTGCTTAATGGTACCGAGACTCTTTGCACTCACACAACCATTCAAGCGGCCAAACTGGGCCAACTAGATATGATGTGAATACTACCACTGTACACTAAGTGTCCATTTACAGTGGATATGAAATGTCTACACATCGCCCACACACACCATGCTTTTGTGATATAAAAAAATTAGACCAAGATAAATCTTTCAAAACGTTTCCCCTCATTTCTGTGACTGATAACGGGTGCAATTCAAATGAATTAAAAATACATTTGAGAGCAGAAGTACAACTAACTGAGATAACGTGGTTGCACAACCTCTTAATCAACTCTAATGTGGCTGTGTTCAGAATTAACAATTCACATTTGAGTTCATGTCAATTTTGAGTCAGCACACACCCACAACAACGAATAAATTGTCACTTGACCCATATAGTGAAAATCAAGTTTGTGTTAATCCAATTTAAATCTGTTTGGTTTGTGAGTTCAGGTTATAAGTTTGTGCGCTGCACGGCAACAACGGCTGGCATCCCAATAACTATACGCCTCCACTACCTGTTTGGGAAACTTGGGGCCCTCAGCGCTTCAGAGAAGAGGATAAAAGACAGACTTGCAGCCTGCCATCACTTCCCATGTAAGCATGCAGATGAGGGAAGAAAGAGGCATACGTACATCTGCCTGCAGCACCAGGAAAGACCCAAGAGGGGATTCCACCCACCCCTTCCCTGCTGCTACGGCGCACCAAACAGCAGGAAACAACCAGCAGACTGCCCACATTGAGCATGGATTGGTGGGAGAGGCAACGCCAACGCAATAGACTGGCAGATATGCACACATGGGCACATACTTAATCACCCAATCTCAGCAGTACATACAAACAAACACGAGCATTAAAGTGTCATCGCAGCAGGACAGTGAGGGCAAGATGTATGACAGTCAATGAATCATGGTGTGCCTGGAGGAGAAGCTGTTACTAAGTTACTAAGTGGAGAACAACAAAGAAAGACGAAAGAAAGAACACTTCCAGTTATTTTTATACCATCTTCCGTATGCGTGCATACCTGCCCAAATGCACATCCCTAATAACTGGCTATAGCACCGGGCTGGGTGATATGGCCTAAAAATAAAATATCAATTTTTCTCCACCAAAAATGTGATTTATGATTTTTTCCCCCCAATTTTTTTCTCCGCTAATCCTACTTTTTTAAAGGCGACAATAAGATCAAAAGAGAGAAAGTGCAAAACAAGTTTAAAAAAATGTTAAATGTTGAACAAAAACAACAAATAAAATGCAAAACGTCTGTCTTTAATATTATCTTTGGTAACACTTTACAATAAGGGTCCCTTAATTAGTTAATGCATTTTTAGACAATACCTAATGTTTAAGTAACATTACAATAATTAATATGATTGTTGATCTAATATTTATTATTATATTAATTAAGATGAGATAAAGCATTAGTAAATGCATTAGTTTATGCATAACCAGACAGTAACTAATGGTTTGGTAAAATTAAAAAAAAAAAATATATATATATAGGCCTATATAGGGTTAGGGTTTGTTAACTTAAGCATTCATAATTTCTTAGTTAAGGGACACATGTGTTAGACTTTACAGTAAGGGTCCAAAAAGCATTCAGTAATGGTTAATAAAGGTTAAGGGGGGGGGGGGGGGGCATAAGCATTTAGAATTTCTTAGTTAAGGGACACATGTGCTACACTTTACAATAAGGGTCCAAAAAGCATTCATTAATGGTTAATAAAGGTTAAAGGGGGGGAACTTAAGCATTAATAATTTCTTAGTTAAGGGACACATGTGCTACACTTTACAATAAGGGTCCAAAAAACATTCAGTAATGGTTAATTAAAGTTAAGTAATACTTATGACATACGCTCACGTGAAATAATACTATACTTAAGGTTAGGTTAGCAGCACCCAAGGACTCACAGAGCAATGTTTCTCATTTTAAAATAAAAATCACTTACTAGTACCAATATACATTAATAACTATTTATTAATGCACTAATTTATATGTGAATTATCATTAAGTAATGTATTATATATATTATATGTTATAACCTAACCTAACCTAACCTAACGTAATGCATTAACTCATGTTAGTTAATATATTAATAAATGTTAGATAAGGGATTAAATGAATTATTGTAATGTTACTTAAACATTAGCTATCGTCTAAAAATACATTCACTAATGTTAATTAAGGGACCCTTATTGTGCAGTGTCCCCTAATCTTTCTCTCTCCCCTTATTTGTGCTATCAGCCTACAAATACCAAGTAACAACTACACAATGACACAAACTATTATTCATTGAACGCCGTCATCTATTGAATGACTGGTTGCTAAATAACCTTTTTGGTAAAAAGCAACAACAAAAAACTTTGAATTACTATTATTTTAAAAAATATATACTCGCAATAAAATTTTTAAAAAAATCATAAACTCTATCACTCAGGCCGACAACAAAGCCACACTCGCCTGAAGAATCAGCCCTTCATGCTGCCTAGACTTCACACCTGTGTCAAGTCAAAACTCAGTTGACTCAGATATTGACTCAATTTTAAAATGGGTCACTGAATTACACACAATATCGAGTGGCAACGTTAAAAACATCTGACGGGTATCATTTGGATAAACGTGTTATTCTCTTTTCCTTTCATAACTTACACGTTAATCGATACTGCTCCAGTTTTATCCTCATAGAAATGGTATAAAAGTAGCCATGACATATTTTGAAGAAAAATTATGTTCAGTACTGCTTTAAGATACGACTTTGACTTATGACTAACCTAAAAAAAAAATTTTCCAGTATCAAAATAAATAGAAATGCCTTTAATTCATCCTTCAAAGCATTATATTTTTGCAACCTTTGTGAGACGTTTGTTGTGATTAAGGGCTATATAATTTAAATAAAAGTGACTTGAGTTGAATGGAATAAGAATTGTAATCAGTTGCGGGTCCTTCTGGTATATTCAACATTGCTACTGGGGAGCAGTAAAATAAAGTCATGGAGACACAAACTAAGGTTCAAGGTGCTATAAGTGACAGAGTAAATAGAAATAATTTGTCATTTTTCATTAAGAACATATATCTGTGTACTGCATAGGTTGATCTGACGGTTAGTGTTAGAAAATACTAGGCAGTTAAGTGGTTGTTTAAAACAAAAATAAAGCAATACTTGATAACTTTTCAACCTTCCTTAAAAATATTCTTAACTTTTGTGATTAAACATCAATTCACAAGTAGTTGAATGAAACCTATATCACAGCCCTAGGACGTCGTTATCACTTACACCGACACTAAGCAACTTCGAGGAGGGTGGTAGGAACCCTGCCACACAAAAAAACCCTACAAATGGTCTGCCTGTTTTACATCATACGTCACTTCCCCTTTTTTCATTTTGTCTCAAAGACAGAAGTTTATTTGAATGCCCACGCACGAATACAGGTGTCATGGCGGAATTATTATATTTTTTTTGGTTGGGATCTGTCTGATATTTATCTGTTTCATGGTGCGAAACTCATCAGTATGTAGGCCGCGGAGGCTGGGGGGGCGCAATACCGTACGTACGAACCAAAGTTAAACATTAAACATTTCAACATTGTCATATGGTATTGTTGACTTTAAAAAGCGTACAGCATGTAACACGTCACCTTTGCTCAATATTATTCATGACGTTAGCAACCGTTGCTAGGGGGGTCAAACTCGAGTTTGTCCCTAATAGTAAATGAATGGAAATAGTGTACGAACGAGATGTTTACTGAGCCAAACCTACCAGTTCTGTCCGAAAATGATTTTGCTGATGCCAGATTCACTGGTTAAGATGTGGAAGAAAATAAAATGTTCGGTTAGAGATGGTTTGAGTGTCGAGGGCTGAAAAAAAACAGGAAAAAGAGCCGACCTGATCCAGAGGTAGCTTTTTTATCGACACCTTTTTCTTGTGTGCATTGCCTTACGCCACTGACGATGACATTCTCCTGTTTCAACAAGCTATCCTTTACCACTATATGCCCTGTCTTTCTTATATATTATATCCTCTGGTTGTCTTATGTCTCTGACGGTTCTTGGGTGTCATTTATATTGCTATTTTTTAGGGCTGTCAAAATTATCGCGTTAACGGGCAGTAATTAATTTTTTAAATTAATCATGTTAAAATATTTGACGCACTTAACACACATGCCCCGCTCAAACAGATTAAAATGACAGCACAGTGTCATGTCCGCTTGTTACTTGTGTTTTTTGGTGTTTTTTCGCCCTCTGCTGGCGCTTGGGTGCGACTGATTTTATGGGTTTAAGCACCATGAGCATTGTGAAATTATTAACATCAACAATGGTGAGCTACTAGTTTATTTTTTGATTGAAAATTTACAAATTTTATTAAAACGAAAACATTAAGAGGGATTTTAGTATAAAATTTCTATAACTTGTATTAACATTTATCTTTTAAGAACTACAAGTCTTTCTATCCATGGATCGCTTTAACAGAATGTTAATAATGGTAATGCCATCTTGTTGATTTATTGTTAATAATAAACAATACAGTACTTATGTACAGTATGTAGAATGTATATATCCGTCTTGTGTCTTATCTTTCCATTCTAACAATAATTTACAGAAAAATATGGCATATTTTATAGATGGTTTGAATTGCAAATAATTACGATTCATTAATTTTTAAGCTGTGATTAACTCGATTAAAAATTTTAATCGTTTGACAGCCCTACTATTTTTGTGTAGCAATCGCAAATGCTACTCGGTGACCGCCAACAAAAACTTTTGATTTTTTTATATTAATAACAAATCTTCTATTAATTTATTTACACTTCCCCTTACTGAGGTTGTTTCTTTACAACAGAAAAGGTACCTGTAGGCATGAACAGGCTTACTACAAAAAGACCAAGGCCAAACATGGCTAATTTATTTAAATATGAGTATTTTAGAAAAATAGGCCTACAAGACTGGTGTGATATATAAATAAAATAAAATAAGAAAAATTCAGGTCATTAATTGTCAGACAGAAGCAGCACGCCAAACTAAACAATAAGTACAAATATGAAAATGGCTTACCTCTTTCGAGCAGGCTATGGATCATGATTGTCATCTGTAGGACCATGGCCCCCATCAAAATGTTTACTACATATGATGGTAAATGGCTTCATTTCGCTTGCGTTAAACTGGTCTATTGGACGTTCGCACAAGTTGAACCATTATTCACATTTTTTCCCTCTGAGTTTTTGGCTTTGGGAAACGTATATATATATATAAAAAAAAAAACATCCTTCATATGTGGACGGTCGTAATGTCTACAGTCGTTTCTACAAATTCCATAGCAGCAGTGTTTACTCTGCATGTTCTTTTTTTGAAAGATTACCGGCAGAAAGCAAGCAGTACTAGCATTGGTGGTATGCGAGCGCGCTTCTATGTTGACCCCTTTTGATTTAAGATGGTGATGTCACGCAGCCTCGCGGTCTAAAAATAGCATTCACGCGGTACGCTATTCAAAAGAATTTCCTATCCGCCAAACCAAAATCTTTTTATGAAGTGAACTGAATGCCACTGTAGTGCAATCATATCCTAAAATCTTTTCTTACAGTTATGAAGACTTGCATGTCAAAAACTCTGAAGTTTAGTCACTTGTTTCTCAAGACACCACTGTAAAGTAACAGCAATCAAAAGCAGATTTTGTGAGTTAATCAATGTTAATTAATTGTGCTCATTTGTAATCTCTGACAGTGAAAGAGTGACAAGGTTACAGAACCCGGAGTCACAGTTGTTAAAAATTGTTATTCCATAACGGTCCAGTATCAATTAAAAGCTATTGGTACAGTCAGGCTATACATAGACTATGCAGCTGCTTAGGGCCCCTGACCACTAGGGGGCCCCCAATCTGGCAGTTGTTTAATTCATATTCTATTTTGTTTACTACAGTTTGCTTTATTTGACTTTTGTGAGTTGTGATACTTGATTACAAGCTTGAAAAAAATAAAAGTTCTTCCTTAACTTCTTTCTTTCCTCTTTTAGAAAAAGGTTTGGCGCTATCGACTGTAAGTACTGACAATCATTTGGGGTGAGAAGTTTAAAGTATGCAGTGTAGTGCAACAAATCTGATTAATATACAAAATATAGACGTATGGGTTGGATTGCATGTATGGGTTTCACAGTACACTGTGACGAAATGGTGGGCCAAAAATATGGGCCCCTTTGCATTATTTTGCTTAGGGCCCCCAAATGGCTTGGGCCGGCCCTGGGTACAGTGTATCACAAAAGGGAGTACACCCCTCGCATTTCTGCAGATATTATTTAGGTATATCTTTTCATAGGACAACACTGACAAAATGACACTTTGACACAATGAAAAGTATGTGTTTGTGCAACTTATATAATAAAGTTAATTTATTTTCCCCTCAAAATCACTCAAAATTTACCCATTAATATCTAAACCCCTGGCAACAAAAGTGAGTACATCCCTTAGAAACTACGTACATCCCTAAATGTCCAAATTGAGTACTGCTTGTCATTTTCCCTCCAAAATGTCCTGTGACTCGTTACAGGAGTGCTGTCAGCATTGCTGCAGAGATTGAAGAGGTTGGGGGTCCGCCTGTTATCACTCAGAACATACGCTGCACTCTACATCAAATTGGTGTGCATGGCTGTCACCCCAGGAGGAAGCGTCTTCTGAAGACAGTACACAAGAAAGCCAAGGGGAGGGAAAATGACAAGCAGTACTCAATTTGGACATTTAGGGATGTACGTAGTTTCTAAGGGGTGTACTCACTTTTGCTGCCTGGGGTTAATATATAAATGGCTACATTTTGAGTTATTTTGAGCGGACAATAAATTAACTCTATCATATAAGCTGCACACAGACTACTTTTCATTGTGTCAAAGTGTCATTTTGTCAGGTCCCATTATAAGATATTAGAGCTGGAACGAATACTCGAGCAACTCGAGTAACTCGAGTTTAAAAACTCATCCGAGTAATTTTATTGACCTTGAGGAATCGTTTAGTTTTGCCAGCTCTAAGCATCACGTTTTGCCTGGACTACTTTTATTTTTTTATTTATTTATTTATTTTTATTAAACCTGTCCTGTTCAGCTGTTTGACACAGAGAATGGAAGTCTAAGTGCCGCCCAGCAAAGGAGCCACCGTCCCCCCCCCGGGACCCAGGGTGGACCCAGGCCTGGACTACTTTTAATGCGGGACAAAGCGCTGATGTTACCTGCGTAAAGGAAGAACCAATAAAAAAAAAAAAAAAAAAAAAAATTACTGCAGCCGACAGCCGCTACAAACTACGCCGATGTTGCTAAAAACTACGCCCGCATGATGCTAGTGTGGTAGCAGGTAATGTCCGATGCGTCTCATAGATATCGCATGCATTTAGTACTAGATGCGAAATGACAGACTCTGCTGCATCTGGGCAGAGTTAGTAAACAGCCGCCATCTTTAAGCAGTAGACTTCTCATCGCTAATAAATATAACGTTACTGTCATTCGCTCACGTAACGTTAGCCCTGCAGAGGGCTAGGTTTCTATTGATTATGACCACTGTCGATGCGTGGCTAACGTGTCTTACATACAGGCTTTATTTAATCTGTAAAAACACAGCGCTGTAGAGTGATGAGGGTGTAAAATTAAAACATAATAAAGCTAGCTGTCAGTTTTAGCTCAGTAGTCATTGCTGAATAAAACACCAAGTGGCACTGGTCCCTAATGTGCTCTAATACAGCAGGTATCATACATTTATTTTGAACACTGCAAAAACTCAAAATCCTATTAGTACTTACAGTTTAGACTAACTTAAAACTTATCTAGAACTTAAAAATAGCTTGACACAAATGGAAATTAAATTGAAACACGTGGGAAAAACACGTAGCTTTCAAGTGATGTGTGTTATCAAGCGTAATTACATTTTTAGGTAAGAAATATGTTTTTTTTATAAGATCTAGAAGTTTTTTGATTCAAAGCAGTGAATTGTTTTTTTCTAGTCACATCTGAGATGCAATTGTTGGCTGTTTTCAACAATGTACTGTACATCGAAAATAAAGGCATTGATTGACTGAAAATGGTTCAATATTGGATTAAATGTCTTTTTTTCTCATGTACATTTATAATTGCTTTTTACCTAAAAAAATGTTTTATCCGATTACTCGATTAATCAATAGAATTTTCAGTCCATTACTCGATTACTAAAATATTCGATAGCTGCAGCCCTAAAAGATATATTTAAATATCTGCAGAAATGCGTGGGGTGTACTCACTTCTGTGATACACTGTAGTTGAGTGGTTACATCAATGCCTCAATCACAATTGCCAAGTGATTGGTTTTGAGGGTGTTGTGTCCGTCGTTTACTCATAGTCGTCTGGGACATTAGTCAACCTGTGGTGAGCTGATGCAGTATATTGTCAAAAGGATAGATGGATGTAAATTACATTCAGTTCCCAAAAGGGCTAATTCATGGCCATCAAGCAACAGGTGAGGTGTATTGACACACTTGTAATGGAGTCTGGGTCGACCTAATGGATAAAAAAATAAAAGGCCATACAGTATCTTTTGTTATATTGTTAGTCTGGCTCAGTTCGCTTAGCTCACAAACCACTAACAGAATTCACCTACTCAGCATGAGTATATTGGTAATGCCAATTACAGAAAAAAAAAACCCCAAAACAACAATTTCAGTAAGTACAGCATGTGACATCAAATAAAGAAGCTATTAAGATGCATGATGAATAAGCTCTAATGGGATTTTAGCTCACCAAAGAATTGTCTTTTCACTGATAAATTAGCTTAATGGAAACACTAACTTATATATTTTAATTGTCAATTAAAACCAAGGAACCCAATGATGCATTGCTCCTCTTAATGTCCTTTTAATGAGGTTAGATATTCATTTTCCATTGATTAGACTACTGCTTGCTTGCTGTGCCAGTTTTGCCATTTCTTCCAGCGACTCAGGGAAATGCAGAAGTGATAAAAGTTCCCTGCTTAATGAAAATTATGTCAATCTAATAATTCAACTAAATTGGAATCTTGTGAGGCCTAACAATACAGTTGGCTTTGGTGTCACAGTCCATTCAGTAAATGTGTTAATGCAAGCTCTGCCAGAAATGTAACGTATATAATAGCCAATAATGGGTGTTTACCAAAATAACAGCACATTGGCTTTATTGCCTGTACTACAGTGTAGAGTAGGAGGGTGTTATTTTGGCACGCTTATAAAGACGCATATAGGCAATTTAGCATGCTAAGAAAAAAGGGCTGCTATTTCTTCAGAGCAGCTTGTGAGGCTAAGCCATAGTATATATTCTATTATGAGAGTTTTTGCACTTGTGTAGCTGCATGTTAAAAGCCACTTGAACGTCAACAATATATCATATTATGTTAAGGTACATATATAGACAAAGTCATTATGGATGTATGCATGCTGCACCATGTACAATGTAGAGATATATTTATATGCAACAATACGTCGCACACAGTGAGGGTCACAATCATGTGCAGTAATGTTTATAAGGAGGTTGGCAGCCATTATTTTGTCCCTTTTGTTGTACTTTGCGATTATAAGAGCCCTGTAGTGCTGACATGAAAGCATCCTCATCTGCTTCTATCAGGCGAGGCTCACAAGGTACTCTTTGATCTAGAGTGCTTGCTCCCATGAAGAACATTTTATTTGACGTTGTTCCATTGTAGCTTTATTACTCCTTTGGAAATATGTAGTTATCCATCACAAAGCAACTTGAACCAATCACGCCATTTTGGCAAAACACGCCTACATGTCTGTTACAAAGGCAAGTTTGTTATGTACTAAAGAATATACAGCATGTTTCATTTTTCATTATTCCAGATTTGAAAAGTATTTTCTATATTAAACTGACTTTGTTAAAAAATCAGAAAGGGGTAGTTCAACCTTAAAGGTTCCATTGTGATTAGTTTGAACCAACCTAAATGGCTGTCTGGTTCTTACGCTGGCAGTTGAGAAAGCATTATACAAAACATTGTTGGAGAGTCAGTTTAGAGTCAGTGATGCACATTTTAGAATAGGCAATTTACCGTAATTTTCGGACTATAAGCCGCTACTTTTTCCTTCATTTTGAATCCTGCGGTTCATAGTAGAGTGCGGCTTATTTGTTGATTTATTTTAGTTGATAAGAATATATCATTTTACAGCGGCGTCATAAGACTGGCATAAGGCCATCATAATCATGACATGAGACTGTCATGGGCATTACTGAATGCTTATGACAGTTGTCATTATGTGTCATCCGGCAAATTATGTCACTAACTCCATTTATGTCCATCTAGGATCGTTTAAATTCATTCAAAAGTGAGATAATTTGCCGGATAACACACAATGACATCTGTTATAAGCATTCATCAATCCTCATGACAGTGTCATGTCATAATAATGACAGTCTTACGGCGCCGCTGTCATATAAAGTGTTACCAAACACCATAACTAGCAATTGAATCAACAATGAAACAACTGTAACAGTAACTGAAGAAATAATTAGCACAGAACATTAATTTTGATGGTTATTTACATCTGTAGCGCAGCAATGCATGCTAGGAGGCATGTTGGACAACAACAGTGTTGACAGCAAGTGGCAGCAGAGGTTCACTGTCTCCCCCAAGAGAGCAGTGATGGCCAAAGGAAGCTTCTTGAAGCCAATTTAAACCAGTTGGTTGCAAAGCTTCATGGTGGTTCATTTATTCATATGACAGTCATTAGCAGTGTTGTCAGTAATGCGTTAGTTAGTAACGCGTTACTGTAATCTGATTACTTTCTTTCAGTAACGAGTTATCTAACGCGTTCATTTTTCTACACCAGTAATCTGATTAAAGTTAGTGTCCTTCGTGTCTCTGCGTTACTATTTTTTCATTGCCTCATAATATATGTAGAATGAAGAATATTGTAGTCATGTACGAAGAGCATTTTGAATAGAAAATGCTAAAATTAAAGGTTCCCGGTACGTGTTTCCATGACAACCACTTAGCTATCTCCTGTTTTGGTCTCGCGTCACATGTGTTGTGGGACTGAAAGGCGTGGGCCAGGCGGGTGGACATTCGAGCCGAGTGTTGAGACGTTGCGAGGGAATGTTGATCTGTGGATATCCATGAATGAAGGTGAGTATTTTTCCTTCATTCTGGAGGGTATCAGCAAAAGGTTGGACCCCCTCCATGCGCCCCGTTTCGTAACTTTGCCGTAGCAACGACGGGCAGTCATCGCTCCAAGTTGGCAAGCTTTGTTTACATCATATGTGCGTTGCACATTTATGCCGTGAGGCGATGTGTTTGTTTAGAATCTGTGGGATGTGTTGTAAGTCTGATTGAGTGTAAAGTGCTTAGTTGCCGTCACGTTTTGTGGCCAAGTTGACTGCATGTGTGTTGAGAGGAGTACTTCCAGGTTTTGCACGCGCATCCGCGCCCGCCACCACCTTTGCAATTTTGTGCAGTCAGTTTGCATTGTTTTACATTGGCACTGATATGCTGTTAACCATAACCCGAAATTCAGAAGTTTTGACATTACGCTTAATCTGAGGGGTTAGCGGGGTTTATTGGTCGGTGGAGTTGATTTCAACAAATTCCAAGCAGTTTGTCAGATATTTGTTAGTTTCAGGGCTCCGGAGTGGCTAAGCTAGCGCGAAATTCTAATAGTCCCCTTTAAATTCAATCATCGGAAAGTCAATAATATGTGATGACAGTTTTCTGTTGTCATTCCTATGTTGAGGCGGCAAAGGGAGAAAAATGGGTAAAAAGTAACTGATAGATTACTTTTAAAGTAACTTAGTTACTTTGATAATGAAGTAATTAGTAAAGTAATTAGATTACTTTTTTGAGGCGTAATCAGTAATCAGTAATTAAATTACTGTAGGAGTAATCTGTGACAACACTGGTCATTAGATGCCACTATCAAATAAAGTGTTAATATCTTTTGGCGTAAATATCCAATAATACAGTGAGGACAGTTGTAGCTTATAGTCCAATGTGGTTTATCTGTGAACAAATGCCACTATCCTGCCAAACTTGCTGGGTGGCGGCTTATAGTCAGGTGCGCCTTATCGTGCGAAAATTACTGTAAAATCTGTCTGAAAATATGGTTTTGTAACTAAAGAAGTTAAGAGGATTGGATACAGAGGACAGGATGTTTTTGGGTTAATTCAAAATAAGGAAAATGGTATCCACTTTTTTTAACACTTTGTTGAGCAAGTGCCTATTTTTAGTAGTAGTAATTACAAAATAAATTCAAAATTCAAAAAGATGTTTCGTCCACATAAATGGACATCACATTTTGGGTCATGTTGGGCACAATATTAACATTTGGTATACAAGTGTGATCGACATGACTCAAATGTGATGCCAAATTTCAATTATTATTCGAGTTTTTACTATTAATTATTAACTGTAGCTATAGTTTAATAAAGCTAAGCTATAAATATGTAAAACATGCATATCCTGTCCACGAAGTTCATGATGTTTATTGCATCAGCACTATATCTTTCAGTCCAAGTGTCTCCGAGAGGTCAAGTTGTCTAGAATTAGTCCAGTTCAAAGTACTGCTTTTATACTGCTATATATGTCGTAATTCATTTATATAGGTCAGCAATTTATGAAGGGTTACAGAGGGTTAGCAACATAGAAAATAGGAGGAGGCAATTCGAGTAGGGTTGCACAAAGACACCCTTAAAACAATGGACTGCAGGGCCTTAAATTATGGCTGAACTGTACAGTGGGCAGTTTAAATGGTTAAATTCATAAAGAGAGCAACATCCCCCGCACACACACATATCTACAGTGGACCCATCTCCCACTCATTCATTCAACACGTCTTTCCCTCCTGGGTTGCCAAGGTAGCAGCCAATGTTGCAGTCAGGAGGCTCCCACTCGCCGTTCCCAAGGCCTAGCTTCTACCAACACACGCAGACACACAATTGCCCACCTCCAAGCTCAGGGACAAACACAAATGCAAACGTAAACCACCCCCTCATGGTGGCTCCCTGAGCTGGGGGCCAGCGGACTGAAGCCTGCAGTGTGTGGGCTGGCGGGCTGGCTGTGGAGCAGAGCTATAAGGCGAGCTGACAGCAGACAGAGGAGCCCCTTTCAGTCTTGGATAACCCTGTTACATCAGCCTTGCGTAAACTGTCCTCCTTCACCTACTTGAAGTCCATCTGAGAGCACTGAGGGAGGAGAGCAAGGCCCACAAGCCCTCAGTTATTCACCCCTAGCGTCAAAACACTGGTGGGGTAGGGAGGGAGGGAGCGACCGTCTGGCTCTTTACCTCTCAGGTACCATCCACCCGGAGGGACATCGGGTGAGGAATTCAACCCTGAGGCACTTCCATCCTTTAGATAGGACGCCAGCACAGGGGACAGCCACATCCTCTGTGTTCCATGTAAAGGGCACTCAGAGTGGAACAAGAAGGGACAGAGGCGGTCTGAAATGAGGGTCACGGGCGGGGCAGTGCAGCCGAGCGAGCTTTCAGCATGTCCAATTCTGGGTCCTAAGGAGACGGAGGGGGAGGGATGGGGGTTGAAATTGGGGAAGGGTGCTCGCTAAAAGGAGTGAGACAGGACGTTGCTGGGACGCGGGACGCTGAAACTTTAATGTGTGTCTGCCTGCTTGTGTCTGCACTTCTGAGCCTGGCAGGTCTTTTAATACCTGGCTTTCGGAGACGTCAAACTCCTTTTTCATCCAGTTCCCTGTCAGCCTCGTTCACGCTATCTTTACCCTTCAGACCATTTCATGCTCAGATGAATGGGAGATGGAAGAGCCGCTCTGGATCTTTTGCGTAATTGTTATGGGAGGAATTTCAAACTTGAAAACGTTTGTCAGCATAGCGAAAAGTGTGTAACCAATGTCTTTTCATTAAGTCCATGTTCACACCGCAGTGCACGATGGCCAGTTCAGATTTTTTTGTTATTACAATTTTTTTTGTAGTTGTTCTTATTGCAAAAATATGCAATTTGCAGTGTGAAGGAAATGCGTTCGTGACATCCTGCGTACACGCACTGTAACGTCGTCAAGTGTCACTGTGTTCATGGAACTAAATATGGTACTTCGGGAGGTCTCCGCAATCACGCTTTTTTTGGCAACTCTCAGGATTTTGTGCTATCAGGATCAACATTTTTTTCAAACCTGGTCGCTTCACTTGTGGTATCAAGATAGAAGAGTTATTTTCTGCCACATCGGCCGGCATTGCGCGTCCGTGTCCGTTTTGGCCGACAGTGGTGATGTATTTCAATTACATTGATCCCTCACTACTTCGTGCTTCAAGCTTTTTTTCAATTAAAAAAACAAATAAATAAATCCAGTGTTTTTATAGAGCTGTCCCGATTCAATCACTTAGTCTCTCACTCTCCCTCCTGCTGCTTTTCTTGGTCAGGCAGTGCACTGGAGTTGCTTTTTAAAGAGTATTACAACACCTGGGGAAAGGCTAATATTCCATCATTTATCCATAAACGCATGCCTTTTGGATTCATATCATGCCACTTCGTCTAATTGCACACATCGCAACACCAAGAAAATGATAGAAATTTGGATCGATTGTCAAGCTAAAACGACCAGCGCCCGAGATCCCGGAAATCTAGCATATTGTGTGCGTGACGTCACAACTAGGAAACAGCCGGCTCAGTGCTTAGTACTGAATGGCGGCGATGATGGCGGACAATTTTGTTTCCAGTTGCAGCGACGAATCCGACATAAAGAACGTTCTTCTAATGGTGACGAGGAGAGTTATGAACCTTTCTTTGGTGTTTTGGGTTATCAATTTGAGCCCAAACGAAAGCCAAAGCAGCCTAATGAAACAATCATTGAGGGGAGCAATCAAACTGATGAAACGCCGGCAACAGATCATGTGGGAAACACCGAATGGTTTGTTTTGCATTTCTTTTTGTGAAGCTGATACACCGTGACCACAAAATAATGTATAGAATAATTATCATTTATTGTGCTATCATAGGTTTTCACTCTGCAGACAGACACAAATATGAATGGGATTAGAGGATTTGTTGTATATATTTTACAAGCGATAATTTATACATGTGTCCAGTCCTATATCCAATGCGTGATGTTTTTTTTTTTTTTATAAAAGAGTACTCACTCTGGCCATTTCGAACTTGGCTGCTCCGCTGCTTTGCTTAGCCTGGTGTGGTGGGGTGGTCTCATCAGTGCCAGTCATCGTCCTCTTTCTTGATATCTCGGGACATTTAGGTGGCTGTGCGTGTATGGTGGGCAACGCATCTGCTTTCAGCAGCAATTTCTTAGCAAATCCTGATTTCATTTGTCCATAGTTCGAATAGCTTTCAGGTGTAAAATGCACACCACACAAACTGTGCCGGAGGCTGGGTCTACAAAACTAGCCCTCTTTGCACCGACAAACTTTACTCATTGTCTGCGTAGTCCAGCTCTTTTTCTCGCGTTCGGTAACTCATGCGTACTACATTGCGACAAATGGCTATTTGTACACCACATAGCATGACAGGTTTGAACAATTTTAGCGATTTTTTGATACAACACGAACGCAACTCTCTTGTCGATAAACAACGATGGCATCTGCCTCGACCTTTTGTTTCCTGGCTGTGACGTCAAAGCCCCATTCGGCTGTGTCCGGAATACTTTCAGAAATGTTTGTAATTTTCGATCTATTTTCCATAATTGCTCACGAATGTGATTTATTTTTTGGTTAACTTTATTAATATTTGTTATCCTCGCCACATAACGGTTCTATTGAGATCTCACAGCCCCTTAGTATTATAATTCTCTTTAAAGTTAACGATGACTGACATGCGTTAATGTTTGGTTTTGCCAGAGATGCTTGGAAGCTGAAACTTCAAAGCGCCGCATGTGTCAATCATCGTTTAGCTTGTTAAACATCTGCAGTAGCAACTCTGTGTGTAAGTGAGCAGCGTGAGCAGATTTAAGTGGACTCATTCAATGAAGCATTTAATAAAGTCAAGCATTTTTTTTTACGTTACTCTTTTTCCAAAATAATTGTGTGGTACAGTAACATGTTTAAAACATCATAATTATTACATTTGAAGTGCTTAAAAACATTTACTAATATATATATATATATATATATATATACACACACACAAGTTTTTTTTAATTATACTTTGAGGAAAAAAGGTGAAAAAATGTGTTTTATTTGTATCTCTTTCCAAAGCTAAATATGAATAAATACATTGAACACACGGGGGGGGTTGGGGGGCAACTTTGCATTTTTTGTCTTATCGCAATGGGTTCTGGCCCCCATTAACTGCGAAAAACAAGGGTTCACTGTGATGACATATGGGTTGCAATCGTATTGCCTGGAACTCCGGACTCACTGCTGTTTCAGCGATAGAGTCTAGCGACCGTTCCGCGGATCAAATTCCCAAGGCGGAGCAAGCCACAGCAAACAGACAGTGGAGTGGACCAATCAGCGATGGACGGACGTGACGTTGGTAAAGCGACAAGAAACTCTAGCGCAAGAAAATAAACATACGGGGAGAGCTGTATTCAACATGGCTAGCGCAAGACAGACTGTTGGTTTTAGCGACTCGATGTGTTTTTGGTCATTTAAAACTGAATTTACCACGGATTGGAACATATTGTCGGCTCTCCCGTTGGCTATTTTTGTGTTGTTATGGCGTCTACTTCTGAGGTGCAAGAGTGACGTAGCTCGTTAAGAACACGTCACGCAAGTAAACGAATCTGATTGCATGATAACTTTCGTTTGGGCTCGAGAGGCCAATGAGGAGCTGGGTCCCAGACTGTTCTCCCGGTGTTTGAAAAATACAGGGAGAACAGTATTTGCAAGCAATCGTAGAGATATGTGTTCATACAGCAGAGGATTGAATGGAACATAGAACAGAGTATTGACCAGAAGTGTGAATGGAACCTAACTTAATACAACTGTCCTGCTTTTTACCATGAAGTGGAAAATCGGCTGACGGAAACCTTTTTTTTTCTTTCTGGAGAAAGTACAACACATTTTGAGTACTTTACATATTAACATTGATCATCATAGAACTCAAAATTATCTAGTTTTTGAAAAAAACTGTCTAAATGCTTTTAAGTGCCTACCAATATAGATTTGGCTGGCAATGAATTAGTTAATGGAGCATGTGATGTACCTGTGATGATTCCAGTATATATGATTTTTTTTTGTGCGAATAAGAAACGTGTTGGCGGCAGGTTTATACATGCTGCCTGTCAGCCGAGGAGCTCTGGCTTGAACGACTCCACAGCTGACATCACAGTCTATTTATTTTTTATAGCCAACATCTGCTTGGCTTGCTACAGTGTCATTACGATTTGCATCAGCTCAACAGATTCCTTGTATAAATGAGATACATTGAAGATGACTATAGTAGTATGAAAGAAGAGGTATTCATTAAATGTTTTTAAGGATGGCATCCTTCATGTAGACAAAAAACATTTGGCATGAAATGTTTTCCTTAAAGAAAAAGAAAAGAAAAAAATCAATTCCTATTCCAGCTTGAAATGTGATTTTCTTTTTATTTGTAAAAAATATATAATATATATCCTTTCCTGTATTAGACAGCGGGCAAAGTCCAAAAATAATAAATAGTGTGCATTATTGCTTTCAATGTGATTTTTTCCCCCCCAGCTCTCAAAATGCCTTTGAGGGATTTTACAACCTCGGAGGTAGTGAATACTTTCAATACTGTAAAACTGTGTTTTAATTGGCGAAAGGTATCAAGAGCAAGTGGACAGAGTGTCAAAGCATCATGCCTTTTCTATTGACAGTGTACCAACAGTTAAAGCGTCCATAAGCTGGACTCTTTACACAAACATTGACACGATTTTTACGTCACATTTGCATTAAAAAGTATACAGTGGGGCAAATAAGTATTTAGTCAACCACCAATTGTGCAAGTTCTCCTACTTGAAAAGATTAGAGAGGCCAGTAATTGTCAACATGGGTAAACCTCAACCATGAGAGACAGAATGTGGGAAAAAAAAACAGAAAATCACATTGTTTGATTTTTAAAGTTGGAGTGTAAAATAAGTGTTTGGTGACCTACAAACAAGCAAGATTTCTGGCTGTCAAAGAGGTCTAACTTCTTCTAACGAGGTCTAACGAGGCTCCACTCGTACCTGTATTAATGGCACCTGTTTTAACTCATTATCGGTATAAAAGACACCTGTCCACAATCTCAGTCAGTCACACTCCAAACTCCACTATGGCCAAGACCAAAGAGCTGTCGAAGGACACCAGAGACAAAATAGTAGACCTGCACCAGGCTGGGAAGACAGAATCTGCAATAGGTACAACGCTTGGTGTAAAGAAATCAACTGTGGGAGCAATTATTAGCAAATGGAAGACATACAAGATCACTGATAATTTCCCTCGATCTGGGGATCCATGCAAGATCTCACCCCGTGGCGTCAAAATGATAACAAGAACGGTGAGCAAAAATCCCAGAAACACACGGGGGGACCTAGTGAATGACCTACAGAGAGCTGGGACCACAGTAACAAAGACTACTATCAGTAACACAATGCGCCGCCAGGGACTCAAATCCTGCACTGCCAGACGTGTCCCTCTCCTGAAGCCAGTACACGTCCAGGCCCATCTGCGGTTCGCTAGAGGGCATTTGGATGATCCAGAAGAGGAATGGGAGTATGTGTTCTGGTCAGATGAAACCAAAAAGAACTTTTTAGTAGAAACACAGGTTCTCGTGTTTGGAGGAGAAAGAATACTGAATTGCATCCGAAGAACACCATACCCACTGTGAAGCATGGGGGTGGAAACATCATGCTTTGGGGCTGCTTTTCTGCAAAGGGACCAGGACGACTGATCTGTGTTAAGGAAAGAACGAATGGGGCCATGTATCGAGAGATTTTGAGTGAAAATCTCCTTCCATCAGCAAAGGCATTGAAGATGAGACGTGGCTGGGTCTTTCAGCATGAAAATCATCCCAAACACACAGCAAGGGCAAAAAAGGAGTAGCTTCGTAAGAAGCATTTCAAGGTCCTGGAGTTGTATAGCCAGTCAGTCTCCAGATCTCAACCCCATAGAAAATCTGTGGAGGTAGTTGACAGTCCGTGTTGCCCAACGACAGCCCCAAAACATCACTGCTCTAGAGGAGATCTGCATGGAGAAATGGGCCAAAATACCAGCAACAGTGTGTGAAAAGCTTGTGAAGAGTTACAGAAAAGGTTTGGCCTCCGTTATTGCCAACAAAGGGTACATAACAAAGTATTGAGATTAACATTTGGTATTGACCAAATACTTATTTTCCACCATGATTTGCAAATAAATTCTTCAAAAATCAAACAATGTGATTTTCTGTTTTTTTCCCCCCCACATTCTGTCTCTAATGGTTGAGGTTTGCCCATGTTGACAATTACAGGCCTCTCTAATATTTTCAAGTGGGAAAATATCATTCAAATATCATTCATGTAGACAAAAAATATTTGGCATGAAATGCTTTCCTTAAAGAAAAAGAAAAGGGAAAAAAATCATTTCCTATTCCAGCTTGAAATGTGATTTTCTTTTTATTTGTAAAAAATATATATATCCTTTCCTGTATTAGACAGCGGGCAAAGTCCAAAAATAATAAATAGTGTGCATTATTTCTGTCAATGTACTTTTTTCCCCCCAACTCTCAAAATGCCTTTGAGGGATTTTACATCCTCGGAGGTAGTGAATACTTTCAATACTGTGAAAGTGTTTTAATTGGCAAAAGGTATCAAGAGCAAGTGGACAGCGTGTCAAAGCATCATGCCCTTTCTATTGACAGTGTACCAACAGTTAAAGCGTCCGTAGGCTGGACTCCTTTACTCAAACATTGACACACTTTTTACGTCACATTTGCATTAAAAAAGCAAACATACAGGACGACACCACTTTCACAGGTGTATGCCTGCGGTTTATATAGTGTGGCCTGCGTGTAAGGCAGTATTAAATAAAAGAGTAACCTCGTTGTACCTGACGTGTTATGAAAACACTAAGCAGACACAGATATCAGGTAAGCTAGCAGCACTCGTTTGGGGAGCAAGCCAGACTCCTTGAAGCAGTGTTTTAAACAGTTCAAGTCAGCTAGTGTGTGACAGGTGGTGATCAAATCCCTGACCAGCCAGGCCCCACGCCAGAACTGCCGAGTGTCCCATAGATGACTAATGTGCTCGCACCTTGTCAGTGCACCTCCACGAGTCACTCAAGATGCTTAAGACTGATGTCTGAAGGATTGAGAAATACAAGTAAGAAAAAGAATTGCACGTTGTGGCATTTTCATTAAGTACATCTGCAAAGCCTCACGAGGAGCTGTATTACATCTCCTTTAAAAGACAAACTGAATAATTGATGTTACAATAGTTTGACTATTCCACCAAGTATGAACTGTTCAAGAGAAGACCATTTATTTTTGGCAGATTTTTTGATTTACGCATGTTACGATGAAAGCACATACTGTATTTAATTTGACAAATGAGACGAAAGGATGGAGCCAATTTTGTTGGGTGGAAACGCCCTTATTAATATCCTCCAATGTACTGCTTATGTGGCTAATCTACAGTATTGGCTCCCAAACCTGGGCTTGGCCCAAAAAGGAATGCAGGCCATTTGTAACTGTTTATTTTAAGACATTTGATTAGCATTTGGTACTATTTTATATGCAGTGAAGAAAATAAGTATTTGAAGACCCTGCTATTTTGCAAGTTCTCCCACTTAAAAATCATGGAGGAGTCTGAAATTTTCATCGTAGGTGCATGTTTACTGTGAGAGAGATAATCTAAAAAGAAAAATCCAGAAATCACATTGTATGTTTTTTTTTAATGATGTATTTGTTTGATATAGCTGCAAATAAGTATTTGAAAACCTGAGAAAACGAATGTTAATATTTTGTAAAGTAGCCATTGTTTAATTAGAAAGTTCAAACGTTTCCTGTTGTTTTTCACCAGGTTTGCACACACTGCAGGAGGGATTTGGTCCACCCATCAGTCAGGTTTCTGGGCTGTCACTGAGAAGCAAGGAGTTTGAGCTCCCTCTAAAGGTTTTCTATTTGGTTTAGGTCTGGAGGCCAGTTAGGCCATGCTAGAGCCGTGTTATGGTTTTTACGGAGCCACTCCTTGCTTTTTCTGGCTGTGTGCTTCAGGTCATTGTCATGTTGGAAGACCCAGGCACAACCCATCTTCAATGGTCTGGCTGAAGGAAGGAGGTTGTTTTCCAAAATATCACAATGCAGGGCCCCAGTCATCCTTTCTTTAATACAGTGCACTCATCTTGTCCCATGCGCAGAGAAAAACTCCCAAAGCATGATGCTACCAACCCAATGCTTCACAGTAGGGATGGTGTTCTTGAGATAAGACTCATCATTCTTTTTCCTCCAAATATGATTAGTGGAAAATGACCAAAAAGTTGTATTTTACTATAATCTGACAACAAAACTTGCTTCCATGACTCCTATGCATCATCCAAATGGTCATACGCAAACTTAAGACGGGCCTTGACATGTCCTGGTTTAAGCAGGGGAACCTTCCGTGCCATGCATGATTTCAAGCCATGATGTCTCTGTGTATTACCATTAGTAACCTTGGAAACGGTGGTCTTAGCTCTTTTCAGGTCATTGACCAACTCCTGTCATGAAGTTCTGGGCTGATTCCTCACATTTCTTGGATCATTGAGACCCCACGAGGTGATGTCTTACATGGGCTCCACTCTGATTCAGATTGACTGGCATGTTTAACTTCTTCCATTTTCTAATGATTGCTCCAACAGTGGACCATTTTTCACCAAGCTGCTTGGCAATTGCTCCGTAGCCCTTTCCAGCCTTGTGGAGGTGAACAATTTTGTTTCTGAAGTCTTTGGGCAGCTCTTTGTCTTCACCATGTTACAAGTTTGAGTCTTACTGATAGTATGGTGTGGTCAGGTGTCTTTATGATGATACCGACCTCAAACAAGTGCATCTGATTCAGGATAATGCACGAGGAGCTGGACTTTTAATTAGCGGACTGACAGTTCTTTTAGGGTCAGAATTCTAGCTGATAGACAGATGTTCAAATACTTATTTGCAACTGTATCAAACAAATAAATAAATATATATATATATATATATATATATATATACATATATATATATATATATATATATTTTTTTTTTTTTTTTTTTTTTTTTAACAGTGGTGTCAAACTGTACCGCAGCGTTTCCTAACCTACATAGAGCCAAGACAGCCATTTTACAGCAGAAAAAAAACTTCTCACCTAAATATGACTTCATAAATAATAATGCTCTTGTCTGAATTGACTAAGAAATGTGCTTCTTCAGTTAAAAATCTGGGTCAAAGCTTATACACCTGCTGGAAGCTACTTTTATTCTGTTATCTGAATCGTAAATGTTGGACATAAAGGTTTATTGTAACTTCTGCCATCTAAAGGAGGAGCATAAGTTTTTTTCTGCCTGTCACTATTAATTCTGGCATTCATAGTAGAAAAAAAAGACATAATTATTCCAATATAGACTACTTTTCAGTTAAATTAAGTGAAATTGGATAAACCCCTGCAGCATCCCTGATAATCACCACAGGCACACTGTGCCTTGGGACTCCTGCCTCCACTTTATTATACAAAGACTGTTCTAACAATTCCCAGTTTTTGGATATTTAACTCATTGCCTGCCATTGTTGGCTTGAGACGTCCAGTGCATTTGAACTGGGAGGGCTGGCAGTGATCATCCACAACGTCAAACCGGGTCGGATGCCTGTCACCATCAACAACAGCAAATTAGCTAAAAATAATTGTGAGTTAAAAATAATTGTTTTGTATGAACATTTTGAAGTCTATTCATGTATACTAAGGGTGTAATGGTACATGTATTTGTATTGAACCGTTTCGGTACGTGGTTCTCGGTTCGGAACGGAGGTGTACCGAACGAGTTTCTGACGTAATGTAACCCTTACTTTTCGAGGCTGTGAGTCGATCGGGTTAGTTTCTTTGTATAGATTATATTTACTCTACTTCTCTACTGTAATGAGGACCAACACGGTAGGACAGTATAACCCAGAAACGTTAACGGCGCGACAACGTGGCCGCCGCGAGAACACAGTCAATCAGCAAATGCACACCAGTCGCAGTGCGGCTCAACACGACCCTCCTGCGTCAATACTACTACCGGTAGCTAGGATCAGGCAGACCGGTAGTCACTTGTGTAAAAATAAGGTGGATCTGGTCGATTTTCAAACTAATATGCAATCGTAACCCACTTTTTGAGTCCATTTGATCTATTGAGTGGTAGCTCGGGGCACAGTTGACTTGTCTTTGTTGATTTACTGCTGTCTTCTCTGCTATAATAATAACCAACACGGCCCCATGCTCAATACAAAACCCTCCTACCACAACAAAACAAGTAGGAACTAATATTCACATAGGAACTAAAGTTATACAACATAAAATATACAATATAAATGAAAACTACATCACATTTGTAAAATATAAACACATAATGAAATAAATAATAGCCCATTTAAATAAAATAAATTGGGAAATGAGCTAAAACACCCATAATTAAATAAGAAGAAGAATACACAGATCCTGCTTACACAATTAAATTTATTAATTGCTGTGTGGCTCTTTAACTTTAGAAAATCCACCAATAAAGCTTTTGAAAACCGTTCATAAGAAAAAAAAAAAAGATTCATTGAGGCATTTCATTTGTAAAATACATGGTTAAATCTTTGTCATTGGGATTGCTTTTCTCTTTAGCACAGGACTTCTTTTTTCTTCTTTCTTTCAGAAAGAAAGCTGACCAATATGCGGGGTCTGAAAGGCAAATTGTGTTGGATTATCTTTAAATACCCGCTACTTTTTGAGCCGAATTCTAGCTTTGTAATGTTCTTCTTGTTGAAAGCACAAAGATGTGTAATAAACAACTAGCACATTTATATTTTGCATTTTGTTTTCTTACTGTACCGAAAATGAACCGAACCGTGACCTCAAAACCGAAGTAAGTACCGAACCGAGATTTTTGTGTACCGTTACACTCCTAATGTATACCTTTTAGTGTTCGATCTTGAATCTATAATAAAAAATTGCAGGATGTAACAAAGTGTTAGCCATGTAGCATCCAGTTGGCTGATACTCAACAGGTTGGAGTAGTTTAACAACAACTGAATTTACTATCAAACTCAGCCATTAACTCACTTCCTAGTCTCTTGGAAAATCACACTTGAGGGGAAAAACTGGTCAGAAGGAGACAATAGTAATAACGACAGAGTGCAGTATCCCAATGTTATTTTGGTACACAACAGTCTTCATTATCCTTGAATGCCCGACTCAATTTTGTGGCCTATTACGGCAAAAGAGGAAATGACTCTGAAGAGGCAGGACAATGTATCCTCTAAACTTGGCTTGGACTACTCTGGTCATGTCACTCCAAAATACCTATCTTTAGGGTAAATCAAATGCAGTGATTTTGTTCTCTACACATATTTATTTCAGTATTGATGTCTTCTTTGCTCTATGTGCTATCCAAGCAGTGCTCTGTTATTGCTGCTGCACGTTTGCTCTTTAATGAGATTATCAGAAGAAGAGTGTCAGTAAGTAGGATCTAAAATGAAAGCCATTATGGAGCATTATCCAAGAGATGCACCCGCTCCACCCCCCATGATCCATCTGCCGTACGACCACCCACACTGCCACCGCGACAAGATTACCGCCGTGATTAGCAACAGGAGGCTCTGCTTAATTCAAACAATTCTGGAGAACATGTGGCACTTTGCTGTATTGGTGAGTCGCGGAGCTTGAATCCACACGGAGGAAAAGGATGTTGCAAGAGGCAAAGTGCAGCTGTCTGCTGTGCCAACTTTGTCATTAAATTAATTCTTTGGATTGGGGTCATTCCATGTCAATTCAAATAAACCTCCAGAACCTCTCAGTGACACCTCTTCGAAAGATCTGTTATGCTTTTAGTACCTTATAATTTCAAATGAAAGTATCCAAGGTTTGAGTCTCGTAGGTCAAACGTTTTTTTGTGTTATGGCCCTTCAAGGTTTGGGTGCCACGCCCACTTTTGAGATCCTAGAATTGCACACTAAATTTTGGACCATATGTATGTATTCCAGCTATTCATCAATGTATTCTATCAGAATCTGCAAAATATTCAGGTACTGGGTGTTAATGTCAATTCTATTTATAAGGCTTTGTTTTTATTACCAGAAAGATGAATAGGAGGTTTAAACAACAATTGACCTACTTTCCGGACAAGATTTTCGGGAAATATCCCAAAATAGGACTATATGCAATAGCTTAATTCATAGTGGAGGAGTTGGATAATCAACATTTTTTATTGGCTAAAATGTTGATAAAAGGCGAATGTTGATGAGGTAAATAGCGCATTCTGAGCATCATGTGGCCACATATCCCATTAGGGCCTCAATTAGGTGGTCCGAAATGGTAATTTTGTCCCATAGCCATGTTTGGAGCCTGCACGCGCCCCCAACAGAGCCTCAAATGCTTTGAAACTCTCTAAATACATTATGTAGCCCACAAATATGTTTGATAAATGAGTTAAAACCGAACCCACACAAGATGTTATCATGATATGGACAAGGAAGATGTCAAGAAAATGCATCGTGTCATTAAAAAAAGAAATCCACTTAATGTATTATCTTTAAATATACAGGTTGACACAAAAGAACAGGAACCTTTAACAATCCAATAAAACCAAGATTGATGGAAGAAAATTATTTGACTCAATGTAATTGAAACATTAAAACATGCCAGAAAAATCAGTTCAATCAGTTAACATAAACATCTCTGATGTGAAAGATGTTCTAGAATGTATAATGTAATAACTTGCAGAACATGAAAAGTAACATCGGTTACTTTGCTGAGTAACTAAATACCTTTACAATGATGCAACTGAGTTACTTCTCCCAAAAAGTAATTGAATTAGTAACTTGTAACTAGATTAACAAGATTAACAACACTGTACAGCACATTACTGTATTACTGTATATAATAATTAGGACTATTAGGACATTCAGCCATAGTGTGATCAAAGCAACTGTTCCGGGCCGGTCCCTGCCGGTCTGTTACTGTTTTTCTCGAAAGTTTTCACACATTTTATTGTTCTAACTTCAGATACAATGACCACAATTCATGCTATATGCCCCTGATTCAGTCCATCTATACTATAGACACAATTCCTGCTTTACACTCCAATTGCAATTCTAAAACGTTTTTTTTTTTTTTTTTTTTTTTTTTAAACAATGTACACATTTGGGCCATTTTTTCTGTTGTTGCGTGTGGAGTATAGGAGAAGTGAGTTTAAAAAAAAGTGTAAAAAAAATGTAAAACTCCATGAATAAATGTAAATAAATAAAGTAGCTTGACTTGAACTGACACAAACTATCACATGAATAGTTCAACCATGGTGTGTTCCCCTCCGTTTGGGCCGCATACCAACACAATATATGTCTAGTGATTCTATTTACATATGAATGGTTGCTGTCTGTCAGACAACGGCTTGCTAATTCAAATGCACTTGGGTCATTTTGGCCACCTATGTTTTTTCCTCAGGAGAGGCCAAATTGGCTATTGCTTGGGAATATTAGGAGTATTTGTCTTGGGAAAGGCCAAGTTGCCTCTGCTGGGTTTTCTGGTGCTAAATTACGTAGCTTAGGTCGATCGATGTACGAATCCATTCTAGAAATTTGCTGTTGAGATTCTTCATTTACTGCTGCAACATCTCAGTTCACCATGCTTATCAAAATGACAGTGTTTATTTGCTGAAGGTCACAGTCTCAATGTGCTGCCACTTGCTCATGTCTGCCAATATGTATTTTCACCCTGTAGTACCTCTATTCAGTCTTTAAATGTGTGTTCTGATAGACAGGGCCTGAACACACAGTTATAGCAATTTACAGGTCTTTACCTAACTTAAAATAGAAAATGAGAGCCTCCAAATATGATCCAAAATTTAGTCTGCAATTCTTGGATCCCAGAAATTTCAAGGGTGAAAACCTGAAACTCGTTTGCGCTAAGAGAGTCAAAGTTGGTCATATCTTAAGGCACTGATAAAAATAAAACAAATTGAAGAGATGTCGCTGTGGATGGTGTGTGAATTGATATAGAATGACCCATTGGTGTTTCGTGATGAAAATAAATATAATTTAAGCTTAGTATTCACCACTAATATACAGGATTAACAGTGTACAGTTGCCTACCTGTGATCTTGTCGCGAACCAGTTTGCAGGATTCAATCTCTCCAATGCTACCAAAGAGGCTGCGGAACTCTTCCTGGGTCATGTTCTGTGGTAGGTAGTTGACGATGAGGTTGGTCTTGCTGTCGTCGTTTGTAGGCCCGGTCTGCATGGGCGAAGGGCAGCCGCGACTATTAGTAGTCGGCCCGTTGGCTGTGGTGCCACCTCCGCTTGGACCATTTGTCACCGGAGCCTCCATGTTACTGATGATCTGAGAGAATCAAGAAGGGAAAGATGAGACAATGGATTAATGTGTGTAGATTGATTTTGAAATGGGCTACAATGCAATAAAAACACATTTTCAATCTTGAAAGTTGTTTCTGAGCTTGACGTTTCCAAAAATCGACAATCTATTTGTGCAGATTTATTGTGGTCTCACCGTCTCTTCAATACTATTACACTGCTTGCGTAACCGACATTATTTACAGTATAACATGGGCGAAAATTGAATCCAAGAGATTTTATGTTGTTGAAAATTCCACTTCTAGCTGGAAAGGACAATATATAAGGTCAAGACTATATTA
Source organism: Corythoichthys intestinalis (assembly GCF_030265065.1). Lineage (NCBI taxonomy): Eukaryota > Metazoa > Chordata > Actinopteri > Syngnathiformes > Syngnathidae > Corythoichthys > Corythoichthys intestinalis. The sequence continues at coordinate 37,659,941 of NC_080401.1, forward strand.
ACACAATGAGTTATCACTTTATGTTCCATTTCCATCTAGGAGATACCCATTCAACGAATATAAATGAACAACAATCTATCATTTATAGATTTGGCTAAAATCAGCACCTTAATTTGGAGTGACAACTTCACTTATATATTCAGTAATCTTACTCTAAACATGAGGATTGTCATTCTAAGGTGTATCAACATCAAAGCATATAACATATTAGAAACTGGGGCAACCCTTTAGCCAAATACTGCATTGAACTGCTGCTGCTGCTGCTGTGGCAGAGGAAAGTTCAAACTGTTCGCTGGTTTTGAAGAGCATCTCAGGATCAAAGTGTTCTCAGAGGAACTGTGAGCTTGCATAAGTGTGTGAAAATAAGCTAAATAAATAAATTAAAAAAAAAAAAAAAGGGAGGAGTGCGAGCCAGAAATTGAAGGAGGAAGGTAAGTTGCTTTCGCACCAGCGCCTCCTGATGTGTTTTTAAATAGACTCGTCAAACTGTCGTTGAACATTACGCTCCAAAAGCAATGGGTGGAGTCACAGATTTGCAAACGATTTGTAAATAAAGTATGAACATATCTGAGAGAGACAACTCGGAAGACTCTTCACTAGAGGCAGGGGTTCCCAAACTTAGGATCTCACTTTATGTACAGTATAATGAACACAGTAAATAAGTGTTAATCGGTATAATTCCTAAATTTATCTTCAAACCACAGTCAACGCATTTCAATAACAACAGTGCATTTTTACCAGTAATAGCATTTTTAGCATGCCACGTCACAGTAAAACCCAAACTTAGATGCCATTAAGTTTTCAGCAGATCCAAACCCATTGTTGTCATCATCATGGTTTACCCATCCAGGCACATCTATTTTTAACTATTCTGAAATACACAAAAACAGACTGAACTTGGAAGTCGACAGAAGAAGCACAAAAACTTTAATTCTATTTCTGGAATAAACCACCACACACACACAAATGCACACAGTGAGCTAATTATACAACTAAAGGTGCGTCTTAAACTAATTTAGTTATCACTTTGTATTGTTGTGGTAAAAAATGATCTCTCTGACTAGAAATGTATCTAACAAAAACGTGCATCAAGAATGCTATACTCAAATGTGGGGAAATTTGTTACACAAATGTAAAAATAAATAGTATTTACGCAAGCTGAGATATGCAAAACACAAATTAGAAAACAAACTAACAAAAGCAAAGACAAATTTAAATTTTAAAAGACAAATTACATAAAATGTGAAAGAAATCATGAGTCATAGAAAACAAAACATGAGTCACTTGTCAGTTGTGATTTGTTTCTGACTTTCTTTTTATGACTGGCAATTTGTTTTCTGTGACTTTCTGTGATTTTTTTTTATTGTAACTTGTGTTTTTTTGTGATTGATGATTTATTCAGTAGCTTGTTTATTTGTTTTCTGAGATGGATATTACTTTCGTTCATTTGTTTTCTGATTTGTGTTTGTACTTCTCAGCCACTGCAACTATAACTTAAGTATCACGTGAAGTTTGTTTCTGTAACCTACTGCTGCTGTGTTGGCCTGGTATTGGCTTCATTTCATTAATGGTATTTAATTACATTTAGGTCAGAAGGGAATGTTTGTGTTCTTCTTTTACGCCACGCAATTACCACTAGGAGCTTATTAAGATCATTGTTTACATCAGTACTTCTCATATAGTGAGGCGTGCTTTTTTGCTGTACATAAAGTGTACTTGCACATCCACTCAGTGGGTGGCGCTCTCATTTTCAGAGTGTGCGCAGTATTTTTGAACCTAGCAAGAGCACACAGAAAAGAGATATGAAGAGCTATGCGCAGTTTTCGAGAGCCGTTTCCCGGCTGGACTCACGTAGTGACCCACTGTCTTCGCCGGTTCTCACGTGTCCGCCCGAGAAGTGCCATTTTTGGCTTGGGATAGTCACGACAGCCGCCTTCACCTGCGGTTATCCCCTGGCCGCCGAGAATGCGCTGTTTTCGGGCCGTTTGGCTTTTGGCTTTGACTTTTAATACAGTGAGAGACGAAGAAAGACCACTCTGTTTACTGTGTCTAAAAATGATTGTATCGGACAGCGGGACGCCAAATGAATTAAGACGTCACTTAAAGACATTAGACCCCAATCTCATTGATAACCGCTTTATTATTTTTCGGCGAAAACGTGCTGAATATTGCCAACAATCGTCCCGCTTTGTCAGTGTCATATCAGTAAACCAGTTAGCACTGTTAGCATGCTCAGTGCAAAATAACCCCACACCTTTGCAAACATTGCAAAGGAGGTGATACTGCGAGCAGCAAAAATAAAAACTGTCCCTCTGTCCAATGACACTGTCATTTTTCTTCTATTCCGTTCTGTTTTTTCGGTCAATTTTTTTTGGCATATTGTCCTCATGAGTTAATGTTTCTAATCAATTTGAATGTATTATTATTTATTGATTTCATTACATTTTTTTTTCAGTATGAAATGGTCAAAAATGTACCTTGAGTGTATTTTTACAGTTTGGATGTGACTTTTTTTTTTTTTTTTTAATTCAGGCAAATTGATGCGCTTTAAGTCCTTTCTGTTACAAACAAAACAATGTTAATAAAGTTATAATTTATTATAAGTTGATCAATGTTACTTTTTTTCTTTAACAGAAAAAAGGACACAATGTTAGGCAGAGGTGTACTTATAATGGTTATTTTATAGACAAATGATACAATTTACAGTGGCGGCCGAGAGTTTGGGGGGATGCGAACATTTATGTCTTCCTTGGGGTGGGCGTAACCCAAAATAATTGAGAAGCACTGATTTACATAAAGTAAGCGATCCATCTTTTCACAAAAACATTAAAACGGAGAAGCATGCCACTACCGCTGCGCCCAATAGGCGGAGTTTGACTTTTGGGGTGGGGGGGCACAACATGCTGATGACCCCAAAACGCAGTGCCAGCAATAAAATTAACTTACAAGAATATTTATAATAGTAAGTTGACAATCAGCGTTTTTTTTTTGTTTCCCATCATTCTTGAGGGGTATTATAAATCAGGCTGCTTAGGCAATACTTTTCGCAAAGATCGTCATCCATTGATTATGGTTCGCCCGCCGGTGTCGTGCCAATGTAGTTACCGAAGTCAAAAATTGTATGCCCTGGGCAGAGCCATATGGAGGTAGATTTGTGTCTTTATTATTCAATCAAAAAAAAAGTTGCTTCAGTAAAAAACAAGTTGCTTCAATCAAAATATATAGTTTCAATTAAAAAAAAAAAAAAAAAAGTGTTTGAATGCAAAAATAAATTTGGAACTAAAAAAAAATGCACGTGGAAGCTATTTCTCTGATTGTTTTTTATTGGAGTCAAGGCTTTTTTTTTTTTTTTTTTTTGATTGAAGCAACTTTTTTGATTGAAGTAATGTTGATTTGTATTTGGGCCGCATTTTGGCTGAGACGTTTTTGTCTTTATTATTTTATTATTCAATCAAAAAATAAGTTGCTTCAAAAAAAGATATTTATTTTCAAAAAGAAAAATCACTTTAATCAAAAAACAAAAAATTTCAATCATAGAAAACATTTTCGAATGCGAAAAAATATTTGAGATTGAAAAATTTGCATTTGAACACTTAACTTTTCATTGAAAAAGTTTTCTTTGATTGAAGGACATTTGTGTCTAAATCATTCAATCCCCAAAAAGTTGCTTCAATCAAAAAAAAAATATTTTCAATCAAAGAAAAAAATAAATTGAAAAATTAAATTGCACTCTGCTATTTTTTATTTATTTATTTTTTTGTTGAAAATTATATGCAAAGCAAATGAGTGTCTAAGGTGCTAGTCACATGATCTGTTTGAGAAATAACTTTGACCCATTATAAAAATATATTTTTTTGGTCATTTCATTCATTTTTGTTGCAGTTTTATTGCTCTACAACTTTTACGGGGGGGGTGGGGGGGGGGGGGGGGTTGGCCGCCGGCCCTCCCTTAAAATCTGCTTATGCTGCGCCCCCATGATGCAATCGTACACAATCACACACAGATATTCACAATGAGGCTACGTCTATACTAGGATGGATATGTTTTTTGTAATTCAGACAATATTTTTTACCTGTTTGCACTACGTTTAAGGTGCGTTTATAAACGCAACACTCCTGCAAGGGAAGCCTGCATTGTCGCAAACAATGCCTGTGCAAAAAGGAGAAGCCTCGTGTGTGACGTTATCATCTCTGAGCCGGAAGCTTATAGTTTTTCGGAATTGTTCAATGTCTTCTCCTGACCTATTTAAACGTAAAATTTACTAGCTCTTTCAGTTGTAAAAGGAGTAGCAGGAAAGCCGTGTCTGTACCATTTGCCTCCGTTATTTACGATGTTGTAATGCCACACCAAAAAATGGCGATGGCGTCACTTCCGTTGGCTCCGATTTTTACAAAGATACCCGGCGGCGACACTAGACCGGATATCAGGCGTTTAACAAATTAGCTCCTCTCTAGCATGTGTTATAAAATGTCCGGACAAGAGGCACATTAGTGTGGCCGACATGCTGTCTAGTATAATAATTTGAACCTTTAAGGCCATTATCCTTTTCCAGTGTCGACGCAGCCTGAGTCTGCACTCATTCCCACAGAAAGATATCTTCAGTTTAGATACTTACACATGCACACTCAACAGGAGAAAACAATGGGCCTGAACCCACAGCAAAAAGGGAAAAAAACAGACGGGGAGATGTCTAAAAGCTCGCAAGATGAGAGCTGCATGCAAATTGTTCTTTTGACAGTATCCTTCCCTGCCCGCCTCTCTACCACAACAAAGGCAGCCACAGTGTGAGTGATGGTGTGTGTGTGTTGGAGAAAGACAGAACAGTATGTAACCAAACATAGTTGACTGAAGAGGGCCTTATTATTAAATGTGTTTGCATTCCCTGCTGAGCTGCTCCAGTCTATCCCAGCCTTTCAACTCGATGGGACATTTTTCAAGAAGTTTGCGCAGCAAAATGGCTGCCTCTAATTAGCGGGGTCCAGCAGAGCCTGAGCGGACATTTGTATGTCCTTGCATGTCTCCGCATGCCTATGCCCACCAGCATTTGAGGTCCTTAACATGCCACTTTATAGTAGTAGTGAACATGGTGGCTGCTCATTCTCTCTCAGTTTAGGTAAGAGCTATGGTCAGAAGTATAACAATCCTCCCCCAGTTGTAAGCCTTTCGAAGCAGCTTCTTCCACCAAAGTGTAAACATTTCCAAATAAATGCAGTTTGTTATGCGAGAATTTGTAGATCTAACATAACCTTGGTGATTTGGAGAAAACGACCTTATTAATACATTTCTGAAAAAAAAAAAAAAAAAAAAAACAGTCTACTGTCAGCCTATGCATGGTATCTTTTATTTTTGCAATTTAGCATCTCTTTAGAGGACAATTACTCAATTACTGATGGCCATAAAGAACCGCAAAAGCCATCAAACTTTGAACGTTTATTTGGGATAATAGTCTGTGGTATATTTATTGTTTGAACAATTATATAAGCACTTATAATAACTTTTTAGGGATCATCAGTTATTGGTAGAAATTTGCTATTCACAGTGAAGCTAAGAGGAGGTCTTCTATAGTTTAAATGCATCAATGAGACTCCAAATAAGTACACATAACAAATTACTTCTTGTACTGATACTATGTTGATACTTGCTTTAAGGCAGGGGTGTCCAAACATTTTGAAAAGGGGGCCAGATTTGGTGTCGTAAAAATTTGGGGGGCCGACCTTGGCTGACTTTTTTTACGTAGAACAATTAGGGTCGTCAAAATCATTGCGTTAACGGGTGTTAGTTAATTTTTTAAAAAATTAATCACGTTAAAATATTTGACACATTTAACGCACATGCCCCGCTCAAACAGATTAAAATGATAGCAAAGTGTCATTTTCACTTGTTACTTGTGTTTTTTGGTGTTTTTCCGTCCTCTGCTGGCGCTTGGGTGCGACTGATTTTATGGGTTTCAGCACTTTCAGGCTTCAGCACCATAATTATTATTGGCGAGCTACTAGTTTATTTTTTGATTGAAAATTTTACAAACTTTATTAAAACGAAAACATTAAGAGGGGTTTTAATATAAAATTTCTATGACTTGTACTAACATTTATCTTTTAAGAACTACAAGTCTTTCTATCCATGGATCGCTTTAACAGAATGTGATTAATGTTAATGCCATTTTGTTGATTTATTGTTGTAATAAACAAATACAGTACTTATGTACAGTATGTTGAATGTATATGTCCGTCTTGTGTCTTATCTTTCCATTCCAACAATAATTTACATAAAAATATGGCGTATTTTATAGATGGTTTGAATTGCAATCAATTACGATTAATTAACTTTTAAGCTATTATTAACTCGATTAAAAATTTTAATCGTTTGACAGCCCTAAGAACAATATATTTAAGCGAATTTTAGCAAGCCATTCTGTGCGTCACATTTGCTTTATTTATTTTTTAAAAATTATTTAATTAATAATTTCAACAATCTCACAACTAGCCTTTGTGGCGTTCTCTTTCGACTCTCGGGCTCTTGCGAAATACTACTGTGAAATAAACTAGCTTCAAGTTGCTTCAATTTCTCAAAAGGTATCTTCCCTGTAATCTTGTCGTACATGTCAGCGTGTCTTGTTTGATAATATCGCCTCACATTGAACTCTTAAAAAACAGTGACTGTCTCTTTGCAAATGAGGCGGGCACAGTTGTTGCGTATTTTAGTGAAGAAACAGTCCAATTTCCACCTATCCTTGAAGCGTCCGCCGTCACAGTCAACTTTCTTGTTGATTGTCGTCATTTTAGAAAATTGGGAGTAAAGGGTCACATGGGGTAATGTTGCTTAGAGTGCTGCTGCCTTTTAGTGGGTAAATGATGAGTAGCATTTAGTGTGTAAGCTACTTCATATGCTGGTAGCAGTACTGCTGACCAACTTATTAAGTCTGTGTGCGGGCCAGACGTTATTGATTTTAGGACAGACGCTGGGGTCCGGATGAAATTTGACCACGGGCCGCATTTGGCCCCCGGGCCGGACTTTGGACATGTCTGCTTTAAGGTATCATATTTGCCATGGACACACCCTAAATATGTACTTCTTTCCAGGGCAGTAAGGCAGTCAAAAGTGTGAGTGAGGGCTACTTTTACTGATATAATGAATTTCATTTAATGTTCTGATTATCTGCCAGTCTTTTAGTTTCACTCTTTCTATTTGCTTGATGTCAAGATTGTGAATCAAAGCTTCAAACTACTCTGAGGAAATATCTTAGCATTGCAAAAGGCAAAGCAATCGGGATCAAGGTAGGCCTACTTCATATAAAGTGCTGCTGCGCCATCTTTACAATGTGAAAAACACTAGTCTGTGAAAATGATTACCTTCTGTAGAAATATGTGTGCAGATCCATATTCTGAACAATAGTTACCAGCTACAGTTCAAACCCCATCTTTCATGCACTGCCATCTACAATTTAAAAACTGGAGGAGCATAGATAGGGGTGCAACTGCACTTTCATTCTAAACAGTTTCCACTTTAGTTTTGCTGGGTGTGGTAACACAAAGTGAGGCTTTCAAGATTTCAAGATGGATGTGGACCTATGTGTAAAACAGTGTTGTCGTCAACGATGACGATAACAAAAATATATCGTCGACAAACTAGTTTTTTTTTTCGTGACAATGACGAGACAATAACGAGCTAAAAATGTGTCTTGGGGGACTAAAACGTAACAAGACAAATTACAGTTTTTGTCTGACGAGAATGAGATGAAAATGTGTCATAGTTTCGGTCACATGTTTCCAATGTGCAACATAGTTAGACTGCTTCGTAGCAGTGTCTGGTTGTGATTGGCTGATGACTAGACCCCATCAACTCACCCAACTCACCCCCCCCCCCCACACACACACACACTCGCACAACCACGACAGAAATATAAATCTACATGTCGTCTTCTTTGCCCCCTTCGAAGAGTGGTATTAAAAGATTTTTTTCCGCCAACACAGGCAGCAGCAACTGCAAGTAATGTAAAAAGACGTCAATGTTGTGGAGGTGGGGAACACGCCACTAATTTTGCTACTGAAAGTCTGACCTGCATCAGAGTTAGCATAACATAAACTGTGTGAACATGCAAACCTGCAAAACTCAAGTAGGAATCTGTTTAGAAAGTGTCCTCCTGTATGTTTTCTAATGTTAACATAAATTAAACTGTGAGAAATGTAATAAACCCTGCTGCAAACTACAGAACCAGAAAATATGAGAAAGAAGCTGCTTAGAGAGAGAGGTCCCAGTCTGTGTGTGTCAGCCAATTTTCCTTTTTATTTTATTTATGTGGCCTTAATGCAGTCCAAAGCTTTCATTTTTTGTTGAATTTGGCTGTGCTTGTGGACGATAGGCTCCATTTTATTTATTTTTGTTATTTCCCGACTAAGACGTTTTTTTCAGTGATATTTATTTTATTTATTTAGACAGACAATGTTGAGTGGTCTTAAGATAAATCTTTATTTTTTGCATTCCTGGATAGTTAAGAGATTATTAACAAGTTTGTATTTATTGTGTATGTTAAAATAATTTATGTTAAAGTATTGCGATTCAGATTTGCTAATAAAATCCAGACATTTATCCTGTAAGTTTTCAGAATTTTTCTTGAGTAGTTTTTGTATCGTCCCTACCAATGTTGAGACCAAACCTATGCCTTTCTCTACACACCTCATCTTCTTTGGATGGACTGTTGCTTTTGTAGATCAGTGATTCACAATCAAAGCACATTGTTTGTGCAATAAGTGATCAGCAGAATGTCTGGGGATTTAGGCCTATATATCAGTTGTCCCCAACTTTTTTGCACCACGGACCGGTGTTATGTGGGCCTTTTTTTCACAGGCCGGCAATGTGTGGCAGAAAATGACAGTAAATATAAAATAACACGTCGAACAAAACTAAAAACAAATGTTAAGAGCAGGGAAAATGTCACTCACCATACACTGAACCTTTTTTTAACAGCGACCTCTCCTAAAACTTGTCGGCAAATATCCTTGGCCGCAAGCATAATGAGTTCTTCTCTAATCATGAAAGGTTTCTTAGCTTTTGCAATACGGTTCGCGATGAAGTATGATGATCGCTTTGTCGCCTTGTTTGTTAGCTTTTAGCCACATATTATGAAGAATGGCCTTGGTTGTAGGCTCCTCTTCTGGCTCAGCAGGTGGCCTTTTCCCCGTATAAAAGCTGTCCAAAGACGTCACCACCCATAGCACACAGTCAACAGCAGCTAAAGTTACTGTTTACAATGATTGGCGCTAGGCTGCGATAGGTGTGCAAACACGCTATTAATTGCGGCCAACCACTAGATGGCGACCTATACAAACCTTTACTCGGATTAGTCTATAGCAGAGGTCACGGAACCGCGGACCTTGGTCCGGTTCCAGTCCCCCAAGCCGTCTGGACTGGTTCTCAAGATGTCCGGACTAATACACGTTGCAACAACAAAAATCATTTTTTTCTGCGGGTTTGCAGAGCGGAGGTGGGCAACAAACAAACACCTTCGCGGTGATGCGCGTAAGCCAGCCAATGGGAGTGAAGCATTTGAAAGTTATTTTTAGAACAACATGTCTCACACTCCCTTTCCAGACTGCGCGGAGTGACAGCCAAAAACTAAGCCGAATGAAGTTGGAGGAAGAGACGAAAAGGTACGGCAAATGGCGTGCTCAAAACTACGCAAGATTGATGCAGAAAACAGTGTTTAAGGAGGAGTAGACCAACACATTTTTGTTCATTTTACCTGGCGGCAGCACAAGACCGCTACGCCTCATCTGTTCAGAGACTGTGTTCTACCAAAATCTGCTACATCGGCGAAACGTCCTACATTAGTCGAATTTGACACCCAAAGTACTACTGTGCGCGCTAAACTTGTTTTGTTTGAATGCATACAGGCAGAACGTACTAAAAATGCCTTAAGAAAATACTTAAATGCAGTTATACCAAATAAGGACGGTTTAAATACGCTACGTGACTAATGTGGTCAACTGCTTCAAAGCTAACACAAAAAACCACAATGGTTAAAAGTATGAGAGGGTTATACATGCAAAAAGTATTTTTGAGGCAATGGAAAGGTTCTAAAAAATTAAATAAAACAAAAATAGTGAGTACTCGCCGCTTCTAACCGATGTGCGCATGCATGCGGATGCTTGCGCAAGCGCGCTAGCGTTGTGTAGACAATTTGCTGCGTAGTAAGGAATGGCCGAACAAGGGTAGCGCTTGTAAAAAGCAGCAATTTGAAAAGGCACTATGAGACGAAGCACGCAGCTTTTTCGCAAAGTTTCCCTATGAACTCTGCCATCCGTTCTCAAAAAAATAGCGGAATTAAGGGCTCAATATGATCGCTTTATTATTTATTACTAATTAATTATTATTAAATATTATTTATTACTTACTATAAATTTATTTTTTATATTTTTTTTTACATTTTTGAATGTTGTAATTATCAGCATGGCCACGTAAAGATACGTTTGTATTTTTTGGAAAAAAAAGAAGCATTAAAAATATTTCCGGACCCAAGATTGTTGTAATTTTTTAATTTCGGACCCAGAGGATTTTTAATTCATGACCCCTGGTCTATAGAGTAGACAGGGATATTGATGTGTCAAGAGCCACAGGTTGGATTGCAGTCATTAATAAATTATTTATTTCTCTGTGGCCCCGTAGCAAATACGCCACGGACCGGTGTCGGTCCGCGGCCCGGTGGTTGGGGACCACTGCTATATATACATACATGAATTGATTTTTTATTATTTGTAATATAAGATAATCATCAATAAATGCCAGTAATTATGTCAATACTGGTATCGTAATTGCTATTTTATTTATTTTGCAATATCGGTAAAAAAAAAAAAGAACTGTTATTTTTCATTACTTGTAGTGTATAACCAAAAATATACTGTTTTTCTGAGTGTAATAGAATTTTCAGTGAATGTAGCTTGTGAATAAAAATAATTTTGACATCACTGGTGCACTAACGCTCAGGCACCAAGACTGTCAATGTAAATGTAAGGACACATTTGATCTTTATAGGTAGATTTAAACTGGGACCTCAGTCTTAAAATCCTCTTTGCATCAACAGCATTGTTGTGGCTTTTTATTCATATCTACACAAAACACCCATCCTCCAATATACACATTTCATCCATCCATGCTCTAGCTTCAACCGTCTCAGTCAGCCGGATCTGACGTGCAATAGTGTCAATACAGTGTAATATCAGATCATATTACTTGATTGTTGTGTAAAATGCCCAGGCCATCCATTTGGCAGCAGCAGTAGACTCCTTACCATCTTTGGCTGTGTCAGCAATCCCTTCTCTGCCCAGCCCTGGAGCTGCGGGAGCTCTGCCTGCCGCCACTGTGTCTCTGTCGACCCCTATGGAGCGGAGCACATGGAGGGAGGGAGGGATGCACAGCCCACCGTCAGCATCATATACTCACTTTGCACTTTGTTTAGGATAGCATTTGGGATTGGTTGTTCATTTGATGGAAAGAAGCAGGAGTGAAGGGGGGGATGGCAGCTGACAAATATACTATGTAGTCATTCAACCAATAAAACAAAAATGGCTCAGTGGAAATAGGTGGGAATAGTAAAAAGATATAAGAGCATCTGCAGTAAGTGTAAATGAAAACGCCTCATTTGTAGATAGAACTGTTCTGTTTATAGGTAAGATGTCGCAGGGGCTTTTTCTTCTAAACGAAACCATAAAGACCATAAATTTAGCGATAATGTATTGGCAACCAGCCTCTGATTGATTGACTACAACAGGACTAAAAGTTGTGTCTTAATAGCATTGCCTCTGTAGTATTTCTTGCTGTGGATGGAAGAATCTCCACAGCGGCTTGGGAAAAAAAAAATCAAATGGTGTGTGTTGCAACCAGCAGATTGGTGTGGTCCCCGCAATGACCTCGGGTTTATGAGTTTATAATGAGGGTTTCCCTCTTGCTATCCGCGGGTAAACAAGCCTGCGGTTGAAGACACAGAAATGTCACAAATGAGCAGGAAGTCTGTTCAGCAGCTCTCGAGAGCGAGGCAGGCGGGGGGCAGTAATACCTACGGCTATGGATGCCACTAGTAGCCAATTTAGCAGGAGAGGAGAAAAAGAGGCGGGATGACCTCTGCTTTCATTTACTCCTTCAGAGGGATGAGGAGAGGGAGTAGGCGATCAGTTGGAAGGAAGAAGAAAAAGGATGAGCAATACGAAAGATGCTTCCCATGCTTCAAAGAAGGGGAAAGACGAGGTTGGACAGAGAGACAGGGAGAGAGGGAGGCTGTACTGCATATGTTCTCTTGTCAATGTGTCGTGTAAACCTGGCGAAGAATGCATAATGGAGTTTAAATGAGAATCAAGTGTCAAAAAGAAGGAGGATCCAGTAGGAAAAATAGGCCAGTGGTTGTCCAAAGTAAAATTGATTATTGAGCCACCTTTGTTTTATTCTGATGAAGACTGAAATATGTTGTGTATATAAGACAGTTATCTAAATGGTTTTGCAAGACATGAAAACCATTAGTACAATGAAACAAATGAGTGTGACATTTGTACAGTGGAACCTCCAGTTTTGCTGGTCACCCTGCCATTTGTTCGGCTTAAGAGAAAATTAGCCAGTCAAAATAATACAACTTTTATTAACTGTTGAGGCAATAATTATGCCATTATTAAACAAAACTCAATATACATAATAAGTTATTAGAACAATCAAATTGTGTAGTAGAAGGCCTTCTCAAATGTCAATATAGTGGTACCTCTACATATGAAGTTAATTCGTCCCAGGAACATGTTTGTAAGTCGTAACGGTCGTAAGTCGAGCAGGATTTTCACAAAAGAATACATTATACAGTGTATCACAAAAGTGAGTACACCCCTCACATTTCTGCAGATATTTAAGTATATCTTTTCATGGGACAAATCTGACAAAATGACACTTTGACAGAATGAAAAGTAGTCTGTGTGCAGCTTATATAATAGAGTGAATTTATTCTCCCCTCAAAATAACTCAAAATATAGCCATTAATATCTGAACCCCTTGCAACTAAAGTGAGTACACCTCTTTGAAAAAACGTACATCCCTAAATGTCCAAATTGAGTACTGCTTGTCATTTTCCCTCCAAAATGTCATGTGACTCGTTACAGGAGTGCTGTCAGCATTGCTGCTGAGATTGAAGAGGTGGGGGGTCAGCCTGTTAAGTGCTCAGACCATACGCCGCACTCTACATCAAATTGGTGTGCATGGCTGTCACTCCAGAAGGAAGCCTCCTCGCAAACAGTTTGCTGAAGACATTTCAACAAAGCACATGGATTACTAGAACCATGCCCTATGGTCTGATGAGACGGGCGGGCTTCCTTGTGTACAGTCTTCAGAAGAGGCTTCCTCCTGGGGTAACAGCCATGCACACCAAATTGAGAGTAAGTGCGGCGTATGGTCTGAGCACTAACAGGCTGACACCCCACCTCTTCAATCTCTGCAGCAATGCTGACAGCACTCCTGTCACGAGTCACATGACATATTGAAGGGAAAATGACAAGCAGTACTCAATTTGGACATTTAGGGTTAGGGATGTATGTTTTTTCAAAGGGGTGTACTCACTTTTGTTGCCAGGGGTTTAGATATTAATGGCTATATTTTGAGTTATTTTGAGGGGGAAAAAATTAACTCTATTATATAAGCTGCACACAGACTACTTTTTATTGTGTCAAAGTGTCATTTTGTCAGCGTTGTCCCATGAAAAGATATACTTAAATATCTGCAGAAATGCGAGGGGTGTACTCACTTTTGTGATACACTGTAATTACATTTATTAGTTCCACAGCCCAAAAACCTACACTAAATCCTTAATAAATACTGCTGTTACTATTGCAAATAGCAATTACAAAGAGCAAAACAAATAAATTACGAATAAAAATCAGAATAATAATAATGGTAATAATAATAATAATAATAATAATAATAATACCTGTAATAATGTAACGAATCGGGTTCTAATGTATCGGACTTTTTTTGCTTTACCTGAATGCACCGCGGGGCTGACATGAAGGTGAGCAGCAGAGCACGGTTCTATTTTTACTTTCTGTTTTGATGCTGGCGTCAACACCAGCGGACAGTCGGAGTGTTGTGTTGCACAAGTTGATGGAATAAATGATTAGAAACCTGACGAAACTGGTGATTTCTTTGGCCAAGTTTACCACAGTAAGAATTGTCACCTTAACTTATAAAGACAGGCAAACGGAGGAGGACCGTCAGCCGAGATCGACATTCTACGGCCCTATTGTCGACCCAGTTCATGGATCCATACACCATACTTATATCCATGCTTACCCTTTGCTATCATTTACATCTTCCTTTCAATGGTAAGCGTCACATTTTTTTTTTTTTTTTCGCCACCTGCACTAACCTTTTTGGATCCAGTGTTGATTTCTCTCACAAGAAAATCAGCCGTGCGTCCGTCTTCCGGCAAAACAAAGAAACTGCCGCGCTGTCAAAAATCGTTGTATTTTGAGCAGGTCGTCAGATGTATAAACAAATGGCGAGTCAAATTTTACGTCGGATGTCGAAAAAAAATCGTATGTTGAAGCGATCGTATGTTGAGGTACCACTGTATATCTAATCCCCAAAAAATTCATAGCAAGCATACAGTAAATTTTATATGCCAGCACTTGTCAGAACATAGTATTCTGATTCAGACTGCATTTTTGGATAGTATAATTAGTTAAACAATCATGTGATTGATCAGGTTTGTAACATATAAATTGTCATTGCTGAATATTTATTGTTTTAAATAAAGGGGCCGAAAGTGGCTGTTGCATGTTTTTAAATTTTGTCTGCAGTTCTACATCGATCATGGAAATGTAAAACAAAATTGATCAAAACTACATACCTTTGATTACCAATGACAATGTTTATAGCCACAAAGCAATCAAAGGCCAGCTAACAGCTTCTGCTACAGGTTATATACAGTTTTAAATTTGATCAGGTTCCAAATTGTACATTGATACAAATGTCAATTTAAGGAAGTTCCACTGTAACACTTTGCTGCTTGTTATTCAGGTGTGTCAAATAATTCAACCTGTTAAAAACTGTCAATAGCGGATGCACATTTCAAGTCGCAAAGGATGAAATTTGATGGCAGCTTGTTAAATTTGCTCGGGACTCAAACACCAAACCGAAACGAGAAACCAGAGAAATTTTGTAGACCTTGGCAAAGATATAAAGCTACAATTACAAGCCAAACATGCATTATAAAAGATAACACTATATCACAAAGCCCACTGCATATCCCGCATGTTAAAATATCAATCTATTAATAATGACGCAGAAAAGCTACCCTGAAAGAAGGAAACATTAGGCAGAGGTGAAACATCAAAAGCATTTTTCACCCATTCAGCAAAGCTGTCGCTTCACATACGATGTCAGTGCGGTGAGGTAATGTGTGCCGCGACAAGCAGACAGTGCAGCATCATCACAGCATCTACACACGTGCTGATCGCATGTAACAAGCAGCAAGCAGATGTATGTGAGCCTCCATTCGTGGGAGTATAATGTCAGCCAGCGCACAACAGTCAATGCTCAACCATTCGTTAAAACAAACCGTGCCGGGCATACGACAGACACGCACTTTGCATGCAACTTCATCCATCATAGTCACGCCCTCCTTGCGTTGGTCTCATGCATGCATTGTTGGATGAATTCTCCAAAAAGGTGCAAATTGCATTCAGCAACCATTTAGATGGAAATCCGTTCATGGATACATTTTGAATTATTCAGGGAGTACATTTCAGCCGGTGCTCAGATGCTGGGAAAACCTATTATATAATCAATACACTCTATAGGGCCATTAATATTTGATGCCGCAAAAGTGCTTCCTGTCTCCTTGGTCTCATGGTGTCTGGGTCCTGCAGTCTGCCTCCAGCAAGGGAAGGGAGTGCACATTTGTATTTGTCTGGCAGTCAAAAATACTAATGGAACAAACTTATCTTTGCTTTACTGTTTATGAATCCATTTTTCCAAAGCGCTCTTCTAATGTAATATGCTCTTGTAACTATATTTCACTTTGGACAGTTATGTGAACAATTTCCCAAGTCATCCTATCGTGTTTTGACCTTTGTCACGCCACTGCAGCTTTTACAGCATAAAGCAGCACTGGACTATGGAGAGTGCTGAGCCAGTGCAAGCTTCCCTCCCCTTCTTTCTTTTAGCCTCGCAAAGCTCAGACAATCAATGTTGCCTGACTTGGCCGGGAAGGATGGAGGCTGCAGAGAATGCAGAGTAGACAGGATGCTGCAGGAGCTCTCCGCTGACAGACGCACTGCTTGGCAGCTACAAAATGGAGCCAGTGTGACTCGCTAGACTTTTGTCTCACCATCTTGTGTCAGATATTGTGATTTCCTTATGTTGGATGACTGTTTAATGGAAAATTACTATTTGCTAAGAACATACACCACAAACATTGTAATCATGCTGTGAAATTTTGTGCTAAAAGCCGTTATTGTCTACAATAACAGGATACATCAAGATACAGTACCGTATTTTTCAGACTATAAGTCGCAGTTTTTTTCATAGTTTGGCTGGGTGTGCTACTTATACTCAGGAGCGACTTATGTGTGAAATACATTATGATATCATTTCCCATGTTATTTTGGTGTTTTGGAGTGACACTGATGGTTTGGTAAACTTGTTAGCATGTTCTTTATGCCAGGGTTCGCTACTTTTCCTGTCGTGTTTTCCATGTCTCCCTCCTCCAACACACCTGAATCAGAATAATCAGGATCATTATCAAGCTTCTGGAGAGGTTGCTGATGACATAATCATTTGATTTAGGTGTGTTAGGGGAGAGAGAAATGGAAAACACGACAGGAAAAGTGGCACCAAGGTCTGGATTTAGTGAACCCTGCTTCATGCTATAGTTATCTGAATAACTCTTAACAGCTATGGCCACGTTTGCGTTCTGCCTTTGGCAATGTTTGTTCAATTGTATTATTGACTTTTTTATATTGAAATGCAAGCTTTTAGTTTGTGGCGCTTTCAGGCCCACGTGGGGGCGCACTCGCACTTGTTTACGTGAAGAAGAGCGCTCACACGCCAGAAGAAGACCGACAGCTACATAGCTCTGAGTGAGTGGGCGAGTTAGCGAGAGAGAAACACGGCTGTGAACCTACGTTCATTGTTTATGCTTATAAAATATCTCTACAGAGGCAACGCCTGTGTGTGTCATCTTTTCTGTTGTTGTTGTGTGTTTTCCACCCGCGATCGGACACTTAGAGCCAGTTGTGTGGAGGTTTGAACGATGCGCTAATGCTAGCGAACGCATGCTAACCGTTTTTGTCATTGCTGTAAAAGCACCTAATTATCTTTTATTTACGTTGATGCAAACCTGTTTGGTATCGAGGATGAAATTGATTCCGCAAATTACACAGACGTCCAGCATCGTCATTTGGGAGTTTAGCCCGCTGAATAGCCAGGACCAAGCCGTAGCGTCCTGGTGAGGACAGTATATTCGCATTTCGTTGTTCATGCACTGTACACTGTACACTTATTCAGCATGTTGTTCTCTATTGTATTTTTATATTAATAAATTGCCTTTGAAGATGACATGTCTGTTCTATGTGTTGGATTTTATCAAGTAAATTTCTCCCAAAAATGTGAATCATACTTCGGTGCGACTTATATATGGGTTTTTTTCTCTTCGGTGGGCATTTTATGGCTGGTGCGACTTATACTGAGGTGCGATATGTAGTCTGAAAAATACGGTACATCAGTTACGAGTCTTTTGAGACACTGCTTGGTCAACCTTTTGCTTTGTGTTGCAAGTCAATGTTTGAATTATGAAAGACAATTATAATTTTGTATTTAGATAATCATAATACAGTGCTATTGTTCTTTATGAAAAATATGAGCTGCTCCACTGACGCCTAATGCTTCTCGCAGTGTCAAAATGAGATGACGCCCTCTGGAAACTATGTGTGAATTTTTTGGATAAAAATTTTCCTAGAGGGTTTATGAATACACTCTAACCTCAGAAACTTTCACTTTAAAGGGTTACCTCTTAAAGGTTTGTTTAAACATACTTTTGTAAGCAGACGCATCATAAGCATTAGGAATGGACTGAAAAGAAATACCCGAAAGTTGCTCATTTTTTAAGAAGATTTCACCATGTCAGCTGAAAAATGCAATACCCAGGGAAGCAGGTAGTGGTGCCATTTTTTGTTTTAATTAAAAGAAGTACATGATTTTTTTTTTAGATTTTTATAAAGGACTTTTTGAAGTACTTCTCTGGGCAAAATGCATTATCTTACAATTCTAGATAAATAAACAACTAGTGCTGCAATGTTTAATCGAGTAACTTGAGTAATTCGGTTAGAAAAAATTCGAGGATTTATTTAATTAGACTGATGTTGTAATGGTTTGTTTAGAAAGTGTTGCATTTAGTTTTTTTCATTTGGGTGGATACACTGCCCTCTCATGGCAACAGAGAAAATGCTATAACTTGTCTCACATGGCTGAATTATGTTAAGACCAACATAAGGTATGTTTCTGTTTGAGCTAATATGTTTGTTTATTAATTCGTTATTTAGTTTAGAAGTATAGTTAGCAGTTTTTTGTGGGACTATATGTTTGAATGATTTGTTAACAGCAATGCAAAAAAAAAAAAGTTAGCATTTTACAGCATTTAAGCTAATGGACTTTAGTGGTTCTTTTGTCGTGCTTAGATCCTCATTCATACATATTTTTAAAATATCATTTGGGGCTAAGCTCAGGTATTTTAATTTATCTTTAAATGCATTAATTGCTCTTTTGAAATGAAAGTGCATTTCTGCATATAATCTAAAGCCTTATTTTTGACCCACATTTCTGGTATTGGTATACTGACTCACATATGTAAACAAAAAAAGTTTTCCCCATGCCTATATGGGTTTCTACCAGATATTCCAGTTTACTCCACATCCCATCCAACCATCCAGATTTCTATTCTCTTGTCTTTATGATTCACCATTAAATATTATTCTACACACCGTTTTGAACCTGTGCAATAAAAATAAACGATTCATGTACTGTATAAAAAAAATATGCCAAGAACAAGCATAGCACCAATATTCAGTCCTGCCTGTTTTTCTACAGTATACAAGTGATTGTATTTGTTTCTTCTTTGCCTTTCATGTCTTTCTAACTCCACCAGCTTCTTGTGAGCTCCAAAATGTCTTGCAGGTCAGACAGATGCTGGGCTGGATCAATTGGCGAAAGTAATCTGGGACTCGCACACACACACAGATGCTCTCATATACACACAAGATCGCGCCGCTCTTGCACTCTCACCGGCCTGCCTCCAGTCTCATCGATCAGCATCTACTTTACTAAATGGATTCTTCTCCTCCGCCTCTCTTCAATCTGTGTGACTCGGAATAATAAATGTTCCAGAAAACGCGAGATGTGTATCTAAGCAATTTTTCATTTAACTTTGGCTCGACTCCCACCACTGTTTTTCTTCTTTCCTTGTGACGATTCTGCCTTTCAGCGCGATCGATGCTGCTATGCAACACCCCCTCACTGCTCCTGGGTAATCAGCACATACTTGCATATGGTCAGGGGTCACATCATGACAGGATGATGCAAATTGCCCAAGGGGTCTAACAGACAGGGTCTATCAATATCTCATTTGGTTTTCTCAAGGTTTGTATTTGCGGCTTTACCATGGATAATTAGTGCCACACTTAAAAGGAATGAGCATTTTATCTTCTTAAAAATTTGAATTTTTGCTCACAAGTTCCCATGAAAAAAGTAATTGGTTGAGCATGTCTTCATATGAATTCGTGCACCACATTTAAAGGGGAAGAGAGGGGGTGCTTTGATTGGGCGATAGCGCCGTTTAACGCCACCAACGAAGCAAATAGGCCTTTTTTCACATATGGCGGCTTGCACTCGTCTGTAATTACCAACATTTGTTCAGAAATGCTTCCCGCACAGAGTCAAATTTGAGCCAGATTTGCTTTGATTTTGTTAGCATAATGTACAATGTTATTCATGTAAAAATCCAACTATTTGTGATTTTATCATCACTAAATTCATAGACTTCATAATATTTTGAGGGGACACAGGGCGTGGGGCCGATTAATAGGGGGCCTATCTCCGTCAAAGCTGACCGGGTGGAAACACAGACAAAGAGCTTTTTACATTGAAAATTCTTCTGAATTAATGCTTAAATCCTTGAATTCTTGATAGATATGTACATAAAACAGTCTCGATTCTTTGTTAAAAGAGCAAAAAAACGGGCAGTTAGCATTTATTTTACGCAAATATGTCGAATGTGCTGCTAGTCTTTAAGCCACCGTGGCGCCGCCTTATCACCACAAAGAGCTTTTTACGTTGAAAACTCTTGTGAATAAATGCATAAATCCCAGAATTCTTTATAGATATGAACGTAAAACGGTCTCGATTCTTGGTCAAAAGCAAAAAATCGACAGTTAGCGTTTATTTTATGTATATATGTCGAATGTGCTGCTAGTCTTTAAGCCACTGTGGCGCCACCATATCAACACAAGGAGCTTTTTACGTTGAAAATTCTTGTGAATAAATGCTTAAATCCCTGAATTCTTGATGGATATGAACGTAAAACAGTCTCGATTATCTGTTAAAAGAGCAAAAAAAAAAAAAAACGGGCAGTTAGCGTTTATTTTATGTAAATATAACGAATGTGCTGCTAGTCTTTAAGCCACTGTGGCGCCGCCTTATCACCACAAACAGCTTTTTATGTTGAAAATTCCTGTGAATAAATGCATAAATCCCAGAATTCTTTGTAGATATGGACGTAAAACAGTTTTGAGTCTTTGTTAAAATTGCAAAGGACCGGTTAGCATTTATTTTACGTAAATTTTGACGCCAATACCGTAGCGGTAAATTTCTCCCATTGATTTTTTTTTAATGTTTCAAAATGCATGCATGGTACGAAAAATTTAATAATTACCTTGAATCCTCGAACAAATCACTCCTGAGACAATCCTTCCTATTTGTATGCGGTACATCTTTTGTACTTTTTCAACCTAAATCCGGCGTTGGATCGCTGCACGTGTTTGAGAATAACTGCGACCGACCTCGACCGACTGAAGCGACTGTGGGACGGCCCCTTACTTGAAGGCGTGGCGCAGTGTCTGGGGAATCTGTCTCGTCAATATCATTATGAAGTCTATCCTAAATTATCATAAAAATAAGATGTATCCCCTTTCATAATATGATTTGGATCTCGTTAGATGGACTTTATTATTTTAAATGTTTTTCACTAAAAATGTCAACTTCTAACTCGTTAGCTGCCATTGGCGGCAATAGACGTCCAATCTATTTGGACTGGAAAAGGTTGGCAGAAAATAATCCTTGCCAGCCCTTCTCTTCCAGTTAAAAAAAAGATAGGTCGTCTATTTCCAATAATGGGCGATTTTCATATAAACGTTCTTTTACCAACTACCAGAACACATACTCTGTGAATATTCAATACATATACATGGGCTGACGGTTAAAGAGTTAATGTTACATTGTCATTTTTGAAAACTGACAATATTGACAATATTACTTACTTCACTTCATTACTTACTTCACTCTGGAATAATGAGATTGTTAATAATATATTTTACATACAATTATATTATCACTTTATTCACACGGAAATTTTTTTGTGTGGCCGCCATATTCCTTTGGTTAATATCAAATGAGTTAGTGGGTTAAACTTAATTTTAGGAGCGATACATACACTGTATTTATTCAATTTGACGACAGGGGAAAACATCACCATCAATTTCACTTATGACAAACAACAAGGACGAACAAGACCTGCAGTGATCTATTCATATCTCCTCTGTTTGTCTCTCTCACGCTCTCTCTCACACACACCCATGCGAATAAAGTACACATATGCAAGGAGGAACACACACTCAAAGATTTACATTCTCCTTTGCTGAGGACATTTTTGCGCTGGCTGAATCCCAAATCTGTAGCAATGCATGCAGAAAATTGGTGAGCATCTTCACTCTAGAGATGACACTTCAATTTGTGCAGCTACAGTGACTGGTGCTCTAAAGTTCCTCCCTTGCGGGGGTGTTAGATCAGCTGGACACCTGCCTCTCTGTTAGGCCACAGCCTGAGGCATGGGGGCGGGAGGGGGGCACTGGGGTTGGAGGCTGCTGGAAGAGGAATTGAAGGCTGGCATTCGCCTGGAAGCACAAGTCCCTGTCCCCTTGCCCCAGCCCTGACCTGGCCTCTCAGGTTTTCATCAAAGGTCTCCTGTTTTCACTCCTGTATTGGAAATAGTCTTTCGCCTCATGGCCCTTGCCTCGATTTCTCCATCCTATCCCGAGCTGCTCGTCAACACCGTGCCACATCGCAGTCTTCCCCTGAGCCGCCTACAAAGCCATTTCTTTCCCCCTTGAAACATCTTCATCAGCTTGCTTCACACTAAAATCAATGAGATGTTTGCCATGCATTGCTGTATAATCCCTGGGTGTGACGAATGGGAAGCGGGAGATCGCTGACATGGCTCTACGTTAGCATGTAGTGGTGAATTGGAGAGACTAAATCACTATCAAGTCCCTTACAGGACTCCATCTTTAATTTAGTGTCATTGACGGTTTTAGTGTGGCTGTCATGTGTCTTACAACGAGGGCCTCTTCAGTAATTAAACTTATTTATGATGAATGAGTACTGTCAGCCTGGATTAGGACTTCATCACGCGCACATTCAGTTCACATAAAAGAACCATAAATCCGCAATCACTTTTTTAATTTTCTCAAAATGCAAGCCATATATTCAATGACTTTAAAAACGCCCAAAATTTTGAGTTAAAAGATTTTGGCACATACGTGCTGAAATTTCTAATGAATAATAATAATAATATCACATATGTGTAATTCAACATGAGGCTCAAATCCTTGATAAGTTTATAAGTCAGTTATGATGTCATGACTATGGCAAGTAGGTTTGGTCTCAACATGCGGATGATATTACCTTAATGCACAAAATGCATACAATGATCCAAATAAGAGACGACTAGCTTGACTTTGTTGTTCCTTGCGGAGGCTGCCTCACCGCAGTAGTTTTGACGGATAGCAAAGTTAATGTTATGCTAACTCTGTTGCAGGTCGGACTTTCAGTAGCAAAATTAGTGGTGTTTTCCCCACCTCCACAACATTGACGTCTTTTTACATGACCTATAGTGGCTGCTGCTCGCCCCCCCCCCAAAAAAATCTTATAATATCCATCCTCTACGTAGAGGGTGGAATGTTGTCGACATGTATCTGTCGGGATTTGAGGGGGAAAAAATGGTCCGGCACATTCAGCAAGTGAAAGGGGATAAATGTAAGTCTGAACATAACGAAAATAATTCACTTAATAATGATAGGGTCTATTCTATCCTTACAACATATGGTAAGACAATCTAAAATACCTATATATTTGAACTTTTTTATTTAATGAAAGACATTGTAAGACATGTACGGTTGCTTAAAAGTTGGTGGGGACAATTTGAGCATCCTGAAAAGTTGCTAGTGTTATGTCCCTACAGTCCCTATGCAAACCTACGCCCTTGGACTAGGGGGGGACATCAAACGCCCCCCCCCCCCCCCCCTTCACGGACACTAATGTGATTGCAGTCAAATAAGTTAGCACAAGGATAGCAAACTTGAAAGAGGGAGTTTCTAAAAGACAGGCACTGTCAAAGTTAAGATAATTGCAAATGTTGCAAGAAAGAAACAGTGGAGTAACACATTAACGTCATCATCTACTAGACGCTAACGTGTATGTAACATATTATATGCTGTAATAAGTTATCAAGGCACAGCTTGATAAACAAAAAAGTTCAAAATAAACTTTAACCGCACAAGCTCACTCCCTAAATATCTCATCAGTCCAGAGACATGAAAACCACAACCTAGAAAGCGCAGACCCTCTACTGGCTACCTTGGAACTTAAAGGCATTAAATAAACCCAAATTAATGTAATAAATCAGCCCTGAGACAAAAACTCGTGCTCTAAGGATCAATGCCTATACATCCCTAGAATATACCTACCAAATTTTGTTCTGATCCGTCCTCGAATAATCGAGGAGTACCAATTTTAGTTAGTGTCATCACCAAGAAGAAGAAGAACAAGAACCAAGACTTTCTTGAGAGCTCCCTCTGGGTGGTTGAAAAAGTAATGAGAACATTCATACACAAGATCCCACAATGCATTAGCCAGTTAACAGCAAGCTGCCTCTCGATCTCAATAGCTGAACCCCTATGCCGCTTACTAACACAAAGCCACACACTCCAGAAGTCATAAATAATACAGATCGTGACCCCATTGGACACAATCGAAACAAGATAAACAATACAAACTACCGTAATTTCGCAAATATAACGCGCACTTTTTCTCCCCCAAAATCAACTTGTAAAATCATGGTGCGCATTATAAACAGGTAGATGGAGAAATATATATATATTATATATATATAAACCCGATTTCTTTTATTTTTTTTATTGACACGGCCTTGTTGTGTTGAAGAAACGTATGCGGCGATCCGTTGCCGACCATTACGGTACGTGACGTCACCATTTTGTTTCGGTAATACTTCACTCTGATCGGCTGAATGATTTCGTCTGTGTTAAATTCAGCTTTTTTTCACTCTTCATAAAGCACAGAATTTAGTTTCTTGAAGTCATTTGAGTCAACGTTTATTGCAGCTCCGCAACTTGGACCATAACAAACATAACAACACAGACTTACTGTGTCCGTTAACTATATCTGTCCCTCTGGAAACTCAAACCCAAATAACAATAGTTCCTTTTGTTACTGTCGTGTCAACAGCGATGAGCTCTCTCGGATTTCCGACTTACGTTCTCACTTTCATTTTACCGTATCAATCCATGGAGGAAACATTTATTCATCATGATGAAACGAGCAAGTTATACAGCAGCCTTTAAAAGAAAAGTCACATCTGTTTTGTTTTCTCCTGGATTCTGGTAAGTTCAAGAAGTTATCAGATCATATTACTACCGTACACATTGTCAGTTTACGGTAATGTTTTGAACTACCAATGTGCTATGCTTGTGCTGTGTTTCACCAGTCAGTAAAATGACATTTCTGTATCTGTACACGAGCTCTGTTTTCTTGTATTCTATTTATTGGTGCTAAAATTAGGGTGCACATTATACACAGGTACAATAATTTCCCCTAGATTTTACAAGTAAATTTGGGGTGCGCGTTATACACGGGTGCGCCTTATATTCGGGAAATTACGGTATTTTACTCTGTCATGATTGGTAGCTGTGGTGGTAGTTAGAAGAATTCCAGTAGGCTATCCTAAAACATAGTTAAAAAATATTAGAACCATGTCACATCATTTTACACTAGTGATGTGTAAAAAAACAAAATAATAAACCTCTGATTACATTATTATCTTTTTAAGTGGCATTTTTTCAAAATGGTTCTTGCATTGCATCATTAGATTAAAAGTGTACCTAATGTTGCTCTTGTGTGCTCGAGAGCTCATTGCCATGCAATATTAGAAATACAAAATTGTATTACAGCACACAAAGTCCTTGATGGAAAAAAAATGCTGCCTACAATCTAACATTCCCGAGAGAGAGTGAGAGAAACAAACTCATCTTAAACACCTTGAATAACAATTTTCTGTTAAATTCATAGCAGGTGTTCCAATTAAAACTGGTTTGAGGCTGCAAGTGTTAATGTTAGCTTTGTTAAGCAGGTATTTATAACAAAGCTATAAACAGCCTGGAGGTGCACGATAAGAAGAAAACCTACAGCACAGCATTTATACACACAGAACGAGAAAGAGAGAGAGAGAGGAAGAGGAACCCCAAGTAGAGGCAGTGCGCTTTCTAATCTAATCACTCCTCCCCCCCATCAGCTGCATCTCACACAGCACGCCTATATATGTGATGATCTGTGCCTTGCAGCAAAGGCATGGAGCTAAATCACGCAGGCATCAACCGACCGCTGTACTCGAGATTTCATTCTTTAGCCAAGAGTGCGACACGAAGATGTGTCAAAGCGTGTACTGTTGTTGTTTTTTTGTGTGTGTGATCCTAGATAATCTGGTCATTGATTCAGCTCCAAACTAGAGCTCACATAATCAAATGGATACAAGCGAAAGAACAGCCGTCCGTCATGTGTCTTAGTGAGTAAACAACACGATGGGGTAAATGGATAAATGGGCAGTGTTGTCAATGTTACTGTAACCATGTTAGAGGGACATTATGCCACCCTTTAGTGTATGAATTAACCCTTTGTATTGCAAGTGACTAATTTTTCTAATAAAAAAAAAAAAATCCTTAGAAAGACCCGGTGTTTACATAAAGTGTCACATGACCCAAAATATGATCTCAATTACTATTTATTTTTTATTATTAATAATTAATTTTACACATATTTCCAAGAATACAGACAATTATAGATCAATAAAATGTTAACAATAACAAAATTAAAATGAATAAAACCAGAACTACACTTTGGTTATGGTCACTCACTCTCTAAAAAAGATTTTGAATAATTTTATCGTATTTAACTCATTGCTTACCATGGACAACGAAACTCATTGCTTACTAGAGGTGGGAATCTTTGGGCACCTAACGATTCGATTACGATTCAGAGGCTACGATTTGATTATGAATCGATTATTGATGCCCACCCCCAGCTAATAGCTGCTTTTAATGTTTCGTACATTAGTTACAAAAATTGTACAAATATCCTCTCAGGCTTAAATAAACGACTATTTCAGTATCAAGTTCAAAACAGTTCAAAACAGTAAATAAAATACTCCAGTCCCCATTCTGTATCAGCAGTTTTAAACTACATTCAATTAATTTAATGTTGTGAATCAACCGTTAAAGTTGTTAAAATTGCTCCCATTATTCCAAAATTTCCCTTCTTTCTACTTTGGACATGTGAAAGTTTTAAAACTGTTTCATCATTTAAAGATAGATTCAAGCCCACCAGAAGCCAGGCTGCCTGTCGCGTGTTTTGTTGGGCTTGCGTGCGGCTGGTTGCTATTGGGCGCGCTCGGGTGGAGGGTCCTGGTGCCAGGATTGGTGGTGGGGCGCTGTAGGGTTGGTTGCCAACGGGCTTACACTCACAAGGGATTCACACGATTACTGGGTTCTGGATCACAGTAGTGATTTGTGTACACTCTAACCCTCCCAATCACTTAGCTTATAGTCTCCCCCACCCCCTTCTTTCCCTGGTCAACAGGCCCCACCACATGGTGTCAACCGGAAATACATCTAGCTGACGATAGCACCAACATTTTATTAGTGTAAACGTTCAATGTGTTTCTTGTTGTTGGTTTTCTTTCTTTCTTTTCATGTTTCTTTCTTTCTGTCCCCCCATAACCCCTTCCTGTTCACCAATTTGTCATAATAAATGAGATATGTTGAATGATCACAATGGGAGTATGTCATACTCTCAATGTGAAACATTAAAACTGTTCAGACCAACCGGACACTTACACTTCTATACTCCGTGTCAAACAGCTGAACAGGACAGGTTAAGAAAAAAAAAAAAAAAATCTATCCATGGATCGCTTTAACAGAATGTTAATAATGTTAATGCCATCTTGTTGATTTATTGTTATAATAAACAAATACAGTCCCTATGTGCCGTATGGTGAATGTATATATCCATCTTGTGTCTTATCTTTCCATTCCAACAATAATTTACGGAAAAATACGGCATATTTTATAGATGGTTTGAATTGTGATTAATTGCGATTAATTACGATTAATTTATTTTTAAGCTGTAATTAACTCGATTAAAAATTTTAATCGTTTGACAGCCCTAAAATAAATAAATAACATAAAATAAAGATAGATTCAAGTGAAGATTTTGCCGATTTGCCTGGTGGTAGTTAACATCAGATAGTGATCAGTTCTTCTTAAAAAATGGTGTCAATTTTAGTTGTTTTAATTCACAATTTTAAAAATTAATTTAAAAGTTTAAATACAAAGTTTACAAGTTTAAATATAGTTTTAACCAAACAACATGACCCTGCATTCACACCGCCTGTGGCTGCGACACGGTTGCGTGACAGCTTCGAAAACATCGCAGGTCAATTTCTACTGGTTGCGTTTGCGCTACGTTTGATTTGCGGCAATCAGACAGACGAAATCACGAGGCCTCTCACGAGAATGCACAAATTCAGGCACAATATGTACTATGTATGTCCTAACGTCACACACTTGAGAATAAAAGGCGGGTAGTAAAAGCAACATTTGTTTTTTGTTGTTTCATCACGACACAAATAATTAAATATAGATTATGGACTGAGTTTATCTTTTTCTGCATGAGGACATTATAAGATCATCAAACAAAATCTGTTCATGATAATGAAAAGTATGGAAAATAAAATAGCTTTACATTATAACATTTCACCTCAAAATGAATATTGACAAAAGTGCTTTATTTTGAAAGGAAACAGGTAGTTTTATTTTGTATGACTGCTACATATCCTTTCCAGCACATTGGTATTGTTGTAACTTCATGCCATCCAGAAAAAATAGACTTCTGCATCAAGCCTACGATTACCTGCGGCACATCGTAGACGATTTTGCAGGCGGTGGATATTGCCATATTGATTAACGTATTTTTCGGACTATCAGTTACAGTTTTTTTTCATAGTTTGGCTGGGGTGCGACTTATACTCAGGAGCGACTTATGTGTGAAATTATTAACACATTATGATATTATTTCACATGTTATTTTGGTGTTTTGGAGTGACACTGATGGTTTGGTAAACTTGTTAGCATGTTCTTTATGCTATAGTTATCTGAATAATTCTTAATAGCTCTGGCCACGTTCGCGTTCTGCCTTTGGCAATGTGTGTTCAATTGTGTAGTATTGACTTTTTTATATTGAAATGCATGCTTTCAGTTTTTGGCGCTTTCACGCCCACGCGAGGGCGCACTCGCACTTGTTTACGTGAAGAAGACCGCTCACACGCCAGAAGAAGATGGACAGCTACGCAGCTTGAGTGAGTGGGCGAGTTAGCGAGAGTGAAACATGGCTGCGAACCTACGTTCATTGTTTATGCTTGTAAAATATCTCTACAGAGGCAACGCCTGTGTGTATCATCTTTTCTGTTGTTGTTGTGTGTTTTCCACCTGTAAACGGACACTTAAAGCCAATTGTGTGGTTGTTTGAACGATGTGCTAATGCTAGCGAACGAATGCTAACCGTTTGTGTCATTGCTTTAACAGCACCTAATTATCATTTATTTACGTTGATGCGTTGGTATCGAGGACGAAATTGATTCCACAAATTATACGGACGTCACGCATCGTCATTTGGGAGTTTAGCTCGCTGTATAGCCAGGAACGAGCTGTCGAGTCCTGGTGAGGACAGTATATTCGCATTTCGTTCATGCACTTTACACTTATTCAGCACGTTGTTCTGTATTGTATTTTTTATATTAATTTGCCTTTCAAGATGACAGATCTGTTCTATGTGTTGGATTTTATCAAGTAAATGTCCCCCAAAATGCGACTTATACTCAGGTGCGACTTGTAGTCCGAAAAATATGGTAGTATGCTTGCGAACACCTACGACATCCTGAACGCAGCCAATCTTGTCGAAGCCGCAGGCGGTGTGAATTCGGGGAACCTATTAAAGTATTTTAGCTTAATGCTAACATACAACGCAAAACATCGTAGCGGGCTATAGAAATATCATCAACACTAAGGTCGTTATAACCTTTTAAGAAAAGAATATTAGAAGGTGCAGCTACACATGTAGAAAGATGACACATATACTCTTTATCCTCTTTAAAATATGACTTGCTTACTTACGGAGTCATACACACTAAAAGAGCCACAATGTCAAAGGGCATTAATGATTGAAATTGTGATACAAACATTATTTCCATTCTGTCATAACTGAATGCCTCTATAAAGCACAACACGGTATTAAGTTGATCAGTTTTCAGTGAAGCCTCCTTCCCCAAGGGAAAAAACAACAAATAAGGAAGCGTGTCTCGTTTCACCTGTCCACAATACATTATAATAATAAATTCTTCCCTTATATGAACACCTCCTACAAAAATAATTGGCACATGTCAATTAAGCCTTACGTTTCTCTTGAAAGAAATGAATAAACATCCCTGCTGAAATGGAATCCTTCAGTTGTCACACATAAGCACCACTCAAGGACCAATTATGCAAAACATAAATGCCTACCTGTAAATAGACAACTCACCCAAATACATATTATACATGGTTGTGGAATAAATGAATGCAACTCGCAACTATTTAGGGCATGCTATGCTAGAGTGAAACCAACCCTTTGAAAAGGAATTTATGCGAAAATATGTTCTTCTACTTGAAAAAAATAAATTAAAAAATATCCCTTTCCTTGATTTTGCTCTACCCATCCATATCCAGTTTACATGCCTCCCTCAAATAGACACCTCCTAAAATTGAACCTGGTAAGTCCTGACAGTTATGTAAATAAACATCTCCCGCAATGATGTGACGAAATACTGTGGTTTATTTTAATCAGAAAAGTGCAGTTCATTTGTACTTAACAGTACTTTACAGTACTGCGCTTTATTTTAAAATTGGTCATTGCTAGAATACGCTCAGTTTTTATTTAAGGTGGTACTTGGCATAAAAGTTTTGAGAAGTCCACCGAACTATACACTTTTTTTTTTTTTTTTTTTTTTTACAAATAATACAGTGCCTTGCAAAAGTATTTGGCCCCCTTGAACCTTGCATCCTTTCGCCACATTTCAGGCTTCAAACAAAGATATAAAATTTTAATTTTTTGTCAAGAATCAACAACAAGTGGGACACAATCGTGAAGTGGAACAAAATTTATTGGATAATTTAAACTTTTTTTAACAAATAAAAAACTGAAAAGTGGGGTGTGCAATATTATTCGGCCCCCTTGCGTTAATACTTTGTAGCGCCACCTTTTGCTCCAATTACAGCTGCAAGTCGCTTGGGGTATGTTTCTATCAGTTTTGCACATCGAGAGACTGACATTCTTGCCCATTCTTCCTTGCAAAACAGCTCGAGCTCAGTGAGGTTGGATGGAAAGTGTTTGTGAACAGCAGTCTTCAGCTCATTCCACAGATTCTCGATTGGATTCAGGTCTGGACTTTGACTTGGCCATTCTAACACCTGAAAACGTTTATTTTTGAACCATTCCATTGTAAATTTGGCTTTATGTTTTGGATCATTGTCCTGTTGGAAGATAAATCTCCGTCCCAGTCTCAGGTCTTGTGCAGATACCAACAGGTTTTCTTCCAGAATGTTCCTGTATTTGGCTGCATCCATCTTCCCGTCAATTTTAACCATCTTCCCTGTCCCTGCTGAAGAAAAGCAGGCCCAAACCATGATGCTGCCACCACCATGTTTGACAGTGGGGATGGTGTGTTCAGGGTGATGAGCTGTGTTGCTTTTACGCCAAACATATCGTTTTGCATTGTGGCCAAAAAGTTCAATTTTGGTTTCATCTGACCAGAGCACCTTCATCCACATGTTTGGTGTGTCTCCCAGGTGGCTTGTGGCAAACTTTAAACGAGACTTTTTATGGATATCTTTGAGAAATGGCTTTCTTCTTGCCACTCTTCCATAAAGGCCAGATTTGTGCAGTGTACGACTGATTGTTGTCCTATGGACAGACTCTCCCACCTCAGCTGTAGATCTCTGCAGTTCATCCAGAGTGATCATGGGCCTCTTGGCTGCATCGCTGATCAGTTTTCTCCTTGTTTGAGAAGAAAGTTTGGAAGGACGGCCGGGTCTTGGTAGATTTGCAGTGGACTGATGCTCCTTCCATTTCAATATGATGGCTTGCACAGTGCTCCTTGAGATGTTTAAAGCTTGGGAAATCTTTTTGTATCCTAATCCGGCTTTAAACTTCTCCACAACAGTATCTCGGACCTGCCTGGTGTGTTCCTTGGTTTTCATAATGCTCTCTGCACTTTAAACAGAGCCCTGAGACTATCACAGAGCAGGTGCATTTATACGGAGACTTGATTACACACAGGTGGATTCTATTTATCATCATCGGTCATTTAGGACAACATTGGATCATTCAGAGACCCTCACTGAACTTCTGGAGTGAGTTTGCTGCACTGAAAGTAAAGGGGCCGAATAATATTGCACGCCCCACTTTTCAGTTTTTTATTTGTTAAAAAAGTTTAAATTATCCAATAAATGTTGTTCCACTTCACGATTGTGTCCCATTTGTTGTTGATTCTTGACAAAAAAATTAAATTTCATATCTTTATGTTTGAAGCCTGAAATGTGGCGAGAGGTTGCAAGATTCAAGGGGGCCGAATACTTTTGCAAGGCACTGTAAATGCTTTGCCCCTACAAAGCAAAAGAATGTTTAAATCCACCAATCGCATTTGCCCAATTAAACGCCTCCCTCATATACACACCTGATATGCCTGGCAGTTGAGTAAATGAGCCCCTCCGGCTACTTTTTGAAGAAATATAGCAGTCACTACTTCAAACTTTGAAAATGGCATATTACAATTAAAGCATTTCCATGAATTCTAAGCACTCATCCCATAGCAATATATCACAGATATGTCAGATCCTGAATTTGCAGTCACTCCTAAAGCTACAGTCACATTTTCAAATCTTCTGTTCAAGTCATTATACAATCAATTTGGAATTTGACTTGTGAATTTATACTGAGCACATCTTGCGTGAAAATCTAATCTCACTCTGTAACTTGACGAGAGAGTGGTGCAATCACAAATGGCTCTGACTGCAGCAGCAGAGAAAGGGAGAGAGAGGTGAAGACACAAAAGCCTAAATGTATACCATCAGAGCTAACAGACGAGGCCTGCGGCACACCAGCTAAACCATTAAGTGTGGTGCGCATTCAAACGAGCAGATTAATCCCCCCTACTGCCGTATAGAGCAGAGTAATTGAAAATGCCCACAGGATACGATCTCTGCTGTTGGTATGGCGGGCTATATGCCACGGAGGCGACATACAGGAGGCGGCAGCTGATTGCCACAGTGTGAAAGCGTGATGGTGAAAAGCTGCACATTAATGAGCGAGTGCACGTTTATCTTTCCACTGACCTTAACTACTTCCCCACCCCCAAACGCAGCATATCTCTCTGACAGGTGCTGTTGCTGTTTTTTGTTTAGTTTTGATAGGAATCCCTTTTGCATCCAGTACACTGCAATGACACTGATATTTCTTTCATCAGAAAGCAGATACATAATTGTACGGACTGAAATGTTTTGTCAACAGCCACCAAACCTGATGGGGGGGTGGGGGGGTTGAATTATGTCATGTAGTGGTTTACTTACATTATATATTGATGACCTCATACTTCGTGTACCATGATACCAGTGTTGTTTTCGTCAACGACGACTATAATGAAAATATTTCGTCAACGAATAATTTTTTCATGACGACGACGAGCTAAAAACATGTTTTGAGGGACTCAAACATAACTAGACTAATGCCAGTTTTCGTCTGACGAGACGGGAATAAGACGAAAATGCGCATTAGTTTCTGTCACATGTTCACAAAGTGTGACATTTTTGTGTACTTAGCCTGTATTTTAGTTGTTTCTGGTTGTGTCACTCATTTGACATGCTCCGCCAACCGGCCTGACTCGCCAGTGTGTCCTCACTAGTCTCCAAGCTTGCACACACAGTAAGATTTGTTTTATCTTGGCCAAAGACAATAGGCAATGTTGCTTTAGGCTTTAAAGGTCTGTGCTGAGTGATCATCACACACCAAATGTAACTCATAGCATTAGCATAGCATTTGCATTCGCATTCGCATTACACTAATGCTAATGGCGATCGGCCTCTTAAACTAAGGGCCAACTTTTTTTTTTTACATACAGTTCGTAGCTTCCAGGTGGATATAATTAATTGAAAATAATGTGCGGGTCCCCTGCTGAGTATGTATTACCACCAAGTTGGTGTTGTCCGTGTAGACGCTGCAATTTGTGATCGTCTGTCAATGTTCTTTCAAAATAGTTGGAAACCTTTATTTTTTCATTTATTTATTTATGGAATAAATTTTTGTTTTAATTTTAAAGATAAAAATATTTTTAGTTAACGTCGACTAAAACTAGACGGAATTAGTCTTGACTTTTCGTCAACAAAAACTAGACAAAGACACATTTTGAGATAACTAAAATATGACTAAGACCAATAAGTATTGTCGTCCAACAGACTAAGACGAAAATTCAAAAGGCTGCCAACAACAACACTGCATGATACATATATTGCAATTAGGGCTGTCAAACGATTAAAATTTGTAATCGAGTTAATCACAGCTTAAAAATTAATTACTCGTAATTAATCGCAATTCAAACCATCTATAAAATATGGCATATTTTTTTGTAAATTATTGTTGGAATGGAAAGATAAGACACAAGACGGATATACACATTCAACTTACTGTACATAAGTACTGTATTTGTTTATTATAACAATAAATACACAAGATAGCATTAACATTATTAACATTCTGTTAAAGCGATCCATGGATAGAAAGACTAGTAATTCTTAAAAGATAAATGTTAGTACAAGATATAGAAATTTGATATTAAAACCCCTCTTAATGTTTTCGTTTAATAAAATTTGTAAAATTTTCAAACAAAAAATAAACTAGTAGCTCGCCATTGTTGATGTCAATAATTACACAATGATCATGTGCTGAAACCCATAAAATCAGTCGTACCCAAGCGCCAGCAGAGGGCGACAAAACACAAAAAACACAAGTAACAAGTGGACATGACACTGTTTAATCTGTTTGAGCAGGGCATGTGCGTTAAATGCGTCAAATATTTTAACGTGATTAATTAAAAAAAAAAAAAAAAAAACGCCCGTTAACCCGATAATTTTGACAGCCTAAATAAAAATATTTTTAGTTTTGAGATAATTAAAATATGACTAACACCAATAAGTATTCTCGTCCAAAAGACTAAGGCGAAAATTTAAAAGACTGCCAAAAACAACACAAACAACACAATACAAATTATTCAATTGGTAATATATTGCAATATATTATGATAAATGACTAAAAGTATTATTTACTTATATTAAGATCATATGGACTTGGCAGATGCCTGGCCTGTTCGGGGTATCATTATAGTTGTCTTTTGTGTGACTGTGACATATGACAAGATGAGCTATTGTGTTGCTAAAGATGAGATAAGGCAGGCGTAGGATGTGTCGTGCGACGTGGTGTTTGTAGACCGCAATGTGTCTATTACCAACCACAATAGTGCCATTTTGCAGCATGTTCAGTTTCATGTTTAATCTATAATTCATCTGGCTACAGAAATGCATAAATGTTTAATATGTCAGCGGTAGCGAGGCCTGTCGAAAGCGTGACCTTGAAATGTCCTTTAAACATCATTCAGCAACAGCTCAGGGGCCAGTTAAGATGCCAAAGCCAAACAACACGCACGCACAATCACGTACACACAGTCTGTCTGTCTTCCTCTTGCACACACAACAAACAACCTGTCTGCCTGCTGATACTTTACGCTGCTTTCTGCACTGCTTTGTTTCCTGGGATGCAAAATGCAGATGAGACGAGTCAGCCGCGTACGCACAGTCTCGGGAGAAACTGCCACTCAAATCCAAACATCTGTATGAATAGCAAAACACACAGCGTACAGTGGAGGATGAGAGACAGAAGGAGCGGGAGATAGAGAATGAGCAGCAAAGTGGCTAAGAAAGCCGCCGTTCCGTCTCTTCTTCGCTATCTTTTGCTGAACAAAGAGCTATATACACATGAATACCTCTTTCCTCCCACTGTATTTTCCATCGGGATATTTATTCTGAAAAGCAGCGATGCACAACAAGGGCTCGGTCTTGTGTTTGCTAGTGGGCTGAGGCGCTAACGCTCCCCAGCTGATTATGTGTCTGTCTGTAGCAGTTTGAGCTGCTGCCAAAGGAATTAGGTCTAGTATTTGTGAATGCTGCTCCCCTCACAACAGAATGACTTGCCATGCCTCTCAGATTCCTGGCTTTTTGAAATGCAAAGGAAAAAAAAAACAAAAAAACATTTTAAATAAATTAAGGATGTCGCTGTGGAAGCCTATTAAATTTTCAATGTGACCGTTTTGTGAGTCTTCATGTGTGTTTAGGCTTCGCACAAAAGGAATATTTAAAAACCAAAGCGTGCTAATTGGGACAGAGATTGTTACAGCAGCTTCTTATTCAAACAGGCTTTTAGCTCATTAAATGCTTCCATCCAGCCTTTGTTCAAAGACAGAAACATTTAGAGTCAATAAAAACATTTCTACTATAGTAAAAAAAGTAAAAATGAATATGAATAAAAGTCAAACCAAACAGTCTCTCTTAAACAGTATCATGACATGAGTGGAAATAAAAATATTAAACTGTTTGCAATTTTATTCAGTCACATAACAAGATTATTTTAAATTCACACTGAAATCACAATTACTTTTTAACACAGAAGGACTCACCATATTGGTTAGATAAAAGGAAAATTAAGAACATCATAATTTTGAAGGATTTTGTTACAAAGCAAAAAGTAATACCAACATATTTTTGGAAGAATTGATTATTTTTAAAAACATTTTATTGGCATTTAACTCGTTGACTACCAATGATAGTGCTAGACATCCAATCCATTTTGACTGTCATGGCTGGCAGAATCCAATGCAACAGCGCCTCTGCTGTTGTAGACCAGTAATGCACTAAATTTAGCCTCCATAGTCAGAATAAATCTCCAATTAATTACATATGGTCTACGTAATTCTAAACTTTCACATAATCCACAAATTTAGTAATATTTCCACCATCAGTTGTGTACACATAAAGTTTTCGAAATAAAGTAGCAAGAAACAAATCTCATAGTTGGTGGATTTGACCAATATGGCCAAAAATAGCCAGTGACATGGGAAGTGGGGTGCTAAAAGGTGCTGCGACACCCTCTAGTGTTGGTCAGGAAAAAAGGTTTGGTAAATCTTTTTTTTCTTCTTTTTGTTAAAAATAAAAATACTAATTTTGTCAATAACATGGTCACTACCCGACACCTTGACCTTGCTTGCTATTGGATCACGTTGAATAAGGTGTTATTGGAAAAGTTAACTGTTGACAGAGGAAGCGTGAGCATGGCGCAAAAATGACTACCATTTTTTTCCCCTGAATAAAAACAGCAAAATCTTCTAAAATTGAATTCAAGGTAAAAAATGAAGATGATTAGATGATAGTTATATCTACTTTTGGTGTCTTTAAATAAGTAAGACGTGCTTGCACTGTAGCCATATTATTGTTTGTTGTTGCTGTTGAGCTGCTGCCGTGCACAGCACTGTTGGATATTCGTGTGCAATTTTAGTGTTATGAAAAGGGTGTGTTAAACTGAGGCTTATCGGACCTTTAAGTTTTCAAATTTGTTTGTGTATCATTGCACCATCTCTCTGCAGGGAATTGCATTATAATACATGGGCGCTTTTATTTCCAATACAAAAACTCCAACACACACTGTAGGTGAAATAAAAAGAACGTTGTCTTTGTAGTAGCCAAATTGTACTAAGTAAACTATCCAGAATGTCTGCCTACTTCCACTGTGAACGCCTTGTATGGGGAAAAATGACCAATTTGGACTGAAACAGCTGTTTTTGGATGGAAAACACTAAAAAACATCCTCAGCACCCCCTGCTGTGAGTGACTTCCAGCGCCCCTGAACATAGAATTTTAAACATAAAAATTTGTCCCATTACAATCTGACAATTTCTGACGAAACCTGCACCTTAACACGCCGACCTATCAATGAGACACATCTATCACAGAAAATATGCAATTAAAAGCTATCGTAGCTCTAACACACACTTTTCAAGATTTGATTATTTTAACCAAAGATATTTGGAGAGTGATACAAAATTAATGTACGCATAGTCTTTAACATTATTTGCTCGCAAATGTACAATAAATCACGACAAGATAATGTACATTAACACACAAACCTACTTGCATGACTTTTTTTTCCCTTTTAAACTCATCTTTCTTGAGTTATATGGACTAGGACAAACTTTTTAAATCTGTTTTCTTCCAAGTTTTGTTTGAGTGGGCTGTGTTAAACAAAATATGTGTAAAGTTATCATATTTCTTTAAGCACATGGAAATACGGAAAGACTATATAAGACTATATAATAAACATCTCCGATCAGCATAATGTAAAATCTACTGAGTTAGGTTTTTTTGTATATGTAATTTTCCATTATTATCATTCTGGCTTCTCAGATAAGTCATGATAAAGCACTTGTTTCTATTATATAGTTCAATACTACACATCTTGATATATATATATATATATTTTTTTTAAAACTTTCATTTACTGTATATAGAGTGGCTCATCATTTTCTAGCATGAGAGTAACACGCGGTGATCTTACGTTTCTCTGATCTTCACTTACATTTAATTCACTCCACATATATTTGTTGGCTGCACAGCCGCTATAATAAATTCCTTACACACCCCATCCTATTAGCATTGATGTGTAACCTTGGAGCTCACCGTGTTCCGCCTGAGGGTAATAGAGTCACTGCATGTTGGTATCCTCGCGTGTGTATGAGAGTGTGTGTGTGCGTGAGGTGATAGCTCAGGCGCCCCGCTGGCTCACATCAGAAGGCTCAAATCACACCTTCTACAGTGATGACTTTTAACTCCTTCTTTTCTATTTTCACCTTTTCCTCTCTTCAGCTGCATTTGATTTCATAAACTCTCTGTTCATGTCCATCCATCCACACCATTTTTACTCCCTCCATCAATCATGTATTGCTGCTTAGCATCCGTGCCTCACTTAACTGTAAAGCTCTTCGTATCTAGGAATTGGGGTGTCTGATTAGCATTTTGCTTATATCAAAAGTGAAGCCAGCAACATACACAACCAAACATTTACTTGCAGACGGATTAATTGTCGTGCTGCAAATGCTCTTGCTGGCAAAGGCAGAGTCGATGCACTCTGTAAAACTAATTTTGCAAACAGATGGACGCCTCAGGAATGCAAATTGTAATCCTATAGACTCCGGCGCCGGAATTGGTGGCGCAGTATCTGCAATGAAACAGAATTGGGTACACCTGACAGTTTAGGAGACA
Source organism: Corythoichthys intestinalis (assembly GCF_030265065.1). Taxonomy (NCBI): domain Eukaryota; kingdom Metazoa; phylum Chordata; class Actinopteri; order Syngnathiformes; family Syngnathidae; genus Corythoichthys; species Corythoichthys intestinalis. The sequence goes on from NC_080401.1 coordinate 37,699,024, forward strand.
GGAGGAACAAACATGGCTGCTAGTTCTGTTTGTAAGGCTCTTCCCTTCTCTTGAAGGTGACGGATGGCAATTGGCGAAATGGATGCAAAGTTGAAGAGAAAGAAGCTCAGGTAAGTATGCACATATAAATCACAAGCATAAATGCCTAGCTCAATGTATTTTCATTCACACACTCAGCACCATCTACAGCATTACAAATTGTAATCCAGGGCATGAGCGTAACTCAAACACACCTACTCCCCGGTACACAAGCAGCATGACGGATAACATGTCTACTCACCTCATTAGCATGTGCTACTTTGCATACATGAATGTGGCAGAAATAACAGCACCAGCAAAATGCTGAACAATTCACATTGTGCCTCTTGCTCAAGTATAGCACACATGCAGGTAAATATTTTAGCGTGGTGCAAAGGTCGAAAAAGCAGAAAAATACAATTGAACCCCTCATTTGCTGTTCCATTTCTTCACGTACACACGTGCACCTTGCAGAGTAGTTTCTACATCTTCTCAATTCTTTGCAAAATATCTGCCACTGAACTTCTCGTTCTTGTGTAAGTTAAACAACAGTGAGAAATGTCTTCAAATTCATTCTAGTTGAAAATATAGTGAGGATGGCACAATACTGTGTAATGGCAAGCCCGAAGCTTTCTTCCTTACCATCTTAAACCCATTCCACTCCATTTGGGAGACGCCGGTGGTTGTCTCACGATCTTTCTTTCTTTCTTTGGCTCACTCTCTCGCTCTCTCCTGTTCTCTCTCTCTTATTCCCCACACACAGCAGCTACAGCAAATGCTTCCGCTGAGAGAAGCTACTCAATCTCAGCCCTTTCCTGTCCTAGTTTGCAGCGAGAGACTTTTCTGCTTAAGATTCTGGTCCTCTGCTTCCTCTTCTTGTCTTCTCCGTGACTCAGTGGCGAACGGAGGTGTGCAGCGCAGGCATTGCCTTCTTCCACAGATGCTGAGAGCGGAATGATGAGCTTGGATGTGACTGCAGCCAGCATCCCGCCCCCCTCCCTCCCTCCACAGCCACCCGCCCAGTCCCCTGCTTCAATGGAGATCAGTGCCCGCCCACTCTCTTCCACCTACCCACAAGTCTCTCTTAGAATCAGTCATTGGCGTCTTGGCTTGCCCGTCAGATCACCCCTCCCTCAGAGTTAACACCTTCGCTCTCCGCCTGGCTCCGAGCCCTCGTCGGCACACGCCAGCCTTAGCCTCCTTTTGGCAGAGAAAAGGCTTTTTGAATCCCAGCAAAGTAATCAATCGCCGCTCAGCTCCGTGCCTGAGTGAGCCGGGGCAGAGCAACGTGGAGCCGGGCTCGAGGAGAGTGACTGCAGCCTCAGGCGCTTTGGTAACAGGATGCCTGCACAGAACTGTGTATATAAATTAGCTATTACTGAGTGTCTCCTGTACATTTGCATTGGTATGTGTATAGCGCTGCCTTTACTCTCCTCCACTGCCTTCCACACATTCAACAACAAATAGGTCTTTTAATATGGTGAAAATTAACATTGAAAATTAGACCTTTATAGGGCACTCATTTACCTCATTGGCTGCCATTGACAGCAATGCATGTCCAATCCATTTGGACTGGAAGAGGATGGCAGTGAAACATAAGCATTCATAGCCAGTCCTGCCGTATTACATTGGCACTGGCAGGAAATTAGTTCATTATTTATATTCATTCATACTATTTAACTTTAGAGTGTTATTGAAATAACAGTGTATCACAAAAGTGAGTACACCCCTCGCATTTCTGCAGATATTTAAGTACCGTATTGGCCCGAATATAAGACAGTGTTTTATTTTCATTGAAATAAGATTGAAAAAGAGGGGGTCCTCTTATATTCGCGGTCTAGACTAAAAATTATACCCATTCACGACGCTAGATGGCACCAGATATCATTGAAACAATGTTCTGTTATGATAGATCTCAGCTACTCTCCCCATTCACGACGCTAGATGGCGCCAGATATAATTGAAGCGATGTTCTGTCATGACAGATCTCAGCTACTAGTTTAACCAGTTTGCATTATTTTATTGCAGTGTTTTTCCTTATTCAGATATGCTTCAAGACTACAGTTAGAGACTTCACTTTGATAGTTATTGCAGTTATTGCAATTTTGTTGTTTTATCACAATAGATTGGTTTATTTACCTTTCAAAAACCAGAAGCCATTCATTTACGAATGTGATTGCACTTTAGTTTACATATTTAAATGTTCAGATATTAAGATTTGAATGAGGCAAAATAACATGCTTTTTCTCTCAAATATATTGTTATAATTATTTGTTTCAGGTGTGCTGTAATTATTTTCTGTATAAAAATTTGGTGTTCAAAAAGTCTTTTTTCAAATTTGAGTCTTGAAAAAGAGGGGGTCGTCTTATAATCAGGGCCGTCTTATATTTGGCCCAATACGCTATATCTTTTCATGGGACAACACGGACAAAATGTCACTTTGACACAATGAAAAGTAGTCTGTGTGCAGCTTATAAAATAGAGATCATTTATTTTCCCCTCAGAATAATTCAAAATATAGCCATTAATATCTAAACCCCTGGCAACAAAAGTGAGTACACCCCTTAGAAACTACGTACATCCCTAAATGTCCAAATTGAGTACTGCTTGTTATTTCCCCTCCAAAATAGCATGTGACAGCATGGCTGTCACCCCAGGATGAAGCCTCTTCTGAAGACGATACACAAGAAAGTCCGCCCGTCTCATCAGACCATAGGACACGGTTCCAGTAATCCATGTGCTTTGATCACATGTCTCCAGCAAACTTTTTGCAGGCTTTCTTGTGTACTGACCTCAGAAAAGGCTTCCTCCTGGAGTGACAGTAATGCACACCAATTTGATGTAGAGTGTGGGGTATGGTCTGAGCACTAACAAGCTGACCCCCAACCTTTTCAATCTCTGCAGCAATGCTGACAGCACTCCTGTAACGAGTCACATGACATTTTGGAGGGAAAATGACAAGCAGTACTCAATTTGGACATTTAGAGATGTACATAGTTTCTAAGGGTTGTACTCACTTTTGTTGCCAGCGGTTTGGATATTAATGGCTATATTGTGAGTTATGAGTTATTTTGAGGGGGAAATAAATTAACTATTATATAAGCACACAGACTAGTTTTCATTGTGTCAAAGTGTCATTTTGTCAGTGTTGTCCCATGAATAGATATACTTAAATATCTGCAGAAATGCGAGGGGTGTACTCACTTTTGTGATACACTAGTGTATATAACTAGAGAGAGTATTAGTGGTTTTTTTACATTTTATAAAATTATAGGAATGGGACATTGACTGATTATTAAAATAACAATTAGATATAGAAAAACGTAATAAAAATACAAATATTTAGTTGCAGTTTGCATTCTAAGCAATGCAGACGCGTTGTCACTGATTGCACTGTTCCTGGTACACCGCTTATACTGGCTGATATCCAGAGGTGGATAGTAACGCATTACATGTACTCCGTTACATTTACTTGAGCAGCTTTTTGAGAAAAATGTACTCATAAGAGTAGTTTTACTAAACCATACTTTTTACTTTTACTTTAGTAGTTTTGTGAAGAAAAAAATGCTACTCTTACTCCGCTACTTTGGGCTACACAAGACTCGTTACATTTTTCCTCTTTATTCTACATATTAGATTTTTCTTTCTTTTTTTTTTTTTGCTAGAGATGCTATTGCCAAGAGTAGCGCTACTAATTTCACCAATGAGATGTCGCAATTATAATCACATCACTCCATTACACCAATCAGAGGCAAGCTTGCCGTTCTATGATCTCGCCAGCCTGTTCAAACTTGTGGCGTCTTTAAAGCGCCGTAATAAATGAAGTATTTGACATAGAGCTTTCCCCTCAACATAAATTGAAAGCAAGAATTTAAAACTCTCTCAGTTTTTATTTGGCACCGACTGACCACGGAAAACCGGTGATATAATCCTTTTAATTTTATAATAGTAACTATGACGGAACTACAGTATTCACTATTCACTCTAGGATCTGTTTTTCCACTAGAGGGCAGTGCACTCATGCTCTTTGGATGAATAATGCTTCATTACAGTTTTTTTTTTTTTTTTGCTGCTGGGATTTATTGATTTTTTTTTTTTTTTTAATTCATTTCTTTGGCTTAATGTGGTCATGTAATGGGTTATTGTACAGTATCATTATAAAAAACAATTCATACAAATAAGTTTGTGCTGAGAGAAAAAAAATACCATTGTTTAAAATAAAATAAAACAAAAATAAGCAGTTACTCAAAATGTTACTCAATACTTCTTTTCACTGAATATTTTTTTTACTTGTACTTGAGTACATTTTTTGGATGACTACTTTTACTTTTACTTGAGTAATATTATTTTTGAAGTAACGCTACTCTTACTTTAGTAAAAGTTTTGGCTACTCTACCTACCTCTGCTGATATCTACATATTGAGGCAAGTTTGTTGTTTAAAAAAAAAAAAATTATATATATATATATATATATATATATATATATATATATATATATATATATTATTTTGATGAAACAATAATCCATCGACTTTCATGGAAGACTACATAGATCTGAGAATATTTTTGGTTGAGAGGCTGAAATTCAGAGGATTTGGACATATTATGTCAATCTTTCTTAATCCAAATACAGTATAGCTTTCATGTAATTTGATAATCGATTAATGTCGATTAATAGATTAATTGCTGTACCACAAGATCTGTGATTCATGTTTGCGGTCGTGAAAAATAGCATTGCGTCTTACATTGAGCTGTACTTTAACATACATTAACTGCATAAAATGGGAAAAAAATGATTGCAAATGTATTCCACAACACTGCAAACACAACACTATTCCAACTAAAAGTGGGCTTTAATATCGTCATAAAGCAAAATTATTGGTTGAAATAACTATCTGCTTTTACTATCCATTATTGAATGTCAGTAATTATAAAGTCAAGACGACAACAATACGCACATAGAGAGTAATGAAGTGACAAAAAGGTACAAAGTTAACACTCCTCATCATGGCCATTTTGGGATTAATTCTTTAAAAAAAAAAAAAAAAAAACTCATATAAATAAGAAAAACAGCACAAGCAGCAACAGCAACAGCAGTACATTGAAGACAAATTATGCAACAAACCTGCGGCCTAACCCCCGCCCCCTGGCACACACACAGAGACTACAACTATGCCAAAATCCATGCCGATGAAAATATGAAGAACACAATCCCATTTACTTCTCTATGTTAAATTCTCTAAATCTAAGGGATGGTTGGGAGCTGATAACAGTCAGGTTCCCATTGGTTGGTGGTAGAAGTGGCTGAGGGACGGCACCTTACTCCTTCAGGCATTGAGTGAAGAGGATGCACGCACCTTATCATAATCATTTGTGTGTATCACTATTCAGAATAGATAAAGCAATAAAACTCCATGGTCACCTCATCAGTTACACTGAAAAAAAGGAGATTAATGCCAGAACTGTCTTTGTAGAACAATAATCCTGAAAATTTCCCTGACACATTAATTAATTAATTAAATAATTTTCAATACATTTATTATTGATTGTGCTTGTGGTTTGCAGTGGTGAAGAACTGAACTGCATCCAAGTGGGAGTTGTTTTTTCGTTTGGAAACGAGTGATGGGGCCGATCCGATCTATTATCGGTATCAGGTCCCAATTTAATTCACGGACCAGATCGGGCCAATCTGTGAAAATTTCCGATCATTTCAAGGTTCATCAATCAAGGCGTATGAATGTGCTCGTGTTCCATGCGTTGTCAAAATGTAATTAAGGGAGCAACAATACAGTGTTTCTATATTTTATCTTATCAACAGATACCTAATGCTAATGCTTAATTTGGGGTCTAAATTTGTGAGCTATGGCTATTTTGCCTGTTTACAAATCAATCACAATTATCGGTTAATACTGAGTCGGCTGTGTTCGCCGTACACGGACGGACGTGTACAGTATAATCTTGTATAAAATGGCTGTATGGTCTACGTATTGTTCTCGCTAAGAAGTTGTGTTTAGTCCAACTAGACAACAGGCTACACTCTGAAAGGATTTTGCAATGTCTTCAATGATATACATAATGCATTTACTACAACAAACATAAATTAGTAAATCATATTAGTTGCTAATAGAGTAGTAGCAAATGTCAATGGTTAGCATGTTAGTGCTCAGACGTCGTCACTGAATGTGTCCCAAATATATCTAAAAACTCGCTTTAAGGGTTTGTTTTACAAACCTTTAAAAATTTCACAAGCATTAGCGCATGCGCATGGATTCGAAGTTCTTTACTGAAATACGTGCTTCGTGTTTATTATACTGTACGTGGTTTTCATGTGCAAATGAGCATTCTTCTCCTTGTGTGGGTCTATGTGCATTCTTCTTCGCAAGTTTAAGCCTAAAGCATTTACTGCTCTATGGACTACGCTATGTGTCACAAAATACAGTAAAAGACTGAGAAGCAGAAAAGTCTGGTATCATTAGGTATTGGGATCAGATCAAAGGTAATAAAAATGTGGAAAGGTGCATCCCTATTTAGAAATGATATGAATAAAAATTATACAGTCATAAATGTATTGTCATCATAATTATCCTTTCACAGTAGCTGAATTTTAATATTTCATTTACAGTATTTCCTAATGCCATTATTCCTAGTACAGTATGTATGGACTTTTAATATAGTGGACTATTTAGATTACTAATCAGCCAAATGAAAAATAGATTTCAGACACTGCTGCGGTGTGCTGTTAATTATGCCATTTTCCTTGCACCGAATTTGAGCAACATCAGCAAATGAAGTTTGCGTAGTTAATATGCTATAGAATAAAAACATGATGATAAAATTATAATATTTCCAAAAAGTTGTATATATATATATATATATATATATATCTTTATCTCTTGTATTTATCATTTATCAAAGAAATTTTACAGCTACAAGTCATTAAATTGTCTTGTGTCAGACATAAAATGCTATTCTCTGGCTATTCACTGCCCTATGCTATATATTGCTTTTATAGTGACCTTTTTTTGTTCATTACTTTCAAGACGTAAAATTGAATGCATTTCAAGCACTACATGGGGGCATAATAAAACCTTGCTGTACCTTCGAATATTACAGTGGTACCTCTACATACGAAGTTAATTCGTTCCAGGACCTTGTTTGTAAGTCGAAATGGATCCATGTCGAGCAAAATTTTCACATAAGAATATATTGTAATTCCATTAATTCATTCCACAGCCAAAAACCTACAGTAAATCTTTAATAAACTGTGCTGGTACTACTACAAATGGCAATTACACATAGCAAAACAAATATATTATAAATAAAAATCAGAATCATAAATACAAATCAGACTAATAATAATAATTCCTGTAATAATGTAACAAATCGGGTTCTAATGTGGCGGACGTTTTTTTCTGTACCTGAATGCACCGCGTGACTGACGTGACGGAGAGAGGGAGCGTTGCAGTTGAGAGTTTACTTTCGCTTTTAATGTTTTCTTGAGAATACTGTCAACTGCGGTGGCCAGTAGGCGTTTTTTGTTGGATAAGTTCTGAAATAAAGGATAAAAACCAGATGAAGCTAGCGATTTCTTTGGCGATGTTACCACAATAATAGTTGTCATTTTAACTTTTAAAGACTGACGAACGGTGGTCGGAGGAGGACTGTGGAGATGTATTGTTGAGCCAGTTCACGGATAAGCATCCAACGCTCATATTTTTCTTTAATTTGCATCTTCATTTCAATGGTAAGCGTCACTTTTTTCCTTGTTTCACCACCTGAACCAACCTTTTCAACCAGCCGTGCATCCGTCTGCGGTGGTGTTTGTCGTCGTATTTTGAGCATGTTGTCAGATGTAGAAACAAATGGCGAGTCAAATTTTACCTCGGATGTCGAAAAGATCATGTGTCGAAGCGATCGTATGTCGAAGTACCACTGAATTACAAAAAGGAAAGTTCCCTATATACTGTAGTGCACCATATAATGGACAGTGTATTCCTAACGCATTAAATGTAATAACCATAAAACTCTTGCACTAGATACTGTTCAAGTCTACTTAATGTTGAGGAACGTGTGGCCAGTCAGTTTTTTTTTTTTTTGTGTCTGTTTTGTTTTTTCCCCCCAATTTTATGCAGGGGCTTTGTTTATGTTCTGGTTTTAGCAAGCAACTTCCATTGTTGTTGTAGTTTTTAGTCTCTATTTACTCATAGCTAAACACAGAACAAGAATCACTGTGGATGAGGATATGCTTGTATGGTTACCTCTGTTGTTTGCTGTTTAGAGTTAAGGAAGCGCAACCAATAGGTAATGCCTTAATTGTTTTGTTGTAGCATGTTATACATCACATCCGTAATTAGTGGGTTTCATTTAAATCAATTAGAGTCAACTGTTGAATGTGTGTGGGTGGACGTGTGTAGTTTTATTCAAGAAAATGTTTCCTAATGTTTAAAAAAATATTATAGAAAAAAAACCCAATGATAACATGAGAAGGATTATGGTTAATGTCTCAGAGAGACAAGAAGGGGGAGCTCTTGCTTCCTCTAACTTGTTTTACCTGACAAGTCAAACTACTGCCACGCACACCTTATATAGATATGCATTCCTTCTTGACACATGCATGGAACATCTACGTCATCTACTGGATGTGGATTATCTTTCTGCTGACAAAGACATCATCAACATGTCATTTGTAAAATAGGCAGTAAATTGGAATTCATGCTGGTTATGGCACATAAACAACTGAAGACCAATGGAGGTACCAAGTATTATTATAATTTTAACACCGGCAAATAAATCGCCAGCTTTGTCAGGTTTTTATTTATTTATTTCAGAAATAATGCAACACAACACAGCTACTGTCTACCGTAGCCAACACCAACAACAACATGAAAACTTTACAGCACCTCTCTTACTCTGTCGTCAGTCACATGGTGCATTCAGGAAAATGCAAAAGACAACGGCCACATTAGAACCATGTTCATTATATCATTATTAATATTATTTATTATTATTATTCTTGATTTGTATTTTAAAAAATATTTGTTTTTCTATGTGTAGTAGCTATTTGTAATTGTTCCAGCAGTATTTATTAAGATTTAGCATAGGTTTTTGTGCTGTGGAACAAGTTACCGTATTGGCCCAAATATAAGACGACCCTGATTATAAGACGACCCCCTCTTTTTTTACAGTACATCCGAAACAAATGATTATAACAATATATTTGAGAGAAAAAGCATGTTATTTTGCCTCATTCAAATCTTAATATCTGAACATTTAAATGTGTAAACTAAAGTGCAATCACACTCGTAAATGAATGGCTTCTGGTTTTTGAAATGTAAATAAACTAAACTAAACTAAACTAAACTAAATATTGTGATAAAACAACAAAATTGCAATAACTCCATTAACCATCAAAGTGAAGTCTAACTGTAACTGTAGTCTTGAAACAAATTTGAATAAGGAAAAACATTGCAATAAAATAACGCAAACTGGTTAAACTTGAGAGTAGCTGAGATCTATCATGACAGAACATCGCTTCAATGATATCTAGCGCCATCTAGCCTCGTCAATGGGTATAATGTCTAGACCGCGAATATAAAACGACCCCCTCTTTTTCAGTGTTATTTCAATGCAAAAAGACAGCGTCTTATATTCGGGCCAATACGGTAATCGAATTATAATCTGTTCTTATGGGAAAATCCCGTTCGACATACGACCATTAAGATTTACAAACCAGGTCCTGGAACAGATTAAATTTGAATGTAGAGGTACCACTGTATCAGGCTGCATGTGCAATAGGGATAAGTATGATTAAGTAGATTGTGATTTATGATTATTAGAACTTTTGTTTAGCAAAAAAGTTCCGTATAGCAGCTACATCAAATTGATTTAACGACTTTATAATGGTAAATAGTAGCAAAATAGCACCTTGTAGTTCAAACAGCATGTTAACCCTTTAATGCCAGCAATATGAAGCAATTGTCAAAGAATCACAAAATCTGAAAAATAAGGTCTTAAAGAAACCTTTTTTTCAAATTTGTAAAAAGTAAAGTCAACATGAATATGTGTAATAAGCGCTCTAATATCTATAACCCTAGCTAAATCCTGTTTCTTTTTCTCATGGAACCTGCAGGTGCATGTGTTGACTTGCATCCATCTTTTTTTTTTTTTTTAAAGGAATGTCAAATTCTGAATTAGACTCAAAATCATGAAAATGTAGGTGTATCAAATGTGATACATTTCGCAATAAAGGATTAAACTAAGAAAACAGACAGATCTGTCCCTCATTAATATATCGTTAGCCTGTCATTCCATTAATTACTTCCACAAGTTTGTTTTTTACACCTTGACATTTAAGTAAAAATTTAAAAACATAAACATTTGGAATTTTGAGTTGAGCATTTTATTCTGCCAGCTGGTTTGCACTAGGTATCTCATGGCACTGATACAAACAATGAAAATCAGATTGAATTAGTTCAAACATAAACATAACCAAAAATATTTTAAAGGCCAGGTCTTCGAGACTAAAACGGAAGCATGCCAGCATATACACTTCACTATTGACCTCTCCAATCTCTCTTGTCAGCAACATTTAGCCAGTCAGCATAGTGCAGCTAAGTGCTTGACATCCGGACCATTCCTGCGATGCATTCAGTTAGACACAAGTACACAGGAATATACTAAAGTCTAATTTTCAAATTTCACATACTCTCACCTCATGTAGAGATGACAAATTGTGCCTTATGTAAAACAACAGTAATCATGAATAACACAAAACATTTTTTTTCTTTTTAATTTCTTTTCAAGGAAAATGTAGACCTCTATAGCATCTGACATTTTCTTTCTATTGCCACCCTGAGTTACTAGAGTCAGAAACCTCCCCTTCACGAGAGAAAATATATGTTTTCTCACAAGTGAGACCATAGTACAGAATAAGCTTTTACAAGTAAACAAACATGGATGCATAAAACACTGAGGAGCGGGCAGAGAGTTGATCCATCCATTACAATGACTCATTTTGGAGGGAATGGGAGATGTCGAGTCTTACGTTTTTCAAGTGGCACTACAGAGCAAGTAAAATAGGTCATAAACAGAGCAAGAATAAACACAGGTTGACTTTGTTGGCATTTTACAACTTCCTCAAGGTTTCTGTAGTAATAAGGCAATTGAATTGCTAAATTTAACCATCAAGTTTCCAGGAAGCATGTGTTGGACTGCGTTGAATTTCATTATGAGCCACTATTACCAAGCAGAGGGGGGAAATGCTTTGTTTGATTAATTAAACATTAAATTCAAATATGGTCATTTGCTTGTGGTTGAAATTATTTGAATTTTCTCTTTGTTAAAAAAAGGTAGCCAAAAAGTAATTAGGGGTCAAAGCTGGACAACGAACTTGTCAAGCAGTCTACCACTACAAACATTAAGCCGACTATTGAGGTCCAGAATTACGTTGCAGATTTCAAAATATTTTTATCAATGTTGAACGGAACCCCATGCTACTCATGAAGCTGCGTCATCAGTAGGTGAATGAGAAAATCGTGTCAAAGCACTTTGAGTATCTTTGGGCAAGGCCACATCCTACTAACTCTTGGATGTCTTATTTTGAAGAATATAAAGGCTGATTCACGGAGGGTTGTAAATTCTCAAACAGCTTCTCTTTTTTTCTTTTCATTGCCATCAACTGTTTAAAATTGAGGCAGTTAAGAATGAGAAACAAATGAAGGGCCCTCATCTTCATTTATCTTAAGGCCAGCATTGCAAGGTTATTTTCTCAATTAAAAAAAGGATCCGTCTAAGCTTTTTTGTCTTACTCAGAATATGAATGTCAGTTTTCTGCAGAACCCAATGGCGTGACAGGAACATGGTTTTTACAGTCCATGGGAGTGACTGCATCTACTTGGCCATATACACAATCTGCTCCCCTCTCCAGTCTTTTGTTAGTGTGCGCGTGTGTCACTATCAGAGATGAAAAGATGAAGCCATGTTGCTGCCATGTCCTAGTTAAGGCTACACGCTGTGCATTACAATATTGGTTATGGACAGATGGAGGGAGTGGTTGAGATATCCTATCAAAGTCATTTCTTTGGCTTGAATCTTACTGCTGTTACATTGGCCTTCTCTGTCAAGATAAGTGAAATTCTTCACTGCACACAGGGCAGGGGAGCAGCAAAACTCATTACCATAGTATGACCTTGTAAGGACGTTGCGTTCATTAGTAATAAACAGTGTATTCCCTCTGGAAGAGATATTCATAAAAGTGTTGGTGTTTTCTATCAATATTCCAACTGAGGTAATAATAGTAATAATTAGGGCTTTCAAACGATTAACATTTTTAATCGAATTAATCACAGCTTAAAAATTAATTAATCGTAATTATTCGCAATTCAAACCATCTATAGAATATGCCATATTTTTCTGTAAATTATTGTTGGAATGGAAAGAGAAGACACAAGACGGATATATTCATTCAACATACTGTACATAAGTACTGTATTTGTTTATTATAACAATAAATCAACAAGATGTCATTAACATTATTAACATTCTGTTAAAGCGATCCATTGATAGAAAGACTTGTAGTTCTTAAAAGATAAATTTTAGTACAAGTTATAGAAATTTTATATTAAAACCCCTCTTAATGTTTTCGTTTCAATAAAATTTGTACAATTTTCAATCAAAAAATAAACTAGTAGCTCGCCATTGTTGATGTCAATAATTACACAATGCTCGTGGTGCTGAAACCCATAAAATCAGTCGCACCCAAGCGCCAGCAGAGGGGGACAAAACACCAAAAAACACAAGTAACAAGTGGATTGTGTTGAAGTGATTAATTAAAAAAATTAATTACCGCCCGTTAACGTGATAATTTTGACAGCCCTAATAATGATAATAATAATTTAAACAATTAAAAACATTAAGATTAGCACCGCCAAGTGATCTGTGATAGGAATTTTGGGAGACGTCAGCCATCATAAGGACATTTGTTTTGCTTGGACTTGCCCAGAAAAAAAAAGTCCAGTGGCAGTGAACGCAACTCACTTCACATTAGAGACTGTTGCAACAGATTGGCAAAGAATGAACAATCTAAAAACAAACCAAAAAAATACATGAAAAAATGTGAAAAATTACTTTGCGATTGGCTGACGACCAGTCCAGGGAATAACACACCTCGCGCCTAAATTCATCTTGGCCAGTCTCCAGCACACATACGACTTCAAGGAGGTAGAAAGAATAGAGGAAATATCCCATTGCACGTGGCCATGAATAATTATGCTACAGCTGCTGCTACAAAAACAACAACAATGAAAACAACTACTCCTACAATCATTTAACTACCATTACTACTTCCACCGTTAATACTGCTGAAAACAAATATACAGTATGAAAAACAAAAAAAAAATTGGGAAAAATATTTATAAATTTATTTTATAAATTTATAAATATTTAACTCACTGGCCCAAGCCCTGCCAGTTCAAAGGTATTTGACAACTATCACCGTCAATGGCATTGAAAAAGACAAAAATATAACACATAACACTTTGGAGCACGGCGTGCCTGCAAGTCTCCAACTGTGAGTGGCGGGAAGCTTGGGCTTTAAGTGCTCGACCTCACAAGTGCGCTTCAGTCGGTGCTTCTAGCATGCTAATTCGCAACGAGAGAACTGGCTAATTGTCATAAATCGTCCGCGCCCTTGACTCTACCCTGCCTCTCCACTGTGAACCCCTCCTCGTCAAACACCTTAATGGAATAACCGCACACTGTTGTGTCTCCCATTCGGTCTTTATCCTCAACCAGCTCACAAGGATTCTTATTTACTTTGGCCTAGAAATTGTAAATATCCCGGTCTGAACAAAGATTAAATTTGCTGCAAGCATGGTATTGTATGCCGTGGCACAATATTCAGCCAGCCAATGTGTAGTTTTATGATAACATGGCTGAAAGAAGAGACAAATAATAGCATACACCATTTATCAGATTTGAATGTGCAGCGTGCACAGTGATAATTGTGACCGCTTTTGCTTTGGGTCGTTGTTAACTGTCAAGCACAGCGTTTCAACACCTGTCTTGTGCGTCTCTCTGTATAATAAGGCTTTCTATTTAAAGGAGGAGGAGAAGAAGAACCAAATATCCCAATTTCTCTTTGAAAGAGAATTAAAAATTATGTATTCAACTGCCTGGCAGCCTCTGACCAAAATTCGCCCAAACATGTATTTGCAAGAATAAATACAATTCAAATTCTCACAAGCTACACCAATTACACCAACAAAGGTCAGCAGAAAACTAAAAAAGTAGGCCAATGAGCGTGATATATTGTATTTTATAGTCTCACAAAAACTACCTTTCTAAGAGCATTTTGTTCCTCTTTACAGGTGCAATATTTATCAAATTTACATTAAGGTTATTCATTGCATTCTAACCTGGTACTCTTTGATGGACAAGCTAAAAAAATGTCCTTTGGGATAAAAACCTGTGCTTCCGTTCACAGAGCTCAAGCACACAATACTATAGAATCAAACCTATTGTTATTATTATTGGTTTTTTTTTTTTCGGCAAGCAGCAGCCACTGTATGTCATGTAAAAAGACGTCAATGTTGTGGAAGTGGGGGAAACACCAATAATTTTGCTACTGAAAGTCTGACCTGCGGCAGAGTTAGCATTACATTACACTTGCTAACTTGCAAAATTACTGTGGTCAGACCATCCTCCACAAGGAACAACTAAGTCAAGCTAGCTGTCCCTTATTTGGATTATTGTTTGCATTATGTGCATTACGGTAATATCGTCCTTACAATTATTGAGACCAAACCTACGCCCTAGTTTGTAAAATATCTGCAATATATTTATTATTAGTAGTACAAGTTGGAGTGATATTATTTAATCAACTACAGAGACGGCTTAATTGGCGTTATGACCGCGATTAGATTGGAGGTATTTGTAGACGTCTTATAATAGTACAAATGGTACCTAGATGTTCATACTAGGGCTGTCAAACGATTAAAATTTTTAATCGAATTAATCACAGCTTAAAAATTAATTAATTGTAATTATTCGTAATTCAAACCATCTATAAAATATGCCATATTTTTTTGTAAATTATTGTTGGAATGGAAAGATAAGACGGATATATACATTCAATATACTGTACATAAATACTCTATTTCATTATTATAACAACAGATCAACAAGATGTCATTAACATTATTAACATTCTGTTAAAGCGATCCATGGATGAAGAATTGTAGTTCTTTAAAAGATAAATATTAGTACAAGTTGTAGAAATTTTATATTAAAACCCCTCTTAATGTTTTCCTTTTAATAAAATTTGTAAAATTTTCAATCAAAAAATAAACTAGTAGCTCGCCATTGTTGATGTCAATAATTACACAATGCTCATGGTGCTGAAACCCATAAAATCAGTCGGACCCAAGTGCCAGCAGAGGGCGACAAAACACCAAAAAAACACAAGTAACAAGTGGACATGACACTGTGCTGTCATTTTAATCTGTTTGAGCGGGGCATGTGCGTTAAATGCGTCAAATATTTTAACGTGACTAATTTAAAAAATTAATTACCGCTCGTTAACGCGATAATTTTGACAGCCCTAGATCATACGCATTCCTATCGCATCCCACCCACCTATCCATATCATCTCCAGGGTGTTCTGGCTTTCTACTGGATGCAATGACTTCTAAGTTTTAAGCAACAACATACCAGTGCCAGTAAAGTTAAGGGACATTACAAAACTGATACAATTTGAAACTAAAAATCATAGATGATGATTTAAACTGCTAATACATTTCCGTTAAATACATGAAACTATTCATTAATTGAAAGAAATGATGATGTTAATCCAATGAGTTGAAATTAAAACAATTATTTGGGCTATCAAAACGGAAAACCTAAGTTAGGCTGATTCAGTATTAACTTCTCAAAGCAGTATGATGAGCCCTATACTGTACTTTTGATAGCTACACAGTGTGCTGCTTACCAAGGCTCTTCTTGATTTGCCCTTGAAGGACCAATTTAGCTCCTCTTTACAAGTTCTGGCAGCCCAAGCATACTTCTGGGCTACTCAGACTGATGATCGTCTCTTTGCTGGCAGGTGTCCACCCTCTGCCGGTAACAATCAACAAATGAGAATTGTAGGCTTCAACTTGCCTGTCAGTCTTTCGGTCTGTGTCTGTCTCTCCAGAGACAATTTCAGATATTAGGCAGCTATTAGAAGGATGTGGCAGTAGGTGCGCAACAATTAGAGGCTTGGACAGTGTTGACCGCTTATGTTTCTTCAATGTTAAGAGCAGGAGCTTTTATTTCCATGAATCAATGGCGCACACAATGTGGATACTGATTTGAGGTAATTTCATGGTCCAAGGCACAGCACACCTGCACTGCTGTTGTATGTTAAATCAAATTGGCTCTCGTCTGTCTCTCCAAAAAGAAGAAAAGACCATCTGATTCTTCTCTGCCGGACTGCCAGAGTATTTAAAACCACAGCAGAGCAAATGATGTTAAATTACTGTATCTTGGGATCACATTCAACTTCACAGTGAGTCAACAAAGCACTAAATTCACAATAAAAGAAAATACCCCATTCACAAGTGTGAAAACCTGCCAAACCTCAGCCCTGGAAGGCACTCACAGTAGTGAGAACACTTTCGATAATACAATACCGTTCATTGCAACCAAAAATAATTAAATCGTCCGTTTGGATGGAATCGTTTACGTTGGTAAAATACATCGTACAACAATCCATCACATTAGGTACATTTTTTGAAAAGCTATCAGTAGCCAAGATGTAGTAATGAAAATCTGATGTGGAAATATTGAACATTAGTGAGCTAACTGGAGACACGGCAGGATATTCTGTGTTGAATGTGAGAAAACACAGCCAACTTACAAGGACTAAACTAAACTAGCAAACCCTCCAATGGGTTTTCGTGAACAGTTGTTTTAGATTAAGACCATCAAGGACGTGTAACTTTGAACTAAAGTAGCTGGTTTCCCTCCTACATCCTCCTACATGCCAGGCATGGCAAGGCATCAACTTAACCCCTGCCTGCGTCACAGTGCGTGGAAGAAACTCCTCATATCAGAAGTGAATTCTTCATGCTGATCCTGGATAGAAGCTATACGCTACATTTGTCACAGCCTCTTCCACCCTTCACATTAACGCAAAGCTGCTTGGTGAGGGAGGCTACAGCTTTGCAGACTCCTCATGTGACTGTCACTAACAAAGTGTGAGCATTGCAGTAGAAATGTTCATGTTTTAATAAATAAACCAGAAGTCAATGGGTAAGAGTCTGTTTTTAATATGCTACAGTTGTATCCAAACATATAAAGACATAGAGGGAGTTTGAAAACATCCAAATGACCGAACTTATATCATTTTTCATCGAGAAAACTAATTTGATGCTCAAATCTTGTTGTCTTTTACATGTTCATAGTTTTTTCATCCTAAAGACCTTTTCATAAGAAATCCGTTTTTTTTTCTCTCAGTGATCCTGGTTGTACCATCACAACCAGAATTGATGATTGTGCCTAGCTTTCCAATGCTACATTATAATGTGAAATACATCGGCCTACTTGACAAATGGCAGAATGGTCTCACAGTGACAGCAGAATAGAAAACCTACGAGTAGCATGCTAGCAGCTAGCTGCAAAAATCTGCAGCTTGCTCCTGTTGCGGCGTACTCTTTTTTTTTTAGAGTTTTTAGAGGGTGGTTTGAAGGTAACCTAAAAAAGGAGCAATTCTGTGGACAAGATAGGATCTGTTTACATTATCTGTCTTTTCTGTCAGTTTTTTAAATAGATTTTTGTCAAGAATGGGTCCGCCATCATTTTAACGTCATTTGCTCACAAAGCCGGTCCAAAATTAAAAAACGAAACCTTGATATATTGTTAAAACGTACTGTATGAACCTGCCCAACACATTTATGAAATGATCTTTGAAAAATAAATACCGTATTGGCCCGAATATAAGACGGCCCTGATTATAAGACGACCCCCTCTTTTTCAAGACTCAAGTTTGAAAAACGACCTTTTGAACACCAAATTAATTTTTACACAGAAAATAATTACAGTACATCCGAAACAAATGATTATAACAATATATTTGAGAGAAAAAG
Source organism: Corythoichthys intestinalis (assembly GCF_030265065.1). Taxonomy (NCBI): domain Eukaryota; kingdom Metazoa; phylum Chordata; class Actinopteri; order Syngnathiformes; family Syngnathidae; genus Corythoichthys; species Corythoichthys intestinalis. Next base: position 37,717,164 of record NC_080401.1, read on the forward strand.
CACGTTATTTTGCCTCATTCAAATCTTAATATCTAAACATTTAAATATGTAAACCAAAGTACAATCACATTTGTAAATGAATGACTTCTGGTTTTTGAAATGTAAATAAACCAATCTATTGTGATAAAACAACAAAATTGCAATAACTGCATTAACCATCAAAGTAAAGTTTAACTGTAGTCTTGAAACAAATCTGAATAAGGAAAAATATTTGCAATATAATAATGCAAACTGGTTAAACTAAAAGGAGTAGCTGAGATCTGTCATGACAGAACATCGCTTCAATGATATCTTGCGTCATCTAGCGTCGTGAATGGGGAGAGTAGCTGAGATCTATCATGACAGAACATCGCTTCAATGATATCTGGTGCCATCAAGCGTCGTGAATGGGTATAACATCTAGACCGCGAATATAAGACGACCCTCTCTTTTTCTGTCTTATTTCAATACAAAAAAACACCTTCTTATATTCGGGCCAATACGGCAATCATTCCCTTCTCCTATCTTGTAAGTGGAATTGGACACGTTCAGAAACAAAACAATAGTGATCTTAAAAGCGCCTTTTAGGGTAGTCTGAGCCAAAAGGCAGCTGCTTGCATTCAGAACTGAAAAGAAATAAACATTTCTGTCCAACATCTAAGTTTTTCCCCTTCTATTTATTTTTAATAGATTGTACATTCCAACAGGTAAAACACAATATATTTAGTACTATTAATATTTTTGAATTATGCATATATTAGTATACTGTATATCAATACTCACCTCCTCTAATAGAAATTGAAAGACTAATCTGTCTAAAGTTTGGAGAGGTAATACTCAAAGTCACTAGCGATCACAAAATTCAGGCAAGATATTTTGATTTTTTTACTTCAATAACATACATATTCTGCAAGGGATTGTATACGACCTTAGCGCTTCCATTTGAGTACTATTTTAGTATTGTTTTTGTGTTTTATGGAACAAATAATGGAGGGTCTTAGAGGATGTAACCAAACATAAATGAAATGTTTGTAGAGGTGCCCAGAGAGGCTTAGCTTGCAATTGGCTGTTGATTCTAGCATGTGTGTTGGCACTCAGCGGGTATTCTCTACAGGATTCTGGTGGATTATTGTCCATTTGGACAGCAGAGTGTCCGCAGCTTGGGGTGACATTCAACTTCATTCAACTTGGGCCGCCCAGCAGCTCACCGCCTGACAGGCTGCGGCGTACAATGTATGCTTTGTACAGTCAATCCTAGAGGATATATGGATATAAAATCCCGCACAACAGCATGACGTTACACACGTTTAAATACGTAGCGCTACAGTAAGATGGGTCAGTTGAGAATACTGAAGCGCAATTTGGAGCAGTGGCGAGGAGAACAGCTCGTTTTGTGTTTGATCCCGGTCGGGGTACATCCATGCTCACAGGGTGACCGCTGGGGTCCATCTGGTGGAGGCTTTAATCAACCCCCACCCTCGTACATGTGCACATAAAGTATATACGCATAGCTCACAAGAGGTACATTTTTTATTCGGTCATATATAATTATTATAATCACTCCTTCGGTTATTTTAACCTTCAACAACCTCATTCGAAGCTATGCGAAAATTGTTATTCAATCAACACCTGCAAACAACAGATGTTTCCTACTTCTTTCAAACATCTCAAACTAGCAACGCTTTAATTTATAAAGGCACCATGATATATGGCTTTTGATCAGGCATAACCTTTGATAAATGACACACATCCTGCTTCCTTTGCAGGCGTGGCCCACAGCACCAAGCGGCTAGAACAAGGAGAGTCTCGGCAAAATCCAGCTCTTGAAATGTCACTTCACGCTTAACTGCACTTTCTCATGCTCGGAGAAAATCCAATGGGCAATGAAGAAGAGGGCAAAATAAAAATCCACTGATTTCAGTTAAATGCCCTCATGCTCGGAGACATGTTTCAGTTTTTTTATGTTGCTGGAACACATAGCCAGTTGACGAAAAACCAAAAGCAAGATGCCAATTCTTATGTGGAGTATAATGCAGCTTCCAATACCAAGTAAACTGTCAAAATGAAGACATGCTTTCTTCTTCAAAATAAAATAGCGGAAATAGTAGTTTTTACCACTTTTAATGACCCTTACTCAAAAATATATGTAAATGTCAGGATAGTAATAAAACAATAAAAAGTAATTTTATAAACTATCCCTTAATTTTTGTCAGAGTAGAGCATGCCTTTGTTTTCATCTGTGGCTCACTTCATTTCATATCACAGCGGAGCCTTTAAGGTGTTGCCTGAGACATCTTTTTGAAGCAAATATGTCTGGCAACTACTGTCATCTTCGGACTAAAAGCTGCAGTTTAGAACCCTGCCGCCTCATAGTCCAATGCGTTTTTCTCATGGATTTTTACAGGCTAATGAGCTGCATGTAAATATCCCAAAATACAATGTGGATACTGGTGGCTTATTGTCCAGTGCATTATATATACACATACATACATATACAGTATATGTAGCTACATACATACGTGCATATATACATTATACGTATATACATATGAGTGTGAACAAATACAGATACAAATACGGCTTATAGTCAGGTGCGACATATAGGCCAAAAATTACGACAGTCTGAGTCTTGACTATACCATGTCCAATATCTGAAATATTCTCATACTTCTGACCTAAACAAGCCTGGAAGCTCTGCAATTTCAGGGTTGTTACTCGTACTAGCCACGTCTTCTCCTCTACTCCAATCCACTCTACGCATGTTAAAGAGAACTAGCTGTGGCCACAATTTTGCTCACTCTGAATAAATGACTCTCCCTGGAAAAAATGTGTCACATGACACAAAGTTATAAGCTTGATGAAGAGATAGATATTCTATTTAGTCATTTATAAATGTTCAATATCATCCCAATCAAAATGTAATGAACATCTAGTTTGTCAATGGCGGCCAATGAGTTAACAGCCACAAGACTTCAGTCAACGTCATGAAATGTACAGTTTCGGTGGTTTCAAACAAGGGCGTAGGTTTGGTAGGGACATAACACTAACAACTTTTCAGGATGCTCAAATTGTTCCCAGCAACTTTTAAACAACCTTATTTGCATTATATAATTACTTCAGTTACATAGGTAATTCACATTGTCGTCCCATATATTGTAAGGATAGAATTGACCCTGCCATTATTAAGTGAATTATTTTTATAATGTTCAGACTTAATTTACCCGTTTTCACTTACTGAATGTGCCGGTCCATTTTTTCCCCTCAAACGCACGTTTGATTGGCTGATGATGACTTGCATTTATTTAAAATGTATTAATTTATTTTCTACATTATTTTTTAAAATGTGTTTAAAAATGTTATTTGCAGCCTATGCAGACATTTTTTCATATTATAATAATCGAGGTAAAAAGTTTTCATTTTTTGTCGAGTTTGGCTGTGCTTGTAGACAAAAGCAGTAGTGTTTTACCTGAAGGAAGGCTCCATTATATTTATTTTTGTTATACTCTGACTAAGTTTTTTCAGTTACATTTAACTTATTTATTTAGACAGAGAATGTTGATTGGTCGAAAGACCATTTTTTTTGTTTTTTTTGCATTCCTGGATAGTTAAGCGACTATCAGCAAGTGTGTATGTTAATATAATTATGTTCAAATATTGCAATTAAAATTTGCTATTAAAATCCAGGTATTTATTCTGGAACTTTTCAAAATGTTTCTTTAGTAGTTGTTCAAAACAAAGGTTTGAATCAAACGGTGTATCACCTGAACCAATACATGTGAAAGTTAGTATATACAGTGGGGAGAACAAGTATTTGATACACTGTCAATGGGAAAACCCATTGGCAGTGTATCAAATACTTGTTCTCCCCACTGTATCAATACAGATTTATTTTGCATTGATCATTTAGCCCATCAATTAATTAGGTTCATATTTGTGAGAAATGTAGCCCTGATCCCCGTTCACCCAATCTGTTTGGCCTTATTGATGTCCCGTTCCCAGCAAAAAATGTACATGCAGGGTATATGCTGTTATATCGTCTCTATCAATGTTGAGACCAAACCTATGTTTTAGTTTCAAATTATATAGACTCTAAAAAGTCGGGCCATTAGTTGCCTCATATTGTTCAATGGTTACAACAGTCACTCATACATCACTTAGTCATGGTAAAAGACAATGTGTTTCCTCATCCTGGGCAATTAGTGAATCAATATCAAAACACAATTGGCCGTCTAACTATCACTTTCAAGGGGAGTTAAACGATGTTGTTCATCAACATGTCAGAATCCTCGACAAAGGCAATTTTTCAGGTGTTGGTTGGCATTTGTCAGCTCAGCATCAACATGCTCATTTCCACAAAAGGCTGCTGAATCTTCCCTAATAAGGGGTCTTCACCTGGAAAATCTCCAAAGTACAATATTGCAAATTGGGTGTTCCAAAGGGCATAATCTTTGAGGGGGAAATTGAATGTTGCTTCGGGCAGGAGATTTGGTTTTCATTACAAATTGGAATCTGATTTGTCTGCAATGACAGAGTTGAAGCTATCATGGTAGATTATTGCAGACACAGGCAGGCCAGTGAAAGGCTTTGTGATGGCTAATACCACTTTTGTCAATGTTCATAAGGCTGACATGTATTGTGTATATAGTTTGATGTCACGTTCACTAGATATCATAATCACCCATCTAATTAAACAACTAAATATAATATAAGACGATGCTGTTTGATACAACAAATACATTCAAACCAAAATTGAGTTCTGTGTATTTTTTGGTTCATAATTACTGTTCAAACTTGTGAGTGAAAAAGGAAATATGCCGAATTGACCAGTACTGATCCTAATAATATCATTTTGACTCGATTTGAAATTGTCCAAGAATGCCAAAAAAATAGTTTCTGAAATTAATTTTTTTCCCGATCCTTTATGACTAAGCCGACTTTTTTTTTTTTTTTAGAATTAAGCAGAAACAGTGAATTGCGGCAAGTCAAATTGTTTTTCTATTCAAACTATTGAACTGCACATGCAAACACTGACTTGAGATTCTCAGTAGAAATGGTCTAAAATACAAATAAACTGAAGCAATTATGTGTCTCTAAAAGTGTCCTTTATGGCTGAGGTTTATGCCATTTCCTCATGTCAGGCTTTAAATATAAATTTGAAATTCATTTAGATTTCTCTCGAACTTTTCAGTTCAGTGAATCCATTTATTAGCAAACAAGTCAGTCAGGGCTATACAGCAACATTTAGAATTGTGTTTATTTGTTGGGGTGCTTTAACTCATCACTATTGACGGCGCTAGATGTACAGTAAATTTGGATTGTGAGAGGCTGGCGGTAAATGGTCACTGCCAACCCTCCCAGTTTTAATGTTTTGGACGTAAATCGCTGTGGGTGACAGGCAATGATTTAAATACTATGAAATCTAAGACAAAATTAACTTATGAGTGTTTTTGGAGGGCATGACCAGAGTGTTTCTGTTTTTAAATGATTTTTCTGTTTATATTCATATTTTATTAATGTATATATATTTTTTAATCTATTCAAGAATATATAATAATAATGATTAACAATAACAAATAATATACATTTCATTGAGAACTGGCAGCAACATAGGTGGACATGACATTGTGGGTCATCCAGGCTACAATAATAACATTTGGTAAACAAGTGTGGCCTACATGATCTTAAATGTGACATCCACGTATGTGGACGCCAAGCCTTTAGGGGGATTTTTTTTTTTTTTTTTTTTTTTTTAATGAGCAGAAATAGTCACAAAGTGTTTTCAAATTGGTCTGCTAATTGTCTTAAATATGATGACTATATACACAGCATACAGTCCAAGGTAATGTGTAGTTGGAATCATAGGTCATTACTTACGGGTCAAAATACGGAAAGATAAAGGGGTGACCTTTGGGTGGGCGTTAGCTTTCTTGTTGGTTCAATGGTCTTGGGATCGTATAAAGCCTTTTAGTTGTTCTAAACTACAAAGCGGATGTCTTGAAAAACATGCTTTGTGTCGAAGCGCACATTAAGCCGCACCCATTGTATGTGCTAAATTGTGTGTGAATGAATGTACTGTAGACTCGGAAAGGAAAATGGTCGTGGAAGAGAGTGCGTGAGTGTTGCGCATGTTTGTTTGTATGTGTGTGCGTGTTCACGAGCCTGCAGACACCTGCTCCGTTCTGCAGTGATGGCTCCCAAAGGGACACAGGCTCAGCTGCTAATCACAAGGCCCTCCCTGCAGCACTGGTGGCCAGTACATGTACTCACGCACACACACATAGAAACACATACGTGAAGTCTTTCGGACCCCCCAAGTAATGTCTCTCAGCATATCTGTTTCCTGCAACCGACACACCACATGTGCTCATATCAAGAGCAAACACGACATGATTTATACACACACATAAACACACGCTGCACATTCGCATGATACGGTCATGCAGTCATAACATGCTCTAGTTCTAAATACGCTATAGGGCAACCCTATAGCTTCTAAGAGTATTTACAGAACAAAGCATTTTAATAGGCTACCGTTTTGCCCTTCGGTTTTTGTTCATACTCTATTGAATGAATTTCAGCATGCAACACTATTAAACGAAATAAATTACGTTTGTTTTTGCAAGTGTGTCACTCATCAACCAGCACAAATATATTTCTATTTTATGTTTTTTAACATCATTTCTCTGCAGCGTCGTGCGGGCGATGGCACCTGCGTGTGCTTTGGTGACAGCAGCAGGGCCGCGGCGCATAAACGAGCTAATTTCCTCGATGTTAGAGAAGACTGCAATCAAGGATAAGGGGAAAAGCGACGAGCGGCAGATGGAAAGAGCTAATCATTATTGTGGTACAAGGAATGACCTCTACCTCTTTAGAGGCGCACATTTTTGTTCCTCATTGGGTTCAGCAGAGTGGAAAAAAGTGGTTCATCTGAGCGCTTTTCTTCATTTCATTTTTCTTGTCTTTTTTTTTTTTAGATGTTGAAACGGAGTGAAAAGATTAGAGTTGCCAAACAAAGCGTTGTGTCACATCGAGAAAGTCAGCTGCCTGCAGTGGGCAATCAGCGGAGCTTTCTAGAAATTAACAACATTCAGCTGGGAAGCACGGCACACTGCAGCTTTTTAAATGTGGCCTTCTTGAAAATTAAATCTCGGCTGACTGAAATATGGAACAATTTGCAATTCAGATTTTCCTTCCCTGCTCCTTTCATTTCAGCGCCTTTGTCTATGGTTACACGACTCGGGTTGCATGGTCATTCGGAATCTGTACACGTATTCTTAACTGTAAATCACGTTTATGGTTGTTAAATGTATGCTAAATAGCACAATATTTAATTATACAACTGCAGACAACCAGTCAATAATACTCAGCTGTACTGCTTTTACTTGGGCCTTTGAATTCCAAATGAAGCAGTTTGTTTATGAAAACTAAAGTACGGGTTAGAGCTGTATTTTCTGAAATAAATAAATAAAATAAACACCAAATTTATGTTTGCAACGGCTTGCCTGTAGCTATCACAGAGTTAAAGAATGTAATGCTGCTTGTGAAGATTCTTACGATAAATCGACCAGAATTTTCCACTGCATTTGTCTAATGTATGCAAATGATCTCCCTAAGCTTAATGAAGGTGCCATTAATCACGACGGTCTTCTTTAAACAGGGTAATCATGCGTGTGCGTGCACACACGCACACATCGACCAAATGAGCAAAAGCACAAAAATAAACCACCACACATTTTGGCATGGGATGTAACAAGGTGCGATGAGGAGTTATCAATTATAAAGCTGTTAAATCCCCGCTCTCAAATTTCTCCCCCTCTAATCACATTTATAATCAGCAGTGTTAAATTCAAAGTGATCTTTAACTCGGTGCTCGCCCGCCTCAAATTTAGTTTTTCCATCAGACTCTTGCGAAAATAGTGCATCAAATGTGTAAATATGCCAATCATTCTCGTATAATAAATTCAACTTATTCTTACACTAGTTTCAAGAAATAATTCATGGGGTAGCAGCTTCATGCAAACAGCAGATAACACAGTAAGTCTTAATGGGCATTGTGGACAACAAAAAACCCAGAGACAGATGGCTTTGAACTGTTGTAAGAATGCAGAACGAGAAGTGGGGTGGAAAAAAAAAATGAAAACACTTTTGAAGCCCAACTCCACATAGACGTATTTCACCGCTTATCCTCGCCGCGCATTTGCATAGAGTTTGCCGAAAACCCCTTGGGTATCGTCAGCAGCATGACAGTGGGTTATGAAAGCTTCCGGGAAGCTTTGGGGTGTGGATCTGAGCCAGTTTGAAGGGGAGGCGAACCAATGGAGCACCCACAGCTTCATGTCGCCTTAATGCGGCGAGTCAGGGATTTTCTTACAACGTTTTTGCTTAAATGCTCTGGGTTTTCTGGTGGCCCTTCTTCCCTGTTCCGTTCCCTTCCCTTGAAGTTATCTTTTCTAGCGGGAATGTCAGCAGAATGTTGACATCAATGGGAACACTTCCAGATTATTATCTAGTCATTTTGTGACAATATCATCGCAAACAAGCTAGTGTTCGAATCAAATTTTAATGCCAATTCTCATTCCTCTGTTCTCAGCCTTATTTGATTTTTAGTAGTATAGAGTGATACAAAATTCCACAACAATAAATTATTTTAGCCATGCAGAAAAACTAACACATGCACATTGTACACACACAAACACCTCAAATTCCCTTGATAACAGTCTGTCTGGCAGAGACTAAAGACAGAGTAGGCGCAGGGTAATTGAACAAACACAACAATGTAAATATTAACTAATATCATCCATTGAGAATACTGGCTGGATTGCACAATTGATTTGTTCTCTTCCTATTCTCTTTCTGCCCTTTTGCTTCTTTCCTCACCCACACACAAACAACTCGCCACCCCGACCCTGCTACCTTTCATGGAATTACAGCACACGCCTGTGTTCATTAAAAGATGGAGACTTATATATGGAGATACAGTGCTCTGTCTATATCCTCTTACCAGGGATGACCTGTAGCCCGTCTGGGCGGGCGATGACGGGAGATCCCTGGGAAATAGCGGCGAGTGCGACTCGGGGACGGAGCCCATGCCACTGGCTGCTAGTCCCGAGAGTTGCCCGTACCTCGCCATCATCTTGAGATGCTGCTCACAGAACACACACACGCTCACGCATTGACGTGGGAGGAGAAGGGAGGAGAAGAAGGGAAAGGGGTGGGGGGGGACAGATAACAGCAGGTAGGAAGGACGATGATGAATATTAAAAGGACAGTGGGTGTGTGTATGAAGAAGGAAGCGTAGAGAGAAGGAGGGGATTAGGGAACATTTTTGCTCTCACACAAAAGCACGTGAACACACAGCGCTCAAACTTACAAGCATAACAAGGCACAGTTTGAAGCCCCAATTTCACAAGCAAGGTTTGATCATTATGAAGGCTACCTTTGCAACAATGAGGTGATGCAAATTATGGGCACGAGCTCTCCATTTACTATTACAGTAGAGCAGCCGCTTGTTCTCCATATGACCAGATATGAAAATGAGCTGGTGATATCAATCGGTCTTGTGGCTACGAGCACACAGAAGTGCACAGACATGCACACGAACTGACACGCACATGACAGAATGGCTGGCAGCAGACAGGTGAGGCATGGAAGAGGAAGAAGAAAAATGTCTTTACCTCATTGCTCAGCAAGGCAGCGTTGAGTGTTCGGCTTATTTCGAACATGTTCAAATTCGGTATATTATTTTTCTGTCCTCTGTGTATCAGCTTCTCCTCAGTTTTTTCCTCCCCTTTTTCTTTGCTAAGATTGGGAGTCAGTCCCAGAATCAGAAAAAAAATAAAGAAAAATCAAGCAATAAAAAAACCAAGCAGGAAAAAAAATCTGGAGGTGTCACTTCTTTAAGTCCTTTATTTTCTCTCTTTCGCTCTCTCTTTTTCTGATCTTTTTTTTTATTTTTAGCTCTCTCCTGTCTTTCAGATGCGCCTTGTTGGCTGTCGCTGAAATAATGCCGTTCCTGTCCAGGTTCCCCACACGCGTCTTGAGTAAATATTTTTCTTTCTTCTTCTTTTTTTTTTCTTTTAAATCTCCCAGGAGTCAGCACATTAAAAGGGGAAGTCGGTAGGTCGGCTTGGCGGGCTGGCGTGCTGCCTTATCTATCCCCCGCACACTGGCTCACACAATACGCTCCGATCCTCAAACTGCTCGCTAGCAGATTAGCTGTCCCAAAACATAGCACTTAGTTTAAACTCCCCTCCCTATTGCTCTCTCTCTCTCTCTCTCTCTCCCCTTCTCTCTCCCTGTATCGTACCCTTTGCATTCCCGCCCTCCCTGCATCACTCTCTCTCTAAACCCCCCTCACAGCTCACGAAATGATGCAGCTTCAGTTCACTTGTCCTACCACAAGGTGGAAAGACTGTTCTAGCACCATGGACAGCATCTCCGCCTTCCTCTGCGTGCCACTCCTATATGTTTGATTCACTTCTCTTTTCTTCTATGTCTTCTACACGGCAAGGGAACATTTGCACTTATGAAAGCACTCCCTCGTGGACCATTAAAGCACAGGGCAAGGATAAAAGGATTGGTTTGTGGTGTGAGGACTAATGTTTCCACGGTGTTATCTAATTAATGAAACTGGATTCAAATGTGAAAAAGGGATTATGCAAGACATTTGGCAGCGGAAAGAATCTGGCATGTGTTTTCATGATATGAAAGGTAAAGCAAAGTGAAAGGAAAAGAGTACTTTTGAGTGGCCAGCAGACGAACACAAGCGAGGGATGGGCTGATGTGAGCATCAAGGTCAGGTGGCTGTCCTCTTCCTCAGCAGGGTGTGGCAGGGCCATGACAAAGCAGCCAGACGAGTCCAACTATGTAACAGACAAGAAATTAAAAAAAAAAAAAAAAATCCTTAGCCAAGAATCTCATTCGGAATATCTGTACTTTTACTGAAGGAAATCCTAGTGAATAAATCAATACAGTATTCAGATACTGTATGTCCACTTATGTGGATGTCAAATCCCAATTATTTGTTATTATTAGGGCTGTCAAACGATTACAATTTTTAATCGAGTTAATTACAGCTTAAAAATTAATTAATCATAATTAATCGCAATTAATCACAATTCAAACCATCTATAAAATATGCCATATTTTTCTGTAAATTATATATATATATATTCTGTAAAATAATTTGTTGGAATGGAAAGATAAGACACACGATGGATATATACATTTAACATACGGTTCATAAGGACTGTAGTGGGCAGTTCACTCTACTGTCATTTAAATCTGTCTATGCTGTCCTCACTCCGAAGCGTCTACTTTTTCCAAAGCTAGACAGCTAGTGAACGGCGCTTTAATAATCAGACTTCTTCCTTTTTCATCTGATTTATTAATAAAATGGCCTCAAACCATTGTCCTCTTTAGACTGTAGTGAAACTACAAAAAAAAAGTACACAAGCATTGCATTAGCAACAACGTTAGCTTAGCACGCTATACAGGTTCACTAAACATAAACAAAAAGCGTTTCATACAAAAAATATAACATTTCACTTACTAACATAATATGTACATTCTTTACAACAACCATACTTACGGACAAATCTTGTCCAAGGATCATATAAGCACAACATTACAACGTAAGTGTCAGCCCGAGACGTCGTGCAGCCATATTGAACTGGCAAGAAAGCAATAAACCATGTCGCAAAGCGACCACAAGAGTTCGCTGTTAGACAGCACAAAAAACCTTGCAGTAAAACTTACCAAAAGGCAGAATACTGTCAGAGCGGGACATGTGCGTTAATTGCGTCAAATATTTTAACGTGATTAATTTTAAAAATTGATTACCGCGCGTTAACGCGATAATTTTGACAGCCCTAGTTATTATTAATCATGATTTTTTAAAATACATATGGCAGAAAACACTCAGGTGACTTGAAACTCTGAGACCCCCAATTTGGCCAAATTTCAAAATTGTCCAATATGCATGTGTGATACATCATTGGAAAGCTTAAAATCTCAATTTTCTGGGGGAAGAAAAAATTTGGACAGGAGGGCATTTTTTTTTTTTTTTTTTTTTTTAATGTTTTATGGGTGAAACATGGTAATATAATAACAAGGGTCACGATGCAGAAATCGCAGACGTCAAGGAGTGGTGGAGATGATCTTTTTCATATATTTACCCTTTTAAACGTTTTTTTTTTCTTTCTTTCTTTTTTTCTTTCTTTGGATCGATTATCATCTAAAATATCGGGGGAAATGCAACAGTAACAAAAAACTACAATTTAGCGATAGTTATGAGGTAGATGTCCATGACTGTTTTACTGACGCCATTTTTTTCATTGTGACGTAATTTGTCTAAAAGTTTAAAATATGCAAGTGAATAATTTTTTTAAAGTCTTTTTTTTTTTTTTTTTTAAACAAAATATTAGACATCAATTAACAATTTCTAAGCTAAAAATGACATTTTGAATAATAAATATAATTACTTATCTTGTTTTCATGGCTGGGTTGAAGCAAAAATGGTTGCGCGACGTCTGTAAACAGGAGTTTCCAGGGTAAAACGGGCAAATTAATAATAGCTTGGGGGCTTAATGTGCCATGAATCTGCTATGGCTGCATATAGACATATTGTTCTATCAAACACAACAGTTGTTTTGTCTTGAAATACAGTAGTTTCTTTTAAAGAGGAGTGCAAGAGCAGAAACTGCTTTTTTAGTCTTGTCTGTGTTTTCCGCCACATATTACTATGAAGAAATGAAATCATAAATTAGTTAAAAAAAAAAAAAAAAAAAGCATTAAAATGAATAAAAAATATACTTTGGTTGTGACACCTAATAACACACAAGTTTTTATTTTTAGCAATTCATAATTATTATTTTTTAATTTGATAGCACCTGACATTGACAACGATACACATCCAATTCATTTACCCGGCAGGAATGGCTGTGAGCACACATGCTCATAGACGTCCAATCAATTTAGGCTGAGAGGGGTGGCAGTGATCATTTGCTGCTTGCCTATCCCAGTCAAAATGGAGTTTTGGCGGTGTCAATGGCAGTCAATGAGTTAAAAGGGTTAAACTTATTCTGAGATTTGACTGTCTTTTGTTCTTTTTGTCTCCTTGAAAATGTAGGGCAGAGAAAATTAAAAAAAAAAAAAAAATTGCAGATAAAACTTGTTTGGAGAAATTGGAGATTTTATTTTGGGTTCACCCAACCCTAACTTGAGGTATACTGTATTTGCGTTTAGTCGGGGAAATATTGCTGAAATAAAAGGGTGTTTCACAATAGATCCGCTTAATGGGGGTCATGCAGCTGGAGTAATTGGAGCTATCATCTTCTGTAACGCTAATGTCAGTGGTGTGATACAAGTAGCTTTGTAATTACGGCCATGATTTTCTCCTCGTGCTTTGAATTCTGCTTTGGCCATAAAGGAATTGAATGGCAAGACTAAGCCAGTTAATGGCGTTTTATTGACACTGGACACTGACACATTTGATTGACAGCACAGATACACCACCATTAAATGTCAATACATCATTTTCCTTAAAACGGAAGGTCTAGAAGCAAATATCAGGTTTCAGGGTCAATGATGGTGGGAGATACAACATCTTTATCGTGTAAATGCTGGTGGAAAGAATCTTGATCAATAGGTAGAACAAAAATATATTATTTCTCTGATATTTAATTGTGGGAAAATGTGAATAACATCTAATATTTCCCTGAATTACACAAAAGGGCAGTTGGCAGACTTTTAAAAATGCTAGTACAATTTTAGCAAATCAATTGTATCTCACATTGTCCTATGTATTTCCCCCCTCTCGTCACAGCATGTAAAACCCACTGATCAAGAAGTGCGGATCATTCATTAAACAGTCATTTTATACACGGATTTTGTCTCAAATGGAGAAAAGAGAATGACTGCGACAGATTGAACAGGTCCAGTATCTATAAGGTTTTTAGCTACTTTATACCTAATACAAGTATATCAGCATTTGTATACTGTACATTTGTCCATATAACTATCATATCAAAATTGCAGCACTCAAACGTAGTGCCATTTTTGTTTGAACATTGTTTTCTCAATGATCAGAGGTCGAAGAAATGTGTGATTAAAGTCTTTGAGCAACAATCATTCACATGAAGGTAATTGATTATAATGTGTTGTCTTTCCCTTTAAACTGTGAGGGTCTGGCTCACAAATGCAGCATATTCCATAATTGCCGTGTTGTACTGCTGTGATTGTTGGCAACATATTGTGATATCTAATTTAAAGATTTCCACTCCTAGTGTTCAAAATAATGCTTGGGGGGACTGAGGATGTGTGAAAGAGTATCAGCAGGTCATATAAAGCATTACAAACATTGGAAACACACATGAATGTACTGTATCATCAAACATATCGTTTTGCTCTACTGTCATGGCTTGGGCTCGTATTTCTCTCTTCTTAGTAAAGGGCTGCCGGCCACATCCCTGTTCCGCAAAGCTGGTCGTCTCTAGGGGACGAGTGGCCCAGCGGTGCCCTGGGAAGAAGGGGGGATGGAAGGGTGAGCTGTCAGATGAATCATCCAGAGTGAGACTTGATTCTTCAGTCAGCTGCCTCTCAAGCCTTCCTCTCTGACCCCGCCTCGCTCCCCTAAGCTCCCTGATTGCTGTCACCATAGTGATTCTCTGTGTACTGATGGCTGGTTCCTCCTGAGCTGCCAACCCCCTCCTTCCTGTGCCCTCGTAACCACCCAACTTGCTGCCACTTATGCCTTGTATTGATTTTTGCATGACTACCTCCTTCACTAATGATAGACTTCATGTGGACACATGAAAGAGGCACTTACTGGTAGAAAAATGCAGAAAAATGAAGAAACTCAGAGTGGAGCATCAAGTCAAATGCAAAGTCATATGACTCAGATATTAAAGCAAAATATTCCATAACAATATGTACGGTGACCAGGAAGTGTCAGGCAATTGTTAAATTCCAATAGAAAAAGAAAAAAGCAAAAGCGACTTCTCATTTTGCGTTTGTGTTGCAGCTATTGGCATTGGTGTTGTAGCTATCCTGTCCATACTACAGCAGGACTTTCAAAGACCAGATTGACCTGATAAATCATCTCTGCACCCATAAGAAGTAGACATTGCCAATCCCAGGATGAATAGATGGTCCTCGTTGACCACAAGGGACGATGAAGATGGGCATTTACATTTTTTACTTTTGCAAAGTGTTTGTTTTTTGCAAACTGCTTAGCACCTGTGAAGAAGCATGAACAGCATTGTAAATTAATTGCAGTGGTGTCACAGCTCTGAGATCCAGGGTCTAATCCCGGGTTATGGCCGGCATCCCCCAAAAAACATTCATGTTAGGCTGATTGAGCACTCCAAGTTGCCCAAACTTAAGGGGGTATGCATTAATGATTGTCTCGTTGTGCCCCAGTATTGGCTGACAACTGATTCAGGTGCTTACTGACAGTTCCCAGCTGGAATAATTCCAGCACCCCTGCGACCTTCATGAGGATAACCAGCATGAACATGAATATTTGCACCCATTCTATTTATTTAATATTATTTAATAAGTTGATGTCATTAGATCTGGCAAATCTTTGAAATGTAAATAATTATTTTTATTTCATTTTCAGGTCTCGGATCTCTTTCAGCTATTTTGACTTGGAATTTTATGTTATTATGTACTGCTGGATACACGAAAGCAAGTTGTGTGACATACAGTAACTCACTAGCAATCAGTTGGGAAATTATTGGATGCTTAAAATTACATTGAAATTGGAAGTCGGTTTATGTGCATGCAGGGAAAACAATAATGATTTTTCTTTGTGTTACATTTGGAACAAACTGCAGTCTTTAACTCATTCACTCCCAGCCATTTACACCGTTGCAACCCACTTAGCTCCCGGCTGTTTTACTGGATTTTGACTGATTTTGCAAGGCCCACAGAAAATTCTGTTCTATTGCTATATAAACATGGAACCCACCAAAATAAAGATTAGACTCTCTTCTTTCAGCAGGAAAAAAGTTAGTTCATATCTTTTTCCATTCTTTAGAAAACCAGCATTAGAAAATAGCTTAGTTTGAGCAATTTTCCAATTTCTGATGAAAAAACAGAGAAATTGAGCTTTTTGTAAAGGCATACATTTCAAACATAACTTTGACATTAACACAGCTATTTTTTGCTTTAGTTACATAACAAACATCTGAATAATATTTTCTTTTTACAAAATAACATAAACAACAAGACAAATACAGCTTTTTATAGCAAAGTAACAATTTATTTACACATAACTGGGAGATGACGCTGTTGTGACAGCCGGGGTAAATTTTTCCCTCAACGCCGCCTGTCTCATAAAGATGGATTTTTTTTTAAAGTCTTTCTTTTGTGGTGACCACTGTCTCGTGGCAGAGTTCGCCTGGGGAACTTGTGTTCCTGGGGGGGAACTGGTTTGGACGTGCGTGTTTCCGGCTGAGTCGCAGGACACTGGAGGGTGCGGGGGACACGAGCGGCTGAGCACTGCGGCGCGGATTCTGCTGGGCGAGCAGCATGGACTCAACGGCACCGTCCGCTGCACTGGTGGTCCCGGTCGTTCTAATCGGTTGTCCAGCGCCTGGCATCCCGGGTGTCCTTGTAGTTGTTCTGTTCGGTCGTCCGCCGTCTGGCATCCTGGACGTCCATTCGGTCGTCTTCCGCCGGTGCCCCGGCCGTGCGGCCCGGCCGTTCGTTCCGTTGGATCGGGTTGTGGGTCTTACCAAATGCGCTACTGCCCTCCAGTGGCCAGTTTTATTGCTTTAAAATTGATTTTCAGCATTGTGCTTTGGAGAAAGCTGAAACAGGACCTAAAGATGTCTCTTGTGGAAAAAAATGCAAAAGACGTATAAATATGTCTTTGGGACACTGAAACAAAAATAGAACTTATTTATACGTTTTTGGGAGCAAATTAGTTCAGAAAGCTTAAACTTGGCTGGAAACTCAGGAATGGTAACAGTGGCAGTCGTAGGAAATCAAACACGGAAAAGAGCAGAAAAATCTCCAGGGGATGTGACATCATAGAATTTTAGGCATTGTGTAAAAATGAACTTAAAAAACCCTTGGCGATGACACCTGCAGTGCTGGTCGTTACCTATTCGTTCTCAACTTCTCACTGTTTAGGGCACTGCCATGAGAGAAGCCATGTTTTCCATCTGCATTTGTGTAGCCCACTTAACGGCACGTATGCCAGATATCTGAACATCATCTAATGGTTGGCTAAGTCACACATAACACAAAGCTTGACCATGTTCAACTGTATCTCCAAGTTTTAATAAACAAGTGAAGTAAAACGGCTCATTTGCCCCTTCCGATGGACTACAAGAAATGGTGAACTTTGTTTAGAAAAAAGTTCACGAATAGGCAGCAGGACTTGAACTCCGTGAACTTGTAGATGTAATTACAAAAATTCCAGTCCACGAAATACTGTATTTTGGGAACGAATTCCTCTTTAAACCTTTATACTGCTGTCAACCGAAAGGCTGAGTTCTGCCACATACTCATTTGTTTCCTGCTGTTGTGTTCTTCTGACATACATTCAGTAGCAAGTTACCATTATCTGTAATAATGTTAATAACGGCGTTAGAATATACCAGTTATTTTTTTCAGCATTGAGTAATCTAATTAATTACTTTTCCCATCGTTGCAACGCCATTACCGTAACTAAGGAGGTGAAGGGGTGCATTGCCGCGTTACTACACACAGCTCACAATTGCCTGGGAAAGAAGAGCAGAGCAGGCGGGGAAAGAGGGAAGGGGGTCGTGATGCCGTTGCAAACGTGATGATGATATGCTCGGAGCATTAGCATAGCATTCACGTTAGCATAAGCATAAGCATTCAGCGGGGCGAGCGTCATCTTAAACTTTAAAAAAAAAAAAAAAAAAAAATTTTATACGTGTTCGTGTGTCCAGGAGAGTACAGTGAATTGAAAGTGATGTACTGTTTTCCTGCTGAGTGTGCATTATCACAGTTGGCGTTGTCCTTGTAGATGCTACAATAATATATCAATATATATTTTTTTAAATCACCAAAATAGTCACTAAACTTTTCTTGAATGAAGTATCGATTAACCTTATTTATTCATTTATTTATTTAAATCAAAACAACTAGCGCAAAGACAGGAGACTCAGATCCTCACCTGCACATCGAAAAATATACCTATAGCTATAATAGGGGTGTGACTTTACACACAAGACACGGTTCAGTACGTACCTCGGTACGGAAATCACGGTTAGGTGCGGGTTCAGTATAACAGGAAAAACAAAACAAAACAAAAAAAGCTTTATTTTCTCACAGTGTTTGGAAGTCAAAGTTTGTATACTATTACATTCTTGTATAAGGGATTTTTTTTTTCTTCTAAAATTGTAAAAAGAGTGAATAATGTGAGTAGAACAAGAAAAGCAATGTCAGTCACTTTGCTGTGTAACTAATGACTACTTTTTGGGAGAAGTAATTCGTAACTGTAACTAGTTTTTTTTTTTTTTTAAAGTAAGATTAATAACACTAATTATCTGGTAGAGGTCTGCACTCTACAATGTATAAATTCAGAACCCTTGAACTAAATAGCATAACTATGATGTGAGAAAAAAAACTCATATTTAGGAAACCTGGAGTTTAACAGTAATTATTAAACCTAAAACTTGTACTGTATTTCAGGAAGAAAGTAAAGCTTAATGTGACAGAAAAAAAATAGTAGCCTTTTGAATCTGTCGTCAATATTGTGATGGTGTGGTGTATCCACCACTTGCAAAAGAGACTAAAATAGCCACATTTCATGTTATAGTAGCTTCAACTATTTCACAGAGACTGGGATGCCTGCAAACATGTGAAGTACACATATCAGCAGTCACACATGTTTCGATAATCATGTAAAAATACATTCTCCAGAGAGATAATTAAAATGTGAGATACCACAGAGCAGACCACACTTCTCTTTCAAGCTATTGTGCATCTTAATGATGGATGTACGCATTAAATTATTTCTGCATTTTGCAGAAATCTTGACAGGAAAATGTTACATTCAAAGTGTACCCTGGGCAGGAAACTCAGGGGTTATTTCTGAGAGGGTTTCTATTTTTATACCTGACACGGTGTTTGTTTTCATCAGCGTAGGGTTTGTCCGTTAATTTGTCTGTTTGTATGGAACAAGGATTTTCAACTTAAATTAGAATTAGGACTGGGCAATATAGCCTAAAAAACATCTCTAATATTTTCATCAAAAATTAGATTCACGAATTGTTGTGGAATTCTCCCTTGATTGATTAATCCACAGGATGAGAACCAGGCTCCCAGACCAAGGATTGACATATTAATGAGAAAAGTTCAATGGTACTCTGCAGAGTAGAATAAACAGACAATGCCAGCTGGTACAGACACAGAGCGAGCTAGCCCTCCCCTCAAAGCCCAGCGGCCTTATCTCCCCAAAATGGCATGTTCTGGTCAATAATGTCGCACTCAGCAATTCTTGGGTCCTGTAGTGTGCCGTGACAGAAAAGAAGTGAAAGATCTTGGGTGTTCCCAACTACACCCAGTCTGTAGGATTATTATAAAGGCAATAATCAAGGTTAAAGATGCACGATAAAATTGGTTACCGATCATTATCGGCCGATAATGGCAATTATGACGTCACACAGGCAATCCAGATAAAAATTAAAAAAAAAAAAACGATAATGCAATCCGATAATTATATACTTGATTTAGCCTCCAAATATGCGCAAACGAAGAATTCAGCACCGCCGCCTCCTCAACCCCTCCCCTCTCTGAAGCCCCTGAGGGAGGAGGGGTTGAGGAGGCAGAGTTATACAACAGAAGCAGTTGGAGATAATGGCGGCACTGTCACTAGCGTGGCTGGATTTATCAATGTGTGAGAAAAAAAAAAACAATGCTCTCGCTATCTGCAAAACATGCACTGCAGAAGTTCCACGAGGCAGAAAAAAAGCGTCCTCACTCAGCCCTAAGCGGGTTGTAAACTCTATCTAAGGCTAAACACCGGCACGAGACCGATAGTCGACAAGTAGCAGTCTTCCGACGGAGCCCGCGGCTCTGGCCGGTCTGGCAGGCCGCCTTCGCGTCGCCCAGTTCCCCGGCAGCGGGACCTCCGGCGAACACCCCGGTTTCTCGAGTGTTCCTCCACGGCGTGCGGGACGTGAGGCGTGCGCCTCCGTCCGGAGCAGAGCCAGGCCCCGAACACGCTGCGGTGAGCCGGCCAGGGCGGGCGGATATCCGGTTCAACTCATCGAGCACCACGGCCAGACAGAGGCGGGTGCTAATTTGGCGGCCGGACGGACTAAAGGGCACAGGCAGGAGGGGATGCCGGACGAGAGACTTTTTTTTTTTTTTTGCGAAATGTCCTGAGAGCCAAAGCCCCGGATAAAAAAGTAATGCAGTTTATACGACCACCATTCTTCGTGAAAAACATGCCGATCACAGTTTCACCACGGACATTTGGACAAGTGATGTCAAGTAAGCATGCTTCTTATGACGGCACAGTGGTTAGATGATAACATGCACAAAACCACACAAGAAATCAGCCAGTCAGTAATGCGTTCAGTATGCTGTAAATTTATGACGTCTTAATCAGATCATTCTTCTTAAAACTAGTCAAATAATTTTCCCCATCTTGTTTTGAGTGTTAAAGACTAGTTAACAGATGAACGCGCCAGACGATTCCACTTACTTGAAGTATGTAAATATTGCCATTTGTTCTTATTAAACCCATACATCTAAAAAAAATTGGTAATTTTTCACTCAAATCAAGAAAAAAATGCCTTCAAAAAATGTTTTGAACCATACCGATTCTTGAATAAAGAACATTTCTGACAAACAAGTTTTTTTTAGGATTAAGTATCATAATTTATTGCTTAGAATAAGGCTGTTAAGCTTATTTTCAGCTAGCTATTTTTCTTGAAGAAATCTGAGTGAAATGCACTTGAAGCGCTGGAAGATACAGTGCCTTGCAAAAGTATTCGGCCCCCTTGAATCTTGCAACCTTTCGCCACATTTCAGGCTTCAAACATAAAGATATGAAATTTAATTTTTTTGTCAAGAATCAACAACAAGTGGGACACAATCGTGAAGTGGAACAACATTTATTGGATAATTTAAACTTTTTTAACAAATAAAAAACTGAAAAGTGGGGCGTGCAATATTATTCGGCCCCTTTACTTTCAGTGCAGCAAACTCACTCCAGAAGTTCAGTGAGGATCTCTGAATGATCCAATGTTGTCCTAAATGACCGATGATGATAAATAGAATCCACCTGTGTGTAATCAAGTCTCCGTATAAATGCACCTGCTCTGTGATAGTCTCAGGGTTCTGTTTAAAGTGCAGAGAGCATTATGAAAACCAAGGAACACACCAGGCAGGTCCGAGATACTGTTGTGGAGAAGTTTAAAGCCAGATTTGGATACAAAAAGATTTCCCAAGCTTTAAACATCTCAAGGAGCACTGTGCAAGCCATCATATTGAAATGGAAGGAGCATCAGACCACTGCAAATCTACCAAGACCCGGCCGTCCTTCCAAACTTTCTTCTCAAACAAGGAGAAAACTGATCAGAGATGCAGCCAAGAGGCCCATGATCACTCTGGATGAACTGCAGAGATCTACAGTTGAGGTGGGAGAGTGTGTCCATAGGACAACAATCAGTCGTACACTGCACAAATCTGGCCTTTATGGAAGAGTGGCAAGAAGAAAGCCATTTCTCAAAGATATCCATAAAAAGTCTGGTTTAAAGTTTGCCACAAGCCACCTGGGAGACACACCAAACATGTGGAAGAAGGTGCTCTGGTCAGATGAAACCAAAATTGAACTTTTTGGCCACAATGCAAAACGATATGTTTGGCGTAAAAGCAACACAGCTCATCACCCTAAACACACCATCCCCACTGTCAAACATGGTGGTGGCAGCATCATGGTTTGGGCCTGCTTTTCTTCAGCAGGGACAGGGAACATGGTTAAAATTGACGGGAAGATGGATGCAGCAAAATACAGGAACATTCTGGAAGAAAACCTGTTGGTATCTGCACAAGACCTGAGACTGGGATGGAGATTTATCTTCCAACAGGACAATGATCCATAACATAAAGCCAAATCTACAATGGAATGGTTCAAAAATAAACGTATCCAGGTGTTAGAATGGCCAAGTCAAAGTCCAGACCTGAATCCAATCGAGAATCCGTGGAAAGAGCTGAAGACTGCTGTTCACAAACACTCTCCATCCAACCTCACTGAGCTCGAGCTGTTTTGCAAGGAAGAATGGGCAAGATTGTCAGTCTCTCGATGTGCAAAACTGATAGAAACATACCCCAAGCGACTTGCAGCTGTAATTGGAGCAAAAGGTGGCGCTACAAAGTATTAACGCAAGGGGGCCGAATAATATTGCACGCCCCACTTTTCAGTTTTTTATTTGTTAAAAAAGTTTAAATTATCCAATAAATTTTGTTCCACTTCACGATTGTGTCCCACTTGTTGTTGATTCTTGACAAAAAATTAAAATTTTATATCTTTATGTTTGAAGCCTGAAATGTGGTGAAAGGTTGCAAGGTTCAAGGGGGCCGAATACTTTTGCAAGGCACTGTAATCTCACTTATTTCCAAAAGATTTACACTTAAAACTGACTAGTTTTAAGGAGGTGTTTTTGCAGTGTAGTAATGTTATATATGTTAGGAATGGCTTACTTTTAAAGGCATTTTTGTGCAAATGAGGTATTTACTCTGAAAGCAATTGTTGCCAAACGTTTACCATGACACAATGTCAGAGAATATGCCATTATTTAGATGCTGGAATTTACTACTTGTTCACATTCGATGTTGAAAAAAAGAGCAATAAATTATATTTTTGCACAGTAATATTTTCTCTTGTGTATACTTTAAAATTTCACATAAATCTTTTAATATGATTATCGGCTCAACATTATCGGTTATGGGTTGGAACAAGGAGGAAGTTATCGGTTGTCGTTTGAAAAATGTATTATCGTGCATCACTAATCAAGCTTATTACTTTTCTTTAAACTTGAAGTCAGTCGACCAAGTAAACCGGGACATGATGTCATTTGAGTTTTATAGTTTATTACCCTCATGAATAAACATTAAAACGCTACATGGACCATGGGTTTATTTCCATATTTCCATCTCGTCCTTTTTCAAAACCGAAAGTACCACGAAAAACTACATATCCCGTGAGGTCACGAAGTACGGACGTAATGTGAACATTTTTAATAAATTGCCGAGCGAGGTGCCACCTAAGGAGAGGGAGGGGAGGTAGCAAACGACAGCCGGTTGGATTGAACAAGCGACTTTGAAACGTGCGCAATGAATCGGAAACTAAATTTAGCTCAAGCTAATGCATTATTTCATCAACTCGAAGTGGATGCGCCAGATTTGTCGCCGTTTTCTTCGGATGAGTAGGTGAGGGAGAAGTGACAGCAGTGTGCAAACGTAGCCCTGTGTCCTGTTCAAGTGGAAACTGAGTGGCATGCCTGAAAAAATTTGAACTAGTTTATTGTCAATATTTTTTAAAATATTTTTTGTCAATGTTATATATACTGTATGTATTCAGTATTTTACACTGTTGGTCTAATGTATACAACCTGTTTTGACCATAGTGTGTAAAAAGAACAACACCTTCGATGACGTTACCTGCCATTTCTTTTGAATTATCAAATATAAAACTATTCAATTTGTTTTTTTCTGTTTTTCCGTTATCCTAACAAGTTGAATAAATATTATCAAGCATCAAAATGTTTCGTTGAGTATGTTTGGTTGTCAATAGGACATCAATATTACAATATTTTTGAAAAAAACATTGGGGATTTTCTTTTTTCTTTTTTAGGGTCCACAATGTTGATTATAATTGGTCAGTGAAGAAAACCACAGTTTGGACAAGAAGGTTATGATGTCCTAAAAAAAAAAAAAAAAATGGACCCAACCAGGCCATAGTGAACGATGTTTTCTTTGAAATATAAAGGCAGCATCAAAGGCATGCAAATTCAGACCAAAAAGGCCCAGGTGTTAAAGAGTTAACCCTTTATAGGGCACTAGTGGAACTCATTGGCCGCCACCTCGGCGCTAGACATCTAGTTCATTCTGACTGGAAGGAAGAGACAGCAATCATTTACTACCAGTTCTCCCAGTCAAAATGGGTTGGGCGTCTAGGACTTATTAAAGAACTAATGCCATTCAAATACGAGCATTCACAGCCAGTCCTCACAGTTTAAATGAATTTGATGTCATTCTTTGTTAATGACTGGCAGTGCTTCTTTTTTTATTACCAGAAATGGTCACTTGCCTTATAGAGAGTTAAAAAAAAAAAAGGTAAATATTGAACAAAAGTAACACAATGTCCATAACGTCAGTCTTAAATATACATTTCTCTCCCCCTATTTGTGCTGTCAGCACCTAAATACAAAGTAACAATTTCACCATGAGACAAACGCTTTCTCATGGAATAATCTATTGAATAATTGGTTGCTAAATTTCCTTTTGGAAAAACAAATAAACAACCCCCCCATCCCCCAAATAAAGTCGAATAATCCACAACTAAAACTTAATAAAATCGATTTTGTGCCCGCGCCCAATTCTAATCAATAATATCGATGACAATGACTAACAATTACATAAGGCCACCACAACCACGTCTAAAAATGAACATCGTAGAGTAATTGGTGAATATGTAGGGGACATTTCAAAAATGTTTTACACAATTGTTGAAATAAATCTTTGAAAACTTTTGCAAACAGAAGTTACACAAAGTAGTATTAAAGCTTATTAGTGTGGAGGTGTGCTATGCATACTCATAAACTTTATATGACGTTCTCCAAAATGATTTTCGGCCTTGATATCAGACTAGAGTGAGCATCTCAAGACCCACCTTATCTGCTGCAGACAAGCCAGGATATTATGGTAAACTCAAGCACCCTGATGCCATCCTGGTATTCGATAAGAGCAGAGAAACAAGAGAAACATGCAGCATATCTAATGTATTCTCCTCATGTTTCATTATTCAATTTCAATCTCCCTCTTGTGAAATGAGTGACTGTGCCACCGTAGAGACCTTTAATTGGCACGGTGTTAAAAACAATGACATAGCATAGAGGACGGTCATTCAAACCTCAAATTTTTTTTTTTCAAATAGAATGGTTGTATGTCTCCTTGTGCCCTGCGATTGGCTGGCAACCAGTTCAGGGTGTCCCCTGCCTACTGCCCGTAGTTAGCTGGGATAGGCTCCGGCACCTCCGCGACCCTCGTGAGGAATAAGCGGCATGGAAGATGAATGAATGAATGAATTTTTCACGGCAGCTCTGTATTCTCATTCTGTCATCTGAGAAGTAATCAGTCTGACCTATCTGCTCAGCGGATTGTTGATGCAGGTCATCAAATGCAAAATACACACACATACAGTACGCACACACAAACAGAAATATAGCCCTTTTTGTGGTTTTTATTCAGTCACACAAGCTGAAAATTAGCAACAGCCTGTGTGCTTCTTTGCTGCGGGAGTTGTATGCCTGCTCATTTGATGTACTTAATCAGGTGCAGCCTTTGTAATGGGAAAGGAATAGGACCAGGCCTGATTGGCCTTGATGACATCTATGCGCCAATTGCCTAGAAAACCACAAGCTTTAATCAATCTGCAGGATGACTTGGAATCACTGGATGTGGCCTGCAGTGATTGGCTTTCTTTGAAAATGTCTTACGTGGTACCATTAAAAATGCAGGTGGGGTTGCAATAAAATGGAGGCATGACCAGTAACATGAATGTAAAACCAACACATTACAAGTAAATCCATATAACTAGAATATTCGCTCCATCAATAGCCAGTAAATTCATTAAATGAGCCCTGAAAGTAACACTATCAAGGCTGATCATTTCACTGTGTATTCAGTTATTCTTGCACAGAACCACAACGGCAGCTGCTGGTACAGAAAAATGAATCCCTGGAGGTGTTTCAAATCCCTGCTTTTGGGGTTCATTGTTGGGAACACCCTCGACAGGTCATACATTGCAGGGCTCCTATCACAGCAAGTGACTATCATATATATGGAGAATTTAGGGTAGAAAACCGTGTTGTTTTCTACTATAGGACAACATTTGAATTTAAAAACAAACATAACAAACTGTTGCGCCAAATCATTCCAACAAGAACAACAACAACAAAAAAGTGAAACTTCTCACTTTAACATACTGTATATTTCTTTGAAATTTCTTTGGAATAATTATTGACTCAGACCTAAATTTCGACAGCCATCTGAAGTCCGTCACTAAATCTGCCTATTGCCACCCAAAAATATAGCCAGAATTAAGTGGCTTTTGTCCAAACAAGACATGGAAAAACATATATGCATTCATTTAGTAGATCGGTCTATTGAAATTGTATATTTACAGCTAGGCATGTGCCAGGATGTGCTTTTGACGGTATGATAACCTTCACCTAAAATATCACGGTATCACATTATATAAATTAATCTAAAAAATTTTTTTATAAAATATTCAAAATAAAATAAATGCAGTCCTTTAGGTGAGCCTACAGTATACCCATAGCTCAACGTTTTTACCATCAGAACAAAAATAATTATTTTCCATAAAAAGACTTGCATCATGTTTAAATACATACACACTCTCTTTCTGAACACAGACAGGGGCAAGGGAGAAAAAAAACACCGAATGTAGGGCTGCAGCTATCGAATATTTTAGTAATCGAGTAATCGACTGAAAGTTCTATCGATTAATTGAGTAATCGGATAAAACAAATATATTTTTAGGTGAAGAGCAATTATAAATATACATGAGAAAACAAGACATTTCATCTAATCTTGAACCATTTTCAGTCAATCAATGTCTTTGTTTTCGATGTATATTGTTGAAAACAGCCAACAATTGCATCTCAGATGTAACTAGAATTAAAAAAAAATAAAAAAATAAAAATAAAAAAAAAGACAATTCACTGCTTTCACTCAAAAAACCTTTAGATCTTATTAATTTTTTAACTTTTTTTTTTTTTTTTGCAGTGTTCAAAATAAATGTATGATACAGGCTGTATTGGAGCACATTAGGGACCAGTGCTACTTGGTGTTTTATCCAGCAATAACTACTGAGCTAAAATTGATAGTTAGCATTATTGAGTTTTTATTTTACACCCTCATCACTCCACAACGCTAGGTTATGTTAAAGCCTGTATGTAAAACACAGCCACGCATCGAAAGTGGTCATAATTAATAGCCCTCCACAGGGCTAACGTTACGTGAGCTAATGACATTAAAGTTCATCTTATTTATTAGCGCTTAGCGCTCTTTATTAGTGCTTAGCGCTCTACTGCTTTAAGATGGCGGCTGTTTACTAACGCTGGCCAGACGCGGCCGAGTCCGTCATTTCGCATCTAGTTCAACATACATGTGATCTCTATGAGACTCATCAGACACTACTGCTACCAACGTAGCATCGTGCGCGCTAGTATTTAGCAACGTCGGCGTCGTTTGTAGCGGCTGTCGGCTGCAGTGTTTTTTTATTTTTATTTTTTGCTTCTTCCTCTACGCACGTGACATCAGCGCGTTGTCCCACAGTAAAAGTAGTCCGAGCAAAACATGATGCTTAGAGCTGTCAAAATAAACAATTACTCGAGGTGAATAAAATTACTCGAATCAGTTTTTAAACTCGAGTTACTCGAGCTGCTCGAGTATTCGTTTCAGCTCTAACTGCATGTTTTACCACACGCTGAAGTTCAACTCTCGTAGCTTTTGTATGAATGCAAAAACATACTGGAGGTATTGCTTCCTCGGCAGCCCCTCCGAAAACATGTTTTACATGTCGGTTGGCCCTCCTCCTCTAAGCGGTGGCCGTCTGTAACTTTTCTGTAGCCAAAGTATTCCCATGCCAGCAATTTCATTTTATTCGATGGGGGAAAAAGTTCAGGAGTTTCAGCCATCGTGTAGCACAGCTGGCTCACTGACACAGAGCAACGGCCGGTGGGGTAGGGTTGAGCCTTACAGCTGCAAGCGAGGGATTTCTCCACGCATTTTGGGACATAAAAAATAGCTGATACCTTAGGTACGGTATGACGGAAAATCTTTGTTTTCATACAATGGTATACCTTGAAACCGGTAATCTTCACGTTTATTTACCGGTCTTAACATAAATTAATCAGGAAGCTACAGCTAATACATAATGCTGCTGCCAGAGTTCTTACAAACTTGAGTCATTTGTAAACTGACCCTAGTCTCTAATGCTGCCTTCAGGTGGTGTTGTAATTATGGTAAATATCACTTATCGAGTCAAAAATCGCAACTGAACAGCCCCTCAAGTTTTGTGTTCCACTGGAGAACTAGGAATTTATTATGATACCCGATTTTTTGAGATGAGACAACCATTTATTTCAAAATGTCGGAGAGTTAAGGAAATGTGAATGGGAAGAAATTAAGTTTTTAAGAAGGTTTACCATCAATTTACTCATTCTGACAGCTACATATTAACGTAGGATACACAGTTATAAAATTCTTATTTTGCCTTCAGTTTTACATAGCACAATAAACACGAGTTAGCACATTGTTGGCAGTCTAAGTTGACCACTCAAGTAAATTACTTAATTAGAGTATATGCCAGGGTTCACCAAATCTGGACGCTGGGGTCACTTTTCCCGTCGTGTTTTCCATGTCTCCGTCCTCCAACACTCCTTAATCAAATGATCATGATCATTATCAGGTTTCCGGAGAAGTTGCTGATGACATAATCATTTGATTTAGGTGTGTTAGGGGAGAGAGACATAGAAAACAAGACAGAACAGGTGGCATAGAGGACCGGATTTGGTGAAGCCTAGTATACAGTATGCCATTGACAGCATAATTGGGAACCAGAGATGACTCTGCCCATATCCCACACTTTGTATCGCCATCAGGAGACGACACACTGCGTGGACCCATCTTTCCATACCAATACATGGATAAACTATGCAAGTGCTGAAACATCATCACAACCAACTCAAACAAAAATGTACAAATGGTGCGCCTGGGAGGGGTGGCTGAAGGCAGGTTAGTTTTTAGCAAAGACACTGTAATGGTTGGTGTAGGTGATTGGAGGAGTGATGATAAAATTAAATGGTCTCAAGCAGTTTTGCCCATGCCACAAACCAAAATGTATTCCGTGTCTACCATGTTTTTTGCTACGAAAACAAAAGCACATATACAAGACACACTCATAATTACCAAATAGCCAGTGTAATCAACTGTGTTCCATTAAACAAGCCCAGATTTCCCACTGAGTATGAACATTTATGACAAATGGAAAGAGATAGTTTTTTTTTTTGACGTTGAAGTATTCTTTGAGAGATTTTTACTTGATAGTGTGAGAGGTCTTGCTGCCTCCAGTAAGATTTTTTTTCATTAATGCTTTTTTCCAAGTGTCAAAAGTGAGCATCAGAAGCACTGCAAAATGGCACGTAAGCATGGTAATTGCCTAAGGCCATGAGCTGAAGGGCTGATTCGTTCGCGCGCCTCGCACGGCTGCCCGATGCTCACTATTTTCCGGCACGAGGACACGGAGGATCAGGGTGAGATCTACGTTCTCATGAAAAACGTAACTTTGGAGTTTTAAGCTAAAATGTGGCTTTATTAAGTGGATTGACTGGCGCAAATCTCCCTAAAATGTACAGATGAAGTATATAAATGCTTTGAAGGACACATTTTTGTGAGTTTATCTTATTTTTGAACTTTTTGGGGAATTTTAATTATATAGATAATATTAAACCAATGAAAACAAATGTTATATTTTGATTAAGGCATACATGTGTAAAGAAATGTAATGTATATAAAACAAGGATAATAAAATAAAAGTTTTATAGATTGGATACTCCATGCAGGACCTGTGCTTTGATCTTTCATCTCAGAACTGTGAGCGGACAGGCGTTTATTTGGGGGAAAATGGATGTTCAACTCATCTTTGTTTTGTTTTGTAATGAGGCTTAAGTTTGAATTATCTAAGGTAAGCTCATCGGTCAACTGCTGTGCTAATAGGTGTACTTTTCATCCATCCATCCATCATCTGCCGCTTACTCCGGAATCCGGTCGCTGGGGCAGCAGCTTTAGCAGAGCCCTTTCCTCTCCCCAGCCACTTCAACCAGCTCCTCCGGCGGGATCCAAAGGCGTTCCCAGGCCAGCCAAGAGACATGGTCTCTCCAGCGTTTGTCGTCCCTGGGGCCTCCCGCCGGTAGGACATGCCCGGAACACCTCTCCAGCGAGGGGTCCAGAAGGCATACGAACCAGATGCCCGAGCCACCTCAACTGGCTCCACTTAACGCGGAGGAGTAGTGGCTCGACACAATGACCTCCTGAATGACCGAGCTTCTCACGATATCTATCGATATCGATAGCCCAGACACCCTGCGGAGGAAACTCATTTTGACCGCTTGTATCCGGGATCTTGTTCTTTCGGTCACGACCCTCAGCTCGTGACCATAGGTGAGGTTATGTACGTAGACCTTAAAATATATAACCATTTTTGCTTTTGGAAAAAAACAGAATACGACTAATCGTGTGTTAACTTTGGACTGCATGCGATTAATCTTTTAATCGCTAGACGGCACAAATAATGAGACAGAAATTAAGGATTTTTTTTTTTTTTACATAAAAAAGTGAATTGAAGAGTTAGCTATGCAAAAACTTTTAATAATTAATTTTTAATCGCTTGACAGCACTAATACATTTATACCTGTATATTATATAATAATAATAATGACACTAATATAAACAAATATATTATTGAGACTTGGGATTCTCATATGTTGACATCACATTTTGGGTCATGTAGTAGGCCACACTGATACTATACCAAATGTTAATATTGTGGCCTAGATAACCCAAAATGTGATGTCATGCAGTCATGTAGTAGGCCACACTGATACTATACCCAGGGGTGAAAGTGGGCCACAACGGTCAGGAAGGCAGTTCCAGTATGAGATTCAGGGCAGGAACGCAGTTCCAGTATAAGATTCAGGGCCGGAATGCTGTTCCGGTACACTGTGCTTTGATTAAAAAAATATGACGGTAACTGTCAAAACGTTGTAAAAACAACAACAACAACAAAAAATGCTAAGCTGCCACTCATGCATTTCAGCTCCAAGAGGAAAACAATGTACCAACATCAGATTTACATACACAAGTGTTAACAGCAAGCATATTAGAGTGCTTGTGTAGCGTAATCCGTTTCCACTGATATTTATTATTCATTTTATTCCACGGACAGAATGGAGGTTTCCCTAGCTGCTGCAGTTATCTGAGTCTGACGATGATGAGTCACGTCAATGTGCGAATGCACGCAGCAAAGCAA
The DNA here is from genome assembly GCF_030265065.1 of Corythoichthys intestinalis. Lineage (NCBI taxonomy): Eukaryota > Metazoa > Chordata > Actinopteri > Syngnathiformes > Syngnathidae > Corythoichthys > Corythoichthys intestinalis. The sequence continues at coordinate 37,748,473 of NC_080401.1, forward strand.
AATGCCTGGACTCATTTATCTATTCAATTGGCTGACATACTGACATGTGATCAGCAGAGATAGTTAGCTCTGATTGGTTCAAATGTGCATGTTTTCTGGAACAGCAACAAAAAAACAAAACAAAGTTTTTTGAATTGATGCGATAAAAAAGGGCAATGCAACAGAAAATGGATCAAATTTGTAAGAGCAAGGAAAGAGTTGAGGAGGCTTGTTTATCATATTTAGTTTTATTTGCTCTGATGGGGAGGTCAAAACATCTTAGCTGTCAATGTGCACTTTGGACATATACTTGTTCATAGGGATGGGAATTGATAGGATTTTTACGATTCCGATTCCATTATCGATATTGCTTAACGATTCGATTCTTTATCAATTCTCTTATCGATTCTAATTTGGGGAAAAAGAAGAACAAACGTTTTGATTGGCATCGAGTTTGTTTAATCAGAAGTCACAACCTTACAAACTCACAACGAGATCAAAAGAGGCCCAAAGCCTCAATGTTAACTGTGGCAATAAGTGGCAAATGCACAAGAATGTGTAACATTTTACTGAAACATTTATCTAATAGAAATAAAAAATATTGGTATATATTGGCAGATAGGTTTTTTTTCTGCCTTTGGCAATATGTGTTAAAGCAGGGGTCCCCAAACGTTTTCCTGTAAGGGCCACATAACTTTTCCCTTCTCTGATGAGGGGCCGGGGTCAGTTTGTAACAGAAAAAGTGTGACGATTGCAGAAGTGCATAAATGTAAAAAATTATTGTTTTTCAGAAAGCCACAATCAAATAACCCTTTCTGGATTCTTTATAATAATATTAATAATAATAATAATTAATAATAAAAACACTATTAATTAAATAGATAATAACCAAATAACCCTCTCTGAATTCTTCAAGGAAAAGGCCAGAAAATAAATAACACAATTGAGAAAAAAAAAAAACTCAAAATGGCCGGACCAAATGTGGAGGCGGGCCGTATTTGGGCCGCGGGCCGCAGTTTGGGGACTGTGGGTTAACGTGTATTATTTTACCATTACATTGAATTGCATGCCTTTTAGTTTTTGTGGCGCTTACACGCTCAAGTGGGGGCGCCCTTGCGCTTCCTCACTTGAAGAAGAACGCGCTCACGTGAAGAAGAGCGCGCTTACACCCAAAGAAGAAATGCCGCATCCAAGTGAGTGGGCGAGTTAGTGAGAGAGGGAAACACTTCTACGAGCCAACGTTAATGTTAATATCTACAGAGGCAACGCCTGTATGTATCATCTTTTGTGTTGTTGTTGTTGTGTTTCCACTCGCGATCGGACACTTAAATCCAGTTGTGTAGTGGTTTGAACGATGTGCTAATGCTAGCGAACGAATGCTAACCTTACTGTTATTAGCAGCTCATCATCGCTGATTTACGTTGATGCAAACCTGTTTGTTATTGGGGACGAAATTGATTTGTTTCATTTCTATTCCTAGTTTCCCCCCTCAAGTGATGGTTGAATAAAGTCAGCAAATCTCCACCTTGCAATGACTGCAAGTCGCTTTGTTGTAATTTTTCCTCGTGAAGTGAAGACACACTTTCGAGCGTTTGAACCTACGTGCTGTCATTGTGATGTTTATGGCTGCAATGCTCGTGCTTACCAGTCGCAACCTTTCATTTTCACACTCTTTCCTGGTGAAGTGTAGTCAAACTTTGGAGCGAGTGGTTCTTGGCGCCATGCTAGTTTGATGCGTCTGGACAACAAGACACGTCACGACGCAATACGGGTCTTTAGGAATCGTTAAAGGGATCGTTAAGGCTTTTTCATTGTGATGTCGAGGCCTCGAAACACTCGGAACCGGTTCCGAATTAGAATCGGATTTCGATTCCCATCCCTACTTGTTCATTTATGTTAGGCTACTTATTCATTTCCTTTGTGATTTAAAAAAGTCAAAGTTTGCGTGATCTTCAAAATATATTCCATTTCACTCCGCATAATATAAGTCATTTGTATTTTTCTGGATGTACTGTATGTTACTTATCTTAATAAAAGAAATCAAAAGTAAATGTTTACATTAACTTCAATTTTAATACAAATCATATGTTCTTAAGTAGTTAAAATTGAGATTTGGCATTTAGTATGTGAGGAAATGAGCGAATATAAAAATTAGGATATGGAGGTTGTGGTTATAGCTGTTTTTGTTAAATTTTATTTTGCAAATCATTGAAAAAACACAATTGTGAATGAAAATCAGTTTTTGTATGTGTAGAAATAACGGTGCCAAAACAGTTTTCTTTGCATTTCAGTAGGTTTAGGAGCCCCCCCCCCCCCCCCCCCCCCCTAAAAAAATGAAAATAAATAAATAAACAAAATTTCTGGCTCCGTGGCGACCTTCACGTTGGGGAGTTCCTGCAAGAAATTCTAGCCAATTTCACCCCTGACTATACCAAATGTCAATATTGTGGACACATTGAAATCCAGGATTTTATGAGGCTAAGCTTTTATCTAATTTTATTTTTATGACCGAAAACTGTCAGTTGCCAATTAAAGGGTTAAATGATTATTGCGTGAAATCATGACAGTATCTTCATAGGAACCCAGGTTTAGGGTGTGCCCATTGAGTACTTCCTACTGGAAGCCTCCCTCCCTTTGCCGCCTGCTCCGTTGCCGTGGCAACAAAGGGAGCGCGTCGGCTGCTCTGTGCCAGAATGGAAAAGAAGATGGAGGAAAACCCCGGGAAAGACGCTGAGGCTGGTGTGTAAATATTAGTCTCCTTTCCTACTTAGTTCGTTCGTAGGTGCCGTTTTCCCAAATCGAAAGACTCGCGTGCAACCACGATCCTTTTCCTCATCACGACGTGCCTCCACATTAGCTTGCAAACCTTTTGAGGCTAGCAAGCTCACGGATGTAAACAAGAATGATGTCACCTGCATGCTGGAAGCTAGCTTTGCTGCAACTCTCGCTTACCATAATAAAGTCGGGCCAAACACCAGCGAATACTTTGCCATACATTTAGCTTTTGAATAGATGTCCAGTTCAGGAAAGCAGGTGTCTTGGTCCTGGGACAACTCTAGCTAGGTTAGCTGAGACCTTAATTAGCTCGGCGTTTCAGGTGCTGTATTGCTCGCAAGATTTTGTGACCTCACGCCGGAAAAGTGCAAGACAACACATGTTAACCTTTCGCTGACACCATCCATTAACATGGGTCTTTAATTAGATTACTTCTCACTTCTGTTGTCCTCTAAAATATAAATTTAGGTTCAAAATGGGCAACTTTTGACCACAATTACTGTTTGAAAGGATGAGTTCAGGGTTAATAATTACAACCATTTAATATTTATAGATTATTATTGATGTTTGCACTACTTGTCAGACGTTTTAGTGTTTTTTATTTTTTATTATTATTAAAAAAAATGTATTAAGGAGGCCATTTCCATATCATTAAAGGAAACCTCGGCCTTAAAGACTTTTAGGCTCTAATAAGCCTTTTTCCAAAATATGTAACATAAAATATTGCCATTGATTTTAAAATATATAAAATTTATTACGTTTTGACCTACGGAGGGTGCCATGTTTTAGACGCACAATGGATATATGGGTGATTACGTAGATTGTAAAGATGCACAATACTATCGGTTACTGATAATATTCGGCCGATAATGGCAATTATGACACCAAACAGATAATCCAAATGGGAAAAAAAATCAACCGATAATGCAATCCGACAATCATATACTTGATTAAGCCTCCAAATGTGCGCAATCTACGCAATTGTGTCCAATTCTGCGTCGGCGCCTCAACCCCTCCTAAAGGCATTTTTATGCAATTAAGTATTTCCTTTGCAAGTATTATTGATATTAATATACATTGTTTAGATGTTGAAATGTACTATTTGTTCACATTTGATGTGGAAAAAGTAGCAATAAATTCTATTTTTGCACGGTAACATTTGCTCTTGTGTATAATTTAAAATTGTATATATATCTTTTGATTGAATTATCGGCTTCACATTATCGGATATCGGCTGTAAGGTGGAGGAAGTTATTGGTTATTGGTATCGATTGAAAAATGCGTTATTGTGCATCACTAGTAGATTGTCACTGTCACTCGACGAATACTACCGGGTAACTGCAATTCCTTCTACGCAGCGAGACGTCCAACACATGAGCTCATCGGTTAAAAGCAGCTAGGACTAACTATTTGTGTTTTTATTAAGTCTTTTATTACCTTTTCATTGCCTCAAACATACTTTTTGCATGTGTTTCCCTGTCATACTTTTAAGTGTTGTGTTCTTGTGAAAGCCTTAAAGCAGATTGTTGATCTGTTGACCACATTAGTTACGTAGCATATTTAAACCGCCCTTATTTGATATTACTACGATTAAGTAATTTCTTAAGGCATCTTTAGTATGCTCTGTCTGTATGCATCTAAACAAAACAAGCTGAAAGCGCACGGAACTACTTTGGGTGTCAAATTTGCCTCTTGTAGATGTTTCGCCGGTTTAGCACATTTTGGCAGAACACGACTTTTTTCCCACTCTCGTCTAGTCTCATCCCGTCTTTCCTGTTCATTTTGCTTCTGCTGCTCATTTTGTTAAATACCGACAGTGCTGTCAGGCTCATTAATGTTCTTCTCGGGTTCAAATTAGTTGAAATTCGCCCCCCCGGCCCAGACACACCCAGGAACAGCACCAACCAAAACAAACTCGGCTGACGCTGCCTCAGCGCGCGCCGACCGGGAAGGCAGAACTTCGCGCGTCCTCTTATTTTAACCCTTTGTACTGACTCCATGTTTTAAAAGCTTGAAGAACACTCACCGAAAACAGGTTGACAATTTATTCGTCGACAATGGTAAAAACAAGGCAAAAACAGACGACGGAGGGACAATTCTGGATCCAAAACAAGGCTACATGTTTACGAGCAGCAAAAATCCGTGTTATCTCAGTGTCCAGTCTTTTTAAAGTCTTTGCTGAGGCGGGCCTTGTTGAAGGCGTTTCTGGGCGTTGCTTTTGGGTCATCCCCTCTGTGGCCGGTTTCAGGCGGGTTAGGTTCATGCGCGGATTGGGACGCCCGCTATCAACTTTGCTGTCCGGGCTGGTTGTACTTGTTTTAGGACAAAGCGCTTTGTCCTTGGAGTTTGCTGGGAGAGCTGATTGCAAGACTTGGTGCGTCAATCTTGTGATAAGACGGCATTGTGTATCTCTTCTGTTTCTTCTCATTAAACTATGGTGTGCTATTTATTTTATATTAGTAGTGTAGTCCTACCGTAAATATGAAAATGATACTATTTCCTGATTAATTATATTACGTGTTAGAGTAATGCAAACAGTTAGACGGTGCCTACGAGAACCTGTACCATATGTATGTGTTAGACTATATATGTGTTACACTAATGCAAACAATTATATGCTGTGTGCGATGACGATATCTTTTCCCCTTGAAATTGAAAGGGCTAAACAGCTACAGTGATACTTTGGAAGCCAGGCAGTGTTACCATGTGATGTCACATGGCGACTCACTAGTTAAACTAATTTTACAAATGGTATAAAAACAAAAACGTCAAGTTAATAACGTTTATGCTTTAAGAGCTACAAGTCTTTCTATCCGTGGATCCCTTTAAGGATGACCCACTTTGGCATTCAGTGAAGAAAGAACAATCTCAACATGGAACTCAAGCTTATTCCCCACAACAATACTTTTTTTCAACACAATGACATTTTAGTTTTGTCAATGCACCTCTCTTGCAAAATGCAGTGCCACAATGCAAAATATTTATGGCTTGAAATGCGCAAGCTAAATTTACAAAAACTTAAATAAATGCCTACCTGTAGCTGCTGTTAAAGCAGTGAACACTCACGAACATACTCGAGTGTGCTCCTCCAAAAAGAGGAGGACAAATAAGTGTCCTGCTTGAGGCTGCGTAGGATGCAGGACAAGGCATTTAAATGGAGGATATGGTCACCCTAATCTGCATGGAATCACGCAGTTCAAGTCCCAATAGTCTGAAAGTGCATAGACAAGTTGTGAACTGTCAGAAGTTAAAACCAAAACAAGAACATCAGCATTGAATTCCTGTGTGGAAAGAATGCTATGGGTGTGTTGAGAGTCTCTTGGGTATTTGCGTTAGGTGGCTACTTGAATTAATTCATTCCAGTCATTTTTTTTGGTTTCGAGATTCATTCCTTTGTGTCTTAGGTAACAACTAATGTTTAATTAGTATTCCTTAATAGATGAGGGTTCAATACATGGACTTTTAATATATATATTTTTAGTGCTGTCAAATTTATCGCGTTAACGGGCGGTAATTAATTTTTAAAAATTAATCACGTTAAAATATTTAACGTATTTAACTCATGCGCGGAATGACCCACTCATGCATTGCCTCAAACAGATTACAATGACGCCGTTTTTTTGACATTGAGAGCTAAGAGGCAGAGAAAGGCAGTGGACACAGTCGTTCATTGGACCGCGCCGTTTATTGGCATAAGCTTCGGCAACTCCTTCACAACACACATAAGTATCATTTAGTGATAGCACAAATAAATTAAAAGCAAAAATAATATTCCTATCTCTCAAAAAAAAAATATTCACAAAAAGAAAAACTGGCATTCCCAATCAAAATAGCTATGCTAAATACACATAAAACTTACTCAGACCTGGTCAATCTCTATTCAAACATTTCGTTTAGCTCAACAAATACACTGGATGGCAATACTTAGTCACAATACACAAACTATCAGTGGTCTCATACGTTGTGAAGCCAGCACTCTAATGAACGTGAATCACAATAGACCCAGTCTTATATAAAAAAAAAACAAAAAAAAAACAGGAACCTACGGTGTCAGTCGAGGGACAAAACACACTCATTGGCTTGATTTCTAAGTAATTTAAAACTCGCCACTGACACCTTGTGGTGTATTTCAATCACTATCTTATGTAGTTAAAGACACTGTGGAAGAATGGCTGTGACGTCACCGCTCGGCGACTTCAACAATGGCGAGCTAATAGTTTATTTTTTGTTTGAAAATTTTACAAATTTTATTAAAACGAAAACATTCAGAGGGGTTTTAATATAAAATTACTATAACTTGTTCTAACATTTATCTTTTAAGAACTACAAGTCTTTCTATCTGTGGATCCCTTTAACCCCTTTTAGCCTAGTGTATCATATTTGATACACTCAGAATTTCATTATTTTGAGACTAATTTAGAACTTTGAAATGAAAAAAATAAAATCAATAAAATGATGGATGCAAGTCAACACATGCATCTGTAGGTTCCATGAGAAAAAAAAAATCTGGATTTAGCAAGGGTTATAGATATTAGAGCGCTTATTACTCATATTTATTTTGATTTTTCTTTTTCTACAAATGTGAAAAAAGTACAATTAGGACCTTATTTTTTAAGTTTTGGGATTCTCTGACAATTGCTTCATGTTCCAGGCATTAAGGGGTTTTAACAGAAAGAATGTTAATAATGTTAATGCCATCTTGTGGATTTATTGTTATAATAAACAAATACAGTACTCATGTACAGTATGTTGAATGTATATATCCGTCTTGTGTCTTATCTTTCCATTCCAACAATAATTTACAGAAAAATATGGCATATTTTAGAGATAGTTTGAATTGCAATTAATTTAAATTAATTAATTTTTAAACTGTGATTAACTCGATAAAGATTTTAATCGTTTGACAGCCCATTTTTTTCAAAAAAATTGATAAATTCGGGTGTTTTAAAATTTTTGAACGACAGTGTAATCTTATGTAGGGACTAGTGGGTACAATACTAGTGGGTAAAATACATACCATATAGGAGTATATTTTAGGGGCAATCCTGCCTTTATGCTGCCGATTTTGATACTGATAATCTGTTAGCGTGATCTGTAGATACTGATCTATAGATTAGCTAAAAAAATAAATAAATAAAACAATGTGACTATGTGAGTGCTGATAGTGTGGCTGACCCAAACAGCATTTTTTAAAAAAACTCTTTCCGAAAGTAGGGCTGCCAAAATTAGTCAACCAGTCATGAAAACATCAGTAACTAATAAGCGGTGTCATTTTCTATGGTAATATATATATTTTTAACTGTCTCCTCTCCAGCCAGTTTGAAAGGGCATCTTTGAAGATTAAAATTGCGTTCCTCTTCATATATATATATATATATACATAGTAACAGTAGCGTATTCCTAGTCCTACTTCTCAGAATGCCTAGTTTTTTGTTCTAGTGTAAATTTACAAATAAAATGTTAAGCTCTAGGCATCACCTTGACTTTAATTTACATGGTTTCACAAACATTAACAAAAATAATATTACGGCCTGAATCTTTAATAGAAGTTGAATGTAGTACGCTGCTGCAATTGGCTGGCAACCAGTTCAGGGTGCTGCCCGCTTCCTGCCCATCGTTACCTGGGATAGGCTCAAGCACCCCGTTGACCCTCAAGAGGATAAGCGGTACAGAAAAAGAGCACCAGCTTACTTGCGGAATACCGTGTTTTATATTTGATTAGTCGCTAAAAAAACAACATTAAAAAAAAAAAAAATTACGTGGATTTATTAACAGTTTGCTAAAGATTGAAATAACCCAGTCTGTCTTTCAACAGGGAAAAAAATGCATTGCTTTGATCACATAACTTGACAAATATCGAATGCAGGTTTAATCAAAGTAAACTGCTTCTGAGTTCAGACAACTGTGAACCAAAATCAGAAACAGGCTACATTATAATACCTTGCTTTAACATACCAATAAACACATTTACAACCATATTTCAATGCATTAATATATTTTCTCAATTAATATATGTGTAGGCATGGAAGCTGGAGGCGAGGAGGCCTTGGTGGGGAATGTCAACAAGCTGACGGTGAGCCCACCGGGGTACTCAGGATCTCCCAGAAAAGGACATCTGGTTTTTGATGCTTGCTTTGAGAGTGGTGAGTATACCACATACACACATATACACATACTACAGTATACCACTAACTGTACACTACTCATTGGTATGGTGGTCCTACAATATTAATATGAAATTATCTGACTTTAAAAAAAAAAAAAAAAATGTACATGCTTTATTTTATGTGTTACTAAACTGATAATTTGAACCAGTAAAATTCTAATGCAGACGTTAATGTATACTGTACTTTTTGCACAGAGGTTGTGTTATTGTTTTACTTGTGAAACTCATAACTTCATTTTATAGTTAGGACAGGATTGAAATGGTTCTTCAGATTGCCAGTACAGTTGCTAAAGTTTTTATAATGACAATGGTTACACTCTGGAACAGATTCCTTTCATTTTAGTCATTTCTCCAATGAAAAATAATTGAAATCTTAAGAATTCAGATGCTACGTTAATGGATTGTGTTGGACTTGGGCGGTTCCAAATCAATATCAAATATTGCAGTATCAGGTTTTATGAAATATGTAGCTGTGAAAAATATATACTACATACTATATCATGTGTGAAAACATCCTGCAAGGCAGTTCCACATAAAGCAGGTGGAACAATCATTACACGCTTACCCAATATATTTGACTGCAGATCACAAATGTTTGCCTCACTGAATTGGCTGCCTATTCAAATTTGAGCTGACAGTGAGGTCTTGATTTCATTCCCACCACCATTATTATTTGCATGTATTAGCACAATCTTATTTGCTCAACCTCATGTCTTACCTAACAAACTCTTTTCATTAAATGTGTTGTATTTACATGCTCTGACATTTCCTGTTAGTAGAATTCTCACATGCAGCACCTTTTGTGTTTATGTTCTCTCATTCTCATTAGCAAGGAGACAGAACAATAATACTTAGAATCTGTAAGCAGTTGGCTGATCACTGCCATTGATATACAGTATATATGTTTATAGCCTACCTAATGCACTTAGAGCAATTAAAAAAAAACATACATATATAATGAATGTATTGTAAATGGAGAACTATGTTCCAATTTATAACAGTGTTAGACATTTTTCTGTCCAAGTTTTTCCCATTTCCACTAATGACATGTTAGAGGAGCTTAGACATTGATTAATGGGCATTGAGCTCCCAAATTGAGATCAGCTAATATACATAACGTCTCTGGCTCCGGATGCATCCCCTGAATGATTTATGGAATTGATATTAATATCTCTCCGGTAAATGCATCGCTAAAGTTAGAATGGGGGAGGAGTTGATGTTTGCTCGCTCACATCAAATGAAAGGAGACGCTTATGTTTTATTATACTGATTTTGTCTGGGTTTCTTTTGACGTGTGTTTTGATTTTAGTCTTATCTAGCATGAAGGTGACCAGTGTTTAAAAAAAAAAAAAAAAAGACTGCAGCCTATCATATATGCATGAATTATAGATCATCATCAGTTGTTCATGTGTAGGAGAAACTGTGAATGTTTACCTTTAAACTGTGTAATTATGACTGTTTGTTTGAACAATGTTAGCATTTTGTAGGCTAAAATCACATTGTTGAGCATCGAAGGTCAAAAAAATTGGATTTTTAAAAACATCTTTGCCAATATTACTGTTAAAAAAATATGAATACTCTCCGTTCCTCAAAACAACGAAGGCACACAAAGTATAGATTTCTTTAAATTGGCGAGGTCACTTGTCTCTCACAACTCACATTGTTGGTCAAGATATAAGCATTATTGGTTAAGAGTGGAACGAGCACCCACAATGTTTTGCATTGGTTTTGGTAATGTTTGCTGCTCAGTGTGAATAGAGGATTTTGGAATTGAAATTTTAAACCTGCAGTGGATATGTATTCTTGAGACCATAAAGGTTTTTAGAAATTACATACAAATTCTACTGACATTAGTGATGTTTCAATATTGGATGGAACTGCAGTTTTTAACATGGCCGATGGCTAGCGTCTTTACACTCCTTACCAGATGTCATTACAAGTTATGGATCAGTCTCTAGGGACAACCAAGACAAGCATTTCTCCTCAATAAACCCAACATGTTTTTTTTCTGTCAGTTTTTGAAGTGCTGAAACACAAAACCAAGCCAAATTAATCTAGAACCACACCAAGACAGGTAGACCCTATGACCCTTCAAGGGAGCTGCTGCAGCTGGCCTACAGAAAGATCGATGTAGTTCTCAGGTCCTGAAAACCATTTTTTATGACTTCATTGCTTTACACTTAATTTATTCTGAAGCAGAGTGTGCAATCTTTGACATGATTAAAAATTGTTACAGTTGAATAATAGTTTGAAAACATGCTCAAAGACGCTCCCTTAAACTCAAAACCAGTGTTTTTTTTGGCAGCCGTTTTAATTTTCGTCTAAGTCTTTTGAATGAAAATCCTTAATAGTCTTAGTCATATTTTGTCATTTCAAAATGTGCTTGTTTTTGTCTAGTTTTAGTCAACGAAAACTCAGACAAATTTCGTCTTGTTTTAGTTGACAAGTCTCAAAATGTTTTCGTTTATAAACTTAAAAAGTTTTAGTCCATGAATAAATCAATAAATGAAAGGTTTCCAACAATTTTGAATGAACATGACAGATGAGCACATACAGTGGGGCAAATAAGTATTTAGTCAACCACCAATTGTGCAAGTTCTCTTACTTGAAAAGATTAGAGAGGCCTGTAATTGTGAACATGGGTAAACCTCAACTATGAGCGACAGAATGTAAAAAAAACAAAAACAAAAAACAACAGAAAATTACATTGTTTGATTTTTAAAGAATTTATTTGCAAATTATGGTGGAAAGTAAGTATTTGGTCAATACCAAAAGTTAATCTCACTTTGTTATGTACCCTTTGTTGGCAATAACGGAGGCCAAATGTTTTCTGTACCTCTTCACAAGCTTTTCACACACTGTTGCTGGTATTTTGGCCCATTCCTCCATGCAGATCTCCTCTAGAGCAGTGATGTTTTAGGGCTGTCGTTGGGCAACACGACAGCAATATCTGACACATTTCACAAAAGGAGCCTGGAGGAATGGCAACACGCTTAAGCCTGGTGAGGGGTGGGAGGCGGGGGTGCTGCACGTCACATTTGTGACACGACTGAACGCTGCTAAATGCGTTCTAACTAGACATACAATAATAAATGATCACATATTGTGAATTTATGACTGAAACTATGGCAAATTATTATCTCGTTTTTGTGTCCTGAGACGACAACTGGCATCCATCTCGTTATGTATTAGTCTCCCAAGACACGTTTACAGCGCGTTATTGGACGTCATTGTCATGAAAAAAATTGTTCGTTGACAAAATATTTTCGTTATCGTCATCGTTGACGAAAACAACACTGCTCAAAATAAATTTAAAAATGTTCCCTAAAACTCAATGAGTGGCCATTGCAAAGACTACCTCTTGGACCACCAAGTGCATCATTTCATAAGGTGAAGATTTCATTTAGAGTTAATTTGACAAAATAATATCCAATGTTTAGACACTTGTCATGTAAGCTGTTTGCCAAAGGTATGAAACCCAATTTACATTTAGACGAGGCTAAATTCAAATTGTTGTCAGCCATATGCTGATCAAGCCACTGATGGACTACACATTTGCATATAGTGGGAGTCTCAACCAACAGGTCATTTGAAGCCATGAAATGCTTTAGATAGCAAATATATGATAATCAGAACTGCTGTCTTTTACTTGACAACGTTTTGTGCATATTTTCTACCACCCAACATGCAAATGCAGATTAGCTGGTGCAGATCGATATTTATACTGTATTCCACTTAAGAAAATGCAAAGTAGCGAGGAAACTTTGTTAAGCTGCAAATTTAAAGTCATTGTGTGCTGGGTATTGTTTCACAATGCAAAGATTCCTTAAAGTGATATGAAAACCTTAATTATTTTTAGAGGGAATTCCAAATGACATTCTTATCTTGACTTGTCACATTTGTTCCGTTGCATTCTCAAACTGTTTACATTTTCGTCTAAGTCGCAAATTCTTTGTGAATGCTTCCTCTCGATGTTGCTGACTAAAGTGCCATCTGTTTCAACAAAGGATGACACTGACAGAGCAGGGTTATTGTTTTCCTGCACCTCTGGACTTTGCAGATGTAATTAAACACTCGCTGATTAGTCTGACTGCAGCAGGCTGTCAGTGACTTGTTTGGTCATAGAAATTCCCGAGGGGTGACAAATGTTTAATAGGGCCTATTGATAGGCACCTTGCATAGACTCATCTGTTTTTACAATCGATTCACTCGATAGAACCTAACTTATACGGCCGAATGGGGAACAGATATGCACACGCTAGTCTCTTTATGCTGCGCTTCAATAACGAGTCCAGGCCTTTTGAGACTCTGGAAATAGATTTACTTGTCTAAGTTGAAAACCTGTGTAATAGCACTCTTTGAGTCACTGACTGAGAAAATTCAGACAACATTGTGTTGAACACATTCACACTTAAAGAGTTATGGATTCTCTCATGGCCCATGTTATATCCTGCAATCACATTTTGTTAAAATCGACATATGTTCATAATGCTACTGATAGCTGACGGATAGGAACACATGAAGTAGGTTTTAAAAAACGGTATTCTCATTTTAAACAGCTTTTTTTTTTTTTTTAAGTGAGGGTGGTTGTTCCTGTCACTAATGCAGCATGGTGCGCATTAATATTTATAATGTACATGACAATCATTTGTCACTCATGTACTGAAATCTCAGAATCCACACCTACTACAAGAGATTAAAAAAGTGGCACCCCAATCTTCCTTGTGTCTGAATGGTGTACCACACACAACACATAACTTTTGCTCATCAATATTCATGACTTTAGCAACTGTTGGTAAGCGTGTCAAGCTCACGTTTGTCCCTAATGCTAAATGCATGTAAGTAGTGTACAAATGAGATGGAAGAACATACAAAGTAGGCCTTAACGATATTGGAAAAAACTATTGTTGCGATTTTTGGGGGGTTTGCGATATATTGCGATATTGCGATATTAAAAAATATATATACTGTATATATATATATTTTAAATACATTTTTACTAGATGACTTGAATAGCTGTTTGGAAAGACTTTGGATGACTCACCATCACCACAGTGTACAGTGATCCCTCGTTTTTCGCGGTTAATGGGGACCAGAACTCGCCACGATAAGTGAAAAACCGTGAAGTAGCGCACCCCCTCAATTTTTTTTTGTTTTTTTTTTTGTTTTGTGTATTTTGTGCTCAATGTATTTATTCAGATTTAGCATTGGAAATAGATACATGTAAGACATGTTTTTTTCTCACTTTTTCCCCCAAAAGTGATTAAAAAATCTCTGGTTTTTAAGCAATTCAAATGTCATAATTATGATCAGTTTTAAACATAACGGTCCAATCAAATCATTTTTGAACAAGAATAAAGTACTGTAGTAGAAAAACGCTTGGCTTTATTAAATGCTTCTGTTTATCTACCTTAGCTGTGACTCTTGGAGTGCCATGTAGAAATTTCAAACTCCTCATGATCACTTCTGGCATATATTTTATATGTCTCCAACATCTCCACACACACACACACACATTCATTCCAGCGTGGCTTCCTTGCACAAACTGTTTAACAAGTCAAACGATGATTGACACTAGAGCTGTCCCGACTAGTCGACATAGTCGACGTCATCGATGACGTAAATCTGTCGACGAGCACAACATCCCGTCGACGGTTAATGAAGGGTTAAAAAATATATGCGTGGAAAGTTCAGAATGTCGGATGCTCTGTATGCAAGCGGGGAAAGCGGCACAAAGCCAAAAAAAGCGCACCAGAGTGTCCAAAACATTGACTTATTTCAAAGAAACAAAGGAGGGTACACTCTTCTGTCCTGTCTGTTCAATACCAAGCTTGGCTGCACGTCGGCCGTGAATAAATACCTCAAGCGTCGTCAGCCACCCAGTTTGTAACTTTTTTTTTGTTTTCATTTTTTGTACACCAGAGGGTGCTGTCGCCTTACTAAATAATGATGTTTCATTGACAATGGGCCTATAAGTGCTATTAGTATTGTTCTCAATGCTAATTGAAAGGTTTATTTCATGTTATGGTTTATTTTATGGTATAGAAAATTATATAAGGTTAAAAAGTCATTTTTTTTACAGTATATACAGTGATTGCACTCAAGGGAGAGATTGTCAATGATAAGGTAATAATTTAAGGTAAAGGCAATTCATATAGGCAATTCATTGATATAAATAAGGTTTAAAAGGAAAAAGGTGAAAAGTTTTTGTTAATTTCTAATTGTGTTGTTTTATTTGTGTGCACCGTAGCTCTTACAGTGTGTTTACATCAAGGATGGAATAAAAGTTGTAAACCATCAGTTTAAGAGACCATCTTTCCAATCGGGATGCTACATTAGTTAATTCTATCAGCATTTGAACTCATTGTTTATTTGTGATTTATTATTGTTATTTACGTGTTTATTTGTACTTTAATAAATAATTTAAGTGTTTCAATATGGTTTTTGTGAATTGATAAGCGTCAACAAAAATGTCATTGCTAAATTAGTAAAAAAAAAAAAAATAATAATAATAATTATTATTAGATTAGTCGACTAATCGTAAAAATAGTCGGCTGACTAATCGGGAGAAAAATTAGTCGTTTGGGACAGCCCTAATTGACACATTGCGCCGCTTTGAAGTCCGCTTCTTTGGCAAGATCAAAGACAACGAGCATCGTTAACTTTAATAAGCAAGTGCTGCAGTGACTGTGGGGAACAAAGAGCTGGGAGAGGGAGGGTGTTAGGCTGTGCACAGAGCAGAAAGCAAGGCGTATGTGGATTAAAAAAATATATATATATATATATATCGCACGTGCTTGCAATGGGACTATCGCGCACGCGCACATCGCGATGGCGATGTTTAAACGATATGTCGTTCAGGCTTAATACAAAGAATATACAATGTTCATTGAAAGAGATGGGAGTGTCGAGGGCTGAAAAAGAGCCGATCTGATCCAGAGGTAGCTTTTTTACCGACACCTTTTTCTTGTGTGAATTGCCTTAACAACAATGACAGTGACATTCTCCTGTTTCAACAAGCCCTGTCATGACAGACATGCCCTGTCTTTCTTATATATTATATCTTCTGGTTGTCTTACGTCTCTGACTGTTCTTTGGGGTAATTTATATGGCTATTTTGGTGTAGCGATCGCAAATGCTACTCAGTGACAGTCAACGACACTTTTAAATTTTTCAGCAGCACGGCAAAGCGCCACGCTAAAAAATAAGTAAAAATATAAAAATGGCTTACCTCTTCATCTTCTGTAGGACCATGGCCCCCAACAAAAAGCTCACTGCATAAGAACGTGAATGGCTTCACCTTGCTGGCGTTAAACTGGTCTTTTGGACGTCTGCACAAGTTGATCCATTGTTCACATTTTTTCCACATTTTTTTTTTTCGGCTTCGGGAAACGTATGAAGAAAACATCCTACAAGTTCCATAGTAGCAGTGTTGACTCGGCATGTTCTTTTTTGAAAGATTACAGGTAGAAAACAAGCAGGACTAACATGGGTTGTATGCGAGGGCGCTTCTATTTTGACCCACCTCCGGTTTACAATGGTGACATCATGGTCTAAAAATAGCATGCGGGCGCTATGCTATTGAAACAGTTAATGTAAAAATAAATTCTTCATTTGCAGCATCAACAAGTCTCCTTTGGCCATTCTACTTTTATTATCAGACTTTAACAGACACACTTCACTTACTGTATCTGTGTTTTGGGGTAAATTAAGAATTAAGAATGGTTTGTAAAATAATCACAGAGACTAAGCAACAGAATGGAAGCTCTAAATTCAAACCCAATCTATACCAGGCTGATGCTCAACTTTCTGTCTGGAACATTCATTCATTCATTCATTTTTCATGCCACTTTTCCTCACGCGGGTCGCAGGGGTGCTGGAAATGCTTTTTATTTGGAAACAATAGAAGTAACACATGTGTACCATTGAAGCACCAACAATGTACCTGCATCTTGTTTACCTAACCCTTTATAGGGCAAGTGACTATTTTTGGTCATTAAAAAAAAAACCAAAAAAACAAAAAAAAAAACTTATTCTTACAGACCTGTTGTCCTCATACGTGGAAATCACTTTTTTTTTGTTTTAATAAATAAAAGAAATTAAAATAAATAAAAGAGAAAAGGTATATTCCCTTGTTTATTTTTTAAAAATAAAAGTTTAAAAGAAAAGACAAAAAATAGAATATTTATGATTAAATGAGTGTCCTTTGAAGATTTATATAAAAAATATTAATATTTCCACTGCATGTTCTTCTTATTGCATTCTTTGTTTCTTATCACCCATTGTTGAGGCTATTGCTTCTTTTAGAGTATGTTTCACAAAAAAGCTCCCAAAATCAAGAATCAAAATTTGGATGACTTCATTAACATATTGTTCGACAACATGTCAGTCATATAGCGGCTTTATGTGCTAAGTATTTTTACCCTAATTTATAATAGTCTAGTATACTAAGATGTGATTCAGGGAAAATAATGTTCTTTATTTATCATTATCTGTATATGTATTTATACAATGTATACCTGAAGCTCAGCGACTCTTGAGAGCTTTACAACGAAGATCCATTCATCTGAATGTGAGGGCGTACTCCTGACGTGATGTATTGAGTGGCACTCTCGGCAGCTTGGTCTCGCTTACATCTCCTTGGCAGTAGCAGGAAAATTTCACTGCTCAATTGACAAAATTTCCTTCCACTCTTCGCTATTCACAGTTTTGCCCTCAACTCTTTCTTTGAAGCTAGGGGATTTCTTTAAAGATACATTTGAGATGCGTTAGTATTACCAACGAGATCGTTGCTTATGATTGATACTTTTTATTGGCCATTTGCCATCATATGTTAGTTCATTATTGTTATTGTTTTATGTTAAACAATCTCTCCGAAGGATTAATCAGTTTTCAAAATTGTTCTCGATTAATCTGATTACCATTCATTCGCAATTAATTTATTACTTTTTTGCACCTCAAGTCTGCATTAAAGACTTTGTTGTCGGCAAGCCGTCGGCAGTATTCACGATACAGTGTTTTATGATGTTTGCTAGATAAAACCTTTTTTTTTTCAGTTTGGAAACGAAAGCCCTTGCAACACAATTCAATTCATCACCAAGTTAGCCATTTTTCATTTGTGCTCATGTAATTCATAGAGGTAAATTAGTTTTACTATTTCACATGGGTGTTAATAGGGCTTACTTTTTGTGCTTCAGCATGATGGAAAGAAAACCAGAATAAAGAGAAATGAAATAGTGCAATAATCCTTCCTGACATTTCGACCTGTTTTATTGTGCCATGTCTAATCATGAAGTAAACACATTGGCTCTGTGGCGCTCAGAGACCTCATCTGCCAGAAAGAAGCACAAACAACCGTGGTGTTATGTAAGTTAATTGTTGATGACACGGATAGTAGCAACACATTGTAGACCAAGCCAGCACCTCATCTTTGCAAATGTCAGCAAATGTTCGCAGTCAGTTTTTTAATGGACATTTCCAAGAGGATGATTAATAATGATGTATCCATATTTTCCCTGTAAAAGTTACACAGGTTGAGGGGAAAATGTTCAAATTCTTGTAGTGCAACTAAGAATGCAATACAAAGTCAGACTGATCCTATAATTAAAATATTTTATTCTACATCTTTGCGTTATGGATTTCCGACCGTGACTGTAAAATGTCTCGTTTCTGTGTCTGATGAAGAACATCTAAATTGAATTACTTAATTATGTCTCATAATCTCCTTTTTTCCCTCCGTATAAAAGGGAATTAATCTGTCATTGCTTGGATTTGCTTTTGTGGTATATTTTATCCAACAACAAATTAATAATAAAACTAAAGTTTTGCCTGACTTTGTAAAACTGTATTTCAAGATTTTGGATCGGTACTTAGCACTGCTATTACTAATGTTATTAGAACCGCACTGAATCCTAATTGTTTACAGTTCCATAATACAATGTTTATTCTGCGTTGCTTAAGTTTGTGAAAACAACAATAGGATCTCGCTAGATATTTTGACACCTACTTTGATCAATGTCGAACCGTGAGCACTACAAATGTTGCCTGGCACGGCCAGACTGTTCTCCCTGTATTTTTCAAACACTGAGAGAAACGTCCGGGAACCAGCCCATTAACGGCCACTTGAGCAGGTACAAAATCAGTCGACAAATCAGATTCGTTTATTTGCGTGACGTGTTCTTAACGAGCAACGTCACTCTTGCGCGTCGGAAGTCGTCTCCACAACAACACAGATGGTGAACAGGAGAGCCGAGAATATGTTCCAATCCACGGTAAAATCAGTTTTAAATTACCAAAAACACATCGACACGAGTCATTGACAACAGTCTGTCTCGCGCTAGCCATGTTGAATAAACTCCGCTCTCCTCGTATGTTTACTTCCGCGCGCAAGTCCCTCGTCCTGCCCTCGTCGTTTTACTAACATCACATCTGCCCATCGCTGATTGGTCCACTCCGCTGTCTGTATCTGCTGAATGGTGGCCAGACTCAATAGCTGGAACAGCGGTGAGTCTGGTGTACCAGGCAACTACAAATGGGCCTTGACTGGACAAAAAAATGTCTTCATAACAATATTGCTTTTGACATTAATATTTTAGTCATTTAAAAATGTCTTTGTGTAGTTTTTGTCGGCAAATAATCAAAAAGATTTTATCTTGGTTTAGTCGATGAATACTAAAACAGTTTTCGTCTGTAAAAATTGAAAGGTTTTATTCTTAATAAAAAATAAAGGTTTCTAACAATTTGGGTTAAACATTGATGAAGGAGTACATGTTTTAAACAGTCCAAATGCAGGTTAAAGCACGTGCTGCGTAATAAAATATGCCCAAATGTTTTTCCCATAACATTCGTTCACCATGCTGAAACTAGCACAAACAAGCTAAAATATTAGCCTAAACTTGGTGCTCAATTTACCAAAGAAATATGGAAAATACATTACTAGTTGCTAAAAAAAAAAAGGTACATCTATGATATCTTAAAATGAATTGGTACAATTTAACTTTGAAGCTGACTAACTACTCGTATAATAAGTAAATGTCACGTATTGTGAATATTAAGCCTGTCATGATATGCAATAAGTCAAATTATCGCACGGTAAATAAAAATGAGGGCGGTAATTTTCCCGGCTGCAATTTATCACCGCGTGCATGCGTGCATACATTTTTGTGTGCGTGTGTTTGCATGTGCTGCGTGCACTCGGCACACGTGCGTGTTGATTGCATATGAGACTCCAGTAGCTTTCACAGATGTTTATTGGCCATCAACACGCCATAGAATTAAAGTTCAGAAATACAAAATAAGGAAACAAATCCATATTAAACATTGTAAATTGTTAACGTTGCCAATTGAAGCTAATGGAAAAAAACAATGTGCTAACCAATTTAGCCTGCTATAAAGCATTGGCAGTCTTCTCCACAACGCACTTTGCGGTTAAAAAATGACACTTTAAACATGTCGCTGGATTAAAGCATTTGCAAATGGTGCGGGGAAAAAAAAAAAAAATCAATTACTGATGGCACATGCATGACAAACAGTGAAGTGCACTTTGTTTTTGTTTTTTTACTGAGTATAAAGCGTACAGTTAGTGGCTTAGCAAACGTACTTCTGTTGAACATTTCAAAATAAAAGCACATCCTGTTCAGATTTTTGGAGGCAATCTGGCATGCTACAAATTCTACACTAAGAATATAATGAAAGTGTCATTATGACACCCATTATGAAAAATCTGATTGGCAATGATAATATGATGTAATAAATGATAATAATTTGGCTTCAAATTTGTTAATATGCGGACTTTGCAGGACAAGATGACAGTCATTTTGGTTCAAATTATCACTTTTAATGGGCTCTAATTAGTAGACAACAAAAATGACATTGGGTTTCTCACCTATTTCATAATCTGCACCTGACTTGCTTTAGCGTGAGCATGGCCAAAAATAGTGTGTCTCGGGCAGCCACGAGAATGGCATGGAATAGCAATTAAAAAGTAAAAATAAACAAATACTGAACATGCTTCCCTAAAATGTGGGCCCAAACCTGTGTCAAAAACCTAAGAAAAAGCTTTACTATATGATACAACAAAACAATTCATCAAAAGATTTTTTACTTGTCGCCCATCCAATAGTGCGGACACAGTGAGGGGTAAAGGCTTTGAGTGTCGGGAATAAAATGACTGCGCTTCAGACTGTTGTCATGACAACTAAATTTATTCATTTGAAGTTAATAGAACACTTCGGAAAGTTTTATCTTTTACCTCTGTACACTGACACCCGTGGAGACATGACCTTATGTTTTGAATTGATTCTGAAACTAACTTAATGTTGTCTAAATTCTTTCTCTTCTACAGCTGTGGTGTGATACAGGATAATATTTTGAACCATGATTACTAGGGGTGTAACGGTACACAAAAATTTCGGTTTGGTACGTACCTCGGTTTTGAGGTCACGGTTTGGTTCATTTTCGGTCCAGTAAGAAAACAAAATGCAAAATATAAATGAGCTAGTTGTTTATTACACATTTTGTGCTTCCAACAATAGGAACATTAGCCTGTACAAAGCTAGAATTCTGCTCAAAAAGTAGCAGGTATTTAAAGATAATCCAACAACAATTTGCCTTTCAGACCCTGCATATTGGTCAGCTTTCTTTCTGAAAGAAAGAAGAAAAAAGAAGTCCTGTGCTAAAGAGAAAAGCAATCCCAATGACAAAGGTTTTAACTTATATTTTACAAATGAAATGCCTCAATGAATCTTTTTTTTTTCTTATGAACGGTTTTCAAAAACTTTATTGGTGGATTTTGTCAAGTTAAAGCGCCACTCAGAAATTAATAAATAAATGTAATTGTGTAAGCAGGCTCTGTGTATTATTCTTATTATTTCATTACAGGTGTTTTAACTCATTTCAATTTATTTTATTTAAATGGGATATTATTTATTTTATTATGTGTTTATATTTTACAAAGGTGATGTAGTATTCATTTATATTTTATGTTGTATAACTTTAGTTCCTATATGAATATTAGTTCCTACTTGTTTTGTTGTGGTAGGAGGGTTTTGTATTGATTGTGTTGATTATTATTATAGCAGAGAAGACAGCAGTAAATCCACAAAGACAAGTCAACTGTGCCCCGATTTACCACTCAAGAGATCTGATGGACTCAAAAAGTGGGTTACGATTGCATATTAGTTTGAAAGTCGACCGGATCCACCGTATTTTTACACGAGTGACTTTCGGTCTGCCCGATCCTAGCTAGTAGTATTGACGCAGGAGGGCTGCGTCTCGCTTCAAATCATAAACTCTGCCGTTCTTTTCGCGTGCGTCGCGTTGAGCCGCTTCTGGGACGCGTAACACGTGGCCGCACTGCGACTGGTGTGCATTGGCTGATTGTCTTTAACACCCGCGTTTCACTGCGTTCTCGCAGCGGCCACGTTGTCGCGCCGTTGACGTTTCTGTGTTATACTGTCCACAGTCCTACTGTGTTGGTCCTCATTATAGTCGAGAGAAGACGGAGTAAATATAATCTACACAAAGAAACTGTAACCCGATCGACTCACAGCCTCGAAAAGTAAGGGTTATATTACATCAGAAACTTGTTCGGTACGCCTCCGTTCCGAACCGAGCACCCCGTACCGAAACAGTTCAATACAAATACATGTACCGTTTCACCCTTAATGATTACTCTTTTGTATGTCATGTTGTTCTGCCTTTTCAATATGTCACATTTTCTGTTGTTCTTTCGTTTTTTTTTGCTTTTTTTCCCTCAAACTGACCTATTGGTTATTGGCCAGTGATTTCTTGCTTCTCTCGTTTCTCTTGCCACATCGGTTCCCAGTGTTCCTGAACTCATTACAGAGCAATCAGCCCCAGGCATTGAAGTGTGCACCCAGAGGGAGCAATAACTGTAAATAAACACTACTGCAGGTTCTCTGATAACATGCTAGCCAGATGATAACAGGTCTTCTGTGTAGGCCTGTTGACCTTCTTCTTGCCTTTGGCTTTCCAAGGACTCTTCAGGTCTGTTCACTTTTATCTTAGCGACTCCTTCCAAGATGACCATTGAAAAAGAGAAGAAAGATGTGGTTGTACCAAGATAATGCAGAGAAAAGGAAAGATAGATATAGAGGAGGGCTCTATCAGAAAAGGCATACCACTGGGTAATCCACCTTAACAGCATGCCTTCCTTTGGTCCCTTAAGCTTCAACTTAATTAACTTGTCAAATGATGGCATGAAACGAATTAGTTAGCACAAACTTAGAGCTAACTCACCATTTTGAGCTTGCAAAACAGATGAAAGTATAGAGTTTCTCCCGCATGAATGCATGGTGTTTGACAGTCGCAGGGCCAGAGCTGTGGGGCTAAAGCACCATCTGGATGAGATTGATAACACAATTAAGCCATTACCAATATGAGCGCATCACTATGACCCATTACTACACCGACCACTTCAGATGGATCACACCCTTCTAGCTGTAGGGCCTTTTTGAAGGCAAAAAATACAATTATAAAAGACTAGCTTGAAAATTGCGCTCTCTTCAGAATGTAAAGGCAGGCCTGTACATCATCAGATATGTGCGGTTTGCCTGCATATCTCACTGGTGTCCTCGGGCCCAGCTTTCTTCATCTGTTTTGAAACGAGAAGCTCACTGGAGCATGGGTGGACTCATAGCAAAATGACTTTCTTCCTATTGTCCCATCTTATCATGCACTCTTATCCTGTTTTTGCTGCATACTGCATTATGATTCTTGAAACATTTTCCACATTTGCAAACACTCATATTATGTATGTGGCTGAAGGACATGACATGTAAGAGTCTCTTTTGCATTTAAATGACAGTGCTTCTCTATGCTTTGTATCTTGTTTGGCTAAATAATATTCAAACCAAATTGCAATTGTTTCTTTCTAAACACACTTTTAATTCCAATCTTTTTGAACTCTGTGGCAAATGTGATCGATATTTGTAACTATTATAAGTATGTCGTATGAGTTTCACATAAGAATTTCATCAATTTTTTCCAAAAAACAAAAAAAAACAAAAACAACAACAACTGTTTGCCCTGTGATTGATTGGCAACCATTCCAGGGTGAACCACGGCTCTTGCCCAAAGTTCGTTGGGATTGTTTCTGCTTCCCTTTGACCGGAGTTATTGTGTTGCCGATTGTCAGCTCAGTATTTCCCCCAGTGCTATATAAACCTGGCGGGCAGCTAACAGATTGAGTAGGTACACATTTGTTTACTATCAGTGATGTGATTAGATTGCTTGCACTGATCCAGCCTGCACCACGTGCAGAAAAAGTATAAAGATAAAACAGCACAACATCTTTCTTTAGCCTGAGAGTTACCTGGTTTTACTACTTGGCCATGTTTAAACTTGTTTTTCATTTTTAAAGTTTAAGTTAATTTATCTCACTTTAGGAGTGACCAACAATGCATTGTTTAAGTGAAAACAACTAATATTGGTTATTTTAATTGTCATTTTGTTTGTTAGAATTGTATTTCAAGACTGTGCCTTTTGTAAATTTCAGTATTACTAATAAGTGACTTCTAATAGGACATACTTTCAAAATTCATGACAATTTAATATTTGCATTTTTATTATATTGTCGTATTTTCTACCACCAGGCAACTTTTCTGGTTTAAAGTTACGGTTCATGAAACTGAGGGGATCCCTAAGCAGACACGGGCAAGGCAGGTTGTGATGAGCAAAAAACGTGAGCAGACGGGTGACAGAGCCTTGTAACTGAATAGCATAATTGCCCAAGTCATTTTTGAATAGTTTTCAGGAAACTAAAGACGAAGACAAAATCAACAAAAAAGTAGGGTCCAGTTGTCTCAGTTCATTCAGTGAAGAACATGACCTTGATAACTGTCAATCTGCAATCATAAAGAAAAAAAATATATTTTAGCAAATACGTACATTGTTGTTTGTGGCAGTATATTAAAAAAAAAAAAAAGCAATATATATAAGACTAACAATATAAATTATTTACTCATTGGCTACCACTGACAACGAAAGTCTTCCAAGCTATTCTAACTAAAAAACTAACACTGCTGGACATTTGAAACATTATCATTCACTTTAAACGCAAAAGGAATCCGCTCACTTACCTTTCATGTCGATTGCCCGACACACCTGCAGTTCCTACCAGTCCATTTTTAACAAATCAGGCTTCTGTACACTAAACAAGGCAAGGCGTGAATGACGTCCTCACTTGCATTAACCCCTTCAGATCTGAGCATGCTGCTGAAGGACATGACATGTTTGCGTCTCTAAATCAATAAATACACTGAATTTAGTTGCTTTTGCCAATTCTGGGAGATGATTGGACGAAACTTCACCTATTGAAATGAAATCAAGAGGTTTAGCACGCCCTCTTTGCTAGTTTGTGGCTCTTTGAAAATGGCTGAGACAAAACGCAACTTCAAAAAGGCAAACTCATTTCTCATCTAAAACAATGTAACATTAACATTCAAAATAACCAATAGAAGAATGAAATATCCCCGATGAAAATTGCACTTTGTTCTGGTATTTGAGTAGAGTAAAAATCAGCAATTTTTTTCCCCACCCAGCAGAAAAATTGCGGGTCTGAAGGGGTTAAAGGAGCAAAGGGAAACATAGCTCCCCCATGAGATTGATGAATTTAATTCTTATTCCACGAATGCAATAGTAAACAGAATAGCATGTTTTAGGTAGTTCAATACATACCACGTATCCGTGCAAAAATTGTCTTCTAGAACTCATCAAAATAATAGTGTGCATTTAGAAGTCCCTGCTAAATTGTACATTTTGTGGTATGTGGCAGTCAAAAACTATAATATAATTGAGTATACCTGATAGGTTGTTAGTTTGTATAGAAACTTGGAAGGTGACCTCTTTAATCTCGCCTGCAGATGAAGTGATAAGGCATCAAGGGAGAAGGCAGGCTTTAAGAAATCATGAGGCGGGAGATGGATGTTGCCTCAGTGACAACTTGCCTTCAGATGAGCAGGCAAGAGAGAAAGAGACAGACGGAAGGGAAAAAACAGCCGTTTAGCTCCAGGACTAAACTAAACCCCGACACTAAGGCTGCTGGCTGGAATCAATTCTGTCTTTATCAGCCCCCTTCGTCTGTGTCCAGAAGTCCTGCCCACACAGCAAAGGAGCTGAAGGCAGGAACGGATATGTTTTCCGATAATGAAATTGAACACAGCAAAAATGGGTTTAAAAAGGTGCCTGGCTACAGTCCCTCAGCAGTACAACACTCTTTTAATCTCAAGCCTGCTGTTTAGACAGGTTTGGTCATGTTTGTGCCAGGTCAATTTAAGTGTTCACCCATTCGTATACTGTAGACTACAGTATGTTGTTAACCGACCATGCAAATACAAATACAGTATATTCACATCTATTTTCTGGTCAACATGAAGCAGTAGGCAGCCCACTTCTGTGATAAATTGTGTATTAAAATTAAAGATTCAGGACATGACAGGCTACATTGCAACTAAGGAGGTAAAGCTGTAACCACACAGTCCATTTCATTTGGAAACAACTGCCTATTACCACTGTAATGGCCGGCCCTGCGAGTGAGTTCTTGCTCAGGCCTCAGGCATGCGGGAATACCGTTGCTGTGTGATGATCCATCTGCATGGCAGAAAGCATCCATCCAGTGGATGGCTACGGGCTGCAGGCCGGCCCATTGTGTGGGCTGAGCACTGTGACTGCTCCCTCTTGTACTTCCGTAATGGGATTACATTAGCCAGGTTCTTCTGCACCCTTTTGAGATGAATTTCTCTCTTTCATGCTAACGCAAACACTTATACACTCTGATAGCGCCCTGTATGTTGATTATGGAGGGTATGTACATGTATGTTTCTCCTCATTTTTATATCTAATGACTTGCATACAAAAATGTGTTTTTCACTTTATCACTACTTTAATCAACCGTCAATTTGTTTTATTATTAGGGCCCGAGCACCATGTGGTGTGGTTGTATATTTAAGACATGGGCGCCCAGGGAAAATGTTGGGTCCTCTTCAAAATTGGTGAGGTTGTTCATGAGACATATGAGATCTAAAGTTTTTAAAATGGTGAGTTTTCATTCACAGGCCTGGGCGGGGTGCCAAAGTCGGCCTTTCTGGCTATGCGCCAAATTCAGTAAATGAGTAATAACTCACTGATACTAGGTTCAGCTTTTATCATATCTAGCATGTATGAGAGCTAGCTTAGTAGTGCCTCCTTTTTTTCTGAAGGACCCTCTACAACAGGGTTTTTTTTCCCCACATAGTTATATCTTCACAAAAAAAGAGGTGTGTTTCGAGCACATGTTAGTTTCTCCTGAGATAATGAGAGGGGGATGATCTGGCACCACACTGAGCTGCTTGCCGTCCAAGTTGTTTCAAATGGTGAGGGACCGTTCAGTCCTGGTTGTAGGCCTAGTTGATATTATTGGTATATATTTTTTAACAATCAATTATGTAATTTCTGAATATATACTGTAGTTTCATATTATTTACTCCTGTGTTCTGTTGTACATTTTTTAGAATTCTACAGCGCCTCTAAAGGGACATTGACAGAAATAAAATAAATTTAAACATCTGATGCGCACCAGATAGTGTGTGGTGCAGACTAGAAACAATCTGGTGGGCACCAGAAACAATCTGGAGTGCACCAGATAGATAGTGCCCACCACATACTATCTGGTGGACACCGGGATGTTTTAATTAATTTTATTTCTGCCAATGTCCCTTTAAAGGCTCCGTAGAATTCACCTGGTATTTGTAACTGTTAAGGTAGCAAGATGAGAAAAAGAATGAACAGAAATGTTTTTATTCGTCAATATTGCATAATCTTCAGCACTGCCTAAGCAAATCAACTCATTTAAAGGATACCCCAATTTCCAAATAGAATATATACAGAGAGCGATAAATGTTTTTTTTCCAAATAATGACTAAGGAATGTCCCTGAGAGCAGGGTCATAAGAATATAACCCTTTTTTTAAGAAGAGTGAAGTGGACGATGAGGTAAGACGTACAAAACAAGACACTTTTTGAAATATGTTTAGGTCTAATTTTGTATTTTTCATGCCCTTTATGTAGAAGTGTTCCCTTTATGGGTGTGCAATGAACTCGTTAGCTAAAGGTCGCACAGCATTGGACTGGGCTATTACAGGCACATCAATAGATTTCCCTACTACACTAAAATAATAAAAATATAAAGGTAGCACAACTTTAAGTTTCAAGGCAATGTATTTTACTTATATTTGTAAGTTTTCATGGAAATGTGCAATTCTTGTTGAAAATGCAAAATTTTAAGTAAGCAGAAATTTTGTTATGTAAGCAGAACACAACATTTTAAGTATGCAAAGCTTAGGTTATGGAATCAGAACTCATCATTTGAAGTAATCTGCACTTCCTATGTTAAGTAAGCATTACTAGAAATTTTAAGGAGAAAAATGGACTTATGCTAAGATAGCAGAACTTAAATTTTACGTAAAGTGCACTTAGTTTTAAGTACATAAACATATAACGCTAATGCAAGTGTGATTCAAACCTCAATGACAACTCAGTGCATAGCAAGAGAGGTAGAGAGCGGTTTACGAATACTCAAAATAACAAGATATTGAAGAAAACTTTGATTTGTGCTTTCTTAAAATCTCGGATTATATATTGGAATTTTGATTTTATACAGGTTAAATTCTCCAAGTAAATTAACATGTGACAGTGTAGCATATCTGATCATTTATCAACCATTGTTTAAAGCATAATATTGTACAAAGATGGAAAACCTACAGTATGGTCACTCTAAATAAACCAAATGAACTTTTTCAGTGCCAAGCGTTTTTCGAAAAGACAAGCCCAGTGCCAGCCGATTCCGAGCATTCTGACTCATTTTCCAAGGCTGACAAAATATTGTGTTTTATGAAAAACTGATCTTTAATCAGAATATAAAGGTTAGGGTCTAACTTATTACACTTACACTTATTACCTTACTACACTTAAAAATAGGTGAAATAAGGTAAATCGAGGGCTCTTGAACAAATTAAAAAAATACATTAAAAAAGTTAAAAGTTAAAAAAGTTGTTTCTACAGTAGCCCTGAAGTGTACAACACAACAGCAAATCAAAAACAAAAATGGCAAGTGCAAAACACAAGGGCAAATCAAAAACAAAAACGGCAAGTGCAAAACACAACGGCAAATCAAAAAACAAAACGTCAAATTCGAAAACAAAATGTCAGATAAAAAAAAGTTACATTAAGGAACCGGAAAAGGTTGGTATCAGTCAAAAAGTACATTCATCGCTGATTGAATCTACCAGTAGGTAGGTACTGATGAACTAGCGTGGCGTGGTATTTGAAAATGAGCATTACCAAAGACGTGAACGTGGCTGCCGCTATAAATGAATATTTTCATTTGGCACAT
This sequence comes from Corythoichthys intestinalis, assembly GCF_030265065.1. Lineage (NCBI taxonomy): Eukaryota > Metazoa > Chordata > Actinopteri > Syngnathiformes > Syngnathidae > Corythoichthys > Corythoichthys intestinalis. Next base: position 37,777,781 of record NC_080401.1, read on the forward strand.
ACGTATGAAATAAAATAATACTTCACACGCATGTCCTGAATACATATAATCATTTACATGAATTAATACTCTTTTGTAGCGTCACTAAGAATACTGCTGGCACCGCAATGGTGTGGCAGCGCGACTTTCCTATTGATATGTTTGTAGTTTCTCAAAAGCACAAATACAGCCAACACTAAAACAGTTAGTGTTAGTTTGATGACATGGCATTGATTTAAAGAATCAGGCCACTAGCTTGCCAAAGTGTTTGAATGTGGAGGTAGCCACCATAAAATTAAAAAAGGGATCAATGGTGTGTCATATCCTTGCTGCTTCATGGCCTCAACGTGTAATTCGGACTTTGAGGCTGCAACCATCTCTCATGTCAGGCCCTACAGCTCTGGACTCAATAACCCAGCCGCCCATGGCAGCTGTCTACTGCTACTCTATACTAAAGTGTTCAGAAGCAGAAACTGAAAGATGCATATTAGCTTTCAAGTGTGTTGGACCACCCCTGCCAATTCAATTGCACAGGGAATTGAGAGCTGTTGTACGTTTCATAGGTTCTTATTAGCAGTGCATTGAGGCAAGTTGGGGAGGGTATGACTTTCTGACACAAGCCTGTGTTACATTACGAAATGGACCACTGTATGTATGCTGTAGCAGCAGCTAGTTATGAACACGAATTTGATTTCAAACACACATTTATTCACTTTAATTTTTATTTTAGTTTCATTCTGCACGTGTTGATGTCATGAGCAACTGAATAAAGTCAGCAAACCACACTGACGTCTGACATCGTCATTTCGGAGCTTAGCTCGCTAGCTAGTTAGGACTTAGCGCCAACATCTTGGCGAGGACAGTACAATGATGTATAATACATGTTTTTGGATAGTTATTTTGAGATTTATGTGGTATTTAGGGGTACTTTAAGGGTTAATTCAGACTTATTCGGAAGATTGGGTGACGTCGCCAGCGTAGGAACGGAACTCGTTCGTAACCCGGGGACTACCTGTACAATTTAAAAATGATTTTATAGTACTAATTGTACAAGTTGTCCAAGAAAAAGCTGGTGAATATTTGATATTTTTTTGTTTTTAAGTATTCCAATATGAAGTGCATAACACAGCATTGAATTGAGAGAAGATCTTGCTATGAAGGATGATATTTGGTGGTCATTATTGATATGCTACTATTGATTGTGCTTTGCAGTGTTTGCTCTATGAATTGCTCTGAAAGATGGTCGATGTGCGGACAAAGGCAGTGCCGGGTGCACGGTTCATCTCATGACTTTAATTTCCTTAAATTGCTTGAAATTGAGTTGTCAACCAGCCAAACCTCCTTCTGCTGTCCCATTTCCTGTCATAAGAAAAGAAAGTACAATAACTAGTGATGGAAAATACAGTATTATAGAACAGCCAAAATCTAATCCCTTTAAAACTAAAGAAGAGTTGCATTTTCTGAAAAATATGCCTTATATAAATAACACACATATTTAAATAGTTCACACAGGCATTCCGTTCATATGACTTCAGCTCAGTGAGCTTTTGTATCCAGATATTTGAGGCTGATATAATTTTTTTTTTTTTTTTGCTGATTATTATTTTTTTATGATTGTGATAGGCAAACTCGTTCGTTAAATGTACTGTGTGGAATAAAAATTTAAAACACAAATAGAACTCTAAACGATTATTGAACTTTAAGTATACTCGTATACAACGAAGTAAAAGAAAAAGTACAGAACGGGTAATGTGCAGTGTAAAAAATACAAAATAAGCAAAAAAAAAAAAAAAACCCTGATAATATATAAGTTAAAACAGTAACCTGAGAGACAAATGGTTTAATTGGAAATACTGTTGTTGTATTAAACTACATTAGTTTAAGCTTCTTTCTGAGATTAGTACGTTTACAAAATAAAAATGTACAATCAAACTAACAGTATGATAAATGTGTTCATTTTTTTTTTTATTATATGCTCCAATACTCACCATGTTGCCACAGATATTGCACTTGGCTTTTCTTGGCATTGGCTGGGTAAAATGCACCCGTACTGGATTTTGTTTTTGTGCATCCATTTACTGCAAGAAATAAAAGCATAATATTAACATTAATCAAATTTTCAACAGATTGTGCTATTATGGGCAATTGTGTTAAAAATTAATGACTAAAAATAGCCTTTTAAACGACTGATTTGTTGTGCAAAATTGATGCAGTTTAATAGTTGATCATAGATAATAAATATTATGTACCGGTAGTCAGTTTTTTGTTTTTGGCCCTTTAAATGAAATATTACTAATATTAGTATACTGTACAGTGATACCTTGCTATATCGCGCTTCAAACCTTGCGCTCTTGGTCCATTGCAGATTTTTTTTTTTTCAATTAAAAAAAAAAAAAAAAAATACAGGATTTTATTTTGTACTTCTGTAAGAAATAGTGCATGTGACTGTATTATTATCCTGGGTAAGATGAGGAGGTTTTGATGGAAATCTACAGTCACGTGACTTTTGCATATGACAGAAGACAGTTTTGGCTATGGAGAAAATTGTTGGTGCTATGTCTTGCATATCAGGCTACAGGCGCTAAGATTTTGCGTATGATATACTGTACATTAGGTATTCTCAATAGTTTTTGCAATACTCACTCGTGCCCTTTAGAGAGATAGAAACTCTCTCAACGTCCTGTGAAGTTAAAGTTAGATACAGAACTGTATATGCAACTAAATGATCTGCACAAATTAGATTTCCTTTAACATTGTGCTAGTTTTTCTCTCTTTATTTTGAATTACTTATGTTTTTCCCAAAGTGTGTGGTGAATATTTGTTTTGATACGACAAATGTGCTATTATTTTTAAGTACATGTACAGTGTTAACATCAAGAAAGATGTTAACACCTTCTTCTACTGTAATAGGATTCAAGTTTTAGTCACAATCACTGTACTTCCTCCTTTGCAACCCTTCCACCTTTACCTCAGCAGTTTAATGTTCCCTTTTATTTTTGTATGCTGGAGAAGGCGTTTAGATGCATTAATTTATAAAGCACGTTAGTTTTACAGTATATGTCAGAATCTAAACCATACAGCCACTCTGATTAGTCAAAGATGCTGCGGAGTGGGTGATTTTCCTGGCCCTTGTGCTGGGATAAGACACCAATTACTTACCTTTAGTGCTTCCTGTGGAAGCTGTAAGTGGATGAATTTCAAATGTGAAGATAGATCAGCCATTAGTTATCTTATAATTTTATGATCTTGCTTTTTCTCTGCTTTGGCTATTTTACAGTATTTTGTTAATGATTTTTTTTTTTATTTATTTTTTTATTAAAAGACCACTGTACTTGTGTGGTTGCCCTTGCACGACGAGCAGAATCTGTGATGCAAGCTGACTAGTAGATTAGCTCGGTCCTGTGGCAGCCAGACCCAGATATTGTTTGACACTGTGGTGCTTCTGTGGCCCATCTGTCTATAATCACATGCATATGTGCTCATCAATGTGGACTGTAGCTACCTGCTAACTGTGATGCAGCAGAGTTTTTCAGAGTGATTATATGGGATTCAAAATCCATGTTAGCAAATTTAAAACTGATATAAGCTCGTGTATGATCAACAACAATTTGAGACCAATGTTGAACGCATACATTGCTACACTTTAAATAGTGTATATGACATGAAAAATTTTAAATAGCATTTTTATTGGAATTAAAATCATATGTTGAGGCGATTCAACTATATATAACAATTTGGCATAGTGCGGATGATGAGAGATGGTTTATTTAAATCTGCCGTTTAACTCCACTTGTTATCAAAGCGCTTTGGTGCCACCATCTTGGTGATGACGTCAATGGGAAAATATTTCAGTGGATTTAGCTTTGAGCACAACGGAGGAGGAAACATTTTGCAGCAATTCTCGACTCGTTCAAGTGTAGATTTTTCAATAATGTTGTGGATCCAGAGCAAGCCTGTGACATATAACCATATATGTTTGAGTCATGTTTTGAGGAGAAGGAAGATTCAGAATAAGAAAAAGGGTAACAGAGACAACAAACACAAGGCTTTCTCCCTGGACAATCAGAGCAGACTGGGCAACACAAAATGTCATCATTGTTTTTATCTCTCGACTCAATATTATTACAAGCATAAGCGGAGTTGGACTTATGTGGCAGTGGGTGCAAAACATGTTGATGACCCCAAAACACTGTGTCAGCAATAAAATTGACTTACAAGATACTGTATATGCTCGGTTAGTAGCTTAGCCCATGCTCATAAATACAGGCATCACAGCTATGTACGTATGTGTGGGTGTGCGTGTGTGTGTTAGCATGCACGTTTTTATGTGAAGAAGTAGACGCCGATATTTGCGTTCCGCGGAGATATCAAATTTAATGCCAAGTTTTTCCAGTCACTCACAACTTTGTGAAACGAATCCTCACCTTGGTGAGTTTGAAAATGGCAGCAGGCAAAACAGGAGACTGCATCCTTTATGGCTGAATTGTACAGCCGGGAAAATTTATAATCATACATAGAAAATTATGTTGTTGTCTTTTTGTTTCCCATCATTTTTTTAGGGGAATTCTAAATCAGGCTGCTTAGGACAGCTATGCTTTTGGTCAAGGACGTCATCCGTTAAATATGGTATGCCCGGTTGTGGCTCTGTTGTACAATTAGCGTCTTTAGTGGGACAAATTGAAACGCCATTTTCGCGGTGCTCTCCAGCGTTTTATGGTCCACATCTTCAATCCTTGGTTCTCGCTCAGTAGTTGTTGTCGCCTTTGAAAGCTTAGGTTTGAAAAAAATTCTGCGTATCCATCTTGTTTCTTCTGTCCTCAGGTGGTTTTGGCTAAGCAAAGCAAAGGACCATCTTTAAGGTGCTAGTCACATGATTGGTCACAAAATTAATTTTGACCTATCATAATAATTTTTTTTCTTGCTCATTTAATTTATTTTTGTTGTTTTATTGCTTTTATATACAACATTTTACTGGCAGTCTTAATTTCAAATTTATATATTGGTAAGTCAATTACATGCAGTGACATTTTCGGCCACCGGGGGGCTATGCCCCGGCCTCTCCTTAATCTCCGCATATGATTACAGGATATTCTTTGTGTTATTATAAGTGTTGATTCCCTGACTGTAATACACTGCAAATTTATAACACCTTCATCAGATTAATTTTCTTAAATCTAATTAAATAATTTTCTCCATCTTGTTCTGAGATTTAAAGACTAGTTAAGAGATTAATGCATCATATTATTCCACTAAATAAAGACTAATTTGCTTTCAAATAATGTTTATATATATAAATATATATATATATATATATACAGGGGTACACATAATTTTTTTGCCCAGGTTCTCAGAGGAGGACCTGGAGATGTGACTGTGTCCTCATTGAACTTGAGAGCCGACCCGCCTGATGCGATAAAATTATGACAAGCTTTACTTAGAACCAATTACCTTTAATTAATTATATTAACAATTAATGCTCGATTAACATCAACTGGCACAACAAAATTGCCATTACTTCGAAGTGAAAAGTAAAGAAATAAACATAAAAGCACTAATTCAAAATAAAGGGCATTATGCGGCTCCCACATTAACTCCAAGCCTTTGTAAAAGTGGGATGCCCTCCTCCTCATAAGAGCTCATTGAACGTGCATGTTTAGCTTTGTGAAATGCGAGCAAAAACACGTTTGTCAGTGCATGGCGCTGTGCAGGGCGAGTGGAGTGCTGTCTGACATCGATAGTTTGCTTAAGTGCCACATGCTCTGTTTTTTTCGTGCTTTTCAAAGTTTGGATGGCTGAAATTCTTTGACCCTACTACATAAAACGCGCTGCTCTTATTAGCGACATTGGAATTCTCACGGCAAATTTTGTACCACATTTCCATGCGAGCATCATTTGCTTCTAGCCATGGTACCTCCTGCAGCCACTTTTCAGCAAAAGTCCTTTTTTTCGGTAGCTCCGGTGACGTCTCTGTCGTCTGTCTGTCTTTTGACGGGGGTGGGGGAACACGGAAGTAATTACCGGTACTCAGTGGGGCCTGCCTCTTTGACATTTTGAGAAGCGATTTTCTCGTGTCCGCCGCAAATACAGTGGTCAGCTATCGGTACGCAAAAGCGTATGGAAGACGTTGAGGGCCAGCGCGTTTGTCTACGTCCAGTACGCATGCGCGCATGCGGACCACTTATGTGCACCCCTGTATATATATATATATATATATATATATATATATATATGTATATATATATATATATATATATATATATATATATATATATATAATATCTATCCTTAAATTAAGAACATTTCTGAAAAACAAGGTTTTTTAATATTATACATACTACCGTGATTTCCCGAATGTAAGGCGCACCTGTGTATAACGCGCACCCCAAATTTACTTATAAAATCTCGGGGAAATTTTTGTACCCGTGTATGACGCGCACCTTAATTTTAGCACTGATAAATAGAAGAATACAAGAAAACAGAGCTCGTGTACAGATACAGAAATGTCATTTTACTGACTGGTAAAACACAGCACAAGGATAGCACATTGGTAGTTTAAAACATTACCGTAAACTGACAATATGTACGGTAATAATATGATCTGATAACTTCTTGAACTTACCAGAATCCAGGAGAAAACAAAACAGATGTGACTTTTCTTTTAAAGGCTGCTGTATAACTTGCTCGTTTCATCATGATGAATAAATGTTTCCTCCATGGATTGATACGGTAAAATGAAAGTGAGAACGTAAGTCGGAAATCCGAGAGAGCTAATCGCTGTCGACACGACAGTAACAATAGGAACTATTGTTATTTGGGTTTGAGTTTCCCGAGGGACAGATATAGTTGAGGGACACAGGAAGTCTGTGTTGTTACGTTTGTTATGGTCCGAGTTGTGGAGCTGCAATAAACGTTGACTCAAATGAGTTCAAGAAACTAAATTCTTTGCTTTAGGAAGAGTGAAAAAAGCAGAATTTAACACAGACTAAATCATTCGGCCGATCAGAGTGAAGTATTACCAAAACAAAATGGTGACGTCACGTACCGTAATGGTCGGCAATGGATCGCCGCATACATTTCTTCAACGGCACATGGCCGTGTTAAAAACAAACAAACAAACAAAAAACGTTTTATATATATATATATATTATATATATATATATATATATATATATATATATATATATTTCTGTCTCCATCCATGTACCCGTTTATAAAGCGCACCATGATTTTACAAATTGATTTTGGGGAAAAAAAAGTACGCGTTATATTCGGGAAATTACGGTAATTTATTGCTTAAAATAAGTCTGTTTAGCAAATTTTCAATTTTTTGCGTATTTCTAGTGTATTCACACTGAAAAAGTTTTTTAAAAACATTTATTTAACTAGTTTTGAGGAGGTGTGTTTTTCTAGGGTATAAATTTTCAAAACAAATAACGGTTTTGTGCTGAATTGAATACGAAATATTAAAAATGCATTTATTCAGTATGATAGGGCTATTAAAAAACTGTAGATTGGTTAAAACAGCCAACTTCTTGCACCTCCCAAATGTTTTTTTTTTATTTTTTTATGCCACCGGAGTTTCAGCGGACTTCTACGGCTCGTCATTCCCCTGTTGCGACCTCGGCAAGCAGTCCCGCCGGACGTAGACCAGTGCTAGCAAATGTCTGATGGGAGTGTTTGCTGAGGCTGCAGCAGGGGAATGACAAGAGCCGCAGTAGTCTCCTGCTGCGGCCTCGGCGAGTACTCCAGTGTCTGAGCCGAAAATGGCGCACTCTCGGTCGGCATGTGAGCATCTGTGGAGACACCGGGGGAAGGCGGGAGCCCAAGCTGAAAATAGCGCACTCAAAGCGGACATGTGAGAAACGATGGTGAAGGCAGGGGACGACGCAAGCCCAAGCGGAATATAAAGCACTTTAGGGGGACACACTGTAATCACTCATCTACATGCGTGGGATTAGAAAAGTCTATCACGTCTGCACGCAGCCAAGCGGTCCGTTTTATTCAGGAGCATAAAATAGTGTGTGTTATATGAAATAAACATGCTTTTTTGTGTCATTTACATTTTAATGTAATTTATTATTAAATAATTTCTGTTGTTATTTCTTGTAATGCTGACTTTTTAAATGTATATGAAAATACCTGTTTCTTTTTTTTTCTCTGTGCATGCAGTGGTCTGTTTTTATGAATTTTGTTGAACAAAAAAAACTTATGAAGCAGGGATTCTTTAATGTTGGGATGAAAACAAATTCTTCAAACTAGCTAACATTTAATTTGAGGCCAACATATTGCCGCACCAAGGCTGGATTCGTCCTCAAGTCTCTTAGATGGCAAGATGAGGTAAGCAGCACATGCCACTTTCTCTGACCGGCAAAAATAAAATTGCTGGCCATGTTCAGTGCAATTTTTAGTTTGTGCTGCAGACCAGAAAAATATAGATGACGGACCGCAAATGGCCCACAATCTGGATGTTGGATATGGCTCTCTTAAGCCTTTACTTCAGAAAACTAATACACTTATCTTACTTTTCCTCTATGTGTTTGCGTTTATTTTGACACAACTCACCAATCCTCTTGTGCAATATGAGTACTTTCTATGTTGTCTACGTATAAATCGTAGGCTCGGACGAAGCTTATATTTAGAATGTCTGTCATGTATTCATCTACCATCCGGTCATGTTATTGACAGCTATGGGAATTAGAAGTGGGGAAATTGTTCCCATTGGATTAATTATACCATTCCTCCTTTGGCTCTTTTTCTGTGTTAAGTATGTAATATGTGTGATATGGCGAGTTGAAGCAAACTGTGTCTGTTGTGCTTAGCTGCCTTTTGTGGGGAATGTTTTGGTGTGACAAACGTGTCAATGTGCCTACTTACAACATAAGAATAATATACCTTTATACACTGTTATACATAAATTAAATGTAGTAACCCCTTTTTGAAGAAAGATTTAAGCAGGTTCTAAAGCAAAGGCAAAATCGTATATACAGTAGATCCCTGCTCATGTAAACTCTTTATGCTTCTCAAGGAAACCTTGGTCGTGTTGACTACATCAGTGAATTTGAGTTTGACCTCTTCATCCGCCCCGACACCTGCAATCCCCGGTTTCGTGTCTGGTTCAACTTCACCGTGGAGAATGTCCGAGAGACACAGGTCAGTGTTCTGTAATTTGAAAGGTGCTGAAATGATTCCTGTCAAAACAGGAGTTCTTGACTTTCACAGAGCAGAAACACTACTTACTACTATGCCTCATTTGGTGCAATTTCTAGTTCAGACGCAATATAATGTTCTACTAAATATACTTACTAAACAGTTATTCTATTAAGATTCTGTTATCAAGACACATTGCAGGTAAACACACACATTTAATTATTTTCAATATTCTGAATCAAATTATTTAACAAAAACTTGAGTAAACCTCACTCAATATTTTTTTTTCATCATGCAATATGTTTAAGGAATCATCATTTGGAACCACATCAACAACATTATCTATGAAAGGCCACATAATTTAATAAATGCAATTAACATTGATTGTACAAACTGTCAAATTAGACTTCCCAGCCAACATCTATCAGTAAGTTGTGTACAAAACAACTTTTTCCCTACTGAATTGAGGCAATTTTCTTTTTCCTGCATCAGTTCTTGTCACAGTCTCCCGGGGAGATTCTGCCACTGGCAAACTGCGAGCTCTATGATTGGCGGACAGAGGTGGTCACATGGCACAGAGATACACTGTATGTGATGACAGTTAACGTCGCTTGGGGTGGGCATAGTTGGGAGTGCTATTTAAATATGACTTTGTAGGATAAGAAGGTAAAACTGAAAACATTGGCAATAAATCTTTACTTTTGTGATATCATTTTTCATGGATACTCTTGTCAGGCTTAGATAAGAACAACAAACAGAGACAATGCAAAGGAGCAGTGCAAGCACAAACGAAGCAGTGAGTGAGTGCAAGTGAAAATAAAATAGAGTGGGGGACAGAAAAAGGCAAAATAAGGATGAATCCTCACCATGCTGTTGCGCCTGTCTTCCTGTGGAGTGTCCAACACGCCCTATCGGAGCCTATCAGGCCAATCAGCCCATCTCCCCGCAGTGCTGTAGTCAGCACTAATCACATTTTATGGCTCTGAGATGAATGGGAGGCCTCAACTTGGAGCTGAATCGATCCCAGGGCTAGATAGGCCAGCACCGGCAGCCTACAGCTCAGGCCAACAGGATATTTGCTGCCGTGGCAAAATGACAGAAAGTGAGTGGGAAGACAGGCAGAAAATGGCTAGGGAGTGAGGTACACATAAAAGGTGTAATAATATTACTCATTTTAGTGCATACAAATACATAATACATAACTGCAAATTCAACTGCTTGTTTACTCATGACAAGAGCAGATGACAACAACGTTATTTATGTGACCACGAGCCTACGTGGAGAATTGTCTTTCTTATCTGTCAAAACACGTTCAACCATATGTGAATTAAGTCATTTCCATTTGACAGTGTTGCATGTTTTTGTCTATGGACACATGATAGGGTTATATCACTTTGAGGCCACAATGTCCATAATTTACACAGATATTCTTAATCCAAATAGTAATGTAATATGAATGCAAACATCTAAACAGGGAAATTAGACAAAGGATAATAGAATCAGTATGTTAAACAGCTAAGTGCAGTTATGTGAGGAGATGCTGTTCTATGGAGATATCAGCCTGGTTCCAGGGGAGAACCAGGCTGGTGGAGTGTTTCATCCAGCTAAGCCTTGCAAACTCTCAGCCTGAGCCAGGGGAATGGGGAACAGTAAAAGCCCGTGATATTGGAAGTGAGATGGCTATTTTGAAGGAATGTAAGCTGGTGAAACAGATTTGGTCTGCCTCAATCAGCTTAGAAGCTTTGTGGAAATTGGCTTCACCGTAGCGCTGGTTATGATGGATGGTTGGCTGGATGAATGTCTCCTTTTTTATGTCTTCTTTTTTGCATTACCCAAACAACTTGCACGCAAAAAAAATATCATACCTGTTCTGGTTTAGTTGGGTTCAATCCCAGGGAGAAACACTCATTTTAAAGCAATGAATACAGTATAGTGAAAAATAAGTTGCCTACATTGGGCTGCTTTAACCGTTTGTTGGGCACTGATTTAACTCACTGGCCGCCATTGACAGAGCTGGATGTTCACTCTGTTTTGACTGGAGGGGCTGGCAGTGAATGATCGCTCCCACCCAGTCAAGATGGACTTGACGTCTAGTACCATCAATGGCACCAAAAGATGAGCATTCACAGCCAACCCTCCATGTTTAAATGAACTGGATTTCTGTCTGTGTCATTGGCAGCTAATGGGTTAAATACTATAAAAAAAAAAGAATAAAAAAAAAAGAAGAAGTTATCGAGTATTACCGAGGGCTATAATCAGTGTATTTCTGTTTTTTTTTTTTTTAATTATTAACTCTTAAACACCAGAGCCTTTTTTGTCTGAATTTGCATGCCTCTGATGTTGCCTTCGTATTTCAAAGAAAAAAAATGGTTTACAATTGCTCGGTTGGATGGACACCATAACCTTCATGTCCAAACTGTTGTTTTCTTCACTGGCCAATTATAATCAACATTTTGGACCCAAAAAGACAAAAAAAATCCCCAAATCTTTTGTCAAAATTTGTAATATTGATGTCCCATTGACAACCAAACATTCTCCACGAATCATTTTGAAGCTTGAGAAAATTCAACTTGTTAGTATAAACATTTAACACAAAAACTATAGTTTTATATTTGACAATTCAACACAAACAGCAGGTTTAGTCATAGAGGTTTTTGGCCTTTACACATACTATGGTCAAAACATATACAGTAGACCAACAGTGGTGCAAAATAGTGATAGTTTCGATTCATTCCGCACGTTTCAAAGTCGCTTGCTCAATCAAACTAGTCGTCGCTCGCTACCTCGCCTCCTCCTCCTTAGGTGGCGCCTCGCTCAGCAATTTATTAATTATGTTCACATTACGTCCGTCCTTAGTGACCTCACAATGGCTCCTGGAATGTGTAGTTTTTCGTGGTACTTTTGGTTTTGAAAAAAAGACAAGAAATGATAGAAATATGGACATAAACACATGGTCGATGCAGTGTTTTAATGTTTATTAATGACGGAAATAAAATCATCAAACACAAATGACATTATGTCCAGTTTTACTTGGTCGATTGACTTCTAGTAAAAACGGGCGTGGACCTCAACTTCCCCCGCACTTTCAAATGAGATCAACCAGCGGCACTTGGGGGACGTAATTACAGCGTGACTAGGTTTCAAAGATGATATGCGTAAACGCGTCGCTGCCGACACGTTTGGTGTTAAAGGGTAAGTTGTATTAATTAATAACTTTATTCAATCATTCAAAAATATATAAAATAATATTAAATTACAAAATGATTCCTAACTTAAAAATAAATCTATTAAATCTATTAATTTATTCCTGGCATTCACATATGTGGACATCACATTTTTGGTCATGTAGGCCACACATACAGTCTATCACAAATGTTAATATGGTGGCTTACATGATCCAAAATATGATGTCCAACTGTCTGGATGCAAGGTCTATATGGGGTCGAGTTCTAATGACCAAAAATAGTCACTTGCCCTATAATAAAGAAGGTACCATGTGGATGCAGATTTTCATTCCAACTGAACAAGGCGATATCTTTTCACCGATCTGGTGTCTTAGAAGTGTAATCAATTGATTGCAGTCAGGTACTGCTTGTTTCAGCAGAAACATCATTGTTTACACTGTCTGTACTGGATCAGTTGGAACAAAGACCAGGACCCACTTGTGGAATCGGTTTGAGACCACTGCTGAAGTGTTACGGTCATCACGCTTTTACCTTTTTTTTCCATTGCAGCTCATCCGCTCAAATGGCTGTGGCAAGCAGATATGAATCTATACAATAGTATAAGCTAATACAGTATTGTTAGCACTTGATATCAAATGGGTGGTTGCTAGGGCTACCTAATCTGACTAAAAAGAGGATCACGATCAAATTTTTCATATCGTCCCATTCCCATTTTCATGATCTTTAACTGATCGTTTGATTGAACTTGCAACTCTGAAAATATCAGAAACTAGAAAGTAATGAAACATTTTATTCGCACATCAAGTTGTTTCTGTTGCGCATGAATGGCATCTCAATTGTGTACACTATTAGCATTACGCTAGCTAAGCTAGCGGGTGTTCAAAAAATACATTTATTTTGTGTTTTGATGTTGTTTGTGTAATGTTTTGTGTGTGTTTAGTGTCACAGTTTACCTCAACTGGATTGTATTCAACCACATGAAAACCATCAACATTGGGCTGTTTTTGAAGGACCGTTAGCTATCTGCCAAACTATGGTCAACCTGCATCCCAACAATGTTTGGGCAATAAAATATGTCACTGTTGAACACCAGATCGATCTAAACTTTTTTTTCGATCTCTGCCCTTGAGCTTAAAATTACCCATCCTTTGTGGTTGCTCATTAGTCCAGTAGATTCTGCATTGCCATTTTGTTGGCCTAATTGTCTGAGTATTACATTCCAGTCTGTTTTCTTACTGCCTTCAAATATTTTTTTTATTCTAATGGATTGGGTGTCTCTCAATGTCAATGACAGCCAAAAATTTAATTATTGCATTGTTTTTACCGCCAACTAGTGACCTTGGATAAGCACTACATCTCCCTTTTTGCTAGCCTTGAATATTTTATATCTCATTAAAAAAGGATTGCGTTCATGCATTTTAAGAAACTTTCCAAACTATTAATACATCATGCGGGACATAGTGTCTGCTGACTTATATCTTACAAAAGTTTATGTTCTAAGTCCAAAGTGAGTGAACCTCAACTAGCAAGTTCCTGCTAGCGTCATTGCATTTCATCCTCTGCCTATGTTATGGCCAGAAAGCAGTGGATGAGTTGATATGACAGCCCATTGGGCAAGTTGATATGCCATTCCATTCTGCTGTAGGGGTGTGCTAAATGTCAGGCTCCGTGAAGGGTACGGCTGTGAGCTATTATCATTGGGGCCTTCAGGGAGCCATTCATAGAAGACAGGCAGTAAAACCTTGCACCGAGCACCTTCAACTCAGATGATTTGTAAGCCTCACTTGTCCAGCGAAAGCACAGTACAGAACGGTTACTCACCATAACCAGAGGTGAGGATGAACTAGTGCAGACTATTCCATTTTGTACCTTCAATTCCCAATGGGCCTGCTGCTTTAATGCTGCAGACATAGTCCACTGAATATAATTTATCATCAGCGACATTACACTGTCTGACACACTCAATAAGTTAGATATTGATTACAACATTGAGCATGTAAAGCTTGTGTAATGCCAACCAACAATCCTTTACAGTGTCTACTGCTCCGGATAACAGCATATACAGTAAGACATTTCTCATACATTACATGAAAAAAATAACACCTCATCATTATACCTCCAGGAAAATATAATAAGGGAACAAAAATAACTCACGCTATTCAGTCAAACAAGCTGACACGTTTCTGCGAAGACATAGAACAACTATGTCTGCCTTTTTATTTATTTATTTTTGTTTCATTTTATTTTTTTATTTGCTGCGCTTTCTCCAGATGCTTGTATGAGCGTCAGAAGTCACTGTTGGACATTTTTTTTTGTCCATTCCAATGGTATTAGATTAGACTGAGGGCAAAGCCCTCAAATTCGAGAGTTCCTAAATCCGCTAACAGGTAGGTTGAAAGAAACAGAGCAGCGTTTGAAATAAGTGTAATGTTTTATTGCTAACATATTCATTTGGAAAAGGTGTATTGGAAACTAGGATTGGGCATAAAGAATTGTAATCGTCATAAAAATGTTATGTAGGACATTACTCTGTCATTTTTGTGGTATTGATTATTAATTTATCATCCCTTTGAATCAATTGGGTCAAAAAATACGGTAATTGCAATACCAGCAGATGTGCTGTTCATCACTATAGCAATGCAAATTTTTGACTTCCACTTTGTAATACTCCGTATTTGTGTTGTATTTCAAGTAATTCTAGTGTTATCCAATGTATAGTTTTGCTTACAAATGTCCTTACTTTGTTTGAAATCTGAGCCAGTTTTGTTGAACTAAAATTCATTGTTCTGTTACGTTAATGGCAACAGGTGGATACACAGATTAATTTAACTCTGTCCTCTCTTCCCCACTTTTCCTCTCTTTGTACTTTATGCAGACTAATTATTTGACATGTCAACTTTAGCACTCATGATTCAAACGTTTTGATTTTAACAACATACAGTAGACACCTTGAAATAGCAACAGGCGTAGAGAGTCCTGGTTCAGACTGTCTAAGTTAGGTCTAACCACAGACTTCATAATGATATTGACGCGACACGGGGCATGGTGCCGATTATTAGGGACCCTGCATTGTTGGCGTGGCCATCAAAGTTGACCGAGTGGAATCACAGACAAAGAGCTTTTTTCGTAGAAAAAATTTCTGAATAAATGCTTGAATCCCTGAATTCTTAATAGATATGGATGTAAAACAGTCTTGATTCTTGGCTAAAAAAAAACAAAAAAAACACACAAAAAAAACAAGCAGTTAGGATTTATTTTACATAAATATGTCGAAGTACGATGCTAGTCTGTCAGTCAATGTGGAGGCCGCCATACAGTATGTAAACAGCTTTTCTGGTGAAAATTCTTGTGAATAAATGCTTAAATCCCTGAATTCTTTATAGATATGGACATTAAAAAGTATCGATTCTTGGTTAAAAAGAAACAAAAATGTACAGGTACCATTTATTTTACGTATATATTCCGAACTATGAGGCTAGACAGTAAGGAAATTAGTGGCCGACATATATAAATAAAGAGCTTTTTCCGTTGAAAACTCCTGTGAATAAAAGCCTAAATCCCTGAATTCTTTATAGGTATGGATATAGGTATCGACGTAAAACAGTCTCGATTCTTGGTTAAAAGCAAAAAAAAAAATTGTGCAGGTAGCATTTCTTATATGTAAATATTGCAAAGTATATTGCCAATGCTGTAGCGGCTAATTTCTCCCATTGATTTTTTTCACAACGTTTACAAAAAATATAATAATTACCTTGAATCCTCGAACAAATCACTCCTGAGACAATCTTTCCTGTTTGTGTGCGGTACAGCTTTCGTACTTTTTCAACATAAATCCGGCATTGGATCGCTGCATGTGTCGCTGCGACAGACTGCGAATAACTGAAGCGGATTGTGGGATGGCCCCCTTCTTTAAGGCGTGGCGCACTGCAGGCCGAATGTGACCCTTCTATATCATTATGAAGTCTATGGTCAAACTTAGGCGTGAATAGCCCGTGTGCTAATATAACACACTATCTGAAAAGTCACCGACTAATTCTTGCTAATAAATAGCTTGAATTAAATTAACTGAACTTCTTCCTGTGACTGAGAGATAGAGAATATACTGTAGAGCAGGTGTGCCCAATCCCGGTCCTCGAGAGCCCCTATCCAGCTTGTTTTCCATGTGTCCCTCCTCTAAAACACCTGAATCAACTAATCAGGATTGTTATCAGGCTGCTGCAGAGCTTGGCGATGAGCTGATCATTTGATTCAGGTGTGTTAAAGGAGGGAGACATGGAAAATAAGCTGGATAGGGGCTCTCGAGGACTGGGATTGGGCACCCCTGCCGTAGAGTCTGCTTTAATAATAAAATGATGTTAAAGAGGTGTTTGATCAACATCTTAATTGGGAAATTGAACGCTTAATGTTATCCAGCACTACATCTAGAGTTTCACTCAAGCCTTCATCCTGTAGTCCGCCCCGCATCCTTACAGTCACCTCACCACTCGAGTCACTCAACCAAACACAAATCAGTCAGACACTTTCACTGCTTTAAAGACAGTTAGAGTTTTTAAAAATCTGGCATGTATCCACATTATATGGTTGATGTAAGAGAAAACAATAACAAGTTGCTTCGTTGATTAGTCGATGCCTTTTTAACTATCATTGTTAAAGTGTCGACTGTAAAAAAAAAAAAAAAAAATCTGACATTTTTAAAACCCAGACAGCTACAACAGCCATCTTGTTAGATATTTATGAAGATAATAAAGGTGCAAACTTCAAAACCTTTTTTAGATAATGTTGGTGAAGTTCATTAAGGTCAGTTACCAGCTGTGATTTATTCACCATTGTCTAGGCATTGCATATTTTTCCTGATTTTAAAGCCTTATTACCTCTATTTTACAATTTTTCTAAAATTAATTCATATTTGGCAGGCTTGTTAACAACAAACACTCTTACAGTTGGAATTAAAGATGCACAATAATATCAGTTAACGATAATCATCGGCCGATAATGGCAATTATGATGTCACACAGATAATCCAGATAAAAAAAATAAATAAATAAAAATTCAACCGATAATGCAGTCCAATAATTATATACTTATTTTGGCTCCAAATGTGTGCAATCCAAGCAGTTACAGTGGGGAGAACAAGTATTTTGATACACTGCCAATGCCCACTAGTCCTATTCTGCACTGCCACCTCCTTAAACCCTCCTCCTTGTTGCATGACTGACGCATTACCTATTCTGCACCGCCGCCTTGGCCCTGTCGCATGAGTTACGCGTTACACGACATGGTTGAGGCAATTGGATATCATGGCGGCTCTGTCACCAGCGCGGGTTGATTTTTCTGTCTGTGAAACAAACGACGCTCTCGTCATCTGCAAAACATGCACTACAGAAGTTCCATGAGGTGGAAAGAAAGCGTCCTCATTCAACACCACAAAGCTGATCAGCCATTTAAAGCTGCATCACAAAGATTTTTGGAACGAATACCAGGCTGATGAAAGCGCGAAGGCTAAAGCTAATGTAAACAAACATAAACTAAGCTAAGCTACGGGGCTTGTGATGATCAAGAGACACTTTTGACGGCTCGGTTTCGGGCAACGCCACCGCCACTCATCTCCGGTTCAACTCATTAAGTACCACGGCCAGACAGAGTCCTGGCACTGGTGCTGGTGTGGCGGCCGGACGGACGGACTGAAGAGCACAGGCGGGAGGAGATGCCAGTGTCGGTCGGACGAGAGACGTTTTTTTTACCAAAGTGACCCGAGAGCCAAAGCCCTGGATGAAAAATTAATGCAGTTTATCCAACCACCATTCTTCGTGAAAAACATGCCGACATCAGTTTCACCACGGACATTTGGACAAGCGATGTTGAGTAAGCATGCTTATCATGAAGGCACAGTGGTTAGATGATAATTTCAACATGCACCAAACCACACTCACAAGAAGTCAGTCAGTCAGTAATGCATTCAGTACGCTGTAAATTTATGACGTTTTAATCAGATCATTCTTCTTAAATCTAGTGAAATAATTTTTCTCCATCTTGTTTTGAGTTTTAAAGACTAGTTAACAGATGAATGTGCCAGATTATTCCACTTACTTCAAGGATATGTTACAATTTGTTCTTATTAAGCCCATACATCTAAAAAATTGGTCATTTTTCATCTAAATCAAGAAAAAAATGCTTTCAAATAATATTTTGAACCATAAGTTTTTTTAGGATTAAGTATAATAATTTATTTCTTAAAATAAGGTTGTTAAACTTATTTTCAGATAGCTATTTTTCTTATTTCAAGAAATGTAAGTGAGTGAAATATACTTGAAGCACTGGCAGATAATTTCACTTATTTCCAATAGATTTACACTGAAAACAAGGGAATTTAATTTTAAGGAGGTGTGTTTTTGCAGTGTATTAATGTTAAATATGTTAGGAGTGGCTTGCTTGTCAGACAATCTATCATTATTTAGATGTTGGAATTTACTACTTGGTCACATTTGATGTTGGAAAAAAAAAGCAATAAATTATATTTTTGCACAGTAATATTTGCTCTTGTGTATATTTTAAAATTTTACATAAATCTTTAAGTAGAATTATCGGCTTGACATTATCGTTAATCGGCTGGAACGAGTTGGAAATTATCGGTATCGGTTGAAAAATGTATCATCATGCATCACTAGTTGGAATGTCAAATTCCGGGGTATCTAACTCTGGTCCGCGAGAGGAGGGAAAAATGGAAAATAAGCTGGATAAGGGCTCTAAAGGACCGGAGTTGGATACCCCTGATCTGATTGATGTTGCTGACTCTCATTTCACAGGCCCTTTAAATTGCATTATAAATTTTTAAAAAATATTGTAACTTTCATACCATACTGTGAACATCCTTCTATCATCTTGTCTGCATTGTCCTTCAGCAGGACGCTCGACAGTGGGGCAAAGTTCATTTATTGAACAACACTCAGTGAATGTGGCCCCATCATCGCTGTAGTCATGTTGGCAACGAATGTAAACTGAAGACAGCTGGTTGATGTCAGTGTCTCATGTTGGGGGTCCTGGAGGGTCATGAACCATCAAATCTGTAAATACACTTGTCTTTTATTTATTTTTTGGCTAGGTCAAAGTCTGATTTTAACAGAGTATGCATCATGTTTCCCCTCTTTTCCTCCGACTGCATAATAGGAGGCACTATGTAGCAGCTGTGTGGTGACTTCATAGGCTTCCTTTATCTCCATTCTACAAAGGACTTTGGCATTTGCGCGACTCTGGCAAATGGTTTATCATTCAAAACAATACATAGATAAAATTAGGATTGACTTGTTTCAAACATAATGGGAACTTCTAGAAACGCACAATGCGCACCATAAGACATTTCGTCAGGGGCTATAGGGTATCTTGGATGACCTTGTTCTGTAAAAGAGGAACTCAGGCATCATTCCTTATTGTGAAGGCTGATGCTCCCCTGATCACACCATAATGACATGGACAAAAGGATATGACGACACTGCAGAATGGATTTTTAAACTGTCGCCCCGATAGCAGAATGAGTTTTCCCTGGGTTATCGCTGCTCCCACAAGGTTGCTTATCAAAGTTCATTTCCCTATTTTTAACTTGATTCACTTTAAACAGAGGCCCACAGCTTTATGCTATGTTTTCAAGTATAGTGGGCTCACCATTTATGATGGATTCATTATTGCGTTTCTTAAACCAGGTTAAGAGAAGTGTTGAGAATCAGTGTGGTATTTTTTGTTTTAGTTGCTCAGCACTTCTTTTATTTAAAAAAAAAAAAAAAAAAAAAAGGCTTATTTGTGTTTTTTTAAAAACCTGTGTATATATATATAATATATATATATATATATATATATATACACATACACAGATTAGGGCTGTCAAACGATTATAATTTTTAATCGAGTTAATCACAGCTTAAAAATTAATTAATCGTAATTAATCGCAATTCAAACCATCTATAAAATATGCCATATTTTTCTATAAATTATTGTTGGATTGGAAAGATAAGACACAAGACAGATATATACATTCAACATACTGTACATAAGTACTGTATTTGTTTATTATAACAATAAATCAACAAGATGGCATTAACATTATTAACATTCTGTTAAAGCAATCCATGGATAGAAAGACTTGTAGTTCTTAAAAGATAAATGTTAGTACAAGTTATAGAAATTTTATATTAAAACCCCTCTTAATGTTTTTGTTTTAATAAAATTTGTAAAATTTTCAAACTTTTCTAGTAGCTCGCCATTGTTGTTGTCAATTATTACACAATGCTCATGGTACTGAAACCCATAAAATCAGTCTCACCCAAGCGCCAGCAGAGGGCGAAAAAACACCCTAAAACACAAGTAACAAATGGACATGACACTGTGCTTTCATTTTAATCTGTTTGAGCGGGGCATGTGCGTTAAATGCGTCAAATATTTTAACGTGTTTACTCAAAATAATGAATTACCGCCCGTTAACGCGATAATTTTGACAGCCCTAATATATACATATATATATATATATATATATATATATATATATATATATATATATATATATATATATATATATATATATAAAATAATGATTTGTTTTGGTTTTCAGTTTTGTCATACTCGGTTTTCGGTTTCAGCCAAGAATTCTGTGTTTCATTGCATCCGTCGTGAAAGTTCATTTAAAATGTCTTTGTTTTTATGAGAACATTTCAACAAGTCAACCAGTGTCAAGTTAAAGTAGACTGTTTGCTTTCGCAAGTTCAGCTGTATTTTCATTGTCAAAAATAGATTTGAATGTTTGTTTACTGAAACAATACTTCTTATGCGATTTATGTATGATATACAAGATTCAATATTATAATTTGAATTTGTATTACATGTGTTTTATCATTACTTCAGAAGGTTGGTGTATCTGTCATCAGTGCACTCATCAGTGAAGTGTTCATTGAGAGTCCAGCTGTGTGCCAGTGTGATATGCTGCCAATATACACCAATTTTCCAAATCAAGGCGCAGGGTGCAAAGTGTTGGCAAAGTTCTCTTTTTTTTCTGGCTGCAGCTGGATATGAAAACAGGGTACCATGAAGAAAAAGTAGAAAAAATTGTCTCTTTTTCTGATTATTACAACTTCATTTTACTTCAGACTGAATTGAACTTGTCCCTTTAGCCATCAATAAAGGACAAATGTATTCATTTGAAAAAATACTGCACTCTTGCTGCATTCGCATATTGTATATACTATTTCACTCATATTAAATGAGCGACAATCTCCATGAAATTTAAATTGTATTTTTGTGCCTCTAGGCTGTTTTTCTATTCCTTTACTTAGATACGATAAAGTGAAAACATTTACTTCAGACATTTTTCTAACTACAAATATTCATACTACCACATAAAACTATATTGAATATCATAGATGCAGTTTTCAAGATGAAAATATCTGAAATGAATATAGATGTTAACTCATTTGCTGCTATTGACAGAAACAGGAATGCAACGAGAAAAACATACACTGGAAGTATTACAAAGCAGTCACCATTACCCTTCTTAGGGCACTTATTTTACCTATTCGCTGCCATTAACGGCACTAGCCATTCAATCCATTACGATTGGTTGAGGCTTGCAATCCCTATCAAAATGGTTTGACCGCTGAGTGTTGTCACTTTCACTGAAATATGAACATTTGCAGCCTGTCCTTCCAGTTTAAATGAAACGGTCGTCCATCGTTGTCAATGGCAGAAAATTAGTTAATAAGGTATTTTAATTGCTATGTACTGTACAGTTAATATTTATATGACTTTGTTGGCAGAGTTACAGGAAATGCTGTTTTTGAAAAAAATAATAGATTACAGGTTGGCCCCAGTTTACAAACAAGTTCCATTCCTGCGATGGCGATGTAACCTGGATTTCTGGGTAAGTCGAAATGAACCCTTTAATTACCTCAAAACACCCTCTTTAAAAAAAAAAAAAAAAAAAAAAAAAAAGCTATCCAAAAACATGTATTATACGTCATTGTACCATCCTCGCCAAGACGTTGGAGCTAAGTCCTAGCTAGACAGTGAACTAAGGTCAGAAATAGCAATGTCAGACGTCCGTGTGGTTTGCAGACTTTATTTAGTCGCTTATGACATCAACACTTGCAGAATGAAACCAAAATAACATGAAATTAAATCTGTCTCACCTTCAATAGCAGCAATTCAAATTTGTGTTACAAGTAGCTGCTAAAACAGCAATAACAAACAATTAGCATTTATCAGTTATCAGAGACCGCACATCATCAAAAACAATCACATAAACTCGCCCCAAGTATTGGACCACAATTGAAAACGCACAAAAAACAGTACAAAAGGGGTTATATACAGCTGTTGCTTCGGAATGCTTCACAAGCAACAAATGTGCACGCAGGCTGTCACCTCTTCACTTGGCTGTTTCCTCATGTGTACGTGTGCCATCACTGCCGTGTGTGGGGTGGACGCGTGTGTAAATGCTCTCGCGTGCGGAAGTACATCCTGCTCTGCGATTCCTGCACCAAAATAAAAGCATGCATCACAAAACAAAAGTAAAAAAAAATGGAGGCGTCGTAAAGTCGAAATCATGTAAGTCGAGTCCGTTGTAACCCGGGGACTACCTGTATAAATATATTTTTAAAAAATCATTCGTGTTCAGATTAGGGCTGTCAAAATTATCACGTTAACGGACGTTAATTAATTTTTTAAACTAATTACGTTAAAATATTTGACGCATTTAACGCACATGCCCCGCTCAAACAGATTAAAATGACAGCAAAGTGTCATTTCCACTTGTTACTTGTGTTTTTTGTGTTTTTCCGCCCTCTGCTGGCGCTTGGGTGCGACTGATTTTATTGGTTTCAGCACCATAATTATGACTGATATCAACAGTGGCGAGCAACTAGTTTATTTTTTGATTGAAAATTTTACAAACTTTATTAAAACGAAAACATTTAGAGGGGTTTTAATATAAAATTTCTATAACTTGTACTGACATTATTTTTTAAGAACTACAAGTCTTTCTATCCATTGATCGCTCTAACAGAATGTTTATAATGTTAATGCCATCTTGTTGATTTATTATTATAATAAACAAATACGGTACATATGTACAGTATGTTGAATGTATATATCTGTCTTGTGTCTTATCTTTCCATTCCAACAATAATTTACAGAAAAATATGGCATATTTTATAGATGGTTTGAATTGCTATTAATTACGATTAATTTTTAAGCTGTGATTAACTCGATTAAAAATTTTAATCGTTTGACAGCCCTAGTTCAGAATCATAGCTGCTTGTTTGAAAAAATATAGCTTTTAGTAGTAATGACTAATCGAAAATCAAACACAATGTGTTATTCCGCTACTATATTGTTTGTTCTTCTTCTGTAAAGGACTATGACACTTGATGCAATTTTCTCCACATATAAATCTGGAATAGGACGTATAGTGATGACCATGCATTTGTATGCTTAAAAGTAAAAATATTTAGCAAAACACTCCATCATCCACACAAATCTATCATTTAAGGATCCCTCTTCAGGTATTTTTTTTTTACGCCACGCGGTATTTTGCCATCTAATTTTGAGTCCTTGTGGCCAACTTCTCCGGCATAGAAATATTTAAGGAAATGAAGTGACGGCATAAAACACACCACACAGTGTGAACTACAAAACGGGGACATATTTAAGAGAGAAAGAGAAATGTACATTTACAGTAAATTGGTCAGTTAATCCCGAACCACAAATATGTGGGGTTCCCTCTTTGAGGTTTAAAATAGTATATAAAATAAGTTAATCATGTAACCAAAATAAAACGTGTTGTATTTTGAATTTGAACTGTGTATTACAATGTTCCAAATATGCAAATTACTTGCATTTTATTGTATTTCACCCTTATTTTAATCATCAACATTTTGTGGTTTGTTGGCCAAGATGAAGATGTGCGGATAAGTACTGACAGAGACACTCACATTTATGAGATTTCCCAAGGAAGCATTTTGTGGTGGGTACAGTGCTTCTGTGCATCTGCATGAAATGATGAGCCTGGTGTCAGGGCATGGATCATCCTTTTTCACTGAGTAATGAATACGGATTGCACACTGGATAGAGGGCCTCGGCAATCTGCTGCCCCACAAATGAAACAACTGCCATTCTAATGAAATAGTCTTTTCATGCCAGCGCACCCTCAACGCAGCCTAAATTCAATTCGAGACCAACAGATTTGTGTGCTGGAGGGATTGAGAGATGCAGAATGCAAGAGAGTCGGGTTATAAATGCTGTAATTAGAGTACTGTTTAAAAGCATGTGTGTATCTGAGTGTATGTTCATGCGTGAAGGTAGAAGTGTAGTGGGAGGGGTGGACGCATGTCGTGATGCCGTCATTAACCACCTGGTTATTTTAGATCACAGTAACAGAAATGGGGTCCAATCATGGCAATCGCATTCCCACAAAGACACACTTGTGCGCAACTTCACACACTTGCCTAATTATGCCAAATAGTGGCTTGGGAGAACAGTCTCCCTGTATTCTGTATTTAGCGAACAGCGAGAAGAGCCACAGTGCCTCTTTGATGCTGCTTTTGTTTTCTTGTTTGTGTGGTTTAATAATTTAATCAAGCCAAACGTCCTCCTTCTCTGTGTTACTGTCTGTTGGCGAATGCTAATTACGCTGCAGATTGTTCTCCTGGTGCTATAGATGAGAGTTTAGATCCAGAGGGGTGGGGTGGGTGGTGGTGTCATTCGTGTGTGTTGATGGCTGTAATTTAACAGTGGGCTGGTGGGCTAAGCTGTCTGTCGACCGCTGTTTTATTGTTTCGGAAGGCTGCTGACAAGCTACTATTATAAAATGCAGCCATCATGGCTCAAGAGCGAGCGGGAAAATTAATTCCTAGTCTGTCATTTATATTTGAATACATTTTCATGGAATGATTTGCTGGCATGGAGTAAGTTGCAACTTGTTTTTTCTACTTTTTTTTTTCCCTCAAACCACTCAGGATAAGTAGAGTGTCAAATAATTTAATCTAATGTTAATGCTGATAGTTACCATGGAGATTACAAACACTATCTATCTATACAGTATATCCCATCTGTATATCATGTACTATACCTTTACATATGTATACTTACTTTATACAGTGGTATAAAAAAGGTATTTGAACCTTTTGTAATTTCTGACATTCTGATCTGATCTATGTCAAAATCACACAGATGAAAAAACAGCGTCTGTTATAACTAAAACCGCCCA
The DNA here is from genome assembly GCF_030265065.1 of Corythoichthys intestinalis. Classification (NCBI taxonomy): domain Eukaryota; kingdom Metazoa; phylum Chordata; class Actinopteri; order Syngnathiformes; family Syngnathidae; genus Corythoichthys; species Corythoichthys intestinalis. Next base: position 37,803,332 of record NC_080401.1, read on the forward strand.
AACATTTACACCCTTTTTGGCCATAATTTTACATATAATTGATGTATGCACAGAAATATTGGATTGTGTCTGTGTTGAACTTTTGGCGTCATCTTTGGTGGACGGCCACTCCTTGGGATAGAATTAACAGTGCCAAACTCTCTCCATTTGTAGACAACTTCTCTGACTATTGATTGATCAACATCCAGACTTTAAGAGATTGTTTTGTATCCTTTCCCAGCTTTATACAAATCAACAATCCTTGATCGCAGGTCTTCAGACAGCTATTGACCGAGCCATGATGCACATCAGACAATGCTTCTCATCAAGACAATTCTTACCAGGTGTGTGTTTTATAGTGGGCAGGGCACCTTTAAAGCATTCATCAATGATTGGGCCTGACTTAAATTGTATGGTAAAAACTGGTTTCAATTGCTCTTTAAATCTCTTTAGGCAGAGGGTTCACTTACTTGTTTTTCCCCCTTGTCATTGTCTGCCCCTTCTGTCCTCATTAAAATATGAAAACCTATAAATGTTTGGATGTTTTTTTTTTAAGATCAGATCACATTTGATGGTGATTTTATGCAGAAATTTGAGAAATACCAAAAGTAAGTTACTTTTTCATACCACTGTATATTGTACCGGCAGCATCTGGCCATGACTGAATGAAAAAAATATTGATTTATATTAGGGCTGTCAAAATTATCGCGTTAACGGGCGTTAATTATTTTTTTTAAATTAAGCCCGTTAAAATATTTGACGCAATTAACGCACTATGCCCGCTCAGACAGATTTAAATGTCAGTACAGTGAAAGGCCAACTTGTTAATTGTGTTTTATGGAGTTTTTCCGCCCTCTGCTGGCGCTTGGGTGTGACTTGCATATGTTATGTGGCGTAATGTCGCCCTCTGCTGGCGATTCAGTGCAGCGGATTATTTGGGTTTCGGCGCGCTTTTCTGATGTATTATATGTCGACGCGAACTCACACTAATAGACAGTGCTATTCAGACCAGCTAACGTCCGCATCCAGTATTCAGTGGCAGTTCTCATAGCCCCATCACACTGTTTGTGTCTAATACATGCATCGCTTGTGAGTTATATTCCTCCTTTGTTTATATTCATGAGCATTAGATAGTTATTGATGATGTGTATTTGAATTTGTTCACATATATGGTGAAATGCAGTTACATTGTTAGATGCCTGTGAGCTAATTGGCTAGTGCTACTGCTCAAATGGACACGTGTGTGTACATTTTATGTTATTTTGTGATTTATGCAAGTTATTGACACATTGCCTTGTTATTTTCAGTTTTACAAAAATACAAGAAACGTGCTCCTGTCAAAAAGAGATGACTTCAGTAAAGCCCATGCAACTTTGCCACACCGTCTGATTTCTTTTTGGAACTTATGTTCGCTATCTGTCAATTTGTGTACTCACACACATTGAGGACAGAATAGGGCTACTAGTTTATTTTTTGATTGAAAATTTTACAAATTTTATTAAAACGAAAACATTAAGAGGCGTTTTAATATAACATTTTATCAATGGATCACTTTAACAGAATGTTAATAATGTTAATGCCATCTTGTTGATTTATTGTTATAATAAACAAATACAGTCCTTATGTACCGTATGTTGAATGTATATATCCATCTTGTCTTATCTTTCCATTCCAACAATAATTTACAGAAAAATATGGCATATTTTATAGATGGTTTGAATTGCGATTAATTGCGATTAATTACGATTAATTAATTTTTAAGCTGTAATTAACTCGATTAAAAATTTTAATCGTTTGACAGCCCTAATTTCTATTAAATACTGTATATGGAAGGGGGCAGGTGGTGTACAACTTAATTAAAATTTAATACATTTCAGCCCATTTTGAGATTTCAAGTACAGTTTGAAAATGTGATTGTGTTCCAAATGAAACAGGAAAGCGAGGTTGTGTACTCAAACATACTCCGTGACATGGATTGCTATTTACTTGTCTGAAAATAATAGTTACAAATAGCATATTTAAAGCTGCTCTTTGCTGCCTGCTTGTCATGTTAGCCAAGTGTTGCAACAGGACTGGCAGTTTTTCAGGTTTAGTCGGTTACCGAGGGTGTTGCTTATGAGCAATGAGCTCCATGATGCTCCTGTTGCTAAATAATAATCTAGTGTAACAAGACCCTAGTGCTTTACTTTTTTTTTTATTACTGAATTTTACAACTACAGGTATATGAGAACAGTTTCTACCGAAAATGACTCGATGGTCTGTACTGGGTGTGTCCTATCGTAAGCTTTCAAGGGCGTCATACAGAAAACTTGAAAGACGCAGTGGACACTAACTCTTAGATTTTGATTTATTAAATTCGTTAGAATAGAAAATAATTTTCCAGGATTTTTCAGATGGTCCGTGACCCTGTATCTTGAGGACTACACGGAGCATTTAATTAAAATGTTGGTGAGTTCAATTAATTTTCTATTGCCACAATCAATACAGAATACAATCACTGTTTCTCTTTATTAAATGGTCAGATGAATTTTATATGTTTTTCTTCCACAATGTTTGTAAAGACTAAGAACATTAGCCAACAGTGCTGTCATACCTTAGAAGACTTCATTCTACGTCCAGAGACTGGCCGGATTGCCTAACTGATTAGATTCATTGCTGCTGGTTCCAATTAGTTTTTACACAACAAAATCATCCTAGACACCACATTAGCATGCGCTGATGAACTGTATAATGTGATACACTGGGGTACAGTCTTCATTGTTGCCTGTGGTGTTTAATAATACACAAATGAGATGAGTTGTACTGATTGAGACATTTGCAGCAATGTTTATTCAGATTAGAATGAATGTTTTTGTGACTAATTGCTAATTTAAATTTAGTCCAAATGCTCATATCATAAAGGAATGTATGAAATGTTTCATTGGTAGAATCCTTGTAAAATTCAAAGTACCAAAGCACCTACCCTAATGGTTGTGAGACACAAGAAGTAACCGCTGCTCTTTTGCAGTTTGGGACTCCTCTTTCATTTTTAGTTTCAGGTATTCTTGAAACCGTTTGCTAAGCTTTGGCGTTTATCAAAACATCATTCCTGTACACATAGTTTGCCGTTTGATTTTAGAGCAGTGTTGCCAAATTGCTGCGAGGCAAGTTTTTCTGTCCATGACTGCAGTTCAGCACCGATTAGAGAAGTTTTATGACCAAATGTCCACTGCTTCAGTGCGTCATAGAATTTATACTATCCACAGCTAGTTTTTTTGAAACAGGAACTTTCTTAATAAAACACACAGTGAAAGGTCTGCTACTACCGCTATTGATTAAAACACAAAATATCATAGACTGACTAAAATTGGGTAACACTGCCTTGGGCAGGAGAAATATTTGCCCTAGAAAAATGACCAATCTTACATTGCCAAATGTGAATGGCATCATGACTGTCTGAATGATAGCTAAAAAGAAATTGAACATTTGGAGGCTATTGTACAATATAGTACTGTATATCAACATACCAGGGTATATTATATAAATACAGGCAAGAAAACAGACTTTTAAGACCATATGCCAGGTGATTCAGAGCACTTTTTTATAGTGACCTAAATACATTAGTATATCATTTGATGAATAACATTCTGGCTTGCAGAGTGGCACTTGGGGTGGGTGTCAGTATGCATTAGTTGTGCTGAAAAACTAATTTGACAGAATATCAGTTAGTAAATGTGGAAGATACAAATGCTTAGATAGCTACCTCTTTAATCAGAATCCTACGGTAATGCAAAGACGCATTGATTGTCAAGCTGTGCACCGGTTTTCGCAAGGCTAGGCATTGGTTGCCTAACATTCCATATTGTTTTTCATTTTTAAAACACTGCGAGAGTTCGTAGAACAGTCATGCCAACTAGCAAGTAACAGCATGACTGCAGTCACCTACGCCTGCTGAAAGTGATTGCTTCCAAGGGCCAACTACAAAATAAAAGTCAAAAGATGTAAAAATAAAAATTGCGCTGAATTGTGTAATTTTCAAACTGGATCAAATTATATTCAAGCCATTGTCCGTCCGTCCGTCTGTCCATCCATCCATTTTTCACACCTATCCGAGGTCAGGTCAGGGGGTCAGCAGTATTTAATCATTTTTGTTTCGAATCCAGTCCAAGTAATTAGATATTAATCGAATCGGCCTCAAGATTTCCAATCCTAGTATTCTTTGTACAAACAGGCATTGTTAAAGACCAAACATGTTCTCATATACTAGTATATGCTGTAAGTGGCTTGGGCTCTCTTTTATCTAACAAATTTCAAATGTGGAGGGGAAAAATGTATATATGTTTTTACTAACCTTCACTATTGTAACAGATAAGTGCCCTGAGTTAAAATACAAGAGCATTAGGCTAAGCTGTCTCAGCTTGTAGAGCAGAAATAACTTGGCGCCACAGTGATTTGAGTCACCGTTTGACACAAGCTACAGGCTGTATATCCCAGGAGATTCTCAGTCTTTGGTGGGCAGTAATAAAAAAGCTTACTGATAACATTTTCAGGGATTCTGGCGCCGTTGACTCCTTTATCTTCAGTGTGTATAGTGTATTTTTATTTATATGACAGTCTTTCACTCATAGTATTGAATTCGTAGCATCCTTCAAAATTCACTCTTTTATACACGTCAGTAAACTATAAACTTTTCAAATGCCTTGTTCTGCTGATATTAATTAATAAGGAAGTTTTTGTCTATTTGCACTGTTTAGTTTGGAAGACCCCAGATTTGCTGTTGTCGTCGGGGTGTTATTTTATTTTTATGGGTAGCTAACAAAAAAACCAAAACAAAACAAACAAAAAAAAATCACAAAATGAAAAAAAAACCTTTGCATAAAGTACCTACTATTTCATGGATGATATACCTGCTCCATTTTTCGAACTATAAGTTGCAGTTTTTTTTCATAGTTTGGCTGGAGGTGTGACTTATACTCTGTAGCGATTTATGGGTGAAATTATTAACACATTATTATATAATTTCACATGTTATTTTCGTGTTTTGGAGTGACACCGATGGTTTAGTAAACTTGTTAGCATGTTCTTTATGCTATAGTTATCTGAATGACTCTTAATAGCTATGTTACGTTAACATACCGGCCACATTCGCATTTCGTTGTTCATGCATCATGTAACATTATCATACTGTACACTTATTCAGCATGTTGTTCTCTATTGTATTTTTATTTTAAATTGCCTTTCAAAATGACATATGTGTTCTATGTGTTGGATTTTATCAAGTAAATGTCCCCCAAAAATGTGACTTATACTCCGGTGCGGCTTATGTTTTTTTCCTCTTCATTGAGCATTTTTGGCTGGTGTGATTTACAGTGTTGGGCACGTTACTTTAAAAAAGTAATTAGTTACATTACTCACTACTTCTTCCAAAAAGTAACTGAGTTAGTAACTGAATTACTCTATAGTGAAAGTAACTAGTTACCAGGGAAAGTAACTATTTCCGTTACTTTAAAAAGAACTTGTTGTATGCCAAAGAATTTGAAATTTTCTGAGCAGTGTTCGAGTCAATGGAATCGAGAAGAACAGACAGGTAGTTAACTTGTTAGGTGTTTCAGCAGATTTGAATTGCTTACCACAGATGTCGACAAAAGCTTTGCCCCGGGACATAAATTACACATTACATGCAGGTTCTTTCCTTTAATTTCGACAAACTTGAAATTAGAGCTGTCCCGACTAGTCGACGTAGTCGACGTCATCGATGACGTAAATCCGTCGACGAGCACAACATCCCGTCGACGGTTAATGAAGGGTTAAAAAAAAATATGCGTGGAAAGTTAGAATGTCGGATGCTCTGTATGGAAGCGGGGAAAGCGGCACAAAGCCAAAAAAGCGCACCAGAGTGTCCAAAACATTCACTTATTTCAAAGAAACAAAGGAGAGTACACTCTTCTGTCCTGTCTCTTCAATGCCAATCTTGGCTGCACGTCGGCCGTGAATAAACACCTCAAGCGCCTTCACGCAGTTTGTAAATTTTTTTTTTCATTTTTTGTACACCAGAGGGTACTGTCGCCTTACTAAATAATAATGTTTCATTGACAATGGGTATAAGTGTATAATAATGTTTCATTGACAATGGGTATAAGTGCTATTAGTATTGTTCTTAATGCTAATTGAAAGGTTTATTTCATGTTATGGTTTATTTTATGGTATAGAAAATTATATAAGGTTAAAAGGTCATAAATATATACAGTATATACAGTGATTGCACTCAAGGGAGAGATTGTCAATGATAAGGTAATAAATTAAGGTAAAGGCAATTCATATAGGCAATTCATTGATATATAAATAAGGTTTAAAAGGAAAAAGGTGAAAAGTTTTTGTTAATTTCTAATTGTGTTTTTTTATTTGTGTGCACCGTAGCTCTTACGGTGTGTTTACATCAAGGATGGAATAAAAGTTGTAAACCATCAGTTTAAGAGACCATCTTTTCAATCGGGATGCTACACTAGTTAATTCTATCAGCATTTGAACTCATTGTTTATTTGTGATTTATTATTGTTATTTACGTGTTTATTTGTACTTTAATAAATAATTTAAGTGTTCCAATATGTTTTTTGTGAATTGATAAGCGTCAACAAAAATTTCATTGCTAAATTAGTAAAAAAAAAAAAAATAAATAAAATAAAATTAATTATTAGATTAGTCGACTAATCGTAAAAATAGTCGGCTGACTAATCGGGAGAAAATTAGTCGTTTGGGACAGCCCTACTTGAAATAGTGTCTATATCTCCACCTCTTAAAGGACAATTTTTCTTCTGAATGCTCTGCCATCCTGACCCTGTGCATCTGTTTTGCGTGTGTTTGTTTGCCGCACGCGCTGTTCCGGTTTGCTTGTGAAATCACCGGCTCTGATTGGCTTACCACGACACATGACTCTAACCCTCAGCCAATCACAATCACTTCAATCGCATCTCTTGAGGGGTTGCATTAAGGTAGGCTCGTTTCCCGACAATTCACGTCACCTTCAAAGCGTCTGCCGTCCTCAAGATGGAAGCAGAATTATTGCTGGCTGACAGTGGGAGATGGGAACGAGGCTAGCATCAGGTGTAGCAAACACAGAAACGTTACCAAACTTTGGAAAGCATTGTCTAATTGAATGAGCAGGGGCAAACAGCTTAAAGTCAGAAGTACGTGCGCTATTCTCGAACCTGAACGCACCCCAAGTCTTGGATGACAAATCAACAGAGCAGAGAGTCGACTCTTCAATTTATTCAGAGTAAGTAACGCACCGCTTTTGACTGTCAGTAACGGTAACGGCGTTGTAACGGCGGAAAAAGTAATTAGTTAGATTACCCCATTACTGAAAAAATAACGCCGTTACGTAATGGCGTTACTCCCAATATTGGTGACTTATACTCGGGTGTGAAAAACACGATATATCAAAATGGAACCTTCGACATAGACTTCATAATTACTAGTATATTAACAGGACAGATTCCCCGGACACTGCGGCACGCCTTTTCGTAGGGGGGTCCCACACTCCGCTTCAGTTATTTGCAGTCGAATTCAAAGTCGGATCTAGTTTGAAAAAGTACGAAAGCTGTACTGCATACAAACAGGAAGGATTGTTTCAGGAGTGATTTGTTCGAGGATTCAAGGTAACTATTCTATTTTTCATACCATGCATGCATTTTGAAACATTGTGAAAAAATTCAATGGGGGAAATTAGCCGCGACAGCATTGGCGTTATACTTCGCAATATTTACGTAAAATAAATGCAAACTGCCCGGTTTTTTGCTTTTAACCTAGAATCGAGACTGTTTTACGTCCATGTCAATAAAGAATCTAGGGATTTAAGCATTTATTCACAACGATTTAAATGTAAAAGGCTCTTTCTGGTGATAAGGCGGCGCCACAGTGGCTTGAAGACGAGCAGCACATTCGACATATTTACGTAAAATAAATGCTAACTGCCCGTTTTTTTTGCTTTTAACCCAGAATCGAGACTGTTTTACATCCATATCTATAAAGAGTTCAGTGATCTATGGCTTTTTCACACGGATTTTCAACATAAAAAGCTTTTTGTCTGTGTTTCCACTCGGTCAGCTTTGATGGAGATATAAGTACCGTATATACTGTAGATATATATATATATATATGTATATATATATATATATATAAGCGTATAACAGTTCATCATCGGCTTCCTGGTTAGATCACATTTTTAAGCGATTGTTTTGTTTTGTTTTTTTTCCTGCTGAGTGTTAAAACTACATTTACTGGAATGCCCTCGCCTGTATTTATTGAACACTGGAACCGTAAAATACAATAAGCACACTCAGAGAGATTCAGCTGCCGACAACAGCTCTCATCGTCGTCACTCACCAATTCTCAAGGTCACATTTCTTAAAGTTTGGGTACCTGTAACTTTGGCTTTTTCATTTTCAGTAGTTTTTAGCTTGTTTGACTTTTGTTTTTCAAATTTCATTATTCTAATTCATTTTAGAACAATTTATAGTAGCATTTATTTTTGTTTCAAATACATTTACAATGTAGTTTACCCTTTATAGGGCACTAATTTTAATTCATTCGCCGCCATTGACAGAGCAAGGCATCTGATCCATTTTGACTGGGTGGAGCTGGAGGCAAATGAGCGCTGTCACCCTGCCAGACAAAATAGATTGGACATCTAGCGCCAATGTCGTTCCAGGATTTTTCTGAAACGAGCCAAGAAGGGTCCACATGTAACCCTCAGGGGCCAAGTGTCGCTGCCATCTTTCTTCAGTGTTTGTTTTGGTCAACAAGGCATTACGCAGATTATCCTGCATGTGGCGGTAAAAGTATCTTGCCTTGACACTGTCAAGCAAAGATGAATCAGTAAAGTTTGTAACAATTCGTATTTAATTATACTGTGTGAAAGTAAGGATACTATGTATGGAACAATAATTTTAACCACTTTTTTGGAAAGCCCATTTTAAACACAAAAAGCAGCATTAACGTACTCTAGAATAGGCTTGGACAATATTGGAAAAAACTCATTACGATTTTTGGGGGGTTTGTGATACATTGCGATATTAAAACTAGAAGAATTTTTACCATATGACTTAAATAGCTGTTTTGGATAGGCCTGAACGATAATGGAAAAAAAATAACTTTACGATATACAGTATTTTGCCAAGGCTCTACACTTACTTTTTGCATTTGCATCAAGTTTTGTCTTATGGTGCAAAATGTAAGTGCACTCACACTTTTCACTGCATGACATTTAACGCCATACTTTTACCGTATTGGCCCGAATATAAGACGATGTTTTTTGCACTGAAATAAGATTGAAAAAGAGGAGGTCGTCTTATAACTGCGGCCTAAAAAAAAAAAAAAAAAAAAAAAAAAAAAAACTGCGGCCTAGACATATACCCATTCACGACGCTTGATGGCGCCAGTCATCAATGAATCGAATGCTGAACGCGACTCGGGCGGCCAAAGCGAACCCCTGACACGAAGAAGAAAGTGGTAAGAAGGAAAAGAGAAGAAAATACCGGTAATAGAAGAGATAACCGAAAATGGAGAAACTTCGCGACAATTTGGAGAAAAGTGGGTCGAAGATTGGCCAGGTTAACCGGTGATTGGCCATTCCTTACTACGCGGCGAAACGTCCTACACAATGCTCTACACAATGCTCAGGGCGCTTGCATATGCATTCACACGCATGCGCACATCGGTTGGAAGCGGCGAGTACTCACTATTTTTGTTTTTATTTAGTTATTTAGAACCTTTTCACAGCCTCAAAGATACTTTTTGCATGTATTACCCTCTCATACTTTTAACCATTGTGTTTTTTTGTGTTAGCTTTGAAGCAGTTGACCACATTAGTCACGTAGCGTATTTAAACCGTCCTTATTTGACATAACTACATTTAAGTATTTTCTGCAGGCATTTCTTTAGTACGTTATTCCTGTATGCATCTAAACAAAACAAGTTTAGAGCACACGGTAGTAATTTAGGTGTCAAATTCGACTAATGTAGACGTTTCGCCGATGTAGGACATTTTGGCAGAACACCGGCAGCTGAGGAGAAGTTATGACGCAAACTTCAAGTTGATGATGATAAATGAGGCGGTGTCTTCAAACAACTGCAAAGCGGCTGTGAAATATGGTGTCAAAGAGTGTAATGTACGGAGATGTAGAGCTCAAAAAGATCGCCTAAAAAATGCTCACAGTCAGAGAAAAGCTTTCCGTGGTCGTTTCTGTATAAAAATTAATTTGGTGTTCAAAAAGTCTTTTTTCAAACTTGAGTCTTGAAAAAGAGGGGGTCGTCTTATAATCGGGGTCGTCTTATATTCGGGCCAATACGGTAATCACGTGCCATAACATTAATATAATTCATCCATTCATTCATCTTCTGAACCGCTTAACATCACGAAGGTCGCAGGGGTGCTGAAGCTGAAAAAGTGTGTTTTCATTCATTCAAAGCTCTTTTCCTCATGAGGGTTTACATGTGGGCTGGACACTATCCCAGCGAACTGTGGGCATTTGGGGTTCACCCTGAACTGGGTGCCAACTAAGTGCAGAAAGTATGTTTTTAATCAAGTTCAAAGCATGTGGCAGTGTGAACACTGGAGTATTCATGCGTGTTCTACAGTATGTCATGGATTTTCAGCTACCGAAATTTCTGGACTATTGGGCGCCCCTGATTACAAGCTTGACCCAGTACATTTTTGTACATACATATGCCTCGCCTGTCTATAAGCCGCGTGTGTCCACATAGTAACATTATATTTACAAAGAAATACACAGAGTTTCCTAATTTTAATAACATACCTTATCTTTCCAAACAGCGACTGCAACATTGCAGTTACATAGCAGCAACACGGCAGTACAGCACTAACTGGGCTGGTTATTAGAAACATAAAAGTCTTTGTCAGCTGTCCTCATCTTTCTCCTGTGCACTGAAACCATGGAAGTCTTCACCCTCAGTGTCGGATATGAATAGGCTCAGATACATTTCGCCGCGCACCTTCTCAGTCTCTCTTTCGTTGTCGCTTTCAATGTCTCTCATAATGAGGGTAATTCAATCCTGAGCTTGTGCCGTCCTCTTCTTCACGCAGCAGACCGGATTTTCGAAACCCGTTGGTGATGGTGGATATTTTTTTCCACACTGCTCCACGCTGTCAGGATCTACTGGCAGACTTGTGCAAAAGTTGATCTTCGCATGCGGCCAGTTTTCGTAAACGATCTCTCGCCGCTGGTCATCCAAGCCTCCCATTCAACTCGTTCAACACATTTTCCATGATGCAGGTCTGCTAATTTTACTCATGCACAAAGATGAGGGTCTGCTACTTTTATTCATGCACAAAGCACAAAGGTAAATTACCGTTAATAGTGCAAACTTGCATCTTCCTCGACACATATATTCCACGTGTCTCACTCTTAAATTTTATGCTCGAGCGGCCGTTAGAAAAATTGATAAATTAGCCGCATCATTGCATATGCCACAGGAGTCATAAATGGGGGGAAAAAGGAACGGCTTGTAGTCCAGAAATTACGGTACTCTTCACAGGACATTTCTATTTGCATTAACTCATTTGCTCCCAAAAACATATAAATACGTCCTATTTTTAATTGTTTCAGTGTCCCAAAGATGTATTTATACTTCTTTTATGTTTTTTTTTTTTTTTTTTGTATAAAATACATCTCTGGGTCCTTATTCAACTGAGCTCCAAAATACAAAGCTGAAAATCCATTTTAAAGCAATAAAACTGGCCACTGGAGGGCAGTAGCGCATTTGGTAAGACCTGCAACCCGATTTAACAGCAACGAACGGCTGGGCTGCACGGTAGGAGCGCCGGCGGAATGATGCCAGGCGGCGGACGACAGAGCAGAACAACCGAGAGGATGCCCGGGATGCCAGGCGCTGGACGACCGACCAGAACGACCGGGACCACCAGTGCAGCGGGCTCGCCGAGCAAACCCCACAGAGACTCAAAAAAATCCATCTTTATGAGACAGGCAACTTTGAGGGAAAACGGCGACAACAGCGTCATCTCTCAGTTATGTGCAAATAAATTGTTACTTTGCTATCAAAATCTCTATTTGTCTTGTTCTTTATGATGTTTTGTAAAAGGAAAACAGTATTCAGATGTTTGGGATATAACTAAAGCAAAAAATAGCTGTATTAAAGTCAAAGTTATGTTTGAAATGTATGCTTTCACAAAAAGCTCAATTTCTCTGTTTTTTAATCAGAAATTGGAAAATTGCTCAAACTAAGCTATTTTCTAATGTTGATTTCTAAAGAATGAAAAAAGATATGAACTAACTTTTTTTCCTGCTGAAAGAAGAGAGTCTAATTTTTCTTATGGTGGGTTCCATGTTTATATAGCAATAGAACAGAATCTTCTGTGGGCCTTGCAAAATCAGTCAAAATCCAGTACAACGGCAGGGAGCAAAGGGCCTTGCTCTGGTGAAAATGGCTGGGAGTGAATGAGTTAAGGGATGGGATATGGCATGGGAACAAAATTCACTGATAGCCCACTCAATTTAAGGAAAATGCCCTGTAAAAGTAATCAAATTTTAGTCTGAGTGCATGATTTTTTTTTTCTTAAAAAGAAATACATCAGCAAAGCAGGCTGTAAAATACAATTCAGATTTGGGATGACCTTGGTGTTTTGTTTAGCCAGAATGTGTGATATCTGCAGCGTGGCAGGATCCCCTTTGCAGTGTTTGAGAGTACACAGATGCTGTTTGTCTTTGTGTCTTTGTGATGTTGAGATTCAGCGTCTCCAGAGATAGTACGGACTCATGTTTTCTCGTAATGAAGCGCCAAAGGAAATACCTGGAGAAAAAAAAGAATACTGTAAAACACTCTAAAGTGGGACTTTGGAGTATACTATATCCTTTACAAAACAATGTTGCATTACAATGAAATTCTTTATCAATCAGCAAGACTCATGGACAGGGGTGCAGATAAGTGGTCCGCATGCGCGCATGCGTACTGGATGTAGACAAATGTGCTGGCCCTCAACGGCTTCCATACGCTTTTGCGTACCGATGTCTGACCACTGCATTTGCGGCGGACACGAGAAAATCACTTCTCAAAATGTCAAAGAGGCAGGCCCCAATGAGTAATTATTTCCGTGTTCCCCCACCCCCGTCAAAAGACAGACAGACGACAGAGACGTTACCGGAGCTAGCGAAAAAAAGGACTTTTGCTGAAAAGTGGCTGCAGGAGGGTACCATGGCTAGAAGCAAATGATGCTCGCACGGTAATGCGTTGCAGAATTCCAATGTCGCTGATGAGAGGAGCGCATTTTATATAGGGTCAAAGAATTTCAGCCATCCAAACTTTGAAAAGCACGAAAAAAACAGAGCATGTGGCAATTAAGCAAACTATCGATGTCAGACAGGACCCCACTAACCCTATGGACAAGTGGCGGAATAAAGTTAATGAAGAACAGCGACATGCACTGACAAACGTGTTTTTGCTCGCATTTCCCAAAGCTAAACATGCACGTTCAATGAGCTCTTATGAGGTGGACATCCCACTTTTAAAAAGGTTTGGAGTTAATGTGGAAGGGAAAGAAAATATGCGCACCCATTTATTTCTTTACATTCACTTCAAAGTAATGGCAATTTTGTTGTACCAGTTGATGTTAATCAAGCATTAATTGTTAATACAATTAATTAAAGGTAATTGGGTCTAAGTAAAGCTTCTCATAATTTTATCGCATCAGTCACATCTCTAGGTCCTCCTCTGAGAACCTGGGCAAAAAAAATATGTGCACCCCTGCTCATGGACAATATGGAAAATATACTGTTAATGATCATTATAATGTAATGTAAGCCATTGCTCCCAGCTCACGCCAATATAATAATTGATTTAAATTGGAAACTAAATCTTATCAAAAATCTTCTGACTACTGAACAGTAATTTTGATAAGATGTGAGTGCCTGGATGAAAAAAAGAATAAGAAACAACAAGGATTCCTTGTGCTCTCGTGTCGTCCCATCATCTTTAGCCAACATTGAAAACTGACAGTCGACGTGTGCACAGAATCTCAAAGGAAAAGCTTGTTCCGGTGCTTGCTGGATCTGGCAATCGTTCATCTTGCCACTCAAATGAAAAGCCTGTGGACCAAAGGAGTGAGGGAGTAAAATTCTAAATGGGTGAGCACACAGATTAAGAAGACAGCGAGTAGAGTTGAAGTTTGGCGTATAATGAGCAGTTGGAATGTGAAGATTGCTGAATTAATCAGACTGCTAGAGCTCATTAAATGTAGGCACAATGCTTTTCATGTGACAAATGTGTAATTAAGAATGATTTTATATCCCCCCCGTGGACGCAAGCACACACACAACGCTCAAACCCATGGACATATTGATGGACTGGAAGTGGGTGGGACAAAGAATTTTGTCCTTTTCTGCATGCAATACGAGTGTCTGTATGTGCACATTTTAGAGAGCATAAAATTGTGAGCATGAGACAGAGCCTTTTATCTCAAGCCTATTAAAATAACATTCCCCCCACCCCACCCTTGCTCACTGATTCCGAGTGATAGGATGGGATGTTTTAATTTTGGCACTTTGCATTTATTTAGTGTTTTAAATGTTACACCATGTTTTTTCATCAATTTTTATATCTATGGGTTTAAGGATTTTTTTCCCTCCTCCCACACGATATTTAGTTTTACATCTCAGCTTTTGAGTGACTGCAAAAAAAGGTGACTGCCAGCATTTGGCTGTTATGGACTGCATTACTTTGCTTCCTCCAAGCAAGGGAACGTGAAGGCGAGAGGCAGATTGTTTTTGTTGGGTACTTTCCATGAACTGTTAAGTGATGAATAATCTTGAAGTTTTCTTTTTTTTCAGTGAATCAGGCATGAAAATGCGGCCAGGGTGATCATCTTCTCTTTTTGATGATCCATTTTAGTTGCAAACCCAGTGCAAATAGAATCCAGTTAGTGCAGTTGGTCTTATTTCATTATATTTGAACTAGAACATGTATAATTTTATTATTAGCATTATTGAATTTAACCTTGAGATCATCTCCTTTTAGTAGGGGTCCAAGACAAAGATACAAAAATAAATAAATAAATAAAAACGTATCACCTTTATAATGTTGGGCGATATGATGATATTAAGATATTCATCCTCTTAACCGCTTATCGTCATGAGTAGGGATGGGAATTGATAGGATTTTTACGATTCCGATTCCATTATCGATATTGCTTAACGATTTGATTCTTTATCGATTCTCGTATCGATTCTAATTTGGGGAAAAAGAAGAACAAACGTTTTGATTGGCATCGAGTTTGTTTAATCAGAAGTCACAACCTTACAAACTCACAACGAGATCAAAAAAAGGCCCAAAGCCTCAATGTTAACTGTGGCAGTAAGTGGCAAATACACAAGAATGTGTAACATTTTACTGAAACATTTATCTAATAGAAATAAAAAATATTGGTATATATTGGCAGATAGGTTGTTGTTCGCCTTTGGCAATATGTGTTAAAGCAGGGGTCCCCAAACTTTTTCCTGTGAGGGCCACATAACTTTTCCCTTCTCTGATGAGGGGCCGGGGTCAGTTTGTAACAGAAAAAGTGTGACGATTGCAGAAGTGCATAAATGTAAAAAAATTATTGTTTTTCAGAAAGCCACAATCAAATAACCATTTCTGGATTCTTCACGGAATGAAAGTAAATAAAATAAAAATAATAATATAATATAATAATAATAATAATAATTAATAATAAAAACACTATTAATTAAATAGATAATAACCAAATAACCCTCTCTGAATTCTTCAAGGAAAAGGCCAGGAAATAAATAACACGATTGGGGAAAAAAAAAATTCAAAATGGCCGGACCAAATGTGGAGGCGGGCCGTATTTGGGCCGCGGGCCGCAGTTTGGGGACTACTGGTTTAATGTGTATTATTTACCATTACGTTGAAATGCATGCCTTTTAGTTTTTGTGGCGCTTACAGGCTCAAGTGGGGGCACCCTTGCGCTTCCTCACGCGAAGAAGAACGCGCTCACGTGAAGAAGAGCGCGCTTACACCCGAAGAAGAAATGCCGCATCCAAGCGAGTGAGCGAGTTAGTGAGAGAGGGAAACACTTCTACGAGCCTACGTTCTTTGTTAATGTTAATATCTACAGAGGCAACGCCTGTATGTATCATCTTTTGTGTTGTTGTTGTTGTGTTTCCACTCGCGATCGGACACTTAAATCCAGTTGTGTAGTGGTTTGAACGATGTGCTAATGCTAGCGAACGAATGCTAACCGTTTGTTATTACTGTTATTAGCAGCTGATCATCGCTGGTTTACGTTGATGCAAACCTGTTTGTTATTGGGGACGAAATTGATTTGTTTCATTTCTATTCTTAGTTTCACTCTTCAAGTGATGGTTGAATAAAGTCAGCAAATTATGCCAACGTCTTCCGCATCGTCATTTGGGAGTTTAGCTAGCTGTATAGCCAGGACTGAGCCTTAGCCTCTCTGTGAGGACAGCGCAGTCGTATTCCCTCCCGATGCAGTTATCTCCACCTTGCAATGACTGCAAGTCGCTTTGTTGTCATTTTTCCTCGTGAAGTGAAGACACACTTTCGAGCGTTTAAACCTACGTGCTGTCATTGTTATGTTTATAGCTGCAATGCTCGTGCTTACCCGTCGTAACCTTTCATTTTCACACTCTTTCCTGGTGAAGTGTAGCCAAATTTTGTAGCGAGTGGTTCTTGGCGCCATGCTAGTTTGATGCGTCTGGACAACAAGACACGTCACGACGCAATACGCATCTTTAGGAATCGTTAAAGGGATCGTTAAAGCTTTTTCATTGTGATGTTGAGGCCTCGAAACATTCGGAACCGGTTCCGAATTGGAATCGGATTTCGATTCCCATCCCTAGTCATGAGAGTCGCAGGGTTACTGGAGTCTATCCCCCCTAGCAATGATTACCAGCCAGTAGCAGAGACACATAGAGACAAACAACCGATATGATGATATTCTGTATATCATCAAAATGATAGTGAAATATGTATCGTCATAAATTCCTTGTATCATCATTCTTCATTCAAGTCTCAGTCATTAAAAACACACTGTATTCAACTCTACAGTGATACGGTGTATCACAAAACTTAGTACATTTCTGCAGATATTTAAGTATATCTTTTCCGGGGACAACACTGACAAAATGACACTTTGACACAATGAAAAGTAGTCTTTGTGCAGCTTATATAATAGTTAATATATTTCCCCCTTCAAAATAACTCAAAATATAGCCATTAATAGCTAAACCCCTGCCAACAAAAGTGAGTACACCGCATGGGAACTGCTTACATCCCTAAATGTCCAAATTGAGAACTGCTTGTCATTTTCCCTCCAAAACATCATGTTACTCGTTACAGGTTACAGAGATTGAAGAGGTGGTGGTGGTGGGGGAGGGGGGTCATTCCCACCACCATGCTTGACTGTAGGCATGACACTTTTATCTTTGTACTCCTCACCTGGTCGCCGCCACACATGCTTGAGACCATCGGGACCAAACAAATTAATCTTTGTCTCATCAGACCATAGGACATGGTTCCAGTAATCCATGTGCTTTGTTGACATGTCTTCAGCAAACTCTTTGCGGGCTTTCTAGTGTATCGTCTGCAGAAGACACTTCCTCCTGGAGTGACAGCCATGCACACCAATTTGATGTAGAGTACGGCCTATGGTCTGAGCACTAACAGGCTGACCCCCCACCTCTTCAATCTCTGCAGCAATGCTGACAGCACCCCTGTAACGAGTCACATGAGATTTTAGAGGGAAAATGACAAGCAGTACTCAATTTGGACATTTAGGGATGTACATAGTTCCCACGCGGTGTACTCACTTTTGTTGCGAGGGGTTTAGATATTAATGGCTATATTTGGAGTTATTTTGAGGGGAGAATAAATTAACTCTATTTTATAACCTGCCAACAGACTACTTTTCATTGTGTCAAAGTGTCATTTTGTCAGTGTTGTCCCATGGAAAGATACACCGTATTGGCCGGAATATAAGACAGCCCTGATTATAAGACAATCCCCTCTTTTCAAGACTCGTTTGAAAAAAGACTTTTTGAACACCAAATTAATTTTTATTCAGAAAATAATTACAGTACATCTGAAACAAATGATTATAACAGTGTATTTGAGAGAAAAACATGTTATTTTGCCTCATTCAAATCTTAATATCTGAACATTTAAATATGTAAACTAAAGTGCAATCACATTCGTAATGAATGGCTTCTGGTTTTTGAAATGTAAATAAACCAATCTATAGTGATAAAACAACAAAATTGCAATAACTGCATTATCCATCAAAGTGAAGTCTAACTGTAACTGTAGTCTTGAAACAAATCTGAATTAAGAAAAACATTGCAATAAAATAATTCAACTGGTTAAACTTGAGAGTACCTGAGATCTCTCATGACATAACATTCCTCCTCAAGTTCAGCATTCGCTTAATTGATATCTGGCGCTATCTAGCGTCGTGAATGGGTATAATGTCGAGACCCCGAATATAAGACGACTCCCACTTTTTCAGTCTTATTGCAATGCAAAAAAACACCGTCTTATATTCGGGCCAATACGGTACTTAAATATCTGCAGAAATGCGAGGGGTGCACTCACTTTTGTGATACACTGTATTTCTTAAATCAATAAATGGGAATGATCACAAAATGTCCCTATACAAACAAATCATTGTTAAGTTCAGGGGCTGAGAACCCCAAAACAGGCACGTGAGATAGTGATGCTCGGTGTTCAAGCAGTTTATTATTCACAGAGTTTTTTAGTCTGACAATCTTGGGTGTGATAAATCACCACATAACACAGTCATGTGGTGCATGAATAAAAAAAGTTAACTCATTGGTTGTCATTGATGGTGATAGATGTCCAATTTGTTTGAACTGGGATGGCTGGCAATGAATGATAACTTTTCAATGATAACTACCACAACACATACTCTTTGAATACTATACATATGAAGCTGAAAAAACAAGAAAGAAAAACGCTTTCATGAGAGAAGTGTTTTAAAATACTTCTGAGGTAGTGAGCGCACTACTACATTGAGAAAATATTTTGCCACAAAAAACATGTCTTTTTTCATACCTTTTCCTATCAAACTTAATGGTGGCATATGGTTATTATGATATAAAATGGCCCTTATCCATATCAACCAATCATATGTAGAATAACAATATAGGCCAAAGAAAAAGAGCACTTAGTTCGAGTAAGTTCACTCACTCACTCACTCACTCACTCACTCACTCACTCACTCACTCACTCACTCACTCACTCACTCACTCACTCACTCACTCACTCACTGTGAGTTAGACAAGGTATACATACAGTATATGTATGCTAAAGTCAGGCAGGAGCATGCATTAACATCCATAAAATGTACAGTGCGGCAAATAAGTATTTCGTCAACCACCAATTGTGCAAGTTCTCCTACTTGAAAAGATGTAATTGTCAACATTGGTAAACCTCAACCATGAGAGACAGAATGTGGGAAAAAAAACTGAAAATCCCGTTGTTTGATTTTTAAAGAATTTATTTCCAAATTACAGTGGGAAATAATTATTTGGTCACCTACAAACAAGCAAGATTTCTGGCTGTCAAAGAGGTCTAACTTCTTCTAACGAGATCTAACTAGGTCTAACGAGGCTCCACTCGTTACCTGTATTAATGGCACCTGTTTTAATTCATTATCAGTATAAAAGACACCTGTCAACAACCTCAGTCAGTCACACTCCAAACTCCACTATGGCCAAGACCAAAGAGCTGTCGAAGGACATCAGAGACAAAATTTTAGACCTGCACCAGGCTGGGAAGACTGGATCTGCAATAGGTAAAACGCTTGGTGTAAAGAAATCAACTGTGGGAGCAATTATTAGGAAATAGAAGACATACAAGACCACTGATAATCTCCCTCGATTTAGGGCTCCATGCAAGATCTCACCCCGTGGCGATGATGATAACAAGAACGGTGAGCAAAAAATGAGCAAAAATCCCAGAACCACACGGGGGGACCTAGTGAATGACCTACAGAGAGCTAGGACCACAGCAACAAAGGCTACTATCAGTAACACAATGCGCTGCCAGGGACTCAAATCCTGCACTGCTAGACGTGTCCCCCTGCTGAAGAAAGTACACGTCCAGGCCCGTCTGCGGTTCACTAGAGAGCATTTGGATGATCCAGAAGAGGACTCGGAGAATGTGTTATGGTCAGATGAAACCAAAATAGAACTTTTTGGTAGAAACACAGGTTCTCGTGTTTGGAGGAGAAAGAATACTGAATTGCCTCCGAAGAACACCATACCCACTGTGAAGCATGGGGGTGGAAACATCATCCTTTGGGGCTGTTTTTCTGCAAAGGGACGAGGACGACTGAGCTGTGTAAAGGAAAGAATGAATGGGGCCATGTCTGGAGAGATTTTGAGTGAATATCTACTTCCATCAGCAAGGGCTTTGAAGATGAGACGTGGCTGGGTCTTTCAGCATTACAATGATCCTAAACACATAGCCAGGGCAACAAAGGATTGGCTTCGTAAGAAGCATTTCAAGGTCCTGGAGTGGCCTAGCCAGTCTCCAGATCTCAACCCCATAGAAAATCTGTGGAGGTGAGTTGAAAGTCCGTGTTCCCCAACGACAGCCCCAAAACATCACTGCTCTAGAGGAGATCTGCATGGAGGAATGGGCCAAAATACCAGCAACAGTGTGTGAAAAGCTTGTGAAGAGTTACAGAAAACATTTGGCCTCCGTTATTGCCAACAAAGGGTACATAACAAAGTATTGAGATGAACTTTTGGGATTGACCAAATACTTATTTTCCACCATGATTTGCAAATAAATTCTTTAAAAATCTAACAATGTGATTTTCTGTTTTTTTTTTTTTTTCTCCACATTCTGTCTCTCATGGTTGAGGTTTACCCATGTTGACAATTACAGGCCTCTCTAATATTTTCAAGTGGGAGAACTTGCACAATTAGTGGTTGACTAAATACTTACTTGCCCCACTGTAAATGTAGGTGACATATTTCTTTCATATGTACAGGCATGGGTACTGCATATTTTCTAAAAGCACATTCCATAGAAGTCCATAAGATGGAAGAAAATTAAAGCCCAAAATGAAACAAAAGTAAATTGGATTTTAATACCAGTGAGAAGCACTTTGTACAAAAAAAGCAAACATGGTGCATCAGATTTTTTTTTAGTATTTCTTTCAAATGTCTTTCAAAGGCTTCGGGCACAGAAGCAAGGGTGCTCGATCTTTTTTTGGACCGCAGGAGCAAGTGCAAAGTGGTTTGATGTGAGTTAAAATGGATGACTTGAAAGTCAAGAAGGAAAGATACTCTACTCTTCAGACTAATCCAACGGTGTCAGAAGTGTGATGGTCAAGTGTATGAGGCCCAGTTGGATAAGCAAATCCTTTTTCCATTGCCCAACATTGATGAAGAGAATAGATAGCGGTGTATGATGTCAAACAGATTCAGTCAAGCAACTTATACGACAGCATCTAGAATTTATAGCCTGTTCTATGAATTAGTTTTCACAATAATAATACTAAAGTTCAACCTATAAAAGACAAGATAGTGTGGTTGCTCAATGCTAGAAGGTCACTTTTGGATTAAAAGTTAACGTCCCCATAACCCACTTTTATATCCAAAAGGTTTAATATTGTATTGCATGGTTAATTCGAGTCAGGCCTTTAGGGATTTCAAAACTTCAGGTGAAGTTATAGTAGACGTGACAATTTCAGGCTTCTTCTGTTTTGAGGAATATTCCACGTGTTAGTGAAGAAATCATTTAAAAGATATGTAATAATATTGCCATTTAAACTGTTATTTAGGTGTGCATATGTGGACCGCGAGTGCTGGCTGACGGTATTTGTTGCAGAATAAAGTCGTCTGTCCGTCATCATTCCAACTGCATTAACCTTGGCCTCCATGCCTGCAAGGCCCACAACTTCCATTTCTACGCAACAAATACAGGTCCCGGCCCAGGGCAATCTGGCAGGCAGCATAGTTAATGACTTATTTACTGTTTAATGGCTGTATACGGCACCACCGCAACAATTAATGAGAAAATGCCAAATTCACAAGCCATAGGGGAGCCAGGTGGTGGAGGTTATTTTCTTTCTCTAACTTTATCTCCACTCTGCCTTCTGCTCTACCCAGATAAACTCCCGCATACCTGGAGACAGACAGGCTGACATCGGCAAGGACAGCTACTTTTACAATGTGTAGCTGTAAAAATACACACTGACCTTATTTCCAACTTAAATTCCATTCTACTTCATTCCATTCTGGTCTGTTATAAATCACCCTTACTGTGTCCCCATTCCAATGAAGTTATTGATTTCGCTTGCAAGATTGTCCTCCTCTTTGCCGCTAATGATAAACATATTTTTCTGAAGAAGAAGAAAAAAATCCACACTGCTTATCATACTGGTTTTCACCCAGTTTTCCCAACCCCTCCCTCCTTTTTCCTCTGCCTTTTCTCTTATGGTGTGTTGTTTTCCTCAGCTCTCTTTGGCTCTGTGAATACCATCGCTCAACCAGTGAGCTGTTGCAGGCACTTTGTTGCTGACCATGGTGCTGAAAGCCTCCTGCCTTCCAATTGCCAGAGTGTTCATTTCATGGTTCATATACCCCGTTCTCCATTTGTCAGAGTGCTGTTAGCCCCCCACACTTATTTCTTTAACCCCTTCCCTTACAAATAATAACAAATCAAAGGCACATTTGTTTTACTCCACCGTCACAGTTCCTGCCACTGCCAGGCTTTCAATTAAAGAGCTGGTATTTGTTATATGTTGCTTGTGTTTGTTGCAGAAAATGTTTGGGGGACTTGTTCAGATATTGTTTTGTGGTTTGCCCTTTTACGTCTGTGCTGTTTTCTTGGGTTTAACCATGTTGCATTTTGTTTGCTTTATTGTTTCATGTGAACCATTGAATGCCCAATGTGAGGGTTGTGATAAATCTTTTCTTGTGTGAACTTATAAATATGAAATCTTTCATTGCAAGTACAGTTGAACACAATCCGTTCGAGTATGCAGGGGAACCTCATATTTATTTTCGTTTCATTAGAAAACTAAATTGCCTGTAAAACTTAATGGAAATTTGCATAAAGCAAACTAATATACAGTAATTTACCGAATATAACGCACACTTTTTTCCCCCCAAAATCAACTTGTAAAATCATGGTGCACATTATAAACGGGTACAGGGATGGAAACAAAAATATGAATACTGTAAATATATATATATATATATATATATATATATATATAAAAAAACGATTTTTTTTTTTATTGACACGGCCATGTTGTGTTGAAGACACGTATGTGGCGATCCGTTGACGGCCATTACAGTGCCGTCACCATTTTGTTTCGGTCGTGGCGAGCTAGGGAAGGAGTCGGAGGCGGAGTATCAAACAACGGAGCTAATCCGCGTTGCTTTATTGACATTTAGGCTGCAACAAAATACGGTAGCAACGTCTGTTTCACATGCAACCCGCGGAATATAACTATCTTTCTGGCTGTTAACTCAACAAAATACCTCCCCCCCGGGAACTATACAACGTGCCAACATAATTTCCGCCGGTGAATTCTGTTATAACTCGCTATACGTCACTCTGATTAGTCGAATGATTTCGTCTGTGTTAAATTCTGCTTTTTTCACTCTTCGTAAAGCACAGAATTTAGTTTCTTGAACTCATTTGAGTAAACGTTTATTGCAGCTCCGCAACTCGGACCGTAAGAAACGTAACACAACACAGACTTTCTGTGTCCGTCAACTATATCTGTCCCTCGGGAAACTCAAATCCAAATAACAACAGTTCCTATTGTTACATTCTAGTAAACAGCGATGCGCTCTTCTGATTTCCGACCTAAATAACCACTTTTATTTAACCGTATCAATCAATGGAAGAAACATTTATTCATCATGATGAAACGAGCAAGTTATACAGCAGCCTTTAAAAGAAAAGTCACATCTGTTTTGTTTTCTCCTGGATTCTGGTAAGTTGAAGACGTTGTCAGATCATATTGTTACCGTATATATTGTCAGTTTACAGTAATGTTTTAAACTCCCAATGTGCTATGCTTGTGCTGTATTTCACCAGTCAGTAAAATGACATTTCTTTATCTGTGCACGAGCTCTGTTTTCTTGTATTCTTCTATTTATTGGTGCTAAAATTAGTGTGCGCGTTATACACGGGTACAATAATTTTCCCTAGATTTTCCAAGTAAATTTGGGGTGCGCGTTATACACGGGTGCACCTTATATTCGGGGAAATTGCGGTAAGTCACACAAGAAGATATATGAACTGATAAGTATTTTTATTCCGTTATCGAAAAGCTTTTTTAACGATAAAATTCCTTATGGATTAGCTTATTGATTTCCAGTTTATAATGGAATGAAATAATACAATATAACATGAAAATCCACGACCCTGTTGTGTTATGAAATGGAAAGCCATTGAAGGTGGATCCCAAGACAGACTCAGACATGATGAATAATTTGTATAATAATGATTATATCAAAGTTCAACTAAGGGAAACCATGCCAGAAAACACGGGTATAATAAAGTACCAAAAAGAGAGCGAGACGTGAGAAAAATACAAACAAAAACAGCACAAACATAATCGGCAAGAGAAACAAGGAGATGGCTAAACAGTTAGAAAAAGTCAAAACCTAGGAATCGCAATGTCTTTTAAAAATAGGACACAAAAATCAAAAAGATCACAAAAAGAAATACAAATGTACAGTATGTAGGCTAGAAATCTCAAAGGAGACATTCGACCACCACTGATGTTGACAGGCGTCTTTAAATACAAAGCGCTCGCACAACCCCGTCCATTCAGCTCAACCGAATGATGGAATGAGAGAATAAAACTGAGAACATACACACATGTATAACATTTTGAGGATAAGTGGTATGGAAGATGAATGAATGAATAACTAATGCAATTTTTGGATAAAAAAGCATGTTGATGCTTTGCAGGTCACTTGATTTTGGGGCATTTTATGGCAACTTTTTTGTTAGTTTTCGGGTTACTTCTTCTTGATTTTGGGGCAATCCCAGGTCACTTCCTGTTGATTTTGGGGCATTTCCTGGTAACTTTCTGTTAATTTTGGGTAGCTTCCTGTTGTCTTATGGGTAGTTTTAGGTCACTCCCTGAAGATTTTTAGGTGTTTCCAGATCATTTCCTGTTATATTAATATTTGCTTGATTTTCTGTTGATTTAGGAACATTTCCCAAATGCCACTAAATGCAACCCGATTTGTTACATTACTGTCCTGTGACTTTTTGTTTTGTTACGTGAACTAGAAGTTATTTGGTTTTGTGGGCTCTGACTATTTGGCGACGGTTTATTATTTAAAGCTGGCTTAATTTTTGTCTCTTGAGCGATATAAAAGCAGCACACCTTAAGATGCTGCCTGTCTATCATTTTTATAAAGAATTCCATGTCCACAGTGTTATAAAACAGACAGCAGCGGATTGGTAATTATACGCAGCTTCATGTAGGCAAACAGATATTTTTTTCAACGCTATTCACGTAGTTTACCATCTAATAAGACAGACGACCCACTGCTCAGGGCTCCACATAATATTGTACTGACGCGACACCACATTTAACGCACATGTAGATGAAAGTTTTCAGATAGGGCGACTTTATTTTCAAATCATGACAATAGTCGAGCTATTTCTTTTTTTGAGGTGTGCAGAGTGTTTCTCGGAGTTGAGAGCTCTGCGAGCACACGGACGTCAACTGCCTCGCCGCTCATCTGGGATGTTTTGAATGTATTTACTGTAATGCTTGGGTTTTCAGGTGTGCTAATTATAGGGTGTGTTTATTTGATTTTGTAGTATAACCAGTTTTCAAGGAATGCTTAGTACAGTTGTACACAATTCGCTGCAATAACACAAAAGAACTAGTTTTGAACTCAGTGGCTAATGTTACATGGTAGTTGCCTCTTTAGCATATCCTCCCTGCACGCCACTTTGCAGGCATGACATATCGATTGTAATAGTTGGATTGATCTCGGGTTTATTGGTCATGCACAAAGATGACAAAAAAGATACATGTTTGTTGTACCAGGTAATATGTCTTGGTAGCTACAGTACAGTGAAGAGCTAACCCAAAACCCAACACGTCAAAATAGCTCATCATTTTTACCGTTAATTTCACACTTAGATATACTGTACTGTATACAGTCCAGTCACATTGCTCTATTTCTGTCAAAACTTTGTAAGTTCTTCATATCGTCCTGATATCAACATTTCACGTGAAGTACAGGTCAAACAACTTTTTATGGCTTCAGATGTACAGTGTATCACAAAAGTGAGTATACCCCTTGCATTTCTGCAGATATTTAAGCATATTTTTTCATGGGACAACACTGACAAAATGACACTTTGTCATAATGAAAAGTGGTCTGTGTGCAGCTTATATAATAGAGTTCACTTATTTTCCCCTCAAAATAACTCAAAATATAGCCATTAATATCTAAACCCCTGGCAACAAAAGTGAGTACACCGCATGGGAACTACGTACATCCCTAAATGTCCAAATTGAGTACTGCTTGTCATTTTTCCTCCAAAATGTCATGTGACTTGTTACAGGTGTGCTGTCAGCATTGCTGCAGAGATTGAATAGGTGGTGGTGGTGGTGGGGGTCATTCCCACCACCATGCTTGACTGTAGGCATGATCAGTGTTGTTAATCTTACTTTAAAAAAGTAATTAATTACAGTTACAAATTACTTCTCCCAAAAAGTAATTGCGTTAGTAACTCAGTTACCTGAATGTAAGAGTAATTAGTTACTTGGTAAAGTAACTAGTGATATTTTTCATGTTTTTTTTTTTCTCAAAAAAAAAAAAAAATAAAATAAAATAAAACAGGTTTAAGTTTAAAGGGTTTTTGGGACAATTGGCCCTAGCCCAATTCTTTACCCTAAACTTAACTAGACACCGGGGTATTGCGGATACTGCGATAACTAGATAGTAACCTATATCTATATGTGGAAGTCATTTAATGTTGTGACTCAACCGTTAAAGTTGTTAAAGTTGCTCCCGTTATTGCATTAATTCTCTTCTATTTTTGACATGTATAAGTTTTAAAACTGTTTCATCAATTAAAGATACATTAAGTGGTAAGCTAAGATTTACAAAAGAGCCTTCCTGAGAGGTCTACTGCTTTAAGATGGCGGCTGTTTACTAACGCATCTAGTTCTTTATTATACATGTTGCTAATGCCGCTGTGTCTGTCATTTGCATCTAGTTCTGTATATATGTGATATCTACCGAAGCATCATGTGGGCGTAGTTTGTAGGCTATCGGCCACAGTCAGGTATTATTGGAGCCACCTAGCATAGTAGCATCGTGTTTGCAACGGCCTCTACTCCCTTGCCTCCTCCCCACTCCTGCTCTGCTCTCTCGTCTCCGTGAGTCCGTCTTTTTCAGACTTGTCTCGCGTCAGTCAACCAACATCGTAACGAATAGTAACGCATGCCTTTCCTGCCTCAATAACAGTAACGGCCTTGCCAAAATGAGAAAAGTAATTCATTAGATTACTCACTACTGAAGAAAATAACGCAGTTAGTAACGCTGTTATATTCTAACGCTGTTATTAACAACACCGGGCATGACACACTTATCTTTGTACTCCTCACCTGGTCGCCACCACACATGCTTTAGACCAGGGGTTTTCAACCCAGTCCTCAAGGCACACTGTGGGTCCTGGTTTTTGTTCCAGCCGATCCAGCAGAGACAGTTGAACCAATGAGGCTTCTGCTAAAACAAGCCACACCTGACTGCAATCAACTGATTGCACTTGTAAAACACCAGATTGGGGAAAAAGTGTTGTCATCTTGTTTGGTAAGAATGAAATCCTGCACCCACAGTGTGCCTTAGTGGAATAGGTTGGGAACCCCTGCTTTAGACCATTGCAACTAAACAAATTAATCTTCGTCTCACCAGACCATAGGACATGGTTCCAATAATCCATGTGCTTTGTTGACATGTCTTCAGCAAACCGTGTGCGGGCTTTTTTGTGTACCGTCTTCAGAAGAGCCTTCCTCCTGGGGTGACAGCCATGCAAAACAATTTGATGTAGAGTACAGCGCATGGTCTGAGCACAAACATGCTGATGCCCCACCTCTTCAATCTCTGCAGCAATGCTGACAGCACTCCTGTCACATGACATTTTGGAGGGAAAATGACAAGCAGTACTCAACTTGGAAATTTAGGGATGTACGTAGTTCCCATACGGTGTACTCACGTTTGTTGCCAGGGGTTTATATATTAATGGCTATATTTTGAGTTATTTTGAGGGGAAAATAAATTAACTCTATTATATAAGCTGGAGACAGACTACTTTTCATTGTGTCAAAGTGTCATTTTGTCAGTGTTGTCCCATGAAAAGATATGCAGTGTTGTCCCATGAAAAGATATGCTTAAATATCTTTACTCACTTTTGTGATACACTGTACATTTTCGAAACATGGTGGACACATTTTTAAACTGCTTGTCCTTCAAGGCATTGTACTCTAGTTTCATTTTTATTTTGCCTTGTTAAAAAAAAGCTCCAGGGTGACGCATGTGGTAGTGTGCCTGCCTCATGGGTTTGCATATGCCTTCTGATAGAATCTCGACTTTATGTGCGTTTTTTGTGTGGGGTATCCCCATATAATTTCCTATGTGCTTCTTCCCACATAAGATACTTTAAATCAGTGATCCCCAACCTTTTACTTACTGCAGACCGGTAAATGCATGTTAATTTTTTCCGCAGACCACAGAGTGGGGGCAAAGCACAATAGCCATTTTCACAGCTGTTATAGATAATCTGGTCCTCCTCCATGAAATACTAAAGGTTGTAACTTGTTTGTGCAAAAATACAAAATAAATCCATTCGGGCATTGGACTACGTTTCCTAGCTGCGGGAAGGTCTGTCTTTTGCGCAACACAATGGCAATATTTCAAGGAGAAGGGAGGAAATACAACAGCTGTGAAAATGGCTATCCTAATTTCTGTCAGGAATCAGGGAGCAATTGGACACAAGAATGCAGAGCTCAGAGCAGGTTTTATTGACAATATTCCCGAGAGGGAGAAGCCTTGACTTTCGGCGAGGCCCGGAGGGTTGTTCGAGCAGGGGGGTGGGACGAGCAAGGCGAAGGCCCAGGCAGGATGCGTTCTAGATCCGGTCGTGTAGCAGGTTGCAGGTCACAGAAAAAGGGCAGAGGCACAGACGAGGAACAGGCTAGAGGAAAAAATCCACAAGGTCAAAAAGTGTATCACAATCCGGTAGTGATGTATCGAGGTGCGCCGAGCCTTCGAAGCGTGTGTCTGTCAACACCTCTGGCTATACATTGAAAATGTGGGTGTTTGAAGGAGAGTTGCGATCAGGTGAGTGTCTGGATAGTTTGGAGAGTGAAGTGGTACAGTACTTGATAGGATGGAGCCAGCAACAAAGAGGACTTCTCCCTGTGTGGAAAAACTTGTTTTTGAATGAAAATGAATGAACCCCACCCCCTCCCCATGTGTACATCAATGTTCAAGTTACACTTTTACTGTCTTCTGCCTGATACGCACATGTTGATTTCAGAAAAAAAAAACCTGCCATATTATGATAATGTAACGGGTACACGCGAGTCCGTATTGTGCGGTGCGTGGAAAACTCCCTCCCAATGCGTTCAAGTCGGTGCGCTGGCAAAATGATTGCAAGCCCGGCAGTATGGCTTGGTGGTTAGTCCACTCTCATCCATTGCAGGACGTGAGGTGTGGCGCAGGTACGGGACCTGACTTGGACTAGGTGGACAGATCGCGTCGCGCGGCGGAGATCCATGTAATATGGGTCACACTAATACTATTTGGGGAATTGTTTTTATTACTGTAACCCCTTGCTACTTTGTGACTCATACTTGTCATGAGAGAATTCCAGTATGTATTATTTACACATCATTTTATGTATGAATTTGTACTTAGTGTTTTATTTACGTTTGAAAGTATTATTTTATGTTTTAATAATAATACATGCATTTTAAGGACTTTATTTACACTTATTGATATTCTAATGACAAAAAATGTATGTTAAAAATGGTCCCCATTAACAGTAATAAGTGAGGGATCACTGTATATACATATGTGATAATCTAAGTACATAGATGATTTAATACAACAATATTTTGTAAATTAATTCCTTCCTAACAGACACACACACACATACACAGAAAAAAATAATCATCAAATCACTAATGTGGTTAATAGACAACTGACTGTGATCATACACTCAACCAGTAGGTGGTTCCGTGCTCACATGAAGCTTCGATAAATGAACCTTTTCCCGAACCAATTGGTTCAATTGGGTCAATGCCTCACGAGGCTTCATCTCACCATCACTACAATCCGGGAAGACAGGGTAACTAGAAAACGCTCATATTTTGCAGTGAGGGTTAACAAACTCGCAATGAAGCAGAGGGCTGTGGGTGTATATGTAGGGAGTAGAGCTGTCCCGATCCAGGTTTTTGCACTTCCGATCCGATACCAATATTGTTTAGCACTTCCGATCCGATACCGATACCGGCCTATCTGAGCATGTATTAAAGTTTAAAGTTATTTAGCCTTCTTACTTAGTTGTCAGACTCATGTTGAAAAGGGTTTTAGTACTCTTGATAACAACTAGCCAGCTGAATTAGGTGAGTTTGAATAACACACAATGGTTGGTAACAAGAAACTGACCTGTTTATTCAGTGACAAACACAAAAGATTATAAATAACAAACAGAAATGGCATAGTCAGTCAGTAAAACCTGCAAATAATATTGTAAACTGTCAGTAGAAAATCCCACAAATCCTCCAAGCTATTAGATGTTTTTAATGTTTCGTGCATTAGTTACAAAAATTGTATAAAAAGCCTCTCAGGTTTAAACAAATGACTATTTCAGTTTCAAGTTAACAATTTAAAACAGTAAATAAACTACTCAAGTCCCCATTCTGTATCAGCAGCTTTAAACTACATTCAATTAATTTAATTTTGCGAATCAACTGTTAAAGTGGTTAAAATTGCTCCCGTTATTCCATAATTTCCCTTCCGTCTACTTTTGACATGTGAAAGTTTTAAAACTGTTTTGAAGATAGATTCAAGTCAAGATTTTGCCGATTTAGGAGTATTTTAGATAAAAAGTTAATTAGGCTCGCTTGGAAGGTTCACTACAACAGCCTACAAGGGAAGTCTCCTGCTTTAAGATGGCGGCTGTTCACTAACACACCTAGTTTTCAATGCATGTGTTGCTAACGCTCTCAAGTCTGTCAAAATGCATCTAGCTCTACATACATATGATATCTATTAGACAAGCATGATGGACCGCATTGCGTTCTGAAGACCCCGCTGTGTATTAGTTCCGCTTTACTTGACATATTTCAATAATCGGAATTTGGATGTTTGTGAATCGTTCTCGAATCTTCCACGGCAGAATCGCTCAAGGATGTAATGACGTCTGGGCATGTTGTACCGTGGTTCTAATGCTGCGTTCCAGAAAAGTGGGATGTCGGACTTTTCTGACCTCCGACTAGGAAAATATCATTGGAACACCAATCAAACTGGGAGGTCCAAGTCGCGAAGTCGTAGAAAAAATAACTACCTCGACTTCCAAGTTATTTCAATCCGACGTCACTGGACAAAGTGGCGCTCAAGAAAACGAATGAAAATACAATAATGAAGTAAATCAAGTTTATTTGAGACGCCATGTATTTTTTTCATCATACAGTGAATTATCTTTGTTGTGCTATGTTTTTATATCGACAATCAGCAAAGGATGTAACTAAAAAAAGGCAGTTTACAGTGTGGGCTATAACGCGGCCGTCGTTTTTCCTCTACTTTTTGATCGCTTATAGGAAGGCAGGTTCGCTGGAGGTCAAAATGTCTTTGGATGGCCTAAATAAAAAACACCTTGTCGCGATCAGCCATCTTTGTTGTTTACATTTGCTTGAAACGCTTTGAGGTCGGAACTGGTACCATCCGAGTGGGATAGCCGGCTTCCCACTTCTCTGGAATGCAGCATAATGTGTTGGATGGTGCATCTTTACTCACGAGAGATATTGGCTCGTCATCCAGAATGAATTCTTGATTCTTCTTCTTGCAATGAATTCTTGCAATGACTCTTGTTATTCCCTGGGCTTTGGGACTGTCGAGTGCCAGTTTGTCACGCATAGCAAACGTTTCTGCCAGTGTTAGTTGCGTAGGACCTTTCTTTTTGTCTTCGGTTTTCTTAACATACTCGTTATATTGTTTGTGGTGGTATGTCGCTAAATGCTTGATTAGGTTGGTTGTATTAAAACTTCATACAGCTTTACCACCACGCTTGACTTTATTGTGGCATATGTTGCACTTTGCCTCTTCGTCTTTGTCGTCCTTTAAGGTGAAATGATCCCACACAGCTGACATTTTTACTGATAGTCTCTCGGTAAATTGGGAGACGGTAATGTAGTGTGTTGAAGGTGTGCCGCAAAATGCGGACCGGATTTTAGGGAAACCGAAGCAAAAACTGGAATGGATTATGTATATCGGCGCGGTGGAAAACCCGGACCGGATTTTCAAAAAAACTGGATCGGAAGTCTGGATCGAAATTTTTCAGTGTCGGCCGATCCGATACCGATGCACATTTTTTGCCCATATCGGCGTCCGATCCGATCCAAATATCGGATCGGGACATCTCTAGTAGGGAGGCTGTATTAATGACCAGGTGTGCAGAACAGGTGGGTTGAATGAGTGCTGATGACTGGGAGGGGAAAAAAGGAAAAAGCATACAGGCCTGCTGTGGGGCTTTAACAATTTTGGCGAGAACGTGGAGGTGTGAGAGCAATTTTTGTCCCCAAACCTTGAAACCTCAACAAAGCACATTTATGGAATGACCCCCCCCCCCCCACACACACACACACACACACACACACAAACAATGAATGTGTCTTGGTATGGCAAGCTGCGCACTACTATCTCTTGTCTACAAAGGTCTTTATGCCCCATACACACAAGGCACCGTTGGCGTTGTGCCATCCGCACAATGTTTCGATGGCTCCCAAGAGCTTGTTTAAGGCAAGTATAATAAAGTAAATATATAAAGTACATTTTTTTAAAATCCTGAACCGGGGGAGTTATATTTAAGGTTTGATTAGGCTGGAGACGATCTTTCTCATCTGGCAACCCTAAGGTGCAGTGCGCCGTTAGCTTCTGATCTCTGATCCGTACTTAAACGTTGATGGTGTCTTGTGTGCGCTGGCTTTAAAACGGAAATACTATAATTATTTCTCTTGTGGCCTGGTACCAAGTGATAACGGTCCTCGGACCGATGGTTGGGGTCCACTGCTCTAAATTGCCCGCAGTTGTGAATGTTCATTAGATTAGATTAGATTCCATTTATTGTCATTTTGTACTGTATGTACGTCAGTATTGGCTGGTGACCACTCCTGAGTATGGGTAAAGGGAGTTTTACCCAAAGTCAGCTGCGATAGGCTCCAGCTCACACATGACCCTGAGCAGGATAAGTGGTGGAAACGAATACAAAGGAAAAGGCTTCATATTGTAGGACTGACTGTCATAACTGCTTTGAAATGATGGAAAATTATAGTGTGGAGTGTGTTTCACAAGGACTTCTTTTGTCGTGGGCCAGCCTGCCACTGAGGCGGTTTCTGATTGCAGGCTGACCCCGTACAGGACCGTGACGTTTAGCTTAGTGTATGAGCGCTCAGTTAAATATGTATTACCTCTGTTTATTCCTTTTTTCCCAAGTTTTTGAGGAGACCACTTCAAACGCATTATTATGTTTTTACTGTATTGCATGTGCTTAGTATTTTCCAGTTACAATGAAAATTATTATAGTGGGACTTGACTCCCTTAATGGCTTAAGGTTATAGCTTTTTGTAAGGTGCAGGAAAGATGTGCATCATCGTTTTCACTGCACCCACCAAATGAAGACCTTCCGGAAGAGATGGATGACTCCATGAGTAGAGGTGCAGTCATATTGCTGAAGCTGCTTTGCGCTACATTGACCAATCATCACCGGGGAGACTTGCAGGGAGATTGCAGTAAGCCAGCTGTTCCTTCAGCTTTGCTCTACCTAACCTTGCCTCGTTTACAGAGACCCAATCTCATGGAAATGATTTTGACTATATTGATGTTGTTCTAAATTTGTGTCTATTGAGTAACCTTTTTATTTTTTTTTCAATTGATTTTTTTACATTTTATTTTAATAAAACAATTCCCCAACAAACACTGTTCTTACCTTCAACCTCCAAGGTTGAACAATCCTTTCTGAATTGCTAGTCATTCTCCTTGACTAACTTAACTTAATTAACATATTCTAATTTGTGAATCTACTTATATCTTTACATAAATTCTGCTTTACATGATAACAATGTTACAATGATTTTCCTAGCATCTACTCCTCCGTTTGAAATGAGTGTTGCTAAAAATCCAAAGAAAAACAGGGTATTTCACAGTTAAACTTGAGCTGAGCTCTCTTGTGGTCTGTTGAAATTGGACATTGGATATGCAGGTGTTTCAAAGTTTTGTTTGACTTGAGTCAACTTTGAAATTTTGATAGAATTTCAATTGGGCTTATGCATGGAGGCGCTTCAAACATTCCAAGTGAAAAGGTCAGCTAGCAAAACAGTTTCCAATGCCAATTTGTTACAAGCTAACATCTCACACACACACACACAAAAAACTTTTTAAATGTGTGGTAACCTCCTGTGGTTGTGTAGTAGGTATATTAAAAAAGTTTGGTGTTATTACCTTTTAAGCCGTTTTTGTGTTATAATACATGTAATCACTTTGTGTTAATGTGGTCTTACACCAAACCTAAAAGTACTGCATATGTAGAGTTCATTGTATAACCTGAAGTTGTCCTGGATAGTGGAAATCTAAGTTATCCAGTGAGTTATTTTCCAAAACCAGCGATACAATCTGAAAAAGGAGGAAGGAACAGTAGTCTATCCCCTAACTTAAATCATTACTATCGCAGAAAATCTGAATAAAAGTCACTTTGCTCCCATTACTGTAATAAAATAAAATGATACATGTACAGTGTACCGTATTTTTCGAACTATAAGTCGCAGTTTTTTTTCATAGTTTAGCTGGGGGTGCGACTTATACTCAGGAGCGACTTAGGTGTGAAGTTATTAACACATTATGATATCATTTCACATGTTATTTTGGTGTTTTGGAGTGACACTGATGATTTGGTAAACTTGTTAGCATGTTCTTTATGCTATAGTTATCTTAATAATATATATATACAGTGGTACCTCTACATACGATCACTTCGACACACGATCTTTTCGACATCCGACGTAAAATTTGAGCCGCCATTTGTTTCTACATCCGACGAGTTGCTCGAAATACGACGACATGACAGCACTGCAAACGAACGCACGGTGGATTTTCTTGTGTGAGAAATCAACACAGTTTTCAAAAAAAGTTGATACAGTTGGAGAAACAAGGAAAAAAGTGATGCTTACCTTTGAAATGAAGATGCAAGTTATAGAAAAATATGAGCTTGGGGTGCGCGTCCCTGAACTGGCTCAACAATACAGCTCCATGGTCCTCTTCCGACCACCGTTCGCCACTATTTATAAGTTAAGGTGACAATTATTATTGTGGTAACATTGCCAAGGAAATCGCCAGCTTCGTCACGTTTTTATCATTTATTTAAGAACTTATCCAACACAAAACGCCCATTGTCTTAAGCAGTTGACCGCTCTCAAGAAAACGAAAGTATTATCTCTACCGCACCGACCTATCTCACTGAGACGTCACCTTCGCGGTGCGTTCAGGGACAGTAAAAAGTGTCCGCCATATTAGAATCCGATTCGTTACATTATTTACAGGAATAATTATTAATTATTCTTCTTATTATTATATTATTCTGAATTATTTATTTATAACTTATTTGTTTTTCTATGTTTAATTGCCATTTGTAACAGTGCCAGCAGTATTTATTAAGAATTTAGTGTATGTTTTCAGGCTTTGGAACGAATTAATGGAATTATAATGTATTCCTATGGGAAAATCCTGCTCGACATACGACCATTTCGACTTACAAACAAGGTCCTGGAACGAATTAAATTCGTATGTAGAGGTACCACTGTATAGCTAATAATATATCTATATAGCTATGGCCACGTTCGCGTTCTGCCTTTGGCAATGTGTGTTCAATTGTATTATTGACTTTTTTATATTGAAATGCATGCTTTTAGTTTGTGGCGTTTTCACGCCCACGTGGGGGCGCACTCGCACTTGTTTACTTGAAGAAGAGCGAGTGGGCGAGAGAGAGAGAGAGAAACACGCCACGGCTGCGAACCTATGTTCATTGTTTATGCTTGTAAAATATCTCTACAGAGGCAACGCCTGTGTGTATCATCTTTTCTGTTGTTGTTGTTGTGTGTTTTCCACCCTCGATCGGACACTTAGAACCAGTTGTGTGGGTTGTTTGAACGATGTGCTAATGCTAGCGAACGCATGCTAACCGTCTGTGCCATTGCTGTAATAACACCTAATTATCATTTATTTACGTTGATGCGAACCTGTTTGGTATCGAGGACCAAATTGATTCAGCAAATTATACGGACGTCCAGCATCGTCATTTGGGAGTTTAGCTCACTGTACAGCCAGGACCAAGCCGTACTGTCCTGGTGAGGAAAGTATATTCGCATTTCGTTGTTCATGCATCATGTAACATCATACTGTACACTTATTCAGCATGTTGTTCTCTATTGTATTTTTATATTAAATTGCCTTTCAAGATGACATATCTGTTCTATGTGTTGAATTCTATCAAGTAAATTTCCCCCAAAAATGCGACTTACACTCCGGTGCGACTTGTATTAGTGACGAGATTTGTCGTTCACTTGAGTAAACGAATCCATTCCGGTTCGTTCAGTAAAAAGATTCGTTCAAACAAATCGTTCAACGAATCGTTCGCCCCCCTCATCTCCCTCCCCGCCCAAACGAATCGTTCGGTTACTGAACGGGAAGTGACGTTGCCGAACGAATCACCAAAGACCGCTTCGCAGTATAACTGAACGGGAAGTGACATTGCTTGGTCCCTCCCTCTCTTCCACATTGACCACTCGTCGTAGTTTCAGAAATGAGTGACAGGCGGTATCATTCTGCTTTCACAGACAGCCTCGTCTCCCTCCTGCTGCTGCAAAAGCGAGGGAGAACTTCCGCGTCGTCTGTCCTAGTTCTATGGGCTCAAAGTCATGGCTTGTGCTTGCATTTCGATTTAGGACACGGTTTAACATTTTCCTTTTGTGAGGGGAGTAGGGGGCGGGGGCGCAAGGACTTTCTTTAGCAGGTTCTTGATCACACATACAATCACATATACAGCATGTTTGCTGTCACGAAAATAAAAATACATCGAAAGTTTAATTTCTGAATATGGAACGACCAACACATCATATTTACATCTCGCTCTGTTGTATTTTTGTTTTTTAGTATTAAGATGATCGTGTTGAATTTTTGCACTGGTATTAATAAATAAAATAATCCGGTCAGCTCCCCTGTCGTCCCCGCATCTCAGATCGTCAAATGCTGACGAGAAATAATTGTTTGCTCTTTACGATGTCGCCTTTCTACTCTCATTAGTCTGTTAAGAAAAATGTAGACATATTGCGACATCTCCCGTGTCCGCGTGCTTTGTTTTTGGGCGCTTGAGTAGCACATGATGGACGGATTGACATAATTTGTCAAACCAACCAACACCTGACACGAAAAAAAAAAAAAAAACACTCGGAAAAAAATTACATGTATATACAGTTTCATTGCAAATCAGTATTATGGTGATCATATTGTTTTTTTGCACTGGTATTAATAAATAAAATAATCCGGTCAGCTCCCCTGTCGTCCCCGCATCTCAGATCGTCAAATGCTGACGAGAAATAATTGTTTGCTCTTTACGATGTCGCCTTTCTACTCTCATTAGTCTGTTAAGAAAAATGTAGACATATTGCGACATCTCCCGTGTCCGCGTGCTTTGTTTTTGGGCGCTTGAGTAGCACA
This sequence comes from Corythoichthys intestinalis, assembly GCF_030265065.1. Lineage (NCBI taxonomy): Eukaryota > Metazoa > Chordata > Actinopteri > Syngnathiformes > Syngnathidae > Corythoichthys > Corythoichthys intestinalis. The sequence goes on from NC_080401.1 coordinate 37,841,362, forward strand.
TGATGGACGGATTGACATAATTTGTCAAACCAACCAACACCTGACACGAAAAAAAAAAAAAAACACTCGGAAAAAAATTACATGTATATACAGTTTCATTGCAAATCAGTATTATGGTGATCATGTTGTTTTTTTGCACTGGTATTAATAAATAAAATAATCCGGTCAGCTCCCCTGTCGTCCCCGCATCTCAAATCGTCAAATGCTGACGAGAAATAATTGTTAGCGCTTTACGATGTCGCCTTTATACTCTCATTAGTCTGTTAAGAAAAATGTAGACATATTGCGACATCTCCCGTGTCTGCGTGCGTTGTTTTGGGCGCTTGAGTAGCACATGATGGACGGATTGACATAATTTGTCAAACCAACCAACACCCGACACGCTGACACGAAAAAAAAAATAAAACACTCGGGAAAAAATTGACATGTATATAGTTTCATTGCAAATCAGTATTATGGTGATCATACTAAATATTTTTTTCTGTGCACATATGAGGTAAATATCGCTGCCATGAAGCCTCCATATAGTGACAGTTCTCTGCCCGCTTCACTGCCGTCACGCGACCGCAGCTCAGCTTTTGCTTGCCTCGTAGCTACCCGTGTTTTAAATTACTGTAAATTTGATAGTATGTCGTCATAGGCAGTCACGAGTTTGTTGAGAAAAGTACTACTCTAAACAATGCTCGCTAGATTTGTGTGGTGTTTTTGTCTGTTTGAGCAGCATTTGATAGGCTCCACGTTAACAAATATGTGACAAAGTCATTTCCTTTCATTTTCTGATTCGTTCACCGCATAGTCATTACTGGAAAATCAAGTTAGCAGCAAGCTAGGTCAGGAAGCGGAGGACCGAGTCACTGAACGGGAAGTGACAAAACTCAGTCTTGCCCCCCTGCCTGCACGCTGGCTGCTTATTGGCCACACGTGGACGTGAGTGACAAACGCCCTGATTCTGTTTCCGCTCCCTCCCCTGCCCGCGATGAGGCTGGCGTCTGATTGGTCGTGTGCGATGTCAGAAGACGCTGCCGCTTGCTCAACGCCCTCCCACGCAGCGAACAAGCACCACCTTCATAGAACGAATCAGTGCAGATGATGATTAGTTCGGTCTCGTTCACCAAAACAATTCGTTCAAAAAGAACGAATCGTTCGCGACCGATACAACACTAACTTGTATATGATTTTTTTCCTCTTCATTGGGCATTTTATGGCTGGTGCGACTTATACTCGGGTGCGACCTATAGTCCAAAAAATACGGTTTGCAGCTTATATAATAGAGTTAATTTATTTTCCCCTCAAAATAACTCAATATATAGCCATTAATATCTAAACCCCTGGCAACAAAAGTGAGTACACCCCTTTGAAAAAAAGCCTCTTCTAAAGAAAGCCCGCCCTTCTCATCAGACCATAGGACATGGTTCCAGTAATTCATATGCTTTGTTGACATGTCTTTAGCAAACTGTTTGCGGGTTTTGTTGTGCACCGCCCTCAGAAGAGGCTTCCTCCTGGGGTGACAGCCATGCACACCAATTTGATGTAGAGTGCGGCGTATGGTCTGAGAACTAACAGGCTGGCCCCCCACCTCTTCAATCTCTGCAGCAATGCTGACAGCACTCCTGTAACGAGTCACATGACATTTTGGAGGGAAAATGACAAGCAGTACTCAATTTGGACATTTAGGGATATACATTTTTTCAAAGGGGTGTACTCACTTTTGTTGCCAGGGGTTTATATATTAATGGCTATATTTTGAGATATTTTGAGGGGAAAATAAATTAACTCTATTAAAGTATAAGCTGCACACAGACTACTTTTCATTGTGTCAAAGTGTCATTTTGTCAGTGTTGTCCCATGAAAAGAGATACTTAAATATCTGCAGAAATGCGAGGGGTGTACTCACTTTTGTGATACACTGTATAATGTTAACTGATTATCCGTGTAAAGATGTACTGCATTCTTACACAGCCGCACAACTTAACCTCAAAACATCATATGTTGGCCCACCATAAACCGCTGCTGGACTTCTGTACAATTAGCTCAGTCGTTTTCTAACTGTGCCTGGAGTGTCAAAAACGAGACGTCATCACAAGGTAGTTATATAAATAAATATGAGCAACAGCCCATAATTATGTTTCATTTTCCCATTTCACTCCCTTCAGTGTCCTTCATATAAAGGGCCGTCTGTTTTGGTTCCAAATTGTCCTTCATGCCAAACTGAATTTGTGTGCACTGCAATGCCAGACGCTAAGTAAATGTGTTTTTCAATCTCTCCTGCTCCCCAACCATGCCGCTCTCATCCTTGCCTTCTCTGCCTATGGACTCCCTCCAGTCCCCTGTGTTTTTAGGACAATCTCAGTGTCGCCTCATCTCTTGACTGCTTTGCGTTCATACCTAGCCACCCATTGCCCTCGCTGTCACTTTTTCCAGCTTTCAATAAATAACCCTGCACCCCTCTGGCCCTCAGCACTACTGGCTGTTGCCGGGGCTGAATTTGTCACAATATCACTTGCTGTAAAAGGGGAAATTGATACCGCTGCCTCGTGCTGCAGGCAATAGTTTGAAATGTTGAAATGCCAGATACAGTGGGACCTCCACCTTTATTCTATGAATTTTGTTGACATAAACACGGTGTTCCAGAGGAAATAATGTTAGGTGAATTCATATGTTGCAGAGTCAAACGATCATAAAACATTTAAAGCGACTTTTATTTTTTATTGATTTTATTCATTCGTTTATCTATTTTTAAACATACATTTCACAATATTAACTGAGGGAGTCAAAATGGAAGACGGCTCTGTTGCTGCAACAACGTTTAAGGCCATGCAGTTAATTACACAACAGACATTAAAACTTTGAGGCTCCTTTTAGCTAAAATGAGGCACTCAAACCTCCTCTGCTGCCCTGCAGGGGTTGTTTTTGTACTGAAAAGACATCAAATGGGGCCTTTAAATATACTCCAAAGGATTGCAATGTAAAAACGGGGACTTCATTAAAATATGAGAAATATTGCTGTAGTTCTACTTCACTGCTTCAAAAACGGGCCACTAATCAGACAAGACATCCCCAAATGACCAGGTAAGAGGAAGAAGCAAAAGTTGCTCCCTAAAATCTGCCATTATCCAGATGGCACCATTAGCGATTAAGCCAGGGAAGTTTCCCCCTCTTATAATTGACTCCATAGGCTATTAGGCAGGTTGGCACTTGGCTAAGTCCACTGGTGCACACCCCAGATGTTCTCTCTGTGTCTATGTGCTGTATATATGAGCAGGTGAAAGTTTGGATCCAATACAAAGAGCTGGTGGAAGGTTCTTGGCAGTCTGTAGATGGACATGGAGCTGGGAAGAAGTCACATTCAATTATATCAATGTCTCTATTATCCTGACTCTTCTCATTCTCGTTCTTTTGCCATCTCCCAATCTCCCTGTCAGGCCTTCTTTCCATAATGCCTCGGGAAAAGACGATTGTTCTGTTTTCTGTGGAAGATCTTTTTTTCCCCTTTTTTGGGTTTATCCAATGATAAAATTATGTTTTATTGTCACACTTGTTTTTTTAGTGTATGTGTAAGCAAAGTGATATTTTAATCGCATGTTTTCAGGGCATTGAATTGATCGCAAATTGACTGTTGAACCATGCAGGCTTCATCAGGTAAAGTTCATCACGGACACTGTACGACACTGTTAGGTGAACAAAATAAATGTCTAATTTATAGTGAAGTACTTGCAGCAGTAGTTGTACAGGTGGAAAAAAGGGGAAAACTGAAAAAAAGCTTACCGTACTTTCAAATTAACAACAAACTACAGTAAAAAACATATTGGTGGATTTACTTGATAAAGTCGTTGTAACAATTTGCTCTTACTTTTATTAAGTACATTTTTTTTTAGTGTGCTGGTAGCCAAATTCATCCTGTACCATTGGCTCAGTGGTCAGTACATTGGACTGCCAAGGTGACAGCGAGCCATCAAACGCATACAATGTTTTTGCTGTCGTTGACTATAATACAACAGTTAAAATGTCCTGCTTTTTATGGTACACTGAAAAAAAATAACTGGTTAAAAAATAAATGGCAGTTATTCTTTTTTTTTCTTGTGAACTGAACTTAATATTGGAAGCAGTAAAATGTACTTAATAAAAGTAAGTGCAAATTGTTACAATGGTTTTGTCAAGTAAATCCACCACTTATTTTTGTTCAGTGTGCCATAAAAAGGACATTTTAACTGTTATTTTACAACCAACGATGGCAAAAAGAATGTATGCGTTTGATGCCTTGCTGTCACCGTGGCAGTCCAGCATGCTGACCACTGAACCGATGGTACAAGATGAATTTGACTACCAGCACGCTTTTTTAACTTTTCAGTGAATAAGCAATGTATTAGGTAACTTTCTACACTACATTAGTACAGCATTTATCCCATCATGTCTTCAGTACCTCAGTTGTCAGACTGCTTGACTGCCAAGATGACAATGTTAGTTTGAATGCTGTTTAAAGTAGAAATAAAGCGTATTGACGTTACTATCAAGACTGATTACGTATACTGTATATATAACAGAAACGGTAACAGTGGCAGTCAGATACCATTGTAATTCTTTTCAGGTCATTCATTGTCAGACAGAAGCAGTACGGCACAACGTTACGCGAAAAACATTAGTTAAAAATATAAAAATGAATTACCTCTTTGTCCTCTGAAAGACCATGCCAACTAGGGCTGTCCCAAACGACTAATTTTCTCCCGATTAGTCAACCGACTATTTTTACGATTAGTCGACTAATCTAATAATTTAAAAAAAAATTTTTTGTTTTTGTTTACTAATTTAGCAATGAAATTTTTGTTGACGCTTATCAATTTACAAAAAACATATTGGAACACTTAAATTATTTACTAAAGTACAAATAAACATGTAAATAACAATAATAAATCACAAATAAACAATGACTTCAAATGCTGATGGAATTAACTAGTGTAGCATCCCGATTGAAAAGATGGTCTCTTAAACTGATGGTTTAGAACTTTTATTCCATCCTTGATGTAATCACACTGTAAGAGCTATGGTGCACACAAATAGAACAACACAATTAGAAATTAACGAAAACTTTTCACTTTTTCCTTTTAAACCTTATTTGTATATCAATGAATTGCCTATATGAATTGCCTTTACCTTAATTTATTATCATTGACAATCTCTTTCTTGAGTGCAATCACTTTATATACTGTATATATTTATGACCTTTTAACGTTATATAATTTTCTATACCATAAAATAAACCATAACATGAAATAAACCTTTCAGTTGGAAATACTAATAGCACTTATAGGCCCATTGTCAATGAAACATTATTATTTAGTAAAGCGACAGCACCCTCTGGTGTACAAAAAATGAAAAAAAATTTTTTACAAACGGTGACGGCGCTTGAGGTGTTTATTCACGGCCGACGTGCAGCCAAGATTGGCAGTGAAGAGACAGGACACAAGAGTGTACCCTCCTTTATTTCTTTGAAATTAGTCAATGTTTTGGACACTCTGGTGCGCTTTTTTGGCTTTGTGCCGCTTTCCCCGCTTGCATACAGAGCATCCGACATTCTGAACTTTCCGCGCATATTTTTTTTAACCCTTCATTAACCGTCGACGGGATGTTGTGCTCGTCGACGGATTTACGTCATCGATGACGTCGACTATGTCGACTAGTCGGGACAGCTCTAATGCCAACCCAACAAAAATGTTTACTGCGCATGAAATATGAATGGATTCACCGAGCTGGTGTTAAAGTCCGCACAAGTTGATTCGGTCTTCACATTTTTTCCTCCCGAGTTTTTGGTTTCCGGAAACGTATGAAGAAAACATCCTTCATGTGTCGTAATGTCTAGAGTCGTTTCTACAAGTTCCAAAAAAGCAATGTGTGATCGGCATGTTAGTTTTTGAAAGATTACCGGAGAAAAGTAGCACAAAGTACGTTGTTTCTATGCGAGGGCAGGTCTATAATGTCCCACTTTGGCTTTACTTCCGCATGCGTGTGGTACGCCATTAGAACAGTGAAGGTTTTTTTTGTTTTGTATGTTTTTTTTTTTTTTTCCCCAATTTAGTTATTTTATTTGAAGACATGCAGTGTTCAACTTTTATGCGTCTGTTTTCCCAGTTAATTCTCGTGGGAACCGATTGCTCAATGTCATTAAACCTTTGTGGAGAAATACCATGGTTACAAGGTCAGCGTTCCACAAGGCCTCATTGAAGAGGAGTCAATGTTTAGTTCCACAACTAGTGCTGCAGCAGGCTTGAAAAGGCCTGCTTTAAAGTGTTTGGATTACATTACTGAATGGACTTTCAGTAATCCCTTTATAGCAAGGAAAAAGAGCTAAAAGGCATTAATTATTCATCTCCTCATGGCTCGTGGTAAAAAGGAGAAGCGCTCTTGGGTTTCCATCAGCTATTAGTAAACAAATCAATGCTGCAGGCTGAGCTCCTCCTCGGTATGGAGCCATCTGCCCTTTACCATGACTTTCAGTTGAAGGCCAGAAATGGACCAGCATTGACACATAATACTGTCTCTTGGGAAAGAATATCAAGAAAACAGTTTTCCAGTGTTTTGCTCTGTCTGTTAAAAACCTAGGATACTTAAAAGTACAATCTGTTCCACAAGAATGACACTTAATGTATTCATAGCATCAGTCTAATTTGTTCAAACCTTGTTACATTAATGTCCCAAATGGGCAGGGACGACACATTATGCCTCTGTGAGCAGACACACAAATTTGTCACAGCCCACCTAACAATAGGTAGTTGATATAATCAAACAGCACAGTTTGAAACCCATAATCCAATTTCTCTAGCTAGCTTCATTGTAATTTGTTATCGCCGTAATTATGAACTGAATTGTGAACTGAATGTGAGGGAATTGAATCAGGCGAGAGAAAAAGAATAATATGATTGGGAACTGCGAGAAATCAATACAGCTCTGCTTGTCATCTCAACACTGGCCTGAATCCTGGCTGAATGTGCTTCTTTGGGGGATTCTGCTTAATTCAATCTGGGGGAGCTAACACACTCCCTGTCCCCTTCACATGGTAGACAACATCTCTGTCTTGATTTAGACAGTTGTGCAAGGGCCCTGTGCTGGGATTCTGGCTGTGAGGAAGCTATATGATGCCTGATTTTATTCATTTCGCAGAACATACCAAGAGGAGTGGTGCAAACTGCAGCATTTTAACAAAAAACTTTCGGCAATAGCAGTGTTGTTTTTGACAGCACTTTTAATTTTCGTTTTAGTCTTTTGGACAAAAATACGTATTAGTCTTAGTCGTAATTTAGTTATTTCAAAATGTGTTCGTCTTGGTCTAGTTTTAGTCAACGAAAAGTCAAATTTCGTCTAGTTTTAGTCAACAATTCTCAAAATGTTTTCATCTATAAACTTGAAAGTTTTCGTCCATGAATAAAAACAGGTTTGCAACAATTTCAAATGAACATTGACAGAAGAGCGCATAAATGTCTACAAGGACATCAACATCTTCATGATGATCATACACACTCAGCAGGAAAACAGCACATTATTTTCAATTAATTAAACTCACCTGGACACCATGAACTATGTAAAAAGTTTTCCAAAAGTTTAAAAAGACTCACCGAGTCACTGCGCCAAATGCTAATGCTAACGTGAATGCTATTCTAACGCGAACGCTATGCTAACACAAACGCTATGCTCGCGCTACAAGTTAGTTTAGTCTGTGACAATCACCCAGCACAGACCTATAAAGGCTAAAGCAACATGACATAGCCAAAATAAGAAAACAAAACTTACCAAGCAACACCTGATACATGTGTTTCACAAAAGGAGCATGGAATTATGTGGGTCGGGGGAGGCACAGCACGTCGCATGAGTGACACTACCAAACAGATAAGATGCGTGCTAACTACACATACTGTACGATAAGAATATATCACACATTATAAACTTATGATGGAAACTGGCAAATTTTCATCTCGTTCTCGTCTCGTCAGACTGCAACTGGCATCCATCTCGTTATGTTTCAGTCTCCCAAGACACGTTATAGCTGGTCATCGCGACGTTATCGTCATGAAACAATTCGTCCGTTCACGAATTATTTTTGTTAACGTCATCGTTGACGAAAACAACACTGGGCAATGGAAAATACATCATCTGTCACACGACAAATTATTAATATTAATAAAACTATGCTTTAATACTGTCTACAACAGGGGTCCCCAAACTATGGCCCTCAGGCCCTCCACATTTGGTCCGGCCCCCTGAACAATACCAGAGAGCATTTTGATATTTTTAAATGTTTTTGTTATTCTCAATAGTTTTATTATTATTTATTATTATATTATTTCATTCATTTTCAATGCCGCTTTTCCACACGAGGGTCGCGGAGGTGCTGGAGCTAACTCGCAAACTACGGGCAGTAGGCAGGGTACAATGTGGGAGGAAACCAGAATTCCCGGAGAAAACCCACCCAGGCACCCGAAGCCCGGGATTTAACCCTTGATCTCAGAACTGTGAGGCAGACTTGCTAACCACTCAGCCACTGTGCCGCCCTTGTATGATATGATATGATATGATATGATATGATATGATTTTTATTTACTTTTGTTCCGTGAAGAATCCAGAAAGGGTTATTTGATTGTGTCTTTCTGAAAAACACATTTTTACATTTAGGCACTCCTGCAATCATCACACTTTTTCTGTTACAAACTGACTCAGGCCCCTCATCAGAGAAGGGAAAAGTTACGTGGCCCTCACACGAAAAAGTTTGGGGACCCCTGGTCTACACCATTGGACTCTGGTCATGGTCATCATTTGAATTATGAGCTTTTTTTTTTTTTTTAATCATTGTTCTAGGTTTTTTTTAACTAGTCCTTGTGTGAACATAGCGTAGATGCAAGGTATGTCCAAAGTATGCTCCTCTAGCAGCATATTCTTTAACGTTTTCACCCTTATAATCTTCTATCCTTTACATCTTATTAAACTTCAAAAGTCACATCTCTGCCATCTCTTTGAGTGTTTTTATTCAAGTTCCTGATCATTTAATTCAGCACTGTCCAGACGCTGCGCTAAACTGTTAGCATGCCGGTGTATCACTATTTTAACCACAAACAGAACATTGTCTTGGCTCTACAGATACGATTAAAAAGCCCATCTTACTCCACACGCTGTTGGTAAACAGAACAGCCAACAAAGAGCATCTTCAATGCCAAGGAGAGACTAGTGGAGAGAAAAAAAATCAATATGTCTGCCCTCTTCTAAAACAAAAGGTCTTTTCTTTCTTCCTTCCTCACATAGGTCACTCTTATAAAATGTGTGTTAGTATCAAACAGAGCCCGAAACAACGACAATGTGTTTTTGTTTATGCATAGAGTTTAAACTCCTTATACCCATCTGGCTAATAAAAAAACAGTGTCTTCTCGCAATTCCGAAATGTCTTTTATTTTAGTGAGTCTGATTCGATTGTCCGCAATGTGTTGTGTGTAAGGGGAGCTTGTAAATGTTATACAGCCCTGTGAAAGGCTATCTCATTCACCAGCCACAGAGGGGGGAATGTCCCTGCAGATGTGCATGGGGGGAAACAAATGGTTCTCCCTGTCTTGTTATGGGAACACACTGATAAGGTGGGTCACGACATGCTGAAGGCTGATTATTGGAGTGCCTTTTAACAGACTTACTTGCGACAATCATCCATTAGAGTTATGAATATTGGACTTTTTTGCAATTGTTACCTGCATTTTGCTATTTAGCCACACCCCCTATAGCTGACTTTGCTATGTTTGCTTAATCCCTCAAAGTTATTGCAAATCTCCCACCCACCTACAGATTATGTGCATGTGTGTATGTGTGCGGGTTGGAAGAGATGCGGAATCATTGCTCGCCTGCGAGAATGGAAAAGGATATTCAACAGGGGCGCCCACGGTGGCAAAGCCATTTCCAATAATGTCTTCTTTCTGCAACAACAATCGTGTTTAACCCCAGTGGCTTCAGCTGCCCACTATTTGTCATCCCACCTCTTTCTCCCTCGCCTCCTCCGTGCCTTCATGTACTCAGGCAATAGCTGGGAAAGTATGGTTCATGATTGCATGGCGGCTACACGGCCTGACTCATACTGCTGCTTGGATTTAAGCAAGCAGAAAGGAAGATTGTTTAGTCTACCTGCACTTTGTCTGTTTGAGGGGGGGCAATTCACTTTCTTGAGTTGAAGATGAGTGATCCACACTCAATAAGTTTTCATGAGCAGCAAGGAAAACAAGGAAAGGAAAACATATACTGGACTGTCTCAGAAAATTAGAATACACAATATTCTAATTTTCTGAGACAGTCCTGTATATTGTTCTATGTAAAGGACGTCAGCCAAGGTCGGCCCCCCACATTTTTACCACGCCAAATCTGGTCCCCTTTGCAAAAAGTTTGGACACCCCTGCTTTAAATGGTGGATTAATGTACAGGACTGTCTCAGAAAATTAGAATATTGTGTATTCTAATTTCCTGAGACAGTCCAGTAAGATGTTTGCTCTGCATATTATAAGTAGAGGTGTAACGGTACACAAAAATCTCGGTTCGGTACATACCTCGGTTTTCAGGTCACGATTCGGTTCATTTTCAGTACAGTAAAAAAACAAAATGCAAAATATAAATGTGCTAGTTGTTTATTACACATTTTTGTGCTTTCAACAATAGGAACATTAGCCTATACAAAGCTAGAATTCTGCTCAAAAAGTAGCAGGTATTTAAAGATAATCCAACAACAATTTGCCTTTCAGACCCCGCGCATTGGTCAGCTTTCTTTCTGAAAGAAAGAAGAAAAAAGAAGTCCTGTGCTAAAGAGAAAAACAATCCCAATGACAAAGATTTTGACATGTATTTTACAAATGAAGTGCCTCAATGAAACATTTTTTTTCTTAAGAAACGGTTTTCAAAAGCTTTATTGGTGGATTTTCTCAAGTTAAAGCGCCACACAGAAATTAATAAATTTAATTGTGTAAGCAGGATGTGTGTATTATTCTTATTATCTAATTACCTTGGTCTTTCCAAAGGAAAGAACAAGGTTATGTTATTCTACAACTTTATTATTATTATTATTATTATTACCTTGGTCTTTCTGAAGGAAAGAACAAGGTTATGTTATTCTACAACTTTATTATTATTATTATGCAATGGTTTCTCCGCGTTTTTTCGGCGCGCCGCGCAGCCCGAACCATACCACCGATCGGCACCGTTCAAGTATCGACACGACCGGAATTTTCGTGCGACGATGGGAATTTTTCAAACGACCCCGAAAATTTTTTCGTTCGCCCGTAAACGGCGATTTTCCGATTTTTTACAACTTTTTCAAAACGCTACTTGTCCTACAATTTTTGACCAAATCACATAATTTGGACATCAAAAATTCCGGGACGGTGGGGGGCATAAAGATTGTATACAGAATTTGGAAAAAATTTACGGTTCCCCAGAAATTTGACAAAAACTTGCCCATTCATTTTTAATGAGAAAAATAAAATTTCAAAATGTATCTAGTCCTACAAATTTTCACCAAATCACACAATTTGGGCATCAAAAAATCCAGGATGGGGAGGGGAATAAAGGTTATTAACACAATTTGGAAAAAATATACGGTTCCCCGGAAATTTGCCAAAAACCTGCCCATTCATTTTTAATGGGAAAAAAAGACAACTTTCAAACTGTTACTAGTCCGTCAATTTTTGACGAAAACACACAAGATGGGCGTCAAAAATTCCGGGATGGTGAGGGGCATAAAAAATACCGAGAAATTTTTTTTGATAAAATGTACGGTTTCCCGGCAAATTGCCAAAAACTGGCCCATTCATTTTTAATGGGAAACAAAGAAAAGTTTCAAATTGTATCTTGTCCTTCAATTTTTGACCAAATCACACAATTTGGGCATCAAAAATTCAGTGATGGTGAGGGGCATAAAAGTTGTATACAGCATTTGTAACAAATTTACGGTTTCCCAGAAACTTGCCAAAAACTTTCCCATTCATTTCTAATGAGAACATTTCCCATTCACTTCCAATGGGATTTCCAATTGAATTTTTTTTTTTTTTTTACATTGCAGTGATGCCATTGACGGCCATGCATGTCGAATCTATTGATGCCAATGTACTTGGATTCAATTGACTATATGGATGTCGATGCCATTGACGGCCATGGACGTCCAAAATTTTTCCCATTCATTTTAAATGGGGAAAAAACTACATTTCCCCAAATCAACAGAAAATGACCAGATATCAAGAGGACGTGTCCCCCAAACGTCCCCAACTCCATTGAGGCTTATAGGGGGTGCTGCCATTGACGTCCATGGACGTCCAAAATTTTTCCCATTCATTTTCAATGGGGAAAAAACTACATTTCCCCAAATCAACAGAAAATGACCAGATATTAATAGGACGTATACCCCAAACGTCCCCAACCCTATTGACGCTTATGGGGGGTGCTGCCATTGACGTCCATGGACGTCCAAAATTTTTCCCATTCATTTTCAATAGGAATTTTTTTTTTTTCCCAAAATAAAAAGAAAATGACTAGATATCATTAGGCCGTGTCCACCAAATGTCCCCGATTGCATTGCCGCTTATGGAGGGTGATTCCATTGACGTCCATGGACGTCCAAACTTCCCATTCAATTCCAATGGCATTTCTTCATGTTTGTTCATTCTATTGATGCCAATGTACTTGGATTCCATTGACGCTTATGTAAGTTGATACCATTGACGTCCATGGACGTCCAAAATTTTTCCCATTCATTTTCAATGGGAATTTTTTTTTTTTTCCCCAAATCAACAAAAAATGACCAGATATCAATAGGACGTGTCCCCCAAACTTCTCCAATTCCATTGACGCTTATGAAGGGTGCCGCCATTGACGGCCATGGACGTCCAATTGTCCCAATCTTTTCTAATGGCTTTTACTTTGTTTAGTGCCATTGACTGGCATTATGGTCCATTCTATTGATAGACCTGAGTGGGGCTAAGATTTGTATCTCCACAGAGGAAAGACCAAGGTGTAATTTCTCCCGAAATTGCAGTTTCTAGTTACCTTGGTCTTTCTGAAGGAAAGAACAAGGTTATGTTATTCTACAACTTTATTATTATTATTATGCAATGGTTTCTCCGCGTTTTTTCGGCGCGCCGCGCAGCCCGAACCGTACCACCGATCGGCACCGTTCAAGTATCGACACGACCGGAATTTTCGCGCGACGATGGGAATTTTTCAAACGACCCCGAAAATTTTTTCGTTCGCCCGTAAACGGCGATTTTCCGATTTTTTACAACTTTTTCAAAACGCTACTTGTCCTACAATTTTTGACCAAATCACATAATTTGGACATCAAAAATTCCGGGACGGTGGGGGGCATAAAGATTGTATACAGAATTTGGAAAAAATTTACGGTTCCCCAGAAATTTGACAAAAACTTGCCCATTCATTTTTAATGAGAAAAATAAAATTTCAAAATGTATCTAGTCCTACAAATTTTCACCAAATCACACAATTTGGGCATCAAAAAATCCAGGATGGGGAGGGGAATAAAGGTTATTAACACAATTTGGAAAAAATATACGGTTCCCCGTAAATTTGCCAAAAACCTGCCCATTCATTTTTAATGGGAAAAAAAGACAACTTTCAAACTGTTACTAGTCCGTCATTTTTTGACGAAAACACACAAGATGGGCGTCAAAAATTCCGGGATGGTGAGGGGTATAAAAAATACCGAGGAATTTTTTTGGATAAAATGTACGGTTTCCCGGCAAATTGCCAAAAACTGGCCCATTCATTTTTAATGGGAAACAAAGAAAAGTTTCAAATTGTATCTTGTCCTTCAATTTTTGACCAAATCACACAATTTGGGCATCATAAATTCAGTGATGGTGAGGGGCATAAAAGTTGTATACAGCATTTGTAACAAATTTACGGTTTCCCAGAAACTTGCCAAAAACTTTCCCATTCATTTCTAATGAGAACATTTCCCATTCACTTCCAATGGGATTTCCAATTGAATTTTTTTTTTTTTTTACATTGCAGTGATGCCATTGACGGCCATGCATGTCGAATCTATTGATGCCAATGTACTTGGATTCAATTGACTATATGGATGTCGATGCCATTGACGGCCATGGACGTCCAAAATTTTTCCCATTCATTTTAAATGGGGAAAAAACTACATTTCCCCAAATCAACAGAAAATGACCAGATATCAAGAGGACGTGTCCCCCAAACGTCCCCAACTCCATTGAGGCTTATAGGGGGTGCTGCCATTGACGTCCATGGACGTCCAAAATTTTTCCCATTCATTTTCAATGGGGAAAAAACTACATTTCCCCAAATCAACAGAAAATGACCAGATATTAATAGGACGTATACCCCAAACGTCCCCAACTCCATTGACGCTTATGGGGGGTGCTGCCATTGACGTCCATGGACGTCCAAAATTTTTCCCATTCATTTTCAATAGGAATTTTTTTTTTTCCCAAAATAAAAAGAAAATGACTAGATATCATTAGGCCGTGTCCACCAAATGTCCCCGATTGCATTGCCGCTTATGGAGGGTGATTCCATTGACGTCCATGGACGTCCAAACTTCCCATTCAATTCCAATGGCATTTCTTCATGTTTGTTCATTCTATTGATGCCAATGTACTTGGATTCCATTGACGCTTATGTAAGTTGATACCATTGACGTCCATGGACGTCCAAAATTTTTCCCATTCATTTTCAATGGGAATTTTTTTTTTTCCCCAAATCAACAGAAAATGACTAGATATCAATAGGACGTGTCGCCCAAATGTCCCCGATTGCATTGCCTCTTATGGAGGGTGATGCCATTGACGGCCATGGACGTCCAAATTTCCCATTAATTTCTAATGGCTTTTAATCATGTTTTTTCATTCTATTGATGCCAATGTACTTGGATTCCATTGACGCCTATGTAAGTTGATACCATTGACGTCCATGGACGTCCAAAATTTTCCCCATTCATTTTCAATGGGAATTTTTTTTTTCCCCAGATCAACAGAAAATGACTAGATATCATTAGGACGTGTCCCCCAAATGTCCCCGATTGCATTGCCGCTTATGGAGGGTGATGCCATTGATGTCCATGGACGTCCAAACTTCCCATTCAATTCCAATGGCATTTCTTCATGTTTGTTCATTCTATTGATTTCAATGTACTTGGATTCCATTGACGCTTATGTAAGTTGATACCATTGACGTCCATGGACGTCCAAAATTTTTCCCATTCATTTTCAATGGGAATTTTTTTTTTTTCCCCAAATCAACAGAAAATGACTAGATATCATTAGGACGTTTCCCCCAAATGTCCCCGATTGCATTGCCGCTTATGGAGGGTGATGCCATTGACGTCCATGGACGTACAAACTTCCCATTCATTTCCAATGGCATTTCTTCATGTTTGTTCATTCTATTGATGCCAATGTACTTGGATTCCATTGACGCTTATGTAAGTTGACACCATTGACGTCCATGGACGTCCAAAATTTTTCCCATTCATTTTCAATGGGAATTTTTTTTTTTTTCCAAATCAACAAAAAATGACTCGATATCATTAGGACGTGTCCCCCAAATGTCCCCGATTGCTTTGCCGCTTATGGAGGGTGATGCCATTGACGTCCATGGACGTCCAAACTTCCCATTCATTTCCAATGGCATTTCTTCATGTTTGTTCATTCTATTGATGCCAATGTACTTGGATTCTATTGACGCTTATGTAAGTTGATACCATTGACGTCCATGGACGTCCAAAATTTTTCCAATTCATTTTCAATGGTAATTTTTTTTTTTCCCCAAATCAACAGAAAATGACTAGATATCATTAGGACGTGTCCCCCAAACTTCCCCGATTCCATTAACAATTATGAAAGGTGCCGCCATTGACGTCCATGGACGTCCAATTCTCCCATTGATTTCTAATGGCTTTTACTTTGTTTTGTGCCAATGACTGGCATTATGATCCATTCTATTGATAGACCTGAGTGGGGCTAAGATCTGTATCTCCACAGAGGAAAGACCAAGGTGTGTAATTTCTCCCGAAATTGCAGTTTCTAGTTATTATTATGCAATGGTTTCTCCGCGTTTTTTCGGCGCGCCGCGCAGCCCGAACCGTACCACCGATCGGCACCGTTCAAGTATCGACACGACCGGAATTTTCGCGCGACGATGGGAATTTTTAAAACGACCCCGAAAATTTTTCCGTTCACCCGTAAACGGCGATTTTCCGATTTTTTAAAAAAATTTCAAAACGCTACTTGTCCTACAATTTTTGACCAAATCACATAATTTGGACATCAAAAATTCCGGGACGGTGGGGGGCATAAAGATTGTATACAGAATTTGGAAAAAATTTACGGTTCTCCGGATATTTGCCAAAAACTATCCCATTCATTTCCAATGGGAAAAGTTCCCATTCACTTTCAATAGTATTTCCAATGGACTTTACATTGCATTGATGCCATTGACTGCCATGCATGTCGAATCTATTGATGCCAATGTACATGGATTCAATTGACTATATGGATGTCGATGCCATTGACGGCCATGGACGTCCAAAATTTTTCCCATTCATTTTCAATGGGGAAAAAACTACATTTCCCCAAATCAACAGAAAATGACCAGATATCAATAGGACGTGTCCCCCAAACGTCCCCAACTCCATTGACGCTTATGGGGGGTGCTGCCATTGACATCCATGGACGTCCAAAAATTTTCCCATTCATTTTCAATGGGAAATTTTTTTTTTCCCCAAATCAACAGAAAATGACTAGATATCATTAGGACGTGTCCCCCAAATGTCCCCGATTGCATTGCCGCTTATGGAGGGTGCTGCCATTGTCGTCCATGGACGTCCAAAATTTTTCCCATTCATTTTCAATGGGGAAAAAACGAAATTTCCCCAAATCAACAGAAAATGACCAGATATTAATAGGACGTATACCCCAAACGTCCCCAACTCCATTGACGTTTATGGGGGGTGCTGCCATTGACGTCCATGGACGTCTAAAAATTTTCCCATTCATTTTCAATGGGAATTTTTTTTTTTCCCCAAATCAACAGAAAATGACTAGATATCATTAGGACGTGTCCCCCAAATGTCCCCGATTGCATTGCCGCTTATGGAGGGTGATTCCATTGACGTCAATGGACGTCCAAACTTCCCATTCATTTCCAATGGCATTTCTTCATGTTTGTTCATTCTATTGATGCCAATGTACTTGGATTCCATTGACGCTTATGTAAGTTGATACCATTGACGTCCATGGACGTCCAAAATTTTTCCCATTCATTTTCAATGGGAATTTTTTTTTTTTCCCCAAATCAACAGAAAATGACTAGATATCAATAGGACGTGTCGCCCAAATGTCCCCGATTGCATTGCCTCTTATGGAAGGTGATGCCATTGACGTTCATGGACGTCCAAACTTCCCATTCATTTCCAATGGCATTTCTTCATGTTTGTTCATTCTATTGATGCCAATGTACTTGGATTCCATTGACGCTTATGTAAATTGATACCATTGACGTCCATGGACGTCCAAAATTTTTCCCATTCATTTTCAATGGGAATTTTTTTTTTCCCCCAAATCAACAGAAAATGACTAGATATCAATAGGACGTGTCGCCCAAATGTCCCCGATTGCATTGCCTCTTATGGAAGGTGATGCCATTGACGTTCATGGACGTCCAAACTTCCCATTCATTTCCAATGGCATTTCTTCATGTTTGTTCATTCTATTGATGCCAATGTACTTGGATTCCATTGACGCTTATGTAAATTGATACCATTGACGTCCATGGACGTCCAAAATTTTTCCCATTCATTTTCAATGGGAATTTTTTTTTTTCCCCAAATCAACAGAATATGACTAGATATCATTAGGACGTGTCCCCCAAATGTCCCCGATTGGATTGCCGCTTATGGAGGGTGATGCCATTGACGTCCATGGACGTCCAAACTTCCCATTTATATCCAGTGGCATTTCTTCATGTTTGTTCATTCTATTGATGCGAATGTACTTGGATTCCATTGACGCTTATGTAAGTTGATACCATTGACGTCCATGGACGTCCAAAATTTTTCCCATTCATTTTCAATGGGAATTTTTTTTTTTCCCCAAATCAACAGAAAATGACTAGATATCATTATGACGTGTCCCCCAAATGTCCCCAATTGCATTGCCGCTTATGGAGGGTGATGCCATTGACGTTCATGGACGTCCAAACTTCCCATTAAATCCCAATGGCATTTCTTCATGTTTGTTCATTCTATTGATGCCAATGTACTTGGATTCCATTGACGCCTATGTAAGTTGATACCATTGACGTCCATGGACGTCCAAAAATTTTCCCATTCATTTTCAATGGTAATTTTTTTTTTTTCCCCAAATCAACAGAAAATGACTAGATATCATTAGGACGTGTCCCCCAAATGTCCCTGATTGGATTGCCGCTTATGGAGGGTGATGCCATTGACGGCCATGGACGTCCAATTCTCCCAATCTTTTCTAATGGCTTTTACTTTGTTTAGTGCCATTGACTGGCATTATGGTCCATTCTATTGATAGACCTGAGTGGGGCTAAGATTTGTATCTCCACAGAGGAAAGACCAAGGTGTAATTTCTCCCGAAATTGCAGTTTCTAGTTACAGGTGTTTTAGCTCATTTCAATTTATTTTATTTAGATGGGCTGTTATTACCTTGGTCTTTCCAAGGGAAAGAACAAGGTTATGTTGTTGTACAACTTTATTGTACTTTTTATTATTACCTTGGTCTTTCCAAGGGAAAGAACAAGGTTATGTTGTTGTACAACTTTATTGTACTTTTTTTTATTATTATTTATTATTATTATTATTATTCAATAATTGTTGACGTTTTTTTCGGCGCGCCGCACAGCCCGAACCGTACTTCCGATCGGTACCGTTCAAGTATCGGCACGACCGGAATTTTCGCGCGACGATGGGAATTTTTCAAACGGCCTTGAAAAATTTTCCGTTCGCCCGTAAACGGCAATTTTCCGGAAAAAAAAAAAAGTTTCAAAATGTATCTAGTCCTACAATTTTTGACCAAATCACATAATTTGGGCATCAAAAATTCCGGGACGGTGAGGGGCATAAAAGTTGTATACAGAATTTGGAAAAAAATTACGCTTCCTCGGAAATTTGCCAAAAACTATCCCATTCATTTCGAATGGGAAAAGTTCCCATTCACTTCCAATGGGATTTCCAATGGAATTTACATTGCATTGATGCCATTGACGGCCATGCATGTCGAATCTACTGATGCCAATGTACTTGGATTCAATTGACTATATGGATGTCGATGCCATTGACGGCCATGGACGTCCAAAATTTTTCCCATTCATTTTCAATGGGGAAAAAACTACATTTCCCCAAATCAACAGAAAATGACCAGATATTAATAGGACGTATACCCCAAACGTCCCCAACTCCATTGACGCTTATGGGGGGTGCTGCCATTGACGTCCATGGACGTCCAAAATTTTTCCCATTCATTTTCAATGGGGAAAACACTAAATTTCCCCAAATCATCAGAAAATGACCAGTTATCAATAGTACGTCTCCCCCAAACGTTCCGAACTCCATTGACGCTTATAGGGGGTGCTGCCATTGACGTCCATGGACGTCCAAAAATTTTCCCATTCATTTTCAATGGGGAAAAAACTAAATTTCCCCAAATCAACAGAAAATGACCAGATATTAATAGGACGTATACCCCAAACGTCCCCAATTCCATTTACGCTTATGGAGGGTGATGCCATTGACGTTCATGGACGTCCAAACTTCCCATTCATTTCCAATGGCATTTCTTCATGTTTGTTCATTCTATTGATGCCAATGTACTTGGATTCCATTGACGCCTATGTAAGTTGATACCATTGACGTCCATGGACGTCCAAAATTTTTCCCATTCATTTTCAATGGGAATTTTTTTGTTTTCCCCAAAATCAACAAAAAATGACTAGATATCATTAGGACGTGTCCCCCAAATGTCCCCGATTGCATTGCCGCTTATGGAGGGTGATGCCATTGACGTCCATGGACGTCCAAAATTTCCATTCATTTCCAATGGCATTTCTTCATGTTTGTTCATTCTATTGATGCCAATGTACTTGGATTCCATTGACGCTTATGTAAGTTGATACCATTGACGTCCATGGACGTCCAAAATTTTTCCCATTCATTTTCAATGGGAATTTTTTTTTTTTTCCCCAAATCAACAGAAAATGACTGGATATCATTAGGACGTGTCCCCCAAATGTCCCCGATTGCATTGCCGCTTACGGAGGGTGATGCCATTGACGTTCATGGACGTCCAAACTTCCCATTTATTTCCAATGGCATTTCTTCATGTTTGTTCATTCTATTGATGCCAATGTACTTGGATTCCATTGACGCTTATGTAAGTTGATACCATTGACGTCCATGGACGTCCAAAATTTTTCCCATTCATTTTCAATGGGAATTTTTTTTTTTTCCCCCAAATCAACAGAAAATGACTAGATATCAATAGGACGTTTCCCCCAAATGTGCCCGATTGCATTGCTGCTTATGGAGGGTGATGCCATTGACGTCCACGGACGTCCAAACTTCCCATTCATTTCCAATGGCATTTCTTCATGTTTGTTCATTCTATTGATGCCAATGTACTTGGATTCCATTGACGCTTATGTAAGTTGATACCATTGACGTCCATGGACGTCCAAAATTTTTCCCATTCATTTTCAATGGGAATTTTTTTTTTTTCCTCAAATCAACAGAAAATGACTAGATATCATTAGGACGTGTCCCCCAAATGTCCCCGATTGCATTGCCGCTTATGGGGGGTGATGCCATTGACGTCCATGGACGTCCAAACTTCCCATTAATTTCCAAAGGCATTTCTTCATGTTTGTTCATTCTATTGATGCCAATGTACTTGGATTCCATTGATGCTTATGTAAGTTGATACCATTGACGTCCATGGACGTCCAAAATTTTTCCCATTCATTTTCAATGGGAATTTTTTTTTTTTCCCAAATCAACAGAAAATGACTAGATATCATTAGGACGTGTCCCCCAAATGTCCCCGATTGCATTGCCGCTTATGGAGGGTGATGCCATTGACGTTCATGGACGTCCAAACTTCCCATTCATTTCCAATGGCATTTCTTCATGTTTGTTCATTTTATTGATGCCAATGTACTTGGATTCCATTGACGCTTATGTAAGTTGATACCATTGACGTCCATGGACGTCCAAAATTTTTCCCATTCATTTTCAATGGGAATTTTTTTTTTTTTCCCAAATCAACAGAAAATGACTACATATCAATAGGACGTGTCCCCCAAACTTCCCCGATTCCATTAACAATTATGGAGGGTGCTGCCATTGACGGACATGGACGTCCAATTCTCCCAATCTTTTCTAATGGCTTTAACTTTGTTTAGTGCCAATGACTGGCATTATGGTCCATTCTATTGATAGACCTGAGTGGGGCTAAGATTTGTATCTCCACAGAGGAAAGACCAAGGTGTGTAATTTCTCCCGAAATTGCAGTTTCTAGTTCTTCTTATTATTATAGTCGTTTTTTTCGGCGCGCCGCGCAGCCCAAACCGTAGCACCGATCGGCACCGTTGAAGTATCGGCACGACCGGATTTTTCGCGTGACGATGGGAATTTTTCAAACCGCCACGAAAAATTTTCCGTTCGCCCGTAAACGGCAATTTTCCGAAAAAATAAAAAAGTTTCAAAATGTATCTAGTCCTACAATTTTTGACCAAATCACATAATTTGGGTATCAAAAATTCCGGGACGATGAGGGGCATAAAAGTTGTATACAGAATTTGGCAAAAATTTACGGTTCCCCGGAAATTTGCCAAAAACTTTCCTATTCATTTTGAATGAAAAAAAAACGCACGCTGCACAGCCCGAACCGTTTGACCGATCGGCACCGTTCAAATATCGGCACGACCGGAATTTTCGCGCAACGATGGGAATTTTTCAAACGGACCCGAAAAATTTTCCCTTCGCCCGTAAACGGCAATTTTCCGGAAAAAAAAAAAAGTTTCAAAATGTATCTAGTCCTACAATTTTTGACCAAATCACACAATTTGGGCATCAAAAATTCCGGGACGGTGAGGGGCATAAAAGTTGTATACAGAATTTGGAAAAAAATTACGCTTCCTTGGAAATTTGCCAAAAACTATCCCATTCATTTCGAATGGGAAAAGTCCCATTCACTTCCAATGGGATTTCCAATGGAATTTACATTGCATTGATGCCATTGACGGCCATGCATGTCGAATCTACTGATGCCAATGTACTTGGATTCAATTGACTATATGGATGTCGATGCCATTGACTGCCATGGACGTCCAAAATTTTTCCCATTCATTTTCAATGGGGAAAAAACAAAATTACCCCAAATCAACAGAAAATGACCAGATATCAATAGGACGTGTCCCCCAAACTTCCCCAATTCCATTGACGCTTATGAAGGGTGCCGCCATTGACTTACATGGACGTCCAAAATTTTTCCCATTCATTTTCAATGGGGAAAAAACTAAATTTCTCCAAATCAACAGAAAATGACCAGATATCAATAGGACGTATATCCCAAACGTCCCCAATTCCATTGACGCTTATGGGGGGTGCTGCCATTGACGTCCATGGACGTCCAAAATTTTACCCATTCATTTTCAATGGGAAATTTTTTTTTTTCCCCAAATCAACAGAAAATGACTAGATATCAATAGGACCTGTCCCCCAAATGTCCCCGATTGCATTGCTGCTTATGGAGGGTGATGCCATTGACGTCCAGGGACGTCCAAACTTCCCATTCATTTCCAATGGCATTTCTTCATGTTTGTTCATTCTTTTGATGCCAATGTACTTGGATTCCATTGACGCTTATGTAAGTTTATACCATTGACGTCCATGGACGTCCAAAATTTTTCCCATTCATTTTCAATGGGAATTTTTTTTTTTTTCCCCAAATCAACAGAAAATGACTAGATATCAATAAGACGTTTCCCCCAAATGTGCCCGATTGCATTGCTGCTTATGGAGGGTGATGCCATTGACGTCCACGGACGTCCAAACTTCCCATTCATTTCCAATGGCATTTCTTCATGTTTGTTCATTCTATTGATGCCAATGTACTTGGATTCCATTGACGCTTATGTAAGTTGATACCATTGACGTCCATGGACGTCCAAAATTTTTCCCATTCATTTTCAATGGGAATTTTTTTTTTTCCCCAAATCAACAGAAAATGACTAGATATCATTAGGACGTGTCCCCCAAATGTCCCCGAATGCATTGCCGCTTATGGGGGGTGATGCCATTGACGTCCATGGACGTCCAAACTTCCCATTAAATACCAATGGCATTTCTTCATGTTTGTTCATTCTTTTGATGCCAATGTACTTGGATTCCATTGACGCTTATGTAAGTTTATACCATTGACGTCCATGGACGTCCAAAATTTTTCCCATTCATTTTCAATGGGAATTTTTTTTTTCCCCCCAAATCAACAGAAAATGACTAGATATCAATAGGACGTTTCCCCCAAATGTGCCCGATTGCATTGCTGCTTATGGAGGGTGATGCCATTGACGTCCACGGACGTCCAAACTTCCCATTCATTTCCAATGGCATTTCTTCATGTTTGTTCATTCTATTGATGCCAATGTACTTGGATTCCATTGACGCTTATGTAAGTTGATACCATTGACGTCCATGGACGTCCAAAATTTTTCCCATTCATTTTCAATGGGAATTTTTTTTTTTTCCCCAAATCAACAGAAAATGACTAGATATCAATAGGACATGTCCCCCAAATGTCCCTGATTGCATTGCCGCTTATGGAGGTTGATGCCATTGACGTCCATGGACGTCCAAACTTCCCATTAATTTCCAATGGCATTTCTTCATGTTTGTTCATTCTATTGATGCCAATGTACTTGGATTCCATTGACGCTTATGTAAGTTGATACCATTGACGTCCATGGACGTCCAAAATTTTTCCCATTCATTTTCAATGGGAATTTTTTTATTTTCCACAAATCAACAGAAAATGACTAGATATCAATAGGACGTGTCCCCCAAATGTCTCCGATTGCATTAACAATTATGAAGGGTGCCGCCATTGACGTCCATGGACGTCCAATTCTCCAGTTCATTTCTAATGGCTTTTTGTTTTGTGCCAATGACTGGTATTATGATCCATTCTATTGATAGACCTGAGTGGGGCTAAGATCTGTATCTCCACAGAGGAAAGACCAAGGTGTGTAATTTCTCCCGAAATTGCAGTTTCTAGTTTATTTTGTTATGTGTTTAGATTTTACAAATGTGATGTAGTATTCATTTATATTGTATATTTTATGTTGTATAACGTTAATTCCTATGTGAATATTAGTTCCTACTTGTTTTGTTGTGGAAGGAAGGTTTTGTATTGAACACGGGGCCATGTTGGTTATTATTATAGCAGAGAAGACAGCAGTAAATCAACAAAGACAAGTCAACTGTGCCCCGATCTACCACTCCAGAGATCTGATGGACTCAAAAAGTGGGTTACGATTGCATATTAGTTTGAAAATCGACCGGATCCACCGTATTATTACATGAGTGACTTCCGGCCCGATCCTAGCTAGTAGTATTGACGCAGGAGGGCCGCGCCTCGCGTCAAATAATAAACTCTGCCGTTCTGTTCACGTGCGTCACATTGAGCCGCTTCCGGGACGCATCTAACACGCTGCTGCACTGCGACTGGTGTGCATTGGCCGATTGACTCTAACACCCGCATTTCACTGCATTCTCGCGGCGGCCACGTTGTCGCGCCGTTTCTGGACTGTCCTACCGTGTTGGTCCTCATTATAGTAGAGAAGACTGAGTAAATATAATCTACACATAGAAACTGTAACCCGATCGACTCACAGCCTTGAAAAGTAAGGGTTATATTATACGTCAGAAACTCGTTCGATACGCGTCCGTTCTGAACCGACTACCACGTACCGAAACGGTTCAATACTATGACATGTACCGTTACACCCTTAATTATAAGGTTTGACCAATTTGCTTGTCACATTCTCAGCTAGCACAGTGAGCGAGTGATTAGTCTCACAGTTCTGGGGTTGGTGGTTGTAATCCGGGCTCACACATTCCTTTTTAGAGTTAACATGTTCTCTCCTGCTGGCATGATTTGTTTCTCACACCACTAAAACATGTTTCAGATTAAGTAAAATTATTTTTTCAATTTGTGCACTGCCATTATCTGGCGACCAGTCCACGTTTCATCTAGCAGCTCGTCTGAATGCCAGCTGCGATAGGCCACAACTCGACTTGAACAATGATAAGCCAAAGTATTCTATTTTACCCCCTCAAAATATATATTTTCTTTTAAACTGAATATTCATTCTAAAGATGCACCGATACCAATCGGCAGGGGAGGGGGGCAATCCGGCCCGAAATGGTGGTATCGGCGAGTACCAACAAAGAGGGCGCCGATACCATTTACTGGTCCAGTATTATAACATTTTACCGCAGCCTTTATTCCTCCTGACACTCACTAGACTCTGTCTCTGTGTTGTCTGATGACACGTGATCACTTTGCATGCCAAGCAGCTATCGCTATTGGCCTGCTTCAGACCAATGAGAACGGGCCAATAGCTGCTCTTAACCAGTCACGGGGCAGCTTTTTCATAAGGATGAAAAACAAACTACGAGAATAAAATGTAAGCGGTCTGGACACATTTCAGTTCATAATCTCCGTCGAGTGCAATAACTGCATGCAAGATTTGTGGCCTGAAAATTTCGAGAGGTCTAGTTAAATCGGCCAGTTAATACCTCAATACCTCTAACCTGATAACGCATTTGAAGATGAAACAATTGAACGAACAGAAAGAGTTTGAGGCTGCAACAGCTCTACTGCTATCCATAAGGAAATGGGCTCGACCGGAGCAACAATCCCTGGTCAATTCAGTTCGTCTACTTTACTTTTATTGTCTTTTACTGAAAAGTGCCGCAGTAATTCGAGACCTGTTTCCAAAGTAGGGTTGCCACCTTTCAGAAATAGAAATAAGGGACTCACTCCCCCCTCCCGGCCAAAGCTGTAGAGTCGACGGAGAAAAGGGACATCCCCGAACTCCTAAAATGCATAGAAATGTATCTATTCCGTATTGGTTCAATACGGAACGCAACTTTTAATTCCCAATTTGAAACGATGTGTATGTTGCAACTGGTGCACAGAGAGGGAGGCTAATAGAGAAACAGGATGCTGTGGTCAATTATTATTAGTTATAATTTCATGAAAGTTGCTTTTGAGAGCCAAAACTCAGGGTTTAAAAAAGTGTAGTCAGTTCATCCATTGTATTTTTACTTTCTCACTGTTTCGCTGGTATTATACATGTTTTAATTTCACGAATTTAGCACTATTTTGTCCTTTGAGAGCCAAAGGTTTATTTAACTATTGTCACCCATATAAATATATATATAATATTGTAATATATAAAATATAATATATAATGTTGTTGTTGTGTGTTTTCTACCCGCGATCTGACACATAAAGCCAGTTGTGTGGTTGTTTGAACGATGTGCTAATGCTAGCGAACGTAAGTTAACCGTTTGTGTCATTGCTGTAATAGCAGCAAATTATCATTTATTTACGTTGATGTGAACCTGTTTGGTATCGAGGACGAAATTAATTTGTATTATTTCTATTTTTAGTTTCACTCTTCCAATGATGGTGTCATAACGACAGCATAAAAAAAGTCAGCAAATTAAACGGACGTCCAGCATCGTCATTTGGGAGTTTAGCTCGCTGTATAGCCAGGACAGAGCCGTAGAGTCCTGGTGAGGACAGTATATTCACATTTTGTTGTTCATGCATCATGTAACATTGTCATACTGTACACTTATTTAGCATGTTGTTCTCTATTGTATTTTTATATTAAATTGCCTTTCAAGATAACATATCTGTTCTATGTGTTGGATTTTAGCAAGTAAATTTCCCCGAAAAATGTGATTTATATTCCGGTGCGACTTGGGTATATGTTTTTTTTTTCCTCTTCGTTGGGCATTTTATGGCTGGTGCGACTTATACTCAGGTGCGACTTATAGTCCGAAAAATACGGTAATTAATTCCATGATATCATTTATATGCTTTTATGTCTTTTGCATTTTTTCACACGAAGTATAATAGCAATGTTTAAGGCTACTCTACTTTGAATTACAAGTTTTTAGACAAGGTTAAAACATTGGCTCCTAATGTTGTTTATAGACGTTAAATCCGGTTTGACTGGGAGGGATGGGATTGAGCATTGGTTACTGGTAGAGGCGTGCAAAATTTCCGATTCTTAGATTATTCGCGATTCGGCCGTGGAAGATTCGAGAATGATTCACAAATATCCAAATTCCGATTATTGAATTATACCAGGTAAAGCGGAAATAAAACACAGTCAGCGCGGTCTTTGGGACGCAATGAGGAGCGGACCGAGAGTAAATATCATGTTCAACTCATGCCGCTAGATAAAAAAAAAAAAACAACAACAATCATACCTGACTGCGGCTGACAGCCGCTACAAACAACGCTCATTTGCTAGTTGCTACAAACATACGGCTACAGTAAATATATATTTGTAGAACTAGAACTTTCCGGCGTAGGTAAACAGCCGCCATCTTAAAGCAGTAGACCTCTCTAGAAGGCTCTGTTGTAGCGAACCTAATTAACTTTTTATCTAAAATACTCCTAAATCGGCAGAATTTTGTCTTGAATCTATCTTTAAATGATGAAATAGTTTTAAAACTTTGACAAAAGTAGACAGAAGGGAAATTATGGAACAACGGGAGCAATTTTAACAACTGTAACAGTTGATTCACAACATTAAATTAATTGAATGTAGTTTAAAGCTGCTGATAGAGAATGGGGACTGGAGTTTGTATTTATTTATTTTATTTTTTTATTTATTTATTTTTTTATTTTCCCTTCAGGCATGACAAATCCAAAAAAACATACAGCATTTATATGTGTTTACAATTAATTCAACCCGAAAAGAAAAGGGCTGACGGGAGAAGCCGAAGCTTATTGAAACCCGTCCCCAGTATACCATAAAGGACGCAGAAAATATCAAATATCAAATTTTTGACATTCAGATTTTGTAATGATCACAAGTTTTTTGTTGTTGTTGTTGTAAATAATAACCATCCCCTCTGATTGTTCATTTTCCCAATAGTCCATAGTCGATCGATGTGCTCGTTATGTTGATTAAAAATGCGTCCTTCTCCTTCGAATGTCTGTGAGATTGTTGTTATTTTTGTATATTTGTTTACTGTTATATGTTAACTTGATACTGAAATAGTAGTTTGGTTTAGCCTGAGAGGATTTTTGAACAATTTAGAAAAAAAAAAGAAAAAAAAAAAGGAGGGGGGTGCATCAATAATCGTTTTATAATCGAATCGGAGCCTCTGAATCGTAATCGTAATTTAATCGTTAACTGACCGAAGAATCCCAGCTCTAGCTACTGGTATTGATCATTCATTGCCAGCAATGAGTTGAACTATATGTCATGCAGCAAAAATATCTGAGCTTGCATATTCGACATTTTAGGCTACTGTTAGCATTCAGTTAGCAGACTCATCATTGCTCAGGTAGGCTATGTACGGAAATCTTCGACCACGATACATATAATAAGACCTCAGACTTTCATTGTTCTGCTACATTTTAAGGATGAATGCGTAATCTTGATGAGACCACAAAGAGACTTTACTGTGATATTGATCTGGTAGAGAAAATGAATAAATGGTTAGATAGATGTCATTTGCTCAGTGTTTTGGTATTTTATTTTAGATTGCCACATTTCTCTTTCCCTTAGCAGCCTTTTCTTCCACTTGTGTATTACCCAACTATCTCTATGCTGTTGGAACTGCTTCCCATTACATTGGCCTGCACATTCAAACAAAACAAGTGTATCATATGTGCACAGCTGTTTGAACCACATAGGGAAATGTATGGGCAAAGTGATTGGTTTATTTTAATTGCTATTTTAGTTGGAAGTAATTAAGGTTTTCTATCTACAGGGAGACCTCAATGCATATCCCCAACACACGGGGATACTTGCACACACATCATACACACATTGACAATGACATACTTAACGGGTTATTGTAGCAATTTACACTTGCTAACAGTATACAGCTAGTCTGACAAGGTTCTTCTTATCCAATTTCCCATTTTTTAATCTGATTTTCCCCTTTCCTTTTTCGTCCATTTTAAGGTGAAAGAGATATTGCCTTGCTATTTTATTTTCTTACCTAGCATGTAGGCCTATTGCTATTTTCTGACTATTCAGGTGATGATATAAAAGGATAATGTAATGTGTGAATAAATTGTTGTTTGTTGTATTAGTCCTCTGGCTTTACATAGTGGTTGATGCCTAGACATATTTGTTTCATTTTGTGTTCTCGTGTGTAGCAGCAGTTTAACAGAATTGGCAAGTCCAGGGTGACATTTTACAGTTTCATCCCTGTTTTCTTAGGCACATCAGGGGTTTTGAGTAGTATATACCGCAATAAAGGAACCATGGTAAGGGGGAGGTGATTGTGCGAAAGGATGAGAAAGTGATTTGTTGAGAAACTGATAGGCTTTGCACCATAAGCTGAGTTGAAGAGAAGATTTAGAAGTTGTAAGACAGCGTTGTCTTGTCGTGAAGCGCTGACAGGGTCTTCAAGCTCAACATAAAAAAGCAATGTGTATATGTGAGGATGTGCTCGGCATTTCAGTGTGTATTTGCAGCACAGATGGAAAGACATCTCAGGGATTACCGTGTAACTGGAAGAGGAGAGAGGTGGTAATTGCATTTTAATTACAGTGTTGATGGTTTTGTGCTCTGCCAGATGGAAGGTGCTTTACTGATATAAGCACAAAATGAATCAGCCCTCTGGAAAATAAATCAGGCCTTTGGTGACTGGTTACCTGCTGTGTCCCTAACCTCTGCGAGAGTCACAGGTGATAATGATTTGTTGAGTGTGGTTGATATCCAACATACACCTTCACCTGCCACTCTGTGTCCTTCCACCTTCCACCTCCATGGTAATGATATATATCTGTACTCATGTAGACTACATAAAGATAATCTTAGCATTGTGTATTTGTGTCTGTTATTTGTGTTATTCCACGTATATTCATGTAAACATGTTTTTCTTCAAGATGATAAGATTTTAGTCAGTATCACTTCATTACAAATAAGTCACGCTTTGATGTACAGTAGCCTTTTTTCTTGTTTGGTACACTACTTTCCTAAATGGCCGACTTCTTCTCCTTTTTACTTTTGTAGTCAAACATGGTTACGTTGATTGAACAAAAGAGAATTGCCACTTCTGTTTTTATGGACCGGTGAGAGTGGCGTGGGAAGAGAACAGACAGCGCTAGACAGAAAATATTGCTGATGATGTCATGTTTTACGTTGCTTGCTCTAATGTCAGGACACAGGATCTCTGTGTCGTGTTGAATTTACTGTCTTTGATTCATTCATTGGTGAGTACACAATATCATGCTGTTATGATCTTACACAATTCATATGTCAGTAAATCACTGACAGCACGCACTAAACAATGGACAGTGGACTGAATTTTCTTGACAGGCAAACTGAAAAAACAGCAATCAATAGTCTATTATTTGGTTAAATAATTTACGGTAAGGGAGATTCTATCTCTCTTTGTTTTAAACTTTGATTGGAATGTGCTACTGGGAAGGCTAATGTTTACGATTGAGTACGTATGAAGGCATTATAACCTGAATTTGAAGTTGAGGCGACCTGTGTTCTATCAATAAGGTAAGTTTATGCACTGATAAGAATTTTGCTATGAACATTTTTAGGGAAAAATACTTTAAGGCTAGTTAAAAAATAAATAAATAATATGCAGGTAAACAATTGTTCCTTCTTAATCTGTGTGAAATTGAATTCAGTTTAGTCATGGCACTACTATTATACAATGTGCACCTATGTAAACAGACTATTTGTGTGTGTATATATATATATATCCTTAGTGGGAATAACAAGTCCAATAAAAAATTAATAAAGATGGATGGTTGCAGATATCTGGAAGTCATAATTATATGGATAACTGTATATGGATTAACGGCTATCCTTTTTTGGCTTCGCCTAAGGAAACATTTCTAACAGTTACTGAGAATAGCCAGAAACTTTTCTTTCTCAAAAAAAATAATAAAAGGACTTGTTAGTGCATAAAGCTCATAATCCAAAGGTCAGGTGTTGGGCTAGGGTGTCATTAATGTGGGATCCAGACAGGCTGAAAGTTATTAATAATAGTGGCTGTGCTGAAACCAGAGAGGGCATTTGGTCAGTTTTGCAATATCACATTCTACGTGATAAAAAACACTGTGGGAACCATTTTGGAAAGACCCTTTTGTATTCTAGCTAGACTGCCCTAGTGCGCACAATTGCTGAATAAAATCAATGTTCTATATGGGTTTCTGTATTTACCCAGTTGAAAAATATACACACACACAGACCCCGCCCCCCTCTCCCATATGCTACACACACAAAACAAACAAACAAAATTTACCTTGAAATATGGATCAAGAACAGGGTTTGTCATTTTAGGTAATTACGGATGTGGCGATTGCATCGTGAACGGTTTGAATGGTCAATAATTATGCTATAAACCAGAATTGATGGGATTTGCTTTTGCTTTACCCAAAATGTGTTAGCATCTGTCTACGGCATTTTTTTTTTTTTTTTTAAACGCAAAACAATTACTATATACACTTCTTTCTACAATGAGCGATGTTGCTGAAACCAAGTGTACTTCAGAGTGTGCTGGTTTGAGCAACAAGTTTTCATGAGGGTCTGACAGTTGGCCACTGTTTTGAATTGCCAGTGCATGGCAGTACAATGTTGCAGATGTAACAGCCAATCGTAAACCAATCGTATTTTTCCCTATTAGTTGAAATACAGGAGCAGTCACTTTCTGTCACAGTTGCCACGTGCTCCAGCATATAGTAGTGACCACCCCTCCAGATGTCTTATGTTTTTGCACTGGTCATAAACCTGCAAGACCAATGCCAAAACACAAGAAATCCACACTGTAAAAAAACCCATTAAATTTACAGTGAAATACTGGAAGCTGTAGTTGCCAGAATTATACAGAATAAAAAATTTAAAAAAAAAAAACGAAAAAATTGTGAAATGTTAATTATCAAATTAACAACAAACTACTGTAGAAAGAACTATATACACTCACCGGCCACTTTATTAGGTACACCATGCCAGTAACGGGTTGGACCCCCTTTTGCCTTCAGAACTGCCTCAATTCTTGGTGGCATAGATTCAACAAGGTGCTGGAAGCATTCCTCAAAGAGTTTGGTCCATATTAACATGATGGCATCACACAGTTGGTGCAGATTTGTCGGCTGCACATCCATGATGCAAATTTCCCGTTCCACCACATCCCAAAGATGCTCTATTGGATTGAGATCTGGTGACTGTGGATGCCATTTGAGTACAGTGAACTCATTGTCATGTTCAAGAAACCAGTCTGAGATGATTCCAGCTTTATGACATGGCACATTATCCTGCTGAAAGTAGCCATCAGAAGTTGGATACATTGTGGTCATAAAGGGATGGACATGGTCAGCAACAATACTCAGGTAGGCTGTGGTGTTCCAAGGATGCTCAATTGGTACCAAGGGGCCCAAAGAGTGCCAAGAAAATATTCCCCACACCATTACACCACCACCAGCCTGAACCGTTGATACAAGGCAGGATGGATCCATGCTTTCATGTTGTTGACGCCAAATTCTGACCCTACCATCCGAATGTCGCAGCAGAAATCGAGACTCATCAGACCAGGCACCATTTTTCCAATCGTCTGTTGTCCAATTTTGATGAGCTTGTGTAAATTGTAGCCTCAGTTTCCTGTTCTAGGCTGAAAGGAGTGGCACCCGGCGTGGTCTTCTGCTGCTGTAGCCCATCTGCCTCAAAGTTCGACGTACTGTGCATTCAGAGATGCTCTTCTGCCTACCTTGGTTGTAACGGGTGGTTATTTGAGTCACTGTTGCCTTTCTATCAGCTCGAACCAATCCGGCCATTCTCCTCTGACCTCTGGCATCAACAAGGCATATCCGCCCACAGAACTGCCGCTCACTGGATATTTTTTTCTTTTTCGGACCATTCTCTGTAAACCCTAGAGAAGGTTGTGCGTGAAAATCCCAGTAGATCAGCAGTTTCTGAAATGCTCAGACCAGCCCTTTTGGCACCAACAACCATGCCACGTTCAAAGTCACTCAAATCACCTTTCTTCCCCATACTGATGCTCGGTTTGAACTGCAGGAGATTGTCTTAAACATGTCTAAATGCACTGAGTTAACGCCATGTGATTGGCTGATTAGAAATTAAGCGTTAACGGGCAGTTGGACAGGTGTACCTAATAAAGTGGCCGGTGAGTGTGTATATATGTATATATATGTGTGTGTATATATATATATATATATATATATATATATATATATATATATATATATATATATATATAAACCATGTAATTTATTTATTTATTTATTTTAAATCTTTTTTTTTTTTTATTATTATGTACAGTGCTGCATAGGTGTGCAGTATCATTCGCTTCATATGCGGATGTGTACTGCCACCAGAATTTTTTTTGAGATGGTCCATTGTTGTTAGATTTACAGGTGCTATATGGAGTTCCTCACTCTTTTACTCGTGACTGCCACCTCCAAACTAAAGAATAACTGTATAACTGCCCCTGTATTAAGCTTGTGCATGACGTGCATGCCTTTACGAGCACAAACATAAAGCTTAGAGCCTGAGCTGGAGTCAGGGCTGTGCTAGGAACAGGTCTCTTATTGTCTGCAAAATCCATGGTAAACTGTGTCAAACTAGTCACCCACTTGGCTGTGCAGTGTTTTCGCCAAGCGGACACTAGGTGGTTGCCACGTCAATGCGTGTGAGCGTGCACAGGCGCATCTTCGGCCAGAGTATTCGACGCGAACCCTCTCTATTGAAGGGAATAAAAAGGGAATTTTGATGCAGTCTCCGTTTAAAATGTCATGGCTCTGTGTACTCAGCATCAGGGCATTGGTAGATTATGCATGAGTAGAAAAATTATTTTACCATAACACTTTAAATTTCATATTGTATATTGATCTGTGGCACAAGTTCTGCGTGATGTATTTTTCTGATACTGTATGTTTTAGGGGGAACCACTACAACCCTCTCGTCACATTGTCTAATTTCAGTTGAGTAGTTAAGCGTCATCTTTGATTGACATTTTCATGACTAGTTTTTGATAAAAATATTTTGCAAGCGTTTGCAGGAAGAATAAAATGACGTAGAATCACTAAATTGATTGATGCGCCAATGATTCAAACCCACAAACACATTAAAACGTGTAAACCTGACCTCAGTTGAATGTGAGAAAGAGAAATCAAAGTCACCTAAGATCAAGGTGACATCTCTGTGTGTTCTTTGTGACAAACAACCATTACTAGTCTGTGAATCTGACACCATTACCATCCCTGTGGCTCTCTAACCTCTGGCTTTTTCTCCAATACTCACTTTTTCTTTCTCTCTGCATTCTGTTTCTCTCTGAGCTGCCTGTGTCTTTCACTTTCTCCCACTTTTGCTCCTTGGTGCTTTGGAAGACGCCAGAGCGAGATAAGGGAAGTGTGATAAGATGCCTTCCATCACAACCCTCCTTCATCTTGGCAGACCAGTACCTTAGAGAAGAAATTGTATTTGTATATCATATGCTCGCATGCCGGCTTCAGGCAGGATAGCAACTTAATGGGTTTGTGATACGTTCGCTGTCCATTTTCTGTCCATTTGTCGAGTGTTATGACGGGAGTATACATTGATGGAAAGGCATAGCAGTTTTTTCATGAGACTCTTCTGAGCTGCTCCTCATTTATTATGCTTTCATTCTCTCCTAGTAAAGGTCATATCAATGTTAACACCTGTGCTTAGCTCAATCCCAACTATTAATGGACACATTAAACACATTAACTGCTTGTATCCATTCGATTGATGTGACCAGACCATAAAAAACACCTCTTCAAAGTTTTTACATGCAACATTACACAGGTGCAGTGTTCTGTGAAATGATTTTACTGCTTACAGCTCACTGGGCTGGAGCCAGTGTGGATACTTGTCTTACACAGGTAGCAAAAAGGTTAGCAATTTTCATGTTATTGTTATTAGTCTTTCAAAATAATTGTTTTGGCTATGATTATTTCTATTGTATTGCAGTCCTGTGCTTTAATACGTCTATAACTATTCTTAGATAATTTGCTGAAATATCGGCAAACAAGCAATAAAGCTAAGAAAAATAAAGGTTTACAGACTTATTTTCACTTACCGGCTTGCATAGGGCATGAATAAAATATACTTCAAGTAAACTAAAGTGTTTAAATGTGCAGCTAGTTTCCAACTAATATTAAGACATTTTGTGCCATTGACAATGATAGACGTCCAATCATGTGGCTCTTTTTATCCTTCTGTTGTGAAATGAAATGAGTTTGTCACTGTCATACGTGGGAGGGTTGGCAGTGAATGAACAATTGCTCATTTGTTGCCATGCCTCTCACTTCAAATGGATTGGACGTCGATCACTGTTAATGGCAGCCAATGATATATTCGACTGCTGGAGATTTATTATGTTGGTACAGTATATTCAAATAATAAACAGGTTAACCAAAACATCATTGAACCATAAAGGTTAGGCTTGCTCTTTAGTTCACCCAATGATTCATCACAATCCTGCGTTTTTTTTCCCTTTACCATAAAGAGATTATTGGATTTTCAATCAATAGTAAAGAGATTAGACTGGGCGATGTGTTTTAGCAGACACCACACAAATAGACGAGTAGTCCTAATCCCATTAAATACACCTCCCTTTGTCATATGGCATAAATATAGACATACAGGCATTTTGTTAATAGCAATGAAAACTGTCAAAAGACCAAAAGTTTGTACTGTTGCATGTTACAGTAATGACATACAGTGGGGCAAATAAGTATTTAGTCACCCACCAATTGTGCAAGTTCTCCTAGTTGAAAAGTAGAGAGGCCTGTAATTTTCAACATGGGTAAGCCTTAACCATGAGAGACAGAATGTGGGGGAAAAAAACAGAAAATTACATTGTTTGATTTTTAAAGAATTAATTTCCAAATTAGAGTTGAAAATAAGTATTTGGTCACCTACAAACAAGCAAGATTTCTGGCTGTCAAAGAGGTCTAACTTCTAACGAAGTCTAATGAGGTCTGACGAGGTCTAACGAGGCTCCGCTCGTTACCTGTATTAATGGCGCCTGTTTTAACTCATCGGTGTAAAAGACACCTGTCAACAACCTCAGTCAGTCACACTCCAAACTCCACTATGGCCAAGACCAAAAACCTGTTTAAGGACATCAGAGACAAAATTGTAGTCCTGCACCAGGCTGGGAAGACTGAATCTGCAATAGGTAAAACGCTTGGTGTAAAGAAATCAACTGTGGGAGCAAATGTTAAAAAATGGAAGACATACATCACCACTGATAATCTCCCTCGATCTGGGGCACCATGCAAGATCTCACCCCGTGGCATCAAAATGATAACAAGAACGATGAGCAAAAATCCCAGAACCACACGGGGGGGACCTAGAGAATGACCAGCAGAGAGCTGGGACCACAGTAACAAAGGCTACTATCAGTAACACAATGCGCCGCCAGGGACTTAAATCCTGCACTGCCAGACGTGTCCCCCTGCTGAAGCCAGTACACGCCCAGGCCCGTCTGCGGTTCTCTAGAGAGCATTTGGATGACCCAGAAGAGGACTGGGAAAATGTGTTATGGTCAGATGACACCAAAATAGAACTTTACACATAGAACAATAGAAACACAGGTTCTCGTGTTTGGAGGAGAAAGAATACTGAATTGCATCCGAAGAACACCATACCCACTGTGAAGCATGGGGGTGGAAACATCATGCTTTGGGGCTGTTTTTCTGCTAAGGGACCAGGACGACTGATTTGTGTAAAGGAAAGAATGAATGGGGCCATGTATCCAGAAATTTTGAGTGAAAATCTCCTTCCATCAGCAAGGGCATTGAAGATGAGACGTGGCTGGGTCTTTCAGCATGACAATGATCCCGAACACACAGCAAGGGCAACAAAGAAGTGGCTTCGTAAGAAGCATTTCAAGGTCCTGGAGTGGCCTAGCCAGTCTCCAGATCTCAACCCCATAGAAAATCTGTAGAGGGAGTTGAAAGTCCGTGTTGCCCAACGACAGCCCCAAAACATCACTGCTCTAGAGAAGATCTGCATGGAGGAATGGTCCAAAATACCAGCAACAGTGTGTGAAAAGCTTGTGAAGAGTTACAGAAAATGTTTGGCCTCCGTTATTGCCAACAAAGGGTACATAACAAAGTATTGAGATTAACTTTAGGTATTGACCAAATACTTATTTTCCACCGTGATTTGCAAATAAATTCTTTAAAAATCAAGCAATTTGATTTTCTGTTTTTGGTTTTTTTTTTCCCCCACATTCTGTCCCTCATGGTTGAGGTTTACCCATGTTGAAAATTACAGGCCTCTCTAATATTTTCAAGTGGGAGAACATGCACAATTAGTGGTTGACGAAATACTTATTTGCCCCACTGTATATTTAAGGCAGCCTTTTAAGCTTATAGATATTGTGTTCCCAGGACTAGATCAAAATTCTCATAAAGATTTCATAGAATCCAAAACATTAAGCAGAAAGAAAACTAATTTGGGTCCAAAAGAGCAAAAAAAGAGACTGTCAAGTGTCTTAGTAGAGCACAGACCTCGCCAAATGAAAATATCGTGGTCTGTATTTCAATGCTAAGTATTGCTGCCAAAGAGTAGTGGAAATGCCAGTGTGGTAATTCTGAAAAAAGATATGAAGGCGCTCTGCCAAGTCTCAATGGGCGGTATAAAATGAGCAAACACTATTCACAGACACAAATAAAGAAGAAAAATAAGGGAAACTACCTGGAGCAGATGTGTGGTGGCGTTGTGGCTCGTGCAGCGACACACCACAAATTAATGTTCATTCCAGCCATTCATGAACAACAATAGCAAAATGTGGTTCATCTTGAATAGAAAGCCAGTCGAAATACTTCTGTAAGATACAGTACTTAGTTGATGAGAAAGATGGATGCTTGTGTGTATTTTTGTCTATATATGTTGCTCCCACGTACGTGTTCAGATTGTGAAAGCGCCATAACACAATGTCCTAGATGCTATTTGTTAGCAGATCTGGCATTTTGTCTTATCATGTGAGCATTAAGCTATTTGGCTTTAAGGCAAAGTCAGCTGGTTGTTTTAAAGTACAAATTTAAAATATTTAAATTCATAAATGTACATATAATATTCCTCTAATTCAAAATTACAGTAATGCCTTGGTTATGGTTTTTAAGATCATTGATTTTATTTTAAAACATACCTTAGTGCATCTGACATGACAAAAGAATCTTCAATAGCATTATTATTGGAATTAGTCATATTTTGAGACAATTCAATTACCGTATTTTTCGGACTATAAATCGCACCTGAGTATAAGTCGCGCCAGCCATAAAATGCCCAATGAAGAGGAAAAAAACATATATAAGTCGTACTGGAGTATAAGTCGCATTTTTGGGGGAAATTTACTTGATAAAATCCAGCACATAGAACAGATATTTCATTTTGAAAGGCAATTTAAAATAAAAATACAATATAGAACAACATGCTGAATAAGTGTACAGTATGATAATGTTACATGATGCATGAACAACAAAATGCGAACATGGTCAGTATGTTAACGTAACATAGCTATTAAGAGTTATTCAGATAACTATAGCATAAAGAACATGCTAACAAGTTTAGCAAACCATCAGTTTCACTCCAAAACACAAAAATAACATGTGAATTGATATAAAAATGTGTTAATAATTTCACACATAAGTCGCTCCTGCGAATAAGTAGCACCCTCAGCCAAACTGAAAAAAACTGCGACTTATAGTCCAAAAAATACGGTATACACAAAAATTTGGCACAGCGCAAATGACGAGAAATGCATCTTTAAATCTGCCTTTTCGCTCCTCTTGTCATTATAGCGCTCTGCCGCCTCCATCTTGGTGATGACTTCAGACAATGAGCGATTTTAGCAGATTTAGCATTGAGCCCAATGGAATAGGAAGCGTTTTTCAGGGAGTCTGGTTCAAGTGTCGATTTTTCAAATGAAATTGTCGATCCAGAAAAAGTATGTGACATCCAGCAATATATGTTTAAGTCGTATTTAGAGGAGGAGGAGGAGGAAGATTCAGAATGAGAAAAAGGCGAGCGAGACGACAAACATGAGGCTGAAGACTAGAGCAGACTGCCTGGGCAACACAAAATGTTGTCATTGTTTTTATATCTCCAATATTTTTACAGTATACTGTAAGGGTGTAACGGTACATGTATTTGTATTGAACCGTTTTGGTACGGGGTGCTCGGTTCGGAACGGAGGCGTACGGAACGAGTTTGTGACATAATGTAACCCTTACTTTCCCAGGCTGTGAGTAGATCGGGTTACAGTTTCTTTGTGTAGATTATATTTACTCCGTCTTCTCTACTATAATGAGGACCAACACGGTAGGACAGTATAACAAAGAAACGTCAACGGCGCGACAACATGGCCGCTGCGAGAACGCAGTGAAACGCGGGCGTTAAAGTCAATCAGCCAATGCACACCAGTCGCAGTGCGGCCGCGTGTTAGACGCGTCCCAGAAGCGGCTGAACACGACACACGCGGAAAGAACGGCAGAGTTTATTATTTGACGCGTGACGCAACCCTCCTGCGTCAATACTACTACCGGTAGCTAGGATCAGGCAGACAGGAAGTCACTCGTGTAAAAATACGGTGGATCCGGTCGATTTTCAAACCAATATGCAATCGTAACCCACTTTTTGAGTCCATCAGATCTCTTGAGTGGTAGATTGGGGCACAGTTAACTTGTCTTTGTAGATTTACTGCTGTCTTCTCTGCTTTAATAATAACCAACACGGCCCCGTGTTCAATACAAAACCCTCCTACCACAACAAAACAAGTATGAACTAATATTCACATAGGAACTAAAGTTATACAACATAAAATATACAATATAAATGAATACTACATCACATTTGTAAAATATAAACACATAATAAAATAAATAAATAAATGAATAATAGCCAATTTAAATAAAATAAATTGAAATGAGCTAAAACACATGTAATTAAATAATAAGAATAATACATAGATCCTGCTTACACAAGTAAATTTATTTATTAATTTCTGTGTGGCGCTTTAACTTGAGAAAATCCACCAATAAAGCTTTTGAAAACTGTTCATAAGAAAAAAAATGATTCATTGAGGCATTTCATTTGTAAAATACATGTTAAAATCTTTGTCATTGGGACTGCTTTTCTCTTTAGCACAGGACTTCTTTTTTTTTCTTTCTTTCAGAAAGAAAGCTGACCAATACGCGAGGTCTGAAAGGCAAATTGTTGTTGGATTATTATCTTTAAATACCTGCTACTTTTTGAGCAGAATTCTAGCTTTGTATAGGCTAATGTTCCTAATGTTGAAAGCACAAAAGTATGCAATAAACAACTAGCACATTTATATTTTACATTTTGTTTTCTTACTGTACCGAAAATGAACCGAACCGTGACCTAAAAACAGAGGTACAGTGGGGAGATCAAGTATTTGATACACTGCCAATGGGTTTTCCCATTTTCCGCTTGTTCTCCCCACTGTACGTACCGAACCGAGATTTTTGTGTACCGTTACACCCCTAGTATACTGTATTCTTTGTATCTAAGTATTTTTTCCCCAATTGCTATATAAATTTTACGATCATGACAAATTCATAACAGTCTTGTGCTAAATCGAATATGAAATATTAAAAACAAATTTATTCAGTACGACAGGGCTGAATTACTGCATAATGGTCAAAACTGCCGACTTCTTAAACCTCCTGAACCATATTTTATGCCACCGGAGTTAGTCCGGCTCTCGTCATTTCCCTGCCAGACTGTGAGACGGAGGAAAGAGCGTAAACAAAACCTGAACCGAGTGGCTCTTCAATGTGTCTTCCTTGTCTTTTGAACATTAAAAAACACACAAAACTACACGACTCATGTCCCACACGGCAGCGGGAGTGATCGCCTTCACCGATCGGCCAGCCTCCGGTGGCAAGCAACTTTCAGTGGACTATTACAGCTTGTCATTTGCCTGTGCAGTTCCGCAGCTTGTCACACGGCACGATCGCCGGCCGATGAAGGCAAGTACGCCCTGCTTCACTGGCCGACAACTGGTGGCTTGTCACACGCCATGGTCACAGCACATTATGCTGGCGTGATGCGAAAAATAAATTAATTCGCAAATTCAGCTAAATCCGCAGTCCTTCTTCATACACTAGTATGACTGTATAGTGAAGATGATCTCATTCTCTGACGTCACATCCGCTTTCTTCCTCAACCCTAGACTGGCCGGAAGTCACTCATTTTAATGGTGCAGGATTCAAAAAGTTGAATAAATACATTGATTGCTTCCACACGCATCCAAGCAGTCCATTTTATTCAGGAGCATAAAATACCACTTGTAATATGAAATAAACATGATTCCTTGTGTCATGTACCCTTTTAAAGTTTTCTCAAAATAGTCTGACTCCTTTAGGCAGAAATAGAAGAAAGCCACATGTGCGTAACAAGATGACACACTCAAATAAAGTCATACCAATCACGTGGGTGTAATAGTTGCACATTTCAACATTTGTACAGCCAATTGAAGGGGTCGTTGAAAGGACATGACTAAGGAAAGCCTATTTGTGCTTTTTTGCAGTGTTAAAACTTTTAGCAAGATTTGAAGCTGCACTTCACTAATCCCCCTTCAAGCTGCTGACCAAAGCCACACCCCTCACTAACATGCACCACGGCGAACAAGGCCATTCATAATGGCATGCGATTATGAAATTGCATAGTCAGATCGATACTCAGGGAGGACGTATATTCAGCATCAGCAAAACATCAGCATTAGCAATACTAAGTCGCACAAGGTCACAATGTGTGCCATCAATGAATGTAATTGCAAGACAGAAAACGATTGACATCTGACTTGTTGATTTCTCGTATGCGGTTTCTTAGAAGTCAAATTGGAGGAGGGTATGATTTTACCGCTGCGCTACTATCAGACTTTGACTGACGATTTTAAAAATATATGTATACAATTCAAAATGGGGATTTTTAAGAAAAGCACTTTATGGTATGTTTGTTATATAACTCTCATATATATGGCGGAAAACACTCAGGTGACTTGAAGTTCCGCTCTGATACCCAATTTGCCAAATTTAAAAAATGTCCCATATAAATGTGTGATACATAATTGGAAAGCTTAAAATCTCAATTTTCTGGGGGAAGAAAATTTTTGAACAGGAGGGTATTTGAAAAAAAACAAAAAAAAAAAACAATAAAACCCTAACTGGAGGCGAGAGCACGCGAGAGCAGAATTAAAGACACCACAATTTTAACTAGGGTTGTTCCGATCATGTTTTTTTTGCTCCCGATCCGATCCCGATCGTTTTAGTTTGAGTATCTGTCGATCCCGATATTTCGCGATCCAATTGCTTTTTTTTTTTCTTTTTTTTTTTTTTTTGCTCCCGATTCAATTCCAATAATTCCCGATAATTTTTCCCGATCATATACAATTTGGCAATGCATTAAGAAAAACATGAATAAAACTCGGACGAATATATACATTCAACATACAGTACATACGTACTGTATTTGTTTATTATGACAATCAATCCTCAAGATGGTATTTACATTATTAACATTCTTTCTGTGAGAGGGATCCACGGATAGAAAGACTCGTAATTCTTAAAGGATAAATGTGACTTTGTATATTATGACTAAATATTGCCATCTAGTGTATTTGTTGAGCTTTCAGTAAATGATACTGTAGCCATTTAACTGTTCTGCCCAAATGCATGATGGGAAGTGCAACCATGACTGTGCGTAGTGGCACCAATTGATATATCTGCTCTGCGTTGGGAAATAACATAGGGTGTTAAGAAAAAGATCAACTACTACCTTTCTTCCCCACATTGCTTCCCACGATATTTCTAATTGTTGAGAGAGGCTTTAACCGATTAAAAAATAAAAGCTCCAAAGTCTGCCAAAATTCACTCTACTCATTTTACGCTGCCTTTTAGCTCTATATTTGGTAAAACGGCGCCATTATAGATTGTACACGACAATGCGTAAGTGGGTCGTGCAGCGCATACGTTAATTGCGTTAAACCGCCGTTAACGCGATAAATTTGATAGCCCTACTTTAAGCCAAAACTAAAGACTCTGGATGAGTGTAAGACATTTAGTCTGTAACGTTAAATACAATTAGAAAACGATTTAATTAAAAAATATATATGTATTAAAAAAAGGCATGTCCGATGTTTTTTTGCCGATTCCGATACTTTGAAAATAACGTGATCGGACCCGTGATCGGCATCCCGATCGATCGGGACATCTTTAATTTTAACAAAATATTATCGGGTACTTGCATGTATCACTGAGTGTCAAGACACAGCCGTGATTGGCCACAGCTGGATTTTTGGGGGATCTTAGGGGTGAAACATGGTGATATAACAAGGGTCGTGATGCAGAAATTGCAGACAAAAAGGAGTGTTGGAGATTTTCTTTTTCATATATTTACCCTTTTAAACGTTATTTTTCAATTTTTCTTTGTTTGGACCGAATATTTATCATCTACAAAATTGGGGTAAATGCGACGTAACGAAAAAACTACAATTAAGCAATAGTTATGAGGTAGATATCCGTGACTTTTTTACAGACGCCAATTTTTTCATTGTGAAGTAATTTGTTTAAAAGTTTAAAATATGCGAGTGAATAATTTTTTTAAGTGTTTTTTTTTTTTTTTTGTAACTAAATATTAGACATCAATCAATGATTCTGAGCTAAAAATGACAGACATTTTGAATAATAAATACGATGACTTACCTTCTTTTTATGGCTAGGTTGAAACAAAAACAGTTGCGCGACGTCTGTTAATCACTGCTGGCCCTCCTAGTCAAAATGTATTGGACGTCTGTTGCCATCAATGGCAGCCAACGAGTACAAAGATCCATGAACATTTTGAAAGATAACACAGAAAAGCCAAATAATATAAAGAGAACTGTCCAAAAAATTGCTAAGTTGGGTATTTACTGTACAATCGTACTTACTCACTGAAATTGCAGTAGTCAAAGTAAGGATGGGTTCGCTTTGGTGCTCCATGCTAGTAGTA
Organism: Corythoichthys intestinalis; assembly: GCF_030265065.1. Lineage (NCBI taxonomy): Eukaryota > Metazoa > Chordata > Actinopteri > Syngnathiformes > Syngnathidae > Corythoichthys > Corythoichthys intestinalis. The sequence continues at coordinate 37,885,720 of NC_080401.1, forward strand.
AGCTCAGTTTTCAGCCTTTTCTTCTGGACTGTGGCAATTTACCAACAAAAAAAAAGGACATGTATTTGAAATTTCAGATTTTTATTTTGAATTTGGAGTCAAGATCACCAAACACTGTTTTTGATCCCGACAGTCTTACCCATTAGGGATTTACTGAAAGCAAAATTCTTGGCCGATACTTATAACCGAATATTGGAAACACTTAGTCGAAAAACGGAAAACCGAAAGGCTGATTAATACACATGTATACAATTTTTATTTCATTTTTTAAATCATTAGTATTTTATTTCATTTTTGTCCCATTAATGCCCTTTGCCTTGGGATTTTTTTTTTTTTTTTTTTTTTTTTATGTTCTGGCAGAAATTAAATATGGTCCCTTCTCACAAGTACGCGAAACATCTTCCAAGGATGGGTAGGAAGGGTGCGTTCTTTGAGGCAATAAGCATTTTGTGGCGAACTCTGAATGTGTCCTATAGCAGAGGTGCCGCTTTGTCGTAGCATTCTGTTTGGTGGGCTTCACGGCCGATGAAACCTTGATAAATGTGCTTTCTTGGAAGTTTGGGAGAATCAAAAATGGGTGTCATGCTTCCAGTTGCTAAGCTACTTTGTAAATGATATCTGGATGTACGTTTTTGTGGAACTGTAGTTCACAACAACAACAAAAAACTACTCCGTCCCTGCCGAAACTAGTAATGCTCTTTACAAGGCTTTTACAATCTACATACAGTGGTACCTCGATATACGATCACTTCGAAACATGATCTTTTCGATATCCAACGTAAAATTTGACTTGCTATTTGTTTCTACATCCGACGACATGCTCGAAATAGGCCAGTTTATGACAGCGTCTCAGTTTCTTTGTTTTCCCGTAAGATGGACGCACGCAGCAGATTTTCTTTTGAGAGAAATTGACATGGGTTCCAAGAATGTCAGTGCAGGTGGTGAAAAAGGACAAATGTGATGCTTAACATTGAAATGAAGATGGAAATGATAGAAAAATATGAGCGTGGTGTGCACATCTGTCAACTGACTAGACAATACAGCTGTAGAATGTTTATTCTTGATGGTCTTCCTCCGACCTCCATTCGCCAGTCTTTATAAGTTAAGGTGACAATTATTATTGTGGTAACATCGCCAAGGAAATCGCCAGCTTCGTCAAGTTTCTAATAATTTATTCCATCAACTTGTGCAACACAACACGCCTACTGTTACGTTCCGAAAATGCAGAAAACAAAATAGGGCCCAAGATCAGACAACCGAGGGGAAGCATTCAAGAATTTATAAAACACAAACAAAACAAAACACGCAATTGCGGAAAAAAACGGAACAACAAAAGGGGTCCATGACAATAGATCAACACGGATCAACTTGGTATGTATAGGTCCCACTGTACTCCTTGAAATAAGATTAGCTGTTTTCTTGTGCAACAAGTGGAATTGATCAAGAACCAGGCGAGTGGGCCGAGTCCTAGCGGCGACGAGGCCGAGCGAAGTCGCTCCCAGCCGGATTTAACGGCGACTGGCAAATGGATGTACAGTCCCTGACAAAAGTATTGTCGCTTATCCATTTTGTAGAAACAATTGCTAATAACCTGACTTTTAATTATTCAATTGGTTTCAGAAATGGCTCAAATGAAAGATAAGACCCTCCCAAATGATGTTGAATGTACAAAAATATATTTGTTTCACTGAAGAAAGATTTATCATTTAATGAAGACATAAAGGTCAAATTTTGGCAAGACAAAAGTTTTGTCCCTTACAGAAAGTACTGTGAAAATTGAACAAAAAATGTACTTCAAATCCAAAAATATGTGACATAACATAAGCGAATTAATTAATGGTGCTGTGAAATCCAAATTTAATATTTTGTATGACTTCCATGGGCTTGAAGGACTGCATCCATGCGGTTCGGCAAGGATTCGTACAATTTATTGATGAAGTCGTCAGGAACATCAAAGAAAGCAGTCTTGCATGCCTCCCAGAGTTCATAAACATTCTTGGGTTTCGTCTTCCATGCTTCCTCTTTCATCCTGTTCATGTCTGGTGACTGGGCTGGCCAGTCCTGGAGGATCTTGATCTTCTTAGCGTTGAGGAACTTTGAGGTAGAGATTGAAGTATGCGATGGAGTAACATCCTGCTGCAGAATTTGTCCCTTTTTATGGTTAAGAATACAAGAGGTAGCTAAGATTTGTTGATATTTCAGACTACCGTAATTTCCCCGAATATAAGGCGCACCCGTGTATAACGCGCACCCCAAATTTACTTGTAAAATCTAAGGAAAATTATTGTACCCGTGTATAACGCGCACCTTAATTTTAGCACCAATAAACAGAAGAATACAGGAAAACAGCGCTCGTGTACGGATACAGAAATGTCATTTTACTGACTGGTGAAACACAGCACAAGCATAGCACATTTGTAGTTCAAAACATTACCGTAAACTGACAATATGTACGGTAATAATATCATCTGGTAACTTCTTGAACTTATCAGAATCCAGGAGAAAACGAAACAGATGTGACTTTTCTTTCAAAGGCTGCTGTATAACTTGCTCGTTTCATCATGATGAATAAATATTTCCTCCGTGGATTGATACATTAAAATAAAAGTGAGAACGTAAGTCGGAAATCCGAGAGAGCTCATCGCTGTCGACACGACAGTCACAATAGAAACTATTGTTATTTGAGTTTGAGTTTCCCGAGGGACAGATATAGTTGAGGGACACAGGAAGTCTGTGTTGTTACGTTTGTTATGGTCCGAGTTGCGGAGCTGCAATAAACGTTGACTCAAATGAGTTCAAAAAACTAAAATCTGTGCTTTATGAAGAGTGAAAAAAGCAGAATTTAACACAGACGAAATCATTCGGCCGATTAGAGTGAAGTGCTACCAAAACAAAATGGTGACGTCACGTACCGTAATGGTTGGCAACGGATCGCCGCATACGTTTCTTCAACACAATGTGGCCGTGTCAATAAAAAAAACAAAAAATCGGTTTATACATATAATTAATATATATGTATTTCTGTCTCCATCCACGTACCCGTTTATAATGCGCACCATGATTTTACAAGTTGATTTTGGGGAAAAAAAGTGCGCGTTATATTCGGGAAATTACAGTATTTACTGTATGTTGCCTTCCACCCTGCAGATCTCTCGCACACCCCCATACTGGATGTAACCCCAGACCATGATTTTGCCACTACCAAACTTCACTGTTTTCTGAGTGAATCTCTGATCCATTCGGGCTCCAGTAGTGTGTCCTGCAATATTTGCGGCGAGTGTGGTGTAATTCAAAGGTAGTTTCATCTGAAAAATCCACTTTTTCCCACAAAACATTTAAATACAACTTTATTTGTATGCTGCTTGCTTGATTAAACTCCAAACTACTCACATACAAGCTCAAATGCACTGTACTAGAGATGTGAAGCAACGTTTCTTCATGCCATGTTTTGACGGCGTCATCACAAGAGGACTACGCTTTTTCACACTATTAGGTGGTAAACTTTCGGTCCTTCAACCGAAAATGCAATTTTAGCTATTTTCGGCTGAAAGTTTTTGTCGCCTAATTTTCGGTCACATCTTTATTGATTAAATCAGGGACACTTTGTAATTTGCATTTAAATAGTGCATTTAAGTAAAGCAGTTGCACCTGATTTCAGGTTGTTTTTTGTATGACTATTAATTGGTGTCCTTTTACACCATACGAAAAAAAAAACACCTCAAAGTCCTCTGGCTGGCTATGTAGAAAGCTGTATGCTCAAGCAGATTCTGAGAAAGAAAGGAGCATTCATAGAGCACAATTGCTCCTTGCAGACATGTCACTATTAATGATTCTACAAAATGATGGCCTCTTGTGTGCACGCTTCCCAGTGTCATTTTCGATGACTTCTTTTTGCCACTTTATATAATATTCACACACGCTCACACTCACTACTGTATTATGCACAAATGCCCATATTACACACTTGCATCAGTTGTCTCTGATGTGCCAGCGTTTGTTGATAATGAGATTCCTGCAGGATAGGAAAAACTCGGGGGAGACTGGCAGCCCTTATAAACGATTCTGTCTCCCTCTGCTTTCTCTGTTCTCCTGAGACGCAGACGCAGAAAGAAGAATGAGAAGCAAAGTAGTCTATAACACTTGGACACATCCGCACATGAGCAACAGTGAATATTGCACAGAAGTTTTAATTTTTCGGATGTCTCTGGATTCTTTACATGCAGTATGCATAGTCAGATAGATGACAATAAATGGTATTCTATTCTATTCTATTCTATTCTATTCTATTCTATTCTATTCTATTCTATTCTATTCTATTCTATTCTGTCTGTGGGTGTTGTTTGTGTGTCAAACTCATCTTTGTCACAGGCCACATCGTAGTTAAGGCCTCTTTCAAAGAATGATTATTTCTACCAACTAGAGATGTCGCAATTAATTGACTTATCATCAACTACTATTATTTCAATGAATAGACAATTATTTTGACAGACACCGTTGACTTAAAAATTGTCCGAATCTCCTTTCTTGAGCCTCTTCATAGCAAATATTGTCTCCCATATTTTTGTGTATTCATGTTTTTAAATTTAAAAAAGGAAAAACTGTAAATAATACACTTTTGTATTTGTTAAATGATATTATAAATATTCAATTTTAATATATTTAGTTATTCATTTTTCTTTTTCATTTTTATGTGTTTTTTCATATTTTACATTTTCACAATAGAAAACTATATTATTTTTTTTTAAACTTTTTTTTTTGTTGAAATTATAGGGTTCAAAACTTTTTTCTTTTTTTTTAACGGTAAATGTTCTCTTATTCAAATATTCCTTTTAATTAAAAAACAAAAAGTAAAAATAGAAATATTAGTTTTTGGGGAAAAAAAAGAAGTTTATATTATTTTTTTAAAAGAAAGATTAAATGATTCTTCTATCTCCAGTCCTTAATTTTTCATTGAGGACTGCATAAATTCTATCAAAATTTTACTCACGCTATAAAAAAACAAAAAAAAAAAAAAAAAAAAAAAAAACATTAAGTCGATTAGGGCTGCAGCAATCGAATATTTTAGCAATCGAGCTTTCTAGTGAAAATAGATTGATCGAGTAATCAGATGAAACGTATTTTTTTTTAGGTAAAAAGCAGTTATAAATATAAGTACATGAGAAAACAAGACATTTCACCTAATATTGAACCATTTTTAGACAATGTCTTTATTCTAGATCAGGGGGGCTCAAGTCCAGTCCTCTAGAGCCCCTATCCAGCTTGTTTTCCATTTCTCCCTCCTCAAACACACCTGACTCAAATAATCACGATCATTATCAGACTCCTGCAGAGCTTTCTGATGAGCTGATCATTTGATTCAGGTGTGTTCAAGGAGGGAGAAATGGAAAACAAGCTGGATAGGGGCTCTCGAGGACCGGACTTGGGCACTCCTGTTCTAGATGTACATTGTTGAAAAAAGCCAATAATTGCATCTCAGATGTGACTAGCAAAAAAATAAATCACTGCTTTCACTCAAAAAACATAATATCTTACAAAAAAAAAAATTAAAAAAAATGTTGCTTACCTAAAAATCCATTACGCTTGATAACACACATCACTTAGAAGTTAGGTGTTTTTCCCACGTGTTTCAATTGAATTTCCATTTGTGTTAAGCTATTTTTAAGTTCTAGTCAAGTTTTAATTTAGTCTCAATTTTAAAGCCTGATAGGATTTAGAGTTTTTGCAGTGCTCAAAATAAATGTATGATACCTGCTGTATTGGAGCACATTCGGCACCAGTCCTACTTGGTGTTTTATCATCAGTGACTAATGAGCTAAAATTGACAGTTCGCTTTAATATGTTTTTATTTTACACCCTCATCACTCTACAGCACTGTGATTTTACAGATTAAACAAAGCCTGTATGAAACACACGTTAGCCGCACATCGACACTAGTAATATTTAATAGAAACCTAGTCCTCCGCAGGGCTAACGTTACATTAGCAAGGTACAGTAATGTTGATATTATTTATTAGCACTACGTTAACATAATTTTACCTTGTTCCGAGTATTGCTCCTCCGCTCTCAGAGTAAACGGGGTGCCTTCGGTGGAGCTGCAGCATTGAAAGTCGTGCTGTTGTGTTATGCAAGCGCTGTCTAACAGTGAATGCATGAAACAGTGTTCCGCTTGGTGTCTGGCATGAAGTGTTCCAACACTTTTGACATTTTCTGCTTTTTCTTGGTGCCTTTCTCTTCGTTTTCGTCAGTGTCTTAATCGTTACCTCTATATTCATGCATAGTTGAAATCAAGTATATCCGCCGCCTCTGTCGTCTTCCTGTACGCACGTGACGTCAGCGCGATGTGCCGCATTAAAAGTAGTCCGGGATAAACTATAAACCATAAAGCTAGCAAAATTAAACGATTCTATGAGACGGAGGAAGTTCCTCGATCAGTTTTTAAAATCGAGTTACTCAAAGTATTCGAGTAATCGTTTTAGCTCTAAAGTCCATGCACATAGTTTACTTTGGTAGGACACACAAAATGACAAAGCGTACTCAAACCCCTAGGGCTTGAGTTAGAAACCTGCGCTTTATATGTATGATGTTGAGCAGTACAGTATAGAAAGATAAGTGCATTCCTTTTGCTGTCATGTAGCATAGTTTTTTTGCGCCTCCCCACACACACTCACGCACAGAGTGGCTCAAAAGCCCCATACCATATAGTGAATCTTTGGGAGATACACAGGTTTGATGAAGTACACGGTGCCACAGAGGACAAGCAGAACTCATTTCCTGTCGCTGCCTTTGAACCTCATCTGTATTCTCATTTCCTCCTTTGCTCTGAGTACGACAATGTCACTTCATGGTGCAAGCACAGAAGCATGTTTATGCCTAATGTATTTGTCTCCTCACCCATCCATTAGCCAACTATTTATGTAAATTGTGGACAATAGAAAGCCTGTTTTATAAGTAATTTAGTATGATTTTATTTGGTCATTAATTGACTGTAATTAGTGGAAAACCCAGTTGTTGGCAGTGAAAAACATTTCATGTTTTCAAGATACAGTGGGGAGAACAAGTATTTGATACACTGCCGATTTTGCTGGTTATCCCACTTGCAAGCCATGTAGAGGTCTATAATTTGTATCATAAGTTGTCTTCAACTGTGAGGGACGGAATCTAATACAAAAATCCAGAAAATCACATTATATCATTTTTAAATAATACATTTGTATTTAACTGGATGAAATAAGTATTTGATACATTACCAACGAGTAAATATTTCAGCTCTTAGTTCTTTTTTAAAAAACCCTCCTGTTCTCCACTCATTACCGGAAGTAACTGCACCTGTTTGAACTTGTTACCTGTATAAAAGACACCTGTTCACATGTTCAAACAAACAAACTCCAACCTCTCCACAATGGCCAAGACCAAAGAGCTGTGTAAGGACATCAGGGATAAAATAATAGACCTGCACAAGGCTGGGATGGGCTACAGGAAAATAAGCAAGCAGCTTGGTGAGAAGGTAACAACTGTTGGAGCGATTATTAGAAAATGGAAGAAGTTCAAGTTGACGGTCAATCTGCCTCGTTCTGGGGCTCCATGCAAGACGTCACCTCATGGGGCATCACTGATCATGAGGAAGGTGAGGGATCAGCCCAGAAATACACGGCAGGACCTGGTCATTGACCTGAAGAGAGCTGGAACCACAGTCTCGAAGAAAACCATCGGAAACACATTACGCCGTCATGGATCAAAATCGTACAGCGCACGCAAGGTCCCGCTGCTGAAGCCAGTGCATGTCCAGACACGTCTGAAGTTTGCCACTGACCATCTGGATGATCCAGAGGAGCAATGGAAGAAGGTCATGTGGTCGGATGAGACCAAAATGGAACTTTTTGGTCTAAATTCGGCTCGTCGTGTTTGAAGGAAAAAGAAGGATGAGAACAACCCCAAGAACACCATCCCAACCGTGAAACATGGAGGAGAAAACATCATTTTTTGGGGCTGCTTCTCTGCCAAGGGTACAGGACGACTGCACGGTATTGAGGGGAGGATGGATGGGGCTATGTATCACCAGATCTTGGCTGACAACCTCCTTCCTTCAGTGAGAGCCCTGAAGATGGGTCGTGGCTGGGTCTTCCAGCATGACAACGACCCAAAGCACACAGCCAAGGCAACTAAAGAGTGGCTCCGTAAGAAGCATCTTATGGTCCTGGAGTGGCCTAGCCAGTCACCAGATCTGAACCCGATAGAAAATCTATGGAGGGAGCTGAAAGTCCGTGTTGCCCGGCAGCAGCCCCAAAACCTGAAGACTCTGGAGAAGATCAGCATGGAGGAGTGGGCCAAAATCCCTGCTGCAGTGTGTGCAAACCTTGTCAAGGACTACAGGAAACGTTTGGTATCTGTAATAGCAAACAAAGGTTTCTGTACCTAATATTAAGTTTGATTTTTGTGATGTATCAAATACTTATTTCATGCAATTAAATGCAAATGTATTATTTAAAAATCATACAACGTGATTTTCTGTTTTTTTTTAAGTATTAGATTCCGTCCCTCACAGTTGAAGAGAACTTATGATACAAATTACAGACCTCTACATGCTTTGCATGTGGGTAAACCAGCAAAATCGGCAGTGTATCAAATACTTGTTCTCCCCACTGTACAGTGGCACCTCTACATGCAAAGTTAATTCGGTCCAGGACCTTGTTTGTAAGTCGAAATGTTCGTGTGTTGAGCAGGATTTTCCCATAAGAATACATTGTAATTCCATTAATTCGTTCCACAACCTACACTAAATCATTAATGAATACTGCTGGTACTATTGCAAATAGCAATTACACAGAGCAAAACAAATAAATTATGAATACAAATTGTAATAATAATAATAATAAAAGTAGCAATAATAATCATACCTGTAATAATGTAACAAATCGGGTTCTAATGTAGCTGATGTGTTTTGCGCGGCGTACCTGAATGCACCGTGTGGCTGACTTGATAGAATGAGAGTGGACTTTTCACTTTTCATGTTCTGTTTTTGGCGTCAGCTGTGGCGTACAGTAGGCATGTTTTGTTGCACAAATTCTGAAATAAATGATTAAAAACCTAACGAAGCTGGCGATTTCTTTGGCGATGTTACAATAATAATAATTGTCACCTTAACTTATAAAGACTTGCGAACGGAGGTCGAAGAAGGACCGTCGAGATCGTAGCCATTCTACGGCTGGATTGTCCAACCAGTTTACAGACCACGCTCATACTTTTCTATCATTTCTAGCTTCACTTAAATGGTAAGCGGTTTTAAATGTTTTTTTTTTTCCTCTTTTTCACCACCTGCACTAACATTCTTGGAACCCATGTTGATTTCTCTCATAAGAAAATCCGCCGTGAGTCCGTCTTTCGGAAAAATAAAAAAACTGTGGCGCTGTCATAAATCGCTGTATTTCGATCATGTCGTCAGATGTAACAAATGGCGAGTCAAATTTTACGCCGGATGTCGAAAGATCGTATGTCGAAGCGATCGTACTCTGTGTCGAGGTACCACTCTATAAATTTTTGTATACCGTATTTTTCGGACTATGAGTCGCAGTTTTTTTCAAAGTTTGGTTGGGGGTGCGACTTATACTCTGGAGTGACTTATGTGTGAAATATTAACACATCATTATATCATTTAACATGTTATTTTGGTGTTTTGGATTGACACTGATGGTTTTGTAAACTTGTTAGCATGTTGTTTTTGTTATAGTTACCTGAATAAGTCTTAATAAGTTATGTTACGTTAACATACCGGCCATGTTTGCATTTCGTTGTTCATGCATCATGTAACATTATCATATTGTACATCTATTCAGCATGTTGTTCTCTATGGTATTTTTATTTTAAATTGCCTTTCAAGATAACATATCTGTTCTATGTGTTGGATTTTATCAGGTAAAATTCCCCTAAAAATGCTGCTTATACTCCAGTGTGACTTATATGTTTATTTTTCCTCTTCATTGCACATTTTTGGGCTGGTGCGACTTATAGTCCGAAAAATACGGTACATTATTTTGTTTAAAACATATGAGGATATGTAAGTAATAAATAGACAGATTTATTGTAGCACAAGGTAATGTATTTTCATAGCCTTTCATGGATGATTAATGAGTAGAAGGGTAATATTTATATATGGTCTGTAGGTTTAAACAAAATGTTACAACATACTAGTATACTGTACTTTTCTTTCAACATTTAATGAAGAAATGGTCCTTTGATGAACACAATCTGGTCCTTCATTTTGTTAAGCAAATATGTTTCATCCTCATTCAGAGTAGAGTACATGTCAGACAAACCCAAAGTACTCCTTTGATCTTTTTTTTTTTTTTTAACTTAAGTAATGGGTATCCAACCCTAAATAATATAAGCCTAAACAGCAGACCGGCATTGTCAAGTTTATTGCAGATTTATGTTTGCGTTCCCATTTTGGCAGAAAAGCTCCCTAGGTTTTGAATCACCTTCTTACTAATTCCTCTGATAATAATCCTTTGTAAATGAAAAACATGGTTTGATCATAATTCAACTCCCTTTCCGTTCCTGAGTGTACGTGTTGGAATAATCTACCACGGTAATGAAGAGCTAATCTGCTCTGCTCTTTACACAAAGCATCTGCACGTCTGCAGGAAAACAGAACAGGTACGCAATTAAGTGTACCTTTCTGTGTTTGCATGTGTTTTAACAGAAAAGTTCAATGGGGAACTTTGACAGCCATGACAACTACTTGCATATTTTATGTAGAATGTGTTGTTCAGCATTTTGTCATATGGCATAAGTAGTTAAGGGAAGCCTTTCTTTCATACTTGTGTTTGGATTGATTCTATTTTCGCACACTGTCGGCCCAATGTTTTTATAATGAAACATTCTACCGATCGCCAGCTTTTCCAATCATGTTCCTGTGGCAAAACATACATTTCATACGGGGCTCCTGTGCAGTGTAATCTGTGACATTAACCGCCTTGCTATATTAATCCATTTGCACTTTCCCCTGTTGATTAGAGTGCATGTGAAATGTGACTGTGGTTGCTTGGTATAGGGCAGCCGTTGCCTGGGGTGGCAGGTGCTGTGTTGAGAGGTTTCATACCCAGCCATGTCCACATTCAGATGGTGATTTATTACCCTGTACCGCTCGCAAACACACAAGCTACACCTTAAGCGACACAAAGTAAAACACACACATACACATCTGGTATTTAGGGGAGCACAGAAAAAACAAGAATAAGACAACAAAGAGTGTAGAACGCAAGCTTCCACACGCCCGAATGTGAACTGTCACATGTGGATTTGCACCCGCTATAATTAATCACATTCGTGCTGAATGCATTCATGCGTGAGGGAGTTTGAGTTTATACAAAGTGAGAATTAAATGTTTTTCCTTCGAAGCAGTCAACAGCCATATGCGGCCCCGCAATCTGAACCGGGTACAGGAGTCTTTCATTTGATGAAAGTGAAAGAAAAAAAAACCTGCATGAATAGGGAATATTGTATTTTTAAATTACTTCTACGTTTGAAAATAGGGTTCCCCCAGAAAAATACAGAGCCTGGTGATAGAGAAACCCACTGGCGGCCGACCATATTTTTGGAAAATAAATAAAAATGTAAGTTGACAGGAATTTTTAAGATATGACTATTATGTGTTGTTATAAGCTATTTATTAGTAATACGTATTTACTTTCTTTTTAAAGAGTACCTTGGATAGAAAGACATGTAGTTCTTAAAAGATAAATGTTAGTACGAGTAACAATAATTTGATATTAAAACCCCTCTTAATGTTTTCGGTTTGATAACATTTGTAAAATTTTAAATAAAAAACTAAACTAGTAGCTCGCCATTGCTGTTGACGTCGCACAGCGGTGACGTCACAGGGCCACACTGCCGTACATTACAGTGTCACTCTAAAAAAAAAATTAAAAAAGGGTCACTCTTTAATTATGTAAGGTAGTGATTTAAATACACCACAAGGTGTCATCGGCGAGTTTTAAATTAATAAGAGCTCAAAACAATGATTGCGTTTTGCCCCTCGACTGACGCCGTAGTAGAATCAGTCACAACAAACAGGACTTTCGATAATGGCTCCAAGCATCATAGTCTGTATATTGTGACTAAATATTGCCATCCAGTGTATTTGTTGAGCTAAACCAGTAGCTAGAATGTTTATATTGAAGTTGACCAAATTCTGAGTAAGTTTTATGTGTATTATGCATATATTTAGGTTGTGAATTTGTGAATGCCAGTTCTCTTTGCATTGTTGTTTAACTGTGTGAGAATAGGGCCTCCGTAATACACATTGAAGCACTTTTCTTTTTGTGAACATTATTTTGTTAGAGATATTAATGTTATTTTTGTTGTATTTTCACTATATAATACTTATGTTTGTTGTGAAGGAGTTGCTAAAGCTTAAACGGGGCGGTACAAGCTACAAATTTGAATGTGTGTCCACTCTCTTCTCCCTTATACCCCATTGTGCATTAAAGGAAAACTCCAACTTATCAAGCCATTGACTGCGTCAGTCAAGGGACAAGACGCAGTCAATGGCTTGATACCTAATTAATTTAAAACTCGCCATTGACACCCTGTGGCGTATTTAAATCACTACCTTACATAATTAAAGAGTGACACTTTTTTTTTTTTTTTTTTTTTTTTAAGAGTGACACTGAAGTACGGCAACGTGGCCCTTTGACGTCACCGCCCACCGACATCAACAACAATGGCGACCTACCAGTTAAAATAATTTTACAAATATTATTGAAACGAAAATATTAAGAGGGGTTTTAATATCAAATTATTTTAACTTGTACTAACATTTGTCTTTTAAGAACCACGTCTTTTTATCCAAGGTACCCTTTAATAGAACTGTTTTAGCCTGGCGGGGGGAACCAAAGCCTGGTGGCCTGCCATACTTATGAAGCACTGAGGGTAACCCTGGTGTCTGGTTCAGGTTACACCTCAGAAGTTAAACAATTTGGAAATCACCTGACTTTTCTGCAAAAATATGTCACAAAATAAATCGGAGTTCAAAATGTCATCACGTGATATCTTCTCAGGCTTTTGCTAGGCTAGCATCTAAAGAATTAGTACTTAAAGTGCCTGTGACACGAAAAAGTATGTTTATTTCATAATACACGCGGTATTTAATGCTCCTGAATGAAATGGACCGCTTGGATGTGTGTGGAAGCGATCGCTATATTTATTTAGTTTTTATTAATCCAGCGCCATCAAAATGAGTGATTTCAGGCAACCATCTTGAGTTGAGGAAGAGGGCGCAGTGACGTGTACGAAGGAAGGAGTCCTCTTCACTGTACAGCCGTACTGTTGTATGAGAAGGACTAAGGATTCAGCTGATTGATACGTTTATTTTTCGCATCACGCCAGCCAAACGGCTGCAGAAAAATCTTGCTGTAACGAGGGAGAGGCATGTGCCCCTTTTTGGGCTTTCAAAAGGTTACTGGCCAAAACAAGCTCTACTACTGTGTTCGTGTTTTGTATTATGTCAAATACTGAAGTCGTTTTAATATGTAGGTGGCTTGCATTTTGTGGCTGACATGCTCTTTGTCCCCTTGACCGACAACCGGCGGCTTGTCGCACATCCCCCCAACGGGAGAGCACTATACTCGGCTGATTTCCCTCTTCATGTGCCCGGTGTTCTGTCGAATTTTCCGACCGATCAGAAATTGCAACTTTGAGTTAAAAATAGCCGCGAATACAGCAATTACATAGTAAACACTACAAACTTTCTTTAAATAAAGGACTACTTACGTTTGATCATGGATGGGCATGTACCGTAAAAAGCTCTCCTCATACACATTAGCTCCACGTTAGCTGCACAACAACTGCAGCCGCCCTTCTCCACTGAGTGTCTTGCTGTTTACGACTTCGCCGTGTAGTAAAACATTATTTTGCCATATTCGTGTTGACCATTTGGCAGCTACACGCTCCTCCGACGTTGGCCGGTTTGTTCGTCGGTCATTGTCCAGCTGCTTCGCTGGCGAGCCTTCCTGTCCGTAGTAGCTGGGGAGTGAGCTGTAAATTGCTCTCCGTCGGGCGGTTTGCCGATCGGCGAAGACAATCGATATCCCAGCCATCATGTGAAACGATCCGGGCTAGTTATTTGTGATTTTCCGCTTCGAAGACTTTGAAACATCACTCGGTTCGGGTTAGCATGTCGGCTAGCTGTCACCCCTCTGGTTTGTTTACATTCTCCGAAGCCGGGGAAGGGAAATGACATAAGCCCGATTTCGGTGGCATAAAATATCGTTCTGGAGGTGCAACAGTAAAGGTGAAGTCGAAAGTTTTGACCATTATAGAGTCATTTTGCCATGTCGTCTTGAATAATTTCATTTTTATTATTTCATATTCCATTTAGCACAAGACTGTTATTTGTCATGACCCATGCCATTTATTTAGCTGTTGGGGAAAAATATTTGGATAAAAAGAATATCTTCTAAAAATATTGGAATAGAGAGACTGAAACAATGACATTTTGCGGCTCTCCTCGTCACGTTTTCCTCGTTCTGAATAATTCCCCCTCAATGGACTGACTGGTACTTCTCAAGCCATTTATTTAGCTATTGGTGAAAAATACTTGGATAAAAAGAATATCTTGTAAAATATTGGCGTAGAGAGACTGAAACAATGACATTTTGCGTCTCTCTTTGCCGCGTTTTCCTCGTTGTAAATAATTCCCCCTCAATGGGCTGCATACTATATCAGATGAAATCGGGACTCCGCTGACGTCATCCACCTGTTGGGGACGCTAGGGCCCTATAATGGTCGGCGTGGCTAACCGGTAGATTAAAAGACTAATTTCTCGTCATCTGCGCTTTGCTAAATTGTTGTATATTGTCGAATCGTCTCCAAATATGATTCGATTTTACATAATAATCCTATTTAGACTTTTTTTCTCCTGTCGTACGCACTTTTAATAGATCATAAAGGGAATTTCTTTGAAGTTTATCGAGTTTGGTAAAACCATGTGTAATACTGCATTAATATTAAAAGGGAGATCAGTGTAATAAAACAAAACACAAAGTAAGAAAAACACTTCAACGCTATAAGATTATTTAAAGCTATAATTTCTTGTTTTTATTGTCCTTCAAACTATTTTTGTTATTTCTGCATATGATGGATGCTTGTGCTAACCCTAAATCTACACAACTCTGAGCATAGTGGCTTTTGTTGTCGTGTCATAGATGTGACAGGAATCCCACTTGCATCCTGATATGACGATTAAAGTGTATTTATTGTTGGGGTTTTTTCATACCTCTGGATTTGGAGGAGATGTCTCTTCAAAATTGCTGTGCTTTGTCACCTAATACCATTTCAAATTGGAAATCTTTATCACATCTAAAGTCTCCTGGCATATTAAGAACATGGGTCTTCTTCTACTTGAAAGGAAAATTAATGCACATTTTTCAGCCTATTCTTTAAAATGGCCATTCTCACTATCCACTTTTCTTTTTGCAGGAAACACGGTACATGCCATGTTTTTATCATATAGGCTCGAATGACTATAAAAGTTTCAACAATCTATTCTGCACTGCTTAAAGCATAAGTTAAAACAGGAACAGGCTGTGCTTGATGTGTATTGCTGGCATGAGACACGCCCTGGTCGTGTTGTACGCAAGACCACACTAACTGAGACGAGTACTCATCGAGACCAAAGTAAGACCAATACTTTTTGGAGTGAAGACCCTAAGACAAGACCAAGACGTTCCAAGGCGGTATCGAGAGCAGTCCCGAGTGTTGCAACACATATTCCGACCTAGCCAAAACGTATACAACCTGTGGTTTTCATGTAGTGCGGCACCGTGAAAGAAGATAAACACGGAATAGGTTGGTCAACGGTGCACTGCTAAGGGTACCAGTGATGCCCTAACCCTAACCGCTGGGTGGAATCTAGTGCTACAACGATTACCTGATTAACGCAAGTAATTCAATTGGAACAAAGCTTCTAATCAAATTTTGCTGCTCGAGGATTCGTTTAGTTAGAGTGGCGTTATAATGGTTTGTTTTGAAAGTATTACATTTAGTTTTATTGATTTGGGTGGATACACTGCCCACTAGTGTTAAAAGTGAATATGACATAACTAATCTAATATGGCTGAATCCAGCTGCTCCCTAAGTTCAACATAAGGTTTTAAGTTTTTTTTTTTTTGTGCTAATATGCTTGTTTATGCATTTGTAATGTAGTTTATTTTGCAGCTTTTTGTGGGAATATGTGTTTGGACGATTTTTTGAGAGCATTGCATAAAAAAAAAACAAAAAAAAAACGTTAGCATTTTATACCATTTAAGCTAGCAGACTTTTGCTAAGCATTAACCAGTTGTTCTTTTTTGGAACTTAGATCCTCATTTATTTATTTATTTTTTTTTAATACCGTTTAAGGCTACGCTCCTGTATTTTAATTTATTTTTAAATGCATTTAATGATTTTGAGAAATGAAGAAACACTCAGGTTTTTTATTTTATATTCACATTTAATGCTCTTTTGAAAGTGCAATCTTAGCAAGCCAAAATATTATTGTAGGCATAAACACTTGTTTACATATCCTTAAATGTATTCTGCAAAACATTCAATGTTTGTAATCCGATTACTCGATTTTTCGAACTACCGTAATTTTCGCACTATAAGGCACACCAGACTATAAGCCGCAACCCACCAAATGCGACACAAAAACGGCATTTGTTCAGAGATAAGCCGCACTGGACTATAGGCCGCAGCTGTCCTCACTGTATTATGGGATATTTACACCATAAAATATTAACTGGTAACACTTCATTAGACTGCAGCATCATACGACGGTCAGAAGACAAAATGATCCACCGTGAAGCTTTGAACCGATTGGCTGCTAAGCTTCATTGCTTCTAGAAGCTTCATTTGGCCATCGCTGCTCCCTTGGAGACAGTCAATCTCTTCTGCAACCTGCTGTCAACACTGTTGTTGTCCAACATGCCTCCTAGCATGCATTGCAGCGCAACAGATGTAAATAACAATCAAAATTCAAGTTCTGTGCTAATTATTTATTCAGTTATTGTTCCAGTTGTTTCATTATTGCTAGTTATGTTATTTTGTAACACTTTGACAGTGGCACCATGAGACTGTCAATATGACATGACACTGTCATGGGCATTAACAAATGCTTATAACAGATGTCATTTAGTGTTATTCGGCAAATTATCTCACTTTTCAATGGATGTAAAAGATCCGAGCTGGACATAAATGGAGTTAGTATCATAATTTGCCAGATGACACTTAATGACATCTGTCATAAGCATTCAGTAATGCCCATGATAGTTTCATGTCATAATTATGACGGTCTTATGACAGTGTTATGACGCTGCTCTCAAATAAAGTGTTACCAAATACCACAACAAGCAATTAATGAAACAACTGGAACAGTAACTGAATAAATAATTAGCACAGAACATGAATTTTGATTGTTATTTACATCTATAGTGCTGCAATGCATGCTAGGAGGCATGTGTTGCCTATTAACCCCCCCCCCAAATCAACAAATAAGCCGCACTGGACTATAAGCCGCAGGATTCAAAATGAAGGAAAAAAGTAGCGGCTTATGGTCCGAAAATTACGGTAACTAATTGATAGATTAATCGATTACCTAAATCAGGCATGTCGAAAGTCCGGCCCGGGGGCCAAATATGGCCCGTGGTCAAATTTCATCTGGCCCCCAGCCTCTGTCATAAAATCAATAACATCTGGCCCGCACACAGACCTAATAAATTGGTCAGCAGTACTGCTACCAGCATATGAAGTAGCTTACACACTAAATGCCGCTCCTCATTTACCCACTAAAAGGCAGCAGCACTCTCAGCAACATTACCCTGTGTGATCCTTTACTTCCAATTTTCTAAAATGGCGATAATCAACAAAAAAAAGAAAGTTGACTGCGATGGCCGACGCTTCAAGGATAGGTGGAAATTGGATTATTTCGTCACTAAAATACGCAACAACTGTGTCTGCCTCATTTGCATAAAGACAGTCGCTGTTTTTAAAGAGTTCAATGTGAGGCGACATTGCCAAACAAGACACGCTGACATGTACGACAAGATTACAGGGAAGATACGCAGCGAGAAATTGAAGCAACTTGAAGCTAGTTTAATTTCCCATCAATAGTATTTCGCAAGAGCCCGAGAGTTGAAAGAGAACGCCACTAAGGCTAGTTGCGAGATTGTTGAAAATTATTTAAGAAAAGATAATAAAGCAAATGTGACACATAGAATGGCTTACTAAAATTTGCTTAAATATTTTTTTCTCCGTAAACGCCGTCAGCCAAGGTCGGCCCCCCACATTTTTATCAAACCAAATCTGGCCCCCTTTGCAAAAAGTTTGGACACCCCTGACCTAAATAATCGATAGCTGCAGCCTTAGTGGAATCCTTGCATATCCCAAACATTAACTTTTCAGGCAACCCCCAAAAATGACATGTTTGTTGAGCTAGTCACATTTCTTTGTCTACAGAAATTCATTTTCAACGGTTGATTGGAAATTGTTCATTGATTATTAAAAAATAACAGATCCAGAAAATGTCTGATCAGTATATTGATGTGCAAAAAATGTGAAATCAACAGAATATAAAATGTAGGTTTCAACAAAATAAAACTAATTTCAAAGTTGGGCAGACTCTGAGTGCTCTATATAATTTTAACACTAATAAAATGAAGTTAACAAAATTAGATTTATTATGTACCAATACCATACATGCATGAATTTTATTCAGTTCCATTAAGAGATGCTATCCGAAAGAAAACCCTTTTGTGATTTTGTTTGTCAGGTGTCTTTAAATTGTGAGCATGATTATATTATTGTGTATTTTTTCACACTTTAGTTTTATAATTATGTAGTTATGTGGTTATAGTTCAGAAAGTTACTAAACAAAATTTATATGGATTTGCGCAGCGGCAACTAACAAAGTTTGAATATTAATAGTTCATTGTAGTATACATGTATTTTCAAAGGAAAATACAAAGACGGGATTGCACATTTTGTCTGCATTTGTACTTGCGACTGTAACAAGGCCTTTGCACACACTTTCATGTCCTTGCAAAAAAAATGAAGAAGGTGACTGATATAAGAAAGTGGTGAAAACAGTGAGGATAAATCACAAATCTCATACAGAGCAGAGAGCACTAGTCCATTGCCAGTATGGCAGAGGTCACAGTCAATTTCGAAAGGAGCAGGTCTTGAATATTGGAGTCTGGAGGGATGAGGGACCCTCCTGTGCTCTATCATAAAGGGTCTGAGCCAGAGCAGGGCCAGATGTGATCAACATGGACCTTGTGGAAATCCTCTTTGAACTCAACTGTCTTATTGGAAGCTGAGAGAACAATAGCAGCACATCATCTAAACATTGGCTTTGTTTTGTTTTTTGTTTGTTGTTGTTTTTTTTTTTAGGAACCTTCTGGAATTTCTTTCATAAACATATATTTGGGCAGCAGGCTTTGGGGCAGTTTACATGGCAACTCTGCGACACAAAGACGCAATGACTGAGTAGCGGTTTCGCCTCGCATGCATATGGTGTCGGCTAAGACGAAAAATTCTGAATCCTGCCTCCAAAGTGGAAGAATCCGATTGCGGGGGATTGAGGGGGGCTTCCTCGGCATGCATATTAAAGGCTCCCGCGCCGCAAGACCGTGCCGATAACGTCAGCACTCGTACACGTCACATTGGGCGTGCGCAGCAGTGCTACTAAACATTAAAAACAGCAAATATGGCGGAATGTTGGCTTTAATTTACTGTTTTAATTATACTTTTAAATTTAAATATGTTGAATGTTTCCTTTTCGTGCCTTTTTGAATAAAAGAAAAATGTCATTGCTTCGAGTAGGCGGGCATATTTTTTTCCGGGCTGAGGGAGCTTGATGTGGTCAAAGTGCATCATTCTCTGTCGCCCTGTAAATCTGCATTGCCCCCTAGGGCATGAATACTACATCGTTTTCATGCGGAATTGCGACATTGTTCGAATGGAGACACAAATGTAAATGCAAATTTGAAATTTTTCGTATTCTCGGAGAGTCACCATGTAAACGGCCCCTTTATCTGAAATTCAGTATTGTAGATTAGGTATACTACAGTGGCATCGTATAGCAATTTTGGGAAATTTTAATTATTTTAAACAAAGCTCTCTTTGTGCTCAAGTGAATGGCAGGTATCCTAAGCCCATGATTCACTTCCCTAGCTATGGTGGCTACTTGCTGGAAAGACTTCAACTCTAACTACTCAGTTAAGGATCTGGCTTTCCCTTCAACCTTTAGAGCTTTTGTCTTCCTAAGCCCTGTCTGGAGTCCTGCCACCAAAGTTGAGTCGTGCCGTGACACTTTTGGCGTTTGACATTGTCAGAGCACAAACCTAAAATACCAAGTCACCAATCGCCCACAGAAGTGAGAGCGCTATCTACTTGTCAGTCAGAGCAAGGAGGTGCAAGGCAGGCTAGCAGTCAGCAGTAATTGACGTGAGTAGAGTTGACATCCCGAGCAGAGCGCTTCAGGTTGGTCTTCGACTGGGACCGAGCAGCCCATCATTGCCAGTTATTAAGCAGCTTGTGCTCGGCTGCACTCACTCACAAGCCAACCAGCCTGTCTGCAAGTGTTTATATGTGAACACGGCGACGTGAGGAGGTGGGACGGTGGGTTTGTTGCTATGCGTCAAGTGTTCATGCACGTAACGGTGGATGTTATGAATGATTTTTAAGTTTTTCCCCCTAAATTTGTTCAAGTAATATGTTTTACATCCATTTATGGATTTATAGGGCAAGTGACTATTTTTGGTAATTAAAAAAAAAAACTTAACTTCAAAGACCTTGCATCCACATACGTGGACATTACATTTTGTGTCATGTAGGCCACAATATTAACATTTGGTACACAAATGTCTAAGCAACTGAACATGACAAGTGAGAGAAAGAAAAAAAATATATACTAGGGT
Source organism: Corythoichthys intestinalis (assembly GCF_030265065.1). NCBI lineage: Eukaryota > Metazoa > Chordata > Actinopteri > Syngnathiformes > Syngnathidae > Corythoichthys > Corythoichthys intestinalis. Next base: position 37,906,671 of record NC_080401.1, read on the forward strand.
GGCCTACATGACCAAAAAAATGTCCACTCACAAACACCAGGTTTCAATTATAATTGTGTTATTATTTTTTTAAATTATTAATCACTATTTAATTTTTTAACTATTTAATTATGTATGTATAAATATGGCGGAAAACACAGACAAGGCTGAAAAAGCAGTTTCTGCTCTTGCACCCCTCTTTTAAATAAACTGCTGTATTTTAAGCGGAAAGAACTATTGTGTTTGATAATACAATATGTTTATATGTTGCCATAGCAGTTTCAGGGAACATTAAGCCCCTGAACTATTTACGTTGGAGGCCCCCATTTACAGACACCGCGCAACCGCTTTTTTTTTCAGCCCAGCCATAAAAGGAAGGTAAGTAATTATATTTATGCATCATTTTTAGCTAAGAATAATTAATTGATGTCTAATATTGTTTAAAAAAAAAAAAAGACTTAAAAAAATTATTCACTCGTATATTTAAAACTTTTAAACATATTACGTCACAATGAAAAAAAATTGTGTCTGTAAATAAGTCACGGATATTTACCTCATAACTATTGCTTAATTGGAATTTTTTTTTTTTTTTTTTGTTACTGTTGCATGTTTCCCGTTATCTGAGATGATAAATAATCGATCCAAACATAGAGAATTTGAAAAAAAAATTATTTAAAAGGGTAAATACAGTGGGGAGAACAAGTATTACCCATTGGCAGTGTATCAAATACTTGTTCTCCCCCAAAAAGAAAATCTCGACCACTCCTTGATGTCTGCAATTTCTGCATCGTGACCCTTGTTACATTCCCATGTTTCACCCATAAAATTCCCCAAAAATGCGGCTGTGGCCATTCACAGCTGTGTCTTGACACTCGGAAAAACAAGCTACATGGAGTTTTTGGATAGAAAAGAGGTAAGTACGCAATAATATCTTGTTAAAATCATGGCGTCTTTAATTCTGCTCTCTTATGCTCTCACCTCTATGCTCACAACTTTTTAAATTTGGCCAAATTGGGGGTCTCAGAGCGGAACTTCAAGTCACCTGAGTGTTTTCCGCCATATATTTTTATGAAATTCTGACTCAAAAAAATGTTTAAAAAAAAAAAAAAAAAAAAAAAACTAATTAAAACAGAAATACACTCTGGTTATGGCCTTCAATATCACTCTCAAATTCCTTTTTATTTATTTATTTATTTCATAGTATTTAACTCAATGGCTGACATCGACAATGATAACGGTCCGATTAATTTAAACTAGGGGGAGTGACTGTGAATGCTTATCTCTCATTGCCGCTGACAGCACTCACGAGTCACGAATGATTGCTGTTGACCCTCCCGGTAAAAATGAACTGGATGTTTAGCGAATGACTTAAATGAGTGCCCAATAAAGGGTAAAGGTCTGAGCTAGTCTTTAGTCAATCAGCGGGCACCATCGTCTATGTTTATTTGTACTGTGAAACCATGTTCTATAGTATAAAGGGAAAATCGAAAATCATTTTAACCCAGTTTCCATGCTCTCACACATTTCATCTCAGCAGGTTAAAATAATGTGAACTTACTGAAGCATACTTTGTAAACACACTTCCTGGGTCAAGCATTGTAGTTGTCTTTTGTATTTGCTCTGAAGTAACCCTCAGTTTATTTGCAGTAAAACACCTTGTTATTTTCCAATAATTGTGTTTTCTGCTGGGGTCTGAAAAACGACCCTGCACGGGTATAGCAAAAATTCACTTGCAGTGTGGGTCACCCAAACAGTGGTTTTACTTGCCCATATAAATGTAGATAGTTTAACCGCATGTACTATGATCTCAAAACTTATGTGAAGAGGCTAGTACGATTTCAAATGCTTACAAATACACTGACAATTTTTTGCCATTAAAAAAGGACTGATTGATTCCAAAAAGAAAGTCAACAAAACGATATATAAATTTCTTCATGCTAAACAATTATAATGCGGGGTTTGACTTTATGTTCATACGGTACTGCATTTTTTTTTTCCCACACAAATTAAAAAACTGATGTAAACGAGGAGAACAATGTATGGCTTTTTAATATTTGGGTTGCTGAGGTTATAAGGTTCAAGAGTGTTTGTTGGAAGAAGCTTCTTCACACACGCGTGATTGGCTCCCGTTTGAGCGTCTGCTTTTCTGGCTGACTTGTCGTCCAGTTGGCCCCAGTTGTTAGCTGACCTGATGTTATTGGCTCGGGCTCCATACGCTGCTCTGTTAATGTCGTGATAAAGCTATCTGTGCTCTGCAATGCGCTTTCACTTCTGCCCTCTGCTTATTTCACATGTGCTGCTAGCACTGCCATTTTTGCTCGTAACTGTCTTTTATTTTATAGCTTGTAAAGTTGCTGCATTCTCTCATTGGGATGCTTGTCTGCATTTTTTGTGTGAGCCACCTGCAGGAATGACAATAAACGGAAAGTTACGTAACATTTTTATCTTTTCTTTTTCAGACCAGTACTATCGACGTTCAGACAATTGTAAAATGTATAATACAGTAGGTAATATCAAGCTTTGAAAATGTAACTATTGCAACTACCGTATTTTTCGGACTATAAGCATGGGTGAAAGTGGGCCAGAACGGTCAGGAACGCAGTTCCGGTATAAGATTCAGGGCCAGAATGCAGTTCTGGTATAAGATTCAGGGCAGGAATGCTGTTCCAATATAAGATTCAGGGCTGTTCCGGTACACGGTGCTTTGATTCCGAAAAATAAGACGGCAACTGTCAAAATGCTATGTTAAAAAAAAAAGAAAAAAAATGCTAAGCTGCCACACATGCATTTCATCTCCAAGAAGAAAACAATCTACCAACATCAGAGTTGCATACACAAATGTTAACAACAAGCATAATAGAGTGCTTGTGTAACGTAATCCGTTTCCACCAATATTTATTATTTATTTTATTCCACGGAAGGCATGGAGGTTTCCCCAGCTGCTGCAGTTATCGGAGTGTGACGATGATGAGTCACGTTAATGTGGGAATGCACGCAGCAAAGCAAAACACCTGGACTCAATTATCCGTTCAATTGGCTGACATACTGACATGTGATCAGCAGAGATAGTTAGCTCTGATTGGTTCAAATGTGCATGTTTTCTGGAACAGCAGAAAAAAAGGGTTGTTGAATTGATGCGACAAAAAAGGGCAATGCAACAAAGTGGATCAAATCTTTTAAGAGCAACGAAAGAGTTGAGGAGTCTTAGTTATCATTTTTAGTTTTATTTGCTCTGATGGGGAGGTTCAGAACATCGTAGTTGTCAATGTGCACTTTGGACTGATATTTGTTCATTATGTTAGGCTACTTATTAATTTCCTTATGATTTAAAAAAGTCAATGCCTGCGCGATCTTCAAAATATATTTCATTTCCCTCTGCATAATATAAGTAATTTGTACTTATTTTTCTGAATGTATGTTACTTATATCTTTATTATTTAAAAAAAAAAGGAAATATTTACATTAGCTTCAATTTTGATATACATCCTACAGTATGTTCTTAGGCAGTTAAAATTGAGATTTGGCATTTTGGCGGCTGTTTACTAACGCTGCCCAGACGCAGCCGAGTCTGTCAATGCGCATCTAGTTCAACATACATGTGATCTCTATGAGACTCATCAGACGCTACCTGCTACCAACCATCGTGCGAGCTAGTATTTAGCAACGTCGGCGTCGTTTGTAGGGGCTGTCAGCTGCAGTAAGTTGTTTTTTTTGCTTCTTCCTCTACGCACGTGACATCAGTGCGTTGTCCCGCTTGAAAACCAGTCCGAGCAAAACGTGATGATTAGAGCTGTCAAAATAAACGATTACTCGAGGTGAATAAAATTACGCGGATCAGTTTTTAAACTCGAGTTACTCGAGTTGCTCGAGTATTCGTTTCAGCTTTAGTTGGACCTCATGGGAAATGCAGTCTACCTTAAAACACTACCGCTTTTGTCCACCTGCGCCGCTAAAATCGACCAAAATTGAAAGTTCCTCAGTGTTGCTTTAAGACACCTCAAACTTGGTTTCTCTGTAATGATTCACGTTACAGTGCAGACTACCAGTGTAAAACAAGTCCCTACGTAGATCATCACCAACTTGTACACTCCTCAATACTCACCTCCTACACAAGCCTTATTGTTGTCATTAAGAGCCATGCTTACTGAGGTATTAAGGGAAATGTTGACACATCTTAACAATAAAAAAGCGAAAATACATTCCCTGATGTGCAGTGAAGTTTAATGTGATTTAAATTAATTGCACAAGCCTGCCGAGCTGATAAACTGCAACTGGAATACAACCTGGAGGTAGGAAAGATATTGAGCTCAAATGCAATAAGGGAAAAAAATAGTTTTTCTTCAACATTATCAGTGGCAGCAAATGAGTTAATTTTGGAAGTTTAGGTAATGGTGGTTTAAACAATGCTTTTACGGACCGCCTCCTCATCTCTGCACTTTGTAAACCATAGATACAGTGCCCTCCATAATTATTGGCACCCCTGGTTAAGATGTGTTTTTTAGCTTCTAATATTTTTATTAATTAAAAAAATATGGGACCTTAATGGAAAAAAAGAGAAAAGTCCAACCTTCAATACAAGTGCATTTATTCAGTGGGGAAAAAATCCAAAATAAGAAATAATTATTCGACATCAAATAATGTGTGTCACAACTATTAGCACCCCTGGTATTACTTTGTACTTTGTTTTATACTTTGTACAACCCCCTTTTGCCAACAAAACAAGGTCTGGGGACTGAGATGGCCATGGGAGGAGCTTGATTTTGTGTCTGGTGAACCATTTCTGTGTAGATTTGGCCATATGTTTAGGGTCATTGTCTTGTTGAAAGACCCATTGACGCCCAACTTCAGCTTTCGGGCAGAGAGCAGCAGATTTTGATTTAAAATGTCCTGGGTATTTCAAAGCATTCATGATGCCATGCACCCTAACAAGGTTCCCAGGGCCTTTGGAAGCGAAACAGCCCCACAGCATCACTGACCCACCCCCATACTTCACAGTGGGTATGAGGTGCTTTTCAGCATGCGCATCTTTCGTGGCACGCCAGACCCACTTAGAGTGTTTGGTTCCTAAAAGCTCAATCTTGGTCTCATCTGACCAAAGCACACGGTCCCAGTTGAAGCCTGGGACCGCGCTTCAACTTCAATGCTTCAAGATGGGTCGTCAATGGGTCTTTCAGCAAGACAATGACCCCAAACATATGGCCAAATCTACACAGAAATGGTTCACCAGACACAAAATCAAGCTCCTAATAATTGTGACACACATTATTTGATGTCAAATAATTATTTCTTTATGTGGGTTTTTTTTCCCCACTGAATAAATGCACTTGTATTGAAGGTTGGATTTTTCTCCTTTTTCCGTTAAGGTCCCATATTATTTGAATAAAAAAAACATTAGAAGCTAAAAAACACATCTTAACCAGGGGTGTCAATAATTATGGAGGGCACTGTATGTCCCACCACAGCTCTATCACTTCTACATAAGCAGGTCCCCCGTGTTACTTTCAGCACTCATTGGAGATCACAACGCAAACCTTATGAATATTAACACCTGGTTTGTCATACAGTAGGGAAGCCCAGGAATCCCTCATGAATATTGATGATGGCCTTCCTACTGAGCCTCTGAAATCCTTCCCTTGCTTTGAAGCCCTCTGAAACTGTACAAACACTGTCTTGTTTGAGTGGAGTCCTCAGGCCTGATACCGAGTTCCATGGTACCGGATGTTATTTAATCACCACAATTTGTGCTTCAAATGAGACTACCGTATTTTTCGGACTAGAAGTCGCAGTTTTGTTCATAGTTTGGCTAGGGGTGCGACTTATACTCAGGAGCGACTTATGTGTGAAATGATTAACACATTATGATATCATTTCACATGTTATTTTGGTGTTTTGGAGTGACACTGATGGTTTGGTTAACTTGTCTGGGGGTGCGACTTATACTCAGGAGCGACTTATGTGTGAAATTATTAACACATTGTGATATCATTTCAGATGTTATTTTGGTGTTTTGGAGTGACACTGATGGTTCGATAAACTAGTTAGCATGTTCTTTATGCTATAGTTATCTTATTAACTTAATAGCTATGGCCACGTTGGCGTTCATGCCTTTGGCAATGTGTGTTAAATTGTATTATAGACTTTTTTATATTGAAATGCATGCTTTTAGTTTGTGGCACGTTCACGCCCACGTGGGGGTGCACTCGCACTTGTTTACGCGAAGAAATGCTCTCACATGCTGGAAGAAGACGGACCGCTACGCAACGTCTGAGCAAGTGGGCGAGAGAGAGAGAGAAACACGGCTGCGAACCTACGCTCATTGTTTATGCTTATAAAATATCTCTACAGAGGCAACGCCTGTGTGTATTATCTTTTCTGTTGTTGTTGTGTGTTTTCCACCCGCAATCGGACACTTAGAGCCAGTTGTGTGGTTGTTTGAACGATGTGCTAATGCTAGCGAACACATGCTTACAGTTTGTGTCATTGCTGTCATAGCAGCTAATTATCATTTATTTAAGTTAATGCGAACCTGTTTTGCATCGAGGACGAAATCGATTTGTATTATTTCTATTTTTAGTTTCACTCTTTAAATGATGGTGTCATAACGACGGCCAAAATTAAGTCAGCAAATTATACGGACGTCCAGCATCATCATTTGGGAGTTTAGCTCGTTGTTTAGCCAGGACCGAGTCGTAGCGTCCTGGTGAGGACAGTATTTTCACATTTCGTTGTTCATGCATCATGTAACATTATGATTAGAGATGTTCGATCGGGTCCGATCACGTCATTTTCAAAGTATCGGAATTGGCAAAAAAATATCGGCCATGCCTTTTTTAAATATATATATATATATATTTTTAATTAAATCGTTTTCTAATTGTATTTAACGTTACAAACATAATATGTTACACTCATCCTGAGTCTTTAGTTTAGGCTTAAAAGGGTTATCAAATTCATCCCGATAATGGTGATAATTAAGTTTTTTAAAAAATGTATCACGTTAAAAAATTTAACACAATTAATGCATGCGCTGCACGACCCACCCACGCATTGTCGCGCTCAATCTGTAATGGTGCCATTTTACCTATATAGAGAGATAAAAGGCAGTGTAAAATGAGTAGAGTGAATTTTGGCAGCCTTTGGAGCCTTTTTTTAATTGGCTAAAGCCTTACAATCCCTGTCGCTACGATTAGAAATATCATGGGAAGCAATGTGGGGAAGCAAGGTAGCAAGTGATCTTTTTCTTAACACCTTATATTATTTCCCAACGTAGAGAAGATATATCAATTGGTAGCACTACGCACAGACATGGTTCCACTTCCCATCATGCATTTGGGCATGTCTACAGTATCATTTACTGAAAGCTCAACAAATACTCTAGATGGCAATATTTAGTCACAATATACAAAGTCACAAGTCTTTCTATCCGTGGATCCCTCTCACAGAAAGAATGTTAATAATGTAAATGCCATATTGAGGATTTATTGTCATAATAAAGAAATACAGTACTTATGTACTGTATGTTGAATGTATATATTCGTCCGAGTTTTATTCATTTTTTTCTTAATGCATTGCCAAAATGTATATGATCGGGAAAAATTATCGGGAATGATTGGAGTTGAATCGGGAGCAAAAAAAAAAAAAAAAAGCACTCGGATCGGGAAATATCGGGATCGGCAGATACTCAAACAATCGGGATTGGGTCGGGAGCAAAAAAACATGATCGGAACAACCCTAATTATGATACTGTACACTTATTCAGCATGTTGTTCTCTATTGTATCTTTATATTAAATTGCCTTTCAAGATGACATATCTGTTCTATGTGTTGGATTTTATCAAGTAAGTTTCCCCCAAAAATGCGACTTATACTCCGTGCAACTTATATAGGTTTTTTTCCTCTTCGTTGGGCATTTTATGGCTGGCGCGACTTATACTCAGGTGCGACTTATAGTCCGAAAAATACGGTATATTTTTTGCAATCTGCGATTGGCCGGCAACCTGTTCTGGATGTAAGACGACCAACGTAAGCCGGGAGTTAAACTCAATGAGTATCAGCGATATTGAAAATCGCTGGATGCATTGATGTCTTTGTAATGTTGTTGCACTCTGCTATTAGTTGATATCTGATCAAAAGTATTGAATGCAGACCTTTACTTGTCTACGAGGGGAGCTTAAAATTGGTGCTTGAAGTACAGTGTGACGGATCTTTCCCGTTGTAAATCATGGCACATTGGGCGAATATTAATGCAGGAACAGCCATTAGCTTGAAGAAATATTCATGGCTATTCCAGAGCTTTGTGGCACCCCAAAGACTTCATAAGTAATTTGATCTTCTCAACACCTGTCCACATGGCTGCACAATTTATCTGTTGAGGATACACGATGTCGCAGTGCAGGAAGTAATATGTCACAGGAAAAAAAAAATGTTTTACACCATTTTATAAGTAGTATATTGACTGTCACTATAGAACACCACGTAATCTATTTGCCTCGCTGCATCGGTGCAATTGTTGTTTGCATTTCTTTGAAACTGCTTTACATCATAGTGAGCTTCTAACAATTAACTCACATCTAGCAAAATAGTATAATCAAGGAAATACTAGAAACAGATGCAGCACAGTTGCTACTGAAATGCAAACAACAGCAACAGCCATGACCACACTGCATTGCTGAAGTCCTATCATTTACGTTCTTTGTAGGTGCTGTTTCTAGAGACCAACATAACAGATTTTCTCTGTTTAGTCTTTAAAAACAACATGTAATAACATAATTGAATAGAATGTGCAGAAATCTGTTTTTACCTGATGTTTTCCTTCAAATCAATTTGCTGCTCCTTCTGGTGAGTAATACGGATGTTCAGTGAACCACAACAATTTTAGTCAAGTCTTTGTTGCGGAATTAAGCTAGTACGGTTAAGGAAAAGCTTGTTTATGAAGAATTATTTACTGAATCCTAGGAGTGTGACAAAATATTGAAATGGTGATATATCGTAATACTTTGTATCCCAAAAGGTTATCCATATGCTCCTGTCAAGAATCGAGATATCATTTTAAAAAGGTATCAATTGAAAAAAAAAGGCTGCCATTGACGATGCTCGACGCCCAATCCATTTAGACTGGGAACGTTCGTTCATTCAGAACCAGAGCATTCACAGTCATTCGGTCCGATTTTCGGGGCATTTACAGGTCACTTGCTGTTCATTTTAGGTCATTTACAGGTCATTTCCTGTTGAGTTTGTGTCACTGCCTATTCATTTGGGTGATTCCCAGGTCACTTCCTGTTCTGTAACGCAAAATAAACAGCAAGTGACCCATAAGATACCCCAAAATCAACAGGAAGTAATTGAAAATCAACAGGTAAATGACCTTAAATGGCCCAAAATTACTCCTTGCTTGGCATTGGCTGCCACTGACGGCCATAGACGTTCAATCCGTTTGAAGTGGGGGAATGTTCATTCGCTGCCACCCTCCCAGTTCAAATGGATTGGACGTCTACTCGTGATAAACTCATTCCAATTCACAGCAGAAGCTTGTTTTTCTGTTTATTTTTTATTTTTTTGTAGAATATCCTCGAAGGATTTCCTGACCAATGTATCGAAAATCACTGTATCGCTATATCGGTAGATCATCGTTACCGTGAGCTTTGTATCCCAAATCATATCAAATCGTGAGGTACCAAGAGGTTCCCACTCCTACTGAATCCACTTGTGAGTTGGAATTCATTGCCACTATACAGGGCTTATATACCATCAAACAACAGCTCTGAGCTAGAGAAACATAGTCTAGTCCAGTGGTTCTTATCCTTGCTAAACTTATTGAACACAATGAGTTTCACACATGCATTAACTGAACCCTTTGGAATTAGATTTTTTTTTTTTTTTTTAAAATTGAAAATCAATATATCTAAGCTAAATCCTAAGTGAATTTCCATTCAAATTTTCTTCTCATATAGACAGCATGCTTCTAAACTGGCCAAAATGTATGTTTTTATGTTTTCATTCACATTTGGATGAATATATCTTATACTGTTCAACATTAAACCTGCTTGGTTGCATTAACCTTGACCATGCAGTTTCTCTCATGTTTTCATCTCAAATGATATCAAATTTAATGAAACACCTTGCGCAAAATGATCGCCAAATTTGTACACAAAGTAAAAACAAGTAAAAAAAAAAAAATAATAATAATAATCTTCTCACAAATCCAATAAACAGTGTTAATTTAAAACAAATAATTATGCCTTTTGATTTACTTTTCAACATTGGAAAATGAAATTAAACTCAATTCATTTTGGTTTCCATTTTTGTTTTAGGGGTGTCCAAAATTTTTGCAAAGGGGGCCAGATTTGGTGTGGTAAAAATGTGGGGGGTCAACCTTGGCTGACGTCGTTTACGTAGAACAATTTTAAGAATTTTGGCAAGCCATTCTGTGTGTCACATTTGCTTCATTATTTTTTTAAATCAGTTATTTCAACAATCTCGCAACTAGCCTTTGTAGCGTTCTCTTTCGACTCTCGGGCTCTTGCGAAATACTGCTACTGTAAAATTAAACTAGCTTCAAGTTGCTTCAATTTTTCGCTACGTATCTTCCCTGCAGTCTTGTTGTACATGTCAGCGTGTCTTGTTTGGTCTTGTTTGAACTCTTTAAAACAGCGACTCTCTTTGCAAATGAGGCAGACACAGTTGTTGCATATTTTAGTTGGTGTTGGTGTTGTACTTATATAGCGCTTTTCCACCTTTCAAGGCGCTCAAAGTGAAGAAATAATCCGATTTCCACCTATCCTTGAAATGTTGGCCGTCACAGTCAGGTTTCATTTTTTTGTCGATTGTCGCCATTTTAGAAAATTGGGAGTAAAGGGTAACATGGGGTAATGTTGCATAGAGTGCTGCTGCCTTTTAGTGGGTGTATGAGGAGCAGCATTTAGTGTGTAAGCTACTTTATATGCTGGTAGCAGTACTGCTGACCAATTTTTTAAGTCTGTGTGCGGGCCAGACGTTATAGATTTTATGACAGAGGCTGGGGGCCAGATGAAATTTGACCACGGGCCGCATTTTGCCCCCGGGCCGGACTTTGGACATGTCTGGCCTAGATTTTGCCAACGTCCAAAAATAGGGCCCTGCATATCTTACCCTTCACCGAAACCCTTAGACCAGGGGTTGGGAACCTTTTTGACTGCGAGAGCCATGAACACCACCTATTTCCACATGTACTGTTATTCCGTAAGTGCCAATGTAACACAGGCTTTTGTTTTTGTACCAAATTATAAAATAATTGTGGACAACTAGGTTCGTCTACTCGAGCTTAGTGGAGTGATTAAGTTGAGACAGACTACAAGAGAGTTTTATATTGCCAGCTTTAGTGAAAAAAAAACAAACAAACTTTATACATATGCAAAAACAACAACAAAAAACCCACATTTAACACATATACACATTTATAACCTATATTTGGCCAATAAATAATTCAATATTTTCAATTTTGGGTTGGTTTGGGTGCACCCTTCCAAAGTTAGAATATTTAGGCAGTACCTTTTAGTCTAACTGGAATTTCTGATTTTCAATCTATTGCCCCAAAAATAGTGGCACAATCAAACTTCTAATACTTTTTTTTCTTCAGCATGGGAAATTGTTTCAAATCCTTATGCAAAATTACACATGTGCAATTGTTCAGTCAAAATTGTCCTAACAAAAAGATATTCAGTTCACAGTTCCCGGGATATTAATCAAAAGAAGTCCATAAAAAAAATGTCAAAGTCCTGTCGATGTAAGGCACAATGTAATGCTGAATGGTGAGGTATTAGCTCCAAGTTTGTTTGTTTTTTGTCCTACCACACCAAGAGAATGCAGCAAAGAGGTATCCAGGTTATCTCAATCTAGATCCAAGTGGTTAGCTCGCCATCAAAATCCAGAACAGTTGGTCCAATATCCAATCTGACACAAAGACCAGTTGAAACAAGGTCGATCTCTCACACCGTGTTTTGAACACAGTTGGGCCGCGTTTTGTCGCTCCACGCGTTGGTCTTGCTGTTTTTCTTTTCTGTAGATAAGCTTTCCAGGTTGTGTGTTCACTCGCCAGTTAGGCAGTTCTGTCTGTCTGCGTTGCCGCTCAATTGTGTTCTGCAACCTATCGTGCTACCAACTGAAACATACGAGGGCGGGACTTCCTGCCATATGAGCAACTAATAGGCTGAATTATTGCTTGCAATCGTTTTATTTATTTATCATTACGTTGATTAAAAAATAAATTCTAATTAAATGTGAAATAATATATTTAGCAAAATTTGATACAATTACCAACACATTTTTTTTTTTATTGTGCACTTTTGCTCATGTGGGTTACACTTTCCCCTCCTGACAGTATGCCCGTCCCGGGGCATCTGGTTGGTAGAGACTAGCCTGGTCTAAACTTTCAATGCTATGCAAGGACTTTGCGAAGGCTTCGCTAAGGCCATGGAAGAAAGTGTTTATCATCATCATCAAAGGATTTCCTAACTTTGAATACTGTAAGCGGTCAGGTTGACTACTTTGCCTGGAAGACCGTCGAAGGCTGGATTCAGCATTTCCTTGGTCATCGTTCTGTTTCCACCTTGATTTAGGCTGAACAGTGACAGTTGTGTCTTCACAAGGTGCTCTTTCCTGATCAGATACATCTGCCAACACTGGACAAACTTCATCATCCCTGGTTGAAGGGTCCTCAGGCACGTGAATATTGTTGCCAGAAGGGGCACCTTCAGGTGAGTCACACATACGTAGTACTTCTGGGTCTGTAACACCTTGTGTAGTAGCATCAGTGTTTACTGGAAGATCAATTGTAGAGGGATGCAACTGAACTGGGAGAGAGGAATTCTCAGAGTCATTAGATTGTCTAAGTCCTACTGGAGGATGTTCCAAATTTGGTTTCTCTTGTAATGTTATGAACACATTAGGTTCTGGGGTGTGAGTTGGGATTACTGTCCAAGTAGGAATCACTTCAGACTCAGAGTCATCTTCCTCTTCATCCTGAACAACAGGAAACTGTCTTGTCCTGGGTCTCTTGAAGGAAACCTTTTCAGATGACTCTGTTGTTACAGGGAGAAACCCACACGGAAGTAGCAGGTCACGATGCAAGGTTCGCACCGGTCCATCTTTAGTTTCGGGCTTGACTGTGTAAACTGGTATCTCGCCAACTTGTTTCAAGACCACATAAATATCACTCTCCCACTTGTCTGCCAATTTATGTTTACCTCGCAGTTTGACATTTCGAACGAGTACTCGGTCTCCAGCTTCCAGAGTTGAGTCCACAACTCTTCTGTCAAACCGGGTCTTGTTGCGGGCAGCATTCTTTTCTGCAGAGGCGGTAGCCATCTCGTAGCTCTCTCGGAGGCGGGATTTTAACTCGGTGACGTATTGGGAATGATTTTGTTGATGGGTATTGGTTGACAATCCAAAGGCCAGATCAATTGGAAGTCTTGGTTGCCTTCCAAACATCAATTCATATGGAGAAAATCCAGTCACTTCATTTTTAGTGCAATTGTACGCATGAACAAGGGGCTTTACAAAGTCCTTCCAGTGCAGTTTATTTGATGGACTCAATGTTCCGAGCATTTGAAGAATGGTTCGGTTAAACCTTTCGACTGGATTTCCTCTTGGGTGGTACGGCGTAGTATGCACTTTCCTAATACCAGCAATCTCACAGAGTTCTTTTATGAGCTTTGACTCAAAGTCAGGACCTTGGTCACTATGCAGTCTCTCTGGGAAGCCATAATGGACAATGAAACTCTCCCACAAGCATTTGGCAACGGTTTTGGCCTTTTGGTTGGGGGTTGGAATTGCAATTGCATATTTCGTGAAATGGTCTGTCATTACCAAGATGTTGTTAGTGTTTGACTGATCTGGCTCCAGAGACAGGAAATCCATACACAAAAGTTCCAGGGGTCTGTAAGTCTTTATGCTGTTCATTGGAGCAGCTTTTTCAGGAAGTGTCTTCCGACGAACACATCGCTCACAGGTCTTGATCATATTCTCGATGGTCATATACATTTTTGGCCAGTAAAATCTTGCTCTCACTAAATCTACTGTTCTCTCTATTCCCATATGACCCATGTCATGGTGAAGGCTTTGAAGTGCTATTGCTCTCAAATCTTCAGGCAGCACTAACTGATATGTGACATTAGGTCCTACTTGTCTGCGCCGGTACAGTATTCCATCCCTTAACTCTAGTCGATTGAGCTCACGTAAAAGTAGAGGAAGCTCAGGTAATTCTGCTTTTAGGGTAGGAGGAGGACTGTGACCAGTTTCAAGTTGGGCGATCACTGCACTGATTGTAGGATCGGACTTCTGTTGTTGCTTGAGTTCTTCCTTGGAAAATACAGGAATAAGAGGTGACCCACTTTGATTTTCCTGGAAGCAGTCAGGGACAGCTGCCACAGTCTGAGCAAGGGATTCTACTAAAGCGAAGCCAGTACAAGGGACTTCGGTTGCATCACTACTATCAAGAAAGACCGCATGACGATCACAAATAGCTTTAATCACTTCCTGGGTAATAGTTTGTGGAGTTTTTGTATCACTCAGGTGATAAAGGGCAAATTGCTTAATTCTCTCACTTTCCTTTTTTGACAAATGATCGTCTTCTGGCGGATCATGGCAGCGACGTGATAGTGCGTCTGCATCCAGATTTTGTTTACCAGCCCTGTACTGGAGTTGGAAGGAGTAGGTGGAAAGACTGGATAACCATCGATAACCAGTGGCATCAAGTTTTGCTGAAGTTAAGAGGTAAGTAAGAGGATTACTATCAGTTACTACTGTGAATTCTGTGCCATATAAATAGTCAGAGAATTTTTCCGTGACTGCCCATTTAAGCGCCAAGAATTCAAGCTTATGAGCTGGGTACTTCTGTTCACTTCTTGAGAGACCACGACTTGCAAAGGCAATTACTTTTGGTTGTTCATCCTGAATCTGGTACAACGCAGCTCCCACACCGCTAGTACTAGCGTCTGTATGGAGAATATAAGGTAGCTGAGGATCTGCAAAGCCCAATACTGGTGCTGTTGTCAACTTTGTGATTATTTGTTGAAATGCTTCTTGACACTGAGGTGTCCATCTTTCATTAAAAGCATCTGCAGGGTTGAAATATTCTTTAATTTTGGATTTTAGGGATCTTCTGTTTCCTCTGCGGACTGGTGGGTAACCAGAGGTCAATTCGGTAAGGGGTTTGACGATGAGAGAATAATCCTTAATGAATCTTCTGTAATACCCAGCAAAACCCAAAAAGGACCGAAGTTCTTTTAGCTTTGTGGGGACAGGCCAAGTTGTTAATGCTTTTATTTTCTCTGGGTCTGTTTCCACACCCTTTTCTGATACAACATGGCCGAGGTATTTTACTGAAGTTTGGAAAAACTTGCATTTTTCCGGTGCCAACTTCAATCCGTATTCTCGAAGTCTTTTTAAAACACGTTCCAACCGTCGCTCATGTTCTTCCAATGAGGGCGAAAAGATGATCAAATCGTCAATGAACACTAAGACTTCTTTTAGATTCATATCACCAACACATTTCTCCATTAGCCGTTGGAAAGTCGACGGGGCATTTGTAATTCCTTGGGGCATCCTATTAAATTCCCAGAATCCCAGTGGGCAAACAAATGCTGTCTTTTGCTTGTCAGATTCTTCCATTTCTACTTGATAGTAGCCTGATTTGAGGTCGAGAACGGAGAACCACTTTGATCCAGCTAAAGCAGAAAATGACTCTTCAAGTTTTGGGAGTGCATAGGCATCCTTCACAGTTTGCAGATTTAACTTCCGGTAATCAATGCAAAGACGAACAGAGCCATTCTTCTTTCTCACAACTACTATTGGGGAAGCAAACGGTGATTCAGATTCTCTTATGACATCAGCATCGAGTAATTCTTGGAGATGTTTTCTCACAGCATCCACATCTTGAGGATGTATGGGACGGGCTCGATGCTTAAATGGTGTCTCGTCACAGAGCTTTATGTGATGTGTGATCTTGTCTGTGTGTCCGAAATCCAGATCATGATGGGAAAAGACATCTGACATGGAGTTCAACATGTTTGTCACGCGTTCTCTCCATTCAGTAGGTAAAGGTGAATTTCCAAAATTGAAACTTAGTTTTGAAGACTTAGGGGACGTTTCTTGTTTATCAGAATGGTGTTGTTCTTTTGTAACCTTCTCTTTCTTTAGCACTAATGCCACAATATTAACATCAGCCAATACAGTCTTTGTTGGTATGACAATATCATGATCCGTCTCATTCTTCAGCACGACAGGTAAGCGACAAGGCTGTTTTCCTGGCAGACTGACCAAACATGCTGAGACAAGCAGACCACGAGGCAATAAAGAATTGGATGGTTGTTCGATGAGGACATCCTTTTCAATTTGAGCATGGGATATGTTGGCCAAGCCTTCAAGGACGACTGTCTTCCCAGCAGGAACAACTTCAGGCCGTTTTCCGATCATCTTCACACAATCAAGATTTCCTTTGTCGAAGCACCTTTGACGAACTTCAAGAATTTTGAGAAGAGTTCCATAACCATGTGATGATGGTTTAAAGGTGGAGGACTTTGGGTCAGCTTGAAATTCTGCATAAAGAACATCTAGAGTGTTTGTACCGATGAGTACCTGTTCATGGGTTGCAGTGTGAAGATGAGGTATAACAAGAGCCAATGTATGAACTTCTATATCTGTCCCAACAAAGTCTTTGGGGAAAGTAACAGGAAGCCCAATGTATCCTAAATATGGTACTGGCTGACCATTGGCACCTTCAACATCGAGTAAATCACCTAATGGATGGATTGTTAAATTAGCAAGATGCTGTTCATAAAAGGACTGCGGTATAGTAGTGACCTGTGAACCAGAATCTAAAAGGCAACTAGTGTCTTTTCCAGCAATAGTTACTTGACCCGTAGTTTTGGTTCCTACAAGACCCTTAGGAAGCGTAAATCGTTTGTTAATGTTAGAGCTATTTACAGTGCATTTCCGAGATTTGGGACTGTAGGTTTTCGATGATTCTCCCATATGCCCCTCTATAGGAGAAGAAATTAGTTTAAATGTGCTTTATCGGATTGAGCGTTAGCAGTTTCCCAGGCCGCTTGCCGTTCTCTCAGTTGTTTTTTCTTAGCCGCCACAAGGGATGGATTTGGCTCATTATCACAAGCAGACACAATGTGGCCATCTTCACCACACTGAAAACAATACCAAGGGCGTGGTTTACTGCTAGATTTTTCCAGAGGGCTTTTATTGCGTGTCATCACTTTCTTCACCAGATGTGCTTCATCTCTAGCATTAGAAACAGGAGACTTCACTTTTTGTAGTTTGGAGGTTGTTGGTTTCTGATTACCAGTTGATGCGATGCTGTTTAGCTGGGCACTGATGTCAGCTAACTGTTTCTTCAGGGTCTCAAAATCAGTACTTTGTGCTACTTCATTTGAGGTTGTTACCGTATGCACATGGGACATGACACGCTGTTTACTTGCACTATAAGCAGATTTGGTAGTGCCCAAATGTTGCCTCATACGACTGAACTTTGAAGCCTGTTTTTCCTCTTCTGTCCTCAAAAGAAGCAACAGCTCTGCAAAAGGTGGTGGATTTCCCTTTCTTTGCTCCAGCTGAAGATCAATAAGCATGGAGCTTTCCCAGCAACCTCGGCAAAACTGCTTTAAGAGTTGTTGGTCAAAATCTTGGGATGGAACACCACCACGTCTCATTGTGGTGCTCAGTGCAACATGCAATCTTTGCAGATAAGCGGATGGTTTTTCTCCATCATTCTGAAGTGTGTTCATGAATTTTGCATAAAGCTCATCACCATCTTCCACAGTACCATAAGCAGAGTCTAGAAGTTCCAAATAAACCGTGGGTTCAGCATGGGGACCTACATGCTTAATAATCTCAGCGGCAGGTGGAAGAAGACTGTCAAGAATGCGGTGAGTACAATGTACATCAGAAATTGAGGGCTCTTGCATGAGGACTTCAACACTGGTTCGCCATGTGTCATAATCAGTTTCATTATTAGGTCGTGGAATCCGTCCTGAAAATACTCGGAGTCGCGTAGCTGTATTAAAATGAGGGGTGTTTTCGCTGTTTCGCACCATGTGTTCAACCACAACTCGTTGGATATGAGGTGGATTTATGTCAATTTTGGGCTGAGTATCAGCATTTGTTCCAATCTGATGAGTTTGCAAAGAGTTGAGATCAGTCAGGTTTTTGTTGGGAGATTTCAGGTTAAAATGCTCAGGAGGTTTTGGAAGGGAAGGATCCTGAAGAGCGATATCCATTTTCTGCTTGAAGGATTCGGTTGATGAGAACCGGCCATGTTCAGGGGGAAATTCGGATTCAGAAGAAACCACTGTGGCTGCAGATGTGGGCACGTTGAGCGCTTCTAATTCTTCTTTCAACATCTGCTGCACTGAATTTCCACAAATTTTTGAGAGTTCTGAAAGTTTTTCCATATAGACCCTTGTAGCTCTGTTACGAGCTTCAAGTGTATAAACACTTGCCAAGGTCTTTATTTCATATGTAACGCCGACCTGCGTCGAACTTTCAATTTTTATGGGCAACCGAGTTTCTAAAGCCTGCATAGCGGTGCTTTGTTTAAATTCAATTATCATGTGTTTGTGATAATCTGAATTAGGCTCATCGATGCGCAAAAAGCGATTTATGCCGCCAAATTTTTGAAGGTACGTTGCCACCTCATCATCATGTTCCGTTTCTGTTAATCCACTGACAATAACTGAGTAAGGAATCGTAACTGATTCCTGCATTACAATTTCCATTTTACTTTGAAGGGATTGGATTTAAATGAAAAATTCACCAAGTTTAGAATTTTCTCTATAAATACTGACAAAATAAGTCAGTAAGAGTCTCACTTAAACACTTAACTGAGCTCCTGGCTAGCTCGCCAAATGTAACACAGGCTTTTGTTTTTGTACCAAATTATAAAATAATTGTGGACAACTAGGTTCGTCTACTCGAGCTTAGTGGAGTGATTAAGTTGAGACAGACTACAAGAGAGTTTTATATTGCCAGCTTTAGTGAAAAAAAAACAAACAAACTTTATACATATGCAAAAACAACAACAAAAAACCCACATTTAACACATATACACATTTATAACCTATATTTGGCCAATAAATAATTCAATATTTTCAATTTTGGGTTGGTTTGGGTGCACCCTTCCAAAGTTAGAATATTTAGGCAGTACCTTTTAGTCTAACTGGAATTTCTGATTTTCAATCTATTGCCCCAAAAATAGTGGCACAATCAAACTTCTAATACTTTTTTTTCTTCAGCATGGGAAATTGTTTCAAATCCTTATGCAAAATTACACATGTGCAATTGTTCAGTCAAAATTGTCCTAACAAAAAGATATTCAGTTCACAGTTCCCGGGATATTAATCAAAAGAAGTCCATAAAAAAAATGTCAAAGTCCTGTCGATGTAAGGCACAATGTAATGCTGAATGGTGAGGTATTAGCTCCAAGTTTGTTTGTTTTTTGTCCTACCACACCAAGAGAATGCAGCAAAGAGGTATCCAGGTTATCTCAATCTAGATCCAAGTGGTTAGCTCGCCATCAAAATCCAGAACAGTTGGTCCAATATCCAATCTGACACAAAGACCAGTTGAAACAAGGTCGATCTCTCACACCGTGTTTTGAACACAGTTGGGCCGCGTTTTGTCGCTCCACGCGTTGGTCTTGCTGTTTTTCTTTTCTGTAGATAAGCTTTCCAGGTTGTGTGTTCACTCGCCAGTTAGGCAGTTCTGTCTGTCTGCGTTGCCGCTCAATTGTGTTCTGCAACCTATCGTGCTACCAACTGAAACATACGAGGGCGGGACTTCCTGCCATATGAGCAACTAATAGGCTGAATTATTGCTTGCAATCGTTTTATTTATTTATCATTACGTTGATTAAAAAATAAATTCTAATTAAATGTGAAATAATATATTTAGCAAAATTTGATACAATTACCAACACATTTTTTTTTTTATTGTGCACTTTTGCTCATGTGGGTTACACCATACAATAATGTTTAAAACTAAAAATACAATAAATCTGTGCATTTTATGGAATTTCAACACTTTTAAAGTACAATAAGTCTCTGAATTATTTTTGATAACATTGTTATGCTGTTGCTAATCACTGATGAGTATTTCTTACCGTTAATGCGATTTCTGGTGCTGCATGGTTTTGCTGATGGCTTTGTAGTCTGGTTGATACTTGGTGAGGTTAAGCTTCATGCAGACGTTGAGATACTTAGGATGCACCAGTTTTCATTTTCAAGAATAAGCGCCACGAATCCTGTTTTCCCCCACCATGCACGGAGCACCATCAGTGCACACAGGAACAAGTTTATCCATTGGATTTTTTTCTTCAGCGAACTCAGTGAATGACTTCAATAAATCGTCCCCTCTTGTTAACCCTTTTATAGTCAAAACCTTGCAATCACACTGAACTGGGATAAATTCCTTACGTCTGTTGACTCATCCAAAGCGGGAGAAAAAACAGAGCTTCATTTATGTCCTTCACTTGCTTTGCCTCGATTTGATTTGACATTATGATGGTACGATCGTGAACAGTTTTTGCCGACAGAGGCATATCTTTTATCCGTTTAATTATTTAGTCTTTACCCTGTCCGTTCCTGCTGAAAAGCATGATACTCCTCGTGTTTTTTTCTTTTTGCCATCTTCTCAAAAGGGTTTCTAAAATTAACTGACAATGCGGAAAACGAAACTGAAAATGAGGGAAGTTTACTTCCTGATCAGCAAAATACGGCAACCCCACTTAAACAGTGTATCAGCCTCATCTGGGTTGCCTATGCAATTGATAGAGAGATAAATAGATAGACAGACACAACGACATGTATGTTTGCCACTTTACCACTAAAATTACTGAACCGGCTTTCTAATCGCCGTTGACCGTCGCCGTTTCAAGCAATGCGCAAAGGAGTATAACTTTTTTTTTTTTTTTAATAATTAAAGATTTGTCTGCGAGCCAGATGCAGCCGACAAAAGAGCCATACCTGACTCACGAGCCATAGGTTCCTGACCCCTGCCGTAAACTAACTGACTCACCAAACCCCTGAGGTTCAATCGAACCCAGGTTAAGAACCACTGTTCTAGACACTTTGAATCACAACAATAAAACCTGAATTTTTTCTTTCAATTGTCAGATGAAACTACCGTATTTTTCAGACTATAAGTCACAGTTTTTTTTCATAGTTGGGCTGGGGGTGCGACTTATACTCCGGAGCGACTTATGTGTGAAATTATTAACACATTATGATATAATTTCACATGTTATTTTGGTGTTTTGGAGTGACACTGATGGTTTGGCAAAATTTTTAGCATGTTCTTTATGCTATAATTATCTGAATAACTCTTAATAGCTATTTTACGTTAATAGGGCTGCAGCTATCGATTATTTTAGTAGTCGATTAATCGATGAACTAGTTATTTCGAATAATCAAGTAATCGGATAAAGAACATGAAAAATACCTGAGCTTAGCCTCAAACAGTATTTAAAAAAAATATGAGGATCTATGTACAACAAAAGAACAATTGGCTAACTCAGATAGCAAAAATCTGCGATCTTCAATGCTATAAAATGCAAACTTTTTTTTTTTAACAATGCTCTTAACGAAAGGTTTAAACACATACTCCCACAAAAAAACTGCTAAATATATCTATAAACGAAATTACGAATGCATTAAAAAACATTAGCGCAAACAAAAACTTAGCTTATGTTGGTCTTAACAGGGAGCAGTTGGATTCAGCCATGTGAAATGAGGCACACCAGAGGGCAGTGTATCCACCCTAATCAACAAAACAAAACGCAAACACTTTTAAAATAAACAATTACACCGCCATTTTAATTAAACGAATATTCGAAGTAATAAAATTTAATTTGAATATTTTTTTTCTAATCGAATACTCGAGTTAATAGATTAATCGTTGCAGCACTATACAGTACGTTAATATACCGGCCACGTTCGCATTTCGTTGTTCATGCATCATGTAACATTATCATCCTGTACACTTATTCAGCATGTTGTTCTCTATTGTATTTTTTTTTTAAATTGCCTTTCAAGATGAAATATCTGATCTATGTGATTTTATCAAGTAAATTTCCCCCCAAAATGGGACTTACACTCAGGTGCGACTTATACAGTATATGTTTTTTTTCCTCTTCGTTGGGCATTTTATGGCTGGTGCGACTTATACTCAGGTGCGACTTATCGTCCGAAAAATACGGTACACTTTTGGGTCCAGTTTTTTTGCGCAGGTGTACCTAATCAGGTGTCCAGTGAGTTGACTGCACATTTTACACAAAGTGGTGCTCATGTGGGCCTGCTGGCGTGTGAAGACCTTCCCATCCCCTTTTCTTCCTCTCTCGCTCAGAGATGCAGGCTGCTGTGGTTGGGGTCTTGGCTGTAGATCCCAGATGCTGCTCCAAGAACTGTCAGTCAGCCTGTGTTGTCCTCCATGCATGAGAGAGGCAGGACAGCAGGGCAGATTTTTCAGCTTTCTACACGGGTGCATGCAGTGCCTGCCAACACACATCAACACAGGACCCATCTTAAAGCAGTTGACTCCCTTTTCATTACTGGGAAACCAACAGCTTGTCTTGGAAGGGTTTTGTTTTGTTTCTGTGTGTGCCTGTGTTGAGTAATACAAAAGACCATTATCAAAAAAGAAAAAGCCCCCAGATAATTAACGTTTCACAAAGTTGTCCCAAAAGATGCATTAAAGGAGTTTGCGTTGTCATTGTGTAGACATGGTACAGTACAATCCATTTCTAGAAATGTTTTGTGTACAATAGGGACGGGCATTACAACTGATTAGTCAATTTATTACTGGCAATTCTGTCTGAGCCTGCCTGTAGTATAAATACAGCACAATGTCAGTCATGGCAAATTGGGCTACATCCATGCAAATAATTGTCTTTTTTCATGTTTAATTTGAAAATAAAACTTGAACAAGCAGTGGTATATATCTCTTTGTTGTACATTTCTTAAGGGTAATCTAGAATACAATTGTTTTGAATAGGCTTGGGTCAGATGCTATCATGCAGAGAGTATGTCAAAATTTTGATCGCAACTCGAACCACGCACAGGAAAACTCACCCGAAAGATGGGTCTTATAAGAAAATGTATAAATTAAGATATTTGTACCTGAGAAATGCAAATTGATAGTCTCAAAGATGCAAAGATTTGATCACTATACTCTCATTTGGTGGTTAGCATTTAACACACATACAGTATACAGTGAGGCAAATAAGTATTTAGTCAACCACCAATTGTGCAAGTTCTCCTACTTGAAAAGATTAGAGAGGCCTGTAATTGTCAACATGGGTAAACCTCAACCATGAGAGACAGAATGTGGGAAAAAAAATCACAATTGTTTGATTTTTAAAGAATTTATTTCCAAATTAGAGTGGAAAAATACGTATTTGGTCACCTACAAACAGGCAAGATATCTGGCTGTCAAAGACGTCTAACTTCCTTCTAACGAGGGCTAACGAGGCTCCACTCATTACCTGTATTAATGGCACCTGTTTTAACTCATTATCCGCATAAAAGACACCTGTCCACACCCTCAGTCAGTCACACTTCAAACTCCACTATGGCCAAGACCAAGACCAGCTGTCGAAGGACACCAGAGAAAAAAAATTGTAGACCTGCACCAGGCTGGGAAGACTGAATCTTCAATAGGTAAAAAGCTTGGTGTAAAGAAATTAACTGTGGGAGCAATTATTATAAAATGGAAGACATACTAGACCACTGATAATCTCCCTCGATCTGGGGCTCCATGCAAGAGCTCACCCCGTGGCGTTAAAATGATAACAAGAACGGTGAGCAAAAATCCCAGAACCACACGGGGGCACCTAGTGAATGACCTACAGAGAGCTGGGACCACAGTAACAAAGGCTACTATCAGAAACACAATGCGCCGCCAGGGACTCAAATCCCGCACTGCCAGACGTGTCCCCTTGCTGAAGCCAGTACACGTTCAGGCACGTCTGCGGTTCGCTAGAGAGCATTTGGATGATCCAGAAGAGGACTGGAGAATGTGCTATGGTCAGATGAAACCAAAATAGAACATTTGGGTACAAACACAGGTTCTCGTGTTTGGAGGAGAAAGAAGTATTGCATCCGAAGAACACCATACCCACTGTGAAGCATGGGGGTGGAAACATCATGCTTTGGGGCTGTTTTTCTGCAAAGGGACCAGGACGACTGATCTGTGTAAAGGAAAGATTGATGTATCGAGAGATTTTAAGTGAAAATCTCCTTCCATCAGCAAGGGCATTGAAGATGAGACGTGGCTGGGTCTTTCAGCATGACAATGATCCCAAACACACAGCCAGGGCAACAAAGGAGTGGCTTCTTAAGAAGCATTTCAAGGTCCTGGAGTGGCCTAGCCAGTCTCCAGATCACAACCACATAGAAAATCTGTGGAGGGAGTTGAAAGTCTGTGTTGCCCAATGACAGCCCCAAAACATCACTGCTCTAGAAGAGATCTGCATGGAGGAATGGGCCAAAATACCAGCAACAGTGTGTGAAAAGCTTGTGAAGAGTTACAGAAAACGTTTGGCCTCCGTTATTGCCAACAAAGGGTACATAACAAAGTATTGAGATGAACTTTTGGTATTGAATAAATACTTATTTTCCATCATGATTTGCAAATAAATTCTTTAAAAATCAAAAATGTGAATTTCTGTTTTTTTTTTCCACATTCTGTCTCTCATGTTGAGGTTTACCCATGTTGACAATTACATACATACTAATATTTTCAAGTGGGAGAACGTGCACAATTAAAGATGACTAAATACTTTATTTGCCCCACTGTATTTCAGTTTCACATAGTTGGCGTATGACAATTGATTTCCTTTTGATATACTGTATGTATATATGTTTTTTTACTATTCATGTCACTCCATTTCTGACTTTTGATTGATTTTGGTCTGCCCCTGTCTTTTTACGCCTTTCCATCCTTGCAAGCAGCCCAACACTCCCCTCGTAATCCCCTTTACACCAATTGTGTATAGACAGCAACCCAATAAAAAGAGAGACCCCTTTGAATGGTACTTCCATAGTCTTTTTTTGTCAATCATACTCTCTCTGTTGCTTTTCTCCCCACTGTCCTTTCAGTCCATATAATTGGAAATTTCCTCTGCTTTGCCCTGTCAGGCTGAGGGACAATGTGGCATCCATGTTCTGTGGAGCATGGTGGGGAGAACTGGAGCATTGTCTTATGTAGGCGAGACGAGCGTGGTCTGGGGACTTATCTAAATTGAATATCTGTCTTGTTTTTTAGCCTTATAATGAGAGTGACACCGTGTGCGCACGAGTCTTTCACACAACTGTCAGCTCTCCTCCTTTTGAAAAGTTGACAGATAACATGGAAT
This sequence comes from Corythoichthys intestinalis, assembly GCF_030265065.1. Classification (NCBI taxonomy): domain Eukaryota; kingdom Metazoa; phylum Chordata; class Actinopteri; order Syngnathiformes; family Syngnathidae; genus Corythoichthys; species Corythoichthys intestinalis. Next base: position 37,932,043 of record NC_080401.1, read on the forward strand.
GGGATACATGAAAGACTGTCTTGGAGAATATCCTCAACCGAACAGAGTATTATTACCACACACCCAATTACATGTGAAGAATTTCTCTTTAGGCTACTTTATTTAGAATGTGTAAACAATACAATTATGTTGGACTTTTTTTTTTTTTTTGCCATTTCCTTTGAAATGGTTCTGGAACTATATACAATTTTAAACATCTTTAGACAGAATTTATGACAAAGTGTCACACATAGTGTGTGTGAAGATTTTGACTGCTGTTTAAAACTGGTAAAATCCAACATAATGTATTTAATTTCCTCTAAAATGTTCATCACTATGTGCTCCTTCTTGGTGTATTATGTGATTTAATTTGTACAAAACATTTTTCTTTATCATTTGTTCCTGCAGATGATCACGAAAAAATACAGTTCACCAGTTAATTACGAGTTCATAGTTTATTTTTTAGTGTTATTGTATTTATTTATTTATTGGCTCGGTGGCCGAGTGGTTTAGCACGTCCGCCTCACAATTGTTAGATCAAGGGTTCAACCCCAGGCTCCAGCCTTCCTGTGTGGAGTTTGCATTCTCTCCATGTGCCTGCGTGGGTTTTCTCAGAGGAGTCCGGTTTCCTCCCACATCCCAAAAACATGCGTGGTATACTGATTGAACATTCCAAATTGTATGAGTGTGTGCGTGAATGGTTGTTTGTCTCATTGTGCCCTGCGATTGGCTGGAAACCCCGCCTACCGCCCGTAGTTAGTTGGGATAGGCTCCAGCACCTCTGCGACCCTCGTGAGGAAAAGCGGCATGGAAAATGAATCAATGTTCATTTGTTTATTCATTCTTTAGCTTTTTACTTCATCTTTACAGAGTAAATGGACCTTGTATCATATTAAAAATTGGGTTAAAATGAACTGCACCTGCCCGGTACCCAAAGAAGATGTGACACAATACTGCTATGTATTGATTACCTGCAGTAACTACATAACTCGACATGTGCCGGTATAAGATTCTGACGGTATGATAACCTTAAGCCAAAATATCACAGTTTCACGATATCATGGTATTTTAATTGCAGCTCTAAAATGTGTTACTTTGAGATATTTGGGTTAAAAAAAAATAAAAATTTCATTGTTCAAAACATTTTAGCAAATTGGAACATAAGTATAATGCTAAAAGTTAAAGTAACAAAAGTTAAAAGTAACAAATATAACTGACATATTCTAAATAATATTAAAATAAATGCAGTCCTTTGGATGAGCGTAAACCCACAGCCACAGCTCAACTATCGGAACAAAAATAATTTAATTATTTCCCATTAAAAGCACATGTGAATGACTCTAATCATGTTTAAATTATTCACACACTCTCTTTCTCAACACAGACAGTTGCCGGACAGAAAAAAACACAGGTTTTAACTAGGGCTGTCAAAATTATCGCGTTAACGGGCGGTAATTATTTTTTTAAATTAATCACGTTAAAATATTTGACGCAATTAACGCACATGCCCCGCTCAAACAGACTAAAATGAAAGTACAGTGTAATGTCCGCTTGTTACTTGGTTTTTTTGTGTTTGGCGCCCTCTGCTGGCGTTTGGGTCCAACTGATTTTATGGGTTAGTACCATGAGTGAGCATGGTGTAAATATGACATCAACAATGGGGAGCTACTAGTTTATTTTATGATTGAAAATGTTACAAATGTTAATAAAACGAAAACATTAAGAGGGGTTTTAATATAAAATTTCTATAACTTGTACTAACATTTATCTTTTAAGAACTACACGTCTTTCATGGATCGCTTTAAGAGAATGTTAATAATGTTAATGCCATCTTGTTGATTTATTGTTATAATAAACAAATACAGTACTTATGTACCATATGTTGAATGTATATATCTGTCTTGTGTCTTATCTTTCCATTCCAACAATAATTTACAGAAAAATATCGCATATAGATGGTTTGAATTGCGATTAATTATGATTAATTAATTTTTAAGCTGTAATTAACTTGATTAAAAATTTTAATCGTTTGACAGCCCTAGTTTTAACACAACTAGACACACTAAACACGCTAGACTTAACTCTCGTAGATGGTGGCAAACGTTCATGACACTGTTTACTAACCTTTAATTTTGTATAAATGCGAAATAATATGGGTATGCCCATGGTATGGTATGGTATTGCTTCCTCGGCAGCCACCCTCCGCAAACATCCTTTACATGTCGGTTGGCCCTCCTCCTCTAAGCCGCAGCCGTCTGTAACTTTTCTGAAGCGGAAGTACTCCCATAACAGCAATTTTGTTTTCTTTGATGGGGGAAAAGGTTCAGGAGGTTCACCTCCTCCAGCCATCGTGTAGCACAGCTGACTCACTGATACTGAGGGGCAGTTTACATGGCGACTCTGCGACACGAAGACACAATGACTGTGTTGCGGACTGGCCTCGCGTGCATATGGTGTCGGCGAAGACGAAAAATTCTGAATCCTGCCTCCAAAGTGGAAGAATTTGATTGCCGGGGATTGAGGGAGGCTATCTCCACATGCATATCAAAGGCTCCCGCGGCGCGACACCGCGCCGATAACGTCAGCACTCGCAAACGTCACAATTGGGCGTGCGCAGCGGTGCTACTAAACATTAAAAACAGCAAATATGCCGGAATCTCGGCTTTAATTTCCTGTTTTAATAATATTTTTAAATGAAATATGATGAATGTGTCCATTTTTGTTCCTTTTTGAACAAAAGAAAAATGCCATTGCTTCGAATGGGCGGGCATATTTTTTTCCAGGCTGAAGAACTTTGGTGGGGTCAAAGTGCATCATTCGCTGCCGCCTTGTAAATCTGCACTGCCCCCTAGGGCTGGCATGAATACTACATTGTTTTCATGCGGAATTTTTACATTGTTTGAATGGAGACGGGCCCATATAAATGCAAACATGACATTTTTCGTCTTCTCGGAGAGTCACCGTGTAAACTGTGGGGGATTGTTGAGCTTTGCACCTGTAAGCGAGGGATTTCTCAATGTATTTTTGAGACATAAAAAAATAGCTAATACCGTAGGGACGGTATGACGGAAAATTTTAGCGGTTTTGAAACCTTGACGTTTTCATGCCACGGTATACCTTGAAACCAGTAATTGGCACATGTCTACCCTAGAATATACCTCCCAAATTTCTACCCATCCACAGAGATTTTAGTTAGTGTCCTCATGAAGAAGAAGAAAAGAACAAGAACAACAAAGCAAGTGACTTTTGAGCCCTCCCTCCGGGCGGAGAAAATAACTGCAAGTCTAAAGCATAATTCTAGTGGAAGTAAGGACTAATAAGGACTGCTATTTCAAGCTGAACCAATTCTCACTAAAGAAAAACACCCCAAAATCATGATCCTGCTACCACCATGCTTCATTGGAGTTATGGTATTCATACCTTCTGAAATCATGGCAAAAAGTGTCAGTTTGGTGGATCATAATACATTTTTTCCACTTAACTGGGATATTTTATTAAAGATCTCAACTTGGGAACTTATTATTTGCAATATTACAATTTCCTGGCCTTGCTCTCATCAAGAACACCATCACAGTGAGGCTGCAATAAATGTAGGGATTTTGAGAAAACAACATCAGTCCAGAACAAGAGGCTGTTTATAATGAGCATGCAGATAGTCTTGCGGAGAATACCAAGCAATGGTGATGACAGACAGCCTGACAGGCTGGCACAGACCCTGCCACTCAGGAGACCAGGGGAGAGGCCGGGGCAGTTTCTATCACTGTCAGTGCCCTCTGTTTGTCTCCGTCTCGGCCTTCCTCTCGCTTCACGAGCATGTCTCCTTTTTCCTCTCACCGCCTTCTCTGACACTTACATCCTCTCTTGTTGTTCTGTCTTGGAATTCAAAGCAGCCCCACTTTAGACGTTGTATACAGAGACAGCTCTGTGATACCTTGTTGGCGTTCCATAGAAAATAGCTTGATAAAAAGTGACTGCAACGCTGGACGCTATTTGGTATTCACAAGCATCACCCAAGTCGATTTCGTTCTCTTTTTTTTTTAGAAAAAAGTATGTTGGAGATAAATGCTCTAATGTCATTAAGTACTTTTTTTTCTTCCTCTAATGAGCTTTCTAATTAACACCATCTGGAGAAAAGCAGGTGAGAATTCAGGGCTAGGAATAGAAGTGGCAGGTTTTGCAACATCCACTTTCTTTACAGCAGCCAAACTTTTCAAGTACGGTATATGCGAGTTTTCTTCAGATTGTATGAACGAATCAATGTTCAATATGATATACACAAATTTATAGTGTGAGTTAAAAAATAGAGCAACCGGAACCCTTGTTCTAATGCAGTTTTATTTCTCAAGGTCATCTATCTATGTGTCATTGTGGTGGCAGGAGAATAGGATCCCGCCAGCTCTTATATCTGTGATGGTAGACTAATGTGATGGAGCAGAGCCATGCAGAGTGAAGCAGAGCATAGCTATATTTAGGACACTTTGGTGGCAGTGACCATGGCTCTTAGATCCTCTACAGCCCCTCCGAGCTTTCAGTTTTTGTCCAGCCTCCGGAGAAACCCCAGCTTCCCGTTACCTTTTTAAACTTAATGACACATTACAATAATAAACAACTCTTCTCCCTATATGAATTTGTAATGAAGTAGTGTAATATATTTGTCTAAAAGAGTGTTTTAGAACAGTGTTTTTCAACCTTTTTTGACTCACGGCACGTTTTTTTACACTGGAAAAAAATCTCGCAGCACACCACAAACCAAAAATGTTCCAAAATTATTTTCTGTACAGTATATTCAATTATAAAATCATTTCTCAGTATGTATACTTTCTCAGTGTGAAACTTGAGCCTGTTTAGATGAACAGAAAGTCAATATCCTTATTCTTCAACAGCTCTCAGTCTTTATTTTTATTTATTTACAGTGGGGCAAATAAGTATTTAGTCAACTTTAATTGTGCAAGTTCTCCCACTGGAAAATATTAGAGAGGCCTGTAATCGTCAACATGGGTAAACCTTAACCATGAGAGACAGAATGTAGGAAAAAAAAAAAAAAAATTAGAAAATCACATGGTTTGATTTTTAAAGAATTTATTTGCAAATCATGGTGGAAAATAAGTATTTGGTCAATACCAAAAGTTAATCTCAATACTTTGTTATGTACCCTTTGTTGGCAATAACGCAGGGGTTTTCAACCCAGTCCTCAAGGCACACTGTGGGTCCTGGTTTTTGTTCCAGCCGATCCAGCAGAGACAGTTGAACCAATGAGGCTTCTGCTAAAACAAGCCACACCTGACTGCAATCAACTGATTGCACTTGTAAAACACCAGATTGGGGAAAAAGTGTTGTCATCTTGTTTGGTAAGAATGAAATCCTGCACCCACAGTGTGCCTTAGTGGAATAGGTTGGGAACCCCTGCAATAACGGAGGCCAAACACTCTCTGTAACTCTTCACAAGCTTTTCACACACTGTTGCTGGTATTTTGGCCCATTCCTCCATGCAGATCTCCTCTAGAGCAGTGATGTTTTGGGGCTGTCTTTGGGCAATACGGACTTTCAACTCCCTCCCCAGATTTTCTATGGGGTTGAGATCTGGAGACTGGCTAGGCCACTCCAGTACCTTGAAATGCTTCTTACGAAGCCACTCCTTTGTTGCCTTGGCTGTGTGTTTGGATCATTGTAATGCTGAAAGACCCAGCCACGTCTCATCTTCAATGCCCTTGCTGATGGAAGGAGATTTTAACTCAAAATCTCTCAATACATGGCCCCAATCAGTCTTTCCTTTACACCGATCAGTCGTCCTGGTCCCTTTGCAGAAAAACAGCCCCAAAGCATGATGTTTCCACCCCCATGCTTCACAGTGGGTATGGTGTTCTTTGGATGCAATTCAGTATTCTTTCTCCTCCAAACATGAGAACCTGTGTTTCTACCAAAAAAGTTCTATTTTGGTTTCATCTGACCATAACACATTCTCCCAGTCCTCTTCCGGGTCATCCAAATGCTCTCTAGCGACTTGCAGACGGGCCTGGACGTGTATTGGCTTCAGCAGTGGGACACGTCTAGCAGTGCATTGTGTTACTGATAGTAGCCTTTGTTACTGTGGTCTCAGCTCTCTGTAGGTCTTTTCAATCTTTTCAAGCGGGAGAACTTGCACAATTGGTGGTTGACTCAATACTTATTTGCCCCACTGTAATTATTTTTATAGCAGTTAAGCTTGAAAAAGCTCAGAATTATCAGACGGGGACTTGAGCAATGTCTTTAACCACATCAGGGCCGAGCATCTCGCAGACAATGGCTTTGTAGGCAGGTAGTATTAATGTCTCTGTCACGGTGTCGGACTTTTTTGGATTTAGCAAAAAGGTAACTGGCTTTGAGGGCTTTCTCATTTTCCTTCGTAGTTTTTATATTACAAAAAAAGTTGCCTGTTTCTCTGTGTTTTCACGAAGGCGAACGAAATAGTCCATCGACTTGTTTTGAAGCGACAGGTGTTTTGTTTGGAGATGACGTTTAAACTTGCTTGGCACCATGGCGCTGTGCTGCTCGTGTCGCGTTCATGAACTGCTCGGATTTTTAGCCATTAGCCACCTTGCTGTTCTCAACAATGTGTTGTAATATAACACAGGGGGAGGCTTGACGGTCGTCACATATGGATAAAATAGAAAGGACACTTTCGAGTATATCGACACATGACGAGTCTAACCAAATAATGTGCAGTCGACATGTTGGGGTCCACATTGTCGCGGACAGCAAGGTCTTTGATGGCTAGAAATCAGTGTAGTTTTTGAACGCGACACGAGCAAACTGCACACGACCGAGAACTTTCTACCTACTCCTTCCTTCCTTCCTACTGCAACTCCGCCCGATGACGTAAAAAATATTGTGATAACACCAAATGGGGAAATAACAGCGGCATCCGCAACATCCGACCGCTAACATGCTCTCACGCCGTTCTCTCTCCCTCCTTGCTTGCTTCTTGCTACGTCACCGCTCTGCAGTCTGATGGCCCCTTCAAGGGCCCGCACAGTTACGGAAATATATATATATAAATGCGCCATTAAATAATTTCTCGTGGCACACCTGACGATCTCTCACGGCACACTAGTGTGCCGCGGCACACCGGTTGAAAAACACTGTTTTAGAATAATAAAATGCAAAAAGCCTCACTGACAGTGTCTCTCAAAATGTACTTTTATTATATATACACCTATCGATCATATATTCTTTTACAAAGGCAGAGTATTCGGCATAGTTCTTGTATTGATAATCATTATACTCCACAACTTGTCACAATATTGCAATGGGACTTTGTGCCTTAGTCTCTATATTGTCATCATTATTATTTTGTTGTTGTTGCGCAGCATGATGCTGTTGTTAACATAACGGCCTCACAGTTTAAACAGTGGGTTTTCTCCAAGAACAAAAATCACAGTTAAATATATATATATATATATATATATATATATATATATATATATATATATATACTAGTGATGCACGATAATACATTTTTCAACCGATACCGATAACCGATAATTTCCTCCTCATTCCTACCGATAACCGATAATGTCAAGCCGATAATTCTATTAAAAGATTTATGTAAAATTTTAAACAAAAGAAAATATTACTGTGCAAAAATATAATTTATTGCTCTATTTTTTCAACATAAAATACGAACAAGTCGTCAATTCCAACATCTAAATAATGACATTGTCTGACATTGTGTTATGGTAAACTTTTGGCAACAATTACTTACAGAGTAAATACCTAAGTTGCACAAAAATGCCTTTAAAAGTAAGCCATTTCTAACATAACATTAATACACTGCAAAACACACTTCCTTAAAACTAGTCAGTTTTAAGTGTAAATCTATTGGAAATAAGTGAAATTATCTGCCAGCGCTTCATGTGTATTTCTCTCAGATTTCTTGGAAGAAAAATAGCTAGCTGAAAATAATCTTAACAGCCTTATTTTAAGCAATACATTATTATACTTAATCCTAAAAAAAAACTTGGAAGAAGAAAAGATTTTGAATATTTGTGGCTACAGAATATTATTGTTATTTCATTACAACAGGAATGTGCATATTTAAATTAATAAGTGTTAATAAGTGCCAATAAGTTTAGATTATCTACTGTGACTGTAATTGAGCAGACAAATAAGTTAAATTAATTTGAAAAGTGATTGCTAATGTTATATGCTTTGTTGCACACTGTGAAAATGATTAACTCAAAAGAGCGAGATGTTATGTACCCATTCTGCAGCGCTTTGTTTACATTTGCGGCACTCACGAGTCGCGACATTCGCTTTACAGCAGCTAAACTGATAAACGGCAGTACTATTTGGATGCAGTTGGAGCTCGCATCTCCGTGCGTGTTGTTTTGTCCTGAGTTTTGTTAAGCCGAAAATAAAGGCAGCATTACAAAGTCATCTGACCGCTCGTCATTTTACATACTGAATGCATTATTGACGGGCTGACTTCGTTTTCTCCATGTTTAAATTATCATCTAACCACTGTGCCGTCATGATAAGCTTGCTTACTGGACATCCCTTTTCCAAATGTAGTGGTAATGTGATTGGCATGTTTTTCATGAAGAATGGTGGTCGTATAACCTGCATTATTTTTTTATCCAGGGCTTTGGCTCTCGGGTCATTTCGGTAAAAAAAAAAAACGTGTCTCGTCTCGGCGGCGGCTACGTCTGTACCGGATAATCCGCCCGCACCGGCTGGTTTGCCGCGGCGTATTCGGGGCCTGGCTCTGCTCACACGCCGTGAGGGAACGCTCGAGAAACCGGGGTGTTCGCCGGAGGTCATGAAGCCTGGGAACCGGGCTCTGCCCGCCCTGCCGACGGCGAGGCGGCGGCGGCCTGCCGGACCGGCCAGAGCGGCGGGCTCCGTCGGAAGACTGCTACTTGCCGACTATCGGTCTCCAGTCGTGCCGGTGTTTAGCCTTAGATGCGAGTTTACCACCCGCCTTGGGCTGCTTTCCCAAACAACCCGACTCTGTATCGTCACAAGCCCCTAGTTTAACTTAGTGTTTACAATAGCTTTAGCATTCCCGCTAGCAGCAGCAGCCTGGCATTCGTTCCAAAAATCTTTGTGATGCAGTTTTAAATGGATGCTGGGTTAGTGATTTTGAATGAGGACGCTTTCTTTCGGCCTCTTGGAACTTCTGCGGTACATGTTTCGCAAATGGTGAGAGCGTCGTTTTTTCAGTAACAGCCGCCATAATATTCAACTATTTCTTGTCGTGTAACTCCGCCTCCTCAACCCCTCCTCCCTCTGGGACTTCAGAGAGGGGAGGGGTTGAGGAGGCGGCGTGCTGAATTCTTCGGTTGTGCACATTTGGAGGCTAAATCAAGTATATAATTATCGGATTGCATTATCGGTTGAATTTTTTATTATCTGGATTATCTGTGTGACGTCATAATTGCCATTATCGGCCGATAATTATCGGCCACCGATATTATCGTGTATCTTTAATATATACCAAATTTTTCGGCTGTAAATCAGACCATATAAAAATGCACAAGGAAGAAGATAAACAAATGGATAAGTCACTTTTTCTATTGGGGGGGGGGGGGTTATTGGGGCAGAGATCAAGAACAAACATTCTACTTTTTAGTAATAACAATATATTGGATAATAAAAAACTTAATAGGTGTTGGTTGACATAACATTAGCAGTTGTTCAGATAACTGTAGCATTAGTAACACAACATAACTTGTTTACAAAACTCTCAATCTCGCCCTAAATTGCGACCAAATTCTTCTAAGTCTTCAGCTTCAGTATCACTTCTGTACTACTCCGCTGAGTCTGGAAGTAGAGGACAAATCTAGAGTGCTCTTCTTGTGGCTGTCATTGTGAAAACATATTCAAATTAACTATGACTGCCCAGCTCGCTCTCTAAACGTCAGCCCAAAGACATGATAAGAACACCTAAAGAGTGCACAACGTGCTCTCTAATAGCCAAGCCGGAACCTACAGGCAACAATAAATCTGCAATTAATTAAACTTAATCAGCCCTAAAAAAAAAAAATAATAATAATAATAATAATGATAAATAAAATAAAATAACTATAATGAGTTAAAACAGGTGCCATTAATACAGGTAACAAGTGGAGCCTTGTTAGACCTCGTTAGACCTCGTTAGAAGAAGTTAGACCTCTTTGACAGCCAGAAATCTTGCTTGTTTGTAGGTGACCAAATACTTATTTTCCACTCTAATTTGGAAATAAATTCTTTAAAATTCAAACAATGGGATTTTCTGTTTTTTTTTTTCACATTCTGTCTCTCATGTTTGAGGTTTACCCATGTTGACAATTACAAGCCTCGCTAATCTTTTCAAGTGGGAGAACTTGCACAATTGGTGGTTGACTAAATACTTATTTGCCCCATTGTGTGTATATGTATATATATATATATATATGGTTTTCCAATCTTCTATTGTCCAATTTTGATGAGCTTGTGCAAATTGTAGCCTCAGTTTCTTGTTCTTAGCTGAAAGGACTGGCACCCGGCGTGGTCTTCTGCTGCTGTAGCCCATATGCCTCAAAGTTCGACGTACTCTGCGTTCAGAGATGCTCTTCTGCCTACCTTGGTTGTAACGGGTGGTTATTTGAGTCACTGTTGCCTTTCTATCAGCTCGAACCAGTCCAGCCATTCTCCTCTGACCTCTGGCATCAACAAGGCATTTCCGCCCACAGAACTGCCGCTCACTGGATATTTTTTCTTTTTCGGACCATTCTCTGTAAACCATAGAGATGGTTGTGCATGAAAATCTTAGTAGAACAGCAGTTTCTGAAATACTCAGACCAGCCTTTCTGGCACCAACAACCATACCACGTTCAAAGTCACTCAAATCACCTTTCTTCTCCATACTGATGCTTGGTTTGAACTGCAGGAGATTGTCTTAAACCACGTCTACATGCCACTCAAATCACCTTTCTTCCCCATTCTCATGCTCGGTTTGAACTGCAGGAGATTGTCTTAAACCACGTCTACATGCCTAAATGCGCTGAGTTGCCGCCATCTGATTGGCTGATTAGAAATTAAGTGTTAACGAGCAGTTGGACAGGTGTACCTAATAAAGTGGCCGGTGAGTGTATACATATATATATGTGCATGTATGGGATCAGAGAAAAAATAGGCAGAGGAACAGAAGAGGAGCAGGCTCGAGGCAAAAATCCACAAGGTCAAAAAGTGTATCAAAATCCGGGAAGACGGTAACTAGAAACGCTCGTATGTTGCAGTGAGGGCTAACAAACTCTCAATGGGGCAGAGGGCTGTGGAAGTTTATGTAGGGAAGCTGTGGTAATGACCAGGTGTGTGGAATGAGTGCTGATGACAGACCAATGCAGATTCTTGACTCTTGACACGTTGTCCAATGCAGATCTTGTCACTCTTGACAAGGTGATGATGCTGGAACTTTTGTTTGGTGCTGTTCCAGTGTGATTTACAAATATGACTGCCTGAAGAAGACATCAAAATTCCCTCAGTCCTTGATGATATGGGGCTGCATGTCAGGGAAAGGCACTGGGGGGATGGCTTTGGTTAAATCTTCAAAAAAATGCACAAGTTTACATTGAAATTTTAGGCAGCTTTCTTATCCTTTCAATTGAAAATATGTCATTTTCAAGATGACGTGCATCATGCCACAGAGACTGTTAAAGCATTCCTTGGAGAAAGATTCATCCAGTCAACGCCATGGCACACCCCAAATCTCAACCCTATTGATAACCTGTGGTGGAAATTGAAAAAAAAAAAAAAAAAAGGTCCACAGTAAGGCTCCGACCTTCAAGGAGGATCTGGCAACTGCAATCAAAGAGAGTTGGCACCACATTGATAAAGAATACTCATCAAGTCCATGCCTCAGACACTGTGGTCATAAAAGCTGGAGGTGGTGCTACTAAATACTAGAGATGTGCTTTGATTGTTATTTCTTTGTTTGTTTCTCAGGATTCCATATTTTTTTCCTCAGAATGGAGTGATTCCATATATATTTCCGTGCTCTTGCTCTTTAAAATTAACATTTACCGACCACCACAATGTTTTTTTATTCATTTCTTTTAGTGTTTCTGAATGCTAAAGAGTTGCACTTTTGAACTAATTCATTATTTTTTCGAGCTTTTTATGATAAAATGTCTGAGTGAGTGCTTGTCCGAGACTGCCGATTCCATAATTTTTGCTAGGGGTTGCATATATATATATATATATATATATATATATATATATATATATATATATAATATTTATTTGGTTTATTCATACAGTGGTACCTCGACATACGATCGCTTCGACACACGATCTTTTCGACATCAGTACAATTTGACTCGACCTTTGTTTCTACATCTGACACCATGCTCGAAATAAGACGATTTATGACAGCGCCGCAGTTTTCGTTTTCCGGCAAGACGGGCGCACGGCGGCTTTTATTGTGAGTGAATCAACATGGGTTCCAAGAATGTTAGTGCAGGTGGTGAAAAAAGGAAAAAGGTGTGGCTTAACATTGAAATTAAGATGGAAAAATATGATCGTGGTGTGCGCGTCTGTGAAGTGGCTTGACAATATGCCTGCTGATTGTCTACAATCTCAGTGGTCCTCCTCCGTTCTCCAGTCTTTATGAGTTAAGGTGACAATTATTGTTATTCTAACATCGTGCCCAAAATCACCTGCTTCATCTGGTTTTTTATTCATTTATTTCAGAACTTGTGCAACACAACATGCCTACTGTCTGCCGCCGCTGAACATGAAAAGTGAAAGTAAAAATGCGGTGCGTTCACTTACACCACGCAAAACACATCTGCCTCATTAGAACCCAATCCGTGACATTATTATAGTTATTATTATCATTATTATTCCGATTTTTATTCACTATTTATTTGCTTTGCTCTGTGTAATTGCTATATGCAATAATATCAGCAGTATTTAGTGTAGGTTTTCGGGCTGTGGAACGAATCAATGGCATTATAATGTATTCGTATGGGAAAATCCTGCTCGACATATGACCATTTCAACCTACAAACAAGAATGAATTAACTTTGTAAGTAGAGGTACCACCTTTTTAAAAAAAATTTAAAGTGAGATATCGAGCTCTCCGACCGTGCAGTCCCAAAAATTGTATGAGTCACCTGATTAAAAGTCAAATGGCCAGTCAAACTATGCAAAAGAAGTTTATAGTCTGGAAAATATGCTGACATATTGTCTCTTTTTATTTTGCTTTAGTATTAGGTTGCGTTTTGAGAATCTCTGAATGTTCTTAATTCCACCTAGGAGTTTTTCCATGGCAGCTATATTTTCCATAAATGATTTTTCACTGTGTGTCCAAGGCCTTTTGACACCAGGTGGCAATGCATTGCAGGAAAATGTAAGCCTATATTTGTCTTAAATGCGTTTATGCATGTATTCTTTTATAGTTCTGTCCTTCACGTGACTTGCTCCTCAGCATCTGGCAGCCGTTCCGCCTCCCTCCCCCTGTGAAGGTCATCAGTAGAATTGGAAAGTGTACTTTGCAGAGTCAAACAGATAGGGCAGATAGCACACTGTTTATCTAATCTTGTATCGGCGCAGTAACGAAGTACAAACAAAGTCCTACCAAAATCAGATGAGAGGGAAGCCTTTTTTCATCTCTCAAGGACTTGCCATATTTGCCCTTAAATGCGTTTAACGTGGTGGATTCAGACCACTGCAAAGAGAGTGCCCCCCACCCAACATTCTTATTTTCATTTGCCAAATAATTCCAGAAATTAGCGGTAATATCACAACGCACCAAGGCTCCTGAGTTATTGTGTGCCTTAGGCCGAAGCTAGAGATGAGGCCCGGCCGCTCTATGGGCTGAATAACGATGGCAGTGCATTGACTGAGGTCTTAAATTAAGGGTACTTATCTTAATTGAACATCTGAAATAATGTTTTATTTACAACAAAGGGAAGGTACTGGAGAAATGAACCAGCCCCGCTCTGCACGAATGCCACCGCCTGCCTCTCTCATGCTCTCCTCTGCCGCGGTTGGTTAAGTTCTGCAGTATACATATCTGATGAGCGACCGGCGGTTTATATCATGCTCTTGGAAATTTGAAGGTCATCATATCATTATGGCTGTGGTTCAAATGTCATGCTTTCTCATTATCTAGCATGTATTTGGCAGAAACACAAGAGTTTCCTTCGCTTTTTTGCTTACACAAGCCCTTGGACTCGTGAGAATTTAGTCGAATTTGTATAATAAACATTATCCTGTAAATAGTACCACAATAAAATCAATTATCTTTCTTGGGGTGCCCGGAGAAAGCTTTCGCGACTTTGGCGCAGTTTATCCCTGACATTAGTGTTTCATTAAAAAACAAAAATAAATACAAATACAAAAAACCCATGTAAAGTGGTCTGAAAAAGTCTCTGAACCTTTTGGAATTTCTCACATCTCTGCATAAAATCACCATCAAATGTGATCTGATCTTTGTCAAAATCACACAGATGAAAATGCAGTGTCTGCTTTAACTAAAACCAACCCAACATTTATAGGTCCTTATATTTTAATGAGGATAGCATGAAAATAAAATAAGTAAGTGAACACTCTGCTTGAGGAGATTTAAAGAGCAATTGAAACCAATTTTTACCAAACATTTTAAGTCAGGTGTGTGCCCAATCACTGATGAGTGGTTTAATTCTGCCCTGGCCACTATAAAACACACACCTGGTAAGAAATGTCTTGATGAGAAGCATTGTCTGTTGTGCATCATGGCTCGTTCAAAAGAACTGCCTACAGACCTGAGATCAAGGATTGTTGATTTATATAAAGTTGGGAAAGGTTACAAAACCATCTCTAAAAGTCTGAATGTTCATCAATTGACCGTCAGAGAAGTTGTCTACAAATGGAGAAAGTTTGGCACTGTTGCTTCTCACTCAAGGAGTGGCCGTCCACTAAAGATGACACGAAGAGTTCAGCGCAGAATACTCAGAGAGGTAAAAAAAGCCTCAGAGTATCTGCTAAAGACTTATAGAAATCTAGGGCACAGTCCAATATCATGTTCATGGGAGGACTCCACAGAGGAAGCCACTGCTGTCTAAAACAAACATTGTTGCTCGTTTAATGTTCGCAAAAAGGCACTTGGACACTCCATAGAAGTTTTGGCAAAATATTTTGTGGACTCATGAAATCGAAGTTGAACTGGTCGGGAGTAACACACAAAGTCATTGTGGAGGAAAAATGGAACAACTCACCAACATTAACACCTCATCCCCACCGTGACGCATGGTGGAGGGAGCATCATGATTTGGGGCTGTTTGCCGCCTCAGAGCCTGGACAACTTGCAATCATTAATAGAATAATGAATTCAAAAGTTTATCAGGATATTTTCCAGGAAAACCCAAGGCCGTCTGTCAAACAATTGAAGCTAAAAAGAGGATGGATGCTTCAACAAGACAATGATCCAAAACACAGAAGTAAATCAACTTCAGAATGGTTTTAGAAGAACAAAATACACGTTCTGGAGTGGCCAAGTCAAAGTCCAGACATGAACCCCATTGAGACGCTGTGGCATGACCTAAAGTGAGATATTCATGCCAGACATCTCAGGAATCTGACTGAACTACAGCAGTTTTGTTGAGAAGAATGGGCCAAGATTAGTCCTGATCGATGTGCCAGACTGATCTACAGCTACTGGAAGCTTCTGGTTGAAGTTATTTTGTCAAAGGGGGGGGGGACAAAATATGAAATGTGATGGCTCACTTATTTTTTCCCCCTTCTGTCATTGTTTGTATAGTATCCTCATTAAAATATGAAAACCTATAAATGTTTGGGGTGTTTTTTTTTGTGTTTTTTTTTTAAAGCAGACATTGTTTTTTTCATCTGTGTGATTTTGACAAAGATCTGATCACATTCAATGGTGATTTTATGCAGAAATGTAAGAAATTCCAAAAGGTTCAGATACTTTTTCATACCATTGTATGTCCACCATATATATGTGTATGTATAAGTTTGTCTTTGACAAGGTTAATATAGCACTGTTGGCGTCATGCACACTTCATATGGCATGTGTTTTTGCATGTGATTACATTAAACATGGGAGGTAGTTGCTCTCACAAACGTGATTACAATGACAACTTCCCTCACTGAATCATCAGTGGCATTGTTGCAAAAGTCACACGGACCGTCTCCCCATCATGTGATTACGCTAATCTCAGCCAACCAAATGTCACGTCTGGCTTCCATGCATACCTCTGTGGCTCGCCCATCAGTCGGCCTCAAGGATACGGTGCGGTGCAGCGATGATAGATGTTTGTCTAGGAACCAACATAGCTTTGCCGAATCACTCGTGTGATTATGTGCAATTGCTATTTCAGAAGAGGAATGGCTTCAGATAGCATTTAGCCAGCAGGAGTGAAAAGGACTCTGGCTCACAAAATTGATTGAGATTTTCAGCAATTACTCTTCATTCTTTGTGAAAAATGTAGAGCTTATGGGAGTTTAACATCATGTATCTGACTAGGTATGGGAGTGCATTCTAATACAACTATTGACAGCGTATGGCAATTACGGTGATATTCATGTGATTTATGAAACGATGTAGGACCCCTTTCAAAGTAGAAACGCATGATATTGCATTCATATGTCCAGTTTCTATAGTGCTTGTCCTTACTTTGGACATGGATGAGTGGGATTTATTTTTCAATACTAAGGAACAGACAACATCTTTAACATGTGCATCCCAATCAAAAAATATTTAATACATTCAAAAACATAGCAATTTTTTTTTTCTTATACTGTATGTAATAGTGGAGAAAGCAATGTAAAGAGTAGCCAGTATTTCCAGAAAGTCGACAACTGAAATAGGGGTGAACATTTTATTAATAGTGATTCTATTTGAACCAATCGAATGCGAGTATCCCAGATTGCCCGCCGTTCCTCAGGACATCACTAGTATACATTATCACTTGAACTTGTGCTCCAGTCTATTAGTGTGTATGTGCATAGTTATAGACAAATTTCCTGAGCAAAATATGGGCAGCGCCATCTTGGGAAATGTCTGCTCCAAACTTCCGGTTTAGAAAGAACAACATAAGCCCACGGAATCTCCAAAAATGGATTCAGCACGACGTAGATGAGACTCCGAGACGTTCTCTGCTGTGCGTGAACTATTATCACTTCGTTGATCATTCGTGGACAAATCATAACGACCTGTCAGTGTGTGTTTACAGGAGCTGTAGATTGATACGACGGCCACTTGAGTGACCAAAATGAGGTGAAATTACAAATTATATTGCTGAATGCAGAAGGGCTGACACGGATTTTGTTGTTCCAAGGAAATACTACAAGGTACAGTGGGGAAAATAAGTATTTAGTCAAACACCAATTGTGCAAGTTCTCCTACTTGAAAAGATTAGAGAAGCCTGTAATTGTCAACATGGGTAAACCTCAACCATGAGAGACAGAATGTGGAAAAAAAAACTGAAAATCACATTGTTTGATTTTTAAAGAACTTATTTTCAAATTAGAGTGGAAAATATTATAAAGTATTTGTTCACCTACAAACAAGCAAGATTTCTGGCTGTCAAAGAGGTCTAACTTCTTCTAATGAGGTCTAACGAGGCTCTACTCGTTACCTGTATTAATGGAACCTGTTTGAACTCATCATCGGTATAAAAGACACCTGTCGATAACCTCAGTCAGTCACACTCCAAACTCCACTATGGCCAAGACCAAAGAGCTGTCGAAGGACACCAGAGACAAAATTGTAGACCTGCACCAGGCTGGGAAGATTGAATCTGCAATAGGTAAAATGCTTGGTGTAAATAAATCAACTGTGGGAGCAATTATTAGAAAATGGAAGGCATACAAGACCACTAATAATTTCATTCGATGTAGGGCTCAGTACAAGATCTCACCCTGTGGCGTCAAAATAATAACAAGAACGGTGAGCAAAAATCACAAAACCACACAGGGGGACCTAGTAAATGACCTACAGAGAGCTGGGACCCCAGTAACAAAGGCTGCGCCGCCAGGGACTCAAATCCTGCACTGCCAGACGTGGCCCCTGCTGAAGCCAGTACACATCCAGGCCTGTCTGTGGGTCGCTAGAGAGCATTTGGATGATCCAGAAGAGGACTGGGAAAATGTGTTATGGTCAGATGAAACCAAAATAGAACTTTTTGGTAGAAACACAGGTTCTCATGTTTGGAGGAGAAAGAATACTTAATTGCATCCGAAGAACACCATACCCACTGTGAAGCATGGAGGTGAAAACATCATGTTTTGGGGCTGTTTTTCTGCAAAGGGACCAGGACGACTGATCTGTGTAAAGGAAAGAATGAATGGGGCCATGTATCAAGAGATTTTGAGTGAAAATGTCCTTCCATCAGCAAGGGCATTGAAGATGAGACGTGGCTGGGTCTTTCAGCATGACAATGATCCCAGACACACAGCCAGGGCAACAAAGGAGTGGCTTTGTAAGAAGCATTTCAACGTCCTGGAGTGGCCTAGCCAGTCTCCAGATCTCAATCTCATAGAAAATCTGTGGAGGGAGTTGAAAGTCCGTGTTCCCTAACGACAGCCCCAAAACATCACTGCTCTAGAGGAGATCTGCATGGAGGAATGGGCCAAAATACCAGCAACAGTGTGTGAAAAGCTTGTGAAGAGTTACAAAAAATGTTTGGCTTCCGTTATTGCCAACAAAGGGTACATAATAAAGTATTGAGATGAACTTTAGGTATTGACCAAATACTTATTTTCCATTATGATTTGCAAATATTTTTAAAAAAAAAATCAAACAATGTGATTTTCAGTTTTTTTTTCTTCTCCACATTCTGTCTTTCATGGTTGAGGTTTACCCATGTTGACAATTACAGGCCTCTCTAATATTTTCAAGTGGGAGAACTTGCACAATTAGTGGTTGACTAAATACATATTTGCCCCACTGTATGTACATATAAACAAAAATAGTATGTAATTATTTTTTGTTGCAGATATTGATCGCAGTAAAACATTTGGAAAACATGATTCCATTTCTTGTTTTTTTTTTAAATGATTGGTGCATGTGCAAAATAGGTCAATAAATCACAATTTATAAAATTATTAGAAAAATATTATACAAGAATGTGATATCAGACAGCAGACCTCCGGATCCTTGCCAAACTTTCACCCAACATTACGGCCTCCAGACAGGTTTTTTACCCACAGTCCTCGGTAATTCCAGCTCTAATTGCATATCTTAAAGTTGCTGCAGTTAAAAAGCTTGTAGCTGGATCTCGGAATTGAGCTGACGGTCCGCCGCGAGGTGAGCCACCGGCCCCAGGTAGAACACACGTAGTCTCGATATATGTCTATCAACGTACAGCAGGTGTTGTTGTGAGGCACATCAACTTGTCTTCCCTTGCCTACCAGCGTTTTCCACCTGAAGAGAAACGAACAAAAAACACTTGCATTTATTCGTTGACATAAATGTGCCATCTAACACATACTGATTAGCAGTTTTGTTAATAACGGCTTTAGAATATTCTTCAGTAGTGAGTAATCTAATTAATTACTTTTCTCATTTGGCAACGCCGTTACCGTTACTGAGGCGGGAAAGGTGTGCGTTACTACGCGTTACGATGTTGGTTGACTGACGTGAGAAAAGTCTGAAAAAAACGGACTCACGGAGATGAGAGCGCAGAGCAGGAGTGGGGAGGAGGCAAGGGAGTGTGACGCCATTGCAAACGTGATGCTACTATGCTAGGTGGCTCCAACAACACCTGGCTGTAGCCAATAGCCAACAAACTACGCCCACATGATGCTTCGGTAGATATCACATATATACAGAACTAGATGTGAATGACAGACACGGCTGCATTAGCAACATGTATAATAAAGAACTAGATGCGTTAGTAAACAGCCGCCATCTTAAAGCAGTAGACTTCTCAGGAAGGCTCTGTTGTAGAGAACCTTCCTAGCGAACCTAAGTAACTTTTTATCTAAAATGCTCTTAAATCAGCAAAATCTTGACTTAAATCTTTCTTTAAATGATGAAATAATTGTAAAACTTAGACATGTCAAAAGTAGACAGAAGGGAACTAATGCAATAACGGGAGCAATTTTAACAACTTTAACGGTTGATTCACAACATTAAATGACTTCCACACATAGCACATACTATCTAGTTTTCGCAATATCCGCAATACCCCTGTGTGTAGTTAAGTTTAGGGTAAAGAATTGGGCTAGGGCCAATTGTCGCAACAAAAAAAAAACCTTTAAACTTCACATTGTGTGACTTTTTTTTTTTTTTTTTTTTTTTTTTGTAACACTTTATAATAACTATCCGTTTTACTAGTTAATAGATCATTAGTAAACTGCTGATAAATGATTTATTGTCGATTTGTGAAGTATTTGTTAACAGTTTGTTAAGCATTTACAGGGTATCTTAACATGAAACACAGTTTGTGTAGAAACGTTTCAAGTTTTTGTGTGTAACGTTTGGCATTTCTATCTTTTCAGGTTAAGAAATGCCGTTCACTTCAAAAGAAAAGGCATTTTGATAAGGCATTTTGCAGGCAGCGCTCATGTTGCACATTTATGAAAATCTGCCATAGAACCAACAAATATTTGTGCTTTTCTTTGTATATTTAACCAACAAAACTTATGACCTTCAACATAAAGTGTATAAAGTTTTATTAAGCTCCATCAACTAGCATGGGCATTTAGACTGGGGTCAACCATATTGGAACACCCTGTAAATGCTTAACAAACTGTTAACAAATACTTCACAAGTCAACAATAAATCATTTATCAACAGTTTACTAATGATCTATTAACTAGTAAAACGGATAGTTATTATAAAGTGTTACCTTTTTTAAAAATTTTTTTTATTTATTTATTTATTTTTTATTTTATTTATTATCACCAGTTACTTTGCCAAGTAACTAATTACTCTTACATTCAGGTAACTGAGTTACTAACGCAATTACTTTTTGGGAGAAGTAATTTGTAACTGTAATTAATTACTTTTTTAAAGTAAGATTAACAACACTGAGTAGTAGTAATAGTAGTAGTAGTTCTTAAATGGCCACCTTTTGCCTTGATGTTGAGCCAGTATATCTCTTTTTTTAATCCACTCCGGATATGCGACAAATAAATTTGCCAATTTGTAAAATTATAATCTTTTTTTTTTTTCCTGAAAGGGCAAAAATCCCACTTTTAATAAACGGGAATGTGAGTGTGAGGTATTATTTGTTCTGCATGTGTCACGCGATTAACTGCCAACTAGTTTTGGGTGTGTGTACTCGCCTCAACCACCATTTACGGTTTACATAAACCACTGTTTATGTATCACAAATCACATCCACATTGCACACATTTTCACAAATATACAAAAATGAAGTAACATTTATAATAAATGTTAGTTTTTCATATTGCCCGTTTTATAATGGTTTACCTTGGAACACATTTCTATTTGTATTACACCCTTTGGGGGGGATGTTTGCATTTTGAAAAAGATGTGCTTCATTGCATTATTACATTTCCTCAAGCAAACAAAAACATTTCATTCCAGATTGGAAGGATCAATCATTTTTGGCCATTATTCCTGAGTGTTTACTTTACACGGTGCATGTCTGCATATGTGCGGCTGAGATGACATGTATTTGCTTGTGCTCTGTTTTGCGAGGCTATGTTTGTGGATGTGTCTGCTCTCCAGTCATGTGTGCCATCTGCTACCTCTGCAGGTGGCACCACCCAGGGCTGATGTTGTTGCTGCATCCTCACACCTTGCTTCATCACCTGTCCCACACTTTTACCTCAAAACACAGATACTAATAACCCAATGGATGCACCTTTTGCTTAGCCTACGTGTGACGAGGAAAGCGAGTGTAAATATCCCAGAGGAGTGTGCAGGGGCTTGAATAGCTCATTTATCACGGGCTCGTCATTATTTATTGTTCGTAGCAACACAGATCATAACCTCTCAATGTCCTAAGTGCAGCATTATTGGCAGTGTCCTCTCTTCTTTGTGTCCTCTTTTGTCTACATCACACGGAACAATTAGAAGTGCCGCTAGCCAATGTTGCCTTTTATCTCCAGAGCTATGTGAAGGCCAGCCCTCCACAGGGAGCGATCATATATAATGGATGGCTTCACTGTCACTACCATTTAGCCTTGAGAGCCAGAGTTCCACATCTGACTTCAGATCAATGGTGGACGCAGTATGTGTGCTGTCAGTCAAATCGCTGGCCTTGCTGTCCCCTTTGTGCCCTGTGGACCGACGACTTACTCGTCTGACCATTTGGACATTAGGGGGTTGTTAACCCTTTATTAGGCAAGTGGCTAATTTTGGTAATTAAATAAAAATACTTCACACCATAAAGATCTGGCGTCCACATAAGTGGACATCACTTGTCCTGCACTGTAAAGGGAGATGCTCCACAATTTCATTGTACAACGGTATGATGACAATAAAGGGCTATTCTATTCTATTCTATTCTATTCTATTCTATTCTATTCTATTCTATTCTATTCTATTCTATTCTATTTAGGGCTGCAGCTATCAAATATTTTAGTAATCGAGTAATTGACTGAAAATTCTATTGATTAATCGAGTAATCGGATAAAACTTTTTTTTTTTTTTTTTTTTTTTTTTTTTTTTTAGGTAAAGAGCAATTATAAATATACATGAGAAAAAAAGACATTTAATTCAACATTGAACCATTTTCAGTCAATCAATGTCTTTATTTTCGATGTACATTGTTGAAAACAGCCACCAATTGCATCTCAGATGTGACTAGAAAAAAAAAATCACTTTCACTCAAAAAACTAAATCTTATTAAAAAAAAAAAATCTTACCTAAAAATTACACGCTTGATAACACGCATCACTTGAAAGCTACGTGTTTTTCCCACGTGTTTCAATTTAATTTCCATTTGTGTCAAGCTATTTTTAAGTTCTAGTTAAGTTTTAAGTTAGTCTAAACTGTAATTACTGATAGAATTAATAGTATTTTGAGTTTTTGCAGTGTTCAAAATAAATGTATGATACCTGCTGTATTGGAGCACATTAGGTACCAGTGCTACTTGGTGTTTTATTCACCAATGACCACTGAGCTAAAACTGACAGTTAGCTTTATTATGTTTCAGTGGTCATAATCAATAGAAACCTAGCCCTCTGCAGGGCTAACGTTACGTGAGCGAATGACAGTAATGTTATATTTATTAGCGATGAGAAGTCTACTGCTTAAAGATGGCGACTGTTTACTAACGCTGCCCAGACGCGGCCGAGTCTGTCATTTCTCATCTAGTCCTAAATGCATGCAATGTCTATGAGACACATCAGACACTACCTGCTACCACACTAGCATCATGCGGCGTAGTTTTTAGCAACGTCGGCGTAGTTTGTAGCAGCTGTCGGCTGCAGTAAGTTTTTTTTTTCTTTTTTTATTGCTTCTTCCTCTACGCTGTCCCGCATTAAAAGTAGTCCGGGCAAAACGTGATGCTTAGAGCTGGCAAAATTAAAAGATTCCTCGAGGTGAATGAATATACTCGGATCAGTTTTTAAACTCGAGTTACTCGAGTTGCTCGAGTATTCCTTTCAGCTCTAATTCTATTCTATTCTATTCTATTCTATTCTATTCTATATCAAATTTCGTGTCACGTGGGCCACAATATTCACATTTGGTTTGCACGTGTGATCTACCTGATTCTAAAATTTGTCATCCACATATGTGGACACCAGGTCTTTTTTTATTATTATTATTATTATTACCTTCACCAGTAGATGAAACCTACAGATGGGGGAAATTATTTATTCTGTTCGGTACTGATTGTTTGATCGTAAGTTTGCGTTGAAGATAACTCAAGAACAAATAATGGGATCAATCTTGCAGGGTATTTTTGTTATAGGAAACAGAAGAGGTGATTTCATGTTAGGGGGGATGAGGTCAAAGGTCGCAGAAGTAAGATAAAAAATGTCTTGATATTTTGATACCAAATTAGCCAATGTAACTCATAATTTGCAGGTGATTTTGGTGATATGATGTGAAGAGAAAGGGTCAAAAGTCACTGATTTTACAAATACTGTGTGAATAATAAGTATTTGAACACCCTGCGATTTTGCAAGCTCTCCCACTTAGAAATGATCAGCGGGTTTGAAATTTTCATGGTACGTAGGGGCTTGTCCAGTGTGAGGGACGATCTAAAGAAAAAAAAAATCCAGAAACCACACTGTATGATTTTTTTTTTTAACAATTCATTTGTATTATTCTGCTGCAAATACATATTTGATAACCTGTCTATTAGCTCGAATTCTGCATCTCAAAGACTTGTTAGTAGCCTTTAAAAAGACCAACAAATAAGTGGAGTGGAGGTGGACTTTTTGAGTCTGACTTTTTGACCCGTTTGAGGTGATTAGCTGCATATAAACACCTGTCCACCCCATACAATCAGGAAGACTCCAATTCCTAACATGGTCAGCACCAAAGAGCTGCCCAAAGACACCAGAGACAGAATTGTTGACCTCTACAAGGCTGGACAGGGTTACGGCGCAATTGCCAAGCAGCTTGGTGATATAAGTTCCAAAGTTGGAGCAATTATTGGAAAATGGAAGAAGACTGTCAATCTCCCCCAGACTGACCTAAGAATGGTGAGCAATCAGCCAAAAACTACACAGGATATGCTGGTCAATGACCTAAAAGGAGCTGGGACCACCATTTCCAAGGTTACTGTTGGTAATAGGCTAAGACGTCATGGTTTAAAATCATGCATGGCATAGAAGGTTCCCCTGTTTAAACCAGCACATGTCCAGACCCATTTTAAGTTTGCCAATGACCATTTGGATGAACTAGAGGAGTCATGGGAGAAAGTTATGTGGTCATAATTTTGGTCTTAATTCCACTCATAGTGTTGGAATAAGAAAAACGATGAGTGCCATCCCAAGAACATCATCCCTACTGTGAAGCATGGGGATGGTAACATCATGTTTTGGGGGTGTTTTTCTGCATATGGGACTAGACGACTGCACTGTATTGAGGAGAGGATGACAAGGGCCATGTATTGTGAGATTTTGGCAGATAACCTCCTTCCCTCAGTGAGAGCATTGAAAATGGGTCGTGACTGGGTGTTTTAATATAACAATGGCTCTAAGGAGACAGCCAGAATAACCAAAGAGTGGCTTCGTAAAAAGCATATCAAGGTTCTGGAGGGGCCTAGTCAGTCTCCAGACCTAAACCCAATATAAAATCTTTGAAGGAAGCTCAAACTCCGTGTTTCTCGGTGACAGCCCAGAAACCTGATTGATCTCGAGAAGATCTGTGTGGACCAGTGGTGTAAAATCCCCGCTGCGGTCTGTGCAAACCTGGTGATAAGTCCAGGAAAGACCTCTGTAATTGTAATCAAAGGCGACTGTACAACATTGATTTTCTCAATTGTTCAAATACTTTTTGCAGCAGTATAAAACAAGAAAATCATACACTGTGATTTCTGGATTTTTTTTAGATTGTCTTTCACAGTGACAAGCACCTACAATGAAAATTTAAAACCCACCCATCATTTTCTAAGTGGGAGAACTTGCAAAATTGCAGGGTGTTGAAATACTTATTTTCCTCACTGTATGGCAATGCTTTGAATTTGGCTGCTTCGTCGGGTCTCTCAGAATGATTCTCTAGTTATTCTTTATTTTTATGAATAAATAGAATTATACATTAATGGAATGTTTTAAATATATACATTCTTTTTTTCTTTGATTTTTTTTTAGGTGGCTTATATGATACATTTCATTGTATTTAAATGATTGCCTTATAAATGGTTAATACGAGTGGTGTTAAACTGCCCAGGAGATCACTAAAATCCTTCTCCTCCTCCTCCAAAACACGCTATTGCACCTCTGTGTTTTTAATTAACCATCACCTCTGTAGTTGGTGTGTCAACTTTGCATTTAATAACCTTCATTAAAACTGTTTTCCATATGTTGTCCTATTCTTCTCCTTATTTGGAGATTATCCCTTCAAGCATTCAGATGGCTCAAGGGCACCTTGACAGCAATAGTTTCACTTTTCTCCGTTCTTTATTCTAACTAGTGACCTTCCACTATTATAGTCTCTAGCCATATGCGTATACGCCACTAAAAGGACTTCTGAAAAGCTCTGAGGGCCACTTTTAACTTCAGCAGGATTTAAATTCCACCTAAAGGGCATTCCGTGGCTACTTAGAGCTCCTAATTCTAAGAAGTTTTTTCTAAACCTCTTTTTCTAATTAACCTCAAATAAGGCCGGTGTTAATGTTGCGGAGAAGCTCGCTTATTGTGGCGAGAAGTTATGTGAGTGCTCGTGAGAAGGGAAGAGAAAAGTTAAAAGTCGCTGTCAGGCTTAAATGTATTCTAGAGTTGAGATACATGCTTTCTCCTTGTCTTACTCTTCATCCTTCTCTGTGTTTGTCCTCTTCTTTGCTGTCATTCGCCATGCCAGTCCGCCTTCTTGCCATTAATCTCTCTCTGTGACAAATGGCGGGCTCTCGTATTATTTGTTGAACTTCAAGTGGATATTTCCAATCTTTTGTCAGCACCGACTTTCCCTTAAGGCTGTCGTTGCTAATTAACATTGCGCATGCAAGTAGGACACACACTCATACAGTATTCCGAGCAATCAAGCGTTTGTGTTTGTCTCCTTGCTGGTGCAGCAGAAGGAGCGAGAAAATGATTTATTGAAAGTCATAGCCTCTCCTGCAGGCCTCCTGAAAAGATTTGTTGTGTATCTGCCTGCTCCCTTTATAGCTGCTAGTGCTGCTTTCAGCACTTTGACACCGCTAGCGAGGCTTATTGCTACCTTAATACTACCACTTCCTCTTACCATTAGGACCTATTCCACCTCGTGTAGCGTGAACTGTCATATCACACTGACAAATCTCCCTATGATTAAAATAAAGGTGCCTGTTTTGCCCAAGGATACAGGGAGGCAAGGCAACATGGGAGTAAGGATATAATTATTACTTATAAGTATCGACCCTCCTCGCACTGCCATCGCTACTCCTCTGTTTGCCCTCCTCGCCCTACTCGCCCATCCCGGCCTATTGAGTTACAGATCTGCAGTGTCTAAGTAATTTATAATGGGCATTCACTGTGGCACTGCAGAAATCGTATTTGGGATGGTGAGCTAATATGATCATGAGCATTTTAACCTTTTTTTTCGTGCTCTGAAATTACATCTGTTCCTATGAGAGCTCTCTTTCCATGTCCCTCCCTCCCTTTCTCGTTCTTGCTCTGTGATCTGATTAGATTGCACTGTCTGTTTGGGCCGTCTTCCCGTATGACACACTCACACAGACACGCACAGGAACCACATTCACACAAGCATATTTTCCAGGATGTCCCATGACACATTTGTCATCACTTTACTTTATATCACTCAAACTGAGAATTTGAAGAATTTATGGTGTCACAGCTGGGGATTTTTCTGCAAAATGACCAAAGTCGACCCTTCGAATGCCACTCCCTGACCAAGCGTTCCCCTGATTCGCTGAGGTCGATGACATTGGATAGTCGAGCTTCAAAAGTAACAAAAAAGACGCACATTTAAATGCATAATTCTTGTCATTCGCCAATTAACACTGAGACCCCGCCCACACACACACACTGTTGTTGTCATGATTGGTGAGCAATTGCCGTGTTTACTGTGGTAGCATAGACTTCATAACATCCCCAGACACTGCGCACACTCCACTTCAGTCGGTCAAAGTCGGCCGTAGTTATTCTCAAACATACGCAACGATCCAACGCCGGATTTAGGTTGAAGAAGTTTGAAAGCTGTACCGCATACAAACAGGAAGGATTGTCTCAGGAGTAATTTGTTCGAGGATTCAAAGTAATTATTATATTTTTCGGACCATTTTGAAACATTATGAAAAAAATCAATTGGAGAAATTTACCGCTACGGCACTGGCGTCATAATTCGCAATGTTTATGTAAAATAAATGCTAACTGCTCGTTTTTTTTTTTTTTTTTTGGCTTTTAACCTAGAATCGAGACTGTTTTACGTTTATATCTATAAATAATTCAGGGATTTAAGTCTTTATTCACAATAATTTTAACGTAAAAGCTCTTTGTGGTGATAGGGCGGCGCCACAGTGGCTTAGAAACTAGCAGCACATTCAATATATGTACGTAAAATAAATGCTAACTGCCCAGTTTATTTGCCTTTAACCAAGAACTGAGACTGTTTTACGTCCACATTTTTAAAGAAATTGGGATTTAAGCATTTATTCACAAGAATTTTCAACGTAAAAACTCTTTGTCTCTGTTTCCACTCGTTCGGCTTTGACGGAGATAGGCCCCCTAATTAATAGGGCCCGCGCCCTGTATCCCGTCAATATATTATGACGTCTATGGTGGTAGTTAGAGTGTACATATATATTTTCATACAGAATGTTATGTTCCATGTTCCAATAATCACATGAAGTTGTCCAGGTCGTGATGTAGCAAAATAGCCCAGGAATTTACCAGAGCACCATCATGTTCGACTGGTAAGTTACATTTACATGACATGTCGTAGGGCACACACCTCTCCAAAATTAAGCTTTCGTCTCTTCAGTCAATAGAACATCTTTCCAAAACAACCTGGTAAACATTCAGGCGTTTTGGGGGGGGGGGCTTCATTTTTGCTGTACCATGACTAGTGGTCCAACCCTGGTGGAGTTATTGTAATATGATGATTGCATAATATTTAAAAGCTAATGCTAACAAGCTAAGTTAGCAGAGGAGGCGTCTCAAAGTTGCCAATTTTGTTTGATGAAAACAGGAACAGCAAAGTAACAAAATTTATGTTGATAGACTGCCATTGTTGACAGACTGATTGATGTTTTAATCTAAAAAGTAATGCTTATTAGCAGGCTAACTTTTATATTCCCATCTTAGCGTATACACATTTCCAGGTTTCTTTCCCAACAGTGTAATGCACATTGAGCATATTCATATAAGATAGTCCCCGTTCCGAACGAGTTCCGTTCTTACGGTCGCGACGTAACCCGAATTTCCGCATAAATCAACATTTACCCTTTAAGTACCCCTTAATACCCCCTAAATCTCAAAATAACAATCCGTAAACATGTATTGTATGTCATATCAACAAAATAAAACAAATAACCGTAAAATGACGGACAAGTCATTGTTACGCCACAAAAAAGAAAAGAAAACAAAAATGACTGGAAACAAAATGGCTGAGTAGAGCCGGCGTCATAAAGTCAAAATCACATAAGTCGGGTACGTCGAAACCCGGGAACTACCTGTATTTGTTCTAACTCGAGTATGAAAGTGATTATGCATTGATTGCTTTCCACGCCAACTTCAGTCCAACTAGTCCTTCTAAAAAAATTTGCATATTGTTCATTATTTTCTGTAATGTACTGATAAACATTAGACTTTCATATATTTTAAGATTCATTAGACACAACTGAAGTAGTTCAAGCCTTGTATTGTTTTAATATTGATGATTTTGGCAAAAAAGTCAAGAAAAACCAAAAATCCCTATCTCAAAAAATTTGCATATTTCATCCGACCAATACAAAAAGTGTTTTTTAGAACAAAAAAAAGTCAACCTTCAATTAATTATATCAGCTATGCACTCAATACTTGGTCGGAAATCCTTTTGCATAAATTACTGCTTCAATGCGGCGTGGCATGGAGGCAATCAGCCTGTGGCACTGCTGAGGTGTTATGGAGGCCCAGGATGCTTCGATAGCGGCCTTAAGCTCATCCACGGTGTTGGGTCTGGCGTCTCTCAACTTCCTCTTCGCAATATCCCACAGCGTCTCTATGGGGTTCAGGTCAGGAGAGTTGGCAGGCCAATTAAGCACAGTAATGCGATGGTCAGTGAACCGTTTACTAGTGGTTTTGCCACTGTGCGCAGGTGCCAGGTCCTGCTTAAAAGTGAAATCTTCATCTCCATAAAGCTTTTCAGCAGATGGAAGCATGAAGTGCTCCAAAATCTCCTGATAGCTAGCTGCATTGAGCTGCCCTTGATAAAACACAGTAGACCAACACCAGCAGCTGACTTGGCACCCCAGACCATCACTGACTGTGGGTACTTGACTCTGGACTTCAGGCATTTTGGCATTTCCTTCTCCCCAGTCTTCCTCCAAACTCTGGCACCTTGATTTCCGAATGACATGCAAAATTTGCTTTCATCTGAAAAACCTACTTTGGACCACTTAGCAACAGTCCAGTGCTGCTTCTCTGTATCCCAGGTCAGGTGATTCTGCCGCTGTTTCAAGTTTAAAAGTGGCTTGACCTGGGGAATGCGGCACCTGTAGCCCATTTCCAGCACACGCTTGTGCACGGTGGCTCTGGATGTTTCTACTCCAGACTCAGTCCACTGTTTCTGCAGGTCCCCCAAGGTCTGGACTCGGACAATCTTTCTCAGGGTGCGGTCACCTCTTCTGGTTGTGCAGCGTTTCCTGCCACACTTTTTCCTTCCCACTCAGGTGCCTTGATACAGCACTCTGGGGACAGACTATTCGCTCAGAAATTTCTTTCTGTGTCTTAGCCTCTTGCTTGAGGATGTCAATGATGGGCTTCCGGGCAGCAGTCAGGTCGGAAGTCTTGCCCATGACTGCGGTTTTGAGTAATGTAATTCAGGAATCTTTTGCAGGGGTTTTGAGTTAATTCGTTGATTTAGATGATTAGGTTAGTAGCTTCTTTAGAGTACCTTTTCACGATATGCAAATTTTTTGAGATAGGGATTTTTGATTTTTCTTGACTTTTTTGCCAAAATCATCAATATTAAAACAATAAAAGGCTTGAACTACTTCAATCGTGTGTAATGAATCTAAAATATATGTAAATCTAATGTTTATCAGTACATTAAAGAAAATAACTTTATCACAATATGCTAATTTTTTGAAAAGGACCAGTATATTCGGATCCTCACCTATTTTTATATTCATGAATGTGTGGTATGTTCCATCCTAGGGTTGCTTATAATAGTAAGAAATCTGTTCATAAGCTGCTATAGCCAGAAGACACCTAGCTAGAGTTGAAAGAAAAATAAAAAAACAAAGCTTTGTAGATTCACAACTATTATATATCATTTTATCCAGGCAAACGTCCTCTTTCTCTCCGCCACCTCTGTCTGAACACAGCAGCCCAGACCGGTCGGTGCCAGAGCGGTGTCGAAAAAACTGTGCTGTCGTCAGGAAACATATTTATTTCCTTTCTGCTCGCCTGCCTGCCAGTCCCCACGGAGCTGTTTAGTGTGAAGGCAGAGATTTGACAGGGCGGAGGCAAGAAAGATGGGGGAGGTTTTGCACATTTATGTGTTAGAATCAAAGTGCTTGGTGTAAAAATGCAGTTGGATTGTTTTTAAGAGTGCGTGTGCACGTGTGTGTCTGTGCAAAAGTCCTGGTTGGCAGCAAGTCTTCTGGCTCTGATTGGGCGTGGCTCACGCAAGGGTGTAGGGTAGGAGTAGAAAAGGAGGTGGCGGTGGGCGACAGGCTGAATACTCGCCCTTGGGCTCCCCAGACGCCTCGCTGCTGAGCCACGGCGGAGGGTTTTCGGCGCGTGGGTGTGTTTGGAGAAGCGAGGAAGCGAGTGTGTGTCTCTAAACGCTCGGATTCTGCTGATCCAGCAGCTTGCCGCTCGACTCCCTCCCCCTCCTGCTCTTTATGGCAGCAGAGCACGCAGGTCACCTTCTCACTTGCTGAATTTAATACTCAGCTGGAAAAAAGGCAGCGGTGGAAAAAAAGAATAGTGGACTATCAGGAGGAAAAAAGAGGGATGTAATTGTCTCTCCTTGAGTGGATTTTTTAGATCATTTAGGAGAGTGATTTTTGGGATACAAGAATCTTGCTGAGTGGAGCTCACAGCGAATGGAAACACACGCACACACACATTGAGGGCTCTTCTGGTTGATTAGCAGTCAGGTCACCTTTCTCCAGCTGTGAGTGAGCTTCATTTAGATGGGAGCGATATAACAGGCAACACTCTATAGCTGCAGGCATGCAGCAGATAGCAGTGGTGGCCCGCCATACTATTAGCTGGCTACTCCTCACAATAGCCTTTCGACTACCTGACAACCATCAGTCTCTTATTGTACTCCACCGACCGTATGAAATACCTGTACATTTGATTCACTTCCAAGATGATAATCTGTTAGTTCTTATCCAGTGGTGTTCTTATGCCGCAGTAGCACTGTAAACTACTAGCCCAGGCAGTGTTGAAAAGGTTTAATTTCCCTCAAATAGATTCTCTGCCGCCATTTATTAGAGGAATTAATTTGCGTATGTGCGCCTCGTCCTGGCTGAAGCAGATTTATGGCATCAACTGCTGTGACTTATTCTAAAGGCTTTTGTTTTTTCTTTCCAATTGACTTAAATGCAGCATAAGCTAGAAGGCATGCATACAAAGTACCATATTTTTCACACAAAAGGTGCACTAATTTTCCTCTAAATTGACAGTGCACTTTATACTCCAGTGTGTCTTGGGTATGAACTCTGGTTGTGCTTGAAGACCTCAAACCCATTTTGTTGGAGCATAACTGTATTATACTGCTCCAGTAAAGTGCTCTGAGAACCCCAATTTGGTGGAGATCTTTAGCAGTGGGCTTTTAAAATATTATTTATATGAGTATAATTAATATTGCTACTATGAATATTAATATTCATTATGATTAAAGAATGTGAATGCAAGATACTGAGAATAAAAGGCTCCATATGCATGAAAGGAACATAGAAATATGAGTACATATCACTATCTATTTATTGTATTTAGCCTTGAAGCCTAGGACCTACTGTATGTTTTATGATTTAAGCATCTAAAGGTGTAACGGTACATCTATTTGTATTGAACCTTTTCGGTACGTGCTGCTCGGTTTGGAACGGTGGCGTACCGAAAGAGTTTCTGACGTAATGTAACCCTTACTTTTCGAGGCTGTGAGTCGATCGGGTTACAGTTTCTTTGTGTAGATTATATTTACTCCGTCTTCTCTACTATAATGAGGACCAACACGGTAGGACAGTATAACCCAGAAACGTCAACGGCGCGACAACGTGGCTGCCACGAGAACGCAGTGAAACGCGGGCGTTAAAGTCAATCAGACAATGCACACTAGCTGCAGTGCGGCCGCGTGTTAGATGCGTTCTAGAAGTGGCTCAACATGACGCACGCGAAACGAGCGGCAGAGTTTATTATTTGACGAGAGACACGACCCTCCTGTGTCAATACTACTACCGGTAGCTAGGATCGGGCAGACCGGAAGTAACTCGTGTAAAAATATGGTGGATCCGGTCGATTTTCAAACTAATATGCAATCATAACCCACTTTTTGAGTGGTAGATCGTGGCACAGTTGACTTGTCTTTGTTGATTTACTGCTGTCTTCTCTGCTATAATATTACCCAACACGGCCCCGTGTTCAATACAAAACCCTCCTACCACAACAGAACAAGTAGGAACTAATATTCACATTGGAACTAAAGTTATACAACATAAAATATACAATATAAATGAATAATACATCACATTTGTAAAATATAAACACATAATAAAATGAACAATTGCCCATTTAAAGCGGAAATGTGAAGTCAGGGTGGCTAACCATGTTTTTGAATAATATCAATGGCTAAACAATTATAAGCATATTTTCGTTAATTTTTTTTAACGCAACCCTTCCATATTCTTTGTTTAACCCATAGCAACGCCCTTGACAACGAAAATGCTTTTCTTCGGCAATCTTCTGACCAAAGCACACGGTCCCAGTGGAAGCCTGGGACCGTGTGTATTTTTGTGTGAGACCAAGATTGAGCTTTTTAGCAACAAACACGCTAAGTGGGTCTGGCGTGCCACGAAAGATCCGCATGCTGAAAAGCACCTCATACCCACTGTGAAGTATGGGGGTGGGTCAGTGATGCTGTGGGGCTGTTTCAATTCCAAAGGCCCTGGGAACCTTGTTAGGGTGCATGGCATCATGAATGCTTTGAAATACCAGGACATTTTAAATCAAAATCTGTTGCCCGAAAGCTGAAGATGGGTCATCACTGGGTCTTTCAGCTAGACAATGACCCTAAACATATGGCCAAATCTACACAGAAATGGTTCACCAGACACAAAATCAAGCTCCTCCCATGGCCATCTCAGTCCCCAGACCTTGTTTTGTTGGCAAATGGGGGTTGTACACAGTATTAACACCAGGGGTGCTAATAATTGTGACACACATTATTTGATGTCAAATAATTTTTTCTTTATGTGGGATTTTTTCCCCACTGAATGAATGCACTTGTATTGAAGGTTGGATTTTTCTCTTTTTTTCCATTAAGGTCCCATATTATTTGAATTAAAAAACAAATATTAGAAGCTCAAAAACACATCTTTTTCAGGGGTGCCAATAATTATGGAGGGCACTGTAACAAGGGTCGCGATGCAGAACTCGCAGACAACAAGGAGTGGTCAAGATTTTCGTTTTCAAATATTTACCATTTTAAACATTTTTTAAAATTTGTCTTCGTTTGGATCGATTATTTATCAACTAAAATATTGGGGAAAATGCAACAGTGACAAAAACAAAAAACAAACAATTAAGCCCGTGACCTATTTACAGACACAATTGTTTTCATTGTGATGTAATTTGTTTAAAAATTTTAAAATATACGGGCAGTGTGTTTTTTTTTTTTTTTTAAACTAAATATAAGACATCAATGAATGATTCTATGCTAAAAATGTGGGACATTTCGAATAAGAAATATAATCACTTACCTTCTTTTTATGGCTGGGTGTCCAGGGTAAAACGGACACATTAAAAATAGTCCGTAGGCGTAATGCGGTATGAACTGCTATGGCAGTATATAGACATATTGTCTTATCAAACACAACAGTTTGTTTGGCTTAAAATACAGCATTAATTTTAATGAGGGGTGCCAGAGCAGAAACTGCTTTTTCATCGTAGTCCGTGTTTTCCGCCATATATGCATTCGTATACGGTACCTTCATCAATGTGACTTTTATTTACACAAGTGATCTAAAGCACTGGAAATTATGTTTAGAAAAATGAAGTGTAAAGAGAAAAACTGTTGTTTTAGAGCTCTTTTTTTGGTCAAATTTTACAATTTTACATTTTCTTCTGTCTTCAATCCTATCTGTAGTTTATTTTATATTTGTATTCTATTAGTTACTCATGTTGTGTGTACATATAACATGTTATTTTAAGATGTTTCAATCACAAAAGTTAAGTATGTTGTAGCATTATACTGATTATAAACAAAAGCTCATTTTCCACACCACTATCCTCACTTAGCTATACTCGCCATTGACTTGTTTTCTGTTGGAAAAGTACTAGAAGTCCAGAACTACATCAAGCATCCAGTATGCCAAGTCCACCAAGTTGATGAAGTCAGTGACATGCAAGTAAATCACTGCCGGCCGCTGATTTGTTATTGCTGCCACATTGTAACCTTTTAAACATGAGGATACAGGGCGAGTAACAGAAATAAGACGCTTCTAAATTAGCTTACACTGTGATGTGGCTTTGCTCTGGATGGTGCATATTCTTTACTGCAAAGTGTCTACTTCGCCGGAATTTACTTGATGTACTTATTCTCCTCTTGAATAACATGTCTTCTTATTGTCAATGTAGAAGTTTACATTGTTTTGTCTTTTAAATTTGTTCATGCGTCTATACTGAAATACAAAACCGAACACTTCAAACAGATCCAATATGAGGTCAGCCTTGCAGAGTTTGTTCAATGCATTAAAAGACATTTTGGATTGCTTCCTGATTTTAGACCGCTAAAATCATGGTAAGTTTCAAATATTTGGCAATAGGGGCTGCAGCCATATATTATTTTAGTAGTCCATTAATCTATCCACTAGTTAGTTTGAATAACCAAGTAATCAGATTAGGAACATTTAATGCATTGCAGAATACATTTTAGGAGATGTAAAACAAAGGCTTGCTAAGATTGCACTTTCAGAGGAGTATTAAATGTGAATACAAGATAAAATTCCTGAGTGTTTCTTCAAACTATGCAGAATTGCACTTCCATTTGAAAATAAATTAAAATACCTGAGCTTAGCCTCAAATGGTATGAAAATAAATAAATAAATGGGGATGTAGGTGCAACAATAGAACAATTGGGCTAACTTGCATAGCAAAGGTCCACTAACTTTAATGCTATGAAATGCTAACGTTCTTTTTTTTTTTTTTTTTTTAACAATGCTCGCAACAAATCGTTCAAACAGATACTAAATATACCTATAAACTAAATTTCGAATACATAAAAAAACTCACGCAAAAACTTACCTTTTGTTTGCCTTAACAGGGAGCAGCTGGATTCAGCCATGTGAAATAAGTTATGTCATATTCACTGTTGCCACTTAAAGGCAGTGCATATCAATAAAATTAAATGCAAACACTTTCAAAATAAACCATTACAACACCACTCTAATCAAACGAATACTCAAAGCAGCCAAATTTGGTTCGAAGCTTTTTTCTAATCAAACTACTCGAGTTAATCGATTAATCTAGTTGACTAGTTGACAAGCTTTATACTGACTGGCTGATTTGATTGTTGAGTATGTTTGTGGTTTGGGGGATAGCAGATAGCAGGGAAAGCAGTCAATTCAAGAGAAAAACAAATGTACAAGGTAATAGGACTCGGACTAAAAAAAATGAGAAGCTCAAAAAACTGGATTAAAATGACCAGGCTTTTAGTTTATGGTTGTTGTGGTCATCTTGCAATATTATTTAATCATCTTCACACTTATTCAGGTCTCGTTGATGGTATTATTGTAATTTTAACTCTAAAAGTTTATTGTTTGCATGTCACTATTTTGAGGAATAGTACCACCAGAACACTAAAATTAGAATGAGAATAATTTTTTTTGAAAATGCCACTATGTGCAGATTTTTAAGACTTAAAGTCCCTTTCACACACGCTGAAACACTGGGAAAATCACAGGATTAAAACGGGCAGCCCCGGTATTTAAGCGCAATTTCCTGGGTTGGCTGACACGGAGATTACGCGGACATTTTACGGGTCACATTTTAGTATGATACCTGGGAAAGTCCAGGGACGAGGCTTATGTGAACGCAAGCATTAAATTCCCGGGTCACAGCACGACGGCTGATGATGTAAATATCATGGCTGGCCGATCGTCACTTCCTCGTTCTTCGCAGCAAGACGAAAAGCGGTAAACAAATATCGCACTTATCAACGAAGCAAGCTGGAAATAGCTGGGGGAAAAAATAATTAAATTGCTACTGCATCGTAGAGACAAGTAAGAGAGTCCATTGTCCAACTTTGGAAATGTGTGGTTTATTTTGTTGCCGATGTTAGGGTCCGCTACTGCAAAAACAGAGTTGTACCTCAAACAGAAAATAACGGAGGGATGCGTTCAAGGGTTTAATAAAAACAGACAAAAATGTACGCGATTGCGGAAAAGGGGGAATAACACAATGGGTCAGTGACAGTTGGTCGAAGGGGATCAATAATACTAATACTAGTACTTATACTACTTCCTTCCCCAGCGGCTTTCTAGCTTGCTCTGCAGCGGTGAGAAGCCACCGGGCTTCTTCCTTCCCCTGGTGACTTTCTGGCTGGCTCTCAAGCGGTTAGAAGCCACCGTATCAAATACCTGCACAACGTAGGCGATTTCAAAACAAGGGCAGCAGATGTGTTGAATGTCGCCCAGCAAGTTAATATCTCGGCAACCTTCTGTTGGATCGCCTGGGCTTAAATACAGTCTTGATGAGTTTGAATTGTCTGCTGTTACGACAGCGGGAGCGCTACCACAAACGGCTCTGTAAAAAACATGATTTGACCAAATGCCGACCAAAAATGACGTAATATCCGGGGTATGAAATCGCGCCACCAGCCCTCTCCGGACAGAGAGCACCAGTGGGCAACACGGGACAAGTCTGTAAAAGTGCTCATCCCGCGTCATTCCCGGGATATCTCTACATGCGTAACAGCAATGACGCGAGTAAATCCCGCGTCACCTTCCACGGGAATTTAACAGGATATGTGTTTGAAAGAGGCTTTACACAGCTCAGCAGCAGCTGTTATTTGTTCTTTTATGTGTACTTCTATACAGCCATCAATGATTTATGTATTTTGTTCTGTGATTTGGTGCTGTAATAAGTGTTTCAAGTCAAGCCAAAATTAACTAATTTGCATCCAAAAATCTATAAATACGTTCTATTTTTTAATTGTTTCAGTGTTACGTTTTTTTCACAAGAGACATCTCTGGGTTCTGATTCAACTTAGCTCCAAAGTCCAACGCTGAAAATCCATTTTAAAGCAATTAAACTGGCCACTGGAGGGCAGTAGCGCATTTGGTAAGACCCGCATCCCCAATTCAACGGAACGAACGGCCGGGCCGCACGGCCGAGGCGGCGGCAGAAGACTACCGAATGGATGTCCAGGATGCCATCCGGCGGACGACCGGGCAGAACAACCGGGAGGACACCCGAGATGCCAGGCGCTGGACGACCGAGTAGAACGACCGGGACCACCAGTGCAGCGAATAATGCCGTTGAGTCCGTGCTGCTCGCCGAGCAGAGACAGGCGGGGATGAGGGAAAAGTTTACCCCGGCTGTCGCAGCCACAACAGTGTCATCTCTCAGTTAGTTAAGTGTAAATAAATTGTTACTTTGCTATCAAAAGTTCTATTTGTCTTGTTGTTTATGTTATTTTGTAAAAGGAAAACATTATTCAGATGTTAGGAATGTTACAAAAGCGAAAAATAGCTGTGTTTAAGTCAGTTATGTTTGAAATGTATGCTTTCACAAAAAGCTCAATTTCTCTGTTTTTTTCATCAGAAATTGGAAAATTGCTCAAACTAAGTTATTTTCTCATGCTGATTTCTGAAGAATGGAAAAAGATATGAACTAACTTTTTTTTCTGCTGAAAGAAGAGAGTCTAATTTTTCTTTTGGTGGCTTCCATGTTTATATAACAATAGAACAGAATTTTCTGTGGGCCTTGCAAAATCAGTCAAAATCCAGTAAAACGGCTGGGAGCGAAGGGGGTTGCAGCGGTAAAAATGGCAGGGAGTGAATGAGCTAAAAGTAGTGATTGAAAGGCTGATGGTTGAGATTACTTTTTGCTTTTCGTCACATAATTTCCTGGCAATGCCTTACACTTTATAAAAGCAGAACATGGGATATAGAAATGTGTTTCAGCACTTTGAAAAAGCAAGTGACAAATATGCAGTGACACATTTAGTCTCATTTCCCCCTTCTCCATCATATAGCATGTACCTGCACCTGAGGAATTTAAATGACAGATGGTGCAGTGTGTACCAGCTCGTGGGCTACTGCCACATGGGGGCATTCCTTGTCCTCGGTGGGGACTGGGACTGACGATGCACCACTGTATAAGTGTCTGACGCTTAGGTTGCAGAGTGTGTGTTTCTACGTTGGGGGTACAGCCACTCTCTTCACTAGGCTGGCAGAATGCCTCCTGTTCAATCTCAACTCTGTCAAACTCACTTACGGTTCACAACTAACAACAGATGTCTTGGTCACACAACCTGCACCTTTGGTTGTTGTTTGTGCCCTTAGGTATCACACTAAAACACACACACAGGCGCAGATTCACTGAGGTGGTTGTGTTAGTTGTCTGTCAGTCAACATCAGTAGCTAGCACCTTTATTATAGCAGGCAATAAGTCAGAGTAGGGGTGTGAAAAGAAGAAAATATTGATGGAGTCAAAGACAGGACAAGACAGTTCTCCAGGATAAAAGAGGTGACAAGTGCCCATGCTCATCTTTATTTGCTTCAAACTGTATGGATGACACAGCAGATGGACTCTTAAACCTGTTTTTTCATTAGCTGTAAGTAACCTTCTAGCTCTGAATCTAAATGATCTCCATCACCTTTATTTCTTGTGACTTTCTTGGTGGATTATCCACTGCGACAAATATTTTCTTCACATGGAAGATAATCGTCAAACTTACTTTGCTTCACCATTGTCTCTCTCCCTCCTCCTTTTGATTCATGCTTATGTCATCCAACAGAAAGCCATCAATCTACTGGGCACATGGTTTGATCTTGTTTTTCTTTTAAATATATTATGAAGGCCTTTTAATTTGAAAAATCCAGGAAAGCCATCAACAATTGTCCTGAATATGTAATATGTCGAGGAGAGTAAAATACTCTCCTCGTTATAAGGTAGCTCACTCTCCTGACGACTTCAGGTCTTTATTTTAGCAGAGTCTACATCCCTAAAAGCCCCCGAGTATGGAACAAAACGGGTGGTTTGTTGTGTTCCTAGAAGTGTATACTTGCGGAAGAAGCTCACCACAGCATTTGCACAAGATGGCAAACCTGAACTCTGTTATGACTTCCCGGTGTGACAATGTGCATAACTGCACACAGGCAAACATGCTTCTGATGGCTTATAGCAGTGTTTTTCAACCAGTGTGGCGCGGCACATTAGTGTTCAGAAACAGCCCCACAGCATCACTGACCCACCCCCATACTTCACAGTGGGTATGAGGTGCTTTTCAGGATGCGCATCCTTCGTGGCACGCCAGACCCACTTAGAGTGTTTGTTGCCAAAAAGCTCAATCTTGGTCTCATCTGACCAAAGCACACGGTCCCAGTTGAAGCCTGGGACCGTGTGTATTTTTGTGTGAGACCAAGATTGAGCTTTTTGGCAACAAACACTCTAAGTGGGTTTGGCGTGCCACGAAAGATGCGCATGC
Source organism: Corythoichthys intestinalis (assembly GCF_030265065.1). Lineage (NCBI taxonomy): Eukaryota > Metazoa > Chordata > Actinopteri > Syngnathiformes > Syngnathidae > Corythoichthys > Corythoichthys intestinalis. The sequence goes on from NC_080401.1 coordinate 37,972,640, forward strand.
TGAAATGCCAAAAAACTCAATCTTGGTCTCATCTGACCAAAGTACACGGTCCCAGGATTCAACTGGGACCGTGTACTTTGGTCAGATGAGACCAAGATTGAGCTTTTTGGCAACAAACACTCTAAGTGGGTCTGGCGTGCCACAAAAGATGCGCATGCTGAAAAGCACCTCATATCCACTGTGAAGTATGGATGTAGGTCAGTGATGCTGTGGGGCTGTTTCGCTTCCAAAGGCCCTGGGAACCTTGTTAGGGTGCATGGCATTATGAATGCTTTGAAATACCAGGACATTTTAAATCAAAATCTGTTGCCCTCTGCCCGAAAGCTGAAGATGGGTCGTCACTGGGTCTTTCAGCAAGAACATATGGCCAAATCTACACAGAAATGGTTCACCAGACACAAATCAAGCTCCTCCCATGGCCATCTCAGTCCCCAGACCTTGTTTTGTTGGCAAAAGGGAGTTGTACAAAGTATTAACACCAGGAGTGCTAATAATTGTGACACACATTATATGATGTCAAATAATTTTTTCTTTATGTGGGATTTTTTCCCCACTGAATGAATGCACTTGTATTGAAGGTTGGATTTTTCTCTTTTTTTCCATTAAGGTCCCATATTATTTGAATTAAAAAATATATATATATTAGAAGCTAAAAAAATATCTTTTTCAGGGGTGCAAATAATTATGGAGGGCACTGTATATATGAAATATATACCATATATCATTTTTTCAAATTATACCTTGGAGAAAAAGGTAAAAACAACATGTCTTATATGTATCTGTTTCCAATGATAGATCCGAATAATTAAATTGAAAAAAAAAAAAAAATGATAATAATATATATACCGTATTGGCCCGAATATAAGACGGCCCTGATTATAATACGACCCCTCTTTTTCAAGACTCGTTTGAAAAAAGACTTTTTGAACACCAAATTCATTTTTATACAGAAAATAATTACAGTACATCCGAAACAAATGATTATAACAATATATTTGAGAGAAAAAGCATGTTGTTTTGCCTCATTCAAATCTTAATATCTGAACATTTAAATATGTAAGCTAAAGTCATATCACATTCGTAAATGAATGGCTTCTGGTTTTTGAAATGTAAATATACCAATCTATTGTGATAAAACTACAAAATTGCAATAACTGCATTAACCATCAAAGTGAAGTCTAACTGTAACTGTAGTCTTGAAACAATTCCAAATAAGGAAAAACATTGCAATAAAATAATGCAAACTGGTTAAACTTCAGAGTAGCTGAGATCTGTCATGACAGAACATCGCTTTAATGATATCTAGCACCATCTAGCGCCGTGAATGGGTATAACGTCTAGACCACAAATATTAGACGACCCCCACTTTTTCAGTCTTATTTCAATGCAAAAAACACCGTCTTATAGTCGGGCCAATACAGGTTTTTTTTTTATGGGGGGGGGGGGTGCTACTTCACGGTTTTTCACTTATTGCGGCGGGTTCTGGTCCCCATTAACCGCGAAAAATGAGGGATCACTTTACCTTCATATCCTCTTTAACTATATTAATAAACCTCCTCTTTGGTCGTCCTCCAGACCTCTTGCCAGGCATATGGAAATTTTAGCATCCTTTTGCCAATATACTCGCTATCTTTCCTCAGGACATGCCCAAACCATCTCAGTCTGGTGCCTCTGACCTTATCTCTAAATCCTTTAGCATGTGCTGTCCCTCTGATATGCTCATTCCTGATCCTATCCATCCTGGTCACTCCCAAATAGAACCTCGACATCTTCATCTCTGCCACTTCCAGCTCTGCCTGCTGTTATGAAAATATTTTATAAAGGTCGAAAAGGTATCTACTGTTGCTTTAATTTGTTATTCTGAAACTGGATCAGATTCACCCCATCACTATTTGTATGTGTTGTATGTATTGTTGTTGTTTTACTTGTAAGAAAAAAAAATGAATTGAAAAAAATACTTTTTTTTTTTTTTTAATCTAGTTTACACATTTCTGATGGTCTTTGAATGATCTTGGCTTTGTTGTATAGCATGTTTTATTTAACAATGGTTTTTGGAAAAGGGGCCTGTTTTTGTATTTGCCAATTGACCTCTGGCTAACATTGCTGGCTGAGAACCAAACACAAACACACGCACACAAGAATGCATGCATGCATCGGGAGCTACAGACACGAAGGTTCTTTAAGACCAATTTGGGCGAACCTTGGAATTTTTCTACCAAGGACGCACATACTGTGCATTTGTTTAAATTTTGATTGACACATTAAAGCATGCATCCCTTTAGTCTATTCACGGGCACGTTTTATTTGACAAATTGCTAAATGTGAGTATATACAGTATATGCAAATGATGTGGGAGATTTATGTTCTGTTGTTTCAACCTAGAGGAAATACTTTGATGGATTAGGTCAAATTAAATGCATGCATGAATAAAATTACTGTAACTACCTATTTTCTATAACCAGGAGATTAGACAAGACATTTTTGTGTGTGGTATTGGACTCAGGGATGGTGGAGCAAAAATGAACAAACATAGATTGCGGTCAATTCCGGTTAAGTAAAAATCATTTCCTTGTGTTAAAATATCAATTAACCCTGTGGCGAGAAAAATCCGACATTCTTTTTAACAAAAAGATTAATCATCAAGTCGACTTACTGCTGTCTACTGGGGTTGTAACTCTGTAGATAGATTCTGAAACTCTGAAATGAGTTCCTCTAAAATAGTCACACTGCTGCAGACATACATAGTTGGAAACAATGAAATATATTAAGACAGGGGTTTGTAATTATGCTTTATTCAGTAAAACATTATTTTTGGATTATAAATGTGAATCTGGTGGCTGGTACAAACATTTAGTCAAGGTTCAATCATGTCAAAGAAATCCAAATAAAAATAAATGATATGCTGCTTCACAGTGTTTATAAACAAAAACATTATTTTGACACAGTATGTTCCTGTTATGGTACATATCCATGAGAAATGTACTGTTCTTCATCCACGATAGTAGTTGGGCCTGTCAAAATAAAACACCTTTCCATAAAAATAACATTGTCTGTATCTTGCACATGTGTCTTTTGAAACAAATTCCTATTTCCCAGTAACATGGTATCAATAGTATTAAATTAGCTGTTGTAAGTCTGGATTTTTTTCACCGTAGTCTTAATTTTCAAGAACATCTCAGTGCAACCTAAATTATATCCGTGACGACAGCATGTAATCGCACAGTACTGTGTGCTAACGCAATCGGCTAGTAGCACTACCACAACCGGCAAAACGCAGAATCCATCCACCTCTACGTCGGGAATGTGTCCGTTTTTCGGTGGAACAAAAACCTTGCAGGCAGAAGAATTGTGGATTCTGAAGACCATAACAGACACCATTCATATACTTCAAATGAGTCCATCGGTGATCCATTTGGGATATTACGTCATTTTTGGTCGGCATCAGCTGTCACAATGTTGGTCAAATTGCGTTTTGTTCCAGAGGGACCGTTCCCGATGTCGTAACAGTCTTTTGTAACGAATTCTCAGTTGGCAGAATAAAACGCAAATTTTCTTAATGTTTCAATAGTCTACATATTTTTATGATAATTATAAATGCATTTACACAATGAAATAACGCTGGAAAAGTTTGTTAAGCATAATGTTGGTCAAATCGTGTTTTTTCTTTTCTTCGGAGGGAGCATTCCCAACGTCGTAACTGCTGCCAATTTAAGCTCATCAAGACTTAATGATAGATGTAAAATCGGGCCTAAAAAATCCAGCCCGACCCGACCCAGTCCGCGGGCATTAAAGCCCGGCCCAAGCCCGATCAATTAACTTGATTTGCAGGCCCGTGCCTGAAAAGAACCCCGAAATTTTATGTTTTATTTGTAGGCCCGAGCCCAGAAAACCCCCGAAATTCTATGTTTTCTTTTTTGAGGACTCAGGAGAAGGAGAAAAGGGAAGGGATGCGCCAGTCAGACCTGGACACTGCTTGCTGCTTAGGAAAACGGACTGGTTGCGTTTTGTGTTATCACATTTGTAACAATGTCTGCATAAAAGCCTGTCCTTTGTAACTAATTCTCAGTTGGCAGAAAAAAACGCAAGTTTTCTTAATGTTTAAATAGTCTACATATTTTTATGATCATTATAAATGTATTTACTCAACGAAATAACGGTGGAAAAATTTGTTAAATATAAATAAACAGATGCGGTTTTGCAGTATCGCAGAGGGGGAAGCTTAAAAAGGCCGTATGATCCGACTCTGCAATTACCATACAGCACCTTCATTTTTTTAATCCAAATTATTTATTTTATAACAAGTATTCCTTAGTTTAACATCCATATATCGTTAATACATATTTATTGTAGAAAGTTAGCGAGGGAAAACCCTGGCCCGGCACGACCCAGGTGTAATCATTGACATTTTAATTTCGTCATGTTTTCAGTTTAATTTAGCTGTTTTCAGCGTGCTATGTTTATAATTGGGATGTTTACCGCTTTTCGTCTTACTAAGAAGAAGGAGGAAGTTACATTGGCCGCCGCCATGATATTTAAGTCATCAGCCATCTGCTGTAACCGGGAATTTAACGCCTGCTTTCACGCACACTGCTTTCCGGGAAAGTCTCGGACATGATACTAGGGTTAAATATGATGTTCAGTGCTTTATTTGTTTAATATAATTCAATATTATCTAAATAATGGGTGTGAGAAAAGTATTAATTTTCAGTTGAAATGGCATTAAAAAAGGTCTTAAAAGTCTTAAATTTAGATATATCAATCCTGGGGGGACCCTGAAGTAATGTCGATTGAAAGAGTCTGACCTTCTAGCCAGACCGCCGGAACCATGCCAGCCGAACAGCCGTACCCATGCTGTCGCAGCTCCAACGACGCAGGCTGGCGGGAATCTGACCATCCGGCCAGAAGGCAAAACTCCACACGTTCACCTTAGTGAACTAACCCTATGTCCCTTTGTACCAGGGGTCGCGTTAACCGAATATTTTCCGTCATTGACCGGTTTTTTAAAACGGTGACGGAAAAAACTGTCCATCTGTCATTTTGACAGGTTGCAATTCACACCCCAGACCACAGGGTGGCGAGTGAGCATATTAATTAGCTATTGTCTCTCTTGATGCATGACGTCGTTGGCCTTACTCGGAAAAATGTCAAGGCAACTGAGTGTTTGCCTGGCACGGCCAGACTGTTCTCCCTGTATTTTTCAAACACTGAGAGAAAAGTCTGGGACGCACCCCGTTAACGGCCTCTCGGGTAGGTACAAAATCAATTGACAAATCAGATTTGTTTATTTGCGTCACGTGCAACGTCACTCTTGCGCGCCGAAAGTCATCTCCACAACAACACGGATGGCGAACGGGAGAGCCGAGAATATGTTCCAATCCGAGGTAAATTCAGTTTTAAATAAGCTAAAACACATCGACACGAGTCATTGACAACAGTCTGGCTCGCGCTAGCCATGTTGAATAAACTCCGCTCTCCTCGTATGTTTACTTCCGCGCGCAAGTCCCTCGTTCTGCCCTCGTCGCTTTGCTAACGTCACGTCTGCCCGTCGCTGATTGGTGCACTCCGCTGTCTGTTTGCCTCTGTTAAGCTTGTTCGGACAGAATATTAATTAAAAATGAATGAAAACTAAATACTATTGAATATGTCATTATTATCATTTCAAAAATGTAAGTGACGGGTAAAAATAGATTATGACCAGATTTTTATGACACTGTCAGTCAAAATGACAGACAACGAAAAAGTCTAGCGCAACCTCTGCTTTGTACTGACTCTTTTTTTAAAAGTTTATAGAAGGCTCACCGAAAACAAGTTGACAATTTATTCAGGTCGACAGCGATCAAAATGGCAAGGCAAAACAGAAGCACTCAGGCGGGGAGGCAAGGTCACCCTATCACACGTCAACAAAAGGTTTCCGAGAAAAATGACAACGCTTAGTTAAACATTCATTCTTTTGAAGGCTCTCGTGGGGCGGGCCGTGGGCAGGAAGAAGGGTGTGTTTGAGATTATTGTCTGTTTGTGGATGGGACAGGAGGATCCGGGAGTTACTGTTGTCCGAGCAACGAGGGTTGTGGATTTTGCCACCTCAGCGTCATAGGGGCTCTTGGAGTCTTGTCAGTCGTTTTATCAGTTGGATATCGGGCGTTCTCCGGTGTTCCTTGTGTTGGGACAGAGCGTCCCGCCATTTGTTCTGGACTGTCCGGGAGAACTGATTGCTAGACTTGGTGTTGCAGACGTGGGCTTGTCAGCGTCAATCTTGCTCAGTTAGTTGTATGATGCACGCGCTGGGCTTCCGTGATAAGAAGGCATTGTTTATCTCTTATGCCCTATACTGTATTATGCTTGTTTTCCGTAAACTATGGTATAAGAGCTATTTATTTTATATTGGGTGTGTTAGAGTAATACAAACAGTCAAACAGTAAATACGAGAAACGATAGGATTCCCTGATTGATTATATTAAGTGTGTTAGAGTAATGCAAACAGATGGTGCTTACGAGAAAAGGTAATATCTCCTTCATTATTAGTAAACAGACCAATGTCATTTTTTTTTCAAACTGACTATGAGTACAAGTATGATTATATGAGTACTTGCTAATACTGCCATAAAGTGATACAAATTTTAAATAAAAATACTGTTAAAAATATTTTGAGAAATAACAACTTAATTAAACCAGGAAAGCATTTGACAGTTAAAGGACATCTCTCAACCTCATTCTAACTTGAAATAGGTAAAATTTTGTCCCTAACTCACATTTTGTATTTTTCTGGGCAGCACATTTGCCCACATGTCCAAATCTCTCCAAGTCTTCCAAACAAGCTGAGTGTGCAGTCAGCTTCACTCGATTTCACATGCAATTCAATGCACGAATATGAATGCAGGGGGTTGACACGGACACTCACACACGCACATGCTTACACACACACAAATACATCTATACATATATTTATAGACACCCAGCTTGTTCTGTTGCCTTGCTTATCAAGAGTTTTATTGTCCCTCACAATGCTGGGTAATTAGATGTCCTCTGCTCTGCCTGCCTCTCTCAGTAACGGCAAAGAAATAGACCTGTCACTATTTGGCCACTTGAAAATTCAACAATGCTAAGCAGTAATGGCTTGCTTTGTATCCACGTAATGCACTGCATTGACAGTGTAGACACTTAAAAAGGCTCCATCGTCCTTTATTTTATTTTTCCTTCCCCCAGCTTTCTCTTCCATAGTTTCATTCGACTTGTACTTCCATCAGTTGGGTAAAAACTCAAGAATTGCACATTGAGAAAAGTGGATATGCCCTGCCAATTGGCATTTTTCTTCAGAAACTGTTTTTTGCAGAAGACATTTTCAATTTGCATCCTTGGATGACATTGTTTGCACATGCTGAAAGATCCAAATCAACATAATAAATGGTATCGCTGTATTGTGTACCATGAAAAAACGTTTGCAATGACTCACTGTGAAGGATATAAAATGAGAACAAAGAACACACACGTAGAGTTTGTAGGCTGGTTAATCCTTATTTCTCTGCTGAGGTATTTCCATGGCGTATCCGAGACCGACCTACGAACAGTCCCGCCACAGTACCCTCAATCATAAGCGGATTTTAAGGGTAGGCCCCCCCCGGCCCTCCTGCCAGACCCTCCTGGTGGCTGAAAAGTGTCATTGCATGAAATTGACTGTCCTTTATATATAAAAGTGGTAAAGCAATGAAACTGCAACAAAAATGAATGAAATGAACAAAAAAATATATTTTTATGATGGGTCAAAAATATTTTTCAAACAGATCATGTGACTTTAGACGGTCATTTGCTTTGCATATAATTTTCAAAAATAAAAAAAAATAAGGGAGGAAAATTTAATTTTTCAAGTTATTTTTTTCTTTGATTGAAAATGTTTTTTTTTTTTTTTTTTTTGATTGAAGCAACTTTTTTTTGGAATTGAATGATTTAGACACAAATGTCCTACCCATAATATGGCCCGAACACAAAAAGGATTGCTTCAATCAAAGAAAACTTTTGCAATAAAAAATTAAGTGTTCAAATGCAAATTTTTCAATCTGAAATATTTTTTCGCATTCAATAAATAATAAAGACAAAAATGTCCTAGCCAAAATGTGGCCCAAACACAAATCAACATTACTTCATTTAAAAAAAAAAAAAAAATGACTTTCACATGCATTTTTTTTGTTTCAAATTTATTTTTGCATTTAAAATCATTTTTTTTGATTGAAGCAACTTTTTTTTTAATTGAAAATATATATTTTGATTGAAGCAACTTTTCTTTTTATTGAAGCAATTTTTTTTTTTTTGATTGAATAATAAAAGACACAAATCTACCTCCATATTGCTCCTCCCAGGGGATACAATTTTAACTGGGGTGACTACATTGGAACGACACCGGCGGGCGTACCATATTCAATGGATGACGATCTTGGCGAAAAATATAGCTGTCCTAAGCAGGCTGATTTAGAATTCTGCTCAAGAAGGATGGGAAATAAAAATTACTCATTGTCAATTCATCCCGAATATAACGCGCACTTTTTTTCCCCCAAATCAACTTGCAAAATCATGGTGCACATTATAAACGCGTACATGGATGGAGACAGAAATATATATATATTACATATATATATAAACTAGGGCTGTCAAAATTATCGCGTTAACGCGCGGTAATTAATTTTTTTAATTAATCACGTTAAAATATTTGGCGCAATTAACGCACATGTCCCGCTCAAAAAGTATTCTGCCTTTTGGTAAGTTTTACAGCAAGGCATTTTGTGCTGTCCAACAGCGAACTCTTGTGGTCGCTTTGTGACATGGTTTATTATTTTCTTCTTTTCTTTCTTCATAATGGCTGCACGACGTCTCGGGCTGATAATGTTGTGCTTATATGATCCTTGGACAAGATTTGTCCGTAAGTATGGGTGTTGTAAAGAATGTACATATTACGTTAGTAAGCGAAATGTTATTTTTTTTGTATGAGACGCTTTTTGTTTATGTTTAGTGAACCTGTATAGCGTGCTAAGCTAACGTTGTTGCTAATGCAATGCTTGTGTACTTTTATTTTGTAGTTTTACGACGGTCTAAAGAGGACAATGGTTTGAGGCCATTTTATTAATAAATCAGATGAAAAAGGCAGAAGTCTAATTATTAAGGCGTCGTTCACTGGCTGTATAGCTTTGGAAAAAGTAGACGCTTCGGAGTGAGGACAGCATAGACAGATTTAAATGACAGTAGAGTGAAATGCCCACTACAGTCCTTATGTACCGTATGTTGAATGTATATATCCATCTTTTGTCTTATCTTTCCATTCCAACAATTTATTTTACAGAATATATATATATAATTTACAGAAAAATATGGCATATTTTATAGATAGTTTGAATTGCGATTAATTGCGATTAATTACGATTAATTAATTTTTAAGCTGTAATTAACTCGATTAAAAATTTTAATCGTTTGACAGCCCTAGTTTTAATATAAAATTTCTATAACTTGTACTAACATTTATCTTTAAGAACTACAAGTCTATCCATGGATCGCTTTAACAGAATGTTAATGCCATCTTGTTGATTTATTGTTATAATAAACAAACACAGTACTTATGTACAGTATGTTGAAAATATATATCCGTCTTGTGTCTTATCTTTCCATTCCAACAATAATTTACAGAAAAATATGACATATTTTATAGATGGTTTGAATTGCGATTAATTACGATTAATTAATTTTTAAGCTGTGATTAACTCGATTAAAAATTTTAATCGTTTGACAGCCCTAATATAAACCTTTTTTTTTTTTTTTTTTTTATTGACACGGCCACGTTGTGTTGAAGAAACGTATGCGGCGACCCATTGCCGACCATTATGGTACGTGACGTCACAATTTTATTTCGGTAATACTTCACTCTAATCGGCCGAATGATTTCGTCCGTGTTAAATTCAGCTTTTTTCACTCTTCATAAAGCACAGAATTTAGTTTCTTGAACTCATTTGAGTCAACGTTTATTGCAGCTCCGCAACTCGGACCATAACAAACGTAAGCACACAGACTTCCTGTGTCCGTCAACTATATATGTCCCTCGGGAAACTCAAACCAACATAACAATAGTTCCTATTGTTACTGTCATGTTGACAGCGATGAGCTCTCACGGATTTCCGACTTACGTTCTCACTTTCATTTTACCGTATCAATCCATGGAAGAAACATTTATTCATTGTGATGAAACGAGCAAGTTATACAGCAGCGTTTTTAAAAGAAAGTCACATCTGTTTTGTTGTCTCCTAGATTCTGGTAAGTTGGAGAAGTTGTCAAATCATATTATTACCGTAAATATTGCCAATTTATGGTAATGTTTTGAACTACCAATGTGCTAGGCTTGTGCTGTGTTTCGCCAGTTAGTAAAATGACATTTCTGTATCTGTACACGAGCTCTGTTTTCTTGTATTCTTCTATTTATTTGTGCTAAAATTAGGGTGCACATTATAAATGGGTACAATAATTTTCCCTAGATTTTACAAGTAAATTTGGAGTGCGCATTATACACGAGTGCGCCTTAGATTCGGGAAATTACGGTAATTTTATGGCTGACACTGCGTTTCGATGTCATCAACATGTTGTGCCCCCCCTGCCCCAAAAGTCAAACTCCGCCTATACCCTTAATCTTCATCCTCAAGAATTATGCATTCCCTTTATTCATTGTCCTGACATGCTGATCCCAGTTCAGGGACATAGGGTTAGCTTGACTGGAGCACCTCCCAACATAAATTGGACCGGAGGTGGGTTAGTCCTTCACCAGGCCAAACGAGCATCTTTTACTCAAATGCGCCGCCGGTCCTGTGATTAAGCTCAAGAAATAACTCTATGTAATATCCCCTCATTAACATTAACAGCAGTCAAGGACAGTGCATGGGTGTCAGAGGTAAAATGTATGGAGGGAACAGGGGCTATGCACTTAAGTAGCCAGCCCGTCCTGACTTGCATCAGGGACTTCATTCCACAAGACATCGTGCTGCATGATAGCATGGGGGTCATATTGAGTTGTCACGGACCAATGATCTATTTCTTTACCTGTCAACCCCTCAGAGAGTTTGAGCCGAGAGGATAGCAGTGCTCCTCACCTCATGCCCTCTGTTTATTCCCCTCGTGCCGGCTTTCTGCAAAAACAGCTACCTTGAAATGCAGTGCTGTAATATTGTCTACCGATGCAGTCTTTTTCTACATTGCTTTTGAAGGAAGTCTAAAAGAGAACCTCGGACTTAAGACTTGTAGGCTCTAATAAGCCACAATTGTTCTTTTACCAAAATATGTTATGAGAAACACTTAAAATATTGCCATTGATTTAAAAATCTATAATGTTTAGTGCATGTTTTGACCTATGGAGGGTGCCATGTTTTATGCGCGCAATGGACGCTCGGGGTGATGACGTACAGTAGTTTGTCATGTCACTAGACAAACACTACCGGTGTTCTGCAATTTCTTCCTAGGCGGCAAGGCGTCTAACACATGCGCACATCAGTTAAAAGTGGCAAGTACGTACTATTTGTGTTTTTATTGAGTCTATTTCCTTTTCATTGCCTCAAAATACTTTTTGCAAGGGTTTCTCTCTCATGCTTTTAAGCATTGAGTGTTCTTCTGGTAGCTTTAAACGGATCGTTGATCTGTTGACCACATCAGTCATGTGGCATATTTAAATCACCCTTATTGTACATTACTACGTTTAAGTATTTTTTTAAGGGATCTTTAGTATGTTCTGTCTGTATGCATCTAAACAAAACAAGCTGAAAGTGCACGGTAGTATTTTGGGTGTTAAATTCGCCTCTCAAAGGACGTTTCGCTGGTTTAGCACATTTTGGCAGAACATCGGTTTTGTCCTTCTCTCGTCTCGTCCCATCCCGTCTTTCCTGTTCATTTTGCTTTTGCTGCTCGTTTTGTGAAATATTGACAGTGCTGTCATGCTCATTAATGTTCCTCTCGGGTTCAAATTGAAAAGGCTGAACAGATGACATGTTAATCTCGCTAGAGTCATACTCTGGAAGCCGGGCAGCATAACCCAGTGATGTCACCGCCCTGCGACGTCAACAAGAACTGAAGTAATTTTACAGATTGTATAAAAGCAAAAACATCAACAGGGGTCTTAATATCAAAATTATTTTAACTTTTAATAACGTTTCTCTTGTAAGAACTACAAGTCTTTCTATTTGTGGTTCCCTTTAAAAGGGCAAACTAACAATGACACTTATATACAGGGGTGCACATATTTTTTTTTGCCCAGGTTCTCAGAGGAGGACCTGGAGATGTGACTTGGTCCTCATTGAGCTTGAGACCCGACCCACCTGATGCGATAAAATTATGACAAGCTTTACTTAGAGCCAAGTACCTTTAATCAATTATATTAACAATTAATGCTTGATTAACATCAACTGGCACAACAAAATTGCCATTACTTTGAAGTGAAATTTAAAAAAATAAACATAAAAGCACTAATTCAAAATATAGGGCATTATGCCTGTTCCCACATTAACTCCAAGCCTTTGTAAAAGTGGGATGTCCTCCTCATAAGAGCTCATTGAACGTGCATGTTTAGCTTTGTAAAATGCGAGCAAAAACACGTTTGTCAGTGCATGGCGCTGTTCTTCATTACCTTTATTCAGCCACTTGTCCATAGGGCGAGTGGGGTCCTATCTGACATCGATAGTTTGCCTAATTGCCACATGATGTCTGTTTTTTTCGTGCTTTTCAAAGTTTGGATGGCTGAAATTCTTTGACCATACATAAAATGCGCTGCTCTTATCAGCAACATTGGGATTCTCACGGCACATTTTGTACTGCATTTCCGTACGAGCATCATTTGCTTCTAGCCATGGTACCTCCTGCAGCCACTTTTCAGCAAAAGTTCTGTTTTTTTTTCGGTAGCTCCGGTGACGTCTCTGTCGTCTGTCTGTCTTTTGACGGGGGTCGGGGAACACGGAAATAATTACTCAGTGGGGCCTGCCTCTTTGACATTTTGAGAAGTGATTTTCTCGTGTCTGCCGCAAATACAGTGTTCAGCCATCGGTACGCAAAAGCGTATGGAAGCAGTTGAGGGCCAGCGCGTTTGTCTACATCCAGTACGCATGCGCGCATGCGGACCACTTATGTGCACCCCTGATTATATATAATTGAGTTTAGCATTTTGATACAGTACAATAAATAACATTGCATATTTCCTTTGGATGGCATTGTGAACAATTTGAAAAATTGGCAAGATTTGCTTATAATTGCTTTGAAAATGTCTTACAGTTTGAAAAGTGGCTTTCCATAACTTTTTTTCTGCTATTTTTAACACCATAAACAATAACTTTGTTCTTATCCGAACTAGACATTTGCCGATGACTGGTTTCAAGGTATACCGTGGTATGAAAACGTCACAGTTACAAAACCGCAAAAGTTTTCCGTTATGCCGTCTCTACGGTATTAGCTATTTTTTATGTCCCAAAAATGCAGGGAGAAATCCCTCGATTGCAGCTGCAAGGCTCAACCCTTGCAATTCCTCCAGTATGATTCCGCATTTATACACAATTAAAGGTTAGTAAACACTGTCATGAACGTTTCCCATCAGCTACGAAAGTTAACTCCAGCGTGTTTAGTGCGTCAAGTGATGGTAAACCGTGGTGTTTTTTTCTCTCTGGCAACTCTCTGTGTTGAGAAAGAGAGTGTATGTATAATGTAAACATGATATGTGTCATACACACATGCTTTGTATGGAAAATAATTCAATTATTTTTGTTCTGATGGTAATAATGTTGATCTGTCGCTGTGGGTTTAGGCTCACCTAAAGGACTGCATTTTTTTTTTTTTTTTAAATTTAGAATATTTCAGTTATTTTTTAAATTTATTTTAACTTAACATTATAATGTTCCAATTTGCTAATATGTTTTGGAAAAAAATAATGTTCAGTAGAAATAAGTTTTTTGTTGTATTTTTTTAAAACCCAGATATCTCAAAGTAACAAATTTTACAGCTGTAATTGCAATACCGTGAAGCCGTGATATTTTGGTTTAAGGTTATCATACGGTCACAATCTCATACTGCCACATGCCTAATCCGAACTCTTGTTTTACTCTCTGCTTCATCTACCCACTGCTTGTTTTATCAGAATTACCCTACTAATGGGTGCTTTGTATTTCTGCACTGTACTTTGACGTTCATGTCCTATATGTTTTAATTTTGGTGGCTTATTTGTGTAGTACCAGACTGGCTCGAACGTTAACGTCCGATTGACAACTTTCTGTAACAGAATTTATTTTTCAGGATTATGTCCAGGTTGTCCTAATTGCATCATGCTTGTCCGTGACTTTAGGCAATAGTGTAAAGGTAGATTTCAATGAAATATTGTTCCACTTTCTTAGCAGAGGCACTGGATTCATTCTGCTCAGTAAAATTAATAGACCTATCACATGCGAATTTAGGCTACATCACTTGTATCTACTTCCATCAAAGACAAAGATGCCAACATTTCCACCTGCAGGATAAATTTGTCTGTCCACTCACAGATAACAGCTGCAGTCTCATATTGTGTTTATACAACAAGCAGGCAACTCACTCAGTCCTGAATCAAGGACATAGCGTTACCTGACTGCTAACTGCCCCAGAAAACAACAAAGAAGCAGTAGGTAAGAGTACGGAAAGTTCTAGCAAAGCACTTGTACAAGGATACAGTTGGCCTGAGATTTCTGTGCTTTGCTAAGCTGACTGCTTGTTGTCAGCCTACCCCCGTTCTGTGAAAGTCACCGCCTTTTCTGTTGCTTCGCTCATACTCCCACACTAGCCACTGCCAAGATCCCATTCCCTAACTACGTTCCCAAACTCTCTAGCCCATCCGTCAGGATACATCTATCATCATAATGTCCTGTATTAATTGTACATACAGTGGGGCAAATAAGTATTTAGTCAACCATCAATTGTGCAAGTTCTCCTTCTTGAAAAGATTAGAGAGGCCTGTAATTGTCAACATGGGTAAATCTCAACCATGAGAGACAAAAAAATGTGGAAAAAAACAAAATCACATTGTTTGATTTTTAAAGAATTTATTTGCAAATTAGAGTGGAAAATAAGGATTTGGTCACCTACAAAAAAGCAACATTTCTGGCTGTCAAAGAGGTCTAACTTCTTCTAACGAGGTCCAACGAGGCTCCACTTGTTACCTGTGTTAATGGCACATGTTTTAACTCATTATCGATATAAAAGACATCTGTCCACAACCTCTGTCATTCACACTCCAAACTCCACTATGGCTAAGACCAAAGAGCTGTCGAAGGACACCAGAGACTAAATTGTAGACCTGCACCAGGCTGGAAAGGCTGAATCTGCAATAGGTAAAACGATTGGTGTAAAGAAATCAACTGTGGGAGCAATTATTAGAAAATGGAAGACATACAAGACCACTGATAATCTCCCTCGATCTGGGGCTCCATGCAAGATCTCACCCCGTGGCGTCAAAATGATTTGCCTGGCACGGCCAAACTGTTCTCCCTGTATTTTTCAAACACTGAGAGAAAAGTCTGGGAACCAGCCCATTAACGGCCTCTCGAGCAGGTACAAAATCAATCGACAAATCAGATTCATTTATTTGCGTGACGTGTTGTTAACGAGCAACGTCACTCTTGCGCGTCGGAAGTCGTCTCCACAACAACACAGATGGTGAACAGGAGAGCCGAGAATATGTTCCATTCCACGGTAAAATCAGTTTTAAATTACCAAAAACACATCGACACGAGTCATTGACAACAGTCTGTCTCGCGCTAGCCATGTTGAATAAACTCCGCCCTCCTCGTATGTTTACTTCCGCGCACAAGTCCCTCGTCCTTCCCTCATCGTTTTACTAACGTCACGTCTGCCCGTCGCTGATTGGTCCACTCCGCTGTCTGTTTGCCGTGGCTTGCTCTGCCCTGGAAATTGTATCCGCTGAATGGTGGCCAGACTCAATAGCTGGAACAGCGGTGAGTCTGGTGTACCAGGCAACAAAATGATAACAAGAACGGTGAGCAAAAATCACAGAACCACACAGGGGACATAGTGAATTACTTACAGAGAGCTGGGACCACAGTAACAAAGGCTGCTATCAGTAACACAATGCGCCGCCAGGGACTTAAATCCTGCATTGCCAGACGTGTCCCCCCTGCTGAAGAAAGTACACGTCCAGGCCCGTCTGCGGTTCGCTTGAGAGAATTTGGATAATCCAGAAGAGGACTGGGAGAATGTGTTATGGTCAGATGCAGGGGTCGCGTTAACCGAATATTTTCTGTCGTTGACCGATTTTTTAAAACGGTGACGGAAAAAACTGAAGTCCATCTGTCATTTTGACAGGTTGCAATTCACACCCCAGACCACAGGGTGGCGAGTGAGCATATTAATTAGCTATTGTCTCTCTTGATGCATGACGTCGTTGGCCTTACTCTGAAAAATGTCAAGGCAACTGAGTGTCCGAAGTTTCTTCAAAAAGCCCCAAAACGACGATGGTGTTGATAAAAGAGGTGAAAAAAGAGGGACTGCACAAGCGGGCACGCAATTCAAGTCCATGCGCACCAGGAGGAAAGTGTGAGACTGCATTCAGGCCACAGCAGGTGAACTGTTAATTTCATTGTTCCATATGTAACCTCATCTGCTTGATGTGTGATGATGGCACGGTGTGGATTCTCTGTTAAGCTTGTTCGGACAGAATATTAATTTAAAATGAATGAAAACTAAATACTATATATGTTGAAGCGGTATGCAATGTTAAGAGTCTTGTTAGCTCGAATTGCTGTGTCCAGCCGCTGTAGCTCTGCTGCTCTCTGTGAACTCTCTATTCAAGCCGGAACGCGCGCGGCTCTTAAGTGTCTCTGTCACGTGACTGTGTCGTAGCCAGTAATGCGCTCGGCCAAATGGACACACAAGTACGGAAGGTGAATTATGCCAAACAAAGGGTCACCACAATGTCATTATCATCATTTTAAAAATTTAAGTGACGGGTAAAAATAGGTTATGACCGGATTTTTATGACCCTGTCAGTCAAAATGACAGACAACGAAAAGGTCTAGCGCAACCTCTGGTCAGATGAAACCAAAATAGAAGTTTTTGGTTGAGACACAAGTTCTCGTGTTTGGAGGAGAAAGAATACTAAATTGCAACTGAAGAACACCATGCCCACTGTGAAGCATGGAGGTGGAAACATCATGCCTTGGGACTGTTTTTCTGCAAAGGGACCAGGACGACTGATCCGTGTAAAGCAGGCATGTACAAAGTCCGGCTCGGGGGCCAAATGCGGCCCGTCATCAAATTTCATCCGGCCCCCAGCCTCTGTCGTAAAATCAATAACGTTTGGACCACACACAGACTTAATAAATTGGTCAGCAGTACTGCTAACAGCATACCCACTAAAAGCAGCACTCTAAGCAACATTACCCCCGTGTGACTCTTTACTTCCAGTTTTCTAAAACGACGACAATCAACAACAAAAAGAAAGTTGACTGCCGACGCTTCAAGGATATGTGGAAATTGGACTATTTCTTCACTAAAATACACAACAACTGTGTCTGCCTCATTTGCAAAGAGACAGTCGCTGTTTTTAAAGAGTTCAATGTGAGGCGATATTACCAAACAAGACATGCTGACATGTACGACAAGATTACAGAGTTCAATGTGAGGCGATATTACCAAACAAGACATGCTGACATGTACGACAAGATTACAGGGAAGATACGCAGCAAGAAATTGAAGCAACTTGAAGCTAGTTTAATTTCACAGCAGCAGTATTTTGCAAGAGCCCGAGAGTCGAAAGAGAACGAGTTGCGAGATTGTTGAAATTATTAATTAAAAAAATAATAAAGCCAATGTGACACACAGAATGGCTTGCTAAAATTTGCTTAAACATATTGTTCTACGTAAAAGACGTCAGCCAAGGTCGGCCCCCCACATTTTTACCACACCAAATCTGGCCCCCTTTGCAAAAAGTTTGGACACCCCTGGTGTAAAGGAAAGAATGAATGGGGCCATGTATCGAGAGATTTTGAGTGAAAATCTCCTTCCATCAGCAAGGGCATTGAAGATGAGACGTGGCTGGGTCTTTCAGCATGACAATGATCCCAAACACACAGTCAGGGCAACAAAGGAGTGGCTTCGTAAGAAACATTTCAAGGTCCTGGAGTGGACTAGCCAGTCTCCAGATCTCAACCCCATAGAAAATCTGTGGAGGGAGTTGAACGTCCGTGTTGCCCAACGACAGCCCCAAAACATCACTGCTCTAGAAGAGATCTGCATGGAGGAATGGGCCAAAATACCAGCAACAGTGTGTGAAAAGCTTGTGACGAGTTACAGAAAACGTTTGGTCTCCGTTATTGCCAACAAAGGGTACATAACAAAGTATTGAGATGAACTTTTGGTATTGACCAAATACTTATTTTCCACCATGATTTGCAAATAAATTCTTTAAAAATCAAACAATGTGATTTTCTGTTGTTTTTTTTTCACATTCTGTCGCTCATGGTTGATGTTTACCCCATGTTGACAATTACAGGACTCTCTAATATTTTCAATTGGGAGAACTTGCACAATTAGTGGTTGACTAAATACTTATTTGCCCCACTGTACAGTCCAAGGGTCCCAATGGTCTTAATACGGATTAGCACAATTAAAAATGGATGAAATTTACTTTTGTTTTATTTATTTATTTTTTTAATGTATTATTACTTAAATATTTTATTGCGTTTTAAATGGTAAATGTGACAAGCTAAATCTAATGAAAACTAAATGGATAAAAACAAACTGTCAACTATTGCTTCATATTACCTCAGATCACTATTTCGATGCTACTGACGAATCAGTCAGCTACAAAACCATAACCCAGGTAAGATCAGCAGCTCAAAAAGGAAAATTACATAAACGTAGCCATGAGGGGATCTTGCAAACTCCTCCAACAAAGTTTCAAAATGCACAACTCTCTGATGTATACCGTGTATCAGATAGACAAATACAATAAACAGTAAAGAGTCTTGCTATTTGTCTCATTTTCCATGTAATCACCATGCCTCTAGTGAATACTTCAATACTTTCCTGTGAATACAAGTTCAAAAGAGGAAGCCTAATTTGCAATAAAGCGGCACAAATATCCTCTTGAGGTACTCAAATGCTGCAAAGAGAAGTCGCTTGGTAAGGAGTGAGAAACTCTTCACTTTTGTTTCATTTTGTATACTTATCATTTCTGTGGTTTGAAAACTGTCCATATCTCTAACTGAAAGTCCACTCTAATATCTACCACTTCAAACATAACGTGATAATAGATGATTGTGTTCAGCATGCCGCAGGGTAATCCTTCACAGACAAAACACTCTGACATATTGCTTTGTTTTTGTTGCTGTGTATGAGTATTGTGGTGTTATTAGTCTCTTGATATTTGTCTTTCAAACTTCTCAGCACAATTTTACCGGCATGTATTTTTGTTTTTAAACCTGCGCTGTTTTTCTCTGCCTTGTGTCAGTGGTCTGAGCCCTGTCTTTTGTGAATATCTTTAGTGATTACACTTTGCTAAAGTGTCCACTTGTAGCCAGACAATTTACTTGTCTTTAAAATGGTGGCCATGCCTATTCCCCTTGCTGTCCCCACTAGACAGCCATTCAGAACATTGTGGCCAAGGTGATACAAAATGGGTAGCATGGCGGGGCATTGTTTAGCATTGTCTTTTCAGAGGTGGGTAGTAACGCATTACATGTACTCCGTTATATTCACTTTAGTAAGTTTTTGAGAAAAATGTATTTTAAAGAGTAGTTTTACTAAGCTATACTTTTAACTTTCACTTGAGAAGATTTGTGAAAAAAAAAAAAAAACGCTACTCTTACTCCGCTACTTTGGGCTACACAAGAGTTGTTACATTTTTCCTCTTTTTTCTACATGTTAGATTTTTTTTCCAGCGATGCTAAGTAGCTGTAGCAGCTTTAGTAGTAGCAAGTAGCTCTACCGATTTCACCAATGAGATGTCGCAATAATAATCGCATGACTCCAAATCAGGACAAAAGCTTGCCGTTCTATGATTATGCCAGCCTGTTCAATCATGCAGCGTCTTTAAAGCACCGTAAAAAAGGGTTTTATTCTAGCTGGCCTGTTGTCACTTTCAAGCCCAGAAGACAGGTTGTGGTGAAAAAGCCACCATAAAATAGACCAAACTACTGACAGGATGTGACTTTTCTTTTTAAGTCTTTACTTATCCCTTCAACTCTTCCGGTTTTATCCTCTGTGTAAACCAAATAAAACATAATAGTCATGTTTTCTTTCTTTTTTCTTCTTTTTTTTTTTTTTTTTTTCCTAACTTCATGCATGGAACCATACTGTGGTCAGGGTTAGGGTTAGGGTTACAGTATGTCTCACATATACTGTATGTGTGTGTAAACTGTATTGAAACAGAAAGGTGCCATTGGATGGGTTGTCTGAGGCAATGAATACCTTTAGAGGTCATTTTCTCTCCCCCTTCCGAATAGGCTAGTCCAGTTTGACAAAACAGTTGTTGCCTGTCGGACAGTGGACCGCTCAGGCAGGCAATCGGGCAGACAACCTCTTCCAAAAGCTGCAGTTTGTCTACTGTACAAGGGGCAGTGTAATAAAAAATCAAAACAAAACATTTTTTATGTGGTGACATATGACACTTCGCCTTTTTCCCTAGGCTAGGTGTTGGAGGTTGTTTGCCGAAGCAATTTTTCCTTCTGCGCCTTCTTCGCGCCCACATGAGAGTGAGCTAATTCCTTTGCAAGACCCTCCAAGAAGTTCACCCATCTCTCTTATATTCAAGATGCTAACTGCAGCTATCCAGAATGAACCCCCCCCCCCCCCCCCCTTCACACCTAGGCAGCGACTCAAAAGGAGTGTGTAGGAGAGTGGCCTTCTTGATTTCTTCTTTGAGTGCTCTATTGTTTGACAAAGCACACTAGTCAGTTTGCTATCGAGGTCATTTGACGCCTTTCTGGTATTACTTTTTAGCCCAAAAAAAAAACAGGACTTCCAGTGTTAAGAGTGCAAATGAGTTACCTATTTTCTTTCTGTCTGCATAATATCTTTGTTATACCTCAGTCTTCCAGGTCACATCATTCTGAAAAGGTCAAATCAAGGCTCTTGAACTTTTCTATTTGGTTGTGTATGTTATCTTTTTCCTTGTTTTCCAGGAACGATAACAAACGTTTTTGGCAGGTATGCTATGAGCTCTAACAATAAGCTTTAAAACATCTGTAATGTAAAATAGCATATAAACATTAAAAAATGGTGGTCGCAGCTAGAACTGAGTCTTAAATTGAGGTGGGGGAAATCAGAGCTTACTGTACCTGAAAATTTAATCTGGATATGTTTTTTTTAACAAGAACAGCAGTGTTAATAAATTATATGTGACCAGTTCCCGGCTTCTCTGATCAGTGTTGGGAATTGATCATTCACACAGTATGTCTTACTCTTACTCCCCATTTCCGAGAGCAGGTGGTCAGAAAGTGCAATTCGCGCAATTCTAAATCTCCCTTCAACGGTGTTTGTGTTAAGTGGGGACACAGCACCCTACCAGTCCATCCGCTTCGTTGACGTTCCCCTCAGGCTGATTTTGAAGGTGCTTTCATTTAATCATTTCTTTAAGAAGTTTTTTTTTTTTCAAACTGCAGTGCGAGGTCGCAGTTCGCATCACTGGTGCTTTCTGATTCACTGACCATTTAATCAAGCCACGGTCCATTTTCGTTCTGCTCTTTTCAAGCCACCTTTTATTTCTTATGGACAAGAGTAGAGCCTATGGACCAATGCCATTCTTGCACAAACCATAGAACTGCACCAACAATAATTCCAAGGGTTTTAGAGACTTACTCAAAGCTTGATTGTCTTTCACGAAACGAAAAGTCCCTTTGCTGGAATATACAAATAATGTTGAAGCAAATTTTGGAAGTGTAGTGTTACAGCTGTTGTTTTTCACATTTTATGCAGGTTTTGTTTATTTCTACACCTAGCAACTGGAGATCACTTGCGCTGGTCCAAAGCATGGAAAAGTGTGAAAGTGGCATCGGAAACAATATCTGGTATAACAAGGGCCCTAGATATCCCTGAGTTGGAAATGTAACTTGCTGTTGGAATACTAAAATAGCAATCTGAATCATTCGTTCTTCTGTGTTCAGAGCTGAATTTAGACAAATTAATATCTCGTGTTATACTATTCTTTTCTTTGTCAGCCGTTTTTTGAGTAGCCTAAAGCATATTCCAAATCTCTGTGCTTCTCTTGTCTGGTCCCACCCACTTAGAGTTGTTACAGTAAAGTCATTTTTTCAATAACGAGTGTGTGTTCTGTCTGCATATGTGTGTCTACATTTCTGGAGTAATCCTCTGGTCCAAGGGAATGGAGACACAGAATCTTAAGATAGATATCTTTGCCACATACAGTGGGGCAAATAAGTATTTAGTCAACCACTAATTGTGCAAGTTCTCCCACTTGAAAATATTACAGAGGCCTGTAATTGTCAACATGGGTAAACCTCAGCCATGAGAGACAGAATGTGGAGAAAAAATCCAGAAAATCACATTGTTTGATTTGTAAAGAATTTATTTGCAAATCATGGTGGAAAATAAGTATTTGGTCAATACCAAAAGTTCATCTCAATACTTTGTTATGAACCCTTTGTTGGCAATAACGGAGGCCAAACGTTTTCTGTAACTCTTCACAAGCTTTTCACACACTGTTGCTGGTATTTTGGCCCATTCCTCCATGCCGATCTCCTCTAGAGCAGTGATGTTTTGGGGCTGTCATTGGGTAACACGAACTTTCAACTCCCTCCTCACCCTGTGGCGTCAAAATGATAACAAGAACAGTGAGCAAAAATCCCAGAACCATGCGAGGACACTTAGTGAATGACCTACAGAGAGCTGGGACTGCAGTAACAAAGGCTACTATAAAGTAACACAATACGCCTCCACGGACTCAAATCCTGCACTGCTAGATGTGTCCCCCTGCTGAAAAAAGTACACGTCCAGGCCCGTCTGCGGTTCGCTAGAGAGCATTTGGATGATCCAGAAGAGGACTGGGAGAATGCGTTATGGCCTGGACGTGTACTTTCTTCCCTTGTTTTCAGTGTAAATCTAATAGAAAAAGGTGAAATTATCTGCCAGTGCTTCAAGTAAATTTTACTCAGAAACTTTGGGGAAAAAAGCGCATTTATCAATGTTTCGTCAGCTGTGATTGCATATATCCGTCAACTGTAACAGCACTGCCCCTCTGCTATTGAATGCATTGTTGACGGTGCTCTGACCCGCAGCGCGGCGCAAATTCATTCAAACTTGCCTTTCCGTACAAGACGGCCGTCCACCGCTCACTTTTGCCGAAAAGTCCAATCCAAAATACAGTAATGCCCCGGATGGGGGGAAGAAGGAGAGGAGTCTGTATTGGCTTAGCCACTTTATTGTTGCAACAATAATAAAGAAAAAGAATAAAATAACAGCGGGCTTCTGCAACATGCGACCGCTATCTCCTTCTCACTTCCCTCTACGTCACAGCTCCCTTCCCGATCGTCTCTTAAGGGGGCCTCGTGTAGTTACGGACATTACAATACACAATGAATAAGTTGCCGCTGAACCCTTCACACTAGGCTGCCACTAGTTTGATACGACCTTAAAAAAATAAAAACAAAACATCTTTTGCACGGCGTGGCGGCTTTTATTTTGGTGTGGCGGTGCGCCACAATATCTAATATGTAGGGGAAACCCTGGTTTGTGTTGGCTATTATATAAGATAGGAGGTGTCTCCAAACTGGTCCTCAAGGCGTGCTGTGGTCCTAGTCTTTGTTCCAACTGATCATGCACAGACAATTTAACCAATGAGGTTTCTGTTGAAACAAGAAGCATCTGACTGCAATCAACTGATTACACTTCCAAGTCACCTGATTGGTGAAAAGATGGTGGAATGAAATCCTGCACCCACTGCAGCCTTTTGTGGAATAGTTTGAAGTCCCCTGGTTTATAACGAACCATTCAAAGTTTAAAATGTTGCTCTTATTTTGAAATTTAAAAAAAAAAAAAAAAAGGTATGATGCTGAGATCAGCAGTTTTAAAGTTGGACTAATCAGTCAAAAATGTGAAAATTACCAAAATAAATAACTTCCAAAAGTTGATATCCTGTATTTTTTTGGGTCAATTCTGGAGCACATATGAATAACCTCTTGATGATTTAGCAAAATTACTGACGAAAGTGTCAAGGAAACCTGGGAAGAATTTAATAAATGATATTTGAGGCTAGTTTAAAATTGTACAGACTTGGTATGTTCATAGTACACACAATTAACTTCATTCATTATGTTCACTATGTGTGTGTACTGAATGTACAGGATTGTCTTTCTCCCCTGATTAACTTTGCACATGTAAAGATGCCAATGTATGATTGATGACCAAAAATGGTAATGCAACTAGATCAACATATTGATTAGCACAAAATGCCCTCCCCCTTCGGGTTGCCAGAATACCACTTCATATTGGAGAACCTGCAAAAACAGAACATTAAGACGCAAGCAAACCTTTTCAGAAGGGATAATTTATTTTTGATTTTCATGCAAGATTTTTTCAATGTAATAATCCCAACATTTAGTAATGACGATAAAAACAGCCATGATACGAGGTCTAAGATAGTTTATGTCACTGTGACCGAAGTAAGGGAGGGCTACTTTTCTCAATATATATGCACACTGGGAAAGAAATATATAATTTAGTAATGCATTGACAGCATGTACAAAGACGAATTAATTGCCCCATCGGTTTTAATTTCAATTGCTGACTAATACAATACACTAACACAAGTGTAAAGACTATCTTTGTCCCAGTCAACGGATCCACATGCTAAATATTGTAGCACAACTAGGCGAAATGAATGCATATCCTTGTTTTGCATCTCTTGTTGTCTTGAATCCTTTGAGATTCGTAACGACGGATGTTTGCTTGAGAGGTACACATAATTCAAACAAACAGCCCAGTGTGAAGAGCGGTCCACGGCAAGTGCAAAACGGGAGGAACCACGTAGCCTAATGTAGACACTGTCAAGAAGTGAAAAGCGGCAAGCTTATTTACAATAGTCCCAAGCACCAATGCGTTTCTTTTCCATTGTTGCACAAAAAAAGCACTAGTAAAGAGTTTTACTAGTTTCGGTGAGAAGTTGAATTGTTTTTTTTTTTTTTTTTTGTTTTTTTTTTTTTTGTTCGTGAACTAAATTTCCATACAAACGCACATCAAGGTACCATTTAGCTTAGCAAGAAGAAGAAGAGGTATGAGAGTCCGGCTGTGATTTGCGTATATGCGTCCGCCAAAACAGCCTGAAAGCTCTGATCAGTGTTGTTTTTGGCACCATTTTAATTTTCGTCTGAGTCTTAGTCTTTTGGACAAAAATACTTATTAGTCTTAATAATAGTTTAGTTATTGCAAAATGTGTTCGTCTTCGTCTACTTTTATTCGACAATTCTCAAAATGTTTTGGTCTATAAACTTCAAAAGTTTTAATCGATGAATAAATAAATGAATAAATAAAAGGTTTCCAACAATTTCGAATGAATGTGACAGATGAGTACATAACTGTCGAGTCTACGAGGAAATCACAATTTTCATGATGATAATACACACTCAGCAGGAAAACAGCGCATTATTTGCAATTAATTAAACTTACCTGGACGCCACGAACTGTTTGTAAAATGTTTTCCAAGAGTTTAAGAAGACACTAAATGCTAACGGTAATACTAATGCTATGCTAATGCTACAAGTTAGTTTAGTGTGTGATGATCACTCAGCACCATTCTTTAAAGGCTAAAAAAACATGGCAAAACTTACCAAGCAGGCCCTAACACATATGTTTCACAAAATGAGCCTGGAATGGGCACAGGCTTATTCACTGGCCGGTGAGTAAGCGTGTGTGTATGTGGGTCGGGGAGAGGCGAAGCATAGCACATGAGTGACACGACCAAACATTGCTGAATGTGTCCTAACTGCACAGTAAGAATATATGGGACATTGTGAATTTATGACGGAAACTATGGCAAATTTTCATCTTGTTCTTGTGTCGTCAAATGTCAACTGGCATCAATATCGTTATGTTTTAGTCTCCTTAGACACGTTTTCAGCGCATTACCGTGACGTCATCGTCATGAAAAATTTGTTAACAAAATATTTTCGTTATCGTCATTGTTGACAAAAACAACACTATAAGCCTGTCCCTCTGCAATTGGATGCGTTGCTGACGTAAGCATGCCAACGCTCTGAGAATGGAGCAAAGCTCTATTTTGGCCCTCGCCTCTCAGCGCATTCAAACTTGCCGTTCTGACTAAAACGGCCGTCCGCTGCTCACTTTCGCCAAAAAGACCGCCCCCACTTAAACAATGAATGGGTTGCTGCTCAACCCTTCACACTAGGCTGCCCCTAGTTTGAAACTGACTTTACATTATGTGGCAATCTGGATGAAGACTGGAAACTGGTCTCGTGATTGGCTGAAGATGAATACGAAAGCAAAACAGGAACAAATTTGCGACGCGTAAATCATCTATTAACTCATTTGCTCCCAAAAACATATGAATACGTTCTATTTTTAATTGCTTCAGTGTCTTAAAAACGTATTTATACATCTTTTCACTGGCCTCCTGTCGAACAAAGAATCAATTACAAGATCCTCATCATCACCTTCAAAACACTCCATGGCCTGGCCCCTCCCTACCTTTGCAATCTACTCCGTTTAAACAATCCAACCCGTTCGCTTCGCTCTACCACTATTCTTCCCCTCTCCGTCCCCCGTGTCCGCCTCTCCACTTTTGGTTCCTGAGCTTTTAGTCATTGTGCCCCCCAGCTCTGGAACTTCCTACCCCCTGATCTTCACAGCATATCTACCCTATCACTTTTCAAATCCAGACTGAAAACACACCTGTTCACTCTTTCTTACCCACCATAACCCCTAGCCCTGTTATATTTTTACTTCTTTTTATTGTGCTTTTAATCTTTTAATACCTTTTTATCGCACTGATTCCATGTCTCTTGTGAAGCATCTTTGTGTGGTTTGAAAAGCGCTCTGGAAATAAAATGTATTATTATTTTTTTGATTTTTTTTTTTTTTTTTTTTTTTTTTCACAATCGGCATCTATAGGTTCCCATGTATCTCAGATAGAATGCACAAAGCTCAAAACCAATTTTAAAGCAATAAAACTGGCCACTGGAGGGCAGTAGCGCATTTGATAAGACCCGCAACCCTATTAAACGGCAACCAACAGCCAAGCCGCAAAGCTGGGGAGAGGGCTGAATGGATGCCAGGCGGCAAATGACCGAGCATTATACAAGGAAAACATTATTCAGATGTTTGGGATGTAACTAAAGCAAAAAATAGCTATGTTAAAGTCAAAGTTATGTGTGAAATGTATGCGTTCACAAAAAGCTCAATTTCTCAATTTTTTCATCAGAAATTGGAAAAATGCTCAAACTAAGCTATTTTCTAATGCTGATTTCTAAAGAATGGAAAAAGATACTAACTTTTTTTTCTGCAGAAAGAAGAGAGTCTAATCTTTCTTTTGGTGGGCTCTATGTTTATCTAGCAATAGAACAGAATTTTCTGTGGGCCTTGCAAAATCAGTTAAAATCCAGTAAAATGGCCGGGAGCGAAGGGCCTTGCTCCGGTGAAAATGGCTGGGAGTGAATGAGTTAAAATGGGAAAATCTCCACTTAACCATGGAGATCCATTTTAGAGGTATTTGCAAAAAGCATGTTTCTTTAATGCTTATTGAAATTTTATGGCTATTTCATGAATAATTGAAGTGCAAATCCTACATTGTGCACCTTTAAACGTACCAGTGCCAGATTCAATTATTTTAAAGTGAATTGAAATTTAAAGTTTTTTTTTTGTTAATATGTGCTTATAAAAAAAGTCCTTCTATGGTGTTTGAGCAGAATATGCAAGGATGTAAATTACAATCATTTAATCGTATATTTACGCGTTACTCATGTATTTATTTTCAGTTAGGTAAATCAAATCTTCAGTGTAACCCACTAGCCATGTTGCTTCACACCAACGTAATCCTTAGAATGTGTCAATGTACATGATGAACTGACAACTGAGGCAAATCAAACTCAATACCATGTACAGTACCTGATTTATGTAAATTAAATCATTTGCCACCTGGGAACAAGGCAACACCAATTCTGTAGTGTTACCACATTTTTGCTTTATTTTTGGATCTTTGGTAATCCATCTGCTATGTGTGCTGCTGGTTGTGTATTGATCTGTTTTCCTTCCAATCGATGATGAGTTGAGGTGTTTTCCATGCTTATCAGACTGTAATCAGTCATCTGAGGAAAAACTATCACTTTTTTATGCCTTATGGTACAATATTAGTCCCCTTTTTAAAAATGTATTTTTTCTAGGGGTGTGTATATATTGCATTGATGTTTTAGCATTCTGCTGCTGCTGCTGCTTTCCCCCCAGCATTGCATAGGATTGAGGGTGCATTTCCTGGTGAAAACAGTTGTGTTCTTCTGAGCCATTAGAAAGCAAAAGCCATTGTTTCTCCTGTGACTGCGAGCCATTATCCTGTTGTTTCTCTTCTCCTTATCTTCTTGTGCTTGGGTTGTGGGGTGTAGTGAAGCGGTAGATGAGACTGTGTTGTCTGTGTTTTGCAAACAAAGTAAACAGGGCTGTTTCTAGTGGCGACCAAAGCAAGATTCTTGAAATTAAATTGGAATAGGAGGCTACTTTTCACATCTATCCATTATATCTTTTTTATATCACTTATTCTGTTTGGGGTCATTGGAGTGCACAAGAATCTCAGCTGATTTAAAGGGTAAATCTGTACAACTAGTATTTAATTAACCAACCAAGCTGCGCAATATTTTTTGAGAACAGATTAAATCTCTGATTTATAAAGACATGGTATACACATTTGGCCAAGGGCTTATGTATCTACAAGTGGTTAACTTGTTCTTACATGGGTATGACTATGAACCCATCAATCTATTTGCAATACTGCTTGTTATCTAGTCTGTTGAACTTTAAATCCAACTGATTGAGATGTGTACAGACTGAACTGGTTACCAGCCAATATATATATATATATATATATATATATATATATACATACATATATATATATATATATATATATATATATATATATATATATATATATATATATGATATGTGTGTGTGTGTGTGGGTGTGTGTGTGTGTGTGTATGATAAGAACTGATCAGCTGATGAGTAATTGCTACTTTTTCAAATCAGCACTGTTACACTAAATAGACAAAAAACATAATAACGTGCAACTTCAGACATTGCCGGCAATATAACTTAAAATAACGAAATAAATATGCATGAAATAATTAACAGCAAATTCTGCCACAATGAATGGTCTTAAATGAATCATCTGTGTTTATACTCATGAAATTCATAATTAAATGCTAAACACCAGTCTACAATTGCATATTAATCATTACTGCCGACCCTCCGAGTTCAAATGGATTGAACGTCTGTCACTGTCCATGGCACTGAACCATGATCATTCACTGTTAGGTCTGCCAGTTCAAATGGATTTCCGTCAAC
Organism: Corythoichthys intestinalis; assembly: GCF_030265065.1. Taxonomy (NCBI): domain Eukaryota; kingdom Metazoa; phylum Chordata; class Actinopteri; order Syngnathiformes; family Syngnathidae; genus Corythoichthys; species Corythoichthys intestinalis. The sequence goes on from NC_080401.1 coordinate 38,002,201, forward strand.
GAAAGCAAAACAATTTAATATTAAAATCAATTTTTTTAATGCAAATACTCTTTTCAACATAAAATGGATTGAACGTCCGTCACTGTCAATGGGACTCAACCATGATCATTCACTCTAAGGCAGTGCTTCTCAATTATTTTCTGTTACGCCCCCCCCCAAGGAAGACGTAAATGTTTCGCGCCCCCCCCCCCCCCAAACTCTCTGCCGCCACTGTAAATAGTATCATTTGTCTATAAAATTACTCTTATAAATACGCATATGCCTAACATTGTGTCCTTTTTTTCTAATAAAGTAAAAAGTAACATAGATCAACTTATAATAAAGTATAACTTTATTAACATTGTTTTGTTTGTAACAGAGAAGACTTGACACGCATCAATTTGCCTGAATTTCAAAAAAAGTCACATCCAAACTGTAAAAATACACTCAAGGTACATTTTTGAACGATTTGATACAGAAAAATAAAATGTAATAAAATCAGTAAATAATAACAAATTCAAATTGATTAGAAACATTCACTCATGAGGACAATATGCCAAAAAATTTGACTGAAAAAACAAAACTGAATAAAAGAAAAAAAGAGTGTCCTTGGACAGAAGGACAGTTTTTATTTTTGCTGCTCACAGCCTCACAGTATTACCTCCTTTGCAATGGTGTGGAGTTATTTTGCAATGAGCATGCTAACAATGCTCACTGGTTTACTGATATAACACTGACAAAGCAGGATGATTGTTGGCAATATTCGGCACGTTTTCGCTGAAAAACAATCAAGCGGCTTATCAATAAGATTGGGGTCTAATGTCTTTAAATAGTGTCTTAATTGATTTGGCTTCTGGCTGTCCGCTATAATTATTTTTAGACACAATAAACAGTGGTCTTTCCTCATGACCCACTGTATTAAAAGTCAAAGCTAAAAGGCAAACGGCATGAATAAAGCGCATTCTTGGCGGCTGAGGTAGAACCGTAGGTGAGGGCAGTCGTCGTGACGATCCCAAGCCAAAAATGGCACTTCTCGGGCGGCGACGTGAGAACCGGACAAGACAGTGGGTCGCTGCATGAGCGAGTCCGGTCGGAAAACGGCTTTCGAAAACGACGGCGGCGCACTGCTCTTCATATCTGTTTTCTGTGTGCTGAGTGCTCTTCCTTACTTCAAAAATACTGCGCGCACTCTGAAATTGAGAGCGCCACTGCCACCCACTGAGTGGATGTGCAAGTACACTTTATTCTAGTACGGCAAAAAAAAAAAAAAAAAAAAAAAGCATGTTCCCCGAGGTCACATGCGCCCCCCCCGGCATCGCTCTGCGCCCCCAAGGTGGGCGCGCCCCACTATTTGAGAAGTACTGCTCTAAGGTCTGCCAGTTCAAAATGGATTTCCGTCAACGACAGCAAATGATTTAATATTAAAATCTTTTTTTTTTTTTTTTTTGCTAGTACTCTTTTCAACATAACTAAATAAAGCTCAACGAAACTGACGGATCTAAAAAATAAAATTAATAATGGGAAGGCATTGTGGAAATGATTGCTGTTTTTCACGTCTTCCATTCACGACATTCATACTCGATTTAGTTCCACAACACTCTTTGCTTATCCAGCAAGGCTGTGAGGTCAGGACCCCCATAGACCCGCCTCTATATTCTCAACACTGACCCATGACAACACTATCTGCTTATTCAGCACATCTGTCAGAGATGAGCTCGCATGTCCTTCAGTTTCTTAGTCAGAAGGGCCGTAAAACACAAGAACACACAAGCAGTTTATCCCCTTCCGACCTTGGTTTTTGTTCTCTCTTTTTAAAACGATCCGGCGTGTGCCATGTCAGTGTGTGCCATTGTGATGACTTGCGACAAGTCTCCAGATAAAAAATTATGGGGGGATCTGGACTGCCCGTGGTTCTGCCCTCTCGCTAACCACCCAAGTCTCCTTCGTTAGCTCATACAGGACCAAAGTGACACACGGACCTCCAGAGTGTCTGTAACGATAAAGATGCCACCACTTCAGCGCTTTAATTGGAGCTTCTGCTGTTGATGTGTGAACAGCTGTATGATGGAGAAGGGCAGATCTATCATCCGTGCCCTCAGCACACCTCCTGAGGTCAAATGGCAGCAGTTATGGTGGCAGGAAAACCCCCAAAGCTCCTGTTTATTTATGATTTTATTGCTCTCCTCCCCCCCGGCGCCACCCTACTCTCACATCTGCATATTCACAGCTGCATATGAAATGACTGACGATGAGAGACGGACGTGCCTCATTTGAAGGTGTGCTCTTGACTGGATGAAAGGAATGACCAGCAAGGGGCTATTTGTCTGCATGCCCTTTTATTTGGCACAGACGTACACTCACATACACTTAGATCTTCGACTCCCCCCGCAGACACAAATCCATTATACATTTCAAAATGACTCATTTTTCTTTCTATGTGGCTCCCAGCAGTGCTGTGGCACCCAACCAAGGAGTGTTTTTTTATCTAATTAATGCAGATTGTTTAAGAAAATCAGAACAACGAGAAAACATGGGAAGTTATTAGGCCTGTCGCGATAACAAATTTTAGTGTGCGATAATTTATCTAATAAATTATTGCGATATGCGATATTATTGCGCCGCCCCCCCAAGTTTTTTTTAAGCCAATTTACAATGACACAGTGAGAATACAGTATATATTAATAGATCAAGTACACCCATTTAAACGCGATAAGAAATCACAACTAAAACAATAGACTATGCCTCTTAAGCAGGCATGTCTAAAGTCCGGCCCGGGGGCCAAATGCGGCCCGTGGTCAAATTTCATCCGGCCCCCAGCCTCTGTCATAATAATCATTAACGTCTGGCCCGCACACAGACATAATAAATTGGTGAGCAGTACTGCTACCAGCATATGAAGTAGCTTACACACTAAATGCTGCTCCTCATTTACCGACTAAAATGCAGCAGCACTCTAAGCAACATTACCTGGTGTGACCCTTTACTCCCAATTTTCTAAAATGGCGACAATCAACAAAAAAAAATAAAGCTGACTGTGACAGCCGACGCTTCAAGGATAGGTGGAAATTGGACTATTTCTTCACTAAAATATGCAACAACTGTGTCTGCCTCATTTGCAAAGAAAGTCGCTGTTTTAAAGAGTTCAATGTGAGGCGATATTACCAAACAAGACATGCTGACATGTACAGAAGATTACAGGGAAGATACGTAGCGAGAAATTGAAGCAGCTTGAAGCTAGTTTAATTTTACAGCAGCAGTATTTCGCAAGAGCCCGAGAGTAGAAAGAGAACGCCACAAAGGCTAGTTGCGAGATTGTTGAAATTATTAATTTTAAAAAATTAGGGCTGCAGCTATCAATTATTTTAGTAGTCGATTAATCGATGAACTAGTTAGTTCGAACAATCGAGTAATCGGATAAGGAACATGAAAAATAAAATACCTGAGCTGAGCCTTAATCTTGCATAGCAAAAGTCTGCTAGCTTAAATGCTATAAAACGCCGACACTTTTTTTTTTTTTATTTAACAATGCTCTTGACAAATGGTTCAGACACATATTCCCACCAAAAATAAAAACTTCTAATTGTACCAATAAATTAAATTATGAATGCATTTAAAAAACCTTAACTCAAACAAAAACTTGGCTTATGTTGGTATTAACAGGGAGCAGCTGGATTCAGCCATTTGAAATGAGGCAGACTAGAGGGCAGTGTATCACTTTAATTAAATGAATACTCGAAGCAGCAAAATTTAATTCGGATCTTTTTTCTTTATAATCGAATACTCGAGTTAATCGATTAATCGTTTCAGCACAAAAAAACTAAAAAAAAAAGCAAATGTGACACACAGAATGGCTTGCTAAAATTTGCTTAAATATATTTTTCTACGTGAAGGACATCAGCCAAGGTCGGCCCCCCACGTTTTTACCACACCAAATCTGGCCCCCTTTGCAAAAAGTTTGGACACCCCTGCTCTTAAGTAAAAGACAACAATATTAATACCGCACAGAAACACAGACGAAATAAAATGTTTTTTTCAAGAAAAAAAACTACAATTGCAGTTAATAACTTAAGCAATTAGGCAAATGAAAACTTTTCCCCTCGTAGCTTCTGCAATGGTGTTCCATAGGGATGCAACGATACGGTTAAGTCACGGTTCAGTACGATTTTCGATACGGGGGACACGATTTTCGATCTGATTCAATACATTTAATGTTCTGGGAAAAAAAAAAATAACAACTGTATTTTTTTTTTTTTTTTTTTTTTTTTTTTTGCAAACGAGCAAAAATTAAATTGCCATCATATAAACATGCATTTTAGTGAATAATATCTATGTGCTTACTTCTTACTGATCTGAAGAAATTTAATATAAAAGTGCTGAGGACAATCTTTACTGTTTGTAAAGTGAGGCAGGGCACACTGTTGATTGCTACAGCTCTCTTAGCAGCTAGGTTTACTACATGAGCAAGACATCCTATTTGTGGTCCGAATCCATCTGTGTCACATACTGAATTAACAATATTTGCAGCATGAGTCACTGGTATAGATTGATTTGGCCTTCTTAACTTCCATTCAGTCATAGTGGTTTATAATTCCTCGATGTAGTGCTTGGACTACGTGTCCCATAATCACTCTGGGCTCACGTAGCCAATGGCATGGGACGTAGCACATCTAGTTTGCTATTTCATGATATCTAATGTGTGCGTGCATTAAAAAAGTTAGCAAACACCACAGAAGTCACGTCTGCTCATTACTGCACAACACCAGCATATGACAATCAACTTTTATAAACAGGACAAGTTTGAAGCACAGCGCTCTTAATTTGCCACTCAAATATCCGGTGTTGTTCCAAAAAATAGCCGCCCCGCATGAACTGTCACCCCTGACGGAAGCGTCCACACGTCAACAACACCGGCACGCCGGAGATGGTCCGCAGTCAATCCGGAGCACTGACGCAACCGATATACGTTGAATAATAGGATATAATGGGAACGATTGGCTTCGGCACTATTTTTTGCCGGACCTGGAATGAAGATGCATTTTGCGCAGTTGGTAACAAGGAATCCGAACTTTTAACAGCATGTCTGCCGCACGCGCGCACGCACATGCATGCGAGGCGATAAATCGCAGCGGAAAAATTATCGCCTTCATTTTTTTTATCGTGCGATAATTGGAATTATTGCATATTGCGACAGGCTTAGAAGTTATGTGTTTTTTTCTAAAATGGAACACACTGAGGTTAGGTTCCTACCTTAGATCTTAATGCACGAATCCGATTTTTTCGTGTTTTTCCAGCTCGAGTGAGGTATTACCTTGACGGTCTGAAAAGGCAAAGTCGCATAGAAGTTGACCATTTAAAATCCGATCCAGGTCACTTTCGTATGTGGTTAAAATCCGATCCGGGCCACATTTTTCCAGAATGTGGCTGCGGTCTGAACTGTCAAGTCACTGAAATTGGAAATCATGCGGCGATTACGTCAGCAAAGAGTGAGAGAGAGAGAGAGAGAGAGAGAGAGAGAGAGAGAGAGAGAGAGAGAGAGAGAGAGAGAGAGAGAGAGGCACTACGGTAGCGATGGATCATTAGCGTCAGCGGTTAGCTTGAACGTGGCTTTTAGGGAAGAGGCGGGCTTGACAATAGTCATAAAAAGATAAAATGCTGACAATGATTGGTTTTCTTTCTGTGCTCCAATAAGCAATATATCAAGATAGCTTACACGGCCGAGAGTCAGGGCAAACTGTCCATACAGTGCGTCCATGCTATCAATCAATATAAAGTTTGAATTTAAGACAAAATGGGGATTATCTATGTACGAGAAAGTGATGCACTCAAGTGCATTGCTCGTACAGGATTTTACCAATCTTGTTTGTATTTGGCACAACCATGATAGGACACACCTTTTTGCGATTGTTATATGTGTTTTTCATATTTTCAGATTTTTAAAGCTTAAACTAGCTTCTAAAATGGCTGCCCCTCATGAAGTTCGTCAGAGGTGGATGGGCGACCGCTACGGGGTTTATCGGCTATGCTGGCTTTACCCACCTCTTCATGGTCTTCGGTACTGTTTTTAAATGGCTGTACCCATCTTTTTACAGTACTATAGTCTATGTATCATCCTTGTAGACATTTTTCAGCCGGTTGTGAATCCTCAGAGGGGTTTCTCCCTCTGCAACAAGGAATTTGATTACAGCTCTTTGTTTCTGGCGAGCTTCAAGAGGGGCAGCCATTTTGGAAGCTAGTTTAAGCTTTAAAAATCTGAAAATAAGAAAAACACATACAACAATCGCAAAAAGGTGTGTCCTATCTAGGGATGGGAATCGAAATCCGATTCCAATTCGGAACCGGTTCCGAGTGTTTCGAGGCCTCGACATCACAATGAAAAAGCCTTAACGATCCCTTTAACGATCCCTAAAGACGCATATTGCGTCGTGACGTGTCTTGCTGTCCAGACGCATCAAACTAGCATGGCGCCAAGAACCACTCGCTCCAAAGTTTGGCTACACTTCACCAGGAAAAAGGGTGAAAATGAAAGGTTACGATAGTTTAGCACAAGCATTGCCGCCGTAAACATACCAATGACAGCACGTAGGTTCGAACCCTCGAAAGTGTGTCTTCACTTCTCGAGGAAAAATTACAACAAAGCGACTTGCAGTCATTGCGAGATGGAAATAACTGCATCGGGAGGGAATAGACTGCACTGTCCTCACCGAGACGCTAAGGCTCAGTCCTGGCTATACAGCTAGCTAAACTCCCAAATGACGATGCAGAAGACGTTGGTATAATTTGCTGACTTTATTCAACCATCACTTGAAACTAAAAATAGAAATGAAACAAATCAATTTCGTCCCCAATAACAAACAGGTTTGCATCAACGTAAATCAGCGATGATTAGCTGCTAACACAGTAACAACAAACAGTTAGCATGCGTTCGCTAGCATTAGCATATCGTTTAAACCACTACACAACTGGATTTAAGTGTCCGATCGCGAGTGGAAACACACAACAACAACACAGAAGATGATACATACAGGCGTTGGCTCTGTAGATATTTTACAAACATTAACAAAGAACGTAGGCTCGTGGCAGTGTTTCCCTTTCTCACTAACTCGCTCACTCGCTTGGATGCGGCATTTCTTCTTCTTCGTATGTAAGTGCGCTCTTCTTCACGTGAGCGCGCTGTTCTTCGCGTGAGGAAGTGCAAGGGTGCCACCACTTGAGCGTGAAAGCACCATAAAAACTAAAAGGCATGCATTTCAATATACTGGTAAATAAAAACAGGGGTCCCCAAACTACGGCCCGCGGCTCCATATTTGGTCCGGCCCCCTGAACAATTCCAGAGAGCATTTTGAATTTTTTTTTTTTTTTTCTCCCTCAGTAGTGTTATTTACTTCCTGGCCTTTTTCAGTGAATAACTCAGAGAGGGTTATTTGGTTATTATCTATTTAATTAATAGTGCTATTATTATATATTATTATTATATTATATTATTATTTTTATTTTATTTACTTTTGTTCCGTGAAGAATCCACAGAGGGTTATTTGATTGTGGCTTTCTGAAAAACAATAATTTTTCACATTTATGCACTCCTGCAATCGTCACACTTTTTCTGTTACAAACTGACCGCCACCTCTCATCAGAGAAGGGAAAAGTTATTTGGCCCTCACAGGAAAAAGTTTTGGGACATTGCCAAAGGCAGAACAATGACCTATATGCCAATATATACCAATATTTTTATTACTTTTAGAAAAATGTTTCAGTAAAATGTTTCACATTCTTGTGCATTTGCCACTTATTGCCACAGTTAACATTGAGGCTTTGGGCCTCTTTTGACCTCGTTGTGAGTTTGTAAGGTTGTGACTTCTGATTAAACAAACTTGATGCCAATCAAAATGTTTATTCTTCTTTTTCCCGAAATTAGAATCGATAAGAGAATCGATAAAGAATCGAATAGTTAAGCAATATCGATAATGGAATCGGAATCGTAAAAATCGTATCAATTCCCATCCCTAGTCCTATCATGTTTCTGCCAAATATAAATAAGATTGGTAAAATCCTGTACGAGCAATGCACTTGAGTGCATTACTTTTTGAATGCCCCTCGTTTGTTATTTGTGTCCTGTCTTTGGAACTCAAAATATGATCACCCTAGAATGACGTTGAGCTCCTGCGCATGCGGGTCAGTTTGCTGGGACAGCGACTCAGTGCACATGCGTTATACTTGAACTGGCTCAATGGACAAAGGCAGTCTGAACGGGCACGCCAAAAAAAACAGATATGACAAAAAATTTGAATTGTGCATTAAGACCTGCGGTATGAACCTAGCTCAGGGGTTGGCAACCCAAAATGTTGAAAGAGCCATATTGGACCAAAAAAAACAAATATGTCTGGAGCCGCAAAAAATTAAAAACCTGAAATAAGCCTAAAAGTGAAGGCAACACATGCTGTATGTATCTGTATTAGCTATATTAGCCTACTATCAAAAGACTAAGTCGGCTAAAAATACATAAAGAGCCTTCATAACTTAATGTTTATTTTCCCTACAGTGCATCCAACGCACCTTGTGACTACTCTGTTGTATGGTGCCACTTCAAGTTTAACTTCATTACAATATTAATGAATTGTTTTATTGCTTCTATGAAATTATAGAAATGCAATAAAGAAATCCGATTTTTGACGTTTTTATTTTGAAGTTTCATAAAACAACACAATGGAACGTGCATAACATGCGCCTTATCTGGGCATGTCTTTGATTTTCTTTATTATCTCGGTTTTGTTTTTGAACTCTGCAAATAGGTGTTCTGATGTGTTAATGAATGTCTACTTCATGCACTCACCATCTGTGAGCGGTTTGCGCGCTTTGTTATGTCCCGGGTTGCAACAAAACATGCAGCAGCAGTGGAGTTTGGCGGTGCAATCCACTCTTAAATGTATTTTTGAGCTCCTCTAAGTTCTTAAGAAGTAATGGAATTGCACTTTTTCTCTCACTCCCAACTGGGTACTGGGCTGCCGGTTTGTTTACAATAGCCGCCTGCCTGGCATGCCGCCCTGCTGATAGAAACGTGTGTCGCAGGCTATGACGCAAATCTTCGTTGACAAAAATGTTTAAATTTAATATTTATTCTACACATTTTTACAGAATTGGAAAATGTTAAATATGTCTGTGTCATTTTTGTCCTCCTACAGAAATCATATGAAAACAAAAAATATATATATTTCCTTAACCATCTTTTTCCATTGTCAAACAGTATTGAAAATGCTCCAGGGAGCCACTAGGGCAGGGCTAAAGAGCCGCATGCAGCTCTCAAAACACGGGTTGCTGACCCCCGACCTAGCCTAATTGACCACGGTAGACTATGTGCGAAGGATCTTGTCGCAAATCAAGTATTTGATAATGTGAAATCAGACATATTGGAAGGTATTATATAGAAATCTAAAAACCATTTACATGTAATTTACTTTTTTCCCTGGTTTGATGTACTGTTGGGCCTATTGAAGTTGATATTTATTTCACCAGCCAGCATGGTTCCTTTGCTAGATTTGCAAATGAATGCAAATACAGGCTTCCTCACAAGACAGCTTTTGAAAGGTTGCAATTATAGGCAACAGTTAGGGATTTTGGAGATGGTAATGACTTGCTGTAATGACTTAGTCTATCGTAGTGTTTCGCCAAAGGTAAAAAGAGGTTTAGTTTGCATCAACTCGCTCCCATTTCATATGTCCAAATGTATGTATTTGAATGATTTTGAAACATGACATGTTGGGGAATATTGATGCTCTGATTTATTTGTGGAGAGTTGAAAAGTTCAAACTATCATGATAATTAACAGGAAGATATATGAATTTACATCTGTTCATTTTCTATATTTCTTGTTTTTATTTTGTTAGTTTCTTAGTTCGACTTAGGCCTACATTTACAAGACGTGATGGGAATAAACAAAAATAGTGACATTTGTCTTCAGACTGATCTAAAATCTGGTATTCAGAGAAACAGATTGCATCATCTTTGCAACTGTGGGGTAATAATCGTTGTTCAGTGATATATATTTTTTTTAATATGCGGCAACAACCCCATATAGCCAGTTAATTTTTGTATGCCACACTTTTCCTACTGATTATTTCCTATTCCTGCTCCGTGGAATACTTTTATAAAATTTCCGCAAAGGTTTCATGGCCTTGCAAGAAACACTGCATTCAAAGCCGTTTTTAAGATAAGATCAGGGGTTAATTTGTGCCGGAACATGCCGAACATGTTCCGGTACCTCTTGATTTTAGACTCCACGTGTTCTGGGACTTATTTGGTCCGTTCTGGTGTAGGTTCACTATCCTCTTCCCCTCACTATCCACTCGCTCTCGCTATATGATTGGCCGAAGAGTCGAAATGCTCTCCCGTGATTGGCCGAAGAGTCGAAATGCTCTCCCGTGAAATGCCTGTTTAAAAATGTTCCCGTTGTTACTTCTTGCGTTCTCTTAAAAGTGCCCATTAAAAAAGGAAAAGCGATGGATGATACTCCACGCAGAGCGTATTATTAACAAATGTTAAAGTTGTATAAACATATAGCGAGAATAAGGAACGTCACTGACAAGCGCAGGCCCCCGCGAGTGGATAGTGAGGGGAATAGGATAGTGCGCCTACACCGGCACCTTTTGAGTGTAAATATTCATGATAATAATATGCCGAGTGTTTTAGAGGAGAGCGTAAAGCGACGATCGTCTCCTTTAATGCCGGTGTGGGTGCACTATCCTATTCCCCTCACTATCCACTCGCGGGGGCCTGCGCTTGTCAGTGACGTTCCTTATTCTCGCTATATGTTTATACAACTTTAACATTTGTTAATGTTAATAACACGCTCTGCGTGGAGTATCATCCATCGCTTTTCCTTTTTAAATGGGCACTTTTAAGCGGACTCAAGAAGTAACAACGGGAACATTTTTAAACAGGCATTTCACGGGACAGCATTTCCTCGGCCAATTATATAGACCCTACTCACGTGACGTCACAGCCACGCCCCCGCGCCATGTTGTCCGGATACTCGTCATGTTAATGCATTAGCGCTTCGTAAATTCCTCCTATTATGGCGTGTTTTTCTGCTCGTTAACATTAATAATCAAAATGGTGAAGTCGTGTGTGGCGGAGAGACTTGAATTTTTACCGTATTCCGAGAGACCTGAAGAGGAGACCAAGGTTGACTGCTGCAATTCGACGAGAAAACTGGGCTCCAAACGACTACCACAGATTATGTAGTAGTCATTTTATATCTGGTAAGATGCATTTAATATATTTAGAGGGTTTTGGGCTGACAACCACAATTAAGATCATTGCTAGGCTAATCGCCGACAACATACATTCAGATGTTGTGAATGAACTACCTGAAAATATATAATTATAAGGGGATAATCAGACAGTTGTCATACAATTAATTTACAATTTCACTATTGAGGTCAAAAGCCAAAAAATAAATTCAACTAGGGACAATTTGGAGTAGTGCTATCGCACTTCATATTTATATGTATGTAGTGAGAGTGCTATCGCTAAACCATATAAACATTAAAAGCCCTAGCTCCATTGACAAATGATATGAAATACATTAGACTTGACAGTGGATGTTAGCAAGAACAAAAGATTTTGAATTGAAAATTTCGTAACTCACCTTCCGAGCACAAGATTCCTGCCGAATTTTCGTGTACGAGGACCTGTTTCACCCAACCAGCAACGTAGCATTTATAAGCCTCCAAGCTCTTAAAGTTTTTCAAACTTTCGTGAGAATAGGCTGATTTTGTGTGGACAAGATAGTTGTAAATATCAGGATATCAGATGTCAGGCGAAGCCAGCGGGTCGAAAAACATCGATTTAGGCATCAAATACGGATCTGGCGAATGGATAAACGGAAGCTTTTCCACGTAACGCCTTTTATGCAACTCATCCAATGAGTTTACAGCGTCAGATAACACCGGGGCTTCCATGAATTGCTCTATAACTTGCTCGACTAACTGAAAACAATGAGAATAGGTCTAAAAAATAGGTACAATATGGCGGCCGGAAACAGCGACACGCCCATTTTGTGACGTAGGTGAGGAGGGTCTATAGCTTATATAGCGAGAGCGAGTGGATAGTGAGGGGAAGAGGATAGTGAACCTACACTGGCGCCCTCTTCAGTACATTACACCACGACTTGCAGTAGTTTAAGGCACGGAGCACACATTAAAAAACACTGGAAACCAACCACCACTCTAAAGTCATGGTTGCCCAAACTTTTCATCGAGCATTTGGGCTTAACAGAAAACAGTTGCTTTAAATTGTAACACTTGCTAGGTGAAAGCTTGACGCTTTTTACTCCCTTATTCCCTCCCTCATCAAGAAGAATATTCTTTCCGCCACCCTAATGCAAAACAAACAACAAGTCACTTGCGGGCGGCTATGCAGTCCACCAATCGGAGCGTCGTGCTGGCGCACCAACAAGAGCCCATAATATTATATAAAAAGTTTTTTTTTTTTTTAATTCATAAAAATAAAAATTTAAAATGTGCATAAATTCATTTACAGAAAAAAATCCCAAGTGTATGCTGTTTATTTTTTTAAAAAATGTCACTTGAAAGAGTCGGAGATTTGGTGATGACAAATTACGCCCCTCCCCGACATAAAAAAAAAAAAAAAAAAACTTCGGCGGCATCTGGAAAGCACGCAGCCAGGAATCGGATTAAACATTATTTCAACATGCCAAAAAGGCAATTGAATTTACAGTTTTTCTTTGAGAAAAAGGAAGATTCAAAACGAATCAAAAAAGCCACAGCCGGCGAACAGGGAAGCTGCAGCAAACATGCTAACAGTGAGAAGCAGGTGCAGCAGGAGGCTACTACCGTGGCAGCAGCTGGTCAGGTTCAACGCCACCCGGATTCGGGACCAGCTACAGCGCCAGCAGTCAGCCAGGTGAACCATGGATATTATCTGAAATTGAGGCTTGTAAGTCCCACAGTATGGCAAGTGGGCATTTGCGTGTTGTTTTTGACAGCAGTTTTTGCCTGTGTTCCGGGACCTGTGCGTGTCTAGTCATCCCTGCGCTGTCATATGTACTTTGCGTTCCGGCACCTTATGATTTACAAATTAAGCACTGGATAAGATTGAACACCAAAAAATATTTTTTTAAAAAAGATTTTCATAGATAAATGTTAAACATTAGCATCAGGGTATACTCATGTGTTGCTGCCTTTGAAGCAGCCTCAATGGAGCAGGTGAAAATGAAGAGATGTTTGCGCTAGATAGGCTGTCAAAGATGGCGGCCATCATTCTGACAACACGGTTTCTCTCCAACACAACCACAATAACCTTTTAAGAGGAGCAATCTTCTTCCTGCGTCCACAAACAAATATCAGTTTTGTTTTGCACACATCATTCCATTATGGGAGCATTATTTGAGATGTTGAAATTGGAAACAGGAAGGAGCGAGGCGTAGACAGAAGAGGAATAGAGAGGAGGTGGGTACGAATGAGAGAAGAGAGATTGGTTTTCATGCCTGATAGTCCGCGAGCCTGTAAATCTCCCAGGAGCATAGTAGAAGACAGCAGAAGGTTGATAGTCATCCATCACTCTTGACAACCTCTGTACTCTGGAAGGGCCTGACAGCACAGCACAGCCCAAATCGAGCCATGTAGGCGCGTCGACAGCCAGAAACAGAAAGCCAAGAAATAGATAAATAGAAAGAGATGTTCCCTGCAGAATGAGCACGTTAACTGTTCCACATTTAAAAAGAGTGAGCAACAGGGGAATGGCGCTGCTGAGTTTCTCCCTGACTAAAGGCTGGGAGGAGGACTGAGTACCATTAGCTTAAACATAGCAGAAAAAAAACAATAGAAATAGAAGATAGTTTTCGGTGGACTCAGTCGTCTGTTATGCCACAGCCGTTTGCATTTACTGTAACGGTACTGATTGCAAAAAAAAAAAAAAAAAGCAAGGCTTGACATTTATATTCCAGCAGAGACGCAATTCATTTCAGAACACTGGCTAAGCTCTGATTTGTCTGGATTTTAAAACATTTTCTTCTCCCCACTGTGAATATTTGATTCAATTAACTCATTTGCTCCCAAAAACGTATAAATACGTTCTAGTTTTAATTGCTTCAGTGTACCAAAAACTTATTTTTACGTCTTTTGCGTTTTTTTTTTTTTTTCACAATCGGCATCTACAGGTTCCCATGTATCTTACATAGAATGCACAAAGCTCAAAACCCATTTTCAAGCAATAAAACTGGCCACTGGAGGGGAGTAGCGCATTTGGTAAGACCCCCCCCAACCCGATTCAACCAGTACAGCGTAGTTGTGACCGTGCTGCTCACCTAGCAGAGCCCGCTCCGCAGGCTTGCCGCTCGCGTCCACCGCACCCTCGTGTGTCCCGCACGGAAACACGCACGGCCAAACCAGTTCCCCCCACACAAGCTCCCCAGGCAAACAAGGCAGTGGTCACCACAAAAGAAAGACTAAAAAAAATCCATCTTTACGAGACAGGCGGCATTGAGGGAAAAGTTTAACCCGCTGTCGCGGCCACCAAGCGTCATCTCTCAGTTAGGTTTGTGTGAATAAATTGTTACTTTGCTATCAAAAGCTCTATTTGTCTGGTTGTTCATGTTATTTTGTAAAGGGAAAACAATATTCAGATGTTTGCGATGTAACTAAAGCTGTGTTAAAGTCAGTTATGTTTGAAATGTATGCATTTACAAAAAGCTTATTTTCTCCGTTTTTTTCATCAGAAATTTGGAAAATTGCTCAAACTAAGCTATTTTCTAATGCTGATATCTAAAGAATGGAAAAAGATATTAACTTATTTTTTTTCTGCTGAAAGAAGAGAGTATAATCTTTCTTTTGGTGGGCTCCATGATTATATAGCAATAGAAAAGAATTTTCTGTGGGCCTTGCAAAATCAGTCAAAATCCAGTAAAACGGCAGGGAGCGAAGGGACTTGCTCCGGTGAAAATGGCTGGGAATGAATGAGTTAATCTGATTCATATTCCGTTCCATATTCAGTTTTAGCCAATGTAGCTAAAACTGATAGAAGCTAAAGCATACATTTGACAACCCCGCACAACAGTTCAAATGATTATCCCATTGCACATCAGGTGAACTGCCTTTACCTTGTCTTGATAGCTTGATTTAATTTAAAATAAATAAATAAATAAATAAATAAAAGTAGCTATTTAGCTAACTCGCTAATGTTAAAACCACCATAATTTCAAGTGTGTAACCAACAATGCGACTCCACATGTGCATCAAAACAGAAAAGACTGAGCCTGGTTATTCCAGTCAAACCATAAATATCACTTTTCACGAGATATGCAAAAGGAATGTAATATCATTGTATTTCCGAATGTAAGTTATGGGGGCGCCCTTTGTATAGCAGCACATGCTGAAAATTGCGACAACATTTTCTCAAATTTAGCGCCACATTGTGTTTAAAATGGTATGAAATTTCTAGAGTCACTTTGTTTTTTGCACATTTACAACATTATTTAGCAACTTAAATATTTATTTTTAAATAAGTTTTGGACCTGATTGTTTAAATCCAGAACCTAATATTTTTAATTTAAATGATAAATGTGTATCCTATATCCTAAATGTTGAATCAGGAAATGTTCGGAACTAAATATTTAGCTTAATATGCAAATTCACATGACTGGAGACCGGAAGTAACAAAATAAAACCTGGTGGAGCAGCTCAGACTGTCTGTTTACGTTGCTTGATAATGAATAAAACCTACTCAACGGTGGCAGTCTGCTCTTGGACAATATATAGGTAAAATACATATTTAGGATAAACTATTTAAACAGTATTTTTTGTGCTCTAGCTTTTATTTTGTTACTTCCGGTCTCCGGTCATGTGAATTTGCATATTAAGCTAAATATTTAGTTCCAACCGTTTCCAGATTTAGCATTTAGGATATTGGATATAAGTTTAAAAATTAAATAAAGTTCTGGATTTAAACATGCAGGTCCAAAACTTCCTATTTAAAAATGAATATTTAAGTTGCTCAATAATGTTGTAAAAGTGCAAAAAAAAAAAAAAAAAAAAAAAAAAAAAAAAAAAAAGTGACTCTAAAAATTTCACATCACATTTTAAACACTGTGTGGCGCTAAATGTGAGAAAATGTTATTTTCAGCATGTGCTGCTTTACAAACGGCGCCCCATAGTAAGTCAACACCGATTGGTCATTTGGCTTCATTCTAATAAGAGTATTAGGCTCAACGTGGCTAGCAACATCATGAGCAACAGACGTTCGGTGTCTTGCTCAAGTACAAACTCACAAAGGCTGCGGATTTATCTTACATCCTGAATTTGGAGACTACCACTATACCACCCTATCAAATATGTCATTGACATTTTTACTAAGACAGCTCTAAGCCGCTGAAATATGAAGAAATTGCATGTGCCACCTTTAAAATGCAACTCGGCTCTTCAGGGGAGGTATTTTTTTTTACATGCTTTGGATTTATTGCTTGTAAATAATTCCATCAACCGTTCTGATTGTACAGTTTATCACAAATACATACAGTATTGATATTGTTGTTTCAAATAGGCTCTAAAAATGTATGCAGGCAACAAAAAAATCCAATCACCTTTTATATGATGCGCTTCACAAAAAGGCATGGTGACTCTTACTATACGTAGTTATTTGGTTCTATGCGATATAGACATAAATCTCATAAGCACCGCATTGCAGTTTTAGTGTTAGAGTGGGAGGAACAAGTTTGTGAACAATTTATTTAATTTTTATATAAATTTATCCTAAACGCTTTGATCATTTAAAGCAGTGGTCCCCAACCATTTTTTGCACCACGGACCGGTGTGACGTGGGCATTTTTTTTCACGGACCGGCAATGTGTGGCAGAAAATTACAGTAAACATAAAATAACACGACAGGGCTTCAAATGAAAATTAAGTGCTGGGTAAATGTAAATCATCATATGCTCAATCAGCTTTTAATAAGAGTGACTTCTTCTAAAACTTGGCGGCAAATATCCTTGAGCACAGGCATAATGATTTCTTCTCCAATCATGATAGGTTTCTTGGCTTTAGCAACACAAGGTATGATGCTCTCAGTGCATCCACTTTTGTTATCTCGTTTGCTAGCTTTTAGCCGTATATTATGCAGAATGGACTCTGTTGTAGGCTCCTCTTCTGGCTCAGCAGGTGACCTTTTCCCAGTTAAAAAGCTGTCCAAAGACATCTGTTTTTCAGTAATCTTCGCTAACATGTGGATTTATTATTTCCGGGAACAAATTTCATGCATCTATATCATTGTTGAGGACAAGCGCACATAGACAGCTAATCAGAGCAAAACGGCCAGAGGTTCTCCATTGCTGAGGTGTGCCACCCGCAGCTACATATCCAACAGCAGCTAACGTTACTGTTTACATTGACTGACGCTGGGCTGCTACAGGTGTGCAAACACCCCAGCAATGGCGGCCATCTACTAGAGGGCGATGTACACTAAGGATGCAACAATACTCGGTTTTATATTGAACCGTGCGATACGCTCTCTTCGATTCAATACGCAAAAACATTCAATCCAAATGAAATGCTCCTAAAATGTATTTTCCTAATTTATTTTTGTCTCTCTCGCTAAAATGTCCGCCGCAGCTTTGCCTTGAAAAAACAAACTGCCGCTAGCAGGCTCCACTCCTCCCCCAAACTGCCGTAAAGGTGGGGGGTGTGGCGCACGAGGATCTTTGCTCGTGAAGAAAGACAGAGACTTAAGGAGGCGGCTTGCTGGCTTCAATGTCGTACAGATCCGTTGTTTGGCAGCATTTTGGGTGAGCTGATATGCTATCCCCACTCGTACATATTGACAAAGACTGTCTTTACGGATACGCACAACAAAGTCCGCCAATATATTGTTGCTGACTTGGCTGCTTCTATTCTATTCTATTCTATTCTATTGACATTCTGGTGTTCTTTTTTACCTAATGAGAAGTCTGCACTGTGCTCCGGCAGTCATCTTGGCAGGATGGTCACTCCTTTTAAGAGAAGTAACAGTGCAGAACTTTTTCCATGTAGGCCTATACTGTTGTTATTTGTTCAGTTATAGAGAGGGATAATGAATGAATCGTCTTGGGTTTTTTTGTACTTTTTTTTTCTTGTACTATGTGAAATTAAATCCTAATATTTTTTTAATCATTGACTTATGAATCGTTTAGTTTTTTTTTTTTTTTTTTTTTAATACTTGTTTTTTCTTGCACAATGTGAAATGAAATGCTCATATTATTTGTTTGTGGCTTTGATTGTTAGCAGGAATGTTCATAAAAGACACTGTTTTCGACAAACAATCCTTCTTATTTCATGGGACATGTCCAAGAGCATGCTGTGTAAAACTGGTTTCCAAATATCTGTCGATATGTGCGCCGCTCAGCACAATGTTTTGTGCACACATGCACAGTTGTTACGAAATCACAACATTAATCTGTGATCTTGTTATAGTGCTACCGAGTTTCTGTTGGGTATGCAGTATTCAGTTTTGTGATTAAATGAAGGCGATTAAAAAAAATAAACTCTTTTGTTGAGGTGAACTAATGTTTATCACTCGATTTTCACAACTTGCTGATTGTGTGAGTTGAGAAATATGTGTCCATAAACAAATGTTTTCAGTCACAGTGTTTATGTGCCTCTGGTTTTGCGTGTGTTAATCAACGTCGGGATGTGTGTATGCGTGTGTGTGAGTGACCTCCATCCATGTCTTGAGGGTATTAACGATTTCTGTCACTCAATGTAAGAGACCCCCTAATTAAGGAAGTTGCCTTTGTTGTATTTCCTCACAATAGTGGTAAGCGATTGCTTTTCAACTGCGGTATACCCAATGCAGAAACGTTCCATCCTCTTGTTGAACACACACAAACACACACAAAGCTATGAATGCTAACCCAAACAAAAGCTTTCTAAAAGCCTGTCACTGTGCTATCTGATATCCTTCAGAACAGCACTACTTTGAATAAATCTTTTTTTTTTTTTCAGTGAGGTAAGGAAAAAAAAAATTAAAAGCTGACATTTAAAAAGGCCGCTGGCCTGCACGATCGATAACTACAAATTTCACTCTTTTTGACCACAGGGCATCTCACACAAGCAGTACTGTTCGATTATTGTATTTTTCTTGTTGTCCATTTACTTATACATTATGCTCTGTGTGTCTTTGTATCTTCAAAGCTCATTGGGTTGTTTTGTTTCTATTATTTAACTCATTGGCCGCCACTGATAGACAAAACACAGTTGTTTTAAAATTTCATTGATTTTGCATTGACCACACAGTCACTCTGGCCTATTACCACTTACACTTCTCATTGTTAACCCTCTCAGTCCAAATGGATTGGACGTCAGCTGCTGTCAATGGCACTGAAACATCAAGGTCATTCAATGTCTATAGCTGTCAATGGCAATGAATGAGTCAACAGACAAGTTTCAGGGGTACTTCACTTTTACTTCCGCATTCCTGCTCGCGACTTCCGTTTTACACTTTCTCCAACCAAAACAGTGGAGCTGGAGTGGCATTACTCATCAAAATCCCTCAAAAATTGGAAATGCCGCATCCATCTGCCACCATCACAACATGGTAGGACATCATGAAGAAATGGTTAAGAGTTGCCACAACCAACAATAGTTTTGTATTTTATTGATTTAATGGTAGTGGATGGAAACGCAATCAGGAACCTGAAAATTTCCGAAGCGTCTAGTTGAATGTGTCCTAATACATTAATATGGGAATTCTGTGTTCATGAAGGCAGATGTGCAACTAAGACAGTGCCACCACAAAGCAATGACAGGTACTTTTATTTTCAATTTAACTACAATTCTGTGTTTTGCGTTACAGCTCAGACATCATTAGCTTTGCATTAGGTTTAACGATAGATAAATGGAAAACAAACACTCATCTACTACAAGTCATACACAGGCTTTTTACCCTAAATGCATAAATTCCAGTATTACACATTTTCTGTTCATTTGTTAACAGGTGGAAAATGTCGTTAGGCAAGGGAAGACATCTTGATGTGCATCACAACAACACTTAAATTGATGGACATACAGTATATTGAGACTACATGCATTCTACCTTGATGATGAAAGGCTCGATTTATGCTCCTCCTTTGTTAATATTTTTCCAATAATTTTATAAATTATGATTTATTGCCCTGTTTTGCACATGCACCAATTGTTTTAAATAAATTATCGCGTCACATCGAACTCTTTGAAAACAGCGACTGTCTCTTTGCAAATGAGGCAGACACAGTTGTTGCGTGTTTTATTGAAGACATAGTCCAATATACACCTATCCTTGAAGCGTTGGCCATCGTAGTCAACTTTTTTTTTTTTTTTTTTTTTGATTGTCGCCATTTTAGAAAATTGGAAGGGTCACACGGGGTAATGTTGCTTAGAGTGCTGCTCTTAATGTTTTTCAAAGTTTTGTGAGAATAGGCTGAGTTTCTGTGGAAAATATAGTTGTAGATATCAGGGTAGCAGATGTCAGGCAGAGACGGCGAAGACAGAGGGTCGAAAAATATCGATTTAGGCATCAAATATGGATCTGGGGAATGGATAGACTGAAGCTTTTCCACATAACGCCTTTTATGCAACGCATCCAATGAGTTTACAGCGTCTGAAAGCACCGGGGCTTCCATGGATTGCACTATAAATTGCACGACAAATTGAAACCATTGAGAATACGGATAAACAAAGACGGACAATATGGCGGCCGGATACAGCGACACGTCATTCTGTGACGTTGGTGAGTAGGGTCTATTCCCATGTCTAAACCATTTGAACTGGAAGGGGCTGGCAGCGATCCAATGATCTTTCAGTTGGATAGATGGAATGGACATCTATCGGTGGCAATGGCTGGGAATGAATCAATGATCATGGCATAGCGTTATCATGATATAAAATGGCCCATAGCACGATCAATTCCTTGTGTGGAATTATTCATGTACTCCTGTTGAATGGACACGATGGCTAGCGCAGTTAAGTCACTGACGAGACACACTTTCTATTTCAATCTAATTGTTATTTCAGTCACATCAATGGCCCATAAATATGATCACTCTCTGCCAGCGCTCCTAGTTCAAAAATACTGTACATGTATCGAAATCAATAACAGCGATTCAGTTAATCAAACACTTTTCAACAATTTTTTCACACTTGTACGCCAGTTAAGAATTCCACTAGCACCACAATCCAAGAATGTATTATATTTCAGAGGTTCCATCCATGTGTATTGGTGTGTCTGAGTGGACAGTCTTCCTGTGTCAGTGACTTTTACTTTGTGACATTGTGAGCATGGAACTCAGTGAACTGTCTGTCAGGTTACGTAGACCAGATCCATTCAAGGTCATCTGTGTGCTCCCGGTGGGTTCGTGCCTGTCCACCTCGCTACCTGACATACACCCCCCGCCCCACACACACGCATGTCCAAGGCTACACATGCAAGACCATGACCTCCTTCCTGTCCTTCAGGGCTTTGGGTCGTCCCTCAGTGTTCCCCTGTCATGCTGTTATCACCACCTTGTGACCTTGCCTACTGTCACCAGACGTTACAGAAGCTTAGCCGCAGCTGAGCTGCCTCGCTTGAATGGATGAAAATGCCACCCTGGGGAACCACCACAAAATTCTGCTTGGTTTTTTGTTTTGTTTTGTTTTGTTTCCTCAAATAAACAATCTGTTTCGCTAAGACTTACCGGAAATATTCTTCCAGACAACTCACTTGCAATTCAAAGCATGAGTGTGTGTCTTTGGAAACTAACTCGTTGTCTTTTTAGATTCAACTCATTTGTGGAGGTGATTCTTATGGAAATCATGAGAATTTAGTTGGATCTAATATGAAATGTGCAATGCACTGTAAGTCAAAGAGATTAATAACATTTTTGGGGAGTTGTATAGAAATTGGCAAGATGTAGTTTTTTTCTAGCACTGCATGTTTTCAGTATTGTCATGCCTTGAGTTGAATTTTGTTAAGATTCTGCCCTAGTGTGTCTGGTCATTGTGATTACCCTTTGACTTCACCTGTTGTGGCCTGCTCCTTGTGTCTTGACCAATCCGCTACCTCTTTGATCAACCATCTTCCCACCTTCCGCGAATGCAGCGTGAGAACGAGTGACCGAAGCACTCCTCTTTATTGAAATGAATTATGGCAGTTTGGTATTGCGTCCAAAACACGGTGTTTTGAAACAATGATCTGTATTTTGAATTTATTTGACTATGTTGGATCTGTTCGTAGATCTGTATCATATTTATTTTTATTGGCATGCTATAGTGGTACCATTGACTCGCGCTAGCTTAGCCACTCTGGAGCCCTGAAACTAACTGACAAATAACTTTCAAACGAAACTGAATTTGTTGAAATCAACTCCACCAACTAACTCAACCCGTGCTAACTCGAAGATTAAGCCTAATGTCAAAAACCTCCGCTTTAAGTTCCCGATGTGCTGTCTGTTCTTGTTGGGTCTTTGTCAATCCATTTGTCTATCCAAGCATCTGTCCCGTCAACGTTATTGCCCTTGTTTTTCCTGCATCTCTGCTTTTGTAAGTTTTGATACCTTTTGTTTGGTCTCCTTGGTTTTTGTTTGTCCTTTATTTTTTTGTGAGCAGTCAATAAACATTTTTGAGTTTTCCTCCACCTTGCCTTGCCTCCCCGTTTCCCCTGCAATTGGGTCCAACTTGCCCCCTCGCTGTGACAGGCATTTCCTCTGTTTCAGCTCATAATAGCATAATACAAAACTCAACATTTTGTATTAATGCATACTAATTGTGAAGTACAGTATGTCATTGTCCAAAAAGAACTGCAGATTTACAGAAATTAAGTGGACAAGAGGGAGCGGGGATCAATGTTCGGGCATTTTGACTGAAATTGGGTAAACTACCGTATTTGCCCGAATATAAGACGGTGTTTTTTTGCATTGAAATTAGACTGAAAAAGAGGGGGTCGTCTTATATTCGTGGTCTAGACGTTATACCCATTCATGACACTAGATGGCGCCAGATATCATTGAAGCGATGTTCTGTCATGACAGATCTCAGCTACTCTCAAGTTTAACCAGTTTGCATTATTTTATTGCAATGTTTTTCCTTATTCAGATTTGTTTTAAGACTAGTTTCAGTTAGACTTCACTTTGATGGTTAATGCAGTTATTGCAATTTTGTTGTTTTATCACAATAGATTGGTTTATTTATATTTCAAAAAGCAGAAGCCATTCATTTACGAATGTGATTGCACTTTAGTTTACATATTTAAATGTTCAGATATTAAGATTTAAATGAGGTAAAATAACATGTTTTTTCTCTCAAATATATTGTTCTAATCATTTGTTTCGGATGTACTGTAATTATTTTCTGTATAAAAATTAATTTGGTGTTCAAAAAGTCTTTTTTCAAACTTGAGTCTTGAAAAAGAGGGGGTCGTCTTATAATCAGGGCCGTCTTATATTCGGGCCAATACGGTATATCATGTTACCTTCCTTGAACTATCAGTGAGATCATGTGCAGAATTTATTTGTGTTGCTTTTCTCTTCGATGGCTGCCTATGTAATATGATGCCAGTAATAGAGATGATATCTGTGAACTCATTTTGGCCTGAAACGTTACTCTCCCTTAGCATTGAGTTTATAGTGCAAATCAATGACTATCAAAAGGTCAGTCTTTGATTCCAAATGCAATTTTATCCTGAAAATGAGCACAGTGCTCTGGGGCCACTGTTGTGGGCTACAAAGGCACTTTTCAAAACTACATTTTAACATGTTTTGTGTAGAAATGCCGTAAATGACACAAACAGAAGAAAAATAAGACTCTTTCTAACATTCATTAGGGACAATGAATGAAAAGAAATAAATATGTGTTCCAAATCCAAATAAAGTCATTTTTACCTCATTTTAATGAGCTTAAAATATCTTTTTGGTTGGTGGCTTTTTGATCATCCCACAACAACGTAAAATCTTTTTACTTACTAAACCATAGTTCTAAACTGAAGCAGTTTCTTTTTTTTTGTTTGTTTGTTTGTTTGTTTGTTTGTTTGTTTACCAAAAATGTGTTTCAGAAATGATGAGTAGTACTGTAAAATACCATCAATCCTATTTAAACACAATACCTCACCATGACCCACTTTTCTGGAGAAATCTAATCAATTTCCTTTCTTTTTACCAACCATTGGACAGAAAAAGAATGTTACTGTGGTTGAAATACAGACATGATTTTCCCTTTTGTTTTTTTTTAACTAATTAAGATTCAGCAAAATCCCGCTAATGATTCTGAAGGCTCTGTGCGGATTAGATTGATGTGCCAGAACATAAAGGGGGAAATATGTACAAAAAATTCTAACATACACATCCTGGAAGCAGTCCAGTCAGATGAAACACCACGATATGAAGAGAACAGACTATTGGGAATACATACAATTTCATGGAACAAAAGGCCTCACCGGCCATGCTGGCTCACTATCATCCCATTTCCCCAGTTGGTTATTGCCATCTATGCTACAGTATGTATCTGTGAGCACGAGCAGAGACACCAAACAGACACCTGTTCCAGACGTCCATTGATGCAGTGATGGGAGCAGTGTAACGCTTTCACACGCCTTAGCAACATGACAGCTCAGAAAGCTTCTAACTGCTCCCAGCCTAATTAAATCTCCTAGGGTTGCACATGTGCACGTACGTATAGACCTTCCAAACTAGCGCACTAAGTTGGTCTTCGATACATTCGTGTTTAATGATCAGTTGAAATAGCCCGTTGGCGATGTGTGTGTTCATGTGAAAACGGTTGGCTGAGACGAAGGAATTTTACTACTTTCAAGCTTTTGGAGCACAGAGTGATGTTTATATTGGGGTGTGACAAAATATTGATATGGTGATATATCGTGATACTTTGTATCCCAAAAGGTTATCGATATGCTCCTGCCAAGAATCGAGATATCGTTTTAAAAAGGTGTCACTGTCTAAAAAAAAATAAAATAAAAAGGAACTAACAAGTTGCTATCAAACTCTTCCACCATAACAGTGTCTCAGTGATGGGCTCCACAAGAGTCGTTACATTTTTCCTCTTTATTCTGCATATTAGATTTTTTTTTGCCAGCCATGCAGAGTAGCTAAAGGTGTAACGGTACATGTAATAGTACTTAACCGTTTCAGTACGTGGTAGTCGGTTCGGAATGGACGCGTACCGAACGAGTTTCTGACATAATATAACTAGGGCTGTCAAACGATTAAAATTTTTAATCGAGTTAATTACAGCTTAAAAATTAATTAATCGTAATTAATCGCAATTCAAACCATCTATAAAATATGCCATATTTTTCTGTAAATTATATATATATATTCTGTAAAATAAATTGTTAGAATGGAAAGATAAAACACAAGATGGATATATACATTCAACATACGGTACATAAGGACTGTAGTGGGCATTTCACTCTACTGTCATTTAAATCTGTCTATGCTGTCCTCACTCCGAAGCGTCTACTTTTTCCAAAGCTAGACAGCTAGTGAACGACGCCTTAATAATTAGACTTCTTCCTTTTTCATCTGATTTATTAATAAAATGGCCTCAAACCATTGTCCTTTTTAGACCGTCGTAAAACTACAAAATAAAAGTACACAAGCATTGCATTAGCAACAACGTTAGCTTAGCACGCTATACAGGTTCACTAAACATAAACAAAAAGCGTCTCATACAAAAAATATAACATTTCGCTTACTAACATAATATGTACATTCTTTACAACAACCATACTTATGGACAAATCTTGTCCAAGGATCATATAAGCACAACATTATCAGCCCGAGACGTCGTGCAGCCGTAATGAACTGGCAAGAAAATAATAAACCATGTTGCAAAGCGACCACAAGAGTTCGCTGTTGGACAGCAAAAAAAGCCTTGCTGTAAAACTTAACAAAAGGCAGAATACTTTCTGAGCGGGACATGTGCGTTAATTGCGTCAAATATTTTAACGTGATTAATTTAAAAAATTAATTACCGCGCGTTAACGCGATAATTTTGACAGCCCTAAATATAACCCTTACTTTTCAAGGCTGTGAGTCGATCGGGTTACAGTTTCTTTGTGTAGATTATATTTACTACGTCTTCTCTACTATAATGAGGACCAACATGGTAGGACAGTCCAGAAACGTCAACGGCGCGACAACGTGGCCACCGCGAAAACACAGTGAAACACGGGCGTTAGAGTCAATCAGCCAATGCACACCAGTCGCAGTGCGGCTGCGTGTTAGATGCGTCCCAGAAGCGGCTCAACGCGACGCACGTGAAAAGAAAGGCAGAGTTTATTATTTGACGCGAGACGCGGCCCTCCTGCGTCAATACTACTAGTTAGGATCGGGCCAGAAGTTACTCGTGTAATAATACGGTGGATCCGGTCGATTTTCAAACTAATATGCAATCGTAATCTACTTTTTGAGTCCATCAGATCTCTTGAGTGGTAGATCGGGGCACAGTTGACTTGTCTTTGTTGATTTGGTGCTGTCTTCTCTGCTATAATAATAACCAACACGGCCCCGTGTTCAATACAAAACCCTCCTACCACAACAAAACAAGTTGGAACTAATATTCACAAGGGAACTAAAGTCGTACAACATAAAATATACGATATAAATGAATACTACATCACATTTGTAAAATATAAACATATAATAAAATAAATAATAGCCCATTTAAATAAAATGAAATGAGCTAAAACACCTGTAATTAAATAATAAGAGTAATACATCCTCCTTACACAATTAAATTGATTAATTTCTGTGTGGCGCTTTAACTTGAGAAAATCCACCAATAAAGCTTTTGAAAACCGTTCATAAGAAAAAAAAAAAATTAATTGAGGCATTTCATTTGTAAAATACATGTTAAAATCTTTGTCATTGGGATTCCTTTTCTCTTTAGCACAGGACTTCTTCTTTCTTTCAGGAATAAAGCTGACCAATATGCGGGGTCTGAAAGGCAAATTGTTGTTGGATTATCTTTAAAACCCGCTACTTTTTGAGCAGAATTCTAGCTTTTTATAGGCTAGTGTTCCTATTGTTGAAAGCACAAAAGTGTGTAATAAACAACTATCACATTTATATTTTGCATTTTGTTTTTTGTTTTTTACTGTACCGAAAATTAACCGAACCGTGACCTCAAAACCGAGGTACGTACCGAACCGAGATTTTTGTGTACCGTTACACCCCTAAGCGTAGCGGTACGAATTTCACCAATGAAACGTGGCAACAATAATCACATGACTCCATTATACCAATCAGACGCAAGTTTGCCGTTTTATGATCATGCCAGCCTGTTCAATCACATGGTGTCTTTAAAGCATCTTAAAAAAAGAAATATTGGTAACACTTTACGATAAGGGTCCCTTAATTGACATTAGTTAATGCATTTTTAGACAATAACTAATGTCTAAGTAACATTACAATAATTAATATAATTGCCTATCTCACATTTATTAATATATTATTTAACATGAGTTAATGCATTAGTTACTGCATAACCAGACAGTAACTAATGGTTTGGTAAAATTAAAAATATATATGGGCCTATATAGGGTTAGGGTTTGTTAACTTAGCATTTGTAATTTCTTAGTTAAGGGACACATGTGCTACACTTTACAATAGGGGCCAAAAATAATTCAGTAATGGTTAATAAAGGTTGAGGGGGGGACTTAAGCATTTATAATTTCTTAGTTAAGGGACACATGTGCTACACTTTACAATAAGGGTCCAAAAAACATTACAATCCCTCCCAGTTAAAATGGATTGGATGTCAATTGCCGTCAGTGGTAGTCGATGAGTTAAAACTAATAGCATATTAGATATACAACATATCTGAAAATGGTGACATTTACTCTTAGTCTTAATAAACAGTTTTCATCTCCATTTTCTCAGGTCATTTAGACCTCACTAACATTTTTGCATGCTGCAGGTGTCACCCGGTGCTTGCTTTCCATAAACTGTTCATTTAGTATTAAAAGTCATACGAGGCTATGACCTTTTGTTAATTTTCAGTTTAATTGTAAGCTTTAATGTATTCACAGAGCAGAGGAAAGCGCAGCCCGCCACCCATCATGCGTCTCCCATTAAACTCACTTGTCTTTGTCTTCCACATCCGCCCACCCAGTTCATTTTCTTTTTCCATTAAAAGTGCTTTTTCACTCTTCCACCCCTTATGCATCTCTTCTGAGCCATTATCTCGCTGTCTCTTTGTCTCCCACCATTTCTTTCTATATTACTCTGGCTGCGTTTCAGCCTGGCTCGCTCTCGTCAGAGGCCCGCGCGTCTGTCATCCGCCCAGCCCCGGCTTCCTCCGAGTTAAACAGGGCGAATAAATAGATTACAAGCAGTAGGTAAGAGTGAGGCAAAGGAAGAAGACAATCTGAATTTGTCGCGGATATAGAATGGCGAAAGCAGTCAAAGAAAGCCTGGCGGAGTCAAAGTAATGCTGCATTTGCCTGGGGGGAAAGGCTGAAAAGTAGCTCTCGCAACAGATGTGCGGGGCAGTAAAGTGTAATTGAAATGCCAGCAGCAATGGTCTTATCTCCCTGCAACAGGAGCCTGCTGCCAGTCTCAACATCAGTTAGATGTCATTTTAGCGAGGTCTGAATCAGCCTGCCACAATCCGCAATCCCCGTTTCTCTGATGCTAGGCGGGAGGAGAAGGGGAGGGTGAGGAGGGTGGCGAGCCTGTAATAGGATTTCAGTAGCACCCAGTTAACTTTCACCACCTAGACTTGCTTGGTAATTCGATATGCCCCATCAATAACATTCATTTACCTCCGCGCGGTATTACCGTCGTCATTCATTTGACTTTCATAAAAACAGATTTGCATATTCCTCTCTCCGCATTTCTACCTTTGCGAGCAGGGAAAATGTTGCTCCGTGAGAGATGAGCCAAAAGATTCACTTGTCAGAGGCATAGAATCGCAGCAGTGAACTGTGTTGTTCTTCCAGATTAGGCACTGCCTTGTTTTTTTCTTTTTCTTTTTTTTTTCAATGCAACTTGGGATCAGCTGCAGGACATTAAAGTGGCCTTATCTCCCCACTGTATTGTGTATGTTTGCGAGGGGTACTTGTTGTTTGTGCCTGTTGAAGATTCTGTGGTGTTCTGTAAAAAAAAAAGAAAATTAAAGACGCCATGACTTCAACGGGAAATTATCGCGTACTTACCTTGTTTCGATCCAACACCTCTATGTAGCATGTATCACTGAGTGTCAAGACACAGCTGTGAATGGCTACAGCTTGATTTTGGGGGGATTTTATGGGTGAAACGTGGTCATATAACAAGGGTCGCGATGCAGAAATCGCAGACATCAAGGAGTGATCGAGATTTATTTTTCATATATTTACCCTTTTAAACTTTTTTTTTTCCAAATTTTTTTGTTTGGATTGATTATTTATCTAACACATCGGAGAAAATGTGACAGTGACAAAAAAAAAAAATACAATTAAGCAATGGTTATGAGGTAGATATCCGTAACTGTTTTACAGACGCCATTTTTTTCATTGTGACGTAATTTGTTTAAAAGTTTAAAATATGCGAGTGATTTTTTTTTTTTTTTTTTTTTTTTTTAAACGGAATATTAGACATCATATAATAATGCTAAGCTAAATATGACAGACATTTTGAAAAAAAATATGATTAATTACCTTGGTTTTATGGCTGGGTTGAAACAAATGCGGTTGTGCAACGTCTGTAAACGGGGGTTACCAGGGTAAAACGGACAAATTAAAAATAGTTCGGGGGCTTAATGCACCATGAATCTGCCATAGCAGCATATAGACATATTTTTCAATCAAACACAAGAGTTGTTTTGGCTTAAAATACAGCAGTTTATTTTAAATTGGACTGCAAGAGCAGAAACTGCTTTTTCAGTCTTGTTTCTGTGTTTTCCACCATATTTATATATATTGAAGGGAATAGTATCGTTTCTCTTATTTTTTGTTTGACTCTTTGTATTGCTCTAACACACTTAATATAATTAATCACAGAATAGTATATTTTCTCATTCATACTCTTTGACTATTTGTATTACTCTAACAAACCCAATATAAAATAAATAGCATTTATATCATAGTTTAAGAAAAAACGAGCAGAATATATTTGATATTATGAACAGTTGGACTTGAAATGATTAGAATTTGCTGCGCCGAGACAACGGGCAGATAATGGCAGAACAGATACAGGACACCTTCTGACTGTGGAAGCCCAACACTCTCGTCATGCCGTTGACTGAGCAAGATTGACGCTGACAAGAAGGTGATAGGCAAGACATCTACAAGCCCACGTCTGCACCGCCCGCAATCAACTCTTCTGGACAATCCAGAACAAATGGCATGACAGCTTGTCTTGCCACAAGGAACATCTGATACAGAGGAACCCGCGACTGAGAAGTGAACACTCAGCACTCACGTGGCGCTGAGGATAGAAAAATCCTTAACTGTAGTTGTCCTGACAACAGTAACGCCCAAATTCTCCTGTCAAACAGACAATAATCCTAAACAATACCTAAAAACACCCTTCTTCTGGACCAGACCACATCCCGTCTTAAAAGATTGAATGTTTAACTAATTGTTGTCATTTTTCTCGGGAATCTTTCGTTGACTTGTAATATGGTGACTCTGGATCCAGTTTGCCTACTCGCCTGGGTCTCGCTATGCTGTATGATTGCTGCTGACTTAGAATGAATTGTCAACTTGTGTTTCGAAGCCTTTGTCCAGTTTTTAAAATGGAGTTAGTACAAGGGGTTATGACTAAGGTGAACGCGCAGAGTTTGGCCTCATGGCCAGGTTGTTGGGATTCCACCGGCCCGGGTCGTTGTAAATGCACTAGCATGGTGCTTTAAATTCGGCTTGCGTGATTCTGGGAATCTGGCCAAAAGGTCAGATTCCTTCAATACACATATATGCAGTATATACACTTAGGATTGGAAAACCTACAGTGGAACCCCCAATATATATGTACTATAGTTCAATGAGTCAATGATTTTAGTTGAAAATAAATTAGCAAAAATCACATCATAACAATATCTGTACATTGGCCCTGGTCCTTGAACTACTTTTGAAATTATGATGAACCTAATTCTGTTTCTGCAGTCACTGTTTAAATTGAAGGATTTTATACAAAGTTTGTGTCCAAATTACTGCTATATATTTATGTGGGGGAAAATATGACACATTTACATATATGTTCAAACGTTATATTTCATTATTTTATTAAATACAATTACATTACAATTGAAACTTTTGCGCAATAGTGCAATTTCAACGAATGAAAATGAGATTTTCAGCATTATTACTGTTGCTTCTACCTACAAGTACAAACTACACTGACATGTTTTCCTCATTTCTCTTACAGAGGGTCATTTTCAATGTGGTCAACTTCTCGAAGACAAAGAGCCTTTACAGAGATGGCATGTCTCCTGTTGTTAAGTCCACCAGCAGACCAAAATGGTAAGTTACAAACATCTACATTGAAGAAAAACATGCTCTTTATTTTTTCACACCTGTAAGAATCCTAGCCAAAACAATTCACATTCCTAAACACAGAATGTTTGTGCCGGTACCACCCAACCGATACCTTCAATTTCAAGAGTATGCACACACATTAGCATGTGATCCATCGGTTGCCAGTATGATGGCTGTCTGATGTAATATGGATGACTGATGGAAGCAGAAAACCGTGCGCGCGGATGTGTATGTGGATGTGGCGTCTGCCAAGCAGGCTGGTGTATTCAGCGGGGCGAGGAGGGAGAACACAGTAGTGTGATGAAGTGTTGCCGTCCAAGAGGGGCGCTGACATCTGTCACCGCTTGATGGAGGGCATCCGCAGAAACACCAGGCATCTGCCACCCTGAGCCGCCCACGCTTGCGTAGCCTAGCACCGCGAGCGGGACGTCCCGTGGCACGCCGGTTGCAGGCTAATGGACGGAAACGATGGGTTCGATAGTGTAGACAGGACAGATGAAGTGCTGTCTGTGATGCTGCACTGAGCGACATGATGCACCTCAAGCCTCCTGAATCAATCCTTCCCCTGTTGTGAAACTTGTGATATGGCAGGACTAGAGCAATTGGTTATTTTTGGACAATCAGAAACACAATTGTTCATATATACAGCAAATTCAAAAGTTGCGTCAAAAAGTTGTGTATTTAATGGTGTCAATGTACTTTAAGATAACATCCATACGTGATAATGGACTGTCAAACTTATGAAAAAGGGACTAAGATTAGTCCGAAAATGTTACAAAAAATGTTTTTCTTTTCCAAAGTAAAAACATGCAGTCACTGGGTGTCCCCATAAAGTGGTCAAAATGCATCCAATACTGCCACTTCTCTTTGACTTTCCATGAGCTGGACAAAGCCCAGAAAGCTCCTAAAGTAGTAATCTTGTTTTTGACAGTTTCAGATACGGAATAAAATAAATAACTGAAAAAAACTGAGTGCACACAGCTTTACCTGTCTGATACAAATTCACACAGGACAGGATAAAGACGCTACAGAGGGTACCGCCGATAAGAGGGAAAAAAAAAAAAGCCGTAAGACTGACAGGCAACTCGACAGAGAAGGTGAACAGAAAGTATAAGAAAGTAATATTACTCAGGCAAGTAGACAGGCATCAAGTCAACCAAAAAAGATCATTCCGCAATCCCCACCTCCATCCCTCCCATCTTTATCTTTCAAAAAAGAAAACATATCTGTCCAAGCCCGAGAGGTGAAGCCTTTATCTCCTGGCACAGGTGCCTTATGTCCCGGGGCCCCTGCAACATTGGCTCCCTGAGGCTACAAAGCTTGGCAGGCTTTTGCTAAAATGGAGCGTCTCAGGCTGGGACAAATGACAGATTAATGTCCCGCTAGGCATTTACAGCTACAGGTGGAAGGATCTATCCCATATCCTTTCATCCACACCTTTCTAGACCGATACCTCACACCGTGACCCCTATAGCTACTGTTTGTCCACGACACATCAAGGCAACTGTGACGGAGGGATCAGGGATTAAATTCAGTCTTGTGTTGAATCACCAGAAAGGTGGCTTTTGGAATAAGGGACAGATTAATTTAATTCTTGGTGTGTCAAAACATTGAAGGTTTTAGCAACGCAGGATAATTCTATACTGCTAGAACAAAGAATTGGTATGCGTCATATCATTTAAACTTTTTTTTTCTTTTCTTTCTAAACACATAAAATATGTAGGGCTGTCAGACGATTAAAATTTTTAATTGAGTTAATCACAGTTTAAAAATTAATTAATCGTAATTAATCGCAATTCAAACCATCTATAAAATATGCCATATTTTTCTGTAAATTATTGTTGGAATGGAAAGATAAGACACAAGACGGATATATACATTTAACATACTGTACATAAGTACTGTATTTGTTTATTATAACAATAAATCAACAAGATGGCATTAACATTATTAACATTCTATAAAGCGATCCATGGATAGAAGTATTTGTAGTTCTTAAAAGATAAATGTTAGTACAAGTTATCGAAATTTTATATTGAAACCCCTCTTAATGTTTTCGTTTTAATAACATTTCTAAAATTTTCAATCATAAAATAAACTTGTAGCTCGCCATTGTTGATGTCGCCGAGCGGTGACGTCACATGGGCACCCTGCCGTTCTTCCACAGTGTCTTTAACTACATAAGGTAGTGATTGAAATACACGACAAGGTGTCAATGGCGATTTTTAAATTACTTAGAAATCAAGCCAATGAGTGTGTTTTGTCCCTCGACCGACGCCATAGTTCCCTGTTTACTTGTCCATCCATTGTACATCATTTGAGTGCTGGCTTCACAACATACGAGACCTCTGATCGTTTGTATATTGTGACTGAATATTGCCATCCAGTGTATTTGTCGAGCTAAACGACAGCTAAACGAAATGTTTGAACAGTTTGTCCAAAGTCTGACCATCAGTAATACAGATTGAAGCGCTTTTCTCTTTGTGAACATTTTTTTTTTTTTTTTAGCGATAGGGATATTATTTTTGCTCTGTATTCTGTCCTCAATGTGTGTGAGTACACAAATTGACAGATAGCGAACAACAGAAGCTCCAAAGAGGAATCAGATGTTGGGGCAAAGTTGAATGGGCTTTACTGTAGTCATCAATTCTCTTGACAGGGGCACGTTTCTGTTTATTGTAAACTATAACTAAATAAACATTGTGCCAATAACTTGCACAAGTCACAAAATAACACAAAGTATACACACACGTTTCCATTTGAGCAGTAGCACTACCCAATTAGCTCACAAGCAACAAATAATGTAACTACATTGCACCATATATGGAAACAAAATGAAATGTACAGCACCAATAATTACACAATGCTCATGAATATATCCAAAGAAAAAAATGCAACTCACAAGTGATGCATGTATAAGAGACAAACAGTGTGATGAGACAGCGAGAACTGCCACTGAATACTGGATGGAGATGTTAGCTTGTCTGTATAGTACTGTATTGGTATGACTGAGTTCACGTCAACATATAATCACGTCAGCAGAGCGTACTGAAACCCATAAAATCAGTCACACCCAAGCGCCAGCAGAGGGCGACAAAACACCAATAAACACAAGTAACAAGTGGACATGACACTGTGCTGTCGTTTTAATCTGTTTGAGCGGGGCATGTGCGTTAAATGCGTCAAATATTTTAACGTGATTAATAAAAATAAAAAAAATTACCGCCCGTTAACGCGATAATTTTGACAGCCCTAAAAATATGTTTGACGATAAGTGCTGAAAATATGGACAAATAACCGTTTAGAGCTTAATTGCTGAGTTATAGCAATAAACAATTTTTTTCTAGCTCCTCAGGATTTTTGGGGCGTTTGTAAATGAGGAATCAGCTGACATTAGCAAATCCTCGAATTTCTGGCCTGATCCTCCCATTATATAGGGACTAAGCACTAGAGGTGTGCATCAGCACTGCCCTCACGATTCGATTTGATTCGATTCAGAGGGTCACGATTCGATTCGGTTCGATTCGGCAATGCATCGCGATGCATTAAAGCCTGGGATACATTAAATTCTAAAGCAAACCATATTTTTCGTGAATCATGAGGCAACACAAGCGGTCAACTTTTTATTGGCTCTTGTGTCACTCCTGATTGAAGTCAAATGAAAATACTTTCATATATATATATATATATATATATATATATGTGTGCCGGTATGAGATTTTGACGGTACGGTAACCGTGAGCAAAAATACCGCGGTATCACGGTATTGCAATTATAGCTCCAAAATTTTGAGATGTATGGGTTTTTAAAAAAGAAAAAAAAAAAAAAAAAAAAAAAAAAACTTTTTTTCCATTGAACAGGTTTTTTTTCCAGAACATATTTGCAAATTGGAACATGAATACAATGTGAAAATAAATTAATGTGAAAATAAATAAATTAACAAAAAATAACAAATATTTTATATAAAATTAAAATAAATAGAATCTAGACTATACCCACAGCCACAGCTCAAGTTGCTCAATATTAGAGCAAGAACAAAATAATTGCTATAAAAAAGTAAAAACACTTCCAAATAAAATTAAAGATATATACGGTTTGACTTTTTTTTGAGGGGGAGAAGCTGAAGTTTCGCCATTTTCAGCCACTGTGTCAACTCTCTTCTACATGATGTCATGCCTTTGTGTTAAAAAGAACAAAAAATTCATAAGTTCATAAGTTAGTTAAAGATGTACAAGTTAGTTTTATAAGTTAGTTAAAATGTAAATATTGTTGAGGAAAGGTTTCATCTAAAACAAAAAGTGAGGAGTGAGACCTCCTTTCGCAATTAGCGATCTTTGACGCGATCCTTTTTTTTTTTTTTTTTTTTTCCCCCTCCCTCCTTCATTTAAGCTTGTTTCTCACTCAGCGGCTGTGAGACATAAAACGTCTACGAAGCTGCTCTCCCAGCTTAGCCTAGGCTAACATTCGTCTTTGTAAGTTTTAGTTAGTTTGTATATTAAATTTGAAAGGAAAATGTGTGTTTTGTTTTTGGCGACCTTTTTCATGGTGCTACTGCTATCCTGTTGAACCTACTCACATGTGGAAAAATACAATTGTATAACGTTTTAAATGTATTCATTTGTATATTTCACCACGATTTGAGAGCTCAATAAATTGAAGAAAAGTACGCCTTGTGTTTAGAGGGTTTGTTTTTGGGTTTGCTGGCTGTTTAGCAGAATAGCGACACTGACACTCACGGCAACAAACAGGGGAAAGGTGAGCGCTGCCGCACCAAGCCACTTCGGCTGCATTTTGGCACATGAAAAATAGCGAATACCGTACTAAGGTATGACGGAAAATTTTAGTGGTTTTGAAACCGCGACGTTTTCACACCACGGTAAACCGTGAAAACCGGTAACCGGCACATGTCTACATATATATATATATATATATATATATATATATATATATATATATATATATATATATATATATATATACAGTGGTACCTCTACATACGAATTTAATTCGTTCCAGGACCTTGTTTGTAAGTCGAAATGGTCGTATGTCGAGCAGGATTTTCCCATAGGAATACATTATAATTCCATTAATTCGTTCCCAAGCCTAAAAACATACACTAAATTCTTAATAAATACTGCTGGCACTGTTACAAATGGCAATTAAACATAGAAAAACAAATAAGTTATAAATAAATAAGTCAGAATAATATAATAAGAAGAATAATAATTAATAATTATTCCTGTAAATAATGTAACGAATTGGATTCTAATATGGCGGACACTTTTTACTGTCCCTGAACGCACCGCGAAGCTGACGTCACGGTGAGATAGGTCGGTGCGGTAGAGATAATACTTTTGTTTTCTTGAGAGCAGTCAACTGCTTAAGACAATGGGCGTTTTGTGTTGGATAAGTTCTTAAATAAATGATAAAAACGTGACGAAGCTGGCGATTTCCTTGGCAATGTTACCACAATAATAATTGTCACCTTAACTTATAAATAGTGGCGAACGGTGGTCGGAAGAGGACCATGGAGCTGTATTGTTGAGCCAGTTCAGGGACGCGCACACCAAGCTCATATTTTTCTATAACTTGCATCTTCATTTCAAAGGTAAGCATCACTTTTTTCCTTGTTTCTCCAACTGTATCAACTTTTTTTGAAAACTGTGTTGATTTCTCACACAAGAAAATCCACCGTGCGTTCGTTTGCAGTGCTGTCATGTCGTCGTATTTCGAGCAACTCGTCGGATGTAGAAACAAATGACGGCTCAAATTTTACGTCGGATGTCGAAAAGATCGTGTGTCGAAGTGATCGTATGTAGAGGTACCACTGTATATATATATATATATATATATATATATATATATATATGTATATGTATATATATTAAAAAAACAGATCACAGCATTTAATTAGTGCTTTAAATGAGACCAGGGCTTTCTCTTTTTTTTTTACACACAGTAGCAGCCTTTCACGCAGTGCAACATATGAACTCCTGTGCAAAATCAGTAATAACAGTCACTGTATTTTAGTCACAACGACCCATCAATAAAAATATTCAAGTAAATATTAAAGAAAACGACAAAGAAAATATTGTAGTGCAGCAGCATCTTTATCGTAATATCAATCCAGGGATTAGTTTAGTTGCAAACAAAACATCAACTAAATTGCAATGTAGAACAAAAGTAAAACTATATATGTACGTATGTGCAATAGAGGTTAGATCGGGTCTAAAAAATCCAGCCCGACCCGACACGGCCCGCAGGTATTGAAGCCTGACCCGGCCCGAGCCCGATCAATTAGCTAGATTTGCAGGCCCAGCCCGAAAAACCTGATTTTTTTTTTTTTTTTTTTTTTTTTTTTGAGTGACGCGGAAAAAAAACGCAGCAGCAGCAATTTATTTTCATTTCTTCGAGTTGGCAGAAAAAAACGCAAGGTTTACTGTTTAAATAGTCTACATATTTTTATGATCATTATAAAAACATTTACACAACAAAATAATGCCTGGAAAGTTTAATACAAAAAAAATAACATGCGGTTTTGCAGACACACAGAGGAGAAGATTCAAAAGGATCACATTTGTGTTGCCTTTGTGTGCATAAATAAAAGTGTCTTTCGTAACGAATCGCAAGCGCCACAGCGGGAAGAGAAGAAGAAAAAGCGGGCGGCGCCACGTTAATGTGCGTGCACAAGCAAATGCACAATACAGAGAGCCTGCTCTCGGTTTTATCCCATTTTTATAATTTATTAGTCGGTGCGGCGGCCTGACCCGACGGGTCGGGTTCGGGCACAAGATCTAACCTTTAAGAGGACATAACATATTAGAGATTATTGATTCACCTAAGACATTGAAAGCAGACAGCTAGAGACATTTTGGCTTCTACGAGGTTGGTGGGAAACTTGACCAGAGTTATGTGTGAGAAAAATGAAATATGAGAATAATAATACAAATGGGGAAACCAAATCCGTTGCATCACTGGAATTGCGCAGGGAAGATTTTTGAACGTACTTATATATTTTAAAATGCACTGAATCGATACGGCTTGTTGCCCGCATCGAATCGAATCGTCCATGCCCCGCATCAGGATGCATCGCCACATCAATTATTGTTGACACCACTACTAAGCACTGTTGGTGGCGATTAGACGCAATTGCAACTTCCTCCATAAACTCAGTCATTGCGCTATGCCTAAAAGTTACAACCCCCCATTAAGCGTGTATAAGATTGTGACGGTATGATAACCTCAAGCAAAAATATATCACTGTTTCACACTATCATGTTATTGCAATTACAGCTGTAAAATCTGGGTTAAAAAACAAAAACAATAAACAACCTTTTTCC
This sequence comes from Corythoichthys intestinalis, assembly GCF_030265065.1. Taxonomy (NCBI): domain Eukaryota; kingdom Metazoa; phylum Chordata; class Actinopteri; order Syngnathiformes; family Syngnathidae; genus Corythoichthys; species Corythoichthys intestinalis. Next base: position 38,040,981 of record NC_080401.1, read on the forward strand.
ATCGAACAGGATTTTTATTTTTCAAAACATTAGCAAATTGGAACAAACAAAAGTACATTATAATAAAAATAAATAGCTGAAATATTCTAAATAAAATTGAAATAAATGCAGTCCTGTAGGTGAGCCTAAACCCACAGCCACAGCTCATCATTATTACCGTCAGAACAAAAGTAATTATTTTCTATAAAAAGTGTGTGTGTATGTCTCGTATCATGTTTATATTATACAGACTCACATACTTTCTCAACGCAGACCATTGCCAGAGAGAAAAAAAACCCAACACATTTTACCACCGCTAGACACACTAAACACACTGGAGTTAACTCTCGTAGCTGGTAGGAAACATTCATAACAGTCTTTACAAACCTTTAATTTTGCATAAATGCGAATGGATGAATTTTCTTCCCAAAAGTCATTGATTCGATGTAACACTTGGGTAAAGCTGTCAGTCATCTGTTTGCTCATTAATCCAGACGTGAAAATATTGGCCGGACATGGGCGTTGGCTCGATGTAGGTCGCATTGTTGAGAAAACCCTGTCCAGTGTACTTCGTGACCAGTTTAGCAGCTCCATTGTACACAATTGTTGCAGATTTAATCAAAGCTCTACAGCATTCGCGTATGTCAGCAGTTGGAATATTCTGTCTTTGTGACAGAGCTGATTATTAGGGCATGTTATGACTACCTTATCTTTAGTCTCTGAAATTCCTCCATTTTTTGTTATGGGAACACTGTGTGGTGTCTGTTTGTCTGGCAGAATGCCTTTATTTGACTCTCGTGCTGTTGTTTTTTCAATATTGGAGGTCAGTCACAGTAGCGACTAAGAATATTGTCCTTATATTTTCTTTTAAACGCTGCTAGGGACCCCATGTTGGTCAGTGCAGGGTCAAGAGCATGAGGATGGACGGTGAGTTATGCAAGTTATGTAATTTAAAACAGTAATCAAATAGTAGAGAACGGGTTGTTGGTGTGGTTGGGGTGTCACACACCCATTGTAAAAGCAAAAAAAAAAAAAATCAGGAAAAAATGTTCAGTCAAATCAAATCCGCCTCATTAGTGTACTTTGGTGTTTCTAATCAGATTTCAATTATAAATGCAGTTTTGGAAAACTATTAATAAAGCACATATAGGACCAATCATTCAAATATGAATTGTAATTAATAATTGCCTTACAGAATTGACTGTGTTTTTTATCAATTCATACAGTATTTTTGTTTCCTGATTACATTTATTTATTTCGTATGAAAAACTAGTTGGAACTGGCTTATATTTCACTGTTAGAAATCCTAGTAAACCCTGGAGGTGAGGAATGGGCTTTCAGCCTGAATGATGATGAACTTGATCGCCACCAGGTAATGTGATTGTTGACTCCTGTCAGGTATGTTCAGGACTGGACAGCAGAGTGACACAAACACACACACATACTGGTATAAATACTAAAAGACAGCCAAGTCTCGACACACAAGGACACTGTGGGGGGAAAAAAACCAAGAAACAAAACACACAAGGGAAACACTTGGTCAAGGATGTCACTGTGAAAAACGTGGGCTGTCACTGATCAAATGAAACAAGATTCGAAATGAATTCTGTATATTTTACCTTGTAAACCTTCATACCTCACTAAGATGAACACTATCCGGTGACTATGTGGAATACTTCAACTCTGGTAAAGTAAATGATGATTTCAATATAATGTGTTGTAATAATTCTTTCTATTAGGCTTACAACCTGAAACACTTATATGATATCTATGATCACACATTAAGTTTTGAATATGCAGGCAATTTTTACATGTCTCTTTTAATTAACATTCTGCCTTTCCCTCGCTGTCAGTAGGTGTGGGGCTAAAAATAGCTTCAGAGCTAACTGAGCTAATAGATGAACAGTTAGAGTTGGAAGGATTGGGTTGCCAAATAGTTTAAAAGCAGCCAAACTGGATCAAGTGTAAACGCAATTTTCTTTTTTGTGTGCTCTTTCGCAGGGAGGCAACTATAAAGCAGTAGTACTTCTCAAAAGCGCTTCCCTTGGAGTCAGTCAGCGAGACAGGGAGTCAGTCCGCCATTCGATCGGTCTGTCTGTCAGGCCAATTTTTCTTTCCTACCAAAAGTATTCCTGTAAGCCTGTGATGCAACAGCCGGGTGAAATTCTATTTGGAGCTGTCTACCTCTCCATCGGGGTACATGTTTGCAGTAATTGTTCTGTCAATCAGTGCAGCTCTGGCCTGCTGCTTCCCTTGCCACTTGTTAAACCTTGGCAGAGGCTTGAGGGGTGAGGAAGGTGATGCTGGGTGAAGGAACAAGAAGGAATACTCCCACTCTGTCTCCTTTTGCTCTGCTCTTTGAATTGTCCTTCGTCGAGACAGTTGGAGACTACTATTACCTAAGTAGTATATCTTTTGGTGCCTTTCAAAGAACCCCGAGACACTTTTTGGACTTATCCATGTTGTGCCTGTTGCTTGAGGCTTGTTCATAAAGGAGAATATCAAGCCTTTCATACATTTTCTATAGCACTTGTCCTAGTAAGGGAATAGAATAAGCAGGAGCCTATACCAGTTGGCTGCATAAGGTGGAATACACCTTAATTCATTTAAAATGAATGAATGTGCGATAGCCTGTTAATGTTGTGTTGCTGATGCAGTTCCTCACGCTGTTGTGAAACGGATAGTAACGTTACAATAATTAGGCGGCCATCTTTAATCACTTATACACACTGTTTTTTGTCGTTAGGTCATTGGCTGGCATTGACAGCAATAAATGTAATTCATTTCAACTGGGAGGGCTAACAGTGATCATTCACTGCCAGCATCTCTCAGTTCAAATGGATTGGGTGTCTGTCACCGTCAATGGCAGGCAATGTTAATAGTAGTCACATTGTTTTGCTATTTTTTGCCTGCACAAACTGTCACCTCTGAACACCCCTCTAACTTTCAAATGTGTTTCGATTTCAATGTCCCTTTGATCTAGATCAGTAGTACTTGAATATTTTACATCAAATATTTCCTCAAAATGTAGGCCATAATGGCCAACAGAAAAATACAGTATTGTATTAGGACCAAATATTAGGACCAAATTATATAAATTAGGTCTGTCAAACGATTAAAATTTTTAATCAAGTTAATCACAGCTTAAAAATTATTAATCGTAATTAATCGCATTTCAAAGCATCTATAAAATATGCCATATGTTTCTGTAAATTATTGTTGGAATGGAAAGATAAGACACAAGACGGATATATACATTCAACATACTGTACATAAGTACTGTATTTGTTTATTATAACAATAAATCAACGAGATGGCATTAACATTATTAACATTCTGTTAAAGCAATCCATGGATAGAAAGACTTGTAGTTCTTAAAAGATAAATGTTAGTACAAGTTATAGAAATTTTATATTAAAACCCCTCTTAATTTTTTCGTTTTAATAAAATTGTTAAAATTTTCAAACAAAAAAATAAACTAGTAGCTCGCCATTGTTGATGTCAATAATTACACAATGCTCATGGTGCTGAAACCCATAAAATTTGTCGCACCCAAGCGCCAGCAGAGGGCGACAAAACAACAAAAAAACATAAGTAACAAATGGACATGACACTGTGCTGTCATTTTAATCTGTTTGAGCGTTAAATGTGTCAAATATTTTAACGTGATTAATTTTAAAAATTAATTACTGCCCGTTAACGCGATAATTTTGACAGCCCTAATATAAATAAATACATTTTAAAAATGAAAAGACAAAGGTTTTGTTACTATTTTACAAGCTGCATTTTTGACATTAACACTGCTGAGATTTCGAAGTTAAGGACTGAGTCAATTTGAGATGTTTTCAGTCGTTTGGCTTTGTGTCAACCCTTGGCCCCCAGATGTGGCGGTGAAGCCAGTTCCTCAAAAAAGGGAGGCCTTGCACGGTCTTGACTGGATGTCGACTCAGCCTATGGGAACTCCGGGTATATTGCAATCCGGCTCAAAGGACCATTAAAATGTCAAGTTCAAATACAAATCCTTAGGCCGACATTTATAAACATTACAGGAAATAAGGATAGAAGGCAGTCAATTTAATTGAACAGCTTGCAAGGAGAGCCGTTGGAAGCTATACAATGCAATACTAAGATTACACAATACAGGTTCCACAATCATTCTAATCTAATCTAAGCCCTCCGTTCCCTTTCATTTTATTTGTGATGGCCCTAGTAGCAAAGGGGTGTCTTACTTAAAATGGATTGGAGTTAAAAGCGAGGGCGACACCCAGTGAATTTGTTTCGCTATATACAGTGTGTGCATGTAGGTACATGTATGTTTGTCAAAACATTCCAACGCAGTCCCGCTGTCTCGCGCAGGCTGGTTGGTGCTGTTCTTATCACCCTACCAGTTTCTTCAGGACAAAACATTTCTTCATTGCGAGCAATAATAACCAAAGCATCTCTTCATTGCGAGCAGCAATTGATTAAAGCAGATATCTAATAAACTAGGGCTGTCAAACGATTAAAATTTTTAATCGGGTTAATTACAGCTTAAAAATTCATTAATCGTAATTAATCACAATTCAAACCATCTATAAAATATACCATATTTTTCCGTAAATTATTGTTGGAATGGAAAGACAAGACACAAGATAGATATATACATGGTGATGAAACCCATAAAATCAGTCGCACCCAAGCACCAGCAGAGGGCAACAAAACACCCAAAAAACACAAGTAACAAGTGGACATTACACTGTGCTTTCATTTTAATCTGTTTGAGCGGGGCATGTGCGTTAAATGCGTCAAATCTTTTAACGTGATTAATTAAATTAATTAATTACCGCCCGTTAACGCGATAATTTTGACAGCCCTATAATAAACATATTAATAATTATCTCATCAAAAACATGATATGAAAAAAATATGAAATACATGAAATTTGCTTTGTTTTCTTAACTGCTTTACTTGAAATGGAATGAATATATTAAATGTGTAACACTTTGAATTAAATAGAATCGTGGCAGACGCTGCGATATCGGCAAATATTCCATCTGTGTCCACAGAATCACTATCATCATGAAATTGTTGATTTACACCACTATTATGCACTAGTATGCACTTTTTCATGGATTAAAAAAAAAGGCATTGGCACATTTACTTCAGTCAATCTTTGACGTACTTCCAATTGAGGGAGGCCACGTAGCACTGGTAGCGCTCATACCACACTTTGAGAATCACAGAACTAGCTTATTAACAAAAAGAGTGGGATAAGCATTATAGGGTTGGGAAGTAACATGATTGGTTACAATAACTTCTGGCGGTTTTAATTAATGTACACACAGTAGGCACTGTATGGATTAATTCATCCCAAAGGAACATCTATAAACTTGTGTCCTACAACCTTAAATCTATGCTCCCTGTCACTTCTGCTAATAGCCATTTATTGGGCTGATGATATCTACACCTTCTTCCTCCAACGGAAGCGCTGCACTTGCTCATCTGGGTGCGAATGTAGTTAGCGTGTGACAGTGCTGGGGCGGCGGGTCCTGTTCTTCAGATAGAGGAGCTTCCTGCTGGCGTTCTCCACCCCCCCACCCCTCCCTTGCCACAAAGCCACTCACACAATTAACCATGTGGCATGCCTTTTAATAATAGACATTTTAATTGTGGGCAAATGAAGAGTGATGTAAAATACCTAATAGCTTGTGCTAATTAATAGGGGAATTGAGCTCTTGTTAATTAAGGGCAAACAGGACAGGGACCGACTCGGCTAATTTGAGCATGAAAACCGAGACTAACGATTCATTTCCAAACAGATTCGCTTCATAAACACATCAAGTGACCCATTTAGCTGCATGGGAACATTTGCAGCTATCCTTTCTAGCATTCGCTTCCACCATTGCGACCTTTGACCCTAAGCACGGGCACATTGCAGTACGCACTACAGACGTGTTTACACAACTGGCCCCGGTGCAACATAATAAAATAAACTTCTTATGTAATAACAAACATTGGCAGTGAGAGTGTCTTGAATACAAATTTAATTGTTGTTATATTTTTCGTGATCCCTCTTTGCAGTCTTTGAATTCAATTGTATCCAATTAAGCTTGATATTAAAATTATTTCATGATCACATATTTCCATCTTTCCTCATAAATGTTTGTCAGGTGTTTATGTAAAAAATGTGTAGTTCCATGTGAGGTGAAGAAAAAAAATGCCGAGACCGTACACTGTTCTTCCTGTTACCAAGACAGGATGTAAAAGTAATAACCTTATTCAACCCTTTTATCACTGAGGAAACTTGTTGTTGTCCATCTATATAATAGATGCTATGTCTGGCAAGAGCAACATGATTCCAGATAAAATACACAAAAAAAAAAAAAACTAAAACATCAGTACAATTGTATAACCTTTTTTTTTTTTATTTTATTTTATTTTATTTTATTTTATTTTTTTTAATGTTTTTTTTTTTTTTTTATCCAACACTACACCTACCCTTTGATCATGATATCTTTTTTGATTTGGACTATTTTTTTTCTATCTAGACTATTTTCCAGTAAAATCAATGCATTTGTAGCTAACGATTCCCCCAACATTTTGAGTATTGCAGCTGTAATCAGCAGTGTTGTTAAGCTTACTTTAAAAAAAGTAATTAGTTACAGTTGCAAATTACCTCTTCCAAAAAGTAACTGAGTTAGTAACTCAGTTACCTCAATGTAAGAGTAATTATTACCGTAATTTCCCGAATATAAAGCGCACCCGTGTATAATGCGCACCCCAAATTTACTTGTAAAATTTGGGGGAAATTATTGTACCCGTTTATAACGCGCACCCTAATTTTAGCACCAATAAATAGAAGAATACAAGAAAACAGAGCTCGTGTACAGATACAGAGATGTCATTTTACTGACTGGTGAAACACAGCACAAGCATCGCACATTGGTAGTTCAAAACATTACCGTAAACTGACAATATTTACGGTAATAATATGATTTGACAACTTCTCCAACTTACCAGAATCTAGGAGAAAACAAAACGGATGTGACTTTTCTTTTAAAGGCTGCTGTATAACTTGCTCGTTTCCTCATGATGAATAAATGTTTCTTCCATGGATTGATACGGTAAAACTACTGAACTATTGTTATTTGGGTTTGAGTTTCCCGAGGGACCGATATAGTTGACGGACACAGGAAGTGTGTGTCCTTACATTTGTTATCCTCCGAATTGTGGAGCTGCAATAAACGTCGACTCAAATGAGTTCAAGAAACTAAATTCTGTGCTTTATGAAGAGTGAAAAAAGCAGAATTTAACACAGACGAAATCATTCGGCCGATTAGTGTGAAGTATTACCGAAACAAAATGGTGACGTCACGTACCGTAATGGTCGGCAACGGGTCGCCGCATACGTTTCTTCAACACAACGTGGCCGTGTCAATGAAAAAAAATCGGTTTATATATATATGTAATACATATATATTTCTGTCTCCATCCATGTACCCGTTTATAATGCGCACCATGAGTTTACAAGTTGATTTTGGGGAAAAAAAAGTGCGCGTTATATTCGGGAAATTACGGTAGTTACTCAGCAAAGTAACTGACATTACTTTTCATGTTCAACATGTTATTACATGATCCATTCCAAAACGTCTTTCACATCAAATATGTTTATATTAACTGATCGAATTGAACTGTCTTTTTCATTCCGAATGTTTTTTGTTTTGTTTTTTCACCTATATACAGTAAGAGTTTAATGGTATACAAACTTTAACTTTCAAATGATGTGAGAAAAAAGCATTTTTGTTTTTCCTATTGTACTGAACCCGCACCAAACCTTGACCCCCCCCATACCAAGGTGCGTACTGAACCGTGACTCTGAATCTCTTCCCTCTTCTATCTTTGCTCTAATTGCAAAGTTTATGGCAAGTTTCTATTTTTTGGTAGTAAAACCAAATTATTATGATATTGTAGTATCTTATTTTCAAGTAATTGTACCCACCTGAACGCCATGAACTCTATGTTAAAAAAAAAAAAAAAAAAAAGTTGCCCCAGAGTTTAAGATGACATTCACCACGCTAACTCCCGTAATGTGTGACGCGTCAACGTTGTCGCCGCATCAACGCACCAGTGACGCTCACCCCCAATTTCCACGATGTGTTTTACGAGCAGAGCGTCTGTAGAGCGACTCAATCGGTTCATGCGAGGATTGCAAAATTGCATGAGAGTAGCGGGTATTTAAAAATAATAATAGAACAACCATTTGCCTTTCAGACCCCGAGAATTGGTCAGCTTTCTTTCTGAAAGAAAGACGAAAAAAGAAGTCCTGTGCTAAAGAGAAAATCGCAATGACAAAGATTTTAACATGTACTTTACAAATGAAATGCCTCAATGATTTTTTTTTCTTAATAACGGTTTTCCAAAGCTTAATTGATGGATTTTCTCAAGTTAAAGCCCACTGATAAATTAACAAAATTAATTGCGTATTATTTTGAAAATCGACCGGATCCACAGTATTTTTAACGAACTTCCGATCTGCCCGATCCTAGCTAGTAGTATTGACGAAGGAGGGTCGCGTCTTGCGTCAAATAATAAACTCTGCCGTCCGTTTCGAGTGTGAAGTTGAACCACTTCTAGGATGCGTCTAAAACGCGGCCGCGCTGCGACTGGTGTGCACACGCTGCTTGACTTTCAAGGGATCCTCTATTTTTAAGACAAGTAATTCTTAAAACATAAATGTTAGTATAAGTTATAATAATTTGATATTAAAACCCCTCTTATGGTTTTTGTTTTAATAAAGTTTGTAAAATTATTTTAAGTGATAGGTCGCCATTCTTGTTACGTCGCAGTGCGTGACGTCACTGGCCCCGAATGCCGAAATTCCAGCTTGTCACTCGTTAGCTTTCCCAACATGTCGTCAGTTCTACCCTTCCTATTTGAACCAGATCTGAAAAGTGAAGAGCAGGACAGCACTGTCGGTCGTTCACAAGACGAGCTTCAGGGAAAAATGCGTGCAGCAAATACCTGATAAGACAAAAGTTGGGCAAAACTGGTGATGCGAGAGAGTCCTGTTGGGAGCGAGAGTGCATGCTGTTGGGATTCGGGAACTCCGGTTTTATGTGCAGATATTCAAGGTAAGCATATTGCATTTTCAAACGTTTTCCCAATATAATTATGTAGATTGTTAGCATCCAGAGCTGTCGTGTGCTTTACATACAGTACAGGCCAAAGGGCACACCTTGTGTAATCCAGGTCTTGTACATTGTAACGCGTGATAGCTAGGATACGTGTACAAAAGTACCAGAAAGGGGAGAAGCTTCCACTTATGCACATTTATTCACAAAAAATATTTCCACCTTAACCACTCTTCACTCAGGAGCTCAGCAGTACGCAAACACGCATTCCCTGATGAACTCCAACATTGTTGTAAGGTCCACGTCAGAGTCACTGTCGTCACTGTAGCGTGCCATGGTGCTTTAATTATTTAGTATGATTTGGGGAAAACTCCCACGAAGAATAGTCAACAAAAAAAGATAGCAACACTAATCCAAATCCGCGTTTTTTACTTACTCGAAGATCCAGGAATTAGACCAATCCCATGGCAATATCGCAGCTGCGATTAGGCTGTCGATTCCACAAAATCGACTGATCCGAAAAGCCGATGTGGGACCAACAAATAAAAATAAATGGACAGATCCAAAACCATTATTGCAGACGCGATGGGACCCTTACTTGACTGAGGATGCGAATGTTCGGGTGCCAGTTGTAACGTGTGGTGGGTAGGATACATGCATACAGGGACCAAAAAGGGGGAGAAGCTTCCACTTATGCACATTTATTCACTAAAAATAATAATTCCACCTTGACCACTCACTTCACTCCCCTTTTTTCCATTTGACTGGAAATTGCATCCAAAAGCAGCACATCGTGGCATTTTACTTCGTGACTTTAGGCAGCAATAAGCAATTGTTGAACACGCTACACATTCGGAAAGATACCAATTATGTCATCACTGCGAGCCCGCAAACCATGGTGCCAACTAACGGTCAAAATATGGACTAAATATTATAAAATATTGCCATTGATTTAACATTTTATGTTTTTCTAACAACATATTTTAGTACAAGAGAACAATTGTGGTTTATTAGAGCCTACATGTATTTAAATCAGAGGATCACTTTAACGGCCGCGTTTCACTGTGTTAACACGACCGCAACACTGACGCGCCGTAGATGTGCCTGGTGTATTACCGGGGTAAATGCTAATGCTAACGAGAACGCGAATGCTATGCTAACGCTCCGAGCCACCTAGCATCACGTTTGCATCGGCGTCACAACCTCCTTCCCTCCTCCCCCACCTGCTCTGCTCTCTCCGTGTCTCCCGCATCATTCACCCAAATTATAGTAACACAAGCCTTCACATACTTAGTAACGGTAAAAGCGTTGCAAAGTTGGGAAAAGTAATGAATTAGATTACTCACTACTGGCAAAAACAACACCGTTAGTAATGCCGTTATACTCTAACGCCGTTGTCTACAACACTTGTTATTAGAGATGTCCCGATCGATCGGCATCCCCATCGATCGGGTCCGATCACGCGATTCTCAAAGTATCGGAATCGGCAAAAAAACATCGGACATGCCTTTTTTTAATATATATATATATATATATATATATGTTTTAATTAAATTGTTTTCTAATTGTATTTAACGTTACAGACATAATATGTTACACTCATCCAGAGTCTTTAGTTTAGGCTTAAGGTAGGGTTATCAAATTTATCCCTTTAACGGCGGTAATTAATTTTTTAAAAAATTTATCACGGTAAAATATTTAACACATTTTATTAACGTATGCGCTGTACGACCCACTCACGCATTGTCACGTTCAATCTGTAATGGCGCCATTTTACCTATATATAGAGCTAAAAGGCAGCGTAAAATGAGTAGAGTGAATTTTGGCAGCCTTTGGAGCCTTTTTTTAATTGGCTAAAGTCTTACAATCCCTCGCCCTACGATTAGAAATATCGTGGGAAGTAATGTGGGGAAGAAAGGTAGTAACTCATCTTTTTCTAAACACCCTATGTTATCTCCCAAAGCAGGGAAGATATATCAATTGGTACCACTGCGCACAGTCATGGTTGCACTTCCCATCATGCATTTGGCCAGAACAGTTAAATGGCTACAGTATCATTTACTGAAAGCTCAACAAATACTCTAGATGGCAATATTTAGTCACAATATACAAAGTCACATTTATCCTTTAAGAATTACAAGTCTTTCTATCCGTGGATCCCTCTCACAGAAAGAATGTTAATAATGTAAATGCCATCTTGAGGATTTATTGTCATAATAAACAAATACAGTACTTATGTACTGTATGTTGAATGTATATATTTGTCTGAGTTTTATTCATTTTTTTCTTAATGCATTGCCAAAATGTATATGTTTGGGAAAAATTATTGGGAATGATTGGAATTGAATCGGGAGCAAAAAAAAAAGCAATCGGATCGGGAAATTTCGGGATCGGCAGATACTCAAACTAAAACGATCGGATCGGGAGCAAAAAAACATGATCGGAACAACCCTTCTTGTTATTAATAGTAACGTTCTAATTTTCATATAAACTCTAATAAAACAAAACAGGTTTATTTCTGGAAGTCATTCTTCAAAAGATTAGCACCTTTCCTACTGAATCTCCTGTTAAATGTAGCGCTGAACATAGCAGCAGTTGTTCACCACTGTTATCAATGTCTACCATCTGTAAAGACTTAAAAGAAAAGTGATCACAAAGTTAGACTTTTTAAGATGAATCACTCTCAATTTCAGGGTTTTAAAATTTTACCTGAGAGTCATTATTCTTCAGCGTTGGACAAACTGCAGCAGAGTTCTCAGTAAAATGGTGTTCAGGAGAATGAGGAAAATGGAGTCGTGCTAATCTTAACAATCAACAGCTTCCTTGTTCACAGAAACTCATTAACAGGCTGCCAGAGGAAGTGAGAGAGGATTATGTGAGAGAAATAATGGGACAAAAAAAGTAACAAATAGATTAATAATCTCCTCCATGAGCATCGGGATGGTTTTGCAACAGCGTGCGTATAAAATGAACAGCATTGTGTGGAAAGGAATAAAAGTGCGATGGGGTGCTGCGACAGCGACAACTTCCAGCTCTCCATTCAACCCCCAAATGACTTACCTGGACAGTTTTATGTTTGCCTGGAGGAGAATTAAAAAGGCACTTCATTTCCCCTTTACAGGAAAGGTACGCATGTCAGCGCAGTCCTCCCTGAAAGCGCTCTAATCTAAATGCTTTTGTCGGGGGAGATTTGGTAGATTGCAGCAGGCAGAGGTACAAATTGGTTGTGTCATCTTATAATGAACTAGGTGAGGCGTTGCAGTTTTCTCTGCAGCCAACAGTCCCCTGATTACTGTACTCTTAGTCAACGGCTGCTTTTAGTATTGTCGACCAAAGACCTCATGATCACCCCTCTGATTTCACAACCTGATCCCGTGGTATAAATAAAATGCCTTGTGGCTATAAAACCAGTGTGTCCCAGGACAAATTTCTCATCTTAGACTGCACGCTTACTGTAGATTAGTTCATTTTGTTCTGTGTGGGATTTACACATGGTCAGTGATGCTGCCTGCTGTCCATAATAACCATAAAGGGTTTTCAGGTTTGATGCTAGGTTATAGGCCTGCAAAAGCCTATTGGTTGCGCTAAGCACAATGGCTAGCTGACCCCCCGACTCCAATTTATGGCTTATGACTATCATCGCGATTCCACAAAGCCATGCTGTCAGGCATTTATGGGACATATTAGGGCACTCTATGGGACTGATATCGACATTCTTGCCAGCACTAGAGTGTGATGGGTCCATTGTGTCAACACAGTATTGCAGCAGTTGGTCAAGCGACTATGAATAGATTCTCCAGACACTTTATTAGCAGTCACCCATAGAATCAAACACTGTATCAAAAAATGATTCCATTCTTAGACAGATTATAGTAGTGTGAACATAGAGTCCAGCATTCACTTATAAATAAATATATATATATATATATATATATATATATATATATATATATATATATATATATATATATATACACACACACACACATATAGCTACATTGCAAAAAAAATTACCATTAGTCATGCTAACTTGAGATTTTGAGGAGATAAATTCTCATTTTTATTTTTTAAAGGGAACCTCGGCTCAAATTCTAATTTTTTTTTTTTTTTTTTTTTAAAGGGAACCTCGGACTTAGACTTGTAGGCACTAATAAGCCACACTTGTTCTTTTTTACTAAAATATGCTATTAGACATTCATGAAATATTGCCATTGATTTAAAAATCTACATTATTTAGTACAATTTTTGACCTACGGAGGGCGCCATGTTTTTATAAGTGCAATTGACGATCGGGGTGATGAGCTAGTTTCTTCCTTCTACGCAGCGAGACGTCCAACACATGCCCACATCGGTTAAAAGCGGCGAGTACTTACTATTTGTGTTTTTATTGAGTCTTTTATTACCATTTCATTGCCTCAAAATACTTTTTGAATGTGTTTCTCCCTCATACTTTTAAGCATTGCGTTTTCTTGTGGTAGCTTTAAAGCAGATTGTTGATCAGTTGACCACATTAGTCACGTAGCATATTTAAAGCACGGTTATTTGATATTACTATGTTTAAGTATTTTCTTAAGGCATCTTAAGTATGTTCTGTCAGTATGCATCTAAACAGAACCAAGCTGAAAGCGCACAGTATTACTTTGGTTGTCAAATTCGCCTTTTGTAGGACGTTACGCCGGTGTAGCACAATTTGGCAGAACACCGGTTTTGTCATACTCTCGTCTCGTCTTATCCCGTCTTTCCTGTTCATTTTGCTTTTGCTGCTCGTTTTGTGAAATATTGAACGTTTTTTTATGCTCATTAATGTTCCTCTCGGGTTCAAATTGAAAGGTTTGAGCAGATTATGTGTTTATATCACTAGAGTCATACTCTGGAAGCCCGGCAACGTAACCAAGTGACGTCACCACCCTGCAACGTCAACAACATTTGCGACCTACTAGTTAAATTAATTTTACAAATTGTATAAAACCAAAAACATCAAGAGGGGTTTGAATATCAAATTATTTCAACTCATAATAACATTTAAGAACTACAAGTCTTTCTAACTGTGGATCCCTTTAAATTACCTTGTTATTTTGAGTAATCCTCACTCAATTATCATGTTATTATTGAGAACTTGATTAATTGATTTGAATTAACTTGTATGAAAGAATATGTGGGCCATACTTTTATGCTTGTGTAAACTACTTGAAATTATAAGGTGTATGCAACTGTTGCAGCCTCGCTCTCGTGCCTTCAAAATACCACACTGGCAATTCTTTGGCTGTCAGTCAGAGTGTTCAGCCAGTTGTCTGTGCACTCTGCCTCCATGGTGGCAGCCCAGATTCAATCCCCACTTGGAGCAACTTATTATAAATAAATGAACTGAATTATATTATTATATTTTACTCAAAATCTTGACTTCAATTTAATTAAATGAAGTTCAAATTACTAAAGATGTTGAGTTATAACTACTTAACTGAAGTCCAGTTTACCTAGAATGTATGTTTTACATCATTAACTATTTTATTTCTATCAAAACATGAAAATTTAACAATGGTTGGCTTTTTACAGTGGAATTTTGATTAAATAAATCTTAGTCAGAATACCCTGAAAAATTCCAACAAGCACAAGAGGCCTTATGCAACAACCTATGTCAGCAACCACAATAATACAATATATTTTTTTATTTTCACGTTTCACCCAAAACTGTCGTAGCTGGGAGCCACTGCCATCACTGGCAGCCAATGAGTTAGAGAGTTATTTATACAGAATAAGCACCAACTAAAATTGATGCCGCTGGGGGGCGGTGGCGCATCCCCTCGTTCCTTCCCTGAAGGCTCGTTAATGGGGGCGAGGATGATCCGGGTGACCACCCAGGATCCCGGGGGGATGATGGCGGCCCCCTTCCAGGAGCTGCGGTAGGAGGGATGGGCTGCACTGGCCCCCCACCCCCCGATTGGCTGGAGAGGAGGATTTCCACTTGTCTGCAGGACTATCACACCTTTGATGGGATTCACGCATGACTGGATGCAATTACACACACTCAAGTATAGAAACTATCTGTAAACTATGCCAGGACTAGCGATAAGGCAGCATCGAATAGGATGTGAACACTTCCACACTTACAAGTGATTCACATAATACTGGGTTGTACAATTCACATTGCTTATTTGTGTACACTCCCCCCACCTAATCTCTTTCTGACTCTTCCCCCTTCCTTTTTGTCCTCGGTCATCAGACCCTCCACATGGTGTCAACCGGAACTAGAATTAGCTTTCGATAGCACTACTACAGTGCCTTGCAAAAGTATTCGGCCCCCTTGAACCTTGCAACCTTTCGCCACATTTCAGGCTTCAAACATAAAGATATAAAATTTTAATTTTTTTGTCAAGAATCAACAACAAGTGGGACACAATCGTGAAGTGGAACAAAATTTATTGGATAATTTAAACTTTTTTAACAAATAAAAAACTGAAAAGTGGGGCGTGCAATATTATTCGGCCCCCTTGCGTTAATACTTTGTAGCGTCACCTTTTGCTCCAATTACAGCTGCAAGTCGCTTGGGGTATGTTTCTATCAGTTTTGCACATCGAGAGACTGACATTCTTGCCCATTCTTCCTTGCAAAACAGCTCGAGCTCAGTGAGGTTGGATGGAGAGTGTTTGTGAACAGCAGTCTTCAGCTCTTTCCACAGATTCTCGATTGGATTCAGGTCTGGACTTTGACTTGGCCATTCTAACACCTGGATACGTTTATTTTTGAACCATTCCATTGTAGATTTGGCTTTATGTTTTGGATCATTGTCCTGTTGGAAGATAAATCTCTGTCCCAGTCTCAGGTCTTGTGCAGAAACCAACAGGTTTTCTTCCAGAATGTTCCTGTATTTGGCTGCATCCATCTTCCCGTCAATTTTAACCATCTTCCCTGTCCCTGCTGAAGAAAAGCAGTCCCAAACCATGATGCTGCCACCACCATGTTTGACAGTGGGGATGGTGTGTTCAGGGTGATGAGCTGTGTTGCTTTTACGCCAAACATATCGTTTTGCATTGTGGCCAAAAAGTTCAATTTTGGTTTCATCTGACCAGAGCACCTTCTTCCACATGTTTGGTGTGTCTCCCAGGTGGCTTGTGGCAAACTTTAAATGAGACTTTTTATGGATATCTTTGAGAAATGGCTTTCTTCTTGCCACTCTTCCATAAAGGCCAGATTTGTGCAGTGTACGACTGATTGTTGTCCTATGGACAGACTCTCCCACCTCAGCTGTAGATCTCTGCAGTTCATCCAGAGTGATCATGGGCCTCTTGGCTGCATCTCTCAGTTTTCTCCTTGTTTGAGAAGAAAGTTTGGAAGGACGGCCGGGTATTGGTAGATTTGCAGTGGTCTGTTGCTCCTTCCATTTCAATATGATGGCTTGCACAGTGCTCCTTGAGATGTTTAAAGCTTGGGAAATCTTTTTGTATCCAAATCCGGCTTTAAACTTCTCCACAACAGTATCTCGGACCTGCCTGGTGTGTTCCTTGGTTTTCATAATGCTCTCTGCACTTTAAACAGAACCCTGAGACTATCACAGAGCAGGTGCATTTATACGGAGACTTGATTACACACAGGTGGATTCTATTTATCATCATCGGTCATTTAGGACAACATTGGATCATTCAGAGATCCTCACTGAACTTCTGGAGTGAGTTTGCTGCACTGAAAGTAAAGGGGCCGAATAATATTGCACGCCCCACTTTTCAGTTTTTTATTTGTTAAAAAAGTTTAAATTATCCAATAAATGTTGTTCCACTTCACGATTGTGTCCCACTTGTTGTTGATTCTTGACAAAAAAATTAAATTTCATATCTTTATGTTTGAAGCCTGAAATGTGGCGAAAGGTTGCAAGATTCAAGGGGGCCGAATACTTTTGCAAGGCACTGTATATTCAGTTAGTGTAGGCGTTGAATGTATTTGTTGTTGTTTGTTCTTCTCTTCTGTCTCTCCTTTTCTTTTTTCCTTTCTGTCCCCCATAACCCCTTCCTGCTCACTGCTTTCCCCTAATAGAAAAAAAAAAAAAAAAAATAATAATAATAATAATAAAAATAAAATTGATGCCACTGTAAGCAATTTAATACCATATGGGTGGCATAAACCATTTCCATGGAGTATAACAGAACACTAACATAATAGTAATAATTTATTACTTCAGTCAGGAATTTGTCTTCCTGTTGTCCAAATGCTGAAAATTATTTACTTTACTACAATAGACTTTTGTTCTCCTCTCAAAGTGAAAAACTGGAGTTCATCGACCAGAGACATTAAAGATTTTGAGAATTGTCATGTGCTTATTTTTAACACGGAGGTCCTAGGTGAACGTCATAACCACTTATCATGCTGTACGCTCATCACCATTGTGCTACAATAGTATTTTAATGGCTGTCTGTAACCCATATATTTTCAGTGCCATGCTATGACAAATTGCTTCAAATCATCAAAGTGCCCACTGTTGAATTCTCCATGCTGAATTGTAAAATGACCATTTTGTCAATCTCCTGCTTCAATGTCCACAAAACAAAAAACAGATAAAAGCTCTAAAAGCCTAAGCCGACAGCTAAAACTGCAGTGCGCCAGCTAGGACACTTTTCCACCCAGCTGTGTATGCGCACGCATCATGTGCGTGCGTGTGTGCGCCTGGGAGGCCTTGATTGTGTGCATGACACATGCGCACGACTTCCACTGTGAATGCGTGCATCTGTTTGTTCTCACTTGTGTTTGTGTTTGTCAGCATGTTTGTTGACGACACTGTAGGACATCGGGGTGGGATTGCTCTGAATATGAGGAAACAGCTCATCTGAATATAGATGGGTCCCATCTGGAGGCGGTTGGCTTCGGCCCTTCATAATTTTGTAAGCAGCGAAGCATCTGGGGCCTGCTAATGAAACTAAAGGCACAGGAAGGGCCCTGGGCTACTGCGCGCAGACCCTGGCTGCCAGCGAGGGGGGTAGAATGCGTGTTAGAATGAATGGAGGCAAAGATGGGCCTAGAGGAAGGCGTGTGTTGAGAATATCACAGGTCTTAAAGAGATCTGGATGGCTCCTTGGAGAGAGCAGGCAAGAAAGCCAAGTAGGCCATTAGAAAACTGAGCCATAAAACAAAGAAAGTGGTGTCTTTATTGTGGCCCATTAAGCGTGATGTTCATGCGTAGATAGCTGTACGATATGCCTTGGTAATGAGCATCATAATAATGGTGCGGCATAGAATAATGCAATGAGAAAGAAAAGCTGAACACCTCGGTTCGGTAGGATCGTAAACCATCTGCCATTTTACAGCAGTTTTAGACACATAAAATCTTTTTTGCCTTGTCTCCAACTTAGTTTAGTTTCATCCAATATAACTTTCAATTTGGTTTTCCTCAATCACAACACACTCAAGCTTCATTTTGTTCTGAGGCGATATTGGTCTGGCAGGAAAGATGCTATAGCAATTTTTTGCAGACGTATTATAATCAACAGATTAACAGATGAGTGTTTCCGTCATCTAACCACCACTAGAAACTCTTTAGTTGATGCCTTTTTACATCAAACAGGCACACCAGTGACAGATTTGATAATATAAACATGATGGTGCCTGGAATGCAGTGGTGTTTTTTTGCTGCCCTTTTAATTTTCGTCTTAGTTATTTGGACGATAATACTTATTAGCCATTAGTCATAATTTTGTCATTTCTAAATGTGTTTGTCTTCGTCTAGTTTTTGTTGATGAAAACTCAGACTAATTTCGTCTAGTTTTAGTTGACATTTACTCAAAACATTTTCGTCTGTAAAATTTTTTCATTCATTCATTTTCCTTGCCACTTTTCCTCACGAGGGTCGCGGAGGTGCTGGAGCCTATCCCAGCTAACTACGGGCAGTAGGCAGGGTACACCCTGAACTGGTTGCCAGCCAATCGCAGGTCTGTAAAATTTGTTAGTTCAAAATAAAGTGAGGAGCAGAAGTATTTGCACCCCTAGAGGTCTGACATTGCAATCAAAAATGCTTTTCTACTCATAGAGACATAATCTAAAAATAAAAGCCAGAAATCACATTGTTTAATTGTTTAAATAATATGTTTGAATTTACTGAGCATTTGTACCCCTGAGAATCAGCAACTATTATGACACTCCAAGAGTTGTCAGTCTACCTTAAAAAAAGTCAACCTTTCCCCCATTCGTAACCACCTACCCACCAACCAACCGTATTAGCTCAATATTGTCACATGTGCACCCCACAGTCAGGCATAATCCAACTGCTACCATGGGCAAGACCAGAGAGTTTTCGAAAGACACCAGAGAAAAACTTTTGAGCTACAAAAAGCTGGAAAAGGCTATGGGGCAATTGGAAAGCAGCTTGGTGACAATAAACCGACAGTTTCAGCAATTGTTAGAAATTGGAAAAGGCTGAACATGACTGATAATCTACCTCGAAGTGGGGCGCCATGTAAAATCTCTCCTCCTGGGGCATCATTCATGATGAGAAAAGTGAGGGCTCAGCCTAGAACTACACGGCAAGAGCTGGTCAATGACCTGAAAAGAGCTGGATGCACAGTTTCAAAGGCTACTGTCAGTAGAACATGACAATGCAATGGTTTAAAGTCATGCATTGCTCAGAAGGTTCCCCTGTGGAAGCCATTACATGTGAAGGCCCGTTTGAAGTTTGGCAGGGACCATCTGAATGATGCACAGGGGTCATGGGGGAAAGTCATGTGGTCAGATAAGACCAAAGTAGAACTTTTTGGTGGAAACTTTACTCGTCGTGTGTGGAGGAGAAAGAAGGATGAGTACAATCCCAAGAACACCATCCCCGCTGTGAAGTATGGTTGTAGTAACCTCATGCTTTAGGGTTTTTTTTTTTTTTTTTTCAAAGGGGACAGGATGACTGTATTGTATGAAGCAGAATATGAATGGTGAAGTGTATCGTCAGATTTTGAGCCACAACCTCCTTCCCTCAGTCAGAGACTTAAAAATAAGTCGTGGCTGGATCTTCCAACAAGACAATGATCCGAAGCACACAGCCAAGCTGACCAAGGAGTGGCTGCGTAAAAAGTAGGGTTGGGAATCTCTGGCATGAAGCCGAT
Organism: Corythoichthys intestinalis; assembly: GCF_030265065.1. Lineage (NCBI taxonomy): Eukaryota > Metazoa > Chordata > Actinopteri > Syngnathiformes > Syngnathidae > Corythoichthys > Corythoichthys intestinalis. The sequence goes on from NC_080401.1 coordinate 38,061,142, forward strand.
TCGATATGTATACATAGGTTACGATTCGATTAAAAAATGATACATTTATATGGCCGAGTGATTCGATACGATTCGATACAGTTTAAGAACGATACGGTTCGATACAGAGTGAAAACGATACGATAATAAACATTTGTTGTATGTGTTCGTACAGTATTTTAAACATATAAAAAACTCCACATTTCTAATAGCAAAATTAAACAACAAAATGTCATACCTATGTTATGTTTTTTTTTTTTTTTAATTAAAAAAAAAAAAAAAAAAAAAAAAATTAAGGCTTACTATATGACCGTCATTTTGTTGGATGGGACTGATAATAAAACTCCAGTGACAGACAACAATAAAGTGCAGTAATTCAATTACTGTATTTCCTGATGTTTTGAATACAAGAGGTAAGTAATTTTAGTGCAAACTTTCAACGTAAACATCTTACAAACAAAAAATATTAATTATATGCAGCAGCTCTAGAAAAAAGAATTAAACCTGCAATGTTATCATAAATAAATAATAAACTATGCTTTACCACTGGTATAATTGGGGGAATAAAAATATGGCATTTTAGACAGACAGGTCAATAGACCCTACTCACCTACGTCACAAAATGGGCGTGTCGCTGTTTCCGGCCGCCATATTGTACCTCTTTTTCAGACCTATTCTCATTGTTTTCTATTAGTCGAGCAAGTTATAGAGCAATTCATGGAAGCCCCGGTGTTATCTGACGCTGTAAACTCATTGGATCCGTTGCATAAAAGGCGTTACGTGGAAAAGCTTCAGTTTATCCATTCGCCAGATCCGTATTTGATGCCTAAATCGATGTTTTTCGACCCGCTGGCTTCGCCTGACATCTGATACCCACACAAAATCAGCCTATTCTCACGAAAGTTTGAAAAACTTTAAGAGCTTGGAGGCTTATAAATGCTATGTTGCTGGTTAGGTGAAACACGTCCTCGTACACGAAAATTCGGCAGGAATCTTGTGCTCGGAAGGTGAGTTACGAAATTTTCAATTGAAAATCTTTTGTTCTTGCTAACATCCACTGTCAAGTCTAATGTATTTCATGTCATTTGTCAATGGAGCTAGGGCTTTTAATGTTTATATGGTTTAGCGATAGCACTAACTACATACATACGTGTATGTTGTCGGCGATTAGCCTAGCAATGATCTTAATTGTGGTTGTCAGCCCGAAACCCTCTAAATATATATTAAATGCATCTTACCAGATATAAAATGACTACTACATAATCTGTGGTAGTCGTTTGGAGCCCAGTTGTCTCGTCGAATTGCAGCAGTCAATCGCGGCCTCCTCTTCGTGTCTCTCGGAATACGGTAAAAATTCAAGTCTCTCCGTCTATCTTCTCTGTTTTTGCAACCGACCGCCACACACGACTTCACCATTTTGAGTATTAATGTTGACGAGCAGTAAAACGTGCAATAATAGGAAGAATTTACGAAGCGCTAATGCATTTCTATGGCGAGTATGCGGACATCATGGCGCGGGGGCGTGGCTGTGACGTCACGTGAGTAGGGTCTATAATCATTACTTTAACCTTATACACAGCAAAGTCTTTCACTTATGCCTGTGTTTCCACATTTATTACTCCTCATCACTGTCCATATCTTTTTTGAAGGGCAGTTTTTTTTGAAGAAGAACAACTAATCCACATGTTCATGTTTAAGTAGACTGTGTTTCGTGGGGAAAAAAAAAAATCTCCAGAGGGTCGTGCTGCCCTTTCCACCTTTGTAGTGGGTTATTTTTCAGGGTTAAAAACTCACAATCTCTGGACCGCTCCAAACTTCACACTAGCTCTGTCCCATGCGAACAGATCTGGCTCCCTTCCTCACTTCAAAGTCCGACTTTTGTTTTCCTGGGTGTGTTGAAAATCAATCGCTGCATATCGCTGGCGTCGGTGCTCAAACTGTCCATTTTTTTAGCATGTTGCTTCATTGCCACTACTAGTTTCGTTTTGGGATGTGAAGAAAATGCTACGGAGCGTGCGTTACAGTGGTTTTGTTAGCTCTCGCGTTGTTATGACACGCCCGTGACGATCGGGTAATGACGGCGACTACTAGCGGTTCTGCCGAAATGAATGGGAAGTTGAGGCAACCACGACGGCGGTCACAATCTAAGTGCGCTGTATGGTGAATGACTCAAGCGCAGCATGTGAGGTAAAAGCTAAATTATTATCATATTAAGCAATGCACTGAACTAGGCATTAGAAGCTGATTCTTGTGCTCGCGATAGCCGAATTGTAGCTCTACCTTCGGTTCATTGAATATTTAATGGCTAATTACTGTCGAATGGTAACTTTACCATCGATGCAGCTGTATCTCTCACCTGTAAAACCGGATATCCGGTCGTATTGGTTTATCGTTCTCAAGCTTAGTAAAAAGCTTATCAATGTTCTGTAGTGGTATATTGTACATCGTGATCATGTGACAGAAAGTGTGGTGCATTTTCATCTCATTCTCATCTTGTCAGACGAAAACTGGCATATGTCTCGTGATGTTTCATGGGCTGTTTATATGATGACACTGTGACAGCAAGATGCAACAATTGTGTTGCGGAATGGCCTTGCCTTTACATGGGCATGGTGAAAACGTAAGGCAAAGAGGTAAACTTTTGATTCCTGCCTCCAAAGCGGAATGATTCAATTATGGGGATTGCTCCGCAATGATATGAATGGAATGCGCTCGCTCTGATGACGTCAGCACTCGCACACGTCACGTTGGTCATGCGCAGTCGCTGCTGGTAATCATTGAAAACGGCAAACATGGTGGAACGTCGGCCTTAATTTACTGTTTGTACAATATTTTTAATTCAAATATATTTTATGTTTGTGTTTTTGTGCTTTTTGAAGCAAAAGAAAAAATGTGTGGGCGCCATTGCTTCGAGTGGGCGGGTATGTTGTCTTCCGGGCTCAAGGAGGTTGTTGTCAAGGAGGTGCTTCATTGGCTGTCGTCTTGTAAAACGGCACTGCCCCCAGCTAATAACAGTGCGCAATGACCCATTACATCCAACAACGCCTTTATTTGTCCAAATTAGTGCTGCAACAATTAATCGATTAACTCAAGTATTCGATTAGAAAAAAATATTCAAATTAAATTTTGTTGCGTCGAATATTCGTTTAATTAAAGTTGTGTTCTAATGGTTTATTTTGAAAGTGTTTGCATTTTGTTTTATTGGTTAAGGTGGATACACTGCCCTCTGGTCTGCCGCTTTTCACATGGCTAAATCCAACTGCTCCCTGTTAAGGCCAACGTAAGCTAAGTTTTTGTTTGAGCTCATGTTTTTTAATGCATTCGTAAATGTTTTCAGATATATTTAGCTGTTTTTTGTGGGAATATGTGTCTGAACTATTTGTTAAGAGCACTGTAAAAAAAAGTTAGCATTTTATAGCATTTAAGCTAGTGGAATTTTGCAATGTAAGTTAGCAAATTGTTATTTTTTGGTATATCGATCCTCATTTATTTATTTAAATTTTTATACCGTTTGAGGCTCAACTCAGGTATTGTAGTTTTTCATGTTCCTTATTTGATTACTTGATTATTTGAACAAACTAGTTCATCGATTAATCGACTACCAAAATAATCGATAGCTGCAGGCCTAGTCCAAATTGATTGGAGGGACGCAGAGTACCTCAGTGTCCATTTTCAAATGACCCCCCCCCCCCCCACCCCCCATAATAATGTGACGAAAGTACCCCTTTTTCCACCAACCCTAGGGAATGATGAATGTCAATCCACTGTAAGGAATTGTCTTAATTTCACTTTTATTGATCCAAAATATAAACCCTCGATTTTTGTTAATAAAAAAAAGGGGGGGTTGCATATTCCCCTTATTTATATAACTATTTATATAATTGGACCAATTTTATCTTGCCACTGTGTCAACTGCAGGGAAGCAATTGTTTTGTAATTATCAGGAAACACCTGCTAACATCATTCCAATGGTTGAGACAATTTTTGTGCTGCCAGGAAGAGGGTGACATGTGAAAAATGTGCTTGCCTCATAGCCTAGCTACTGTATGTTGACTTCGTGTTATGAAGACAAGCAAAACATTTTTTATTTTTTTTATTTAACTGTGTGAGATTCCAGAGAATTGTAGCAGCATAAGACGATGATTCTTTGGTAAATTGATTTCTTTTTGTTCCATTTACCCACATTCCCCTCATTTCTCACCTTGCTGTCTCTGCATGAACACAATAAAAGTGTTCCGATTTTCATCTTCCAAGAGGGTTGAGTGAAGGAAAATGTTTGATTTCCTTCCACCATATTGTCAGTTTTATCCATGCTGTGTTTAATGGCACTTCGTCCACCCTGAGTTCAGGACTTTATGTTTTTCCTCGTAAAGTTCCCGCCGCTTGCTTCATAGCCTCTTGCCTTCCCTGCAATAACGTGGACGACCCTGAGCGATGCACTGTCCACAGTGGCTGTTGCTTGTGCTTTGTTGAGGGAAAGGGAAGCCATAGGCCCTTTTTTCTTAAACTTTATTATTATAGCTTCTTTATTCCTCCCTCCACCTGATTTCCCAGTGGAAATGAAATGAAAAAGCAATTGGCTCTTCTTTTTATTACTGTCATCTTTGTTTGCTGGTCCACAGAGTGAGATTGCCGGATCCCTCAGAGTTACAGTTGTACCCCCACCGGCTGACGTCACTGGGAAGGGGGGTTGACAACAATAATGGTAAAATAACAATCAACATCATAAAAAAAAAAACTGTCAAAATGAGCATGCAGTTAAAAAAAACATCATGTAAACACCCACCTAAGTTGTTCAAAATGGAATGAGTCAGCCTGTCTGATTGGCGGCTTTGCTTTACGCCCATAACAAGACGTTTCTTTTTGTTAAGGAGGAAGGGTGGAAGGTGAGAGAGACAAATTGAGAAACGCAAAACTGTGGAGGTTAAAGAATGGAGACAGAGCAGGATGGGGGTCTCCCCTGTGGTTCCTCAGTGCCCCAGAGAGGTTTGCTGATGGCAGATCAGACTCGTCAATGCAGGGCTCCTCAAATCATTTATTCATCGCCTTCATTAAGATGGAATTACAAGGCTATTGGAAGACCCGCAGGTCACTCACTATTCCTAACGACAGCCTCCAATGAGTGTTTATGGTAGCTTAAATTGTGGGTTTTATAGAATGACTAGAAAAAGCTACTTTCTGTAGAAGTTGAGTTTGAATGACTAGGTTTCGATTATTGTGCTCATTTTACACTTGCAAGGTTAATGAACGCGTTTTTGTGGTATTAAAAACTAGTTGTTGTTTTTTTTTGTTTTTTTTTGTTTTTTATTGATCTTGTTTGATTGTGATTGCTCTGGATCAACTCATTTATTTTTTGTTGTACAGTATATTTTATTTTGCTTTTCAGCAGATGCCTGGAAGATTTTTACTTTTCATAATTCCTTCCACCTCTAAAACATATAGAAAATCTTCCAAACATGTGTTGAGAAATATTATAATATATTGAATAATATTAAAATAATATAGCTAGGAGTGTGGCAATTTTCTAACTGATTACAGATTTTTTAAAAGACTGACCTGCCAATCCTGATCTGATTTTTTTCTTTTTCACAGACAACAGCACCTTTACTATTCTGATCAATTAAGTTTTATTGTAAAACTTCGAACATTACCTGTGATAAGGGGCAAGCAAGCTTTTTTTATTTTTTTTTAAACTGCACATAAATTAAAAAATAATAATAATAATTGAAAGTGAAAACAACTTTTCTTTCTAAACTATTAAATTCAAGTTTTCTTTACCAAAAATTAAAATGTAGCAGTATTTTGCTTCACAAAAAGAAAATCACAATCACAACCATTTAATGCAGGAACAGTTTGAATGGGGGCCAAATGTGAGCTTTTACTAACCTTTTATTATCTGATTGAATTCACACGAAGCAAAAACAGAGTAAGGAGGCCATACAGCAGCCGCAAAAAAAAAATAAAAAAAATCAGCACACAGTGACTACTGTACGGAACGTCCTTCTTACGTTAACGTAGCAAAGAGTGGCAGCTATTGCAATCATGCCTGTTCTGCCTTTGCTGGCGAAGTAAATTTATTTGTGTGCACTTTCTGTACGGTATAAAGATATAGATTTAATCTGAATTTATTGAAAATGCTCATGTTAAAGCATCCTGTTCATTTAAGAGACTGCATGCTTGAGACCATTGTTCCCTCTAAGCTGCGCGCGTGCGCAACGCACACTGCTCTCACATACTCAGCGCACAAGAAAATTTATGCAGTGCACAAAATAAAATTCAAAAGAAATATATTGTAGCATCAATTGGACTACTGTTTGTTAGCGCAGCAGTAATGTGTCTGCGTGACACTCCGATTGATGCATTCGATACAGCAACGCGCCTAGGCCAATTGTTGGCACTACTGTGATATGTCAGCGCGACACTCCAATTGGTGCGTTCGAGTTGGCAACCCAACAAGGACTATTGTCGGCGCCGCTGTGATATGTCAGCGTGACACTCCAATCGGTGTGTTCGATACGGCAACGCGACACTCCTATTGGCGCGTTCAATTCGGCAAGGCGACCCTCCCATTGGTGGAGAAAAGTGAGCGATTTACTGAAGCAACATTCCACTGCCAATCTTTGCAAGCACTACAATGGTAATTACTATATCATTTGAGAAGTGATATTATCTAGTTAATTAGACCCAAAAAATTGTTTTCTGTACCATTTTGCAACGTGACTCGATGAGCGACGGATGTCTAGCCAGTAATATGATACAGTTCACTTCACTTGCGCTACGCAGCCAATCGTAGCATTGACAGTGTTTTGCATTTGTACCCTGCCCATACGCACCATGCAAGTTAGCTAGCTAACAACAGTGCAGTGGAGTTAAGAGACGCAAATGCTAACCCCTTATCATGGCGAAAGGAACGGGCAGCAATACAACACTAATCAAGCCAATGTAAAAAAAGAAATGTGGTTCTTTTAAATGGAATGGCTGTCGGTGTATGGGCAAACAGAAAAAGAAGGGTTGAACCTGACTGAGATTTTTTTCGTTTTTTTTTTTTTTTAACTGTCCTGTATGCACTGCAAATTTACAGTGGGACAAATAACTATTTAGTTAACCACTAATTGTGCTCCCACATGAAAATATTAGAGAGGCCTGTAATGATCAACATGGGTAAACCTCAAACATGAGAGACAGAATGTGGAAAAAAAAAACAGAAAATCACATTGTTTGATTTTTAAAGAATTTCTTTCCTTTCTTTCCTTCTTTCCCTCCTTCCTTCCTTCCTTCCTTCCCCCCCTTCAGGCATGACAAATCCAACAACATCCAGCATTTATATGTGTTAAAAATTAATTCAACCCGAAAAGGGCAGACAGTAGAAGCCGAAGCTTATTGAGACCCGCCCCCAAATCATGCAAATCATGGTGTAAAATAAGAATTTGGTCAATACCAAAAGTTCATCTCAATAGTTTGTTCTGTACCCTTTGTTGGCCATAACGGAGGCCAAATGTTTACTGTAACTCTTCACAAGCTTTTCACACACTGTTGCTGGTATTTTGACCCATTCCTCCATGAAGATCTCCTCTAGAGCAGTAATGTTCTGGAGCTGTCATTGGGCAACACGGACTTTCAACTCCCTCCACAGATTTTCTATGGGGTTGAGATCTGAAGACTGGCTAGGCCACTCCAGGACCTTGAAATGGTTCTTACGAAGCCACTCTTTTGTTGCCCTGGCTGTGTGTTTGGGATCATTGTCATGCTGAAAGACCCAGCCACGTCTCATATTCCATGCCGTTGCTGATGGAAGGAGATTTTCACTCAAAATCTCTCGACACATGACCCCCATTCATTCTTTCCTTTACACAGATCAGTCATCCTGGTCCCTTTGCAGAAAAACAGCCCCAAAGCATGATGTTTCCACCCCCACGCTTCACACTGGGTGTGGTGTTCTATGGATGCAATTCAGTATTCTTTCTCCTCCAAACACGGTAACCTGTGTTTCTACCAAAAAGTTCTATTGTGGTTTCATCTGACCCTAACACATTCTCCCAGTCCTCTTCTGGATCATCCAAATGCTCTTCAGTGAACTGCAGACGGGCCAGGACATGTACTGGCTTCAGCAGGGGGACACGTCTGGCAGTGCAGGATTTGAGTCCCTGGCGGCGCATTGTGTTACTGATAGTAGCCTTTGTTACTGTGGTCCCAGCTCTCTGTAGGTCATTCACTAGGTGCCCCCGTGTGGTTCTGGGATTTTTGCTCCGCGTTCTTGTTATCATTTTGATGCCACGGGGGTGAGATCTTGCATGGAGCCCCAGATCTAGGGAGATTATCAGTGGTCTTGTATGTCTTCCATTTTCTAATAATTGCTCCCATAGTTGATTTCTTTACACCAAGCGTTTTACCTATTGCAGATTTAGTCTTTCCAGCCTGGTGCAGGTCTACAATTTAGTCTCTGGTGTCCTTCGACAGCTCTTTGGTCTTGGCCATAGTGGAGTTTGGAGTGTGACTGACTGAAGTTGTGGACAGGTGTCTTTTATACCGATAGTGAGTTAAAACAGGTGCCATTAATACAGGTAACGAGTGGAGCCTCGTTAGACCTCGTTCGACCTTGTTAGAAGAAGTTAGACCTCTTTGACAGCCAGAAATTTGCTTGTTTTTAGATGACCAAATACTTATTATCCACTCTAATTTGGAAATAAATTCTTTAAAAATCAAACAATGTGATTTTCAGTTTTTTTTTTTCCCCCACATTCTGTCTCTCATGGTTGAGGTTTACCCATGTTGACAATTACAGGCCTCTCTAATCTTTTTAACTAAGAGAACTTGCACAATTGGTGGTTGACTAAATACTTATTTGCCCAACTGTATTTCAAACAATAACTTTGGTTCCGACAAAACACTGCTCATTACCAAAAGAACACCATATCCACAATGGAGCATAATGCCAGTAGCATTCTGCTTCGGGTTTGTTTTCGTTAGCTGGATTTGGGCCAAATTGTAGACAGTTTTAGCCGACTACGAAGCATCTGTTAATAAGTAAAGCACAAATTTCAGGAAGAACCTGATAGAACAGTTTAAATGTATTTAGGGTTAATCTGAGGCACTTGGGCACTTTCACATGGGTTTAAATGTGATTGGACAGTCGCATGCCAGGAAATAAATACTGTTGGGCCTCGATTGCCGTTGCCGTTGTTTTCTCGCGTGTCTCGTTCTGACTGATGGCGTGGATTTGGCAGTTTGATGCTGTACTATTTGGAAGTAAATGGCTGATTGGATTGTTGGTAAGTGCTACCATCTTTCAGCATGCTCTGACATCACTGCCTTTCTGTCCAGGATCCCAGGACAGTATTTATGAAATAAAGTTTGTACAGAGAAAAGTAATGGCTTTCCCATCTCAATTCATCTTTTCATTTTCATTCCTATCATGGAGGGTAATATTTCATTATTTCAAGGAAAAGCTTGTACTGCATATCAAATGTTCTGCCTATTTTTTCTTCCTCTTAAAAATATGTAAATAAACAAAAAACAAGTGTATTTTTTTAAACCAATTTTTAGCTGCTTGTTTAGCAATTTTATTCAGTCATTCCTACATGACGGCATGTAACAAACCTGTGCATTGGAAGTGTTATTCAAGTGTATTGCTTGAATTGCACACATAATAAACGCCTTGATCTTGAACAACAGACAGTAACCTTCATTAACAAGCGGTGTCGGCCTCTGCAGTATCTTCATGCCTATCTCATCTGACTCCAGCTAGCAGACAGCACAACACAACAGCGATTGTCCTCGGGACCTTCACACGTGTAATTATAAACGGGGAGGATAATTAAGGAGGCGAAGAGGAAGACAGATCTTGTCATTTAGCGAACAATGCCGTCCAATCTACTCATGTGTGTTCCACTTCCTCAATTATCAGCTGTCATATCGGCGCAATCAGCCACAAAGCTCCTCGTTCCGTTTGAGGGCCATGAATGTCAACACCGAGAAAAAAAGAAAAAAAGAAATCAACCTGTGATGGAGTTAAGATCAACAAGTCGATGACGTGAATGCGCACGAAGCAGAGAGCAGTATTCATGTCAGCGTTTAATTTGGGCTCATGCTAATCAATCCCGGCAGTCACTCTCCATTTATTTGAGCTAGTAATAAGATACAATATGTAATATGATGACAGTACGATAGTAGTGCAGAAGTTTGCATCTGCTCCCCATCTACTACAAAATTAAGTAGACCAGAATGTATAGAGGTGTTTAAATTTTCCTTTGTAAAGATTATAATTTTTTGATCGATGTGTCAGGCCAAATAATGTTTGTTGCTGACCATTGAATTAATATTTTTTGCTTTTTGTAACTAAATTATTTTTGCAATCATGGGGCGCACTGTATTAAAAGGTGCGGGCTAATTTTCCGGTGAAATTTTGTATTAAACACACAGGCAAGGCGCAGCATTATTGGGCGCATGAAAAACATACACTAGCTTGCGCGCTAGCATACATGCTAGCGTAGGATGACCAAACGTCCTCTTTTACCCGGACATGTCCACTTTTAACATCCTGTCCGGGTCATGAAATTGTCCGATTTTCATTATTTTTCACAGGACCAATTCACGTGTGTTACAGAATACTGCGGTACTGTGCTGCCTGCGACGTGTTCCCAGAGAGCCTGCCCAGTTGTTAAGACTTTTATTACTATCACTACTAGGGTTGTTCCGAACATGTTTTTTTTTTGGTCCCGATCCGATCCCGATCGTTTTAGTTTGAGTATCTGCCGATCCCGATATTTCCCGATCCGATTGCTTTTTTTTTTCCCCTCCTGATTCAATTCCAATCATTCCCGATAATTTTTCCCGATCATATACATTTTGGCAATGCATTAAGAAAAAAATGAATAAAACTCGGACAAATATTTACATCCAACATACAGTACACAAGTACTGTATTTGTTTATTGTGACAATAAATCCTCAAGATGGCATTTACATTATTAACATTCTTTCTGTGAGAGTGATCCATGGATAGAAAGACTCTTAAATTCTTAATTCTTAAAGGATAAATGTGACTTTGTACATTGTGACTAAATATTGCCATGTAGTGTATTTGTTGAGCTTTCAGTAAATGATACTGTAGCCATTTAACTGTTCTGCCCAAATGCATGATGGGAAGTGCAACCATGACTGTGCGTAGTGGCACCAATTGATATATCTTCTCTGCGTTGGGAAATAACATAGGGTGTTAAGAAAAAGATCAACTACTACTTTGCTTCCCCACATTGCTTCCCACGATATTTCTAATTGTTGAGAGAGGGATTGTTAGGCTTTAGCCAATTAAAAAAAGGCTCCAAAAACTGCCAAAATTCACTCTACTCATTTTACGCTGCCTTTTAGCTCTCTATATAGGTAAAACGGCGCCATTACAAATTTGAGCGTGAGTGGGTCGTGCAGTGCATGCATTAATTGCGTTAAATATTTTAACGTGATACAATTTTAAAAAAATTATTTTTAAAAAATTAATTACCGCCGTTAACGCGATAAATTTAATAGCCCTACTTTAAGCCAAAACTAAAGACTCTGGATGAGTGTAAGACAGTTTGTAACGTTAAATACAATTAGAAAACGATTTAATTAAAAAATGTTTATATATTAAAAAAAGGCATGTCCGATATTTTTTTTGCCGATTCCGATACTTTGAAAATGACGTGAGCGGGACATCTTTAATCAATACATAAATATTCAAATGCTCATGTACCCTAAAGAGTAATTAAGGCAAAAATACCTTTATTCTACTTTGGATACAAATTTGCACATGTGTGCGCAGTCACAGACTGGCTTTATCATGCGTCAACTGTCAATTCTCATTCACAAACAAACCTTCGTCAAGACAAAACTGGGGAACCCCATGTGGAAGCGATTCCTTTTTGGACATGAAATTGCCCATTTTTACACAAAAAACTCCGTTCATTTAGGTACGACTTGAACCATTCAAGAGCGACACCTTTCATTTCATTTCATTTACAATCACTTCCCCACAATTGACCAAAATTCTTAATGATAAAAATCCAGGTTATTCTGATTATCCCTTATCAAATATTTATAAAGTAATGCTCATCTTCTGTCTTTTGTAAGGTGGGCTGGGGGTTAGGGAATGTGAAGCTGGAGACAGGAGTCTCTAAGGTAAATGCATAGGGAACCAGTGATGCATTGTAAAATAGAATAGACGGCAATGGAATAATACAGTTTTTGATTCAGTGAGTCTGTCAAAATTGGAATTTCCTATGTTTTTTCTAATGTAGTTCTTTTAAATCACATGTATGAAACACTCCAGCCACCCACTACTCCAGAGGGGCTTTGCCTGATAGACCTCTCTCCATCTTTTCAGAGGTCATGTCATATCCCCAGGGTTCCCCCTGCACTGACAGTGGAGACCATTATAACACATCTAAGTGGGGGAACAAATCAGCTTTGCTTTAAAATGTGTATAGCTTTTTAGAGAGCGTGTCTACTGGTGGGAGAGGAAACCATCATCTGGGAAGTCACTTGAAATAGCAGATTTATGGAATCATCGGTTCATCTAGGTCAAAACACTTCCAAAAGGCTAGTAGCGTTCACAGATTTTATAGTTTAAGTAATTACAAAAGCTTCATCATGACAGTATTGAGAATAAGTGAGTATCACATTTAGATATTAAATACAGTCATACCTATTTGCATTGTTTTGAATATAAGCATTTTTCCTTCCTTAGAATAAAAGCTAGCGAAGCCCAAATCTCAAATGTTTCTGAAAGCTTAAAGGACTTTCCCGACTATGTGGTTTGTTAAGGCAATGCAAATTTATTTGTATAGCACTATTCAACGCAAGGCAATTCAAAGTGCTTTTCATCAGTTAAGAGTTCCGTTAAATACTTACTAACACAAATATTTGTGGTCAACACTGGGTTGAGTAAATCACTGACAAAAAAATAAAAGAGCTACCGACTGTGCTGAGTATTATTTAGTACTGAAATCTATGAATACCAGTAAGAATTCATTCACGCAACTGCTATTAAAATGTATAATGGCTGACAAACGAATTGGCCAACAATTATTTCATGGCCAGGTGATGCATCATCGCTGTGGAACATGTTGATTGCCATGGCTAGGGGTGGGTAGAGTAGCCAAAGGTTTTACTGTAGTAAGAGTAGCGTTACTTCAAAATAATATTACTCAAGTAAAAGTAAAAGTTGTCATCCCAAAAATGTATTCAAGTACAAATAAAAAAGTATTTGCTGAAAAGAATACTCAAGTAATGAGTAACATTGTGAGTAATTGTATATAATTTTTGTTGGATTTTTTTTTTTTTTTAAACAATGGTATATTTTTTCTGAGCACAAAGTTATCTGTATGGACTATTGATATAATGATACTGTACAATAAACCATTACATAACCACATTAAGCCTAATAAATACAAAAAAAAATAATAATCATTGATTTCCGACGAGAGAAAAAAAAAAAACATAAATAAAGCATTAATCTTTCAAAAAGCATGACTGCCTTCTGGTGGAGAAAATAGTTCTGAGTTTTAATAGTGAAGAGTTCCTTAATAATTACTATTTTGAAATTAAAAGGATCATATATCCGGTTTTGTCAATCGGTGCCAAATAAAAACTGGGACAGAAGTTAAAATCTGCGCTTTCGAGTCATGTTGAGGGCAGCGCTTTTTATAAAATACCTCATTTTTTACGATGCTTTAAAGACACCACATGATTGAACAAGCTGGCGTGAAGACAGAACGCTTGTACCTGATTGGTATAATGGAGTCATGTGATTATTGTTGTGACGTCTCATTGGTGAAATCGGAAGAGCGACCCCAGTAATACACCAGGCACGTCTCTACTCCTAGCATTGCTGACAAAAAAAATTATGAATTTAATATGTAGAATAAAGAGATTAAAATGTAACGACTCTTGTGTAGCCCAAAGTAGCAGAGGAAGAGTAGTGGTTTATCTTCACAAATCTACTTAAGTAAAAGTAAAAAGTTTAGCTAAATAAAACTACTCATAAAAGTACATCTATATCAAAAAGTTACTCAAGTAAATGTAATCGAGTACATGTAACACATTACTACCCACCTCTGGCCATGGCAATGGTGTCTCGGCAGGGAATTGTGTGCGTGATTACAATGCTGTAGAATTGGTTTCGTGCTTTGCACATTGGAACAGATTGATAGTCATGTATTTTCTTGGTTCTGAGAACAATGAAAATGATCTTTAGCTTTTATATACTATATACAGTATATATATATACGTCATTCAAGAAAAGTTTAGGGCAAGTGCCTATTTTTGGTTATTAAAAAAAACTATATGTATATGTATATATATATATATATATATATATATATATATATATATATATATATATATATATATATATATATACAGTGCTGCTCAAAAGTTTGTGAACCCCCTCAACATTTTGGAATTTTCTATTATTTCAACCTGATTTCCTAATCAATCAATTCAGTAGTTTTTTTTTGTTTTTTTAACAGTTGTGTTGTCGAGACTAAATTAAAAAGAGTTTTCATCAACTGATGTAGGTGCAAAATTGAACTGTTTGGTCACAACCAAAACCGCCATGTCTGGCGAAAAGTCAACACTGCATACCACCAAAAGAACCTTCTCCCAACAGTGAAGCATGGAGGTGGGAATGTCAAGATCTGGGCTTGCTTTTCATCCTCAGGACCTGGACAACTCCACATAGTCCAGGGAATCATGAATTCTGAGGAATATTGTCAAATCCTAGAACATAACCTGACGCCATCTGTTTTGAAGTTAAAGCTTGGCAGAAGGTGGATCATGCAACATGATAATGATCCACAGCATTCCAGCAATACAACCAAGGAATGGCTGAAAAAGAAGAAGATTCGTGTTCTGGACTGGCCCAGTCAAAGTCCTGACCTAAATCCCATTGAAATGCTGTGGCGGGACCTGAAGCGAGCAGTTCATGCCAGACGCCCATCAAACCTCTCTCAACTGACTGCGTTCTGCAAGGAAGAATGGGCAAAAATCCCCCAAAGTAGATGTGAGAGGCTGATTAGTCACTACAGAAACCGTTTGGTTGAGGTAATCTCTGCAAAAGGAGGCGCAATATCCTATTAACTGAAGGGGTTCACATACTTTTGCACACATGATATCTGAGTTTTTCTTAAATCAACCACTTTTGTTAAATAAAGAATGACAATATAACTATTTCTTTTGTTTCAGTCCATTATTTGGAATGTCAGTATTGTGGATTTGGGTATAACTTAACATTTAATAAGGTTATTTTAGTTTTTTTTACAAAAAATCTGACCATCGCTGTGGGGTTCACAAACTTTCGAGCAGCACTGTATATATATATATATATACTGTATACGCACTGTAGGAAAATAAGTATTTAGTCAACCACTAATTTGCAAGTTCTCCCACTTAAACATATTACAGAGGCCTGTAATTGTCAACATGGGTAAACCTCAACCATGAGAGACAGAATGTGGAAAAAACCCTAGAAAATCACATTGTTTGATTTTTAAAGAATTTATTTGCAAATCATGGTGGAAAATAAGTATTTGGTCAATACCAAAAGTTCATCTCAATACTTTGCTATGTACTCTTTGTTGGCAATAACGGAGGCCAAACGTTGTCTGTAACTCTTCACAAGCTTTTCACACACTGTTGCTGGTATTTTGGCCCATTCCTCCATGCAGATCTCCTCTAGAGCAGTGATGTTTTGGGGCTGTCATTGGGCAACACAGACTTTCAACTCCCTCCACAGATTTTCTATGGGATTGAGATCTGGAGACTGGCTAGGCCACCCCAGGACCTTGAAATGCATCTTGCGAAGCCACTCCTTTGTTGCCCTGGCGGTGTGTTTGGGATCACTGTCATGCTGAAAGACCCAGTCACGTCTCATCTTCAACACCCTTGCTGATGGAGGGAGATTTTCACTCAAAATCTCTTGATCCATGGCCCCATTCATTCTTTCCTTTACACTGATCAGTCGTCCTGGTCCCTTTGCAGAAAAACAGCCCCAAAGCATGATGTTTCCTCCCCCATGTTTCACAGTCGGTATGGTGTTCTACGGATGCAATTCAGTATTCTTTCTCCTCCAAACGCGAGAACCTGTGTTTCTACCGAAAAGTTCTATTTTCGTTTCATCTGACCATAACACATTCTTCCAGTCCTCTTCTGGATCATCCAAATACTCAAAAGTCGGCCAGACCGCCTCGAAACAGTCTTCTGCGTCGCCTGCCCCTCAACATTTGTATGATCAACATTTATTTAATGTTGATGAGCTGAAGATTTACATTCAAGCGTTCCATCTTGCATTGTATATTTTTTCTCCGTTAAACTAGACTAGCGGAAGTCAAATAGTATGCCCCAAAACCGTACAAACATAACGCCACACCCCTCTAGTGGCTTGGCAGAGCAACGCGTTCCCTCACTGCAGAACTATCAAATGCTCATTGACGCAGTAGTCACTTCGCCGTCACCGCAACGCAGGAGCATAACTCAGGCTTTAATTAGAGACGGTGAAAGCGATACAGACCCCGCTCAAGATCTAACAAAGGTGCCATTCAACTAACTGCCAGTCGACGTATCATCACAAATGTTATAAAAATATTTTATAAAGGTTGAAAAGTTACCTAGTGTTGCTTTAATGTCACTTGCTTGAGAAATTTTTTGATTTTCTGGCCCAAAAGACCTCGCAATGGTTCGGCAGAGTTTGAATCAACAACGTTTACCTCATTCAAATCAATGCATATTACGTTTCAAAACACCTTTCCGCTCATCTTGAACTTTTAAAACCACTGTCAGTCTGGGGAATATTGCCATATATTTTTGTTTTTATGAAGTGTTCACTGACTTTGGCAACATCCCAGCTTTCCTGGCCAGCGCAGCAGCTGGCAGACAAAGATTGCCCACTCATCAATCCACTTTATCACCAGGGTTCTCTAGGGTTCAAGGGGGGCTGTCAAAGACCAAGTGGAGGAGTCTCCTCGAGAGGCAAAACTTGGCGAATGAGCTGTGCCTGTTTGAGTGAAGGCCTACAGATCTGTCTTACAAAGGCTTAAATAAAGAACGAGAGCTAATGTGTTTGGCAGTAAGATGCGCTCGTCTGTGTTTTTTTTAAGGGCATTTGGGATTCCTTGGCTGGGCAAGGTGCCCCCTCTGCTAGAAAAACACTGTTTGGAAATTGCAGCTGACAAGCACAAACACACGAGCTGACTGGATTTCTTGCAAAGAGCAGTCCTCAATCCTCACTAAATTATTAAACAGTAGAAAATACTGTCTGTCACCCTGTTTAACTGGTTGTTTTGAGACACGCCAGCTGTCTTGTTTTTGATCATTTAGATTGCTTTGTTTGCTCTAGAGGAGCTCTTATTGAACACACAATTTAGGGCACGCTGCACATTATTGATGAGTGACACTGCCTTTTTCATTTAGCTAATTTCTTGTTTGCAGTGCCGGACAACATGTCATGAATCCTGCCATTGATCCTGCACATTCCTTTTACTGTTTACTTTCCATTCCTTTTTTTTTTTTATCATCAAATCCCTCATTGACAAATACCACAAGATTACATTTGAGAATAAACATTTTGTGACTCTTTTAGTTTGTTTTCTAATCAATCCTTGAGGAGTTGGCTAGTTCGTCATTGGTCAGACAGTCTTTTGCTCCAGCAAAACACAGTTATTGGGTTAAAAATTGAAACATTTGATTTTAGGCTTTTTGATTACCTACACAAAACTGCTGATACTGCAGTCAATCAGTATGGGATATTATAACATTTTCTCAACTTCACTTGTAAGGAAATTCCCAACAAAAAACTCCGAGTTGATGATAAGACATCCCAAAACAAAATTGAAGATGATATCTTGTTCATGTCTTATTTTTATCTTTGAGAAGTGAATCAGCAACATTTGAGACCAGACTGTTTTTTTCAGTTTTCTCAAATTTGTCTAGTGAGAAGTCCCACAGTGAACATTACATAGAAGGTCTTGAGAAATACCGTACTGGCCTGAATATAAGACAGCCCTGATTATAAGACGACCCCCTCTTTTTCAAGACTCAAGTTTAAAAAAAGAAAATAATTACAGTACATCCAAAACAAAAGATTATAAAAATATTTTTGAGAGAAAAAGCATGTTATTTTGCCTCATTCAAATCTTAATATCTGAACATTTAAATATGTAAACTAAAGTGCAATCACATTCATAAATGAATGGCTTCTGGTTTTTAAAATGTAAATGAACCAATCTATTGTGATAAAACAACAAATTTGCAATAACTGCATTATCCATCAAAGTGAAGTCTAACTGTAACTGTAGTCTTGAAGCAAATCTGAATAAGGAAAAACATTGCAATAAAATAATGCAAACTGGTTAAACTAAAAAGAGTAGCTGAGATCTGTCATGACAGAACATCGCTTCAATGATATATGGCGCCATCTAGCGTCGTGAATGGGGAGAGTAGCTGAGATTTGTCATGACAGAACATTTCGTCAATGATATCTGTCGCCACCGAGCATGAATGGGTATAATATCTAGACCGCGAATATAAGACAACCCCTCTTTTTCAGTGTTATCTCAATGCAAAAAAACACCATCTTATATTCGGGCCAATACGATAGTTCTGCTGGCACAATTTCTCGATAATGTCTCACAGCTTTCTTCTTTTAAGATCTCAACAAGAGACAACTATGAGATCTTTTGTTGATCTCAAATGCGTTTCAATTTGATCTCCATACTTGGACTCACTATCTCAGTCATGTCCCATTGAAAGATACAGCACATACAGCAAATACTTATATTTTTACTGTGCCTTAAAATGCTTGTGACACGAAAAAGCATGTTTATTTCATAATACACGCGGTATTTTATGCTCTTGAATGATATGGAGCGCTTGGATGTGTGTGGAAGCGATCGCTATATTTATTTAGTTTTTTTGAATCCCGCGCCAGGAAAATGAGTGACTTCCGGCTTCGGTCTCGCATTGAGGAGGAGGGCGCTGTGACGTGTACGGTAGAAGACGTCCTCTTCACGCTACAGTGTACTGTTGTGTATGAGGACGAAGGATTCAGCTGATTTTGCGGATTAATACTTTTATTTTTTGCATCACGCCAGCCAAACGGCTGCAGAAAAATCATTCTGTATGCGGGAGAGGCGTATGCACCTTTTTGGAGTTTCAAAAGGTTCCCATTCACCGTGGATATTTACTGTAGGACCATTGGACTTACAAGGAAGTGAGTAAACATCTTGCTTTGTATTATGTCAAATACGAATACAGTGATTACAAAGTAAACACTATAAAATTCCTTTAAATAAAGGACTACTTACGTTTGATCATTGATAGGCATGTAAAAAGCTATCCTCACGCTCGTTAGCAGTTAGCTGTTAGCACGTTAGCTACACAACAATTCCAGCCACCCTCCTCCAGGGAACGAACTGTAAATTGCTCTCCGCCGGGCGGTTTGCCGATCCGCAAAGAAACTCGACAACCGGGTCGTCATGTCAAACAATCCAGGCTAGTTATGTGTGATTTTCCACTTCGAAGACTTTGAAACATCCCTCGGTTCGGGTTAGCATGTCGGCTAGCTGTCACTCCTTCTGGTCTGTTTACATTCTCCGAAGCCGGGGAAGGGAAATGACATATGTCCGATTTAGGTGTCATAAAATATCGTTCGGCAGGTGTGACAGTAAAGGTAAAGTCGACTGTTTTGACCATTATGGAGTAATTTTGCCATGTCGTCTTGAATAAATGGATTTTTATTATTTTATATTCCATTTAGCACAAGTTATTTGTCATGACCATGCCATTTATTTAGCAATTGGGGAAAGTACTTGGGTAAAAAGAATATCCTGTAAAAATATTGAAGTAAAGAGACAGAAACAATGACATTTTGCCGCTCTCTTCGTCGCGTTTTCCTCATTGTGAATAGTTCCCCCTCGACGGGCTGACTGGTCCTTCTCAAGCCATTTATATAGCTATTGGGGAAAATACTTGGATAAAAAGAATATCCTGTAAAAATATTGGGAGTAGAGAGACTGAAACAATGACATTTTGCAGCTCTCTTCGTCTCGTTTTCCTCGTTCTGAACAATTCCCCCTCAATGGGCTGAATAGTAAAACCGATGAGCCTAGTCTACCGCTGACGTCATCCACCTGTTGGGGACGCTAAAGCCCTATAATTGTAGGCGTGGCTAACCGGCAGATTAAAAGACTAATTTCTCGTCATCTGCGCTTTGCTAAATTGTTGTATATGGTCGAATCGTCTCAAAATATGATTCTAATTCACATAATAATGCCATTTAAGACTTTTTTTCTGGTGTCGTATGCTCTTTAAGGACGACATGTGATTGAACAGGCTGGTGTGATAGAAGAACTCGAAGCTTGAGCCTGATTGGTATAATGGAGTCATGTGATGATTGTTGCAACGTGTCATTGGTGAACCTGTTGCGGCTAATGTTGGCAAAAATAAGGTCAATATGTAAAAAAAGAGGGAAAATGTAACAGCACTAGTAGAGCCCAAAGTAGTGGAGTAAGAGTAGTGTTCTTCACGAATCTACTCAAGTAAAAGGAAAAAGTATGGCTTAGTAAAATTCTTAGAAGTACATCAAAATGTTATTCAAGTAAATGTAACTGAGTAAATGTAATGTGTTACTACCCACCTCTGCCTTTTATATACAGCAACCCCCTTAGCTTGGAATAAACTTTATTATATAAATACAATGTGACCATGGTGAGTCAACCAAACTTTTCCCTTTCGCAGATTTAGTCAAATTCTTCTAGTTTTAATATCGCGATATACGGTATTGGCCCAAATATAAGACAGTGTTTTTTGCATTGAAATAAGACTGAAAAAGTGGGGGTCGTCTTATATTCGTGGTCTAGACTTTATACTCATTCACGACGCTAGATGGCGCCAGATATCATTGAAGCGATGCTCTGTCATGACAGATCTCAGCTACTCTCAAGTTTAGCCAGTTTGCATTATTTTACTGCAACGTTTTTCCTTATTCAGATTTGTTTCAAGACTACAGTTACAGTTAGACTTCACTTTGATGGTTAATGCAGTTATTGCAATTTTGTTGTTTTATCACAATAGATTGGTTGGTTTACATTTCAAAAACCAGAAGCCATTCATTTACAAATGTGATTGCACTTTAGTTTACATATTTAAATGTTCAGATATTAAGATTTGAATGAGGCAAAATAACATGCTTTTTCTCTCAAATATATTGTTATAATCATTTGTTTCAGATATACTGTAATTATTTTCTGTACAAAAAAATAATTTGGTGTTCAAAACATCTTTTTTCAAACTTGAGTCTTGAAAAAGAAGGGGGTCGTCTTATAATCAGGGCCATCTTATATTCGGGCCAATACGGTACTAGTATATCGCAAACCACCTAAAAGTTGCAATGTCAGTTTTTTCCAATATCGTTCAGCCCTATCTCCTTCCAGTCTTTAATTGCTCATTTTGGGTTCTCAAGATTCTTTCATTGTAAGAAAAGAGTAGTGTCTGCTCTGACGTGTCCAGTCACATCTTAATTAATCTCATGCCAAAATCTGAGAAAATATGAGTTGTGACCAAAAATTTGGCGCCGAAAACTAAAGGCCGAAAATACCTAAAAATGCATTATCGGTTTTCGGTTTTGAAGACCGAAAGTTTACCACCGAATAGTATGAAGAACCTTAATCCTCTTGTGATGACGTCATCAAAACACGACGAGAAGCAACACGCTGGCTGACGCTGTCTCATTAAAACTACTGGCTCACAGCCAACATGTCAGTGATTTGTAAGTATTTTGAGTTATCAAAGAAATAGATACATTATTAAATCAAGGAAAATAAAATACATTTGCTTCATTGCTGCTGCGCGCTCTCTGAAGTTGCTTTCCATTGCTGTACATCGAGTACATTGTATTCGAGCCTGTCTGTGGCTTAGTGGTAGAGAAGTCGTTCCCCAAACCAGAGGATTTTCCGTCCTGATGAACTTGTCTAAGTATCCTTGAGCAACACACTGAACCCCACGTTGCTCCTGGTGCTGCGTCACCAGTAGGTAGATGAGGATATAGTGTCAAAGTGAGTGCCTACAAGGTGGAAAACGCGCTATACAAGCATAAAACCATTTTTAATCATGAAAATTTCTCTTGTCGAATATTGCTCAAGTCTGCTTTTCTCAAATCTCCTTTGTCCGAATGATGTCTTACTCATTTTGACTAATCTCTTGCTCCTAAGGGAGCACAAACTCAGAAACAAATCAGCAGAGAATAACATAAATTTGAGATGATCAAATTTGTCTCACCAGACAAGATAAGCAACAGATCAGCAGCAAATTTTGGCTATGGGATGTTTGCCCTCAACTATATTCAAATTAATGAACTTTCACTTTGATCATTTGGTGCCCAACCCACCCGGGGTATTGTATTTAGCAGTTGGTATCCAAACATGCTAAAAGCTACTCAATAACAGTGTGTTTGTTACCTATTTTCTTAATGATTTCATACAGTATGTGTGCTTTAGGATGTTTATTCACAAAAAATGTTTCGATATGGAAAGAAAAAATGATCAAATACACATTAGCTCGTCATATGTCATTTTCCACTGTTATAAGAAGCATCTTGTTTTGGTGAAATGGCTCACATATTGTTTCTTATTGAGCATTTGACATGGTCAGAAATTACAAAGTTGAAAGTGACCCGATTTGTGCATAGGAACATGTAAGATATATTCATTCAATTCCACCTCCAACACTTCTCTCCCATGTTGTTTTCCTTTGTATACAGTGGGGCAAATAAGTATTTAGTCAACCACCAATTGTGCAAGTTCTCCTACTTGAAAAGATTAGAGAGGCCTGTAATTGTCAACATGGGTAAACCTCAACCATGAGAGTCAGAATGTGGAAAACAAAAACAGAAAATCACATGGTTTGATTTTTGAAGAATTTATTTCCAAATTATAGTGGAAAATAAGTATTTGGTCACCTACAAACAAGCAAGATTTCTGGCTGTCAAAGAGGTCTAACTTCTTACGAGGTCTAACGAGGCTCCACCTGTTACCTGTAATAATGGCACCTGTTTTAACTCATTATCGGTATAAAAGACACCTGTCCACAACTTCAGTCAGTCACACTCCAAACTCCACTATGGCCAAGACCGAAGAGCTGTCGAAGGACACCAGAGACAAAATTGTAGACTTGCACTAGGCTGGGAAGACTCTGCAATAGGTAAAACGCTTGGTGTAAAGAAATCAACGGTGGGAGCAATTATTACAAAATGGAAGACATACAAGATCACTGATAATCTCCCCTCGATCTGGGGCTCCATGCAAGATCTCACCCCGTGGCGTCAAAATCATTACAAGAACGGTTAGCAAAAATCCCAGAACCACACGGGGGGACCCAGTGAATGACCTACAGAGAGCTGGGACCACAGTAACAAAGGCTACTATCAGAAACACAATGCGCCGCCAGGGGCTCAAATCCTGCACTGCCAGACGTGTCACCTGCTGAAGCCAGTACACGTCCAGGCCCGTCTGCGGTTTGCTAGAGAGCATTTGGATGATTCAAAAGAAGACTGGGAGAATGTGTTATGGTCAGATGAAACCAAAACATAATTTTTTGGTAGAAACACAGGTTCTCGTGTTTGGAGGAGAAAGAATACTGAATTGCATCCGAAGAACACCATACCCACTGTGAAGCATGGGGGTGGAAACATCATGCTTTGGGGCTGTTTTTCTGCAAAGGGACCAGGACGACTGATCTGTGTAAAGGAAAGAATGAATGGGGCCATGTATCGAGAGATTTTGAGTGAAAATCTCCATCAGCAAGGGCATTGAAGATGAGACGTGGCTGAGTCTTTCAGCATGACAATGATCCCAAACACACAGCCAAGGGCAACAAAGAGGTGGCTTCGTAAGAAGCATTTCAAGGTCCTGGAGTGGCCTAGCCAGTCTCCAGATCTCAACCCCGTAGAAAATCTGTGGAGGGAGTTGAAAGTCCGTGTTGCCCAATGACAGCCCCAAAACATCACTGCTCTAGAGGAGATCTGCATGGAGGAAAAATACCAGCAACAGTGTGTGAAAAGCTTGTGAAGAGTTACAGGAAACATTTGGCCTTCGTTATTGCCAACAAAGGGTACATAACAAAATACTGAGATGAAGTTTTGGTATTGACCAAATACTTATTTTCCACCATGATTTGCAAATAAATTCTTTGACAATCAAACAATGTGATTTTCTGTTTTTTTTTTTCCACATTCTGTCTCTCATGGTTGAGGTTTACCCATGTTGACAATTACAGGTCTCTCTAATATTTTTAAGTGGGAGAACTTGCACAATTAGTGGTTGACTAATTACTTATTTGCCCCACTGTACATGCCATTACTGTGCATAACCACAGTGTGTTCTGCCTACTGTGCCTTCACATACTTACAAAAATGAGTTGGCCTTCAGAGTGTCCGTCCCCGCCCGTCCCTCCATGTGACACAATCCCTCCCACCATTGTCCTACTTAGCCATCTACTGCAAAATCACTTTTCTTCACCTTGCTCCCTCTGTGTCCTGCTAATACACATTAGCAGCCAGCAGCCATATGTAATGGGACTGTGCGTTCTCCTGCTGCTATAATGGCTTCTCTGACATTTCTCCCATTAAATGTGGTCAGGCAGCACCGCGCAGGAACTCCCTGCGCACTCCAAAAATATTGTTATATAACTTTGGTAAACAAGCCTGCCATTGTCATCAACTTTGGGAATCGTGCTAGACTATTTTTGGTTTGTTGTACCTGTTTTGTCTTGTGTTGTTATGACTTCACTCTCGCCTTAAGCCTTACATTTTATTTTACCACACAATAAGGAACACAATGCAGCATTGTGAATCTCATCCGATTACATGTGACTAAGTGGACATGTCTGCTATATCTAATAGGCCTGTTTGTAATCTTCTACATCTCTGCAGCCCCACCACATACAACACATAGATAGCATCGACTCTTCCTTCCTCTGCGTGTGGCCAAACCCATCCCCAGCCACCGATAACGCGGTCACCCGCCGCATCCTTCGCTGCGTTACTGTTGCCGATCCCTCGCGATAAGTAACGCATTCATTTAATTAAAACGGCCCCGTGTCGCCGTCGTGAGGGGTCATTTTAGAAGATGTAAAATTAAAGCAGGTAATTAAGTCTGGCTCCAGATAAGAAAGTCCATAGAGGGAAAAGGCAAACTTAATCTATCCCAAGTGCAATTCCACAAAGTTGTTCACGTAAGGTGGATGCCAGTAGTGAAACTGTCCACCATCTAGGCATGATGACTTTGCGGATCAAAAAAAGTCGAGTTGAAAATGTCTCTGCAGTGCAAAATGAACGGAGTTGAAATACTTATCATGTCTTTGAGAACATGACAAAAGCTTGTACAGCGCTGAACACCTTGACAAAGACGTTTGTTTGGCCAATGGAGTGTGGCGTTAATTATCACGAGCTGATTAAAAGCACTTAGCGGCAATAGATGTCATTTGTCTTGCTATAGACACCGCGGCACTCAGCCGGGGTCGTTATTTTAGGAGGCTTTTGCTGCTATTTTTAGAACTAAATGTGATTTCCCTGCATCTTTTGTTAAAGCAAGCTGTTCATTGGCCTTAAGGAGGATTCAAATGAGGTTTAATTACTGATAAATGTGTCTGGGTTGTTAGGAAATCCATCAAAAGTCAAGTCTTGTTGCATGTTAAAACAGGTCATAAAGGAATACACGGTAAAAAAAACCAAAAACCTTCCTGTTAAGTATAACTCAACTACTTCAGTTCTCTTAAAGCAATGCTAAGTAACTTTTCAACCTTCATAAAATATTTTCGTAACATTTCTGATAATATGTCGACTAACAACTACTTGAATGACTCATCTTTTATATCTTGAGCGGGTCTGTATCGCTTTCACAGGTACTAATTAACTTTGAGGATAGTAGCATGAACCCTGCCACACAAAAAAAAAGACATACGGCATATGTCACTTTGCCCTTTCCCCTTTCATTATAAAGACGGAAGTCTGTGCGATCGCTTTTGCGCGGATTCTGCAAAGATGGCAGAGCAACAAATAGACAAAAAGTTTTGGTCTGAGCAGTGGCGGACTTGGCAATTTTGGGCCCTAAGGCGAACATATCCAGGGGCCCTCTTCATGGGTCAGGTGTTAAAAAAGTGAGAAGGGTTTGGAGGAAATAGGTTTCGGTACACTAGGGCTGTCCTAAACGACAAATTTTCTCCTGATTAGTCAGCCGACTAGTTTTACGAATAGTCGACTAATCTAATAATTTTTTTTTTTTTTTTTTTCTTACTAGTGTAGCAATGAAATTTTGTTGACACTTATTAATTCACAAAACCACTTTTGAACACTAAAATTCTCTATTAAAGTACAAATAATCATGTAAATAACAATAATTAAACACAAACAATGAGGTTAAATGCTGATAGCATTTACTAGTGCAAAAGAATGGAAAGTAAACAGATTCAGAACACTGACTTTGCCTTTCCAACATTATTCAAAACAATTCTTAAAAAAAAAAAATTCTAGCATTATTATTATAGTATACTACTATAAATAATAGTAGTATAATAATCATAATAATTATTCATTGCCAATCATATTTGTCATAAAGAGTGTCATTTGAAAGCTATTCTTAGTGTAGAATCTGTATTCTGTAGTATTTACTCTACATATTATAATATTAATTCTGAAGTATGTGAGGTTAACTCAAGAAATTGTTATTTATATGACGAACATAACGTGGTTTTATTTTGAAATGTTCACCGGAGGTACGGTCGCTAAACCGCAAACTGAAAGCTTTACACTCCGTAAAAAAACATTCTTCGTCCTTGCTTGTGGTGTCACTAATAGATTTAATTTTTTTTTCGTTAGCAAATGCTGTTAACCAGCTGTTGAGTGTTATTGTATGACTGATTGGAACTGTACTGCATTGTTTTGCCACAGGGTGTGCTGTCGTGTATTTTATTTTCGGGGTGTAGAAGAAGAAAGTTAAAGAGGCATTATCTGCCTGTTCTCAATGTCTTCTTCACTGCACTTTGGCTCTCATGGAGAGCACGTTCACTCATGTGTTCAATATAAACGATAGCCGACGTGCAAAGTAGCAAGTGAGCTGTAAAAATAGCGGGAAAACGCGGGAGAGCTAAGTGAAGCTAACGAACAGCTAAGTGGAGCTAAGCGATGCTAAACGGAGCTAAGCTAAGCAGCGCTAAATGAAGCTGAGCGACTGATACTCAGTCTGTCGTCGTGGAACAGTCCATTGTAGTACGTGTGTGTGGGGGAGAGATATTATAAATGCAGCATTCAAATGGCTTTCTTTTTTGTTTTGTTATTTTTTTGTTGGTATGCTGACATAATTATACATGACGAATAGTTGGGGGTGCTGCTGGCTCCGGTGGCCCAAGCCCTTGCTCATTGGGGCAAGGGCAGCTGGTTGGGGGCCCCCTACTAAGGTGATCACCTACTTTGCCTTAATAGTAGATCCGCCTATGGGTCTGAGGAGGGGAAAAAAGAGAGGCTACCAGGATATCCACAATCCCTCCCTCATCCCAGCCGAACTTGTAAGCGCTGACGAGTTCGGGTGGGGAGGAGGGGTTAGCGACACTAAGCCACACAGTTGCTAACCGCCACTGCTATTGTTTAGCCGCAAATGGATTCACTACCGTACTGTATTACTATTCATCCTTCACAAAGACGCTGGAAACAAATGTTGCTAAACCCATTTGCAGGCTAACGGGAGATTGATTTTTGATTGACTGATTGATTGATGATTTTACGACACTGCACGGGTGTGCGCTAGTCCTCATGGCAAATGCAGCGCTGGTCCTTATAGGAAACGCAGTCATCCTTAAAGTGCCTATGATAGCAAAAAGCATGTTTATTTCATATTTCATGCGGTATTTTATGCTCCTGAATGAAATGGACCGCTTCGATGTGTGTGGAAGCGATCGATATATTTATTTCATTTTTTTAATCCCGCGCCATGAAAATGAGTGACTTCCTGGTTTGACGAAGAATGCGAATGTGACGTCAGTGGGCTAATCATCTTTAGTATACAGCCAATGCTACAGTATGCAGAACGACTGCAGATTCATCTGATTTTGCGGATTATTTCGTTTATATTTCGCATCACGTTAGTCCAATGTGCTGCAGGCTTTTGTTGCTGCACCAGGGACAGGCGTGTGAGCCTTTTTGGGTTTCAAAAAGTTCCTGATCACTGCAGCAGAACGACGAGCCGTAACATGCTCGCCGCCGGGAGCTGGTCGATCGGTGAAGACAATTAACCTCGCCGCCGTGTGTGACATGAGTTTTTTTTTGTTTTCTAAAGGCGAGGGTAAGACTTGAAAAAGCTGCTCGGTTTGGGTTAGCATGTCAGCTAGCTGTCACACCTCCTGTTTTGTTTTCTCCTGCTCCGAAGCCGGGTCAGGGAAATGACAAAAGCCGGACTAACTCCGGTGGCATAAAATACCGTTCGGGAGAGGAAGAAGTCGGCAGTTTTGACCATCATGCTGTAATTATGCCCTGTCGTACTGAATAAATGTATTTTTAATATTTCATAATCCAAAAATACTTAGATAAAAAGAATATCCAGTAAAAATATTAAGGAGATTGAAACAATCATGAAACTTTGCTGCTCTCTGCCGTATTTTTCCTAATTCTGAATCTTCCCCCTCAATGGGCTGCATTCTAAATCAGATAAAATCGTGACCCTGCCGACGTCATCCTACAGCCGGGGACGCTAGAGCGCTATAATGACAGGCAGGACTAAACAGCAGGTTAAAAGACTAATTTCTCATCATCTGCGCTTTGCCAAACTGTTGTATATAATAGTCCAATCGTCTCAAAATATGATTCTAATTCACATAATAATGCTATTTAAAAAAATGTTATGCTGTCACAGGCACTTTATGGCAAAACACTACCGCATTCGTCCACCGGCGTCGCTAAAATCCACAAAAAATTTAAAGTTACCAATTGTTGTTTTAACTGTTTTATTATTTTCTTTGCCTTTCTGCAACATTCATATATTATATATATATAATAATATGCATAAAAAAATATTATACATATTATACATATATTATACATATATAATATTATGCAGCTGAATGGATCCAATTTGAATATTCAATATCTAAATTTCAAGTCTTTGCGCTGATTGGCCGTTTGTGGCGTAGGTGTGTCAGTGGAACCCTCATGGGTGTTGGCAATGCCAGTAATGACTTTGAAACATCGCGGAGATGAGGGCTACAATCGTTCTTCAATGACACCAAGCTTCGCTTTTTCACAGTTGTACAAATACTCACTCACTCGATTCATCGGGGTGCACACAGAGAGGCATATTTACATGTTTTTTTTTTTTTTAAATACAGTGTACTTCTCACTTACATTCGTGTCTTCAGTTTAAAATTAAATCCAAAAGCCACATATTTGAATTTGATTTAGTGACAATCAATTTAGGATCAGTGCAGAAGCATGCCTTGAATTTACTATGTCAATATTTTTGCTGCCATAGTTTGCTAGACCCAGTGCAGCTCCCCATGCCTGGTATTTAATTTTCCTGGTTTTTGGTATGAATAGAGCCATTTAATGTAGAAACACACAATGACCTTCAAGCAGAAAGAACTCAAGTCCCCCCTTGAAGTGTCCTTTAGCAAAGACACAGGACACACCATGCGAGCTCTATAGGTGCACTCCTATTTCTCATTCCAGTAAAAACGTCAGTATTGACCCTAACGCTGGATGTGATTATTTTATGAGGATAGTAGCAGTGCATGTAAAGCGTCATAACAGCCTCGCTGTGTGACTGCAGCACGTGAGGATGCACGTGAATAATGAGGAAAACGCATTTTGTCATTTTAACAGGTAAAAAAAATGAAGGTGCCATAACAAAGTGTAAAAGTACATCACACGATCATTTTTATTTTAATAACACGAGGATCCCTGGCTCTAAAGAAAAAAGTGTCGGAGTATGCGTAAGATAATTCTGTGACGCTGAAGGCTTCATACATGCATGTGAGTGTGCATGTGTTGCGAGGGGTTAAATGAAAGTCAGTGCACACATGGGGCATCATAAGCAGACAATGAAAAATGAGAGTGGGGAAGCTGTACAGCCTGCTTCCCTGTGGGAACAGCCACAAGCAGGCATACGTACCTCAGGTGATAATCGTTGTGTGTGTGCGTATGTGTGTGTTCAATTCAAGTCTGCGAGTGGGGGAGCAAATAGACAACAGGGGAAGCAAATGCAGCACCGGGTTTAACCTGGTGGAAGGCAGTTTAAATTTGCATGAGTGCTTTCTATTTCTACAAGGTGCCCATCTGATTAAATCAGGAACCAATTTCGGCAGAATCTCATCAGTTCAGCCTCTGCCTCGTGCATTTCTAATGCGTCGCTTCCTTCAATGGGTTTTGTTTTGAAGGAGCCTCGGACCAACTTGAGGTTAAACAGATGCAGCAGCGATGTGTGCATGTCTGTGTTGACGCTTTGAAAGTCTCATTCTGATAAATAAGAATGCTTCCACACCATACATACATATTTTTATTTATTTATTATTTTTTTATTGATGGGAACATATCCACATGCAGTAAGGATCAGAAGTATTTGCACCCCTTGTGATTTTGCAAATTCACCCTTTTAGAAAATAGGGAGAGGTCTGAAATTTCAATCATAGATGCATTTCTACTAATCGAGACAAAATCTTCAAAACAAAAACAAACAAAAAAACTCACATTGTATGATTTTTTTCAATGATTGGTTTGTAATATACTGTGGTTCATAAGTATTTGTACCCCTGAGAAAATCAGTGCTAATATTTAGTACAGAAGCCTTTGTTTGCAATTACAGAGGTCTGACGCTTTCTGTAGTTCTTCACCAGGTTTTCACATATGGACAAAGGGATTTTGGCCCATCCCTCCATACAAATCTTCCCTAGATTTGTCAGGTTTCCCAGCTGTCTTTGAGAAACACAAAGTTTCAGCTTCATCCAAAGATTTTCTATTGGATTGAGGTCTGAAGACTGGCTAGGTAACACCAGAAACTTGATATGCTTTTTACCCAGCCACTCCTTGGTTAGCTTGGCTGTGTGCTTCGGATCATTGTCATGTTGGAAGATCCAGCCACGACTCATCTTCTAGTCTCTGACTGAGGGAAGGAGGTTGTGGCTCAAAATCTGATGATACATGTCACCATTAATCCTCTGCTTTATACAGTACAGTCGTCTTGTCCCCTTTCCCGAAAAGCAGCCCCAAAGCATGAGGTTTCCACAGCCATACTTCACAGTGGGGATGGTGTTCTTGAGCTTGTACTGAGCTGTACTCATCTTTCTTTTCCTCCACACACGACGAGTAAAGTTTGCGCCAAAAAGTTATTATTTGGTCTCATCTGACCACATTTCCTTCTCCCATGACTCCTCTGCATCATTCAGATGGTACCTAGCAAAGTTCAGAAGAGCCTTCACATGTATTGGCTTCAACAGGGGTGCCTTCTGAGCAATACATGATTTTAAACCATTGCACTGTAGTGTTCTACTGACAGTAGCCTTTGAAACTGTGCAACCAGCTCTCATCAGGTCATTGACCAGCTCCAGCCGTGTAGTTCTAGGCTGAGCCCTCACTTTTCTCATCATGACTGATGCCCCACCAGATTTTACATGGAGCGCCAGTCTGAGGTAGATCATCAGTTGTGTTTAGCCTTTTCAGTTTTCTAACAATTGCTGAAACTGTTGATGTATTCTCACCAGGCTGCTTTCCAATTGTCCCATAGCCTTTTACGGCTTTGTGGAGCTCAACATTTTTTTTTGTGGTGTCTTTCGAAAGCTCTCTGGTCTTGCCCATGGTAGAGTTGGATTATGACTGACTGTGGGGTGCACAGGTGACAATATTGAGCCCAAACGGTGGGTCGGATGGGAGATTACACATGGGAGCTTTTTTAAGGTAGACTGACAACTCTTTGAGTGTAGTATTATTGCTGATTCTCAAGGGTACAAATGATTAGAATCCCACTAAATCGCAAATGTTTTTTTTTTTTTTAAATCATACAATGTGATTTCTAGATTTGCTTTTAGATTATGTCTGTATGAGTGGAAATGCATCTATGTTTGAAATTTCTGATCGCTACCTATTTTCTAAGTGGGTGAACTTGAAAAATCACAAGGGGTGCAAATACTTCTGCTCATAACTGTACATTCATAAATACAATTTATTTGCATGCAGTATATCCCATCTACTGTATATTATTGGTTTGTAATCTAGATTGATGATTGACTCAATTGGTGGTTATACATTGATGCTTCTTTTTAGTTGTGTTCTTTGCCAGTAAATCAATAAATTGTTCTGTAAACTTTTACATTGGAGATTCACAAAGTGATTTACATAGTGTTTAAAAGATGTTATACAACAGTTACTTCTGAACAAGCAATTTGACTGTACACGTGTACTGTAGTACTGTACAAAGGTGCGGTGCAACGGTTTGCGGTTCAAAGCCGAACCGTACGGTTCGCCCTGTACGGTTCAATACGCCTTTATGAACCGCGCCTTTTCGGTTTTGCAATTAATGTATTCTGAACGCTTGTGGAATGAATTGATCGAGCTCTGTGTGCCTGTGTGTGACGTGAAGCACCGCTGTGGAGAAATTCCCGCCCCGCAAGAAAATGTCAGATCGCTGTCAAGCACCTGTGTAATAGAAGCCGAGTAACGCCCTCTCTCGCTTATGAGCGAAGTGAAAGTGAAACAAGAAAGAAAACAAATAGCTATGGCGAGTGGAAGAGTGGAGAGACCGAATTTTGAGGAAGCACCGGCTTCTTTCAAATCTGCGGTGTGGCAACATTTTGGTTTCCCCGTGGACTACTATGCGGAGGGAGAGAAAATATTGAAGAAAAAAAAAATTGCAAGCATTGCTCTTGCACTTGTTCCCCATGCTAATGGCAACACTTTTATAACATGACTCCGGTACCTCAGCCGGCATCACCCACAGATATCACTTTCTCAGGGTAGGACAACCCCGAAGATAACACCAGTGAAAACACACGGCGGGCATCGTTAATTTTATTTGCAACGCTTGACCCGTGTTACATTGTTTGTACATATTTCTCCAACAACGTAATCCCCGACATTTATGAAATGGCACGCAAAGCCATCGAAGATGATTTCGCTAAAGCACATATTTTCGCCCTGACCACTGATAGTTGGAAGTTGGACGTCCCGTGCTACAGAGTGCTACTACCTAATTGTGACGGTCCACTATAATTCATACCTGTCAAATTGTACGGTCTCGTCGTAATTTGTACAAGTGAGCACTCATTTTTAAATGTGTACGCCGTATGTTACGTTAAAAAATCTGCACGTTTTTCGTGCATTACGTTTTTTTTTTTTTTCATCCGTTCGGATTTGGTCACCGTTTCTGCAACGAGACAATGCGTTGGTTGAATGACGCGAGAAAAGTCAGAGACTCGGAGAGGGAAGAGTGTTTGTTTAGACGCTGTAGCAAACGCGATGCTAGGCTAGGTGGCTCCAATATTACCTGGCTTAGCCGACAACATACAATCTACGCCTTGATATCTCATGCTTATAGAACTACATGCGAAATGACAGACTCGGTAGCGTTAGTAAACAGCCGCCATTTTAGAGCAGTAAACTTCGCTGAAAGGCTCTGTTGTAGTAAACCTTTCGAGCGAACTTAAGCAACTTTTTATCTAAAATACTCCTAAATCGGCAAAATCTTGACTTGAGTCTATGTTTAAAGGATGAAACAGTTTTAAAGTTTTCACATGTCGAAAGTAGACAGAAGGGAACTAATGCAAAAACGGGAGCAATTTTATCAACTTTAACGGTTGATTCACAACATTAAATGACCTCCAAACATAGCAAAGGTTACTATGTTTTTTTTAAATTTTTTTTTTAAAATTTTTTTTTTTTTTTTTATGAAAAAAAAAAAATATGAAAGGTATCACCAGTTACCTTGCCAAGTAACGTTTTTACTACTGTGTGTGTATTTCAGTAGTCAGTCACTCCACTAGCCAAAGGGCTAAGAGACATTTAACAGTCGAAAATGTTCACATTTTAAGTGTTTATTTCATTTTTTTAAAAGCAAAATAAAGGCAGTTTAAAAAAAAAAAAAATGCAAAACACAAACCGAAACCGAACCAAAACCGTGATCCCAAAACTGAGGTTCAAACCGAACCGTGTGCTAACCGAACCGTGCGCTAACTGAACCGTTGCACCCCTAGTACAAAGTAGAGAAGTCTTGAATTTCTTGACAACCGACCTGATTTGTTGTGCCGATACCAACATCGGGAAAACATTAGTGTATAGCACCAGGACTTTTAATTTTTCGTGTCACTGCCTCACAGCTCAATGGTGAATGGTTATGTGTGTTTGGTTAAAACAACTTTTATCACCATTAGTATATCAATGCCTTATTAAAATAATCTTGTTTTTTTTTTTTTCAGATTTTTCAGGAAACACAAATTGTTCTATTTGTTGGATTTTATTTACAAAAATCTTGAAACATTTTGTCCCCAAAAAAATGATAGGCAATTATTTAAAGAAGGTGACGAAATGAAACAAAGAAACAACAAACTTATGTTCATTCGAAAAGGAAACTGCTATCTTCATTTTTTTCCCCCTTTCAACACAAGCCAACATGTTGCATGTTTTTATTTAGACTCAAAGTGAAAAATAATCACTGCTGGTCATGTTGTCTATTTTATTTGTGTGTTTGAGGATGCACGTGTGTGCGTTTGTCACCAATTTGGTGTATTTCTATGACCTCAAGTTTGCATTGACAAGGTATATCTGATCTGTGGGTTTTATGCTGAATTGGCAGTTATCTGATACATATCATGTTTTATCAACATTTGGAAGAGGCCTTATTCCGATCTCAGCTTATCATATTCCATGCTGAGTTTTCGATTTATTCTGCCATGATGCATATCTGAATGGTGCCTCCTGAGAGCAAAAACATGGAATTCAAGCCGACCTGAGCTGTGTGTGTCCCCATGTTTACATTCCAAGCAGCTATGATGAATCTGTTCTTCTCATCAGTGCTCCTCGGTTCTTTGAATTTCTACAAATGGTCATTTTTATTTTGTTTTAAAGAAACACTTGGCAGCTTTTCAGTTTTGGACGATTTTAGTGACACGGATGGACTAAAGCGGTAGTGTTTTGCCTTAAGGAAGACTGTTTCCCATGAGGACCAGTGCACACCCGCAGTATCGTAAAATCATCAATCAATCAAAAATCAACCTCCCAGTTGCCTGCAGATGGATTAAACAGCATTTCTGTTTCCAGCGACGGTGTGATGGATGAAAAGTAATAAGGTAATGAATCCAGTTGTGGCTAAACAATAGCATATGACGGTTAGCAACCGTCTGGCTTAATGTAGCTAACCCCCCCCCCCCCCCCCCCCCACCTCCACCCACCGAAACTCGTCAGCGCTGACAAGTTCGGTAGAGGGGGTGGGGGTGTCACGCCAGCGAGGGAAAGCCTGGCCAATGTTTATTCTGTAAAACATGGTAGCCACCCTTTCTTTTTCCTCCTCAGACAAAACGTTTTGTCTCTGTTGCTCTGCCATCTTTCTAAGGTAGGAGGTCGTCATAGAAATGCATTGATTGGGCTGTTAGCACTAAATCTCGTTTTGGATATCTATGCGCGCTTGGACTCGATAATAACGTATGACGTAGGTCGTCGCCAATCACATTTCTTCCGGAAATAATTAGCCCCCGGCCCACACTAGAATGACTGAATAACAGACGTCTTTGGACAGACTTTTTACGGGTAAAAGGGAACCTGACGAGCCAGAAGATGTGCCTACAACCTCAAAGAAAACAAAATTTATGCTACTTCCCAATCACTAAAGACCCACGAACAGCGAAGGAGTGAATTCGTGACCCGTATGTGAATAAATCGAGTGATTCGAGCATGTCTGTGGAACAGGAATATCAGCTTGTAGAGATCGCAAATCACGGCGACTTAAACGTACATTTGAGACAACAACTCTACCGAAGTTCTGGATTAAAGTCCTTTCAGAATATCTTGACATCTCTAGGAGCGCGCTGAAAACTGTGCTACAATTTCCAACATCGTGTATTTGTGGTGCTAGCTTCTCTCACTCTCCCATCTCGGGACCATCTCGTCTCAACGAAACAAACTCAGGCCTCCCACTGATTCAGCGGGTGAGTTGTATTTTTTCCCTGCACTTAACACAACGGGGCTAAAAACAAATGCTATTTTATATTTGCTGTATTTTTCTGCCGCACATTGCCGGTGTTCTGACAAAGTTGGCATGCACGTAATGTTAAAAAGGACCGCGAATGCAGCGATTCCTAAGTACACACTACAAACTTTCTTTAAAGCAGTGCTTCTCAATTATTTTCTGTTACGCCCCCCCCAAAGAAGACATAAATGTTTCGCGCCCCCCCAAACACTCTGCCGCCACTGTAAATAATATCATGTCTATAATATGACTATTATAAGTACGCCTCTGCCTAACATTGTGTCCTTTTTTTCTATTAAAGAAAAAAAGTAACATAGATCAACTTATAATAAAGTATAACTTTATTAACATTGTTTTTTTTGCCTGAATTAAAATTAAAAAAAAAAAAAAAGTCACATCCAAACTAAAAATACACACAAGGTACATTTTTGACCATTGGATACTGAAAAATAAAATGTAATAAAATCAGTAAACAATAACTAATTCAAATTGATTAGAAACATTAACTCATGAGGACAATATGCCAAAAAATTTGACCGAAAAAACAAAACTGAATAGAAGAAGGGAAAAAAATCACAGTATCACCTCCTTACGTCCTTTGCAATGGTGTGGGGTTATTTTGCACTGAGCATGCTAACAGTGCTCACCGGTTTACTGATATAACACTGACAAAGCGGGACGATTGTTGGCAATATTCGGCACGTTTTCGCTGAAAAACAATCAAGCAGCTTATCAATGAGATTGAGATCTAATGTCTTTAAGTGGCTTCTTAATTGATTTGACTTCCGGCTGTCTGCTATAATCATTTTTAGACACAGTAAACAGTGGTCTTTCCTCATCTCCCAGTAACTCCCACTGTATTAAAAGTCAAAGCTAAAAGGCAAACGGCCTGAAAAAAGCGCAGTCTCGGCGGCCGAGGGAGAACCGTAGGTGAGGGCGGTCGTCGTGACGATCCCAAGCCGAAAATGGCACTTCTCAGGCAGACACCTGAGAACCGGAGAAGACAGTGGGTAGCTGCGTGAGTCCGGCCAGAAAACGGCTTTCGAAAATGGCGCACAGCTCTTCATATCTCTTTTCTGTCCTCTTGCTTAGTTCAAAAATACTGCGTGCACTCTGAAAATGAGAGCGCCATTGCCACCCACTGAATGGATGTGCAAGTACACTTTATTCTAGTACGGCAAAAAAAAAAAAAAAAAAAAAAAAACGCATGTTCCCCGAGGTCACATGCGCCACCCCTGGCATTGCTCTGCGCCCCCCTGGGTGGGCGCGCCCCACTATTTGAGAAGTACTGCTTTAAAGAAAGGAATATTAACTTACGTTTGCCATGTTAGGCGCACTCAACAACTGCACGTAGCCCTCTCACTTAACGACTTCGCCGTGTCGTTAAGTATTAATTTACGCCATTTCCGTGTTGCACATGTATGTTTGTGATGTAAATAGTTTTTTAGCACCATTGGATAACATTGAGAGTCCAACTGAATATAAAAGAGGGCTTTTTTTCACCGCCACAAAAGCGTTGGGAGTAAAATTTTGTAAGGGTGCAAAATTTGACAGGACACCGGTCCGTGAAAAAAAGACCCAAATCACACCGGTCCGTGGTGTAAAAAAGGTTGGGGACCCCTGCTGTAAACAGTGTTGTTAATAACTGCGTTAGAATATAACAGCGTTACTGACGATTTAGGAGTATTTTAGATAAAAAGTTAATTGGGTTCACTACAGCAGCCTTCCAAAGAGTTCTAAGAGTTCTGCTTTAAGATGCCGGCTGTTTAGTAACGCTGGTCAGTCTGTAATTTCCCATCTCGTTCTATATTCATGTGATATCTACCGTCGCATTATGTGGGCGTAGTTTGTAGCAACTGGGCGTTGTCTGTAGCGGCTGTCGGCAGTTTTTTACCTAGATTCATAAATCGTGGAATGTGGATGTTTACTCTTGGTCCGTTCCTCATTGCGTCCCGAAGACTGCGCTGACTGTGTTTTAGTTCCGCTTTACTTAGCATATTTAAATAATCGGAATATGGATGTTTGTGAATCGTTCTCGAATCTTCAGCGGCCGAATCACGAATAATCTAAAAATCGGAAATTTCACACACCTTTATTACCAAGTGTTGCTTTACGCTCCAGTTTCACATGAATCCTTATATCCTGAAAATATAGTTGAAGATGTTTAGCATGTAGCCAGCAAAGTCAGCAGGACTTTGATCAGCAGAACAGGATAGGCTACAACCCCCCTGCCACCCTAATGTTACTAAACGGGATACACAATAGATGGCTGGCTATAATGTAAAATTAGCCTTGTCACGATAACAAACTTTTTTGTGTCCTTTTCTGTTGTACTCTCTCAGGCAGCATTTGCGACATTATTAGATGTAAAACCCACTGTAGTTTACAGCCTTGTTCTTTTGTCCTCCGAAAGGAAATTAAAGGTAAAAGGCCAACAACCGCTTATCTCCTCTCCTTTTACATTCAGTTCCCAACATTCTTCTCTTGTAACACACAGTGGGGATGTACAACTCTTAGCACTCCTTCTTTGTCAAGACTGGCCAAGTATTGAACACCGCCGCTCAATCAGTGTATGTACTGAATATATTATATCCCTGAGACATTGCTAGAAAACTTAATGGGTACATATACAGCATGCATGAGAAATACTCTTGCACTAAATGCATGTTTATTCATTACATATCCCGAAGAGAAAGATTTGTAGACGCTATCTGAACTGAAATTCATCACCCACAATTTACCCACATATTTAAAATGAATATGAAGAAGAAGAAAAAAAAACAAGCTGTCAAAATGGATCTTGTGTTGGGTGTGGTCAGAGATGCAACTGCATTATAGCTCGGCTCACAGAGAGCAATGCAGCCGGGTTTTCAAATGTAAAAGGGAGACATTATTTCAAAATGTGCACTGTCTATGCCAGGGGTGTCCAAACTTTTTGCAAAGGGGGCTAGATTTGGTGTCGTAAAAATGTGGGGGGCCGACCTTGGCTGACGTCCTTTACGCAGAACAAATTATTGAAGCAAATTTTAGCAAGCCATTCCATGTGTCACTTTTGCTTTATTATTATTTTTTTAGTTAATAATTTCAACAATCTCGCAACTAGCTTTTGTGGAGTCCTCTTTCGGCTCTCGAGCTCTTGTGAAATACTGCAGCTTTAAAATTAAACTAGCTTCAAGTTGCTTGAATTTCTCGCTGCGGATCTTCTCTGTAATCTTGACGTACATGTCAGCGTGTCTTGTTTGGTAATATCGCCTCACATTGAACTCTTTAAAAACAGCAACTGTCTCTTTGCAAATGAGGCAGACACAGTTGTTGCGTATTTTAGTGAAGAAAAATTCCAATTTCCACCTATCCTTGAAGCGTCGGCTGTCGCAGTCAACTTTTTTTTTTTTTTTTTTGTTGATTGTCGTTATTTTAGAAAATTGGGAATAAAGGGTTACCCTGGGTAATGTTGCTTAGAGTGCTGCTGCCTTTTAGTGGGTAATTGAGAAGCAGCATTTAGTATGTAAGCTACTTCATATGCTGGTAGCAGTACTGCTGACCAATTTATTAAGCCTATGTGCGGGCCAGACGTTATTGATTTTAAGACAAAGGCTGGGGGCCGGATGAAATTTGACAAAGGGCCGCATTTGGCCCCCAGGTCGGACTTTGGACATGTCTGGTCTATGCTCATCAAAAGTAAAATGAATCTTTTTTTGACACTTTTTTGGTCATATTTTAAGTTTTAAGTTTGATGTTATATTGGACATATTCACTAAGTAATGAAGGAACCAAAAACTAACAGTGGTCCCTTGAAATGCAAGTTTAATTCGTTCTATGAACATGCTCATGACTCAAAACAAATTCATGGCAATAATGTACCATGAATCTCCTTCAGCTTGCCTACGAAGAAATCAACAAAATGTTTGTATTGTGGCACAACAAGAAAACGATTACTTTATAATATTGTTCTATGAAAAATACTAGTAATGATGTAATTTAAAGAATGTAGAGTAATTAAACAGATTTTGGCACGTTTCGCATTAAATAAATGGTTATTGTGCTCCTACTACTGATAATGTGTTTTGAATGTTGATGTATGCAAACGACAAATTTCTTAGACATTTGATCATGGAGAAAATAATGATTAAACACAAAAAATGACAACGCATGCAAGTGCAGCCATTTTGTGACATTCTTTATACCCACTGCAAATGCAATAATGAGTACAGTTGCACCTCTACATACCAATTTTATTTGTTCCTGAACCTGGTTTGTAAGTTGAAATGGTCGAATGTCGAGTGGAATTCTCCCATAAGAATACATTATAATTCGATAAATTTTGTTACATATCTTGTAATCCAACGCTAAGTCCTTAATAAATACTGCTGGTACAATTACAAATAGCAATTTTACATAGCAAAACAAATACATCATAAATACAAATCGGAATAATAATTTTATAATAGTAATAATGTAACGAATTGGGTTCTAATGTGTCGGTTGTGTCTTGAATGCTGTTCATGAATGCACCGTGTGACTGATGAGAGAGAGGTGCGGTAGAGTGGGAAGTTTTTACTTTTTTTCATGTTGTTGTTGGTGTCGGCTACGGCAGACAGTAGCTGTGTTGTGTTGCACAAGTTCTGAAATAAATCATTAAAAACCTGGTGAAGGTGGCGACTTCCTTGCCAATGTGACTACGGTATATTATTAATAATTGATCGGAAATATTTATTGAATAATTATTATTACCTTTTTTTCAATCTAAGTAAATGAATGGCCGAAACTGGAGTGGAACAACACTTCTTATTCAGTGTGCTTCTCATCATATGTGCACACAACACATCAGAGAGTTTCCTTTTTACTGTAATACCACACCTACCGGAAGCGCATACCACACCCACAGGGAGCGCACAGCTATGGCAACAACAGTCTGACATAAATTTGTTAATATATGTTAATTTTTGTATCAGTTTATTTTTAATTTCAATGGTAAATGTACTTTTTTCCCTTTTTCACCATCTGCCCTAACCTTCTTGGGACCCATGTTCATTTGTCTCACAAGAAAATCCACCATGCGTCCGTCTTGCAGAAAAACAATGAAATTGGTATGCTGTCATAAATCGTCGTATTTCGAGTATGTCATCATATGTCGGGACAAATGACAAATCAAATTTTATGTCGCACTGGCGAAAGGATCTAACAGTGCTACCTCGACATACGATCGCTTCGACACACGATCTTTTTGACATCCAACGTAAAATTTGACTCCCCATTTGTTTTTACATCTGATGACATGCTCTACATACGATGGCCCATGACAGCACCGCAGTTTGTTTTCCAGCAAGACGGACGCACGGTATATTTTCTTGTGAGAGAAATCAACATGGGTTCCAACAATGTTAATGCAGGTGGTGAAAACAAGGAAAAAGGTGATGCTTACTATTGACATGAAGATGGATATGATGGATATGATAGGGAAATATGAGCGTGGGTGTGCGCATCCATAATATGGTTCAACAATAAAGCCATAGAGTGTCTATCTCGGCGGTCCTTCTCGGTTCGCCAGTCTTTATAAGTTAAGGTGGCAATTATCATTGTGATAACATCGCCAAAGAAATCGCCAGCTTCGTCAGGTTTTGGTTTCTAATCATTTATTTCATCAACTTGTACAACACAACACGCCTAGTGTCCCCCGCAGGAATTAAACAAAATGAAAGTAAAAAGCCTCACTCCGTCAAGTCAGCCACGCGATGCATTCAGGTACTCCACG
The DNA here is from genome assembly GCF_030265065.1 of Corythoichthys intestinalis. Classification (NCBI taxonomy): domain Eukaryota; kingdom Metazoa; phylum Chordata; class Actinopteri; order Syngnathiformes; family Syngnathidae; genus Corythoichthys; species Corythoichthys intestinalis. Next base: position 38,103,108 of record NC_080401.1, read on the forward strand.
CAAACACATTCGCCACATTAGAACCCGGTTTGTTACATTATTACAGGTATTATGATTACTATTAATTCATAATTTATTTGTTTTGCTCTTTATAAATGATATTTGCAATAGTAACATCAGTATTTATTAAGAATTTAGTGTAGGTTTTCGGGCTGTGGACCAAATTAATGGAATTATAATGTATTCTTATGGGAAAATCCTGCTCGACATACGGCCATTTCAACTTACAAACATGGTCCTGGAACGATGTAGAGGTATCACTGTATGTCGATGCAATCATATGTCGAGGTACCACTATAATAATGATGTCACGACGAAAGGCAGAATCTGGGACACTCACAATTGATTGGCTAAAATTTTACCTGCATTGATTAACAGGCTGCTACAACTAAGGGTGACCATGAAATACTGGCTTTTATTTCCAATGGCGTACCGCACGCATGCTATTTTTAGACCGTGATGTCGCATCGTAAAGCGGAAGTAAAGTAGAAGTGGGACATTATAGACCCGCCCTCGCATAGAAATGATGTTAATTCTGCTACTTTTCTTCGTTAATCTTTCAAAAACGAACATGCCGATCACACGTTGCTTTTTTGGAAGTTGTAGAAATGACTCTAGACATTACAAAATATGAAGGATGTTTTCTTCATACGTTTCCCGAAACCAAAAACTTGGAGGAAAAAATGTGAAGAATTAATCATATCGCGCGGATTTTAATGGCAGCTTGGTGAATCCATTCACATTTCATATGCATTAAATATTTTGTTGGGTTGGCATGGACTTTCAGAGTAAAAAGAGGTAAGCCATTTTGATAAAAACTTATTTTTTGGTGTGACGTTGTGCCGTGCTGCTTCTGTCTGACAGTCAATGACCTAAAAAGAATTAAAATGGTAGCTGACTGCTAGTTAACTTTTCTGTTGTAAAAAAAAAAAAAAACTTTAGTAAGGGGGAAGTGTAAAAAAATTATAGAATTAAGATTTGTTATCAATGAAAAAATTAAAAGTGTTCGTTGGCTGTCACTGAGTAGCATTTGCGATCGCAACACAAAACTAACGAAATTACCCCCAAGAAAGGTCAGAGACGTAGGACAACCTGAGGATATAATATATAAGAAAGACAGGGCTGGTGGTAAAGGATAGCTTGTTGAAACAGGAGAATGTCATTGTCAGTCGCTTCGATAAAAAAGCTAAGGCTATGCTTAGGTTGGCTCGTTTTTTTTTCGTCTTTTTCAGCCTTTGACACTCAAGCCATCTCTTTAACTGAATATTTTTATGTTCTTCCACATCTTTGCCAGTGAATTTAGCACCAGGGACATCATTTTGGAGAGAATTGGTAGGTTTAGCTCTGTAAACATCTCCTTCGTACACGATTTCCATTCATTTCCTATTAGGGACAAATGGCAGCGTATCCTCCCTTAGCAACAGTAGCTAACGTCATGAATATTAATGAGCGGAAGTGTTGCTTGCGGTACGCCATTCTCCACTATTACAAATCCCCAAAAATTCATTCTGTGTTTGTTTGTTTATTACGCGGCAAGGTGGAAAAGCATTTAGCACGTCCACCTCACAGTTCAGAAATTGTTGGTTCAATCCCAGCTCCAGCCTCCCTTTGTCTGCTAGTTCCCCCCGTGCCTGTATGGGTTCTCTCTGGGTACTCCGGCTTCTTCCCACATCCCAAAAACATGCATGGTGGGCTGGTTGAACACTTCAAATTGTCCATCGGTGTGAGTGTGTGCATGAATGGGTTTTGTCTCCATGTGCCCTGCGACTGGCTGGCAACCAGCTTAGTGTGTACCCTGCCTCCTGCCCGTTGTTAGCTGGGATTGGCTCCAGCTCCCCCGCGACTCTTGTGAGGATAAGCGGTTCACTGGAATGCACATGATAAAGGTGTTATCTGCCCCCTTAAAACAGAACATTAATGTGTTAAAGCAAATGTGCTTGCGTGCGCTAGGAAATCAAATCAGATTTGTCAGTGCCAAATATCCTTACTTTGTTCATTTAGTAAGGCAGGGGGGAAATAAATACCAACCTTTGAAATGAAATAGATGAACCTATCAAATCAGGGAAACTTGCCAGAAAAATGAGCATGCTTTGGAGGAAAAAAAAGACATCCAAGGTGTCCTGCATAACTCCTCATAATAGAATATTATAAGGCTATTGAACATTGAACAGGATATTAACATCCAACAGTCAAAGGCAAAATAGTTTTGTGATTCAGGTCAACATTATTCCAATCAAAATGACCAACATTTTCTACTAATTCTTGTATGAATATGCTAGTGAGAACAGGCTCAATATGAACATAATGTTCTAATTAAGTCAAGGACACACATCCACTTTTATAATCAATGCCCATATTTCATCTACCGTGATTCCTGACATCAGCATGATTGCTTGTAGTCGGCGACCCAGCAGGGAGGACAGCCTGCGACGCAGACGATCACCCCCGCGGCTTTGCTTCTCCTAATCATGTTACTACTTTTCACACTGCCCTTTTCACGCATGCAACTTCCTCAGAAATCCCAAAGGAACTACTGGCATCATCCTTTTATTGTCACTTCTAGTTCTGGAGTGAACTACCGCTATATTTGCCCCGCATTTCGAACCCTTTGGCTTTTTGTCCAGTGCAGCTAATTTATAGATTTTTTTCAGGTTAATGATCTGCATGTTTTGTGGTTGAAATATCAGATAATACAATTTTGACCCGTCCGGTTTATAGTCCAGTGCAACTATTATAAACAAATACAGTTTTCTTGTAAAATTTGGTGGTTGTGGCTTATAGTCAGATGTGTTTAATAGTTTAAAAAAAAAAATAGTAGTTATTGAACATTAGTGCTGTGCACTATGGAAAAAAAAAATTGATCACGATATGGGCCATTTTATTTCATGATAGTAATATCAAATAATTTGGTATATTTTCATTTTCTTCATTGAAAAAAAAAGTTGATAATTGGCGGAAAACACAGACAAGACTGAAAAAGCAGTTTCTGCTCTTGCACCCCTCTTTAAAATAAACTGCGGTATTTTAAGCCAAAAGAACTATTGTGTTTGATAGAACAATATGTCTATATGCTGCCATAGCAGATTCATGGCGCACTAAGCCTCCGAATTATTTTTAATTTGTCCGTTTTACTCTGAAAACCTCCGTTTACAGACGTCGCGTAACCGCTTTTGTTTCAACCTAGCCATAAAAAGAAGGTAAGTAATTATATTTATTATTCAAAATCTCTGTCATTTTAAAGCTTACAATCATTAATTGATGTCTAAATTTTAGTTAAAAAAAAAAAGAAAAAAAGAAACCAAGAAATTGTTCACTCGCATATTTTAAACTTTTAAACGAATTATGTCACAATGAAAAATTTGGCGTCTGTAAAAAAGTCACGGATATCTACCTCATAACTATTGCTTAATTGTATATTTTTGGTTACTGTCGCATTTTCCCCAATATGTTAGATGATAAATAATTGATCCAAACAAAAAAAAATATGGAAAAATAACGTTTAAAAGGGTAACTACATGAAAAAGAAAATCTCAACCCCTCCTTGTTGTCTGCGATTTCTGCATCGCGACCCTTGTTATATCACCATGTTTCACCCATAAATTTTTTTTAAAAAAATCCGGCTGTGGCCATTCACAGCTGTGTCTTGACACTCGGTGATACATGCTACGTGGACTTTTTGGATCGAAACAAGGTAAGTACGCGATAATATCTCATTAAAATCGTGGCGTCTTTAATTCTGCTCTCGCGGGCTCTCGCCTCCAATTCGGGTTTTGCTGTCTAAAAAAGTTTTTTTTTTTTTCAAAAATGCCTTTCTGTTCAAAATTTTTGTTTCAGAAAATTGATATTTTAAGCTTTCCAATGATGTATCACACATGCATTTCGGACAATTTTGAAAGTTGGCCAAATTGAGGGTCTCAGAGCGGAACTTCAAGTCACCTGAGTGTTTTCTGCCAATTACATTTTTGTCTGTGTTAGTCAATGATTCTTTCCCAGTGTAGTAGTAGTGGCTATGTGTGTTCACTGTGAATTCACCAATTCCCTGCCATTGACGGCAATAGGTATCACGTTTTTTGAAATGGACAAAATGTCTATTGTTGTCAATGGCACTGAAACAGTTATTCACTCCCAGTCCTCCTAAGTTCAAATGAATGGTATGTCTACCTGGAACCATCAGTGTCACCCAAAAAGTTAACTCTTGGTTTCTTTACAGTGGTATGAAAAAGTACAGTATCTGGACCTTTTGGAATTTCTCACATTTCTGCTTAACATCACCATCAAATGTGATCTGATCTTTGTCAAAATCCCACAGATGTAAAAACAGTGTCTGCTTTAACTAAAACCACCCAAACATTTATAGGTTTTCATTAGAGCTGTCCCGACTAGTCGACATAGTCGACGTCATCGATGACGTAAATCCGTCGACGAGCACAACATCCCGTCGACGGTTAAAAAAATATATGCGTGGAAAGTTCAGAATGTCGGATGCTCTGTATGCAAGCGGGGAAAGCGGCACAAAGCCAAAAAAAGCGCACCAGAGTGTCCAAAACATTGACTTATTTCAAAGAGACAAAGGAGGGTACACTCTTCTGTCTTGTCTCTTCAATGCCAAGCTTGGCTGCACGTCGGCCGTGAATAAACACCTCAAGCGCCGTCACAAAAACTTTTGTTTTTGTTTTTCATTTTATGTACACCAGAGGGTGCTGTCGCCTTACTAAATAATAATGTTTCATTGACAGTGGGCCTATAAGTGCTATTAGTATTGTTCTTAATGCTAACTGAAAGGTTTATTTCATGTTATGGTTTATTTTATGGTATAGAAAATTATATAAGGTTAAAAGGTCGGATATACACAGTATATACAGTGATTGCACTCAAGGGAGAAAGTGTCAATGATAAGGTAATATATTAAGGTAAAGGCAATTCATTGATATATAAATAAGGTTTAAAAGGAAAAAGGTGAAAAAGTTTTTGTCAATTTCTAATTCTGTTGTTTTATTTGTGTGCACCGTAGCTCTTACGGTGTGATTACATCAAGGATGGAATAAAAGTTGTAAACCATCAGTTTAAGAGACCATCTTTTCAATCGGGATGCTACACTAGTTAATTCTATCAGCATTTGAACTCATTGTTTATTTGTGAATTATTATTGTTATTTACTTGTTTATTTGTACTTTAATAAATAATTTAAGTGTTCCAATATGTTTTTTGTGAATTGATAAGTGTCAACAAAAATTTCATTGCTAAATTAGTAAACAAAACAAAAAAAAATATTTTTTTTTTTAATTATCAGATTAGTCGACTAATCGTAAAAATAGTCAGCTGACTAATCGGGAGAAAATTAGTCGTTTGGGACAGCCCTAGTTTTCATATTTTAATGAGGATAGCATGCAAACAATGACAGAAGGGGAAAAACAAGTAAGTAGACCCTCTGCCTAAGGAGACTTAAAGAGCAACTGAAACCAATTTTTACTAAACAATTTAAGTCAGGTGTGTGCCCAATCACTGATGAGTGGTTTAAAGCTGCCCTGTCCACTATAACACACACACTTGGTAAGAACTGTATTGATGAGAAGCATTGTCTGATGTGCATCACGGCTCAGTCAAAAGAGCTGCGATCAAGGATTGTTGATTTGTATAAAGATGGGAAAGGATCCAAAACCATCTCTAAAAGTCTGGATGTTCATCAATCAACAGTCAGAGAAGTTATCTACAAATGCAGAGAGTTTGGCACTGTTGCTTCTCTCCCAAGGAGTGGCCGTCCACCAAAGATGATGCCAAGAGTTCAGTGCGGAATACTCAGGGAGGCAATAAAGAACCCTAGAGTGTCTGCTAAAGACCTACAGAAATCTCTGGCACAGTCCAGTATCTTTGTGCACACATCAACTATGTGTAAAACTTGTGGCCAATATTGGTGTTCATAGGAGGACTCCACGGAGAAAGGCACTGCTGTCTAAAAAAAAAAAAAAAAACATTGTTGCTCGTTTAATGTTGGCAAAAAGGCACTTGGGCACTCCAAAGTAGTTTTGACAAAAATATTTTGAGGACTTATGAAACCAAAGTTGAATTGTTTGGGAGTAACACACAACGTCATGTGTGGAGGAAAGATGGAACAGCTCATCAACATCAAAACTTCACCCCCAACGTGAAGCATGGTGGAGGCAGCATCATGATTTGGGGCTGTTTTCTGCCCCAGGGCCTGGACAACTTACAATCATTAATGGAAGAATGAATTCAAATGTATGTCAGGATGTTTTGCAGGAAAGCTTGAGGCCGCCTGTTAGACAGTTGAAGCTAAAAAAAAAAAAAAAAAAAAAAAAAAAAAAAAAAAAAAAAAAGAGAGAAGAGACAATGATCCAAAACACAGAAGTAATTAAGAACGTTTTCAGAACAACAAAATACATGTTCTGGAGTGGCCATGTCAAAGTCCAGACTTGAACCCCATTGAGATGCTGTGGCATGACATAAAGACAGCGATTCATGTCAGACAACCCAGGAATCTGACTGAACTACAGCAGTTTTGTAGAATCGAATGGGCCAAGATTAGTCCTCCTTGATGTGCCAGACTGATCTGCAACTACAGGAAGCGTCTGGTTGAAGTTGTAGCTGCCAAAGGGAGGGGGGGGGCACAAAATATTAAATGTGATGTTCACTTATTTTCCCCCCCTTCTGTCATTGTTTTCATACCATCCTCATTAAAATATGAAAACCTATAAATGTTTGGGTGGTTATAGTTGACGCAGATACTGTTTTTTTTCAATCTGTGGGATTTTGACAAAGATCAGATCATATTTGATGGTGATTTAATGCAGAAATGTGAGAAATTCCAAAAGTTTCATATACTTTTTCATACCACTGTAGCTGCCATATGTTCGTGTTGTGTGGTGATTTATGATACCCCTGGTTTGCTGGTATTGGGTCATCTGTTCAGCACTGTGGAGTTGAGTACAGTGTAATTCTATAATATGCAATTCTATTAAAATTGGTGACAGTGACAATAGAAGGAATCTATGAGATCATTTTGCCGATATTTATCGTCATCTCGACCAGCACTAGCGAGCATATTAGACAATGAATAAGAGTATCATTTTGGTTCATTTTGAGCTTCCACATGACAAAACCTGCAAAAAAAAACACATTTCTTCAGGCCAAGTTGTCTTTTTTAGTGTACTCTGCATGAATGCATCAAGACAAGCAGATCTTCAACCTTAGTAATCATCCTCCTGTTTACTGTCTACTTCAGTTGTGTTCAACCAGGATAAAGCATTGCCTGCGGGACTACGCAGTACCTGTACATTTCTGTCTTCTTCATGCAGTCCAGCACAAGTGAGGACTCGCACATAACTGTCGATTTGGTCGGTTCCCATCTCATGTCAGGCCAAAAAGCCCCTCGCTGACAAGTAGTATTTGACTCAGTCAGGATGTGCAGAGAGAGAGCGAGAGAGAGCGAGAGAGAGGAGAAAAAAACGAATAAGACAGGCGGACCATTACATTCCACAGTAGCACAATGCTGCCAATCTTTTCATCTCACACTGACCTCCTTTTGTCTGATAGAATAATCAACATGTACGCAGCAGGAGAGAGAAAATTGCCATTCACTCGCATAAACATGGCAACGGATAGTCAATCGTCTGCAGGGCTTGTTTTTCTCCCCGTGACACCCATTTGCATAGCTTTGATGTGCTTTGACAATATGCTTGGCGAGATGTGAGTTATGTGAATGTGTCTTATTAGCGCAGACAGAGAAAAGGTCATCATGTTTCTTTGTTCCCAGTGCTCTTTTTCTTCAATTAAACTTAATCACCACGGGCCAAGATTGATCCAGCCTCTCAATTTCTTCTCATGGCTGAACTCAATGATGTGCTGCTGTTGTGGTTGTACACACTTCTCAGGCGTAAGCGCTGGAACACCTGAGTTCTACACCGTTAGAAAGGGTTGATGGAAGATGTGCAGTTATCCCCTATTTTCAGAGCTAAATTTAGAAACCTTCCGAGTTAAAGGAACATCATGTTGCATGTGAACATAAAAAAGCCATTAACAAATTGTGATGAAATAGTTATTCGATTAGCCGCTAAGAATAATGCAGGGATTCGGGTTGGTAAGGCACATTGTGTCATGGATTAAACACTTTTTGTGATATTTTCACAGGATGAAATAAGCTTCAGTATGGAATATATGACCAAACATTATTACACATAATGTCAAGAGCACTCACACGAAAGGGGGAGGCCATGGGAAAATGGTTCATCCATAAAATGTCAAATATTGTGATATTTACAGAGGTCAAAGTGAACACAAGACTATATGTCCACTTAAATGTTGGGGAGGATTGGTCACTGTCTATTCTGATTTATTTTCCCATATGATACACGGATCAGACTTTTTTCTTCAGTGTGAACTGTCAACTTCTGATTTCTTTCAAATCTGACCTGGGCCTCATTTGTAAGCACATATTATTTGTGGAGACAAATTTACTTCTGCAAGCAATGTGACATTGTGGCGACACCTTCAAAGTGTGATAATTTCATAATTTTGCTTCTACATAACATATATGCTCGAGGAATGATTATAACTGTTCTTTGACCGGATGGAATTTATTAGTGATGTCCCTATCCGATACTTGGTATCGGTGCCCGATACGACTATTTATGGAGTATCGGATAATATTAGATTAATTAATATTACAAGACTGGATCCGATCTAGTATTCATGTGTGTTTTCAGCACCATCGTGCTTTTCAGCTTCTGTAAATCAAACCACTTGGCAAACATGTAGCTGTGTGACTACTTCTCTTAAGAAACTAATGAAAGTAAGAGAGCAAACAAAATATATGATTTGTCATTAACTGGCTACATTATTTTTTGACTTTACTAAAGATGGGTATCAGATTGCATTGGATTGGTGTCAGCACAACATAACTTGAAAAAATTGTCATTGACTTCACCATCAGTTGACAAGACAGCTTCCACAAACATTGCGCCATGTCTTTCCGTTGGGGGCTGACCCAGTCGGAGCATTTGGCTTTCACTGTGATAAACTCAAACAGATGCTGCATTCAAGCGCCAGATTTAGGTGGAAAAAGGACGAAAGTTTTACTGCATACTAGCAGGCAAGAGTGTCTCAAGAGTGATTTGGTCGAGGATTCCAAGTAATTAAATAAAATAGTCCCATGAATGCATTTTGAAACGTTGTGAAAAAAATGCATGGAAAAAGTAGCGTAACTTTAGCTTGAAATATTTATGTAAAATGAATGATGACTGCCTGTTTTTTTTGTTGTTTTGTTTGTTTTTAACCAAGAATCTAGACCGGGGGTCCCTAAACTACGGCCTGCCTCCACATTTGGTCCGGCCCCCTGAACAATACCAGAGAGCGTTTTGATTTTTTTGTTTTTTTTCCAATAGTGTTATTTATTTCCTGGCTTTTTTCTGTGAAGAACCCAGAGAGGGTTATTTGGTTATTATGTATTTAATTAATAGTGTTATTATATTATATTATATTATATTATATTATATTATATTATATTACTAGTTTTATTTTATTTACTTTTGTTCGGTGAAGAATCCAGAAAGGATTATTTGATTGTGGCTTTCTGAAAAACAATAAATTTTTATATTTAGACACTCCTGCAATCGTCACACTTTTTCTGTTACAAACTGACCCCGGCCCCTCATCAGAGAAAGGAAAAGTTATGTTGCCCTCACAGGAAAAAGTTTGGGGACCCCTGATCTAGACTGATAATGTGATCGTAAATTGGGCCGATCGTGCCATTTTTCAGAGGATCGGAATCCGGTGAAAGGATCGTGTTTTTGATTGGAAAAAAAATACACTAATGTTTTTCTACTTCATGCTTGTGCAGCGCCACAGCCTCTCACCCTTCCTCCTGCTAAGCAAACTGTCCAGCTTGCATGTGGTACTTAAAGTTAAAAATGATTGCGAGTTTGTAGCTTTATTCTTGCCAGAAGCTTAGTAGCTCTATGAATAAAGGCACAAATGTGTCAAGCATTGTTAAACTTGCATAAATGAGCTGTGGCAACCAGTGTTGTTTTTGTCAGTCATTTTAATGTCCGTCTTAGTTGTAGTCTTTTGTACGAAAATCCTGACTAAGTATGTAAGTAAACAGTAAGTAAATATGACTAAGACTAATGTCTTAGTCATATTTGTCATTTAAAAATGTGTTCGTCTTCGTTTTAAATGCTAATGCTAACATGAATGCTATGCTAATGCGAACGCTATGCTAACGCTACAAAGTTTAATGTGTAATGATCACTCAGCAGTCAGCAGAGACCTTTATCTACTAAAGCAACATGGCATATCTAGCCAAGTAAGAAAGCAAAACTTACCAAGCAGCACCTGACACATATGTTTCACAAAATGAGCCTGGAATGGGCAAAGTCTTACTCACCCGATGTGTAAGCGGGTATGTGGGTCGGGGAGGAGGCGCAGCACGTCACATGACTGACACAACCAAACAATGCTAAATGGTTTCTACACATACAATAGGAAAATATCACACATTGTGAATTTATGGTGGAAACTATGGCGAATTTTCATCTCGTTTTCCTGTCATCAGATGACAACTGGAATCCATCTCATTATGTTTTAGTCTCGCAGCGCGTCATCGTGACGTCATCGTCACGAATAGAATTGTTCATTGACGAAATATTTTCATTATTGTCATTGTTGACGAAAATAACAACAGTGGCAACTCATTGTGTAAGTAAGAGGCTGTTCTCAGCAGCGTAAGCGTCAAAGCATGAGTGGATTTGAGTGGGCTTAGAGGTTAGATTTTGTGCCCGAACCCGAACCCGACCCGACCCGAATGTCGGGTCGGGTCGGGCCCACAATTTAAGCATTCACGTTCGGGTCAGGTCGGGTCGGGCCGCCATGCCGGACTAATAAATTATTTAAAAAAAAAAAAAAAAATGGAGAGCAAGCACTCTGTATTGCGCTTTTGCTTGTGCGTGTGCACGAACGCCGTGGCGCCGGCCGCTTATCCTTCTTGTCCTCCCTCTCTACCGTTTGCGCACGGCCGAGGCGCCCCCCTCTCCTGTTCCCTCTCCTTGTCAGAGAAGCGCGTCCATGTGAGAACAATATCCCACACACTCAGAAATATGTTTAACAAACTTTCCCAGCGTTATTTCGTTGTGTGAATGCTTTGATAATTCTCAAAAAAATATGTAGATTATTTAAACATTAAGAAAACTTGCGTTTTTTTCTGCCAACTCGAAGAAATGAAAATAAATTGCTGCTGCTGCGTTTTTTCCGCGTCACTCAAAAAAAAAAAAAAAAATTAAAAAAAAATGGAGAGCAGTCTCTCTGTATTGCGCCTTTGCTTGTGCGTGTGCACGAACGCCGTGGCGCCGGCCGCTTTTCTTTCTTGTCCTCCCCCTCTACCGTTTGCGCACGGCCGAGGCGCCCCCCTCTCCTGTTCCCTCTCCTTGTCAGAGAGGCGCGTCCATGTGAGAACAATATCCCACACACTCAGAAATATGTTTAACAAACTTTCCCAGCGTTATTTCGTTGTGTGAATGCTTTGATAATTCTAAAAAAAAATATGTAGATTATTTAAACATTAAGAAAATTTGCGTTTTTTTTCTGCCAACTCGAAGAAATGAAAATAAATTGCTGCTGCAGCGTTTTTTCCGCGTCACTCAAAAAAAAAAAAAAAAAAATCGGGTTTTTCGGGCTCGGGCCTGCAAATCTAGTTAAGTGATCGAGCTCGGGCCGGGTCGGGCCTCAATACCAGCGGGCCGTGTCGGGTCGGGCTGGATTTTTTAGGCCCGAACTAGGCTCTAAGTGGGCTCACTCAATGAAGCATTTAATAAAGATAAGCAATGTTCTACATTTTGTTGGTTTAAAAATAATTCACACTATGAAAGCAGCATAGTGGGAGAGTAACATGTTTAGAACTTTTTAAAAAAAGAAAAAAATATATACTTTTTTCGGTATCGGATTGGGACTCAGTATCACCAAATTCTCAAAATCATGTAACTCGGACTCAGGTGCAAAAATATGTGATCAGGGCATCCCTACTTTTTTGGGGGTATTCTCTGTGAGATTTTTTTCCCCACAATGTTAAATATGTGCTCTGTTTTTGGGTAAAACACTAATTTTATATTTGGACCCATTATACTGCTTTACCTACAATGCACTGCCATAGCTGGTCTTTAACTACTTCAGGTAGATGTCCCACAACCACTGACAGTAGTCTTGCTTTTTTCGAATGAACTCCAAATATTTTTTATAATTGAAGAATTGATATTTATTTGAATTTGACTCGAAAATGAATCCCAATATTTTTGTCCACACCATAGCTAAAGTGCGAAGCAGAGCGATGCGGAGGATTCATCATATCTGGACACGTTTGTATGTGTGAGCGTGTGCGTGTACAACCTGTGATCTCCAGCACACGGAATGATTTACCTTTGTGGCGTAATGGAGCAATTTCTCTCTCTTTTTTCTCTTTCCCCATCTCTCCTTTTTCCTCCTCTTTCAATCTGCAATAAAATATTCTCCCGTTTAGCTCTGTGACAAGTCATCTGTCACTCACAAGCGCAAGGGAGGAGGCTCGTCTGATGGATGAGTGTGTACCTGTATGCGTGAGAGAGGGAGAGAGAGTGCTGAGGCACTTTAATTTTTGAGGCAGTCTTTTTTTTTTTTTTTTTTTTTAAGTAGTGATTGGTAACATCACAAACAAATCAATTGTGTGTGTGTATGCATTTTTGGGGGCAAGGAAATGAATGGCTCCCCAGAGAAGGAAATAAAATATTCATCTTTTGTCAGCTTGAGAGCAATAAACAATAACAATGAGAAGCAACTAGTCTTATTTGTGGCTCACTTGTTCTTCCAGCGTTGTCATTTGTTTATTCGCAAAAAGACAATTATTATTCTGTGTGCAGACGCATGACTCGAGCTGACATGATGCACTCTCAGCAATTGCCTTCCAAGGATGCCGGCGGAACATTCTGTTCGCATCATTATGCTTCAACATGGCGTTCTGCTCTGCCTTGGATACCGTATGTGGAAATGGAAGAATTTTATCGGTTTAGTTTGTGATCTGCTCCAATGTTATCACATTAACTGCCATTGACAGCGGTAGACGAACGATTTAACATCAGTCACCGAAATTTTTTTTTTTTTTTTGTTAAAGGCAGAAATTGTGTTGGGAAAAAAAAACGGGCAGATTTTAGTTGGCAAAACATCTGTAGTTTATGCAGGTATCTAATGTTGTGGACACTGAAGTACTCTGTTCAGTCCGGGCAAGATTATGCGACCACAGGGACAATTTTCACTGACCTTTAAGGAGCGTAGCCAAGGAAAAAGCCATTTAATTTCAGGGTGGATCCATTTAACCTTGCACAGAACTTAAAGCTTGGAGATTGAAAAGATACTTCCCTCTGTCAGCAGGCACTCCTAAGTGAAAGTCAAGACAAACATTCAATAAAGCTTTGATGAAAGTTTCTAACTTGGAGAGCCACCATCCTCATGCTTGTGAAAATGCTGCTAACAACGACCACCAGTTACAGTCAGTTTTATTGGAGAAAGTTTGACTGAGAAACTTAAATGTCCAGTATAAATGACCTTCATGTGAAAGATGGTTGTGCAATGTATTTAAATATGCAAATTGTGATTTTTTTTTTTTTTACAATGAAAAGAAAAATGTTTAAATCTTTCAGTGCCATTGAAAATGATAGACCTTCCACTCTGAATTTAAAGTTTGTCACTATTACACGTCTAATCCATTTGAATTGGATGAAGCCAGTTCAAATGGATTAGATGTCTATGGCAGCTAATGTGTTAAACACAAAAACTGACACCGCTTTTGAGTGCAACCATTTTGTGACATCAGCAATACCCACACACATAAATAGTGACAGACTCGAGCAGAGGTACATAAGCTAATGAGTATTAATGATTTCATGAGGAAGGGCAGTTAATCTGGGATACTGGCATTTGATTGGCTGAAAAAGTACCAGCGTTGATTAAACGGCTGCCCGCAGTAAGGCCTGTCACTTCCTGGAAAAACTGTCTACTACAGGTAGTCCCCGGGTTACAAATGTGTTCCGTTCCTACGCTGGCGACTTAATTTCTGCGAAGTCGGAATTAACCCTTTTTAGGACCCCAAATACCCCGCTAAATCTCAAAATAACTATCCAAAAACCATAGACTTCACTAGCAGTTGGCGGGACACAGGGCTCGGGTCCGATTTGTAGGGGGCCTATTTTAAAAAACTCAAATATTTTCAAAACCAAAGACACTAACGACCTAAAGCCAAAACAGGCAACCTCCCTTAGGCATATATGAGTCTGGATGAGCAGCGGCATAAAAAAATTCAGTCTTTCCATGATAAAATCCTGATAAATTATTTTTTATACAAGTATAACACAACTTAAAATGGCAAATGTTCTAATTTTCCGCTAGATGCACAATAATCACCAAATGCCGAGATAAGCACCTATATTTTCAGGATCAATAGCAAAATTTAACATAGCATATAAGTTTTTCCTCAGAAATAACAACTTAAATATGTGTAGCGATACAAAATCCAACATGGCGGCTGTCACAAAACAGCTTTTTAAAATGAAAATTCTTGTAAATAAATGCTTAAATCATGGACATTCTATAGATATGAACGTAGAACAGCCTAGATTCTTGGTTAAAAACAAAAAACGGGCAGTTATTGTTCATTTTACATAAATATCTCAAGCAAAAGTTACAGTATTGTGTAATCCAACATGGCGACCATCACGAAACAGAGCTTTTTAAATTGAAATTTCTTTTCAAATAAATGCTTAAATCACAGAATTTTAGGGCTGTCCCAAACAACTAATTTTCTCCCGATTAGTCAGCCGACTATTTTTACGATTAGTCGACTAATCTAATCGTTAAAAAAAAAAATCTTTTTTTTTTTTTTTTTACTAATTTAGCAAAGAAATTTTTGTTGACGCTTATTAATTCACAAAAAACATATTGGAACACTTAAATTATTTATTAAAGTACAAATAAACATGTAAATAACAATAATAAATCACAAATAAACAATGAGTTCAAATGCTGATAGAATTAACTAGTGTAGCATCCCGATTGAAAAGATGGTCTCTTAAAATGATGGTTTACAACTTTTATTCCATCCTTGATGTAATCACACTGTAAGAGCTACGGTGCACACAAATAAAACAAAATTCGAAATTAACAAAAACTTTTCACCTTTTTCCTTTTAAACCTTATTTATATATCAATGAATTGCCTATATGAATTGCCTTTACCTTAATTTATTACCTTATCATTGACAATCTCTCCCTTGAGTGCAATCATTGTATATACTGTATATATTTATGACATTTTAACCTTATATAATTTTATATACCATCAAATAAACCATAACGTGAAATAAACCTTTCAATTAGCATTAAGAACAATACTAATAGCACTTATAGGCCCATTGTCAATGAAACATTATTATTTAGTAAGGCGACAGCACCCTGTGGTGTACAAAAAAATGAAAAAAAAAAAAAAAAAATTACAAACTGGGTGACGGCACTTGAGGTGTTTATTCACGGCCGACGTGAAGAGACAGGACAGAAAAGTGTACCCTCCTTTGTTTCTTTGAAATAAATCAATGTTTTGGACACTCTGGTGCGCTTTTTTTTTTTGGGCTTTGTGCCGCTTTCCCCGCTTGCATACAGAGCATCCGACGTTCTGAACTTTCCACGCATATATTTTTTAACCCTTCATTAACCGTCGACGGGATGTTGTGCTCGTCGACGGATTTACGTCATCGATGACGTCGACTATGTCGACTAGTCGGGACAGCTCTACAGAATTTCTATAGATATGAACGTAAAACAGTCTAGATTCTTGGTTGAAAGGAAAAAACGGGTAGTTATCGTTATTTTCACGTAAATATTTCAAGCAAAAGTTACGGTATTTTGTAATCCAACATGGCGGCCGTCACGAGACAAAGAGCTTTTTAAGTTGAAAATTCTTTGAAATAAATTCTTAAATCGTGGAATTTCTATTGATATGAACATTAAAAAAAATTTGATTCTTGGTAAAAAGCAGAAAACTGGCAGTTATCATTCATTTTATGTAAATATTTCAAGCCAAAATTACACTAATTTTATACATTGATTTTTTTCACAATGTTTTAAAGTGCTTGCATGGTGCTATTTAATAAAATAATTACCTTTCATCCTTGACCAAATCACTCTTGAGAGACTTCTGCCTGCTTGTATGCAGTAAAACCTTTGTCCTGTTTCCACCTAAATCCTTTTTGTTTCCACCTAAATCCGGCGTTGGAACGTAGCGTGTGTTTCAGTTTATCACAGTGAAAGCTAATTTTAGAGTTCTGCCTGGTTCAGCCCCCTTTGGGAAGGCATGGTGCAATATCTGTGGGAGCTGTCTTGTCAACTGATGATGGAGTCTATGCCCAAAACATATATTATACGTCATTGAGCTGTCCTCGCCAAGACATTTCCACTAAGTCCTTGCCAGATGGCGAGCTAAGCTCTTAAATGACGATGTCAGACGTCCGTGTGGTTTGGTGACTTTATTCAGCTGCCCATGACATCAACACTTGCAGAACTAAAATAAAAAATGAAATTAAATCCGTTTCATCTTCAATAGCATAATTCATATTTGTGTTGAAACTCGCTGCTGATACAGCAATAACATTCCACACAAACGATTAGCATGTATCAGTTAGTGTTCATCAAAAAGCAAACTCGCCCCATGTACAGGTATTTGACCACAATTGAAAATGCACAAGAAACAGCAGAAAAGGTGTTATTTACAGTTGTTGCCTCTGCAGATGCTCTATGCTTCCTGCGCCAAAATAAAAGCATGCATCACAAAACAAAAGTCAACATTATGAAAAAAAAAATGGAGACAAAACGGTGGACAAGACTTGAGCGTCGTAAAAACTAAATCAGGTAAGTGGAGCACGTCGTAACCCGGGTACTACTTGTATTTCTGTTTTCTTTCACACATCAGAAAAATTAAAATTTTTGTTTTTATTTTTTTTCTACAATTTATTAAACACAATTCTTCACGTTAGTATCCGTATAAAGGTGTCCTCTCCCCTTAAAATCAAAATGTGTATATTTTTATGAACTAATCTATAAGGTCTTAAGGCTTGTTCATGCCATACATTAAATATCACAGTTAGCCGCAAGTCTGAAATGCAGCATACTTTCTTTTAGCCCACAGTGTATATTTTCCTTCCAAACACACTGCACTTTGTTGTCGCATGAAACCATAAAATATAAGCGTCATGTGACACGCTATGCTTCGATACTTGTTTTCTGTATTTATATTTGACATACAACAGGCAGCTGTGCTTTCCAGTTGGAATGATTGGCTTTTTTCTTTTTTTTGTGACGGAGAGAGCGAGCCATAAGCCTTTAAGGGCAGTGCGGCTCTGGCTGTTGCCACTGGCTCTTTTCTGTAATAGCCTGTAATTCCTTCTGTCTAGTGTAATCACCAACACAGCCTGACACACGCACACGAACAGAGAGAGAGAGCAAGAGACAGAGTAAATCTCAACGCAAGTGAAAACCAATGTGTGATTTTGGACAGTTTAGTTAGACAGCACTCTTCACCTCAATGTGGTTATTACACAGAATGAGGATAACATGTTTTGGAGGAAAGATGTTCATTCCCTTGAGTAGACTTTCAGAAACTTTAGCAACTGTTGACAAGTTGCAATAATGTACCTTTTGCGGGGTTATAACAGGTTGTCACTACACTGTCAGTGTGTAATTTTGGGGTCATTATATGCAAAACACTGGACTCCTGCTTTTTCAGTGACAAGAAGATTTGTAGATTTCCTTTCAACATTTTATGAATGTTTATGGCGGAAAACACTCAGGTGACTTGAAGTTCCGCTCTGAGACCCCCAATTTGGCCAAATTTCAAAATTGTCCGATATGCATGTGTGATACATCATTGGGAAGCTTAAAATCTCAATTTTCTGGGGGAAGAAAAATTTTGAACTGGAGGGCTTTTAAAAAAACAAAACAAATAAACAGCAAAACCCTATCTGGAGGTCAGAGCACAAGAGAGAGCAGAATTACAGACGCCATGACTTTAACGAGATATTATCGCTTACTTACATTGTTTTGATTCAAAAACTCCATGTAGCATGTATTACTAAGTGTCAAGACACAGCTGTGAATGGCCACACCTGGATTTTTGGGGGATTTTAGGGGTGAAACACTGTGAAATAACAAGGGTCGTGATGCAGAAATCGCAGACATCGAGGAGTGGTCGAGATTTTCTTTTTCATACATTTACCCTTTTAAACATTTTTTTTTCTAATTTTCTTTGTTTGGATCAATTATTTATCATTTAAACATCGGAGAAAATGCAACAGTAGCAATAAAAAAATACAATTAAGCGATAGTTATGAGGTAGATATCTGTTTTTACGGACACAATTTTTTTCATCGTGACATCATTTTTTTAAAAGTTTAAAATGTGTGAATTAATATTTTTTTAAGTTTTTTTTTTTTAAACAAAATATTAGACATCAATTAATCATTCTAAGCTAAAAATGAGAGACATTTTGAATAATAAATATAATTACTTACCTTCTTTTTATGGCTGGGTTGAAACAAGTGGGGTTGCGCGACGTCTGTAAACAGGGGTTTCCAGGGTAAAACGGACAAATTAAAAATAGTTCGGGGGCACAATGCACCATGAATCTGCTATGGCAGCATATTGACGTATTGTTCTATCAAACACAAAAGTTCTTTTGGCTTGAAATACAGCAGTTAATTTTAAAGAGGGGTGCAAGAGCAGAAACTGCTTTTTCAGTCTTGTCTGTGTATTCCGCCTTATATATGCAAACCTCTTTTTTTTTGTGGAAAATTTTTGTATTCCATCACTTATCAACATTTTGATAAAACAAAACAAACAAAAAAAAACAAATTTCCCCGTGAGTCAGAATTAACCCTTTAAAATTTCATAATAATGATCCAAAATGTCCAAAATTATTATATTTTGTTTAATGGTGGCGGATACACTGCCCTCTCGTGGCAGCGTTGGGTCTGGCTGGACTGCCGTTCAATAATGTTTCCATACAGGAGCACTCACACGCTCGCATGAATAAAGGATAGCTGCCCTCTGGTTTGGCCCCAAAAAGGTTGTAAGTTGTTTCAGCTAATATAGTTTTGTGTTTGTATTTGTAATTAAATTTAGAGGTACAGTTTGTGGAGTTTCGTGTCAGTGATTTGCTATGAGAATTGTAAATACGTTAGCATTAGTAGCGTTTAAGATAGCGGTCATTTGTACAGCAAATTAGGCTAATTTAATCTACTAAATTTACATATTGATCAGACGTCATGGACGTTTGAACACCAATTGTTTTGTTTCAAGTGTTTTATTGTTAAAATGTGTGTCGTTTTGAATAGATATGTACAGACGTGTGTTACAGCATTGCAATTTTTCTATGTAAAGGAAGTAAAAAGCTTCAAAAAGCACAGTTGCTTTGTCTCCTGTCTGTCAAGCTGAACAACTTCATGTAGCCTATAGTGAGGACAGAACAAGCCATATTAATAAAGTAAAGTAAAAAAAAAAAAAAAAAAAAAAAAAAAACATACTGTGAGGTGCAATTAGGTGATGTTTTTTCGACTACAAAAAAAAAAAAAAAAAAGACTGGAGACAGTATGGCGGACGAGACTTTAAATTGCGTAAGTCGAGTACGTCGTAACCCGGGTACTACCTGTAATATGAAAGTTAAAATGTGTTTTTGTTATTAATTACAACATCAATATGCTAAATTTCAATTACATTAAATTGATGGTGTGAAAGTTGCCTGGTACACCAGACTCACCGCTGTTCCAGCTATTGAGTCTGGCTACCATTCAGCGGATACAATTTCCAGGGCGGAGCAAGCCACAGCAAACAGACAGCGGAGTGGACTAATCAGCGACGGGCAGACGTGACGTTAGTAAAACGACGAGGGCAGGACGAGGGACTTGCACGCGGAAGTAAACATACGAAGAGAGCGGAGTTTATTCAACAGGGCTAGCGCGAGACGGACGGTTGTCAATGACTCGTGTCTATGTGTTTTTGGTAATTTAAAACTGATTTTACCGTGGATTGGAACATATTCTCGGCTCTCCTGTTCACCATCTGTGTTGTTGAGGAGACGACTTCCGACGCGCAAGAGTGTTGTTGCTCGTTAAGAACACGTCACGCAAATAAACTAATCTGATTTGTCGAATGATTTTGTACCTGCTCGAGAGGCCGTTAATGGGATGGTTCCCAGACTATTTCTCTCAGTGTTTGAAAAATACAGGGAGAACAGTCTGGCCGTGCCAGGCAAGTGTGAAAGAATGTGAATCCATTTTAAGTAATTATAATTTAGAGAATAAACATTTTCTGAATCTTTTTGTTGAATGAGCAACCTAATAGTGTTGCAATACATCAGCATGACTTCCGTTCCTTTTCAGTGATGATGGGAATATGAGAGTAATTAATTGTCTGTTTCTCTCTATAACCTGTGACTGACTTGCGACTAACCAAGTGTGTAAACATTCGGCATTTCACCCAGTATCAGCCGGGAATGTCCTAACCTCTCATGATAAACTACAGTCATGTGAAAAATTAGGACACGCCATTAAATATTCAGTTCTTTAATAAGAAATGTTCACATATCAATGTCTGATCTTGTTTTTCTTTGTCTCTGGATAAGAAAGTGATTTAATTGCAGGTAAACAAAAATTAATATTGTTTTACTCATTAAACCAAATATATCAACAAAAATGCATATTCTGAGGAAAAAGTGAGGGCACCCTCTCACTTAATAGCTAGTGTTACCCCCTTTGGCATAAATAACTTGAGTGAGACGCTTTTTGTAGCCATCTACCAGTCTTTGACATCCGCCTGAAGAAAGTTTGCCCCACTCCTCAACGCAGAATGCTTTCGGCTGTGAGATGTTTGAGGGGTTTCTTGCATGTACAGTTTCAAGTCACCCCACAGCATCTCAGTGGGAATAAGGTCTGGGCTTTGACTCGGCGATTCCATTTCTTTCTTTTTAGCCAGTCCTTGATGGATTTACTAGTATGTTTTGAGTCATTGTCATGTTGCAGGGTCCAGTTTCGCTTCAGCTTTAATTTTTTCACAGATGTTCCTCAAGTACCCTTTCATACACAATAGAACTCATGGTGGATTCTATAATGGTGAGCTGGCCAGGTCCTGCTGTAGCAAAGCATCCCCAAACCATGACACATCCACCTCCATGCTTCACAGCTGGTATAAGGTTCCTTTCCTGGAATTTTATTGGGTTTACGCCAGACATATCCTCTGTTCTGGTGTCCAAATAAGTCAATTTTAGATTAATCTGTCCAAAGAATATTATTCCAGAAGTCCTGATCTTTGTCTACATTCACTCTGGCAAACTTCAGTCTGGCCTTCATGTTCTTCTTGGAGAGCAAAGGTTTCCTCCTTGCACAACTCCCATGAAGGTTAAACTTGTGAAGTCTCTTTCTGATTGTAGAGGCATGCACTTACACATCAACAGTAGCAAGAGACTGTTGTAGGTCCACTGATGACATTTTAGGGTTTTTGAAGACTTCTTCTAGCATTTTGTGGTCTGCTCTTGGAGTGAATTTGCTTGGACAGCCAGACCTGGGCATGTTGGCAGTTGTTTTGAATGTCCTCAACTTGTAGACTATTTTCCGGACAGTGGAATGGCTGATTTTATATTCTTTTGATATCTTTGACATCCTTTACCAGACTCATAGGTGTCTACAATCTTTCTATCTGAAGGCCTCAGACAGCTCCTTTGATCTCACCATGGTGTTTTCTCTCACTTCAGCAGTCAGGGGCAAATCAAGCTTAATGTGAGGTTTAAATAAGGCAAGGCTTCTTCAAAACACTGGGCAATGATGTTCTAGTTATGTGCACCTGATGTGATACCCCTTTGTGTGATTTTAGCCATATTAAGTGGGATTGAATGTGGGGGTGTCCTAATCTATTCCTCAACAGAAATTGCATTTATTTGAAATTACATTTTACAGAAAGTCATAAAATATCCCTTTTTTTCAGTTTTAACTGTTAGTTCTATTACTCGAATCTCTCAAGATTGTTAAAATTGATATTAAATATCCAGATGACCAAATATGTTAGAAACCACACAGGCTTCCATAGGGTGTCCTGATTTTTTTCCTCCTGACTGTATGTAGAAAAACGATGGATAACCTCACAAAATTTGCAGACGGACAATGTGGAGGGTATTTGATCTTATGTTGCTTTTTCCATCCAACTTACTACGACCTATTAAGCAGTGCATAATGACTAAAATGAAATTAAAAGAATTAAGAAAAAATACCCACAATGCGGTAGTGGTTTGCATATCTGGGTCACCATTTACACTTTTCATGCTGAAAGATACTGATAGCATTCGCACCAGTTGGGTGTCTGTGTGCGAGAACCCCGCATGTAACGGAGGCGAGCGCTTTTGCAGGTGCCACACTTGCCTCACCACCACCCCTGTGGTGGCCGGAGAAGTTAATTGGCAGCATCTGGCTGTCTGAGAGGCCAAATACTCATCCATCCCGCCCAGTTTCTTCCCTACAGCGCAATTCCCACCTGTGCACGACGCCACCCTGGCACACACATGGTGACGCCAGTTTGATTATATGTGTGTGACTGATCTGCCGGGGGTATAAGGGCAGACAGGGCAGTGAGGCCCCCAGCTGCTGCTATTGCACCGAGGGAAATGTGCACAGACAGGCTGGTATCTTTGTGCCAAGACCAGCAGCAGACTCATGGAGGGGAGAAATTGATGTTGTGGAGGAACAGGGGTAAGATGGAGAGCTTCCAGTTTGGTACTTCTCTGTTCAGTAGGGGAATACTATGTTAAGCTCTGTATTAAAAAGCTACAGTAAGTGTCTGTCAGTGAAATTCAACTTTGAACTCCAAGACAAGTGTCAACACGATAGCTCGAAATGAGGATAATGAATCAGACAGTCAAGGACTGCCTGCTTCGAAGACTTTATAAACAAGATATATGTCCAGGGTACAAAATGATGTGATTCAGCCTGGAGCTGTGATCACCCAGAAGTACAATAGAGGCTGGACATTTATACTGTTGAAAGGGCGTTACCTAAGGATGCTTACTGTGAAACGATACCTACAAAAATGAAAATGAAACTTAAGTATCAACTCTGGTGGTTTCCACTGAAAAACATCGTGAATTACGACCTTGGAAAACTAGCCGTAGCTGGCACGAAAAGGGAGTGAAAATCTGATAAGACAGTCGACAGAAACTCTTTGTATTATGTTCAAAGAAATACAGCACACGAGCATGGATGAATACAATCTAACAAATGAATATAGTATCACAGCAGTTATGTGTTTTATAAGCATGAATAAATTTTCTTTCACAGTGTCTAACCCTTTTATTCACAAAATATATATATATATTTTTTTTCAACCCTTACAGGGCACTCATTTAACTCATGGGCTGCTATTGATGGCGTAAGACGTTTTTGGCAGCCCTTTTGATTATTGTCTTTAGCCTTAGTCTTTTGGGCAAAAATACTTTTTAGTCATATTTTAGTCATTTCCAAATGTGTTCGTTTTTGTCTAGTTTTTAGTCGACAGCTACTCAAAAATGTTTTTCTCTTTAAAATTCAAAAGTTTAAGTCCAAAAATAAATAAAGGTATCCAACAATTTGGAATGAACATAGGCAGACAAGCATATATTGTATTGTCTACAAGGGCGACGCCAACTTCATGATGATAATAACCACTCAGCAGGAAAAGCACTTTATTATTTTATATTAAATCCACCTAGAAGCCGCAAACTGTATGCACAAAAAAAAATGTCCGGGTGTTTAAGAGGATGCTCGCTACCCTAAAGTTTATGCTAATGCTAACGTGAATGCTATGCTAACACATCAAGTTACATTTAGTGTGTGATGATCGCTCAGCACAGACCTTTAAAGGCTAAATCAGTACTTCTCGAATAGTGGGGCGTCAGAGCCACACCGGGGGTGGCGCAAACGACCTCGGGGAAACATGCTTTTTTGCCGCACAAGAATAAAGTGTACTTGCACACCCACTCAGTAGGTGGCAGTGGCAGTCTCATTTTCAGAGAGTGCGCATTATTTTTTAATAAAATAAGAGCACACAGAAAAGAATATAGTCGGAGACGAGGAAAGACCAGTCTGTCTACCGTGTGTAAAAATGTTTGCAGCGGACAGTGGGAAGCTAAATCAATTACGACATCACGTAAAGACATTCGACCCCCATCACATTGATAAGCCGCTTGATCGTTTTCAGCGAAAACGTGTCGAATATTGCCAGCAATCGTCCCTCTTTGTCAATGTTACAGCAG
The DNA here is from genome assembly GCF_030265065.1 of Corythoichthys intestinalis. Taxonomy (NCBI): domain Eukaryota; kingdom Metazoa; phylum Chordata; class Actinopteri; order Syngnathiformes; family Syngnathidae; genus Corythoichthys; species Corythoichthys intestinalis. The sequence continues at coordinate 38,127,453 of NC_080401.1, forward strand.
TTAACCAACGTGCACTGTTAGAATGCTCAGTGCAAAATGACCCTACACCAGAGCAAAGGAGCTGATACTGCCAACAGCAAAAATAAAAACTGTCCCGCTGTCCAATGACACTGTTGTGTAATTTTAATTTATTATTATTATTATCTTAACATGTTTTTCCAAACAAGTAAGCTAGGGCGCAGCCGAGCTTGAAACACATCCGATCCGATCCGATCGGGAGAGTGAGGGAGAGGCGCAGCATATCTCACATGAGTGACATGACCAAAACACTGCTACTATGAAGATGACGTACTCCATGTAGAATATGAAAATGTCACGCAATGAACGTACAACAGAAACTATGACACATTTTCGTCTCGTTGTCGTCTCAGGCGAAAACTGCCATTCGTCTCGTTTCTCGTTGGCAAAATATTTTCGTTATCATCATTGTTGACGAAAACACAATGAAGAACACAATGGCAACAGTCTAGGGCACCTCCCAATATGATACGATTCCCGATACAAGGCACACGATGACGATTATCTCACAATATCGCGATACAGCGATTATCGATATAGTGGTCAAATATTATATTGATATTCTATTATGTTTTATGATACCAACAAAAAGAAAAACACGATATTTCAAAAATAGAACAAAATATACTGTTTAGTTAGTCATTTATTAAGCAGTGACACATTTTCTGTGCAACATTGCTGTAAAAGATAAATCTCCTTTATTTGCATATGACCTTTGTTGCCACAAGCATTGGTTTGAGCACTCCCACCATCTGCTCCAGCACTTGAGATGTCGGAGTCAGTCAGTCTCATTCTTCCTTACCTAAAAAACAACAAAATAAAACAAAAGATATAATCTACCTAATAGCTTCTGAGTTGAAATCCTGATTTTGTTGTGTGTTGGAAAGTATTGAGTGAATTAAAAATGCAATAATTACAAAGAAATCTGGTGACCACTTCGTCACCAGCTGCAAGTGGCTGTGCATATTCATTGTTTTTCCAGTGTACCTTATTTTTGTTAGACAATCCTTGCATCCAGCAAAGTCCTTGTTCACTTTACTTCCTTCCTTATTGGTGTAAAATCTAAAGTGTCCACACGTGTGATGTGTAGGAATATTTTTCTCACTTTTTTCCTCCACCATTTTTGCTGAACCATTTTATATCCCACTTGTTTTATCCCACTTTTCTTCTCTAGACGTTTTGCGCACACCTTACATGCACCGCCACTCTTGAGCACCTCTAGCGGACCGCCAAGGAATTGCTCAACAAACATTGAATGGGCAGTTTACAGCGTCCATACCCCATAGTATGGCCATTAAGGAATCGGACCTTCTAGCCAGATGGCCAGAATCGCGCCAGCCAAACCGCCGAGGCCCGCGCTGGCACAGATCCAACGAGCCGGGTCAGCGCGGTGGAAACTCCGCGCGTTCACCTTAGTCTTAACACTTTGTACTGACTCCATTTTGAAAGGTTTAAAGAAGGCTCACCGAGAACAAGTTGTCAATTTATTCGGATCGACAGTGATCAAACAGAAAGGCGAAACAAGCACAGACTCAGGGGAGGAGGCAAACTCGTTCCAAAGTCGCCATATCAGAAGTCAACAAAAGGTTCCCGAGAAAAATGACAACGCTTAGTTAAACATTCAGTCTTTTGAAGGCTCTCGCGGGGCGGGCCGTGGGCAGGAAGAAGGGTGTGTTTGGGATTATCGTCTGTTTTGGATTGGGCAGTAGGATTCGGGAGTTACTGTAGTCCGGGCAACATGGGTTGTGGATTTTGCCACCTCAGCGTCAAAGGGGCTCTTGGAGTCTTGCCAGTCTTGTTATCAGTTGGATATCGGGTGTTGGACTTCCTTGTGTTGGGACAGAGTCCCTTCATTTGTTCTGGACTGTCCGGGAGAATTGATTGTGAGAGTTGGTGTGTCAGTTGCATGACGCACGCGGGGCTTCCATGATAAGAAGGCGTTGTTTATCTCTTATGCCCTATATTCTGCTTGTTTTCCTTAAACTATGGTATAAGTTCTATCTATTTTATATTGGGTGTGTTAGAGTAATACAAACAGTCAAACAGTAAATACGAGAAACAATACTATTTCCTGATTGATTATTTTAAGAGTGTTATAATGTGTGTAATAGTGAGTAATGCAAACAGTTAGACGGTGCCTACAGCCAATATGTCAAATAAAAGTATCGATACTCGGCGGGAGTGTAACCCATTGGATTGCAAAATATCGCGATATATCGCCTTATCGAGATATTGTCACACTTTTAGGCAACACCTCATGGTTGCAACTTAAAGACAAGAGATGCAGCAATTGAGCATTATGTCAGTGATTATAAATATCATACACATACCAGTATGTATTTTCCAAATATAAGTACTGTATTTTCAGTAGAGCTGAAACGAATACTCGAGCAACTCGAGTAACTGGAGTTAAAAAACTGATCCGAGTAATTTTATTCACCTCGAGGAATCGTTTAATTTTGCCAGCTCTAGGCATCACGTTTTGCCCGGAGTACTTTTAATGCGGGACAGCGCGCTGACGTCACGTGCGTAGAGGAAGAAGCAATAAAAAAAAACAAAAAAAAACCTTACTGCAGCCGATAGCCGCTACAAGCTACGCCGACGTTGCTAAAAACTATGCCCGCATGATGCTACAGTGGTAGCAGGTAGCCTCTGATGTGTCACATAGATATCATATGTAAGTAGAACTAGATGCGAAATGACAGACAGGGTGGCGTTAGTAAACAGCCGCCATCTTAAAGCAGTAGACTACATAGTGCTAATAAATAGGATTAACGTGACTGTCACTCGCTCATGTAACGTTAGCCCTGCGGAGGGCTAGTTTTCTATTAATTATGACCACTGTCGATGCGTGGCTAACATGTCTTACATACAGGCTTCATTTAATCTGTGAAAACATACAGCTGTAAAGTGATGAGGGTGTAAAATAAAAAATAATGCTAACTGTCAATTTTAGCTCAGTAGTCATTGCTAGATAAAACACTAAATAGCACTGGTCCTTAATGAGCTCCAGTACAGCAGGTATCATACATTTATTTTAAACACTGCAAAAACTCAAAATCCTATCAGGACTTTCAGTTTAGACTAACTTAAAACTTAAAAATAGCTTGACACAAATGGAAATTCAATTGAAACACATGGGAAAAACACTTAACTTTTAAGTGATGTGTGTTATCAAGCGTAATGACATTTTTAGGTAAGAAATATATAATTTTTTTATTAGATCTAGAAGTTTTTTAAGTAAAAGCAGTGAATTTGTGTTTTCATTCTGGTCACATCTGAGATGCAATTGTTCGCTGTTTTCAACAATGTACATCGAAAATAAAGACATTGATTGACTGAAACTGGTTCAATATTAGATGAAATGTCTTTTCTTCTCATGTATATTTATAATTGCTCTTAACCTAAAAATAATAATTAGGGCTGTCAAAATGATCGCGTTAACGGGCGGTAATGATTTTTTAAAATTAAGCATGTTAAAATATTTGACGCAATTAACGCACATGCCTGGCTCAAACAGATTAAAATGGCAGCACATTGAAATGTCAACTTGTTACTTGTGTTTTTTGGAGTTTTGTCGCCCGCTGCTGGCGCTTGGATGCGACTGATTTTATGGGCTTAAGCACACATGAGCATTGTGTTATTATTGACATCAACAGTGGCGGGCTACTAGTTTATTTTTTGATTGAAAATTTTAATATAAAATTTCTATAACTTGTACAAACATTTATCTTTTAAGAAATACAAGTCTTTCTATCCATGGATCGCTTTAACAGAATGTTAATAATGTTAATGCCATCTTGTTGATTTATTGTTATAATAAACAAATACAGTAGTTATGTACGGTATGTTGAATGTATATATCCATCTTGTTTTATCTTTCCATTCCAGCAATAATTTACAGAAAAAAATATGGCATGTTTTAGAGATGGTTTGAATTGCGATTAATCATGATTAATTAATTTTTAAGCTGTAATAAACTCGATAAAAAATTTTAATCGTTTGACAGCCCTAATAAAAATGTTTTATCTGATTACTCGATTAATCGATATAATTTTCAGTAGATTACTCGATTACTAAAATATTCGATAGCTGCAGCCCTAATTTTCAGTGTAACTTTTATGTAATACTCTGACTAGATTTTCTTTGAGCTTTTTTATGTGTAAATATAGAATATAAATTTAACTCTGCTTGATCTTTAAAGTGTGTAGGTATTGCAGAAAGAACTTGAAACTGCAAATAAATAATCAGACAAGTTGGGGTCGCTGTTTGCACATCTGTTGTAAAGTTTTCTCCAGGTACTCGGACTTGTTACCGCAATCCCCAAACATCATGTTTCTTCATCTAGTTAGCAGACCAAATTTTCCGTAGGTGTTAACATGAGTTGGATTTGGCTTCAGAACGCCCGCAACCCTAATGAGGACTTTGGGCGCTTGAGAATATATGTAGATGGAAAATCATTATACATCTCGAGTCGTACAACAAATTAAGAAATAAAAAAATTTCTTAGATTCAAGCTAAACAAGGAAATTATAAAAAATAAATAAATAAATAAACACAATTTTAAGAAGGATTAAAATTCCCTGTTGGCCATAGATCATCATTTCTTATAAACATCCACAACAGAAGCAGGTGAGCTCATCTATGTATTATTATTTCAGAATGTGTCACATGAGAGAATGATCTCATCAGTTTGTGTGACCTCATCATACACACAAACACTTACAGTACTTAGTAACTCTAGAGGATCCAAGAGTTTGATGCAGATTCCGACATCACCCGTCTGACTCACTGTGGGAGTCACACACGGTGAGATCACTAGCACTTTCCTCCCTCGCTCATGTTAACCGTTGATGATATTATTCAATAGACTTTGTGCTTCAAAACCACAACAAAGAGTTGCTTGTATCTCAGCAGTTTGAACAAGGGCTTTCTCAAGTAGAGAGAGGGTGCACTATAAAACCTATTCAGTTAGTTCAGTTTCAGTTGTTTGAGGGAACCAATTGCAACTTTCCATTTTAATGCAGTAAGTCAAACAAATGAGTAATTGTGAAAATGTGAGGCCTCATCACATGAAGATTAAGGGTGTACCAAAAAATCGATTATTAGATGCATCGCGATTCGACACGTGACGATTCGATTACGATTCATAGATGTTCAAAAACGATGATTTTCCCAAATAAATTTATGACAGCCGCTAGTAACGGAACGAAAATCAAGACACGTCTGCCGCCCGGACACCTTTAACGGACGCATGCGCAACGTTGTGATAGGTGCAGCTGGTTACTGAGCGAGACATTTACTCCTTTTCAAAAGACTTGAAAATAAATTTGTATATGAGACAGGCAGGAACCCGGCGGTCACACTTTGGGTCCTCTTCTGTGTGCAAGTTATTTTTTAGAGCGAGAGGGGAAGAGAGATAGTTCCTTGCTCCTTGCTACCTCCAGTAGGTTCAAGTCGTGTTAATTGGCAAAAAGTCCCTAGTGTTTTGCTAAGTTCTGTTTCCATCTATCAGAGGTGAGTACACGACCCTCTTGTACTGTTAGCTTTTGTTGTTGTTGTTTTTGAGGTGTTACTAGTTAGCGCCGAGCGCTATGCTAATTAGCAACTTCGCTAACATGTATTTCCATGTCAAGTTGTGCGTTGTTTGGTGGTGTACAAAAGTTATTCCAGATGCTGTTGTTGCATGGGCATGTTTACATCGTCCCTGTTGAATCATTAGGATATTTTAAATAAATAATGGACACAAATTTGTTTGGCTACTTTATTAACTAGTAATATATGATGCATCGATAATTGTCATCATCGGCAATACCTTGATCATCGTTTAATAATCGAATCCTAGCACCCTGAATCGTAATTGAATCGAATTGTGGGGTGCCTAAGATAGCACACCCCTAATGAAGATCCACGAGCAGAGATAAAATGATTCGTAGGGGTCTAGATGCTTCATAGGGATCAAATAAATCAAGCATGTATTTTGGTCCAAGGCCATTAAGTGTTTTGTAGACGAGCAGTAGTATTTTAGTAGTATCGTCTGACTCACTGGAAGCCAGTGTAACGATTTTAAAACCGTTGTAATATGGTCTCGTTTCCTTGTATTTGTAAGGACTCTGGCAGCAGCATTCTGTACTAACTGCAGCTTCCTGACTGATTTTTTATTAAGATCAGTAAATGTACCGTTGCCGTAGTCCAACCTACTGAAAATGATTGCATGCATAAGTTTCTCCATGTCTTGTTTAGTCAGAGGCCCCTTAATTCTGGCTATAATTTTTTGGTGGTAATCAGCAGATTTAGTGACGGACTTTAGATGGCTATCAAATTTTAGGTCTGAGTCAATAATTACGCCATGATTCCCGACTTGATTTGTAGCTTATATGTGTCATTGTCCCAAGGTGCGTGTTATCTTTGACCTTTCCTTTTTTGGCCCAAAAATGATCACTTCTGTCTTCCCCGCATTTAGCTGGAGAAAATTCTGGCACATCCATTCATTGGTTTGATGAATGCATTTACTCAAGGAGACTAAGGGACTATAATCATGCGGGGACACAGAAATGCAGAGTTGTGTGCATGGGTAATTATTAATTCCTTGTACAAATAACCAAACTTTAATCATAATCACAATTTTGGAAGACACAATGAACTCTTTGGCTGCCATTGATGGCACTAGATGCCCAATTCATTAAAAATGGGAGGACTAGCTATGAATGCTCATGTTTCAGTGTAATTGACAGCACTAGACGTTCAATCCATTTTGACTGAGAGGGCTGGCTGGTCTATCGCTAACACAACACATACGCTGCAAAATACTTTTTAAATAACAAAGACTGGCAGTGAATGAGTTGGCGATTATTCCATTTAAAATGTGGGCTCTGATGCATATCTAATCAAGCACTTTTCTCAAAGCCAGACGACCACTAGAGGGCGAGTGCACAGCTAAGGCTTTATTGAAAATGCCTAAATAAAAATAAAGGTCTCCCATTTGATTATTGGATAATAAAGAAATACATGTACAGGTTGGAGCAGATGTATTTGTACCCCTTGTGATTTTGCAAGTTCACCCACTTAGAAAATAGGTAGGGTCTGAAATTTCCATCATCGATGCATTTCCACTTTTAGAGACATAATCTAAAAGATGAAAATCCGGAACTCACATTATATGATTTTTCAATAATTTATTTGTAATTTACTGGGGTTCAAAAGTATTTGTACACCTGAGAAAATTGGTGCTAATATTTAGAGCAAAGCCTTTGTTTGCAATTACAGAGGACAGACGCTTTCTGTCGTTCTTCACCAGGATTTCACATACGGAAACAGGGATTTTGGCCCATTCCTCCACACAAATCTTTCCTTAGATCATTCAGGTTTCAGGGCTATTGTTGAGAAACACGATGTTTCAGCAGATTGAGGTCTGGAGATTGGCTAGGTCACTCCAGAACCTTGATATGCTTTTTACGCAGCCACTCCTTGGTCAGCTTGGCTGTGTGCTTCGGATCGTTGTCATGTTGGAAGTCTCTGACTTAGGGAAGGAGGTTGTGGCTAAAATCTAATGGCAAGGCAAGGCAAATTTATTTATATAGCACAATTCAAAACAAGGCAATTCAAAGTGCTTTACATCACATGAAGATCATAAAAATCACATTAAAATCAATAGATCCTAAAAACAAAGACAATCGAAATAGGAAATAAAATTATACATAAAAATCGCATTTAATCACGAATAGAATAAAAAATAAATGAAAAATAAAACAAATACTACTACTACTACTGCTAATAATTAAAATCAGCAATGGAGATAAGCACAAGAGGAATAGAAAGCAAATTGATTGAAATATATAGACAGTTATGGATATGCAGTGCTAAACAAAAGCGTTTTTAGCTCTGATTTAAAGGAGCTAACAGTTTGAGCATACTTCAGACCTTCAGGTAACTTGTTCCAGAGGTGAGGAGCATAATAACTAAATGCTGCCTCACCCTGCTTAGTCTTGTTCTTGGAACATACAGGAGACAGGTTCCAGACGACCTTAGGGGTCTAGATGTTTCATAGGAATCTAACAAATCCAGCATGTATTTTGGTATAATGATACATTTCACCATTCATCCTCTGCTTTATACAGTACAGTCATCCTGTCCCCTTTGCCAAAAAAACAGCCCCAAAGCATTAGGTTTACACCCCCATACTTCACAGTGGGGATGGTGTTCTTAGGATTATACTCATCCTTCTTTTTCCTCCACACATGACGAGTAAAGTTTGCACCAAAAAGTTCTACTTATGTCTCATCTGACCACATGACTTTCTCCCATGACCCAACTGCATCATTGAATTCGGTCCCTGGCAACTTCGGACAGGCCTTTACATGTAATGGCTTCAACAGGGGAACCTTCTGACCAATGCCTGATTTTAAACCATTGTATCATAGTGTTCTACTGACAGTAGACTTTGAAATGCTGCATCCAGCTCCTTTCAGGTCATTGATAAGCTCCTGCTGTGTAGTTCTAGGCTGAGCCCTCACTTTTCTCATCATGAGTGATGCCCCACGAGAAGAGATTTTACATAGAGCCCCAATCTGAGGTAAATTATTAGTCATCCTTAGCCTTTCCCATTTTCTAACAATTGCTGCAACTGTTGGTTTATTCTCAACAAGCTGCTTTCCAATTGTCCCATTGCGTTTTTTTTCTCTGGTGTATTTTGAAAGCTGTCTGGTCTTGCCCATGGTAGCAGTTGGATAATGACTGACTGTGGGGTGCACAGTTGACAATATTGAGCTCAAACGGGTGGTGGGTGGTTACTCATGGGGTAAAGGTAGAATTTTTTAAAAAGTAGACAGACTTTTTGAGTGTCATAATTATTGCTGATTCCCAGTACAGATACTTCTGAACCTCAGTAAATTACGAATATATATATATATATATTAGAGCAGGGCGGTAAACCGAAAATTTACCGTCACCGAAATTCTTAACGATGACCGACGTAATTTTGACCATGTCGGTAAATTCGGTAAATTAATAAAACAAGAAAATATAGGCTTTTCATCCCGCTTTGATTCTGTGTTGTTCGTCTATGTTCATTCCCCTTTAAGAAAGCAGTGAATGTGCTTACGTAGGGAGTCACATGATCATCAGGAAGCCAATCAAACAAACGCCCGGTAAGCTAACGCTAGCAGCTAATGCTACAAGCAAAACGTGATGGAGTGTGGCTTAAGGGAGGTTCACCAAACTTTCAACCGACATTTAGTTGACTCTTGGTGGCATCCAGACGGGCTTTCACCCGCTGTCCTCCTTTGTTCTCACGATTTCCGGAGATGGTGCTTTCAGTGCTTTCTACTGGTAGCCAGGCTAACGCTAGCTAGCGGCTAACGCTACAAATGAACGTTATGGAGTCGGATAGCGGCTCTAACCTTGTCGAAACGGCTGAACTTAATGAGTGGATTGGGCACGGACTGCATCTAGCAATTACTATGTGGCGTTATTTTGTATCTGTGTGTGATTCCTCTGATAGCTTTTGTGATGGTAAAGCATTAAGCATAAAGTACAATCCAATGGCGAAACTTATGATGACCGAGAAATGGCCCCAGCTATTTTTATTGTACGTGCATTTATTAAAAAATGCACTGGGGGGGAAAAAACCCTTAAACCATAAAGTAAACACTTGTATTTAATAATTATGTCACAGCAGCCATTAACAATAAGTTGTCTTTTTGAAGTGTATTGTTCAAGCTGCAAGTCATTTGTGTTACAATTACATGTTTGCACAGGCATATTGATTTTGACAATGTACATTGTTCAAGTCATACACGCTGTTATAAATGTTCATACTTGAATTCTTATTGCTTACAATACATTTTTATAAACTTAATGTTTAGACTGCATGTACAATTGTTAAATACAGTACAGTGGTACCTCTACATACGAAGTTAATCCGTTCCAGGACTTTGTTTGTAAATCGAAATGGTCGTATGTCGAGCAGGATTTTCCCATAGGAATACATTATAATTCCATTAATTCGTTCCACAGCCCAAAAACCTGCACTAAATCCTTAAAAAATACTGCTGGTACTATTACAAATGGCAATTACATATAGCAAAACAAATAAATAATAAATACAAATCAGATTAATAATATAATAATAATAATAATCATTCCTGTAATAGTGTAACGAAACGGGTTCTAATAAGGCGGACGTTTTTTTCTGTACCTGAAGGCACCGCGGCGCTGACGTGACAAAGAGGGAGGGGAGCGGGTGAGAATTTACTTTCGCTTTCAATGCTTTCTTGAGAACATCGTCAATTGCGGCAGACAGCAGGCGTTTTGTGTTGAATAAGTTGTGAAAGAAATGATGAAAACGTGGCGAAGCTGGCGATTTCTCTGGAGATGTTACCACAATAAGAATTGTCAGCTTAACTTATAAAGACTGGCGAACGATGGTCGGAGGACGACCGTGGAGATGTATTGTTGAGCCATTTCACCCCACGCTCATATTTTTCTGTCATTTGCATCTTCATTTAGAGGGGTAAGCGTCAACTTTTTCCTTGTTTCACCACCTGTACCAACCTTTTCTGAAACCTGTGTAGATTTGTCACACAAGAAAATCCGCCGTGCATTCGTCTGCGGTGCTGCCATTGTCGTCGTATTTCGAGCATGTCGTCGGATGTAGAAACAAATGGCGAGTCAAATTTTACGTCGGATGTCGAAAAGTTCGTGTGTCGAAGCGATCGTATGTAGAGGTACCACTGTATATCAAATTGAATGCTGGTAAATAAATCAACAAGAAATAGTTAATCTGTATTTCATGCATTGATTCAGATTTTCAAATTATATAACAGTCCGCTTGGGCGAATTTATCGTCATTTATCGTTATCGAGATAAATCTGCTCAATTTATCGTGATACATGTTTAAGGCCATATCGCCTAGCCCTAATATATATATATATATATATATATATATATATATATATATATATATATGTATGTATATATATATGTATATATAAATATATATATATATATATATATTTTTTTTTAATCATACAATGTGAGTTCCGGATTTTTTTAATTTTTATTTTTTAGTTTATTTCTCTGTGGAAAAGTGGAAATGCATCTATGATTGAAATTTCAGACCTTTACCCATTTTCTAAGTGCAAAATCACAAGGGGTGCAAATACTTCTGCTCCTCACTGTACATCGACAATTGGAGATAAAACGGGTCGTCATGTGAAAAAATGGCCTTGAAAAGGGATCAAGATTTATTGTCTGGAATTTTGTTGGATTCAGAGAAAGTGATGAAACAGGAAACATGAAACATTTCAATCAGTTGGGTACACTTTATTTATTTATTTTTATTATTGTGGAATGACGATCCATTAAAGTTTCACTTTGAATAATCAAAATAATCTTTATTGCGATTTTATTTTTTTTTAATAATGTGCATCCCTAATTAACGGCCAGATCGCTGAGCCACACGATCTATATATAAAATTTACTGTTAGGTACAGTGTGGTAGTCCGTGTGTGTTGTATCCTGCTCCGTTTCTATTGTCTTGAGACATCATTTTTTATGACTCAGACTTCATGGCGCCAAGCTGTCTGTTCGGCTCGCCGTTACACACACACGCACTCGCGAACACGCACTGATAATGCAGTGGGAGTATAATGTTGCACCCAGGGAAATGCTGCATCACACAATTAATGGACGGACGGTTTCTTCTGTTTACCACTGGGACTTAACGCTCGTCGCTTTATTACATAGGAGGGTCTATTCGATATTCTTTCTGTGAATACATGCCTGTATTTAATCTGTACCTCACCCCACTGTCCCATTATTCTAAACGAATGTGCACCTGCCCCGCTGCCCACCAGGGATTGGTGGCGCCACAGTGGTGAGAGCACAGTGATCATCTGCTTATTACTAATTGCCACCGTGGCCCACAAACCACAGAGGAGCAAGTAGTTTATGGTAAGCCCAACTGACGAGTTTTAACACTTCCAGCAGCAGTAGAAGCGCACATTGTCCTTAGATCTGATGGGTTTTTCACAGGGAGAGTTTACACGATTGTTTTCTTCAATTGATTTTCTTCAACTGTGAAGTACTGCGATTGGCTGGCAACCAATTCAGGGTGTGCCCCGCCGACTGCCCGTAGTAGCTGGGATATAGGCTCCAGCATCTCCGCGACCTTCGTGAGGAAAAAGCAACATGGAAATGAATGAATGAATTGTGATGTAATTAGGTATCCCAAATTCTAAAATACACTGAAAGCAACACTAGGGAACTTTCAGTTTTGGTCGATTTGAGGGGCGCAGGTAGACAAAAGCGGACTGAACGATATTTCTGTTTCCTGCCACCCTCCTCAAAGGTCATTAGTGCCGTTGAAAGCGATACAAACCAAGATATAAAAGAGGTGTCATTCAACTTGTTGACATATAATAACAAATGTTATGAAAATAGCTTATAAAGGTTGAAAAGTTCCCTGATGTTGTGAGGAAATAGTACAGTTGTGGTCAAAAGTTTACATACACTTGTGAAGAACATAATGTCATGGCCGTCTTGAGTTTCCAGTTATTTCTACAACTCTGATTTTTCTCCGATAGAGTGATTGGATAAGATACTTCTTTGTCACAAAAAACATTCATGAAGTTTGGTTCTTTTATGACTTTATAATGGGTTAACAGAAAAAGTGATCAAATCTGCTGGGTCAAAAATATACATACAGCAACACGAATTAGCAATTTCTTGTGAGTGATTATTGACTTGAACATTCATTGACTTGAACAAGTCAGGAAAGTCACTTGGAGCCATTTTAAAGCAGCTGCAGGTCCCAAGAGCAACAGTGTAAACAATTGTTTGTAAGTATTAAGTGCATGGCACTGTTTTGTCACTGCCACGATCAGGAAGACAACGCAAGCTATCACCTGCTGCTGAGAGAGAATTGGTCAGGAGGGTGAAGATTCAACCGAGAATCACCAAAAAGCAGATCTGCCAAGAATTAGAAGCTGCTGGAACACAGGTGTCAGTGTCCACAGTCCAGCGTGTTTTGCATCTCCATGGACTGAGAGGCTGCCGTGCAAGAAGGAAGCCCTTGCCAGAAGGAAGCTGGCATAGTCTGGTCAAGCAGGACAGGCTGAGGAGGTTGATCGGACTAGAGAGTAATAATTACGTCCACACCTGCAGGTTTGTAAAAAATGAAAATTAAAAACCTTCACAGCCAACCACATTCATTCATTTTTTAGCACATTCATAACAAGCGCGAAAAATAATTGATTGATGATTGGGTTGGTTAATAATGTTTTTATACGTCTGAATCTACCACATAAATCACTCTTCGGCATCGCGGCTCCGGTGGGGGCGGTGCATTACGCGCCTGCACAGAACCAATCGAGGCCAGCCTAAGATTTATTAATGATGAAATCAAGGTTTCCTTTTTAATAGGGGTATCAAACGATTAAAATTTTTAATCGAGTTAATTACCGTTTAAAAATTAATTAATCGTAATTAATCGCAATTCAAACCATCTATAAAATATGCCATATTTTTCTGTAAATTATTGTTGGAATGGAAAGATAAGACACAAGATGCATATATACATTCAACATACGGGACATAAGTACTGTATTTCTTTATTATAACAATAAATCAACAAGATGGCATTAACATTATTAACATTCTGTGAAAGCGATCCATGGATAGAAAGACTTACTATAAAATACTACTGCTCGTCTATAAAACACTTAATGGCCTTGGACCAAAATACATGCTTGACTTGTTAGAGTCCTATGAGACATCTAGACCCCTAAGGTCGTCTGGAACCGGTCTTCTGCATGTTCCAAGAACAAGAACCAAGCAGGGTGAGGCAGCATTTAGTTATTATGCTCCTCACCTCTGGAACAAGTTACCCGAACGTCTGAAGTATGCTCAAACTGTTAGCTCTTTTAAATCAGGGCTAAAAACGCTTTTGTTTAGCACTGCATATCTATAACTGTCTATATATTTCAATCTACCTGCTTTCTATTCCTCTTGTTTTTATCTCCATTGCTGATTTCAATTATTATTAGTAGTAGTAGTTTTTGTTTTATTTTTATTTTATTTATTTATTTTTATTCTGTGATTAAATGCGATCTTTTGTGTTCGTTTCTACGTTGTGTTGATTTAAATGTGATTTTTATGATCTTCATGTGATGTAAAGCACTTTGAATTGCCTTGTGTTGAATTGTGCTATATAAATAAATTTGCCTTGCCTTGCCTTGCCTTAAAAGATAAATGTTAGTACAAGTTATAGAAATTTTATATTAAAACCCCTCCTAATGTTTTCGTTTGAATAAAATTTGTAACATTTTCAATCAAAAAAATAAACTAGTAGCCCGCCATTGTTGATGTCAATAACTACTTACACAATGCTCATGGGTGCTGAAGCCCATAAAATCAGTCGCACCCAAGCGCCAGCAGAGGGTGACAAAACTCCGAAAAACACAACAAGTACACATTTCACTGTGCTGTTATTTTAATCTGTTTGAGCGGGGCATTTGTGCGTTAATTGCGTCAAATATTTTAACGTGATTAATTTTAAAAATTAATAACCGCCCGTTAACACGATAATTTTGACAGCCCTACTTTTTATGTGTAAACATGTGTTGCTTGGATCAGGGTGTACCTCACACGCCCTACCGATTTAAAAAAATGTATATTAAATGTATTTCAACCGCCGAATCTATCACGTAAATGCCTATATCTCCTGTCATCTTTCAGGAGAAAATGGCGTCGGTTTGCACCTGCGCAGTAGCAATCTATCGCGATGAGGGAGCCCGTAGTGATCGGGCAATGACAATGATCACTCAGCACAGACCTTTAAAGGGTAAAGCAACATGGAATAGCCAAGATAAGAAAACAAAACTTACCAAGCAGCAGCACCTGACACATGTTTCACAAAAGGAGCCTGGAATGGGCACATGCTTAAGCCTGTGTGTGGGGCGAGGGGGGGGGGCACTGCCCGTCACATGAGTGACACGACCAAAGGCTGCTAAATGTGTTCTAACTATTGCTTGGTACACCACCTCACCGCTGTTCCAGCTATTGAGTCTGGCCACCATTTACGCGGATACAATTTCCAGGGCGGAGCAAGCCACAGCAAACAGACAGCGGAGTGGACCAATCAGCGACGGGCAGACGTGACGTTAGTAAAATGACGAGGGTAGGACGAGGGACTTGCGCTCATAAGTAAAAATACGAAGAGAGCGGCGTTTATTCAACATGGCTAGCGCAAGACAGACTGTTGTCAATGACTCGTGTCGATGTGTTTTTGGTCATTTAGAACTGATTTTACCGTGGATTGGAACGTATTCTCGGCTCTCCCGTTCACCACCTGTGTTGTTGTTGAGACGACTTTCGACGCGCAAGAGTGACGTTGCTCGTTGAGAACACGTCACGCAAATAAACAAATCTGATTTGTCGATTGATTTTGTACCTGCTCGAGAGGCCGTTAATGGGCTGGTTCCCAGACCTTTCTCTCAGTGTTTGAAAAATACAGGGAGAACAGTCTGGCAGAGCCAGGCAATTCTAACTACACATACAATAAGAAAATATCACATATTGTGAATTTATGACGGAAACTATGGCAATTTTTTATCTTGTTTTTGTGTCGTCAGACAACTGCCATTCATCTCGTTATGTTTTAGTCTCCCAAGACTTGTTTACAGCACGTCATCAGGATGTCATTGTCATGAAAAAGTTTTTCGTTGACAAAATATTTGATTATCGTTGACGAAAACAACAGACTGAAAACAAGGGAATTCAGTGTGTGTCAGTGTGTTTTTGCAGTGTATATGCAAATAGGCAATAATGTGATTTAGGTGAAGATGTGAAGATGTCTTGTAACTTTTAAGACAGCACATATCTACTTTCTTAACTAAGGAGTTGGCAACACTGATTGGGAAAGCCAAACAAGTTGGCATGTTGAGGAAAATCAAGTTGCGTTATCGCAGTTTTTTATCCCAGATTTTCCCTCAAAGCTGCCAAGGGTTTCAATCAGTTTTATGGTAATAATTTAGGCTTTGTATCACCAAGATTTGCTAAAGAAGCTAATATGGTAAACTATAATGAATGTTGATTCATGTTCTTTTCAACTCTAATAAAAGCACTGAGATGTTTCACTTGTCAGAAGGATTTTAAAGAATTAATCTAGCTTGGAAATATTTTCTCAAATTCAGACTATTTACCTGCTGATAAATATTCAGACATTTTTGCAGTGCATAAATGTGTACGCTAAAATTTACTGGGTTTGCCATGAGCCTCAAATGACCAAATGCGGTCCTGATACTGGCCTAGCTTGAATTGAAAAATAAGAATATCTTGAAAAATGCCATTTATTTTAGTACTCCAATCAATTGAAAATCATGTATTATGCTAATATACAACACAGAGTGAAATAGTTTATATTTAAAACTAAATAAATAAATAAAATCTTTAGAAAGCTAACGGAATTTGAGTTAATAAAAGAAAAGGCTTTTAAGGAAAACCCAGAATTGACCCACTGAAGAGAGCCTTCCTGTGTGTTTAATTTGTAAGATGTATAAGTTTCATTTTGAAAAAGGTTTTCCATGGTATTATAATTTCTTGTGATGCTTACGTATGTTAAAGAATATCTTCAATAAATGGGAGCAACAGTTTGACAGACTAAACTACAACCTAGATCTACTTCATAAACACCACCTTAGTATTCTTAGCACGATTTATTCAAAGGAAAAAAATGTATATATTTTTTCTTTAAACGCACAGAAACTATAAAATGCCATGAAAAAAAAAAACAAAAAAAAAACATGACGATATGAGTCACCACAGAAGATGAATTTCCACGCACAAGGGCAAAGAAAACAGACCATACGAGGATAAACAACCTCGCTTATCCGCTCGGTATTTAACATACAGCGGCAGCCCAACAAACTAGCCTCCTCCCTTGAGTGTTTTATTTAGATGAGAATCTGAGATTTATGACTGCTTTCAGTGTTTTATGGAAATTCCTGCACATGTAATGTCTGCTGCTGCATATTCCCATGTCAGGTGGAACTCAGTGGGTGTGATGTGATAGCAGCCAACATTTTTTCAAATGTTCATGTTGGCGTTCTACCTCTGGGATTTGTTGAACAAATTCATTAACTAATTGAGTCACCAATAATCAATATCTGTGCAAACACGAGACATATTTACAAGATGGAGGTATTAGGAAGTTGCATGAAGCAATAGATATCGTTTCAGATGAGAGTTTTTCATTGTAATGCCTTTAAAAGGCATAATTCTGACCTGAGAAAATGATTACCTCGATCAAAAGAATGTTTCTACAAAATCTAAGAATTTTTATTTTTATGGATGTTATTAACTGACGGCAGTACAAATCTAATCAGTTTGAATTAGGAGACCTGGCAGAGTCCGAGTCACCGGATTTTAATGATCTGCCAATACATAATCATTATAATCATTCCACATTAGTTGTGTAGGAGAAAATAAGGTAGAAAAAAAATTATGTTCGAATAGTCTGTCTTGCATACAATAAATAAATATTCTAAGAAAAAGAGGGGTCTCATTCCCTTAATTGCAATAACATCAAAAGATTCACTGAATCAATTATTATTATAACACTATTAAAATTATTGTATTCAATTATTTAAAAAAGAAACTGAATTGCTGAACTCCACTTTAAGGTCCCATAAAACGAGAACTAACAGGCTGAGAGACAGCTTCTTTCCCCAGAGCCATCACTAACCTAAATGAACACAAAATGCCATGAACTCCCCATAAACACTCTGTTACTTATGAATATTACCGATGCTAAACTGTGAACAAACCTGCATATTACTTGGACCGATTTTTTATTAATAGGAATTTTGTATGCATATTTTATTCTTATCGTTGCAAAAATGTCGCTGCTAATTTAGGACCTCATTGCACTATTTCTTTGGTTGCACATATTTCTGTCTAGGCCAGCTATAATCACTCACTTACAGTGTAGCCCTAGTATACAGTGAGGAAAATAAAGTGTTTGAACACCCTGCGATTTTGCAAGTTCTTAGTTCTTCGAAATGATGGTTGGGTCTGAAATATTCATGTTAGGTGCTTTTCAACTGTGAGAGACAATCTTTTAAAAAAACTAGAAATCACGGTGTTTTTTTTTAACAATTTGTTTGTATTATACTGTTGCAAATAAGTATTTGAACTCCTCAATGTTAATATTTGGTACTGTAGCCTATGATTACAATTACAGAGGTCAAACATTTCCTGTAACTTTTCACCAGGTTTGCACAGACCGCAACAGGGATTTTGCACCACCGTTCCACACAGATCTTCTTTAGCTCATTCAGGTTTCTGGGCTGTCACTGACAAATACAGAGTTTGAGCTTGGTCCAAAGATTTTCTATTGAGTTTAGGTCTGGAGACTGGCTAGGCCCCTCCAGAACCTCGATATGTTTTTTATGAAGCCACTCCTTGGTTATTCTGGCTGTTTGCTTCGAGCCATTGTCATGTTGGATGACCCAGTCACGATTTTCAATGCTATAACTGAGGGAAGGAGGTTATTCCCCAAAATCTCACAATACATGGTCCTGGTCATCCTCTTCTTAATACAGTGCAGTCGTCTAGTCCCATATGCAGAAAACCACTCCCAAGGAATGATGCTCCCACCCGCATGCTTCACAGTAGGGATGGTGCTCATGGGATGGTACTCATTGTTCTTCTTTCTCAAACACTATGAGTTGAATTAAGACCAAAAAGTTCCATTTTGGTCTCAAATGACCGCGTGACTTTCTCTCATGGCTCCTCTGGATCACCCAACTGGTCATTGGCAAACTTAAAACGGGCCTGGACATGTGGTGGTTTAAGCGGGGGAACCTTCTATGCCACTCATGATTTGAAACCATGACATCTTAGTGTATTACCAACAGTAATCTTGGAAATGTTGGTCCCAGTTCCTCCTGTGTAGCTCTTGGCTGCTTCCTCACCATTATTGGGATCATTGAGACCCTACGAGGTAGATATTCAGTCTTTCAGAGATCTTCAGAATTTTACAGTCATGTTTAGCTTCTTCCATTTTCTAATAATTGCTCCAACGGTGGATCTTATATCACCAAGCTGCTTGGCAGTTGCCCCACAACCCTGTCCAGCCCTTTAGAGGTCTACAATTCTGTCTCTGGTGTCTTTAGGCAGCTCTTCGGTCTTGACCATGTAAGGAATTGGTGTCTTCCTGATTGTATGGAGTGGACAGGTGCTTATATGCAGCTAAGCGCCTCTAACAGGTCAAAAAGTCAGACTCAAAAAGTCCACCTCCACTCCACATCTTCGTTGGACTTTTTAAAGGCAACTAACAGGTATTTGAGGCGCACAATTCTAGCTAATAGACAGGTGTTTGAATAATTATTTGCAGCAATAAAATGTTAAAAATTCATGCACTGTGATTTCTGGATTTTTTTTTTCTGTAGATTGTCTCTCACAGTGGAAAAGCACCTACCATGAAAATGTCAAACGCGCCCATCATTTCTAAGTGGGAAAACTAAAAAAAATCGCAGGGTGTTCAAATACTTATTTTACTCCCTGTATTTTACTATTTATTTATTTTAACTCTTTTAAATCATTCTATATGTTTATACTGGAGTGCCACGTCAAATTTCATTGTTCACAACGTTGATTTCATTGTTGACAATGACAATAAAGACCATTCTATTCTATTCTATTCTTAAAATATGCAAATGAATTAGGGCTGTCAAAATTATCGAGTTAACGGGCGGTACTTAATTTTTTAAAATTAATCACGTTAAAATATTTGACGCATTTAACGCACATGCCCCGCTCAAACAGATTAAAATGAGAGCACAGTGTCATGTCCATTAGTTACTTGTGTTTTTTGGTGTTTTGTCTTGGGTGCGACTGATTTTATGGGTTTCAGCATCATGAGCATTGTGTAATTATTGTCATCAACAATGGCGAGCTACTAATTTATTTTTGTTTGAAAATTTTACAAATTTTATTAAAACAAAAACATTAACAGGGGTTTTAATTAGGGCTGTCAAAATTATCGCGTTAACGGGCGTTAATTAATTTTTTAAATTAATCACGTTAAAATATTTGACGCAAATTTAAATGACAGTCCAGTGAATCGCTCACTTGTTAATTGTGTTTTATGGAGTATTGCCACCCTCTGCTGGTGCTTGGGTGCGACTGATTTTATAGGCTTCAGCACCCATGAGCATTGTGTAAGTAATTATTGTCATCAACAATGGCGGGCTACTAGTTTATTTTTTGATTGAAAATTTTACAAATTTTATTAAAACGAAAACATTAAGAGGGGTTTTAATATAAAATTTCTATAACTTGCACTAACATTTTTCTTTCAAGAACTACAAGTCTTTCTATCCATGGATCGCTTTAACAGAATGTTAATAATGTTAATGCCATCTTGTTGATTCATTGTCATAATAAACAAATACAGTCCTTATGTACCATATGTTGAATGTATGTTTCCATCTTGTGTCTTTCCATTCCAACAATAATTTACAGAAAAATATGACATATTTTATAGATGGTTTGAATTGCGATTAATTGCAATTAATTACGATTAATTAATTTTTAAGCTGTAATTAACTCGATTAAAAATTTTAATCGTTTGACAGCCCTAGTTTTAATATAAAATTTCTATAACTTGTACTAACATTTATCTTTTAATAACTTAAAGTCTTGCTATCCATGGATGGCTTTAACAGAATGTTAATAAGGGTAATTCCATCTTGTTGATTTATTGTTATAATAAACAAATACAGTACTTATGTACAGTATGTTGAATGTATATATCCGTCTTGTGTCTTATCTTTCCATTGCAACAGTAATTTACAGAAAAATATGGCATATTTTATGATTTGAATTGCGATTAGATTACGATTAATTAATTTTTAAGCTGTGATTAACTCGATTAAAAATTTTAACCGTTTGACAGCCCTAAAATAAATACATTTCAAAAACCTGATCTTGGTCCAATTTCCGATCACGTGTTCGGACCATAAAGATCTTACAAACAAAACAAACAAATAGAAAGTAATAATAAGGATCAAACTGCAAAAAAAAAAATCTCCATACCTATAAGGCTACTGTATAAATACACTGTCCAACTACATAACATACAGTATATAGCAGGTCTACCAAAATGCTATGTGAAAAGGTTGCCTAGAAACAGTACTTTCCCAAAGCGTAATTTGCATAAAAAAGACTGATGCCTCAAGAATTGATATGCTGTCATGTGTACACACGCATGAATGCATTGTACATACACGGGGTAGATTACTTGGAAGTTGGGTTTTAGGTGAATTAGGATGTAACAACAATAGAACAACCTTACATCTGTCCTCGTTTCAGTGCGCCAAGTAACATTGGCCCTTCGGTTATAGATGTAGTTGCGTCGAGGGAATAAAGAAATGTGTCACTTGGTGTGAAATGTTTGCCAAACTGACTATTTGCCTCAAATGAGCTGCTGGGGATCTACGGAGCAGGACAGCTACACAAGCTTATTGGAAAACACGTAACCTTCCCAACTGTTGACGGGATGAACGTTTGACAAGCTGAACGAGACAACAGCGAGGCGGACAATATAAAGAAAAGTGTGCGGATGTGTGTTATTTTTGTCCCGCTCGTCTTTGTCTGCGAGAGTGCTTGGAAAATCTCTGACTGGCGTGTCCTCTACGCCTGATTGATTCTGAAATATAGACAAGGTGTCGCAAGTGTGAAAGCTACCAATTTATAAGCCTTCATCTTCAAACTTCAAGCCCACACCGTCAATGTTGAAAAGCCAAGTTCAGAGCTAAGGATGGGGACGCCTCGCTAAAGGCCAACTGTGTCAAATCCTTCGCTATCTCTGTTTTCTTATTACCTCCACTAAGAAATAAAAACAGAGGTATTGTTTTCATCCTTAATATGTAGTTGGTTACATCCCATGTGGAAGCTGGGTACATTACCTATCCTGGCAACGTTTAGTACAAAATATCAAATATTTAAGATGAATGTGAACTCAACAAAGCTCAAAAAAGTATTTCACAGGAACTGATTTACTGAGTTGATTAGTTTTGCATGTTGCACCGGTGGCATAATAAAAAACCCTTGCCTCAGCAGATCGTGTTTCACAAATGAAAGCATGTCTTAATAAATATTGTTAGGGATTGTGATTTAGCATATTAACGTTGTTGTAACCATTCTTTGTTGCTGCAATCTTTTGCTGAGTTTGGGTGTGCGTTAGCATTTTTATGTTTGTTTGTTTTATGTTCAAGGCATGGATTTTAAATTTCATAAGTATTTTACATTTTTGGAATCTGTTGTTATGATATCAAAGTTTGAAAAATACCTGATTTTGTTAAATGTTTGTTAACATGC
Source organism: Corythoichthys intestinalis (assembly GCF_030265065.1). Classification (NCBI taxonomy): domain Eukaryota; kingdom Metazoa; phylum Chordata; class Actinopteri; order Syngnathiformes; family Syngnathidae; genus Corythoichthys; species Corythoichthys intestinalis. The sequence continues at coordinate 38,149,854 of NC_080401.1, forward strand.
AAATGTTATGAGTATTTTTTTTACTGATTTTCTAATAATAGTAAAATATAACAATTGAGAACACAAGTTTTGTTGATTTAGTTCTCACAGATGTTTTTAACAGATTTTGGGGTGTGGAATCCAAAACGGATGTCAGTTTTTCTTTATTATATCTTTTCTTTTTTAATTTTAAGAACCCCCGTTTAAAGTGATCCTCTAACTTTAATACATGTAGGCTCTAATAAACCACAATTGTTCTCTTGTACTAAATTACGTTGTTAGAAACACAAAAAATTTTTAAACAATGGCAATATTTTATAATATTTAGTCCATATTTTGACCGTTAGTTGGCGCCATGGTTTGCGGGCTCGCAGTGATGACGTCATTGGTATCTTTCGTGTTTAACAATTGCTTATTGCTGCCTAAACTCGCGAAGTAAAATGCCACGATGTGCTGCTTTTGGATGCAATTTCCAGTCAAACAGAAACAAGGGGAGTGAAGTGAGTGGTCAAGGTGGAATTATTATTTTTAGTGAATAAATGTGCATAAGTGGAAACTTCTCCCCCTTTTTGGTCCCTGTATGCACGTATCCTACTCACCACGTGTTACAACTAGCGCCCGAACATTTTTCCTGGATCCTCAGTCAAGTAAGGGATCCGTCTATTTTCTGGATCCGACGGTCCCACCGCGTCTGCAGTATTGGTTTCGGATCTGTCCATTTTTTTGATTCGTCGGTCCCTCAGCGGCTTTTCGGATCAGTCTATTTTGTGGAATCGACGGCCTAATCGTGGCTGCGACATTGTCATGGTATCGGTCTAATTCCTGCATCTTCGAGTGAGTAAAAAAACGCAGATTTGGATTACTATTGCTATCTTTTTTGTTGACAATTCTTCGTGGGAGTTTTCCCCAAATCATACTAAATAATTAAAGCACTATGGCACGCTACAGTGACGACAGTGACTCTGACATGGACCTTACGACAATGTTGGGAGTTCGTCAGGGAACGCGTGTTTGCGTACTGCTAAGCTGCCAAGTGAAGAGTGGTCAAGGTGGAAATATTTTTTTTTTTTGTGAATAAATGTGCATAAGTGGAAGCTTCTCCCCTTTTTGGTACTTTTATACACGTTTCCTAGCTACCACGCGTTACAATGTACAAGACACAAGGTGTGCTCTTTGGCCTGTACTGTAAGCACACGACAGCTCTGGATGCTAACAATCTACATAATTATATTGGGATAAGTTTGAAAACGCAATATGCTTACCTTTAATATCTGCTAATAAAACCGGACAGCATACAGTCTCGCTCCCAACCGGTCTTCCCAACAGGACTCTCTCGCATCACCAGTTTTGCCCAACTTTTGTCTTATCAGGTATTTGCTGCACGCATTTTTCCCTGAAGCTCGTCTTGTGAACGACCGACAGTGCAGTCCTGCTCTTCACTTTTCAGATCTGGTTCAAATAGGAAGGGTAGAACTGACGACATGTTGGGAAACCTAACGAGTGACACGCTGGAATTTCGGCAACGGGACCTGTGATGTCACACACTGCGACGTAACAAGAATGGCGACCTATCACTGAAAATAATTTTACAAACTTAATTAAAACGAAAACATTAAGAGGGGTTTTAATATCAAATTATTATAACTCATACTAACATTTATCTTTTAAGAATTACTTGTCTTAAAAACAGAGGATCCCTTTAAAGATATATAATAAACACTGTACTTAACAAAGTTGGTTGTTTTATTAAACAATTATAATATACAGTGTAATTTGGTTGGGAAGAAAGACGCATGATTGCAATCCTCATTCAACATTCATTCATTCATTCATTTTCCATGCCGCTTTTCCTCACGAGGGTCGCGGAGGTGCTGGAGCCTATCCCAGCTAACTCGGGGCAGTAGGCAACATTATTATGTTTTTACAAAGGCTAGTTGTGTGTGTGTTGTAACAGCATCGATAGCAAAGCTGTGGGTAAAAGAAAAAAAAAAAAACTTCATGATGGATTCCGGCACCCAATAGTAACTGCAACTGTAGTAATAGTAATAGTAGTAATGTAGTAAAAGTAATAGCAACTGTATGACTTAAGATAAAAATAAATCAATAAATTTTAAAATGGTACCCACCCAGCAGTGGAGCGGGAAGTGGGGTGCTGAGGGTGCTGCAGCACCCCCTGGTGTTGGGGAGAAAAACGGTCATGGTATAAATAAAATAATAAGAAATAAAAATAAATAAATAAAACATATTGAAAATATAGTATATATATATATGTTGTTTTGTTGTTGTTGTTGTTGTTTTTTTAATTGGTAACACCACCTGACACCTTGCTTGTTACTGAGTCATGTTGACTAAAGCAGACAGAAGAGATAGAGGAGACGTTAACAGGGCACAAAAACAAATTTGCAATTTTTTCTTTCCAAAAAATGTGAAATTTTCTAAAATTCAATTCAAGGTCCAAAATAAAGATGATTGTCCTTTTTGTCTTCCAATAGGTAAGACATACTTGCATTGTAGCCTTATATTGTTGTTTGTTGTTGCTGTTGAACTGCTGCCGTGCAGAGCGCTGTTAGATATTTGTGTGCATTTTATTTTAGTGTAGTGAAAAGGAAGGCGTTCAGCCGAGCTTTATTGTCCCTTTTAGTTTTCAATTGTGTTCGTGTGTCATTGCACCGTCTAGCTGCGGGGATTTGCATTATAATATACTTATTATAATATACTGCAACACACACTGTAGGTGAAATAGAACGCTGTCTTTGTAGTAGCCTAGTAGTAGTACGTAAACTATCCAGCATGCGTGTGTACTGCCCTTGTGCACACCTTGTATGGAGAAAACGCGTAAGCATGACAAATTTGGACCAAAATGACTGTTTTTAGATGGGAATAATCTAAAAAAAGGTCATCACTCCCTGCTCATTCCCTGCTGTGAGTAACTTCCAGCGCCCCTGCCACCCAGTATATTTTACAGGCACTAAAGTACGTCTAAATCATTGCATACACTGAAAGGCAGACACTTTTCAGTCTATGTGAAGTCTACTTTAGTCTATTTACTATTCCACTCTCTAAAAGTTAACTCATCATATGACCTTGTTCACATTCGGCGTGAGTATGTATGACTGCAGTTTTTGTTTGTGTGTTTGTTTGTGTTTCTGTAATCACTGAATTGTAAAATCATGTGTGAGCGTCTTATCTAGGAGGAAAAGTGTCTCTCTTTTTCTTTTCTTTCTTTCTTTCTTTCTTTCTTTCTTTCTTTATTTTTACCTTAGTGATAATTCCGTTTGGGCGCGACGGCACTGTACCACGTCTCGAGATGGCCAGGGAGAAGGTACCATTTAGATAAAACAAATTGCCAGCTGCCAAACAGGAGCAGCCACAGCTTAGATTAAACCTGGGGGACTGTGTGTGTTTTCCTCTAGCCTTTTGATTTTTACATTTATTTGTGTGAGTGTGGTATTTAAACCTGGCACATCTCACTGTGTTGTTCAAGCGGGCCTTACGGGCACCCACTTTCCATATGAAGTCGAAGAGCATTTTTCCCTGGCCTATAACTATAATGCCATGACAAGCCGCAGTAATTAAAATCAATAGCCAGGACTTTTTCCGTCTTCGGCAAGGTCGCACAGCGCCGTGTTGAGATGGAGAAGTTGAAAATGAGAGAATTTGCTAGAATAAGCTAAGAAATGTGCAAAGATGACTTGCGATAAGAGTTCAGTGAACATGCCCTGTAGAAGACTCTGGTCGTCTTCATCCGCTTTTAGTAGTTTTTGAAGTGTGTTGACCTTGCAATGTAGCGGCATTCTTGAAACAACAGGTATGTAATTATACAAATCCATCCTTATCCAAACTGAAAAGCGTTTTGGGCAATAGATGAGGGTATGCACTTAAATAATGTAGAAGGAGTGGGAACCTCTTGGTACCTCACGATACGATACAATTTGCGATACAAAGCTCACGAAAATGATGATCTGACGATTTGGCGATACAATGATTATCAATACATTGGTCAGGAAATTATTCTAGGATATTCTACAAAGAACTGATAAACAGTAAAGCAAGCTTCTGCTGTGAATTGGGATGAGTTCATCACGAGTAGACGTCCAATCCAGTTGAACTGGGAGGCTGCCATCCCTCCCACTTCAAACGGATTGAGCATCTATGGCCGTCAGTGGCAGCCAATGCCAGGCAATGAGGCAATTTTGGGCCATTTAAGGTCATTTACCTGTTGATTTCAGTAGCTTCCTGTTGATTTTGGGGTATTATAAGGGTCACTCCTGTTTATTTTGAGTTAAAGAACAGGAAGTGACTTGGGAATCACCAAAAATGAATGGGCAGTGACTCAAACTCAACAGGAAATGACCTGTAAATGCCTTAAAATGAACAGCAAGTGACCTGTAAATTCCCCAAAAATGGGACCAAATGACGATGATGATGGTTTTCAATTAACGGACGTTCCCAGTCTAAATGGATGGGCGTCGAGCACCGTCATTGGCAGACGAAGAGTTAACTGAGAGACCATTATGGTAGAAGATTTTGGTAGCAACTTGATGTTTTTTTTTTTTTTTTTTTTTTTTTTTTTAATATTGACACTAGAGCTGAAACGGATACTCGAGCAACTCAAGTAACTCGAGTTTAAAAACTGATCAGAGTAATTTTATTCACCTCGAGGAATCGTTTAATTTTGCCAGCTCTAAGCATCACGTTTTGGCCGGACTACTTTTAATGCGGGACAACGCGCTGGTGTCACGTGCGTAGAGGAAGAAGCAATTTAAAAAAAAAAAAAAAAAAAAAAAAAAAAAACCTTACTGCAGCCGACAGCCGCTACAAACTACGCCGACGTTGCTAAAAACTACGCCCGCATGATGCTAGTGTGGTAGCAGGTAATGTCCGAGGCGTCTCATAGATATCGCATGAATTTAGAACTAGATGCGAAATGACAGACTCGGCCGCGTCTGGGCAGCGTTAGTAAACAGCCGCTATCTTTAAGCAGTAGACTTCTCAGCTCTAATAAATATAATGTTACTGTCACTCGCTCACGTAACGTTAGCCCTTCGGAGGGCTAGATTTCTATTGATTATGACCACTGTCGATGCGTGGTTAACGTGTCTTACATACAGGCTTTATTTAATCTGTGAAAACACAGCGCTGTAGAGTGATGATGGTGTAAAATTAAAACATAATAAACCTAACCGTCAGTTTTAGCTCAGTAGTCTTTGCTAATTAAAACACCAAGTAGCACTGGTCCCTAATGTGCTCCAATACAGCAGGTATCATACATTTATTTTTTAACACTGCAAAAACTCAAAATCCTATCAGTACTTACAGTTTAGACTAACTTAAAACTTAACTAGAACTTAAAAATAGCTTGACAAAAATGGAAATTCAATTGAAACACGTGGGAAAAACACATAGCATTCAAGTGATGTGTGTTATCAAGCATATTTACATTTTTAGGTAAGAAATATGTTTTTTTTAAAATAAGATCTCAAAGTTTTTTGAGTGAAAGCAGTGATTTTTTTTTTTTTCTAGTCACATCTGAGATGCAATTGTTGGCTGTTTTCAACAATGTACATCGAAAATAAAAACATTGATTGACTGAAAATGGTTCAATATTGGATTAAATGTCTTTTTTCTCATGTGTATTTATAATTGCTCTTTACCTAAAAAAAAAAATAATGTTTTATCCGATTACTCGATTAGTCGATAGAATTTTCAGTCGATTACTCGATTACTAAAATATTCGATAGCTGCAGCCCTAATTGACAGCTTTATAAAACGATCTCGATTCTAGACAGGAGCATATCGATAACCTTTTGGGATACAAAGTATCACGATACATCACCATTTCGATATTTTGTCATACCCCTATAATGGACTTTTTTTTCTGAACTTGTCATTGAGGCTTTTTGAGGTGTCCAACCCATTCATGTAAGTGGTTGTCTGTTTTTAATAATGGCTGTTTTTGAATGATTTAACCATGACACAATCACACCTGTTAAAAATGTTTTTTTTCCTATGTTCTATTGTTCCTTGTTCATCACAAATGCCACCAACTGCATTTGCATTCTGCAGATGTCGCTACATGCAAATCCATTCCTTTCTTAACTCCCAAATCCCTCCTTCTTAGAGCCAACAGTTCAGTTTTTAGTATACGTGCAGTACTGTCAAACGTCACAAAGGGTACCAAAATAACTGATGTGTGCTCTCCCTTTGGGGGTACTAGCTGCAGGAGTAGCATACGGGACCTAAAGGGAGCAACTTGACACATTGCAGTCTGTTGATTGGTCAACAGAGAATCATCACTGCCTTTGACAATAGGATGGGATTAGAAGAACAAGCTGCGGCAACCCGAACTGAACTCTAAAGGTGGCTTTTATCTGTCGCCTATTCTAATACATTATGTGCTTGAACAAACACATCAAACTGTCTTTCCTCACTTGCCTCCTTCCTCTGGGGTGAGTAAGACAGAGAAGTTCAGAGAGTTAGTGCTGAGCAGTCTGTCCTGTTTGTTGATTGTCAGGCCCATTCCTATCACAAACCCGATACCATCTTCATCTCATCTTGTGCCAGAAATGCTCGCTCACTACAGGCGGCCCTACCATCACACATCCACCATGTACACAGCTAGCCCACATCCCTTCCCGCATATCAACCCCGGATCTGCCATCTCCCCACTCTCTTATCTTCTCCTTATCTCCTCATACCACCTTTCTTCCTGATCCAAGCACCCCAAACCCATCAATCAGTCATCTTCGTCCGCCTTTATCCGAATTTCTCCCAGCGTCTGCGAGACTTTTTGTGACAGAACTGTTTTCCCCATGCGTGGACTTTTTAACGTCAGAACCCTCAGAAAGTGACAGCGCCGCAGATTTTGGGAAGAAAGTGGCAAAAATGACGAGGTGGGAAAGGATGCACAGGCAGTCACGTGCGTTTCTGCTACACCCTTCACACTGTGCCTCAATGGCGTGAGGTGTAAACAGAGAGAGAGGAAGACAACGTCAGATGGATGAAGGGTGTGAACAGAAAACATGTCGCGTAAGCAGAGAAGTTGTGTGCACTGCAGTGATACAAGCCCATACCCCATTGATTCTGCATGAGGTGCAAAGAGCAGTCCGCTTTATTTAGACTACGGCCTATAGGGGACTCAGCATGCATCTCACGGGCCAGTGAGGCAGTCACGATGAAGGAAAATGCAATTGAATTAAGACAATGTGCAGTATTTTACTAAAACAAAAAGCATCATAATTTTGAGGTTGACGCTTTAATAGGGGTGTAATGGTACACAAAAATCTCGGTTCGGTACGTACCTCGGTTTCGAGGTCACGGTTCGGTTCATTTTCCGTACAGTAAGAAAACAAAATGCAAAATATAAATGTGCTAGTTGTTTATTACACACCTTTGTGCTTTCAACAATATGAACATTAGCCTATGCAAAGCTAGAATTCTGCTCAAAAAGTAGCGGGTATTTAAAGATAATCCAACAACAATTTGCCTTTCAGACCCAGCATATTGGTCAGCTTTCTTTCTGAAAGATAGAAGAAAAAGGAAGTCCTGTGCTAAAGAGAAAAGCAATCCCAATGACAAAGAGTTTAACATGTATTTTACAAATGAATTTTTTTTCATTTCAATCTTTTTTTTTTCTTATGAACGGTTTTCAAAAGCTTTATTGGTGGATTTTCTCAAGTTAAAGCGCCACACAGAAATTAACGAATTTAATTGTGTAAGCAGGATCTGTGTATTATTCTTATTATTTAAATACAGGTGTTTTAGCTCATTTCAATTTATTTTATTTAAATGGGCTATTATTTATTTTATTATGTGTTTATATTTTACAAATGTGATGTAGTATACATTTATATTGTATATTTTATGATGTCTAACTTTAGTTCCTTTGTGAATATTAGTTCCTACTTGTTTTGTTGTGGTAGAAGGGCTTTGTATTGAACACGGAGCCGTGTTGGTTATTGTTATAGCAGAGAAGACCGCAGTAAATCAACAAAGACAAGTCAAATGTGCCCCGATCTACCACTCAAGAGATCTGATGGACTCAAAAGGTGGGTTACTATTGCATATCAGTTTAAAAATCGACCTGATCCACCGTATTTTTACACGAGTGACTTCCAGTCTGCCCGATCCTAGCTACTGGTAGTAGTATTGACGCAGGAGGGTCGCGTCTCGCGTCAAATAATGAACTCTGCCGTTCTTTTCGCGTGCGTCGTGTTGAGCTGCTTCTGAGACGCGGCCGCACTGCGACTGGTGTGCATTGGCTGATTGACTTTAACGCCCGCGTTTCACTGCGTTCTCACGTTTCTGGGTTACACTGTCCTACCGTGTTGGTCCTCATTATAGTAGAGAAGACGGAGTAAATATAATCTACACAAAGAAACTGTAACCTGATCGACTCACAGCCTCGAAAAGTAAGGGTTTCATTATGTCAGAAACTCGTTCAGTACGCCTCCGTTCCGAACTGAGCACCACGTACCGAAACGGTTCAATACATGTACCGTTACACCCTTAAGCTTTAAAAGTTCGTATTTGACATTTGCATGTTAATTGCTTGCTAACAACCTTGTTCTATAGCTGAATGCTTAATTGTATGCCCCCCCCCCCCCCCAAAAAAAAATACATCTCTAAATTGTCCAGTAGAGTTCTATAATGTTGATTTTGACAACTATATTTTTTAAATTTAACTTCATAAACAGTTATAGCTACCTATTTCTCAGTTAAAGCTAGTTAACTTCCGTATTTTTCGGACTATAAGTCGCAGTTTTTTTTCATAGTTTGGGGTTAGTTGTTCTAACGATCTGGAATAATATCATTAGAACGCCTCCACTATTTGATGGCTTAAGAGAAGTCAGGTTTGCTGGAGATCAAAATGTCTCTTGATGGCCAAAATAAAAAACAACTTGTTGCGATTAGCCATCTTTGCTGTTTATATTTGCTTAGAACCCTTTGAGGTCGCAACTGATACCCTCTGAGCAGGATAAATCCGACTTCCCACCTTCTTTGAATGCAGCGTGAGCACGAGTTGCCGATGCACTTATTGTGGTCGTATTAAGGCATCTAAAAAATAAGTCCTGCAGAATTAAATGAATTACGGCAGTTTGGTGTGACATTGTTTTGGCCACATGAGTGTTTTGGAACAATGAACTGCATTTTGAATTTATTTGACTATGTTGGATCTGTTCGTAGATCTGTCGTAGATCGTTTCTTATTAGCACGCTAAGTCAGCCCAATTGACTCGCGCTAGCTTAGCCACTCCGGAGCCCTGAAACTAACAAATAACTTAAAAACTGCACGGAACTTGTTGAAATTAACTCCATCACCTAATTAAGCCACAGCTAACTTGACGATTAAGCTGAATGTAAAAAATTTGGAACGTCCGCTTCAAGGCCCTCAAAGAGCTTCATCTTATATATCCTCATCTACCTACTGGTGACGCAGCACCAGGAGCAACGTGAGGTTTAGTATCTTGCTCAAGGATACTTAAACGAGATCAACAGGGCTTTCATTTTTGTGGAAACATTTCAGAGAGCTATTTATTTAACCTTTTATTCAACTTTATAATAGATATTTCTGAGTCTAGGAAATTCAGGAAGCTATTATTTTCTATTTGTGTGATTCAATAAACATGCTTTAGGCATTTCACTAAGGTTCAGTGTTTGCATTATTCAATTTTGAATACCAGTTTTTACACTTTCACTGCAAATTAATATCGGCTCCAAAAATCGGTTACCGCCCCCTCTAACTCCTAATAATCAGTATCGGTTCTGAAAAACCCATATCGGTCGATCTCTGTCAGAAAGAGTACTGTTAAGTGTTGGATTCGCGCAAATGTAATCATACAAATGAAAATTTGTTAAACTGATATGCATCAAGTTCTGCCTTTGAATGTCAAAGAAAAGAAAGAAAAAAACAGAAGGCCGCTTTAAACAGCTGATGACATTTCCGAAGTATATTATTTTGTTTTATCACATGTCAAACTTGCGTAGATGGTGGTGGTGTACATTGACTTTTGATGTTGAATAAAATATGCATGTTTTCAAATTCATTATACATCTACTGCTTTCACTGTCCATCATCCCATGGAAAAATATTCATTTGTGACATTTTTGTAAATATGAAATGCTTCTTAAGTCATGCTTTGACCTTTATTTCTAATTCTCACATCAATCACTTATCACGTTTTCCTTTACTTTCGCAGGCAGAGACTCCCAGCCAAAAATGTGTACTACTACCGCTGCCCAGACCACCGGCGTAACTATGTCATGTCATTTGCCTTCTGCTTCGATCGTGAGGAAGACATCTACCAGTTTGCCTATTGCTACCCTTACACCTACTCAAGATTACAGCACTATCTCGCCAGCCTGGAGCGCAGGAATCTTCCCTACCTGCGGAGGGAGCAGCTGGGACTCAGTGTGGTGAGTTGAGGGGTGGGGGAATTAAGTGGTGTTTATCACATGGTAGGTGCTGCAGCATGGAGGTCAATGTTTGGTTGCAGTATGGGTGTGAGTAGGGGTGTGTTTGTGTGTGTGCATGTGAGGACTGGGAATAAAAAGAGCCAGGTTGGTAGTTTGGGTGAACTTGATGGTCATAACGTCAGCCTTTCATGTTATCATTACCAATGTTGCCTGCAAAGATTTAAGCCCCTAGTTGTGTGTTATATTCGAGTGTGTGGGTGTGTGTGTCTGCGTGTGACTCAATGTGTCATGCGCCGAGCTCTCACCTCTGCGGTAGCAGCTAGTGTATCATGCACGTCGCCTCCAGTCTCGTGTGCTCTTATCAAATAATTGTAGGAGAAAAACTCATTAGAAATGCTTGAGAGATTACGACTTTTGCTTGTGTCCTGCTAACATTTGTCAAGGAAGGCTTGGCTTCATGGGGGCAACTATGAAAGTACCCCCATTTGTAAGGGGAGCCTGACCGTAAAATAGAGATAAGGCTGTGGAAATTTTGGAATTGTAATATGGAAATGCTTGATAATGGTGGTAGAGGCTATTCCAATTTTTTCGAGACCTTAAATGTGTAATCGTGTAGACTGCCGTTTTTTGTGGTGATTTTTTGAACTGTGTTGTGATCAATAGATATGGATAGTGTTAGATTTACAGGGTGACACCTTCACTTCATAATGGAGAGTTTCCATATTGTTTACTGTTGCGATTTTCTTTTTTCTTTTTTTTGAATACTTTGAGTTACAAAACAACTGAGTTTCCAACAACACCTACTATAAATTACCTTAGTTTGAATGAGGATTTAGGTATTCAAATCACAAATTTCTGGGAACTCTAATGGAAAAAAATAATGTTTAACGCTTTAACACCTGAGCTGTTTTATCCAAATTTTTATGCCTTTATTATGTCTTTTTATTCCAAAGAAAATATTGTTCACAATGGCCTGGTTGGGTTCCTTTTTTCAGGACAGCATAACCTTCATGTCCAAACTGTTGTTTTCTTCACTGACCAATTATAATAAACATTTAGGACCCAAAAAGAACAAAAAAAAATCCCCAAATATTTTGTCAAAATTTGTAATATTGATGTGCCATTGACAACCAAACATGCTCGATGAACCGTTTTGAAGCTTGATGATATTTATTGAACTTGTTTGGATAAACATTCAACAGAAAAAAAAGACTGAATAGTTTTATATTTGACAATTCTACAAAAACAGCAGGTATGATCATAGGCATTTTGGGCCTTTACACATACTATGGTCAAAACAGGTTATATACAGTAGACTAACAGTGCAAAATAGTGACAAAAACACATATCATCTAACACAAAAAGGGTTGGGAGGATATATCTACGTAAGGTTAAGTATTGTACCCATCACCTTATCAAAAGTATCAAGCTGCTCGAACACACACATCTATATACAAATTGAAAAGATTGATAGTGAAAACAACAACAACAACAAAAAAATCAAATGTAACATTGTAAAAAAGTATTTTCAAAAATATTGACAATAAACTAGTTCAGTTCAATTTTTCAAGCATGCCACTCAGTTTCCCCTTGAACAGGACACAGAGCTTACGTTAAACACTAGTCACACAGCCCACTCTTCTTCCGTTTGCACGCTGCTGTCACTTCTCTTACTGACTTATCCGAAGAAAACATGACAAATCTGGCTCATCCTCTTCCTCGAGTTGATGAAATGATGCATTAGCTTGCGCTAAATTTAGTTTCGATTCATTCCGCATGTTTCCAAGTCGTTCGCTCAATCCATCCGGCCGTCGCTCGCTACCCCGCCTCTTTATCCTTAGGTGGCACCTCGCTCATATTTATGTTCACATTACGTCCGTCCTTCTTGACCTCACACTGGATCCTGGGATATGTAGTCTTACGTGGTGCTTTCAGTTTTGAAAAGGACAAGAAATGACGGAAATATGGACGTAAACACATGGTCCATGCAGCAATGTAATGCTTATTTATGAGGGCAACAAAACTATAAAACTCAAATGACATCTCCTGTTTTACTCCTGTAAAAACGGGTGTGGACCTCAACTTCCACACTTTCAAATGAGACCAACCAGTGGCACGTGGGTAACGTAATTACAGCATGACGAGGCTTCAAAGATGATATGCGTACTTTTGTCATCGCTGACACATTCGGTGTTAAAGGGTTAAACAATAAATTACATCTACCCATGCACATTTACAATGATACAGGGGCACTGGAAGTCACTCACAGCAGGGGATGCTGAGGATCTTATTTTGTTTTTCTCCATCCAAAAACAGCCGTTTCGGTCCAAATTTGTCATGCACGCGCGTTTTCTCCATACAAAGTGTGCACAAAGGTAGCACACACGCATGCCAGATAGTTTACGTACTACTACAAGGCTACTACAAAGACAGTGTTCTAGTTCAGCTACAGTGTGTGTTGGAGTTTTTGTATTGGAAATAAAAACGGCCGTGTACTATAATGCAAATCCCTGCATTTAGGCGGCACAATGACAAACAAATTTGAAAACTAAAAGCTTCATTAAGCCTTGGTTTAATACCCGCTTTTCATGACACTCAAATAAATTGCACACGAATACCCAACAGCACTCTGCATGGCAGCAACAACAAACAATAATATGGCTACAATGCAAGCGTGTCTTATCTATTTCAAGTTGAAGGCATTATTATAAACTATCATAATCAGCTTCATTTTCAACCTCGAATTGAATTTTAGAAAATGTAACTTTTTGTGGGGACAAAAATCGCTAATTCGTTTTTGCGCCATGTTAACTCCTCCTCTGTCAACAACTTTCTGTTTCAGTCGCGCTTCATTCAACGTGACCTGGTAGCAAGCTAGGTGTTAGGTTTTAACCATGTTGCATGTGATCCCTCGCTGCATAGCGCTTCAAACATTGAGCCCTCAGTCCATCGCAGATTTTTTTTTTCCAATTTAAAAAACAAGAAAAAGAAATGCAGGATTTTAAAGAGATGTCCCATCCGATCAGGTAGAGCCTCTCAGGGGCAGTTTACATGGCGACTCTGCGACACAACGACGCAATGACTGAGTAGCGGACTCGCCTCGCGTGCATATGGCGTCGTCGAAGACGAAAAATTCTGAATCCTGCCTCCAAAGTGGGAGAATCCGATTGCGGAGGGTAGAGGAGGGCTTCCTTGGCATGCATATCAAAGGCTCCTGCAACCCGAGACCGCGCCGTTAACGTCAGCACTCGTACACGTCAGCACTCGTACACGTCACATTGGGCGTGCGCAGCGGTGCTACTAAACATTAAAAACAGCAAATATGGCGGAATGTCTGCTTTAATTTACTGTTTTAATAATATTTTTGAATTAAATATGTTGAATGTTTCAATTTTTGTGCCTTTTTGAACAAAAGTAAAATGACATTGGTTCGAGTGGGCGGGCATATTTTTTTCCGGGCTGAGGGAGCTTGGCCCTGTAAATCTGCACTGCCCTCTAGGGCCTGGCATGAATACTACATCGTTCTCATGCGGAATTGTGACAGTGTTCAAATGGAGGCGCAAATGCAAATTTGAAATTTTTCGTATTCTCGGAGAGTCACCATGTAAACGGCCCCTCATTCTCAATCCTGCAGCATTTCTTTCTCACCAGGCAGCTGCAGCTTGTTAAAGTAAACGATGAGTGACAAGGGAGCTGCTTTGAAGTGGTCAGACAACTACCTTTCAAAGGCCCCCGCCTCGTTAACTTTTTAAACATAGGCTGTTGTCGCTATGGCAACTCAATGTGTTGTGTCGTGTGCTGTTCTAAGCAGCATGAATTGATTTGAGAGGACTCACTCAATGAAGAATTTAATAAAGAATTATACTTTGGGTAAAAAAAAGGGGGAAAAATCATGTCTTTTGATTATCTCTTTCCAATGCTAATTCTGAATAAATACATTGAACACACCCATTTTTTTTTTTTTTTAATGTAAATAAGCTACACCTATACTTCGCAAATTTTGATTATTGCGAGGAGGGGTTCCCCATTAACCGTGAAAAACGAGGGATCCTTGTATTACATTCATCAGATATATTTAATCACCAAAGTTATAATACGCTATTGTTTCAATATGATTGATTTATTGATTTATTTTTAACACACAGAAAAAAAACACCCAAAGCACGTTTTTTTCTCCCCAACACCTAGGGGGTGCTGCAGGTCCCTCAGCACCCCACTTCCCACTCGACTGCAATGGTATTAATTAGGGTTGTTCCGATCATGTTTTTTTGCTCTCGATCCGATCCCGATCGTTTTAGTTTGAGTATCTGACGATCCCAATATTTCCCGATCCGATTGCTTTTTTTTTGCCTCACGATTCAATTCCAATCACTCCCGATAATTTTTCCCGATCATATACATTTTGGCAACGCATTAAGAAAAAAAATGACTAAAACTCGGACGAATATATACATTCAACGTACAGTACTTAAGTACTGTATTTGTTTATTATGACAATAAATCCTCAAGATGGCATTTACATTATTAACATTCTTTCTGTGAGAGGGATCCACGGATAGAGAGACTTGTGACTTTGTATATTGTGACTAAATATTGCCATCTAGTGTATTTGTTGAGCTTTCAGTAAATAATACTGTAGCCATGGCCAAATGCATGATGGGAAGTGGAACCATGACTGTGCGTAGTGCTACCAATTGATATATCTTCTCTGCGTTGGGAAATAACTTAAGGTGTTAAGAAAAAGATCAGTTGCTACCTTGCTTCCCCACATTGCTTCCCATGATATTTCTAATCATAGGGAGAGGGATTGTAAGGCTTTAGCCAATTAAAAAAAGGCTGCAAAGGCTGCCAAAATTCACTCTACTCCTTTTACGTTGCCTTTTATCTCTCTATATAGGTAAGACGGCGCCATTACAGATTGAGCGCGACAGTGGGTGTGTCGTGCAGCGCATGCATTAATTGCGTTAAATATTTGAACGTGATACATTTTTTAAAAATTACTTACTGCCGTTATCGGGATAAATTTGATAACCCTACCTTCAGCCTAAACTAAAGACTCTGGATGAGTGTAACATATTATGTTTGTAATGTTAAATACAATTAGAAAACGATTTAATTTAAAAATATATATATTTATATTAAAAAAAGGCATGGCCGATATTTTTTTTTGCCGATTCCGATACTTTGAAAATGACGTGATCGGACCCGATCAATCGGGATGCTGATCGATCGGGACATCTCTAGTATTAATGATGTCATGAGGAAAGGTGAGAGCTCTACTTCACTCACATTTGATTAGCTAAAATGCATTAGCATTGATAAAATGGTCATGTCCTGGAAATTCTAGCATTTATTTAGATTTAGATTTTAGTTACACATCAGATGGGATGTAAATGATAAAGTTTTGTTTGTCCCACTCAGATTCAAACCAAGGGTTTACATCCATTCCATTATGACAGGGAGGGTTGGCAGCGCTGCCAGCACCTCCCAGTAAAAAGGAATTGAACAAATTAATTACAGAGCATGCATTTTTGTGCAAAATCCTCCTAAATTGTTGCATGAAGGGTGGCTCTCTCCGTAATTGTGCTTTATGTTTAAACCGCATCATTTGTCTGAGTGAGACAGAGTGAGAGAGGAAGGACAGACACGCTTGGTTTGCCTCAGTATTAGTATTCATAGTCATAGAGAGCTTTTATGGCCGTATTTTTCTCTTTATGTTCTCCGGGCCTGGGTGGCAGACAGCCCAGCCCGGCCCCCTCATATCTCTTTCTGTCTGCTCTATCTGCCTTTTACCCCCCACCTCCTCTGCCGCCACCAGCAGCAGCAGCACCCCTCCCATTTTATACCCGACCCCCTCTTCCTCACTATCTCATGCACATGTGCAACTCCAAACACTCACACAGGTCAGAGGGGAAGGGATGAAAAGGGATGACGGGAGCTTTGGAGCCGCATCAAACTTGAAAAAGACGGATCGTTTGTCGTGTTTTGTTTTTTTATTTTTCAAAGGCTGACTTGTTTGCAGGGACGCGTTCACCTTCTAATGGCTGCACTTATCTCGCGAGGATGCAAATAAGAGCTGGGGCCATTTGTGCTGGCATTCTTCTCGCCTGCAGACTAATTTGTTTCCCGTAATGTATTCCTATGAAGCAAATCTGCTCAGAAAGTGTTGCTTGCTCTCAATCTGCTTCATAAGGCAGGTGCTTTTATATTGTCAAACTGACTAATGTGTTTTGTAACATGCAGCGAGACAGATCCAAATGAGGTTGTTAATTGAGAGATTGGGAAAGGGTTTGCGATGACTCCAAAGGGCAAACTCGGCAGCATTTGAATACAATTTTCAAGTCAGTCTCTCAATTATTGATTATTCTTCACTTTCACCTCATTTTTGCCTTTCCAAATGATACAACAAAGGCCATTCCGATAACAACATAGCGAAAGAGTTCAGTAACTGTGGATGATTTTGCCCTGTCTTTGATGAAATTTTTCTCACATGAACCGAGCAGCACAAATGATGATTGATAGTAGTGCTGAAGCTTTATGACCCAGTAAAGCCTGAAAGTTCATATACAGACATAAAATGACATCTCTGCCAACCCCGCAGTGAAGTTCTGATTGCAATTGTCAGGATGAGCATTCCAAAATGCCTTCTTTAAGAAATGGTTGTGGAAGGAAATGACTAATTATGTTGTTGTGTAAATGCAGGTCCATCTCATTTAATTAAAATATCATGAAAAAGTTTTTTTTTTTTTTTTTTTTTTTTTTTTTTTTTTTTTTCAGACATTTTAAGGAAGAGAAAAGTTCAAACTGCAACACTACCGGAAGCGGAAGTAGAAGTACTGTAAACAGTAAAGTACTGTAACATATTTGGAATTCAAACAGATATATGGCAGTTTCTGCTCTTGCACCCCTCTTGAAAATCAATTGCTGTATTTTAAGCCAAAATAACTGTTGTGTTTGATACAACAATATGTCTATATGTTGCCATAGCAGTTTTATTAAGCGCCCGAACAATTTTTATTTTGTCTGTTTTACCCTGGACACCCCCGTTTACAGACACCGCGCAACCGCTTTTGTTTCAACCCAACCATAAAAAGATAAAATTTATTATTCGAGATCTCTCTCATTTTTAGCTTAGAATCATTAATTGATGTCCAATATTTAGTTAAAAAGAAACAACACTTTATAAAATTATTCACTGTTATATTTTGAAGTTTTAAAGAAATTACGTCACAATGAAAAAAATAATGTGTATGTATCTACCTCATAACTATCGCTTAGTTGTTCTTTTTTGTTACTGTAGCATTTCCCCCGATATTTTAGATGTTAAATAATCAATCCAAACAAAGAAAAAATTGGGGGGAAAAAAAAAACAAAACGTGTAAAAGGTAAATATTATAAAAAGAAAATCTCGATCACTCCTTGATGTCTGCGATTTCTGCATTGCGACCCTTGTTATATTACCGTGTTTCATCCATAATATCCCCAAAACGTCCGGCTGTGGCAATTCACAGCTGTGTCTTGAAACTCGGTGATACATGCTACATGGAGTTTTTGGATCGAAAAAAGGTAAGTACGCAATAATATCTCGGTAAAATCATGGTGGCTTTAATTATGCTCGCTCATGCGCTCACGTTGAGTCAGGGTTTAGGGGTTTGTTTATTTATTTATTTTAATCCCCTCCTGTTCAAAAGTTTTCTTGCACCAGAAAATTGAGATTTTAAGCTTTCCAATGAAGTATCACACATGCATATAGGACAGTTTTGAAATTTGGCCAAATCGGGAGTCTCAGAGCGGAACTTCAAGTCACCTGAGTGTTTTCTGCCATATACGAGGGGCAATCAAAAAGTAATGTACTCAAGTGCTTTGCTCGTACAGGATTTTACCAACCTTGCTCATATTTGGCACAAACATAATAGGAGACACCTTTTTGCTATTGTTATATGTGTTTTTCTTATTTTCAGATTTTTAAAGTTTAAACTAGCTTTCAAAATGGCTGCCCCTCTTGAAGCTCGTCAGAAACAAAGAGCTGTAATCAAATTCCTTGTTGCAGAGGGAGAAACCCTTCTGAGGGTTAGGGTTTGTGGATTTGGTTTGTGGAAGTATACATTGAGACTCTTAGGAAGCTCAAAGCAAGAATTCGACGTGTTCAGCCCAACTTGGACATGGTAAACGTGCTCCTCCAGCATGACAATGCACGTCCTCACACAAGCATCAGGACCATGGAGGTCATCACTTCAATTGGATGGACTGTGATACCACATCCGCCATATTGTCCTGATTTGGCACCGTCAGACTACCACCTCTTTGGTCCAATAAAAGAAGGACTCCCGGGCAACCGATATGGCAATGACAATGAAGTGAAAACTGCTGTCAAGAATTGGCTTAGAGATCAACCGGGTGAGTTCTACAACACTGGTATACATGCCCTCGTTCATAGGTGGACTGTAGCTCTTGAGAGAGGTGGAGACTATGTGGAGGAGGTGAAGACTATGTGTTGCTATTATGAATTGTTTGTACATAATAAAGTTGGGTGCATTACTTTTTGAATACCCCTCGTACATTATTATTTTTTTTTTTTTACGGTATCAATCAGGACACGGTATCTGTAGATTCTCGAAACCAAAAACCTCGGACTAAGGTGCAAAATATGCGATCGGGACATCCCTAACATACAGGGGTTGGACAAAATAATGGAAACACCTAACATTTTGGCATCATAATCATTGAACATAATTTTTATAAAATGGCATGAGGAACATTCAAATAAAGTTGAGCATCTCGGATGGCGAGCATAAGCCCAGACCTCAACATTATCGAGCATTTATGGTCAGTTCTAGAGATTCAGTTAAGACGTCGATTACCACCTCTATCTTCTCTAAAAAAAGTTAGAGGGTATTCTAACTGAAGAAAAGCTTAAAATTCTGTTGGAAACAATTAACAAGTTGTATGAATCAATTCCTCGGAGAATTAAGGCTGTAATTACCGCAAAAGGCGGACCTACACCATATTAACTCAGTTTATGTTGATTTTTAAGGTGTTTCCATTATTTTTCCCGACCCCTTTATATATAATAATTAGGGCTGTCAAACGATTAAAATTTTTAATTGAGTTAATCACAGCTTAAAAATTAAGTAATTGTAATTAATCACAATTCAAACCATCGATAAAATATGCCATATTTTTCTGTAAATTATTGTTGAAATGGAAAGATAAGACACAAGACGGACATATACATTCAACATACTGCACATAAGTACTGTATTTGTTTATTATAACAATAAATCAAAAAGATGGCATTAACATTAATAACATTCTGTTAAAGCGATCCATGGATGGAAAGACTTGTAGTTCTTAAAAGATAAATGTTAGTACAAGTTATAGAATTTTTAGATTAAAACCACTCTTAATGTTTTCGTTTTAATAAAATTTTCAAACAAAAAATAAACTAGCAGCTCGCCATTGTTAATTTCAATAATTACACAATGCTCATGGATAGTGCTGAAACCCATAAAATCAGTCGCACCCAAGCGCCAGCAGAGGGCGACAAAACACAATAAAAAACAAGTAACAAATGGACATGACACTGTCATTTTAATCTGTTTGAGTTGGGCATGTGCGTAATTGCGTCAAATATTTTAACGTGATTAATTTAAAAAATTAATTACCACCCATTAACAGCCCTAATAATAATATAGAATTTTATAAAGCTTCTTTACAGAAAGTGTTTTTTTTTTTAAATTTTTATCAATCTTTTATTTCTGGCATCGGTATCGGCGTTTACTGATAAAAGACGCACCAATGCCATATGTATCGTTCGAGAGTTCGTTTCGATTTGCCATTAAACCACATAAGAAGACTTTTGGAAAGAAACGTGATTACCGGAATATATATATATATATATATATATATATATATATATATATATATATATATATATATATATATATATATATATATATATATATATTAGTATGTTTTTACAAACGGTGTGGCATCAGTACAATACAGCCGTGTATTGGAGTCATTATTGGGTGCCATAAAATTATCAATAGTTTTCAGATCAGGGCAGTTGGTAATTCTAAAGTCTAACATGATGTCATACCACGAGAAGGTGAGCTACATCCATGCAGACCGAACTTTAGGCAGCATTAATCTGCTCAAAGGCTATAAAATTATTCGTAATCCTGTTTGGGAGCAACTGATGCAAAATAGAGCGCACTATTTTACTGCAGGGGTGCTACTGATTCAAGTAGTTTGGCGTCTTAAAAGGCCCCTAATGACGTCAGCTATGGGAATATGGGGTATGCTCTGATTACCCATCAGAGCAGCATTATTCTGCTTTGTATGGCATTTGCATGGAAACAGGAGTTCAAATAATTCAGTTCCGAAATTGTCTCATTCCTTTAAAGTCATATCTAGTCAAATGCCCATTAGGTAAAACATTGAAGCAACTCGTATAATCCCAGGAGAAACATCTTTCCCCGATCTGTCTCTGTGCTCTCTTTTATATCTCACCCTGAAAATATCTGAGTCACCCTCTTTTCCCCGTGGGGCGCTGACATCCGCTGAGACACACACATTGAACCTTTTCAAACACTATCAAAATCACTAAAAGCTTGTTTGCATTTTATTCAAAGTATTTCTTATCTCAAGTTGTAAACTGAAAGCACCTTGTTTGGCCACTTGGCCAGCAGACTTTCTTTTTATTCTCTCCTATAAAAAGTGGCTACCTGAGTGCATGGAGCAAGCCCTGCAAGTTTCTTTTTTCCTCACTCTCTGGTGGCCTGAAGGGAAAGGCAAGGCTTTGACGCTATTAGTCACCTCTGACACAGTGCAGTCTCTACCTGTAGACCAAATGGAAGGGAGGTGTAAATGAGGGACCTCAGGGTGGGAGATTTTCACCCACATTCTCAAGGTTGCGTGAGCTTTACTCCTCATGCAACTTGAACATCGCCCGTCCATTAAAGTCACAACATACATGGATGTCATATTCCCTTAACGCTTTAACTTGGGGTCAACGGAAGTGTAGTAGTTTACGCTCCTGACCTCCATGGTGACAGCCTGGGGTTCAATTCCCACTCAATGATAGTGTGAATGTGTGTGGATGGTTTTCGGGCTCTTTGTGTCTCTGTGATTGACTGGCGACCGGTCCAGGGTGTCGTTTGCCATTTGCTTGAAGTCGGCTGCGATAGATTGCAGCTCAGCCGTGACCCTGAGTAGAATAAGCTATATCGATAAAAAACCCTCTGTAAACTAAGGTAAAAGCTCTTCACTACAATCTTCCTGAAATTCATATAACTACCATATTGGCCCAAATAGTGTTTTTTGCATTGAAATAAGACTGAAAAAGTGGGGGTCGTCTTATATTTGCGGTCTAGACATTATATCCTTTCACGATGCGAGATGGCGCCAGATATCACTGAAGCGATGTTCTGTCATGACAGATCTCAGCTACTCTCAAGTTTAACCAGCTGTTTCAGGTTCAAAAGTGGCTTAACCTGGGGAATGTGGCACCTGTAGCCCATTTCCAGCACACGCCTGTGCACGGTGGCTCTGGATGTTTCTACTCCAGACTAAGTCCACCGTTTTTGCAGGTCTCCCAAGTAGGGTTGTTCCGATCATGTTTTTTTGCTCCTGATCCGATCCCGATCGTTTTAGTTTGAGTATCTGCCGATCCCGATATTTCCCGATCCGATTGCTTTTTTTTTGCTCCCGATTCAATTCCAATCATTCCCGATAATTTTTCCCTATCATATACATTTTGGCAATGCATTAAGAAAAAAATGAATAAAACTCGGACGAATATACACATTCAACATACAGTACATAAGTACTGTATTTGTTTATTATGACAATAAATCCTCAAGATGGCATTTAAATTATTAACATTCTTTCTGTGAGAGGGATTCACGGATAGAAAGACTTGTGACTTTGTATATTGTGTCTAAATATTGCCATCTAGAGTATTTGTTCAGCTTTCAGTAAATGATACTGTAGCCATGCCTAAATGCATGATGGGAAGTGGAACCATGACTGTGCGTAGTGCTACCAATTGATATATCTTCTCTGCGTTGGGAAATAACATAAGGTGTTAAGAAAAAGATCAATTGCTACCTTGCTTCCCCACATTGCTACCCATGATATTTCTAATCGTAGGGTGAGGGATTGTAAGGCTTTAGCCAATTAAAAAAAGGCTCCAAAGGCTGCCAAAATTCACTTTACTCATTTTACGCTGCCTTTTATCTCTCTATATAGGTAAAACTGCGCCATTACAGATTGAGCGCGACAATGCGTGAGTGGGTCGTGCAGCGCATGCATTAATTGCGTTAAATATTTTAACGTGATACATTTTTAAAAACATTAATTACTGCCGTTGCTGGGATAAATTTGATGACCCTACGTTAAGACTAAACTAAAGACTCTGGATGAGTGTAGCATATTATGTCTGTAACGTTAAATACAATTAGAAAACGATTTAATTAATATATATATATATATATATTAGGGCTGTCAAACGATTAAAATTTTTAATCGAGTTAATTACAGCTTAAAAATTAATTAATCGTAATTAATCGCAATTAATCGCAATTCAAACCATTTATAAAATATGCCATATTTTTCTGTAAATTATATATATATTCTATAAAATAAATTGTTGGAATGGAAAGATAAGACACAAGATGGATATATACATTCAACATATGGTACATAAGGACTGTAGTGGCCATTTCACTCTACTGTCATTTAAATCTGTCTATGCTGTCCTCACTCCGAAGCGTCTACTTTTTCCAAAGCTAGACAGCTAGTGAACGACGCCATAATAATCAGACTTCTTTCTTTTTCATCTGATTTATTAATAAAATGGCCTCAAACCATTGTCCTCTTTAGACCGTCGTAAAACTACAAAAAAAAGTACACAAGCATTGCATTAGCAACAACGTTAGCTTAGCATGCTATACAGGTTCACAAAACATAAACAAAAAGCGTCTCATACAAAAAATATAACATTTCGCTTACTAACATAATATGTGCATTATTTTCAACAACCATACTTACGGACAAATCTTGTCCAAGGATCATATAAGCACAACATTACAACGTAGGCGTCAGCCCGAGACGTCCTGCAGCCATATTGAACTGGCAAGACAACAATAAACCATGTCGCAAAGCGACCACAAGAGTTCGCTGTTAGATAGCACAAAAACCCTTGCTGTAAAACTTACCAAAAGGCAGAATACTGTCTGAGCGGGACATGTGTGTTAATTGCGTCAAATATTTTAACGTGATTAATTTAAAAAAATAATTACCACGCGTTAACGCGATAATTTTGACAGCTCTAATATATATATATTAGAGCTGACCCGACTAGTCGACGTAGTCGACGTCATCGATGACGTAAATCCGTCGACGAGCACAACATGCCGTCGACGGTTAATGAAGGGTTAAAAAAATATATGCGTGGAAAGTTAGAATGTCGGATGCTCTGTTTGCAAGCAGGGAAAGCGGCACAAAGCCAAAAAAAGCGCACCAGAGTGTCCAAAACATTGACTTATTTCAAAGAAACAAAGGAGAGTACACTCTTCTGTCCTGTCTCTTCAGTGCCAAGCTTGGCTGCACGTCGGACGTGAATAAACACCTCAAGCGCCTTCACGCAGTTTGTAAGTTTTTTTTTTTTTTTTTCCCTTTCATTTTTTGTACACCAGAGGGTGCTGTCGCCTTACTAAATAATAATGTTTCATTGACAATGGGCCTATAAGTGCTATTAGTATTGTTCTTAATGCTAATTGAAAGGTTTATTTCATGTTATGGTTTATTTTATGGTATAGAAAATTATATAAGGTTAAAAGGTCATAAATATATACAGTATATACAGTGATTGCACTCAAGGGAGAGATTGTCAATGATAAGGTAATAAGGTAAAGGCAATTCATATAGGCAATTCATTGATATATAAATAAGGTTTAAAAGGAAAAAGGTGAAAAGTTTTTGTTAATTTCTAATTGTGTTGCTTTATTTGTGTGCGCCGTAGCTCTTACGGTGTGTTTACATCAAGGATGGAATAAAAGTTGTAAACCATCAGTTTAAGAGACCATCTTTTCAATCGGGATGCTACACTAGTTAATTCTATCAGCATTTGAACTCATTGTTTATTTGTGATTTATTATTGTTATTTACGTGTTTATTTGTACTTTAATAAATGATTTGAGTGTTCCAATATGTTTTTTTTTAAATTGATAAGCGTCAACAAAAATTTCATTGCTAAATTAGTTAAAATAAATAAATGAATAAATAAATAAATAAATAAATAAATTATTAGATTAGTCGACTAATCGTAAAAATAGTCGGCTGACTAATCGGGAGAAAATTAGTCGTTTGGGACAGCCCTAATATATATATATATATATTTAAAAAAGGCATGGCCAATATTTTTTTTGCCGATTCCGATACTTTGAAAATGACGTGATCGGACCCGATCGGGACATCTCCACTCCCAAGGTCTGGAATCGGCCCTTCTCCACAGTTTTTCTCAGGGTGCGGTCACCTCTTCTGTGCAGCGTTTCCTGCCACACTTTTCCTTTCCCACAGACTTCCCACTGAGGTGCCTTGATACAGCACTCTGGGAACAGCCTATTCTCTCAGAAATATCTTTCTGTGTCTTAGCCTCTTGCTTGAGGGTGTCAATGATGGCCTTCTGAACAGCAGTCAGGTCGGCAGTCTTGCCCATGATTGCGGTTTTGAGTAATGAACCTGGCTGAGAGTTTTAAAAGCCTAAGGAATCTTTCACAGGGGTTTTGAGTTAATTGTTGATTCAGATCATTAGGTTAGTAGCTTCTTTAGAGTACCTTTTCATGATATGCTAATTTTTTGAGATAGGGATTTTTGTTTTTTCTTGACTTTTTTTTTTGCCAAAATCATCAATATTAAAACAATAAAAGGCTTGTACTACTTCAGTTGTGTGTAATGAACAGTGTTGTCAGTAACGCAGTAATGTCAGTAATGACTAAGTAACGCGTTACTGTAATCGCATTACTTTCTTTCAGTAACGAGCAATCTAACGCGTTCATTTTTCCAAGCAATAATCTGATTAAAGTTAGTCTCCTCGGTGCCTGTGCGTTATTATTTTGTTGTTGCCTCATACTGTATGTAGAATGAAGAATATTGTAGTCATGTACGAAGAGCATTTGAAAAGCAAATACTGCGCTTGAGTTTGTGAGTGACATCACATCTCACTTTTTCTCATGGGGGGGGGGGGGGGGGCGGGTCACGTGTATTAACATCCTGCCTGTGCGCGCGCCGTCTGCCACGGCGGTCAACAACATAGCCTGGCTAGTGGCTACCTATCAGGATGCTAACAGTAAAGGAGCCGGAGAGGTACAACAAACGGCTGCAATTGCTCACTGGAGATACAGCCATTACTTCACATATCCGTCCAGTAAAGATGACAAAAATATCTCTGTGCGTTGTAAACTCTGCGCAGGCTCAGAAAGACTGTCGACCGCTAAAAACTCGACATCCAATTCAACAAGGAAGCACTTGGAATTACAGCACAATGCGAAAAAACTCGAATCAAAACCGGCAGGTAACAAGACAGCCAGCACTTCTACAGTTTGTAACCAGCCTTTATAATATGTGTAATTATGTACATTTTATACTTTAGAGTTTGTAATCATAGGCAAAGTTTTACATTTGTGGAACTTGGGGAAAAGCATGTTGAAGACTGAAACAAAAGTCAAAAGTTTGGACACACTTCATGATTTTTGCGTTTTATATATTTTCACTACTATTGTATATTTTCACTGAAGACATCAAAACTATGAACGAACATGTGGAATGGCAAAAAAAGTGAAATAACTGAAAACAGGTTTTGTGTTCTACGTTCTTCAAAGTATCCACCTTTGAGGTGTCTCCAAACCTTTGGCCAATACTGTATACATATGTATATACACATCTTGACACTGTTCGAGTTCAATCAGCTGTTCAAGTTGTTGTTGGCAGCGTTTGAAAGCTTAGGTTTAAATATCCATCTTGCCTCCTCTGGTGTAGTTTTGGCTTAGCAAAGCAAAGGATAGTCTCCAAGGTGCTAGTCTCATGATCTGTTCGAAAAATGATTTTGACCCATTATGAAAACTTTACAACTTTACAACTTTTGGAGACAACATTTTAACGGCTAGGTCTTTATTTAAAAGGGGCAGTTCAGAATTTTTTACATTAGGCTTAATCTTGGAGTTAGCGGGGGTTTGATTAGTCGTTGGAGTTGATTTAAACAAATTTTGTGCAATTCGTCAGTTATTTGTTAGTTTTAGGGCTCCGGAATAGCTAAGCTAGGGCGAGTCAATGGCTGGTCGACTAATTAAACCCCCGCTAACTCAAAGATTAAGCCCTATGTGAAAAACTCAATTACACGCGATGACATTTTTCAGTTATTTTTATGTTGAGGCAGCAAAAGGGAAAAAAATTGGTAAAAAGTAACTGATAAGTTACTTTTAAAGTAACTTAGTTACTTTGATAATAAAGTAATCAGTAAAGTAACTAGATTACTTTTTTAGGTGTAATCAGTAATCAAATTACTTTTTAAAGTAATCTGTGACAACACTGGTAATGAATCTAAACTATATGAAAGTCTAATGTTTACCAGTACATTACAGAAAATAATGAACTTAATCAAAATATGCTATTTTTTTTTAGAAGGACCAGTATATATATATTTATATATATATATATATATATATATATATATATATATATATATATATATATATATATATATATATATATATATATATATATATAATTTTAAATTAAACATTAACTTACCTTTAAGCAGGCTTAAGTGTCCTTGATGACTGCCTTGACATTCAGTTGTTTATGTGGTCCAAGACAGTACCTTATCCATAGCTTATCCATATACACAGCGGGTTTTTGCTATTTTAAGCTGTTGTCTGATTTGGGGGTGTGGTTTAGCGTTAGGTCCACTGTATTAAAAGAAAGGAAAGGAAAAAAGTCTGTGCAAGTGATTTTATTTCTCTCCTCTCTTGATATTGCCTCTAGTAGTGTTATGGACAACACACACCAATTTGCAGCATGATTAATATGAATTGATAAATTGTTAATGATATTATCGTATTTTAATTTAATGTTAAAAGGTGACTACTCACAAGTACCACTGAACAATTAGATGTCTTTATATTTGTTCAAAGATGTATATGCCACTGTTTATGTTGCTTCAATACTTGATGCAAAAGTAAAGTGAGAGGGGCGAAACTGTCATAATAGTTGTATGTCTTTTCATTTAACAATTAAAAAATACGAATTATATTGGGGCATATCATTATCATACTGTGTAATGGTCACTATTATGATGGATTTTAACTATCTTGCACAACACTAATATGTAGTAGTATCAATATCATTGATATTGTTCCACCCTTACTCTCGTGGAACAAATGGTCAACATCACATCATTTTTATCAATTATCAAACAGTCGCGTAAATGTCTTCAAAGGGTCAGTGTAAGCCACAGTGACTTAACATCACTTAGACACCCATGATTGAATTTAATTCCTAATCCTGTCCACTATCGGTGTTTAGGTAGCCAGTATGGGTGTCGGCTGAGTGGGTGTGGATTTTCCAGAAGAGGCATTTTACCCATTTTGTGTCGAGGATGAGATGAGTAAAGTGGGCACTGAGGCCATGTCTGCTTGGATGGCTCTCTCTCCCTATATCGCTGTGTTTGTACACTGTGTGCCAAGATCCTATCAATTACCACTCCAGCCATGGAGAGAGGCGAAGGCCGGCCATCACACTGGAGGTAAGGGGGCTGCCATGAACAAAAATCACGACAAGTATTCTAAGCATTTCCTTCCAGACTTAACGAGACGAGATGAGGCCTAACAAGAATTGTTTTGAATAATGACACCCTTTCATTTCAGCTTTCCCAGTGCATTGACACATAGGGGGGAAATGCATTTCTTAGAATTTATTTAGAACATGGAAAAGAAAAGTTAAAGAAAAGAAAAAGAAAAAAAACTAGTTGCATTCAATAGAAGCAATGTGCTTAGTCATTGTTATTCATGATGTGTTTCTTGATGACATGTTGACTGACAACTTGTTGAATAACACTTCTTTCATATCTTGCGGGGGTCTGTGTTGCTCTCACCGGCACTAATTAACTTTGAGGAGGGTGGCAGGAATTCTGCCAAACAAACAGAAAAAAAATTCATTCATTATAAATACAGAAGTCGATGCGTGCACTTTTGCACAAATTCTGCAAAGATGGCAGAGCAACAACAGATAAAAAAGCTTTGAGGAGGAAAAAAAAAGCAGGCTGCCAGTTTATGCAGAATAAACATAGGCCCGGCTTTGGGGCCGTTTACATGGTGAGTCTCCGAGAATACGAAAAATTTCACATTTGCATTTGCGTCTCCATTCGAACAATGTCGCAATTCCGCATGAAAACAATGTAGTATTCATGCCAGGCCCTAGGGGGCAGTGCAAATTTACAAGGTGACAGAGAATGATACACTTTGACCCCACCAAGCTCCTTTAGCCGGGAAAAAAATATGGCAGCCCACTCGAAGCAATGGCATTTTTCTTTTGTTTTAAAAGGCACAAAAATGGAAACATTCAACATACTTAATTTAAAAATATTATTAAAACAGTAAATTAAAGCCGACAGTCCACCATATTTGCTGTTTATAATGTTTAGTAGCACCGCTGCGCAAGCCCAATGTGACGTGTACGAGTGCTGACGTTATCGGCGGGGTCTCGCGCTACGGGAGCTTTTGATATTCATACGGAGCAAGCCCCCCTTAATCCCCCACAATTGATTTCTTCACTTTGGAGGCAGGATTCAGAATTTTTCTTCTTTGCCTTCCGTCTTCGCCAACACCATATGCACGCAAGGCGATTCCGCTACTCAGTTATTGCGTCTTTGTGTCGCAGAGTCGCCACGTAAACTGGCCCTGACAACTAGTTGAATGACACCTCTTTCATATCTTACGGGGGTCTGTATTGCTTTCACCGGCACTAATGAACTTTGAAGAGGGTGGCAGGAACCTTGCCAAACAAAACTAATAAAAATACTACAAATGTGCTGACTGCTTTAGTTGATCCCCATTCATTATAAATACAGAAGTCGATGCGTACACTTTCGCGCAAATTCTGCAAAGATGGCAGAGCAACAACAGATAAAAAAGCTTTGAGGAGGAAAAAAAAGCAGGCTGCCAGGCTTTCTCTCGCTGGTGTGACTACCCCTCCAACCGAACTCGTCAGCGCTGACGAGTTCGGGTCGGGTGGCGGCGTTTAGCCACACTAAGCCACAGGTTGCTAACCGTCATATGCTATTGTTAAGCCAAAACTAGATTCATTACCTTATTACTATTCGTCCTTCACACATGCTGGAGACAGAAATTTTGTTTAATCCATCTGTAGACGACCGGGAGAGAGGTTTTTGATTGATGATTTTACGACACTGTGGGTGTGCGCTGGTCCTCATGGGAAACACAGTCTTCCCTAAGGCAAAACATTACCGCTTTTGTCCACCGGCGTTGCTAAAATCGACCAAAACTGAAGTTACATAAGCTCTTTTTCTGATTTTTTTATGATAGATAATTTCTTTAAAAATTTTTTTTTTAAATTTGCTCGCTCGCCAGTGCCCCGCTGTATTATATTAGGTCTTGTGACGCCCCTGTTTCTGACCAAATTTCAGAAAATGACCTATCTATAAGAATCGGTTTGCACTCTGACATTGTATTCAACCAGATGTGTCTGTAGTATAAGATTGGCTCGAACATGAAATGACTGGGGAAGTGGTTGGACAGTTGAAGTTGGCAAAACGTTACTGTATGATGAATCAATGAATCAGGAAGTACTGTCTTGCAAGGTTACAAAGGTCCACTAAAACTAAAGAAATTTACTTTTGTAATTTTCTAACCAAGTGTCTGTTTTCAGTAGAATGGCTCATGTATTTCTTTTCACGAAAAGCTCCTGCCACTTTTTGGTCATAGATCTTGTGACCAATATGAAAGATCAAATATGTACCCATCCGTGGGTTGGAAGATGATGTGAAGTCACAGTCTAACTTCACAGAGTCACATCTCAATGCACCCAAGATGTAAAATGGCAGCGTTCACGTTGACAAATTGCCAGTTTTAATAACCGTAAATAATTGATGGTGCCGTTCTCTGAAAGCTAAGATCTTGACACTGGCGCTCTCTTCTATGAATGGCTCCATGATTGGTTTGCAATGACGAGAGCCCTCCAGCTGGCGGCCTCCTATAAAGGCCAGCGCTTGAATAGTCAATCAGCTATTTATCATGTGGATGAGGTGACGACTGCCTCGTTAGACCACTTGATTGATGTGAACATCCTCTTTGTATTGTGCCCGTGTGAGGAAAGTGCAGGGTGGTCGGATGCAAAGTGATTTGAAAGCGAAAAAAAAAAAAAAAAGGTAAAAGGAGTAAACATATCTATATTCATTAATGTACATGAGAGACAGATGTCTTTGCTGATGGGTACAGATGTGAGACGTTGAATCGCCCAAATACGGGGTGGTTTTGTCGCTTTGTTAGCATGCATTCAAGTAAACATAAGCAAGCTGGTGCCACTCAAGTAAGTAAACTCGGTGGTGAACAGCTCAAGATAGGATTTGTGCTGCGTTCATGAATGCATTAGCTGTAGCCTAAAAATCAAACAGTTGAGGCATCTCAATTTAATCAGCTGCTCCAAATTTAATTTGAACTACAATGTGAGTAAGCCTGTGCTTCCTTACAGTGACTCACTGGTATTTTTCACCCCAATGATTCATTATTAGCACAGTGCTCGCTTTGCCTCAGGATGTTCTGCAGCAAATATCAGGTATTTGGAGAAAAAAGCAGCTCTCTTTATCATCTCCAAATATGTTTATGAGCGCCTCCAGCACCTCGGCGACAGAATGTAGCATCATTACTGGTTTCTTGGCAGTCATTTGTTTTATGCTATTTCTCTTCATTAGCGAGTGGCCCTTATTCTATCATTCATACAAGATGTGGACCTCTCACTTGTTTAGTGCCATAATCTGCGGAGCAAAAAAAAAAAACTTTGAGCTGTTTTGGCCCCAGACGGACTACTAAGAAGGATGATTCATAGTAGTGGCAGATAAGCAGGTTTACTATCGACAGTATGTAGCCAGCCTCTTATCTGCAACCACTGAATCCCCCCCTGGATTCTCGAGGCTTTATTACGCATCACAACAGTCGCATCTCTCCCCTCACCGTTCCTCTGGCGATGAAGAGCGGCGTAATGAGGGAGAGAAGGCGAGGATCAGGAGTAGCTGGGGAGTGCATTAATCACGATTGTAAAATGTGTCTCTTGCCGCGACGGAGCTGGAACGCGGATGCCTGCGATGTGTTAAACTTTGCAGGTGTCGAAGTAGCAGGTCAACGGCGCACGGAGGAATTGGCGGAATGAATAGATTAAAATGTCACAGGTGAAGCTCTCCAGATATGATGGCGTGCTGACCCCTTGTTGACCCTTATTATAATGTTGGCGAGAAAGCATACAGATTTTGGATGATTCACACAGAGATAATATTTATTTAGGAAATTGCAGTCTATTCCCACCGTAATGGCTTTGCACGATTTCTCTGTTTGTTCTTATGCAAGGGGGATGACAGCTAATAGCTAGAATGCAGCAGAACTTTGTCAAGGTTGAACCAAAAACAAAAGTTTATATTTTTTATTTATTTAATTTTTTTTAAATTATCGTGATGTGCCATACAAAGGGCTCTCGGTTTATGGGGTGTTCTGTTTTTACAACACAAGCATACACGGTTAAAAAAAAATCTGTAAAATTTATGGTAAAATACTGGCAGTTGTGGTTGCCAGTAGTTCACCATAAATACAGTGGGGCAAATAACTATTTAGTCAACCACTAATTATGCAAGTTCTCCCACTTGAAAATATTAGCGAGGCCTGTAATTGTCAACATGAGTAAACCCCAACTATGAGCGACAGAATGTGAGGGGAAAAAAAAAAAACAGAAAATCATATTGTTTGATTTTTAAAGAATTTATTTGCAAATCATGTTGGAAAATAAGTATTTTGTCAATATCAAAAGTTCACCTCACTACTTTGTTATGTACCCTTTGTTTGCAATAACGGAGGCCAAACGTTTTCTGTAACTCTTCAAAAGCTATACACACACTGTTGCTGGTATTTTGGCCCATTCCTCCATGCAGATCTCCTCTAGAGCAGTGATGTTTTTGGGCTGTCGTTGGGCAACACGAACATTCAACTCCCTCCACAGATTTTCTATGGGGTTGAGATCTGGAGACTGGCTCGGCCACTCCAGGACCTTAAAATGCTTCTTATGAAGCCACTCCTTTGTTGCCCTGGCTATGTGTTTGGGATCATTGTCATGCTGAAAGACCCAGCCACGGCTCATCTTCAATGCCCTTGCTGATGAAAGGAGATTTTCACTCAAAATCTCTCGATACATGGCCCCATTCATTCTTTCCTTTACACAGATCAGTCGTCCTGGTCCCTTTGCAGAAAAACAGCCCCAAAGCATGATGTTTCCACCCCCATGCTTCACAGTGTGTATGGTGTTCTTCGGATGCAATTCAGTATTCTTTCTCCTCCAAACACAAGAGCCTGTGGTTCTACCAAAAAGTTCTATTTTGGTTTCATCTGACCATAACATATTCTCCCAGTCCTCTTCTGGATCATCCAAATGCTCTCTACCAAACCGCCGACGGGCCTGGACGTGTACTGGCTTCAGCAGGGGAACATGTCTGGCAGTGCAGGATTTGAGTCCCTGGTGGCGCATTATGTTACATATAGTAGCCTTTGTTACTGTTGTCCTAGTCATTCACTAGGTCCCCCCGTGTGGTTCTGGGGTTTTTTGCTCACTCTTCTTGTTATCATTTTGATGCCACAGGGTGAGATCTTGCATGGAGCCCCAGATCGAGGGAGATTATCAGTGGTCTTGTATGTCTTCCATTTTCTAATAATTGCTCCCACAGTTGATTTCTTTACACCAAGCGAAGAGTGAAGAGTTACAGAAAACTATTATATTTGGTCTCCATTATTGCCAACAAAGGGTACATAACAAAGTATTGAGATGAACTTTTGGTATTGACCAAATACTTATTTTCCACTGTAATTTGGAAATAAATTCTTTAAAAATCAAACAACGTCATTTTCTGTTTTTTTCCCCCACATTCTGTCTCTCATGGTTGAGGTTTACCCATGTTGACAATTACAGGCCTCTCCAATCTTTTCAAGTAGGAGAACTTGCACAATTGGTGGTTGGCTAAATACTTTTTTGGCTCACTGTATACGGCGAAAATGTAAATGATATCATGGTACACCCAAAAAAATGTCTGTATAACCTATGTCTCGCGAGCCATATATGGCTCTTTTGATGAGCACATATGGCTCTCTACCAACCCGTCATCTTAAATGTGGAAACCGCCGGCTCACTTGACATGAACCAGCTGTGATGAGCTGATGGCGCATTTGCACATTAATCTTGGACACTTCAAATGTGCATCACAATAATATGCATCAAGTCAGGTTGCATGGAGATCGCCTCGTGCGTTAAGTCACCACTCGGCCTCCCGACTCGATGCCGAGCAAAGTGGAGTATATAAAAAATATATAGGGGAAAATTAAACCACGAAAGGGAATCATGTTGTACCCCAAGTCACACAGGCGCTCCACTTTCGTGACTTTTTGGACTGTCAAATTGTCGCCACTTCCAGGAGAGCGAGACTCACGAAACGACCGTCCCGAAAGTCCGCCTGTCTCGGCCCTTGTTATTGACACGTCCCTTTGGTCGTTCCCGATTGGGGTTTATTAGCGGAAATATACGGAATATACGCGGCGCCACACCATGTTTCTATTTGCTATTTCCTTGTGGTGAGTGCACAACTGCGGAAAACAATGGTATAATTTATAGGGTTGTTCTGATCATGTTTTTTTCCGATCCGATCGTTTTAGTTTGAGTATCTGCCAATCCTGATATTTCCCGATCCGATTGCCTTTTCTTGCTCCCGATTCAATTCCAATCATTCCCCATAATTTTTCCAGATCATATACATTTTGGCAATGCATTAAGAAAAAAATGAATAAAACTCGGAGGAATATATACATTCAACATGTAGTACATAAGTACTGTATTTGTTTATTATGACAATAAATCCTCAAGATGGCATTTACATTATTAACATTCTTTCTGTGAGAGGGATCCACGAATAGAAAGACTTGTGACTTTGTAAATTGTTACTAAATATTGCCATCTAGTGTATTTGTTGAGCTTTCAGTAAATGATACTGTAGCCATGCCTAAATGCATGATGGGAAGTGGAACCATGACTGTGCGTAGTGCTACCAATTGATATATCTTCACTGCGTTGGGAAATAACATAAGGTGTTAAGAAAAAGATCAATTGCTACCTTGCTTCCCCACATTGCTTCCCATGATATTTCTAATCGTAGGGAGAGGGATTGTAAGGCTTTAGCCAATTAAAAAAAAGGCTCCAAATGCTGCCAAAATTCACTCTACTCATTTGACGCTGCCTTTTATCTCTCTATATAGGTAAAACTGCGCCATTACAGATTGAGCGCGACAATGCGTGAGTGGGTCGTGCAGCGCATGCATTAATTGCGTTAAATATTTTAACATGATACATTTTTTAAAAAATTAATTACCGCCGTTATCGGGATAAATTTGATAACCCTACCTTAAGCCTAAACTCTGGATAAGTGTAACATATTATGTCTGTAACGTTAAATACAATTACAAAACGATTTAATTAAAAAATATACAGTATATATATTAAAAAAAGGCATGGCCGATATTTTTTTGCCGATTCCGATACTTTGAAAATGACGTGATCGGACATCTCTAATAATTTATACTACTACTAATTTATAAACTACCGTCAGCTGAGGTTACCGGTAGTTTTCCGTAAATTTCAGAGTGTAAATGGACTGGCAGCTGTGGTTGCTGGTAGTTTACTGTAAATCATGCAATTTTTACCCCCCATTACCATTATGACTTTAGCCTTGTCGCCAGCCACCGTTGAAAGAATTTTACCGTACATTTTACAGAATGTATTTACATTATCTTATTGATTTTTACATTGCATTTTACACCGAGGTTTTCTACTTGAGTGTTTTTAATTGCACCAAGCAATTGTGGGTCCTAGTGCAGATTTAGAAATTAACATGGATGACAATGAATCAACAGATGACACTTTTCATACATACGGCAGGTTCACAGTGGGCCTACAGAGCGAAGCCAAATTGACACACTTGAACCCTTATAGGATAGACTTGAACTTGCTTCTTGTCACACTTTTTTGTCAAGGTTATTCCATTATTTTCATACTTTTGTATGATATCCTACTAAACTCTTCAGACTATCAATCTCAGAGCAATTTGGTGAGTGATGGATGGTTTGGAAAGAAAAAATTGGAAGGGAGAAGGATTACATCTCAGAGTCTCACTTTGTGCTGCAGTCAGCAAACTCTTTTAGTATGTCTTGCACCTCAGCCTCCAGAGGTTATCCTATTGCCACCATTGCAGCTGTTACGGTCGTCGATCTGTCCTCTTCTGCCACTGGATATTTACTCTACCCGCTTGCTAGATGACTCTAAGGATGGAGCACTGAGAAGGGAGCGCTCACTCCATCTCATTTGGGTGTCGGCAGGTGTCACGGGTCCCTTGGGGGAAACAAAGAAGAGAAGCAAACAGATAGCATTCAAGGCTTTTAATAAATCAGAATACACCTATCTGACAGTGTAATTGCTTTCCATTGCCCGGCCCAAATTTACTGGCAAGCGAGAGGAAGGTGGCAAAGGAGGGGGAAGAAAACAAGAGAGGGGAAAATGACAAGGAGAGGAATGCAGAACGAGCTATACAGTAGATCATTTGTTCAGGGGGAAAGAATGAAAATTAATGAAAAGAGAGTTGCTAGACCCCCAAAGGCAGTCATGCTTGAAATTCTCTTTGAGGGAAACCTAATTTGTTTTAAATGGGCAAAAAACATATTTCTAAGCGAGAGGGTTGGCGTGGAGCGTCCGTCTGCCTGTCCGCCTGTCTTTCTATCTTGAGGACGCCATGCTCTGAATAACTCAGCTGAGAGGAGCAAAACAGAGGAGCCTGTTAATAACGCCGCTAACAGCATTTTCTTTCTACATGACTGAGCGCCAATTCTCCCTTCTAGAATGTCTGAAGACATATCCACCATGTGCAGGAGAAGTTGTCTAAAGTTACGTGTCAACAGTAAGCCGTTTGACACGCTCGCTTCACATAATTGTGTCCAAATAGCTGGGAAATTGAGTAACAATGGTGAAATCCATATTCGTAAATATCCAAAATCCAAAAATTCAGGGCTGGCAGTGACTCATTTACTGCCATTTCTCCCTGATCAAATCAATTTGACGTCTGTCATCGTCAGTGGCAGCCAAGAAAAAATAACATTTTCTGGAGTCTATGGTTTAATCAATATCAATATTCCACCATAAAAACACCCACCCATCCATATTCTATCGTGCTTGTCATCATTAGGCTCACAGGTGGGTCACAATATCTCCTCTGAGTATGAATGTGAACCTGTAGACTTCAATGAATCTGTCATGCATGTTTTGAATGTGGTAGGGAAAAAATCGAAACACCAGAATCCATGCAATCACAGGAATAAAGCATTGAAAAAAAAGCACTGAATTGTCATCTAGATTCATGCTGGATCTAAAAATTGTCAAATTGATGCTGCAAAAACAGTCAGGAGAGGTGACCTACCTTTCCACTAGTGCTTTACAGTTCCTTGAGCTACATAGTAGGTCAACCCTTTTCGGCTTGCAATTTTACAAGGCCAGCGGTTTTTAGTTGATAGTACCGTATTGGCCCGAATATAAGACGGCCCTGATTATAAGACGACCCCCTCTTTTTCAAGACTCAAGTTTGCAAAATTGTCTTTTTGAACACCAAATCAATTTTTATACAGAAAATAATTACAGGACATCCGAAACAAATGATTATAACAATATACGTGAAAGAAAAAGCATGCTATTTTGCCTCATTCAAATCTTAATATCTGAACATTTAACTCATTCACTCCCAGCCATTTTCACCGGAGCAAGGCCCTTCGCTCCCGGCCATTTTACTGGATTTTGACTGATTTTGCAAGGCCCACAAAAAATTCTGTTCTATTCCTATATAAACATGGAACCCACCAAAAGAAAGATTAGACTCTCTTCTTTCAGCAGAAAAAAAGTAAGTTCATATCTTTTTCCATTCTTTAGAAATCAGCATTAGAAAATAGCTTAGTTTGAGCAATTTTCCAATTTCTGATGAAAAAACTGAGAAAATGAGCTTTTCGTAAACGCAAAAATTTCAAACATAACTTTGACTTTAACACGGCTATTTTTTGCTCCAGTGACATCCCAAACATCTGAATAATGTTTTCCTTTTACAAAATAACATGAACAACCAGCCAAATAGAGCTTTTGATAGCAAAGTAACAATTTATTCACACTTACCTAACTGAGAGATGACGTTTGGTGGCTGCGACAGCGGTTAAACTTTTCCCTCATTGCCCACTGCTTCTTGTACAAAAAAACGCAAAAGACGTATAAATACGTAATTGGGACAGTTAAGCATGTAAAAATAGAACATATTCATACGTTTTTGGGAGCAAATGAGTTAAATATGTAAACTAAAGTGCAATCACATTCGTAAATGAATGGCTTCTGGTTCTTTAAATGTAAATAAACCAATATATTATGATAAAACAACAAAATTGCAATAACTGTATTAACCATCAAAGTGAAGTCTAACTGTAACTGTAGTCTTGAAACAAATCTGATTAAGGAAAAATATTGCAATAAAATAATGCAAACTGGCTAAACTATTAGCTGAGATCTGTCATGACAGAACACCGCTTCAATGATATCTGGCGCCATCTAGTGTCATGAATGGGGAGAGTAGCTGAGGTCTGTCATGACAGAACATCGCTTCAATGATATCTGGCGTCATCTAGTGTCGTGAATGGGTGTAATGTCTAGACCGCGAAAACAAGACGATCAATCTTTCAATCTTATTTCAATGCAAAAAACACTGTCTTATATTCGGGCAAATACGGTAATAGTTGGGCCAGCCATGTAAACATTGTAACTCTAAACTAAAGCTTGCTTTATGTTTCTGTGTCAGGCCAACGGCGTAGCTACAACATTGACCCTATGCCTTCGATGGGTATTTGAAGCTCTTCGTAGAAGTGACGCATTGCGCTGTTGTGCACCGCCCAGTCACTGGGGGGTCTATTAGGGATGTCCCAATCGCATATTTTTGCATCTGAGTCACCTAATTTTGAGAATCTGCCGGTTCCCGAGTCACGATCCGATCCCGTTTTTTTTTTTTTTTTTTTAACAAAAGTTTTAAATATGTTACTGTCTCTTCGTGCCGCCTTCATAATGTGAAATATTTTTTAACAAAAGAATAACGTCGAAAAATGCTTGTCTTTATTATATGCTTTGAGAACAGCCTCTCACTTACACAATGAGTTGCCACAGCAGCTAGTGTGTAACAAGCTAAACGATGATTGACATAGTTGTGCGTTTGATCGTAGAGCTACAAAGATTCTCTGGTAAGATCAAAGCTACAAACCTGTCAATCATCGTTAACTTTAAGTCGCTAACTCCAGCGCACAGCTGACCAAGAAAAGCAGCAGGAGGGAGAGTTAGAAGATGTACGAGCATGAAGCAGAAAAACATGAATAAATTTTTTTAAATTAACCCCTTTAGACCTGAGCATGCTGCTGAAGGACATGATGTGTTTGTGTCTCTTAATCAATGAATACACTGAATTTAGTTGCTGTTGACACCTCTGGGAAATGATTGGATGAAACTTTACCCATCAAAATCAAATCATGAGATTTAGCACGCCCTCTTTGCTTTTTTTTGGCTCTTTGAAAATGACTGAGACAAAACGCAACAAAACATAAGTGCTCATTTCTCATCATAAACAGTGTAACATTAACATTGAAAATAAGCAGTAAAATCATGAAATATCCTTGAACAAAAAAATTGCATTTTTTTTCTGGTATTCGAGCAGAGTAAAAATCAGTGAAGATTTTTTCTTTTGCCCAGCAGAAAAAAATGTAGGTCTGAAGGGGTTAAGAACCCGATACTTTTCACCTGATTCCAATCCTCTGAAAAATGCCGCGATCGGCCCAATTTTCGATCAGATGATCGGATCGGGACATCCCTAGGATGTATCCTTATCTTTATCTGGTTTCGCGGGCTTTTGCAGGGCCTCACGTAGCACTCATTAGTTTCTTTAATGGAGACGGAGCAGCTGTTTCCCGAGGTGAAGCTCATCGAAATCAAATAAGAATTGCTTTTACTCCAAATATTGAAATGCAGGAAACGCAGAAAACATTTGTGGAGGTTGTCTGTCCGATCACTGAACTAGTCGAGGCAGAGAACGGGTGAATTTGCCACATTTGCACACCCATTGAGGGGACAAAGAGATGCACTTCCAATACGTTCAGATATCAGTGGGCTGATTTGACGATCTTCCTCGCTGAATTCAACCTTTAATATCGCACCAGTAAACACAAAGCATGCCACTAAAATAAAATTAAAGCAATGACGTTTTGTGTGGACCAATCACGCAACGCATCACCGCGACGTGTAGTCAGGATTTTTGGGAGGCGCACCTCAGTCTACGGCGTAGGTTCCAAGCAGAGTAGTCCTTGGATGGCATAGCTACAGCATCGTTCCGATGCAGAAGTATAACAACTTCTTAACTCTAAACTAAATTAAACAGATAAAGCAGGTAAGTACAAACAAGCAACACTAAAGGCATAAAGTCTCTATATTGTAATCCACTCTACATTTTGTACAATAAAGTAAAAATTCTGTAGCGAGCAAGAATATATCGAGGTAAATTTGTTGAAGAACTGCATTGTGGACTTGTAATTTTTAGTTCTGCCAAGAGCTTGTAGTTGTTCAAAAGATGACTTGCAAGTGTACAAAATTAATTCTTAGTTTTAGCAAAAATAATTGTTAGTTGAATTTTACTTTCATAAGAAAAAAAAAAAAACGTATAGCATTAGTAGTTATAGAAGTTAGCAAATCAGTCACAAGTGCTGTGTATTCGTTTTCCAAACACAGTTGATTTATACAACATATTTTGCTAAAAGTTGCTCAAAAGTGATTTGTATTTGTATTGTATTTTTAAGCTAGCCCTAACCTTGGTTGCCATAGAGGGCTATTTTTACCAATTAGAAAAGATCGTTTGACTTACCTCAACGTCTTTGTTTTACTTGGAGACCTTTCACCATGGACAACACCAAAATATTATTATTTTTTTTTGTAGCTGTTTTCAATACATACACATTACATACAGTATATACAGGGGGGCAAATAAGTATTTAGTCAACCACCAATTCTGCAAGGTCTCCTTCTTGAAAAGATTAGAGAGGCCTGTAATTGTCAACATGGATAA
This sequence comes from Corythoichthys intestinalis, assembly GCF_030265065.1. Classification (NCBI taxonomy): domain Eukaryota; kingdom Metazoa; phylum Chordata; class Actinopteri; order Syngnathiformes; family Syngnathidae; genus Corythoichthys; species Corythoichthys intestinalis. The sequence goes on from NC_080401.1 coordinate 38,190,741, forward strand.
ACCTCAACCATGGGAGACAGAATGTATGAAAAAAAAAAAAAAAAACTGAAAATCACCTTGTGTGATTTTTAAAGAATTTATTTCCAAATTAGAGTGGAAAATAAGTATTTGGTCACCTACAAACAAGCAAGATTTCTGGCTGTCAAAGAGGTCTAACCTCTTCTAACGAGGTCTAACGAGGCTCCACTCGTTACCCGTATTAATGGCACCTGTTTTAACTCATTATCGGTATAAAAGACACATGTCCACAAGCTCAGTCAGTCACACTCCAAACTCCACTATGGCCAAGACCGAAGAGCTGTCGAAGGATACCAGAGACAAAATTGTAGACTTGCACTAGGCTGGGAAGACTCTGCAATAGGTAAAACGCTTGGTGTAAGAAGCGTTTCAAGGTCCTGGAGTGGCCTAGCCAGTCTCCAGATCTCAACCCCATAGAAAATCTGTGGAGTGAGTTGAAAATCTGTGTTGCCCAACGACAGTCCCAAAACATCACTGCTCTAGAGGAGATCTGCATGGAGGAATGGGCCAAAATACCAGCAACAGTGTGTGAAAAGCTTGTGAAGAGTTACAGAAAAGGTTTGGCCTCCGTTATTGCAAACAAAGGGTACATAACAAAGTATTGAGATGAACTTTTGGTATTGACCAAATACTTATTTTCCACCTTGATTTGCAAATAAATTCTTTAAAAATCAAACAATGTGATTTTGTTTTTTGTTTTTTTTCACATTCTGTCTCTCATGGTTGAGGTTTACCCATGTTGACAATTACAGGCCTCCGTAATATTTTCAAGTGTGAGAACTTTCACAATTAGTGGTAGACTAAATACTTATTTTCCCCACTGTGTATTCAATTCCGTTGAACTGAAATTCAAAAGCAATGTCTGATTGTCTTTAATCAAATTTCCTAAATGAAACATTGATTTAACTGGTTAAATGACATATTAAAGCAATTACTGGACTGAATGTTCAGAAAACGGCATTCGTCTCTGTAGTCAACAAAACTGAAAACACAAAAGTGTTGCATGATCAGTGCAGGGGTTTGTATGTCTGCAGGGTTATTATTACTTATTCTTGAATCCAAGCCACAGATGGGTTGATCCGAGTCAATGTTCTGAGCGCTAAGCTGCACGGAGCCCAGAGCAAAGCTTGACAGACAGGTGACGGTTAAAGGGAAATGATTGTCGGTGTGCTGCAGTGCTATCCTTGCCTCGAGTTACGGACCTCACCACTCTCCAAACAAATGGAATTATCAATGAAGCGGGTCACATGAAAATAAATCCTTGACCTCACTTCATGCGATGAGCTCTCACCATCCACTTATTCTTTGTTGCCATTCAGGTATATTAAAGGGAATGAACACTTTATGCACTTAGATGTTATGCTAGTTTTTTTCGTCCAGTTCTCCTGTTTCCACATGTAGACTTTCCCCTCATGAGCGCCATTCCTTCTCCATTTTATCACATGTATTGGCCTTTCCCCGACTGCTTAGGCTCGGGTTCTGACTCCTCACCCTCTCTGGGGCTCAGCCCCTTTGACTTGGACCACCAGCTCGGCACACCCGGTGGATCCTGTAGAGCACCGATAACAAACCGGTCCAGCTAAGCGACTAATATTCTCACGCCTTTCCAAACATGGACCCATTTTCCTCTCAATCCAGACTTTTTTTTTCTTTATTCATTCATTGTTGCACTCCCCAGTTGGACGAAATACATTTGATCTTTTTTTCCCTAAATTTTATTTTATTTTTTTCTTTACCAGTAGTGTGTGAAGGAGATGGATGCGAGTATTTCTGTCTCTCTTATAAGGCGCTATGCCTCTTCATCTGGGCACCTCTGCACCTTCATATTATGATTTACTGCCTCTCTTCAGTAACTTGATTGTCTTGAGCAGATCTCAGGCTCACTGAAAGAATTGTGGCCTGGTTTTCATCATAGCCTGAGCAGAACAAAATGCATGCTGTGGAGGGAGTCGTCGGGACGTTTCTTTCTGTCTCGCTTATTCCTTTGTTTTATGAAAACATTTAACTAGAAAATTAAACATTTATTCCCCCTCACAGTTTCTGGTCCTTTCCCAAAAGACAAAAAAAAAAGGAATAAAATAAAACAATGATAGTTTCAAAGAAAATGTTTTCATTTTCCATTTTTTTGCCTCTTGCTTTCAACATGTCATTGAATATGACAAGACAGGACTGTAATGAAATATCTCTGATGTAATTTGTGTGCGAGGTATAATGATAAGCAACCCTTGTAGGAAATTGCAGGTCTTGTTGTCAAAACTTTGGCAAACATAGCATTTGGAAAATAAAAAAATATTGTCGGGTTAGGCATCATTTCAAGTGTGCTGAACTGATAACTTTCAGGTTACATAAACCACTGCCAGTCTTTGTTCAAGCACATTTGTCATCATGGTGTCATTGTCAGTTTTGGGGATACTGAGAATATTAGATTCACACTCTTAAACTTAGCTTATTCCGTTGCTGTGCCTTAGCCTGCTATTTTCTTTCCGCATCAGACTATTTTGTTGCCTTAAATGGCGTACCGCAAGCAACATGTCACTTCCGCTGATTAATATTCATGACATTAGCTACTGTTGCTAAGTAGGGACAAGCCACCGTTTGTCCCTAATAGGAAATGAATGGAAATCGTGTACGAAGGAGATGTTTACAGAGCTAAACCTACCAATTCTCTCCGAAAATGATGTGCCTGGTGCCAAATTCACTGGCAAAGATGTGGAAGAACATAAAAATATTCAGTTAAAGAGATGGCTTGAGTGTCGAAGGCTGAAAAGATGAAAAAAACGAGCCGACCTAAGCATAGCTTTAGCTTTTTCATCGACGCGACTGACAATGACATTCTCCTGTTTCAACAAGCTATCCTTTACTATCAGCCGTGTCTTTCTTATATATCCTCTGGTTGTCCTACGTCTCTTACCGTTCTTGGGGGTAATTTAGTTAGCTTTGTGTAGCGATCGCAAATGCTACTCAGTGACAGCCAACGAACACTTTTAATTTTTTCATTGATAACACATCTTAATTCTATAATTTATTTACACTTCCCCTTACTAAAGTTGTTTATATATTTTCAGGTCATTCATTGTCAGACAGAAGCAGAACAGCACAACGTTACGCTAAAAGAATAAGTTAAAAATATAAAAATGGCTTACCTCTTTGTCCTCTGAAAGACCATGCCAACCCAACATAATGTTTACTGCATATGAAATGTGAATTGATTCACCGAGCTGGTGTTAAAGTCCGCGCAAGTTGATTCGGTCTTCACATTTTTTCCTCCCGAGTTTTTGGTTTCCGGAAACGTAAGAAGAAAACATCCTTCATGTGTCGTAATGTCTAGAGTAGTTTCTACAAGTTCCAAAAAAGCTATGCGTGATCGGCATGTTCGTTTTTGAAAGATTACTGGCGAAAAGTAGCACAAATTACGTTAAGTCTATGCGAGGGCGGGTCTATAATGTCCTACTTCGGCTTTACTTCCGCTTTACGATGCAACGTCACGGTCTAAAAATAGCCTGCGTGCGGTACGCCATTAGGGATCTGCCGGTAAGTGATTCTGACGGTATGATAACCTTAAGCCAAAATATCACATTTTCACAGTATCATGGTATCGCAATTACAGCTCTAAAATGTGTTACTTTAAGATATCTGGATTTAAAAAAAAGAACTTTTTTTTCCATTGAACGGGATTTTTATATTTCAAAACATATTTATAAATTAGAAGTATGATATAAAGTTAAAATAAAATAAAAAATAACGAGTAATTTAATATTCCAAATAAAATGAAATAAATGTGAGTCATTTAGGTGAGCCTTAAAGGGCAACTGAAGAGCTTTTCAGATTTCGCTCTTAAGTGTTTTACTCAGTTGAATTGTATTAAATTCGTCATTCGCTCTCTCAAAAAGTCACAAAAAAATAAATAAACAATAATTGACCACGTAGTTTTTGAGTTATGGCCATAGCAACACCATAGCAACGAGGGACGCGCCGTCCTGCCGACCCCTACCTCATGACGTAACTTCCAGGAAGCCTCGCCACCACTCTGAACGCGGAAATATAGCACCACGCTATCCTCGCCATATATTGCAAACATTTTCTGGGTTTTACTCGCGGGATTTGTCATGCCATCTCGATGTGTAGCGATGCATTACTCACAGGAAGATTCGAGACTCTAGGAGTGGTCCCAAAACAACTTCTCCTGCAAAGGTTTGGACCGATTTTGTTAGCATGCATACAGGTCCCCAATCGGCTCATTGTTTTCATCATTTCAGCCACGACAGCTTTGAAAACCTACAACAATGCAACCTTGGTTTTACAAAGACGTAAGTAGAACATTAATGGCTTTTTTTGATAAACAAAGGGGGACTCCTACTGCCTGTTTGTTGAAGTGCGACATTTTTTTTTTTTTTTTTTTTTTTGTGCTGTTGGCCTGTCATAAGTAGATAGGTTGGCTGACATGTCGTCTACTCATGTAATTTTATTACTATATCAGTAGGTGTTTTACCACCATTAAACAGACTAAACACACTGGCGTTAACTCTCGTAGCTGTTGGGAAACGTTCATTGCAGTGTTTACTAACCTTTAATTTTGTATAAATGCAAAATCATATTGGACGTATTGCCTCATCGGTAGCCACCCTCCGCAAACATGTTTTAGTTGGTCCTCCTCTAAGCCGCGGCCGTCTGTAACTTTTCTGTAGCTGAAGTATTCCCGTACCAGCGATTTCATATTGTTCGATCAGGGAAGAAGTTCAGGAGTTTCACCTCCTCCAGCCATCGTGTAGCACAGCTGACACACTGACACCGAGCAACAACGGGTCGGGGAGGGTTGAGCCTTGCGGCTGCAAATGAGGGATTTCTCCCTGCATTTTTGGGACATAAAAAATTGCTAATACCATAGGAACGTTATGATGGAAAATTTTTGCAGTTTTGAAACCATGACATTTTCATACCACGGGATACCTTGAAACCGTTAATCGGCCCATGTCTGCCTTAAATACAGTAGCCCTTGTTCTCTATATGTACGTATAAAAAAACTTTTTTTTCAATTTAATGTTTTTGTGGATAATAGTTTATCTTGGTTTTGGAATTAAAGAAAACAAAAATAGGTAGGAGTACTGGTTGTACAACTACTCTACTACAAATAGCGACAAACTCCAACAGTTCCACAACATCACGTCCCGAGTACTGTTGTGCCACTCAAGACCAGTCTTGGTCACAAAAGTAATCTCAAGACTACATTTTGAAGGTCCTGATGTGATCTTGTTTTGATTGCTAAATGTTTTCATGTTGTCTTGGCATCAGACTAACCACCAAGCTAACTCAGGATTTTCTCTAGAGATCAGGTCAATACCACCACTGATCTGCTCTTTTTAAAACTTAATTAATTTGGGGGGGAAAGGAGAATTACTTGGTAAAGTCAAAAATATATTCAATTATAATAAGTGGTAGAAATCAAGATTAACATTAACACATCAAACCAGAAACTGTACAGGGACATTTTCATTAAGTCAGGTTGAAAGTGAGAGAATGCACACTAAGTGCTTTTAGCGACTTTCATAGCCACCAAGAAGAATTGGCAAACAGATTTTTACTCGAGGATACCAGGTAAGGATCATCAGGTGCAGATTTCGTTTGATGATACTGGTCTTGAAAATACTATAGACATGGCATCCTAAATGGGGAACTCATCTATTTTCTTCAGAAGTTTCTAGTGTCACAAATCACTCACTTGTCAAATGTCTCACAATAATCGATTGACTTTGTCCGATCATTTGAAGTCAACATCAACACAACTGTCCATCATGAAGGACAGAAAATAAATGTGTCCAGTCTGCTTCATAGAATAATGGATTACTTGTGCCACTTATGCAGACTAGTGCCTGCATACTAAGTTCTAAAGGAAGGACTCAGCCCAATGACTGATGATTGCAAGATGTTCATATGAGCAATGAGACGACTCTTTGAAACTCCATCTTTCTTTTCGCTCTCTTCCTCGGTTGCTGTGGAAACAGGTGAGCATGTTTGAGATTCCTGCACGAGTCACCTGCTGAAGTAACTTAAATTTCATGGTTCACATGTTGCAGAAGGTACATTATGTAGGTTAAGCACTTTTACACGCATTGTCTTTCAATTATTTCTCTATTAAATATTGGTATTATTGCTGTCATCTCTATTAAATTATAGAACAATGTGGAAAAAGTGAGATCAATTGTGAGGAAGGACAATAGGTAGGGTACTCAAAAAAGGCAGTAACCTTTTCCAGTTTGGGAACATGTCCGATAGAGATCCCTATAGTCCGCCTTTGTGAAGCTGTCAAAATGCCTCCCAATGAATTCAGAACGATGCTCAAGAGGTAACTGACGTCTTGTCCAGGCTTCTTCTGTTGTCCATCTTCTTTCATTCATGGATCAATAGTTGTCTTTATTTTGAATTCATGCCTCCTCTCCTCTCGTTCTCGTTTCTCCCGTGCATTCATCTTTGACAGGGCAGCCCTAAATGTCTGCCTTAACTTGCCGCTCACAACCTTCCTCAAAGCACATTTACATACACATCAATCATGCTGTCAAATGCAAAGGCATGACGCCGTGTAAAATCCAGAATTGGATTATGGCCTTGTCTCATCCCTGACACCAACTGCTCTCGGCTGGCTGGCTGACTAGACTATTGATGCTCAAGTTGAACAGCTTGAATTGTTAGCAGTAGATGTCTTTTACCATTATGTTTTGTGTTCACAGCACATTTTACACGCCCGATGACGTCTGTGATAAAACATTGTGTTTTTTTAACTTATCTATATAAAACTTTGTAGGAATAGGTTTCTTGATGCATTTACAGGGATTTGCACGAGCATTAACAAAATACAGTATGACACTGACATTAAGACTAACTGACTAACTTTGAGATGACCGAGACCAGACCATGACTTTCACAAAACTAATATCTCTGACAACAAGTCAATTGTGTACTTTTGGGAGTGATGACAAATACAATCTTTTTGAAGCCAAATACCAGACCAAGACCATCAAAATGTGTCCTATACTAAAACCGATATTTTGGATGTTCGTAAAGTGGGCCCGAGTTCATATGTCTGTCATTTTAGTTTGTTTCACCCTTCAAACACATGATAAAAAAACATTGTGAAATACCGTATTGGCCCGAATATAAGGCGGCCCTGATTATAAGACAACCCTCCTTTTTCAAGACTCAAGTTGGAAAAAAAAGAAAATAATTACAGTGCATCCAAAACAAAAGATAAAGATAAAAATATATTTGAGAGAAAAAGCACGTTATTTTGCCTTATTCAAATCTTAATATCGGAACATTTAAATATGTAAACTAAAGTGCAATCACATTCGTAAATGAATGGCTTCTGTTTTTTTTTTAATGTGAATAAACCAATCTATTGTGATAATACAACAAAATTGCAATAACTGTATTAACCATCAAATGAAGTCTAACTGTAACTGTAGTCTTGAAACAAATCTGAATATGGAAAAACATTGCAATAAAATAATGCAAACTGGTTAAACTAAAAAGAGTAGCTGAGATCTGTCATGACAGAACATCGCTTCAATGATGTCTGGCGCCATCTATCGTCGTGAATGGGGAGAGTAGCTGAGGTCTGTCATGACAGAATATCGCTTCAATGGTATCTGGCGCCATCTAGCATCGTGAATGGGGAGAGTAGCTGAGATCTGTCATGACAGAACATCGCTTCTATGATATCTGGCGCCATCTAGCGTCCTGAGTGGGTATAATGTCTAGACCGCGAATATAAGACGACCCCCTTTTTTTTCAGTGTTCTTTCAATGCAAAAAAACACCGTCTTATATTCTGGCCAATACGGTAAATCAGATTTTTGTGTGACAGGAACTGCATCCCCATGGGGCTTTGGTTGGTTGATTCCATCAAATGGCAGGTGCATGTGACCTGCTAAGAGCGGTCAGCAATTTATTCGTTTTTTTCAAGTTTCTCAGATCAGAACTGAAGTTCTCAAAATTGTTTGTGCATTTCTCAAAACACGTCTCACAAGTAGCAAAACAACATGGATTACTTGCAAAAGACAGTTTTTAGTGCAAAATTCTTAGTCTTTCGCTCAAAATTCAAATTTCTGTGTCAATGAACATGTCAGTGCTGTCAGAAAGACAAGTCCTTGTTTCATTGTGTGCAGACAAGACAGTCAAATAGCTTCGTCATGCTCTTAATATAACAGTTACACTGGTGGAAGGCTCTGTTGCTGAAAATGGTTTACGTAATATTTATTGAAGATTGCAAGTTACACATTTGTGTGTGGGAGATTGATTGCAAGGGACTGGACAAGATTCAGTTTACAATTTTACTGGTTTTACAATATCTTGAAAGACCATGTCATTGCAGTACAGAAGGCAAAAGACAGCACTGAGTATCACAAAGAAATAAAAACATAAAAGGGAAATTAGAAATGTGAACATAAGACAATCTGCACAACTAAACTTCGAGTTCTGTCGAGATTCTTTCCTAATTCTTTCGACACATTTTGGCTGTTGGGCTACAAATTTTCATCCACATCACAACGGATGTACTCTTGCTATACACCGAGGAAAGAATCTTGTTGAATGCCTTATCCAGCCTCTGCAGGCATCTGCTGTGATGTCACTGCATGCTGCATTCATGGCATCCAGGAGAGTCATCTGAGTGTGAGGCTGGCGATCAGTATCACTAATGATAGAATGTTGTGAGGCTTGAACAAGTACCGTATTGGCCCAAATATAAGACAGTGTTTTTGGCATTGAAATAAGACTGAAAAAGTGGGGGTCGTCTTATATTCGGGGTCTAGACATTATACCCATTCACGACGCTAGATGGCGCCAGATATCACTGAAGCGAATGCTGAACTTGAAGAGTAATGTTCTGTCATGACAGATCTCAGCTACTCTCAAGTTTAAACAGTTTGCATTATTTGATTGCAGTGTTTTTCCTTTTTCAGATTTGTTTCAAGACTGAAGTTACAGTTAGAACTCTTTTTGATGGTTAATGGAGTTATTGCAATTTTGTTGTTTTATCACATTAGATTGGTTTATTTACATTTCAAAAACCAGAAGCCATTCATTTTCGAATGTGATTGCACTTAATTTTAGATATTTAAATGTTCAGATGTGAAGATTTGAATGAGGCAAAATAAATGCTTTTTCTTTCAAATATATTGTTCTTAGAGATGTCGATCGGGTCCGATCACGTCATTTTCAAAGTAGCGGAATCGGCAAAACAATATCGGACATGCCTTTTTTTAATATATATATTTTTTAATTGAATCGTTTTCTAATTGTACTTAATGTTACAGACATAATGTGTTACACTCATCCAGAGTCTTTAATTTAGACTTAAAGTAAGGTTATCAAATTTATCGCATTAACGGCGGTAATTAATTTTCTAAAAATTTCACGTTAAAATATTTAACGCAATTAACGCATGCGCTGCACGACCCACTCACGCATTGTCGCGTTCATTCTTTAATGGCACCGTTATACCTATATATAGAGCTAAAAGGCAGGATAAAATAAGTAGAGTGAATTTTGGCAGCCTTTGGAGATTTTTTTTTAATTGACTAAAGCTTTACAATCCCTCTCCCAACGATTAGAAATATCGTGGGACGCAATATGGGGAAGACAGGTAGTAGTTGATCGTTTTCTTAACACCCTATGTTATTCCCAACGCAGAGAAAATATATCAATTGGTACCACTACGCACAATCATGGTTGCACTTCCCATCATGCATTTGGGCAGAACAGTTAAATGGCTACAGTATCATTTACAGAAAGCTCAACAAATACACTAGATGGCAATATTTAGTCACAATATACAAATACACATTTATCCTTTAAGAATTACAAGTCTTTCTATCGGTGGATCCCTCTCACAGAAAGAATGTTAATAATGTAAATGCCATCTTGAGGATTTATTGTCATAATAAACAAATGCATTACTTATGTACTGTATGTTATCTGTAAAGTGTCTTTGAGCATTGGTAAAAGCACTCTACAAATAAAATGTATTATTATTATTATTATTATTATTATTATATGTTGAATGTATATATTCGTCCGAGTTTTATTCATTTTTTTCTTAATGCATTGCCAAAATGTATATGATCGGGAAAAATTATCGGGAATGATTGGAATTGAATCGGGAGCAAAAAAAAAAAAAAAAGCAATCGGATCGGGAAATATCGGGATCGGCAGATACTCAAACTAAAACGATCGGATCGGGAGCAAAAAAACATGATCGGAACAACCCTAATTGTTATAATCATTTGTTTCAGATGTACTGTAATTATTTTCTGTATAAAAATTAATTTGGTGTTCAAAAAGTATTTTATCAAACTTGAGACTTGAAAAAGAGGGTGTCGTCTTATAATCAGGGCCGTCTTATATTCGGGCCAATACGGTAGTTTTGAGAATTTCAAGTCTGAGCAGAGAAACGTACTAAAGCAATTGAAAGCACATGAGAAAAACTAAAATGGTCTTTTGAAATAAGTTTAAACAGTAGCGGCGAAGAAAGAGATACTCAGTAGCCACCAATTCAGGAAGAATATCCCTCCATAGCGAGGGCTTGGAGACGACGGTGTGCGTGGTTCATTGGAGTGTTTGATCGTCGCAAAGGTTTTCCATCATCAGTGCACCCCTGGGTTGCATTTTCTTAAGATGTGCTGCCAAATATGTATGACGGGAGTGAAGATGATAACCCCTCAGGTATTGCCATCTGCTCCATGTAGCCCACCTAATCTTTTCACTCATTCACTTGCAATTAACCAATAACCAAGGTGTACTGTAAATGGTAGATTTTCCTCTTAAGTGTGGGCTGAAGATGAAATAAAATCATCAAAGGATCTCTGTCCTGTTAATTAGTTGTGTATTTATTACAATTCAAGCTTCTGTTTTTGTATCCATTCAAAAGACTGAGAGAATTCTTAATGTTTGACCACAAGATATTTGTGTTTCGTCTTGTGCTTCTTGAAGTACCAACACTTTTTTTTTTTTTTTTAATCAGACAATAAGTAGGTAGTGCAGTTTCATATGAGGTGCGACTGTTGTTTCCCCTCCGCAAAGGATAATAGAATTTAAGGCCAACATAGACATAAGAATGTGCTGTTATGAAGTCCTGCTTGTTCATTATGACCATTTTCCCAATTTCCTCCTCACCCATCTGTCTCACAGCAGGGCACCTGTCTACAAAGACGTCAGCAACCAAACCGAAATTGGTTGTTTAATTGACCAGTTTTGATCAAGCTTTCTTTCAGAATGATGGTCATACAGTCAGACCGTGAACAACGCCCTTAGCATCCTCATGTGAGAAAACTTTGCACGTTCGTGTGTTTGTGTGTTTGCAAAGTGCACTGAAAAAGCACTGCAGAAATATAAATCAAGCAAGGTGATGATAACTTTGGTCTTGACACTGTGATCCATCGTCTTGCCTCTGCACTGAGTGTTTTTATTTTAGCCAGCAGCACAAGAAGCAGCAGGCTGCCACTGAGAGGCTTTCTAGTAGCGTATAATTGTTTTGGGGTAATGAGCTGTAAAAAAGGACAGCGAAAAGGGGAAAAGCAAGAGACAGGGAGCACAGGAGCAATGACTATTAGATGGTGAGATAGATAAAAGCACCACGGTAAACATGACTAACAAAACAAAGGAGCAATTTGCAAAAGCACATGTAATTACTATTTGACCTCCCTTCCTCCTTCCAACAACCTCTTTCAACTACAATGTAATCTGTAAAACTGTTGTACATAATGAAGCTTGTTTAAATGTGCAGTATGCAATCAAAAATAAGACTTAATTTGACCTCTCTCCTCAGTGGGAATAGAGGGACTGTTGCTCTTGCTTTCTTCCTGGGCAGCGGGATGTGGATTGTGGGTTGCTGGATGAGTTTGTTTGGCTTGGTTGGTTATTTGAATAATAAATGGTCCGATATGAATAATAAATCGTCAGTCAATCATTTGAATGTTCAGTGAATGGCTGTGTTGTTGGCTGGTTAGCAGGGGTTAATTTCTGCCGGATCTTGCCGGAACAAGATCCGGCACCTCTTAACTTTAGCCTCCCTGTGTTCTGGGACTTACTTGAGCAGATCCGGCACCTCTCGTGTATAGAAAATAATAATATTAAAATGTTTTTTTTTTATGTATTGTAATAGCCCCGAATGGCGGGAAAGAAGGAAAGGAGTCGTTGATGGCTTTCTCCACTTTATTGTGGCAACAATAAGAAAATGGTGTTATACTTGTATAGCGCTTTTCTACCTCTCAAGGTACTCAAAGCGCTTTACACTACATTGCAATCTACCTACTGGTGGCACAGCACCAGGAGCAATGTGGGGGTTCAGTATCTTGCTCAAGGATACTTAGGCGAGTTCATCAGGGTGGAGAATCGAACCCAAAACCTCTGGGTTGGGGGACAACTACTCCACCACTGAGCCACGCCATCCCCAACAACGAAAACAATAAACAAAACAATGACCGCTAACTTTTGCTTCTCACCCGTCCCCCCCTCGCTTCCTACTCCTTCCTATTCCTTAAGATACGCTCCCTGCATATCTTTATGGGACCGTGCGTAGTTACAGACATTACAGTACAAAATATAATAATATGCATAAATTCATTTACAGAACAAATCCTAAGAAACGCATGTTGTTTATAAAAATTCAACGTCATTTGAAAGAGTCAGAGATTTGTGATGCACTGAAAAGCTGGACCAACAAATCACGCACCTGACATAAAAAAAACTTCTGGGGATCAAGCAGCCAGGATCAAATGGTATTTCAACATGCCAAAAAGACAGTTGCATTCACAGTCTTTTTTTTCAACATGAAGGAAGATGGTTCAAAACGAGTCAGAAAAGCAACAACAGGCGATGAGAGCAGCTGCAGCGATCATCCTAACGGGCGGGACCGGGTGCAGCAGGAGGCTGCTACCGTGGCAGCACCTGGTCAGCGCCAGCAGTCAGCCAGGTGGAACACCAACAGCTAGAGCAACAGGCCAGTACACTTATAGACCCTACCCACCGACGTCACAAAATCACATGATCACTGTATTGTTCCGCCCCCTTGTCCGTCATTTTGTGTCTGTATTATCAATGGTCTCATTGATCGAGCAATTTATAATGCATTTCACGGAAGACCCGGTGCTTTCGGATGCCGTAAACTCACTGGATGCGTTGCATAAAAGGCGTTATGTGGAAAAGCTTCAGTTTATCCATTCGCCAGATCCATATTTGATGCCTAAATCGATGTTTTTCGACCCGCTGTCTGCGCCTTCTTTGCCTCACATCTGCTAGCTACCCTGATATTTACAACTATCTTGTCCACACAAAATCAGCCTATTCTCACGAAAGTTTGAAAAACTTTAAGAGCTTGGAGGCTTATAAATACTTCGTTGCTGGTTGGGTGAAACAGGTCCTCGTCCACGAAAATTCGGCAGGAATCTAACTTGTGCTTGGAAAGGTGAGTTACGAAATTTTCAATTCAAAATCTTTTGGTCTTGCTAACATCCACTGTCAAGTCTAATGTATTTCATGTCATTTGTCAATGGAGCTAGGGCTTTTAATGTTTATATGGTTTAGCGATAGCACTCTCACTACATACATACGTGTATGTTGTCGGCGATTAGCCTAGCAATGATCTTAATTGTGGTTGTCAGCCCAAAACCCTCTAAATATATATTAAATGGATCTTACCAGATATAAAATGACTACTACATAATCTGTGGTAATCGTTTGGAGCCCAGTTTTCTCGTCGAATTGCAGCAGCCCATCTCGCTCTCTCCTCTCCGGGTCTCTCGGAATCCGGTAGAACTTCAAGTCTCTCCGTCTATCTTCTCTTCTTATTGCAACCAACCGCCACACACGCCTTCACCATTTTGATTATTAATGTTAACGAGCAGAAAAACACGCCGTAAATAGGAGGAATGTACGTAGCCGTAATAGGTAAACACGATGTGTTGACGGACAATTGGGCGGCACCAGTCAGGAGGGCGGAGTTGTGAAGTCACGTGGGTAGGGTCTATAGGAAATTCGGGTTTGGACTGCACAATTTGTAAGGTGGTGGGAACTTTAGGGCCAGGGAAGACGGGGGGCATGAAACTCGGAAAACAATTAAGTTTGTGTTATTTATTGTAATCTTTGACTTTTTTATAAATGTTTTACAAGTTAGACTGTACATTACTGTAACTCTCACCTATGGTTATGTTGGCAATTGCTCGTACTATGCAGAGTATAGCCTAAATAATTGTAAATTGTTGTCATAACATTTATACCATGGATATTATCTGAAATTGAGACTTGTAAGTCCCACAGCATGGCAAGTGGGCATTTGAGTGTTGTTTACAGCACCATTTTCTGCGTATGTTCCGGGACCTGTGTCTGTCTCGTCATCCCTGCGCTGTCATATTTACTTGGCGCTCCGGCACCTTATGATTTACAAATTAAGCACTGCTGGTTAGAGAATGAGAGGTTGGTTAGATACACTGTTGATTGGATGGTCAGTGGATAATTTTTCTGTTTGTTAATAAGTGAGTTTTGGATACACTGGTGAGTGATCAGTGAGTAGTTTCTCTGTTTGTTAATAGGTGGGTTCAGTGCACAGACAGTTGTGTGGTTGGTCAGTGAGTTATTTGGATGGTTGCTAGAGTGGCTATTTGGCTGGAGGGCTTGTTGGTTTTTCAGTCATCAGTGGCCAACTTGTTAGATAAATGCATTTTTGTTGTGTAATCATTTGATAATTTGGTTAGGCTTGATCGGTGAAAAAATGTTCAAGTTAACTGATTGATGGAAGATCAGCTGGCACCAGTTGGATTGGTTTGGTTTGGTTTGGTTGGTTGGTTGGTTGGTTGGTTGGTTGGTTGGTTGGTTGGTTGGTTGGTTGGTTATAATTTACAGTTAGTCAGTCGGTTAATCGGTTAGTTGATTGATAGCTTAGTAAGACTCATACTACATTGGTTTATCAGTGAGTACGTAGTTATGGTTAGTTGATCATTGTTACTATTTAGACAATATTTGTTCAGTGAGAGGTTATTCAGTTAGTCGTTTGATGGAGGTTCAAGTTTTTTTTGGTTTAAAATGCTTTCCCAGATAGTTGGGTTATTTGGTAAGTTAGTTGCACGAAGGGTTAGTTGGGCAATGAATTGAGATCAAGTTTGTCAAAACTTGAAAGGTAGGTTTGTTTAGTAGATTAGTTACCTGGAGGGTCAGTTGAGTGGTTGTTCACATCAATTGCTGTTCAGTTAGTTGATTGATGGGTGATTGAAGTGTAATGCGAAGATGAAGTTATATAAAGTTCATCACAAGCAGTCCACCTCCCCCAAAGGCTTTAACAATCAAAAATATATGAGTAATGCCTACAATCATGGATATTAGCAGAAGTGAAGTTTCATCCATATTTGAATATTGTTTTGTGCCCGTGGGAGCGAAATGTAATACGATTATGCATAACCCCGCAGATTAAATAATTCTGATGGGATTCGGCACAGATACAAACGTCTGAATATGCTTAATGGCATTTTCCTACACTTGGTTTGGCATTCCATCTTTGACCCTGCATATCCATCATTAAATTGGATTATATTAAACAGGGGACAGGGAATTTTCTAATTATATTACCAACATGACATGCAGCCGTCATCTTTGTTAAATTTTCATACAACACGCGTCTAAAAGCATCCTTACATATTCATAACAAATTCAACTGATAACCAAAGTGCATGGTCTATTCTATTGCCAACACTGCTTTTCTCAAAAGTGCGTGATGTTCCATGTGCAATATTTATTTTGAAATAATTATTTCAGATTTAACTTGTTATTGTAGATGTTCTTTGACTTCCTAGTGAGATTCTTTTAAGGGAAATGCCATGAGAAAGAAAATAATCTTCTCATCAACTATTCGATTGGCATTCACATTTCTTGTGATTTCTTCATACTATGTGTGATGTTTTGTAAATGAAGGTGGCTCCCTTATGGATTGGAGGGCAAAACAAGGGCAAGTAGGAGCTCCAAGGAGCAACTCCTTTAGGACAGATAGCATTGATTTGGATCGAGTGAGCGGCGATAGTGGGCGAGAGGTCAGTTTGTCTTGCACAACCTTTCTACATTAAACTTACCACTCTTCCTAGATCAAAATTACCACCTTCCACAGCATTCAGAATTTTAATTAGAACTCTGGGCTATCTCATCTTTGAGTGTGTGATGAGCTAAAGACTAATTCCTATCCACCCCTTCACCACTACCACCCAGAGCCACTCTGTCTGTTATTTAATAGGCTCTTTGTTATCTATCTACTTGGGTTTGCCAGGTACTTAGGGCCCCTCCATTGGAATATTAGGTATTCTGATGAGGCAGGCAGCTGTGTGCTCCACGCAGATGGTGTCTGCTGTAATCAGCTCTCTCAAAAGAACAGCTCTCATATCTCCTGCAAATGTATCCTTTTTATGATTGCCAAACACAGAACTGCAAATTGTTATGAACAAGATAGATGTATTTACTGGCAGCATGAAAGACAGTGGCACCAAACAATTCAATCCCTTTCAGGTTGATTCGCATTGCCGAGTGCACTCTCCTGGATGAGGACATTTACTAATGGGGGCTATGAATAGGATTCAAATTTGCCCTCTTCAAATGGGTTATTATGAGAGACAACTGTTCCAAATTGGAAATTTTGTCAAAACGCTATACGGTGTGTTCCGTCTGTTTGACAGCGTGGTTCAAGGACAACTATGTAACCTTGGGAAAAACTGCTTTGGTGCACGAAATCAATTGAAAATCAGAGAGATAAACACCATGCACAGATGGCCATAAACAAACTGTCAACAAGTGTTAACGACCAGTCCAAAAGATACAAGTGGAGGATTGACAGATCAGTGCACAAGGTTTATGCAAGTTAAAAAAGCAAACTGTCGCTCTGGCATTTTCTGTTTCTATCCAAATTTTAATTTCCACTTTATTAACAGCAAAGCACGTCTTAGCCTTCAACATGGAAATGCTGTGTTCAGCTGACACCTTATCCAATAACAAATTAATGAGCATGCATAATAAGGGCAGGAAATATGTGCTATGGGGAGCTCAGTCTTTCTTTTCAAGAATTGTTCAGATATTTTCTTTCTATACTTTCTTTTGACTGAAAATGGACACTATAGTACTCGGAATTTACCTTACCCATACCAGTTGTTAACTTTTTGCTAGTAATTGCCTGTCCACAGCTTTAGTCATACTTTTCATTGACTGAAAAAACCTGGTACTAACTAGAATATACTATTTTCAGTTCCTGGTCAAGAAGGTTTAAAAGGATCCACAGAAAGAAATGCTTGTAATTCTTATAAGATAAATTATGAGTTAAAATAATTTAATGTTGAAACCCCTCTTGATGTTTTCGTTTTTATACAATTTGTAAAATTTGTTAGACTAGTAGGTTGCCATAGTTGTTGACGTCGCAGGGCGGTGAAGTTACATGGTTACGCTGCGTATGTACGCGAGTATGACTCTAGCAACATGTCATCTGTCCAACCCTTTCAATTTGAACCCGAGAGGAACATTAATGAGCATGACAGCACTGTTGATATTTCACAAAACGAGCAGCAAAAGCAAAATCAACAGGACAACAGGAATGAGACATGACGAGAGTAGGGGGGGAAAAAAAACGCTGTTCTGCCAAAATGTGCTAAACTGGCGAATTGTCGCACAAGAAGCAAATTTGACACCCAAATTACTACCGTGCGCTTTCTGCTTGTTTTGTTTAGATGCATTCAGACAGAACATACTAAAGATGCCTTAAGAAAATACTTAAACATAATATTATCAAATAAGGGTGGTTTAAATATGCTACAGACTAATGTGGTCAACAGATCAACAATCTACTTTAAAGTGCATGTGACACGAAAAAGCATGTTTATTTCATAATGCACGCGATATTTTATGCTCCTGAATGATATGGACCGCTTGGATGTGTGTGGACGCGATCGCTATATTTATTTAGTTTTTTGAATCGCACGCCATGAAAATGAGTGACTTCCGGCTTCGGTCTTGCATTGAGGAGGAGGGCGCTGTGACGTGTACGGGTGAAGGCGTCCTCTTCACTATACAGCCGTACTGTTGTGTATGAGGACTAAGGATTCAGCTGAATTTGCGGATTAATACCTTTAATTTTCGCATCACGCCAGCCAAACGGCTGCAGAAAAATCTTGCTGTATGAGGGAGAGGCGTGTGCGCCTTTTTGGAGTTTCAAAAGGTTCCCATTCACCATTGATGTTGGCTAAAACAAGCCCAACTACTGTGGGACCATTGGACTTACGAGGACGTGAGTAAACATCTTGTTTTGTATTATGTCAAATACGAATACAGCGATTACAAAGTAAACACTACAAACTTTCTTTAAATAAAGTACGACTTAAGTTTGATCATTGATAGGCATGTAAAAAGCTCTCCTCATGCACATTAGCTGCACAACAACTGCAGCCGCCCTCCTCCGGGAAACGAGCTGTAAATTGCTGTCCGCCGGGCGGTGTGCCGATCCGCAAAGACAATCGACAACCCAGTCGTCATGTCAAATAATCCGGGCTAGTTATGTGTGATTTTCCGCTTCGAAGACTTTGAAACATCACTCGGTTTGGGTTAGCATGTCGGCTAGCTGTCACGCCTCTTGGTTTGTTTACATTCTCCGAAGCCGGGGAAGGGAAATGACATATGTCCGATTTAGGTGTAATAAAATATCGTTCGGGAGGTGCGACAGTAAAGGTGAAGCTGACAGTTTTGACCATTATGGAGTAATTTTGCCATGTCGTCCTGAATAAGTTTTTTTTTTTTTTATTATTTCATAATACATTTAGCACAAGACTGTTTTTTGTCATGACCATGCCATTTATTTAGCAGTTGGGGAAAACTCTTGGATAAAAAGAATATCCTGTAAAAATATTGATGTAAAGAGACAGAAACAATGATATTTTGCAGCTCTCTTCGTCGCGTTTTCCTTGTTGTGACTAGTTCCCCCTCGACGGGCTGACTGGTCCTTCTCAAGCCATTTATTTAGCTATTGGGGAAAAATACTTGGATAAAAGAAATATCCAGTGAAAATATTGGAGTAGAGAGACTGAAACAATTACATTTTCCGGCT
This sequence comes from Corythoichthys intestinalis, assembly GCF_030265065.1. Classification (NCBI taxonomy): domain Eukaryota; kingdom Metazoa; phylum Chordata; class Actinopteri; order Syngnathiformes; family Syngnathidae; genus Corythoichthys; species Corythoichthys intestinalis. Next base: position 38,209,866 of record NC_080401.1, read on the forward strand.
CTCATCGTCGCATTTATCTCGTACTGAATAATTCCCCCTCAATGGGCTGAATAGTAAAACCGATGAGCCCAGTCTCCCACTGACGTCATCCACCTGTTGGGGACGCTAAAGCCCTATAATGGTAGGCATGCCTAACCGGCAGATTAAAAGACTAATTTCTCGTCATTTGCGCATTGCTAAATTGTTGTATATAGTCGAATCGTCTCAATATATGATTGTAATTTACGTAATAATGCTATTTAAGACTTTTTTTCTCCTGTCGTATGCTCTTTAAAGCTACCACAAGAGAATACAATGCTTAAAAACTAGAGCGGGAAACACATGCAAAAAGTATTTGGAGGCAATGAAAAGGCATAAAAGACTCAATAAAAACACAAATAGTAAGTACTTCCTTCTATTAACGGATGAGCGCATGTGTTGGACGTCTGACCGCGGAGAAAGAATTACAGTAACCCGGTAGCTTTTGTCGACTGACAGTGACAATCTACGCCGAGCGTCCAAAAAACATGGCGCCCTCCGTAGGTCAAAACATATACTAAATATTATAGATTTTTAAATCAATGGCAGTCTATTTTGAGTTTCTGATAACATATTTTAATAAAAGAGAACAATTGTGGCTTATTACAGCCTACAGGTCTTAAGTCTAAGGTTCCTTTTAAGAATTACATATCATATAATATATGGGTAATTTATGACACAGGCAAGCAGATGAATCATTGAATGAATGACGGTAACATCCAAATGCATAAATACAATCGAAGGAAAATCAGCCAATCTATCTAAAGCGAGTTGAGTCAAGTGTAATTTGTTGGTCACTTTTTACTGACATTTATTACCATAAGCACTACCCATTCACAACTTACCGTATTTTTCAGACTATAAGTCGCACCTGAGTATAAGTTGCAAGCATAAACAATGAACGTAGGTTCGCAGCCTTCTCTCTCTCTCTCTCTCTCTCTTTCTCTCGCCCACTCGCTCAGAGACGCTGCGTAGCTGTCCGTCTTCTTCTGGCGTGTGAGCGCGCTTCTTCACGTAAACAAGTGCGAGTGCGCCCCCACATGGGTGTGAAAGTGCCACAAATTAAAAGCATGCATTTCAATATAAAAAAGTCAATAATACAATTGAACATACATTGCCAACGGCAGAATGCGAACATGGCCATAGCTATTAAGAGTTATTCAGATAACTATTGCATAAAGAACATGCTAACAAGTTTAGTAAACCATCAGTGTCACTCCAAAACACCAAAATAACATGTGAAATGATATCATAAGGTGTTAATAATTTCACACATAAGTCGCTCCTGAGTATAAATCGCACCCCCAGCCAAACTATGAAAAAAACTGCGACTTATATTGCGAAAAATACGGTATGTGAATTTATATAATTAAAGAACCCATTCTAGTAAGTCTAGCACCGTATCAATGAAGTTCCACTCTATAACTAGTGCCTTACTCACCCCCCAATTCAGCATCCACCCCCCACCGTCTCAACCCTACCAACACCCCAACCCGAAAAAACAAAAAATAATCTTCCTCTGTGTTCATGCGGTGTTTGTGATTTTATAATTATGTTGTCTTCTCTTTCACCCCTATTGCCTCATTCACCCTCACTCTTCATCTCTACACCTCTGTCCTTCACCCACGTGGATCTTGAATGACCAAATGAGTGAGTCCTTCTCATTAGCCGTGCATGGGGCCAATGAGCCTGAAGGGAGACACGTAGCTCGGTACTGAGCTCAGCAAAGCTCCTCTGACTCAATGAGATAGTTAAGCAATGAGGTTTAATACTCAATTGTGTGTGATGTGTCAATAAATGTATTAGCAAGAGAGGATGTACAGAATAAATTAAGCCAATAAAGTATTTTCCAAACATATCTATGGACACTAGGCTAGGTGAAACGCTACACCTTCGATAGACAATCATTATATTAAAGCAGAGTTACAATTAGTGTTGATTGTTTTTGTTATAATAATAATAATACATTTTATTTCTAGAGCGCTTTTTAAGCCACACAAAGACGCTTGTTGTATTGTCATAGTCAACATCATCTTAAAATCCTATTATTCATTTACATCCCTTGTTTTGTATATGATTTGACGGTGCTTGTAATTAATAAATGCATTTAGAGGGATTGAGTGGGTGAATGTCTTGTGTAGCTGCAAAATGAGAAACACACTGTTCAGATTTTTGAGGTGTCAAAAAGGAAATACTAGAATTGTGCGATAATGGCTTTTTAACCAATATCCTGATATTGTCCAACTCCCTAAAACCCGATACAGATATAGGAGGTTCTGGACTTAACATATAATGGTTAATTCTATTGTAATGCCCCACTGGATGCTTTACTAATGATAAATGTAACAACTTCAAGGTTTTCCCCAAAAAACATTTTGTGAAAAATAAGAGAACAACTTCAGCTGAAGTTATGAAAAAAGTGCCCCCAGTATATTGCACCACTGTATTTATTGTTGAAATTAAAATTGTGCAAACATCAGTTGTTGTTGTTTTTTTCGAGTAAATGCTAGTGCAAAGTGCCAATAAGGCATTTATTCTGTCCTCAATGTGTGAGTGGGTACACAAATCAAAAGATAGTGAACAAATCAGTCTCCAAAGAGAAGTCAGACGCTGGAGTAAAGCTGATTTGGCTTTATTGTGGTCATCTTTCTCTTGACAAAAGCACTGATACTTTTTTTTGCAAAACTGAAAACAACAAAATTTCAATAATATAAAATAAAATCACAATATAAAGCATAAAGCCATTGAATAGCAACTGGTAGTTCTGTACAGCTGGCAAGCATTGAAATAATGCAACCGCATTTTACCAGAAATGCAAACAAAACGAAATATACACCTCTTCAATATAGTACACAACCCTCATGAATATTGAAACATAGGAAGAATATGACTTACAAGTGATGCTTGCATAAGGCACAAACAACGTGGCGAGATGGCAAACATTTAACTCTCACTATTCGGAATGAGCTCGCGTCGACATATGATTACGTGAGCAGAAAGTGCTGGAATTTATCAAAACTAAATACACCTAAGTGCCAGCAGGGGTTGACAAAACACCAGAAAAACAGACTAGCAATAAGTGGACATGACAGCACTGCCACATGCATATTGGCCCAAAACTGATTATGAAAAACTGATGTCGATATTACAGGGGTACCTCTACATACAAAGTTAATTCTTTCCAGGACTTTTCCCTTAAAAATACATTATAATTCTATTAATTCGTTCCACAGCCCGAAAACCTACACTAAATCCTTAATAAATACTGCTGGTACAATTACACATAGCAAAACAAATAATTTATAAATACAAATTGAAATAATAATATAATAATAATAATAATTCCTGTAATAATTAGGGATGTCTCGATCCAGGTTTTTGCACTTCCGATCCGATACCGATACTGGCCGAAACCGATACCGGCCTCTTTAAGTTTAAAGTTATTTAGCCTCCTTAATTAGTTGTCAGACTCATGTTGAAAAGGGTTTTAGTGGTCTTGATAACAACTTGCCAGCTGAATTAAGTTAGTTGGAATAACACATAATGGTTGGTAACAAGAAACTGACCTGTTTATTAAATGATAAACACAAAACATTATAAATAACAAACAGAAATGACATATTCAGACAGTAAAACGTGCTAATAATATTGTAAACTGTCTTAAAAAAACAAAACACACAAACAACCTCAAACTATTAACTATTACACACTCCCTTTGATTTGCTTGCCCAGCCCGAAAAAACCCAAAATTTAATGTTTTATTTGTTGGCACGAGCCCGAAAAAAAAAACAAAATTTTATGCATTATTTGTGAGGACTCAGGAGCGATGCGTGGTTACGTTTTGTGTGATCACGTTTGGTGACGCCAGTGCATATATGCATAAAGATAACAAATTATAGCCTGTCTTTTGAAACAAATTCTCCCAGTTAAACAAGACTGTAAGATGGATATTCAATAAACATTTATATATTTTATATTTGCATGTGTGTTCTAACAGGTGGATAGTGGATTTGACATTTATTTTAATCTCCTCGAGTTGGCAGGAAAAAAAACGTTTTCTCAATGTTTAAATACTCTACATATTTTTATCATTATCAATGCATTTACACAGAGAAATAACGCTGGAAAAGTACATACATACATACATCGTTTTAGTATAAATATATGATTTTTTTTTTTTTGAAAAAAGTCTGCCCGATGCGTCTAAATCCCACTTTACTCACGAGAGATAATGGCTCGTCATCCAGAATGATTCCTTCGGCAATGACTCTTCCCTGGGCTTTGGGACTGTCAAGTGCCAGTTTGTCACGCATAGCAAAAGTTTCTGCCAGTGTTCGTTGCGTATGACCTTTCTTTCTGTCTTCGGTTTTCTCCTTATACTCCTCATATACTCCTCATACTCCTTGTATTGTTTGTGGTGGTATTTCGCTAAATGCTTGATTAGTTTGGTTGTATTAACACCTCTTACAGCTTTACCACCACACTTGACTTTATTGTGGCATATGTTGCACTCTGCCTCTTCGTCTTTGTCGTCCTTTAAAGTGAAATAATCCCACACAGCTGACATTTTTACCGATAGTCTCTCAGTCAATTGGGAGACTGTAATGTAGTGTGTTGAAGGTGTGCGTAAAATGCAGACCGGATTTTAGGGAAACCGAAGCAAAAACTGGAATGGATTATGTAAGTGGGTGCCATGGAAAACCCGGACCGGACTTTCAAAAAAAAAAAAAAAAAAACTGGATCGGAAGTCTGGATCGGAATTTTTCCGTGTCGGCCAATCCGATACCGATACGCATTTTTTTGCCCATATCGGCGTCCGATCCGATCTAGATATCGGATCGGGACATCTCTAGTAATAATGTAACGAATTGGGTTCTTATGTGGCGGACATATTTTGCGTGCTGTACCTGAACGCACCGCGTGGCTGTCATGAAAGAGTAAATGATTAAAAACCTGATTAAGCTGGCGATTTCTTTGGCGATGTTACCACAATAATAATTGTCACCTTAATTTATAAAGGCGAAGGCTGGAGGAGGGCAGTCGAGATCGTAGACATTCTACGGCCGTATTGTCGAGCCAGTTCACGGACATGCACACCACGCTCAAAATTTTCCATCAATTCCATCATCATTTCAATGGTAAGCGTCACTTTTTCCTTTTTTTCACCACCTGCACTAACTGTCTTGGAACCTGTGTTGATTTCTATCACAAGAAAATCCGCTGTGCGCCCGTCTTGTGGCAAAACAAAGAAACTGCGGCGCTGTCATAAATCGTCGTATTTCGAGCATGTCGTCGGATGTAGAAACTAGTAGCGAGTCAAATTTTACATCAGATGTTAAAAAGATCATTTGTCAAAACGATTGTATGTCAAGGTACCACTGTACTAGACATTTTATAATGCTTTTATCGGCTGATATTATCGGCAACCCAATAATATCTGACAACTCTGGAAACTCTTCTGAGCTACTTAGCAATATAAAGTATGTATATTTTAACAAAAATAGCTACCCCCTTTTTTTCTTTCCGTGAAATGTGTTCTACTGCCAGTTACAAAAGAATAATATAAGGTAGAAACAAACTATTTTTTTCTGATGAAAGAAGTGTCAAATCTTTCATTTGGTGTCCGTACCTACATGAAAGACAATGTTGCGTGTGCCTTGAAAAAGGCTTTGTATCAGTTGGAAATCTACAGGTTCTTTTCTGACAATGGATGGCATTGAAATAATAATACGATTAGAGTTTTTGTTGTTGGCCATGATAGTAGAGTATTCCAAACGCACTTTCAAAGTCACCTGCGATGGGCTTTAGCTCACTCAAAGTGTTCGAAAGAAAATTATTTTGATTTTTAGTCCTTCATTTGATTCTGCATATTTTTTATGACCACGTGTTTGTCAATTTGACAACTAGATTATTATTTTTCAAATTGGATGAGTTGGTCCACTTAATCATTACTGACACTTGCTTCAACTATACCTGTGAGATAAGCAATTTTTAATAAGTTACATAGGCTTCCTCCATTTGACTTTTGTGCTTCCACATTTCACCTGTCTTTTAGGAATACTGAATTACATCATCGTGTGTCACAGTGGAAACATTTGGCATAGATCCTTGCTTGGGATGCTCCATAATGTGATTTGTCCTAGTGAAACCCCCAAAACGCCCTCTCCCCCCTCAACCCTCTCATTAGCCCCTTCCCTCCACAATTCACCCCCCTATGTCTAATTTCCACACTAACCCAATTAGCATCTCGTCAATAATGCTCAGCATTTCATTTTGCTGCTTTAATTAACAAATTCAATTTGCTCAAAACTGCTGTGAAAACAAATTGAAAGCACAGGAAATGAAAAGCCCTAAGCTTGAGTCTGAGCCTGAATGTTGCTTAGGTGATTACAGATGTGACACTTCGCCGTTTCCTTGTTTGTTTGACCTCAGCAAACTGTACCAAAGACTTCATGTAAGCCGAAGAGACCTTGCCCAGGTTGCCAGGGCACTGAGGTGATACCCTCTGGTGGCAGTGGCCCTAGCAACATCGTTGTCACTAACATACAGGACTTCCATGTCTTGAATAATGCATTTGTTTCTTATGATACCATCCTTACACAAGTGCATCTTAATATGTTTTCTATTTCCATTTTGAGGCCGTATGATCCTTTGACGATCCCTGCTATGGAACATCAGGGACTCCTAAACATGTATTGGTGAAGGGAACAAGGCAGCCAGTGTTGTTAAAGTGTCCACTCAGAAATTTTTCTTTGCTTCAAGGTAACTTGACTAGAGTGAACCACAAAAATACCAATGGCTTGCAGTGTGTACAATAACTTTCACACAACAGGTCAATTTCAATTCAAAGATGCAACACGTATCTGATATTTTCATGCAGTATGAACAGTCGGTAACACTTTACAATAAGGGTCCTTTAATGAACATTAGTTAATGCAGTTTTAGACAATAACTAATGTTTAAGTATCATTAGAAGAATTAATATAATTGCTTATCTAACATTTATTAATATTAGGGGTGTCAAACGATTAAAATTTTTAATCGAGTTAATTACAGCTTAAAAATTAATCGCAATTAATCGCCAATTAAACCATCAATAAAATATGCCATATTTTTCTGTAAATTATTGTCGGAATGGAAAGATAAGACACAAGATGGATATATACATTCAACATACGGTACACAAGTACTGTATTTCTTTATTATAACAATAAATCAACAAGATGGCATTACCATTATTAACATTCTATTAAAGCGATCCATGGATAGAAAGACTTGCAGTTCTTAAAAGATAAATGTTAGTACAAGTTATAGAAATTTTATATTAAAACCCCTCTTCGTGTTTTCGTTTTAATAAAATTTGTAAAATTTTCAATCAAAAAATAAACTAGTAGCCCACCATTGTTGATGTCAATAATTACTTACACAATGCTCATGGGTGCTGAAGCCTATAAAATCAGTCGCACCCAAGCGCCAGCAGAGGGCGGCAAAACTCCGAAAAACACAACAAGTACGCTTTTCACTGTGCTGACATTTTAAGCTGTTTGAGCGGGGCATTTGTGCGTTAATTGCGTCAAATATTTTAACGGGGTTAATTAAAAAAATTAATTACCGCTCATTAACGCGATAATTTTGAAAGCCCTAATCAATATATTGATTAACATAAGTTAATGCATTAGTTAATGCATAACCAGACAGTAGCTAATGTTTTGGTAAAATTAAAAAAATATATAGGCCTATATAGGGTTAGGGTTTGGGTTAGGGTTTGTTAACTTAAGCTTTTATAATTTCTTAGTTATGGGACACATGAGCTACAATTTACAATGAGGGTCCAAAAAACATTCAGTAATGGTTAATTAAGGTTAAGTAATACTTATGAGGTACGTTCACGTGAAATAATACCATACTTAAGGTTAGGTTAGCAGCACCCAAGGACTCACAGAGCAATGTTTCTCATTTTTAAATAACAATCGTTTACGAGTACCAGTATACATTAATAACTATTTTTTAATGCACTAATGATGTATATGTGAATTAATGTTAAGTAATGCATTATATATATAATATATTTTAACCTAACCTTAAGTATGGTATTATTTCACGTGAACGTACCTCATAAGTATTACTTAACCTTAATTAACCATTACTGAATGTTTTTTGTACCCTCATTGTAAAGTGTAGCACATGTGTCCCTTAACTAAGAAATTATAAATGCTTAAGTTCCCCCCCTTAACCTTTATGAACCATTACTGAATGCTTTTTGGACCCTTATTGTAAAGTGTAGCACGTGTGTCCCTTAACTAAGACATTATAAATGCTTAAGTTAATAAACCCTAACCCTAAACCCTAACCCTATATAGGTCTATATATATATATATATTTAATTTTACCAAACTATTAGTTACTGTCTGGTTATGCATTAACTTAATGCATTACCTAATGTTAATTAATATATTACTAAATGTTAAATAAGGGATTATATTAATTATTGTAATGTTACTTACACATTAGTTATTGTCTTAAAATGCAATAACTAATGCATTAACTTAATACATTAACCTATGTTAATTTATATATTAATAAATGTTGGATAAGGGATTAAATGAATTATGGTCATGTTATTTAAACATTAGTTGTTGTCTAAAAATGCATTAACTAATGTTAATTAAGGGACCTATTATAAAGTATTACCGAACAATCCAATTCCAATCTTTACAAATCTTCATGTGGATACAAATTGGAAATGTATCCAATGCCACTGTGCTATAAACGCTCATTCGTACACATCCGACCTATACCTATACAAACAACAGATTCAAACGAGCAATGGCAGACAAAAGGACAAAATAAATCCCTTTTGCTTCTTGAGAACGGACATGAAGCTATCAGGTGGAAATAATTTGGCTTTGGTAGCATAAAATCCTCAAAAGTGTGACAGCTGAGACCTCCCAAGGGGACCATATTTACTTCCATAAACACTGCGACACATGACGACACTTGACGACATGTCACACATCTAGTATGTATTCTCGTGATGTCCCAGACGGTTTCCCTTCACACTGAGGCGAGCATATGTTTGTGTAATATGAACGGCAAAACAAAAATGTCATAACTGACCAAAAAAAAAAAAAAAAAAAAAAAAAGAATTGAACTGGGCATCATTTTTTGCAGTGTGAACTTTGGATGGCTTCTCCAAACTTGTGTAAGTAGTGGTATACCCTTATGACCTCCTTGACCTGTGGTCTAGGTTCAAGATCGCATTTTGAATGTCTTGCTCTGCATTGCTAGACTTGGTGTCAAACGTCACAGTCTCGGTCTTCGTCGACGTTCACACTTCAGATCAACTTGGAATTCTTTGCCCATACCTGACACGTATCTGATCTTTCTTCATGCATTTTGAACAATCCAATTTTGATTTTTTATTTGTATATTGATAAAACTCGGATGTCTGTCTGACCCCACTGCAGTAACAACGCAATTCCGTATGCGTGTGACATGTAACATATTTATGTCACTCTGCTGTTGCCATAGTTGTGCGCCCCCTGTTGTTGTGGTATTACGGTAAAAAGGAACCTAAGTGAGGAGTCGTGTGCACTTGTGATGAGAAGCACACTGAATAAAGAAGTGTGGTTTCAGTGATATTGTCAAAGTGAAAGAAATGGCGAGAAGATTTTTGGGGGGCAAGGATTAGATACACAGATTGAAGAGACGGGAAAAAATTGTTCATCTTGCCAGAAGATTCGCAACAATCCACCTGCAGCTCCACGTCGTCCTTGGGATTTTTTTCAGGACCCTTGGTATCGCATTCATATTGACTTTGTTGGGCCTTTCGAAAATTGAATGTTGCTGGTTGCTATCGATGTCCATAGTAAGTGGCCAAAGGTAGCTATCATGAAATCAACGACATCAGAAAAGACAATTGAGGAGTTAGGAGAGGTTTTTTTTGCGGTTTCGGAGAGCCTGCATGTGTCAGATAATGGACCCCAACTTCTGTCAAAAGAAATGGTTGAATTCCTGCCAGCCAAAAGGGGACAACACATCAAGTCAGCTCCCTATCACCCGGCAACCAACGGCTTGGCAGAGAGGTATGTGCAGACCCTCAAACATGCTCTCAAAGCAACACAGGGTACACTACATCAGAGACTACACAAATTTCTCCTCAAACACCGAACATCTATGCATGCATGCAACTACAAAGGTATCGCCAGCGAGTTTTCCAGAGATCTGCATTCCAAGAATTGAGTTTTTGCACCTAGTGAAAATTGTCAACAATGTTTCGAGCAATGATAGACAAAAAAATTTACCTTTTCCGTTTTGATGCTACACGTGAAGCTGTCATGTTAAGAAAATGTTGCCTCCGGTAGCCTAAAATCCTCCAAATTGTTTTAAAAGCGTGACAGTGGAAATCTGCAGAAGATACCATAATTACTTTGTAAACACATTGCGACACAGGACGATACGTATGTTTTGTGCATATTAACTTATTCACTCCCAGCCATTTTCACCGGAGCAAGGCCCTTCGCTCCCGGCCGTTTTACTGGATTTTGACTGACTTTGCAACGCCCAGAAGTTGAGCTTTTTGTGAAAGCATTCATTTCAAATGTCACTTTGACTTTAACACAGCTATTTTTTGCTTTAGTTACATCCCAAACATCTGAATAATGTTTTTATTTTACAAAATAACATAAACAAAAAGACAAATAGAGCTTTTGATTGCAAAGTAACAATTTATTTACACATGACTGAGAGATGACACTGTTGTTGCTGCGACAGCCACGTAAACTTTTCCCTCATCGCCGCCTGTCTCATAAAGATGAATTTTTTTGAGTCTGTGCGGGCTCTGCTCGCGAGCAGCACAGACAAGGCATCGTCTGCTGCACTAGTGGTCCCGATCGTTCTGCTCGTTTGTCCAGCGCCCCGCATCCCGGGGGTCCTGCCGGTTGTTCTGCTCGGTCGTCCGCCGCCTGGCACCCATTCGGTCGTCTTCCGCCGGCGCCTGGCCGTGAGGCTTGGCCATTCGTTGCTGTTTAATCGGGTTGCGGGTCTTACCAAATGCGCTACTGCCCTCCAGTGGCCAGTTTTATTGCTTTAAAATGGATTTTCAGCTTTGTGCTTTGGAGCTAAATTGAATCACGATTCAGAGATGTCTTTTTTGGGGAGAAAAAAAAAAAAAAAAAAGTAAATACCTATGTAGAAATACGTCTTTGGGACACTGAAACAATTAAAAATAACACGTATTTATACATTTTTGGGAGCAAATGAGTTAATGTCACTTCACCGACGCTGTGCATGCAACTAAAAAAAAAAAAAAACAATCTGAATTAACAAGCAAACCACCCTGCAGAGTGAACGTAACCTTGGTCTCGGGATTTTGTTTTCATTCCCAAATCTTTTCATCTCAACTCGGTCTCATTAATTGCTGGTTTTGGGCAAGTCTTGCCTGTTGTTTGCCATCTTGAGCAAACTTTTAAATAGATTTTAAGTGGTAATTCTCATGGAAAAAGCATCAAACAGACTCATTTCAAACTAATAGAGGGTGAGAAAATACAATATGGTGCCTGCGACTACATATTTAATTGCAGTCTTAAAACATGATCTAGCTTCATTGTTTTCATTATTTATTCTTACATCGTACTTTGTTCCCTTGCATATCAACCCCTCGATCCGCTTTCTTATTTGAATGCATGTGATTAGAAGTTAGTAGACATCTGGTCAACGCTGCGACATCTGGAGAAGGCGTCGTCGCCTGTTTTAACACAGGCTCACATCTCGCTGTTTAATTTCAACAAGGCACTTTTGTTTGCATTCGTGTTTCCGCAGCGCTCCTTCAAACTCGTTGCCCTCGCACTCCCGCTCTCTCTCCTCGGCACGCAGCTAATTATTATTCCATTTAATTACCAGTCGCGCAGCAGTCCAGCCTGCTTCAGCTTTAAAGAACCATTCAGCACTCCATTTCGATACCTGATTAAACTCAGTTAAATGGAAAAGTTATGCCGAAGAAAATGCTTTAGTCACACAACATTTTGTTTCATTTCTTTTCTAATATGTCTCTCGCTGTCTGGTTACTTGAAGATAACGCCCATTTGAATTTGTTTGGGGGTATATTGTAAATATGAAAATAAAAGCTTTTTGAAATAGGGGGGAGTGAGGCAATAAAAGAGGCAAACTGTGTCCAGAGCTTGCAAGTACACACAACACACTTTAATCCATAAAGGCAATAAACCGATAGAAACGTACGCATTTCTTGACCTTCAGCTCTAATTAGGTCCAGAGGAGAGAAGGGTGAACTTTTCAACCTTATGTCTTGTCTATTGATACACTGATGGTGTTGTCTGGGTAACAGAATGATCAATAAAGTTCACTGTTGTGGATAGATACGTACAACTTTTTGAAACTTTTGTGATACCTCTGAAAGCAGCTGCATGTCCCGTATGGACCAATACCACTTTGATTTTTCATCTCATACATATGATTGAAGACACTATGATTAAAAAAAGGATAATATAACAGCAAGCCAAGCCGAGGGTAATTTAAACTTTACTATTGGCATCGTATTGAGGATGTGGAACTCAAACCTAAAAAGAAAGGACACTGTTACATAATGTACAGTGGGACAAATAAGTATTTAGTCAACCACTAATTGTGCAAGTTCTCCCACTTGAAAATATTAGAGAGGCCTGTAATTGTCAACATGGGTAAACCTCAACCATAAGAGACAGAATGTGAAAAAAAAAACAGAAAATCACAACGTTTGATTTTTAAAGAATTTATTTAAAAATCAATCACAAAATACCAGAAGTCAATACCAAAAGTTCATCTCAATACTTTGTTATGTACCCCTTGTTGGCAATAACGGAGGCCAAACGTTTTCTGTAACTCTTCACAAGCTTTTCACACACTGTTGCTGGTATTTTGGCCCATTCCTCCATGCAGATATCCTCTAGAGCAATGATGTTTTGGGGCTGTCGTTGGGCAACACGGACTTTCATTCCCCTCCACAAATTTTATATGGGGTTGAGATCTGGAGACTGGCTTGGCCACTCCAGGACCTTGAAATGCTTCTTATGAAGCCACTCCTTTGTTGCCCTGGCTGTGTGTTTGGGATCATTGTCATGCTGAAAGACCCAGCCACGTCTCATCTTCAATGCCCTTGCTGATGGAAGATTTTTACTCAAAATCTCTCCATACATGGCCCCATTCATTCTTTCCTTTACACAGATCAGTCGTCCTGGTCCCTTTGCAGAAAAACAGCCCCAAAGCATGATGTTTCCACCCCCATGCTTCACAGTGGGTATGGTTTTCGTCAGATGCAATTCAGTATTCTATCTCCTCCAAACACGAGAACCTTTGTTTCTACCAAAAAGTTCTATTTTGGTTTCATCTGACCATAACACATTCTCCCAGTCCTCTTCTGGATCATCCAAATGCTCTCTAGCGAACCCTAGAAGGGCCTGGACATGTACTGGCTTCAGCAGGGGGACATGTCTGGCAGTGCAGGATTTTAGTCCCTGGCGGCGCATTGTGTTACTGATAGTAGCCTTTGTTACTGTGGTACCAGCTCTCTTTAGGTCATTCACTGTGTCCCCCCGTGTGGTTCTGGGATTTTTGCTCACCTTCTTATCATTTTGACGCCACGGAGTGAGATCTTGCATGGAGCCCCAGATCGAGGGAGATTATCAGTGGTCTTGTATGTCTTCCATTTTCTAATAATTGCTCCCACAGTTGATTTCTTTACACCAAGCATTTTACCTATTGCAGATTCAGTCTTCCCAGCGTGGTGCAGGTCTACAATTTTGTCTCTGGTGTCCTTCGACAACTCTTTGGTCTTGGCAATAGTGGAGTTTGGAGTGTGACTGACTGAGATTGTGGACAGGTGTCACAATTAGTGGTTGACTAAATACTTATTTGCCCCACTGTACATTATGAGGCAATCACAAAATAGTAATGTACAGGCATCAAGGAAAGTTACTTTAATCCGATTACTGATTTAGAAAAATAAACGCGTTAGATTGCTCGTTACTGAAAGAAAATCAGATTACAGTAACGCGTTACTGACAACACTGTTACAGGTATTATTGTATTATTGTTCCAATTTTTATTCATCATGTATTTGTTTTGCTCTTTGTAATTACTATTTGCAATAGTAAGAAAATCAGATTACAGTAACGCGTTACTGACAACACTGTTACAGGTATTATTGTATTATTGTTCCAATTTTTATTCATCATGTATTTGTTTTGCTCTTTGTAATTACTATTTGCAATAGTAACAGCAGTATTTATTAAGGATTTAGTGTAGGTTTTCGGGCTGTGGAACAAATTAATGGAATTATAATGGATTTTCATGGGAAAATCCTGCACGACATACAACCATTTCTACTTACAAGCAAGGTCCTGGAACAAATTAACTTCGTACGTAGAGGTACCACTGTAGTATGAAACAAAAGAGGTGATTAAATTTGAGGTCGAAGGTCACAGAGATCAGTAAGTGAATTTCTGCGATAACTTGTTTCATACTTTAAGGGAGTGCCCTGTTTTGAATTCAGCTTCTTTGGTGGAGGTCTGCTCTTTCTGAGTTTAAGATAATTTAAGTTTGGACTGAATCAATAATTTACTTGCAATTGAATTTTTTAATCATTGACTTCTAATTTTGCAAGGATTCACATCCCAGTGTACTTACAGTATTTGCTTAAATTTATTGAAATTTGTGATATTTCATTGAAACATTTGCATGAATATGAATCCTAAACAAACTTGAGTTTGTTACAAGTGATACAGACATGCTTTTTCTTTTTTTCTTTTTTTTTTTTTTTTTATGGCTCGATCTCGGCACGAAATACTGAGAGGTCATCGATTGACCATTCCCAGATAAACAGCAGGTCAGTACACCTGCGCTCTATCAGGCAGGGGTCAATCAAAACTCAACGGGAAAATGATGATGGGACAGAGCCCTCCTCTCTTTAAGTGCGTATGAGTACAATGGTGTGTTAAGGGTTCAAGAATGCTCTTTGTCCATAAGTCAATAATAGCTCGCCTGGTGTCAATACACAGCCATTGATTCTTTGCCAGGTCAAAGAGTAAACTCTCAGGATCGTGTGTTGGCTGTTTTGTTTGTGCTTTCATGTCCAGTATAGTATTGAATCTCGGCTTGGAGTGTATGTTCAAATAATTCTTGCATGGTTGTTCTCTAGGTACACCAATATATAGCCTCTGAATGATCGGTTTCTGTCATTTTGAACATTTTTGAAAAGCAAGAAAAAACAATGAACTTAGTTTTTTTTTGTTTTTTTTTTAAATATTCGTTGTCATCATCATCAGTATCATTGACAATTACAAAATGTGATATGATTTGCCCGAAGGAAGAAAGAACTGAAGAAAGACAAGGGCAGACGGGAGAAGCATATGCTTATCATTTTCCCGTCCCCATACAACTAAAGACGCACAATCAAACATGGTAGAATTCCATACATCACATTACATGAGCTTTTCCTTTTTCACATGAATTATCTTCCCAAAAGTTATTAATTGCATGGAACTTAAGCAATGTTGTCGATCAGTGTGAGTTCCTCGATTAGTGTGATTGTCACTCAGCGTCCAATCAAGCAGATCCATTGCGCGGTTGTTGAGATCACACAGCAGTCTCGTGCACAAGCAGATTAGTGGTTAGTTTCAGGGCGTACAAAATTATGGCTTTGTCATTGTCCCTGACATTCCAGCATCTATTTGTTGTGAGAACATTTTGCTGTGGCTGTGTGTGTGGCAAAAGTGTTATGTGTTCTCACAGCTGGTGTGCGAGGGTACATTCCTAAGGTGTAAATGGTGGCAACAAAATCATATATTTGCAAGTTTTTCATGGTAGTTCATGACGATATTAGGTTAATGGGATTGTATGTACAAATGCTGCATGAAGTCATTTGCCCACTGGCGCAAAAATAGTTCGTCACACTGGACAAGAAGGCACACTCAGTTACTTTTATACTTCCTGTTTTATGTTTACCGTCGTGTTATCTATAACCAGGGGGTGACAGAGGGCAGGAACGGTCTGGAACACCATTCCAGTAAAACATTTAGGGGCGGAACGTTGCTTTGATCCCAAAATATGACGGCAACTCAGAAAACCCTACGTTTAAAAAAAAAAAAAAAAAACTTCCAGGCTGCCATACACACATCCCATCTTTAAGAAGAAAAGAATCTACCAAAGTCAGATTTACATACCCAAGTGTTAGCAACAAGCATAATGAAGTACTTGTGAAGCATAATGCATTTCCACTGATATTTATTTATTTATTCCACGGAGCTCTCCCCAACTGCAGCAGTTATCAGAATTTGACGAGTTGTGTCAATGTGTGCTGGCGCACAACAATCCACCTAGGTTTCAGTTATTTGTTAAAATAAATCTGTTGAAAATTGATCAGATCTTTAAAGGAAGAAAATAATTGAAGAGGCTCTTTTTTTTTTTTTTTTTTTTTTTTTTTTTTTTTTTTTAAAGATTTTTTTGTTATTTGCTCTGATAGGGAGGATCAGAACATCTTCCATGTCAATGTGCACTTTGGACTTATTTTAGTTCATTTATGCTAGGATACTTCTTTATTTACTTATAATTTTAAAAAGTCAATGTTTGCGTGATCATCAAAATCTATTTCATTTCACTGCGGATATCATAAGTCATTTTTACTTATTTTTGTAAATGTATGTTACTTATATCTTATTTTTAAAAAAGTAAATATAAATAAAAAATAAAGTAAAAATGTTTACATAATCTTCAATTTTAAGGTACATCCTATTTTCTTAACTCATTTGCTCCCAAAAACGTAGAAATATGTTCTATTTTTAATTGTTTCAGTGTCCCAAAGACGTATTTATACTTGTTTTACGTTTTTTTTTTCATAAGAGACATCTCTGGATTCTGATTCAACAAAGCTCCAAAGCACAAAGCTGAAAATCCATTTTAAAGCAATGAAACTGGCCACTGGAGGGCAGTAGCGCATTTGGTAAGACCCGCAACCCAGTTCAACGGCAACGATCGGCCGGGAAGCATGGCCGGGGCACCGGCGGAAGGATGCCAGGTGGCAGACCGAGCAGAACAACCGAGAGGATGCCCGGGATGAAAGGCGCTGGACAACCGAGCAGAACGACGGGGACCACCAGTGCAGCGGACGATGTCGTTGAGTCTGTGATGCTCGCCGAGCAGACCCCGTAGAGCAGACATGTCCAAAGTCCGGCCCGGGGGCCAAATGCGGCCTGTGGTCAAATTTCATCCGGCCCCCATCCTCTGTCATAAAATCTGTAACATCTGGCCCGCACACAGACTGCTACCAGCATATGAAGTAGCTTACACACTAAATCCTGCTCCTCATTTACCCACTAAAAGGCAGCAGTACTCTAAGTAACATTACCCCGTGTGACCATTTACTCCCAATTTTCTAAAACGGCGACAATCAACAAAAAAGAAGGTTGCGTCTGCGACGGCCGACGATAGGTGGAAATTGGACTATTTCTTCACTAAAATGCGCAACAACTGTGTCTGCCTTATTTTCAAAGGGACTGTTTTGAAAGAGTTCAATGTGTGGTGATATTACCAAACAAGGCACACTGACGTGTACGACAAGATTATAAGGAAGATAGGCAGTGAGAAATTGAAGCAACTTGAAGGTAGTTTAACTTCACGGCAGTATTTCACAAGAGCCCGAGAGTCGAAAGAGAACGCCACAAAGGCTAGTTGCAAGATTGTTGAATTTTTTTTTTTTTTAAATAATAATAATAATAAGGCAAATGTGACACACAAAATGGCTTGCTAAAATTTGCTTAAATATATTGTTCTACGTAAAGGACGTCAGCCATTATCGGCCCCCCACATTTTTACCACATCAAATCTGGCCCCCTTTGCAAAAAGTTTGGACACCCCTGCCGTAGAGACTCAAAAAAAATCCATCTTTATGAAACAGGCTGTGATGAGGGAAAAGTTTACGTGGCTGTCGCAGCAACAACAGCGTCATCTCTCAGTCATGTGTAAATAAATTGTTACTTTGCTATCAAAAGCTCTATTTTTCTTGTTGTTTACGGTATTTTGTAAAAGGAAAAACATTATTCAGATGTTTGGGATGTAACTAAAGCCAAAAATAGCTGTGTTAAAGTCAAAGTTATGTTTGAAATGTATGCTTTCACAAAAAGCTCAATTTCTCTGTTTTTTCATCAGAAATTGGAAAATTGCTCAAACTAAGCTATTTTCTAACGCTGATTTCTAAAGAATGGAAAAAGATATGAACTAACTTTTTTCCTGCTGAAAGAAGAGAGTCTAATCTTTCTTTTGGTGGGTTCCATGTTTATATGGCAAGAGAACAGAATTTTCTGTGGGCCTTGCAAAATCAGTCAAAATCCAATAAAACGGCCGGGAGCGAAGTGCCTTGCTCCGGTGAAAATGGCTGGGAGTGAATGAGTTAAGTAGTTCAAATTGAGGTTTTGTGTTTAGATGTGAAAAAATGTGGGAAAATACAAATTAGAAGAGGGAAGTTGGAGTTACTGCTGTTTTTGTTAACTGTTATTTTGCAAATCAGTTTCTCGTGTACTGTAGGTCTAATGTGTAATGGAGTAGCTTAATGCACATATTAAACCATTTCTTATGTGTATGCAGGGGCGGACTGGTAATCTGTGGGTTCTGGAGTATCACAGAACGGCCGGTGCCCTGGACGGCCGGCGGCCGCCATTCATTATGCATCACTGTTTTTATCCCCCCTATCCTCTGATTATCTACAGTTCGCATCCAATCCGACAGGTGGCAGCAATGCGCCTGGTTTTTCACCGCCAATCTGATAGACTAGGAACGACGAAAGCACAGAGTAGCCTTCATTGGTTCCTTCCTTGTGGAAGCAAAATAGCGACGAGTGTTAATGCACAATATGGATGGTGGTGGCAAAAAAACTGAAAAGAGCAGGGTGGCGCGGAGAAGGTTAGAGAGAAAAAATTAAAGAAACTGGAGAGTGAAGCATTAAAATGTCATAAATCGACAAATATTTTCGCAAGCAGCAGTCTGGCTGCAACGGCCACGTCGGGTAACAACAGCTCAGCTCCCGGCGATGGTGAGAGGGAGCTGCAGCCGCTCTGACGTGCAGACGGTGCTGGGAGAGAGAAAAGAAGAGGGAGGGGGCAACGATAAACTGTTGGAAGTTCCCCAGACAAGCGCAGGGCAAGTAAATTGGGATGAAGAGGGTTACTTGCTCTGTAAACTGGCAATTGTTATCCATCAGGTAGCTACATTTTAAATCAAATAAATGACAATTAAAGGGTTAGTGCCAGCTAGTCGATGTACCCGTTTGCAATCGTGTCAAGTTACAGTATGCTAGTCCTACTATCCCTCTCCTAAGAAAAAATATTTTAGCCGTAAAACAATGTATGCACACGCAGCATAGCAATATTAATTCAGAAGAAATATAACAAAATAATAATAAAATGAATGGTTTTACTTTAAAGTTTAGGTCAGTGGTCTCAAACCGGTCCTCAAAGGGCCGCAGGGGGTACTGGATTTCATTCCAACCAAACGAGACAAATACCTTTTCACCAATCTGGTTTCTTACAAGTGTAATCAGTTGATTGCAATCAGGTGCTGCTTATGTTAGTAGAAACCTCATTGGTTGAACTGTTTGTGCTGGATCTGTTGGAACAAAAACCAGGACCCACTGCGGCCCTTTGTGGAGTCGGTTTGAGACCGCTGGTTTAGGTAGTTAAATTGATGTTATATACATTATTAATCATTTATATATCGTTTTGTTTTCTGGTTAATACTTTCCAATGAAGTTTATGTATACAGGATTTGTCTTGAAATGTGTATTGTATTTTCATTGAAATTTATTATTTGTATGGCAAGATTAATTATGGCAGGGGTCTCCAAACCGGTCCTCAAGGGCCGCTGTGGGGCCTGGTTTTTGTTTTAACCGATCGAGTACCGACAGTTTAACCAATGAAGTTTCTGCTAAAACAAGCAGCACCTGACTGCAATCAACTGATTACACTTGTAAGACACCAGATTGGTGCAGAGGTTTTGTCTTGTTTTGTTGGAATGAAATCCTGCGCCCGCCGCAGCCCTATGTGGAATAGTTTGGAGACCACTGAATTATGGCATAAACAATGAAGTCATTTTATAGACAGAGATCTATAGAGATATATTATAATCAATTGGATACGTAAAACTTGCTTTGAAAAATAAATTCTTTCATTTGTTTATTCAGGTTGATCATAGAGCTAGTACAGAAAATGAATCCAACTCCAGTTCAGCCTTGCAGTACTTTGAGCGCCCGTAGTCAGACAGTCACAGTCTAGACACATTTTCTTCATTTTTCTCTCAAAGTGCACGAAATTGGTGCATTTTACAATAAAATGTAAAAAAAAAAAAAAAAATTCTCCCGGGAGGGGCATGTTCCCGGACCCTCCTATGGGGTCTGTGTTTCCCTTCGTATAGCGATTCTTATGGGCTGGGCTGAGTCAAAGTCCAGGGCTGCTTTTTAGTCCCAGTCCGCCCCTGTGTGTATGTGTTATAAGTATAACTGTGCTAAAAGCATTTTGTCCTCGTGGTTTTAGGAGATTTGACAACCCCCCCCCCCAAAAAAAAAACATCTGAGAATAAGCATGTGGCATGTCAAAAATCAAAAGATAAGCTCCTCTGTACAACAATATAGGGTATTCAATTCACAATTTTATCTAGGACAGTCCATTTACAAAGTTACTTTGTTTGGTACTAGACTGGCACGCATATTACAAATGCTTCTGTGTATTTAGATCATAAGACTGCTGACAAAAGCAGCAGGTTAAATCTGGACGTGTTTCAGTGTTTCATGTTTTTTGCTCATGCTCAGCCAAATGCTTCGGAACACATTGAATGGCACTTCTCAGTGCAGATGGCCAATGACCCAATGCATATTGGAATGTAACCATTTTTTTCCAGTCAAAGAAGTGGAAGGTTTTGCATTCGCCAAAGAATCCAATTGAGAATGCCATTCACGTGTTGAAGGCACAACTGAAGGAAAAATGCCTCGAGCATCCAAGAATTAAAGAAATTTTCTGTAGAAGCCTGGCAAACATCACGAGGAAAAAATTAATTTGCAGTGGTCTTAACTCCCAATATTTTTGCAGCTAATCTAAAATAGGAAAGCACTCGCCTGCCGCACTCTCACGGCTGACTATGATCTACATGCCCCTGACTAACTCCCAGTAAAACAAAAGAATTGATTTGAAAATGCTTCCACTTGTCTTTAAATCTACGCATGGCTTAGCACCGTGCGTCAATGTTGACCAGCTCACTGAGTACACAGCCAGACAGATCCCTGATATCGGCTGGACTGTTGGGCCTAATCGTGGTTTCCTTCTTCTTTTTGACTTGAATTCAGAACAGTGGGTAGTTCTTCACAGGGGTGAAAGTGGTTAGAATTTCTTGCCGGAACTGCCCGACGTGAAGGTCGCCACGGAGCAAAAAATTGGATTTATTTATGAATTTTTTAATTTTTTTTTTTGGGGGGGGGGGCAAAACTACTGAAATGCGAAGAAAACTGTTTTGGTCAGTTATTTCTATAACACATACAAAAACTGATTTTCATTCAAAATTATATTTTTATTAATGATTTGCAAAATCAAAGTTAACAAAAACAGCTATAACCCCAACCTCCATCTCCTGATTTTTATTTTCCCTCATTTCCTCACATACTAAATGCCAAATCTCAATTTTAACTACTTAAGAACGTGGGATGTATATTAAAATTGAAGATAATGTAAAACATTTACTTTTTGTTGTGTTTTCTAATAATAAAGACATAAGTAACAGACATTAAGAAAAATAAGTACAAATGACTTATATTATGCAGAGTGAAATGGAATATATTTTGAAGATCACGCAAACATTGACTTTTTTAAATCATAAGAAAATGAATAAGTAGCCTAACATAAATGAACAAATATAAGTCCAAAGTGCACATTGACAGCTAAGATGTTCCGAACCTCCCCATCAGGGCAAATAAAACTAAATATGATAAATAAGCCTCCTTAACTCTTTGCTTGCTCTAAAAGATTTGATCCATTTTCTGTTGCGTTGCCCTTTTTCTTTTGCTGTTTCAGAAAACATGCACATTTGAACTAATCAGAGCTAACTATCTCTGTTGATCACATGTCAGTATGTCAGCCAATTGAACGGATGAATGAGTCCAGGGGTTTTGCTTTCCTGCATGCATTCGCACATTGATGTGACCCGTCATCGTCAGACTCCGATAACTGCAGCAGCTGGGGAAACTTCCATGTCGTCCGTGGAATAAAATAAATAATAAATATCGGTGGAAACAGGATTACGCTACACAGGCAATTTATTATGCTTGTAGTTAACACTTGAGCATGTAAATCAGATGTTGGTAGATTGTTTTCTTCTTGGAGTTGAAATGAATGTGTGGCAGCTTTTTATTTTTTTTTTTACATAGCGTTTTGATAGTTGCCATCATATTTTCGGAATCAAAGCACCGTATACAGCACAGCTGTCAAACCGATTCCAGAAAGGGCCTAGTGGGTGCAGGTTTGCTTTCCAACCAATGAAGAGGACACCTTTTCACCAATTAGATCTTTAACATGTGTAATCAGTTCAACTTTGTCAGGTGCTGCTTGTTTCAGCAGGAAGTTCATTGGTTAAACTCTCTGCCCGTTATCGGTTGGAACAAAATCCAGCACCCACTAGGCCCTTTCTGGAATCGGTTTGACACCTGTGGTATACAGGAACAGCGTTCCGGCCCTGAATCTTATGCAGGAACTGCGTTCCAGCCCTGAATCTTTTACCGGAACTGCGTTCCTGACCGTTCTGGCCCACTTTCACCCCTGGTTCTTTAAGGTTCACGGCATTTTAGCAGAGATGTAGGTGAATGGTAATAAAACACGGATTGACAAAATTAAACAGGGCACACTGTAGTTACCAGTGATAACCCTGCTGAGGCGTTCAGGCTAGGTTCAGACCGCACAATTCCGATTTTTCGCGATAACTGTTTATTAGGTGTGCCCGATCAGACTGCCTTTTTCCATTGAGCCCGTTCATGCATACAAACTAACTCATATCCAACACGCGCTGAGCAAACTGACCCGCATGCGCAGATATATCAAAACAAATGACTACACATTCTGGCCCTACATTATTCTAGAGTGACCATATTTTGACTTTCAAAATGAGGACACAAATAACAGACATAAATAATTAAAGATGTCCCGATCGACCGGCATCCCGATCGATCGGGTCCGATCACATCATTTTCAAAGTATCGGAATCAGCAAAAAAATATCGGACATGCCTTTTTTAAATATATATATGTTTTTTAATTAAATCGTTTTCTAATTGTATTTCACATTACAGACAAAATGTTTTACACTCATCCAGAGTCTTTAGTTTTGGCTTAAAGTAGGACTGTCAAATTTATCGCGTTAACGGCGGTAATTAATTTTTAAAAAATGAATCACGTTAAAATATTTATTGCAATTAACGCATGCGCTGCACGACCCACTCACGCATTGTCGCGTTCAATCTATAAAGGCGCCGTTTTACCTATATACAGAGCTAAAAGGCAGTGTAAAATGAGTAGAGTGAATTTAGGCAGTCTTTGGAGCCTTTATTTAATTGGCTTAAGCCTTAAAATCCCCCTCTCAACAATTAAAAATATCGTGGGAGGCAATGTGGGGAAGAAAGGTAGTAGTTGATCTTTTTCTTAACACCATATGTTATTTCTCAACGCAGAGAAGATATATCAATTGGTGTCACTACGCACAGTCATGGTTGCACTTCCCATCATGCATTTGGGCAGAACAGTTAAATGGCTACAGTATCATTTACTGAAAGCTCAACAAATACACTAGATGGCAATATTTAGTCACAATATACAAAGTCACATTTATTCTTTAAGAATTACAAGTCTTTCTATCCGTGGATCCCTCTCACAGAAAGAATGTTAATAATGTAAATGCCATCTTGAGGATTTATTGTCATCATAAACAAATACAGTACTTATGTACTGTATGTTGAATGTATATATTCGTCCAAGTTTTATTTTATTTTTTTTCTTAGTGCATTGCCAAAATGTATATGATCAGGAAAAATTATCGGGAATGATTGGAATTGAATCGGGAGCAAAAAATAAATAAATAAAAGCAATCGGATCGGGAAATATCGGGATCGGCAGATACTCAAACTAAAACGATCGGATCGGGAGCAAAAAAACATGATCGGAACAACCCTATAAATAATCCATGTTTACTCTTACATTCAAAGATTCTATGTAATGACAGAACGCATGCATGCACTGCGTTAGAATGAGGCGCACACATACGGTCAGTTTGTCCAGACTCTCGGCCATAAAAGCAATATTGAAACATTGCTCATTTGGCGCACAGAAAGAGCCGAGCATTCTCAGTCTTATCCTTGTTTTTTTTTTTTTTTTTTTTTTTTTAATGACTGTGGTCAAGCCCACCTCCTATCTAAAAGACAAGTTTAAGTTTGGGGCTAACAGTAATGCACAGCTCCATCGCATCCGTCTTCCCTGCCTCTCACGCTCTTTCCTGACGTGATTGCTGTATGAATTCCGATTTGGAAACATTGAGAGTAGGCATGTGCATGTATGATCTTCTGATGGTATAATAACCTAAAGCCAAAATATCACGAGTTCACGGTATTGCAATTACAGCTCTAAAATGTGTTACGATGAGATATCTGGGTTTATAAAAAAACAAAAAAACGTTTTTTCCATTGAACAGGATTTTTAATTTTCAAAACAAATTAGCCAATCGAAACATAAATATAATGTTAAGTTAAAATAAATGTAGAAAATAACAAAAAAATAACTGAAATATTCTAAATAAAATTCAAATAAATGCAATCCCTTCGGTGAGCCCAACCCCACAGCCACAGCTCAACATTATTACCACCAGAACAAAACTAATTGAATTATTTTCCGTAAAAATCACGTGCCTATGACTCGTAACATGTTTACATTATACACACACTCTGTCTTTCTCAACAAAGTTGCCACAGAGGAAAAAAAACCCACGTTTTACCAACGCTAGACACACAAAACACCCTGGAGTTAACTCTCATAGCTGGTGGGGAACGTTCATTATAGTGTTTACTAACCTTTAATTTTGTATAAATGCGAAATCATATTGTAGGTATTGCCTCCTTGGCAGCCACCCTCCACAAATATGTTTTACATGTCGGTTGCCCCTCCTTTTCTAAGCCCCGGCCGTCTGTAACTTTTCTGAAGCCAAAATGTTACCATGCCAGCAATTTCATTTTCTTCGATGGGGGAAAAAGTTCAGGAGTTTCAGCTTCTCAAGCCATCGTGTAGTACAGCTGACTGACATGGAGCAACAACCGGTGGGTTAGGGTTGAGCCTTTCAGCTGCAAGCGAGGGATTTCTCCATGTATTTTTGGGACATAAAAAATAACTAATACCATCGGGACGATATGATGGAAAGTTTTTGCGATTTTGAAACCTTGATGTTTTTATACCACGGTATACCTTGAAACTGGTAATCGCCACATGTCTACGTGAGAGTAAAGACCGTTGCTACATTTTGAAAAATGAGGCCCAAATCTGAATAAATACCACATACAAAAGTGAAGTAGATCAGATTTGAAACGGTCCACTTCTTTGTGACGTGTCTCATTCAGACGTCAGGTTAATGTCTCACTCGAGTCGGGAAAAACATGAAAAAATCAGATTTGTGCATTAAGACCTGCGGTATGAACAGGGGTGCACAAATTTTTTTTGCCCAGGTTCTCAGAGGAGGACCTGGAGATGTGACTTGGTCCTCAGTGAGCTTGAGAGCCGACCCGCCTGATGCGATAAATTTATGACAAGCTTTACTTAGAGCCAATTAACTTTAATTAATTATATTAACAATTAATGCTTGGTTAACATCAACTGGCACAACAAAATTGCCATTATTGTTAAGTGAAATGTAAAGAAATAAAAAGCACCAATTCAAAATAATGGGCATTATGCGGCTCCCACATTAACTCCAAGCCTTTTTAAAAGTGGGATGTCCTCCTCATAAGACCTCATTGAA
Source organism: Corythoichthys intestinalis (assembly GCF_030265065.1). NCBI lineage: Eukaryota > Metazoa > Chordata > Actinopteri > Syngnathiformes > Syngnathidae > Corythoichthys > Corythoichthys intestinalis. The sequence continues at coordinate 38,235,953 of NC_080401.1, forward strand.
CGTGCATGTTTAGCTTTGTAAAATGCGAGCAAAAACACGTTTGTCAGTGCATGTCGCTGTTCATTACCTTTATTCCGCCCTATTCTGCCACTTGTCCATAGGGCGAGTGGGGTCCTGTGGTTGACATCTATAGTTTGCTTAATTGCCACATGCTCTGTTTTTTTCGTGCTTTTCAAAGTTTGGATGGCTGAAATTCTTTGACCCTACATAAAATGCGCTGCTCTTATCGGCGACATTGGGATTCTAACGGCACATTTTGTACCGCATTTCCGTGCGAGCATCATTTGCTTCTAGCCATGGCACCTCGTGTAGCCACTTTTCAGCAAAAGTCCTTTTTTTCGGTAGCTCCGGTAACGTCTCTGTCGTCTGTCTGTCTTTTGACGGGGGTGGGGGAACACGGAAGTAATTACTCAGTGTGGCCTGCCTCTTTGACATTTTGAGAAGTTATTTTCTCGTGTCCGCCGCAAATACAGTGGTCAGCCATCGGTACGCAAAAGCGTATGGAAGCCGTTGAGGGCCAGCACGTTTTGTCTACGTCCAGGACGCATGCGCGCATGCGGACCACTTATGTGCACCCCTGGGTATGAACATATCCTTAGGGCATGTCTACACTTAGCAAAGTTTTTAAAACTGATGATCCAGCCCTAATACGTCCGGAAAAAATAATTACGTCTACACCAGCACGGTAGTAGGAAAAAAAAAAAAAGAAAAAAAAAAGGCTTCTACACGCCAACCGCATTTATTCATTTTTAAGTACATTCATAACAATGCGTGAAAAATAATTGTCCATAATACCCCCATCCTTCACATATGTTCTTCAATATGAAGCACAGCAGGAGTTTGTAAATAAATGAAAGCAAAAAGCACCTGTCTAATCATTAGATCTAAACGTAAACTATGTAAACATTGGTCTAATGTGTGACGTAGGAACAAAGTTTGTCGCAGTCAGCAACATTTCCACAGTTAAATCTTCGGTTGACAGTGTCCACATGATGGCGCCACAAACGCAGAAATCGCACATCTACACTTTGGACGGAGTTTTTAAGAACCCTCGTTTAAAATGCCCTAAATGTGCGTGTGAATTATAGGCCAAACCGTAGAATAAGTCCTTCTTTTTGCAAAATACCCTTCTACGTGTAGACATGGCCTCATAGCCTTTTCGTTCTACTTAGGGTAACGCTGCTTGGTTTGTTTGAACTAAATCACAACTCACAGCAGACTTTCACAGGGCTCAGGAACTCAACACCAGCACAGCTCGACTGCCTTTTACAATGCCATTAATGCTGTTGGATCACTAATTGTTGAGTCCTGTTATGAGGCCGAAAGTTGAACAGCAGAGCGCATTGCTGCTCAAACTCGTTTCATATACTGAAGAACAAATGCAGCACAACGGCTCGGTTTATGTTCCCCTCATAGCTTTTGTTATTGCATGCCTTATAAAGCCAGGTGATCTTTTATGATACAAAAGACTAGCTTATTTTCTTCGGTCTGACCTTAGTCGTCCTTCTTTAGTTGCCATTACTCTCTTAATATTAAGCTTTTATCTGCTCCATCTTTTTCCATAGCCGCTCTTCTCAGTATCCTGATAAAAAGCTATCAGTTCAGTCATTTCTTAGCATTTTTAGACCAGCAAGCAAAAGAAAAATCATCAATTTAGTCAACGTACAGTGGGGCAAATAAGTATTTAGTCAACCACTAATTGTGCAAGTTCTCCCACTTGAAAATATTAAAGAGGCCTGTAATTGTCAACATGGGTAAACCTCAACCATGAGAGACAGAATGTGGAGAAAAAAAAACAGAAAATAACATTGTTTGATTTTTAAAGAATTTATTTGCAAATCATGGTGGAAAATAAGTATTTGGTCAATACCAAAAGTTCATTCTAATACTTTGTTATGTACCCTTTGTTGGCAATAACGAAGGCCAAACCTTTTCTGTAACTCTTCACAAGCTTTTCACACACTGTTGCTGGTATTTTGGCCCATTCCTCCATGCAGATCTCCTCTAGAGCAGTGATGTTTTGGGGCTGTCGTTGGGTAACACGAACTTTCAACTCCCTCCACAGATTTTGTTGAGATCTGGAGACTGGCTAGGCCACTCCAGGACCTTGAAAATGCTTCTTACGAAGCCACTCCTTTGTTCCCCTGGCTGTGTTTTTGGGATCATTTTCATGCTGAAAGACCCATGTCTCAACTTCACCCATTTTCACTCAAAATCTCTCGATACATGGCTCCATTCATTCTATCCTTTACACAGGTCAATCGTCCTGGTTCCTTTGCAGAAAAACAGCCCCAAAGCATAATGTTTCCACCCCCATGCTTCACAGTGGTTATGGTGTTCTCCGGATGCAATTCAGTATTCTTTTTCCTCCAAACACGAGAACCTGTGTTTCTACCAAAAGGTTCTATTTTGGTTTAATCTGACCATAAATCATTCTCCCAGTCCTCTTCTGGATCATCCAAATCTCTAGCGAACCGCCGACGGGCCTGGACGTGTACTTTCTTCAGCAGGGGGACACGTCTGACAGTGCAGGATTTGAGCCCCTGGCGGCGCATTATGTTACTGATAGTAGCCTTTGTTACTGTGGTCCCAGCTCTCTGTAGGTTATTCAATAGGTCCCACCTTGTGGTTCTTGGATATTTGCTCACCGTTCTTGTTATCATTTTGACGCCACGGAGTGAGATCTTGCGTGGAGCCTCAGATCGAGGGAGATTATCAGTGTCTTGCATGTCTTCCATTTTCTAATGATTGCTCCCACAGTTGATTTCTTTACACCAAGCGTCTTATCTATTGCAGATTCAGTCTTCCCAGCCTGGTGCAGGTCTACAATTTTGTCTCTGGTGTCCTTTGACAGCTTTTTGGTCTTGGCCATTGTGGAGTTTGGAGTGTGACTGACTGAGTTGTGGACAGGTGTCTTTTATACATATAATGAGTTAAAACAGATGCCATTAATACAGGTAACGAGTGGAGCCTCGTTAGACCTTGTTTGAAGATGACCAAATACTTATTTTACACTCTAATTTGGAAATAAATTCTTTAAAAATCAAACAATGTGATTTTCGGTTTTTCTTTTCCACATTCTGTCTTTCATGGTTGAGGTTTACCCATGTTGACAATTACAGTTCTCTCTAATCTTTTCAAGTAGGAGAACTTGCACAATTGGTGGTTGACTAAATACTTATTTGCCCCACTGGATTATGGATGGATACTGAACAATCTCAAGGTCATACAGATGACTCATCATTCCTCCCAAGAACAATCGTGTAAATAGGAAATGGGGGGTGGGGGGCGCGTTTACGTCTTAATGAGGGGGCGTAACAGAAAATAATTGAGAAGCACTGGCCTACTTGAACCAAGCTATATACAAATTTTAAATAATCCACATTCAAAATACTACAACATGCCATTTCTGAGTAGATTTACTTGTCCTGAGACCACTTAAAATATTTTTTTTTTTTTTTTTTTAAAGAACTAAGCATAGAATGTTAGAATATATGGTTTTAAATACCAAATACAGTGCCTTGCAAAAGTATTCGCCCCCCTTGAATCTTGCAACCTTTCGCCACATTTCAGGCTTCAAACATAAAGATATGAAATTTAATTTTTTGGTCAAGAATCAACAACAAGTGGGACACACTCGTGAAGTGGAACAACATTTATTGGATAATTTAAACTTTTTTAACAAATAAAAAACTGAAAAGTGGGGCGTGCAATATTATTCGGCCCCTTTACTTTCAGTGCAGCAAACTCACTCCAGAAGTTCAGTGAGGATCTCTGAATGATCCAATGTTGTCCTAAATGACCGATGATGATAAATAGAATCCACCTGTGTGTAATCAAGTCTCCGTATAAATGCACCTGCTCTGTGATAGTCTCAGGGTTCTGTTTAAAGTGCAGAGAGCATTATGAAAACCAAGGAACACACCAGGCAGGTCCGAGATACTGTTGTGGAGAAGTTTAAAGCCGGATTTGGATACAAAAAGATTTCCCAAGCTTTAAACATCTCAAGGAGCACTGTGCAAGCCATCATATTGAAATGGAAGGAGCGTCAGACCACTGCAAATCTACCAAGACCCGGCCGTCCTTCCAAACTTTCTTCTCAAACAAGGAGAAAACTGATCAGAGATGCAGCCAAGAGGCCCATGATCACTCTGGATGAACTGCAGAGATCTACAGCTGAGGTGGGAGAGTCTGTCCATAGGACAACAATCAGTCGTACACTGCACAAATCTGGCCTTTATGGAAGAGTGGCAAGAAGAAAGCCATTTCTCAAAGATATCCATAAAAAGTCTCGTTTAAAGTTTGCCGCAAGCCACCTGGGAGACACACCAAACATGTGGAAGAAGGTGCTCTGGTCAGATGAAACCAAAATTGAACTTTTTGGCCACAATGCAAAACGATATGTTTGGCGTAAAAGCAACATAGCTCATCACCCTGAACACACCATCCCCACTGTCAAACATGGTGGTGGCAGCATCATGGTTTGGGCCTGCTTTTCTTCAGCAGGGACAGGGAAGATGGTTAAAATTGACGGGAAGATGGATGCAGCCAAATACAGGAATATTCTGGAAGAAAACCTGTTGGTATCTGCACAAGACCTGAGACTGGGACGGAGATTTATCTTCCAACAGGACAATGATCCAAAACATAAAGCCAAATCTACAATGGAATGGTTCAAAAATAAACGTATCCAGGTGTTAGAATGGCCAAGTCAAAGTCCAGACCTGAATCCAATCGAGAATCTGTGGAAAGAGCTGAAGACTGCTGTTCACAAACACTCTCCATCCAACCTCACTGAGCTCGAGCTGTTTTGCATGGAAGAATGGGCAAGAATGTCAGTCTCTCGATGTGCAAAACTGGTAGAAACATACCCCAAGTGACTTGCAGCTGTAATTGGAGCAAAAGGTGGCGCTACAAAGTATTAACGCAAGGGGGCCGAATAATATTGCACGCCCCACTTTTCAGTTTTTTATTTGTTAAAAAAGTTTAAATTATCCAATAAATTTTGTTCCACTTCACGATTGTGTCCCACTTGTTGTTGATTCTTGACAAAAAAATTAAAATTTTATATCTTTATGTTTGAAGCCTGAAATGTGGCGAAAGGTTGCAAGGTTCAAGGGGGCCGAATACTTTTGCAAGGCACTGTAAGTGTGGAATAGCCACTAGAGTGCCATGTTTCTCTTATTTTTCTAGAATTTTGAAGCCAAACTGCAACAATTCTGGAAAGATCCAGGTATTGCATTTATTTTCAGATTATCTTTTAAGAGTAAGGACAAAACATTATGTTCTCTCATTGGCTGTTGAATTAACTCAAGACTGTCAGTAGGATATTGATAACACGGCGCGTATTAGTAAGGCCAACTCCAAGGCTGCCCAAGCTGTAAAGCAAGGCCCCTAGGGGACATTCTGTTATAATCTGGTTGACAACGCTGCACTATAGACCATAATCAGCCGGCTGCACCAGTTATTGCCTTCAGAGTTGCAGTATTAAAAAGGAGACAAGTGGGGTGCTGTGGTCGTACAGCCTCGACCTGAGGGGTGACGGAAAGATGGAGGGAGGACTTCTCACGGCCATCTCACCTGCTTTTTTTAATTGGGCTTCATAAATGTGTAATGAATTCACGATGGAAATGAATCAGGCTTTAGTATGAATCAGTATGAATACATGAATACCACCTTCATCGATATTCGTGTGCCAGCATAAGCGACATGTATTATCTATGTAGGCCTGCTTTTAAAGCGAGCTGAAGAGAGGTCTGTGGGCCCAGTGCAGGTGGCCATAGGTAGCCTCTGCCTCCGCTCCAGAGGAGGCGGCTCTCGGCTCTCACAAGGAATAAATCTTTTATTTGGTTTGTTGTATTTTTAACCAGGGGCTTCTTGGTCACGCAACAGCGAGCCCAGCTCTGCCACCCCTCTGCTGCCATCCACCCTTTCCTCTCAGCATCGACACCGATTTTCACTGACACTGACATGCGAGCGGAGACACGATAACATTTCGACTGGCCGTTTGCCATTTTCTTGCACAAATGAGCCAAAAGTCATTTTTCGCTCAACTTGAAGTGACATTTTCCAGCAATCGACTGAATTGACATATTCTGTATGTACTGTGTCAGGATTAAGATGTGTTTGACGTATAGAATTACAGTGAGGCATTATATACGCTGCTATAATTGATGGAATATAAAACAATGTTGAAATTTTTGTTAATATATGTTTTATTTTATATTTGGGGGGAGGCAGTGAAGTGAAATCAAATTAAGAAAATGGGGAAAAGGGTTTCTCCCTCTAAGGTCTAAAATAAAACTTGTAAAACTTGTGTTTGTTGCTGATGGACTTTCTTAGCACTAAGACTGGGGAGACGTCTCCTTCAGAGGGCAGTGTCGCCTCAAGGGACCAATATAACTAGTCGAATAAGAGCAGGACAACAACTGCAAGCTTCATCTTGTTAACAATAAAAAGCTAGATAATTTGGGTACTTTAAAACTTTAGCCACACCAAGCAGTAGCACAACATGTCACTGGGAAGCCAATAAGCTTTTAACAATGTGGGTCCAATTAAAACAGGACGAGGGATGAACTATTTCTTTTAACAAACATAGCAATCTTGACTTGAATTTTGAAGAGCAAGAGCTGTGTCTCCAGCAAGTACACGTATTACAAGTACAAGCAAGAAATATGTACTTATAGCACAAGAACATACAGGTACACATTGTCGTATAAGTGTGACCTAAGTGCACGAAACTCCACTACAAGTACATGCAAGTAGAAATACAAGCAAGTACACGTACTTTTGGGTTAAATACACTCATAATGCATACTTTCAGTACAAGTACACATAGTTGTAGTACAAGTACACACAAGTACATGCAAGTGTACATAGGTACATATACTTGTAGTACAAGTACACGTACTTACAAGTACTTGCAGTTCAAGTATACACAAGTACAGATAGTTGTAGTACAAGTACACATGCTTGTAAGATTAGTACATGCAAATACAGTTAACTTAGGTACAAGTACACGTACGTGTGGTATAAGTGCACGTAAAAACATACACTTTTAGGACTAGGACACGCAAGTACACGCACTTGTAGTCAGAGGTGGGTAGTAACGCGTTACATGTACTCCGTTCCATATACTTGAGTAACTTTTTGAGAAAAATGTACTTCTAAGAGTAGTTATACCAAGCTATGGTTTTTACTTTTACTTGAGTAGATTTGTGAAGAAAAAATGCTACACTTACTCCGATACTTCTGGCTAAACAACAGTCATTACATTTTTCCTCTTTATTCTACATTTTTTTTGTTTTTTCCAGCGATGCCAAAAGTAGAGACGTGCCTGTTTATTTCTGGGGGAGCTCTACCGATTTCACCAATGAGACGTAGCAACAATAATTACATGACTCCATTATACCAATCAGACGCAAGCTTGCCGTTCTATATTCACGCCAGCCTGTTCAATCACATGGTGTCCTTAAAGCACCGTAAAAAATGAAGTATTTGATATAAAGCGCTGCCCTCAACATGACTCTAAAGTGTGGAAGTTATAGTCCAAAGCTAACTTTGTGCTCAGAAAAAACATACCATTGTTTAAAAAAAATAAAAATAAAAAATCCCCCCAAAAAATAAGCTGTTACTCACAATATTACTCATTACTTGAGTATCCTTTTCACCCAGTACTTTTTTACTTGTACTTGAGTACATTTTTTGGACGACTACTTTTACTTTAATTGAGTATTGTTAATTTGGAGTTACGCTATTCTTACTTCAGTACATTTTTTTGGCTACTCTACCCACCTCTGCTTGTAGTACAAGTACACGAATGTGCATGTATTTGTGGTTTAAGTACACGCAAAAACACGTACTTGTAGTACAAGTACACATAAGTACATGTACTTGTTGTACAAGTAACCATAGTTGAGTACAATTAAATATACATTCTTGTAGTATTAGTAAATGTACTTGTAGTACAACTGTGCAACGTATTTGCATTTCATTGTCTTATTTCTGCAACCTTAGTTTACAAAGCCTAAAAAGCTCTGGCAGCCTGAAGATAAAGAGCATATCTCATAATTGGCTGATTGGTTGAGGGCGGGTCATCTGTTGTACACTCAGAATCAAAACAACTTTTACGGGCTGACAATCAACTTTTAAAATAGGTGGTAACACTTTACAATTAGGGTCCCTTAATTAACATTAGTTAATGCATTTATAGACAATAACTAATTTTTAAGTAACATGACAATATTTCATTTAATCCCTTATCTATCATTTATTAATATATTAATTAACATGAGTTAATGCATAAAGTTAATGCATTAGTTAATGCATTTTAAGACAATAACTAATGTTTAAGTAACATTACAATAATTCATATAATCCCTTATTCAACATTTAGTAATATATTAACATTAGTTAATGCATTAGTTAATGCATAACCAGACAGTAACTAATAGTTTGGTAAAATTAAAAAAATATATAGGCCTATATAGGGTTAGGGTTTAGGGTTAGGGTTTGTTAACTTAAGCATTTATAATTTCTTAGTTAAGGGACACATGTGCTACACATTACAATAAGGGTCCGAAAAACATTCAGTAATGGTTAATTCAGGTTAAGTAATACTTATGAGGTACGTTCATGTGAAATAGTACCATACTTAACGTTAGGTTATAATATATGCACCTTACTGTTGGGCATCTAGTGAGTTTTGCTTAGTGCTGTCATGCTTCTGACATCATCACCGAGATGACTTCAGTGGGCCAGCCAGTTGAACCTTAAGAGCTTCTTGAGCCCATGAGCTCATCCTTACCTCATCTTCCTCCCCCTTTTGTCATCGAGAGCGGATGACTAAGACACACACATACAGACCAAAATGGGAGCTGTAAAGTGCTGCGGATCACGTGAACCTCTCTGTGTGTTAGTGTTTGTTGGGAGATGCCCCCCCCCCATAAACACTTTTCCTCAGTATACAAAGTGGGGCACTGATCCTAAAAAGATGGAAAATGATGACAGTATTTTTCAATCACAACTGCTTTGAACTTTCCGTTCATTGTATGTGTGTGTTGGGTCAGGGGCGGGCTGGCACTGAGTGCAATAAACAATAAATAATAACAGTAATAATAATGATCATAACAATGATATTAACTTCCTACACAACGTGCATTAACTTGCACGATAAAGGTCACATCTTAATCTCCCTGTTCGAACAGGTTATGTTGTCACCTTGTGGCAGTGTATAATTTAGCCATATTGACTTTAAATTAATTTAAAATGAGCGACAAAATTATGTCTCTCATACTTCATCTCACGTTTCTATGCAATAACCATCAGCAAATATGAAATGTTGTTTTTGGAAGAAACGTTGTTATATTAGTTTTTGGGTAGATTAAGTTTGAATATTTAATTGATCACAATTTAGAAGGGGTTACACTCATATTTATTTATTTAATTAATTCATGATGGCACCACATATGAAAGGCTTCCAAGACAAATTAAGGTCACCCCATATTTTTACATTTTGATCTTCTGATGAGTTGTGCTAATGACCTTACTTGTACTGATTAAAACATTTAGAAATCCCATTGGATTTGGTGGTTGTCAAACTCATCCTAGAAGGCTATTTATTACCCTCCACAGCCCTCCACCCAACAAAAAAAATTCCCAATTAATATGGAACAGTGATTATAGATACAAGCAAGCCGAGAATCTGATGGCAGCATTCATACAGAAACCAAGCAGTTTGTCTTTTAGTCAGAATATCAATTTTCATTGGTTTTAACTCTCTTGCAAAATTGCATCTTTCCACTTATGGAGGCACAGATCGAACTTTATCAGGCGCTGCATTAATAAACATCCAAGAATAGAAGCACTGCCCTGGGCTTCATTAGGAAAATAAATCAATGTTTTTTATTACAGCTTTAAAACATGGGAGCCTTAAAATACTTAAAGTGAGTTAATTGTGATTAATATAGCTTGATTCTGTTCTCAAGGGTATGTTTTCTTGTGAATATCTGAACAATGGTTGTGTTGTTATGATGTCTTTTTTACACACTAATACTTCGGATTTTAAATAAAACAAGATGTGATATAAGTGTAAACCAATGTTGTTTTTGGCAGCCCTTTTAATTTTTGTCTTTGTCTTTTGGACGAAAATAATTATGAGTCTTAGTCATATTTTAGTCATTTCAATATGTGTCTGTCTCTGTCAACGAAAACTCAGACAAATTCCATCCAGTTTTAGTCAACAATTACTCAAAATGTTTTCGACTGTCAACCAAAAAAAAATTAGTCCATGATTAAATAAATAAATAAAAGGTTACAAACAATCTCGAGTTAACATTGACATAATTGTAGAGTGTACAAGGATATCACCATCTTTTTTATGATAATACACACAAAGCAGGAAAACTCTACATTATTTTCAGTTAATTGAAACTCACCTGGACGCCACGAACTGTATGTAAAAAGTTTTCCAAGGGTTTAAGACGACACTCACCACTCTAAATGCTAATGCTAATGCGAACGCTATGCTAACACTACAAGTTGCATTTAGTGTGTGATGATGACTCAGCACATACCTTTAAAAGCTGAAGCAACATGGCATATTCAGCCAAGATAAGAAAACAAAACTTACCAAGCACTCACCGTCCGGTGAGTAAGCGTGTGTGGGGGTTTGGGGGCCGGGCAGCACACACGACCAAACACTGCTAGGATGCGGGCTAACTACACATACAATAATAAAATGTCACACATTGTGAACTTATGATGTAAACAATGGCTAATATTGATCTCGTCTCGTCAGATGAAAACTGGCATCTGTGTCGTTTTGTTTTAGTCTTCAAGACCGGTTTTTAGCTCGTCATCATCATGTCATTGTCATGAAAAGATTGCTCGTTGACAAAATATTTTCATTATCGTCGCCATTGACGAAAACAACACTGGTATAGACGCAAGTTTTTTGTAAAAAAAAACCAAAAAAAAACTTCTTTTAACTCATTCACTCCCAGCCATTTTCACTGGTGCAACCCACTCGCTCCCAACTTTTTTTTTACTGGATTTTGACTGATTTTGCAAGGCCCACAGAAAATTATGTTGTATTGCTATATAAACATAACCCTAGCCCACCAAAAGAAAGATTAGACTCTCTTCTTTCAGCAGGACAAAAAGTTAGTTCATATCTTTTTCCATTCTTTAGAAATCAGCTTTAGAAAATAGCTTAGTTTGAGCAATTTTCCCCATTTCTGATGAAAAAACTGAGAAATTCAGCTTTTTGTGAAAGCATACATTTCAAACATAACTTTGACTTTAACACAGGTATTTTTTGCTTTAGTTGCATCCCAAACATCTGAATAATGTTTTCTTTTTACAAAATAACATAAACAACAAGACAAATAGAGCTTTTGATAGCAAAGTAACCATTTATTTACACATAACTAACTGAGAGATGACGCTGTTGTGGCTGCGACAGCCGGGGTAAACTTTTCCCTCATCGCCGCCTGTCTCTGCTTGGCGAGTGCTGCACTGGTGGTCCAGGTCGTTCTGCTCGGTCGTCCAGCACCTGGCATCCCGAGCGTCCTCCCATTTGTTATGCTCGGTCGTCCGCCGCCTGGCATCCTGGACGTCCATTCGGTCGTCTTCCGCCGGCGCCCCGGCCGTTCGTTCCATTGAATCCGGTTGCGGGTCTTACCAAATGCACTACTGCTCTTCAGTGGCCAGTTTTATTGCTTTAAAATAGATTTTCAGCTTTGTGTTTTGGAGCTAAGTTGAATCAGAACCCAGAGATATCTCTTGCGGAAAAAAAAAAAAACGTAGAAGACGTATAAATACATCTTTTGGACACTGAAACAATTAAAAATAAAACATTTATACGTTTTTGGGAGCAAATGAGTTGATAGGTTGAATCGTCTTTTTCTTTGGGGATCATTGTTAATTGGCAAACCAACTAAATGCTGCGTTACCACCTCCTCCAACTTGTTGGAGCAAGCATTGGGCGCCGTGGTTGGTGAGAATCGAACACGCCGAGGCGCGTAAGCCAAGCAGAAGTACCCAATGACACGAAAAGCTTGCAGTGAGCCAAAGCTATCGGGCTTTTGTCGCACCACCAGAGCAGTTCCTATCAACAAAACTAATATAGGGTTTTCCACCTTAAAATTGATTGTTTTTATTTTTCAAATGTAATACATATGTGAGCTTTCCCATCAAAACCAGACTCATCTCAAAGTGTCAAAATGAGATATGACACCTTCTTGCGACAATGTGTGTATTCTATCAATTTTTCAGTTTTTTAAAATGAGTTATGAGTAAACTCTGAAAGGCAGACATGATTTTAAATGCAGACCCATCATAAGCATTAATAAAACAGCCATAAAAACTCCAAAGTTTCCTGTTTTTAAGAAACTATCACACTAAATATATCAACTGCTAAATGCCTGGGTAGCTGGGTGGAAGTGCCAATTTTCCATTAATGATCTAAATGAAGGTCAGAGTTGTTTTTTTTTTTTTTTTTGAATGAAGCATGCTTACTAAAGATGTTTGAAAGGCAAGCATACATCGTTTCTTTTGATATTTTCTTAGATTTTATGATTTTGAATTTAATACAGAAAAAAATGGATTACTTTACCTACACTAATCATACTTCAAATGTCTTTAATGTTTTACAAAGCTTATCGAAAGCACAACAAGAACAATTAAAAATCAAATTTTTCAAATTCTTAGAGGGATTGCTTGCTTATTTGTAATGGTCTTCTCAAAACATCTCATGACATCTGGATTTTCTGCCCTTTTTACGACGCTGAAACATTTCGCAGTGCAACATGTAGGAAAACACAGACAAGACTGAAAACGCAGTTTCTGCTCTTGCACTCCTCTTTAAAAGAAACTGCTGTATTTTAAGACAAAACAACTGTTGTGTTTGATAGAACAATATGTCTATATGCTGCCATAGCAGATTCATGGTGCATTAAGCCCCCAAACTATTTTTAATTTGTCCATTTTACCCTGAAAACAACGTTTACAGATGTCGCGCAACCACTTTTGTTTCAACCCAGCCATAAAACAAAGGTAATTAATTATATTTATTATTCAAAATGTCTATCGTTTTTAGCTTACAATCATTAATGTATGTCTCATATTTTGCTTAGAAAAAAAAAAAAAAAAACGACTTTAAAAAATTATTCCTTCACATATTTTAAACTTTTAAACAAATTATGTCACAATGAAAAAAATGGAGTCTGTAAAAAAGTCACCGCTATATACCTCATAACTATCGCTTAATTGTATTTTTTTTGTTACTGTCGCATTTTCTGCGATATGTTAGATGATAAATAATCGATCCAAACAAAGAAAAATTGAAAAAAAAAAAACAAGTTTAAAAGTGTAAATATATGAAAAAGAAAATCTCGACCACTCCTTGACGTCTACGATTTCTGCATCGCGACCCTTGTTATATTACCATGTTTCATCTGTAAAATTCCCCCAAAAATCCAGCTGTGGCCATTCACAGCTGTGTCTTGACACTCAGTGACACATGCTACATGGAGTTTTTGGATCGTAACAAAGTAAGTATGCGATAATATCTCATTAAAGTTATGGTGTCTGTAATTCTGGTCTCGCGTGCTCTCACCTCCAGATAGGATTTTGCTGTTAAAAATAAATAAATAAATAGATGCCCTCCTGTTCAAAATTGTTCTTCCCCCAGAAAATTGAGATTTTAAACTTTCCAATGATGTATCACACGTGCATATCGAACAATTTTGAAAGTTGGCCAAATTGGGGGTCTCAGAGCGGAACTTCAAGTCACCTGAGTGTTTTCTGCCACATTTTTTTTTTTTTTTTTTTTTGAACTCGAGTAAGTTTCATATGCATAAATGCATCCTTTACCAAATATAGATGTTTTATTTAGAATACCTTCATTTCAAATCCACTCTGGTGTTCAGTGCAGTCAAAATATATAAAGGAACTGTCATTGTGCAAATACTTCTTGGCCTAACTATACTGTACGTTTCTTTTAGGGCATGTGTAACTTATGCATATAAATCACTGCTTGTTTCTTTTATCCCGTATAAAGTTTTTTTATTAGCCAGTTTGAGTTGGAGTAAATTTATACTGTATCTATTCTCACTTTAATAGGTAGGTCAGTCCTAGTTGGACTGTTGCTCAAGTTGATTTGCGTGTGCGTAGGTCTATTAAATAATTATTAAATACACATGTATCAGGATGCGAGATATGTGTTCTGTATAAATGGAAATGAATCTCACATTTACCTCGTTTTGCTTTTCTAGACAAATCTGCCTAAGTAGTTTAGGTTTGCACACAATTTTCGTTAAAGCCAGCAGAGGATGCTAAAGAACCAAAGTGATAGTCTCACTCCCAATAGAGTTTGAAAATCAAACCAGTTGATTCATCCATTTACCTTGAGACTTGGACCTGCTCAGGCATACCACACCTCCCACTGAAAGACTGATAAGTTAGACTACAGCTCACCCATGACCCTAAAGAGTGAAGGTATATCAATTGGAAGGCTGGATGAATAAAACAGTACATTAAATACAAATGGATAATGGCGAATACTTAATACTGATATTTGTTCTCTGATTCTTTTGTTGAATATATTTAGCAAACTTTTAATTTTATATTTAATAACTAGATTTACTTTTTGGGTTTTTTAAAATGAACTAAAATGCTTTGTACTTTCTACAGTGCAGTAAATACAAACCTCCTAACCACTATATCTGTGCGCAAAGGTGAAATTGGTTTAAATGTACAAAATAAATGCTTAAAAAAGGAACAGTTCTCACTAGACACTTTTTTTCATTTGTATGTGTATCATTACCTTCCACTCCATTTTCAAATTCGTGTTTGATTCATTCCCATTCATATTCAGAAGGAAGTCTACTTCACTATCGGTCCAAAGAGATTATGTTCATTTTCTCTAAGACTTATTCCTTGTTTTTATACTCACTATTGTGTCATGATTTAAGGTTGTAATTCAACCAGATTTATTTAGTTGAGTAATCTGAGAAATGGCCGTATTATCAAATTTACATCCTGTCTTAATTAATTTTTCGACGTGAACACTGGTCTAAGGTAGAGATCAAAAACCTTTGAGTCTGGACCTTACTGAAAAAAAGATATTTTTGTAAATATTCAGACGTTATCATGGCTCCTAAGAGAAGAAATATCCCAAATTATTTCTATGACATAAATTTGGGGCTAGATATTTTAATTTATATTAATTTTAGTGGCCCCATTTCCTAACTCTCCACAGGTACTAGCAACAGTATTTGTGTTTATATATGTGTTGCATGTGTTACTGTTAAAGTAGGACTCTGGTGGACAGAGTGTGTGATCTCAGCCTCACTTGTTGCGTGGCTCATGTTGTCACAGTGACCTCTACTGCTTGCTTGGTCACTAAGCCAGTTTCCATGAGGATCAACACCTCACATGCAGACTGCTGTGTCATTTTTGTCCCACATACTCATACATATAGCACATGTATCTGCTCTATGTCTCTGGGTATTTGACCTTCTTGTCTTCATTGTTACTTACAACATACCTGAAACAACCTCAAGTTGAATTGGGAATGTAATTGAAAAAAGTTATATTTATCCAATCAATCGTTTGATTAATCGTCTAATTAATCAATTATAAAGTGGTTGCAGCTAGGGCTGCAGCTATCGAATATTTTAGTAATCGAGTATTCTTCTAAAAATTCCATTAATTAATCAAGGAATCGGATAAAACATTTTTTGTAGGTAAAGAGCAATTATAAATATACGTGTGAAAACAAGACATTTCACCTAAAATTGAACTTTTTTTTAGAAATCTTAATGTCTTTATTTTAGATGTACTGTACATTGTTGAAAACAGCCAACAGTTGCATCTCAAATGTGACAACAACAACAAAAAAATCACTGCTTTCACTCAAATAACTTCCAGATCCTAAAAGAAAAAATTTATTTCTTACCTAAAAATGTCATTACGCTTGATAACACACATCACTTAGAGGTTAGGTGTTTTTCCCACGTGTTTCAATTGAATTTCCATTTGTGTCATAATATTTTTAAAGTTTAGTTAAATTTTAAATTCACAGAAATTAAAAGTCCTGATAGGATTTTGAGTTTTCGCAGTGTTGAAAATAAATGTATGATACCTGCTGTATTGGAGCACATTAGGCACCAGTTCTACTTGGTGTTTTATCCATCAATGACGACTGAGCTAAATTTGACGGTTAGCTTAATTATGTTTTTATTTGACACCCTCACCACTCTCCAGCGCTGTTATTTTACAAATTAAGTAAAGCCTGTTTGAAAGACATGTTAGCCATGCATTGACAGTAGTAATATTTAATAGAAACCTAGTCCTCTGCAGGACTAACGTTACATTAGCAAGGTACAGTCATGTTAATATTATTTATTAGCGCTACATTAACGTAAGCACCTGAGCCTATTTGTCCGAATTTGCATGCCTTTGATGTGTATAGTACCAACCATGTATGGATTACTTCACATACATTAACATAATAAATTTACATATATTCTGAAACAAGACTTTGACAATGTTACACTGTTCAAATATGGTTGCTAAGCCAGTGATGCATGCATCATACAGTCCCTGACAAAAGTCTTGTCGCTTATCCATTTTGTAGAAACAATTGCTAATAACCTGACTTTTAATTATTCAATTGGTTTCAGAAAAGGCTCATATGAAAGCCCCTCCCAAATGATGTTGAAAGTACAAAAATATATTTGTTTCACTGAAAAAAGATTTATCATTTAATGAAGACATAAAGGTCAAATTTTGGCAAGACAAAAGTTTTGTTGCCTACAGAAAGTGGTGTGAAAATTGAACAAAAAATATACTTAAAATACAAAAATATGTTACAGAACATAAGCACATTAAGTAGTGGTGCTGTGAGATCCAAATTTAATATTTTGTATGACTTCTATGGGCTTGAAGGACTGCATCCATGCGGTTCGGCAAGGATTCATACAATTTATTGATGAAGTCATCAGGAACATCAAAGAAAGCATTCTTGCATGCCTCCCAGAGTTCATCAACATTCTTGGGTTTTGTCTTCCATGCTTCCTCTTTCATCCTACCCCAGACATGCTCGATGATGTTCATGTCTGGTGATTGGGCTGGCCAGTCCTGGAGGATCTTGATTGAAGTATGCGATGGAGCACCATCCTGCTGCAGAATTTGTCCCTTTTTATGGTTAAGAATATATGAGGCAGCTAAGATTTGTTGATATTTCAGACTATTTATGTTGCCTTCCACCCTGCTCTTGCACACCCCCATACTGGATGTAACCCCAGACCATGATTTTGCCACCACCAAACTTCACTGTTTTCTGAGTGAATCTCGGATCCATGCGGGCTCCAGTAGGTCTCCTGCAATATTTATAGTGACTGTGGTGTAATTCAATGGAAGATTCATCTGAAAAAAAACAACAAATTTTGCCACAAAACAATGAAGTTTGGTGGTGGCAAAACCATGGTCTGAAATATCAACAAACCTTAGCTGCCTCTTACATTCCTAACCATAAAAAGGGACAAATTCTGCAGCAGAATGGTGTTCCATCGCATACTTCAATCTCTACCTCAAAGTACCTCAAGGCAAAGAAAATCAAGATCCTCCAGGACTGGCCAGCCCAGCCACCAGACATGAACAGGATGAAAGAGGAAGCATGGAAGACAAAACCCAAGAATGTTGATGAACTCTGGGAGGCATACAAGAATGCTTTCTTTGATGTTCCTGATGACTTCATCAATAAATTGTATGAATCTTTGCCTAACTGCATGGATGCAGTCCTTCAAACCCATGGAAGTCATACAAAATATTAAATTTAGATCTCACAGCACAACTACTTAATGCGCTTATGTTATGTAACATATTTTTGTATATGAAGTACATTTTTTTGTTCAATTTTCACACTACTTTCTGTAGGCGACAAAACTTTTGTCTTGTCCCGTTGCGCCATTGCGCCTAAACTCTTCTCTAAACCTCTGTGGAGGTTTTATTGTCCTGAATGAGCGTCTTGCTGGCATTTCCTTCCAAAAAAATAATAAAACATATCGTTCTATGATGTTTTTTTTTTACCGCTGTCCTGACGTCTGTTCTTCTGTATGTCTACTGCGGTCGCATGCCTAAACGCGCCACTGCCAGCGCATCAGAGAGTAAAGAAGCTGATTCGCTGGTTTCCTGGTGGTAGGAGAGTGAGATTATAGCAATAACACCCGTTTGGCTGTCAAGCGCAACCTCTCAGCTTTAAACCAATTTTTTTTCGATAGCACATAGCACAAACTGTTTAGGAGTTGCGGTAGTTCAAAGTAAGCATGCGTAAATGTGTCGCCGCCGACACATCTGTCGTTAAAGCGTTACATTAATTTACCTTTTCCCGAGCATCGCTCCTCCGCTCTCGGAATAAACGGGGTGCCTTCGGTGGAGCTGCAGCATTGAAGACTAGCTATACTGTTATGCAAGCGCTGTCTTAAGCCTGAGTTATGCTCCTGCGTTGCGGTGACGGCGAAGTGAGTATGGCGTCAATGAGCATTCGACAGTTCTGCAGTGAGGGAAGGCCTTGCTCTGTAATTCACCGCCAAGCCACTCGAGGGGTGTGGCATTATGTTTGTACGGTTTTGGTGCATGCTTGTTGACTTCCTCTAGTCTAGTTTAACGGAGAAAAAAATAAATAAACAATGCAAGATGAAACACTTGAATGTGGATCTTCAGCTTATCAACATTGAATAAATGTTGATCATACAAATGTTGATGCGCAGGCAACACAGAAGACGGTTTCGAGGCGGTCTGTCCGACTTTTGATGCCGCACATAGAGTTCTAGCCTTGAGTAAAAACCAGCAAGCTGTGGCGGCTAGCTTCAAACTGGCGTCGAGCACTGCGTCCAGCGTTTTGTCCGAGGTCTGCAAACCCAGCCAGCCCGATTTGTTTGCCGTGTCCTACAACCAGCTAGTGGGAAGCCATAGCAGATTTATGGCTGCTATGGAACTTCCCAAACTGCGTTGGAAGCCTTGATGTCAACGTTATCATAAAAGCACAGAGGCACTCTCAATCAGTGATGATGTATCGAGTGTGAACTGTCTGTTGTTGAAAATTAAACATCAAAACAACTCTTTTGACACCAAACCTGTGCTTTATTCTTCATATACTTGAAGAGTGACACGTAAATAAGTCACATATTCACAGCAAACATATGTAAACAATAAATGATGAAGTGCACCAAACAAAAATACGACACTGCTTCTTGTGGCCATTCGATTCTGATCACACACATACTTGTCGGTGGTTCTACCATTTTTTTATTCAATCGCTGGCAATCTCCTCCCATGAATTGTTTGCCATTTGGCAATCTTCATAATGTATTGACGAGACATTGTAGAAGTTGTCAAACTTGCTCTTCGTTGATACTCTCGTCGGCTTGGTCCATTTTTGCGTGTAGAAAAATCATGTTTGACATCGTCGGTGATTTTGCGCTGAACCGGAAACAACAGTCTGAGCGGACCAATCATAGTCCATTTCCACCAAGTCACACGCGTTGACGCGACGCAAAGTCAGAAAAATGAAAAGGGGCCAGAGAGACTACGGCGGTGGGTCGTAAATTGGGTCTTCCTTGACGGCGCAGGTCTGACACGGAAGCATAACTCGGCCTTTTCAGTGAATACATAAAAACAGTGTTCGCCTTGGTGTTCAGCTTGAAATGCTCCCACACTTTTACATTTTCTGCTTTTTCCTGGTGCCTTTCTCTTCACTTTGATCGGCTTCTTCATCGTTACCTCTATATTCGTGCATTTTTTAATTATACTGCAAGGTCAATGAACCTGCTTTTGGAGTTATACCATCACGGCAATCATGCGCTACTTCCCTCCTATAATGTATGCCATAAGTCTCTCTATGTAAGAGCATCCACTAAATCCTAAATGAATGTTTAGTCAGCCATTAGCATGTGCCACTTGACGCGTGTATGTGAGGCAAGAAGGACTCTGGGTTTTCTATAAGAGTCTCTTTGCTTTTCCCTCCGAGCAACTGGTTAATGTGGCTGGATGTAAATGATGTGTGGCTTTGACCGTGACCTAGCAAATGTGACACATGCATGCACACACACTAGCACACACAGACCTCTCATCCGTTCCTTGGATATCTTCTTTCCTGAGGGACTGTTGGTTCAAGAGGGCTGAGGTGTTGATTACTGCAGTGCTCCCTTGTCAAGTGTGTGTGGGAGTGTGTGCGTGCGCGTGAGAAACCTCCCATCTCCTGTTTTCGATCACTTATCTCACACAAAGAGAATGAAATAACAGTTTAAAAAGTATTTTCGACTCCATCATGAACAGGCCAGTTCAAATGTCGTATGTTTAAATAAAAGGCCAGTAATGGGAGGTTATTTGTTTGCTGGTTTTTTTCTTGTTAATTGAAATAGCATGACTGTAAGGTTGGGCTTTAATCCGAGATCGAGGATCGGACAAAAATCTTGAGATCGATCTTGGTGATCAGCCATGTCATATTTAATCGACCATATGCATATGGCGGAAAACACAGACAAGACTGAAAAAGCCGTTTCTGGTCCTGCACTCCTCTTTAAAAGAAACTGCTATATTTTAAGCCAAAACAACTGTTGTGTTTGATAGAACAATATGTCTATATGCTGCCATAGCAGATTCATGGAGCATTAAGCCCCCGAAATATTTTTAATTTGTCCGTTTTACCCTGGAAACCCCCGTTTACAGACGCCGCACAACCGCTTTTGTTTCAACCCAGCCATAAAACGAAGGTAATTATATTTATTAATCAAAATTTCTGTCATTTTTTGCTTAGAATCATTAATTGATGTCTAATATTTTATTTAAAAAAAAAAAAACAACTTCAAAAAATTATTCACTCTCATATTTTAAACTTTTAAACAAATTACGTCACAATGGAAAAAAATGGCGTCTGTAAAAAAGTCACGGATATCTACCTCATAGCTATCGCTTAATTGTATTTTTTTGTTACTGTTGCATTTTCTCCGATATGTTAGATAATAAATAATCAAACCAAGCAAAGAAAAATTGAAAAAAAAAAAAAACGTTTAAAAGGTTAAATTTATGACAAAGAAAATCTCGACTATTCCTTGATGTCTGCGATTTCTGCATCGCGACCCTTGTTACATTACTATGTTTCACCCGTAAAATGACCAAAAAAATCCAGCTGTGGTTATTCACAGCTGACCTCCAGTTGGGGTTTTGCTTTTTATTTTATTTTTTTAAATGCCCTCCAGTTCAAAAATTTTCTTGCCCCAGAAAATTGAGATGTTAAGCTTTCCAATGATGTATCACACATGCATATAGGACAATTTTGAAATTTGGCCATATTGGGGGTCTCAGAGCGGAACTTCAAGTCACCTGAGTGTTTTGCGCCCTATGCAAACTGACTAGTTGGCAAATTTTTACACTGCAGGTGAGGTAAACTGTAAAGCTACTGTGATGCCTTGTGCTGATTTTTTTAAAGATCTGCCCTAGTGTGTTTGGTCATCGTGATTACCCGTGATTATCCGCTGCCTCTTGTATTAAGCACCTGTGTCTCATTGTCTTGTTACCCCATGTCTGTATTTAAATTCCCCCTGTTCTTGTTGGGTCTTTGTCTATCCGTGCGTCATGTCCATTCCTGCATCGAAGCCCTTGTGTTCCCCATCTTCTGCCCAGTAAGTTTTGGATAGTCTTTTGTTATTGCCCTTAGTTTTTGTTTGTCACTGGTTTTTTTTCATCCCCACAGCATTTGTTTGAAATTTGTGGGGTTTTTTCACGATAATTTTGAGCATTTTGAGTTCACCGCCACCCTGCTGTCCCTCCCGTGTTTTCCCTGCAATTGGGTCCTACTTGCCCCCTGCGTCGTGACAGCTACACATACAAAACAGGAAAAAAAATAGCTTAATTTGTACTAAAATAAATTTCATTTCCTGAATACTTGCTAGCTCAAAGTTAATATAGAATGGTATGGTACCATCTTATAAAAACTACAAGTTAAATAAAAACAACAGAAGAACCAGATTTTAAAAAAAAAAGAAGAAAAAAAAGTGAAAGAAATTGAGATAAGTAGATATGAAAAAAAATTGTGATCTTTTTGGGCCAGATCATTCAACTACTTCAATTGTTGGTCATTTAAAACAAACAAACAAGAAAAGCTTTCTTCAACATAACATATTTTTTATTCATTTATGACGCTTGTTATGACTCAACTTTTTTTTTTTACTCAGTTTTGCTGTATTCTTTTTGTTTCAACCATATTCTTTAATAGATAATTAATGATGGCTTCTTGTTAGATGCTGTTGTTATTCATATTTGCATGAGCAGCCACAAAAAGGCTATGTGAAATGCATTCAGGTATATTTTGTTAACAAATGGAATGTGTTTTTTCCGTTCTGGACTAAATTATTCAATAAAGTACAAGGGAAATTAGCATTTGTGTCCAAATGATTTACAAAAAAATAAAATAAAAGGGTAACACTTTACAATAAGGGTCCCTTGATTAAAATTAGTTAATGCATTTTAGATAATAACTAATGTTTAAGTAACATTACAATAAATAATATAATTACTTCTCTAACATTTTTATTAATATATTCATTAACATGAGTTAAAGCATTAGTTGATGCATGAGTTAATGCATTATTTAATGCATAACCAGACAGTAACTAAAAAAAAAAAAAAAAAAAAAAAAAAAAGGCCTATATAGGGTTTAGGGTTAGGGTTTGTTAACTTAAGCATTTATAATTTCTTAGTTAAGGGACACATGTGCTAAACTTTACAATAAGGGTCTAAAAAGCATGCAGTAATGGTTAATAAAGGTTAAGGGGTGGGCTTAACTAATGCATTAGCTAATGCATTAACTCATGTTGATTAATATATTTCTAAATGTTAGATAAGCAATTACAGTGGTACCTCTACATACGATCGCTTCGACACACGAACTTTTCGACATCCGACGTAAAATTTGACTCGCCATTTGTTTTTACATCCGACGACATGCTCGAAATACGACGACAATGGCAGCACCGCAGACGAATGCACGGTGGATTTTCTTGTGTGACAAATCAACACTGGTTTCAGAAAAGGTTGGTACAGGTGGTGAAACAAGGAAAAAGTTGACGCTTACCTTCTAAATGAAGATGCAAATGACAGAAAAATATGAGCGTAGGGTGGGCATCCTTGAAATGGCTCAACAATACATCTCCACGGTCCTCCTCCGACCATTGTTCGCCAGTCTTTATAAGTTAAGCTGACAATTCTTATTGTGGTAACATCTCCAGAGAAATCGCCAACTTCGCCACGTTTTTATCATTTATTTCACAACTTATTCAAAACAAAAACACCTTCTGTCTGCTGCAATTGACGTTGTTCTCAAGAAAACATTCAAAGTGAAAGTGAAACTCAAGCTCACCGGTCTGTCTCTGGCAGTCAGCGCCGCGGTGCGTTCAGGGTCAGTAAAAAACGTCCGCCACATTAGAACCCGATTCGTTACATTAATACAGGAATTATTATTATTATTATTATTATTATTCCGATTTTGATTTATAATTTATTTGTTTTGCTATGTGTAATTGCCATTTGTAGTAGTACCAGCAGTATTTTTTAAGGATTTAGTGAAGGTTTTTGGGCTGTGGAACGAATTAATGGAATTATAATGTATTCCTATGGGAAAATCCTGCTCGACATACGACCATTTCGACTTACAGACAAGGTCCTGGAACGGATTAACTTCGTATGTAGAGGTACCACTGTATATTAATTATCGTAATGTTACTTAATGCATTTTTAGACAATAACTAATGTTTAGCTAATGTTGATTAAGGGACCATTATTGTAAAGTGTTACCAAAAAAAAGTTTTGAAAAGCGCAAATTATTATAATCTGGAGTTGTTGCATGTAAAATACCCCAAAATTAACATTCAGTAGATTTCCCTGACAGACATTTGAAAAGAGTATGTACAGTAACTTGATTGTAACAACTTTGTAAAATTGTCTCTATGTAATATGTCAACAGTTGTTTTTGCTTTCTTTCAGCAACAACGACAGCTGGACCTGTTAACAATCACCAATTGTGGTAAGCCATGCTCTTTCCTACTGTCTTCATTGTTAGAACGCCATTGAGATGGTACAGGTGGTTGCTTTACATTGCTAGTTATGGGATAAAACTTGTTCATTTTGATGAAGCCTCTGTAACTATCATGTGTTGGTGTATTGTTTTTAACGTCACAAAGCCACATCTTTGTTCCATGAGCGATCGACGTGCCGACGTGGAGAGTGAGCAGAAGTTTGCAAACTATGAGAGGAGAACCAGATGGGCACGGCGAAGGGCTAGAGAGAGACCCATATGTCCAATGTATCTGCGAGATCTAATGTGCTTTGATTAGAATCACGCAGACGTGAGTCTCTTGCAGTGCAGGTTAATTTCGGAGGTTTACATTGCAGCTGTTCTTACAGACGGCAGCGATACTGACGCTGGCTGGTCTTCACAGCTTGATAGAGGGCAGCCACAGTGAGAGATGAGGCAGGAAGGAATGAGGGTGTGAGTAAGACTTAAAAATACTGTAACACCTTCTGCTGCCAAGTGACAAGTTTAAAAGACTATGTGTATGGAATTACACTTTTTTTTTTTTTTTTTTAGCGTCATCTGAGTTTTCGGGTTGTGTCTTAACACGGAAACTATGAGGCAAATTTACAGTATGTAGAACTTTGTGGTGGGGTGAAAAAAGAAGCAACAAAGGTGAAAAACTGCTGAATTTAAGTTTGCGGATTTATAGTTTCTTCATGTTCTTCGCTATCAGCAAGATTAAGCAAAAACTACTTGTGACTTCCAAGTTGAACTAAGTTGGAAGCTGACGGAAGAACCTCCAGTCATTTGAAATATTACTTCCTAAACTTAGAATCACCCGCACAAACACTTTTCTCTCTATGCTCTTTTGTCTACACTGTGAACTGGATTAGAACGTTCAGAATGGCTCACTGAAGATTGTACAGTATTTTCTTAATTGATTTTTTTTTTTCCAAATAGAGGCAAAACACAGATTTGGCTCCATACTGCAAATAAAAAGCAAAATCTTGTCAGATCTGACCCGCAGGAATGAATTCACTTACTTACTGCGCATTGATTACTGGGGGTTTTTTCTAATCTACCCTCTAATTCTAAGATTAAAAATGAGCGTAGAGTCATCGATACCAATGCAGTCCCATTTTCTGATAAGAAGTATGAAAACAACTGCAACAACTGCTGTTTCCAACCAAGTACAAATAAGGATTTCAATAATCAAGCACCAACTATACGTATAGATTTTCTATGTTCACATTGTCTTTTTAGAATAATAATAATAACAATAATGATACTGAATTTTTCGGATGATAAGTCGCACTTGAGTATAAGTCGCATCAGCCAAAAAATGCGGAATGAAAAGGAACAAGACACATATAATTCGCACTAGAGTATATGTCGCATTTTGGAGGGAAATTTATTTGATACAATCCAACACCAAGAACAGACATGTCATCTTGAAAGGAAATTTAAAATATAAAATAGAACAGAGAACAACAGGCTCAATAAGTGACGCAACTGCATTGTTAACAACCCTCTCCCGGCAGCACTTTGTTCAGGCACCGATGTGCAAAATCGTTCCTCTAGCTGTGGCCACCTAGCTTTTAGCCCACGATTAGCTTTTTTAGTTTTTTTTCATTTAAGAAAGAGTAACCTCCGCCAGTCCCTTACAAGTTTCTCGCTAACTAATGTTGAAACACAGGCCTTGAGTGCCCTCTTGTGGTTTAGTGTGAAAATAACATGTGAGATGATTAATAATGTGGTATACAGGTTGCCTGGCTCTGCCAGACTATTCTCCCTGTATTTTTCAAACACTGAGGGACCAGCCCATTTCCGGTCTCTCGAGCAGGTACAAAATCAATCAACAAATCAGATTCGTTTATTTGCGTGACGTGTTCTTAAAGAGCAACGTCACTCTTGCGCGTCGAAAGTCGTCTCCACAGCAACACAGATGGTGAACGGGAGAGCCGAGAATATGTTCCAATCCACGGTAAAATCAGTTTGAAATGACCAAAAACACATCGACACGAGTCATTGACAACAGTCTGTCTCGCGCTAGCCATGTTGAATAAACTCCGCTCTCTTCGTATGTTTACTTCCGCGCGCAAGTCCCTCGTCCTTCCCTCGTCATTTTACTAACGTCACGTCTGCCCGTCGCTGATTGGTCCACTCCGCTGTCTGCTTGCTGTGACTTGCTCCGCCCTGGAAATTGTATCCGCGTGAATGGTGGCCAGACTCAATAGCTGGAACAGCGGTGAGTCTGGTGTACCAAGCAAGTATACAGGGGTTGAACGAAATAGTGGAAACACCTTAAAAACTCAACAAAAACTAATTTAATAGGTTGTAGGTCTGCCTTTTGTGAAGATTACAGCCTCAATTCTCCGAGGTATTTATTCATACAACTTGTGAACTGTTTCCAAAGGAATTTTAAGCCATTCGTTCTCAAAAAATTAGCATACTGTGATAAAGTTCATTTTTTTGTTTAATGTACAGTATTGATAAACATTAGACTTTCATACATTCTAGATTCAATACACACAACTGAAGTAGTTCAAGCCTTTTATTGTTTTAATATTGATGATTTTGGCAAAAAAGTCAAGAAAAAACAAAAATCCCTATCTCAAAAAGTTAGCATATTTCATCTGACCAATACAAGATAGTGTTTTTTAATACAAAAAAAGTCAACCTTCATTTTATTATATTAGCTATGCACTCAATACTTAGTCGGGAATCCTTTTGCAGAAATGACTGCTTCAAAGCGGTGTGGCATGGAGGCAATCAGCCTGTGGCACTGCAGAGGTGTTATGGAGGCCCAGGATGCTTCGATAGCGGCCTTAAGCTCATCAACAGTGTTGGGTCTGGTGTCTCTCCACTTACTCTTCACAATATCCTACAGATTCTCTATGGGGTTCGGGTCAGGAGAGTTGGCAGGCCAATTGAGCACAGTAATGCCATGGTCAGTAATCCATTTACCAGTGGTTTTGGCACTGTGAGCAGGTACCGGGTCGTGCTGAAAAATGAAATCTTCATCTCCATAAAGCTTTTCAGCAGATGGAAGCATGAAGTGCTCCAAAGTCTCCTGATAGCTAGCTGCATTGACCCTGCCCTTGATAAAACACTGTAGACCAACACCAGCAACTGACATGGCACCCCAGACAATCACTGACTGTGGGTACTTGACACTTGACTTCAGGCATTTTGGCATATCCTTCTCCCCACTCTTCCTCCAAACTATGGCACCTTGATTTCCGAATGACATGCAAAATTTGCTTTCATCTGAAAAAAGTGCTTTGGACCACTGAGCAACAGTCCAGTGCTGCTTCTCTGTAGCCCAGGTCAGGCGCTTCTGCTGCTGTTTCAGGTTCAAAAGTGGCTTGACCTGGGGAATGCGGCACCTGTAGCCCATATCCAGCACACGCCTGTGCACGATGGCTCTGGATATTTCTACTCCAGACTCAGTCCACTGTTTCTGCAGGTCCTCCAAGGTCTGGAATTGGCGATTCTCCACAATCTTTCTCAGGGTGCGGTCACTTCTGGTTGTGCAGCGTTTCCTGCCACACTTATTCCTTCCCACAGACTTCCCACTGAGGTGCCTTGATACAGCACTCTGGGAACAGCCTATTGGCTCAGAAATTTCTTTTTGTGTCTTAGCCTCTTGCTTGAAGGTGTCAATAATGGCCTTCTGGGTGGCAGTCAGGTTGGCAGTCTTGCCTATGATTGGTTTTATGATGCCAAAATGTTCGGTGTTTCCATTTTTTTTTTCAAAACCTGTAAATTCACACATAAATCACTCCAGAGTATAAGTCGCACTCCCGGCCAAACTATGAAAAAAACTGAGACTTGTAGGCCGAAAAATT
Organism: Corythoichthys intestinalis; assembly: GCF_030265065.1. Classification (NCBI taxonomy): domain Eukaryota; kingdom Metazoa; phylum Chordata; class Actinopteri; order Syngnathiformes; family Syngnathidae; genus Corythoichthys; species Corythoichthys intestinalis. The sequence goes on from NC_080401.1 coordinate 38,263,883, forward strand.
GTAATTAATTTTAGATGTCTTGGCTGAGAATAAGTTCTGTTTTTTCAGTAAAGGGAGATAGATTATTTCAGTCGAGATAGTTATTTCATTCCCTTCAGCGTAGGAATGTTGACTAAATTCCTATTCATTCAGGTAGAATGTTTGCCGACCCCAACAACTGTTTTTTGGCGTCTCACACCAGGAAGCAGTGACAAACAGTGTTGCTAATAACAGCGTTAGAGTATAACGGCGTTACTAACAACGTTATTTTTTTCAGTAGTGAGCAATCTAATTTATTACTTTTCTCATCTTGGCAACGCCGTTACCATTACTGAGGATGTAAAGGCGGGCGTTACTATGCGTTACTACGTTGGTTGAATGATGGGAGAAAAGTCTGAGAGACACGGACGCATGGAGACGAGAGAGCAGAGCAGGAGTGGGGATTTGGCAACGGAGTTGTGACGCCGTTGCAAACGCGATGCTAGGTGGCTCCAATAATACCTAAGTAGCAGATAGCCTACAAACTGCACCCACATGATTCTACGGTAGATATCACATGTATATAGAACTAGATGCGAAATGACAGACAGACATGGCGGCGTTAGCACATGTATAGAGAACTAGGTGCGAAATGATAGACTCGCTGGGGTTAGTAAACAGCCGACATCTTAAAGCAGTAGACTTCTCAGGAAAGCTCTGTTGTAGAGAACGTTCGGCTTCCTAGTTGACCAAAGTAACTGTTTATCTAAAATACTCCTAAATCGGCATAATCTGGACTTGACTCTATCTTTCAATGATGAAACAGTGATGTCGAAAATAGACAGAAGGGAACCAATGCAATACCGGGAGCAATTTTAACAACTTTAACGGTTGATTCACAAAATTAAATGACTTCCAAACATAGCAAAGGTTACTATGTTTTTGTTTTTTGTTTTTTTGGAATGAAAAAAAAAGATGAAAGGTAAAACCAGTTACTGTGCCAAGTAACTAATTACTCTTACATCCAGGTAACTGTTACTAACTCAATTACTTTTTGGGAGAAGTAATTCGTAACTGTAATCAATTACTTTTTTACAGTAAGATTAACAACACTGGTGAAAAACCCTTAATAAGGCTGTATAGTCGAAACTATTAGGTATAAGGTGGGTTGGTACTAGGTAATAGGGCATCCTATCTCATTTTGACACAGTGCTACCAGACTTAAATGTCTTCTATCTCTTATCTACTGTACAGTATGTACTCCTTTTACATAGTGCCAGACAGAACACTAAAACATCAGTCACAATGAGTTAAAACTCTAAACTGTGTTATATTAAAAGTAATACAGTAGGGCAAATAAGTATTTAGTCAACCACCAATTGTGCAAGTTCTCCTACTTGAAAAGATTAGAGAGGCCTGTAATTTTCAACATGGGTAAACCCTCAACCATGAGAGACAGAATCAGGGAAAAAAACAGAAAATCACATTGTTTGATATTTAAAGAATTTATTTTCAAATTAGAGTGGAAAATAAGTATTTGGTCACCTACAAACAAGCAAGATTTCTGGCTGTCAAAGAGGTCTAACTTCTTCTAACGAGGTCTAACGAGGCTCCACTCGTTACCCGTATTTATGGCACCTCTTTTAACTCATTATCGGTATAAAAGACACCTATCCAAAATCTCAGTCAGTCACACTCCAAACTCCACTATGGCCAAGACCAAAGAGCTGTCGAAGGACACCAGAGACAAAATTGTAGACCTGCACCAGGCTGGGCAGACTGAATCTGCAAAAGGTAAAACGCTTGGTGCAAAGAAATCAACTGTGGGAGCAATTATTAGAAAATGGAAGACATACAAGACCACTGATAATCTCCCTCGATCTGGGGCTCCATGCAAGATCTCACCCCGTGGCGTCAAAGTGATAACAAGAACGGTGAGAAAAATCCTAGAACCACACGCGGGGACCTAGTGAATGACCCACAGAGAGCTGGAACCACAGTAACAAAGGCTACTATCAGTAACGCAATCCGCCGCCAGGGACTTAAATCCTGCACTGCCAGACGTGTCCCCCTGCTGAAGAAAGTACATGTCCAGGCCCGTCTGCAGTTCGCTAGAGAGCATTTGGATGATTCGGAAGAGGACTGGGAGAATGTGTTATGGTCAGATGAAACCGAAATAGAACTTTTTGGTCGAAACACAGGTTCTCATGTTTGGAGGCGAAAGAATACTGAATTGCATCCAAAGAACACATTATCTACTGTGAAGCATGGGGGTGGAACATAGTGCTTTGGGGCTGTTTTTCTGCAAAGGGACGAGGATGACTGATCTGTGTAAAGGAAAGAATGAATGGGGCCATGTATCGAGAGATTTTGAGTGAAAATCTCCTTCCATCAGCAAGGGCATTGCAGATGAGACGTGGCTGGGTCTTTCAGCATGACAATGATCCCAAACACACAGCCAGGGCAACAAAAGAGTGGCTTCGTAAGAAGCATTTCAAGGTCCTGGAGTGGCCTTGCCAGTCTCGAGATCTCAACCCCATAGAAAATCTGTGGAGGGAGTTGAAAGTCCGTGTTGCCCAACGAAAGCCCAAAAACATAACTTCTCTATGGGAGATCTGCCTGGAGGAATGGGGCAAAATACCAGCAACAGTGTGTGAAAAGCTACAGAAAATGTTTGGCCTCCGTTATTCCCAAAAAAGGGTACATAACAAAGTATTAAGATAAACTTTTGGTATCGACCAAATACTTATTTTCCACCATGATTTGCAAATAAATTCTTTAAAAATCAAACAATGTGATTTTTTTGTTTTTTGTTTTTCCACATCCTGTCTCTTATGATTGAGGTTTACCCATGTTGGCAATTACAGGCCTCTCTAATATTTTTAAGTGGGAGAGCTTGCACAATTGGTGGTTGACAAAATACTTATTTGCCTCACTGTATATAAAATGTTTCATACAAGTTTGTGTTTTTGAAATATTATATAATAATACTTAAACTATAATACTAGACTATACTATAATACTCTACTAAACTATAATAAAACACATTAACCATTTACAATTGCAAAACATGCCATTACCAAATATCATCACTCTGAATAAGTGGCAAACTGGGAACTACTCTTAGAAGTAATAATCCATTCATCTTTTGTTGTGCTTGCGCTCATTAGGCTCACGGGCTTATGTCAGCTGACTTTGGGCCAGAGGCATGGTACAACCCATACTGGTCACTAGCCAATCGCAATGACAATGATCTCATTGTCGCATATTTGTGTTTCCCTGCCTCGTTTACTTTCGTTGTCATACTGTAGCATCGACAGCAGGAGGGATCACTAGGGGCTAACAAACATTATTACCCCAGTGACGTCTTCTTTCATTGTGTTCATTCCACTAGCTGGTTAACATTATTTCACGTAATTGACTATAACAGAACATGCAAGCTTTGTGTTCATAGCGTGTGAGGGTGAAACTGCCGCACACCATATCTATACTGTCTACTTTCTCAGTGTTATTTCCCACTCTCGCGTGGGCACCACCCACACAGAGACCCACTCAAACCTCTCTCGACCCTCCTTAATTGGACACTTGAGCGGCACGCCGCTGCATCTGGCTTCTGTTGAACACAGCCTGACATTTCAGACTACTGACCTTTCCAGCCCCGCCACAACTAAATAATGATTAGTCCCGGCAACGCTTTTCACCACAGCAACAGCAACACAAATTAACTGCCACCGCACACGCATTCACACGGAGCCGCACCAGAAAAACACCTGAATGCTTTGTCTTCTCAGAGTGAGAAAATGGGGTGCGGACATTGATTTGAGAGCCCATTGTCATTCTTTTGGCCCATCGATTAGATTGTCCTTTTCCATATGTGCAGCCGGCGCGCCATAATGTGTTGTTGTAAATCAACTCAGCTCGCTGCTCTTTAGTTTCTCCTTTTGCCTTTTATGCGCTCTCAGCATTACGGCGGGAAAAAAGGTCAATCATATTCATGAAATCCGGGCAGGTTTGAGAGGACGCTGCCACATGAATGCAGTACGTCCGCATCCAATGCAATGATGGGCATTCCCTAAATGTTTTGTGCTATTCCGCTGTCACAATGAAATTGAAATAGAATATAGTTGAAGAAGCCTTTATGATAGCAACAATGGGAAAATTACTGAGTTTTTAAGGGGCTGTAATGTGCACATTAGCAGCACATAAGAAGATTATAAAACAAATATGCCAAAAATATACATTAGCAGAGAAAAGCATTGTATGTAGAAACGGCACATGAATAATAAATGCTATATATGTAGATGTGAATGGGCAAACTTCATGAATAAATGGATATATCTGCAGAAGTGAAGGTGAAACGCAGCCAGTAGTATATGGAACGTTAAGAAAAAAATATCAATGTATTATAAATAGTCTATATATAAGCAGTTGGCAATGGAATGAACACCAACAGTGAATATGTGCTGTATGTGTGGAAAGTATATTTAAGCAGATGTGAATGTAAGCTACAAAGTAGAAGAAAAAAAGTAGGATAGCCAAATTATATCTGATGGTAATACATGGATCAACAATGTATGCAGTTCAAGTAAACCAGCTGGTTTAACGATCAGCAGTGGAGTGACAATTAAGGGGGACGGGTCCCGATAAGCTTTGGCTTTTTTTCCGTTCCCTTTGTCATGTCTCTTTTCATCTTCTTGGAGAAACAATATAATGCTGATGATGATGATGTTGATGTGATGATGATGATGACAAATGACAATGACAATAAATTCAAATTCAATTCAATTATACATAAATAAGTAATATCTTAAAAATTGTGTACATGCAATTGAGAGTAGGGTTAGTTGGAAATGTCGTTTAGATTTCCTATTGTTCCTCACTTTGCTTTTCCACAAAAACCTATTGTGCACTGAGGTTACCTTGTATCCAGCTGAGTGCCGATATTTAACGGCGGCATCTGGATTTTGCACATTACTTTTGTCTAACAGCGGGAATGAGAACAATACAGTTCAACCCGGACTTTGCATTTGCCACATGATCAGAAACTCAATCACTTTAGTTGTATTGTTCCCATGGAAACAGCATTCAGTGACAAATTGCAATTTCAAAGTGGGTCACAGCAGCCCCGACGGAAGTACGGCGTTCACAAGATGCGACAAAACAAGTTGTTTTTGCTGCACAAATAATGCAAAATTTGCACATATTAGTATTAAGTTTATTTAAGATATTATTAACCAGCGCAGATCTCTTTATGCCTGTCATATGCCATGCTGAACACAGTACTAAATTGTTGTAAAATACATCAGAATACGTATAAAGGACTGCTTTGACATGTTGTATACACTGTAATAAAGATCAATTTAACATCATTAATACCTAAACAAGTCTAAAAAGAAGGTAAAAATTATTAATTATTGCACATAAAACACTGCATTTTGATGAAACAAAAAAAGAAGTGTTAAGGATTTAAACTTCAACATTTTCATGCACAAATTAGGACTTTTTTTACCTTTAAAGAGCACTGAAGCTTATCAATCCAATTTACTAAAAATAGCCTCTTGCTCTATGAGTGATTAAACCTTTAAATAACTGTCCACTGTATGGAGCACGTTCCCTGAAAGGGTTAAAGCAGTGATCCCTAACCACTAGGACAGGGACCAGTACTAGTCTGTGGCGCATTTACGACCGCAGTCTGGCCTGTGCCTCTTGAAACATCAAAATGCCTGTCTACTCTGTTGACTAAACCAAGTAGATATTTGTGAACGTTGTCTAGTGGTTGGCCGCCATTGCCGGGGTGTTTGCACACCTATAGCATACCAGCATATGTCAATGTAAACAGTAACGTTAGTTGCTGTTGGGTGTGTGCTGCGGCAGGCACACCTTAGTAAAGGCGGACGGGGTAATTCCTGTCGTTTTGCTTGGATTAGCTAACTATGTGCGTTTGTCCTCGATGATGATGTAAGCGCATTCGATTTTTTCGTGGAAATAATAAGCCCACACGTTAGCGCAGATGACTGAAAAACAAATGTCTCTGGACAGCTTTATTACGGGGAAAAGGCTACCTGCTGAGCCAGAAGAGGAGCCTACAATCAAGTCCATTCTGCATAATATGTGGCTAAAAGCTGGCAAACGAGGCAAACAATGCAAATACACTGAGAGCATCATACCTTGTGGCGAACCGTACTGCTAAAGCTAAGAAACCTTTCACGATTGGAGAAGAACTGCCTGTGACCAAGGATATTTGCCGTCAAGTTTTAGGAAAGGCCACTCTTTAAAAAAAGGCTTCAGCGTATGGTGAGTTACATTTTCCCTGCACTTACAGTGCTGGCCAAAAGTATTGGCACCCCTGCAATTCTGTCAGATAATGCTCAGTTTCTCCCAGAAAATGATTGTTATTACAAATGTTTTGGTAGTAATATCTCCATTTATTTTGCTTGGAATAAAAAAAACACAAAAGAGAATGAAAAAATAATAATAAATCATTATCATTTTACACAAAACTCCAAAAATGGGCTGGACAAAAGTATTGGCACTCTTTGAAAAATCATGCGATGCTTCTCTAATTTAATTAACAGCATCCGTTACTTACCTGTGGCACATGATAGGTGGTAGCAATAACTAAATCACACATGCAGCCAGTTAAAATGGATTAAAGTTTACTCAAACTCTGTCCTGTATCCTTGTGTGTACCACATTGAGCATGGAGAAAAGAAAGAAGACCAAAGAACTGGAATTGAGAAGCAAAATTGTGAGGAACCATCGGCAATCTCAAGGCTAGAAGTCCATCTCCAAAGACCTGAATGTGCCTGTGTCTACCGTGTGCAGTGTCATCAATAAATGTAAAGCCCATGGCACTGTGGCTAACCTCCCTATATGTGGACGGAAAAGAAAAATTGACGAGAGATTTCAACAAAAGATTGTGAGGATGGTGGATAAAGAACCTCGACTAACATCCAAACAAGTTCAAGCTGTCCTGCAGTCCGAGGGTACAACAGTGTAACAGTGTCAACCCGTACTATCCGTCGGCGTCTGAATGAAAAGGTATGGTAGGATACCCAGGAAGACTCCACTTCTGACCCAGGGACATAAAAAAGCCAGGCTGGAGTGTGCCAAAACTTACCTGAGAAAGCCAAAAACATTTTGGAAGAATGTTCTCTGGTCAGATGATACAAAAGTAGAGCTTCTTGGGAAAATGCATCAACATAGAGTTTACAGGAAAAAAACGAGGCCTTCAAAGAAAAGAACACGGTGCCCACTGTCAAACATGGCGGAGGTTCCCTGATATTTTGGGGTTGCTTTGCTGCCTCTGGCACTGGACCGCTTGGCCGTGTGCATGGCATTATGAAGTATGATGACTACCAACAGATTTTGCAGCATAATGTAGGGCCCAGTGTGAGAAAGCTGGGTCTCCCTCAGAGGTCATGGGTCTTCCAGCAGGACAATGACACAAAACACATTTCAAAAAGCTCTAGAAAACTGTTTGAGAGAAAGCACTGGAGACTTCTAAAGTGGCCAGCAATGAGTCCAGACCTGAATCCCGTAGAACACGTGTGGAGAGATATGAAAATGGCAGTTTGGAGAAGGCACCCTTCAAATCTCAGAGACCTGGAGAAGTTGGACAATGGAGAATGGTCTAAAATTCCAGCAGAGCATTGTAAGAATCTCATTGATGGATACCGGAAGTGGTTGTTCGCAGTTATTTTGTCTAAAGGTTGTGCTACCAAGTATTAGGCTGAGGGTGGCAATACCTTTGTCCGGCCCTTTTTTGGAGTTTTGTGTAAAATGATAATGATTTTTTTTCCCCATTCTCTTTTGTGTTTTTTCATTGCAAGCTAAATAAATGAAGATATTACTACCAAAGCATTTGTAATTGCAATCATTTTCTGGGAGAAATTGAGCATTATCTGACAGAATTGCAGGGGTCCCAATACTTTTGGCCAGCACTGTAATGTTCGTTTCTAGGCCAGTTGTATTATTTTATATTTACTGTAATTTTCTGCCACACATTGCCGGTCCGTGGAAAAAAAGGCCCACATCACAGCGGTCCGTGTTGCAAAGAAAGTTGGGCACCATTGGGCTAAAGGGACAGAACAGAACAGAATAAATGTCCTTCATGGATCAGTAGGTTATGTGTGTGCACTCCAGGTTTATACATACCGTATTTATCGGACTATAAGACGCAATTTTTTTCATAGTTTGGCCGGGTGGTGCGACTTATACTCAGGAGTGACTTATGTGTGAAATTTTTAACACATTATGATATCATTTCACATGTTATTCTGGTGTTTTGGAGTGACACTGATGGTTTGGTAAACTTGTTAGCATGTTCTTTATGCTATAGCTATCTGAATAACTCTTAATAGCTATGGCCACGTTCGCGTTCTGCCTTTGGCAATGTGTGTTCAATTGTATTATTGACCTTTTTATATTGAAATGCATGCTTTTAATTTGTGGCGCTTTCACGCCCTAGTGGGGGCGCACTCGCACTTGTATACGCAAAGAAAAGCACTTACACGCTAGAAGAAGACGGACAGCTACCTAGCTAACTGAGCAAGTGGGCGAGAGAGAGAGAGAGAAACTCGGCTGCGAACCTACGTAACAACCTAAAACCTATGATGAACCTATGTAACATCATACTGTCCACTTATTCAGCATGTTTTTCTCTATTGTATTTTTATTAGTGCTGTCAAATGATAATTTTTTTTTTTTTTTTTTTAATCTAGTTAATCATATGTCAACTGTGTGATTAATCATGATTAATCACATTTTCTTCGGGATTAATGAAGTTGCTCTTCAGGAAAAAAAAAATCTAGGAAAATACTATGATTTACTTAAAAATTGTTTTCAGATGAAATGTATGACGTATGACTGAATTAATACTTAACCAAATAGTTTTTAAATTGTATTTAACAACTCAGCTCGTATAAAATAAAATAAATTGTCAGTATTATACAGAAAAGGCCTTAACAGATTAAATTCCCTCAGACTAACAATGTGGCTCAAGTACCGTTTGGCATATTGCCCAAATTAACTGCCAACATAAGGAGCAGACAAGCACAATACACTAACAATAGCTAGTGTTTCAAAAAACGTGTAAACAACTTGTCTGTTAAATTAAACATTTCACACAAATAAATGCAGCATTTGCAGTTTTACACTAAATGGGCTGAAAGCTGTGTGAGATTTAAAAAAATAATAATAATAATTTGTCAATTTTCACACACTTAACTGAAAAACATTACACTAAAGTGTGTGTAAAGTTGTTTAGAAACACTGCTTAAGTTAGCCAGTCATACCCTTTTTTTTGTCAAGTGGTCTTCTGTCAGTCCAACAAACTTAGTTGCTCCACCTTCGTTGCCTTTTCATTTTCAAAAAGGTCATGAATTTTTGTGGCAATAGTTGCCCGTGAAGGTGTTCTGTATGTTGGGTCGCCCAATGCTATCTGGATGAGATTTTCAAGGCCCTTGTCTTCGACTAAGTTAATGGGTCTACATTCTCTGGCTACCCATCTAGCGATAGCAGTAGTCAACCTACTTGTTGTCCTTTTGTTGACAAATCCGAGTCCGCACTCTGCGAGTGTAGCTTGATGACTGCGGCTTGTGTTTGCAGTGTTAGCGTCATTGCTAACACTAGTGAATATATGCTTTGCCCGAAGGTGGTACTTTAGGCTGGTTGTGCTTTGATGAAAGGACAGTTCATCACAGCAGTATGTGCACACAACGTTTGTTTTATCCAGATTTTCATTAGGCAGCTTTTTAAAACCGAATTTGCCATGAAGCCGTCCTGGGTCATCATCCTCACTCATCGTGGCTGGCTGCATTTTGTCTTGCATTGCTGCGCGGGGAATGTAAACATCACCGTGTGGGACAACGGGAGGCACTTGTGGCCAAACTTAGTATGAGCGGTAAATTGCATTTTTTTTTTTTTTTTAAATGCGTTAATATTTCCAGATTAATCATGGTCGTTAACGCGTGATTGTTGACAGGCCTAATTTTTATATTAGATTGCCTTTCAAGATGACATGATGATCTGTTCTTTGTGTTGGATTTTATCTTGTAAATTTCCATCCAAAATGTGACTTAAACAGTACTCCGGTGCGACTTATATATGTTTTTTTCCTCTGCGTTGGGCATTTTATGACTGGTGTGACTTATACTCATGTGCGACTTATAGTCCGAAAAATACGGTAATGTGAGTAATTTAAAAAATAAATAAATAAATAAAAAATAGCAGTGCATATGTTATATGGTCATGTAAGCTGTGCGTACGTTATTCTATAAGGAGTAACCCTTCAGCGAGTCAGGATAAAAACTGTAAAAGAAAATCAATGCCCAAAAATCAGGATCATTTCAGACTTAACAAAACATAATGTGCAATGTGTCAATGCAAAACAGAAAAAGAGCACGTTTTCAACCACAAACTAACACAAGGTTGTTGCTAATTTTTTTGCTAATTTAACTAGCGTTACTTATAATGCCCCTGCAACTGGTCAAGGATAGACAAAAGTGCGCCTATTGCTTCTGATTGGCATATTGCTGCCCTTCAGTCTACGAATGAATAAAAAAAAAATAATAATAAAACGCTAAAGTAGTGAAGGCGCTATAAAGATGTCCAAGTTATCTGTGACCGTGTAGTTATGTCCCTGTTGTCACGCCGCGTGGTACATTTAGCAAATTGTGCTCACTGAATTCTGTCATAGTTTTGTTGAAGCCTGCCTCCCTCTAAAGCCTTCAAATGGAGACAGATTATTTATTTATTTTTGTGGCAGTGCCATTACTGTCCAACTTTGAAGGAAACATTTTTTTTGTCTGACTTTGACCTGTACACTTTTTCATTTATTCATGTTGCTTCACTGTAAGATGTGTACACCGACAGAAAGACTTGCATAACTTTCTAACACTTTCCAAGTATTTTTGTGAAATGATCATAATGAGCTTTCCGGTCCCTTTTTAGAATTCAAACTAGAGTTTGAACTGCAGTCTTCTTCAATTGGTTCCTGTGGTGCTGTACTCCTTTAATTAGATACAATAAAAGTGGCAGCAACGCAGCAAAAACACTGCAGCTTTTGCTGTGGATGTAAAAATAGGTAGGACATACTGTGCGCAATCTCCTGCTTGGTGTACATAGACCTGAGCTGATAGAAATCTTAGGGGGGGGGCTTGAATTTCCGCTTGAAAGACTTGGCTTTTAAGCTGGCAAGCTGCAGAGATTTGTTTCCACGGAGGCACCTGAAAGAGGGAGGTGCAACAGCAACCCTAAGGGGAGAAAAAGGGAAACGTGTATTTTAAAAAAATCATAATAAAACATGCTTCTGTATGAATGATGAACTGTGAAAATAAGGCCTCTTATTATTGGTCTAATTGTGTATCTTGACTGTGTGAATTTGCCTATTTTAAAGCACTCCGTTTCAATATGTGATGCCACGCTTCCATTTTGTTGCAGTGTAAAAAGCACATAAAGAAGGGGATGGCTGCTGACGGGAGGGAGGGAAGTGGGGAGCACTTGCTGCTGCTTCATATTGAGCAGTTTGTTTTATTGAATGCTTCTCCGCAGCATGGCTAAATAAGCAGCGGCATGCTAATGAACGAGGGGACCCGGGTGCTAATGTAGTACACAAGTATGGGTGGTGAGAAGAGGCCCCCGGCCTCATGTTGAAAATATTCCTCATCAAACAATTATTTCAAAACCCATCTCCACACCCAAATGTTCTGAGCAAATATGGTAATTTCACGCCATGTACACACAGTCGTATACGTGCTTCTTGTTGCTGGATGTGGCAAGCGCCTGAGACTGTTGCCTGTCCTCTTTGGCCAGGAGGGGAGATGTGACCAAGGCGGTAAATAGGCTGTGAACAGGCTGGAGGCTCCGAGATGATTTCTTTGTCACCAGTGGAGCCACCAGTGTTGCCGAGCACTGCCGTGGAGCAAATCCTCCCACAGAGCACTGATTGGATTTTTGTTCCGCGGAGCCTTTTGTGTTCATAGCGTAGGGACTAGATAATAGGGGTTGATGCCACTCTGTCTCCCCGTTATAGCTGCTGGATTGAGTTCTCGGACTGTGTGTGTATGTGTGACACTATCCCTCTCTTAACAGCCGAGATAACGTTGCCATTCACAAACTACATATTGAATGTCTGGGCCATGTGCTAAAGTTTCCATTATTACTAATGTCACAGCTAAATAAAATGTTAATGTAACAACCTGCCACTCAGACGAAGCCTCATGAGAATATTCAATGTCACAAACAGTGCAGACCTCACCTTGCCAGCAGATACAATCCACCACTGTCAAGGTCATCGTCATCGTAGTTTGACGTTCACTTATGTTCTATGTGTGCCCAGTGGCTATGTATTGTAGAGTACTGTATATATAAATAAAAAAATGATGAATTATTAATTTCCATAGGGAAATTCCACATTTAATTGCCCTGTTTTCTCAGCAGGGTCAGCCATGAGGTGCAGGAGCATTCCTTTAAATCCGGGGAAACCGCCACTCAGCTGTCTTGTATGTGACTTTGTATTGACCTTAATAGAGACAGAGGACCCAAACAGAGATTTTTTACAGGACACTGACTGCTAATGACAGTTAAATGGTTTCATTGAATGTCGCTTTCATTAGTCCTGAGAAAACAAGGAGACTAGAAGAGAAAGAAATAGTCACACAGAAGTCATGTTTAGTAATTGTACGTCAGCGAATGTTTAATTAAGATGATTGCTTGTTTGGTTGTGATACAGACAGATGTCAACCCAGACTGGTTACTTACTGAAGTTTGTGCATGACTTGACTCCACTTCTCATGTTTTTCAAAGAAACAAATATTCCAACAAGAATTTCAAAAGTATTGGGACTTGACTGTATGAGGTAGCCCTGAACGATATTGGAAAAAACTATCATTGTGATTTTATGTGGGTTTGCGATATATTGAGATATTAAAACTAAAATAATTTTCACCAGATAACTTAAATAGCTCTGTTTGCGATAGGCCTGGACAATATTAAAAAGAAAATTAACATTACGATATACACTCACCGGCCACTTTATTAGGTACACCATGCTAGTAACGGGTTGGACCCCCTTTTGCCTTCAGAACTGCCTCAATTCTTCGTGGCATTGATTCAGCAAGGTGCTGGAAGCATTCCTCAGAGAGTTTGGTCCATATTGACATGATGGCATCACACAGTTGGTGCAGATTTGTCGGCTGCACATCCATGATGCAAATCTCCCAGTCCCAAAGATGCTCTATTGGATTGAGATCTGGTGACTGTGGAGGCCATTTGAGTACAGTGAACTCATTGTCATGTTCAAGAAACCAGTCTGAGATGATTCCAGCTTTATGACATGGCGCATTATCCTGCTGAAAGTAGCCATCAGAAGTTGGGTACATTGGGGATGGACATGGTCAGCAACAATACTCAGGTAGGCTGTGGCGTTCCAACGATGCTCAATTGGTACCAAGGGACCCAAAGAGTGCCAAGAAAATATTCCCCACACCATTACACCACCACCACCAGCCTGAACCGTTGATACAAGGTAGGATGGATCCATGCTTTCATGTTGTTGACGCCAAATTCTGACCCTACCATCCGAATGCCGCAGCAGAAATCGAGATTCATCAGACCAGGCAACGTTTTTCTTCTAACAATCTTCTATTGTCCAATTTCGATGAGCTTGTGCAAATTGTAGCCTCAGTTTCCTGTTCTTAGCTGAAAGGAGTGGCACCCGGCGTGGTCTTCTGCTGCTGTAGCCCATCTGCCTCAAAGTTCGACGTACTGTACGTTCAGAGATGCTCTTCTGCCTACCTTGTTTGTAACGGGTGGTTATTTGAGTCACTGTTGCCTTTCTATCAGCTCAAACCAGTCTGGCCATTCTCCTCTGACCTCTGGCATCAACAAGGCATTTCCGCCCACAGAACTGCCGCTCACTGGATATTTTTTCTTTTTCGGACCATTCTCTGTAAACCCTAGAGATGGTTGTGTGTGAAAATCCCAGTAGATCATCAGTTTCTGAAATACTCCGACAAGCCTTTCTGGCACCAACAACCATGCCACGTTCAAAGTCACGCAAATCACCTTTCTTCCCCATACTGATGCTCGGTTTGAACTGCAGGAAATTGTCTTAAACCATGTCTAGATGCCTAAATGCACTGAGTTGCCGCCATGTGATTGGCTGATTACAAATTAAGTGTTAACGAGCAGTTGGACAGGTGTACCTAATAAAGTGGCCGGTGAGTGTATATTGCCAAGGGTCCATACTTACGTTTTGGTTTGCTTGAAGAGGTTGCATGCCAGTCGCACCTACGGACAATTTGGAATGTTTAATGAGAATACCATGCACATTTTTTGGGGGGGAATATGGCTTGAACCCGGAGAAAAGGGGCCAGATCAAAGTTACAAACCTGTCAATTGTCGTTAACGTTAAGTACCAATCGCCAGCTGCTCTGTTGGCCAAGAAAAACAGTTTGGTAGCACTGCCTAGGAGGAGGGAGGGTGAGAGGCTGTACAAGCATGAAGCAGAAAAACATGAATATGTTTTTTGGATTAAAAACCAGATCCTTTTTACGTGATTCCGTTCCTCTGAAAAATGGCACGATCGGCCCAATTTCCAATCACATGATAGGATCAGGGACACCCCTAATGTACAGTGTATCACAAAAGTGAGTACACCCCTCGCATTTCTGCAGATATTTAACTATATCTTTTCATGGGACAACACTGACTAAATGACACTTTAACACAATGAAAAGTAGTCTGTGTGCAGCCTATATAATAGTTAATTTTCCCCTCAAAATCACTTAAAATATAGCCATTAATATCTAAACCCCTGAAAACAAAAGTGAGTACACTCCTTAGTAAATACGTACATCCCTAAATGTCCAAATTGAGTACTGCTTGTCATTTTTTCCCTCCAAAATGTCACGTGACTCGTTACAGGAGTGCCGTCAGCATTGCTGCAGATTGAAGAGGTGGGGGGTCAGCCTATTAGTGCTCAGACCATACATCGCACTCTCAATCAAATTGGTTTGCATAGCTGTCACCCCAGGAGGAAGCCTCTTCTGAAGACGGTACACAAGAAAGCCCGCCCGTCTCATCAGACCACAGGACATGGTTTCAGTAATCCATGTGCTTTGTTGACATGTCTTCAGCAAACTCTTTGCGGGCTTTCTTGTGTACATATATATATATATATATAAATATATATATATATATATATATATATATATATATAAAATATACAGTATATATTGAAATACAGAATAATGAGAGCCACATGTACATGCCTACAAGCCATATTTTTACCATCTGTTAACCCTTGAGAGTCGAAGGACGCGCCGGCGCGTCCTCAGCGCACGTCGTCTTTGAAGCGCCCTCACGTTTTATTTACGTCACCCACATGCCGTTGGTTGGTCTCGTTTTAAAGTGCGGTTGTTGCGGTTTACTCTCGTTATTATTTGAAGTCAATCGACCAACTAAAACGTGAGATATTGTCATTTAAGTTTTATAGTTTTATTGTCCTCTCAAAAAAACATTAAAACGGTGCATGGATCATTTGTTTATGTCTATATTTCCATCATTTCTTGTCCTTTTTCAAAACGGAAGCTCCATGAAAAAAACACAAATCAAACGAACCCTTTCGAAGTCACAGTGGAAGCACAAAATGCGTTTTTTAAAATAAATATAACTGCCGTGCGAGGCTCCACCAAACGAGGGAGGAGTGTTCTGAAGCAGCGAGGTGGCGAGCGACGCCCGTTTGAATCGAGCAGCGACTTTGTGTGACTTTGAGAATGAACGGAAAACTAAGTTTTGCGCAACCAATTGTGCTTTTTGATCAACTTGAGGAAGAGGATGGTCCAAATTCGTCATCATCGTCTTCTTCAGAAGAGTCCTCGAGTGAAGATAGTGACGGATTTGAACACGTGGGTGACGCCATCGACGAGCAGAGGTAAGCCAACTCACTTTTTTTTTTTTAATGCTGAAAAAGTTTTTTGAAAGTTTCTTTTGATATTGCAAGACAAAATTAATTTTGATGCAATACAAGTGTGTGTTTGTGTATATAATAATAAAATGTGCATATCAGATCAAAGTCGTACGTGCACTGTGTGTATCCCAGGCAGGAATTTATAATTTGTGGTGTTATTCTTTCTATATGAAGATTAGGGATGTAGCACATATTCAGCTATGGTATTCTTTCTATTGTCAAACATATATATTTCCATTATTATTTATTGCTGTATATATTTTTATTTCATACTTTATTATTTTCATAAATACTGACTTTTTTCATGTACATTTATAGTGACAATGAAAGTAAAGTGAAATGAAAATGGAAGGGTGGAAGGGTGGAAAGAGGACCGACACCCCATGGAAGTGTGGGCTGTGTGATGCAGCCCTGTGTCTAATTCCAGGACGAAACTGCTTTTCGGAGTGGCATGCCTGAAAAAAATTTAACTTGTTTCTTGTAAATATTTTTGAAAATACTTTTTTTCCCAATGTTATATATATATTTTTGTCTCCCACAATCAGTCCTCTCAATTTGTGTATATAAATGTGTGTTCAAGAAGCTTGATTGTGTGTACGTAGTTTTCATCAGGTGATGGGCCGCAATACCTAAACTCATTAAGAGATGGCCTCTAAACAATTTTTGTGGTAGATGGTATATATTTTTTCACTGTTCTTCACTGTTTGGTCTGCTGTATATAACCTGTTTTGACTAGAGCATATATTAAGGCAAAAAACGCCTATGGCTATACCTGTTGTTTATGTTGAATTGTCAAATATAAGACTATTTATTCTAAATTTTTTTGGTTGAATGTTCATCCTAACATGTTGAATAAATATTACAAAGTTTCAAAACGGTTCGTTACGCATGTTTGGTTGTCAATTGCACATCAATATTAAAAATTTTGACAAAACGATTTTGGAATTTTTGGTCTTTTTGGGCCCAAAATGATGATTTATAATTGGTCAGTGAAGGAAACAACAGTTTGGACATGAAGTTCAAGGTGTCACAAAAAAAGGGACCAAACCAGGCCATCGTAAACAATTCTTTCTTTGAAATATAAAGGCAACTTCAAAGGCATGCAAAATCAGACAAAATAGGCCCAGACCTTAAAGGGTTAACTTATTGGCTGCCATTGGCACCGTCAATAGCAGCGATCATTCTCTGCCAGCCTCTCCAAGTCAAAAGGGATTGAACGTCTGGCACTTTGAATAGCAATAAAAATGAGCATTCATGGTCATTCCTCCCTTGTTTAAATGAATTGAACGTGTATGGTTTTCAGTGGCAGACAAGGAGTTAAGAGTCAATTTTTGCAAAAATCCTGATAATAGCTCACAATTCCTAACTTCACAGCAGTGCTTAAAGAATTGTGCCTTTCATGTAACTTTGAGTTAAGATGCTTTTATTTGAAAAGTATCGGCCGCATTGATGTTTTGAAGAAGCATTTTTCTTAGGCTCCATCATTCCCAATCAATAATCATTGTTTACACACTGGAAGAATGCCATTTTCCTACTCTTGCTGAAGGCATTCCTCTTCTTATTATGCCTCATAATTAGATCCGCAGGAATTTCTAATCAAGCGTGACGGCAGCATTCACCAATTTAAAAGGTGATAGCCCATGAAATGAACAGCCTAGTGTCATAGAATCAGTGCGCGATGCTAGAGGGGTCTGAAGAGAGACGACAACAGAGTGAACGAGGAGCTCACAAAAGACACACGCACCTAACTGTAAATAAATGCTTAAATTAACTATTTAGAAGGTTATCAACACTGACTATGCCATGCTGCGGATAGGCAGTGATCTGTCCAGGAGACATTGATCTTCTTCATAAGGAACATAAAGACCGACCTAAGAAATACTCATCATATTTCAGCGCCAGTCAATTCGGTTCATTAGGGCCGCTCTAGCTCCTGCTGCGGCCCTGTATCGATCTTGCCGCTGTCAGCGCAGTGTTATTTTCTGCTAAGTAGATAGTGGACTCACAAAATTGCTATTTATACAGTGTGTGTTCAAATTTGGTCATGCAGTAGTTGAACAAACACTGTGCAGCGTCTCAAGTTGAAGACCTCCGAGGTCAGAGAATTGGTATTTCGTATATCAATTTTTTTCAGGGAAAAAAAAATATGCAAATGCGGTCAAATTGTGCAAAGTTTAAAACAAAGCATTTGGAGACTTTCAGCAACAGTTTAGACGATCATATCGCTTCCAAACTGAACCGAATCGTAATCAAACCATTACACCTTAGAAGGATATAGTTTTTGTATTTAATCGCAACCCTTGTATTTAGATACATATTGAATCAGCCTCATGCCAAAGATACAGTGGACCCTCTTGATTAGAGCACCTCACCTTTCGATTTTTTTCATGATATGAGTATCATCACGAGAGAAAATGAGTCGTTATGCAATTTTCACTATACGAGCGAAATCTAGAAGACCCTCTTGCTCGGTCGGTGTGTCAAAGTCCCTTAGCTTCCCTCCAGATGGCATACAAGCGCTCTATTTCGCTTTGTCTCCCCAAGTGTCTATGCCCCACACTACAGAGAATACGAGCATCTCGCACCAACATAATCCCCCACCTGCCCACCTTCCTCGTCTAATTTTGTATCGAAGGGCTGCCGAATCATTTGTTCTTACAAGTGAGCATTAACCATATCCCCTTGCAAAGTGGCGACCAAACACAGTGGTAAGAAAATGAAATGTATGCTTGGAATTGAAACAAAGCAAACAATAATGAGGAAACATGAAAGGAGTTTGCGTGTTAGCGATATTTTGAAAGAGTATAAGCGTTCAAGTTATCCAATCTGGTGAGTAGTTGTATATAAATTACGGTTCATTGTTTTTATACTTTTAATTTCTTTTTCAGATTACTTAGCCTTAAAGTGCCTGCGACAGCAGAATTTTTTTTTTAAATAGCATTATTATGTGAATTAGAATCATATTTTGAGACGATTTGACTATATACTAGTACAACCATTTGGGAAAGCGCAGATGACGAGAAATTAGTCTTTTAATCTGCAATATAGACCTGCCTGTCAGTTTAGCGCTTCAACGTCCCCAGCGGGATGATGACGTCGGCAAGGTCACGATTTCATCTGATTTAGAATTCAGCCCATTGAGGTGGGAAGATTCAGAACGAGGAAAATACAACAAAGGCGCAAAATGTCATGAATGTTATAGTCTGTCTACTCCAATATTTTTACAGGATATTCTTTTTAAGTATTTTGCACCAATTGCTAAATAAATGGTATGACAAATAACTTGTCTTGTGTCCTGTGTCTTGTGCTAAATGGAATATGAAATATTAAAAATGCATTTATTCAGTACGACAGGGCAAAATTACTGCATAGTCATCAGAACTGGCAACTTCTTCCTCTCCTGAACGGTATTTTATGCCACAGGAGTTAGTCCGACTTTTGTCATTTCCCTTCCCCAGCTTCGGAGACGGAAGAAAGATAATCTTTTTGAAACTCAAAAAGGCTCACATGGCTCTCCCTGGTGCAGCAACAGAAAACTGCAGCACACTGGGCTGGCGTGATGCAAAAAATAAACGAAATAATCCGCAAAATCAGATGAATCCGCAGTTGTTCTGCATACTGTAGCATTAGCTGTATACTTAAGATGTTTATCCCGCTGACGTAGCAGGCCCCGAATACGCCGCGGCGAAAAGGCCGGTGCGGGCGGATTATCCGGTACGAACGTAAGCTGCCGCCGCCGAGACACAACACGATTTTATTTTTACCGAAATGACCCGAGAGCAAAAGCCCTGGATAAAAAAATAATGCAGTTTATACAACCACCATTCTTCATGAAAAACATGCCAATCACATTTTCACCACGGACATTTGGAAAAGTGATGTCCAGTAAGCAAGCTTATCATGACGGCACAGTGGTTGGATGATAATTTAAACATGGACAAAACGAAGTCAGCCAGTCAATAATGCATTCAGTACGTAAAATGACGAGCAGTCAGATGACTTTGTAACGCTGCCTTTATTTTCGGCTCAACAAAACTCAGGCACAAAACAACACGCATTGGGATGCGAGCTGAAACTCCTTCCAAATAGTACTGCCGTGTATCAGTTTAGCTGCTGTAAAGCAAATGTTGTGAGTGCCGCAAATGTAAACAAAGCGCTGCAGAATGGGTACATGACATCTCGCTCTTTTGAGTTAATCATTTTCACAGTGTGCAACAAAGCATATAACATTAGCAATCACTTTTCAAATTATTTAACTTATTTTTCTGCTCAATTGCAGTCACAGTAGATAATCAAAACTTATTGGCACTTATTAACACTTATCAATTTAAATATGCACATTCCTGTTGTAATGAAATAACAATAATATACTGTAGCCACAAATATTATTCAAAATCTTTCCTTCTTCCAAGTTTTTTTTTTTTTTTTTTAGGATTAAGTATAGCCTAATGTATTGCTGAAAATAAGGCTGTTAAGAGTATGTTCAGCTAGCTGTTTTTCTTCCAAGAAATCTGAGAGAAATACACTTGAAGCGCTGGCAGATAATTTCACTTATTTCCAATAGATTTAAACTTAAAACTGACTAGTTTTATGGAGGTGTGTTTTGCAGTGTGTTAATGTTATATACGTTAGGAATGGCTTACTTTTAAAGGCATTTTTGTGCGACTTAGGTATTTACTCTGTAAGTAATTGTTGCCAAAAGTTTACCATTACACAATGTCAGACAATCTGTCATTATTTAGATGTTGGAATTGATGACTTGTTCATATTTTATGTTGAAAAATAGAGCAATAAATTATATTTTTGCACAGTAATATTTTCTTTTGTGTATACTTTAAAATTTTACATAAATCTTTTAATAGAATTATCGGCTTGACATTAACAGTTATCGGTTGGAATGAGGAGGAAATTATCGGTTATCGGTATCGGTTGAAAAATGTATTATCGTGCATCACTAGAGAAAATAAATTCAGCATACGAGCACATTCATGTTATGAGTTTGGTCGTGGAACAGATTGTGCTTGCATCATCAGGGTCCACTGTATAACTTTAAATAAAAGCACCTTGATGCTATACATATCAAGGTACTTTACAGATAAGGTTGCTTATGCCTCTAATTCCTTCTGCTCTAATCTCCATTTATCTGGCAGGCAGGGGGGAGCCTCAACACATGATGGCTGGTGGGCAAGGTTTAGTCTGCGAAAATACAGCTCATCCTAATGGCATTCTACCCCCTACCTCCTTCAACCCCCCCACATCTGCGTCTTTGCCTCTCTTAGCCTTTCCTCCAGGGCTGCTGTCAGACAGAGAACTTTTATTGCCGCTCTAACTGACAGCAGGGAGCCACTGGGATTGGCTGAGCAACCAGCGGCCGCCCATCATGCCGCCCGGCTCACAGGTGCACAGCGTCTGACAGATAATGGCAGCTAAAACCTGGGCCAACCCAGCACTCGCTCCTTGTTTGGCAGATGGGTGCTGCATTGGATGGTGGTGAGGGCGATGCTCAGATATAAAGAGGGCATGTTAGGGACAGTGGGTGAAAAACGAGTTGTTCATTTAACACGTGACCTCAAAGAAACTCAAACACCTCCATCTGTCCTGTGAAGGGTGGTCAAGATTCCGCAAATTCCATAATGTGATCTTTGCTGCTACTAACTGTCTACTTAAGAAAGTGTTCTAATGATAAAATATACAGTATATTAAAACATATGTTTGACTAACATCAAACAAGAGATACATATATACACAGATGATAAGAGTATCCCTCTGCATTTGAAAGAAAAACTCGTTTTTTATGATTTACACATGTGCTCAAAAGTGTGAGTAGCCCTCTGTTAAAAACACCCAAGAATTGCTAAAAGCAAAACACTTGACTGCACTGAATTGGCCTGAGACCTGAAACAACTAGAGCAGTTTTCTCATGAAAAGTGGCCCAAAATATCCACTCAGAGGTGTAGGTACAGTTTAAAAGTTTGATTGCTGTGATTGCCTCAAAACGTGTAACAAAATATGAAGTTCGTCCAGGAGTGTTTCATTAGTTTGTTTTTAAAAGTGCCTGTTGAACCAAAAATTTAAAATGCCTGATTTTCATTGGTTAATGTTCTTCTTTTTCTCGCTCTGTTTTGTAGTTATTTAGATGTTGACCATAGTTCTTTTATGTCCAACTTCATTTTGCCAGACTGTGGTATTTGTGATTTTGTGATTGAACAGGTCTGGAGGTAATGAACAGTGAAAACGAACTCAGCTTCCCCCCCCAAAAAAAAAAACCTTAGTAAGTGGATGGTTAAACATCATTTGACATTGCTAAAAAGTTTTTTTTCTTCTCTCTTCTAAAGGCCAGGTAGCTAGAATTGTCCCCCCTGTCATAACTAAAATCACAATTCTAAAACTTTAGGTTTTTAATTTTAGGTTTGCTAGGGTTATCTTTGTTTGATATTTATATTAGTTGAATGATATTTAGCATTAAATTGGGCAAAAATATAAACATAAAAAAATACTTTGAGAAGGTGGCAAATATTTGACAAAGTGTAATCCTCGGCAGGAATCAATAAGGAGTTTATTATTAAAAGCAAATTTAGGGCTAAGGATTTCAGGTAAAAACAGGGCAAAATCTAGGTGTTTTATTATTATTATTATTTTTTTTTTTTATCAAAGAACATGTATACTATTAATATTCATTTCAAATGCCTTATACTAGGCCTGCACAATATATCGTTTGAACATAACCATCGCAATGTGCGCATGCGCAATAGTCACATCGCAGGACGTGCAATAGTTTTTTGTTTTTTTAGCATGTGAACTTTTGTTTTACTTCATAAAAACAGCAAGTGTGCAGATCCTGGATCCTTTTATATACAGTAAGCCTGGATTAAACAGCATTACATACAGTGTATCACAAAAATGAGTTAGATATATATGTTGGATTTTGTATGCATACACAATAGCGTTACTATACATTTAAAAAATCAGGTAATTTTCGGCCAACTGCCCGTTTTTTGGAGAAAAAAAAAACAAGCAATTTAGACATTTCTGCATCCATACAAAAAACATTTGGCTTTTACGTGTTTTATTTTATGTAACATTTCAATCAAAAGATGACGAAGGCCAGATAGCCGGCAAGACGTGCTGAGGCAATAGTGACATCGGAATTCAACCTGAGTAAAATTAAGATGCTTCTGCATGCTTTCCTGAAGTATTAAGGTTTTGATGTGAAAATTGAGTGATTTATTAGCTCTTGAAAACTTATGTCAAAATTGCATAAATAAAAAAAAAATTGAAGTCGCTACTTCCGGTCAAAAACTTAT
Organism: Corythoichthys intestinalis; assembly: GCF_030265065.1. Lineage (NCBI taxonomy): Eukaryota > Metazoa > Chordata > Actinopteri > Syngnathiformes > Syngnathidae > Corythoichthys > Corythoichthys intestinalis. Next base: position 38,287,118 of record NC_080401.1, read on the forward strand.
GTGGTATGTCAAATATTTCTATTGATCCTGCAAATACAGATGATTATATCTGCATTTGTTGATTTTCTTGCATCTGGCGTAAAATCTGAGCGTTTTATACCCATTTTAAGTTTTGTTATACTTGTATAAAAAAATAATTAATCGTGATTTTATTAGGGAACGACTTTGGAATTTTTTTATGCTGCTGCTAATGGACATTCATATATGCCTAAGGGAGGTGCCTGTTTTGGTTTATGGTCGCTAGCTGCTTTCGCTTTGAAAATACTTGAATTTTAAGTTTTCGAAAATAGGCCCCCTACGAAGCGGCACCACGCCGCGTTTATAGAGCAGTCTATAATCGGTTTATTGTGATGTTCATGTGCGGTTGCTTGCTAGGTGTGTAAAAGATTCTCACCCAGCATGTATGTGAAATTTACGTTTTACAACTGTAATAACTAATTGCTGTAGATGGTGGCGTTGCATCGATTTGGATTTTGGATCAGCACAGATTTTGGGTTAAAGATAAAATTAGGTGTGAATCTCAAATTGTCACATAAATAATGAGAGAAGGAAAGACTAACATGTTGGAAGAACAAGACACTCGAACAGTTTATGTTCATGTATGGTACAGAATATACATCACAGTGGTTTGTAGAAAATGGCCAATACCATTTAAATATGCTGCATTCAAACAATGTGTCACTCGCTGCCCATTTTTAAGTTGTACATCGATAAAAAAAAAAGATGATTTTGTCACCAAAAGGCCTTTTGCAATATTGTTTTGTTTTTTTTTTTATATATATATATATAAGCTTGAGGTATGATCAAAGCAATACGTATTGGAATAAAATCACTGTCCTATACTTGACAAGTTTCTTTTCACAAAAAGGTTGTGTTCTCTTTCTGATCAGACGTAGGGGAAGTGGGCTCGTACTCTACTGTTGATTACAAAAGAACAGAAAAAACTAGAGGGATTTTCTTCCTGGTTTTCTTTTCAAATTTCTTTTTATTGGTTTCACAAAAATACAGAACAACCCCCCTCCCCAAACTAAAAAAAAACAACAACAAAAAACGTTTCACTCTAAGTTATCCAACACAACCAACCATGAAGTCTAAGTCTAATCGTAAACGTCCAAAGACCCATAGAAGGTTCTTCAGTGCCTTCACCCACAATATATAATGGTTACAGTTTCAGAATAGAATACAATGCAGTCAGATGTCCCACCAAATAGGAGCTTCATGGAAAGTGACGATACCGCTGCCCATCCCCCATAGCTAAATGAACAATATAACAATGCATATGTCATTCCTGCACTTGTGTGGCGGTGTTGTCAAAGACTGAAAGAAAATCTCCCCATGTACTATAAAATTTCTTTTCAGAACCGCGAAGAATATATCTGATTTTTTCGAGCCTAAGGTTCATCAGCACATCCCTTACCCGATGCGAAGTTGTGGGTGTGGCAGCCTCCTTCCACCTCAGAAGAACCAAACGTCACGCCAAAAGGGTGGTAAAAGCAATAACCCTACACCCCCAAGTAGGCAGTCACAGACCCTCCGGTAAAACTGCAAATATTGATATTAAAGGATCAGGAGTGATTCCAACCCCTAACACTAGGGAGAGGGCTTCAAAAATACCCTTCCACAATGTTTCTAAACTCAGACATAACCAAAACATACGGATCAGTGTTGCATCTGCCAGCTTACACCTATCACACAAAGGGCTGATTTCTGGAAAGATTTTGGACAGTCTTACCTTAGAATAGTGTACCCAATGTACTACCTTCAATTGAATCAGAGCATGACGAGCGCACATAGATGAATTATGTACCCTACTCAAAACCTTAGACCACAGTCCATCTCCGATTGGTGTTTGAAGATTCCGTGTCCACACTCTTAACAAAGCTTGTAAGTTGCTGATATCTAAAATGATGTGAGTTATGAATATTAAATCTTTGGACTAGCTGTGCAAAAGAGGTTGAAGAAGGTTTGGTGTTTGTATTGTCAATGATCACAATATGAGTGTTGGATGATCAGTCATAATACTCTAAAACAGCGAGCAATTTGATGAACCCTACTAAGCAAATAGCTGGCAGTAAATGTATTAATTGCTCGATTTTTTGTCCAACTTCACTCAAGCGGTGCTGTGTCTGAAGCTTAAATTAAGCAAAGCAGAAAATCGACAAGGCAACGGCTCATATGTCAAAGAACTCAGAAATTGGCTCACTTGCGTTCACTTCCGTTATCAATACAAAGTAGCCTTCTACGGGTCTGTGTGTGGCCGGATCACGTCCCGTCGTCAGTTGTTTTTGCATGCAGCTGCTCGGGTCATAGATCGACGCTGCCAATCGTCATCGCGCACACACCTGGACCAGCATCTGTCCATCCTGCAGAGCTGTAGACTGGCACAGGTGCCGCATTTAGATTGGTTGTCTGCGTGCTGTTAAATTCATTTACGCACCCCTGAGCGCAAGCCACTTTTTCCACCCAAATTTGCATGACCTCTATTTGTTCTCATGCACTTTTCACGCACACAACAGCTCCGTAACATTCAGGAGTCATTTATTTAATCTCGACGTCCATCTGTCCGCGCGTCGGTCGGTTGGAACTCTTTGTGATTCCGAGAGCGACGCGGCAACGATGACGTGTGTTGCCGCAGTCTAATTCCATCATTGGCATCATTACTGTTATTATCCCGTGTCTCCCTTTAATGCAGGCTAATGGATGACCAATTAAGATAGATGAGCCTGGCAGTGTGGAGTTAATAGCCAGGACATGATGTCTGGCTTCTATCCTGACTCCCACAGTCTTTTTACGGCTCAACTGGCCCTATTGATTATAACCCAAAAATATTATCATTATTATTGTGGTCCCATGCTAATATTATGCAGTTACTTTCATGGTCATGAGACTCGCTGGATCATCAGCTAATTAGCAAATAGTCTTCAGAGGGAAATCCAAGTGTTTCCATATTTTTTCCAATGGCAGTAATTTTCCTTAATTGTCGTTGTAAATACCATTACTTTAGAACTATCCATTGCCAGTAATACATTACTACTTTGTTAGTCCGGAGGTGTGTGTATCCAAAGGTGGTTGGTAACGCGTTACATGTACCGTTACATTCACTTGAGTAGCTTTTTTAGAAAAATGTACTTCTCAGAGTAGTTTTACTAAGCCATACTTTTTGGGGTACACAAGAGTCGTTACATTTTTCCTCTTTATTATAAGTATTTTTTTTTTGACAGCGATGCCAAAAGTGGCTCTAAAAAATTTCACCAATGAGACGTCGCAACAATAGTCAAATGACTCTAGTACACCAATCAGATGCAAGCTTTTCGTTCTATGATCACGCCAGCGTGTTCAATCACGTGGCATCTTTAAAGCACCGCAAAAAATTAATTATTTGACCGAGAGCGCTTTCCTCAACATGAGTCGAAAACGTGGATTTAAACCTCTCTCACAGTCTGTATTTGGCACCGATTGACCAAGGAAAACCGAAGATATGACCCGTTTAATTTCATAAAAGTAACTATGAAGGAACTATTCACTATTCAAACTAGGAACTATTTTTCCACTTGAGGGCACTCATGCTCTTTGGATGAAAAATGCTTCATTTCTGTCTTGTTTTTCTCTCTCACCGAAATTCAATGTTTTTTTTTTTTTTCCCTAATTTTTTGGCTCGATGTGGTTATGTAATGGGTTATTGTACAGTATCATGACAACAATTCATACTGATAGGTTTGCTGAGAGAAAAAAATACCATTGTCTAAAAAATAAATAAATAAACAAAAATAAGCAGTTACGCACAATGTTACTAATTACTTGAGTATTCATTTTACTGGATACTTTTATACTTGGACTTGAGTACATTTTCTGGATGACTACTTTAATTTGAGTAATATTATTTTGAAGTGAAGGAATTCGCCTCCCACGGCCAAGCCGCACAGAAACGTCGACAGCCGAACGAAGTGCCACTCTGCTGATGTCGCCTCCGCGCAAGTCAACCGGGAGGGCTGAAATTCCGCGCGTTCACCTCTTTTGTTAACCCTTTGTACTGACTCCATGTTCCAAAAGTTTGAAGAAGGCTCACCGAAAACAGGTTGACAATTTATCGCCACGTTTGTGTGCCTTCTCAGTTATTTTCCTTCCATTCCAGCACATGAATCAGCTAGATGGGCGAGGCTGCACAACACACCTGCAACGCATCAGGAGCACTTATTATTTAAGGACTCCTGTCACCATACACAAGTGTCGGACTATTGCATATGCTTATTACCTGACTTGCTTACCGCTGTGTGCTCATTGTCATCCTTGGTGCTTCCCGACATTCTTCGGTCATGTTCTGGTTTGATCTTATTTACTTTTGTGCTCTTTTGGATTTTGTAGTTAGAATTTTGTACTCAGTTATATTCACGCCATCTTGCGTGCTCTCTTAGATGTACTTTGTTATACTCGCGTTTTCTAGCGTGCTCTCTTAGCTGTACTTTGTTATACTCGCGTTTCTTAGCATGCTCCCTTTGTTGTACTCATTAAATACAAACATTCGCTCTACTGATCTCCTGGTCTGTGTTTTGGATCCACATTAACGGCTTGCCGTTTCCAACATTTATTCGTCAACAATGGTCAAAAACAAGGCAAAAAACAGACGACAGAGGGACAATTCAGGATCCAAAACAAGGCTACATAGAAAAATGTTTCCGAGCAGCAAAATCTGTTTGTTATCTCAGTGTCCAGTGTTTTTGAAGGCTGCAGTGGAGTGGGCCGGGCCGAAGGTGTGGCTGTTGTCTTAGGATAATCCCTATGTGGCCGGTTTTGGGCGGTTAGGTTCGTGCGTGAATGGGACGTGGTTGCCACAGTGACCAATGCTGGTCTTGACGTCCCAAGCGCCCACTATCAACTTGTTATCCGGGCTGGGCGAGGCACTACTTGTTTTAGGACGGAGCGCCCTGCTCTTTGTCCTTGCAGTGGCCGGGAGAACTGATTGTAAGAGTTGGTGCGTTAATCTTGCTCGTGACGCACACGTTGGGCTCCTATGATAAGATGGCGTTGTGTATCTATTCTGCTTCTTTTCATTAAACTATGGTGTGCTATTTATTTAGGTGTTTTAGAGTAGTACAAACAATCCTACAGTATATATGAGAAATGATACTATTCCCTGATTGATCTTATAACGTGTGTTAGAGTAATGCAAACAGTTAGACGGTGCCTACGAGAAACGGTACCATTTTTTCATTTCCCCCTTATGAGCCCCGATAAGGTGATTCACTTTACTGTGTCCAAGGGCATGGAGTGAAGTCTGCCTAAACTATAGTTAGATGAATGTGTTAGACTAATGCAAACTATTATATGGTGTGTGCGAGAACGGTACCTATTACCTTCAGAAGTAATGCTACTCTTACTTGAGTAAAATTTTTGGCTACCGTTCCCACCTCTGTATGTATCCAAGTTACTTCTAAAATCCGTCAGTGCCCCTTTAGACGATAGACCTCCAAGACTACAAGCTCACATTTGATTGGCTAAGATAGTGTCAGCATTGATAAAATAGCTGCCACCACTTACAATGGCCAGTTCCTGAAAAATACTCACTTTTATTCACGTTTTTCTCCACTATTACAAATCAGAAAAATTAAAATTGCGTTTTGCCAATTTATTAAACAAGATTCTTTCCGCTGGGATAGACATGATAAAGTTGTTTTCTTTCCCTATAATTTCTCAGGAATACTACATGAATCTCAATAGCAACATTTGGCCAAATGCATAAAGCGTACTATATTTACAGCTACTCGAAATGAGGATTGTTTGGCCTTGGCAGAGGTCTGCGCTTGGCTGAGTGCCATTCTTCTTTTAGTGTGGTTGCCACTTGAAAAGAGCACCTTATTTATTAAAAGTGTTTCAGCTATTTTTGAGCAATAAAATAATGCTTAAGTGTTCTTCAGCTATAAATATGTTTACTTGTTTCTAGATATTTACTTTGTAAAGTACATAACCAAATCAACCATTACATTTTCATGGTACGTCTTCGTCTACCGAAGTAAAAACACAAGTGATGCCTGTGTGATATTTCCCAACTGTGGCTGACATGGATTTAAGCCATCATTCAAACAAAGAGATCTTTTTATCGTCTCTCCAGGAAGTTGTCCATTATCTTTGCCGCACCCAAATGGACCCTGAAATGTATTTATATTGGAGAAAGTGCTTTTGAATTGTATTAACCTCCCCAGGCAGCAAAAATAATATGATGTGAACCATTAAAAAATGCCCTTCCCCTCTTTGCCTTCTTTAAAGCAGACACAGTAGTCTTGTGTTGACAAGTCCAGTAGCCTCGAGGACAGTACAGAACACAAGTTTATATTAGGAGTAATATTCTGTTCTATTTACTGCCCAAATCTTTTGGTTTATCGCTTGTTTTCCTGTTATAGCTTTTGAACCTCTGATCAAGTGGCAGACTGAGAGGCTGATCTATTGGCTATGCATGCATTCACAGATAAATGAAAATGCCGCACATCGACACACTGTTGAGTGTTTAGCTCCATGATTCCCACATCCATACTTGAACTCAGAAGAAGCTCTTTTAAGGACATCAGTATCCATCTTACACTAGTCAGAGAGTGCGGTGACCAAATACCATGGGCATGTTAAAATGGTTAAAACTAGCCTGAAATGAACACCTCGAAATTTTTAAATAATATACCAGAGGAGACACAAAGGCGCCAGAAAATTTCTGCATCAATTCATTTTCAATTAATGCAGCTGAAGTGGAACAAAACTGTTTGTGTTGAATAGTCACTGTGCTATTCTTCAACAGAGTTACATCTGAACAGCCTATGTCCTCTCAGATGAGACAACTGTGTCTGGTGGCCTTTTGGTCTCAGAATAAATGAGTGATCAACCAGGGAACACATGATGTAGGTCAATGAAATCTGATCAGACATGTAATATTCTTGTCATTGATACTTCAAGTATTTTCTATAAGACAGAAGAGAACTCAAAGTTGTAAGATACAGTGGAACTTTAAAGGTCAAAATCTTTGTTCTTAAATGTTTTTCCACTAAGAAAACAGTGGAAATTGAAATTAACTGTCACCGACTTAAAGTTTTTTTTTTATCAGGTTTTGTTAGCTGCATACTGTGGATTTGACTCGTGGTTTAGTCTAGTAAATACTCTTTCCATAAGTAAAACCTTTTTTCTTGTCATCTCTGGTGGTCACATTTTTTTCACCACATCCCATTATACTTGCGGAAATAAAAGATCCTTGCATGGTTTAGCCTTTTAGCTTTGGTCCCCATTAATCATGATCAATGAAAATTAACAATTAGAATCCTGCTTTTCATCCCCCTAAAAAAGTTTGTTTCATTTGTATTAATATTTTTCAGTTAGCGGCAGTGGAACATTGGTTGGTTTCCAGTTCCGAGCAACTTATCATTTTGAGACAGAAAATAGGGATAAGAAGTTTCTGAAAATATATTTTCAGCTTAATAGCGAGTTTGATTAATACTGACACGTTGAGCACCTAAATAGTACATTCTTGCTGTAAAATACACACAAAAGTGAGAATGCATGTTTCATGGCATTCACCACCTACGAAACTCCTCTTTTCAATTGGTCACTGACTCATTTTATGACGATTCTTCAGTTCTACAGCAATGAGTCATGTCGGTTTTTATTTATTTATTTATTTATTTATTTTTAACAATCCTGCAAATACACTCAATTCCCCTATTTATGTAGTGGAGTAAAAACATTCGCCCTTTCTCAAATTCTTACCTACTTACAATTTGCCCACTTGTTGAACTACAAACTCACGTTTGGGATCATCAAACACTTGTTTGTCTACGCTTAGACAAAGATACCCAAAGTACACTGGCAGAGCTAGGTGGGGGGCGCGGCTGCATCAGGGCTTAAAGGGGGCTTGGTTCGTGGGTGTAAAGGGGGCGTGGTTGGGAAAGGAAGGCTCTAAAACAAATGTAACATGATGTGATATAATGTGATATTATCAGTGTTGTTAACAACGGCCAATATAACGGCGTTACTAACGGCGTTATTTTTTATCAGTAATGAGTAATCTAATTAATTACTTTTCTCATCTTGGCATCGCGTTACTGTTACTGAGGCGGGAAAGGCGTGCGTTACTATGCGTTACTAAGTTGGTTGAATAATAAAAGTCTGAGAGAGACGGACTCACGGAGACGAGAGAGCAGAGAAGGAGTGGGGAGGACGCCGTTGCAAACACGATGCTAGGTGGCTCCAATCGGTCTTTGTCAGTCATGTGCCCAAACCAGCGGACACGCCTCCATGCGCCATTTTGAGTGTACCACGGATGTAAGCAAACCAGAACAGGAGTAGCTCCGACGCCACATAACTGCTTCCAACTTCATCGCTGGATATAAAATAAACTCCCTCGTTTACCTGAGTGTAGCCATAGCCTACAAACTACGCCCACATGATACGGTAGATATCACATATTATAGAACTAGATGCAAATGACAGAGACGGCTGCATTGGCAACATGTTTTAAGGACTACATGCATTAGTAAACAGCCGCCATCTTAAAGCAGTAAACCTCGCAGCAAGGCTCTGATATAGCGATCCTTCCTCGCAAACCTAAGTAACTTTTTTTTAAATTTTATTTTTAAATGCTCCTAAATCGGCAAAATCTTGACTTAAATCTATCTTTAAATGATGAAACAGTTTTAAAACTTACACATGTTGATTGTTGAAAGTTGACAGAAGGGAACTAATGCAATAATGGGAGCAATTTTAACAACTTTAACGGTTGATTCACAACTTTAAATGACTTCCACACATAGCAAAGGTTACTATCTAGTTATCACAAGACCCTTGTGTCTAGTTAAGTGGAGGGTAAAGAATTGGGCTAGGGCCAATTGTTCCCAAAACCCTTTAAACTTCACATTGTGTGACCTTTTTTTTTTTTTTTCTTTTGTAAAGAAAAACATGAAAATTATCACTAGTTACTTTGCCAAGTAACTAATTACTCTTACATTCAGGTAAATGAGTTACTAACGCAATTACTTTTTGGGACAAGTAATTTGTAACTGTAATTAATTACTTTTTTAAAGTAAAATTAACAACACTGGATATAATATAGTGTTTCAGTGTTAAAATATCTCTGCCAGCCCCCGGCCCCCACCACACACACATACACCGCTCGGCCGGTCATCAGGAGGGACCTGCAAGTCATGAGCCACAAGTATCGTATCGTATTTATTTTATGAATAAATACATAAATTCAGCTTGGTCTCCGGTACCACTCCTCTTGAGAAGGTTTGGAGTTTTGGACACTCTTTCATTCTGGAGTTGCCCACGGTGAGAGGCGGTGAGCAGGTGTAAGCATACTCTTTGGCCCCTGGCTCAATTCCTGTATATTGGGGTTCACCCCAGGGTACGGGAAGGTAACCTCCCTCTTCCTTCGGATGGGGGGACAGATCCTTACCTTAGAATTTGCTTATGCACAAAACAGAAACTCCCATGCCCTATTTAGTACCTGCTGAGGGTTCCACAGCCAGGACGAAGCACACACTGCTCCTCCTGACCCTGAGGTTCGAATTCCTGACGGACCCTCCTCTCCTGAATAGACCTTACAAGGGAGACTGAGAAGTTTAATACCCCTATAGTTGGAGCACACCCTCCAGTCCATGATGTTGCAGAGGCATGTCAGCCAAGACAACCCTACAACATCCATAGTCGTCAGGAACTGATCTCATCCACCCCTGGGGCACCAATTTTCAATTGGCTTGTTTTGTCATAGATGTTATATAGGCAGTAATTTTAATTCTAATTTAAGATTTTTTTTCTCAACATCAAGCTAAAATAATAGTCCTAGTAAACCAAGTCGTGTGTAAATCTGTCTAGAATTTGGTGAGTTAAAAGTATTTTCGTGGAGAAAATCACTCACCTTAAGTCCGCTACAATAGAGCCTGCCAGAAAAGTCCTCCAGCTGGCCCTCCTCACTTACGTTGCCGACTCTATCTTTGGATATCTATGAGGTATGAGACAGCACACGTTAATATCCAGATGAAAATTACGCATGTAAATGGAACAGGTCCTAAAAAAACCATGTCAAAAAATGAAAATAACTGCTGTAGCGTTATTTTACAAGTAGAAAATGAATATGATAGTCAAATCTTGCTGGCTTTTACTATTTCGTAGTTATTCTATACAAAACAATGCATCAAGGAACGTCCACTTGATTTTCAGATTTTCTGGGTATGACGTCAATTCCATAATTAATGATCATACCTAGCTTTCTAGCGCTGCACTGGCTAGTCCATGTTGACAGAATAACAAAACGGTCACATGGCAACAACAAAATAGAAACCATGCCAGCAGACTGCAAAAATCTGCAGGTCATTCTGGGTGTGACATCATATTGTTTGGAGATTTTTTTTTTTTTTTTTTGTGGGCGGGTCGAAGACATCTGAGAAAGGAAGACTAGCAACTACTTTCATTAATAAGCCTGTTTTGTCACTTTTTTTGTTGGATTTATGTAAAAAAATACGGTCTACTGTCATTTTAAAGTCACTCCTTGAAGCAGTTTATTGCACCTTTAAGATCAGGTGAATTAATTTTATTTTTACATTATGACAATGGTCAAGTTCTATTATTTTGGGCATGAGAATTGTATTGTGTGGCATAGGGGCAGGTGTCTCCAACCTATTCCACAAAGGGCCGCTGTGGGTGTAGGATTTCATTCCAGCCTCACTAAATGACACCTTTTCACCAATCTGGTGTTTTACAAGAGCAATCAGTTGATTGCAGTCAGGTGGTGCATGTTTTAGCAGAAACCTCATTGGTTCAACCGTCTGTGCTGGACAGTGGTCCATGAGGACCAGTTTGGAGACCCCTAGATAGGATGTTAGAATGGCCTGAAACGCATGACACATGCACTGCACTCATACCTGTCAAGTTGTACGGTTTCGGCATAATTTGTACAAGTGAGCACTGATTTTTAAATGTGTACGCTGTACATTCAAAATCTGTACGTTTTTCGTGCATTACGTTTTTTTTTTTTCTCCGTTCGGATTTTATCACCGTTTCGGCAACGAAACAATGTGCGTTACTATGCATTACTAGGTTGGTTGAAGGACGCGAGAAAAGTCACACGGAGAAAGAAGAGCGGGAGTGGGAAAGGGGGAGTTGTGACGCTGTCGCAAATGCGATGCTAGGCCATTTGGGTCCAATAATACCTGACTGTAGCCATCAGCCTACAAACTACGGCCACATGATGCTACACTAGATATCACTTGTACATGAACTAGATGTGAAATGATACACTTGCCGGCGTTGGTAAACAGCCGCCATCTTAAAACAGTCAACTTCTCAGAAAGGCTCTGTTGTGGTGAACCTTCCTAGTGAACTTAAGTAACCTTTTATCTATAATACTCCTAAATCAGAAAAATCTTGACTTGAATCTATATTTAAATGATGAAACAGTTTTAAAACTTTCACATGTCGAAAGTAGACAGAAAGGAACTAATGCAAAAACGGGAGAAATTTTAACAACTTTAACGGTTGATTCACAACAATAAATGACTTCCAAAAATAGCATAGTTTACTATGTTTTTTTTTTTTTTTTTTTTTAAATAAAAACATGAAAGGTAATTAGTTACTTTGCCAAGTAACTAATTACTCTTAGAGTCAGGTTACTGAGTTACTAACTCAATTACTTTTTGGGAGAAGGAATTTACAACTGTAATTATTTTTTTAAAGTAAGATTAACAACACTGGTCATAAAGATGCAATCTGCAGAATGAAAAGTGACGAAAGCGGAGATTTTATTCTGCCAATTTGTTGCCGAACACAATGTGTCTGCAACTATTGCTAATCACTTCTCAGAATTAGCAAAATAAATGTTCCCTAACTCAAACATTGCATCGGTAAGTTAATTTTATCAATAATTGGACACACTAACAAACTACCTTCAAGTCAAACTGAATTGCGAGCTGAAGTGCCATGAAGTGCAGCCATCAAAAGACATGATAGAAATTGTAAAAGTGCTACATACAACAATAACAAAAGTAACTGTTGAATTTTAGTATAATGATGTAGCTGAAGATATTGATTGTTCTTTGATTGCACCAGGTTATATGTGACAATATCACCAATAAATTCATATTACCTTATTGGCCTGAATATAAGACGGCCCTGATTATAAGACGACCCCCTCTTTTGCAAGATTCAAGTTTGAAAAAAAGAGTTTTTGAACACCAAATTAATTTTTATACAGAAAATAATTACAGTACATCCGAAACAAATGATTATAACAATATATTTGAGAGAAAAAGCATGTTATTTTGCCTCATACAAATCTTAATATCTGAACATTTAAAAAAGTAAACTAAAGTGCAATCACATTCGTAAATGAATGGCTTCTGGTTTTTGAAATATAAATAAACCAATCTATTGTGATAAAACAACAAAATTGCAATAACTGCATTAACCATCAAAGTGAAGTCTAGCTGTAACTGTAGTCTTGAAACAAATCTGAATAAGGAAAAACATCTCAATAAAATAATGCAAACTGGCTAAACTAAAAAGAGTAGCTAAGATGACAGAACATCACTTCAATGATATCTGGCGCCATCTCGCGTCGTGAATGGGGAGAGTAGCTGAGATCTGCCATGACAGAACATCGCTTCAATGACATCTGACGCCATCTAGCGTCGTGAATGACTATAATGTCTTGACCGCGAATTTAAGACGACCCCCTTTTTTTCAGTTTTTAAATACGAGCCAATACGGTATTTTAAAAATTGAGTTTAATTTTTGTTTCATATTGCACGCTATATAAAACGTAAGATTAGTCACCAATTTGTAAGGGCATACGCCACTATTTGTAAGATTGCCAATGGCCACGGGTTGACAGGTATGTGCACTGGACTTGAGTACCTTGATTCAGAATGTAATTAACCAAACGTGCATGTTTTGGGAACGTGGGAGTTACGCTTGAAAACTCACTCAAGCATGAGAAAACAATACATATTGGGAAAAACATCCAATTTCCAAACAGAGGGGCCATAATCATTTTTTTAAACCCCTGACCTTAGAATGGTGAGCCAGATGTGCTAGCTACTGGCTTGCCAATTGCAATGTACCTATGTATGATCAACACATGAAGGAATGAAAAAGTTGTCGGGAGGGAGAAAAAAAAGCACCATTCAAATTATTATTTTTTTAATTTCCTTTGGCATGACATTTATCATGGAAACATATTTTGTCTGTTAGTTATGCCTTGATGCTGTGCCCCGCTGATGTGCACAAGACATAAGCAACCGAGCGCCGACATGTGTCACAACCTTCCCTATGTGTATATTTTTTATACTTTGTGAACGGGGGGAAGCAAGTCAACCTTCAAAAGTACACGACCTAGGAAAATAAAATAATGTATGCTTTTGTTCGATTCTTTGAAGACGATATGTGTTGCGCGTTGCCTGTTTCCAACATCCAAGATTTCAGCCCTGAACACGGATCCGATTTCGATCATCAAAAGGTGTATGTGGTTCGCAGGGCTCGAGAGAATGGCAGCTCAGGCCAGCCTTGCGAGGCTCACATTCTTGCCCTTGCAGGTAAGTTATTTATTCTTTTTCTTTCGAATCTAATTTCCCACGAATGGCGTCGATGTGTGTCCAAACACGGAAATGTGTGAAGTTATTTCATCGGACCTTCAAGAGCTCAGCTGACACCCGATAGCCGCATTGACGTCCTGACTAGCTTTGCATATTAGCGAGGTACGCTATAATAACTTTGCGACGATTGTTGTAACGCGTTAAAACTTGTGTAAGGACTGCTGTTATATTCTTGTTTGGCGTGTAACGTTAGCCAAGGACGTCGTTTGTTTACAACACGGAGCTAACGTCTGTTAGCTCGTCGCTGTATACGGTAGTTGTTAGCATGCTAGAGCTAGCTGTCTGCACACGTAGGGCTGTCATAACATGAACATAAAGCACAAGGGAAGAGCCGCATGGCATACGCGCTTTTTCTAAAGTCAATGCCGACTTTTGTGCGTTGAAAGGTGCGTTTGTCATGTTTGACTTTTGTATTTATGTCACAAAGAAGATGCGCCGCTGCGGTGTATTTCCAGACAAGCCCGCAGACAGCATAACGTGACAGGGCATTTTTTGTTTTGTTTTACATGGTTATAGTCTTACTCTTACCCGTTCTCGTTGACTGTCTAATAGTGTTTAGTTTTACACACGACCTCGTTAATCCCCGTCAGTGAGCTGTCTGGGATGTGACATCTATTTAGTCAACGTCTTGTCCGTGTACAATGCGGTTAAAAACTGCACTTGCATCCCTACAAAGATTTAATGTTCCATTTTTTCCCCCAACGTGTTTTAGTGAATGTGAATCTGGCAGGAAGATGAGGAGAATTTTATTAAGATGGAAAAGACACTTGATGAGTTTGTGTCTTGATTTTTTGCAGATACTGTAGAGGACTTTGAGAACTTGATAATGCAAAAGAAGATGAAAATTCCCAAGATGTCAATCAAGAATTCGGGAAATTCAATTGAGAACAGTTATGGGGAGGAGAGGATGCCTCTCAGGCATAAAAAGGTAGGAACAAATGGAAGGATGGAAAATATGCATGACAAATGATAAATTAAAAAAAAATAATAATAATAACGCTATCAAATCAACCCGCAAAAAGAATACAATTATCTGTCACGTATTTGGCTTAGTACTGGAAGATTTTCTCATATCAGAAAAAGCTTGTTTCATTGTTTGTATACACCAAGGCAAACAAAATGTCAAACATCACTCCGAAAGTCTGTTGTTTTAATGTAAGCTTGAATTTGTTATTGAATGTGATCTTACTCTTTTGAGTTATTGCGAAATGTTTTTATAAAATGAAAAAAGAGGGCTGAATGTAACATAATTATATATGGTGGGTGTATATGAACACCCCAAATCCCTCACACTATTTTTTTACCATATGGTGGATTAACACAAATTCCAGCACTCTGGACAGATGCCCTTTCACGGACAAATCCTCTGAGCGGCTCATCAGGAACTCTGTGACTCCTCTTTAGTTCTATGTGCAATTCCTGCAGTCATCAAAAAACATGCCCACAGTGTGCATATTTTTTCACCCCCAAGGGTTCATCTTAAGTTTTTAGTTCTCAGTGTCATAGTAGACAAATGTTTGTTATTGGACATTAGGAGCATCTGTAGGTCAAATGTTTGGGGGGGGGGGGGGGGGGGGTTACCATTAGAGGTGTGCGAAATTTCCGATTCTTAGATTATTCGCGATTCGGCCGTGGAAGATTCGAGAACGATTCACAAACATCCAAATTCCGATTATTGAAATATGTCAAGTAAAGCGGAAGTAAAACACACTCAGCTCTTCGGGACTCAATGAGGTACGGAGCAAGAGTAGCTAAACATCATGCTTGTCATTACCCGGCCCCTCGGGTAATGCCAATGCTCAACTCACGGCTCTAGCTCAACTCATGCCGCGAGATAAAAAAAGCAACAACATACCTGACTGCTGCCGAAAGCTGCTACAAAGTACGTCCACAATACATAATGTTAAGGTAGATAATCATATTTATATAGGACTAGATTTAGTATAGACTCGGTGACTCGGTGGCGATACCAGCACATGTAGAGAAAGCTAGATGCGGGCGTTAGTAAACGGCCGCCATCTTAAAGCAGTAGACTTCCCTGCAAGGCTGTTGTAGCGAACCTTCCAAGCGAACCTAATTAACTTTTTATCTAAAATACCCCTAAATCGGTAAAATAATGACTGGAATCTATGTTTAAAATAGTTTTAAAGCTTTCACATGTCGAAAGTAGACAAAAGGGAAATTATGGAATAATAATAGCTGCTGATACAGAATGGGGATTTGAGTATATTATTTATTGTTTTTAACTGTTAACTTGATACTGAAATAGTCGTTTATTTAAGCCTGCGAGGCTTTTTTTTTTTTTTTTTTTTTTTAAATACAGTTTTTGTAACTAATGTACAAAACATTAGCAGCTAATAGCGGGGGGGCGGGGGCATCAATAATCGATTTATAATCGAATCGTAGCCTCTGAATCGTAATCGAATCGTTAGGTGCCCAAAGATTCCCACCTCTAGTTACCATCAATACTTAGATCTAAATACGAATAATACACATTAAGAAAATATCCCAAACTGTACAGACCTCTAAATTGTCATCTCTGTTTTTTTGGGGGGGTTTTTAACCTGAAGGCCCTATCTCAAGACCATGGACGCCCCATTTCAAACTCCTCCAAAAGTTTGGCAGCAGTTGTTGCTCGTCTAGAAAGAAATGCCGCCAACTCCTGTATGGAAGGTGAAGAGGATCTAGATGAGGAGCGACTTGCTGAGGAGGGAGATGATGCGGATGACGAAGATGAAGATATGGAAGCAGAACAACAGGAGCACCTTAATTTCCATCAACAGCAGCAACATCTTGAAGTGGACACGGACGTGGCTGCTGCAGTGGTTCCTCGCGTCCTTTACGAGGAGCTGGTCGTCAGCTATAGGCAACAGGAGGAGGAGATGAGGAGGCTGCAGCAGGAACTGGAAAAGACCCGTCGGCAGCTCATGCAGCAGACCAAGAAACTCAAGGAATATGGCAGCCTACTGACTGAAGTCAAAGAACTCAGGGACTTCAATCGACGGCTGCAGGATGTGCTTCTCATGAGGCTAGGCAGTGGTAAGGCAACAGGCGTGCACACACACACGTTAACTTTTTTATACCTATGAAATAAGGATGTTCCGATGGCATATTTTTGCACCCGAATCACAGAGTCCCGATTCAATGCCGAAAAAAATTTGGTTTTTTTTTTCAATGGTTTTGTTTCTATTTGAACAAAAGTTTCAAACATGTTATACAGTACAGTACTTTTCACAGTACTTCCTCTTCTGCTTTTTCCGGGAGTGTTGCGGAGTATAAAACATATATTTTTGCATCTTTTGTCAATGCCATGGGGGGGGGGGGGGGGGGGGCATTACAATATATTGCGATATTAAATTGGAGGAATTTTCACCAGATAACTTCATTTGATTTGATAACTTGTTTGGGATAGGCCTGAATGATATTGGGAAAAAATACACGGCAATATACAGTGGGGAGAACAAGTATTTGATACACTGCTAATGGGTTTCCCATTGACTGTGTATCAAATACTTGTTCTCCCCACTGTATATTCCCAAGGCTCCACACTTATTTTTTGCACTGGTTGTAGTGGTGCGCCTAACTTTTTTCTTAAATTGTACCAGTGCAAAATGTAGGTGCACCCACAGTTTTCATTGCTTCACCTTTAACACTGTTCTTATATGACTTATATGAGTGAGTCCACTTAAATTTGCTCATGCTGCCGAGAACAGCCTCACTTACACAATGAATGAGTTGGCACAGCACACTTCAGACGATGATTAACACATTTGTGCCTTTGATCGTGGAGTTACCGAGGCTTTTCTGGCCAGATCAAAGCTACAAACATGTCAGTCATCGTTAACTTTAAGTACCAAACGCCAGCTTCACCGGTGACAAAGAAAAAGTGTGGTCGCACTGCTTTGCAGTAGGGTGGCTGACAGGCTGTGGCGCTGTATGAGCATGAAGCAAAAAAAGATAAATACATATCTTTTTTAAATAAAAATCCAATCATTTTCACCCGATTCTAATCCTCTGAAAAAATGGTGCAATGGCCCGATTTTCCAAGTATGAATGATCATGCCTCTAACACAGGGGTGGGCAGACTATTCCACAAAGGGCCGCTGTGGGTGTGGGTTTTTGCTGCAACCCATCAAGAGGACACCTTTTCACCAATATGGTGTGTTATAAGTGCAATCAGTTGATTGCAGTCAGGCGCTTCTTGTTTCTATTGAAACCTCATTGGTTAAAAGCTCTGTGCTGGATCAGTTGGAACAAAGACCAGGACCCACTGCGGTCCTCGAGGACCGGTTTGCCTACCCCTGCTCTAACATCATACTTCACTGTCGGTATTTTGTGATTAGCAGTTCTGTGTTTGCATCAAACCCCCCTTCAAACCTCTGTTTTATTGAACCATTTTTACACTTTCATGTGGGACATTTCCAATTTTTAGCTTAAGATAAGGTTTCTGTCTTGCCACCCTAACTCAAAGCCCAGACATGAAGATGAGAGATTGTTCTCACATGTACTGTGCAGCAGATTCTTGCCAAAAATTCCTTTAGTTCCATCAATGTTGTTGGCAGCCTCTTGGCAGCCTCCCTAGCCAGTTTTCGTTTAGTCTTTTCAACAATTTTGGAAGGACGTCCAGTTCTAGGTAATGTCATTGCTGTGTCACATTTTCTCCACTTGATGCTGACCGTCTTCACTCTGTTCCATGGTATATTAACGTCTTGGGAAAAGCTTTTTTGCCCTTTCCTATCTGATACCTTTGAACAATGGAATTCCTCTGATGCTGCAGAAACTGTCTGCAGATCATGGCTGGCTCGTGTTGTAAGAGTTGGATGCAAAAATATATGTAAAGGCATATTGGAACAGCGAGACATTATTTCGGGATCATCGGAGGCACTTTCAATTTGAGCAGTTGTATGCTGTCTCCCACTTAACAGGAGTTTTAATGTGATTAGTGCTTTCTGATACTAGCAACATTCCCAGTTGTAAGAGAGTACACAGACTTGTGAAACCACATAATCTCAGTTGTTTTGACTTGCCTTCTATGAAAACCTTTTTTTTTTTTTTCCTTTCAATAGACAGGTGAAAAGTCTCTCTTTTTCTTATCACAAAAATCTGGTATTTGAACATAGGAGGGTAGATGTTTTAGATTAAGTGTATGTATATTCAAATCTCTAAAATAAAGAATGGAAATCGGGCCTAAATTGTTGCCCCAAAAACTTTTAACTCAAGTTATTTTGAGTAGCATGTAAACATCCTTTGCTGTTATACAAATACGTATAAAAATAATAACCTGATGTGTAAAAAAAAAACTACAACTAAAATAATCAATTCATAGGCATTGTCAAATTCTTGAGACAACTTGAATGCAAAAAGTAGTCAACGCTTTTTTTCATGATGTAGAAACCAAAAGTGTGGATTCGGGTCAGGTCACTCCTATAAAGAGTGAAGGTTAGTTTATTGTGCTTTGTGATAAACTGTATTTGACAGTGATAAATTGTTACAATAAGCAAGTGCTAAATTTAGTCTGTTTTCTTGACACAATAATTTTAAACACACAATTAAACCTCACAGTTATTTCAACAATGGGAATATAATTTAGCAAATGGTTATGAATAGGTCCAGTACGACCATAAATCTAGTCCTGGAATTTCAGTGGGCAAGTGTTTGCAAGTTCACTGCCTAGCAATGTACAAAAAGCACTTCAGCCAGATGTTGGTGTAACTTGAGCTTTAGATGTGGCCCAAGAAGCCTGGTCACTGGCTAGACTAACTAATGGACAAGCAAGAGATTAGCGCACCCTGGGGTGTCTTTGTATACAGGATGGAGTGCACTGCCTGATATTAAAACTCATCAGTTACGTTGGAGCTTAACATGGCCAGCCACCAAGCCAGCTTAACCACTGGGCTAAAATAACCTCCTGTCCCGAGGCACAGGCAAGTCTAGGCTGAGCCAGACAAACATTCGGGCACTTGTCCAGTACTTCAAACCTCAATCCTCATGTCAGCATGTGAGTTGATACAACATGACATTGTCTTGTGCAACTGGTTGTTTAGAGCCTTCCAGTAATATTGTTTGTTTTACTGATCCATTTGTTGTTTCCTCTAATGATTCCTCTAATTTTCGTTTATAGAGCCTATGCATGACAATGGCACTCAGACAATCAAGGCTGAGGTGGTTGAACCCATTGTGGAGACCCAGGAAACATTCAAAGAAGAAGCCAATACCAGTTCCAGCTACTCACCATCTCCTAAGACAGTCTACCCATGCAGCGATGGCAAGGTAAGCCTCTTTTAAACTTGTCTTCCAGACATACAATTACTAACTCTGTTTTCATTCCGTTTCGATATGATCGATGGACTTAACCTAGCAGTTACGTACGTTTTGTCAGTAAAGGGACTTTTCACACCAGCACAAGCAATGGCGCTGTCAACAAACTCAGTAATTGTGTATGAGGTGAAAGGGTTGTAGCTGCGTGTTTTGGGCGGAGCAGGAAAAATGAGGGAAGAGTCCCTAAAAAGAAACATGTTCTATTCCAGATCAGCAACGCTATGTCAGAAAGCATCTCCAATAGGAGAGGAGTTAGCGCTGGGATATCATGTTATTTTGGCAGACGTATTCACAAATAACGGCATAAGGACAATGGAGAAAACCTAAATAAATTAGCAAATTTGGGACACTGAATAAGATGATTTTAAACTTCCACTTGCTCAGTCTAAATATCTTGAGATGGTTTGGGTGGAACTGTAGCTCACCATTGACAACTCTCCACGTTTTTACTAAGGGTGTAACGGTTCATGTAGATGGATTGAACCGTTTTGGTTTTGCGTTTTCAGTTTGGTTCAGTAAGTACAGTCTTGGTTCTATGCATTTCTTTCCTCAAAAAATTCATTATTGGCGGAATCTAAGCGCTACGTGCGGAACAAACTGTGGGAGTTTCCTCTCGGACGCTGGGGCCTTCTTTTACTTCACTAATGATAGGCCGACTCGCATGAAGCAGCTGTCGGTATTGCAACGGACGACCAGGCTGCGCCTAGTGGGAGACGCTACAATCGGTAGCAGCGCAGGGAACACTTTTTAGCTTACCTATTATACCTGCTAATGGACAAAGACATGTGGATTAATCCAAAGTTATATCAACACTCCTGCATGGGTATTTTAACCCACTTAATTCAGCAAAATTCAACAATGAGTGTTGAACCTCCACATGAATAAATCAGATATTGTCACTGCAACCAGATATGTGGTTTCCGCAGAAAATGTGGATTTGTGAAGCTCTTTAACAAAAGAACTTTAAACTTGGATAATTACATTTTTTAAAGTTCTTTCTGCTAAGGATTCAAAGTTTACAGTTTTGCTTGTTTAGTCAGTATTTTATTTTATTATGTTTTAATTTAAGAAGCCTAAGTGTAATTTATTTGAAATATCACCCATTAAGGATCACTATTATTTATTTACACAAATAAATCAATCGGGCCATTTTTCAGAGGATCGAATCGGGTGAAAGGATCAGGGTTTTAATATTTTTCTAAGGGCTAAATTAGAGCAGGGCGGTAAACCGAAAATTTACCGTCACCGAAATTCTTCACGATGACCGACGTAATTTTGACCATGTCGGTAAATTCGGTAATTTAATAAAACAAGAAAATATAGTCTTTTTATCCGGCTTTAACGCTGTGTTGTTCGGCTATGTTCATTCCCCTTTAAGACAGCAGACAGTGTGCTTACGTATGGAGTCACATGGTTTTCAGGTAGCCAATCAAACAGAAGCCCAGTAGGCTAACGCTAGCAGCTAACGCTACAAGTAAAGGGGATGGAGTCGGGCTTAAGTTAGCTTCGCCAAACTTTCACCCGACATAAAGTAAACTCCTGGCGGGTTCCTGACGGGCTTTCACCCGCTGTCCTCCCTGGTTCTAAATATAGTCTTTTTATCCCGCTTTGACGCTGTGTTGTTCGGCTATGTTCATTCCCCTTTAAGAAAGCAGACAGTGTGCCTACGTATGGAGTCACGTGGTTGTCAGGAAGCCAATCAAACAGAAGCCCGGTAGGCTAACGCTAGCAGCTAACGCTACAAGTAAAGGGGATGGAGTCAGGGTTAAGTTAGCTTCGCCAAACTTTCACCCGACATAAAGTAAACTTTTGGCGGGTTCCAGACGGGCTTCCACCCGCTGTCCTCCCTGGTTCTCACGATATCAGGAGAGGATGCTTTCAGTGCTTACTTCTGGTAGCCAAGCCACAGGCTAACGATAGCGGCTAACAACGGCGACAAATGAACGTGAAAGAGTCGGACAGCGGCTATAACCTTGTCTAAACGGCTGAAATTAATGAGTGGACTGGGCACGGACTTCCATGTAGCAATCATCATGTGGCGGTATTTGGCATCTCTGTGTGATTGCTCTGAAAGCTTTCATGATGGTATCCCACACATACATGCGAGATATAAAAATGATTGAACGTTGGGTCAAGGAGCTATTAGTCTTTTACTGAATTTGTCATTTTGCCGAAAAAATGGCCGACTTAGGTCCACGCCCAGGTCAGATTCGTGAATGTAAACGCACCATTTTGAAAATTTTAGATCTCCTACGTCTCCTGAATAGTATCAACAATTTTGAAGATGATCCAACTAACTCCCTCTGTGACAAGGTCTCAAATGTGCACCCTGTTAATTGATAAAAATTTCACATTCAATCAAAATAGCCAATTTCCTGTTGGGTGTGGAATATGGGTTCAACAGACTTTTTGGAGCAGTTTTGCACAAGGTATCGACTCCCCAAATTTTATTGCTCTACGTTAAAAAAACTTAATAGGAAACGCCTTTTTGAAAAATTCAAGGGGGCGCCACTAAGCTCTTTTGTTACATTTTTTTGTAACGCCGCAAGATTATCGAAATCCACGCAAAGCCGCATGTTTGTGCAAAATTTGGTGAGTTTTTGTGCATGTTCAGGCCTCCAAATGTAAACTGTAATACAAATGGCTAAAAATTTCACATTCGATCCAAAATACCCGATTTTCTAATGGATTTGGAATATGGGTGCAAGAGACTTTTTGGAGCAGTTTTGCATAAGGTATAGACTCCCCAAATTTCATTGCTCTACGTTGAAAAAAACCCAATAGGAAAGGCCTTTTTTAAAACTCCTTTCTGTCGCCACTAGTTGGCACTGTAGAGTTGATGCAAATGACCCCTACAAGACCCTTCAGGGTATGACTCTCAACAAGCACGGGAAGTTTGGCGCAGATATGTTGTATATCTGCTGAATTATGACTGTTCAAAGTTTTTTGCGAGGCAAATTGTTGATGGTCATTTTCACTTTCCTGTTTGGACCCCTCCGCTTCAACGAAACCTCAATATTTTATATCAGACACCTGAACACAGGTCTTAAGGCACCCCTGATGCAGGTTTGAGGTCAACAGATTTTTTTCCCTTGGAGGAGGAACCTGTCTCGTAAAAAAAGGCATTTCCTGTTCTCACTATGGGGCGCTAGGCCTAATGGGTAATATTTCAATGCACTCGTGTTAAGGGTGGGATACCGCACATACATGCCAAATATTTAAAAGATTGAACGTTATGTCAAGGAACTATTAGTCATTTACTGAATTTGTCATTTTGCCGAAAAAATGGCCGACTTTGGCACCACGCCCAGGTCAGACCCGTGAATGAAAACGCACCATTTTAAAAACTTAAGCTCTCATATGTCTCCTGAACATTCTCACCAATTTTGAAGATGATCCAACTAACTCCCTCGGCGAAAAGGTCTCAAATGTGCACCCTGTAAATCGATAAAAATTTCATATTCGATCCAAAATAATAGATTTCCTGTTGGGTTTGGAATATGGGTGTAAATGCTTTTTTGGAGCGGTTTTGGACAAGGTATAGACTCCCCAAATTTCATCGCTCTACGCTGACAGACCCTAATGTTATAGGCCAATTTTAAAATTTCAAGGGGGCACCACTAAGCCATTTTGTTACATTTTTTTGCAACGTTGCAAAATTAACGAAACTTACAATTTTCCGCACGTATGTGCAAATTTTGGGGACTTTTCGTGCATGTTCAGGCCTCCAAATTGGCCGTTTTCATTTGCCCTGAAAAAAAAATAAAAAAAATAAAATAATCCTTTGCAAAACAATAGGGCCTTCGCACGCTTAGTGCTTGGGCCCTAATAATCCTTTGCAAAACAATAGGGCCTTCGCACGCTTAGTGCTCGGGCCCTAAAAAGCTGAAGAGGAAGTACTGTAAACCAGTGATCCCCAAACACCGGCTGGGACCGGTACCGGTCCGTGGCTCATTTGCTATCGGGCGGCAGTGAAATAATAAATCATTTGTTAACAACCACAATCTGGCATGTGCTTCTTGAAACCCATCTACTGCTCATCTACTCTATGGAATAATTCGAGTAGAGATTTGTGTGCATCACCATTTAGTGGTTGGCCGCTATTACTGGGGTGTTTGTACATCTATAGCAGACCAGCATTAGTCAATGTAAAAAGTAAAGTTAGCTGCTGTTGGCTGTGTGCTGCAGGACGCGACGTCTTTGGACAGCTTTTTTACGGGGAAACGGCCACCTGCTGGGCCAGAAAAGGAGACGACAACCAAGTCCATTCTGCATAATATGTGGCTAAAAACTAGCAAACCGAGGCAACAAAAGTGGATGAACTAAGAGCATCATACCTTGTGGTGAATCGTATTGTGAAAGCCACAAAACCCTTTCTTTGAAGAAGAACTCGCTATGCCTGTGACCAAGGATATTTGCCGTCAATTTTTAGGAGAGGCCGCTGATAAGAAAAAGAAAAAAAAGGCCCACATTACACCGGTCCATGGTGAGAAAAAGGTTGGGGACCACTCCTTTAAACAGTGCAATACTGTAACACGTTTGGAACTTTTCTTCGGTATCTGATCGGGACTCTGTATCGACGGGTTCTAAGAATGACTTGGACTTGAGTGCAAAAATATGCGATCGGGACATCCCTACACAAATAAAGATGTGGCTTTAAAAATGAAAAATATCCTTTGCAAAGCGCACTTGCTGACAGTTTTTCCCCCTCAGAGTGAAATTTAACATTACAGAACTGTAGATACTGTAACTGCTCAGTGGCTGTTTTAATAGTTGTTCTGAACTGTTGGTGTTCAGCACCTATGGTAGATTTGACTTCAGAAGTTCAATTAATCGGGCAGTTAAAGTAATTCTAACCTTTTGCCTTCAATTTCTCCATCTCCAGTGGTTCTGTATTTTTGCCAGCTGGTGATCCTCGCAAGTGATTGCACTGGAAAACACTGTAGTTCCCTGTAACAAGCATGAACTTTAGCTCACCTTAGATTAGTCTTTTCCTCTGCCCAGCTCTGGCAGGTAAACAAGGTTGACGAGATTATTATTGTTCCTGCAGGCCCAGACAGCATCATCAGTGTTTATTAGCCAGTTAGGCTTGACTATAATGTGACCAGCATCCTGTCTCTGCTGACAAGGGTTGCAATTGTTACTACAAGCTCTGGGACCTGCAGTCACCTCAGGCGTGAAGAACTTGTAAATGAGAACTCTCCTTACATCGGGGACCCCATATTAATTAATCGTACGAGAGAACTTCAGAGTGACTGACAGGTTAGCCCCAGTGTGATGGTCGGACTAGCCTGAACGAATGAAGTAGGAAGGGGAAATGCAAGGAACTAGAAGGGAGCATGAAAACGATCTTTCCCAACTTGAGGGCAGTAGAACAGATCTGTCCGTTGGCGTACAGGCGTAAAGCACATTAGTTGCACAGGGTAAATCCTTTTGAACCCGAGCCTAAAGACTTTACAGTGATAGGAGAACCGAAAGAAAGCAAGTCAGATATGGCTCCCGCTGCTTCTGCCCACCCAAATGACCAAGGCAGACTGCCTAGCTGGCAATCGGCTTGGGGTGTTTTGGACGCGCTTACGCAACAGCCTGTGGAGAGATACTTGCTAAATTCACGGTGGAAGTAATCCAACCTACAAGCAGCCAGTGGCTTTAGCTTACTTGTTTATCCTTGTCGGCGAAAGTGGTGCTTCTTGGGATTAGCTGTGTGGTTTAAGTAGGAGTCTGTTAAGATGTCTTCTGTTAAGGCTAGCAATGATCCTTGTCGGTTCCCTGGTAGCGGGATTAGATAAAGGCCATTTAGCAATCAGGGCCTGATTTACCAAAATCTCAAATAAGGGGCACTAAGTTATATGGTCAATCACTCTAACAGATTGGGTGCACTCTAAGCAGCAGGTATAAAAGTGGTCAAGACCACCACATTAAGAGGGTTTTACGCTTTAAATAATGTTGATTGGTTTTAACATTGAACATTCGAGAAAGCACCCGAAGTACAAAATAATGTTGGAAGTGATGGAATTGGAGGTTTTACTTGCAGAGCAACGAACACATTACAAAATTTAAGAAAATAAATCAGTCATTCCAAAAAAATGGATTTTGTTTTATTTTAGGACAACATCTTAAAACTACTCGCAGAGGTTCCAGCACCAGACAGTCCTTATTGTGTGTAGTAATGATACAGATGCAAGGAAATTAAGCATTAGTATTAATTTACTATTAAGCGACCAGCTGCAAATGTGTTCAGCAATCACATTGCTGAACAGAGGATCGGTCCCGGGCATTTTGGTTTCTGGCACTTTAAGGGGCCGTTTACATGGTGACTCTCCGAGAATACGAAAAATTTCAAATTTGCATTTGCGTCTGCATTCGAACAATGTTGCAATTCCGCATGAAAACGATATAGTCATCATGCCAGGCCCTAGGGGGCAGTGCAGATTTACAGGGCGACAGAGAACGATGCACTTTGACCCCACCAAGCTCCCTCAGCCCGGGAAAAAAAATATGCCCACCCACTCGAAGCAATGGCATTTTTCTCTTGTTCAAAAAAGGCACAAAAATGGAAACGTTCAACATATTTAATTTAAAAATATTATTAAAACAGTAAATTAAAGCCGACATTCCGCCATATTTGCTGTTTTTAATGTTTAGTAGCACCGCTGCGCACGCCCAATGTGACGTGTACGAGTGCTGACGTTATCGGAGCGGTCTCGCACCGTGGAAGCCTTTGATATGCATGCGGAGGAAGCCCCCCTCAATACCCCGCAATCGGATTCTTCCACTTTGGAGGCAGGATTCAGAATTTTTCGTCTTCGCCGACACCATATGCACGCATAGCGAATCCGCTACTCAGTCATTGCGTCTTTGTGTCGAAGAGTCGCTATGTAAACTGCCCCTAAATAAAAGTTTACGGCCTAACCCTAACCGAGTACCATTCATGAGTGTGTC
Organism: Corythoichthys intestinalis; assembly: GCF_030265065.1. Taxonomy (NCBI): domain Eukaryota; kingdom Metazoa; phylum Chordata; class Actinopteri; order Syngnathiformes; family Syngnathidae; genus Corythoichthys; species Corythoichthys intestinalis. The sequence continues at coordinate 38,313,997 of NC_080401.1, forward strand.
CTCACCAAAGTCGATAACTATCTCCTTAGTCCGACTGACGTTCAGCAGGGGGTTGTTGTTTTTCCACATGGTCAGAATGTTTACCTCCTTCCTATAGTGAGTGATTGGTGTTGTAGGTTGTCGAGCAGCATTGTATGTCAGCAGGGGACTGTGTACACAGCCTTAGGGGACCAAAGTGCTCAGTGTGATGCTGCTTGAAGTGTTGTTGCCGACATGTACTGCTTGGTGCCTCTGAAGTCCTCACCTATTTGCAATGGCAGGTGCTGAAGCCCCAATTTCTAGAGTCAACAGATAAGTTATGGTTTTATGATGTTGAATGCTGAACAGAAATCTATGCACAGCATTCTGATATACGTACTTTATGATGTGTGTGTGGTTTGAGTGCCCCAGGCCAATGGTCGTTGCAGCAGGATAGAGTAGATTTTAAGGGTGTAATGGTACATGTAATAGTATTGAACCATTTCGGTACGTGGTAGTCTGTTCGGAATGGAGACGTACCGAACGAGTTTCTGACGTAATATAACCCTTACTTTTCGAGGCTGTGAGTCGATCGGGTTACAGTTTCTTTGTGTAGATTATATTTTGACCGTCTTTTCTACTATAATGAGGACCAACACGGCAGGACAGTCCAGAAACGTCAACGGCGCAACAACGTGGCCGCTGCGAGAACGCAGTGAAACGCGGGCATTAGAGTCAGTCAGCCAATGCACACCAGTCGCAGTGCGGCCGCGTGTTAAATGCGTCCCAGAAGCGGCTCAACGCGACGCACGCAAAAAGAACGGCAGAGTTTATTATTTGACGCCAGATGCAGCCCTCCTGCGTCAATACTACTATCTAGGATCGGGTCGGTGTTGTGCCGAAAAATGTCCCCCTTGTGTGAAATGTCCCCCCTGACGGTAGCGCTTATTTATGAGGCTTTATTGAGGTGAAAACGTCAAATGTTTTCATGGACGCATTACAGTAATGGATTTACGACTGTAAAATCAGTTTTAAATAAATAAATTACACAAAATACTAGTAATGTATTTTGGTAACAAATCGTGGACTGGGCCACATAACCATCTTTGAACAGAAATGTATGAGCCTATAGGTTTTCACGACCATATCCCGATGACAATCACACAGATATGACATTTATTAGTTCAAGCAGAGAAAAATAATACATATTCACAGTACAAGATTCATTAGTTCAAGCAGAGTAAAATAATACATATTCACGATACAATATTTATTAGTTCAAGCAGAGTAAAATAATACATATTCACAGTAAAAGAAAGTCGTTTCCGTGTCCATCAACTGGTAAGAAAAAGCTGTTCGTACGAGTGACGTGTGGGCGCTTCCGTCAGGGGGGACATTTCACGCGGGGCGGCTATTTTTCGGCACAATACCGGTAGTCACTCGTGTAATAATACGGTGGATCCGGTCGATTTTCAAACTAATATGCAATCGTAACCTACTTTGAGTCCATCAGATCTCTGGAGTGGTAGATCGGGGCACAGTTGACTTGTCTTTGTTGATTCACGGCTGTCTTCTCTGCTATAATAATAACCAACACGGCCCTGTGTTCAATACAAAGCCTTCCTACCACAGCAAAACAAGTAAGAACTAATATTCACATAGGAACTGAAGTTATACAACATAAAATATACAATATACATGAATACTACATCACATTTGTAAAATATAAACACATAATAAAATAAATAATAGCCCATTTAAATAAAATAAATTTAAATGAGCTAAAACACCTGTAATTAAATAATAAGAATAATACACACAATTAAATTTCTGTGTGGCGCTTTAACTTGAGAAAATCCCCCAATAAAGCTTTTGAAAACCCTTCATAAGAAAAAAAGATGATTCATTTAGGCATTTCATTTATAGAATACATGTTAAAATCTTTGTCATTGGGATTGCTTTTCTCTTTAGCACAGGACTTTTTTTCTTCTTTCTTTTAGAAAGAAAGCGGACCAATACGCGGGGTCTGAAAGGCAAATTGTTGTTGGATTATCTTTTAAATACCCGCTACTTTTTGAGCAGAATTCTAGCTTTGTATAGGCTAATGTTCCCATTGTTAAAAGCACAAAAGTGTGTAATTAACAACTTTGCACATACAGTGATACCTCAGCTCACGAACATAATTGGTTCCCAGAAAGTGTGTGTAAGGCGAAAAGTTCGTCTTCCGAACATTTATTTCCCATAAGAAACCATTAAAATGAGAATAATCCGTTCCCAGGTCCCCATAAAACATAATTTTCTGCTAAATAAGCCTTAAAACTACACAAAAATATAACTTATTTTATGTATAATAAATGTGCTATTGTATTGTAATTAAAGAAATAAACTGTACTGTATAATAAAGTCGTTTTATTTACCTTTGTGATGGTAGTTGATGGCTTGATGGAATGGAGTGGGAGGAGGAGGGAGGGAGGGAGTTACTGTTTGGAAGGAGAGTCACCTTCCATAAGGACTGTAGGTAACTCTTTTTTTGGTCCCATAATAGCAAAAGTACACTCAATATGGTCCAAAATGTCTATCAAACACAATCCACGTCCGCACTCAACGAAAGGGAGGGGACGAACTGGGACGCCGTGAGCGTGCGTCAGCTTCTCGTGGCGCTGTTCGACCGCGTGGTTTGGTTCGTCCGCCGAAAACTACTTCGTCAGCAGAGACAATATGGTCGCGAATTTAATGTTCTTGAGGCGAAAAGTTCATGAGCTTAAGCGTTCGTCAGCAAAGGTTTCACTGTATATATTTTGCATTTTGTTTTTTTACTGTACCGAAAATGAACCGAACCGTGACCTCAAAACCGAGGTGCGTACCGAACCGAGATTTTTGTGTACAGTTACACCCCTAGTAGATTTCCTAAGCACATGTATGATGGTGGCATCTTAAAACCTCATGGGACTACAGCTGGCCTCAGTAAGTGTTTGATGTTACTCTTGCAGTGTTGTGGCACTGGTATATAATCCGTGGTGGTCTTAATGTCCTGTCATGGGCTCTGTGTCTCTCTGCTGTCTTTGAAACCAGAGGTTGTATTGTGTGTAAAGTCCTATTTTGCGTTCATGCTGCTGTGGGACAAGTTGTGTCTCACTGTGGTCAGGCCAGATTCATTCCTGACTCTGGGTTAGGGTTTAGGTTTGAAGGCAGTGTTCGCTTAGAGTCTGATGTGGGGTCGCTTTGTATACTCCAGTGTCAGTAGTGTAGACTAAGTCCAAAATGTCATCACCATTTTATTGGGCTATCAAAAAGCTGGTGCTGTTTTGAGAAGTCTTGAGATCAGCACGATTAAAATCTCTGGTCTGGAGGGTGAAAACTATGTGTGCTTGTTTGTTTTTCACTGACTGCATGGTACAGTTCATTTAGTGTCACATTTCGGTCACTGCTGTTGTTTGTCAGAGGGATGCAAACTGTGACTAGCAAAACTGTTGTTAACTCCGTGGGCAGGTAAAAAGGTGATGGGGCTTTTTCATCTCCATTTTGTTTTCCTCCCATACCAAATCAGCTAAGCCTGTCGCGATATGCAATAAGTCAAATTATTGCACGGTAAATAAGAATGAGGGTGGTAATTTTCCCGGCTGCGATTTATCGCTGCGTGTGTGCGTGCATACATTTGTGCGTGCGTGTGCTGCGTGCACTCGGCACACATACGTGTTGATTGCATATGAGACCCCAGTAGCTTTCACAGATGTTTATTGGCTATCAACACACCATAGAATTCAAGTTCAGACATACAAAATAAGGAAACACTTCTATATTAAACATTGTAAAACATTGTTACATTGAGGCTAATGGAAAAAAGACGATGTACTTTATTTAGCCTGCTATAAAACATTGGCAGTCTTCTCCACAACGCAAATTGGGATAAAAGATGCAGAATTTGCAAGCGATGCAAACAAAAGAAAAAAATCTTACTGACACCACATGCTTGACGAAAGCAATGTACACTTTTTTTTTTTTTTTTTAACTGAGTGTAATGCTTACGGTTAGTGGCTTAGCAAACGTACTTCCGGTGAACATTTCAAAATAAAAGCTCATAATGTACACATTTCTGGAGGCAATCGCATATGCTTCAGTTTCTACACTAAGAATAAATTTAAAATGACACCCATTATGAAAAATCTCACTGGCAATGACAATATGATATAATAAATGATAATAATTTGGCTTCAAATTTGTTGCATGCACACTTTGCAGGACAAGATGACAGTAATTTTGCATCAAATTAACACTTTTAATGGGCTCTAATTGGCAGACACCAAAAATGACATTGGGTTCTCAGCTATTTCATATTCTGCACTTAACTAGCTTTAAAATGACTTATTATACATTGTGTGTAGTTTGTGTTTTATTTAAGAATAATGATTTATTGCATTTGAATAGGTGATTTATTAGGATGTATTGTCACTATATTTGTGGTTGACTAGGTTAAGAAAAAAAAAAAAAATGGGCAAAATATCGTGTATCGGCAATAATTTCTGAGACAATATATCGCCTACTAAAATTTTTTTATCGTGACAGGCCTAAATGCAGCTACTAATTACAGACTATGTAGATTACTTTGCCATTTCTTTTTTTCCCTCCTATTGCCTATGTTTAATTTTTCAATGCCTGAAGGTGGAATATAATACCGTAATATCCCGAATATATAAGGCGCACCCGTGTATAACGCGCACCCCAAATTTACTTGTAAAATCTAGGGAAAATTATTGTACCCGTGTATAACGCGCACCCTAATTTTAGCACCAATAAATAGAATACAAGAAAACAGAGCTCGTGTACAGATGCAGAAATGTCATTTTACTGACTTGTGAAACACAGCACAAGCATAGCACATTGGTAGTTTAAAACATTACCGTAACTGACAATATGTGCGGTAATAATATGATCTAACAACTTCTTCAACTTACCAGAATCCAGGAGAAAACAAAACAGATGTGACTTTTCTTTTAAAGGCTGCTGTATAACTTGCTCGTTTCATCATGATGAATAAATGTTTCCTCCATGGATTGATACGGTAAAATAAAAGTGGTGATTTAGGTCGGAAATCAGAAGAGCGCATCGCTGTTGCAGTGTTTCTCCTAGGATTTTTCGAAGCTGTGGTGGTGGTGGTGGGCCGCGTTGGAGTCGGACAACCCCATCATGTGCCGTGGCAAATTTGTTTCATATCATAACAAATAAGATTTTTTTTCGCAACATTTATTTTTTTTCTAAGAAGCTTAGCCTTTGCAAAGTTTGCATCCTGCCTGCGAACATTTGATTTTACTGGACTAAATAATAAATAAAAAGGGAAATCAGCAATAAATAGTCAATTTTTAGTGAGGCATGCGGCAAGATGGTCCCCCTGTTTCTCAAGTCCGTCTTCACCTACACAGGAATAAGAAAAAATGAGATCTAAAAAATGAAGACACTCAAGCATCTCTAACTTACATTGTACAGTTGACTAAATGTCTTACTCTGTTCAGTGCAGACAAATCTCTCTCACAGTTCACTGTTGAGATGGGCACTGTCAACGCAATGGCCGACAGTTGCCGTCAGCAGCACTCCCCATTTTTCAGTCTGTGATGCCATTTTTCACATCATGACATCTGACCTGGTCCATATTCTGAAACACATTCAATGTTTTACCCATTTGGATTTAAATCAAATATGTCTAATTTACATTAGTCAATCTGACTTCAGTTCAAACTGAAGTCTTTGTTGGAGTTACTTTTCTGATTGTTAGTGCAAATTCATATAATGATTTGTTTCAATGAGATGAAAAATACTTTCAATGTAAATACGCCGTCTGTCTTGTTATTTTTTTGGATAAGGAATATGCCAGGTTATAGACGATAATAATAATGTCTATAGTGTATAGACAACCTTTTTCAACACCAGAATTTAAGGTAAAATAATACAATTATGAATTTATGATTAAAAAATAAAATAGGTACAGGATTCTTAACACTCACCTTGATTTGTGTGGTACAGCCATGACTTGTACTTTGCCAATTCTGTCCATGTTGGGTCCCAGCTAGATTCTCTGTTTGGTATTTTGCTTAGTTGAGAGTTCTCCTACACTGAACTGTGCGCTTTCCTGATCTGCGTCTCCAGCTGTGATCTTGCCTCATTTGAAAACTTTATGTATAGACATTAAAATACACCGCTTGCCATAACCATTTGGTTATTTATACTACTCAGAACGTGAGAGCTAATACCTTCGGAACCGGGGAGTGTGTGCCTCACGTTCTGAAATATTTAATTAGCTTTAGACGCTAATGGAATATTTAGAAACGTGACGGTCTAGATCACCACAAAAATAATGGTCATTTTGTTAATGGACCCTCGTATTCAGGAACTTTTGTGTTTCCAAAATACTGTACTTCGAAATCCTCATCTGAAATTATGAGTGACGTCAGCGCCGAGCAAATGCTCTGCTACTAGGGGACGATTCTGGTCAAAGACAAGCCATAAAGAACTTACATCAATGTCAATATAAAGGTCGTTTTTACAGTATAAGCCAGAGGTAAATTATTTAACTACAAATGCCTTTCTGTGGATTTTTCTCCCCATTTCAATCTCCGTGCAGACGTACTCCAGGCGCAAACCTTCAGTAGGAGAACTGATACGCTTTTCAAAATAAAGCGTGTAAAGGAACAATTTGTATTTGTCGTGCTATTTCAGACGACTTATGGCAAAAAAGTGCGTAAAAATGAGCTTCTTATATTCATTTAGACGTCATGTTGAATAAAACGAATTAATAATTAGAATGAATTTTACAAAAAAAAAGGTGTGGCGGCTTTTATTTTGGTGTGGCACAGCGCCACGATTATTAATATGTAGGGGAAAGCCTGCTGTTGACTAGAATGTAACAATAGGAACTATTGTTATTTGGATTTGAGTTTGCTGAGAGACAGATATAGTTGACGGACACAGAAAGTCTGTGTTGTGTTACGTTTGTTACGGTCCGTGTTGCGGAGCTGCAATAAACGTTGACTCAAATGAGTTCAAGAAGCTAAATTCTTTGCTTTATGAAGAGTGAAAAAAGCAGAATTTAACACAGACGAAATCATTCGACCAATCAGAGTGAAGTATTACCGTGTAACGAGTTGTAACAGAATTCACCGGCGGAACTTATGTTGGCACGTTGTATAGTTCCCGGGTGGAGGTATATTCCGCGGGTTGCATGTGAGACAGACATTGCTACCGTATTTTGTTGCAGCCTAAATGTCAATAAAGCAACGCGGATTATCTCTGTTGTTTGATACTCCACCTCCGACTCCTTCCCTAGCTCGCCACGACCGAATAGGTTTCTTTAACACAACATGGCCGGGTCAATTAAAAAAAAAATCTGTCTTTATACTGTATGTATATATATATATATATATATATATATATTTTTTTTTTTTGTCTCCATCCCTGTATCCGTTTATAATGCGCACCATGATTTTACAAGTTGATTTTGGGGGAAAAAAAGTGCGCTTTATAATCAGGATATTACGCTAACTCTGTTTGCGTGAGATACTACTGTTTTTCATTTTTCTATGTGTGATGTCACGTCTATTTTTAAGGGCTAATACTTTTGGCTATCCTTTGTGAAGGTGGTTTGTGTTGAAATTTTTTAACTACAGATATTCACGGTTTGCAGCAGTGGTCGATCATGCTCTTCCTCCCAAAATATTTCACAAACGCTCAATCAAGCAAAATCTCAATAATGGCTGATTTTACTTCTTTATTCACTTTCTTTTTTTCCTTCACATCATCATGAACAGCGGTTGGAAAATTTAAGGAGATTGTTTTGACAGAGTTAGGAGTACAATATACTGGTAGGATGTTGAAATGTGAAAAGCGAAACGTTTTCAGAAAAATAGCTACTCAAAGTAACATACATACACATGACCCATCTAGGGAAGTTCAATCAGAAGTATTTGTACTTTGCTACAATCCTATTACTAAAATATGAGATGATATAAAGATTATTATTAAATACATTACTGTCTCATTCTTTGACACTCGTGCCAACCAATCTACTTTTCATCCATCCAATATACAGGTACACCTTGGTGGTGGGATCTGGGTGGAGGAGGAGAAGTGGCACCAGTTGCAGCGCACCCAGGGAGACTCCAAGTTCACAAAGAACTTGGCTGTCATGATCTGGGGTACAGAAACCCTCAAAAACCGTAGCGTGACTGGAGTAGCTACCAAAAAGAAAAAGGACGCCCTTCCCAAACCTCCACTCTCACCCAGCAAGTTAAAAATTGTCAGAGGTAAAAGGTTTACCTATTACACAGTATTTGACGCTCTTTGTAAATACTCAACATTTTGTCTCTTCAACAGAGTGTCTGTACGACCGTGTGTCCCAGGAAACAGCTGACAGTGCAGAGATAACACAAAGATTGTCCAAAGTGAACAAATACATTTGTGAGAAGATCATGGATATCAACAAGTCCATTAAGAATGAGGAGCGGCGGGAGTCCAAGCTGCTCATCAGACAAACAGTCAAGATGGAAAACTTTAACTATGACGGCATGTAGAAATCAAGTGTTCTTCTGCACGGCCTCCCCAGCCATCCCGTGGTCAAACAATATGGAGGGGGGTCAATTTAGGCCCTGTTGAGATTTTTATTCACAGTCTCAACGGAACTACTATTCCTTCAACTCATCGGATTGGTTATGATGTGAAATATAAAAGGCCCCTTTTTAAAACCAGCACCTTCCTCGCAGCCCAGTTTTCCCATTATGTTACAGACAGCTTTACCCACTAGCCAGATAGGAACAAGGTGGAAGTTTTTTATTTTTATTTTTTTCTTTGGGATGGGGTGTCGTAACCTTAAGGGATCGGTACAAAGAAATGATTTGCCTTGGTGTGTGTGCATTTAGAGATTGTGAAATTTATTTATTGTTCTGTGTCAGAACATCACTGAGAGTCCTTTAAGCTTTTAAAAAGTAAAAGTTGACTTACCTGGATAAAAATTAGTCACTGTGTGGTGGGAAACGAGCGACTGTTAGAACTGTTTCAGCTTTTTGTGTGATTAAAACCATTGGAGAAGCGAGCATCTGTAGTTGGTACTACACTGGTGCTCGATTTAGTTTGATCAAGTCTTATTCAGTAGCAGACATTGTCGACTGCAACAGACAGACTCTTGCTGCAAGAGATTTTTTTTGGCCGTAGCTTTTAGGTTAGTCACAACGCATTGTGCTCCCCAATATTTAGTAGGATGCACAAAAAAGTACTTCAAACTAAATGACAGATTTCATCAAAATGTCTAAAGTCAAAATAAAGGGGATTAATTAATGGTGCACGAATTTTTGGCCAAAACAAAAGAGCAAATGAGGAATACAAAGCTGAACATCAAAACTGTATTCCAAGTTAGTTTTCTCTCGTTTGACAAATTGTGAGCTCTACGGTTCCTTTCGAGTTGATGATCACCTAAAATGAAGGCAATTTGTTGTACAGTCTTTATGGCCAAATTGTCCTATTTAAATTTTCTGTAGAAGAAAGACACATTAACTAGCATCCCCCTACAGTAGAATCCTTGTGTTATGTTCTTTCGATCCAAACAAACAGTTTGTTCCAAATGAAAAAGGGAAAAAATTGTGGACGGTGATAGTTCCCACTGGCTGGCGTCGTCCAGATACTGTATGTTGCGTCCCGGCTCGAAAGGACGAAGAAAATGTTAGATTTGAAGCTAGGTTTATGTACACCTAGCTTGGCTAAAAAGAATAGCTTTTGTGGAGGTTGGTACCTGCTCCCCTTGCTGCTGTTATAGCAACCTTCTTTATTCAGGGACAAACAATAGGATGGGAGTGGTCAGGAAAGTAACATAGAACATAGAATAGAATACATAGACTACAGTGGGAAGTATTTTCACAAAAAAAAAATAATAATAACAATTTTGCGGACAGCTGTATTAGTACTAAGTAGGAAGATACAATACTTTTAAAAAAGCATTACTTGGATTTTTTTTCCCACAAATGTTTTAGTCAAACCCCAAGTACAGTTTTCCACTTGAAGGGACTTTCCCATGCTTTTCAGTGCTTAGACTCCTTTCAGGGGTCCTTCTAAAGCCATCTTTAATGGATTTTATTTGGTAAAACTGTTTTATTCTAAGGATCCCTAGTAGCAGTATGTACATGTTTATGGATTGTGGTTTCTTTGTACAATTTTCTGAAAAGGCAGACATAGACATATGGTTGAGTACTGGTTAGTTTGACTTTACAATTGCTATCTTAAAGCAACTGAGCACAAGAAATGTGATTTTCCTTTGTGTTGCTGACTCTTAATCAAAATACAGTAAGGACTGTTGAAGTAACTGAGGAGCAGAAAAGGCCTTAAATGGTTTTGGCAATCACCAGGGCGCATCATGCCCTTGGCTTTTTTTTTTTTTGTTGTGAGCTGTGATTGTAGTTGAAGCTGAAGTCTTGGCACTTCACCTGCACTTTGCTCTGAGAATGTAAGAGTTGGCTATAGGTACTGTTACGAGTGCGTGTGGAGTCTAGCCTGAGCAGGTACTCGACTGTGGTGGCCGTCGCTCAGGTAGTCTTGTGGGAGAAATAGTGTGGGTAAAGCTGTCTGAGACATGACTGTTTTTGGTGATTTATTGTGAAGCCCACAATAACCCTATTCTTAAGACATGTCATTGGGGGGAACTAAGTATGGCAACCCTAAGGACATTTAAGCTTGTGCTTTGTTCGTTTTTTTGTGTGTGTTTTGCGTGTTGTTTTGTCCCAAAGTGTTTTAGCGGCTGTTGGCCTGCTGAAAGGAAATCTTGGCGATCGAAATCTCAAGTGTGACCCAACAGAGGAAAAACTGTGAATCTGCTGCAGACTGCCTGTCAAGCCTTTGCTCCTCCTCACACTTGTATATTTGTTGCCATTTAGTTTTTCTCTGTCCATTTTTTTTCTTCTATTCTAAAGTTCAGCTCGGCCTTTTGTGAAGCTACCTTTGCGTTGTAGACATCTTGTCACGTGTTTTTTTTTTTTTTTTTTTTTTTTCCTTGGGGCAGGGGGTGGTATTTTGCAGTTTAGTTGTAAATGTAATGGACAACCATGTAATTATTATGTATGTTTATCTTTTTATATATTCTTTGTTGTTTTCCTTAAGACTTGTTGGCGTTAGAGCGTAATGCAGAGCCCTTAAAAAGAACAAACATCTCCCGAGCCAAAGTGATCAGTGATGCAAAGCCGGAGGTATTATTAGAGAGGCGTTATGTTTCATCGGATGAGAAGCCTCACTCTTAATGTAATCTTGTAAGTTGACAAGGTGACAAATCATTCACATCAAATGCACTTTAACGTCAATTCGTCAGTCTTTGAATGCCTCTTTAAGTAGTTTTCGTTTTTATGTTTAGATTTAAAATTAAGGCCAAACAATCAATTTATTGACTTGATGCACCTTAAAAAGTTTTGATTGTGATTGACGAGGTGTTTTGTCGACACTCTTGACAATGCTGAACAGATAGCTTGATAATTATTGCCCAAAAGATTTGTCACGTTATTAAAACTGGACTTTGTGATAGGATGTTGGTTATGTGAGATCATATGTGATCATGTCTTAGTTTTCCAAATACAGTCAATGTGAGCCAAAGTGTTGATTACAAAACAAAATGCTGGCAATGGTCAGTGTTTGCACATATAAAAAAAAAAAAAAAAAGTTAATTGACTGCTGAGTTGATTTGGACGGTTTATTTACTAACAAAACAGCAGCAGTAAAACAGTCTTTCAGCTTATTCTGTGTGTCGCAAACATGTTCCATCCCCAAAATTATGTTGCATTTGTGAGACCACGGAAACAGAATTGCTTTGTTCTGTGCCCACTATGACTGAGAAATGTGAACAATTCCACCAAAACAAGACACTTGTTGAAATTTGAAGATTTGCCTTTATTGTGCTTTTCATGAGCTTTCCTAAGATATTTGATGATCGCATTGGCGAAGTAACGTTGGGGATTTTTTTCCCCCTCAATGCTTAAGGTAGATTTACTCAGAAAGGCACCCTCAAATACAGTTTAAGAATGCAACCTTTAACTCATTCACTCTCAGCCGTTTTTCACAGGACATCACCTTCTTAAAAGCATCACAGAATATTGTTATATGCTGACGTGAACACTGAACTTACAAAAAGAATCATTCATCATTAAAAAAAAAGGTTTCTGTGCTTTCGTTCTTTAGTTACGAGAAGTTGAACATCACGAACAACATTGTTCATACGCCTATGGTAGTGAATGAGTTAAATGACATTTTCTGAGGTGAGATGTTATATGTAAATAGTAAACAAAAAATATGACGGCATCACATCTTAGTTTGACACTGAGAAGAGTCTGTTTTCAGTGAGATGGCTCAAATTTCAGCTTTTGTTCATCCTTGTACTAATATCCGTACAAAATGCATTTGTACAAATCGTCTGCATAATTGGCCAGGGTATAATTTTAATGTTTTGAGAACAACACAACTGAACAAACAAATGCAGTTTCCTCAATGCATGACTGTAACAGTACGGTATTGGCCCGGATATAAGACTGCCCTGATTATAAGACGACCCCCTCTTTTTCAAGACTCAAGTTTGGAAAAAAGAATTTGAACACCAAATTAATTTTTATACAGAAAATAATTACATTACATCTGAAACAAATGATTATATCAATATATTTGAGAGATAAAGCATGTGTTTGCCTCATTCAAATCTTAATATCTGAACATTTAAATATGTAAACTAAAGTTCAGTCACATTCGTAAATGAATGGCTTCTGGTTTTTGAAATGTAAATAAACCAATCCATTGTGATAAAACAACAAAATTGCAATAACAGCATTAACCATCAAAGTGAAGTCTAACTGTAACTGTAGTCTTGAAACATATCTGAATAAGGAAAATCATTGCAATAAAATAATGCAAACTGGTTAATCTAGTAGCTGAGATCTGTCATGACAGAACATCGCTTCAATGATATCTGGCGTCATCTAGCGTCATGAATGGGTATAATGTCTTGACCGCCAATATAAAACAACACCCTCTTTTTCAATCTTATTTCAGTGGAAAAAAAAAAAAAACGTGTAAAAAACACCGTCTTATATTCGGGCCAATTCGGTATATACAACCCGAGTCTGACAATTATCCTATTGGGCAAGTAAAGTAAAGGCCCTACCCCTATTTGATGCTTCTTTTTAAGGAACTACGCTTTTTGAATGAAAAGATGTGCAGAAGCAACTTTGCGTGAATTTCCATAGTGCCGTCACGTACCATTTCTTTCTTTCTTGTTTGATGCCAAAAGCAGTCTGTGTAAAAACAATTCTTTATGAGCTTTCACCTTTTCAGAGGATGGTGTCCTTCCTAGCTTTTTGATTTGTATACTGAGATGTTTAGTATTTGAAACCAGATTCAGCTTTAACTGGACTCTCAATCAAGCACTGCTGGATAGGCGAGGAAGTTTAACCTCAGCAGCTCTCTGTTTCCTTTTCTGTGCCACTTCCAGTTGCTACACAAAATCGTACTGGTGTTTCAAAAAAATCTGCAAAGATATAGACAATTCTAAGGTCTTGGCTGCACGCCTCTTAGCGTTTTGGCCGCTTGGTGTACATAGGATGGTAATGTTTGGGCCTCACAGACAATGCTGGGAGGAAAGCATTGTTTGCTCTCTATTTTTGATTACGGTAACAGTAACTTTGTATACGATCCACAAACCGGTTCTACTTCATCCAGTTTTTCACCGCCCTACCTCATTGTTACTCCGGTGTTTGTTCGTCAGTGACTCTTTAAAGTCTGCGTGTATAGTCAAAAGAAAATCTATAGTAAAACGCTTTACCTGGTTACTCAACATGTACAGAGTATATAAATATCAATGTATATATCTTCTAAAACACCTCGATTCACGTTCTCATTCTTGGAAAAAGGATGCGTTTCTTGAGCTGCTTCGTTGAGGATGCTGCTGTGCGTCGAGGGGCCGAAGCCGGCCATCTTGTAATCTGCTCTTGGCTACGTAGTGCAGTCGCTCCCGTGCTCGTGTTTTGTGTCTGTGTTGCGTCTGGAGATTTTTACTGGTTGACGGTGCTACCAGCAAACCGTTCTATACGGACCTCAAATGGTGCTGTTTTTCTATGTTTTTAACCCTTACGGAGGATGGGTTTGCGTGATGTCTTCAGGCGTGCGACCACACCGCTAGTCCCTCAACTCTTTGGTGAAAAGCAATCCAAGCCAAAACGCTTTGCAAAATGTTCAATCTTTGCTGTTACTGTGTCGCGTGCGTGCTATCCGCCCAAATACTGTTTTCTGCTTAGTTGTGAGTCTCACAAGTACCTCAGAACCTGTTGATTTTAAAAGTGTGTGTCTGCTTTCAAGGCAAATTTGCTGCCTATGTTTTAAGCGTGTTTGTAATGTTTGGGGAGTTCTGGACCTTTTGTATGTATTGGTATCATCACCGAATTTCAATTTTAAAGAGAATTGATTGCAATGACCGGTTGGTGCCTTGAGGTACGAGTTATGAACGTTGTCACAAAACTATTATAAGTCAAAATCAGTAAGTTTCACCCAAAAAAAAAGGATCTGTAATTTATTTTTTAATGATATGGAATTTTACTTAATTTAAAAGAAAAATCTAAGGTGTAATTGAATCAAATGAAGAAAGAAATGTTTATATGTTCGCTTCAATTTGATGGGTATGGAGCTGCTCCCTCTGATTTCCACATCTTGGCCACCTGGGGGCAGTAATAAAGACAAGGTTATACAGTTGCAGTAATATCAGTTGTTCTTTGCAGACCATAAATAAGACTAATATCACTATTGCTGTACTGTTCTTTTTTTGTTGAGTTTGACAGTAAACTTCGACTGGGAGTGGGAATAATGGTGCCAAGCCTGTCTTTGAAGACTTTCTTTTACACCATTTGTTGTGAAGTCAGTTGAACTCACACAAATGACAGCCCATATCTAGAAATTATTCACGTTAGCGCACTCATATCTCAATGCACCACTGCTTGAAAAAAAAATAAGAGCAAAAAATGTTTGATCAATGTGGCTGTTTGTGGCTTTTTTGTGTTTCCTGTGCACTTTTCCCTGGTTGCTGTGTTTAAAATGTTTCACCAATTTCATTCAACATTTCATTCAACATCTTTTCTTTTAATCATGCAATTGTCAGTATCAATGTAGCAGTTAGTACAATGCTGTCAAACTGTGAACTGAAACTATTATTTCTGGAACTGGTTTAGGTTAAGAATTGGTTTAGTCAAGAAAATTGGCAATTCAGTTTTATTTTGGGAGATTTTCAGATTTTAAGGGTTTTTTTTTTTTTTTTTTTTTTACTTGCATGTGTTTTAACTAGGGATGGGATTTTGGAGTACAGTTTTTTCAGCGGCTGTGGCTCGAATTAACCAGAAACTTAGCGATCGCCCATCCTTGGTTAAAAAAATAATAATAATGTGTTCACTGTTCAGTCATTTTCTTTGCAGCACTTAAGCCATCCACGGGACTGTTTGGTACAATCATAACTATTTTATGATTGTTTCTGTACAATCTTGACGTCACGTCCGAAAGAGACGCTATCGTCATGGTGACTCCCGACTTTTACCGCCATATTCATTGTCAGTAATGAATTGAACTGTGCTGTAAAAGCCTCTTTGGGTTGAAATACATTGCCATGTTCTTCAGGCAAGACAGGGTAATTAATGTACGGTGTTCCAGTCTGTCGATATGATCATGTGAAAGACATTCATGAGTTCATTTACCAATCCCTCAGCCTGCTTTAGCCTTCCAGAGGCAACATTCTATATAGGCAATAGTGTGTATATACAGTATGTCCTCGCTCAACCGGCCACACCTCTGCTATGCTGGCAAGATGCTTAGCATCCTCTTTATTGTGTCTCTTGCTGCATTCAGGAACATGTGTTTAATGTAGAGATAATAAAGCAAAATAAATCCAGACTTTTATTCTATCAGCACTAATCTCGTGTCAGCTTTTTTCTTAATCATGCACCAATTAATTTAACCAATTTACAGCATCATGATGAAAACTGATGTCATATTTCATGTCCGTTATGTCTCAAAACCTTTTACACCAAGTGCCACAGTTCTTTAGTAGGACAACATGTTTATTAGGGTGTGACAAAATATCGAAATGGTGATATATCGTGATACTTTGTATCCCAAAAGGTTATCGATAGAGGTGGGAATCTTTGGGCACCTAACAATTTGATTACAATTACGATTCAGACACTCCAATTCGATTAAAAATCAATTATTGCTACCCACCTCCCCTTTTAATGTTTTGTACATTAGTTCCAAAATTGTAAAAAAAAAAAAAATCCTCTCAAGCTAAACCAAACTACTAGTTCAGTATCAAGTTAAGAGTTTAAAATAGTAAATAAAATACTCAAGTCCCCGTTCTGTATCAGCAACTTTAAACTACATTCAATTAATTTAATGTTGTGAATCAACCGTTAAAGTTGATAAAATCGCTCCCGTTATTCCATACATTCCCCTCTGTCTACTTTTGACATGTCAAAGTTTTAAAACTGTTTCATCATTTAAAGATATATTCAAGTCAATTATTTTCTGATATAGGAGTATTTTACATAAAAAGTTAATTAGGTTCGCTACAACAGACCCGTCTAGAGAAGTCTACTACTTTAAGATGGCGGCTGTTTACTAACGCCGGCCGAGTCTATCATTTCACATCTAGTTCTCTAATTTATGTTCTAACACCGCCGTTGTTTGTCATTTTGCTTCTAGTTCCACATCAGGGGTCGCGTTAACCGAATATTTTCCGTCGTTGACCGGTTTTTTAAAACGGTGACGGAAAAAGCTGAAGTCCATCCGTCATTTTGACAGGTTGCAATTCACACCCCAGACCACGGGGTGGCGAGTGAGCATATTAATTGGCTATTGTCTCTCTTGATGCATGACGTCGTTGGCCTTACTCGGAAAAATGTCAAGGCAACTGAGTGTTTGCCTGGCACGCCCAGACTGTTCTCCCTGTATTTTTCAAACACTGAGAGAAAAGTCTGGGACACAGCCTCTCAAGTAGCAACAAAATCAATCGACAAATCAGATTTGTTTATTTGCGTGACGTGTACTTCACGAGCAACGTCACTCTTGCGCGCCGAAAGTCGTCTCTACAACAACACGGATGGCGGGAGAGCCGAGAATATGTTCCAATCCGTGGTAAATTCTGTTTTAAAAGAGCTAAAACACATCGACACGAGACATTGACAACAGTCTGTCTCGCGCTATTCATGTTAAATAAACTCCATTCTCCTCGTATGTTTACTTCCGCGCGCAAGTCCCTCGTCCTGCCCTCGTCACTTTGCTAACGGCACGTCTGCCCGTCGCTGATTGGTGCACTCCGCTGTCTGTTTGCCTCTTGTTAAGCTTGTTCGGACAGAATATTAATTAGAAATGAATGAAAACTAAATACTTTTGAATATGTCATTATTATCATTTTAAAAATGTAAGTGACGGGTAAAAATAGATTATGACCGGATTTTTATGACACTGTCAGTCAAAATGACAGACAACGAAAAAGTCTAGCGCAACCTCTGTTCCACATATATGTGATATCTACTGTAGCCGTATGTGGCCGTACGTTTGTAGCAACTTGCAACTGGGCGTTGTTTGTAGCGGCTGTCGGCCGCAATCAGCTATGATTGTTTTTTTATCTAGCGGCATGAGTTGAACATGATATTTTCTCTCGGTCCGTTCCTCATTCCGCCCCAAAGACCACGCCGACTGTGTTTTAGTTCTGCTTTACCTGGTATAATTCAATAATCGGAATTTGGATGTTTGTGAATCGTTCTCGAATCTTCCGTGGCCGAAACGCGAATAATCTCTAGAATCAGAAATTTCGCACGCCTCTAGTTATCGATGTGCTTCTGCCAAGAATCGAGATATTGTTTTGAAAAGATGTCAATGTCCAAAAGAAAAATAAAATAAAAAAAACAGTTGCTACAAAATCTCCCACCATAATAGTGTCTCAGTTAACTCTAAGGCTGCATTGATGGTGCTCAATGCCCAATCCATTTAGAGTTGGGACATTCGTTCATTCGAAACCAGAGCATTCTCAGTCATTCTGTCCGTTTTTTAGGGCATTTACAGGTTACTTGCTGTTCATTTTAGGGCATTTAAAGGTCATTTTCTGTTGAGTTCATATGGGTGATTCCCAGATCATTTCCTGTTCTGTAACTCAAAATAAACAGGAAGTGACCCATAAAAGACCCCAAAATCAACAGGAAGTAACTGAAAATGAACAGGTAAATGACCTTAAATGGTCCAAAATTACCTCATTGCGTTGCATTGGCCGCCACTACCGGCAATAGACGTTCAATCCATTTGAAGTGGGAGGGATGGCAGCGAATGAACGAATGTTCATTCGCTGCCACCCTCCCAGTTCAAATGGATTGGACGTCTACTAATGATAAACTCTTACCAATTCACAACAGAAGCTTGTTTTTCTGTTTATTATTTGTTTTTAGAATATCCTAGAATGATTTCCTGACCAATGTATCGATAATCGTTGTATCGCCATATCGTCAGATCATTGTTATCATGAGCTTTGTATCGCAAATCGAATCGTGAGGTACCAAGAGGTTCCCACTCCTAATGTTTATACAAATATGCAGTCAGATGTATGAAAATAAACAAAAATAAGGATTACATGAAACTGTAGGAGCGATGCACTTGAGTTAAATGAAAATTGTACCAAAAAAAGAGGGAAACCACATTAAACAACAGATAAAGTACATTTGAGCGATTTACAGACATTGTTGTTGTTGTTTTTATTTTATTTTTTTGGTTTGTTTGCTTGGAAAAGCAATTTTGAGAGAACAGCAATTTTGTGTGATGGTATTTCAAAACTGAGGGAAACCAAAGCAATATTCCTTATAGGAAACTATGAATCCAATCCAGATGCCCACAAATATTAAGATAATGCGTTTACAGAGAGTATCTGAAATGTAACATAGATGATACAACGTGAAATTGATATGAAAACAAATATAAATGAACTTAAACATCACTTTTACCCCTTTTATTTAATATAATAATGAAAGTCATGATATCGGCTTCTGATGATCTGAGCACCCCCTTCTGGTATTTTTGTTCTTCATATAACTAAGTATGAAGACATACAAAAAAGTGCTCTGCTGTTACGGGGTCCACCACCCTCCCCCCTATATCATGTGAGTTATTCAACCTTTGATTCGTTAAAAGAAAAAAATACTAATTCACTGTTTTTGTGCTCTTTCATAAATGGCCTTAGATCAAGGCCGTAGGTTTTAAATGGGTACGGTAGGGACATAACACTAGCAACTTTTCAAGATTCTCAAATTGTCCACACCAACTTTTAAGCAACCTACATTTACATTGTATAAGGAGGTCAGTTATATAGGTCATTTAGATTGTCTTCCCATATGTTGTAATGATAGACTAGACCCTACCATTATTAGGTGAATTTTTTTCATTATATTCAGATTTACATCTATTCCTTTTCACTTGCTGAATGTGCAGTCCATTTTTTTCCCCCTCAAACGAACGTTTGGTCGGCTGATGAGTTGAAGGCCCCCCCACCCTGCCACAAAGACACACACAGATACTCTCACTGCCCCAACAGATTTATGTCGACAAAATCCCGCTTCCTCCGCCTTCGGAGAGGGGGGATATTAGAAGTTGTTTTTTTTCAGAGAGCAGCAGCCCCTGTAAGTCATGCAAAGAGATGTCAATGTTGCGCAAGTGGGGCAACCACCACTAATTTTGCTACTGAAAGTCCGACCTGCATCAGAGTTAGCATAACATTAAACTTGCTAACCTGCAAAACTACTGTGGTCAGGCAAGCCTCACCAAGGAATAACGAAGTCAAGCTAGCCGTCCCTTATTTGGATCATTGTTTGCATTATCTGCATTACGGTAATATCATCCCTACCAATGTTGAGACCAAACCTACGCCCTAGCCTTAGATGGCACCAATGACTTAGCTAGTAGAAAAGTACTCCAAACTTTATTTGCTAGGTAGAGCTTTAATTTCATGGTTGTTACAACTAGGGATTGGAATCGAAATCCGATTCCAATTCCGAACCGGTTCAAGTATCAAGTATCAAGGCCTCGACAGCACAATTTTAAAAAAGCCTTAACAATCCCTTTAACGATTCCTAAAGACACGCATTGCGTCGTGACGTGACGTGTCTTGTTGTCCAGACACTCTTCTTCTTCGCGTGTAAGCGCGCTCTTCTTCACGTGAGCGCGTTCTTCTTCGCGTGAGGAAGCGCAAGGACGCCCCTACTTGAGCATGAAAGCACCATTAAAACTAAAAGGCATGCATTTCAATATAATGGTAAATAATACACTTTAACACATATTGCCAAAGGCAGAACAACGACCTATATGCCAATATATACCAATATTTTTTATTTCTATTAGAAAAATGTTTCAGTAAAATGTTACACATTCTTGTGTATTTGCCATTTATTGTCACAGTTAACATTTAGGCTTTGGGCCTCTTTTGACCTCGTTGTGAGTTTGCAAGGTTGTGACTTCTGATTAAACAAACTCGATGCCAATCAAAACGTTTGTTCTTCTTTTTCCCGAAATTACAATCCATAAGATAATCGATAAAGAATCGAATCGGTAAGCAATATCGATAATGGAATCGGAATCGTAAAAATCGTATCAACTCCCATCCCTAGTTACAACATTGTAAGATTTATCTGACTTTTGAAGGCACCAAAAATACTTCCACGGTGTTCTTGTGGGCAACAGCTTGGAACTCTGAAACTTTAAATTGTGGGGCAATCGAGATAATCGAGCACCCTTTTTATTTATTTATTTATTTTGAAGACATAAGATCCTCTATGGTTGATGGTATATGCCTACCAATGACCCAAAAGTTCTCCAGAAAATGCATGGAAAAATCAAAAGCAACATTACTATTTCTCATTTGTTTTATCCTGTTATAAAAAAGCAGTGTATGAAAAAAAATGTCTGTCTGTGCAGTTCAGGTGGCCATATGCTAATTTATTTCTTGGCCCAGAGCAGTATTTTCTTCTGTCAGGCGGCGTTTTATCCGCCTGCCAAGCAAGACAAGCCAGTCAGCTGCTAGCTGGAATGGAATATTTACTAAACATGCATCGTTTTCTTGATAGATCTCGAATGAAATCAAAATAAAGAAAAAGTGACCTGTAAAAATGTACTTTTTGACCCTCTTCTGATAGGGCACAAAGTACACTTCCTCAATGAATAGATCTAAGCGTGCTGCTCTTGCACACGGATGCATTTCCATACATTATTGCCTGTGTAAGCAAGTGTACCACACGGCCAGCCTTTTCCCGAAGCCCGAGGGGACTTGTCAATGTCACCATGGCTAAAGCCTGCCACATGCCTCCTAATGTATTGCCGCCCGGCTTTATTGGCAGCGCGGTGATTCAGTGGAGGTGATGATGGATTAGTACTGTGGCCAGGCTGCTGGGCTGTGCAGCCTCGCTGTCTGTCGCATAAGCGCCGCGACGTCCCCGCAGTAAGATAGGGGAACGTATTGTATTTATGTCACATGCGCATCCTAATGAATATGGACATTCCGCTGCCTTTATGGAGGTTCTTGCAGCGTTGTCGGATTAATCTTTTCCATGAACTTGTTTTAATAAAAGTTTTCTATCTGAAAGTTTTCTTTACTGGGTGCAGTTCTGAAATGATATACAGTACAAGGTTCCTGTGGCTTACAATGTTAAAGGTCAATTCACACTTTTGTGAGCATGCTCTATTCATGTTTTGTATTTCATCCTGTAATGTATTCTACAACCTTCGCTGATTTTTAAAGAAGACAGTCTAGTGCTCTAAAGTAGCATTTTAAAGACAAATTGGTTCGTATAGTTGTCTGTGTATTTCCTATGGAAGACCACAAAATACATTTGTGCCAGTTACAAGGCTTGTTGCACCATTTCTGCCATCATTTAACCAACCATGTTATTGACCCAGCAATTTATCAGCACTACCACTAATTGTGCAAGTTCTCCCACTTGAAATTATTAGAGAGGCCTGTAATTGTCAACATGGGTAAACCTCAACCATGAGAGACAGAATGTGGGGAAAAAAAAACAGAAAATCACATTGTTTGATTTTTAAAGAATTTATTTGCAAATTATGGTGGAAAATAAGTATTTGGTCAATACCAAAAGTTCATCTCAATACTTTGTTATGTACCCTTTGTTGGCAATAACGGAGGCCAAATGTTTTCTGTAACTCTTCACAAGCTTTTCACACACTGTTGCTGGTATTTTGGCCCATTCCTCCATGCAGATCTCCTCTAGAGCAGTGATGTTTTGGGGCTGTCATTGGGCAACACGGACTTTCAACTCCCTCCACAGATTTTCTATGGGGTTGAGATCTGGAGACTGGCTTGGCCACTCCAGGACCTTGTAATGCTTCTTACAAAGCCACTCCTTTGTTGCCCTGGCTGTGTGTTTGGGATCATTGTCATGCTGAAAGACCCAGCCACGTCTTATCTTCAATTCCCTTGCTGATGGAAGGAGATTTTCACTCAAAATCTCTCAATACATGGCCCCATTCATTCTTTCCTTTACACAGATCAGTCCTCCTGGTCCCTTTGAAGAAAAACAGCCCCAAAGCACGATGTTTCCACCCCCATGCTTCACAGTGGGTATGGTGTTCTTCGGATGCAATTCAGTATTCTTTCTCCTCCAAACACGAGAACCTGTGTTTCCACCAAAAAGTCCTATTTTGGTTTCATCTGACCATAACGCATTCTCCCAGTCCTCTTCTGGATCATCCAAATGCTCTCTAGCGAACCGCAGACGGGCCTGGACGTGTACTTTCTTCAGCAGGGGGACACGTCTGAAAGTGCAGGATTTGAGTGCCAGGCGGCGCATTGTGTTACTGATAGTAGCCTTTGTTACTGTGGTCCCAGCTCTCTGTAGGTCATTCACTAGGTCCCCCCGTGTGGTTCTGGGATTTTTGCTCACCGTTCTTGTTATCATTTTGACGCCTCGGGGTGAGATCTTGCATGGAGCCCCAGATTGAGGGAGATTATCAGTGGTCTTGTATGTCTTCCATTTTCTAATAATTGCTCCCACGGTTGATTTCTTTACATGAAGCGTTTTATCTAATGCATATTCCGTCTTCCCAGCCTGGTGCAGGTCTACAATTTTGTCTCTGGTGTCCTTCGACATCTCTTTGGTCTTGGCCATAGTGGAGTTTGGAGTGTGACTGACTGAGGTTGTGGACAGGTGTCTCTTATACCAATAATGAGTTAAAACAGGTGCCATTAATACAGGTAACGAGTGGAGCCTCGTTAGATCTCGTTAGAAGAAGTTGGACCTCTTTGACAGCCATAAATCTTGCCTGTTTGGAGGTGACCAAATACTTATTTTCCACTCTAATTTGGAAATGAATTATTTAAAAATCAAACAATGTGATTTTCTGTTTTTTTTTTCCACATTCTGTCTCTCGTGGTTGAGGTTTACCCGTGTTGATAATTACAGGCCTCTCTAATCTTTTCAAGTAGGAGAACTTGCACAATTGGTGGTTGACTAAATACTTATTTGCCCCACTGTATATACGAAGTAACTGACTAAATACTTATTTGCCCCACTGTATATACGAAATAACTGTCTTTCACATATACATGTTGTTGTCAGTGGCGCCTGATGATTTAAACATACAGCGCATTATTCTGTTCTATAAACATTTTAACAATCCAAAGTAAAAACATAAAGAGGCTCAAAGTTCTGTTGCACTTTATTTGAACTCTTCTCATGACAATGTCATAAGACTGCCATAATGATGACCAGAGGTGGGTAGAGTTGCCAAAAATTTTACTTAAGTAAGAGTTTCTTTACTTCCAAATAATATTACTCAAGTAAAAGTAAAAGTAGTCATCCAAAAATTTACTCAAGTGCAAGTAAAAATGTACTTGTTTAAAAGATTACTCAAGTAATGAGTAGCATTGTGAGTAACTGCTTTGAAATCCTGTTTTGTTTTGTTTTGTTTTTATTTAATAATTGTAATTTCTTTTTTTTTCTGAGCACAACATCTATACGAACGGTTGTTTCATACTGTACTATAACCTATTATATGATCATGTTAGGCCAAAAAGATGACACAAAAAATGTCGATTTCAGACCAGAACAACACTTGAAACATCACCCATCCTTTAATCTTAAAAGGTTAGTAACCATTTTATCTTATGCTTTACCGAGATAACAATGTCAACCATTAATTTTTTGCAACCGTATTACCATGCTGATACAGTATTTCGAACCACATTTGAATCCTTCGCCACCACCCACCCCCAGAATTGTGTTGTAAAGCTACTATAAGAAGTGCATTTTTCTCAAAAAGTTACTCAAGTAAATGTAACGAAGTAAATGTAAGGTGTTACTACCCACCACTGATTATGACATGACTAGTATCATGAATAGGAATGAATGCTTATGACAGATGTCATTGTTTCATTCAGTAAATTATGCCAGTTTGATGCACATTTGACATTGTTTCAAATGTCTGAGTTACGTTTAAGACACTTAATGACATTTGTCATCAGCCTAATGTTCATCACAGTTGTCGTGTCATGATTATGACAGTTGTCGTAAGAAGCATTGTTACCAAAATTTCAGGAATACTGATTTCTTATGTGTGTGTGTGTGTGAGTAAAATATTGTTCATTTGTTACAGTCCGTCAGTAATAGAAATGTAACAGTTACCGTACGGTTAGATTGTATGTATTGTGCCCAATAATCTCAATATAGTGCAATATAAACACGAAAATTGCATTGCATAAGTGATGTCGAAGTAAGTCTTCAGAAATCTGGCTTGGTCACATGTGATCGATCACTCACAAAGAACTCCCTGGAAAATGTTGATATTGTTTTCAAAAAGGACCAGATGGGTCTATTTTGTGAAATGATAAGTGAATGTTAGAAAGTGGTCAAATCAAGACAAAACAGCCCTATCGAATTGGGGGGAACGGCCTAATCGGACATGGAAGCAACTGATATGACTACAGATATCCGTAGTAGTCAATAAATTGATTATAGCAAATGTATTTCACCTAAAAGGTAGGACTGTACTCAAATAAATGTTCAAAGATTAAAGACGAAATTTAAACGTGTTGTACCTTAATTCAAATAAAAACTGAGCTGTACTTTGACAGTGATGCATTCTGTGATAAGAATCTGTCCCACGAGCACAAAAAGTTTGCCCAATTCTTTAGTTGTTACTTGTTAAATCAGAGTTCTCCTAGCTTAACTTACAGTATGCAAAGTATGAGTCAGGTAATAATCTTTATTTCCCACAATGTTGTAAAATCATTATTGAGCCCTCAAGGTTAGTGACTTCATACATTTTAATTACACTTGTAGCTTTTGCAAGCTATCGACAGCAAAGTGACCCTCCCTCTCTCCTTCCATCTATCCCTCTTCTTGGCATACCTCCATTTGTACCCACTCACCACGTTGGGCTGCATGTCCCCATGTAGTATATAACAGATATGGAGGCTGCCAGCTCTTTTCAAAAGGTCCTTATCGTCCTCAACAAGCTTGTTTGGCTCTCTGCAGTGATTAGAAACGAGCAACGTTGGGAGTCCATCAGGCCCTCCAGTAAATGGATGCAAAAGTGAGCCTTTACATGTGGATATGCACTCACACATGCTTCAGCCCCGAGCCCCCACATGGCCTTTTTTAATGCGATCGACCCCCAATACCAACCGTCGCCACCACCCCCAACCTCCACCTAAGGAAAATAGGAAGCGGCTTTTCAGTGAGTCGTCATGGCAGCAGCCAATGTCACTGCCGCGGCAGCTCGCTGCACCTGCACGCTTATCGCTATACACGTGTTTAAATATTCAACTCCCGCATCTCACCTCTTTACTCCCTCCCTCGCTCCTTTAGCACTCGACACACACACCCTCACTCACAAAATTCTAAAAACCGCAATAATAGTATTTTGACGGTTATTTAATTCTATAGATTCATTTTCTTTCAAGCTAAGTAATTTGATGAGATAATGTATTTGTGGTGAAGCAACATGTGGTTCACTGGCCAAGGTTATTCCCAGTGTTGTGCATGAACGCGTTCGTGAACATGTTCATGTTTTGGGCTAACAAAAATTGTACGCATCATATTTCTGTCTCGAGAACGTTACTGTGAACGCGCTCATTCTCGCGTTTGAGAGCGGCGTTCATAACCTCGTTCATGAGTTCAGAATTAGAGCCTTTCCGACAAAGCTGCAGATATAGCCATGGGCTAAAAACACACTATAAAAAAAAAAAAAAAAAAAAACCTTAATCGCAGAAAATCATCCAACCTGGTAACCCAAGCTGCCTATCACGGCTGTGTTGTTTTTGCAAATACGGCAGTTTTTGTCCCGAAGTTTTTATGGCGGCGAATAAGCATTATTGTCCATTAAGTTGTACTCTTAATACTATCTAGAGGTACGAAATAAACAAGTTACATGATAAACATACATGTGCAACAAATAAATGCTCAACGGTATGAGGAAGACATTACCGGTGAGAGAGCGGTGTGTAGTCGAGTTGAGCACAGCCACATGGTAGGATGCGTGTGAGGAGAACTTTCCTTCGTGTGCGTACATGACCAAACGTATGTACTTATTCCTCTCCTTATAGAAAGTTTTTAGTGTTTACATTGTAATCGCTGCGTTTGCGGCTATTTGTAAGGTCACGCGCAGAACCGCAAAGTTGCAGTTTCTGATGGGGTGCATGATCTGACAGAACACCGGCCCAGTACCAACATTTAAGCACGTTTACAAACAGGTCAGTACCTAAGCAAATTTGAAGATGTATCTGACACAGTTTCAGTGTTGAAGTGGATTAGATAATTGCTGTCTGGTTTCATTTAGACTCTTTCAATAATAGCTTACAGCAATTATTGGGGAGAAGAAAAACGTTCATTTCATTTTAAAAGTTCTTTTTAACCATGAACTTTCGTTCAACATTTTGAATTATGAACTATGAACTGAACAGTTCATTTTAAAATTTGCGAACTGCAATGTGAACCAGTTCATGTACAAAAGGACTTTCCCAAAACTGGTTATTCCTAATCACTGTGTGCAGATAACAGTAAACAATCGTATAGCCTCTTTCAGTCATGCAGTGTATTTAGGCATGGTGTCATATGTTTACTTTTTAGATTCAGTGGAAGAAAAAAATGCCAATTCACTGTACCTATCTGACCCATTCATTATTTAGACTAGTCTGAACAACACGTTTTGTGACTTGTGGGTTTTTCTTTCAATTAAGGGTAAAGGGTAGCAAAACTTATTGGCGCATGTGTTTTAAACAAGTTAATAGTGAAAACATTTAAAAGATTAAACTTTTGTAACTTTTCATGTAGAAAATGAATTTGACACTCAAACCAGGCTGTTACTAGTTCATAGTTATTACATCCAAGGAATGGCCACTTTTTTTTTTTTTTTTTCAAATCCAAAAGTCGATGAATCTGCTTGTGATATCACAAATACCGTGTTAGCCCGAATATAAGACGGCCCTGATTATAAGACCACCCCCTCTTTTTCAAGACTCAAGTTTGAAAAAAGACTTTTTGAACACCGTAATTTTTTATACAGAAAATTATTACAGTACATCCGAAACAAATGATTATATCCATATATTTGAGAGAAAAACCATGCTATTTTGCCTCATTCAAATCTTAATATCTGAACATTTAAATATGTAAACTAAAGTGCAGTCACGTTCGTAAATGAATGGCTTCTGGTTTTTGAAATGTAAATAAACCAACAAAAATGCAATAACTGCATTAACCATTAAAGTGAAGTCTAACTGTAAATGTCGTCTTGAAACATCTGAATAAGGAAAAACATTGCAATAAAATAATGCAAACTGGTTAAACTTGAGAGTAGCTGAGATCTGTCATGACAGAACATCGCTTCAATGATATCCAGCGCCATCTAGCATCATGAATGGGGAGAGTAGCTGAGATCTGTCATGACAGAACATCGCTTCAATGATATCTGGCGCCATCTAGTGTTGTGAATGGGTATAATGTCTAGACCGGGAATATAAGACGACCCCCTCTTTTTCAGTCTTATTTCAATGCAAAAAACACCATCTTATATTTTTGCCAATACGGTATGTATAAAAACGAAAACACGAAGAGGATTTTTCATATCAAATTATTTTAACTCATAATAACGTTTATCTTTTAAGACCTGCAAGTCTTTCTATCCGTGGATCCCTCTAACAGCTGCTTTATTAAACAGGAAATTCTCATGAAAGATGTTTATATGAGAAAACGGGACACATACTTTAAGCAGCAAACAGTATTATACGTAATTAAGCATGGAGCCGTCGGTGTGCTTTCTGCCACATGAAAGTGCGTCGCTCTTTATTCGTTTGTTTGTCTCTTCACAGCCCTCATTCGTCATGCAAGTTTAGCCCGCTTTACATTCTCATCACAACAAAAGAGGCCGCCTCAATGACTCAAGCTAGGAAAATAAATGTCACACAGCTTAATTCTTTTCTCTTCAAGATTCTCATCGTTTTCAAAGCGTTTCATCTGGGGGTGCTGCCTAATAAAAACAGGCAGACGGATCCAAACCGTGGAACTATTCATCTTTAATTACAAGCTAAATCTAATCTTTTAATTGGATAACGAGCCTCTTGTAGCTAAGCAGACTTGAAAGGATGTCAGGTACGTTCTGGTTTTTGATAAGAAATGGAAAACAAAAGATGTTCATAGCGTGTCATGCTTGATTTAGGGATGTCAAATCAACCAGTGGGGGGGGGGGGGGGGGCACATGTCTTTGGAAGAGCTTTCATCCTATGTTTCAGGTAAAGTTTTTTTTTTTTTTTTCCAATATGTTTTGGTGATTTAACATACTGTGTCACATGGAGCCACAGACACAACAAGAGGTTTAAAACATTCTGTATATATTCTAGCCTGAGATTAACATCACTTGCCATTTCTTTTGTCTTTTTTTCAGCGTGGCTTAATTGCCTGCTCTTTTTAATTACACTGGGAGAAGCTTTTCATCAAGTTTTAACACCTGACATCCCAGAACATATGATTTGCACGTGTTTGTGGAGTACAGTGCTGAAGACAAAAATTGACACTTGTCTGCCCTTCTCAATGTCAATTTAAAGCATGGCAACACACACAAACGCACACAGTGCATGTCATCCATCACTTTTAATGGCGTGGTGTTAATGAGCGTCTTGTTGGGAGGTGTCACTGGACCCTGGGCCATGCGCACTGACATCAGCTCCATACTCACCGCCTGATTCGGTAGGTCATAATGCACTCTTTGACTCCAAATCATTTATTTTAAACCATCAGCCTTTCAGATGCTATATTAAAAAAAATTTTCAGCTTATCTTGGCTGTTCTCGTTTTCAATCACGAAAGTTGATATTCATCTTAATGTAAGTCTGATCTATTTATTCTCCTAATAACTGATATGGGCTCTTTCTAATTAGTTGTGTGTTCTGTTAGGTGTGTGTGTGAGCTGATGATAGAAATATCCTCATAAGCAAAGTTCTTAAGACCTGCAACTTCGATCGTAACTGCTACTTAGGGTTTTCTACTAGTTTAGAAAGACTTGACGAGTCAATGTCCACCAACATTAATTCCACAATCCAACATTAATAAACACCTTTTTTGGGGGGCTGAAAAACTAAATTCAAAAAAACATTACACACCAGGCACTTGCAGGGGGGGGCTGGGTGTCGGAGGGTGCTTGAGCACCTGCCCCTGCATGCCCAAAGTGTCCCTTATAACTGGGCTTTTTTTCCCTTTTGGTGCATACTGTATGTGTGTGTTGGCTGACTGCAGACACGCCACCAAGTACTTTACTTGAACACCGACAACACCTTTAAATGAAAAAAACAAGCCGTCTGTGTGCTGCTAGGCTGCCACATAACACCCCCCCCCCCTCCCGCACGCTGTTCCTCTTTTACCTGGGTGTGTGGTGAGGAGTCGGAGGACATCTGGTGGTCGGAAACAAACGGTGTTACCCTTAAAAACCTTGTTCGAGCAAATAGTGAAAATGCTTCCATTTAATATTCCATTCAATTTAATAATTCCATTTCTATGTATTTTGTGGTAACATTTATATTTAGGGCCCGAGCACTAGGCGTGCGAAGGCCCTATTGTAATGCAAAGTATTATTATTATTTTTTTTTTTCAGGGCAAATGAAAACAGCCAATTTGGAAGCCTGAACATGCACGAAAAGTCACCAAAATTTGCACATACGTGCAGAAAAATTTAAATTTAGATAATTTTGCAGTTGCAAAAAAAGGTAACAAAATGGCTCAGTGGCGCCCCCTTGAAATTTTAAAATTGGCCTATAATATTAGGGTCTGTCAGCGTAGAGCGATGAAATTTGGGGGGTCTATACCTTGTCCAAAACCGCTCCAAAAAAGCATTGACACCCATATTCCAAACCCAACAGGAAATCGGTTATTTTGGATCAAATATGAAATTTTTATCGATTTACGGGGTGCACATTTGAGACCTTTTCGCCAAGGGAGTTAGTTGGATCATCTTCAAAATTGGTGAGACTGTTCAGGAGACATATGAGATCTTAAGTTTTTAAAATGGTGCGTTTTAATCCACGGGTCTGACCTGGGCGTGGTGCCAAAGTCGGCCATTTTTTCGGCAAAATGAAACAGCTCCTTGACACAATGTTCAGTCTTTTTCATACCTGGCATGTATGTGCGGTATCCCACCCTTAACACGAATGCATTGCATGATTGCATTACCCATTAGGCCTAGCGCCCCCTAGTAGGAACAGGAAATGCCTTTTTTTGCGAGGCAGGTTCCTCCTCCCAAGGGAAAAAAATCTGTTGACCTCAAACCTGCATCAGGGGAGCCTTAAGACATGTGTTCAGGTGCCTGATGAAAAATATTGAGGTTTCGTTGAAGCGGAGGGGTCCAAACAGGAAAGTGAAAATGACGGTCAACAATTTATCTCGCAAAAAACTTTGACCAGTCATAACTCGGCAGATATACAACATATCCGCGCCAAACTTCCCGTGCTTGTTGAGAGTCATACCCTGAAGGGTCTTGTAGGGGTCATTTGCATCAACTATACAGTGCCAACTAGTGGCGACAGAAAGGAGTTTTAAAAAAGGCCTTTCCTATGTGGTTTTTTCAACGTAGAGCAATGAAATTTGGGGAGTCCATTTTATGCAAAACTGCCCCAAAAAGTCTCTTGCACCCTTTTTCCAAATCCAACAGAAAATCGGGTATTTTGGATCGAATATGAAATTTTTATCCATTTGTAGTACAGTTTACATTTGGAGGCCTGAACATGCACAAAAACTCACCAAATTTTGCACGTACATGCGGCTTTGTGTGAATTTCGATAATCTTGCGACGTTACAAAAAAATGTAACAAAATGGCTCAGTGGCGCCCCCTTGAATTTTTCAAAAAGGCGTTTCCTATTAGGTTTTTTTTAAACGTACAGCAATGAAATTTGGGGAGTCAATACCTTGTGCAAAACTGCTCCAAAAAGTCGCTTGAACCCATATTCCAAACCCAACAGGAAATCGGGTATTTTGGATCCAACGTGAATTTTTTTATCAATTAACAGGGTGCACATTTGAGACCTTGTCACAGAGGGAGTTAGTTGGATCATCTTCAAAATTGGTGAGACTATTCAGGAGAAATAGGAGATCTTAAATTTTCAAAACGGTGCGTTTTCATTCATTGGTCTTACCTGGGCGGGGTGCCAAAGTTGGCCATTTTTTCAGCAAAATGACAAATTCGGTAAATGACTAATACTTCCTTGACACAACGTTCAATCTTTTTCTTATCTGGCATGTATGTACGGGATCCCACCCTTAACACGAATGCATTGAAATATTACCCAGTAGGCCTAGCGCCCCCTACTGAGAACAGGAAATGCCTTTTTTTAACGAAACAGGCTCCTCCTCCAAGGAAAAAAAAAATCTATTCACCTCAAACCTGCATCAGGGGAGCCTTAAGACATGTGTTCAGGTGCCTGATGAAAAATACTGAGGTTTGGTTGAAGCAGAAGGGTCCAACAGGAGAAGTGAAAATGACTGAAGCCATTTCGTCTCACCACAAGTTTTGAACAGTCATAACTTGGAAGATCTACAACATATCTGCGCCAAACATCTCGTGCTTGTTGAGTCATACTCTGAAGGGTCCTGTAGGGGTCATTTGCACCAACCTTACAGCGCCAACTAGTGGCAATAGAAAGTCACTCGTTTTTCCAATACATGTCCAGTTCTTTTCAGGTTGGTCATTGTAGTTTCAAGACCTTTTGAAATACTTATTTTACGGCCCATGTCCCCATGTCTCTGTCTGTTGCCATAACGACCCTGTGTTCGCCATTAAAAGGAAATCTTTTTTTTTCAGAGACTCAGGCAGCTTTTGAGCCACAGAATTTGGCACACTTGGTCGAATTGGCCCAGTTAGAAGATTCATTTTGGTTTTGAATAAGGGCTTGGCTGCACAGCTCAGTAGTGCCTCCTTTTTTGTAGTACTCTCTCCAACAGGGGTTTTTATCTCTTAGGTGTGTGAATGTAAAGAGACAACTTTTGAGCATGTTAGGTTCTAATGAGATGATTAGAGAGGACGATCTGCCACCACCCTGACCTGCACACTGTCCAAGTCGTGTGACGTTCGATTTGCGCTAGATTGCGAGGGCCCGTTCAGTCCTGCTTGCAGGCCTAGTTTTGTATTGTTCCCTCTAGTCACCCTTGTTAAGTGTTCTGTCTTCTCTCTCTCTTCACAACGTTATTGGAAAAAGAAATTAAGAAAGCTTTAAAAATAAAAACCACCGGGGATCTGATTTTTTTAAATTTAAGATTTATATTTCATTATGTAGACATGCCTCAGAAGGAAAGGAGGTTTAGGAATAAAAAAAGGAGCTGGATGAGGCTGCTAAAGGCAGTGGATCCCTCATCAGCTGGGTGAAGAGCACAATAGGTAAGAATAACAGTTTGCAAGGATATTCAGGTATAAAATCCAACAATTATAAACACAATTACGTTATTGTTCTATAACATTTTATGTCATTATTAATTATTAGGTGCTAGAGTTGTCAAATACGGATAGTAATGAAATAATAGTTTTGAAAATAAAACTGTGATGGTGGCTCAGTGATCATGTACAAGTTGAGGAAGGAAGTTTTGATACAGAGTTTGAAGGAGGAAAAGAGGCGGACTGCGCGTTGATGACAGTGTTGATTCCTATTCACTATTCCCCCCTCCTAGTTAAAGTCTGTCACAGTCAATTGTACTGTAAAGCTGCTTAAACTGGAAGCTATATTGTTGTAAGGTGTATTAAATTCTTGCTCATGTGCCCCTTAAGATCTATGAGCACCTGCCCATCCATCAGCCTCTGCACGGCCCTGGTACACACTGTACAAAAATACAAAACATATTTGCAGTTAACACAAGGTTGTCCTTTATATTTTAGCTAGCATTTATTGAGCTTCTTGTTAATAAAATACATTCACTCATAGGGCATATTCACACCTGCCCTGTTTTGCCCAAACCAAAAACGTCCGTAGTGCGCACCTTTTGAGCTGTTGTGGATACAAACCAGCGAACTCTAGTATGGACCAAACAGCTGGTCCAACACCTCACCAGAGAGGTGGTCTCCGTTCGCTTCCAAGTGGACTGTAGTGTGGTTTAATATAGGTGTGAAAATGACCGCACCATGGTCCGGACCATAGCTGAAATCACACATCACAGGTTTGCATAGCAAGGAAATGTTTGGTTATCATCACAATCTGTGGTGAGCAGTATGTTGGCTAATATGAGTCGGGGTTCAACATGGAGCAATGAGGAGCGGAATGTCTACTGTTTTAGTAAAATGAACGTGGCATCAAGAGGTTCTGATGCTCCAAATTTTCCGCAAACGCTTGCAATTGGATAAGGCGGAAAACACTTAGGTGACTTGAAGTTCTGCTCTAAGACCCCTAATATATCCAAATTTCAAAATTGTCCAATTTGCACGTGTGATACATAATTGGAAAGCTCAAAATATCAATTTTCTGGGGAAAGAGAAATTTTTAACAGGAGGGCATTTAAAAAAATTTTTTTTTAATGTTTAAATAGCAAAACCCTAACTGGAGGTGAGAGCACGCGAAAGCAGAATTAAAGACGCCATGATTTTAACGAGATATTATCGCTTACTTACCTTGTTTCAATCCAAAAACTCCACATAGCATGTATCATTGAATGTCAAGACAAAGATGTGAATGTAATGGAAACACTGTGACTTCACCTTTAAAAAGTGATCCTCTAGTTTTAAGACAAGTAATTCTTAAAAGATACATCTTAGTATGAGTTATAATAATTTGACATTAAATCCCTCTTAATGTTTTCGTTTTAATAAAATTTGTAAAATTATTTTAACTGATTGTTCGCCATGGTTGTTGACGTCTCAGTGCTGTGACGTCACAAATCCCGCTGCCGGACTTCTCTCGACTTCAGCGTGTCATTCATTAGCAACATCTCGTCAGTTCGTCCCTTCCAATTTGAACCAGAGCGGGAAAGTGAAGAGCAGGACAGCACTGTCGGTTGTTCACAAGACGAGCAGCAAAGGCGAAATGCAGAGCAAGAAATACCTGATGAGGCAAGAGTTGGGCTAAACTTCTGGTGTACTTGCGGCAAGTGCATCTCGATGACAACGGAGCGAGAGAGCGTATGTTGTCGAGAACTCAGGTTTTTGTCAGCAGATCTTCAAGGTGAGTTATTGCGTCATCAAACTCATTCCAATATAATTGTGTAGATTGTTAGCATCCAGAGCTGTCGTATGCTTTACATACAGTACAGGCCAAAACACATTGGCATTCGTGCCTTTTTATTTTCTTGACCATTGACATTATAAACTCTCACTGAAGGCAATAAAACTATGAATGTGTGGCGAGCTAGGGAAGGATGCGGAGTATCAAACCACGGAGCTAATCCGCGTTGTTTTATTGACATTTCGGCTGCAAGAAATAGCTATGTCTGTCTGGCATGCGACCCGCGGAAGGTAACAGTTATTTCCAGCTGTTCCCTTCACAAAGTACCCCCCCCCCCCCCCAACCACACAACGTGCCAACATAATTTCCGCCGGTGAATTCTGTTATAACTTGCTACAAATGCACACGTGTGTATTGTGTACTTAGAAAAAAGGTGAAATAACTAAAAACGTGTGATATTCTAGTATCTTCAAAGTAGCCACCCTTTTCTCTGATTACTGTTTGGCACTCTTGCCATTCTCGCGATGAGCTTTCAGAGGGAGTCCCCTAAAATGGATTTTGACTTCACATGTATGCCATTCCGGCGATGAGAATTTATTGCTTTATCAATGGGGTTGGGACATTTGTATTGCATTGAATGAATTGCATTGGACGTGCTTTGATCAGTTTGAGTGGCAGCATCACTCATATTAGCTGAATACTGAACACACACTGCCTGATGAACTGACAGTAGAGGTGAATTATTAGCTTCCTCTGTGACTAGCGGTACGCCCGAAGGTTCGCCTCCCGCTGTAGCGACAGGAGCGGCTTGGGTGCTTAAGAGGGCGGCCAGAGTGTCTCGTCCGTCTCGCTTCATTGCGCGCATTTCACTCGATATCCGAGCAGGCTGAGGCTTCTTGTGCGGGAAAATAGTTGCAACAGCATTTGGTTTTAGTCTGCGCTTCTATCTAGCCGCTCCGATGAGATCTTTCATTAGTTGTCATCTACTAAAATCCTCAAACGCGGTAGGAGAAAAATGGCGACAACAAAGCCTTGGTTGTTTGGGAAGATTTGCTTGTCTACAGGCATTTTCCCAAACCTTTCTCCTCTTCTTGTCAACAGGAAATTTGTGGAGACTCGCATCACTCTCCTTGTTTCCATTTGACTCGAAATTGCATCCATAAGCAGCACATCGTGGCATTTTACTTCGTGAGTTAAGCCAGTAATACACAGTTGTTGTACACACGCTACACGATTGGAAAAATATCATCTACGTCATCACTCCGCGCCCGCAGAACATGGCGCCAACTATCGGTCAAAATATGCACTAAATATTATAAAATATTTCCATTGATTTAACATTTTATGTGTTTCTAACGACATATTTCAATACAAGAGAACAATTG
The DNA here is from genome assembly GCF_030265065.1 of Corythoichthys intestinalis. Classification (NCBI taxonomy): domain Eukaryota; kingdom Metazoa; phylum Chordata; class Actinopteri; order Syngnathiformes; family Syngnathidae; genus Corythoichthys; species Corythoichthys intestinalis. The sequence continues at coordinate 38,350,051 of NC_080401.1, forward strand.
TGATTTATTAGAGCCTACATGTCTTTAAAATCGAGGATCACTTTAACAGGAGTCAAAACAATTCTTACTCTTTTTGCGGTATGTCATTGTCTATATTGTTCTAAATGTTAAAATGAATTGTAATGTCCCAAACAACCATTTTCAGAATAATTTGTGTGAGTTCAGATGCTTTTTCTGGTGTGCATTCCGCATTTTGGGGGGATGGGAAAAACTGTTCAATTTTTGTTTGTTTTAACCTGAAAATAGATCAAGTAGATGGTACACTGAAATATTACAATTACTTTGAATGAAAGGCACACATACCCACAGTAACAAAAATTAAGTATATAGTATTAATTTTATAGTATACTACTATATGTAAAACTTTATAATATTAAATAACTAACATTAGTGCAGTCATGGATTACAGTAAGCAGGCCAGTGGTGTTTCCATATATATTTGTTATTACCTTGGTCTTTCTGAAAGAAAGAACAAGGTATTGTTATTCTGCAACTTTATTTTTTATTATTACCTTGGTCTTTCCTATGGAAAGAACAAGGTATTGTTATTCTGCAACTTTATTCGCCTTATTATTATTATTTATTATATCTTCATCTTATTCTCCGCGTTTTTTCGGCGCGCCGCGCAGCCCGAACCGTACCACCGATCGGCACCGTTGAAGTATCGGCACGACCGGATTTTTCGCGCGACGCAGGGACTTTTTCAAAATCCCCCGAAAAATTTTCCGTTCGCCCGTAAACGGCAATTTTCCGAAAAAAAAAAAAAGTTAAAAAATGTATCTAGTCCTACAATTTTTGACCAAATCACATAATTTGGGTATCAAAAATTCCGGAACGATGAGGGGCATAAAAGTTGTATACAGAATTTGGCAAAAATTTACGGTTCCCCGGAAATTTGCCAAAAACTTTCCTATTCATTTTGAATGAAAAAAAAACGCACGCTGCACAGCCCGAACCGTTTGACCGATCGGCACCGTTCAAATATCGGCACGACCGGAATTTTCGCGCAACGATGGGAATTTTTCAAACGGACCCGAAAAATTTTCCCTTCGCCCGTAAACGGCAATTTTCCGGAAAAAAAAAAAATGTTTCAAAATGTATCTAGTCCTACAATTTTTGACCAAATCACACAATTTGGGCATCAAAAATTCCGGGACGGTGAGGGGCATAAAAGTTGTATACAGAATTTGGAAAAAAATTACGGTTCCTCGGAAATTTGCCAAAAACTATCCCATTCATTTCGAATGGGAAAAGTCCCATTCACTTCCAATGGGATTTCCAATGGAATTTACATTGCATTGATGCCATTGACGGCCATGCATGTCGAATCTACTGATGCCAATGTACTTGGATTCAATTGACTATATGGATGTCGATGCCATTGACTGCCATGGACGTCCAAAATTTTTCCCATTCATTTTCAATGGGGAAAAAACTAAATTACCCCAAATCAACAGAAAATGACCAGATATCAATAGGACGTGTCCCCCAAACTTCCCCAATTCCATTGACGCTTATGAAGGATGCCGCCATTGACTTACATGGACGTCCAAAAATTTTCCCATTCATTTTCAATGGGGAAAAAACTAAATTTCTCCAAATCAACAGAAAATGACCAGATATCAATAGGACGTATATCCCAAACGTCCCCAATTCCATTGACGCTTATGGGGGGTGCTGCCATTGACGTCCATGGACGTCCAAAATTTTACCCATTCATTTTCAATGGGAATTTTTTTTTTTTTCCCCAAATCAACAGAAAATGACTAGATATCAATAGGACCTGTCCCCCAAATGTCCCCGATTGCATTGCTGCTTATGGAGGGTGATGCCATTGACGTCCAGGGACGTCCAAACTTCCCATTCATTTCCAATGGCATTTCTTCATGTTTGTTCATTCTATTGATGCCAATGTACTTGGATTCCATTGACGCTTATGTAAGTTGATACCATTGACGTCCATGGACGTCCAAAATTTTTCCCATTCATTTTCAATGGGAATTTTTTTTTTCTTCCCCAAATCAACAGAAAATGACTAGATATCATTAGGACGTGTCCCCCAAATGTCCCCGATTGCATTGCCGCTTATGGGGGGTGATGCCATTGACGTTCATGGACGTCCAAACTTCCCATTCATTTCCAAAGGCATTTCTTCATGTTTGTTCATTTTATTGATGCCAATGTACTTGGATTCCATTGACGCTTATGTAAGTTGATACCATTGACGTCCATGGACGTCCAAAATTTTTCCCATTCATTTTCAATGGGATTTTTTTTTTTTTTCCCAAATCAACAGAAAATGACTAGATATCATTAGGACGTGTCCCCCAAATGTCCCCGATTGCATTGCCGCTTATGGAGGGTGATGCCATTGACGTTCATGGACGTCCAAACTTCCCATTCATTTCCAATGGCATTTCTTCATGTTTGTTCATTTTATTGATGCCAATGTACTTGGATTCCATTGACGCTTATGTAAGTTGATACCATTGACGTCCATGGACGTCCAAAATTTTTCCCATTCATTTTCAATGGGAATTTTTTTTTTTTTCCCAAATCAACAGAAAATGACTAGATATCATTAGGACGTGTCCCCCAAACTTCCCCGATTCCATTAACAATTATGAAAGGTGCCGCCATTGACGTCCATGGACGTCCAATTCTCCCATTCATTTCTAACGGCTTTTACTTTGTTTTTTGCCAATGACTGGCATTATGATCCATTCTATTGATAGACCTGAGTGGGGCTAAGATCTGTATCTCCACAGAGGAAAGACCAAGGTGTGTAATTTCTCCCGAAATTGCAGTTTCTAGTTATTATTATTATTCAATAATTGTTGACGTTTTTTTCGGCGCGCCGCACAGCCCGAACCGTACCTCCGATCGGTACCGTTCAAGTATCGGCACGACCGGAATTTTCGCGCGACGATGGGAATTTTTCAAACGGCCTTGAAAAATTTTCCGTTCGCCCGTAAACGGCAATTTTCCGGAAAAAAAAAAAAGTTTCAAAATGTATCTAGTCCTACAATTTTTGACCAAATCACATAATTTGGGCATCAAAAATTCCGGGACGGTGAGGGGCATAAAAGTTGTATACAGAATTTGGAAAAAAATTACGCTTCCTCGGAAATTTGCCAAAAACTATCCCATTCATTTCGAATGGGAAAAGTTCCCATTCACTTCCAATGGGATTTCCAATGGAATTTACATTGCATTGATGCCATTGACGGCCATGCATGTCGAATCTACTGATGCCAATGTACTTGGATTCAATTGACTATATGGATGTCGATGCCATTGACGGCCATGGACGTCCAAAATTTTTCCCATTCATTTTCAATGGGGAAAAAACAAAATTTCCCCAAATCAACAGAAAATGACCAGATATCAATAGGACGTGTCCCCCAAACTTCCCCAATTCCATTGACGCTTATGAGGGGTGCCGCCATTGACTTACATGGACGTCCAAAAATTTTCCCATTCATTTTCAATGGGGAAAAAACTACATTTCTCCAAATCAACAGAAAATGACCAGATATCAATAGGACTTATACCCCAAACGTCCCCAACTCCATTGACGCTTATGGGGGGTGCTGCCATTGACGTCCATGGACGTCCAAAATTTTACCCATTCATTTTCAATGGGAATTTTTTTTTTTCCCCCAAATCAACAGAAAATGACTAGATATCAACAGGACGTTTCCCCCAAATGTCCCCAATTCCATTTAGGCTTATGGAGGGTGATGCCATTGACGTCCAGGGACGTCCAAACTTCCCATTCATTTTCAATGGCATTTCTTCATGTTTGTTCATTCTTTTGATGCCAATGTACTTGGATTCCATTGACGCTTATGTAAGTTGATACCATTGACGTCCATGGACGTCCAAAATTTTTCCCATTCATTTTCAATGGGAATTTTTTTTTTTCCCCAAATCAACAGAAAATGACTAGATATCATTAGGACGTGTCCCCAAAATGTCCCCGATTGCATTGCCGCTTATGGGGGGTGATGCCATTGACGTCCATGGACGTCCAAACTTCCCAATCATTTCCAAAGGCATTTCTTCATGTTTGTTCATTCTATTGATGCCAATGTACTTGGATTCCATTGACGCTTATGTAAGTTGATACCATTGACGTCCATGGACGTCCAAAATTTTTCCCATTCATTTTCAATGGGATTTTTTTTTTTTTCCCCAAATCAACAGAAAATGACTAGATATCATTAGGACGTGTCCCCAAAATGTCCCCGATTGCATTGCCGCTTATGGGGGGTGATGCCATTGACGTCCATGGACGTCCAAACTTCCCAATCATTTCCAAAGGCATTTCTTCATGTTTGTTCATTCTATTGATGCCAATGTACTTGGATTCCATTGACGGTTATGTAAGTTGATACCATTGACGTCCATGGACGTCCAAAATTTTTCCCATTCATTTTCAATGGGATTTTTTTTTTTTTCCCCAAATCAACAGAAAATGACTAGATATCATTAGGACGTGTCCCCCAAATGTCCCCGATTGCATTGCCGCTTATGGAGGGTGATGTCATTGACGTTCATGGACGTCCAAACTTCCCATTCATTTCCAATGGCATTTCTTCATGTTTGTTCATTTTATTGATGCCAATGTACTAGGATTCCATTGACGCTTATGTAAGTTGATACCATTGACGTCCATGGACGTCCAAAATTTTTCCCATTCATTTTCAATGGTAATTTTTTTTTTTCCCCAAATCAACAGAAAATGACTAGATATCATTAGGACGTGTCCCCCAAACTTCCCCGATTCCATTAACAATTATGAAAGGTGCCGCCATTGACGTCCATGGACGTCCAATTCTCCCATTCATTTCTAACGGCTTTTACTTTGTTTTTTGCCAATGACTGGCATTATGATCCATTCTATTGATAGACCTGAGTGGGGCTAAGATCTGTATCTCCACAGAGGAAAGACCAAGGTGTGTAATTTCTCCCGAAATTGCAGTTTCTAGTTTTTTATTATTATTATTCAATAATTCTCCGCGTTTTTTTGAGCCAACGCACAGCCCAAACCGTAGCACCGATCGGCACCGTTGAAGTATCGGCACGACCGGATTTTTCGCGTGACGATGGGAATTTTTCAAACCGCCACGAAAAATTTTCCGTTCGCCCGTAAACGGCAATTTTCCGAAAAATAAAAAAAGTTTCAAAATGTATCTAGTCCTACAATTTTTGACCAAATCACATAATTTGGGCATAAAAAATTCCGGGACGGTGAGGGGCATAAAAGTTGTATACAGAATTTGGCAAAAATTTACGGTTCCCCGGAAATTTGCCAAAAACTTTCCTATTCATTTTGAATGGAAAAAAAACGCGCGCTTCACAGCCCGAACCGTTAGACCGATCGGCACCGTTCAAGTATCGGCACGACCGGAATTTTCGCGTGACACAGGAAACTTTACAAATGGCCCCGAAAATTTTTCTGTTCGTCCGTAAACGGCAATTTTCCGTGAAAAAAAAAAAAGTTTCAAAATGTATCTAGTCCTACAATTTTTGACCAAATCACATAATTTGGGCATCAAAAATTCCGGGACGGTGAGGGGCATAAAAGTTGTATACAGAATTTGGAAAAAAATTACGCTTCCTCGGAAATTTGCCAAAAACTATCCCATTCATTTCGAATGGGAAAAGTCCCATTCACTTCCAATGGGATTTCCAATGGAATTTACATTGCATTGATGCCATTGACGGCCATGCATGTCGAATCTACTGATGCCAATGTACTTGGATTCAATTGATTATATGGATGTCGATGCCATTGTCTGCCATGGACGTCCAAAATTTTTCCCATTCATTTTAAATGGGGAAAAAACAAAATTACCCCAAATCAACAGAAAATGACCAGATATCAATAGGACGTGTCCCCCAAACTTCCCCAATTCCATTGACGCTTATGAAGGGTGCCGCCATTGACTTACATGGACGTCCAAAATTTTTCCCATTCATTTTCAATGGGGAAAAAACTACATTTCTCCAAATCAACAGAAAATGACCAGATATCAATAGGACGTATATCCCAAACGTCCCCAATTCCATTGACGCTTATGGGGGGTGCTGCCATTGACGTCCATGGACGTCCAAAATTTTACCCATTCATTTTCAATGGCAAATTTTTTTTTTTCCCCAAATCAACAGAAAATGACTAGATATCAATAGGACCTGTCCCCCAAATGTCCCCGATTGCATTGCTGCTTATGGAGGGTGATGCCATTGACGTCCAGGGACGTCCAAACTTCCCATTCATTTCCAATGGCATTTCTTCATGTTTGTCCATTCTTTTGATGCCAATGTACTTGGATTCCATTGACGCTTATGTAAGTTTATACCATTGACGTCCATGGACGTCCAAAATTTTTCCCATTCATTTTCAATGGGAATTTTTTTTTTTTTCCCCAAATCAACAGAAAATGACTAGATATCAATAGGACGTTTCCCCCAAATGTGCCCGATTGCATTGCTGCTTATGGAGGGTGATGCCATTGACGTCCACGGACGTCCAAACTTCCCATTCATTTCCAATGGCATTTCTTCATGTTTGTTCATTCTATTGATGCCAATGTACTTGGATTCCATTGACGCTTATGTAAGTTGATACCATTGACGTCCATGGACGTCCAAAATTTTTCCCATTCATTTTCAATGGGAATTTTTTTTTTTTCCCCCAAATCAACAGAAAATGACTAGATATCATTAGGACGTGTCCCCCAAATGTCCCCGATTGCATTGCCGCTTATGGGGGGTGATGCCATTGACGTCCATGGACGTCCAAACTTCCCATTAAATCCCAATGGCATTTCTTCATGTTTGTTCATTCTTTTGATGCCAATGTACTTGGATTCCATTGACGCTTATGTAAGTTTATATCATTGACGTCCATGGACGTCCAAAATTTTTCCCATTCATTTTCAATGGGAATTTGTTTTTTTTTTCCCCAAATCAACAGAAAATGACTAGATATCAATAGGACGTTTCCCCCAAATGTGCCCGATTGCATTGCTGCTTATGGAGGGTGATGCCATTGACGTCCACGGACGTCCAAACTTCCCATTCATTTCCAATGGCATTTCTTCATGTTTGTTCATTCTATTGATGCCAATGTACTTGGATTCCATTGACGCTTATGTAAGTTGATACCATTGACGTCCATGGACGTCCAAAATTTTTCCCATTCATTTTCAATGGGAATTTTTTTTTTTTTCCCCCAAATCAACAGAAAATGACTAGATATCATTAGGACGTGTCCCCCAAATGTCCCCGATTGCATTGCCGCTTATGGGGGGTGATGCCATTGACGTCCATGGACGTCCAAACTTCCCATTCATTTCCAAAGGCATTTCTTCATGTTTGTTCATTCTATTGATGCCAATGTACTTGGATTCCATTCACGCTTATGTAAGTTGATACCATTGACGTCCATGGACGTCCAAAATTTTTCCCATTCATTTTCAATGGGAATTTTTTTTTTTTTCCCAAATCAACAGAAAATGACTAGATATCAATAGGACGTGTCCCCCAAACTTCCCCGATTCCATTAACAATTATGGAGGGTGCTGCCATTGACGGACATGGACGTCCAATTCGCCCAATCTTTTCTAATGGCTTTAACTATGTTTAGTGCCAATGACTGGCATTATGATCCATTCTATTGATAGACCTGAGTGGGGCTAAGATCTGTATCTCCACAGAGGAAAGACCAAGGTGTGTAATTTCTCCCGAAATTGCAGTTTCTAGTTATATTATGTTGTACAGGATATATGTAAATATTTTCCCTAAGTGGGAGCTTCCATGATCCTAATAAATTTAATAATAATTTTAAAAAATATATAATTATATTAATTATTTTATTAAATAAAAATGCGCGTTGATACGACGCACATAAAGGCAACTTCCATTTAAAAAATCGTTAGAGAGTTGTATGGACTTAACACTCTGCTAGCTTGTTGTTTCTTGTTGTCTTCGAAAATTATACTTGGGTGACGGCGCTTCAAGTGTTCGTTTATAGCCGACGTGCTACTGTGGTATGTGAGCTCAGCTTAGCAAAGAGTACACACAGTGGCACCCTCCATATTTTCCTTGATATAATTTCATGCTCTGGCTATTCTGGTCCGCTTTTTTGGCTTTATGCCGCTTTCACGTGTTACCATCTCTGCCCTTTTTGGAAACTGGCGGTGTTTTCAACTCCTCACCGGCGATTCACTTGGCTCGTTGTCGTCGGTTCGTCTGGGTTCGTCCGATTTCCTCCTCGGGAAGGCGGCGGCGTGCATAAAAACACCGAGAGGCGTCGGATGGCTCTTTAAGGATACTTTTATTGACCAAAACAAAAACGTGGGGGATGAAGTCACTCAACTCGGCGCTACCCGCTCACTTTTCCAACTCGCCGATCTCGCTCCCTCTCTCTCGCTTGCTCGCCCACTTTCTTCCTCTTTGCTCAATCTGACAACGCCGGTCACATTGAAATAACAGCGGCCCCCTTGGGGGTGCCAGTAACAACCGCTTGTATCGCGAGCGCCTGCCATTCTAAACTTTATCCGCATGTAATTTTTTTTAACCCGTCATTACCCGTCGACGGTATGTTTTTCCCGTCGACGCATTTACGTCATCGATGACGTCGACTAGTCGGGACAGCTCTAGTTCCCACTCATAGTGTGAATACGCCCTTAATTTATTTGACCACTATGGATTTATCAGAGGGGGACTGACACTTTTGAGCACATGTGTAAAGCATAACCGAAAGTGTTCGTAACTCTTTTAAAGCCACAGTGGCTACACATGTATACTGTCCCTACTGTGAAACATTCTTTATTTTGCAATTTGACATGTGTAAAAGAGTTGAATCAGTACTTCTTTCTTTTTTTCACACAACTAGGGTAAGTACAAAGTCATGTCTTGCAGTTGTGGGGACCAAAAGTCACAACTCAAGTTGAAGTGTTTGCGAGTGCGTATACCTGTTTTTAGGTCAAGTCGACTGAAGCTGACAGGCTCCCAGCAGTAGTAAGTGCTTGAACATAACTAGTATAGCTGTTGGCTTAAAAAAAGAAGGGACCCAACAAAAAGTCAGAATGTGTGAGATGGAAACAAAACAAAACAAAAAAAAGGTTTTCATATGTACGCTTTCTGTTTGTGTTCACACCAGAAAACAGGTGGGACAGCAGGGACAGCGAATGGCTTCACTGGTGATGACCAAAATAAGAGCTCAGCTGTCACACTGCTTCTGATCAATGTTTTTTTCCTTTACTGTAACCTACCTGGACTTGATACAAAAGTGGTGTATCTCTAGCTGGATGTTGCAATGTTTTGCTGTATAGATCTCACTGCTTTGACTTTGCAGTGTTGTCCAGCACTTTGACAGGCGTGTTCAGGGAATGTCAGGGAATTTGACGACTCTGCTCCACAGCCTGCCTTAATGTGAATTATTGACGCGGAGGACATTGATAATTTATCGCACTAGATCTTTTCTGACAAGAGGATGGTTTGTGGGAGTTGCAGATAAGAAAAGGAAATAGTTTTGCACGCATGTATAGATTCACCATGACCTAGTTGTTTGCAAGTGGAGCCAGGGAGGGAAACAGATGAGACAGGGTTAATTGAAGTTAACATGTCTTGTGTTTCTGTGTCCCTAGATGACGTGTTTGTTTTCCATATGCTCCTGTTGATTCAGTAACTTGCTAAATGACGACAATAGACGTCCAATCTATTTGAACTAGGAGGGATGAAGATGAACGATCACTGGATTGAGTTGATTTTCCTTTTTCCTGCTGTTGAACCCAAAACATCAAAAGTATAAATTACTCATTACAAAATAACTTAAAAATCAAATTTAGGAATTAAATTAACCATCTACATTAAAGCAACACTTGGTAACGTTACAGTTTTAGTCAATTTCAGCGACACTGGTGGACAAAGGCGGTAGTATTTTGCCTTAAGGAAGACTGCGTTTCCCATCAGGACCAGCGCTGCGTTTTAGGGCTGCAGCTATCGAATATTTTAGTAGTCGATTAACCTATGGACTAGTTCGTTCGAATAATCGAGTAATCGGATAAGGAACATGAAAAATTAAAATAACTGAGCTGAGCCTCAAACGGGATAAAAAAGAAATTAAAAAATGAGGATCTCTGTACAACAAAAGAACAATTGGCTAACTTACATAGAAAAAGTCCGGTAGCTTAAATGCTATAAAATGCTTTTTAACAATGCTCTTAACAAAAGGTTCAGACACATTTTCCCACAAAAAATGGCTCAGTATACCTATAAACTAAATTATGAATGCATTAAAAAACATTAGCACAAACAAAAACTTGGCTTACGTTGGTCTTAACAGGGAGCAGTTGGATTCAGTCATATGAAAAGAGGCAGACAAGAGGGCAGTGTATCCACCCTAATAAAACTAAACCATTTCAACGCCACTTTAATTAAACAAATACTCGAAGCAACAAAATTTAATTCGAATATTTTTTTCTAATCGAATACTCGAGTTAATCGATTAATCGTTGCAGCACTACAGCGTTTCCCATGAGGACCAGCGCACACCTGCATAAAGTTGTAAAATCATGATGGTCGCCCGCAGATGGATTAAACAACATTTCTGTATGCAGCGGCTGCGTGAAGGATGAAAAGTAAGAAAACAATGAATCTTGTTGTGGCTAAACAATAGCATATGGCGGTTAGCAACCGTTTGGGTTAGTGTGGCTACTACTCCCCCACCCCCAACACACCTGAACTTGTCAGCGCTGAAGTTCGGTTAGGGTGATGTCACACCAGCAAACGAACACCGGGCCAATGTTTATTCTGTATATCCTGGTAGCCGCTGTTTCTTTTTCCTCCTCAGAGAAAACTTTTTGTCTCTGTTGCTCTGCCATCTTTGCAGAATTCGCGCGAAAGCGTTAGCGTTGACGTCCATCTATATAATGGATGGGGAAAGGGTGACATTATGTATGCCATAAAGCAGTCAGCACATTTTGTAGTTTCTTTATTTTTGTTTGTGTGTGTCAGGGTTCCTGCCACCCTTCTATAAGTTATTGCTGGTGAAAGCGAGATATAAAAGGTGTATAATTCCACTAGTTGTCTGTCGACATACTATCACAAATGTTATGAAAATAATTCATAAAGGTTGAAAAGTTACCTAGATTTGCTTTAGATATTAAACAGTATCCCTATCGTATCCTTATCTGCAAATTTGACCATGTAGTCACTTGAACCAGATCGATGCCAAAATCGGAAACCCTAAAACATTTGTCTGTGATAAAAGAAAAATTCAATTAACCTATAAGTGTAGAGAAAATGAACTCAATACAACCATTGTCCTCCAGACAATCTGTGTGTTTTGTATATATGCGAGTCCTGCATCCTACAGAAAGCTATTTGGATGACTGATAGAGAGAGAGAACAAAGCAGCATGAATGAATGTTGATAACACGTAATTGATAGCGCCCTGAAAAACTATCTTTGGCCATTTTAGATATTGGCTAAGTCAATACTGTATTTTTCGGACTATAAGTCACACTTAAGTATAAGTTGCACCAACCAAAAAATGCTAAATGACAAGGGAAAACACAAATACAGTGTAAGTCACACTGGAGTATAAGTCACAGTTTTAGGGTAAATTTGCATTATACATTATAGTAATAACAATAAAATGGAGAACAGCAGGTTAAATTGGTGTCTGTTTAGTAACATATTAACAGTTATTCAGATAACTATGGCCTCAAAAACTAGACATGTGCCGATTACTGGTTTCAAGGTATACCATTGTATGAAAACTTCAAGTGTTCAAAACCGCAAAAATTTTCTGTTATACCGTCCCTCAGGTATTAGCTATTTTTTATGTCCCAAAAATGCTGTAAGCTGTAAGGATCAACCCTCCCCCATCGGTTGTTGTTCAGTGTCAGTGAGTCAGCTGTGCTACACGATGGCTGAAGGAAGTGAAACTCCTGAACTTTTTCCCCGATCGAAGAAAACGAAATGGCAATACTTCGGCTACAAAAAAGTTAGATGTCCGCAGCTTAGAGGAGGAGGGCCAACCGACATGTAATACGGAGGTTGGTTGCCGAGGAGGCAATACCTCCATATGATTTCGCATTTATACAAAATTAAAGGTAAGTAAACACTATCATGAACATTTCCCACCAGCTATGAGAGTCAACTCCAGCATGTTTAGTGTGTTTAGCGGTAATAAAACGTGTATTTTTTTCTCTCTAGCACCTCTCTGTGTTGAGAGAGAGAGTGTGCGTTTAATGTAAACATGATACGGGTCATACACATGTGCTTTTTTATGGAAAATAATTCAATTATTTTTGTTCTTATGGTAATAATGTTAAGCTGTGGCTGTGGGTTTAGGCTCACCTGAAGGACTGCGTTTATTTTAATTTTATTTAGAATATATATATATATTTTTCAATTTATTTGAACTTAACATTATACTTATGTTCCAATTTGCTAATATGTTTTGAAAAATGAAAAACCTTTTCAATGGCTTTTTTTAAAACCCTGATATCTCAAAGTAACACATTTTAGAGCTGTAATTGCAATACCGTGATACTGTGGCCCTGTAATATTTTGGCTTCAGGTTATCATACCGTCAGAATTCTTTAACGGCACACGCCTATCAACCACATAACATATGTAACTTGTTTACCAAACTCTTGATCTCACTCCATATCACTACCAAATCGATTAACATCATCATCAGTATCAATTCTGAACAACTCCAGAAGACCAGGTGCGCACTTCTCGCAGCTGTCAGTGAGGAGGGGGAAATATGTTGCACCTGCGTATAAGTGTGGGCCCAGCCAAACTGAAAAATAGTGTGACTTATAGTCCTGAAAATGTTGTTGTAATTATTGTGACTGACTTAATTGAATGCTTCTTACCATCAAGGGTATAGCCAATGCGTTAATTTGCGCAGTATACAAGGGTGAAAATATTGCACATCATTTTGGTTACTTGTATTTTATTTCTTTTCTTTTTTCTATTAGTCTTATGGAAGCAATGTGAGCTGATAATAAACATATCCTCAAAATTCTCAGGTCCTGGGTTTGGAACTTGTCCTTATTGATAATGTACCTGATATAGTGTCTATAGAATGTCGGTACACTGTGGTTGTGATTTCTGGTGGACATTGGATTGCTTGGGTCACTCTGTCTCACACTCTGTGTGTCTGGTTGTGTGTGTGGGGACAGGGGGGATTTGTCCCAGCTGGCTCACAGTAGACTGGCAGAGTGTTGATCCGAGCGTCAGCGGGAGCGGGTGTCTCCTCGCCGAGCTGACAGAAAAGGTCAGCGACTCATCTCGGCCCGTCTCTCTGAGCTCCTGACAGCCTTCCCTCAGGGAGAGAAACCACCGACAGCCCCCTGCTCCCTGGCACGCATGGCACCAATTAATATTGCATCACCCTTTTCTAATATGCTCCCTGCAAGCCCCCTCGGCCAAAGGGGGCCTCGTCGCGCGGGCTCGCTTTCCCCCTGCCCGACCTCGCCCATCTACTTCAATAACGCTAAAAGATTAGCTTGAAAAATACATCTATGAATCTTCCTTTGTTTCGGGACATTTGTCCATTCGTCTTCCTTATCGCTGTTGGAGTTCAAATAGACTCTTTGAAGAGTTCCACTGGAACTTTGTTTGCATGCAAAGAGAATGAACTTTATCTCCTGCTGTTTTACAAACAGACTGCAGTTTATTGCTTTGCGGTTTTAAACTAATTTCCTCTCTAAAAATTGGTTAATCTTATCATTTCTGCTCACTTGGGGCTAACAGCTGCTGCTTCATCTCCATATTGCATTGCCATATTGTTGTAATGATCAAACAAGTAAATCAGCATTTTTTTTTAATTCATCCATCCATCCAATGTAGAATTATATTCTTCCTAAAGCCATGATGTATGTTCTTTTCTACATGCACTGTAGATATTCTCTACCAATTGTCTATATTAGGTTACGTAATCTGGGCCCAATCTTTTTTGACACTGGGCAAGAGGTGGAGTACATGCACCCATAGGCGGAGTATTACTTTTGTGGCAGGGGTGTGGGGGGTGGGCACGTTGATGACCCCGAAATGCAGTCTCGGCAAAATAAATTGACTTACAAGATATATGCTCAGTTAGTAGCTTAGCCCAGGGGTCCCCATCTGCCGGGCGCCGCGGACCGGTGCATTTGCTACTGGGCAGCACAGAAATAATAATTTAATAACGACCACATTCTGGCCGAATTAACCCTGTCCCCCTGCTTAACACACCAATATCCCTGTCTACTCTAGATATAATACTACGGGATAGATTAGAATGTCGTCATAGAAATCCATTGATTGGACTGCTAGCAGTATATCTTGTTTGTGTGTATAATATATCTAAGTGCGCTTGTTCTCGATAATAACGTATTACTAGGCCGCGGGCGCAGCACATTAGTACCCAGAAACAATTTGCCCCCACACGAGCGAAGATGACTGGAAAACAGACGTCTTTGGAGTTATTTTTACGGCGAAAAGGGCACCTGACAAGCCTACAACCTCGAAGACCCACGAACTGCGAAGGAGCGGATTCGTGACCCGTTTGTGAATAAACCGAGTGATTCGAGCATGTCTGTGCAACAGGAAGATCAACTTGTAGAGATCAGAAGTGACGGCGACCTTATTAAACGTACATTTGAGACAACAACTCTACCGAGGTTCTGGATTAGTCATTCCGGAATATCCTGACATCGCTACGAGAGCATTGAAAACCTTGCTACAATTTCCAACATTGTATCTTTGTGAAGCGGGCTTCTTAATTAATGCTTAACGACAAGGCGAAGTCGTTAATGGGGTGTTACGAAATGTTACGGGTTCGCGGTGAATCAGTAACAGGCACATTTTTGCAAAATAGACAATGTTTATTGATTAGAAAATGCAGAATAAATGAGATTTATTGATTACAATCCCACAAAAGCAAGCAAACAAGTATCAAAAACAAGCATAACAAGGGTAACGATGACGCTCGATTGAGTTTGTCAATCCCAGAATCCCCGCGCTACCATTACAGCACAACCAGGTGTTCCTTAGCAATGAAAATCGCTTAACATGAAAAATGAGCGGGAGCCAACGCTCCGGTAAGGCGGCGAAGGAACAAAGCCAGGTGATCCGTACGTGACCCACTGGCGGACTTCACGGGTCACCCGGATATGTCCGGTTTATGTAGGGACGTGCCCCGCGGAGGCGGAGAGGCCAACCTCCGTCTCCGAGTGGCGCGGCCCTGCCCAATGACAAACATTAAAGCTACTTTTGTTTCAGCCCCCTTGAAAAAGGGCTTTTCACATGGGACAAATGAGCTGTGCTGCAACAGATGCAACAAATGGTAAATATTATGGGTGCAAAACAAGTTATCTCGTAAGATTCCCTTCTAGCCTTCTAGCTATGGGACCCAGGCGTGTAACTATGGGACCCAGGCGTGTAATAAAACAATACTATGGTGCAAAACAAGTTATCTCGTGAGATTCCCTTCTAACTATGGGACTTAGGGTGAATGCGCTAATGTTAGGGCATCTAGGTCACAGAGGCAATCATACATAATGTGCTAATGTTAAGACACGTAATATTTTCCCCCATCAAATGGTGAGAGCGGTGTGCAGTTGTTGTGTGCAGCTTACATGGCAGGATGTATCTGAGGAGAACTTTTCTACAAGTCCTTCCATGATCAAATGTAAGTTAATATTCCTTTCTTTCAAGAAAGTTTGTAGTGTTTACTTTGGAATCGCTACATTTGCGCATTTTGCGGCTATATTTAACGTTACGCGCATGCACAGAACCGCATCGTTGACATTTTTGATGGGTTGCAAAATTTGTCAGAACACCGGTCCGTGAAAAGAAAGACCCAACTAACACCGGTCCGTGGTGCAAAAAAGGTTAGGGAACCCTGGCTTAGCCCATGCTCGTAAATACAGTCATCCCAGCTATGTATGTGTGGGTGTGCAGGCATGTGTGAGCGCACGCGTTTTTCTGTGAACTCGACGCCGATTTTTGCGTTCCGCGGAGATATCCAATTTAATGCCAAGTTTTTCCAGTCACTCACACCCTTGCAAAACGAATCCTCACCGTGGTGAGTTTGAAAATGGCGGCAGGCAAAACGGCATTCTTTTTGACTGAATATTCAAGCCAGCAATATTCATAATAATTAGGGCTGTCAAACGATTAAAATTTTTAATCGAGTTAAACACAGCTTAAAAATTAATGAATCGTAATTAATCGCAATTCAAACCATCTCTAAAATATGCCATATTTTTCTGTAAATTATTGTTGGAATGGAAAGATAAGACGGCTATATACATTCAACATACTGTACATATGTGCTGTATTTGTTTATTACAACAATAAATCCATAAGATGGCATTAACATTATTAAAATTCTTTCTGTTAAAGGGATCCACGGATAAAGACTTGTAGTTCTTAAAAGATAAATGTTAGTACAGGTTATACTAATTGTATGTTAAAACCCCTCTTAATGTTTTCGTTTTAATAAAATTTGTAAAATTTTCAATCAAAAAAAAAAAAACTAGTAGCTCGCCATTGGTAACGTCGCCGAGTGGGAAGTCACATGGGCTCCCTGCCGCTCTTCCACAGTGTCTTTAACTACGCAAGGTAGTGATTGAAATACACCACAAGGTGTGAATGGCGAGTTTTAAATTAACTTAGAAATCAAGCCAAATAGTGTGTTTTGTCCATTGACTGACGCCGTAGTTCCCTGTTTACTGGTCCATCCATTGTAATCCACGTCATTTGAGTGCTGGCTTCACAACGTACAAGATCTCTGATAGTTTGTATATTGTGACTAAATATTGCCATCCAGGGTATTTGTTGAACTAAACAAAATGTTTGAATAGAGTTTGACCAAATTCTGAATAGGTTTTATGTGTATTTTGCATAGCTATTTTGACTGGGAATGCCGGTTGTCTTTGCACTGTTGTTTAACTGTGTGAGAATAGGGCCTCATTAATACAGGTTGAAGCGCTTTTCTTTTTGTGAAGATTATTTTTTTTGAGAGGTTGTGAAGGAGTTACTGAAGCTTATACCAATAAACGGCGTGGCCCAATGAACGCCTATGTCTACTCGCCTTTTCTAACATTCTGATATAGAATTATCCAAGGCACTCTGAAGTGCACGCGGCGCCAATGTTATTTACTCACTTGATGCAGGAGTGAGTTAGAGTTACGGCCTGCCGAGAGCCGTAAGCTGTGTTAATGTTGAAGCTGAATGTGCTAATAAAGAAACAAAGAGCCAGCACGTCGCGTGTGGTATACCTTTGTTAAGAAAAAGCACAAAACAAGACACCTTTCTCTGCCTCTTAGCTCTCAAGTGCGTCATTGTAATCTGTTTGAGGAAATGCATGAGCGGGCCATTCCGTGCATGCGTTAAATGTGTCAAATATTTTAACATGATTAATTAAAAAAAAAAAAAAAAAAAATTACCGCCCGTTAACGCGATAAATTTGACAGCACTAATAATAATAAACTGAAAATGAGCATTTTTTTTTTTTTGGTTTTGTTTTCCATCATTTTTTAGGGGAGATCTAAATCAGGCAACATAGGACAGCTATCTCCACATCTTCAATCCTTGGCTCTCACTGAGTAGTTGTTGTCGCTTTTGAAAGCTGTTTTGGGGAAAAGAAAAAAAAAGCGTATATTCAGCGTTTCTTCTATCCTCAGGTGTTTTTTTTTTTTTCTGTTTTTTTTTTGTTTGTTTGTTTTTTTTGGCTAAGCAAAGCAAATGACTGTCTCCAAGGTGACAATCACATAATCTGTTTGAAAAATAATTATGAACCTTTATAAAAATATTTTTCTTGTTCATTTCGTTCATTTTTGTTGTTTGTTTTATTATTATTATTACATTATGATTTTATCTTATTATTTTAATTTTAAATTCGTATATTGGAAAGTCAATTACATATCTTACATATTGGGGAAACAGTTATAAATCTACCATTAATCCATTAGCCACTTTCAGAAACGAGCGGTACCGATTATACATAAAGTTGGATTTGGATTTGGATTTACTTAAAATGGAAGATCTTGTCAAATATTATACATCTATAACGTAGTTTAAAGCATATTATAAATTACTGCCAGCTAACCTTTTTAAGATTCAGGAGAGTACGCATAGTCTGCGACGTTCTGGAGATTTCATTTTACACAGATTTCGAACAACTCACAAACGTTTTTGAGTGTTTGTATGGGGAGTGAAACTGGAATAATTTAGACGAACAATTCAAGCACTGTCAAAATATCCAAAAATTTAAAATGTTGTATAAGATATGGTCTGGTCAAAATATAATGACATTTACTGACAATTTTTGTTGCTGTAGAATTGATGTGTATGTAATCACAATTATTATTAATAGGCCAACTCTGATGGTCTAGTTGGTTGTCTATTGGTTTACTTGTTTTTGTTTTTTGTTATTGTTTTTGTTCTTTTTTCTCTCTATTGTGTGAACTTAAAGTCGAAGGACAGGAGTATCCCACGAAATACGACTGCTGGACAATGAGATCAGGGGTGGGATTGAATAAGTTTTCTTCTTCTCATTCCCTTTTGAGCGAAAATAATTATTTTGAGTTATACTGTATTTCTGTTCTTGTGCATGCTCGAAATAAAAGCATCATTCATTCGTTCACATGCAATGACATTTCCGGCCACCAAGAGGGCTATGCCCCCCCCTTTAATCTCTACGTATGCATGCACCCTGAAAATGTCACCACTCAATAGCTGGACAAACAACCATTCACACCTATACTGTAGATAAATACAAGTGTTCATACAAGCACAGGGAGAGCGTGAAAAGTCAACACAAGAGAGCCAAAGCTAAGATTCCAACACAGAACCTCTCAACTGTTGGGAAAACCACTTTTGTGTAGTAATCGAGTTGCCCTCATCAAAACTACCAGTTTGCTTTCGGTCAGTTTGTAACTGAAAAGTTAATTCCCTCTGCAAAATGTTTGAAAATGGCGGTGATTTCGCGCTGAACCGGAAACAACAGTCCGAGCGGGCCAATCATAGTCCACCACGTCACACGCGTTGACGCAACGCGAAGTCAGAAAAAAAAAAAGAAGGACCCAGAGAGGCTACGGCGCAGGGTCGTAAATCGAGTCTTCCTTGAGGGCGCAGGTCTGATGTGGAAGCATAACTCGGCCTTTAAAATGAGAAAAACAAAAATCGTTGTTGTTGTTGTTCATGAGATGTGTACTATGTTACGTACAGAGGTATGAAAAAGTATCTGAACCTTTTGGAATTTGTCACATTTCTGCAAAAAAATCACCTTCAAATGTGGTCTGACCTTTTTCAAAATCACACAGATGAAAAAACGGTTTAAGCTTTAACTAAAACCACCCAAATATTTATAGGTTTTCATTAGGGCTGTCAAAATTATCGCGTTAACGGGCGGTAACTAATTTTTTAAATTAATCACGTTAAAATATTTGACGCTATTAACGCACATGCCCCGCTCAAACAGATTAAAATGACAGTGTCATGTCCATTTGTTACTTGTGTTTTTTTGTGTTTTGTCACCCTCTGCTGGCGCTTGGGTGCGACTGATTTTATGGGTTTCAGCACCAGCCATGAGCATTGTGTAATTATTGACATCAATAACGGCGAGCTACTAGTTAATTTTTTTGTTTGAATTTTTTTTCAGATTTTATCAAAACGAAAACATTAAGAGGGGTTTTAATTAGGGGTGTCAAACGATTACAAATTTTAATCGAGTTAATTACAGCTTAAAAATTAATTAATCGTAATTAACCGCAATTAATCGCAAATCAAACCATCTGTAAAATATGCCATATTTTTCTGTAAATTAATGTTGGAATGGAAAGATAAGACACAAGATGGGTATATACATTCAACATACGGTACATACAGTAAGTACTGTATTTGTTTATTATAACAATAAATCAACAAGACGGCATTACCATTATTAACATTCTGTTAAAGCGATCCATGGATAGAAAGACTTGTAGTTCTTAAAAGGTAAATGTTAGTACAAGTCATAGAAATTTTATATTAAAACCCCTCTTAATGTTTTCGTTTTAATAAAATTTGTAAAATTTTCAATCAAAAAATAAACTAGTAGCCCGCCATTGTAGATGTCAATAATTACTTACACAATGCTCATGGGTGCTGAAGCCTATAAAATCAGTCGCACCCAAGCGCCAGCAGAGGGCGACAAAACTCCGTAAAACACAACAAGTACACATTTCACTGTCCTGTCATTTTAATCTGTTTGAGAGGGGCATTTGTGCGTTAATTGCGTCAAATATTTTAATGTGATTAATTTAAAAAATTAATTACCGTCCGTTAACGCGATAATTTTGACAGCCCTAGTTTTAATATAAAATTTCTATAACTTCTGTACTAACATTTAGCTTTTAAGAACTACAAGTCTTTCTCTCCATTGTTCGCTTTAACAGGATGTTAATAATGTTAATGCCATCTTGTTGATTTATTGTTATAACAAACAAATACAGTACTTATGTACAGTATGTTGAATGTATATATCCGTCTTGTGTCTTATCTTTCCATTCCCAAAATAATTTACAGAAAAATATGGCATATTTTATAGATGGGTTTGAATTGCGATTAATTACGATTATTTAATTCTTAAGCTGTGATTAACTTGATTAAAAATTTCAGTCGTTTGTCCGCTCTAGTTTTCATATTTGAATGAGGATAGTATGGAAAAATAAGTAAGTGAACCATCACATTTGATATTTTGTTGTCCCCCCTCCCCTCCCCTTGGCAACAATAACATTAACCAGACGCTTCCTGTAGCTGCAGATCAGTTTTTTTCCTGTAAACACAAATGTGCTGCATATTGAACTGTAAGACCATTGTCAGATTTGTTTTTCCTAGTTTGTCTCTTTAATGCTCTCCAGCAACAGATGCAGAGATTTAAGTTGAGGAATATCAGCCGGCTGTTACTTTTTGTTTGTTCTTTCCTTATCCCAAGTATGTGTGCATACAAGCGTGTGTGTGTGTGTGTTCCACGGATCACTTGTCTCTGTGAAGTCCTGCTTGTTCTGCAGGTTTGCCCCCACTACAAACATTTCGGCGATCAAAGCCATTGGAAAAGGCCTGCCACTTCAAACCGTGTATCGTCTATCACAGATGCAGCGCATTCCTTCCATCCGAGCTGTTCGGCCCACTCGTTGTCATGGCGACCGTCAGATCGCAGGCCATTTTGCCTGTTTAAATGAAGAGGCACGGGTTCAATTATCATTTCGGCGCTCGTTTATTTGGTGGTGTGAGTCCATTTCAACATTTTGAGGTTATAATGTCACATCTGTACTGACTCAGCAGAATTCCTCTTCTCCGAATTTATTTTGAATATGATCATCTCCTTATAAACCCTTCATTCATTTCCCCCTCCAGCATCTGTTACTCTTGGTTTTGTTCTTTTTAGCGAGTGTAAAAAGATTTGTTTCAACACACACTTTTGTTCAGCTATTCCAAAAATCGTTTCATTTGTTGCGGCAAGCTGTGATGTTATCACAGATGTTTGATGTCAGCTTTATCTGGGAGTTGCATTAACTACTGGTGTTCCGCCGCATTTAAATCCTTTCAAGTTAACGTGCAGTGAGACAGGAGGATTGGAAACTGGTAAGAGGGGGGCACCTTCATGCAGTGAGATGAATTAAATTGGTTTAGTGATGTTTAATGATCTGCTCGTTCAACTTTTGCATGAGTTCTAAATCAGCTAGGGTCAGGGATGCTTTATAGTCTGATCCAGTTCCATGTTGTAAATAAGGTCATAAGAATAATGGTTTTATATCTCATTCACTGCCATTAAAGGGACTATAAAGGATTTTTAAAGTTCATTTAAAACTTTTCTACTCAATGCATGCTCCAGTAAAGCCCTGATTAATACACAGAACTGAACAAAAAACTGCCTCAGCCTAGTCTCTGCTTGGCAAAAACACTTTTCTAACCAGTGTTATTTTCGTCAACGAGGACGATAACAAAAATAAAAATAAAAATTTCGTCAACAAACAATTTTTACATGACGATGACGAGCCGAAAACGTGTCTTGGGAGACTAAAACATAACGAGATGGATGCTAGTTGTTGTCTGACGACACAAGAACGAGATGAAAATTCGCCATAGGTCCCATCATAAATTCACAATGCGTGACATTTTCTTATTGTATGTGTAGTTAGTAAGAGTGTGACAATATCTCGATACAGCGATATATCGCGATATTTTGCAACCCGATAGGTTATTGATATGCTCCCGCCAAGTATCGATACTTTTATTTGACATATTGGCCATACAATGGAGTATGGATGCTGTAAACTGCTGTTTCTTGAGCAATTCCTTGGCTGTCCACTAGGGGCGCTCAAGAGTGGCAGTGAAGTTAAAGTGCGCACAAGTCGTATAGAGAAGAAGAGGAAGCTCCAAGTAGGTAAAAAAAATAAATAAAAAAGCTTTGTGACAACGGTGGAGGAAGAAAAATATTGCTACCAATCACACATGTGGACACACTTTAGATTTTACACCAACAAGAAAGCAAGTAAGGTGAACAAGGACTTTGCTGTATGCAAGAATTGTCTAACAAAAATAAGGTTCACTGGCAGCTGGTGACGAAGTGGACACCAGATTTCTTCACTGCTTCGCTTTCATCACTTGAGGTAAGTATGTTTTGCAATGTAATTGATTTTTTAATTTACATGTATTATTTTGATGACATTTGGTGTTAAATGATAGAAAATAAACCAGGACCCTAAACTGGATGAAAATGAATATCGAGCAAGCCTACATGAATTTACTGACTTATTTGATATTATTTGAGAACCACTTTCCATCTAGTTAACTTCACAAACTGTTACTACTGCCATTTTGATACAATAAGCTATAAAAATGGTTTGAATAGCTTCCAAGATCTATAAGGTGATGTGCATGATAATTAATGTAGCCTTTATATTAAAAATAGATAATTATTGCATATTTAATTTCTATACATTCAATTAATATTTTTTTAATTCACTCAATACTTCCAACACCAACCCAAAAAAAAAATCAGGATTTCAACTCAAAAGCTATTAAGTAGCTTATATTTTTTGTTTTATTTTGTTGTTTTTAAGGTGAGGAAGAATGTGACTGACTGAGTTCGACATCTCAAATGCTGAAGCGGATGGTGGTGGAAGTGCTCAAACCAATGCTTTTGGCAACAAAGGTCATATACGAAGAAAAGACTCACCAATTTTATCATTGCCCCACTCCAAGTTCAACTGCTGACTGACACCTATAGCACTGTTTAAAAAAAATTTCAGAGATTTAAAACTTTAAAGAAATTAAGGGTGCCATTCATCATGATCCCTCCAAGAGATATCTGTGGTTGTGGTTTGCAGATTGATAATTTACAGCAATGTTGCACAGAAAAGATGTCACCGTTTAATAAATAACTTAAACAGTATTTTTTTCAATTTTGAAAATATCTTTTTTTTTTTTCCATTTCAACAGTTGTATCATAAAATATCATGTATCAAATTTCTGACCAATATATCGATAATGGCTTTATACTGATATTGTGAGATAATTGTTATCATGAGCCTTGTATCATGAATCGTATCATATCGTGAGGTGCCCTGAGGTTCCCACTCCTAGTAGTTAGCACGCATTGAGCAGTGTTTGGCCGTGTCACTCATGTGACGTGCTGCACTTCCCCCTGACCCCCGCGCCTCACACACACGCTTACTGCTACTTGGTAAGTTTTGCTTTCTTATTTTGGCTAGATATGAATTAAAAATCCTCTGGGTCCAAAATTTAAAAATTACAACAATCTCGGGTCCGGAAATATTTTTAATGCTTCTTTTTTCCCAAAAAATACAAAAGTATCTTTACGTGGCTATGCTGATAATTACAACATTCAAAAATGTAAATAATATATAAAAGGTGCATAAAACTAAAAAAGTGCTTTTATTGAATCATTAAATAGCAACATAAGAGCATGTTCAAGACTTTTTTTAAAAAAATTTTTTATTGTGGATGCTGACAGGGGGACTTGCTTTATTTTTTGACAGACCTTTTGTTTTTGCTTTCCATTAAGTTTCAGCAACTGCACTCATACAATGTTTGACAATCAGTGCGTCACTGAAAGACTTTTTGTTTTGACCCAATATCCACGCTATTCTGAGGGAGCATTCATTTGCGTGTTGCTGTGTAGTGAATGAATGAACCATGAGCCTTGAGGTTCGATCATATTGAGCCCTTAATTCCGCTATTTTGTGGAAACTTTGCAAAAAAGCTGCGTGCTTCGTCTTATAGTGCCTTTTCAAATTGCTGCTTTTTACAAGCGCTACCGTCTCTGAACAGATGAGCCATAGTGGTCTTGTACTGCCGCCAGGTAAAGTAAAATGAACAAAAATGTGTTGGTCCACTCCTCCTTAAACACTCTGTTTTCTGCATCTTTTCAGAATGTGGCTGCGGTCTGAACTGTCAAGTCCCTCAAATCGGAATTCATGCAGCAATTACGTTAGCAAAAAGCGAGAGAGACAGGGCGCTACGGTAGCGATGCAGCTGTGCATTAGCGTTAGCGTCTAGCTTGAATGCAGCTTTAGAGGACAACAGTCATAAAAAAATAAAATGGGTTGAGGATAAGCCCGAGAATGCTCGGCTTTCTCCCTGCTCCAAATGAGCAATATTTCACGATTGCTTACACGGCCAGGAGTTGGGGCAAACTGTCTGCGTGCGTCATGTGTAGTCATTTGTTTTGACGCTCCTATGCAAGAGGGTCTGTTTGCACAGTGCATCTCGGACTGCGAATTTCTGCACATGCGTGATACTTGAACAGGGTCAATGGACAAAGGCTGTCTGAACGGGCACGCCAAAAAAACAGATTTGACAAAAAATCGGAATTGTCGGGCTAGGTGCATAACCTAGCCTTAGTGGCCCACAGGAGTTTGCTGACCAGCAGCGCAAAGCATCCTCACACAACTTCTCCATAAATTAAAATTTCTAGCTATAAATAAATTTCGTTGTTATCCACATTTGTTTACTCGGTTTAAACAATTACAATAGTAAAACCCCATGAGAGTGACAAACCAAAGTATTTTTGTCACAGAGCCCTAAATCCCTGCAATTGCACCTGTGTGATGGTAAAGTATGACTGGGAAGTCCTTGAAATATGACATTCCCGTTATTTCTATTTTCAGGAGTGATAAAAAGTTTTATGGCAACATCATTTTATAAAAGTACAACACAAATGTTGCAACTTATACGTGTATGTTTGATAGCTTGAGTTGACTTTATTTGAAAAGACTTACAGGAAAAATCAATGTCTCGTCTCACAAGGGTAGAAGAGTAAAACATGTTTCCTCAAAGCTTAACTGCATGGTATTTATATTTATCCAACAGCAAGAATAGTAATGAACTGAAAGGCAAAATAAAAAACATTGATGTGTACAATTATTTAGCTATCAAAACATATATTGTTATGTTCAAATTAGGGCTGTCAAATTTATCGCATTAACAGGCGGTAATTAATTTTTTTAATTAATCACATTAAAATATTTAACGCATGCGCGGGACACCAACTCATGCATTGCCGCAAACAAACTACAATGGCGCCGTTTTATGTATATTGAGAGCTAAGAGGCAGAGACAAGCGAGAGGTGTGAACTCAGGCATTCATTGGGGCTGCGCTATTTATTGGCATAAGCTTTGGCATCTCTTCCCTAACAATTATAACTATTGTGGCGAGCGACGTGGGGTAGAATGATTGGAGATACTTTTTTTTAACACCCTGTATTGAACACAACGCAGAGAAGATATACCATTTGCAGCCACCACTGACAGTCATGGTTGCCCAACTTCCCATCATGCATTTGGGCGGAACAGTTAAGTCGCTGCAGTATCATTTAGTGAAAGCAGAACAAAAATAATATTCCTATCTCTCGAAAAAATAATGTTCACAAAAAGAAAAGCGCTCAATGCAAAGAGAACTGGCATTCCCAATCAAAATAGCGATGCAAAATAATACTCAGACTTTGGTCAAACTCTATTCAAACATTTCCTATAGCTCAACAAATACACTAGATGGCAATATTTAGTCACAATATACAAACTATCAGAGGTCTCGTACGTTGTGAAGTCAACACTCAAATGAACGTAAGGTAAAATGAACCCGGAAACTACAGCGTCAGTCGAGGGGCAAAACTCACTAGAAAAACTATGCTAGATCTTTAATTAATTAAAAACTCGCCCTTGACACCTTGTGGTGTATTTAAATCACTACCTTCCACTATGGCGAGCTATTACCGTGATTTTCCGAATATAACGCCACTTTTTTTTCCCCAAAATCAACTTGTAAAATCATGGTGCGCATAATAAATGGGTACAGGGATGGAGAGAAAAATATAAATATATTATGAATTTATAAAGACCGATTTTTTTTATTTTTTATTGACACGACCATGTTGTGTTGAAGAAACGTATGCGGCGATCCGTTGCCGACCATTACGGTACGTGACGTCACAATTTTGTTTCGGTCGTGGCGAGCTAGGGAAGGAGTCGGAGTCGGAGTATCAAACAATGGAGCTAATCCGCGTTGCTTTATTGACATTTAGGCAACAAAATACGGTATCAATGTTTGTCTCACATGCAACCCCGGGAATATAAACTATCTTTCCTGCTGTTCCCTCAACAAAATACCTCCCCCCGGGAACTATACAACGTGCCAACATAAATTCCACCGGTGAATTCTGTTATAACTTGTTACACGGTAATACTTCACTCTGATTGGTCGAATGATTTCGTCTGTGTTAAATTCTGCTTTTTTCAGTTTTCATAAAGCCCAGAATTTAGATTCATGAACTCATTCGAGTCAGCGTTTATTGCTGTTTATTGCTTTATTACTGTAACACAACACACTTTCTGTGTCCGTCAACTATATCTGTCCCTCGGGAAACTCAAACCCAAATAACAATAGTTCCTCCTGTTAGTCAAGAGTGATGCGCGCTTTCGGTTTTCCGACTTCTAGCCTCACTTTTATTTTACCATATCTATCCATGGAAGAAACATTTATTCATCATGATGAAACGAGCAAGTTATGCAGCAGCCTTTAAAAGAAAAGCCACATCTGTTTTGTTTTCTCCTGGATTCTGGTAAATTGGAGAAGTTGTCAAATCATATTATTACCGTACATATTGTCAGTTTACGGTAATGTTTTGAATTACCAATGTGCTATACTTGTGCTGTGTTTCACCAGTCAGTAAAATGACATTTCTGTATCTGTACACCAGCTCTGTTTTCTTGTATTCTTCTATTTATTGGTGCTAAAATTAGGGTGCGCGTTATACACGGGTGCGCCTTATATTCGGGAAACTACGGTAGTTTATTTTTTGATTGAAAATTTTACAAATTTTATTAAAACGAAAACATACGGAGGGGTTTTAATTAGGGCTGTCAAAATTATCGCGTTAACGAGCAGTAATTATTATTTTTTATTAATCCCGTTAAAATACCTGACGCAATTAACGCACAAATGCCCCGCTCAAACAGATTAAAATGAGAGCACAGTGAAAGGTGTACTTGTTGTGTTTTTCTGAGTTTTGCCTCCCTCTGCTGGCGCTTGGGTGCGACTGATTTAATAGGCTTCAGCACCCATGAGCATTGTGTAAGTAATTATTAACATCAACAATGGCGGGCTACTAGTTTATTTTTTGATTGAAAATTTTTCAAATTTTATTAAAACAAAAACATGGAGAGGGGTTTTGGTATAAAATTTCTATAACTTGTACTAATATTTATCTTTTAACAACTACAAGTCTTTCTATCCATGGATCGCTTTAACAGAATGTTAATAATGGTAATGCCATCTTGTTGATTTATTGTTATAATAAAGAAATACAGTACTTATGTACCGTATGTTGAATGTATACATCCGCCTTGTGTCTTATCTTTCCATTCCAACAATAATTTACAGAAAAATATGGCATATTTTATAGATGGTTTGAATTGCGATTAATTACGAATAATTACGATTAATTTATTTTTTAAGCTGTAATTAACTCGATTAAAAATTTTAATCGTTTGACACCCCTAGTTTTAATATAAAATTACTATAACTTGTACTCATATTTATCTTTTAAGAATTACAAGTCTTTCTACCCGTGGATCCCTTTCACAGAAAGAATGTTAAAGATGTTAATGCCATCTTGTGGATTTATTGTTATAATAAACAAATACAGTACTTATGTACAGTATGTTGAATGTATATATCCGTCTTGTCTTATCTTTCCATTCCAACAATAATTTACAGAAAAATATGGCATATTTTAGAGATGGTTTGAATTGCGATTAATTACGATTAATTAATTTTTAAGGTGTGATTAACTCGATTAAAAATTTTAATCGTTTGACAGCCCTAGTTCAAATGTAAGAGACTATTAAATATACACAATGCAATGCCAAGCAAATTTAGTGATGTAAACAAACACGTGAACACTTACCAGTTGAAATTAGTTCAAAAACAGAATCTACTGTATTCCAAACATTTTTATGTTAATCTTAAATAATACGCATAACAAACTGTTAAAAAAAAAATCTAATTATCAAGTGAAGATTTGCTCAGCGACATGATCAAATCAGCAACTATGCCTATTATTCCAACATATATTAACAAAGCTAAAACATGGGTGCATCCTGGAATTTCCCTTGTTATTTTGTTTGTTGTGTCCCAGTGGCCAGTGGACTCGAACGCGGCACTAAGTGGTTGCTAATGGCACAAACACGGCTGCAGGCTTAAGGTAGCAGAACGCCCATTAGGCCGATATTAACGAGGTAATGGCCTGTTACTAAACTGCGGAATGACATTGTCGCCACCGCCGCGCTGACACCCATAAACACGCACGTGACCTCTCTGCACGCATACACACAAATAAACACAATAACAGGCAAAGATCACACGGCAACAGTGAGTGTTCTGCGGATTGTGAGGAGTTAAAAAAAAAAAACAGATAGAATGAAAACAAGCTAGCAATCTAATGGACATAGCTGGAAGGCGTGACGGCAGTTATTAAAGCCGGTTACGCTTGTTTACCTCCACTTAGATGCATTGTTGTGCCTTTGAAATTATTTATAGAAGAAAAATAAAGGAGTAGGCATCACTCCGGTCTGTTTGTGTGGTCGACCGCTCGCTTCAGCTGATGTGTTTAGTTCCGGATTCTCTACCTTGAAAGTGGTCCTGATTAACTTTGTCCAAGCTTCAACCCTCTCGGTCAAAATGGATTGGACATCTATTGATGTCATTGGAAGCAAATGAATTAAAAGGGAACTAAATGCAAAATGTTTTTCCTCAAGAATCTGTTTATGTGTGTGTGGGAGAGAGGAGGTGTAAGATGCCAATACACTGTAAAAAATAAAACTTGCTGTAAGTCAAGCGAACCAAAGATTTTAAGTAGACTTAACTCAAATTCTTCAGTTCTTTTTAGTAAATGGTAAATGGTAAATGGTGTTATACTTATATAGCGCTTTTAGTAGTTTTATTTTTAGTATCCCTTACCCATTTTGTCAAGTTAAAGCAACACTAGGGGACTTTTTAACTCATTAATTCCCAGCCATTTTCACCGGTGAAACCCCATATGCTCCCGGCCGTTTTACTGGATTTTGACTGATTTTGCATGGCCCACAGAAAATTCTGTTCTATTGCTATATAAACGTGGAACCCACCAAAAGAAAGATTACTCTCTTCTTTCAGCAGGAAAAAAAAGTTCATATATTTTTCCATTCCTTATCAGCATCAGAAAATAGCTTAATTTTAGCAATTTTCCAATTTCTGATGAAAAAACATAGAAATTGAGCTTTTTGTAAAAGCATACATTTTAAACATAACTTTGACTTCAACACAGCTATTTTTTTCTTTTGTGACATCCCAAACATCTAAATAATATTTTCCTTCTACAAAATAACATAAACAACAAGACAAATGGAGCTTTTGATAGCAAAGTAACAGTTTATTTACACATACCTAAACTATTGAACTGAGAGATGACGCTGCTGTGGCCGCAACAGCCGGGTTAAACTTTTCCCTCATCGCCGCCTGTCTCATCAAGATGGATTTTTTTTTTTTTTTTTGTCGTTCTTTTGCGGTGACCACTGCCTCGTGGCGGAGTTCGCCTGGGGAATTGTGTGGGGCATGTTGTGTTCCTGGGTGGGAACTGGTTTGGCCATGCGCATTTCCGGCTGAGTCGCGTGACACTGGAAGGTAACGGGGGATGCGAGTGGCCGAGCACGGCGGCGCGGGCTCTGCTCAGCAAGCAGCACGGACTCAACGGCATCGTCCGCTGCACTGGTGGTCCCAGTTGTTCTGCTCGGTCGTCCAACGCCTGGCTTCCCGAGCATCCTTCCAGTTGTTCTGCTTGGCCGTCTGCCGCCTGGCCTCCTGATCATCCATTCGGTCGTCTTTCGCTAGTGCCCTGGCCATGCGGCCCGGCCGTTCGTTCCGTTGACTCTGGTTGCGGGTGTTACCAAATGCGCTACTGCCCTCCAGTGGCCAGTTTTATTACTTTAAAATGGATTTTCAGCATTGTGCTTTGGAGCCAAGTTGCATCAGAACCTAGAGAAGTTTCTTGTGAAAAAAAAAAATGTAAAAGACGTATAGACACGTCTTTGGGACACTGAAACAATTAAAAATGGAACATATTTATAATTTTTGGGAGGAAATGAGTTAAAAATTATATTAAGTATTTTCATAACATTTGTGATGATGTGATATGTCAACTGACAACAAGTTCAAAGACACCTCTGTTCTGGCCTGAGGGGGTTCGTATCGCTTTCACCGGCACTAATTAACTTTGAGGAGGGTGGCAGGAACCCTGCCACACAAAAAAATACAAATATGCTGACTGCTTTACGGCGTACGTCACTTCCCTTTTTCCCAATTCGCCATAAAAACAAAAGTCGATGCGAACGCTTTCCTACGAATTCTACAAAGATGGCAGAGCAACAAAAGAGACAAAAGGATTTGTCCGAGGAGACAAAAAAATATAAAGGGAGGCTACCAGGATAAAAGGACACTCAAGAATAAACATTGCCCCGGTTTCCATGGTAAGCCTCACCTTTTTCCTTTTTTCGCCAGTCTTGCAGGAAAACGAAGTAACTGAGGCGCTGTCATAAATTGTCGTATTTTGAGCATGTCGTCGGGTTTTGAAACAAATGGCGAGTCAAATTTTAAGTCGGATGTCGAAAAGATTCTGTGTCGAAGCGATCCTATGTGGAGGTACGACTGTATTTGAATGTACATTGGGGAAAATAAGTATTTAGTCAACCACTAATTGTGAAAGTTCTCCCACTTGAAAGTATTAGAGAGGCCTGTAATTGTCAACATGGGTAAACCTCAACCATGAGAGACAGAATATGGAAAAAAAAAACAGAAAATCACTTAATTTGTAAATCATGGTGGAAAATAAGTATTTGGTCAATACCAAAAGTTCATTTCAATACTTTGTTATGCACCCTTTTTTGGCAATAACGGAGGCCAAACGTTTTCTGTAACTCTTCACAAGCTTTTCACACACTGTTGCTGGTATTTTGGCCCATTCCTCCATGCAGATCCCCTCTAGAGCAGTGATGTTTTGGGGCTGTCGTTGGGCAACACGGACCTACAACTCCCTCCACAGATTTTCTATGGGGTTGAGATCTGGAGGCTGGCTAGGCCACTCTAGGACCTTGAAATGCTTCTTACGAAGCCACTCCTTTGTTGCCGTGGCTGTGTGTTTGGGATCATTGTCATGCTGAAAGACCCAGCCACGTCTCATCTTCAATGCCCTTGCTGATGGAAGGAGATTTTCACTCAAAATATCTTGATACATGGCCCCATTCATTCTTTCCTTTACACAGATCAGTCGTCCTAGTCCCTTTGTAGAAAACAGCCCCAAAGCATGATGTTTCCACCCCCATGCTTCACAGTGGGTATGATGTTTTTCAGGTGCAATTCAGTATTCTTTCTCCTCCAAACACGAGAACCTGTGTTTCTACCAAAAAGTTCTATTTTGGTTTCATCTGACCATAACACATTCTCCCAGTCCTCTTCTGGATCATCCAAATGCTCTCCAGCGAACCGCAGACGGGCCTGGAGGTGTACTTTCTTCAGCAGGGGGACACGTCTGGCAGTTCAGGATTTGTGTCCCTGGCGGCGCATTGTGTTACTGATAGTAGCCTTTGTTACTGTGGTCCCAGCTCTCTGTAGGTCATTCACTAGGTCCCCCAGTGGTTCTGGGATTTTTGCTCACTGTTCTTGTTATCATTTTGACGCCACGGGGTGAGATCTTGCATGGAGCCCCAGATCGAGCGAGATTATCAGTGGTCTTGTATGTCTTCCATTTTCTAATAATTGCTCCCACAGTTGATTTCTTTACACCAAGCGCTTTACCCAATGCAGATTCAGTCTTCCCAGCCTGGTGCAGGTCAATAATTTTGTCTCTGGTGTCCTTCGACAGCTCAGTTTGGAGTGTGACTGACTGAGGGTGTGGACATGTGTCTTTTATACTGATAATGAGTTACAACAGGTGCAATTAATACAGGTAACGAGTGGAGCCTCGCTAGACCTCGTTAGAAGAAGTTAGACCTCTTTGACTGCCAGAAATCTTGCTTGTTTGTAGGTGACCAAATACTAATTTTCCACTCTAATTTGGAAATGAATTCTTTAAAATTCAAACAATGTGATTTTCTGTCCCCCCCCCCCCCCCCCCCCAACCCACATCCTGTCTCTCATGGTTGAGGTTTACCCATGTTGACAATCACAGGCCTCTCTAATCTTTTCAAGTTGGAGAACTTGCACAATTGGTGGTTGACTAAATACTTATTTGCCCCTCTGTAATTGCGTTTGATGAACTATAAATACACTGATAAATTCTTCAGTTTGCTTTCATTTCTTGGCGTCACCATTTTGTGCTTTTTTGCTCATAGCGACTCAGGCACTATGACTATAATGTCGCGTGACTTTAAGAAATAGGATTAATTCTGTATTTATAACAACTAGAAAACCTATGGGTTGATGACAGTGTTTGGCCTACCATAATATTACCAACCATATAGTTTCACTAGTAGCTTATAGACCCTACTCACCTACGTCACAAAATGACGTGTCGCTGTATCCGGCTGCCATATTGTCCGTATTTTTTAGACTTATTCTCATTGTTTTCAATTAGTTGTGCAAGTTATAGAGCAATTCATGGAAGCCCCGGTGTTATCTGACGCTGTAAACTCATTGGATGCGTTGCATAAAAGGCGTTATGTGGAAAAGCTTCAGTTTATCCATTCGCCAGATCCATATTTGATGCCTAAATCGATGTTTTTCGACCCGCTGTCTTCGCCGTCTTTGCCTGACATCCGCTAGCTACCCTGATATTTACAACTATCTTGTCCACACAAAATCAGCCTATTCTCACGAAAGTTTGAAAAACTTTAAGAGCTTGGAGGCTTATAAATACTTCGTTGCTGGTTGGGTGAAACAGGTCCTCGTCCACGAAAATTCAGTAGGAATCTATTGTGTGCTCGGGAAGGTGAGTTACGAAATTTTCCATTCAAAATCTTTTGTTCTTGCTAACATCCACTGTCAAGTCTAATGTATTTCATGTCATTTGTCAATGGAGCTAGGGCTTTTAATTTTTATATGGTTTAGCGATAGCACTAGAGCTGTCCCGACTAGTCGACATAGTCGACGTCATCGATGACGTAAATCCGTCGACGAGCACAACATCCCGTCGACGGTTGATGAAGGGTTAAAAATATATATATATGCGTGGAAAGTTCAGAATGTCGGATGCTCTGTATGCAAGCGTGGAAAGCGGCACAAAGCCAAAAAAAAAGCGCACCAGTGTCCAAAACATTGACTTATTTCAAAGAAACAACGGAGGGTACACTCTTCTGTCCTGTCTCTTCAATGCCAAGCTTGGCTGCACGTCGGCCGTGAATAAACACCTCAAGCGCCGTCACCGTTTGTATTTTTTTTTTTCATGTTTTGTACACCAGAGGGTGCTGTCGCCTTACTGAATAATAATGTTTCATTGACAATGGGCCTATAAGTGCTATTAGTATTGTCCTTAATGCTAACTGAAAGGTTTATTTCATGTTATGGTTTATTTTATGGTAAAGAAAATTATATAAGGTTAAAAGGTCATAAATATATACAGTATATACAGTGATTGCACTCAAGGGACAGACTGTCAATGATAAGGTAATAAATTAAGGTAAAGGCAATTCATTGATATATAAATAAGGTTTAAAAGGAAAAAGGTGAAAAGTTTTTGTTAATTTCTAATTGTGTTGTTTTATTTGTGTGCACCATAGCTCTTACGGTGTGATTACATCAAGGATGGAATAAAAGTTGTAAACCATCAGTTTAAGAGACCACCTTTTCAATCGGGATGCTACACTAGTTAATTCTGTCAGCGTTTGAACTCATTGTTTATTTGTGATTTATTATTATTTATGTGTTTATTTGTACTTTAATAAATAATTTAAGTGTTCCGATATGTGAGCGCCTTGAAAGGTGGAAAAGCGCTATATAAGTATAACACCATTTACCATTTACCATTGATAAGCGTCAACAAACATTTCATTGCTAAATTAGTAAACAAAAACAAACATTTTTTTTTTTTTTTTTTTTTTTTTTTTTAATTATTAGATTAGTCGACTAATCGTAAAAATAGTCGGCTGACTAATCGGGAGAAAATTAGTCGTTTGGGACAGCCCTAGATAGCACTCTCACTACATACATATATAATATGTAATAAATATGAAGTGCGATAGCACTACTCCAGATTGTCCCTAGTTGAATTTATTTTTTGGCTTTTGACCTCAATAGTGAAATTGTAAATTAATTGTATGACAACTGTCTGATTATCCCCTTTTAATTATATTTTTTCAGGTAGTTCATTCACAACGTCTGAGTGTATGTTGTCGGCGATTAGCCTAGCAATGATCTTAATTGTGGTTGTCAGCCCAAAACCCTCTAACGATATATTAAATGCATCTTACCAGATATAAAATAACTACTACATAAGCTGTGGTAGTCGTTTGGAGCCCAGTTTTCTCGTCGAATTGCAGCAGTCAATCTCGGTCTCCTCTCCGGGTCTCTCGGAATACGGTAAAACTTCAAGTCTCTCCGTCTATCTTCTCTGTTTTTGCAACCGACCGCCACACACGACTTCACCATTTTGATTATTAATGTTAACGAGCAGAAAAACACGCCATAATAGGTGGAATTTACGAAGCGCTAATGCATTAACATGACGAGTATACGGACAACATGGCGCGGGGCGTGGCTGTGACGTCACGTGAGTAGGGTCTATAGTATGTTTTTATACTGTGCCTGTATTTGTCTGGTGTTTGTTTTTTATGATCATGAAATGTGAATTAAAACTTTTGTTGCATTTTAAACTCATTGGCTGCCACTGACGGTGATGAACCAGATCTACACGCAACATGCAACTGCAGTAACCTTGGCATTTTACAGCTTATAACACTGAAATTACGGAAACACATCAACCAACCTTCCTACTGTTGTAATGACTTAAATGTTTTTCCTGAATTAAATGAGTTAAACAAAATAAACTAATAACGTCTTAACTAAAAGCAAACGTCCACTAAAAACCCGTTAAAAGAACAGCATTTGAAAAACAAAAGTCAAAACATCGTAAGTCAACTATAATGAAAAAATCCAGAACTACTGTAACCCTGCTATGTGCTGTATCGTATTAAAAACAAACAGTAGCTCACTTAGCTCCATTTCACAGCAGCTTTGTGTTGCAAAGCTTCATCTAATGTCGTTTAACGGTTAGCTTAGCTTGCTAAAGTTTGCAAGCAGCTGGGCCAACAGTGCTCACAAACAATCTTGCTGCGGTTCAGCGATAGGGCAACACAGTCGGGGTACATCCCTGGGAAATCATTTCTCCCTCAGCTTTCTTCCTATTTGTAACTTGTCCTTTCAAGCAAGACGGCCCTTAAAGTTCAGTGGCCCATTCTTCAAAAAAGCCTATTACTGGCTGCTTGTGATTCTCTATCATGCGGCGCACAGACCAGCCATCCCTCCTTTTTATGTTTCCCTCCTCCCGTCATCTCTTTCAGAAGCCATGAGAAGAGACGCGCTCAGAGAAAGGCCTGCGACCGCCGTCTTCAAACCGCAAGCAGCCGCTGCCGCCTTTGTGCTAGACGTCTGGCTAAAAAGGACCCATTGTTTTTGATACTTGACAGAGCACCGACTTTGACTCTCTTTCACTATATCTTTGTGTGGCCCTCCATGTCTGCCAACACTGGCTCTCAGCATTAACAGAGCTCTTGAACACACTGCGAGAGGTCTGCTTTTCCGTGCTGGCCTTGAAGATGACACTAACAATAATGGCCGAGCACATAGAAAGCTTCCATCTTTTGTGACATATTTTCACTCCTCTTTGCGTGATAAATGGAACCGATTTGTGTCGTTAAGCCAGCGAGAGACACATTAAGATGCCATATAATGAGAATTTAATGAGATGCAATACAAGCACAATCAAAAATTCTGCCATTATAAAGATAACAATGCATAATGTGTTAATAATTGTGCTTCAGATTCTTTGTATTACACTTCAGAGTCACCGCTCTGATGTGGAAATCCTGTCTTCTCTCCACTAATGTGTAAACCGTCCCACAGAAAACCGACACGTGTCAAAAATGTAAATGTGAGCGTTTAAGCTATCCTTATTGTGCTTTTTCTTTGTCTCAGTGCTGGGTCATCTTACAAAAGCACACTAAAACAGTTTTATAATGTAAAACCTAAAATGTTGGTTTCTGGGGTGAGAGTTTATTTGTACTGTAATTTTCGCAATATAAGGCGCACCTGACTATAAGCCGTCACCCACCAAATTTGAGATGAAAACGGCATTTGTTCATAGATAAACTGCTCTGGACTATAAACAGCAGCTGTCCTCACTGAATTGTGGGATATTTACACCAGACGATATTGACCGATAACACTTTATTTGACAGCCGCATCGTAAGACTGTCATAAGACCAAATAAACCACCATGAAGCTTTGAACCAATTGGCTGCAAAGCTTCATTGCTTCAAAAAGCTTCATTTGGCCATCTCTGTTCTCTTGGGGGAGACAATCAACCTCTGCTGCCACCTGCTGTCAACACTGTTGTCGTCCAACATGCCTCCTAGCATGCACTGTAGTGCTACAGATGTAAATAACAATCAAGTCATGCTTTATGCTAACTATTTCTTCAGTTACTGTTCTAGTTGTTTCATTAATTGTTAGTTATGAAATTTGGCAACACTTTATTTGACACTGGCGCCATAAGAATGTCATAAGACTATCATAAATCTGACATGACACTGCCATGAGCATTAATGAATGCTTATGACAGACATCATTTTGTGTCATCCGGCACTTTTGAATTGATGTAAAGGACCCGAGCTGGACATAAATGGAGTTAGTGACATAATTTGCCGAATGACACCTAATGACATCTGCATTCATTAAGCCGCGCTGGACTATAAGCCGCAGGATTTAAAATGAGGGGGGGAAAGTAGCGGCTTATAGTCCAAAAATTACAGTATTTTTTTTCAAAAATACATTTCCCAAAAAGTTGTGTATACAGAGGTTTTAGACTGCGCGTTCCAATAGTCCTTCCTACCGGCTTCAAAAGAGTTATTCATTCGAGCGCTCACTTTTAGTAGCATTCAGTTTGACAAAGCGAGAACTAATGTTGGAATTTAAGCTTTTAGCCAGCTTGCCGGAATCATGCCAGCCAAACCGCCGGAACTGCGCTTGCGCAATTCCAACAAGTACAACAACCCGGCCAAAAGGCCGAACTCCGCACATTCACCTTAGTTTTAACCCCTTGTACTGACTCAATTTTAAAAGCTGGAAGACGGCTTTGAAACACAAGTTAACAATGTATTCCAAATTGACAACAAATAAGACAGCAAGGCAAAAACGGTGGACAGAACCTGACGAAGAGGAAGGCTGGATCTAGGGTCAACAAAAAATCCCTGAACAAAATGACGACGATTAGTTAAACATTCAGTCTTTTAAAAGCTCTGGTGAAGCGGGACTCTGGTCCGGAGGAGGGGTGTGTTTGGGCGTTGTTTAGGGTTGTGTGTCTCTTGTGGATTGGTTAGGAGAGTTCGGGCGTTACTATTGACAGCAACGAGAGTTGAGGATTTTGTCAGCCTCAGCGCCACGTGAGTGCTGAGTTTCAACGTCTTAGTCAAGGGTTTCCCCGTTATCAGGTATTCCTTGTAGGAGGAAAAGATGTCCTTTCATTGTTCTGGACCGTCCATTGTTGGTTACCAGAAGAGCTGATGGTGGGATTTGGTGGTCCAGACGTGGGCTTGTAGTTCTCTTGGCTATCTTGTCTCGCTCCGTCAGCGTCAATCTCGCCCAGTCACATGACACGCATGGAGCTTCCGTAGTCAGCAGGCATCCTGTAGTTGTTCTCGCCCTTATCTGCCCGTTGTCTCGGCGCTGCAAATTCCTACCACTCCAAGTCCACTCATGCTTCAGATATATTCTACTTGCCTTCATAAACTTTGATTTAAATGCTATTTATTTTATATTTGGTTAGAGTAATACAAACAGTCAAACAGTAAATATGGGAAATGATTCCATTCCCTTCATTAATATTTTTTTTTTAAAAAAGTGTTTCTTTAAAAAAACTTACAAAAAACACCAATATGAAATCCCAATTGCAATGTAAAGAATCGTGAACATGTATACCAGCAAATTGGTGGAGCGTATAAAACATAAAACAAGTTGTAGGTCATATTATTGACGGAAAGGTTTTGAACTATTTTAGCTCATTTTGAAAAATTATTACATTCAACAGGCGTGTATTGATTGTTTTTTTTTTGTTTTTTTTTTTTTTTCAATCCACTATTTTTTTTTTTTAACTTTAAGGTGCACCGGACTGTCATAAACACCCACCAAATTTTAAGATGAAAACTATATTTGTTCACACATAAGTTGCTCTCCACTCTCAATACAGGGTTTAAAATATTTGAAAAAGGTAGCGGCTTACAGTCTGAAACTACGGTAGTTTGTGTATTTCTGTGGCAATATTAGTCGATGTCAGACAATGTCATTATGTCA
The DNA here is from genome assembly GCF_030265065.1 of Corythoichthys intestinalis. Classification (NCBI taxonomy): domain Eukaryota; kingdom Metazoa; phylum Chordata; class Actinopteri; order Syngnathiformes; family Syngnathidae; genus Corythoichthys; species Corythoichthys intestinalis. The sequence goes on from NC_080401.1 coordinate 38,389,172, forward strand.
GGCTCAATTTGAATTCCTATATTAAGTGACATTTGAGATATAACCATGCCTCCACCTTTCATTATTAGCATAATTATAAAAACCTTTCAGCACAGTGTCCTCCTGCCACTCAGATGTTCTTCTTCCGACACCGCCGCATTTCCCTTCACACCCGCCCGTCGTCTATGACCTCCGCTGTCATCACAGATGTCCTTGAAGCGTACAAATCTCTCCGTTTCATAGTGAGTAACCATAAGGGGGCTTGATTGCAGCAAATTGATCCAGAATATCACTCCGAGCTTTTCATCTCACCGCCTCTTCATCTCCACTTAAGAGGCCCGCCATCACTTGTATTTACATGCCGTTCTCTCGAGGGCTCCCTCCTCAGACGCAAACACCGTCCTTCCCATATCTTCTTCCTTCCTTTAAACCTCACCTTTTCTTAGTATTCTGATTTCTTTAGCGCTACCAATTTTACAGTATGCTGTTTGTCTGACATGGTCTTGGACAATCGCTTACACGCACACAAATCTGACCTCAACGCTGCTTCTTTTGATTACTTTCTTGTGCTGTACACAACTGGGAGATGAAGACAAGTGTATATATTATCTAGCAAGAAACTACCTACCTACTGTAAGATTTCCAGCTACTCCTTTAATGGCAGTTCTGCCATGAATGACTACCAGTGTTGTCACAGATTACTTGTAAAAGTAATTTGATGACTGGTTACACATCAGAAAAGTAATGTAGTTACTTTACTGATTACTTCATTATCAAAGTTACTGAGTTACTTTAAAAATAAGTTACTCTTTACTACGGCTGTCAAATTTATCGCGTTAACGGGCGGTAATTAATTTTTTAAATTAATCACGTTAAAATATTTGATGCCATTAACGAATGAATGGAATGACCCGTTCATGCCTTGCCTCAAACAGTTTACAATGACGCCGTTTTAGCACATTGAGAGCAAAAAGGGAGAGAAATGTGAATGGACACAGGGGTTAAGTGGACTGCGCCTTTTATTGGCTTAAGCTTTGGCAGCCACTACTGACGGTCATGGTTGCACAACTTCCCATCATGCATTTGGGCGGAGCAGGAGACGTTGTTTTTCTGAACACGTTTAGTGTACACAACGCAGAACACACTGTATACCATTTGCAGCCACCACTGACAGTCATGGTTGCCCAACTTCCCATCATGCATTTGGGCAGAGCAGGAGATGTTTTTTTTCTTAACACGCCTAATTGAACCCATCGCAGAACACACTGTATAGACCCTACTCACGTGACGTCACAGCCACGCCCCCGCACCATGTTGTCCGTATACTCGTCATGTTAATGCATTAGTGCTTCGTAAATTCCTCCTATTATGGCGTGTTTTTCTGCTCATTAACATTAATAATCAAAATGGTGAAGTCGTGTGTGGCAGTCGGTTGCAAAAACAGAGAAGATAGACGGAGAGATTTGAAGTTTTACCGTATTCCGAGAGACCCGAAGAGGAGACAGAGATTGACTGCTGCAATTCGACGAGAAAACTGGGCTCCAAACGACTACCACAGATTATGTAGTAGTCATTTTATATCTGGTAAAATGCATTTAATATATATTTAGAGGGTTTTGGGCTGACAACCACAATTAAGATCATTGCTAGGCTAATCGCCGACAACATACACTCAGACGTTGTGAATGAACTACCTGAAAATATATCATTATAAGGGAATAATCAGACAGTTGTCATACAATTAATTTACAATTTCACTATTGAGGTCAAAAGCCAAAAAATAAAATCAACTAGGGACAATCTGGAGTAGTGCTATCGCTAAACCATATAAACATTAAAAGCCCTAGCTCCATTGACAAATGACATGAAATACATAAGACTTGACAGTGGATGTTAGCAAGAACAATGATTTTGAATTGAAAATTTCGTAACTCACCTTCCGAGCACAAGATTCCTGCCGAATTTTCGTGTACGAGGACCTGTTTCACCCAACCAGCAACGTAGCATTGATAAGCCTCCAAGCTCTTAAAGTTTTTCAAACTTTCGTGAGAATAGGCTGATTTTGTGTGGACAAGATAGTTGTAAATATCAGGATAGCAGATGTCAGGCGAAGCCAGCGGGTCGAAAAACATCGATTTAGGCATCAAATACGGATCTGGCGAATGGATAAACTGAAGCTTTTCCACGTAACGCCTTTTATGCAACGCATACAATGAGTTTACAGCGTCAAATAACACCGGGGCTTCCATGAATTGCTCTATAACTTGCTCGACTAATTGAAAACAATGAGAATAGGTCTAAAAAATAGGTACAATATGGCGGCCGGAAACAGCGACACGCCCATTTTGTGACGTAGGTGAGTAGGGTCTATACCATTTGCAGCCACCGCTGTCAATCATGGTTGCCCAACTTCCCATCATGCATTTGGGCGGAACAGTTAAGTCGCTACAGTATTGTTTACTGAAAGCACAACAAAAATAATATTCCTATCTCTCAAAAAAAAAAAAATGTTCACAAAAAGAAAAGCGCTCAATGCAAAGACAACTGGCATTCCCAATCAAATAGCTATGCAAAATACACATAAATGTTAATAATGTTAATGCCATCTTGTGGATTTATTGTTATAATAAACAAATACAGTACTTATGTACAGTATGTTGAATGTTTATGTCCGTCTTGTGTCTTATTTTTCCATTCCAACAATAATTTACAGAAAAATAGGGCATATATTAGAGATGGTCTGAATTGCAATTAATTACGATTAATTGATTTTTTAAGCTGTGATTATCTTGATTAAAAATTTTAATCATTTGACAAGCCTATTTTTACCCATTTTTCTCCATTTGCTGCCTCAACATAAGAATGACAACAGAAAAATGTCATCGCATGTACAGTGGGGCAAATAAGTATTTAGTCAACCACTAATTGTGCAAGTTCTCCCACTTGAAAATATTAGACAGGCCTGTAATTGTCAACATGGGTAAACCTCAACTATGAGAGAATGTGGGGAAAAAAACTGAAAATCACATTGTTTAATTTTTAAAGAATTTATTTGCAAATCATGGTAGAAAATATGTATTTGGTCAATCCCAAAAGTTCATCTCAATACTTTGTTATGTACCCTTTGTTGGCAATAACGGAGGCCAAACGTTTTCTGTAACTCTTCACAAGCTTTTCACACACTGTTGCTGGTATTTTGGCCCATTCCTCCATGCAGATCTCCTCTAGAGCAGTGATGTTTTGGGGCTGTCGTTGGGCAACACGGACTTTCAACTCCCTCCACACATTTTCTATGGGGTTGAGATCTGGAGACTGGATAGGCCACTCCAGGACCTTGAAATGCTTCTTACGAAGCCACTCCTTTGTTGCCCTGGCTGTGTGTTTGGGATCATTGTCATGCTGAAAGACCCAGCCACGTCTCATCCTCAATGCCCTTGCTGATGGAAGGAGATTTTCACTCAAAATCCTTCGATACATGGCCCCATTCATTCTTACCTTTACACAGATCAGTCGTCTTGGTCCCTTTGCAGAAAAACAGCCCCAAAGCATGATGTTTCCACCCCCATACTTCACTGTGGGTATGGTGTTTTTCGGATGCAATTCAGTATTCTTTCTCCTCCAAACAAAACAACCTGTGTTTCTACCAAAAAGTTGTATTTTGGTTTCATCTGATCATAACACATTCTCCCAGTCCTCGTCTGGATCATCCAAATGCTCTCTAGCAAACCGCAGACAGGCCTGGACGTGTACTGGCTTCAGCAGGGGGACACGTTTCTCAGTGCTGGATTTGAGTCCCTGGCGGCGCATTGTGTTATTGATAGTAGCCTTTGTTACTGTGGTCCCAGCTCTCTGTAGGTCATTCACTAGGTCGCCCCGTTTGGTTCTGGGATTTTTTCTTACTGTTCTTGTTATCATTCTGACACCATGGGGTGAGATCTTGCATGGAGCCCCAGATCGAGGGAGATTATCAGTGGTCTTGTATGTCTTCCATTTTCTAATAATTGCTCCCACAGTTGATTTCTTTACACCAAGCATTTTACCTATTGCAGATTCAGTCTTCCCAGCCTGGTGCAGGTCTACAATTTTTTCTCTGGTGTCCTTCGACAGCTCTTTGGTCTTAGCCATAGTGGAGTTTGGAGTGTGACTGACTGAGGTCGTGAACAGGTGTCTTTTATACCGATAATGAGTTAAAACAGGTGCCATTAATACAGGTAACAAGTGGAACCTTGTTATACCTCGTTAGAAGAAGTTAGACCTCTTTGACAGCCAGAAATCTTGCTTGTTTGTAGGTGACCAAATACTAATTTTCCACCCTAATTTGGAAATAAATTCTTTAAACATCAAACAATGTGATTTTCTTTTTTTTTTCCACATTCTGTCTCTCATGGTTGAGGTTTACCCATGTTGACAATTACAGGCCTCTCTAATCTTTTCAAGTAGGAGAACTTGCACAATTGGTGGTTGACTAAATACTTTTTTGCCCCACTCTAAGTGACTTTCCGATAATTGAATTTAAAGGGGAAGATCTGAATTTTTCACATAAACCTTAATCTTCGAGTTAGCGGAGGTTTAATTAGTCGATGGAATTGATTTCAACCACCATTGACTAGTGCTATCTTAGTTTCAGGGTTCCGGAGCGGCTAACAGATAACTGACAAACTGCATGAAATTTGTTGAAATCAACTCAACCGACTAATTAAACCCCACATGAAATTTGTTGAAATCAACTCCACCGACTAAATAAACCCAGTTTACTCAAAGATTAGGCCTAATGTCAAAAATTCTGAATTTTGGGTTAGGGTTAACAGCATATCAGTGCCAATGTAAAACAATGCAAATTGACTGCACAGTAATCATCAACACACAAATGAATTGCACAGTGCAATAAACACAAAGGTTTGGGCAAGCGCGTTTGCGCGCACACAACCCAGAAGTTCGCCGTACACACACACAGTCACAAAACGTGGCATCAACTAAGCACTTTACACTCAATCGGACTAACAACACATCCCAAAGATGCTAAACGAACACATCACCTCACGGCATAAATGTGCAACAAGAATATGATGTAAACAAAGCTTGCCGACTTGGAGCGATGACTGCCCGTCGCTGCAACGGCAAAGCTACGAAACGGCCGCACATGTAGGGGTTTAGAGGTTTACCCTCCAGAATGAAGGAAAAAAACATGTTCAGTCATGGATGTACACAGGTCAACATTCTCTCTCACATCTCAACACTCGACTCGAATGTGCACCCGTCTGGCCCCCGCGCCTTTCTCAGTCCCACAACACTTAGCGCGTGTAACTCGAGACCAAAACGGGAAGTAGCTGTGAGTGGTTACCATGGAAACACGTACCGGGAACGTTTCTAGCATTTTTTTTTTATTCGAAATGCTCTTCGTACATGACTACAATATTCTTCATTCTACATACATTATGAGGCAATAACAAAATAGTAAAGTTCAGACACTATGTAAACTAACTTTAACCAGATTACTGGTTTGGAAAAATGAACGCGTTAAATTGCTCGTTACTGAAAGAAAGTAATCAGCTTACATGGTCCCTTCTCTCATTTTACTGCTCAGTATGTATAGTTTAGTAATGAGTCTTATGTTACAACTTTCTTTCTGTTTAAATTTCTCTGTGCATATAAGACACGCTAAGGTGCCCTCCCCCCACCCTCAGAAAAAAAATACATATTGTCTCCCACTTTTCCTGAAATTGGCTGCGTTGGTCGCCAACCATAGCAAGTTTTGAGACAGACATGACTAGGACTGCATTACAGGATATTTCTTTCCACATGATGTCACTTCGGAATTACATTTCAATCTAGTGCTAATTCTCTTTGGCTAACTGACGAGGAAGAAGAAGAAGCGGCAGATGAGTGGTTAGCACGTATGCCTCACAGCTGTGAGATCAAGGGTTCCAGCCTTCAGCGTGTACCCTGCCTACTGCCCATAATTAGCTGGGATCGGCTCCAGCAGTGCAAAACCCTCGTGAGGAAAAGTGGCATGGAAAATGAATGAAAAAAAAGAATAATACCAGGGCTCCAGACTAACAATAAAGTTAGCTTAAAGTTTTAGGGGCGCAAGCAGAAGATTCAGCGACAGACACTGTAAATCAACATGCAAAATTTTTCTCGAATTTTCACTGTTTAACTGATAAATATTTTTATAATATATGCTTAAAACTACAAATTTATTAATATTATATTTATATTCTCTGTTTTGACATCAACCAGTATACTACTTAGAAATTAGTTAAACATGGGAATTTTGTTCTATTTCTGTCGCTATCACTTGGCATTACAACCAAGCAGCAACTGATTTATTGATCGACAAATCACCTGAGAGGACACTGGCCAACCCGGAAATTGACATCCACACGCCACACTTTATCAATGTAGAGGAGCGTATCATTTTAGCAGTGTGCGACCAGCACATACTTTTATGATACTTCTCGGTATGATTTCCGTGACATAAATAAAAAAGATTGGGAAGTTGTTGGCGCTCAGAAAAGACCGAAAATTTTAAGATGCTCTCCAATTTCTTACAGTGTTGTTAATCTTACTGAAAAAAAGTAATTATAGTTACAAATTACTTCTCCCAAAAAGTAATTGCGTTACTAACTCAATTACCTGAATGTAAGAGTAATTAGTTACTTGGCAAAGTAATTGGTGATAATTACTTTTTTTTTTTTTTTTTCCCTCAAAAAAAAAAAAAAAAAAAAAAAAAAAACATTGGCCATACTATGTGAAGTTTTTTGTGGAGGTTTTAGGTACAATTGGCCCGAGCCCAATTCTTTACCCTAATTTACCCTTTATCCTGAATCAACTGTTAAAAGCTGTTAAAATTGCTCCCATTATTGCATTAGTTCCCTTCTCTCTACTTTCGACATATGAAAGTTTTAAAACTGTTTCATCATTTAAAGATAGATTCAAATCAAGATTTTGCCGATTTAGAAGTCTTTTAGATAAAAAGTTACTTAGGTTCGCGAGAAAGGTTCTCTACAACAGAGCCGTCCTAAAAAGCCTACTGCTTTAAGATGGCGGCTGTCATTTTGCATCTAGTTATATCTATATACAGTACATGTGATATATACCATGTCTACCATATCTACCATAACATGCGGGCGTAGTTTGTCGGCTATCGGCTACAACATGAATTATTGGAGCTACCTAGCATCGCGTTTGTTCGGCGTCACAACTTTCTTGCCTCCTCCCCGCTCCTGCTCTGCACTTTCGTCTCGGTGAGTCCGTCTCCCTCAGACTTTCGACCAATATAGTAACGCATAGTAACGCATGCCTTTCTGTCCTCAGTAACGGTAACGGCGTTGCCAAGATGAGAAAAGTAATTAATTAGATTACCCACTACTGAAAAAAATAACGCCATTAGTAACGCCGTTATATTGTAACGCCGTTATTAACAACACTGATTTCATAGCTAATCAGATCAGCGCGATGACATACAGGCAGAGCGCGGTGCGTGTTGCTTGCCACTGCAGTCGCATCGCTCTCCGTGTGTTAGCTTTCAACGCAATGGCGATGACTTCCGCAATTCGCCATCTCTAAACGCGTCCCGTGTGTCGAGCCCCTGACCCGCTCCACACATCCCCTCCTCCACCTTTTTTCTTCGGTTGTATTTTCCTTGGCAAACCAGCTCGTTACATTACTGGATTTAACCGTGAAGAAGTTTATCAAGAACAACAACAAAAAACCTACAATGTTACTGGTCGCGCATGTGCGAGTAGATAAAAAAAAAATACTTGTACTGGCACTAATTTTAGTCGCAAAATGAGACCATTTGGTCGCAGTCTGAAGCCCTGCTATTTTTCACGTTAAATACTAATACTTTTAAAACTCGTCCCTTGTAGGATTTCTGAGCGCGATATTGCTCTGATTTCGTTGGTTTTTGCGAGATTTCATGCAAGCCTAACTAAACAATGGCGCTGTCAAAATGATGAAATTCAGAAAAGAATCTTGACTTTGCAAGTCTATTGCAAGAAATATTTATTTTGTAGTAAGAATAAAACTGATAAATCAAGTGATATCACTTCCCGATACTCTATGTTGTTTATTTGGCTCCACTTGTAAGATGTCATACAATTGATTGGGTGTGACTTTTAGCAACGATTACCGTAGATCACACTACTTGACGTCCTGTTGTGCCCGCTCCCGCCCACAATTTTGGTTTGTTGTCAAGTTGGTCTCAAACAACATTAATGAGTTTTGAATTTAACTTTTCATGAGCTAAAGGACCCCAGTCAATATTTTCATTTTCACTCATTTTTACTGTATGAAGGAATCTGACCTTCTAGCCAGATTGCCATAATCACGCCAGTCCAACCGCCGGACCCGCACTGGCGCAGCTCCAACGACCCGGGCCGGCGAGACTCTAACAACCCAGTCAAAAGGCCAAACTCCGCACGCTCCCCTTTAGTTTTAACCCTTTGTACTGACTTCATTTTGAAAGCTGGAAAAAGGCTTCCAAACGCATGTTGACAATTTATTCATGTTGACAGCAATCAAACAGCAAGGCAAAACCGCATCAGACCCAGGCGAGGACGCAGACTCGTTCCAGAGTCACCATATCACAATTCAACAAAATATTCCCAACAAAAATGACAAAGATTAGTTAAATATCCAGTCTTTTTGTAGGCTCTCGTGGGGCGGGCTGTGGACAGGAAGAAGGGTGTGTTTGGGTCTTCTTCTGTTGCAGATTTGGGCAGTCAAGTTCGTGTGTCACCGTTGCTGGGTCACAGTTAATGAGGCAATTGATGTGGGAGGTTCGGCGCACCTCACCGTCTGAGAGGGACTGAGCTATCAAACTTAGAGGTTTTTTTTTTTTTTTTTGTTATCGGATGTTGTGGTAGTGCAGGACGTCCCGCCATTTGTTCTAGACTGTCCTGAAGAGCTGATTGCGGGATTTGGTGTTGCAGACGTGGGCTTGTAGATGTCTTGCCTATCACCTGGTAGTCAGTGTCAATCTTGCTCAGTCAGCTGCATGGCGTTGGGCTTCCGTGGTCAGGAGGTGTCATGTGTCTCTTATGCCCTATGTCTAATATATTCTGCTTGTTTTCCTTAAACTTTGATATAAATGCTATTTATTTTATTTTGGTACGTTAGAGTAATACAAACACTAAATAGTAAAGATACTATTCCTTCACTTCACTTCACTGATAAATGCAATGCTTTAGCAACTTGTTTGCGCATTGCCGCCAACAATTAGCCTTAAGTTTGGAGTAGACGTTTGTCAGCCACAAAAAAATTTAAGAATAATGTTTAAAAAAAAAAAAAAACATGTTTTAATCTGCAAAAGTCCAACTTGCACAGGTGGAAAAATGTACTTGCGTTATGGCAAATTTTAGGGGTGAAATGCTCCCATTTAGGAGGATTCTTGAGCCCTGAATTCAATTTTGGGGTAAAAAAAAAAAAAAAAAAACGTTTAAGAGACTCAAAGACACTGCAAAACTTCAACAAATAAAACCTAGTTTAAAAAAGTAACACATGAGTTTTACAAAACCTAAATATCACTCAAAATTACATCTTAACACACACACATACAGTGTTGCCAATCGGGCTACTTTCCAAAGCCTCTGAGCAACTTTGTCAAAAGCCACCAGCGACAAATCTAGCAATTTTTTTCTGGTGTTTTTTTTAACGGACTTTTTGCTTTTTCAATGACGTTATTCCTCTCTCCTACTGTGTCCATTACAATTACATGCAAATTGCCAATAATGAAAATTAGGCATCATTTAGCCTATTCTAGCTACTTTTAGGACGACCAATGGCTACTTTCCTTACTAGGGAGTTGGCAACACTGGGTGGGGATTGAGGTGTGATTTGGAATAGGGTAGGTCAGTATAGTCAGGTATGTATGTTGGAAGGGGCTTCCAATGGATCGAGTCTTGATGTAATGGAAGCATGGATGATGCATTGACTTCATAATTATATTGACGGGACAGACGCCTTTTCCTAGGGGGCCGTCCCACACTCTGCTTCAGGTATTGGCAGTTGGTCTTAGTTCTTCTCAAACACATGCAATGACCTAACGCCGGATTTAGGTTGAAAACGTACGAAAGCTGTACTGCATACAAACAGGAAGGGTTGTATAAGGAGTGATTTGTTCGAGGATTCAAGGTAATTATTATATTTTTCGTACCATGCATGCATTTTGAAACGTGAAAAAAACAATGGGAGAAATTAGCCGCTACAGCATTGGTGTTATATGTCGAAATATTTACGTAAAATAAATGCTAACTCCCCGGTTTGTTGCTTTTAACCAAGAATCGAGACTGTTTTACGTCCATATCTATAAAGAATTCATGGATTTAAGCATTTATTCACAAGGATTTCAACGTAAAAAGTTGTCTGTGGTTACAAGGCGGCGCCACAGTGGCTTAGAGACGAGCAGCACATTCGACATATTTACGTAAAATAAATGCGAACTGCCTGTTTTTTTGCTTTTAACCGAGAATCGAGACTGTTTTACATCCTCATCTATAAAGAATTCATGGATTTAAGCATTTATTCACAAGAATTTCAACGTAAAAAGCTCTATGTGGTGACAAGGCGGCGCCACAGTGGCTTAAAGACTAGCAGCACATCCGACATATTTACGTAAAATAAATGCTAACTGCCCGTGTTTATGCTTTTAACCAAGAATCGAGACTGTTTTATGTCCATATCTATAAAGAATTCAGGGATTTAAGCATTTATTCACAAGAATTTCAGCATAAAAAGCTCTTTGTGGTGAAAAGGCTGCGCCATAGTGGCTTAAAGACTTGCAGCGCATTCGACATGTTTACATAAAATAAATGCTAACTGCCCGTTTTTTTTTTTTTTTTTTTTTTTTGCTTTTAACCGAGAATCGAGACTGTTTTACGTCCATATCTATAAAGAATTCATGGATTTAAGCATTTATTCACAAGAATTTCAACGTAAAAAGCTCTTTGTGGTGACAAGGCGGCACACAGTGGCTTAAAGACGAGCAGCACATTCACCATATTTACGTAAAATAAATGCTAACTGCCCGTTTTTTTTTGTTTTTAACCGAGAATCGAGACTGTTTTACGTCCATATTTATAAAGAATTCAGTGATTCAAGCATTTATTCACATGAATTTCAGCATAAAAAGCTCTTTGTGATGAAAAGGCGGCGCCACAGTGGCTTAAAGACGAGCAGCACATTCAACATATTTACCTAAAATAAATGCTAACTGCCCGTTTTTTTTGCTTTTAACCGAGAATCGAGACTGTTTTACGTTCATATCTATAAAGAATTTAGGGATTTAAGCATTTATTCACAAGAATTTAAGCATAAAAAGCTCTTTGTGCTGAAAAGGCAGCGCCTAAAGACTAGCAGCACATTCGACATGTTTACGTTGAATAAATGCTAACTGTCCGATTTTTTTTTTTGCTTTTAACCGAGAATCGAGACTGTTTTACGTCCCTACCTACGTATAAAGAACTCAGGGATTTAAGCCTTTATTCACAAGAATTTTCATCGTAAAAAGCTCTTTGTCTGTTTTTCCACTCGGTCAGCCTTGACGGAGATAGGTCCCCTATGAATCCGCCCCGTGTCCCGTCAATACATTATGAAGTCTACGGATGATGGTTTCCGCAGCGGACAAGAGGAGTGATAAATGGAGACACGGTTGTCGACAAACACTACATAAAACTAGCTATGGTATCTTGTACTGGTCGTGATAAAAAACTTAAAAAAAACAAAAACAAAACAGCCATGGTCCATGATTCTGTAAGAACGTTCTGACCAAAAATAGGGGCCTGCAATTTTTTTGTCCCACTATTTGCCCCTAGGCTGTAAGTTTGACACCCCTGTTTGAGCATCTTTTTTCTCAGTGGCTGTCCTTGTTTTAATGTCAACCAGTGGAGCAAGAGTGCCATGGACAAGGTACACGGTTCTCATGAGGCTTCTCCGGGTTCGCTCAGCTGGGCAGTAAACAGAGTCTCGTGTCATTCCAAGGCTCTGTAGAAAAATTTACAGCCTACGCCCATCTTGGACGTGACGCACTGAGCGGGGGGGCCAAGCGTGTCTTGTTGCCATCACTCCAAAGTGAGACTAATTTATTGCAACGTAAAAGCGACGGAGCCGAGAGAGCGGCGAAGCAGAGACATCGAGGCCTTGCTTTGTGACTTATAGTATAATGTGGCATAAAGCTGTGGCCAGAGTGACATTGTGTTTTTATTGTACACACATCTCCAAGGCACGTTTTCTCTCCTCAAAGCATTCCAAAGACTTAAAAGGTTGTATCTTCCATTAAGTCTGTTATAGACTTGCGTATGCTTTATTGTCGCAGTCTTGTGTCCTTCAATTCTCAGATTTCTAAACTTGTTTTAACGCACCAATAAGAAATTGTGTTTTTCTCCACTTGGTTTTCTTGTGCATGATTTATGGCTATAAAAATTCAAAAAAAAAGATTGGATGGAACAGGAGTCCTTCTTTCTTTTTCTTTTTAATTTCTAAAAATAATGTAAAATTGGAAAATGAACAAGTTGCCTGAAGAGAATAATTACAATAATGTTCAGTGTATTGTTGAGTTGAAATAATTTATTTTTGTCTTTTGTCGCCGTCTCCAGAACACTGTACCGTGCTGAAGAGAAATCAATGGCATCAGAGATTCAACACTATTAGGCTTCATTTCATATTTTTCAACAAGAGATGCCTAAAAATGTTTATTAAGTCCTAGCTCGCAATACATGAATTATAGCAGATGCCAACATTCCAAAAACAACTACTGTAATTTTCGGACTATAAGGCGCACCTGACTATATGCCACCACCCAACAAATTTGACATGAAAACGGCATTTGTTCATAGATAAGCCGCACTGACTAAATGCCGCAGCTGTCCTCACTATATTATGGGATATTTACACCAAAAGATATTAACCAGTAAAACTTTTTTTGACTGCGACATCATAAGATGTCATAAGACCAAATGAACGACCATTTAATTGCTTCAAGAAGCTTCATTTGGCCATCGCTGCTCCCTTGGAGGAGACCGTCAACTTCTGCTGCCACCTGCTCTAAACACTGTTGTCGTCCAACATGCCTCCTAGCATGAATTGCAGGATAACATATGTAAATAACAATCAAAATTCATGTTCTGTGCTAATTATTTCTTCAGTTACTGTTCAAGTTGTTTCATTAATTGCTATTTGACGGCAGCATCATAAGATGTCATAAGACCAAATGAACCACCATTTCATTGCTTCAAGAAGCTTCATTTGGCCATCGCTGCTCCCTTGGAGTAGACAGTCAACCTCTGCTGTAAACACTTGTCGTCCAACATTCCTCCTAGCATGCATTGCAGCGCTACAGTTGTAAATAACAATCAAAATTCATGTTCTGTGCTAATCATTTCCTCAGATACTGTTCCAGTTATTTCATAAATAGTTAGTTATGGTATTTGATAACACTTTATTGAACAGTAGCCCCATCAAACTGTCATAAGACCATCATAATTATGACATGACACTGCTGTGAGCATTAATGAATACTTATGACCGTTGTCATTTTGTGCCATCTGGCAAATTATCTCACTTTTGAATGGATGTAAATGATCCGAGCTGGACATAAATGGAGTTGGTGACATAATTTTGCCAGATGACACAGCATTCATTCATGCCCACGAGAGTGTCATGTCATACTAATGACGGTCTTATGGCAGTCTTATGACACCACTGTCATTAGTAGAGTGTTTCTGTTAGATTTGAAGCAGGGTTTATGTACAACTAGCTTAGCGAAAAAGAACACGCAGGAAGTTGATGTAGCTTTTGTGGAGGTCAGTAGTTGCTCTCTCCAGTTGTTGTGGTAGCAACTCTCTTTATTTAGGGGCAAACAATAGGATGGGAGGGGCAGGAAAGCAACGTAGAGCATAGAATAGAATACATAGACTACATGGGGGCGACATGGCCCAGAACAAAGGAAAGGCTGGCTAGACAGAAGTTATCCTATCTGGTGACTAACTAAAATAAGGAAAGCATTGATGTTAACTGGATGCACAACAATTCTAACAGTTTCCATATGTGTTTGCAGATTGAGAATCAGGTTAGCCACAGTGGGCGCGTCCAATTGTGCCGGTTCACAGGACCAGCTATTGCAAACTATTGCAAAAAAGTGTGCCGCAGTGTTGTTTTTGGCAGCCATTTTAATTTTCGTATTAGTCTTTTTTTGAATGAAAATACTGATTAGTCTTAGTCATATTTTAGTCATTTCAAAATGTGTTCATCTTCGTCTAGTTTTAGTCGACAATTCTCCAAATGTTTTCATCTCTAAACTTCAAAAGGATTAGTCCATTAATAAATAAATAGATAAATAAAAGGTTTCCAACAATGAACATGACAGACGAGCACATGACTGTAGTCTACAAGGACATCACCATTTTCATGATAATAAACACTCAGCAGGAAAACAGCACATTATTTGCAATTAATTAAACTCATCTGGACACCACAAACCGTATGTAAAATGTTTTCCAAGAGTTTAAGAAGACACAGAGTCACCGCGCTAAATGCTAATGCTAACGCCAACGCTATGCTAACGCTACAAGTTGGTTTAGTGTGTGATGATCACCCAGCATAGACCTCTAAATGCTAAAGCAATATGGCATAACCAAGATAAGAAAACAAAACTTACCTAGCAGCACCTTACACATATATTCACTAAAGGAGCCTGGAATGGGCACAGGCTAGTAAGTATGTGTGTGAGGGTCAGGGGGAGGCAGAGGACATCACATTAGTGACACAACCAAACACTGCTAAATGCGTGCTAACTACAAATGCAATAAGAAATATCACACATTGTGAATTTATGACGGAAACTATGGCGAATTTTCCTTTTGTTCTCGTGTCGTCAGACGACAACATGCATCCATATCGTTATGTTTTAGTCTCCCAAGACACGTTTTCGGCTCATCTTCAAGAAGACACTGTCACCGCGCTAAATGCTAATACTAAAGCGAACAGTATGATAATGCTACAAGTTAGTTTAGTGTGTGATGATCACTCAGCACAGACCTCTATATGCTAAAGCAACATGGCATTGCCAAGATAAGAAAACAAAACTTACCAAGCGGCACCTGACACGTTTCACAAAAGGAGCCTGGAATGGACACATGCTTAGGCCTGTGTGTGTGTGAGTGTGGGGGGACACATGAGAGACATGAGTGACACGACCAAACAATGCAAAATGCGTTCTAACTACACATGCAATAAAAATATCACACATTGTAATTTTTTTACGGAAACCATTTTCAATCCGTTCTAGTGTCGTCAGACGACAACTGACATCCATCTCGTTTTGTTTTAGTCCACCAAGACACGTATTCAGCACATCATCGTGACATCATCGTCATGAAAAACTCGTTCGTTGACAAAATATTTCCGTTATCGTCATTATTGACGAAAACAACACTGATGTGCCGTATACTAGTCCACTAAATATGTTAAATGTTGCAAACTCAAAATCATTGTGACCATGATAATATCATAGTGTAATTTGACCATTGGCTATTGCAGTTAAATTACAAGCACTAGCCTCAACTTTAAATGTAAAATTCCTCAAAATAAAAGATTTTGTTCCTTCTACCTATGAATATGTTAAGATCAATTCAACGCTGCCATTTCTCCGTGAAGGTCTTGGTCAGGTAACGGCTCCAAAAAATGATGACAAGGAACTCAGTTAATTACATCACGTCACACGCAATTCGCAAATTTGAACCCGAAAGTTCCTTGCAAAGCTGCCGCATGCAAAGAGCTGACCAGCACATTGAGAAGTGACCTTCAATATCTGTCTCATTTATAGACTTCTGTTTTTTTTCTTCCTTCCACGGCCACTTTGCTGCTCTACGCCAATTTGCATATTTATCAGAGCTGATCGTACTTTGACATGCTTTCATTTTTTTCTTGTCGCTCGAGATGGAGCAGTAATGTTCCGTAGAGTGCCGCACGGGACAATGGCAGGTGAGAAATATGCCGAGTGGGCATAATTTGAGTTTCTGCTGCTTTCACTCACTCAGTCATTGTCGCAGCTTCCCCTCCCCTGCGTATATTTTTGCTTCACTTTCTCAATTTTTAAACTTCTGGGTTTTTTTGTTGTTGTTGTTTTTGTGTTTTTTACAACACTGCAGTTTAACACCCCTTCACACACCTTAGTCAAAATAGCCTAAGTTCATGTTAAATATGCAGTTTTTCCTTTGTTTTTCTGCTAAAATACAATCTGAACATGACTTGTGCAGACTCAAATAAATGGTTTCCTTTCATAATAACAAAGCACGTGTGCAATTTCATGAGTTCCAAGGCACACGCAGCGGGGGAAAGAATTAATTTACACCAACGCTGACAAACTTGTTTAACTAATCCATTAATCAATAGGAAATTATTCTGCAACTACGATCAAGTTATCGTTAAGATCGTTTATCAAAGAAAAATGTATGCCAGATGCTAATTCCTGCTGTTCGTACTCGTTCTAGTTCTTCCACATGATAAGGATTTAGACCATGTAGGAACACATCATCAAACAACCTACAGAAAAATGTTGGTTCATTTACAATAAACTCAATTTATTCAAAGTACGGTTGATGCCTAAGCCTGAAATTAGTCACACCCAAGTCAAGAGATTTTTTTTCCCCTTTTAATTCAGTTCAGCGGTGAGCTCCTGGAAGGAGTTGCATTAGATATTAATGAGAATATACTCTAATTCTGTTAACCCTGAAGATCAATTTTAGTTAGCAAAAATTAAAGCGATAAACCACACCTTTAAAAATTACCTTCTTGTGAATTTGCGAAAGATGGTTGCTCAAACTATTTTAGTGTGTTAACCGCGAATTTGTCAGACCTCGAAAAATAAAATAATGTTTACATGCAAAAACCTACACCATTTACAAACATGGCCATTTTGTGATGCCAGTCAGGCTAGGTTCATACTGCAGGTCTCAATGCACAATTCCAAATGTTTTGTCATATCTGTTTTTTTGGCGTGCCCGTTCAGACTGCCTTTGTCCATTGAGCCCGTTCCAGTATTACGCATGCGCACTAATTCACAGTCCGACACACGCTGAGCAAGAAGACCCGCATGCGCAAAAGCATCAAAACAAATTACTACACATGCTGGTTGTCATCCGTCATTCCAGGGAGATCATATTTTGATTTCCAAAAAAGAGGACACAAATAACAGACATTAATAATCCCCATTTAGTCTTACATTCAAAGTTTATGTGGATTGATAGAACGCATGCACGCGCGTACATGACGCACACTTAAGCCACTTATGTGTGTGTGTCAGTTTGCCCCGACTCAGCCATGTAAGCAATATTGAAATATTGCTTATTTGGCGCACATAGCAAAAACTGAGAATAATCAGGCTTATATTTTACTTCATTACATTTTTTTTTAACTCATTTGCTCCCAAAAACGTATAAATATCTTCATTTTTAATTGCTTCAGAGTCCCAAATACGTATTTATTCGTCTTTAGCGTTTTTTTTACACACAAAAATACACACTGGGACCGTTTGCTTTGGTCAGATGAGACCTAGATTGAGCTTTTTGGCAACAAACACTCTAAGTGGGTCTGGCGTGCCACGAAAGATGTGCATGCTGAAAAGCACCTCATACCCACTGCGAAGTATGGGGGTGGGGCTGTTTCGCTTCCAAAGGCCCTGGGAACATTGTTAGGGTGCATGACATCATGAATGCTTTGAAATACTAGGACATTTTAAATCAAAATCTGTTGCCCTCCGCCCGAAAGCTGAAGATGGGTCGTCACTGGGTCTTTCAGCAAGACAATGACCCTAAACATATGGCCAAATCTGCACAGAAATGGTTCACCAGACACAAAATCAAGCTCTTCCCGTGGCCATCTCAGTCCCCAGACCTTGTTTTGTTGGCAAAAGGGGGTTGTACAAAGTATTAACACCAGGGGTGCTAATAATTGTGACACACATTATTTGATGTCAAATAATTTTTTTTCTTTATGTGGGATTTTTCCCCACTGAATGAATGCACTTGTATTCATTGAATTTTTTTCTTTTTTTCCATTAGGTCCCATATTATTTGAATTTTTAAAAAAAAATATTTGAAGCTAAAAAACACATCTTTTTCAGGGGTGCCAATAATTATGGAGGGCACTGTATGTATAATTATTATAATCCACCCTCAAACGGAACCAGTCTCAAGAATTTATATTTTTGATAAGTGGGAGAAGATGGATGGATAGATGGATGGATGTTAACCTTTTACATCTAAATATACCGTATAGGCCCGTATACAAGACGTTTTTTTTTTGCATTGAAATAAGGGGTCGTCTTATATTCGCGGTCTAGATATTATACCCATTCATGATGCTAGATGGCGCCAGATATCATTGAAGCGATGTTCTGTCATGAGAGATCTCAGCTACTCTCCCCATTCACGACGCTAGATGGCAAGGATATCATTGAAGCGATGTTCTGTCATGACAGATCTCAGCTACTCTCAAGTTTAACTGGTTTGCATTTTTTATTGCATTTTTTTTCCTTATTCAGATTTGTTTCAAAACTACAGTTACAGTTAGACTTCACTTTGATGGTTAATGCATTTATGTTATTTTTTTTTTTTTTTTATCACAATAGATTGGTTTATTTACATTTCAAAAAACAGAAGCCATTCATTTACAAATGTCATTGCACTTTAGTTTACATATTTATGTTCAGATCTTAAGATTTGAACAAGGCAAAAAAAAAACATGCTTTGACTCTCAAATATATTGTTATAATCATTTGTTTCGGATGTACTGTAATTATTTTCTGTATAAAAATTAATTTGGTGTTCAAAAAGTCTTTTTTCAAACTTGAGTCTTGAAAAAGTGGGGGTCGTCTTATAATCAGGGCCGTCTTATATTCTGGCCAATACGTTGTTTTTTTTTAATTCATGGAATCTTTGCTTAACTTGAGTCTTGAATAAGAGGGGGTCGTCTTATAATCAGGCTTGTCTTATATACGGGCCAATACTATATATTTTTTGTTGTTGTTGATTCTACATAACTTAACGATTTTACGTACTGTATATCTGCGTAAATAACTAGAGAAACTGTCCCATTTTAACTTATTCGGTGCCATTGACAGTAATAGATGTTCAATCGGATTGGATGTGTTATCGCCAGCAATGGCAGTGAAACATGATCACTCAATGCCAACCTTCCCAATTTAAATGGATTGGATGTCTATAGCTGTCAATGGCAGTGAATGAGGTAATACTTTAAACAACCAAAATTTCCACAAGTTATGACGCATTCCAGGCTTATTGTGTATGGCAACAATATCCCTTCATCCCTAGAAACCCCTGGAAACTGATCACGAGTGCCATCTACAGGTCTATCTACAGGTCGGCATATAGTTATGCAGCACTTTGTCTCAATTTAACCTTCACTTTATCCCTTCCCTAGACCAAAACATTACGTATATGCATGTTATTTTCTTTCCTTCTTGCTTCCTGCAGGTCACCTCTGGGTATTGGGTTGCTTATGTAGGAGTGCAACTTCATTTAGTGCTACAATGCTTGGCCGGGCACAGCCAGAAAGCAATGCACCTGACGAGCACATAAACACAAAAACGTCGTGGAGAGAGCATTAGCGAGAGCCCCGAGGAGAGACAGTGACACACACAGACATACAGACAGCGATGTGGGATAAGCAGTGGATCTATTGTAAGCTCCACTCGCCTGCTGCAAGAGATTGTGTTGATGAAGTAGCAAGGGCAACGGAGCCAGTGTGACCAGGAAAGTTGTCACCTGTGGTGCAACATTGTGGGGCCACAAACTTTCTAAAGGTGAAGATGTGTAAAGTTTGATGGTCACCAGTCGGTACAGACCACACATGGAAGTTATGTGATATGTGATCTTTCTGGACTTTTAGGCTACGTTCATACTACAGGTCTTAATGCACGAATCCGATTTTTTCGTATTTTTCCGACTCGAGTGAGGCATTAACTTGACGGTCTGAACATGACAAGTCGCATAGAACGGGACCATTTCAAATCCGATCTGGGTCACTTTCGTATGTGGTCTAAATCCGATCTGGGCCACATTTTTCCAGACTGTCGCGGCGGTCTGAACTGTCCAGTCCCGCAAATCGGATTTAATGCAGCAATTACGTCATCAAATAGCAAGAGAATCGTTACCGTAGCGATGCACCTGTGCGTTATTAGCGCCTAGCTTGCAGTGAACGCGGCTTTTGAGGAAGAGCTGAGCTTGACAACAGTCATAAAAAATAAAAATGGGTTGAGGATAAGCCTGAGAATGCTCAGTTTTCTCTCTGTTCCAAGTGAGCAATATTTCAACATTGCCTCCACGGCCGAGAGTCGGGACAAACTGCCCGTATGTGTGTGTGACGTGCACGGACAGTGCGTGCATGCTATCGATCCATATAAACTTTGAATATTTGCCTAAACGGGGATTATTTATGTCTGTTATTTGTGTCCACCTTTTGAAAAGCAAAATATGATATCCCTGGAAAGACGGATGACGTCTGTCATTTGTTTTGATGGTTCTGCGCATGCGGGTCTTCTTGCTTAGCGGGTGTCGGACTGCGAATTAGTGCGCATGCGTAATACTTGAACGGTCTCAATGGATAAAGGCAGTTTGAACGGGCACGCCAAAAAAACGGATATGACAAAAAATCGGATTCGTGCATTAAGACCTGTAGTATGAACGTAGCCATAGTGTCTCCATCAGTGGAGAAAAAATAGAAGTTACGTCAAGTAATTCGTGCTGGTTGGAACTGATAAGAGAATTGTTAGATAAACTGCCAAACGATTCCATGGAATTGAAACACACGGATCCGGTGCTTTATAGGAGCCGTTTCTCGATTCCCATACCTAGTCCCGCCCAATCCGGGAGTGTTGGCAACCCTATATTTCACTTCAATATTAAATATGCTGTTAACTTGTAGGTACCACTACCATAGATAAGCCATTTTCTGTCATCAATACAAATAATAGACAGGTGGAAATTGGTGAGATTATTCATTTGTTATTTGTTTGTGGTAGCATGCTAGCGGTTAGCCACTAAACCAAGTTTGACTCTGGAGTAATTGTTGGCAGTGTTGTTAATAACGCCTTTAGAGTATAACGGCGTTACTAACGGTGTTATTTTTGTCAGTAGTGAGTAATCTAATTAATTTCATTTCCCATCGTAACAACGCCGTTACCGTTACTGAGGATGTAAAGGCGTGCGTTACTATACGTTACTGCGTTGGTTGAATGACGCGAAAAATGTCTGAGAGACACAGCGAGAACAGAGCCGGAGAGGGGGGGTGGGTTGTGACACCACTGCAAACGCGATGCTAGGTGGCTCGGAGCATTTAGCATAGCATTCACGTTCTTGCTAGCATTAGCATTTAGTGTGGCAAGCATCATGTTAAAGGCGTGGGAGACTTTGTACATTCAGTTCGAGGCGTTCAGGTGGGTAAAATTAATTGAAAATAATGGACTGTTTTCCTGTTCAGTATGCATTATCACCACCAAGTGGGCATAGTGCATCCATGTAGATGCTACAGTATAATAATAATTTGGTTTTGTTTTATTAATAAAAATAGTCACTTGCCCTAAACTTTTCTTGAATGACATATCTGTAAACCGTGTGTGAGCAAAGATAGAAGAGGGAAGAGATTCAAGCCTCACATGCATATTTAAAAATATAGCTATATATATTAGGGGTGTGACGGTACACACAAGTCACGCTTCAGTACAACAGGAAAAGGGATTTTTTTTCTCACAGCATTTGAAAGTTAAAGTTTGTATGAGGGCTGCAGCTATTGAATATTTTAATAATCGAGTATTTGACTGAAAATTCTATCGATTAATCAAGTAGTCGGATAAAACTTTTTTTTTTTTCAGGTAAAGAGCAATTATAAATATACATGAGAAAACAAGACATTTCATCTAATATTGAACTGTTTTCAGTCAATCAATGTCTTCATTTTCAATGTACATTGTTGAAAACAGCCAACAATTGCATCTCAGATGTGACTAGAAAAAAAAACTAATTCACTGCTTTCACTCAAAAAACTTCTAGATCTTAAATAAAAATTTTAAAAAATCTTGTTTCTTACCTAAAACTGTCATTACGCTTGATAACAAACATCGCTTAAAAGTTGTTTTTCCCACATGTTCCAACTGAATTTCCATTTGTGTCAAGCTATTTTTAAGTTCTAGTTAAATTTTAGGTTAGTCTAAACTGTAAGTCCTAATAGGATTTTGAGTTTTTGCAGTGTTCAAAATAAATGTATGATACCAGCTGTATTGGAACACATTGGGGAACAGCGCTACTTGGTGTTTTATCCAGCAATGACTACTGAGCTAAAATTGACAGTTAGCTTTATTATGTTTTTATTTTACACCCTCATCACTCTACAGCACTATGTTTTTACAGATTAAATAACGCAAGATCTCACACCTACACGCCATTCAAACTTCAAAGACATCCTATAACCATATTTCTTTGACTGGTGTAAAAAGGGGCAGGGCGGGGCTGACATGTCATATTTCTTTGACCGGTGTCAAAGGGACGTGGCTTAAGGGCAATAAATCATAATTTTGACACTAGCTGGCTACTATCCCGTTTTGAATCTTCCCCCAGTCCCCCAGAAAATTGAGATTTTAAGCTTTCCAATGATGTATCACACATGCATATCGGAAATTCTGAAACTAGGCCAAATTGAGGGTTTAAGAGCGGAACTTCAAGTCACCTGAGTGTTTTCCGCCGTTTTCTTTTTGTCTTGTTGTTTACAAAAAAAGTTTACATTAAAGTTCTAATAAAAGCCAAGATTTTATCTTTGGATTCATTTATTTTTATGCAAATTTAGTTGTTCGATTAAAGCAATAAATGGTCTACTTTGTGGAATTGCACTTTGCAAGAGGGAATGAAACTTATAGACCCTACCCACCGACGTCACAAAATCACGTGATCGCTGTATTGTTCCGCCCCATTGTCCGTCATTTTGTGTCTGTATTATCAATGGTCTCAATTGATCGAGCAATTTATAATGCATTTCATGGAAGACTTGCTTTCCGATGCCGTAAACTCATTGGATGCGTTGCATAAAAGGCGTTATGTGGAAAAGCTTCAGTTTATCCATTCGCCAGATCCATATTTGATGCCTAAATCGATGTTTTTCGACCCGCTGTCTTCACCGTCTTTGCCTGACATCTGCTAGCTACCCTGATATTTACAACTATCTTGTCCACACAAAATCAGCCTATTCTCACGAAAGTTTGAAAAACTTTAAGAGCTTGGAGGCTTATAAATACTTCGTTGCTGGTTGGGTGGAACAGGTCCTCGTCCACGAAAATTCGGCAGGAATCTATCTTGTGCTTGGAAAGGTGAGTTACGAAATTTTCAATTCAAAATCTTTTGTTCTTGCTAACATCCACTGTCAAGTCTAATGTATTTCATGTCATTTGTCAATGGAGCTAGGGCTTTTAATGTTTATATGGTTTAGCGATAGCACTCTCACTACATACATACGTGTATGTTGTTGGCGATTAGCCTAGCAATGATCTTAATTGTGGTTGTCAGCCCAAAACCCTCTAAATATATATTAAATGCATCTTACCAGATATAAAATGACTACTACATAATTTGGAGCCCAGTTTTCTCGTCGAATTGCAGCAGCCCATCTCGCTCTCCTCACCGGGTCTCTCGGAATCCGGTAGAACTTCAAGTCTCTCCGTCTATCTTCTCTGTTATTGCAACCGACCGCCACACACACCTTCACCATTTTGATTATTAATGTTAACGAGCAGAAAAACACGCCGTAAATAGGAGGAATGTACCTAGCCGTAACAGGTAAACACGATGTGTTGACGGACAATTGGGCGGCACCAGTCAGGAGGGCGGAGTTGTGACGTCACGTGGGTAGGGTCTATTCTGTTACATACAGTATATCATAGATAAATTGTCTTCTGATGAACAACGTATGTATTGTAGCGTCTACAGGGACAACGCCAACTTCCTTATGGTTTTCAATGGTTTATTTACACAGAACATAACTATTGTAGGTTGTAGCCAACCCCAATAGAACAAAAAAACAAAAACAGCCTTTGCGCTTCCGCCAACTCATCCACCCCTCCCTCTCTCACCCAAGTTAGTGGTAGGGAGCCTTTAGGAGCAGCATTTAAAACACAACACATCAACCCAACATTGCAACCTGATGAATCCATGCAATCTGATTCATTAGAGTATCTTAGAATAACTGTAATGTATGCCATGCTTATCATGTTGAAAATTGTATCATTCTGTGGAGGAGACTTGAGTTTGATGTTGCGCTTTTTTTTCTTCCTTATTGAATGCCGCAAAGTGTCCTCACTTTTAGTGTCGAGGAAATGGCCACCCTAGCCCACGTATAAAATTTCTATGTGATAGAATTTCACAGCAGTTGAGCTTCAACAGCGGGCCGGAACCGTGAGCGCTCACATTTAAGGCAAAAGAGCCGAACCTACTCTGTTGCAGCCCCTGAATGGCAAAGCCATTTGTCTCTCTGAAGGGCAAAGAGAAGGAAAAAAACAGCAATAAAATCTGATAGAAACTACTTAAATGGAACAACATTTTTTTTGTTTACAACCTCTCTGAGACGTATATACACACACGTACACACACATGCTGCTCTGATGTTAAATTGCAATTAAAGGGAAGGACAAGTACTTAGCCTTTAGCTAATTAGCATTTTCTCCGCTCAGCAGAAAGAGGCGGGCAAATCAATATGATATTAAGTTTGTGTATAGCAATGAGGCACACATCCACTGGCATCAATTAGCAACAGATTAGGGAAGAAACACTGGCAAGAAAATAGCAACACCTCACAGCTTTCCACTCTTGTTCTTGTTTTTAATTGCATTTGGTTCCAACGTTTTTCTTTAAAAAAAAAAAAAAAAAAAAAAAGACCCGCAGTGGGATTAACCCTATATACTCAACATGGCAGTAATTAAAATACATGAGAAATGAAAAACCATTAAACCATGAATGATTGTCGAGTATATGTATGTGTTAATATGTAAAGTACATGACTTGATTTCCTCACTGCATCAGTATAATATGCTTTTTTTTCTCACTATATTTAATCTTCACTTTTTTCTCATTACTATCCTCACATTTCTTTGATGATGTGTCGCATGGGAGAAATCACACAGCTCCACTGCCTTATTATTCCAAAGCTGAAAAACGTATTTAACTAGTCCATTAATCAACCGGAAATTATTCTGCAACTACCATTAACTTGTCATTAACATCGTTTATCATATTAAAAGAGAGAAAAACAACAAAAAAGGATTCCAGATGCTGATTTGTGCTGTTCCAAGTGTGATCATTTGCTCTTATTCAATATGAAAAGAATTTTGATCATGAAGGAAAATATTTGAATACTCTTTTATGAACTTTTTTCCCCAGCAGCAATTCTCCACAATCCTGAAATCTAATTGTGATTGTGTAACATGATATATTCATTTAATTTCCCATTTTGACTTAAAAACTTTCAAGTTTATCTTAGCCAAAGTTGTTAAAAACTATCTCCAAAATTAGTCACTTTTTGAACATATGCTAACCTTAAAGTGTGTATGACACCAAAAAGCATATTTATTTCATATTTCACGCAGTATTGTATGCTCCTGAATGAAATGGACCGCTTGGATGTGTTTTATTTATTCAATTTTTGAATCCTGCGCCATGACAATAAGTGACTTCCGGCTCCAGTCTCGGGTTTAGGACGAATGCGAATATGACATCACCTGGGTCAGCATCTTACAATACAGCATTGCATTATAGCATGCAGATGAACTGCATTCCGCTGATTTTGCAGATCAATTTGTTTATTTTTCGCATCACGCCAGCCAAACGGCTTCAGGGTTTTGTAGCTGCACCAGGTAGAGGCGTGTGAGCCTTTTTGGGTTTCAAAAAGTTCCCGTTCACCCCAAGATCGGCCAAAACAAGTGTGCGACAACTGTGGGGCTATTAGACTTACGAGGAGGTGAGTAAACATCGTGTTTTGTATGATGTCAAATACTGGGATCATGGCAGACGTTTTTATGCTCCTTGTCCACCGAGACTGCCACTCGGCCGACAACCGGCGGCTTGTTGCACGACCCCACCTGGGAGAGCGCTATACTCTGCTTATTGCCATCGTCCTGTGCCCGTTGTTCTGTCAAATGTTCCACCTCATCAGAAATTGGAACTTTATGTAAAATATAGCCTTGAATACAGCAATTACGAAGTAAACACTACAAACTTTCTTTAAATAAAAGAATATTTACTTACGTTTGATCATGGACGGCCATGTAGAAAAGTTCTCCTCAGACACATCCTGCCTTGTTAGCTGCACACAAGAATTGCACGCTCACTGATTACCTCTTCACCGTGTTTGTAAGCATAAATTTACACCCATATTCGTGTTGACCGTGTGGCAGCTACGCACTCCTCCAACGTCGGCCGGTTTGTCCGACGGTCATTCTCCAGCTGCTTCCCCGCCAGACGAGCTCTCCTGCCCGCAGCAGGGGAGTGACGAGCGGTAACTTGCTCGCCCCCGGGCGGGTTGCCGATCGGTGAAGACAATCAACAACCCCGCCCCCGTGTGATATGATCCAGGCTAGTTTTGTGTGATTTTTTGCTTCGAAAAGTGAAAATAAGACTTTGAGACGTCACTCGGTTCGGGTTAGCATGTCGGCTAGTTGTCACGCCTCCTGGTTTTTTTACGCTCTTCGATGCCGTAGCAGGGAAATGACAAAAGCCAACTAACTCCCGTTGCATAAAATTTCGTTCAGGAGGTGCCAAAAAGTCGACAGTTTTGACCATTATGGAGTAATTTTGCCATGTCCTACTGAATAAATGCATTTTTGATATTTCATATTCCATGTAGCACAAAACTGTTATTTGTCATGACCATACCATTTCTTTAGCAATTGGGGAAAAATACTTGGATAAAAAGAATACCCTGTAAAAATATTGTAGTAGATAGATTGAAACAATGACATTTTGCTTCTCTCTTCGTCGCATTTTCCTCGTTATGAATATTCCCCCTTCGATGGGCAGAATTCTTAATCAGATGAACTCATGACCCTCCATGAGTCCATCCTCCATTTGGGGACACTAGAGCGCTATAAAGGCAGGCGGGGCTAAACAGCAGATTAAAAGACTAATTTTTCTTCATCTGGTCTTTGCCAAATTGTTGTATATAGTTGAATCGTCTCAAAATATTATTCTAATTCACATAATAATGCTATTTAAGACTTTTTATAAACCTGTCATATGCACGTTAAACCCTACTTTAGAACCCTAATCCTTGTTTAACCCTTTAACACTTGGGCCTATTTTGTCTGAATTTGCATGCCTTTGATGATGCCTCTAGATTTCAAAGAAAAATTGTTTACAATGGCCTGGTTTGGTCCCTTTTTTCAGGACACCGTAATTTCAAGGTCCAAATTGTTGTTTTCTGCACTGACCAATTATGATGAACATTTTGGACCTGATTTTTTTGTCAAAATTTGTCATGTTGATGTTCTATTGACAAACCAAACTTGCTTCCCGAACAGTTTTGAAGCCTGGTAATATTTATTCAACTTTTTAGGATAAACATTCAACAGGAAAAAATAGTTTTATATTTGATAATTCAACAGAAACAGCAGGTATGGTCAGAGGTGTTTTTGGCCATTACACATATTATATTCAAAACTGGCTATCAACGGTAGACCAACAGTGCAAAACCCACTCCATAAGTGGCGCCTCGGTCGGCAATTTATTAAAAATGTTTAAGTTTTTTTCCCCCAATACCTGATCGGGACTCAATATCGGAAGATTCTCAAAATCAGGTGACTCGGACTCTGGTGCAAAAATGTGCGATTAGGACATCCCTATTTTAAACCCTACTTTGTATCCCTAGTTTTAAAACCTTACTTTTGCACCCTAACCCTAATTTGAAACCTTGGCCTTAGTTTGAAACCGTACTTTGGAGTTCTAACCCTACAGTAGTTTGAAACCATACTTTGGAGTTCTAACTAGGGTTGTTCCGATCATGTTTTTTTGCTCCCGATCCGATCCCGATCGTTTTAGTTTGAGTATCTGCCAATCCCGATATTTCCCGATCCGATTGCTTTTTTTCTGCTCCCGATTCAATTCCAATCATTCCGGATAATTTTTCCCAATCATATACATTTTGGCAATGCATTAAGAAAAAAATGAATAAAACACAGACGAATATATACATTCAACATACAGTACATAAGTATTGTATTTGTTTATTATGACAATAAATCCTCAAGATGGCATTTACATTATTAACATTCTTTCTGTGAGAGGGATCCATGGAAAGAAAGACTTGTGACTTTGTATATTGAGACTAAATATTGCCATCTAGTGTATTTGTTGAGCTTTCAGTAAATGATACTGTAGCCATGCCCAAATCCATGATGGGAAGTGGAACCATGACTGTGCGTAGTGCTACCAATTCATATATCTTCTCTGCGTTGGGAAATAACATAAGGTGTTAAGGAAAAGATCAATTGCTACCTTGCTTCGCCACATTGCTTCCCATGATATTTCTAATGATAGGAAGAGGGATTGTAAGGCTGTAGCCAATTAAAAAAAGGCTCCAAAGGCTGCCAAAATTCACTCTACTCATTTTATGCTGCCTTTTAGCTCTCTATATAGGTAAAATTACAGATTGAGCGCGACAATGCGTGAGTGGGTCGTGCAACGGATGCATTAATTGCATTAAATATTTTAAATTGATACATTTCTTTAAAAAATTAATTACCGCCGTTATCGCGATAAATTTGATAACCCTACCAGAAGCCTAAACTAAAGACTCTGGATGAGTGTAACATATTTTGTCTGTAACGTTAAATACAATTAGAAAACGATTTAATTTAAAAATATATATTTATATATTTTAAAAAGGCATGGCCGATATTATTTTTGCCGATTCCGATACTTTGAAAATGACGTGATCGGACCCGATCGGGACATTTCTAGTTCTAACCCTACAGTAGTTTAAAACCTTACTTTGAAGCCTAAACTTGAACTTTGAAACACTACTTGGGAACCCTGCCCTTAATTTGAACGCCCTAATTTGAAACCCTAAACTACTTTGAAACTATACTTTGGATCCCTAACCCAAGTTTGAAAATACCAATTTCTACAATGAATGAACCTGTCCATTCTACCAGAACTTCACACATACTGTATTCAAAATCAAAGTGATTCACATGGGAGATCAATTCTTCTAAAATCTTCCCCAAGGTTTCACCCTGAGCTGTGCAGTGTCTACTGTACGATTAAATTCAATAGTCTCTGCTCGGTTTCATATTTGATCCAAGCGTATCTGCTGCAAAAAAGACGAGCCAGGATGGCTTGACCCCAAGTCTATTTCTCTTACAGAATATTAATAGCGATGTTGGCACCAAGGCTGTGAGATGGTAGTTCACCAGAATGCCTTCTTTTCACTCTTTCTGCATCTTAGAACAGCAGAATGGAGGAAAGGAGAAGAAACTGGTGTTCCTCACGGCTCGCGTTCACCCTGGAGAGTCTCCTGCCTCGTTTGTCTGTCAAGGTAAGCCCCCGCTCTCATTTGGAAAGTGATTGAGATGCCGTCGCGCTGCTCTCGGTAGCGTTTGATGAAGTCGACAATTTCATCAGCCAAATGTGCAAGTGAGAAACGCACAGCGGTAAATCGTATTGTAATATTGTGTCTTTGGCATCAAAAGCATCTTGTGACTACAAAGGCAGTACTGGAGGGATGGTGATATTTCAACATAGTAGCTCCATCTTCTGGCCACTTAGGATGTTGATGTTATTGCCTACCAGTGACAACGATAGAGGTCAAATTCATTTACACAGGGAGGACTGGTTGTGAATGCTCATGTTTGGGTGGCAGCCAATGAGCAGAGGTGGTAGTAACGCGTTACATTTACTTTGTTACTCAAGTAAATGTAACAGTAAATGTGTCATGTAAATTTAACAGTAAAAGTAACTTTTGGAGAAAAATTAACTTCTAAGACTCGTTTTACCAAGCCATACTTTTTACTTTTATTTGAGTAGATTTGTGATGAAGAAACGCTACTTTTTCTCCACTACACTAGTCTATGCTCTACTTGTCTTGTGCTACTAATGTAATGAACCATCTGTGGGCATAAACTGTGAGACAAAGACACGAGGAGTAGGCCTGAACGATATTGGAAAAAACTATTGCTGCGATTTTTTTTGGGTTTGCGATACATTGCGATATTATATTGCGATATTAAAAAAAATGTACTTTTTTTTTTTTTCAAGAAATGTTCACAAGATGACTTAAATAGCTGTTTGGAAAGACTTTAGATGACTCACCATCACCACAGTGTACAGTCATCCCTTGTTTTTCGCGGTTAATGGGGACCAGAACCCGCCGCGATGGGTGAAAAACCGCGAAGTAGCCCACCCCCCCATTTAAAAATTTTTTTGTGTGTGTTTTTTGTGCCCAATGTATTTATTCAGATTTAGCATTGGAAAGAGATACATATAAGAATGTCCATGTTTTTTTCTCACTTTCCCCCCCCCAAAGTGATTTTAAAAATGTATATAAATAAATGGTTTTTAAGCACTTCAAATTTCATAATTATGATACGTTTTAAACATAACTGTCCAACCAAATCATTTTTTAACAAGAATAAAGTACTGTAGCAGATAAATGCTTGGCTGTATTAAATGCTTCTGTTTATCTACTTTAGCTGTGACCGTTGAAGTGACATGTAGAAATTTCAAACTCCTCATGATCACTTCTGGCATTTAAATTTCTTCAACGTCCCCACAGTACACACATTACTTCCAGCGCGGCTTCCTTTCAACTGTTTAACAAGTTAAACGATGATTGACAGATGCCCGTGTGAAGTCTGCTTCTTTGGCCAGATCCAAGCCATTGTTGTGCTGCAGTGACTGAGAGGATCAAAAGGCTGGGAGAGGGAGGGTAGGAGGCTGTGCGCAGACCAGAAAGTGAGGCGTATGTGGATCAAAAAAAAGAAAAACTATCGCACGTGCTTGCGATGGGACTATCGCGCACACGCACATCGCGATGGCGATGTTTAAACGATATATCGTTCAGGCTTAACGAGGAGGCTTGTGCTCATTTGGCTCAGACTCCGACCCGCTGTAGCAACAAAAACACCATCGCACCTGTGCACATCATCATACTGTGAAACCCAAATTGAAACGTCATCAACAATAGCCCAATAGGAGAGCAGCATACTGAAGGGGATGGGATGGGAAAGATATATGACCAATAGGGCAGCAGGAGCTTATGGCGCGACATTTAAAAGCAGAAAGTAGGAAGTATATACAGTGATTCCTCGCTACTTCGCGCTTCAAAGTTCGCGCCCTCATCCATCGTGGATTTTTTAATGAGCTATCCCGAGCCAACGTAGTCTCTCTCTCGCTCCCTCCCTCCCTCTCCCTGCTCTTTATTCGTCAGTGCGGCACTGCACTGGAATTCCTTATTAAAGTTAACGATGTTGACAGATGTTTGTGTCCGATCTTGCCTGAGTCACGAGCTTCAAAAGCGATGGGTGCGTCAATCATCATTTAACTTGTTAACCAGTTGCTGTGGCAACTCATTGTTTGTAAGTGAGAGGATTTGAGTGGACTCACTCAATGAAGTGCTGCAAGTGCTGCCTTGGAACCGACATGCGCGGGCGGGGGGATAAGGAAGCCCTTACTGGAATGAATGTGTCTGTGTGGCGACGTTCGAGGCAGTTTTGTGTTCGTGACAATAAACGCCACATGTTAAAAGTGATCGTAAGAAGTTTGTCATTTCCACTTGTCGCAGCCAAGGGAGGTAACAGAAGTTTTTAATAAAGCCAAGCATTTTTCTACTACATTACTTTATTCTTGTTTAAAAATAATTCGGTGGGACAGTAATATGTTTAAAATAATTACATTTGAAGTGCTTCATTTATTTATATATATATATATATATATATATATATATATATATATTTTTTTTTTTTTTTTAATTATACTTTGGGGAAAAAAAGTGAAAAAACATGTCCTATACTATACTAGTATGTATCACTTTCCAATGCTAAATCAGAATAAATACATTGAACACACACCCAAAAAATTTTTTGGGGGGGGGGGTTGAGCTACTTCGTGGTTTTTCACTTATTGCGGCGGGTTCTGGTCCCCATTAACCACGAAAAACGAGGGATCACTGTACGTATCTTTTACTGTTTTTATAGTATTTTCGCCTCTTGTAACCTGAAATTTCTTTCTTAACAAGAGGCAATATTTTCTCGTTTAAACGAGTCGCGACCTGAAAATAACATTCTCTAGAGACGTTTGTAAGTAGAGGTACCACAGTAATGCTTAATTTCTGTAGACTTTTTTTTTTCTCTCACCGGAATTCAATGTTGTTGTTTTTTTGTTGTTGTATTTCTTTGGCTTAAGGTGGTTATGTAATATGTGTTAGTACAGTAAAATAATAACAGTTCATATAAATAACTTTGTGCTGAGAAAAAAATACCATTGTTTAAGAAAAAAAAAAAAAAAAAATCAAACATCTTAAGCAGTTATTCACAATGTTACTCATTATTTGAGTATTCATCATACCAAATACTTTTTTTTACTTGTACATGAGAACATTTTTTGGATGACTACTTTGAGTAAAATTATTTTGAAGTAATGCTACTCTTACTTGAGTCAAATTCTTGGCTACTCTACCCACCTCTGCCAATGACTTAATGATCACAATAGATTTTTTTTTCTGTTTTTTTCACCCCGATATTCACATGCTGTTCATTAGTATTTTTACCATTGCCTTTAAATTGTATGACGATGAAGCTTCTCACAATTTTCGGGATTTTGTGATTACAATTCCAAAACAATGACTTCACACATCTTTTCACATCGGTTAAACTCAATGCCTGCTATCCATAGCAATAGATGTCCAATTACTTTCAACTGGGAGGACTAACTATGAATAATCAAGTTTCAGTACCATAGGCGCCAGTGGATATCCAATCCAATTTGACTAGGAGGGATGGCAGTGAATGATCTGGCAGTCAAAACTGATTGGACGCCTAGCACGGTCGAAAGTAGCTCATGAGTTAAGAGAGGCATTTATTTGGTGGATGGCATCATGATATTTGCAAAATACATTGAACTTAACTCACAAAAAAAGTACATATTTTAGCAAGAATGCAAAACAATTAATGCTTTATCTCTGTAAATGATGAATTTCATCTTTTATTATAATGTGTTCTTTATTCATGAGGTTTCTTGACATACTTGTCTTTCACCATCTGTTGACTCCCATCAGAACCAGAGGTGGGTAGAGTAGCCAAATATTTTACTCAAGTGTAGCGTAACTTCAAAATGATATTACTCAATTAAAAGTAAAAGTAGTCGTCCAAAAAATGTACTGAAGTACAAGTAAAAAAGTATTTGGTGAAAAGAATACTCAAGTAATGAGTAACATTGTGAGTAACTGCTAATATATATATATATATATATATATATATATATATATATATATATATATATATATATTTTTTTTTTTTTTTTACTATTGTATATTTTTCTGAGCACAAAGAAAAAAATCTATATTGAATATTGTTATACGATACTGTTCAATAACCCATTACATAACTAACAACATTAAGCCAAAGAAATACTTTTTTGTTGTTGTTGTAAACTTTGTTTATTGAACCAATATAGTACAAGCAAATGAGGTAACAACATTTGAGCACTCTTCTTTTTTTTCATATTGAAACTAAAAAAAATAATAATAATAAAAAAAAAAAAAAAACAAAGAAAAAACAAACAAAGAGCAATGTATTGTTAATATATGTAGTTGTTTGTGGGGAAAAGAGCACAGACCAAGAAACGGAGAAAAAAAAAAAAACACATATATAGATATATATCCACCTTTATATTGTATAATTTTTCAGGCGTAGTTCAAGAATCCATACAGAGATGACAATTTGTGCTTCTGACATATGCAAAAAACGGGTTCCAAGCGTTCTCAAAGGACGCAGCTGATCCACAGAGCGTCAGTCTTATCCTTTCCAATTTGAGAAAAAAAAGCATCTCCTTGATCCAATATGCTTGCGTAGGTGGAACTGAAGATTTCCACCTCAAAAGAATTAGCCTTCTGGCCAGCAAGGTTGCGAATGCTATGAGGTCCCCCCTCTAAGGAGGTAGACCATGTGCAGCAGGAACCACACCAAACAGAGCAGTCAAGGCATTTGGAGCAATATCTAAAGAAATACATTTAAAAAAATAAATCATTGAATTCCAACGAGAGATTGTTTTTTTAAAGAAATGAAGCATTATTCCTCCAAAAAGCATCACTGCCCTCTGGTGGAGAAAATAGTTCCAAGTTAGAATAGTAATAATAGGTTTTCCGTGGTCAATCAGTGCAAAAAAAACAGAAAGAGGTTAAAATCCGCACTTTTGGGTCATGTTGAGAGCAGTGCTCTATATCAAATACTTCATTATTTACGGTGCTTTAAAGACACCACATGATTTAACAGGCTGGCGTGAAGCTAGAACGGCAAGCTTGCGTCTGATTGGTACAATGGAGTCATGTGATTATTGTTGCGACGTCTCATTGGTGAAGTCGGTAAAGCTACCCCTGTAACACACCAGGCACTCTCTACTCTTAGCATTGCTGGCAGAAAAAAAAAAAAGATAAATTTAATATGTAGAATAAAGGAGGAAAATGAAACGACTCTTGTGTAGCCCAAAGTAGCGGAATAAGAGTAGCATTTTTTTCTTCATAAATCTACTCAAGTAAAAGTATGAAAAAATATGGCTTGGTAAAACTACTCTTAGAAGTACATTTTTCTCCAAAATTTACTCAAGTGTAACGGAGTGCATGTAACACGTTACTACCTACCTCTGATCAGAACAAACTCCAACCAATTCAATGACTTAATGTTCACATGATTGCGTTCGTGTTTAATATTCCTCTATATATCACACCCTGAGATGTGGGATCTGTGTTTGTATATAATATTAGTGCATATAACGTGAGCAACTCATGGCCAAGTGATGCATTGTTTTGGTGCTTGGGCTGAACACTCCAAACTAATAAAGTAGCATGAAACATTTCACACCTTTGGGAAATTCTCTCCTTGAAAGACAATTTCTACTGGATTTTTTTATGACTTTCTGCTCCTGGCCACTCTGCTCTGACTCAGGTGAGGGGGCAGGTTTACTCTTTGTGGCTCTCACTGACTTTTTAAGCATTCATTTGGTTGTTTTCAGCACTGCCTGTTCCATACCATTTGTATCGATTTGGACTCCAGTTGCTGTCAAATTCTACCCACGCACTATCTATCACTCTGATTTTGTTGACTCAAAATTAAATTACGTTGAAGTCTATTTCACTCGAAATACCCTACTCTAAATGCCCTTTCAATCAACTTTTTTTTCATGGAAAGAATATTTACATATTTGAATGGGGTCTTCAACATTATTCGGTTGTATTGGTTTATCTTCTTAAATCATTGAATGTTATTGACAATGATAGACTTTCTTTACATTTTTCTTCTTTCTTCTTTTAGATTTGGAGTTGTCTTCATTTATCATAAATTTTTATTTTTAACAATTTTTTAATTATTTGAATTTATACTACACATTTATTGTATGGTTTAATAAATATGACTCTTTTTTTTTTTTTTTTTTGGTGGTGGTGGTTGACTAAATACTTATTTGCCCTACTGTAATAAAGTACAATAATGGTTAACGTGTAGACACTTGACCCAAAATGCAACGTCCACGTATGTGGATGCCAGGTGTTTGTAGGGTAAGTATTTTTAAATGACTAAAAATAAGCATTTGCCCTATAAAAGATTAAAGAGACAGACAACAACTAGTTTACAGTACAGTAAATGATCTTTATGTGAAAGATGTTTGCTCAAAGTTTTTAAATATGCAGACAATTAATTTCTTAGCTGTTCGGTAATAGAGACGATGTTGAAAGACAAAAAAATGACACCGAAATGATTGCAGCCATTTTGTGACATCAGTTATACGCAATTGTGTTTTTACAATTTCTTAAGCAAGATTCTTTTCGCTAGGATAAAGCTGTCTCTTTAATTCAATCTTGTTCATCTTACGTACCATATTGGCACGAATATAAGACGGTGTTTTTTGCATTAAAATAAGACTGAAAAAGTAGGTGTCGTCTTATATTCGGGGTCTAGACATTATACCCATTTACAACGTTAGTTTGTAGGCTATCGGCTACAGTCAGGTATTATTGGAGCCACCTAGCATCGCGTTTGCAACAGCGTCACAACTCCCTTCCCACCGATAGAGCTCTCTCCTCCGTGACTCCGTGTCTCTCAGACTCTTCTCACGTCATTCAACCAACGTAGTAACGCATAGTAACGCACGCCTTTACATGCTCAGTAACGTTAACGACGTTGCCAAGATGAGAAAAGTATTTTGATTACTCACTACTGAAAAAATAACACCTTTAGTAACTCCATTATACTCTAACGGCGTTATTAACAACACTAAATATAACGCTTCAAAAGAACAATTTTAACGATATCCACCGTTTGCCATCAAAAAAAAAAAAAAAATGATGCTATTCTAGCACCAATCAGCCATTTCAACAACACTCAGTGGTCATTATTGTCCAGGGAGACTACGTCCGATGCTTGATCCCATTACAGAGGAAGAGCTTGCCCTGGGTGTTTTGACTTTGTTTTGATTTCACTGCTTGCCACAGTGTGCACAAGGCTGCTATACTGGAATAAGTGAGTGAATACTTTAAAATATAACTGCACATTTTACATAATTAGCTGCAACATTGCAAGAAAAGGAAGCGAGAGTTGGTGAAAAAAAGTGGGAGTCGTCTTATATTCGGTGTCTAGACATTATACCCATTTACGACGCTAGCTGGCGCCAGATTTCAATTAAGCGAAAGCTGAACTTGAGGAGTAGTGTTCTGTCATGACAGATCTCAGCTACTCTCAAGTTTAACCAGTTTGCATTATTTTATTGCAATGTTTTTCCTTATTCAGATTTGTTTTAAGACTACAGTTAGAGTTAGACCTCACTTTGATGGTTAATGCAGTTATTGCAATTTTGTTGTTTTATCACAATAGATTAGTATATTTACTTTTCAAAAACCAGAAGCCATTCAACCCTAGTTTGCATAATGTTCAGAAATTAAGATTTGAATGAGGCAAAAAACCATGCTTTTTTTCTATCAAATATATTGTTATAATCATTTGTTTCAGATGTACTTTAATTATTTTCTGTATAAAAATTAATTTGGTGTTCAAAAAGTCTTTTTCTCAAACTTGAGTCTTGAAAACGAGGGGGTTGTCTTATAATCAGGGCTGTCTTAGATTCGGGCCAATACGGTGTATGAAATTATTGCTTGCCAATTATTTGGAAACAGGCAGCCAATATCCTTCTTTTTTTTTTAAGTATTTGTGTGTTTGTACTCGAACTTGTGTTTTATAGGTTTGATTGATTTCCTGGTGAGCCAGCATCCGGTAGCTCAGCTCCTAAGAGATTATGTGATCTTCAAAATTGTCCCCATGCTGAATCCAGATGGAGTGTATCTGGGCAACTACAGGTATCCAAACGCATTGTCACAACTACACAAAAGCACAAACACATGAATTCCCTATTTCAATGTGACCGTTAATTAAATACAGCTCCCATATTTCACACTTTTATTTCCTGCTACTTGAGCTAATATCCTCTTAACTCCACCTTCAGGGAGCCTAATGAATTCATAGAACTCACAGCAGTGCATTTGTTGAAATGGTATGCGGCCGTGGGGCTATTCTCTTTGCCCGTCCGCGGTCTCCTCCCTTCTTTCTTTTTAACACCATCGCTGCGGCACTGTGGGCATCCTTCTCCCATCTATTCACTCCTCTTTCCCTTCTTCATAATTGCCTTTTACTTAATGTGCTCAGCCACAGGAATACTAATGTCGAGATAGGTATCGAAATACATATTCTGCGCGTGCGTTTGTGAGTGACATCTAGCGGCTGTAAACTCATGCTGCAGGCTGCAGTGGAAATCTGTCATTGGTCATGATTGGTAGGGCCAAAAGGGCTTTTTCACCCCGTGAGGTCTCTCAAAAGAGAGCTGATAAGCATATTGACAGAAGGTGACGGGGGATAGGCCACAGCCCACCGATCAGGCGTCGCGGGCCCTCATGAACACGCCGTCGACCTGCTGAACGCCACCCAGAGTGGACGGCGATGGATGCATGTAGAGCAAAAGAATCAATGGCAGTTAACCTAGAACGAGTATTTTGTTCACGGCCGGCTGCTCGGCTCATTTGGCTGTGCAGTATCAGTAACTCCCGCACGGCTAACAGCTTCCGTAAATGTCAGCGATACAGAGGAGATACAAGATGACAACAAACAAGGGTAGCTCACAAAGCATCTATAAATACTCATTGCAAGCTGTCGGTAAGGCTTTGGACAGTGTTTGCTAACTTTATTGAGCTGAGGCAGTGAAGGCACATTAAATTATTTGGCCTTCGGGGAAATTTTCAGGAAGAATTGTGAGCCTAAAATGCATTATAACCAGTGTTGCCACAGGTAGTTAAAAAAAAAGTAACAAACAAACAAAAGACAGAAATCAAGCATTATTCTTCAAAAACGCATGAATGCCCTCTAGTGGAGAAAATAGTTCCTAGTTCAGTGGTTCTTAACCTGGGTTCGATCGAACCCCAGGGGTTCGGTGAGTAAGGCTAAGAGGTTCGGCGAAGGTAAAGAAACGTAGAACCCTATTTTCTTACGCTGATTAAATCTAGGCAAAGTGGATTTTTAGATCAGGTTTTGGACCGATTTTTTCCCAATTTACAGGCTTAATCCTTTTCTTTTACTTGCTCGTCCTCGATCTGACGGAAGGAGTAACTGGTTTGCCCAGTGGAAGGTTGACTCACACTTGGTTTGAGGGAATAGAACAGAGCTACGGGCAGCTTGGTCTCAAATTTTGACCCTTTTATAAAACATGCTGTCAAAATGAGAAGAATTTTGAATGGGCGTTTGCTAAATTATTAGCTCGCTAGCTTAGATATATTGGTTTTGAATTTTTTTTTTAATTGCTTTATTATCTTACTCCGAAGGGTTCGGTGAATCCACATGTGAAACTTGTGGGGTTCGGTACCTTTAGCAAGGTTAAGAACCATTGTCCTAGTTTGACTAGTGAATACTTCCTTCATGGTTACTGTTATGAAATTCAAAAGATAATATCTCCGGTTTTCCGGGGTCAATCGGTGTCAAATAAAAACTGGGAGAGAGGTTTATTCGCCCGCTTTCGACTCATGTTGAGGGCATGACGGTCCTTTAAAGACGCCATGTGATTGAACAGGCTGGCGTGATAATAGAACGGTAAGCTTGAGTCTGATTGGTGTAATGTAGGTAAATTAAAACGAAGAAAAATTCTGAAATCCACTTGAAAAAAATGAAACTACATTCGAGAAAAATTGAAAAAAATATAAATAATTAACCCTAACTGTATAATGAAAAATCTCTGACCTTATGACCCTAACCTACCAGATTGGCCCGAATATAAGACTGTTTTTTTGCATTGAAATAACACTGAAAAAGAGGGGGTCGTCTAATATTCGCGGTCTAGACATTATACCGATTCACGACTGTAGATGGAGCCAGATATCATTGAAGCGATCTTCTGTCATGACAGATCTCAGCTACTCTCCCCATTCACGACGCTAGATGGCGGCAGATATCATTGAAGCGATGTTCTATCATGACAGATCTCAGCTACTCTTTTTAGTTTAACCAGTTTGCATTATTTTATTGCAGTGTTTTTCCTTATTCAGATTTGTTTCAAGACCACAGTTACAGTTAGACTTCACTTTGATGGTTAATGCAGTTATTGCAATTTTGTTGTTTTATCACAATAGATTGGTTTATTTACATTTCAAAAACCAGAAGCCATTCATTTACGAATGTGATTGCACTTTAGTTTACATATTTAAATGTTCAGATATTAAGATTTGAATGAGGCAAAATAACATGCTTTTTCTCTCAAATATATTGTTATAATCATTTGTTTCGGATGTACTGTAATTATTTTCTGTATAAAAATAATTTGGTGTTCAAAAAGTCTTTTTTTCAAACTTGAGTCTTGAAAAAGAGGGGGTCGTCTTATAATCAGGGCCGTCTTATATTCGGGCCAATACGGTATAAAAGCGAAGCTAATTTTACTATCTTTAATCAATTGGATGCACATGTCCATCCATTCAGTTTGTTTGTATATTGCTAAGGATGTATCCATATATAATTCAATAAACACCACTGTAAAATAAAAATGGAAAAAAATTGACCCGTGAGTGTGTGCGTTTTTGTTGTCCCTCAGGTGTTCCCTAATGGGCTTTGACCTCAATCGCCACTGGCAGGACCCCTCTCCATGGGCACACCCCACACTACATGCTGTCAAGCAACTCATAGTGCAGATGAGCCAAGACCCGGTGAGTACACAATCACACACACAATCATGTACACTCACACCCTGACAAATTTAGTATGTTCCCCCAGGGGCTCTTTTCTTATAGTGGCCCCAATTTTGACACCTATTTACTAAAGAAGTTCAAATGTACTAACAGAGACGCTTTAAGGCTTTTCACACTAGCGCAAGCCTTGTGTGAAACGCTCCAGCGGCAACATGGAAAGAGGGCGGCACACAGCTTGCCAGCATTACCAAATTTGGAATTGCTGACATGGCAGCAATTACTCTCATTTTTGCAGAATTTGGTTAATGCATTTCTATTTTATAGTTAAATCATGTTTATGTATTATTTGCAATTTTTTCATTATTCAAAAAATGTCATTTTTACACAAGGGTTGTTTTAATCATTTGCACTGGGAATGCTTATTTGTCAAAAACATCAAAATAATTATGCAGGTAGTCCCCGGGTTACAAACGAGTTCCGTTCCTACGGTGGCGACAGAAAGTCGGAATTAACCCTTTAAGTACCCATTCAAAATAACTATCCAAAAAGTCCAAAAGTATTTTGTTTAATGATGGAAGATACACTGCCCTCCGGTGGCAGCGTTGGGTCTGACTGGACTGTCGCCTTGCATGACTGAGAAACAGACTCAGACGTCTGACATGGATAAATAATAGATGTGCTCTGGTTTGGCCCACATAAGTCTGTAAGTTGTTTCAGCTGATATATGTTTGTGTTGCGTCCGCTAGGTTAAGCGTGTTAAATGTGCCACACCTGCAATCTTGTCCGAAAGGGTTAATTCACTGTCAATTGGGAAAGGGGTGTGGATTCGCATTTAAGCGGAAGCTGGGTCGGCGCGGCTGTCATTCACGTTCACGTTGCCGAAAGAGACACACGCCGCCGGAAGGTTGGACACTTGTATTTCCACCTACTGCGATGTTTGAGACGGTTCGGTGTTTGTTTTTTTCTTCTCTTTCACGGTTATT
The DNA here is from genome assembly GCF_030265065.1 of Corythoichthys intestinalis. NCBI lineage: Eukaryota > Metazoa > Chordata > Actinopteri > Syngnathiformes > Syngnathidae > Corythoichthys > Corythoichthys intestinalis. The sequence continues at coordinate 38,430,601 of NC_080401.1, forward strand.
GTTTGGTAGCCTTTCAGTTGTTGGTTGTTGTGAGATCGCTGTCGGTTGACAGCTGATGACTAGCCAGTTGATAGCGTAGCCGCGGGGTTATGCTCACAGTGAACCAGCATGCGGTGCAGTTCAAGCAGTGCATTATGGGAGATGTAGTCTCGGGACAACCCCGTTTGGTGCTTTGTAACCTGAACGCTTGTTAGGAAAAACTACATTTCTTTGTGCTACTTCTTCTAAGTCGTTTAAAGCATTGGACGGCATTTGGAACTTGAATGTTGTTTCTAATACATTTAATTGATGAAATGGTTCGACTACTGCCATAATGAAATTATGGAAAAATGTGATTTTAAAATAATGCACAATGTTTGGTTATTGCAATCTTGATTGTGAATGAATTATATTATGCACAGTTCATTATTTATTAATTTATATATTTGTATTAATATATCATTATAATTATTTGTATTTATAAATATATATGTACATTCTTTGTTTGCATTTATAGGTTTATAACCTGCTTGGTGCTTGCTACTTACTACTTGGTGCTTACTACTTGCAACAACAAAAATAAACAATAAAAAAACAAACTAAATCGTGAGCACAAGCCGAGTTATCCAGTGTGTTCTCATTCGGATCCCTTTCGGCGGGGAAAATGCCATAAAAGTGTAAACGGCCGAACAGTTTGTGTATGCATTTGTAATTAAGTTTACACATACAGTTTGGGGAGTTACGTGTGAGTGAGTTGCTATGAGAATTGCAATTGTAGCATTTAAGATAGCGGACATGTGTCAGGCAAATTAGGCTAATCTACTACATTTACATTTTGATCAGACTAGATGGACGTTTGAACACCAATTGTTTTGTGTCAAGTGTTTTATTGTTAAAATGTGTGTCGTTTTGAAAATGAGTGTACATATGTGTGTTACAGGTTTACAAATTGTCATAGTGAAGGAAGTAAAAAGCTTCAGAAAGCACAGTTGCCTTGTTTGATGTCTGTAAGGGGCCGTTTACATGGTGACTCTCCGAGAATACGAAAAATTTCAAATTTGCATTTGCATTTGCGTCTCCATTTGAACAATGTCGCAATTCCACATGAAAACGAGGTAGTATTCATGCTAGGGCCTAGGGAGCAGTGCAGATTTACAGGGCGACAGAGATTGATGCACTTTGACCCAACCAAGCTCCCTCAGCCCGGAAAAAAATATGCCCGCCCACTCGAAGCAATGTCATTTTTCTTTTGTTCAAAAAGGCACAAAAATTGAAACATTCAACATATTTAATTTAAAAATTTTATTAAATCAGCAAATTGAAGCCGACATTCCGCCATATTTGCTGTTTTTAATGTTTACTAGCACCGCTGCGCATGCCCAATGTGACTTCTACGAGTGCTGACGTTAGCGGTACGGTCTCGCGCTGCAGGAGCCTTTGAAATGCATGCCGAGGAAGCCCCCCTCAACCCCCCGCAATCGGATTCTTCCACTTTGGAGGCAGGATTCAGAATTTTTCGTCTTCGTCTTCCGTCTTCGTCGACACCATATGCACGCGAGGCAAGTCCGCTACTCAGTCATTGCGTCTTTGTGTCGCAGAGTCGCCATGTAAACTGCCCTTAAAGCTGAACAAATTAACAACTTAAAAACACGTCATATAAATAAAGTTACAAATAAGATACTGAGAGGTACAATAGGGTACTTTTTATGCGACTAAAACACACTTAAATGAATGAATGCCTCATCATTCACTCCCACCATCCCAGTTCAAAAGAATGGCGTACCGTAAGCAACACGTCACTTCTGCTCATTGATATTCATGACATTAGCTACTGTTGCTAAGTAGGGACAAGCCACCATTTGTCCCCAATAGGAAATGAATGGAAATCGTGTACGAAGGAGATGTTTACAGCGCTAAACCTAGTAATTCTCTCCGAAAATGATGTGCCAGGTGCCAAATTGACTGGCAAAGATGTGGAAAAACATAAAAATGTTCAGTTAAAGAGATGGCTTTAGTGTCGAAGGCTGAAAAAGACGAAAAAAACGAGCTGACCTAAGCATAGCTTTAGCTTTTTTATCGACGCGACTGACAATGACATTCTCCTGTTTCAACAAGCTATCCTTTACCATCAGCCCTGTCTTTCTTATATATCCTCTGGTTGTCCTACGTTTCTTACCGTTCTTGGGGGTAATTTAGTTAGCTTTGTGTAGCGATCGCAAATGCTACTCAGTGACAGCCAACGAACACTTTTAATTTTTTCAATGATAGCACATCTTAATCCTATAATTTATTTACACTTCCCCCTTACTCAAGTTGTTTTTTTACATACATATACATATATATACGTATATATATATAAAACAGAAACGGTAACAGTGGCAGTCAGATACCATTGTAATTCTTCTCAGGTCATTCATTGTCAGACAGAAGCAGTACGGCACAACGTTACGCTAAAAAAATAAGTTAAAAATATAAAAATGGCTTACCTCTTTGTCCTCTGAAAGACCATGCCAACCCAACATAATGTTTACTGCATATGAAATGTGAATGGATTGACCGAGCTGGTGTTAAAGTCCGCACAAGTTGATTCGGTCTTCACATTTTTTCCTCCCGAGTTTTTGGTTTCCGGAAACGTATGAAGAAAACATCCTTCATGTGTCGTAATGTCTAGTCATTTCTACAAGTTCCAAAAAAAGCAATGCGTGATCGGCATATTCGTTTTTTAGTGAAAAATAGCATAAATTGCGTTGTGTCTATGCGAGGGCGGGTCGAAAATGTCCCACGTCGGCTTTACTTCTGCTTTACGATGCGACGTCACGGTCTAAAAATAGCCTGCGTGCGGTACGCCATTGGATGTCTACCAGTGATAAACTCTCAATTCACAGAAGGATGAAAAGAGCTTGTTGTCCAGTTTATTACTCGTATTGTAAAATATTGTAGAATGATTTCCTGACCTATATATCGATAATTGTTATATCACCGTATTGTGAGATCATCGTTGTCGTGGGCCTTATATCGCAAATCGTATTGTATCATGAGGTACCCAGAGGTTCATACCCCTAATCACCAGTGTGAAGACTTATGCATTTTAGTATATGCAATTTTATGGCTAACACTGCTTAAATTTGACCTTGGGCTGGCTATATCCCTGCGTTTGGTCCACCGTGTACATAACTTAGCCTGATGATCCAAGTATGTACAGTGTGCTGTCTCCCTGCTTGGTTCAGCATGTTTCCCCCAATCTTGTTTGCGCTTGTGTGCTGTGGGGAGCAGGATAGGCTAGTCAGCACCTCCAGAATGTCAGCGTAGCTCTCCTGACCATTCAGAATGTTTTACTCTAGCAACTTTCTTTGCTTTTACTCACTACTTTTCCCCCTCTCCGATTATACCGCCGCCGTCAAAAGGAGGCTACGCAGGCCAGTTTTTTCCCTTCTTTGTTTCTGATGGTAATTATAAGTAGAGCAGCAGGTTGGTGGGATTACTGAAGGTCAGTGAGTGTCCTGGGAATACTCTACCCTTTGGTACACTCTTCTAAGCCTGATAAGAGAGGCGGCGGGCAGGGGCGGGGCGAGGGGCAGGCCAACGATGGGGTGAGGTGCAGGGCTGGCATCGCGCAGATTAACCTTTTTCCCCTACAGCACTGACACGCTGATCGATAAACGCTGTCATGGCAGCGGGATCCACTCGTTGCTGTCATTCACACACGGCTGGAGAAACGCAACCTCGTGCATGTCCTGGGTGGGCAGCATCATGCTATACAAATGAATGTTTGGTATGTTTTAACAGGTGTTTTCCCCCTAAAACAAGGCTTTTATTTAATTGTATATAGTTTATGTAATTTGTAAGTGTTTCCCCACATGTATTGTATTGAAGTGTGGGGAAACACTTACAAATCTACCATCAATTCATTAGTCACAATGCAGAAACGTGCGGTACGAATCATACATAAGGTCGGATTTCTCGATCACACCCATCGTTTATTTGCTCTCTCAAAACTATTAAAAGTCAAAGATCTTGTCAACTATCATACAGCTATAATGTTATTTAAATCAAAAAAATAAATTACTGCCACATAATATTCAAAACCGAAAGGTTCGTGAGAATATCCATAGTCTGCGAGACTCTGGAGATTTTATGTTACCAAGATTTCGAACTACTTGCAAACGTTTTTGTGTGTCTGTATGTGGAGTGAAACTCTGGAACAATTTTGACAATCATTTCAAGCAGTGTCAAAATATCAAAAAATTTAAATCGTTGTATGAAAATATGGTCTGGTCACAGTATAATGACATTTGCTGACAATGTGTGTTGCTGTTTTTGTCAATTGGTGTGAATATTGAAATTATTGTTAATGAGCCAAATTTAGTTGGTTGTCTGTTGGTTTTGTTGTTTTTGTTTGTTTTTCCTTTTTTCTTCATTTTCCTTGTGTGGACAGGAGTATCCCACGAAGTAAGGATGCTGGACAATGAGCTCATGGGTGGGATAAAATAACTTTTTTCTTCTTCCCACTCCCTTTCGAGTGCAATTATTTTTGTTGAATTATACTGTACGTTTTTTTGTTGTTGTTTTTTTTTGTGGGTATATGCTCGAAATAAAAAAGCTTCATCATTAATATTATAGTATCTATTCTACTTCTTCTTACCATTGTACTCTTTGTTAACTCAAAGTGTATTTAGCCACATTTATTACAGATTGTAAATGTTTCCTGATTATTAGTTTTAAAATAAGTCAAAACCTACAAACAACAAAAAGTCAGCAATTATTAACCGTATTAACCTTAACCCATAAAAGACTTCGGGAATAGCTACTTTGCACTTCAAACTTAGTGCCCTTTTTTCAATTCGAATAAATAAATGAAAAGATCCAGATGAGCTGTCCCGATCCCAACACGTAGTCTCCCTCTCCCTCCTGCTGCTTTTAGTCTGGCAGTGCGCTGGAGTTGCTTATTTAAGTTAACGATGATTGACAAACGTTAAGAGATGCTTGGAAGCCGAAACTTCAAAGCGCTGCATACGTCAATCATCGTTTAGCTTGTTAAACCGTTGCTGTGGCAGTGAGCAGCTTGAGCGAATTTGAGTAGACTCACTCAATGAAGCATTCAATAATGACAAGCATTTTTCTACTTCATTATTTTTTTTAAATAATCCGGTGGGACAGTAACATATTTAAAACCTATCATAACTATTACATTTGAAGTGCTTAAAAAACATTTATTAAATATATACATACATAGAAGTTTGTATATAAAAAGTGTGTGTGTGTGTATATATATATATACACACACACACACACACAACCTTTGGCAAAAAAAAAAAAAAAGTGAAAAAACTTTTACTAATTGTCTAAGTACTTATATGTTTCTAGTTCCAATCCTAAATCTGAATAAATATATTGACCAGCCCCCCCCCCAAAAAAAAATTGGGGGCTGTGGGGGTCGCTACTTCGCTGCTTTTCACTTACCGCACGGTTACTGGTCCCCATTAATCTCGAAAAAACGAGGGATCACTCTATAAATAAAGAAATTGTCCCATTTTAACTCATTCAGTGCCGTTGACGGTGATAGACGTTCAATCGGATTGGATGTCTTATCGCTATCAATGGCATTGAAACGTCAATGCCAGCCTTCCCAGTTTAAATGGATTTTGAAGTGATTAAAAACCATTTATTGAAATATACTGTATATATACATGAACGTTTTTTTTTTGTTGTTGTTGTTTTTTTTTTTAATTATACTTTGGGGGAGAAAATTAAATTTTTAAAAATTAAAAAAAAACATGATTTATATGTATCTCTTTCCAATACTAATTCTGAATAAATACATTGAACACACACACACAAACAAAAATTCTTTTTTTTTTTTTTTTTTTGAGCGACAGATCACTTTATACCTACCATTTTGTGTCCACGAATAACAGAGAATTTTAGGTCAACAATGAATTAATCATCAGCCCTGAGACCAAAAAAAAAAAAAAATTGGGCTTTAAGGATCGATGCGAATACATATCCCTAGTTAACCCTATGTGTATATTGTACAATATAACCCGAGAATGTACCTACCAAATTCTGATCCGTACATGAATAACCGAGGAGTAGCAGTTTTAGTTAAGTGTCCCCCCAAAATAAAAGAAGAACAAGGTGTTTTGGAGACCTTACACCATGCAGTCTAATAATATCACAGAAAGCAATAGCACATGAGCATCGTTCAAGTATTACATATGTGCACTAAAACTCTCATTCCGCCACACACTGATCAAACTGATCCACATGCGCAGAAGCATCAAAACAAACGATTACACATGCTGGCTCTACGTTATTCTAGGGTGACCATATTTTAATTTCCAAAAAGGACACAAATAACAGACACAAATAATCCCCGTTTAGTCTTCTATTCAAAGTTTATAGATTGAACGCATGCACGCACTGTGCATGCATGACACACACAAATACGCAGTTTGCCCCGACTCTTGGCCATGTAAGCAATATTAAAATATTGCTCATTTGGCACACAGAAAGAAAATCGAGTATTCTCACAATTATCCTTTTTTCCTTTTTTATTATTATTATTATTTTTTTTTTTTTTTTTTTTTTTTTTTTACAATGGTCAAGCCTGCCTCTTGTCTAAAAGGTGAGTTAAAGCTAGGCGCTAATGGTAACATATAGCTGCCATCCTCCCTGCCTCTCTCACTCTTTGATGACTTAATAGCTGCGTGAATTCCGTTTTCAGACGGTCAAGTTAATGCTTCACTCGAATCATGGAAAAACACCAAAAAAATCGGATTTGTGCATTAAGACCTACGATATGAACCTAGCCTATGTTGTGTCAACTTTTTGGATTGAATTCCAAGTTATTTGGCAAACCAACAGAAGTGTAATTCTTTCTGTGTTCATAATTTCCTTGCAGATTGTCAGTTTACCCTCATAAACTGACCCACAATTGACCTCTTGTTGCCACATCTCCTCTCCTTACTGTGGCTAATCACCTCCACAGCCTCCTTTAAGATACTGTGTCCCTGATAATTGCCTCCAGTCCTAGAGTTAATTTAGAGGTTCGGTGAAAGCGGCCTCTTCTTGTCTATTTGTCTGTCTCGCAGCAGCTCGTTAATCCCATTAGACACACCAGTCATGTGTGTGGCTCCCCGATGCCAGTGTCAATGCCAACTGCGCTGCCAGGAGGCCTCTTTGCCGCTGCCCTCCATTCATGCTCATTTCACACAGCAGGCACGGGGTCCGCTAGGGCCGGGGGCTCCATTAGCAGGAGATCAGCAGCAGTTATGGCAGCGCAGTCGGCCCGAGATAACAACAGGCCTCCCTCACTCACCGCTAAATCAGTTTGATTATTTGTCAAGTGAAGACCATGGGAATAGGAGGGTGCCGGGAATGGAGGAAAAGCTCCAATTTTCAGGTAATTTGTCATGCTATAACCAAGAAATACAACACAAACGAGACAGTCACAACAAAAACAGCAGCTCGTCGGGAGATTGACCGGTGATATATGTGTCCCTGCTCAGATATTGTTGTGCAAGTCAACATGATACCACGGCATTCTCTGCATGTACGCATCCACAAATGATGAGCCAAATAACTAAAGGACTTACTGTTAGAAAACAACGGATGGCCCTGCGATGCCTGCCAGAAAGCAACAGGTGGTATTTGACAAACTGATCTCTTGAGTCAGCCATGTCTCATTCTGGGGTGTTTTTTATTTTTTTCTTCTATGCATTTTAAAACAAGTTAGGGAGATTGTATGGTCTAATAAAACCACTATTTTACCATAATTCCAAAAGCTACAGTTGATGCAAACACCCAAGTGGCACAAGTTATTTCCTACTCTATATAATAGTGATCCCTCATTTTTCGCGGTTAATGGGAAGCAGAACTCACCGCGATAAGTGAAAAACCGTGAAGTAGTGCCCCCCCCCCCCCCTCCCCATTTTTTGTGTGTGTTCAATGTATTTATTCAGATTTAGCATTGGAAAGAGATACATATAAGACATGTTTTTTCACCCCCCCCCCAAAAAAATATGTATAAATATATTTTAATAAGTTGTTTTTAAGCACCTTGAATGTAATAATTATGATAAATGATACGCAGAGATTGAGGGGGACAATAGCCTCCCCCTGGTGTCCGAAATTGTTATTGCATGTAATTGACTTTCTTATTTATGAATTTAAAATTAAGACTCCGCCGGTAAAATACTGTCTATCAAAGTTGCAAAGCAATAAAACAAACAACAAAAATGAATGAAATGGACAAAAAAATATTTTTATAATGGGTCAAAATTAATTTTCAAACAACTCATATGACTAGCACCTTCGAGACAGTCGTTTGCTTTGCTTAGCCAAAACCACCTGAGGACTATTCAAGGGTGTGAGTGACTGGAAAAACTTGGCCCGAATATAAGATGGCCCTGATCATAACACGACCCCCTCTTTTTCAAGACTCAAGTTTGAAAAAAGACTTTTTGAACACCAAACTAATTTTTATACAGAAAATAATTACAGTACATCTGAAACAAATGATTATAACAATGTATTTGAGAGAAAAAGCCTGTTATTTTGCCTCATTCAAATCTTAATATCTGAACATCTAAATATGTAAACTAAAGGACAATCACATTCGTAAGTGAATGGCTTCTGGTTTTTGAAATGTAAATAAACAAATCTATTGTGATAAAATTGCAATAACTGTATAAACCATCAAAGTGAAGTCTAACTAACTAGTCTTGAAACAAATCTGAATAAGGAACAACATTGCAATAAAATAATGCAAACTGGGTAAACTTGAGAGTAACTGAGATCTGTCATGACAGAACATCGCTTCAATGATATCTGGCGCCATCTAGCGTCGTGAATGGGTATAATGTCTCGACCCCGAATATAAGACGACCCCCACTTTTTCAGTCTTATTTCAATGCAAAAAATACCGTCTTATATTCGGGCCAATACGGTAATTTGGATATCTCCGCGTAACGCAAAAAAACCCCCACACACACACATAAATGTAATGCCTGTATTTATGAGCATGGGTGAAGCTACTAACAGAGCATATATATTCTAAGTTAATTTTATTGCTGACACCGTGTTTCGGGGTCATCAACGTGTTTTACCCCCTGCCACAACAGTCAAACTCCGCCTTTATGAAAAGTTAAAAACATGTTACTGTCCCACCAAATAAGTTCTAAACGAGAATAACATTAAAAAATGCTTGTCTTTATTAAATGCTTCATTGAGTATGTCCACTCAAATCTGCTCACACTGCCCACTTACACACAAAGAGTTGCCACTGCAAGTGTTTTACAAGCTAAACTATGATTGACACATGCGGCACCTTGAAGTTTCGGCTTCCAAACCTCTCTGGCTAGATCAAACTTCATTGCACTGCCACCAACAAAGAGCAGGGAGGGAGGGAGAGAGACTACGCGATCGGCTCAGGACAGCTCATCTCTTTTTTTTTTTTTTTTTAATTGAAAAAAAATCTGCAATGGACCGAGGGCGCGAAGTTTGAAGCGCGAAGTAGCGAGGGATCAATGTAGTTGTGTTTATAATTTTACACATAAGCATACCTGTCAAGTTGTACGGTTTCGGCGTAATTTGTGAGCACTGATTTTTAAATGTGTATGCCATACGTTTAAAATCTGTACCTTTTTCGTGCATTACATTTTTTTTTCTCCATTCTGATTTTGTCACCGTTTCGGCAACGAGACAATGCGCGTTACTATGCGTTACGTTGGTTGAATGACGCGAGAAAAGTCAGAGACACGGAGAGAGAACAGTGTTTGTTGTGACGTTGTAGCAAACGCGATGCTAGGCTAGGTGGCTCCAATATTTCCTGACTGTTGCTGACAGCCTAAAATCTACGCCTAGATATCACATGCATAGAGAACTACATGCAAAATGACAGACTCGGCGGCGTTAGTAAACAGCCGACATTTTAAAGCAGTAGACTTCTCAGAAAGGCTGTGTTGTAGTCAACCTTCTTACAGAACCGAAGTAACTTTTTATCTAAAATACTCCTAAATCGGCAAAATCTTGATTGGACTCTATCTTTAAAACAGTTTTAAAACTTTCACATGTCAAAAGTAGACAGAAGGGAACCAGTGCAAAACCGGGAGCAATTTTAACAACTTTAACAGTTGATTCACAACATTAAATGACTTCCACACATAGCAAAGGTCACTATGGTTTTTTGTTTTGTTTTGTTTTGTTTTTTTAATGGGGGGGGGGGGGGCATGAAAGGTAACACCAGTTACTTTGCCAAGTAACTAATTACTCTTTCATTCAGGTAACTTAGTTACTAACTCAATAACTTTTTGGGAGAAGTAATTTGTAACTGTAATTAATCACTTTTTTAAAGTAAGATTACCAACACTGGTCATAAGGATGAAGTCTGCAGAATGAAAAGTGACCAAAACGGAGATTTTATTCTGCCAATTTGTTACCGAACACAATTTGCCCGCAACTATTGCTAATCACTTCTCAGAATTAGCCAAAGAAATGTTCCCTGACTCAAAGATTCCATTAATTTTATCAGTTGACCTTTTTAATTTATAATTGGACACACAACGAATTACCTTCAAGTCAAACTGAATTGCGAGCTGAAGTGCCATGACGTTCAGCCATCAAAAGACATGATAGAAATTGCCGAACTGCTACATACAATTATAACTAGGGTTGTTCCGATCATGTTTTTTTGCTCCCTATCCGATCCCGATCGTTTTAGTTTGAGTATCTGCCGATCCTGATATTTCCCGATCTGATTGCTTTTTTTTTTGCTCCCGATTCAATTCCAATCATTCCCGATAATTTTTCCCGATCATATACATTTTGGCAATGCATTAAGAAAAAAATGAATAAAACTGGGACGAATATATACATTCAACATACAGTACATAAGTACTGTATTTGTTTATTATGACAATAAATCCTCAAGATGGCATTTACATTATTAACATTCTTTCTGTGAGAGGGCTCCACGGATAGAAAGACTTGTAATTCTTAAAGGATAAATGTGATTTTGTATATTGTGACTAAATATTGCTATCTAGTGTATTTGTGACTTTCAGTAAATGATACTGCAGCCATTTAACTTCTGCCCAAATGCATGATGGGAAGTGCAACCATGACTGTGCGTAGGGGCACCAATTGATATATCTTCTCTGCGTTGGGAAAGAACATAGGGTGTTAAGAAAATGATCAACTACTACCTTTCTTCCCCACATTGCCTCCCACGTTATTATTAATTGCTGAGATAGGTATTGTAAGGCTTTAGCTGCCACATAAAAGATAGCTCCAAAGGCTGTCAAAATTCTCTCTACTCATTATACGCTGCCTTTTAGCGCTATCTATAGGTAAAACGGCGTCTTTATAGATTGATCGCGACAATGCGTGAGTGGGTCGTGCAGCGCATGCGTTAATTACTTAACGTGATTAATTTTTAAAAATTGATTACCGCCGTTAACGCAATAAATTTGATAGCCCTACTTTAAGCCAAAACTACTCTGGATGAGTGTAAGACATTTTGTCTGTAACGTTAAATACAATTAGAAAACGATTTAAATAAAAAATATATATATATATTAATAAAAGGCATGGCCGATATTTTTTGGCCGATTCCGATACTTTGAAAATGACGTGCCGATCGATCGGGACATCTTTAATTATAACAAAAGTCCCTGTTAAATTTTAGTAATCATGTCATGATGTAGCTGAAGATATTGATTGTTCTTTGATTGCACCAGGTTATATGTTACAATATTACCAATAAATTCATATTATTTTAAAAATTGAGTTCTATTTTTTTTTCATATTGCACGCTATATACGACGTTGTAAGATTAGTCATCAATTTGTAAGGGCATACGTCACAATTTGTAAGATTGCCAACAGCCTCCGGTTGACAGGTATGCATAAGTCGCAACCCCAGCCCAAAGTATGAAAAAAAAAAAACTGAAAATTACGGTATATATAAAACGACACTTAAAATTTTCAACAAATAAATACATTTGTAATAATGATTAAAACTATATTGAAATATGAAGATTTTTTTTTCAAAATGAATAAATATAGAACAAAATCATGCCATAACATCTTCATTTATATGGGTTGACGGACATAACAGTGCACCAAAGGAAACCATAACTACAATGTGGTTTTAAAGTCAGTTTTGGAGCTCTGAGAACAGATTGTTCGATGAGGGATATGCCCCCACCCGTCATACGAGGAAATGAGCAACAATCATTCTTTGCCACCCCACCTAGTTCAAATGGATTGGACGTTTATTGCTGTCAGTGGCACTGAAACATAATCACTCACTTGCAGCCTTCCCAATTAAAAATGGATTTGACGTCTAACACCATCAAAGCCAGCGAATGATTTAAACGCCTGTGACAACCACGCGTTTTTATTTATAATACTTGTAAACGTCCCAGTCATACCTCTCATCAGCATCCATCTGATGGCAAAAGCTGTTTGATGAAATTCCATCCTTCACCATCTGCAGCTGAGCGTTGGTCAGCGGCAAAAAGTGTCTGAACGAGTCAGTGATGCAAGGAGCTATAATCTGTTCCCAAGCTAGCGTGTTGTTTGTTTTGAAAGAGAGAAATGGAAAGGGATAAAAGAGAAAAGGGAAAAAAAGAGAAAAGCGTCCAGAGAAACAAATGGACCCATCTCCTCGGTAAAGCATTGCTTTTCCAGCTCATTTATCAAATGCAGAAGAAGAATTCTGTTTGATTGGCTGATTACCAAAAGCATTCATCACTGCCTGATGCTTCCCCACCAATTTGACAGCGCCATTTTGGATAATTTGTTAAAGATGACACAGAGGTCATTGTTTCTCTGGCTTCTCTCTGACCTTTTTAATATTAGAAAATTAATTTTCTCCCCAAAACAAATACATTAGGTCCTGTCAAAGCATGGTGATGAATTTTGCACCTTGAAATCCCTCCAAATGTTGACCTTCCTACTTACTGGCATTTTCTTTTCTTATTTCTTTTGTTTTCAACAGCTCCATTTCTTTCTGAACACCCCCTGTGTGATTCTTATGTTTGTTTATCCCCCAGCTCTCATGTGCGTTAAAGTGTCCTCTGGTATCAGCCAAACGTTTCAGGGTCGCTTTGGAGAGCCAATTTCTCCCCATCCTTGTTGCTTCAATCCCTTCATCATACCTTTTTAGTTTTACTTGAGCTGGAAGCTGAATTGGTTCCTCATAGAACCACTTCTGGCAGTTTACCTTTACAAGAAGAAAGGCTTGTGGTTTATGTAGGCATCTGGAAGTAGCATTTGTGGGAAAGGTTTGCGTTCTTTTGCATTTTTTTGTGCTGTTGATCGAAAAGAAAACAAATCCGTAAAAAGCGGAGAATACAGTGTGTTAGTTAAAGAAAACTGTGACATATATTTACGGCATTTATTCGCATTTATTCTTAATACGTTGTATTATTACGTTTAGTTTAATCTGCAATTAAAAGTACCTTTCTTTGGCCCATTTAAGGTCTCTCTAACAAGTGCTACCTCGACATACGATCGCTTCGACACACGTTCCTTTCGACGTCCGACGTCAAATTTGACTCGCCATATGTTCCTACATCCGACAACATGCTCAAAATATGACGATTTATGACAACCTGGCCGTTTCTTTGGCTTCCCGCAAGACCACGGCGGATTTTCTTGTACGCTCTATCACTCTGTCGTCAGCCACACGGTGCGTTCATGTACACCACGCAAAATACATCCGCCACATTAGAACCCGATTCGTTACATTATTACAGTTTTATTATCATTACTATTATTTTAATATTATTCCAATTTTTATTCATAATTTATTTGTTTTGCTCTTTGTAATTGCTATTTGCAATAGTAACAGCAGTATTTATTAAGGATTTAGTGTAGGTTTTTGGGCTGTAGAACAAATTCATGGAATTATACTGTATTCTTATGGGAAAATCCTGCTCGACATACGACCATTTCAAATTACAAATAAGGTCCTGGAACGAATTAGCTTCGTATGTATAGATACCACTGTATTCAGTTTGTTTTACTACTAACAAAGGAGCCGTTTACATGGAGACGCTCCAAAAAAAACGACAAATTTCACGTTTGCATTTAAATGGTCACGTCCTGGTTACATCTCCAATCGAGCGATGTTGCAATTACGCGTGAAAACGATGTAGTATTCAAGTCAGGCAAAGTGACAGCCATTAATGCACTTCTTTGACAACAACTTCTTCAGCCCGGAAGACCGGGCCCACTCCAAGCAATGATGTTTTTTTTTAATTATTATTAATTATTTTTTCGTTTGTTCTTTTTCCCTCTTACATTTTATTTTGCATATTTATTCACGTTTTTTTTCTGTATTTTGAATTTTTCTCTCGTATTTGTTGTCCGTTTGTTGTCCTTAGTTTAAAGTTTAAATTATTGTACACCATTGCTTGTCAATGAAAAAAAAAGAATAGCATCCAAGCGTTTTTTTCTTTTGTTTCAAAAGGCACAAAAACACGAAAGGAATATATATGTAGATTGAAAATATTATAAAAATAGTAAACTAAAGCCGAACTTCCGCCATATTTGCTGTTTTGAATGTTTACTAATGTGACGCGTGCGAGTGCTGACGTCATCGGCGCCAGAGCGTTTCATTCATATTGTTGCGGCGTAATCCCCGCAATCGATTCTTTCTGCTTTGGATCCCGGAATCAAAAGTTTGCGTCTTCGCCTTCTGTTTTCGGCATCACCGTGTAAAGGCGAGGCCATTCCGCAACACAATTTTTGCGTCGTGGTGTCGCCTAGTTTTATTGGCCGTTTACAAAAAGCCAATTCTACTTCTTGAGGTAAAGTAGCAGGTTTTTTTGTGAAATGAAAACTGTCTCTGCTTTATCACACTAACATCGGTTTCTCCGCTCATCAAGAACATGAACTTCAGCACTGTCTATCATTGCATTAGTAAGACTGCTTCTTGATTTCCACATCCAAGTAATGCTCTCTATAATGCGATTCAACTCAAGTTGCAAAGAAATCCACAGGCTTCGAATAGACCTCAGTAAAAAATGCATGTCCAGTAGTTTTGTTTATATTGTTTTAACTCAGCGGTCTCTCAACTTATTCATTTGGAAGACGACGAGTGACTATCGTAATTAAAGATGCATTGGGGTGCTTATCTCTTTAGTAAGCTGTTCAAAGAGCGCATGAAGAGAGAAGACCTACTGGTGGGAAGGGAATACTGCAGACTCACTTGCGAGAGTATGTTCTACTATAAGTGCGAATAGCCGCGCTGAGCCAACACATACTCATTCACTGGACATGTTGCCTGTAGCAGCAAGAGAAGTGCACAGTACAGAGCTTTTTGCTTTCGCCAACGCAACCTCCGATTTCGGTAATGTTATTTGAAGGAAAAAAGACTTTTCAAACTGAAACCAAAACCACATTTATGTTACATTTTGGCCAAAACTTTTCAGCTACTGACTTTTTGGAGCATTTCTAGTTTTTCTGTTAAGATTATTGAACATGACAACCAATAAATCATACTTTTTAAATTTTCCATTACACCTGTCTATCCGACTGCGATCGGTCTATTGATGTATGATGCTGCATGATGTTGGGCGAGAACTGTTTAACTCATTTGCTCCCAAAAACGTATGAATACGTTCTATTTTTAATTGTTTCAGTGTCCCAAAAATGGATTTTGTCTTTTACGTTTTTTTTTTTTTCACAAGAGGCATCTCTAGGTTCTGATCAACTTCGCTACAATGCTCAAAACCCATTTTAAAAACAATAAAACTGGCCACTGGAGGGCAGTAGCGTATTTGGTAAGAACTCATCTAGGACCATGAAAGGAAGTGAAGAAAAATAGTCAGGAAACAGAAGTTGGAGGGACCTTGTGAAGAAGCGTGAGATAAATGTGCAGAACGATGGAAAACAAAAGGCAAATGACACTGGAGGAGTGTTTTGGAAAGAAAACGACACAATCGTCAAAGAAATATTCCAAAAAAATCCATCTTGATGAGACAGACGGTAATGAGGAAAAAGTTTATCCCGTCTGCCGAGACAGCCGCGGCCACAACAGCATCATGTTCCACACGCATTCTTCGGAGCTCACGTCGCGTTACTCCTAAGCCCGAGGTTGAAACCAATGATGAACACGATGAAGATGATGAAAAAAGTGAGACCGATCTTGATCCGGACTTATCAGATAACTGAGAGCCACCTCATTCAACCGGGAGCAGCCGAGAGCCTTCCCCGGATGTTATGTTCAGGTAAATTGTTATGTGCGCAAATAATTCAACAGTTCAACAGTTTAGTTATGTGTAAATAAATTGTTACTTTGCTATCAAAAACTCTATTGTTGTTTGTTATTTTGTAGAAGGAAAACATTATTCAGATGTTTGAGATGTCACAAAAGCAACAAATAGCTGTGCTAAAGTCAGTTATGTTTGAAATGTACGCTTTTACAAAAAGCTCAATTTCTCAGTTTTTTCATCAGAAATTGGAAAATTGCTCAAACTAAGCTATTTTATAATGCTGATTTCTAAAGAATGGAAAAAGATATGAACTAACTTTTTTTTTTCCTGCTGAAAGAAGAGAGTCTATGCTTTCTTTTGGTGGGTTCCATGTTTATATAGCAATAGAACAGAATTTTCTGTGGGTCTTGCAAAATCAGTCAAAATCCAGTAAAACAGCCGGGAGCGAAGGGGGTTGCTCCGGTGAAAATGGCTGGGAGTGAATGAGTTAAATACCAATTCTAATCAAACCAAGAAATGTAACAATCCATTCATGGTTCAAACACTTTTGCCGTTTCAGTTCCCTGATAAAGAACAGAAAGTTACCTTCATCTTTGACACTTACAAAATTCCATAAATTGTCTAATCGCGTCCCTCCTTGTGAGATTTCCCTAAAATTCTATTCACAAATATGGAGAAGCCCTGAAGCGACAGGCAGCGTCTGCACCCGTTCAGCCTGATTACAAGTCACCTCTGCGTTCATAAGCAGATAAATACCGTCATCAATATGAGAACACGATCCAGGTTGACGTGGAATGGAGGGAGAGAGTGTGATGGAGAGAGACGGAGGAGAAAGGTTTTGTGTCATTTACTTTCACCCCCAAAGCGGGTCACGCCATCTGTCGTGTTTTGTCACTGTGACATCATTAGAGGGTCACTAACCATGTGCCCGCTCCTCACAATTGGTTCCTCAAAACC
This sequence comes from Corythoichthys intestinalis, assembly GCF_030265065.1. Lineage (NCBI taxonomy): Eukaryota > Metazoa > Chordata > Actinopteri > Syngnathiformes > Syngnathidae > Corythoichthys > Corythoichthys intestinalis. The sequence continues at coordinate 38,447,762 of NC_080401.1, forward strand.
ACGGAATGCTGCATGTGTAATTTTGGATGTGGAAGTGATGGATTCTTTCCATCTCTTCAATATTCTGTCTAATAGTGTAGACAACTGTACAATTTCAACAAGAGGTATTGAAAAATGATAATCCAAATTAAGTAATCAACTTCAGTTTATTGTTAGTTCATGAAAAAACACTATGTGGTGTGTTAGATCAGTGTTTTTCAACCTTTTCTGAGTCATGGCATGTTTTTACATGGGAAAAAATGTCACGGCACACAACAAACCAAAAAAGTTCCAAAATTACTTTCTGTACTGTACATTTAATTATGAAATAATTTCTTTGTATTTATACTTACTCGGTGTTAGATGAACACAAAGCCGATATCCTGAAGGAATCTTCTTCAACAGCTCTCAGTCTCTCTCTGTTTTTATTTTTTTATAGCAGTTAGGCTCAGAATTATAAGACGGGGGGACTTTAACAATAGCCACGTTTACATGCTGACTTTTATTCATACCGATTCAAATCATTCCGAATGGAAATTTCACATCAGCTGTTTACATGTCACTTCATCTATTCCGATCCAGCGTTTACATGTGACTGCCTTTTTTCCGAAAGGACGTTTGACAACTGCCGTCTGACATGCGCAGATTAATCAAAACAAAGCGTCACGTTGCAAAACATGGAGCTCGATCGTCAGATCAGCTGCTGTTTTAACTTTTCGAGTGGAAACAAAACTTCAGAATGATACGCCGTTCATTTAAAAAGTTGTGTGGGTGCGCTGTGCGTGTGCTTGGAAGCCAAGTGACGTTACTTACGTCACCGAGTGACGTCACCACGTCAGTACGGAGCATGCGCAGAAAGAACGCAACCAGACACCATTCCGCTTCCCTGTTTACATGATATAATTTTACTTCTAATCGGTTTGGGAAAAGGAATATTCCACCCCTGTGAATCGGAATGAAATTCCATTCGGTTTGGGCCTGTTCATTCCGAATGAGGTGTTAATATGGAACACATTTATTCGGTTTGAACAAATATTCCGATTGTAATTGGAATATTTGGCTCCATGTTAACGTGGCAAATGTCTTTAAGCGCATCAGGGCCGACCATCTCGCTGACAATGGCTTTGCCGGCAGGTAGTATTAAGGTTTCTGCAACAGTGTGGGACTTTTTGGATTTAGCAACAAATTCAGCTAAAAACCTTTACCTTTGCAGTTTTTCTCCCAAAAGTTGCCTGTTTCTCTGTTTTCACGAAGGCAAACAAAACATTCCATCGACTTGTTTTGAAGCGATGGGTGTGTCGTTTGGAGATGACGTTTAAGCTTGCTTAGCACTATGGTGCTTTGGCTAGCTGCTTGTGTCACGTTCAAGAACTACTATGATTTCTAGCCATCAGCAACCTTGCTGTCCTCGACAATGTGTTGGAATAAAACACGGAGAGGATTGACGGTCGTCACATATGGATAAAATGGACAGGACGCTTTTGTGTATATGGAAACTTGACGAGTCTAATCAAACGATGTACAGTAGACGTGCTGGGGTCCACATTATTGACGATCGCTACGCTAATAACTACACGTTGAGCAGTGAATGCGCAAGGCTCAGGGGGCGCCGTCATGAGGAATCCCCCCGACCACTCCAGGTCCCAGTCAAAATTACTCCCGCTCACATTTTTTTTTTTTTTTACTTACACCATTAAATTGTTCTTTAGGAAAGTCAAAAGATTGTTGCCAACGAATTTGATTATCGATTTTTGCTGGCAGCAATGAGAAGTACTTGTTTGTGTGTAATGTGAGGCTATGCGCGCACTAGTGATTGGAGCGAGAGAGAGAGAGTTCACTGCTAGTCTGCTCCACTCAGGTTTGGTTGCAGAATCAAAGGTCACTAGTTGGATTGTCTTGTGTGTTGTTAGATCCAGTTTGTCTCTGTCAAACATGAGTAAATGAAGCCAATTATATTGTTTGTATTCTTTGTAGATGTGAAGTTACCACTTAGCACGGAGCGCTAAGCTAGGTCGCGATCATGCTAATTAGTGTCTTAAGTGTCTGTTTGTGTTGTGTTTAAGGGAAGCATATTAGCACCTGAGTTATTGTTAGAGTGTAAAGTTGTCTTATTTCTTTTTATATAGAAATCAGACATATAAACCCACTTATAACGCTTAACGTCTCAGCACAATATCCAATTCAAATTGTAAATTATCAATATGAGAGTGTGCTTTAAAATTGGATTGTATTTATGAACCATTTTTCATTTCGCATGCCCTAACAGGAAAGGGTAGTTGTGCTCCTGCTAATTGCTAATGCTATGCTAATGCTATCAATGAAATTCAACTTTGAAGTCCAAGACGAGTACCTCGATAGCTCGATTAAAGAAATGAATACGACTCCAACCATGGATTGCTCTTCTTCGAAGGCTTTATAAACAAGAGCTCCCGGGTACAAAATGATGTGACCCAGCCAGGAGCCATGATTACCCAGAATGTACAAAGAAGTACAATAGAGGCTGGACATTTATACTGTTGAAAGGGCGGTGCCGAAGCCCACCGTGAAACGAAACTTCCTAAGAAACGAAACTCATCATCTCACAAACCTGGGTATTTTTCCATACAAAAACATCTTTGAGCTGAGACCTTGAGCACTGGTCCCGGCTAGAACGAAGATAAGCTTAGTCTGATAAACCACAGTCGCTTATTGTATTCATTCAGGGCATATTGGAAAACAGGAACATAACGGTCCATATTTGGGCATATTATGAAGGCTATTGGGAGGCACACTCAAAGAGGTTACTGTAACAATGACACTCTATGCTACAATGTTCTCATGCAAGCATAACAAAAGCATACAAATTATGATGTATAATGGTTGTGTTTTAAGCATGAATAAATTCACAAATGCTACAAGTTGCATTTAGTGTGTGATGATCACTCAGCACAGACCTTTAAAGGAACGCAACATTGCATATTCTCTCTTGCCAAGATAAGAAAGCAAATCTTACTGTGTGTTTCAAAACAAGCAAGCCTGGAGCGCAGCTTCAAACACATTCTAACATCTATGAGCACTGCTACAATGCAGGCTGACGTACTCCACAAACAATATGAAAATGTCACGTATTACGAACATATGACAAACGGAAATTGTCCTTATATTTTAGTCTCCCAGGACACGTTTTTAGCTCATCATCGTCACGTAACCATCCGTAATTCTGGCAGGACTCTTCGCTCTACCGGCCAACTTCATTTGCACGTTCCGAGGTCCAAACTCAAACAGTGGGGAGACCGATCTTTTGCGGTTGCTGCGCCCAGGTTATGGATAGTCTTCCCCCTGAAATCCGCACCACTACAAATTTGGGCCTTTTTAAATCTCGTTTAAAGACACACCTTGTTAGACTCGCCTTTCCCCAAGATTAGTTTAGCCTGGTTTTATTTCTTTAGGGTTTTTAATGTTTTCAGATTTTATCTGTTTTATTGTTTTATTTGCTGTCTGACTTTTATCGTGATGCGTTGTTTCGTTTCTTTTTTTTCTTCCTAATGTCAGTGTATAATACTTGCCTGCCTTTTATTTACTATGAGCCATGTTTGTCTTTATTGTAAAGCACTTTGGGGACCTTTCAGGTTTTGTAAAGGGCTATATAAATCAATTTGATTGATTGATTGATTGATGTCATCGTGACAAAAAAAAAATCTTGGTCAATGAAATATTTTTGTTATCGTCAATGATGATGAAAACTTGAACATAGGTGCATGTATTTGTGATACCCGCATTTGATTGGCTAAAATAGTTCCAGAATTTATAAAATGTCTTCCTGCAACTTCCTTAGAATACGCTCTTTACTTTTCTACTACACTTCAGAAAAATGATGTTCTGTGTTTTTATAATTCATCAAACTAGACTCCTTTCTGCTGTGGTCGTCACACATGCCTAACCTCCCAAAGGCATTTCACTTCATATTTAAATGTTAATACAAAACCTTACATGGCGATTGAGATTAACTTTGGTTCTTCTTTTCATTCTGAATGAGCGGAACTTTCCCTTCTCCTCCAAAAGGTACGCTGCTGATGCAAAGGGCTTTATTCCCGAGCTTGTAATCCTGCTTCAATCAGCTCTTTTTTCCCCTCCCCGTGTACGGATAAGCTAGGCATTTATGGCTCTCACCGCACCCCCGCACCCCGCTGTAATTAACATGCAGCAGATAAGCACTTGTAAGACAAAATTCATTCATTTGACCTTCTTGGATTTACACTAAAGTGTTTACGGCCACTGCAAGTTCACCACAAGTGGAGCGTTTTTCCCCAGAGTTTTGAGCACTGAGCCTGTGTTTGTCTCTTTACGGAGAGCCTTTATTTGGAGCTTTCGCTCCCTCACCGGACCGCTCGCTCACCCTCTCAAATTGTCTTTTGACTTTCATTCAGCAGTGTCTGTTTCTTAATTGTCCCTAATTACTTAATTACAATTTCAAATGAACAATTCTGTAGGTCAGAGAGGGTTGCTAATTGAAGCATCAATCACAGTAGGCGGCCTCCAGAACTGTCTCTCATTGATTGACAGCGCATTAAGCGAGCATTGTAGTATGCCTGGACGTGACATTGTGGTGAGCTATTATTTATGAGGCCATGGCTTCATAACTGTCCTTTATGGAATGGTGGGAAGGAGAACTCAATCAGGGGACAAACCTGGTCAAAATTACCGGTAATTGGATTTTCCAACATTTCTTCCGAACAAAATGCATTCTTCGTCTGTACGTTTGGTTCCAAAGGGCCTCCTCTTACAGTGGTATGAAAAAGTATCTGAAACTTTTGGAATTTCTCACATTTCTGCATAAAATCCCCATCAAATGTGATCTGATTTTTGTCAAAATCACACAGATGAAAAAACAGTGCTTAACTAAAACCACCCAAACATTTAGAGTAGGGCTGTCAAACGATTAAAATTTTTACTCGAGTTCATCACAGCCTAAAAATTAATTAATCGTAATTAATCACAATTCAAACCATCTATAAAATATGCCATATTTTTCTGTAAATTATTGTTGGAATGGAAAGATAAGACACAAGACGGATATATACATTCATCATACTGTACATAAGTACTGTATTTGTTTATTATGACAATAAATCAACAAATGTTAACATTATTAACATTCTGTTAAAGCAGGCATGTCCAAAGTCCGGCCCGGGGGCTAAATGCGGACCGTGGTCAAATTTAATCCGGCCCCCAGCCTTTGTCATAAAATCAATAACGTCTGGCCCGCACACAAACTTAATAAATTGCTCAGCAGTACAAACACACTAAATGCTGCTCCTCATTTACCCACTAAAAAGCAACATTACTCTAAGCAACATTACCCTGCGTGACCTTTTACTCCCAATTTTCTAAAATGGCGACAATCAACAAAAAAAGAAAGTTGACTGTGACGGCCGACGCTTCAAGGATAGGTGGAAATGGGACTATTTGTCCACTAAAATACGCAACTGTGTCTGTCTCATTCGCAAAGAGACAGTAAAATACGCAACTGTGTCTGTCTCATTCGCAAAGAGACAGTCGCTATTTTTAAAGAGTTCACTGCTAGGCAATATTACCAAACAAGACACGCTGACATGTATGACAAGATTACAGGGAAGATACACAGCGAGAAATTGAAGCAACTTGAAGCTAGTTTAATTTCACAGCAGCAGTATTTCGCAAGTCGAAAGAGAACGCCACAAAGGCTACTTGCGAGATTGTTGAAATTATTAAATTTAAAGAAATAATAAAGCCAATGTGACACACAGATTGGCTTGCTAAAATTTGCTTAAATATATTACGGGTATTCTACGTAAAGGACGTCAGCCAAGGTCGGCCCCCCACATTTTTACTACACCAAATCTGGCCCCCTTTGCAAAACGTTTGGACACCTCCGTGTTAAAGCGATCCATGGATAGAAAGACTTGTAGTACTTAAAAGATGAATGTTTGTACAAGTTATAGAAATTTTATATTAAAACCCCTCTTAATGTTTTCGTTTTAACAAAATTTGTAAAATTGTCAAACAAAAAATAAACTAGTAGCTCGCCATTGTTGATGTCAATAATTACACAATGCTCATGGTGCTGAAACCCATAAAATCAGTCGCACCCAAGCGCCAGCAGAGAGCGACAAAACACACAAAAAAACACAAGTAACAAATGGACATGACACTGTGCTGTCATTTTAATCTGTTTGAGCAGGGCATGTGCGTTAAATGCGTCAAATATTTTAACGTGATTAATTAAAAAGATTAATTACTGCCCGTTAACGCGATAATTTTGACAGCCCTAATTTATAGGTTTTTCAATTTTAAAGAGGATAGTACGCAAATAATGACAGAAGGAGGAAAATACGAAAGTGAACCATCACATTTACGATTTTTTTGTATAACTTCAACCACATGCTTCCTGTAGCTGCAGATCAGTCTGGCACATCGATCAGGACTAATCTTGGCCTATTCTTCTCTACAAAACTGCTGTATTTTAGTCAGATTCCTGGGATGTCTGGCATGAATCGCTGTCTTTAGGTCATGCCATAGCATTTCAAAGGGGTTAAAGTCTGGACTTTGACTTGGCCACTCCAGAGCGTGTATTTTGTTCTTCTGAAACCATTCTGAAGTTGATTTAATCCTGTGTTTTGGATCATTGTTTTGTTGCAGCACCCATCCTCTTTTTAGCCTTGACTGTCTGACAAACTGCCTCAGGTTTTCCTTCAAAACATCCTGATAAACTTTTGAATTCATTCTTTCATTAATGATTGCAAGTTGTCCAGGCCTTGAGGTAGCAAAACAGCCCCAAATCATGATGCTCCCTCCACAATGCTTCACGGTGGGGATGAGGTGTTTTACCACTCTACCACATTTTTCCTCCACACATGACATTGTGTGTTACTCCCAAACAATTCAACTTCGGTTTCACAGTCCACAAAATATTTTGCCAAAACTTCTGTGGAGTGTCCAAGTGCCTTTTTGCGAACATTAAACGGGCAACAGTGTTTTGTTTTGTTTTTTTGTTTGTTTGTTTTAGACAGCATTGGCTCCCTCCGTGAAGTCCTCCCATGAACACCATTCTTGGCCATAGTTTTACATATAGTATCGGACTGTGCCAGTCAATTCTTTAAGCCTTTAGCAGACACTCTAGGTTTTTTTTTTTTACTTCTCTGAGTATTCTGCGCTGAACGCTTGGCATCATCTTTGGTGGACGGCCACTCCTTGGGAGAGAAGCAACAGTGCCAAACTCTCTCCATTTGTAGACAACTTCTCTGACTGTCTACTGATCAACGTCCAGACTTTTAGAAATTGGTTTGTATCATTTCCCAGCTTTATACAAATCAACAATCTTTTGATCGCACATTTTCAGACAGCTCTTTTGACCGAGCTATGATGCTTTAAACCACTCATAAGTGATTGGGTACACACCTGACTTAAATTGTTTGGTAAAATTGGTTTCAATTGCTCTTTAAGTCTCCTTAGGCAGAGGGTTCACTTACTTATTTTCCACCCTTCTGTCATTGTTTGCATGCTATCCTCATTAAAATATGAAAACCTATAAATGTTTGGGTGGTTTTAGTTACAGCAGACAGTTTTTTTCATCTGTGTGATTTTGACAAACATCAGATCACATTTCATGGTGATTTTATGCAGAAATGTGAGAAATTCCAAAAGTTCACATCCTTTTACATACCACTTTACACAAGCCACAAGATATATATTTGCTTCTCACTGGCCCGGAACCATCATTTTGTCACTCCACGCCATAGCGTAGACGACAACCTAAATATACGCTTGATATTCATGCTTGAGGAAATCTGTTTCCTGATCGCTACAGCGCAGTGATGGTTTAGGGTCAAACAAGGCTAGATTTAGCAAAGACGTGACGTAAAAAGCCGAAGGCTGTCAGCGGGAGGGCTAAACTTCCAAGTAAAACTGGCAAAAACAGAAGTCCAGGGCATTAACGTGACAGAACCACCACCACCGACAAAGTCAAAGGGGAGTATATTCCCATCAAAATCTGCAACTCAGACTTACAGGAAAATATCATTCTAACAAAACGACTAGCAAAAAGTTGGAGCCCTGTTTCTTCTGCTATAAGTTTGGTCAAACATTGTTTTCCCGATCTCAGTATTCCATACTGTCATGAAACATCCATACTTGTGATTAAAAAATGGAGACATACTTACAGTAATAATATAATCGTACTAGGTCAATAAAACTGTAGAATAAAATGTGGAAATAATCAAATTCCAACCACCTCTTTGGCCACAATCTTGACCAAGCTTTTGATGCTTTGCACACTCCCAGTCCAATTGATTGTCAAAATGTCGGATGCATTGGATTTACATCAATTCATACCACACCAATGTTTGGAAGGCATATATTAAGGTGATTTTTCTTGCTTGTCACGTGTGGTTGGAAGCAGTTTTCTCTGTTGTTGAATAATTTTACCAGCAAGAAGCATTGATCTAAAACCTCACAAATGTGAAACACCTTCCATTTTCTGGCTGTAATACCAACCTGTATAGCCTAAATTTTTAATTTTCAAACCCTAGCCCACATTATACAATCCCCAATGTAAATGACATTGATTTGCAAGCATGCTAACAACTCTAAACAGTGCTTATTTGTAATTTTAGTTGTGTTGCCTTATTTACTTTGTAACAGCATGTTCAAACCTAGAGTCTCAGCACTGTGAGACTGATGTGTGAATTATTCATTAAAGAGAACCACATATAGAAAGACTTGTATTTGTTAAAAAAAATAAACGTTATTAGGAGTTAAAATAATTTGATATTAAAACCCCTATTGATGTTTTCATTTTTATACAATTTGTAAAATTTGTTTAACTATTAGGTCGCCATTGTTGTTGACATTGCAGGGCGGTGACATCACAGTATGACACTAGCGACATAAACATGTTATCTGTTCAGCCCTTTCAATTTGACATGACAGCACTGTCGATATTTCACAAAACGAGCAGCAAAAGCAAAATGAACAGGAAAGACGGGATGAGACGAGAAAAGAACAAAAACGGTGTTCCAGCAAAATGAGCTACACTGGCTAAACGTCTTATAAGAGGCAAATTTGACACCTAAAGTACTACCGTCCACTTTCAGCTGGTTTTGTTTAGATGCATACAGACAGAGCATACTAACGATGCCTTAAGAAAACACGTAAATGTAGTAATATTAAATGAGGGTGGTTTAAATAAGTTACGTGACTAATGTGGTAAACAGATCAACAATCTGCTTTAAAGCTACCACAAGAAAACACAATGCTTAAAAGTATGAGAGAGAAACATATACAAAAAGTATTTTGATGGAATGAAAAGGTAAATAAAAGACTCAATCAACAAAAACACAAATAGTCAATACTCGCTGCTTTTAACCGATGTGCTCATGTGTTGGACGTCTTGCCGCAAAGGAAGGAATAGCGTACCGCATGAATGCTATTTTTAGACCGGGACGTCGCCGTCTTAACCCGGAAGTGGGTCCACATAGACACGCCCTTGCATACAACTCGTGTTATTACTTCTTTTTTCTGCATGTAATCTTTCAAAAAAGAACATGCCGAGTAAACACTGCTGCTATGTAACTTGTAGAAACGACTCTAGACATTACGACATACAGTGGGGAGAACAAATATTTGATACACTGCCGATGGGTTTTCCCATTGTCAGTATATCAAATACTTGTTCTCCCCACTGTATGAAGGATGTTTTCTTCATACGTTTCCCGAAGCCAAAAACTCGGAAGAAAAAATGTGAAGAATGGGTCAACTTGTGCGGACGTCAAAACAACAGTTTAACGCCAGCAAGGTGAAGCCATTCACCTTCGTATACAGTAAACATTTTGTTGGGCGTCATGGTCCTACAGAGGAGGAAGAGGTAAGCCATTTTGATATCTTACCCATTTTTATATGAAAAAAATTAAAAGGGAAAATGACTGCCACTGTTGTTACCTTTTCTGTTGTAAAAGAAGCAACTTTAGTAAGGGGGAAGTGTAAATAAGTTATAGAATTAAGATTTGTTATTAATGAAATAAATGAAATGAAGTAAAAGTGTTCGTTGGCTGTCACTGAGTAGCATTTGCGATCGCTACACAAAAATAGCAATGTCAATTATCCCCAAGAACGGTCAGAGACATAAGACAACCAGTTGATATAATATATAAGAAAGACAGGGAATATGGTGGTAAAGAATAGATTGTTGAAACAGGAGAATGTCATTGTCAGTGGCGTAAAGCAATGCACACAAGAAAAAGGTGTCGATAAAAAAGCTACCTCTGGATCAGGTCGGCTCTTTTTCCCGTCTTTTTCAGCCTCGACACTCAAGCCATCTCTTTAACTGAACATTTGTATGTTCTTCCACATCTTTACCAGTGAATTTGGCAACAGGGACATCATTTTCGGACAGAATTGGTAGGTTTAGCTCAGTAAACATCTTGTTCGTACACCATTTCCATGGATTTACTATTAGGGACAGACGGGAGGTTGACCCACCTAGCAACAATTGCTAACCTCATGAATATTAATGAGTAAAAGTGACGTGTTGTTTGCGGTAGATTGCAGATCACCGGTAGTGTTCGTCTAGTGACAGTGACAAACTACGTCATCAACCCGAGCGTCCATTACGCGCATAACACATGGAACCCGCCATAGGTCAAAACATGTACAAAATATTATATATTTTTAAATCAATGCCAATATTTTATGTGTTTCTAATAACATATTTTAGTAAGAGAACAGTTGAGGCTTTTTAGAGCATACAAGTCTTCAAGTCCGAGGTTCCCATTTAACATACAGTATAAACATTCGGATTTGTTATGCTACGCACGGGACAATGCTTTGTTGTGAAATGCAGTTTTTCAGTTTAAACTTGAGGCTACTTAAATAAAACATTGATTTCTTTCTGTTGCTGCCTTCCTCCAAATTATCAAAATGTTTTGTTTCTTGTACCTCAGTAATATGTTTGTTTTCTTCTTGTACTAACAAGCTAAGAGGATGTTTTGTGTTACGGATACAAACGCTACTAGATGTCACTATGAAAGCCTGAGACAAAATAATTGTTGTGCTGATATTTGCTTTACAATGTGAGTGTTTCACTTTATGTTGTTGATATCTAATGCGGTTGTAAAAGTCCATTCTTTAGTACGCAGTAAAAATCTACTTTTTGTGCCCGATAAGCACCAAAGGTTTCATTTTATTTAATGACTTTTTGGTTTAATTATTGGTTAAAGTAACTTTTTGCCAAAACAACGAATAGTATTTTAGAAGTTGTAGTGACAGTCACGATGATGTGAACCAAAATTGTTGACTATAAAAACAGTTTTGTGACCTCAACCATCGATTTTGCCACTTGCATGTCCTCTCGCTTTTGTCTCCCTCCTCATTCCTGAAGGATGTGGTAGCTGGTTAGGAGGGATCAACGTGATTATTAGGCTGGTTTTTCCCGTCTAGAACTTGGCCCATTTGGTGGCATCTCTGCCCGAGCCGCACCCAGTCATAATGGAGCCAGATTGCTCGCTGTCTCTTTTCAAACTTGCCCATTTCCCTCCTTTTTATCTCTTTGTCTCTATATATTACCTTTGCCCTGCATTTACTGGCATTGCTTCTTTTCCCAGCCCTGTTTCTTTCCCTTCCACACTGTCCTCCCTCCTCCTTCTCCTTCCCCCAGCCGCCGTTCCCTCTCTCCTCTGGGGCTCCATCCATCAGGTTGTCGGGGGCCGCTAGTGGCCAACTCCCAGCCACCATATTTCACCGCCAGCCAGCCAAGCAGCTGACAGCGCAGCCACCGCCAGGAAATTGCATCGGCTGTGAGCGGAATTTCAAACGCGGGGCCGCTGCGCATCGCCCGGGCCGCCCAAGAACCGCATCCCTCGCTCTCTTTCTGTCTCCACCCTGTCAATCTCTCTGCACGCCTCCACACACATCTCTATGCTTTTTCTTTCCGTGTTGGCCTTTTTTGTGCTTCTATTTCCTCTCTTCCCGTCTCTACTCGACACCCCGCCGCCGTATTCCCCCCTCCTCACACTGTTTTCGCTCCTTGTTTTCACTGTTTTAGTTGTTCCACCTCTCTGCCTTCCCCCCTTGCCTCCTTCCTCGCTATCTTTCTGCCCCCCACTCAGTCTCTGCAAACACAGTGTATAAAGTGAGCTGCTGAATGTACAATGAGAGCTAAAGAGCAGTAGGTGGAAGAGAAAGAAAGGAAGTGGTGTTCAAGTGTATTCCTTTGCACTCGTGCCCTTGTCGTTAACTGACGCAGATCAGTTTTTACACTGAGATTTTCCTACATATGATACTGTGGCATGGGGAAGCTGTCGTTCCTCCAGAATCACAGGACACATACTCTTGATGCAGATAGTAACGATACACAATAAGTATTAGGTTTTCGACTTGCTAAAACTCACCGGTGATTTGTCTCAATACTGCACATCATTAGAGCTGCTTGCGCATTCACTCTGCTCTGTCATACCCAAATCTGTCCTGTCTTCCCTTTTCCTGTCCTATTGGTTATTAGGTGTACCCACTCCCTTAAGGCTGATTTATACTTCTGCGTAACGGTAACGGTGACGGCAGACCTACGCTGTTAATGCAGACCCGATTCACGACCCTACGCCATAGCCGGACGTGCACCTTCAAAAAATCCTGATCAAGTTGAAGGACTGTGATTGGTCCACTCGGAACGTTGTTTCCGGTTCAACTCAAGAACATCGCCGAATTCAAACATTTGCAAACATCTTCTGTGTCGCCTATGCTTTGACATTTGTATTAACAACATATGTTGTTCAATATTGTTTAGCTGCAACTGCAAATACACACGTTCCATCTCCATTACCGTCTATGACCAGAGGAAAACTAAAGGAATTCGACAAGAGTCCCCCAAAACCGTACAAAGACAACACCACACCCCTCTAGTGGCTTGGTGGTGAATTACAGAGCAATGCGTTCCCTTAACGTAGAACTTCGAACCTCAGGGCATCTCACGATACGATACGATTTGCGGTACAAGGCTCACGATAACGATTATCTCACGATATCACGATACAGCGATTATCGATATACTGGTCAGAAATTGGATACATGATATTCTACGATACAACTGGAGAAACGATTAAAAAAAAAATCTAAATAGAAAAAAATACTGTTTAAGTCATTTATTAAACAGTAACATCTTTTCTGTGCAACATTGCTGTAAAATATAAATCTACTGCAAATTGTGCACCTGCACATACAGTATAGAGGAAACAAACCACAACCACTGATATCTCTTGGAGAGATCATGATAAATGGCACCCTTAATTTCTTTAAAGTTTTAAATCTTTTTAAAAAAAAAAAAAAAAAAAAAAAAAACAGTGCTGTAGGTGTCAGTCAGCAGTTGAGCTTGGAGTGGGGCTATGATAAAATTTGTGGGTCTTTTCTTCGTATATGACCTTTGTTGCCAAAAGCGTTGGTTTGAGCACTTCCGCTATCTGCTTCAGCATTTGAGATGTCAGACTTGGTCAGTCACAGTCTTTCTCACCTTAAAAACAAAAAAATAAAACAAAAAATATTAGCTACCACATAGTTTTTTAGTTGAAATCCTATTTTTTTTTTTTTTTTTTTTTTTTGGAAGTATTGAATGAAAAAAAAATATGAATTGACTGTATAGAAATTAAAAATGCAAAAAATACGTATTTTTTATATGTAGGCTACTTTAATTATCATGCACATCACTTTATATATCTTGGAACCTATTCAAACCATTTTTATAGCTTATTGTATCAAAATGGCAGTAATAACAGTTTGTATCGTAAACTAGATGGAAAGTGGTTCTCAAATAATATCAAATAAATCAGTAAATTCATGTGGGCTTGTTTGATATTCATTTTCATCCAGTTTAGGGTCCTGGTTTATTTTATATCATTCAACACCAAATGCCATCAAAATAATACATGTACATTTGAAAACAATTACATTGCAAAACTTTCTTACCTCAAGTGATGAAAGCGAAGCAGTGAAGAAATCCAGTGTGCACTGCGTCACCAGCTCCCAGTGAACCTTATTCTTGTTAGACAATTCTTGCATACAGCAAAGTCCTTCTTCACCTTACTTCCTTTCTTGTTGGTGTAAAATCTAAAGTGTGTCCCCATGTGTGATTTGTAGCAATACTTTTCTCCTTTTTTCCTCCACCGTTCTCAAGAAGCCTTTTTATTTTTTCAACCCACTTGGAGCTTCCTCTGTTCTTCTCTAGACGACTTGTGCGCACTTTACCTTCATTGCCACTCCCGAGCGCCCCTAGTGGATCGCCAAGGAATTGCTCAACAAACATTGAGCAGTTTACAGCAGCCATACTCCATTGTATGGCCAATATGTTAAATAAAAGTATCGATACTTGGCGGGGTTGCAAAATATCGCAATATATCGCTGTATCGAGATATTGTCACACTCTTAATACGCAGATTATCCCGCATGTGGCGATAACAACATATTTGTTGCACACTGTCCAGCAAAGATGAACCAGTAAAATATTACACGCTGTATTTTCGTCGTCGTCGTCTTCTCCCGCTTATCCGAATCCGGGTTGCGGGGGCAGCAACCTCAGCAAAGAGGCCCAGACAGCCCTCTCCCCAGCCACTTCCACGAACTCGTCTTGGAGAATCCCAAGGCGTTACCAGGCCAGCCGAGAGATATAATCTCTCCAGCGTGTCCTGGGTCAGCCCTGGGGCCTCCTCTCACATTTTTTCCTCTCGAGTTCTTGGTTTCGGGAAACGTATGAAGAAAACATCCTTCATATGTCGTAATGTCCAGAGTCGTTTCTGCAAGTTCCAAAAAAAAGCAATGTGTGATCGACATGTTCGTTTTTGAAAGATTACCGGAGAAAAGTAGCACAAATAACATTGTTTCTATGCGAGGGCGGGTCTACAATGTCCCACTTCGGCTTAACTTCCACTTTACGATGCGACGTCACGGTCAAAAAATAGCATGCGTGCGGTACGCCATTGCCATGCTTTGTGCTAAAATGGGAACAGGGACACTTCAGGGAACATTCAAATTAGAGGGGAAGAAAAAAAAAAAAAAAAAAAAAATTAGAGGGGAAGCCAGTGCCCCTGTGCCCCCCCCCCCCAAAAAAAATCGCCCATGCCTGGCAGTGGTCATTCAATAACAATTGCTCAATTAACACTTGCAGTTCAAATGTTTTTGACGTCAATCACCATAACGGCAGCCAATGAGTTCAGACAACAACTTCATGTGTACGGATTGCTATACATAAGTTTAGCTAATCAAAACTGGGTGGAACGGTTTTGCTCGAATCAACCGATCAGATTATGTGAAAATGCTAACACATGGAAATTTTAAAAAGATCCCTTTTGTAATATAGTTTCAATCTAACACTCCTGATTTTGAAGACCCTGAGCTGATTGGATTGGCATTGCAACTCCTAGAGACTGAAATCTGATGCACGTACTGGAAGCACCATAGACAAAAGAAACACGACCAAATAAAACTTCTAACTAAATCAAATTGCCTATGTTTAAATGTATTATTTGTATGTACTTCTGTACAAATGTTATAATGTTACTGTTTTGCCAATGTTGAATGTCTTTCATTTAATCTCTCTAATAGTGGAATTGCGCTGTGTGCCAGTTCACCCATTACTCTGCTCGAAATTAATGTTTTGTAAACAACTCTGGACGGATTTAAATGAAATTATATACACACATTTGTGATCCCGAAAGGATCACTCCAAATTGTGCCTTTACCTCAAGCACAAATACCCAATTTCCTCAAATTGTAGCCTCCGCTAAATAGACGTCATGCCGCCATTAGTCACCGAGTGTGTCGGTCACTTAAATAAATAAACTCCATGGAAATAGAGGCTTTACACATGTGGTTTAGGTGTTTTCAATATATTAAAAAAAATTCAGCATGGAACAAAATGCTCAGCATCATACCTTTCTTATTATTATTCACTCAGTTGCAGTCCAGCTGTCAGAGCCGCTGCGTCAGAAAGTGATTCTTTCTTCACCACTACAACCTGCTGGTTTTTTTCTCATCACTTTGTGTGTTTGTGTCTCCCTCCTGCCCGTATTCCGACGTCAGACTGTTAGCTTGGAGTTTTACATCGATGTCCATGCTCACTCCACCATGCTGAACGGCTTCATGTACGGCAACGTGTTTGAGGACGAGGAGCGTGTCCAGAGACAGGCCGTCTTTCCCAGACTGCTGTGCCACAATGCCCATGACTTTTCCTTTGTGAGTCTTCACACACACACTTCTGCACACCTACCTGGATATGGTACAAATGGGTTGAATTTAAATACATATATATGTTGAAATGAGTTTAGTTCAGCGTGTGCAGTCATGAATTTTATCAGAATATAGCAGGAAGCCAGTACTATATCCAGGCCGTATATTGCAAGTGGGACATGTGGCCCAGGGGTCATCTCCCTTTGGCCTTGCTGCCCATTCAGCATTACCCACAATGCACTGCTGCTACAGCACAACACAATCATGACAAAGTCCCATTGGTGGCAGCAGAGTTTGCATTTCAGCAAAGCTGCGCCGCAGAGTGACAGTTAATGGAACGCACGCACATGCTTCCCAAGACACATCAACATTGTGTAGTAGCGCTGACGGCCACAAACGAAATGGATTTTTTTTGTAATCATTTTCACTTTTTCCCACACAGTGGCTATATCTACAGAATCATCAATTTATTAGGAAGTTAGCAACCGCCTATTACAGCCACAATCACTATTGGAGGGGAACATTTTATTCTATATCTTAATGTATATATCCACAAGTTCTGAGATATTTCACCATTCAGTTGAACGTGAAGGAGTCTCAAAACTTTTGCCCAAGGGTGTAAAGCACAGGCCATGGTTATACAGTGGTACCAAGACATATGAATTTAATTTGTTTCAGGACCTGGTTTGTATGTCAAGAAGGATTTCCCCATATAAATATTTCGATAAATTTGTTCCACAGCCCAAAAACCTATGGGAAATCCTCAATAAATACTTCAGGTACAATTGCACAGACACACAGGCAGATTCTATAATAGTTGATAATAGTGTGATTTTCACAAATGCCTAATTTTACCCTGTTCGGTGACAATGAAAACCCATTAAAACCTTCAAATCCTTTGAATCCTCATAATACCATCATACTGTATTACAGATGTCCCGATCGATCGGCGTCCCAATCGATCGGGTCCGATCACGTCATTTTCAAAGTATCGGAATCGGCAAAAAAATATCGGCCATGCCTTTTTTAAA
Organism: Corythoichthys intestinalis; assembly: GCF_030265065.1. Lineage (NCBI taxonomy): Eukaryota > Metazoa > Chordata > Actinopteri > Syngnathiformes > Syngnathidae > Corythoichthys > Corythoichthys intestinalis. The sequence goes on from NC_080401.1 coordinate 38,464,993, forward strand.
TATATATATATATATTTCAATTAAATCGTTTTCTAATTGTATTTAACGTTACAGACATAATATGTTACACTTATCCAGAGTCTTTAGTTTAGGCTTAAGGTAGGGTTATCAAATTTATCCCGATAACGGCGGTAATTTTTTTTTTTTTTAAATGTATCACGTTAAAATATTTAACGCAATTAATGCATGCGTTGCACGACCCACTCACGCATTGTCGCGCTCAATCTGTAATGACCCCGTTTTACCTATGTAGAGGGATAAAAGGCAGTGTAAAATAAGTAGAGTGATTTCTGGCAACCTTTGGAGCCTTTTTTTAATTGGCTAAAGCCTTACAATCCCTCTCCCTACGATTAGAAATATCATGGGAAGCAATGTGGGGAAGCAAGGTAGCAATTGATCTTTTTCTTAACATATTATGTTATTTCTCAACACAGAGAAGATATATCAATTGGTAGCACTACACACAGTCATGGTTCAACTTCCTATCATGCATTTTGGCATGGCTACGGTATCATTTACTGAAAGCTCAACAAATACACTAGATGGCAATATTTAGTCACAATATACAAAGTCACAAGTCTTTCTATCAGTGGATCCCTCTCACAGAAAGAATATTAATAATGTAAATGCCATCTTGAGGATTTATTGTCATGATAAACAAATACAGTACTTATGTACTGTATGTTGAATGTTTATATTCGTCCAAGTTTTATTCATTTTTTTCTTAATGCATTGCCAAGATGTATATGATCGGGAAAAATTATCGGGAATGATTGGAATTGAATCAGGAGCAAAAAAAAAGCAATCGGATCGGGAAATATCGGGATCGGCAGATACTCAAACTAAAACGATCGGGATCGGATCGGGAGCAAAAAAACATGATCGGAACAACCCTATACTGTATTTTACTTTTTTTTGTTTGTTTGTTTGGTTTTTTTGCCAATCGTTGACCAATTAACTTAAAAAATATAACCTCTTTCTCTTGCTAGAACCCACTAACCAATCAGGTTTGACAACTATGCTAATTATGGTCCCTGAATAAATCCATTCTACGAATAAAACATATAGACACCACTGTTGTTACTAACTCCTTACTAAGTAACGCGTTGTTGTAATCTAATTACTTTCAGTAAATAGCAATCGAAGCGTTCATTTTTCCAAACCAGTAATCTGATTAAAGTTGGTTTTCTATAGCGTCTGTGCGTTACTATTTTGTTATCGCCTCATAATGTATGTAGAATGAAAAATATTGTAGTCATGTACGAAGACCATTTTGAAAAGAAAATGTTGGAAAGCTTCCCACCACGCGTTCGCTTCCATGGTAACCGCTCCTAATTACTTCACATTTTGGTCTCGAGTCACACGCGTTTTGGGAAGAGTGAGGCTCGCGAGTGCACATTCAAGCCGAGTAGCGCCACCTGTTGAGATGCGCGAGGGAATGTTGATCTGTGTGCGTCCATGAATGTGCGTGAGTATTTTTACTTCATTTTGGAGGGTTCCAGCAATATGTTGGAGCCGCTACATGCGCGGCCGTTTCATAACTTTGCCATTGCAACCGTGGTTAGTCATCGGCGAGCATTGTTTACATCATATTCGTGTTACACATTTATGCTGAGAGGTTTTGTTGGTTGTGGCCAAATTGACTGCGTGTGTGTGTGGTTGTGCGCGTGCATTCGCGCCCGCCCCCACCTTTGTGTTTATTGCACTGCAATTCATTGAGTGTGTTGTTCATTATTGTACAGTCAATTTGCATTGTTTTACATTGGCACTGATATGCTGTTAACCCTAACCCGTAGTTCAGAATTTTTGACATTAGGCTTCAACTTCGAGTTAGCGGGGGTTTAATTAGACGGTGGAGTTGATTTCAACAAATCCCATGCAGTTTGTCAATTATTTGTTAGACACGGACTGAGGGAGCTGTAATTTGTGCTTCCTTGTGGAAACATTTGAAGATGATCATCAAAAATTTTGCAAAATAAAGTGAGAGTGAAAAGTGAGTTCCTGTTTTCAAGGAATTTTGGCAACTTTATTGTTCCAACAAACATTTGAATAACCAAGGTTAGCTCATTTTTTGATAGACTAAGCGACTAAGAGTGCCATGGGCATATGTGTAAATTCCTGCTTCGCCTCGTGCTTATTTAAAATTGTGCACTTTAAAAGCCCCACTCAACATACGCTCTATAATGTACACAAATTTTGTTGCACATGTATAATGAATGAACTTTCAATTTTCTGTATTTTGTCTCTCCAGAAAAAGCCTTACATTAGGGGATTTCTATCACAGTGGGTTGAATTTGTACCAAGGATTAAATGAAACCTCTTGTCAGAAGATGTCTTAGCTTGTCCCCTGTGTATTTGTCTTTCTTTCAGTCCAACACTTCCTTTAACCGTGACGTCGTGAAGGCCGGCACAGGCAGACGTTTCCTTGGCGGTCTCCTTGATGACACGTCCTATTGCTACACTCTGGAGGTGTCTTTCTACAGCTACATGACCCCTGGCAGCACGGCTCCCGTGGCCTACACCGAGGAGACGTGTATCCTTCGCTGTGTGTTTTCTATTCATTTCATGTTAACGAAGACAGCGACACCGACGTTCCTTTTGTGCCTCGTAATTAGTTGTCGGTGTGTCACCAAAATGACAATGTACACGAGTTTGCGTCAGGTCATGTGCACTCACTACAAAAGCCGTGTTGCTCTTTTGTCATCACTTGTTTTGACTGATGCGCAGAGTTAAAACAGGGACGCGATAGGTGCCGTCTATTGATTTCATTCACAAAGGCGCTTCAGAAGACAAGCAGGCTTGTGTCGTCAGGCTCAGGTGACGCTTTGATTGGGCTAAACAATAGAACAATGAGGCAAACAAGACTCCCGTCAAACGCAATCTTTGGGATGGCCATTGAAGGTCGCCGGTGTCTTAATAGCCACTGATAGAAGGAGGAAGTTTTCCCTTCAGGTGACCTTCTCCAGACTGGAGTGCTCCCGATGGCACTGGGATCTTGGCAAGCGCTTAAGAGAGAGGTGATAAGAAGTCCTACATGTGATGTGTTAAAATGTTTCTGCAGGTGGAAGGCAGGTTGGCTGTGGATGTAGCCCTAGTGCCCTCTAGTGCTGGACTCTCTTGCACCACCACAGAAGAAATTTAGTCCCTTTGAAAACGTCAGTTTTGCAGCCGAATTGACACTAACACTGTAGTCGCAAGGCATTGCAAGGCAAGGCAAATTTATTTATATAGCACAATTCAACACAAGGTGTGTCTAACCCTTTATTGCCAAATGTATCACATTTGATACACCAAAAATGTCATGATTTTGAGGCCAATTCAGAATTTTGACATTTTTTGGGGGGGGGGGGGGTGAATGATGGATGCAAGTCAACACATGCATCTGCAGGTTCCACGAGAAAAAAAAACAGTTTTTATTTTTAGTAAGGGTATAGATATTAAAGCGCTTATTACACATATTAATTTTGACTTTTCGTTTTACAAATTTGGAAAAAAAGGTTTCATTGGGACCTTATTTTTCAAATTTTGGGATTCTCTGATAATTGCTTCATGTAGCAGGTATTTAAAGGCTAATCTTAGAATCTTCTATGATGTTCAATTATTGCTGAAATGCTTTATACTGTAGCCACATTTAAATATCTCTGAACTGTAAATGATGCAAGAAAAGGGAACACGACTTTATGACTGCATCATATGAGCAGTGTTGTTAATCTTACTTTTCAAAAGTAATTAGTTAGTTACAAACTACCTAAAAGTAATTGAGTTAGTAACATATTTACCTCTTTCTCAGAGTAATGAGTTACTCAGCAAAGTAACTGACGTTACTTTTCATGTTCTATATGGTATTACATTATACATTCTGCACATCAGTGTTGTTTTCGTCAACGATGACGATAACGAAAATACTTCGTCAACGAAAAATGTTTTCATGACGATGACATAATGACGAACTAAAAACGTGTCTTTGGAGACATAACGTAACAAAACATAACGAGATGGATGCCAGTTGTCGTCTGACAACACGAGAACGAGACAAAAATTTGCCATAGTTTTCATCATAAGTTCACAATGTGTGACATTTTCTTATCGTATGCATAGTTAGCACGCATTTTTGCAGTGTTTGGTCGTGTCACTTATGTGTCGTACTGGCCCCCCCCCCCCCCATACACATACACACACACACACACGTTCCATTTGTAAAATGTGTCAGGTGCTGCTGAATAAGTTTTGTTTTCTTATCTTGACTATGCCATGTTGGTTTAGCCTTTAAAGGTCTGTGCTGAGTGATCATTACGCACTAAACTAGCGTTCGCGTTAGCGTATCATTCATGTTAGCATTAGCATTAGCATTTAGCCCAGTGACCCGGTGAGTGTCTTCTTAATGTCTTGGAAAACATTTTACATATAGTTCGTGCCGTCCAGGTGAGTTTCATTAATTGCAAATAATGGGCTGTAATGAGTGTGTATTATCATCATGAAGATGTTGATGTCCTTATAGACTCGACAATTATGTGCTGCTGTGTCAATGTTCATTCGAAATTGTCGTAAATCTTTTATTTGTTCATTTTCATAGACTAAAACTTTTGAAGTTTATAGACAAAACATTTTGAGAATTGAGTTTTTGTTGACTAAAACTAGACGGAGACGAACACATTTTGGAAATAACAAAAATATGACGAAGACTAATTAGTATTTTCATCCAAAAGACTGAGACGAAAATTGAAAGAACTGCCAGAGACAATACTGTTTAACATCAAAGATGTTTATATTAACTGACTGAATTGAACAGATTTTTTATTTCAAGAAAAAAAAAGGAAACTTTTTTTTTTAATTTCACCTATATTAGAGTGTAATAGTGTAACTTTCAAATGCTGTGAGGAAAAAGGCCTATTTGTTTTTCCTGTTCTTGTCTACACCCCTAACATTTACTGTACAGTGGGGAGAACAAGTATTGTGTATCAAATACTTGTTCTCCCCACTGTATATACATATATATACTATATATATATATATACACACACACACACAGTATATGTATGGCGGAAAACACTCAGGTGACTTGAGGTTCCGCTCTGAGACCCCCAATTTGGCCAAACTTCAAAATTGTCCTATATGCACGTTTGATACATCATTGGAAAGCTTAAAATCTCAATTTTCTGGGGGAAGAAAATTTTTGAACAGGAGGGCATCTAAAAAAAAACATTTTTTTTAAACAGCAAAACCCTAACTGGAGGTGAGAGCACGTGAGAGCATAATTAAAGACACCATGACTTTAACGAGATATTATCGCGTAATTACCTTGTTTCAATCCAAAAACTCCATGTAGCATGTATCACTGAGTGTCAAGACACAGCTTTGAATGGCCACAGCTGGCTTTTGGGGGGATTTTAGGGGTGGAACATGGTAATATAACAAGGGTCACGATGCAAAAATCGCAGACATCAAGGAGTGGTTGAGATGTTCTTTTTCATATATTTACCCTTTTAAATGTTTTTTTTTTCTTTTTTCTTTTTTTTTTTCTTTGTTTGGATCGATTATTTATCATCTAACATATCGAAGAAAATGCGACAGTAAAAACACTTTAGCAATAGTTATGAGGTAGACATCCGCGGCCTTTTCACAGACACCATTTTTTCATTGTGCCTTTTTTTTAACTAAATATTAGACATCAACTAATGATTCTAAGCTAAAATGACAGACATTTTGAATAATAAATATAATTACTTCCCTTCTTTTTATGGCTGGGTTGAAATAAAAACGGTTGCGCGACGTCTGTAAATGGGGGTTTCCAGGGTAAAATGGACAAATTAAAAATAGTTCAGGGGCTTAATGCGCCATGAATCTCCGATGGCAGCATGGAGACATATTGTTCTATCAAACACAACAGTTCTTTTGGCTTAAAATACAGCAGTTTATTTTAAAGAGGGTTGCAAGAGCAGAAACTGCTTTTTCAGTCTTGCCTGTGTTTCCTGCCATATACAGTATATATATACTCTAAATCAACTCATCTTATTGCAACAAATATTTCGGATATAATAATAAAAATAATAATAATAATGGTGCAAACGTTTGGTTGGCCGGCTAAAAAAATAGAGCAGGTCGCAAATGGTCCACTGGCCATATTTTTCCATCTCCTACTTTTACAATTTGGTGCTGAACAGTTAGCTAATGTATACTCTGCCATTATACTGTTGCCTAAAGTCTTTGGGCCCCTCAATTGAGTTCTGGTCAGTATTTCTACTCAATGTCAAATAGGCGCTGGCGTCTACCCCTGGTGGGTGGACTTTCTTGATCTTTTTTTGTTTTCCAGTCAAGTGTGGGTGGGTTTTCATTTATGAAAAGGGGAGGTTCACAATGAGGCGAGGGTCACATTGTGGCAGGGTCTTGTGTGGTGGGCAAGCTACACAGGGGGACCCAGTGCAGATTGGAGATTGGGGTCAGACAGGTTGAAGGAACCGACCATGTCGTTTTTTTCCGCCCCAGCGCTTTGCTCGATGAAGCGTGCAAATCATCAACAGAGACCTTTAGCACCTCTACTCCTCCCTCCTTCACCCCCAGACACACATACACACCTTTCCCACCCTGACCTACGATCACCTAGAGACAAAACTAACATAACAAATAAATAATAGCCACTTATACACCAACTTCAGTGCCCTTCTCCAAAACTGGCCTCTTAACATTTCTCACACTTAAGACTTTTTTGTCACAGTTTCAAAGAGAACCAACTGAGTGCGCGCGAGCACGCACGCACGTGTGTGTTCCACTCATGTCCTCCTCTCTCCTCCAGTCTGTCCTTTCCTCTCGTCTCATCACCCAGAACATAACAGCTCATTATATCATCTAGTCAAGCTGAGAATCCTCTTCTCCGAAACAGCGGGGACAACCTCTATCCTGTCTGCCTTCTCTTTGTCCTCTAATCATCCGCTACCTGTATGCGTGCTCGTGTGCGTGCTCACGCATGCGTGCGCTTCCTTCTTTTGTGCCCACCTACATTTACTTACACGTGTAGAACCATTAGCAAAGTAAAGCCATCTCTCTTATGCCCCACCTCTGAAAAAAAAGGTCATTAGATAAAATATTGGAGAAATGGATGAATTCACATGTAATTAATGAGCATGTGAGTTGCCATCATTTAAGGATAACAGTGTAAGCGTGATGATGATAATTGTAGAGCTGTTAAGAAAGTTAGAAGCACATTTGGCACAAAAAGTGTTAGTGTGGATCTGCTATTGGCTAGATTTTAATTTTATTTTGATTTTATTTTACAGCAGTTCACTTCAAACTTGTTTTGCAGTTAAAAATGCCATTGCATATCTAGAGTGTTACAAACATAGAACTGAACTTCAATTACAGTGATCCCTTGTTTTTCGCAATTAATGGGGACCAGAACTAGGGATGAGAATCGAGAACCGGTTCTTATAGAAAACCGGTCCTGCGCATATCAATTCCATGGAATCGTTTGACAGATTATCTAACGATTCTCTTATAGATTCCAAACAGTCCAATCGACGTCACGGACTTTATGCATAATACACACCGACAAGTAAGCACGTATCACATGAATGCTCACAGTTAAATAACCCATGCTGATTTTTCCAAATCAGTCTATTAATGGGTCTATTATATTCTTGTCGAATACTCTATAAGAAAAATCTAACATATATGCATCTAAACCCTAAACGATTTTATTAGCAATTTTAATACTCCTGTTAGAAAGATTTTGAGGGTATGCGTACGTTCCCATAGCAACCAATCAATTTCCTGTTATTGTCCTACGTCACGCACGCTTCGTATTCTGGGACCGAGAATAGGTGTATAGTGCGCATTTCCAACAGAATTTTGGTGCGTCCATGAACGAATGTAAGTATTTCCTCTTCATGCCATAAAGTTCTTATGATTAATTAGAGCCGTTATCAGCAGGACCGTTTCGTGTTTTTTTTTTTTTTTTTTTTTTTTTTTTTTTAAACCTGTCCTGTTCAGCTGTTTGACACAGAGAATGGAAGTCTAAGTGCCCAGATTCTGAACAGTTTTAATGTTTCACATTGAGAGTCTGACATATTCCCATTGTGATCATTCAAAATACCTTTTTATTATGACAAAGCAGCGAACAGGAAGGGATTATGGGGGGACAGAAGAAAAGAAATACAAGAGAAGAAGGAAAAGAAACACATACACAAACAACAACTAGAAATACATTGAACATCTAAACTAGTTACTAATATGCTGGTGCTATCGTCAGCGAGATGTATTTCCGGTTTACACCATGTGGGGGCCTATTGGCCAGTGAAAGAGGAGAATGGGGGTGGGGGTGTCTATAAGCCTATAAGCTAAGTGATTGAAAGGGGTAGAGTGTACACAAATCAGTTCTGTGATCTAGAACCCAGTAATCGTGTGAATCTCTTATGAGTAAGCCCGTTGGCGACCAACCCTACGCCGCCGCATCGCCAATCCCGGCACCGGGACCCCCGACCCGAGAATGCCCTACCACATCCAGCAGCACGCAGGCCCCACCGGGCGCGCGACAGCCACGCAGACGGGCGGAGAAGCCGCGCGGGCGCCAACCCAGGGCCACGGCCCCCACCCAGCCAGCCCGGGGAGGGAGGGCGGGCGCGGGGGTGGGGGGCCATGCGCAGCCCATCCCTCCTCCCACAGCCCAGCAAAGGAGCCATCGTCCCCCCCCCCCCGGGACCCAGGGTGGTCCCCCGGGCCACCCGCGCACCCATCAACCGGCCTTCAGGGATGGCAGGAGGGGACGCATCACCAACCCCACGCCTACACCCACCAGGGGCCACGAGCCACAGCCGCAGCCCCCCAACCGGCACGGCACGCCACGGGACCCCCAGCGGCCCACCAAGCCCCAGGCAAGGCAGGGCGGATGCCCAGCCAGAGAAGAGAGGGGAAGGCGGAGGCAGGAGAACGCCCAGGAACTGCCACGGAGCGGTGCAAGATCGGAGACCCGACCCCCCAACCTACTCCCGCGGCCGGCAGCCGAGGCAGAGGGGAGGCCACACCCCAGGAGCCACGCCATATAAAAAAGTGTGGGACCCACCTACCACCCTATTACTGTGGCTGCCAGGTTCCCGACTGGCAGCCATCACCCAGCACCGTGATGGGGGTGTGAGGGGAGGGGAGTGCAATGTATGCATTAAAATAGGAGAGCTTGGCTTGGGGCAGTGGGACCGCAGCATGGAGCTTCTGCCCAGCCGCCCGTCCCACTGCCCTTTGCCAGAGCTCTCCTGCGGAGTATGATGTGTGGTGCATTTAAAAAAGGTGCAGAGATGGCGGGGCCTGTGGTGAGGAGGCAGCCGTGAGCTACCCCCACCCCCAACAGGTCCCAACCATCCCACAACCTTGGTGTGTGGTGCATTAAAAACAGGGGGGAGTCGGGCCGGGACTGTAAAGCCCCGTCCCAACTCTCTCCGGAGAAATGTATGAGCATGTAAGTGCCAAGGTGAAAAATATTTACAGTGCCGAAGTGAGAAGTGCGTGAGTTAAGAGGCAGGCTCCCGCGGGCCTGGCCCCGTCCACCAGAACCACCGGCCGCAGGGCAGAAGAGGCGTCAGGGCCCCGATCAATCTCCGCCCCAGACCACCCACGGCGCCTCCGCGACCGCCCACCCCCCCCCACCCACCGAGCACCCACCCCGCACTCCGAGCAGGCGCCACACCAAGCGCCGGCGACCAGGGGACGTCCACCCCACCGGCAAGGGACAGCAAGCCTCACCCAAGGCCCCGCGGGCCCCAAGAGGCCCCGCCAACGACCCCGCCGGCCCAGGGAGGCGGACAGGGCCGGAAGCAGACCAAGGGGACGGAAGCGCGCCCCCCACAACCCACCCCAGGGCCAGGAGGGGCGCGCGGCATGACTCCAGAGGGCACCTCCCCGGCACCCGGTACAGGGAGACGCGGCTCCGGCCGGGCGGACCTGGGAGGGAACCATGGCTGCCGCATGCACCCCCCGGCCCCCACCCCAACTCCACCCCACCCCGGCCGGCCGGGGAAGGGCCGCGGCCCCGGACCGGCACCCGCGCGGCCCCCCCACCCGCCCACGACACCAGCGCGCGCCCGACGGGACCCCCGCACAGCCAGACGCAACCAGACAAGCCCCGGCCGAAAATCCCGGGGGCCAAGACCGGCGACGGGACGGCCCAGGGCAGGACGCCAACAAACTCCACCTGTAAAGCTGACAGAAGAAGAGGTTTATCAAACACCATTAGATGTATGCCAAGGACCGGTGAAGTGTATTATTTACGCATAGTTCCTTAATTGTTCCAAGTCTGATAATATATAGGGTGTTCCAAAAAAAAGTTGCATATGTTCCCCAGCAGCTGGAAACCAAATTGTCTATGAGTATCCTTGTAAAATAAGCCCACTGACCGACTAAACTGTGAAGGAAGAAAGTGTATTTATTACATGCTGTTGGGAGTGTACAAAACAGTTTGGATTTAAACATGTCCTGTTTCCAGCTGCAGAAGGATGCATACAACTTCCCTGGACACCCCGCATACATCAATTTATGTGTACATTTTTATTATTTTTGTGGCATTCCTTCACAGGTGAGAGAGAATCCTTATTCTATGTTCATCATTCTTGCGACCGTTTCCCACTGTTGTTCGTATTTGTCCATTTTATTTGTCTGTTTGGCAGATATTTTCTCTAATGTTATATATTCAATGATTAGATTTAGCCATTGGTTAATGCTAATGTTTTGTTTGTTTTTCCAATTCAACAATATTGTTTTTTGGCTATCGTTAGACTTGCTAGTAGTGGACGGGTTTGATGGATAGAGATATTCACTGTATTCAGATCGCCAAGCAGACAAAGAGTTGGAGACAATGGAATCCTGCAGTTCAATAGGAAAGAGAGTTTCTTCGTTACCTGTGCCCAGAAATCTTGTATTGGTTTACATTGCCAAAGAGCATGAAAGTATGTATCTGAAGTATCTTCGTTGCAGTTTGTACATTTATCGGATTGGGAGAACCCCATTTTGTGCATTTTAGATTGAGTAATATGCCATCTGTGCAGTATTTTGAACTGTATAAGCTGAAGGTTCTTATTCTTTGTCATTATAAATGTATTTTTACAGATGTTTACCAATAGTTATTATCTAATGTTACCGAAAGTTCGTTATTCCATTTTTCGATTGGTAGGCAAGTAGAGTTGTTACATGAGAGGGCTTTATATACTTTTGAAAGTATTTTTTTTTGTTGAGGATGTATATTTATTATTTTATTTACGAAAGGTGGTGGGTCTAACGTACCCGTTAGTGATGGAAATTTGCTTCTGATGGCTGCCCTGATTTTATTGTATTGCAGGAAATTGACCCCTTTGATCTGGAAATCTTGCATTATTTTTTCATATGACATGAATGTATTATCTTTAAACAAATGCTGTAACTGGTTTATTCCCGTATCATCCCATGCGCTGAAATAAATAGGAATTTTATTAACTCCAAAGTCTGGGTTGTGCCAGATTGATGAGAATTTACACGGGGCTTGTTGTGATTGCGTAATTTCCATACCTCTCCACCAGGCTTTCAAGGTACATGCTATCATTGGGTTTTTGAAGCAGCTATGGTGCTTAATACTAGAGCTAATAAAGGGGAGGTTTGCCAATTGTATTTGGTTGCAGTCTGTTTGCTCTAATTCTAGCCATGACTGTTGTTCAGTGTTAAGATATAACCACCTAATAAGATATTGTATTTGATTTGCTATATAATAGTGTTGGAAATTAGGGGCCTCTAGACCCCCCTCTGGTTTATTTCTTTGCAATTTGGCAAGGCTAATTCTGTTTTTCTTGTTTTTAAAGTAGAATTTTGTGACGGCTGAGTCTAGGTCTTGAAACCATTTTTGAGTGGGTTTAAAGGGGATCATTGAGAACAAATAGTTTATTTGTGGTAATACTTTCATTTTGACTGTTGCTATCCGGCCCAAAAGTGAGATGGGTAGATTACTCCAGTGTGTCAAATCTTCACATATTTTTGCTAAGAGAGGTGTATGGTTTAGTTTAGTTAATTCTGTAAGTTTTGGTGAAATGTTGATTCCAAGATACTTTATATTCCCTATTGGAATATTGTGATTTTGATTTGCAGGATTCCATGAGTTTGTTGATAAGGGCATTATAATTGATTTTGACCAATTTATAGCATAATCTGATATTTGTGAAAATGTCTTTATTAGTTCAAAAGTCTCATGTAGGGAGGATTCTGGTTTTTCTAGATATAATAGTATATCGTCTGCGTATAAGTTAATTTTGTGTTCTGATGTGTGCGAGCAAATCCCTTTGATATTAGCGTTTTGTCTTATTGCAATTGCTAATGGTTCAATAAATAGAGCGAATAATAGGGGTGAGAGTGGACAGCCTTGTCGAGTTCCCCTTTGAAGACAGAAACTTTGTGAAATGACCCCGTTTCGTGTTTTTACTGTCGGCTTGTTGCTCTGCTCGTCCTCGCTGCGTCGAGGAGAGTGTTGTTTACATTACATTCGCGTTGCACATTTGTGTTAAGAGGGAATGTGTTAGTTTAGCATCTTAAGATGATGTTGTACGTCCATATGAGTGTACAGTGCTTAGTTTTCACCACTTTTTTGGCCAAGATGACCGCACGTGCACGCAACGTGCTTGCGGATTGTTCGCGCGCACTCACGCCCCCACCATTATATTCATGTTGCTCATTTGTGTTAAGAGGGAATGTGTTAGTTTAGCATCTTAAGATGATGTTGTACATCCATATGAGTGTACAGTGCTTAGTTTTTGCCACTTTTATGGCCAAGATGACCGCATGTGCACGCAGCGTGGGGTTGTGCGGCCCCCCCCGTGTTCATTACACTGCGAGTCATGTATGTGTGTTATTGACTGCTTTACAATCAATTTGCATTGTTTATTGCATCAGCAGTAATTTTCTTTCCTTTCAAAACCACAAATTTATCCACACATTCCAGTCTTTCACACACATATAAATACATCAACATCTTTCCACGCATGCTCCCACCTGCTCATTGAGTTATTCTCATATCAAGTGCCATTGCCTGTATATAATTGTGCCTGTTGCCAAGTTGGATTAAAAGTGCCAAAGACCAACTCCACTCTGGGCCCCTTGTGTTCTAACCGACACCTGAAGCGAATGAACCATAAAACATATTGAACCCAGAACCTCATACAGTCCATTAGTCCAAATTAGAATCGATAAGAGAATTGATAAAGAATCAAATCGTTAAGCAATATCGATAATGGAATCGGAATCGGAAAAATCTTATCAATTCCCATCCCTAACCAGAACCCACCTCCATTTAGGTTTTTTTTCAACGTTGAGCAATGAAATTTGGGGAGTCGATACCTTGTGCAAAACTGCTCCAAAAAGTCTCTTGCACCCATGTTCCAAACCCAACAGGAAATCGGGTATTTTGGATTGAAGGTGAATTTTTTATTGATTAACAGGGTGCACATTTGAGACCTTGGTGCCTAAAGTGTTATTTGGATCCTCCTCAAAATTAGTGAGAATGTTCATGAGACATATGAGATCTTAAGTTCTCAAAACTGTGAGTTTTCATTCAAGGGCCTGGCCTAGGCGGGGCGCCAAAGCCGACCATTTTTTGGCAAAACACCATATTCAGAAAATGATTAATAACTCCCTCATACAATGTTTAATCTTTTTCATATCCGGCATGTATGTGAGGTATCCCAGCCTGAACACGACTGCATTGAAATATTACCCATTAGGCCTGGTGCCCCCTAGTGGGAACAGGAAATGCCCTTTTATACGAGACAGCCTCCTCCTCCAAGGGAAAAAAATCTTTTGACCTCAAACCTGTTTCAGGGAAGCCTTAAGGCATGTGTTCAGGTGCCTGATGAAATGTTTCATTGAAGCGGAGGGGTCCAAACAGGAAAGTGAAAATGACCGGCGCCATTTCGTCTCGCCACAAATTCTGAACAGTCATAACTTGGCAGACACACAACATATCTGTGCCAAACTTCCCGTGCTTGGTGAGAGTCGTACCCTGAAGGGTCCTGTAGGGGTCATTTGCATCAACTCTGTAGCACCAACTAGTGGCAACAGAAAGTTACTCATTTTACTTATACATGTCCAGTTCTTTTCAGGTTGGTCACTGTAGTTCCAAGACTTTTTGTAAGACTACAATTTAAGGCCCATGTCCACACGTCTCTGTCTGTTGCCCTGACGATCCATTGCTCGCCATTAAAAGGAAATAGATTTTTTCAGGGACTTAGGCAGCTTATAGGCCCACAACATTTGGCATACTTGGTCGAATTGGCGCAATTAGAAGATTCATTTTGGTTTGGAATATGGGCGTGGCAGCACAGCTCAGTAGCGCCTCCTTTTTTGTAGGACTGTCTTGACTGTCAGTAGGGGCTTTTTCACCTAGTTGTGTGAATGTATTTGTAATCCCCAGAAAAGAGGTGAGTTCCAAGAAAGTTAGGTTCTCAGGAGATGAGAGGGAGACAATTTGCCACCACTCTGACCTGCGTGACGTCCGAGTTGCGCCAAAGTGCGAGGGCCCGTTTATTCCTGCTTGCAGGCCTAGTTTAGATTTATCATCGGAAAGATATACATTTGACATGTTTTTTCCCAAAGTATAATTAAAAAAAAAAAGCTTTTATGTGTGTGTATATATATATATATATATATGTATACCATAATTTTTTAACTATAAACCGCTACTTTTTCCCCTCATCTGGAATCCTGCGGCTTATAGTCCAGTGCGGCTTATTTGTTGATTCATTTGTGCTAATAGGTAACACTTTATTTGACACTGGCGTCATAAAACCGTCATAATTATGACTGTATGACAGATGTCATTAAGTGTCATCAAGCAAATTTTGTCACTAACTTTATTTATGTCCACCTGGGATCTTTCACATCCATCCAAAAGTGAGATAATTTGCCAAATGAAACTAAACGACCTGTCATAAGCATTCATTAATGCCCCTGACAGTGTCATGTCATAATTATGACGGTCTTATGATGCGACTGTCAAATGTTTCAAGTGTTACCGGTTAATATCTTTTGGTTCTAAATATCCTATACTACAGTGAGGACAGCTGCGGCTTATAGTCCAATGCGACTTATCTATGAACAAACCCCGTTTTCGTGTCAAATTTGATGGGTGGTGGCTTTTAGTCAGGTGCACCTTATAGTCCGAAAATTGTAATATATTTTAATACATGTTTAAAAACACTTCAAATTTAATAATTATTATTATGATAAGTTTAAAACATGTTACTGTCCCACCGAATTATTTTTTAAACAAGAATAAAGTGGAAAAATGCTTGTCCACTCAAATTGGCCCAAGCGGCTCACTTACACTCAATGAGTTGCCACAGCAACTGTTTAACTAGTTAAACGATGTTGACACATGCGACGCTTTGAATATTCGGCTTCCCAACATGTCTGGCAAGATCAAACCTTAACTGTCTGTCAATCATCGTTAACTTTAATAAGCAACTCCAGTGCACTGCCTGGCCAAGAAAAGCGGCAGGAGCGAGAGTGAGAGACATGATCGGATCAGGACAGCTCTAGAAAATACTTTATTTGTTTGTTTATTTATTTTTTAGTTTAAAAAGAAAATAAATAAAAATCCGCGATAGACTGAGGGCGCGAAGTTTGAAGCGTGAAGTAGTGAGAGATCACTGTATTTCCGATAGGAAAAAAGTGATGCTAAATATGAACAAATTAGAGGTCAACCGGCATCAAAAAGCAGATGGTGGATAATGTGGAAAATTTTTCAAAAACAATGTGGATAATTTGTTTTAGAATCATTTAACCAACTTTGATAGTCACTGCAGGCAGTTTGTTGATGTGCCAGATTCGAATTTATCAAATGAAAGATAAATGATATGAAATGAAGAGTCACCTTTCAAGAGATGTATTACTGTAGTGGTATGTAAATTTGGGGTAATTTATAATATGACCTCAGCCTTTCATTATTCAGCCACATTTTTACGATGACTGAATGATGCCGATGAGCACACCAAAAGCACTTTATCTGGATGTTGACCTTACTAGTGTAACTGCCTAATATTTCCATGTAGTATTTTACTCTAAAACGTGTATTGAAGATTAAACTGTACCTAAGTTTGAATGTAACTGCCGAGCAGTCCATTTGTAACCTTACTCTCGTTTAAATTCAGATGGGATATTGTCCAATTCACCATGACCCTGATCAGTAAAGATGGCATAAAAAATGGATATTGATAATAATTGTGAATGAGTGCAAAAATGAGATATAATACTCTGTAAATGCAATGTGTGCATTTTATCATTTTAAAACGTATCCAACGTAAACTTTCTTTTTATTCCCTCAGAGTTTGCCACAGCAAAAAAGTACATTCAAATTTTCAATTTGGCACACAATAAGTGGGATTTGAACCCACCTTGAATGGGTTACTTTAAACGTATATTCCAAATAACAGACAAACTCTTCCTCAGAAACTTTAGTTTAAAATTCTAAAGACAGGTCTGAGCATGTTTTTTAGGCAGACCTGTTATAATCATGGGAAGGGACAAAAAGAAAGACAAAAATACTATGAAGTAGCCTGATTTTGAGTGGCTTTCGTCACATATTCAAGTCAAGCTAGCTGCTACATGCAATACCCTGTGTTAGAATTTGACCTTTTAGCCAGATTGCTGGAATCACGCCAGCCAAATCGCCGGAAACACACTAGCGCAAATCCAACGACCCAGGTCAGCACAACACCAACAACCCGGCCAAAAGGCCAAACTCTCTGTCCTGTACCAGCTGTTTGACACAGAGAATGGAAGTCTAAGTGCACGGTTGGTCTGAACAATTTTAATGTTTCACATTGAGAGTATGACATACTCCCATTGTGATCATTCAACATACCTCATTTATTATGACAAAGCAGCGAACAGGAAAGGGTTATGGGGGGAACAGAAGGAAAGGAACACAAGAGAATAAAGAAAAGAAACAAACAACAAGAAATACATTGAACGTCTACACTAACTACTAATATGTTGGTGCTATCGTCAGCTGGATGTATTTCCGGTTGACACCATGTGGGGGGCCTGTTGACCAGGGAAAGAGGGAGACGGGGGTGGGGGAGTCTATAAGCTAAGTGATTGAAAGGGATAGAGTGTACACAAATCAGCTGTGTCATCTAGAACCCAGTAATCGTGTGAATCCCTTGTGAGTGTAAGCCCGTTGGCGACCGACCCCACACCGACCCATTACCAATCCCGGCACCGGGGCCCCCCACTCGAGAGCGCCCTATCACATCCAGTCGCACGCGAGCCCCACCAAGCGCGCGACTGTACTGACTCCATTTTAAAAGCTGGAAAAAAGCTTTGAAACGCCAATTTATTCCAAGTTGACAGCAATCAGACAGCAAGGCAAAAACAGCAAACAGACCCAGACGAAGAGGAAGGAACAATCAAAAGGTCAACAAAAGATTTCCGTGGAAATCCAACGCTAGCTAAAAAATTTAGTCTTTTTAAGGCTATTGTGGGGCGTGTTGTTGGCCGTAAGAAGGGTGTTTTGGGGGGTTGTTTAGGGTTATTGTCTGTTGTGGATTGGGCAGGAGAGTTCGTGTGTTACTTAACTCTTTTGTGTTACTCTTTTTTATAAGAAGGGGCAAAAATATTAAGTGTTTCAAAAGCAGTACTTATTTCTCTCAACAATACAATAACATTTACACAGGTGCAATGCATTACACATTTTCCGGAAACAAAGTGTCTTTAGAAATAAGACTTCTTTTAACCATATACTTTGTTTTCACAGATTTCTGTACTATTTCGCATGTTTACAGTGTTACCGCTGTACTTAATCCTGGTTTTAAACGTTCTGCATCTGCAGTAACTTTTGTACACCACCAAACAATGCACAACTTGACATGGAAATACATGTTAGCGAAGTCGCTAATTAGCATAGCGCTCGGTGCTAACTAGTAACATCTCAAAAATAATAACAATAAAAGCTAAACAGTACAAGAGGGTTCGTGTACTTACCTCTGATAGACGTACACGGGACTTAGCAAAACACTAGGGACTTTTTCCAATTAACACGACTTGAACCTACTGCTGGACAATTGAAAGACGAGGAGCAATGACCTATCTCTCTTCCCCTCTCGCTCTAAAAAATAACTTGCTAACAGAAGAGGACCCAAAGCACGACCGCCGGGTCGGTCCCTGCCTCTCTCATACACAACTTTATTTTTGAGTCTTTTGAAAAGGAGTAAATCTCTCACTGAGTAACCAGCAGCATCCATCATAATGTTGTCCGTGCGTCCGTTAAATGTGTCCGGGCGGCAGACGTGTCTTGAATTTCGTTCCGCTACTAGCGGCTGTCATAAAGTTATTAGGGAAAATCATCGTTTTTGAACATTTATGAACCGTAATTGAATCGACACGTGTCGAATCACGATGCATCTCATAATTATTATATTATATATTATATCTCATATTATTATAAATCTCTTCATTATTTGGCACTCCCAAAGTAGGCCTCACCTTCTTCCCTTTATCGTCACGACTACCACCTGCACTAACCTTCATGGGACCCATGATGATCTCTCTCACATGAAAATCCAACGTGCTGCCGTTTTGCGGGAAAACAATGAAATTGCGACGTTGTCGTAAATCTTCATATCACGAGCATTTCTTAATATGTCGAGACAGATTACAAGTCAAATTTTATATCGTATGTCGAAAGATGTACCACGAGATATCACTGTATTTGAATAAATCCTGATTGATAAATCCTTTTGAAAAGCAGTCATGTCTAATCTTCTTTGGTAATTTTGTCAAAGTTTAATATATTGAATTCCTTCCAATTTGATGGAGAAAAAAAAGACATGATTACTTTGCCAATTCCTGTCATATTTTGGGTAACTTTATAGTTTTGGAAGGCAAAAAATACTAAGGACAGCCCAAGGGTATGATTTTGGTGGAATGGCTCAAAATTGTGCTTGACAGCAAATAGAACCTTGTTGTGGTTGTTCATGTGCACACGTTTATGCATCATGTGGAAATTTTTGACTTTGAAGACTTGGCCAAACTTGAGAGTACATTTAGTCTGTAACTCCTCCGTGCGAGATTTTAATCATGTTGTCCTCGCCTGGGACTGTGTGTTTGCTTGTGGATTCACAGAAATACACACTCATTGTCAGCTGACACTCAGACATGCGCCACACAACAGTGGGAAGCCATGAAATAGCAGAGCTGCCACTGGAACGTACTATGCATCAGTGCACCTGACACCCAGCGGAGGGGCTGTGACAGGTATGCAAATGATATAGCTCGGAGGCAAATATGCTTCGCTTCCACACATCACACACATCATCTCACGCAGACATGCACCAGTGGGCGAGCGGCCTCACGTGCTAAAGCAGAAGCACACAGCTGATTGCACAGGTATTGTCGGAGCACCGCTTCGGTGGTAAGCATTGGTGCCGATGCCAAAAAATATATATGCAAATGCGGTAGTTGGACATGATGACGTGGAGAGGACAGTCTCTGGGAACATTTTTTGAAACCTCGCCAAGAGCTAAAAGACAAGGCGGTGCCGAGAGTAGTCAGTGAGCCGGAAGTGTAAACTGATGTGTGATCAGTGACAGACAAAGTGCCAATGAAGCCACAACAAGATGAGACCAGTGTCATTGTCAGCTGTGAGTGCTGGAAGCGAATTGTCACATCCAACATTGAGGGCCAAAGTACTCACACTCCGTATACGAGTAGAAGTACACAACTAGCAGTGTTGTCAGTAACGTGTTACTAAGTAGCGCGTTATTGCAATCTGATTCTTTTCTTTCAGTAACGAGCAATCTAACGTGTTCATTTTTCCAAACCAGTAATCTGATTAAAGTTAGTAACCTTAGTTTCTGTGCATTACTACCGTATTGGCCCGAATATAAGACGGTGTTTTTTTCATTGAAATAAGACTGAAAAAGAGGGGGTCGTCTTATGTTCACGGTCTAGACATTATACCCATTCACGACGCTAGATGGCGCCAGATTTCATTGAAGTGATGTTCTGTCATAACAGATCTCAGCTACTCGCAAGTTTAACCAGTTTGCATTATTCTATTGCAATGTTTTTCCTTATTCAGATTTGTTTCAAGACTACAGTTACAGTTAGACTTCACTTTGATGGTTAATGCAGTTATTGCAATTTTGTTGTTTGATCACAATAGATTGGTTTATTTACATTTCAAAAACCAGAAGCCATTCATTTACGAATGTGATTGCACTTTAGTTTACGTATTTAAACGTTCAGATATTAAGATTTGAATGAGGCAAAATAACATGCTTTTTCTCTCAAATATATTGTTATAATCATTTGTTTTGGATGTACTGTAATTATTTTCTGTATAAAAATTAATTTGGTGTTCAAAAAGTCTTTTTTTCAAACTTGAGTCTTGAAAAAGAGGGGGTCGTCTTTGGATCAGGGCCGTCTTATATTCGGGCAAATAAGGTATTTTGTTTTTGCCTCATAATGTATGTAGAATGAAGAATATTGTAGTCATGTACGAAGAACATTTTGAATAGAAAATGTTAGAAAGGTTCCCACTACGCGTTCGTTTCCATGGTAACCCCTCATAGTTACTTCGCGTTTTGGTCTTGATTCACCTGCGCTAAGTGTTTTGGACAGCGTTAGAATCGCGGGTACACAGTCGAGCCGAGTGCAGCTACCTGTTGAAATGTGCGAGGGAATGTTGATCTGTGTGCGTCCGTGAATGTACGTGAGTATTTTTCCTTCAGTTTGGAGGGTTCCGACAATATGTTGGAGCCGCGACCGCGCGGCCATTTCGTAGTTTTGCCGTTGCAACCGTTGGTAGTCATCGGTGAGCATTGTTTAAATCATATTTGTGTTGAACATTTATGCCGTGAGGTGACGTGTTCGTTTAGCATCTTTAGGATGTGTTGGAAGTCCGATTGAGTGTAAAGTGCTTAGTTGCCGCCACGTTTTTTGGCCAAATTGCCGCGTGTGTGTTCGCACCCGCCCCTACCTTTGTGTTTGTTGCACTGTGCAATTGATTTTTGTGTTGTTGATTATTATGCAGTCAATTTGCATTGTTATACATATGCACTGATACGGTGTTAACCCTAAACCCTAACCTGAAGTTCAGAATTTTTGACATTAGGCTTAGTCTTCGAGTTACCGGGGGTTTAATTAGTCTGTGGAGTTGATTTCAACCAATTCCATGATGTTTGTCAGTTATTTGTTTGTTTCAGGGCTCCGGAGTGGCTAAGCTAGCGCGAGTAAATGGTGGTTGAAATCAACTCCATCCACTAATTAAACCCCTGCTAAATCAAACATTAAGCCTGATGTGAAAAGTTCTGATCTTCCCCTTTAAATTCAATTATCGAAAGACAATTTAATCCGATGACATTTTTCTGTTGTCATTCTTGAGGCAGCAAAGGAAGAAAAATTGGTAAAAAGTAACCCATAAATGACTTTAAAGTAAAAATTACTTTTCAAGTAACTTAGTTACTTTGATAATCAAGTAATCAGTAAAGTAACTAGCTTACGGTACTTTTTTGAGCTGTAATCAGTAATTAATAATTAAATTACTTTTTCAAGTAAGCTATGACAACACTGCGCACTGGTGACACAAAATTCTCTAGTCGTATTGGGTTGCCTCTTTTTATCAAGTAAAAAAGGTTCACAAAAACAGATATTTTGGTAAAATTTTGAAAAATGTGGACAGGTGTTCCAAAAAATGCAGATATCCGCAATCTGATTAAAACTGTCTAAATAATCACAATTCTTTTCCTTCAAATTGGAGAAAAATAATACAATATGAGAAAATGGTCAAAGAAGCCTTGACGTTTTCCTTTCAAAAGTTCAAGGCAACCACGCTTTATTAAAAATAAACAGACGTTTGAAACTCAATTTTGATCATTTATGGAAAATTGATGCCACCCCCAATCCGCCTGGGTCTTGCATTAAGTTAACATTTGAACACATGCTGAAAAATGTGGGTTGGGGGGGTTGGCTATTTTTGCAATGCTTAAGTGCTTCCAAAAGCATGCTCAAACATTTGAAGTGAAATTTTTGGAGGTAAGAGTTTATTGGTAATAAATAAGTAATTTGACAATATTTCCCGATAATTTCATAAAATAAGCAAAGTAGATCTCATTTTGAACGGGAGCCAGAGTTCCCTTTTTCACATCACATGGAAATACGACGATTTATGACAGCGCCACGGATTTTCTTGTATGAGAAATCGACATGGGTCCCAAGAAGGTTAGTGCAGGTGGTGAAAAAGGAAAAGAGTGACGCTTACCATTGAAATGAAGACGGAAATGATAGAAAAATATGAGCGTGGTGTTTGCGTCCGTGAACTGGCTTGACAATACGGCCGTGAAATGTTTACAATCTCGACAGTCCTCCGACGACCTCCGTTCGCCAGTCTTTATAAGTTAAGGTGACAAATATTATTGTGGTAACATCACCAAAGAAATTGCCAGCTTCCTCAGGTTTTTAATCATTTACAGTGGTACCGCTACATACAAAGTTAATTCGTTCCAGGACCTTGTTTGTAAGTCAAAATGGTCATATCTACACTAAATCCTTAATAAATACTGCTGGTATTTTTACAGATGGCAATTACACATAGCAAAACAAATACATTATAAATAAATATCGGAATAATATTATGATAATAATAATTCCTGTCATCATGTAACGAATCGGTTTTTGATGTGGCAGATGTGTTTTGCGTGCTGTACCTGAACCCAACGTGTGGCTGACGTCCCAGTGAGATAGGTGCGTGCAGTAGTGATTTTAGTTTCACTTTTAATCTCCTGTTGTTTTTTACATATACTGCGGGGGACAGAAGACATGTTGTGCTGCACAAGTTCTGAAATAAATGATTAAAAACCTGACTAAACTGGCGACTTCCTTGTCGATGTTACAAGAATAATAACTGTCACCTTAACTTATAAAGACTGGTGAACTGAAGTCGGAGGAGGACTGTTGCGATAGGAGACATTCTAAGGCTGTATTGTCGAGCCAGTTCATGGACATGCACATTTCCATCTTCATTTCAATGGTAAGCGTCACCTTTTTTCACCACCTGCGCTAACCTTCTTGGAGCCCATGTAGATTTCTCTCACAAGAAAATCTGCCGTGCATCCGTCTTGCGGGAAAACAAAGAAACTGTGGCGCTGTCATAAATCGTCGAATCTCGAGCATGTCTCGGATTTAGAAACAAATGGCGAGTCAAATTTTACGTTGTATGTCGAAAAGATCGTGCGTCGAAGCAATCGTATGTCGAGGTACCACTGTATTTCAGAACTTGTGCAACACAACGCGCCTACTGTCCGCCGCAGTTGACGCCATTAACAACAGAACATTAAAAGACAAAAGTAAAATCTCTACCACACAAATTTCACTGTGACGTGAGCCACGCGGTGCGTTCAGGTACAGCACGCAAAACACAACGGCCACATTAGAACCCGATTCGTTACATTATTACAGGAAATATTATTCCGATTCTTATTTATAATTCATTTGTTTAGCTATGTTTAATTGCCATTTGTAATGGTACCAGCAGTATTTATTAAGGATTTAGTGTTGGTTTTCGGGCAGTGGAACAAATTAATGGAACTCTAATGTATTCTTATGGGAAAATCCTGCTCGACATACGACCATTTCGTATGTAGAGGTACCACTGTACAGTATATGTTTGTGAATAGTGTTTATAGTCTGCATGTGTTGTTCTATACTTCGTGATCAAGTATTCATTGCCTAATTGGACACCAATGCTATTGGTTACCTCATCTATAGCTTATTGCTAATATTAAGACGTTGACTAATTGAAATACCGTATTGGCCCAAATATAAGACGGCCCTGATTATAAGACGACCCCCTCTTTTTCAAGACTCAAGTTTGAAAAAACACTTTTTGAACACTAAATTAATTTTTATACAGAAAATAATTACAGTACATCTGAAACAAATGATTATAACAATATTTTTGAGAGAAAAAGCATGTTATTTTGTCTGATTCAAATCTTGATATATGAACATTTAAATATGTAAACTAAAGTGCAATCACATTCGTACATGAATGGCTTCTGGAATTTAAAATGTAAATAAACCAATCTATTGTGATAAAACAACAAAATTACAATAACTGCATTAACCATCAAAGTGAAGTCTAACTGTTACTGTTGTCTTGAAACAAATCTGAATAAGGACAAACATTGCAATAAAATAATTCTAACTGGTTAAACTAGTAGCTGAGATCTGTCATGACAGAACATCGCTTCAATGATATATGGCGCCATCTAGCGTTTTGAATGGGTATAATGTCTGACTGCGAATATAAGACGACACCCTCTTTTTCAATCTTATTTCAATGCAAAAAAACACCGTCTTATATTCGGGCCAAAACGGTAAAATATGGTTTTAGATTTACAATATTTATTGCTCTCAACTGGCAGTGATAAGATACAAATCTTAAAGCCTCCTTTTGAGCAATTGGTCCGCCACAGTGATGCTTTTTGTCAAGTGAGTCACTAACCATATCCCAAATCATTACTCAAAAATTGAAGCAACGACTCATCCAAACGACAGCTCTCATTTGGGAAAACTCGGGTCAACTGTCCCTCAAGGCAACATTATATATACAACCCACGTTTTGGTTTAAAAGGAATAAATAATAACTTCTCTGCCACAAATTAGTTTCCTTCTATTAACTCACATTGTGCTCCTACTGAGTAGAAGAAGAAAATAATCCCTGGACGAAGCCTTGCTGCAAGCTAAATTCTGAATGATAATGAGGACTGAATTGATAACAAGCATGAACAAAACAACATATAAACAATGCTGAATTAGCTCATGAAAACAACACCATGGCTGCAGGTTAACTGTGTGTTACTTAAAAGAAAGGTTTTGTGACCTTTCTCATAAAAATAATTTGGACAGTAAAAGGAGAAACAATTGAGCAGGAGAAATTGCAAAAACAGGATTTTCATTAAACCTATTTTAAATAGTTTCTTATCTGTGTGTAATCCTGTGAGAAAAATAAAGCTGTTCGATACAAATAGTTCAACATTTATCATCGTCTCTTTCAAGGACGTCACTTTCGCCTTCGGGAAACAGGTGTTAAACCTTGCCTGAGGTCTGCGCTACACTGACTGCTTTTTTATTTTTGTTTTATTAGTTCAAGTTCGTTAACTTTATATCCAAGTTTGATATTCACAAGGAAAAGGGGCGGACTCTTTGTCATTATTACTGCTTTTTGGCTTCAAATGCATCTCTCGAGATACAGCTGCAGTCAAGGGCGTAGATTTGCATAGGGATGGTAGGGACATGACACTACCAACTTATTAGGATGCTCAAATTGTCCCCACCAACTTTTAAGCAACCTTATTGGCATTATATCATGAGTTCAGTTATATGGATAATTTAGATTGTCTTTCCATATGTTGTATGGATAGAATTGACCCTACCATTATTAAGTGAATTACTTTCATTATTTTCAGGCTGACATTTACCCCTTTTTACTTGCTGAATGTGCTAGTCTTTTTTGTTCCCTAAAATACACATTTGATTGGCTGATGACATGACCCCCCCACACACACACACACTCACAGCCCAGCAGAAATACAACAGGTCGACAACATGCCACTTCCTCCGACCCCTTCAAAGACGATGGATATTAGAATTTTATTTTGGCCAGCAGCACCAGCAGCAACCATGTAAGTAATATAAAAAGACAACAAATGTTGTGGAGGTGGGGAATACACCACTAATTTTGCTACTGAAAGCCACATTGGCTGAAAGACTAGCATCACATTCGACATATTTACATAAAATAAGAGCTAGCTGCCCATTTTTTTTTGCTTTTAACCAAGAACCAAGACTGTTTTACGTTCATATCTATAAACAATAAAGGGATTTAAACATTTATTCACAAGAATTTTCATAGTCAAAAGTTCTTTGTTGTGATAAGGCGGTGCCACATTGGCTGAAAGACTCGCATCACATTCGACATATTTACGTGAAATAAAAGCTAACTGCCCATTTTTTTGCTTTTAACCAAGAATCAAGACTGTTTTACGTTCATATCCATAAAAAAATCAGGGATTCAAGCATTTATTCACAAGAATTTTAAACGTAAAAAGCTCTTTGTCTGTGTTTCCACTTGGTCAGATTTGACGGCTCCCCTATGGGCCCCCTATGAATCAGCCCCGTGTCCCGTGAATATATTATGAAGTCTGTGAGTTAACAATGATTGACAGACGTTAAGGTTTGATCTTTCTTACCAGAGACGCTTGTAAGCCGAAACCTCAAAGCGCTGCATGCGTCAATCATCATTTAACGTGTTAAAAACTTCCTGTGGCAACTCATTGTGTGTAAGGGAGCAGCATTTAATAAAGACAAGCATTTTTCTACTTTATTCTTTTTTGAAAATAATTCGGTGGGAAATTAACATGTCCAAAACATATAATTATTTCATTTGAAGTGCTTAAAAACCATTTATTAAAATATATTTATATATTCGTAAATGTTTTTTTGTTTGTTTTTAATTATACTTTGGGGAAAAAAAGTGAAAAAACATGGCTGATGTGTATCTCTTTCCAATGCTAAATCTGATTAAATACATTGAACACACACACACACACAAAAAAAATGGTCCCCATTAACCGTGAAAAACGAGGGATCACTATAACACTTTTTTAGGGCAGCGTCATCTCACTTGACACCTGTAGTTCAGTGTTTTCAGTTGAAATGTTGACTGATACTCTTTAAGTTAAGGTCCCCAATTTGTTGTTGATGTCTTTTAGTTTGGTAAATTGCTAAATGAGGCTAAAAGTGGGCTTTTCTGAATGGCTTTTGTTGACCAACCTCTTAATTAGTCATCAATAATGAGTTGTTTTGTGTGTCTCTGCAGTGACAGCGACTGTCAGTAGCCATTATTGACGCCCCTCCCTTGTCTCCATGTTAAATCCCATCCAACCAGGACAGCGTTCTCCTTATCCATCGTGCCACGGGGGGCCTTGTCGCCTACCCGTCACCTTGTCTGTCCATCTGCCAGGACCAGGCGTTGGGAACGTGATGGCGAAAGCCGCTAAATGCTGCGCTGACAGTAAATAGCTGTGGTAAACAAGTCGTGACGTCCCCGGCGCTTTTGTCTGGCTCATCAGCACACAAGCTGGAACACGCCCTTGAGCCATGACAATGACCCGCCATCGATTAACCACGGCGCCAACGATAACACCTCAGGGACAGGCGGCCTCCTCACAACATTAGGGACACCTGCATTTTTTAATGAGATCTAATACAGAGCAGCTTCAAAAGTGTGGTCTCTAAAATGTATTTAATTTTGAGGTATTAACCATAGGCATGTTGATGACCCCAAAACACAGTTTCAGCAATAAAATTAACTTACAAGAATGTTTATAATAAGTTGAAAATGAGTGTTTTTTGTTTCCCATTATTCTTGAGGGGAATTCCAAATCAGGCTGCTTAGGCTATACTTTTCGCCAAGATCGTCATCCATTGACTATGGTGCGCCCACCGGTGCTGTGCCAATGTAGTTACCCTAGTCGAAAATTGTATCCCCTAGGCGGAGCCATTGCGCTGCACTGATTTCCGTGTTTTGGTGATGTAGTTATCTACAAGGTTTTAAAAACTGACCCATCCCTAAAAAAAATGTTTTTTTTTTTTCTGTCATATAACGGAACATACGTACGAACGTAAAAAAGTAGGGCTGTCAAAATTATCGCATTAATGGGCGGTAATTATTTTTTTTAATTAATCACGTTAAAATATTTGACGCAATTAACGCACATGCCCCGCTCAGATTAAAATGACAGCACAGTGAAATGTGTACTTGTTGTGTTTTTCGGACTTTTGTCGCCCTCTGTTGGCGCTTGGGTGCGACTGATTTTATAGGCTTCAGCACCCATGAGCATTGTGTAAGTAATTATTGGCATCAACAATGGTGGGCTACTAGTTTATTTTTTGATTGAAAATTTTACAAATTTTATTAAAAAGAAAACATTAAGAGGGGTTTTAAGACAAAACTTCTATAACTTGTACTAACATTTATCTTTTAAGAACTACAAGTCTTTCTATCCATGGATCGCTTTAACAGAATGTTAATAATGGTAATGTCATCTTGTTGATTTATTGTTATAATAAACAAATACAGTACTTATGTACCGTATGTTGAATGTATATATCCATCTTAAGTCTTTCCATTCCAACAATAATTTACAGAAAAATATGGCATATTTTATAGATGGTTTGAATTGCGATTAATTGTGATTAATTACAATTAATTTTTAAGCTGTAATTAACTCGATTAAAAATTTGAATCATTTGACACCCCTAAAAAAAAAGGCAATGTTTCACTGTTTTACTCGTATGATGACCTATAACTGTTATTATTGTAATTCAAGTCCTGTATGGAGTTTCTCCAGTTTAATAAACGTCAATGTCCAAAATATATAACTGCGGTTCTTTTCTGGCTTCAATTAATGGTTTAAGTCGACATAACTCATAATTAATGTGTGTGGGTTTGCTCCCGCGGCCAGGGGACACAATTTTGTAGGGGGGTAACTTCATTGGCAAGACACCGGTGGTGGCTCAGTTGTACAATTAGCGTCTTTAGTGGGGCAAATTGAAACTAGCCTCTCCATTTTGACAGTGGTCTCTAGCGTTTAATGTTCCACAATTTCAATCATTGGTTCTTGCTCAGTAGTTGTTGTCACTTTTGAAAGCTTAGGTTTGAAAAAAATGACGTATAACATTCTGGCCTCGTCGGTCCTCGGGTGGTTTTGGCTAAGCAAAGCAAATGACTGTCCAAGGTGCTAGTCACATGATCTGTTCGAAAAACAATTTTGACCTATTACAAAAATATCTTTTTTTGTTAATTTCATTCATTTTGTTTGTTTTATTACTTAACAACTTTTATAGACAATATTTTACCGGAAAATTATTAATTTTAAAATCATATAATGTATAGGAAAGTCAATTACATGCAATGACACTTTTCAGGCCACCAGGGGGGGCCTGCCCCCCCCCCCCCCCCGAAAATCCGCTTATGGTATTAACAATACGTTTAAGGTTATAGCTTACACGACTGTGTAAACCTAATGAAGAAAACTTTCTAATATTTTTTGTGAGATATAATTAGGGACTGTTTCTGCGACTAAAAAAAAGACTGGAGACAAAATGGCGGACGAGACGCCGGCATCGTAAAGTCGAAATCACATAGGCGAGTACGTCGTAACCTGGGGACTACTTGTATTTCTATCCGTCCATTTGTTAGTGTTTGCTTTTTGTGTAAGCTTCAGCATAATTTTTTCCCTCACCTCACCCACCAATGTTGTGTGCAACCAACTGTGTCCAGGTTCACACATACGTCATCACTTCCTGATCCAGACCCTGCAGTGTCCCCCACCCTGGCGAATGGCCAAACAGCAGTCAGGGCATCCTCTGTGTCGGCGATAATTCATCCCTCCGATACCGAAACACCCACTCGCAGAGGAGGAAGTTCTCCTTCAGAAACTGACCGTCCATCGCGAAACCTCCTGTAATGGACAGTGAGTCGTGACAAGCCAAGCTGAGTAGCCATCTGCTCACTGTGGGGTCCGCAAGATATTTTTGTCGCCGAGCTTGCCTGGCGAAAAAAGATGGGACTGACGCCCAGTACTGCTGATAGGAAAAATATGTGTGGAAAGGTGTTTGCGGGGGAGGGAGCATCGAAAACTTTTCTGAGGTCAAAACGAACATCAAGGATATGAGATGACTAATCTGTCTGTTCTGGTCTGTAAGAGATGGTATACTGTGATAACATCTTTGCAAGAATGACCATATATTGTATAACTGAAGTGTCACAGGAACAAGGCCAAGCTGTTAAAAAGGAAAAGAAAGTAGACTTTTTGGCGTTCATTTGTGGATCACAGTGTGCAGAGGGACTTTGGGGTTTGAACTCAGCTCTGGACTTTACTGCATGGAGCAGTGTTGTGTTCATTAACGATGACTATAACAAAATATTTCGTCAACAAACAATTTTTTTCATGACGATGAGATGATAGCGAGCTAAAAATGTGTTTTGGGAGACCGAAACATAAGACTAATGCCATTTTTCGCCTGACAAGACGGGAATGATAAAAAATGTGCAATAGTTTCCGTCACATGTTCACAATGTGTGACATTTTATGTGTAGTTAGCCTGCATCGTAGCAGTGTCTGGTTGAGTCAGGCTTGTGACGTGCTGCTGCTCTCCAGTTTCCAGGCTTGCACACACTGTAAGATTTGTTTTCTCATCTTGCCCAGAGAGATTATGCAATGTAACTTTAGCCTTTAAAGGTCTGTGCTGGCAGGCAAGGCAAGGCAAATTTATTTGTATAGCACAATTCAACACAAGGCAATTCAAAGTTCTTTACATCACATGAAAACCCACAAGCAAATATAAAATGATTCATCAAAATCACATTTAATCAAAAGAAAGTTCAAACAAAGACAATTGAAACAGGAAATAAAGTTATGCATGAAATGAATAAAAGCAAATGGCTTGAAATACCGTATTGGCCCAATATAAGACGGTGTTTTTTTAAATTGAAAAAAGACTGAAAAAGTGGGGGTCGTCTTATATTCGCTGTCTAGACGTTATACCCATTCACGACGCTAGATGGCGCCAGCTATCATTGAAGCGATGTTCTGTCATGACGGATCTCAGCTACTCTCAAGTTTAACCAGTTTGCATTATATTATTGCAATGTTTTTCCTTATTCGGATTTGTTTCAAGACTACAGTTAGAGTTAGACTTCACTTTGATGGTTAATGCAGTTATTGCAATTTTGTTGTTTTATCACAATAGATTGGTTTATTTACATTTCAAAAACCAGAAGCCATCCATTTACGAATGTGATTGCACGTTAGTTTACATATTTAAATGTTCAGATATTAAGATTTGAATGAGGCATTAACATGCTTTTCTCTCAAATATATTGTTATAATCATTTGTTTCAGATGTACTGTAATTATTTTCTGTATAAAAAATAATTTGGTGTTCAAAAAGTCTTTTTTTAAACTTGAGTCTTGAAAAAGAGGGGGTCGTCTTATAATCAGGGCCGTCTTATATTCGGGCCAATACGGTATATAAAGAGTTACGGATATGCTGTGATAAACAAAAGCATTTTTAGCCCTGAATTAAAGGAGCTAACAGTTTGAGCACACTTCAGACCTTCAGGTAACTTGTTCCAGAGGTGAGGAGCATAATAATGCTGCCTCACCCTGCTTGGTTCTTGTTCTTGGAATATGCAGAAGACCCGTTCCAGACGACCTTAGGGGTCTAGATGTCTCATAGGAATCTAACAAGTCAAGCATGTATTTTGGTCCAAGGCCATTAAGTGTTTTGTAGACGAGCAGCAGTATTTTATAGTCTATCCTTTGACTCACTGGAAGCCAGTGTAGCGATTTCAAAACCGGTGTAATGTGGTCCAGCTTCCTTGTATTTGTGAGGACTCTGGCTGCAGCATTCTGTACTAGCTGCAGCTTCCCGACTGATTTTTTATCAAGACCTGTAAATATACCGTTAAAATAGTCCAATCTACTGAAAATGAATGCATGCATAAGTTTTTCCAAGTCTTGTTTAGTCATAAGCCCCTTAATTCTGACTATATTTTGTGGGTGGGAATAAGCAGATTTAGTGAAAGACTTTCGATGGCTACCAGATATTAGGTCTAAGTCAATAATTACGCCAAGATTTCTGACTTGATTTGTAGCTGTAAGTGGCATTGTGCCAAGGTACGTGTTTATCTTTGACCTTTCCTTTTTTGGCCCAAAAATTATCACTTCTGTCTTCTCCACATTTAGCTGGAGAAAATTCTGACACATCCAATCATTGATTTGATGAATGCATTTACTCAGAGAGACTGACGGACTGTAATCATGCGGGGACACAGAAATGTAGAGTTGTGTGTCATCTGCTTTGGAGTGATAGAAGATCTCATACTGTTCCATGAGCTTCCATGTAACTCATAGCGTTAGCATTAGGCTAATGCTAATGGCGAGCGTCCTCTAAAGTCTCGGACAACTTTTTTACATACAGTTCGTGGCGTCCAGGTGGGTATTTATTTAATCATTGAAAATAATGTTTTGTTTTCCTGCAGAATGTGTATTATCACCAAGTTGGCGTTGTCCTTGTAGACCAGGGGTGGACAAACTATTCTACAAAGTTGCCGTAGCGGGTGTCGGATTTTGTTGCAACCCATCATGAAAATGAAGGAAAACAACATTGATTCAACGTTGTTCCAATATTATTAACACTAGAACTCCCGGGGGGTTTTTTTGGCTACAAGGAAATACCAGAAAGGCGTCAAATGACCCCGATACCAAACTGACTACGGGCTTTGTCAAACAATAGACCACTCAAAGAAGCAAACAAGCAGGTCACCCCCAAACACACTCCTGTAGAGTCGTGCCTCGGTGTGAGGGGGGGGGGGTTCAATTCGGATAGCTGTAATTAGCATCTTGAATATAAGAGAGAGGGGTGGGATTCTTGGTGGGTCTTGCAAAGGAATTGGCTCACTCTAATGTGAGCGCAAAGAAGGCGCAGAAGGAAAAATTGCTTGGGCAACAACCTCTAACACCTACCCCCGGGAAAAGGGCAAAGTGTCATATGTCGCCATATAAAAAAGTTTAGTTTTTAATACACCGTCCCTTGCAGTGTAGGCAAACTGCAGCTTTTGGAAGATGTAAAAAGGTTGTCCGCCCAATTGCCTGCCTGAGCGGTCCACTGTCCGACAAGCAACAACTGTTTTGTCCAGGGGGAGAGAAAATGACCTCTAAAGGTGTTCATTGCCTCAGACAACCATCCAATGGCACCTTTCTGTCTCCATACAGTTTACATACACATACAGTACTAGTATATGAGATATACTGTAAGTCTGACCACAATATGCTTCCACACATGAAGTTGCATGTTGCATGCATGAAGAAAAAAAAGAAAAGAAAACCTGACTAGTATGTTCCATTTGGTTTACACAGAGGATAAAACTGGAAGAGTTGAAGGGACAAGTAAACACTTAAAAAGAAAAGTCACATCCTGTCATTTTGGTCTATTTTATGGTGGCTTTTTCAAGACAACCTGTCTTCTGGCCTTGAAAGTGACAACAGGCCGGCTAGAATAACACCAATTTACCCTTCCCCCATCAGCCAAGGCACCCCTGCCCTGCAAACACTCAAGATGCTTGGAGCAATTGAACCCTGTGGTTTTGCGAGTGTGAATGGGAATCACTAATGAGGACAATAAATCTCAAAAAAGATATGCTGATTAGGGTCAGACGATCCTTCTCTGGTTAAAAAAGTGATTTGTATCAACTGATCCAACCTTAGTAGTTGTAGTGTTAATAATCGAAATGATGTTTAGGTTTTGTAAGAATTTCAACGTTGGAACAACATTAATCGAGAGTGCAAAATTGATGACAAGTCAACGTCAAGTGTCACCGTTGAGTCAACGATATAAGATCGACAGCAGATAATTGACTCAACATCTTTTGAATTTAGGTCTGCTATGTGGGACTACTACGGCACCTAAAAAACCCCACGTGTACTGTAACGGAATATTAGTAATATTGATGATGTTATCTTGTGAAAGCCATGGTTAGTTCCATACTTACCTTTTTATTGTAGTCAAAACTCCAAGGCATAAACCAACAAAATATCTACTTAAATACTAGTCTTGTACTTGTAGCATTCACGTTTTTGATCAATGCATCATGTCACAGCATTGGTTCACATCAGTTGTGTACACATCTTTGGTCATTCAGGTCATTCTCATCCAACAGATGTAAAACCGACCATCCAAAAATCTATATCCGTATGCCGGCTGTTTCAATCAAACTCCTCTCTGACAGACAGATGATTCGACGGATATCACCAACAAGGTAATGGCGTGGAAAGGAGACAAACGATGTCGCCGCATAGTTCCATCATGTAGCAGCGTAATGAAGAATGGACATGACCCCCAAGATAAACTATCCCGTGTTTTATATTTGTCTGGTTTCCACGTGCAATATGTATGGATGATGGGAGTTTAGATAGAGAGGCGGCCTCGCCTCAGGTGAAATGTACGGTGTGTTACGGATATTGTCCTTATTTATCTGCGTTCTCCGCATCCTCTCGTTCTTTGTGATTGGACACATGGTCGTCTTTGTGTGCTTCACTACTTCTTCATTATCTCAACCTGATTGCCATCATTACTTGGCCCACAAGCCTAATGATCCCAGACTGAGCAACAACACTCCTTGGCCCTCAGCCTTTTTAGAAAAGCAAAGCAGTTATTGATGTTTTTTTTTTCTCGAATGTATTGAGGGATGGTGATGTGTGCGCTCAGCCGTGAATTCAAAGTAGGTCTCGGCGTATAAGTAATTGCTTATGTTTGATTCATGGCGCCATCATATAGTTAGCTTTTGCGTCGCTTAATCCTGGATGAGCTACGTTGTTCCTTGAGGATTTACACCGCTCCCAAGTTATTGATTGTAGCTCACAATGTATCGGGAACAGCATAGGTTTCAGGCAGTGTGTTTTAAATCAATGCAGGGATGTGCTGTTTTGAATACATCATATAAATAAACATCCTTAATTACTCGATAATTGTAGTGCTGCTCCACTAAGATTTTTCCAGGGGTTACTGTCATATAGTATATTAAAACATGGACTATATTGATCCAAAACCATATCACACTCAGTGATAGTGGTTGCAATTTTTCTTGAAGTCGAGCACCACTCACATACGGTGGGCCGGAGTGAGACTCATTTTCAGCCCGGGAATTGTCTCAGACCGGCCCGCTTTATATTATTCAAAATAGGGATATTCTGTTTGCATGTTTTTCCAAGTTACCCGATTTACCCGCATTAGCGGCTACTAACACACAAAATGCCATATTGATTGATGACACCTGAAAATGTAGACGGCTACCAAAGAAAATGTGCAATAGTTACCTTTTAAAACCCCTTTGTTCGCCGAGGGCAAAAGGTGCAGGTGCTTGCTCGGTCGGTCCCTCGGCGTTTGGAGTCCCCGCCAAACATTGGTGACTACAGTTTCCGGGTCATTGCTAAACTGTGGGTACAGATTAGTAATCTGTGGGTACAGATTAGTAAACTGTGGGTACAGTTTAGTAAACTGTGGGTACAGTTTAGTAATCTGTGGGTACAGATTGCTAAACTGTGGGCACAGTTTAGTAATCTGTGGGTACAGATTAGTAAACTGTTGGTATGGATTGCTAAACTGTGGGTACAGATTGCTAAACTGTGGGTACAGTTTAGTAATCTGTGGGTACGGATTAGTGCTCAACCAGTCTACACGTGTTTTGTGGGGAGCGGGTGATCGACAGGCAGATCGGTGCAGCGTCTGCAGTAATGCGGACTCTGCACCGGTACGTAGTGGTGAAGAAGGAGCTGAGCCGGAAGGCGAAGCTCTTGATTTACCAGTCGATCTACATTCCTACCCTCAACTATGGTCACGAGCTGTGAACAAGATCCCGGATACAAGCGGCCGAAATGAGTTTCCTCCGCATCTTCCTTTGTGAGGTGTTACGAGCCGAAGATTCCACAGTTACGTGTTGTTGTCGTATCACACGGTGCAAGTTGAATTCTTACTACTTTAGTTGTAATCCTCTGTCATTTAAGGCCGTGAGCTCGTTGCATTAAAAAATTGCTATTTTTGCACATTTTTCAGCTTATTTTACAAGTGCTTTCCTCTTTTTAATTCTTATTTTTTCAGTTCCACCCTTGCTCTTTTTATCCATGATCCGAGCACCAAGCTAGTAGCTAATTTGGCTCAAAACAGACTCCGATTAGCGGGCGGAGCTGCGTTTTTTATTTTCGCCTGCACA
Organism: Corythoichthys intestinalis; assembly: GCF_030265065.1. Lineage (NCBI taxonomy): Eukaryota > Metazoa > Chordata > Actinopteri > Syngnathiformes > Syngnathidae > Corythoichthys > Corythoichthys intestinalis. The sequence goes on from NC_080401.1 coordinate 38,500,826, forward strand.
TGTCAGGATGCGTCCGGAAAAAAAAAAAATTATATATACAGTGTATCACTAAAGTTAGTACACCCCTCGCATTTCTGCAGATATTTAAGTATATCTTTTCATGGGACAACACTGACAAAATGACACTTTGACACAATGAAAAGTAGTCTGTGTGCAGCTTATATAATAGAGTTAATTTATTTTCCCCTCAAAATAACTCAAAATATAGCCATCAATATCTAAACCCCTGGCAACATAAGTACACCACATGGGAACTACGTATTCTTAAATGTCCAAATTGAGTACTGCTTGTCATTTTCCCTCCAAAATGTCATGTGACTCATTACAAGAGTGCTGTCAGCATTGCTGCAGAGATTGAAGGGGGGGGGGGGGGGTTAACTCCCACCACCATGCTTGACCGTAGGCATGACACACTTATCTTTGTTCTCCTCACCTGGTCGCCGCCACACATGCTTGCGACCATCGGAACCAAACAAATTAATCTTCGTCTCATCAGACCATAGGACATGGTTCCAGTAATCCATGTGCTATGTTGACATGTCTTCAGCAAACTGTTTGCGGGCTTTCTAGTGTACCATCTTCAGAAGAGGCTTCCTCCTGGTGTGACAGCTATGCACACCAATTTGATGTAGAGTCTGAGCACCAATAGGCTGACCCCCCACCTCTTCAATCTCTGCAGCAATGCTGACAGCACTCCTGTAACGAGTCACATGACATTTTGGAGGGAAAATGACAAGTAGTACTCAGTTTGGACATTTGAGGATGTACGTAGTTCCCATGCGGTGTACTCACTTTTGTTGCCAGGGGTTTAGATGTTAATGGCTATATTTTGAGTTATTTTGAAGGGAAAATAAATGAACTTCATTATATAAGCTGCACACAGACTACTTTTCATTGTGTCAAAGTGTCATTTTGTCAGTGTTGTCCCTTGAAAAGATATACTTAAATATCTTCAGAAAAGCGAGGGGTGCACTCACTTTTGTGATACACTGTATATACTGTGTATATATACAGTGCCCTCCATAATTATTGGCACCCCTGAAGAACATGTGTTTTTTAGCTTCTAATATTTTTTAAAATTCAAATAATATGGGACCTTAATGGAAAAAAGAGAGAAAAATCCAACCTTCAATACAAGGGCATTCATTCAGTGTGGAAAAAATCCCACATAAAGAAAAATGTATTTGACATCAAATAATGTGTGTCACAATTATTAGCGCCCCTGGTATGAGGTGCTTTTCAGCATGCGCATCTTTTGTGGCATGCCAGACCCACTTAGAGTGTTTGTTGCCAAAAAGCTCAATCTTGGTCTCACACAAAAATACACACGGTCCCAGGCTTCAACTGGGACCATGTGCTTTGGTCAACAACAAACACTCTAAGTGGGTCTGGCGTGCCACGAAAGATGCGCATGCTGAAAAGCACCTGATACCCACTGTGAAGTATGGGGGTGGGTCAGTGATGCTGTGGTGCTGTTTCGCTTCCAAAGGCCCTGGGAACCTTGTTAGGGTGCATGGCATCATGAATGCTTTGAAATACCAGGACATTTTAAATCAAAATCTGTTGCCCTCTGCCCGAAAGCTGAAGGTGGGTCGTCACTGGGTCTTTCAGCAAGACAATGACCCAAACCATATGGCCAAATCTACACAGAAATGGTTCAACAGACACAAAATCAAGCCCCTCCCATGGCCATCTCAGTCCACAGACCTTGTTTTGTTGGCAAAAGGGGGTTGTACAAAGTATTAACACCAGGGGTGCTAATAATTGTGACACACATTATTTGATGTCAAATAAGTTTTTCTTTATGTGGGATTTTTTCCCCACTGAATGAATGCACTTGTATTGAAGGTTGGATTTTTCTCTTTTTTTCCATTAACGTCCCATATTATTTGAATAAAAAATTATTAGAAGCTAAAAAACACATCTTCTTCAGGGGTGCCAATAATTATGGAGGGCATATATATATTTTTTTTTTGACGGCCCAAGGGACAGCGGTAACAGCCTTTGAGTAATACTCACTGTCATGAATAAATACAAAACAAACATTATAATAGTATTAAAGATTTGTGTAACCTGGACCGGCCCTCCTGTCTGGCTGGCCCACCGGGATTCGTCCCGATCCTCCCGATTAGCCACTCTGGGTCTGCTCACATACCAGTTTTATCAGTTTGCTATGTGCTGATTTTTTAAAACTCAAATGTTCATTCACACTTAGTGGTCAAGTTGGACCACTTTCATGCATGTTGTGCCTGATGCTGATTGCGCGTCATAGTTTTATGGTTATCCTGTGTGATATGGCAATGACCAATATTTGTGATTTTCACAATGTGTTTCCCTGAGGAAGACGAACAACTTAACTATATATCATCAGACATGAGGCTGGGCATGAATGTGGCTCGGACCTTCTTGGATTACTACAAACTCAACAACCTAATCGCAGACAATGTGCCAAGTCACCTTCAAAGGTAATGGGGCCCGTTAAGATTTATTTTTCCTTTACTCTTTAAATTACTACATACAATTTTGTAATCTTTAACAATTATGTCGGTTCATACGATTTTGCCCACAGTTCTGAAGTGACGTCTCCAGTAGATGGCGATGTAGTGGACAGAGAGAAAGAGCATGTCAGGGACTAGTGACACAGACAGCACCATGGCACCAGGAGGAGCATTCACTGCTCATCATTTTGACAAGATCAACATCTTTCTGCCTCGAGACATTCATGGAATAAAACTTCATTTGCTCCAAATTGTATTCATATGATTATATGTAAATGCATGCCTTCCGAAGCTCTTTAAATATGCATATTGATGTCTTAAATTTACTGTATAAAGGTGTTGCTTTTCTTATTGCAAAAATAATGTATACAAAAGACACCAGTGATGCAATATTTTTGGCAGAAAATACAATTAGGTAGTTCATCAATCAAACACAACAGTTTTGTAAAGATCTGTAACTTATTTGTTACTACATTTTACTAGTATTCGTGATCGCTGAAGGTTAACCAGCTAACCTGATTATGACACTCCATATTTATTTGATGTAATTTCTGTTTGTTGAATTTTGTGACATTATGCCTGGTATTCTTTACGCTCCATTTAAATGAAAAACAATATATTTTTAACCTTAGAACAAATACAAATACAATATACAAACATGGGGTGATTGATACACACAGTCAGCAAATTAACATGAAATAAATTAAAGGGGGTTATTTTCAACACAAGCTGTATTGTTTGCAAAGTGTCTTGGTCCTTATAGCCTTGGGATTCAAAGAGAAACTTCAACCACCCAAGTATAAAGAAAACATTTTTCCAAAAACATGAAAATTTGGTCTTTGATTGACATATTTTACACAGTGAATGTGGACTTTTGCCAAAATTGAGATTCATAACATGTATTTTATCTATTTCTAGATTTTCAAGGTTTAATAGGTCAAACAAAATATGTCTAAAAACATTTTCAATGGTGGCTCTACTTTGGAGTTGGTAAAATTGTTCAGGTAACCCCAAAAGATGTAAGTACACTCTCAAAACAGAGGGAAACGGTTTCCTCTGCATTTGCAAAGAAAGAACATAATGTCCTAATATTAATTTAAAATTTTACCATCGTTGCCTTTACAGGACAACACCTGTGAAGTATTTTGAGTGTGATTTCTTTATTTCTTAATTGATATTTTCTAGGCAAAAGCAAAGTATGTTTCCATTCAATATTTTCGTATTAATTATAAAACAAAATAAATAAATAAATAATTAAAAAAAAAAAAAATGTTAATTTTTTTTTTTTTTTTTTTTTTTTTAAGTCAACAGCTGAGTCGTGTGTGAGGTCAGACATCTTGGTCACATGATTAGCTGACACCATTCACTCCTTCTGTTTGGTAGCCATGACAACGAGTTGTCTTTGTCAAAAGTGTTCTTAAATGGCCACGATGAAGAAGGTCTCCTTTTCGCGACGGCGCGGAAAGTCTTGGAAATGTACGGTGTTGTTGGACATTCACTCAGTAAGTGCACCATTACTACGCAAAAATAAGCCGTTTTGTTATGTAGCAAGTTTAACATTCAGGCAAATCTCACTCCGGGGATTTACGTCAAGTTCTTGTAGCGAGTGAAATGCATTTTAGCATCATACTTATACCACATGCAAATGACAAACTTTAAAACGGAAGATAATTATATTTTCATAAGAAAAATGCAGGCATTTCAGTGTCCGCCCCACTTCCTGTTTCAGAGATTTGCGCATGCGCTGTACTTGCGTGCCTGTGTGCACTTGCCAAAATAGCATTAAGCTACTCCCAATACTTAAACTTGCTATAAATTATGTAACATAACGTGTTGAATTATAATTGAATTAAAAATATTTTTAAGAGATGTGGCTGCAATTCTACATCCCATAATTTCCTCACATGTAGGGAAACCTGAATTAATGGTTCTCATAGAAAAAAATCGTTTTGGTGGAATCTTCACTTTAAACTACAGATGCAGCTGTATGTCATCTATCATAGGTATGTGTGACAAAAATGAAAAGAGATATTAAAGATATTAAATACATAAGTGTTTGGCGTTATTCAGTGCTAAATCAATTATTTGAAACAAATTATTATTGTAACATTAATCCATTTCATTTTAATTCACATTTGGATGAATGGGTATGATTCAAGGGCGGATATTCCGGGGGGGATGGATGGGACACGTCCCCCTCCTCAACTAACCTGCCACCCCCCCAATAATTTGGGCCACAATAAATATTGTTGGAGCTGTAGAGTTAATTCAAAGTAAAATATATTCAGCTGTCATTTTAGTAGCACAATAATGTGGTATTTAAATATCGGAATCTTTCTCTCACCCCGCCGTTCTCTGAAAATGGTTTAGTCCACTCCACACGGTAAAGGCTGAACTCCATACCATCAGCCAACTTGAGGACTTTCTCGCTAAATCTTGCAACTTTCCAAAATCTCTTGGCGACTTTTTTTTTTTGTCAAATGCGGCTAGCGACAAATCTAGCGTCTTGATCCGTTTTTTTGTTTGTTTTTTTTAACTCACTTTTTACTTCTCCCACGATGTTATTCCTCTCTCCTACAATATCCATTACAATTATATGCAAATTGCCAATTATGCAAATTAGATTATGTCACCTAGTAATTTTTAGAACAACCGAAAGCTACTTTCCTTACTGGGGATTTGGCAACATGAGTGCCTATAGCACACCGCTGCAGGATCGGGTGAGACAACCACTCACCAGCACAGACAGCCACGCAAGTTCTAAAATATCCCATGAACTAAAATCTCGGAAGTTCAGAAGCGATCTGCATCATTTGTCCTGCATTGTTCAAAGGTCTACTCTCCATTAGTGTGCTGTTAAACTAAGCTAAAGGTTAATAATAGCTAAGCATAAGGTGACAGTCACAGACAGAGAGGTGAGAAGAGAGGAGCTGCCAGTAATTAACTGATATAACACTAACTTTCGAATTGTGCGACCAAATTAAATCTTCCAATTACTCAAATGAAAAAAAAAATCCACCTTTAGTTAATTAGTCTGTTAGAAGTGTGTATCCCACCTTCATGAACACCTTCATATGAATTTGTAGGTCACGTGTCAGGGCGTGGACCTCCCCAAGACAGGCGATATCTTCTTAAGTGTTTGTATTATGGGTCAGTGTAGGAAGACTTCCTGTTTTCCGCCACGCTTCCCATTACACTTCAACCAGCGTCTGGTTTTTGAAAAGGTGAGAATGATGACGCTGACTTAAAACCTAAGTTGCTGATATATAATACAGCTGATGGGAGAGGCCTTTTACCAGGCTGTCAGTCTAACCTTGTTTACCGTATCGATTTGCTTCGTCACCACGCAACGTGCAACACCAGACTTACACCGATGTTGTTGACCCCTCTGCAGTCGCTGACCTGCTAAAAGGTAAATGGCCCTCTTGAGATTTCCCTCCTAATCTCTTGAGTCTTACTTCCTGTGCTGTGCAAGCATACAAGCTATTAGCTTCTATCTGCACGGACTGTTCCTATATGTGTGCTTTTTTTCTCTCTTAGCTGACACAACATCTTTTCAGCTGATTCAGTCGGTGTCTCCAGGTGAGCATTTTGAGTGTGTTATGTCCAAAAGGCCATGTGTTTATATGTGTATTTTAATTTATGCCGTGTCAGAGAATAAGACGCTAGCCACCATGGAGCAAAACAGCCGAGACTTCCTGAACCCTGGGCCTTGTCTGAGTGCCGCTGAAGACTCCATTTTGAGAGATGTCTCGATGATGGAAACGTCCTCCAAGTTATATGTAGGCTGCCTTCACACAGCCAAACATTTTTTTTGTCATTTCAAAACATTCAGCTATTCAGAAGTTGGCGCTTTAAAGAAACACTTGGTAGCTTTTCAGTTTTTGGTCGGTTTTAGCGACACCTGTGGACAAAAGCGATAGAGTTTTGCCTTAGGGAAGACTGCATTTCCCATGAGGACCAGCGCACAGCCATAATGTCGTAAAATCATCAATCAATCAAAAATCAATCTCCCAGTCGCCTGCAGATGGATTAAACAACATTTCTGTTTCCAACAGCTGTGTGAAGGATGAATTTTAATGAGGTAACGAATCCAGTTGTGGCTAAACAATAGCAAATGACGGTTAGCAAATGTGTGGCTAACACCCCCACCCCACCTGAACTTGTCGAGTTCAGTTGAGGTGGGGCGTCATGCCAGTGAGTGAAAGCAATGCGAATGTTTATTCTGTAAATCCTGCTAGCCTGCCTTTTTTTTTCCTCCCCAGACAAAACCGTTTGTCTCTTGTTGCTCTGCCACCTTTACAGGATTTGCACGAAAGCGTACGCATCGACTTCCGTCTTTATAATGAATGGGGAAAGAGGGGAGTAACGTATGCCGTAAAGCTATCGGCACATTTGTAGTTTGTTGTGTGGCAGGGTTCCTGCCACCCTCCTCAAAGTTAATTAGTGCCGGTAAAAGCGATACAGACCCCCTCAAGATATACAGTGGGGCAAATAAGTATTTAGTCAACCACCAATTGTGCAAGTTCTCCTACTTGAAAATATTAGAGAGGCCTGTAATTGTCAACATGGGTAAACCTCAACCATGAGAGACAGAATGTGGAAAAAAACTGAAAATGACATTGTTTGATTTTTAAAGAATTTATTTCCAAATTAGAGTGGAAAAGAAGTATTTGGTCACCTACAAACAAGCACGATTTCTGGCTGTCAAAGAGTTCTAACTTCTTCTAACGAGGTCTAACGAGGCTCCACTCGTTACCTGTATTAATGGCAACTGTTTTAACGCATTATCAGTATAAAAGACACCTGTCCACAACCTCAGACTCCAAACTCCACTATGGCCAAGACCAAAGAGCTGTTGAAGGACACCAGAGACAAAATGGTAGACCTGCACCAGGCTGGGAAGATTGAATCTGCAATAGGTAAAATGCTTGGTGTAAAGAAATCAACTGTGGGAGCAATTAGTAGAAAATGGAAGACATACAAGACCACTGATAATCTCCCTCGATCTGGGGCTCCATGCAAGATCTCACCCTGTTGCATCAAACTGATGACAAAAACGGTGAGCAAAAATCCCAGAACCACACGGGGGGACCTAGTGAATGACCTACAGAGAGCTGGGACCACAGTAACAAAGGCTACTATCAGTAACACAATGCGCCGTCAGGGACTCAAATCCTGCACTGCCAGACGTGTACCCCTGCTGAAGAAAGTACACGTCCAGGCCCGTCTGCGGTTCGCTAGAGAGCATTTGGATGATCCAGAAGAGGACTGGGAGAATGTGTTATGGTCAGATAAAACCAAAATAGAACTTTTTGGTAGAAACACAGGTTCTCGTGTTTGGAGGAGAAAGAATACTGAATTGCAACCGAAGAACACCATACCCACTGTGAAGCATGGGTGTGGAAACATCATGCTTTGGGGCTGTTTTTCTGCAAAGGGACCAGGACGACTGATCTGTGTAAAGGAAACAATGAATGGGGCCATGTATCGAGAGATTTTGAGTGAAAATCTCCTTCCATCAGCAAGGGCATTGAAGATGGGACGTGGCTGGGTCTTTCAGCATGACAATGATCCCAAACACACAGCCAGGGCAACAAAGAAGTGGCTTCGTAAGAAGCATTTCAAGGTCCTGGAGTGGCCTAGCCAGTCTCCAGATCTCAACCCCATAGAAAATCTGTGGAGGGAGTTGAAAGTCCGTGTTGCCCAACGACAGCCCCAAAACATCACTGCTCTAGAGGAGATCTGCATGGAGGAATGGGCCAAAATACCAGCAACATTGTGTGAAGAGTTACAGAAAACGTTGGGCCTCCGTTATTGCCAACAAAGGCTACATAACAAAGTAGTGAGATGAACTTTTGTTATTGACCAAATACTTATTTTCCACCATGATTTGCAAATAAATTCTTTAAAAATCAAACAATGTGATTTTCTGGGTTTTTTCCACATTCTGTCTCTAATGGTTGAGGTTTACCCATGTTGACAATTACAGGCCTCTCTAATATTTTCAAGTGGGAGAACTTGCACAATTAGTGGTTGACTAAATACTTATTTGCCCCACTGTAAAAGAGGTGTCATTCAACAGTTCAGTTTCAGTCGACATCACAAATGTTGTGAAAATATTTTAGAATGGGTGAAAAGGTACCAAGTGTTGCTTTAAAGCGCAAGTGACTAATTTTGGTCATTGATTTTTTTTTTTTTTTTTTTTTTTTTTTTTTTACAATTTAGACCTTTAACCCTTAATTGAACACATGACTATTTTTGGTCATTTAAACCCGTTGATGCCTATTGTACTAAAATAATGTAGTTACATTCCAGTTTTTTTTTTTTTTTTTCAAACCATCAACACCTGTTGTTGGTAATTATCATGGTACATAAAATTATATTTATTATTAGGATTTTAAATTTTATGTTATAAATTACACAGGAATTAACTTATTATGTATTTAACTTTTTCAACTTGATTTAATGTCTAAGACAAACAACGTTTCTTTAAAGGTAAAGGTGTTTAAAAAAAAAAATTCAAAAGATAACTAAATAAATTATAATATGTATTTTTTTTAATTATTATTAATCATTGTTGTATAACTAAAAGTGTTTTATGTTGCCTAGGTGCATTACCTTGCTTACCTCTCTCATTCCTCCTTGCTGATTTATCCTTAGAAAAATAATAACTATACATGTTAAATATACTGCATATCATAAAATGCTTGTAAAACAGCTGGAAATTATGATGAGCACACATACAAAATTTTGGGAGGTTTTTTTCCAAAGATAGGAAATTCATACAGATGATTCTATTCATGTTGGTCATATGAACAAATAGCAATAAATAGCATACGTTTTCTGAAGGAATAGTATCTTTTTTCGTATTCACTGTTTGGATTACTCCAACGAACCCAATATAAAATAGCATTTATATCATAGTTTAAGGAAAACAAGCAGAATATATTTGACATGGAGCATAAGAGATACATGTAGGGCCAAAATCCCTGCTGTATTGTGTGCAAACCTTGTCAAGGACTACAGGAAACGTTTGGTATCTGTAATAGCAAACAAAGGTTTCTGTACCAAATATTAAGTTCGATTTTTGTGATGTATCAAATACTTATTTCATGCAATTAAATGCAAATTTATTATTTAAAAATCATACAAAGTGATTTTCTGTTTTTTAGTATTAGATTCCGTCCCTCACAGTTGAAGAGAACGTATGATACAAATTACAGACCTCTACATGGCTTGCAAGTGGGAAAACCAGCAAAATCGGCAGTGTATCAAATACTTGTTCTCCCCACTGTAAATAAACCAATCTATTGTGATAAAATAACAAAATTGCAATAACTGCATTAACCATCAAAGTGACGTCTAACTGTAACTGTAGTCTTGAAACAAATCTGAATAAGGAAAAACATTGCAATAAAATAATGCAAACTAGTTAAACTTCAGAGTAGCTGAGATCTGTCGTGACAGAACATTACTCCTCAAGTTCAGCTTTTGCTTCAATGATATCTGGCGCCATCTAGCGTCATGAATGGGTATAATGTCTAGACCACGAATATAAGACAACTCCCACTTTTTCAGTCTTATTTACGTAAATGCAAAAAACACTGTCTTATATCCGGGCCAATACGGTACATGCAATGATATTTTTCTGTTGTCATTCTTATGTTACGGCAGCAAAGGAGGAAACATGATAAAAAGTAACTGATAAATTACTCTTAAAGTAACTGAGTTACCTTGATAATAAAGTAATCAGTAAAATTACTAATTACTTTTTTGAGGCGTAATCAGTAATTGAATACATTTTTCAAGTTGTCAGTGACAACACTGATCATTGGAGCATTATAATAGGTTTCTCTTCTTTGTAGGAACCATGTTTTTATCTCATATTATGACTATACAACACATGAACACAGTGATCTTCCAACTTTGGAACTCAGATCTCCCGACACACATGAACACAGCAACGGGCTTTGCAGAAGTACCCACTCATATGCCTATCAGAGGGAAAGTTACGTGCATAAAGTACCATATTAAGGAGCCATATGCAGATTGTGTGTACGGAGTGAATAAAGTAATATGACCATATTCAAATAGGCGGATTCTGTAGGAGTACTTGCCCCAGTGAAATATGTCTGACGACGCCCATGACTCTTGATGTCCTAATACTTTTGATTTTGTTGCTTAAATCATGTTGCTTCTAATGATACGACATGTTTAAAATGTGAATATGCTGCTCCTTTTTTCGCAGCTTGTCCTCATCACTCTCCATATAGAGCTTCACATTAAAACGTCGTCAAGCTCCGCTTCTTACTGTTGCCTTCATGCTAGTTTGTCTGCGACTTACATCATCAGAGTTACGCTGTCTCTATCCATAAAAGCCGTATTTTTGAAACATCACTGGAGCTTGCGGTCTGTTCGGCAATTTGTTTCACTCAAACCGAGACCCAGACAGAACAATTGTGGTCGTAAATTGGCCTACTGGGCTTTGTGTATATCTGTTTTGTAGACTTCATATTCCACCTCTTTCTCAAGTTGTCACTTGTCTTGTCTCTAGGGTGCATTTCCCGCGGTGGCGTTTTCAGTGACATCATTCATCGAGGAGAGTGATTGGATAGATGGCTCACCTGTAAGTCTCCTGACCGCTGCGACTTAAACCTAGGAGATTGTTTACGGATATGTCTGTCAGTGGCATTTTGTGGTACCATTCAAGTACCATTTTAATATTGATTACGTAAATGGCGGATGTATTGTTTGACTCCTTTAGTCCAGTGAAGCAATTAATCTAAATTGATCCACACCTAAGGTCAAAGAATCACCGGGTGACAGGAAGACGAACTCTGTCCAGCTCAAAGAGGTGAGTGCATGTTTGTAGATGAAAATGGATGAGCCTATTTGCCTTGATTTAATGAAATGACGCTTTAATCAAATGGCGGCCTCGGCGAACAAACATTCATCGTTCAGCTTCGAAATAATTTGAGTGTTATGTGATTTCCCTAAAAAGCAATTTGGCTGCGTAAATGCTTTCGTTTTATTGTATTAAACGAGAATAAACATTTGATTTGATCTTATTTATCCCAGGATGCCATTACCGACAAGATGGGGAGGGTGATGTTAGAGGCCATTAAAGTCGTTTTGGTTATACAGTGGTTGCTGGAAAGCTGCATGTTTGAACTTGTGTTTTAACACTGGAAGTCCTGGGGGTTTTTTTGCTATAAAGAAATACCAGAAAGGCGTCAAATGACCCCGATACCAAACTGACTACTGGGCTTTGTCCAACAATAGACCACCCAAAGAAGCAATCAAGCAGGCCACCCCCATACACACTCCTGTGGAGTCGCTGCCTAGGTGTGAAGGGGGCGTTTCACTCTGGATGGCTGCAATTAGCATCTTGAATATCAGAGAGACGGGTGGACTTCTTGGTGGGTCTTGCAAAGGAATTGGCTCACTCATATGTGGGCGCAAAGAAGGTGCAGATGGAAAAATTGTTTCGGCAACAACCTCCAACACCTAGCCTAGAAAAGGGTGACGTGTCATATGTCACCACATAAAAAAATGTTTTTTTTATTACACCACCCCTTGTAGGGTAGGCAAACTGCACCTTTTATAAGATGTAAAAAGGTTGTCCGCCCGATTGCCTGCCTGAGCGGTCCACTGTCCGATAAGCAACAACTGTTTTGTCCAGCTGGACAAGCCTATTCGGAAGGGGTAGAGAAAATGATTCCTAAAGGTGTTCATTGCCTCAGACAACAATCCAATGGCACCTTTCTGTCTCCATACAGTTTACACACATACTGTATATGTGAGACATACTGTAAGTCTAGTCTGTAAGTAAGAAAAGAAAACCCGACAAGTATGTTCCATTTGGTTTACACAGAGGATAAAACTGGAAGAGTTGAAGGGACAAGTAAACACTTAAAAAGAAAACATCCTGTGAGTAGTTTGGTCTATTTTATGGTGGCTTTTTCACCACAACCCGTCTTCTGAGCTTGAAAGTGACAACAGGCCAGGGAGAACAACACCAGTTTGCCCTTCCCCCATCAGTCAAGTCACCCCTGCCTGCAAACACTCAAGATGCTAATTGGAGCAATTAAACCCTGTGGTTTTGCGAGTGTGAATGGGAATGACTAATGAGGACCATAGTGCTCACAAAAGATATGCTGATTTGGGTCAGATGATCCTTCTCTGGTTACAAAAGTGATTTGTATCAACTGATCCACCCTTGGTAGTTCTAGTGTTAATGGGTTGCCTTTAACAAGAGGCAAATGTTACCATTTTATTTCTGTCTTTGCAGATGAGCAGCTTCTCTTGTGCCGGGCCAATGTCGACTTCGCCTGGAAAGTTTTCAAAAGACAAAGGACAAAATGCATCCAGACGGTCGCCGTCCCCGACCCAGGACCGCCACATATCCTACATGGCAAAAAGAAGGCCGCAAAAATGCGGAGTTCGACTTGAACCAGGCTACCAGCAGCCGACTGTTTCATCCACCTCTCGGGCGCTATCGCCTTACACCCACCGAAAAATGTGCCAGCTCTCCCTAGACTCTGAGCAGAGACTCCAACACCTTCAGCTTGGACCGCACTACTTCAAGAAGGAGACAGAAAGTATCCCTCCGTTTTTGGTTTGTACTACCACACATGCTATTTATGGTAAATTATTACTACTGCTAGACTGTACGTACTTTCATGATGACTGATTAACTATTCCTGTCGATTATGGGGCTTTTCCAGTTCATTTCTGGTGGTATTTAGGTCACTTCCTGTTGATTTTGGAGCATTTCCGGGTCATTTCCTGTTGATTTTAGGCCGTTGCCTTTTGATTTTGGTCGTTTCTTAGTACCGCGTCTAGGGTTGTTCCGATCATGTTTTTTTGCTCCCGATCTGATCCCGATCGTTTTAGTTTGAGTATCTGCCGATCCCGATATTTCCCGATCCGATTGCTTTTTTTTTGCATTCATTCAACATACATTCAACATACAGTACATAAGTACTGTATTTGTTTATTATGACAATAAATCCTCAAGATGGCATTTACATTATTAACATTCTTTCTGTGAGAGGGATCCACGGATAGAAAGACTTGTAATTCTTAAAGAATAAATGTGACTTTGTATATTGTGACTAAATATTGCCATCTAGTGTATTTGTTGAGCTTTCGGGTAAATGATACCGTAGCCATTTAACGGTTCTGCCCAAATGCATGATGGGAAGTGCAACCATGACTGTGCGTAGTGGTACCAATTGATATATCTTCTCTGCATTGGGAAATAACATAGGGTGTTAAGAAAAAGATCAACGACTACCTTTCTTCCCCACATTGCTTCCCACGATATTTCTAATCGTTGGGAGAGGAATTGCAAGGCTTTAGCCAATAATAAAAAGGCTCCAAAGGCTGCCAAAATTCACTCTACTCATTTTACGCTGCCTTTTAGCTCTATATACTGTATGGGTAAAACGGCGCCATCATAGATTGACCGCGACAATGCGTGAGTGGGTCGTGCAGCGCATGCGTTAATTGCGTTAAATATTGTAACGTGATAAATGTAAAAAATACTAATTCTCACCGTTAACGCGATAAATTTGATAACCCTACCTTAAGCTTAAACAAAAGACTCTGGATGAGTGTAACACATTATGTCTGTAACGTTAAATACAATTAGAAAACGATTTAATTAAAAAATATATACATATTAAAAAAGGCATGTCCGATATTTTTTTGCCAATTCCGATACTTTGAAAATGACGTGATCGGACCCGATCGGGACATCTCTAACCGCGTCCAATACATTTTTGCTTGTATTGCTTGTGAAGCTCCATCAAACGAGTATTGTCCCAATTCCGAGTACGGCAAAACTAGCAATCTAGTCGAATACCCCTGATGTGTCTCGGTACGCAAGCCAGAATGCAGTTTGTAATAATGGATGTGAAAATGAGCAAGTGTAAAAGATATTATCATCATAAAGTTGCTCTTAGTTATTCATTTATTTATTAGGGCTGTCAAACGATTAAAATTTTTAATCGAGATAATCACAGCTTAAAAATTATTTAATCGTAATTAATTGCAATTGAAACCATCTATAAAATATGCCATATTTTTCTGTAAATTTTTGTTGGAATGGAAAGATAAGACACAAGACGGATATATACATTTAAATCAACAAGATTGCATTAACATTAACATTTTGTTAAAGCGATCCATGGATAGAAAGACTTGTAGTTCTTAAAAGATAAATGTTAGTACAAGTTATAGAAGTTTTGTATTAAAACCCCTCTTTGTGTTTTCGTTTTAATAAAATTTGTTAAATTTTCAATCAAAAAATAAACTAGTAGCTCGCCATTGTTGATGTCAATAATTACACAATGCTCATGGTGCTGAAACCCATAAAATCAGTCGCACCCAAGCGCCAGCAGAGGGCGACAAAACACCAAAAAACACAAGTAACAAGTGGACATGACAGTGTGCTGTCATTTTAATCTGTTTGAGCATGTGCGTTAATCGCGTCAAATATTTTAACGTGATTAATTGAAAAAATTAATTACCGCCCGTTAACGCGGTAATTTTGACATCCCTATTATTTATTTATTTATTTTTCTCGAGTTACCTGTTCTGTTCAGCTGCTTTGACTCAGAGAATAGGAATCTGAGTGTCTTTATGGTCTGAACAGTTTTAATACATCACATGGGAATTTGAAATACTCTCATTGAAGTTGTTCATTATGTTTTGTTTATTAGAAGAAAGCAGTGAGTGGGAAGGGGTAATGGGGGACAGAAAGGAAGCAAACAGATAGAAGAGAAGAAGAACAAACACCAACAAGAAATACATAGTTCATTTCAATTAGTTAATATAAACATATTTAATGTGAAATGACGTTAATAGAACATGAAAAGTAACGTCAGTGACTTTGCCAAGTAACTGATTACTCTTACATTGAGGTGACAAAGTTACTAACTCAATTACTTTTTGGGAGAAGTAATTTGTAACTAATTACCGTGATCCCTCATTTTTTGCGGTTAATGGGGACCAAAACCTGGCACGATGAGTGAAAAACCACGAAGTAGCGCACCTTTTATTTCACCTGCTATTATTGTTTAGAACACTTCTTGTTGATTTTAGGGCAATTCTCAGTCACTTCCTTTCCATTTTGGGGCAATTCCAAGTCACTTCCCGTCCATCTTTGGTAAATTCCAGTTGATTTTAAAGCAGTTCCTGTTCACTTTGTTGGAGGCAGTGTTTCAGGTCCTCCGCGTGTTCGTTTTCAATTCAGGTGAGACGGCTAGACTGGATTGTTAAATAAAGACTGGAGCCAAGAGATCTTTACAGCGCAGTATAAAATTTCACAAATTTCTGGGTGCATTCAATGACAGAACAAAAGCTGTATAGAGAAATGCACGCTAGACAGATGGCTTGGCGTTGCTTATATGCTGTACAGATAAGGAGGTGTGTCTGGAACGTTTGGTGATTAGGTCATGAGTCTTGCTGGTTAGCAGTTAAAAGTCCATGATTATCTGAGGCAAAACTAACTGTCAGCAGTTTCTGTGAAAAACAACTCCATTTGATTGCATTAGACAGGATGCATACTGACTTCAACTTCCTATTGAACTTTTGGCCCAAAATATGGACCACCAATATTTTTGTGAGTCCACCAATGGAGATTTTGTTGTGAGTCCCAGAAGAAAATTAACAGGATTGAATGGAAACATTTTGGTGGGCTTAGTGGGTGTTGAATATGACAGTGGAGATTAATGGATGCATTGAAAATGAATGTGGATGGTTTTTGTCAAATTCTGGCGGAATCTCATTAAGTGTGTTGGCGTCCACAGGGTTGTGCTTGGTGAATGTAGTTCCTTCCTCTTGGGTAGCTTATAAATGTGAACATGATTAATATAACAGGAGGATTAAGTGGACGTCATAATAAAGGGCAGTGTTAATCTCTTCACCTGAGCTGTTAATGGATTGTGACGTCGCCAACAATGTTTCACCGAGGGATTCTAAAGAGCTGCTTAGTTTAGGAGGGCACAGTTATTTATGAACATTAGATTTTTATGTGTGTGTGTCACAACTATGGGGGATTTGCATATCATGGGCACAGATTTTAACTAGAGCAAGGCTACAGGGGACATGAAGTCCTCTCTTTCCTTGCTCTATTCCCGCCTCTTCACTTTGACAACCGCTATAATCCCGATGTAGCGCTATTAAATTCCCGGAATACACCTTTATTAAAGGGAGAGATTAAGCGCCACAATGCTGTGAATGGAATTAACCAAAATAACACTGACATTGCTCTGTTTTTTTCCTAAGGGAGTCCCCTGTGGACAATTAACCCACAGTAATTGAGAGTCAAACTGCAATTAGCAAATAGATTCCTAATGAAGTGGCTTCAACAGGAGGCACATTTGTTTTAACAGCAGTATGGTTTTGTCTTTGTTTATAGGCCTTTTTTTTTTTTTTTTTTTGCTTTATTTGGAACCGCTCTGGGATCCACATGTCAAAGCGATTGTGAACTGTGTTCTCCTGTGCTTTGTGCTCGCAGGTTCCCACATGTAGTCGTCTGACTGATAACCCTTCTTTTTTGCCGGAGTATTACATGCACTTCTCCCACACGGACGGGCTCTTCAGTGGTGACTATGGTAGGCCTCACTAAAATAAGACTACCAGTGCATATATTTGTGAGCCATTACACCAAAAGTAGAAATTCAGGCCGAAGAAATTCAGCTTTGCTTTTTTTTATATATATATTTTCATAAGCTTTCCAACACTGCCATGAATTTTAAAATTCAATTAGCTAGCAGTGTTGCTTTCGTCAACAATGACGATAACGAAAAATTTGGTCAACGAACACTTTTTTTCATGACGATGACAAGACGATAAGCTTAAGCATGTTTTGAGATAAAACGTAACGAGTCTAATAGAGGTGGGAATCTTTGGGCGCCTAACGATTTGATTACGATTACGATTCAGAGGCTACGATTGGATTTTAAATCGATTATTGATAATCCCCCCCCCCCCATTAGCTCATTTTAATGTTTTGTACATTAGTTACAAAAACTGTAAAAAAAAAAAATAAATAAAAATTTTTTAAAAAGCCTCGCAGGCTTAAATAAACGACTATTTCAGTATCAAGTTAACAGTTAAAAACAATAAATACTACACTCAAATCCCCATTCTGTATCAGCAGCTTTAAACTACATTCAATTAATTTAATGTTGTGAATAAACCGTTAAAGTTGTTAAAATTGCTCCCGTTATTCCATAATTTCCCTTTTGTCTACTTTCGACATGTGAAAGTTTTAAAACTATTTTAAAGGTAGATTCAAGTCAATATTTTACTGATTTAGGAGTATTTTAGATAAAAAGTTCATTAGGTTCGCTTGGAAGGTTCGCTACAACAGCCCTGCAGGGAAGTCTACTGCTTTAAGATGGCGGCCGTTTACTAACGCCCGCATCTAGCTTTTTGTACATGTGCTGCTAACCCCACCGAGTCTATAATGCTTCTAGTCCTATATAAATATGATATCTACCATACCATTATGTGGACGTACTTTGTAGCAGCTGTCGGCAGCAGTCAGGTATGTTGTTGTTTTTTTATCTCGCAGCATGAGTTGGGCTAGAGCCGTGAGTTGAGCTTTGGCATTACCCGAGGGGCCGGGTAATGACAAGCATGATGTTTAGCTAGTCTTGCTCCGTTCCTCCTCCTCGAAGACCGTGCGGCGTGCGAAATGTGTTTTACTTCCGCTTTACTTGACATATTTCAATAATCGGAATTTGGATGTTTGTGAATCGCTCTCGAATCTTCCGCGGCCGAATCGCGAATAATCTAAGAATCGGAAATTTCGCACACCTCTAGAGTCTAACGCCAGTTTTCGTCTGACGAGACGAGAACGAGATGTAAATGTGCTATAGTTTCCGTCACATGTTCACAATATGTGACATTTATGTATACAGTGGTATGAAAAAGTATCTGAACCTAACACCATCAAATGTGATCTGATCTTTGTCAAAACCACACAGATGAAAAAACTGTCTGCTTCTACTAAAACCACCCAAACATTTATAGGTTTCATATTGTATGAGGGTAGTATGCAAACAATGACAGAAGGGGGAAAAATAAGTAAGTGAACCTTTTGTGGAAAAATAAGTAAGTAAACCTTTTGTGGCCCCCCTTTTGGCAGCAATAAGTCTGGCACATCGATTAGGACTAATTTTGGCCCATCTTTCTCTAAAAAACTGCTGTAGTTCTGTCAGATTCCAGGGATGTCTGGCATGAATCGCTGTCTTTAGGTCATGCCATAACATCTCAATGGGGTTCAAATCTGGACTTTGACTTGGCCCCTCCAGAACGTGTATTTTCTGAAACATTTCTGAAGTTGATTTAATCCTGTGTTTTGGATCATTCTCTTGTTGCAGAATCCATCCTCTTGTATTATGCCAGTTTGCTCTTCCACAGCTATTATACGCGCACTCCCAAGCTATTATGAAGAATACAGTTTTAGCCATCATCATGTGCTTAGAGGTGATTGTTCACATCCTGCTGATGAGTAGATACACACACATATATTGATTCATTACACAACGTCTCAGTACTTTTCCACCAAGCTACAGTACTATGAGTGCAAATGTGTGTTTAAAACAATGTTACCTTGCCTGCTCAGGTAATTCAATCAGGAAGTTTTAATCGGGAAGTGTGACTGTTCAATCACTGACTAGAATAAGGAATTTGCCCGACCGAACCTGCCACGTTGGACAACAGCGTTGTAACTGTACTCTGCTCATCAACAAGCCCTCAATAAAAGTTAGCAGCACGGGAGAGTTCAGGGAGAGAACCACTGACTTGCGAGTAAAGCGTACAGCAGTCAGTCCTCTCCCTGGCGGCCGCCGGTGAAAACATTCCTGAGTCCGATCCTTCTCTCGTCCTTCTCTGGGTCTTTAATTAATTACAAAAGTGAGTTTAGACCTAACACTCTTTTTAGCTTTAACTGTCTGACAGACAGCCCCAGGTTGTCCTGCAGAACATCCTGATAAAATTTTGAATTCATTCTTCCATTAATGACTGCAAGTTGTCCAGGCCCTGAGGCAGCAAACAGCCCCAAATCATGATGCTCCCTCCACCATGCTTCACGGTGGGGATGAGGTGTTGATTTTGGTGAGCTGTTCCACAAACAATTCAACTTTGGTTTCATCAGTCCACAAAATATTTTACCACAACTTCTGTTGCGTGTCCAAGTGCCTTTTTGCTAACATTAAACGATCAACATTTTTTTTTTAGACAGCAGTGGCTACCTTTGTGGAGTCCTCCCATGAACACCATTCTTGGGCATAGTTTTACATATATTAGTTGATGTGTGCACAGAGATATTGGACTATCCCTGTGATTTCTGTAAGTCTAGCACACTCTCTAGAGTTCTTTTTTACCTCTCTGAGTATTCTGCGCTGAACTTTTGGCGTCATCTTTGGTGGACGGCCACTTCTTGGGAGAGAAGCAACAATGCCAAACTCTCTCCATTTGTAGACAACTTCTCTGACTGTCGATTGATGAACATCCAGACTTTTAGAGATGGTTTTGTATCCTTTCCCAGCTTTATACAAATCAACAATCCTTGATCACAGGTCTTCAGACAGCTCTTTTGACCAAACCATGAAACACATCAGACAAAGCTTCTCATCAAGACAATTCTTACCAGGTGTGTGTTTTATAGTGGGCAGGGCAGCTTTAAACCACTCATCAGTGATTGGGCACACACCTGACTTAAATTATTTGGTAAAAATTAGTTTCAATTGCTCTTTAAGTCTCCTTAGGCAGAGGGCTCACTTACCGTAATGTCCTGAATATAACGCGCACTTTTTTTCCCCCAATATCAACTTGTAAAATCATGGTGCGCATTTACAGTGCCTTGCAAAAGTATTCGGCCCCCTTGAACCTTGCAACCTTTCGCCACATTTCAGGCTTCAAACATAAAGATATAAAATTTTAATTTTTTGTCAAGAATCAACAACAAGTGGGACACAATCGTGAAGTGGAACAAAATTTATTGGATAATTTACACTTTTTTAACAAATAAAAAACTGAAAAGTGGGGCGTGCAATATTATTCGGCCCCCTTGCGTTAATACTTTGTAGCGCCACCTTTTGCTCCAATTACAGCTGCAAGTCGCTTGGGGTATGTTTCTATCAGTATTGCACATCGAGAGACTGACATTCTTGCCCATTCTTCCTTGCAAAACAGCTCGAGCTCAGTGAGATTGGATGGAGAGTGTTTGTGAACAGCAGTCTTCTGCTCTTTCCACAGATTCTCGATTGGATTCAGGTCTGGACTTTGACTTGTCCATTCTAACACCTGGATACGTTTATTTTTTAACCATTCCATTGTAGATTTGGCTTTATGTTTTTGATCATTGTCCTGTTGGAAGATAAATCTCCGTCCCAGTCTCAGGTCTTGTGTAGATACCAACAGGTTTTCTTCCAGAATGTTCCTGTATTTGGCTGCATCCATCTTCCCGTCAATTTTAACCATCTTCCCTGTCCCTGCTGAAGAAAAGCAGGCCCAAACCATGATGCTGCCACCACCATGTTTGACAGTGGGGATGGTGTGTTCAGGGTGATGAGCTGTGTTGCTTTTACGCCAAACATATCGTTTTGCATTGTGGCCAAAATTTCAATTTTGGTTTCATCTGACCAGAGCACCTTCTTCCACATGTTTGGTGTGTCTCCCAGGTGGCTTGTGGCAAACTTTAAACGAGACTTTTTATGGATATCTTTGAGAAATGGCTTTCTTCTTGCCACTCTTCCATAAAGGTCAGATTTGTGCAGTGTACGACTGATTGTTGTCCTATGGACAGACTCTCCCACCTCAGCTGTAGATCTCTGCAGTTCATCCAGAGTGATCAAGGGCCTCTTGGTTGCATATCTGATAAGTTTTCTCCTTGTTTGAGAAGAAAGTTTGGAAGGACGGCCGGGTCTTGGTAGATTTGCAGTGGTCTGATGCTCCTTCCATTTCAATATGATGGCTTGCACAGTGCTCCTTGAGATGTTTAAAGCTTGGGAAATCTTTTTGTATCCAAATCCGGCTTTAAACTTCTCCACAACAGTATCTCGGACCTGCCTGGTGTGTTCCTTGGTTTTCATAATGCTCTCTGCACTTTAAACAGAACCCTGAGACTAGACTAGACTAGAGCAGGTGCATTTATACGGAGACTTGATTACACACAGGTGGATTCTATTTATCATCATCGGTCATTTAGGACAACATTGGATCATTCAGAGATCCTCACTGAACTTCTGGAGTGAGTTTGCTGCACTGAAAGTAAAGGGGCCGAATAATATTGCACGCCCAACTTTTCAGTTTTTTATTTGTTAAAAAAGTTTAAATTATACAATAAATGTTGTTCCACTTCACGATTGTGTCCCACTTGTTGTTGATTCTTGACAAAAAAAATTAAATTTCATATCTTTAGGTTTTAAGCCTGAAATGTGGCGAAAGGTTGCTAGATTCAAGGGGGCCGAATACTTTTGCAAGGCACTGTATATGTATATGAACCAATTTTTTTTTTTTTTTAATCGACACGGCCACGTTGTGTTGAAGAAACGTATGCGGTGATCCGTTGCCGACCATTACGGTACCATTCGGTAATACTTCACTCTGATCGGCCGAATTATTTCGTCTGTGTTAAATTTTGCTTTTTTCAATATTCATAAAGCACAAAATTTAGTTTCTTGAACTCATTTGAGTCAACGTTTATTGCAGCTCCGCAACTCGGACCATAACAAATGTAACACAACACAGACTTCCTGTGTCCGTCAACTATATCTGTCCCTCGGGAAACTCAAATCCAAATAACAATAGTTCCTATTGTTACAGTCTAGTGTACAGTGATGCGCTTTCCGATTTCCGACGTAAATCCTCACTTTTATTTTACCATATCAATCCATGGAAGAAACATTTATTCATCATGATGAAACGAGCAAGTTATACAGCAACCTTTAAAAGAAAAGTCACCTTCGTTTTTGTTTTCTCCTGGAGGTTGGTAAGTTCAAGAAGTTATCAGATCATATAAATTACCGTACATATTGTCAGTTTACAGTAATGTTTTGAACTACCAATGTGCTATGCTTGTGCTGTGTTTCACCAGTCAGTAAAATGACATTTCTGTATCTGTACACAAGCTGTTTTCTTGTATTCTTCTATTCATTGGTGCTAAAATTAGGGTGCGCGTTATACACGGGTACAATAATTTTCCCTTGATTTTACAAGTAAATTTGGAGTGTGCGTTATACACGGGTGCGCCTTATATTCGGGAAATTACGGTACTTACCCCCCCTGTCATTGTTTGCATGCTATCCTCATTGAAATATGAAAACCTATAAATGGTGGTTTTAGTTAAAGCAGACAGTGTTTTTTCATCTGTGTGATTTTGACAAAGATCATGTTAGGTTTTGTGTTGGTTTTCTCCTAGTGTGACTTGTCCCTGTGATTGCCCATTGATTTCACCTGTTGTTCCTGCTCCTAGTGTATCCTCCAATCTGCAAACTCCTGTGTTACCCAACTGTTCCTCGTTGTCCCGTTACACCTTGTCTGCGTGTGTGTATGTAAGCCCCCATTTTCTTTTCACTCCTTGTTGCGTCATTGTCAATGCCCATGTGCTCGTCAGTGTTCTCAAGTTTTCTCCGTCCAAGTCCTTGTGTTCCTTTTTGATATCAAGCCTTTGTTAGTGACCTGAGTTGTGTTTGTTTCTGTGTTTTTTTGATCCCCACAATATTGGTTGATACTTTGTTTTTTGTTAGCCTTAATTAAATCATTTTGCACTGCCGGTCTGCCTCCCTGCTTACTTTTCCCTGCATTTGGGTCCACACAACCTGTCTGCCCGCGTATTCCTTACAGATCAGATCACATTTGATGGTGATTATATGCAGAAATGTGAGAAATTCCAAAAGGTTCAGATATTTGTTCATATCATTGTAGTTAGCCCGCATCGTAGCAGTGTCTGATTGTGTCACTCGTGACGTGCTGCGCCCCCCTCCCAGACTCACCAGTGTTGCCTCAAGTCACTCCAGCTTGCACACACGGTAAGATTTGTTTTCTTATCTTGGCCAGAGAGAATATGCAATGTCGCTTTTCTATGCTAATTGATCATCACACACTAACTGTAACTCATAGTGTTAGCATAGCATTCGCGTTAGCATTAGGCTAATGCTTACGATGAGCCTTAACTTTCAGACAATTTTTTAATATCCCCTTCGTTGTGTCCAGGTGGGTGTCATATGTACTGTTTTCATGCTGAGTGTGTATTATCACTAAGTTGACGTTGTCCTTGTAGACGCTACAACATGTGCTAGTCTGTCAATGCTCATTTAAAAAAGTTGGAAACCTTTATTTATTGATGTATTTATTTATGGAGGTTTTTTTGTGTGTTTTTTAATTTTAAAGACAAAAATATTTTTGCGTAAGCGTCCACTAAAACTAGACGAAATTAGTCTTGGGTTTTCGTGAACAAAAACTAGATGAAGACAAACACATTTTGGGGTGACTAAAATATGACTAAGACTAATAAATATCATCATCCAAAAGACTAAGACAAATATCGAAAGGGCTGCCATAAACAACACTAAGTACCAGTGATGTAATCTTAATCGCATTTTTGCAAAGATGGGTAGTAACGCGTTACATGTACTCCGTTACATTTACTCGAGTAACTTTTTAAGTAAAATGTACTTCTAAGAGTAGTTTCACTAAGCCATACTTTTTACGTTTACTCGAGTAGATTTGTGAAGAAAAAATGCTACTCTTACTCCACTACTTTGGGCGACACAAGAGTCGTTACATTTTTCCTCTATATTCTACGTATTATCTAAGTATTTGACATAGAGCGCTGCCCTCAACATGAAACGAAAGCGCGGATTTAAACCTCTCTCCCAGTTTTTATTTGGAACCGATTGACCACGGAAAACAAGAGATACAATCCTTATAATTTCTTTATAGTAACTATGAATAAACTGTTTTATCCACTAGAGGGCACTCGTGGTCTTTGGACGAATAATGCTTTATTTCTGTCTTTTTTTTTCTCTCTCTCACCGGAATTCAATTTAAAAAAAAATTTTTTTTTGTATTTCTGTTATGGGTTATTCTACAGTCATCATTATAGCAACAGTTCATATACCGTAATTTTCGGACTATAAGCCGCTACTTTTTTCCCTCATTTTAAATCCTGCGGCCTATAGTCCAGTGCGGCTTATTTATTGATTTATTTGGGTTAATAGGTAACATTTTATTGGACAGTGTGTCATAAGACCGTCGTAATTATGACATGACATTATTATGGGCATTACTGAATGCTGATGACAGTAGTGTTGTATCGGTCGTGAACGATTCGTTCTTTTTGAACGAATTGTTTGGGTGAACGAGACCAAACTAATCATCTTCTGCACTGATTCGTTCTATGAAGTTGGGGCTTGCCTTGTTATCTGCGTGGGAGGGCGTTGAGCAAGCGGCAGCGTCTACTGACATAGCACACGACCAATCAGACGCCAGCCTCATCGCGGGCAGGGGAGGGAGCGGAAACGGAATCAGGGCGTCTGTCACTCACTTCCACGTGTGGCCAATAAGCAGCCAGCATGCAGGCAGGGGGCAAGACTGAGTTATGTCACTTCCCGTTCACTGACTCTCCGTCCTACCGAGAATGCTTAGATGATTCGTTCTGCTAGACTGCTACGCTAATTTATAGTCAGCCTACACCGGCAGTCACGCAGCAGCGCTGCGGCAGTGAACGAGCTAAGGACTGAAAGGAAAGGGCTTTATCACATATTCTTTCATGTTGAGCCTATCTTATGCTTCTCAAATGCACAAAAATCACCACATAAACACAGTGAGCAAAGTTTACTGTGCTTTTCTCAACAGACTCGAGACTACATATGACGACATTGTATCCACTTTACAGTACGTTAAAACATTCGCCAGTAGCTACAAGGCGATAAGGCTGAGCTGCAGATACGCCGCGGGGGCGGGCGAGAAAGCTGTCAAGAGACTAGCTGGACTTCATGGCAGCGAAATTTATCTAATCTGTGCCCATGGAAAATGACTATTTAGTATGATCACTATAATACTGATTTGCTATGAAACGGTAGTTTCATGACATTTTTTTTTTTTTCCGTGTCACAGCTTGTCGGGTTGGGGCACAAATTAATTAACGTTGAGTCCATCAGTCCATCCTGTGCGACTAAAGCGTCCAAAAATTAAACGCGGGGACGTAGGATGTATATATACATGTATGTCTCCATTTTCTTAACATACCACTGAGAGTGGAATGGTTACATTGTAAAGAGCAAACGATTCTCTTTTCGTCAGCTTTTGGCGATCTGAGATCGGGAGGGGATGACTGCGTGGAGTTGATGGGATTATTTATATATTAATACAAGTGCAAAAATGACATTTCAACACGATTTTTAGGTAATATTTTTTCGAGTGTTGTTTTATTTATTTATTTTCGTGTCAGAGAAGCCAAATGATAATAATAATAATAATAATACATTTTATTTATAACGCTGATTTAATATTTATTAATATACATAATAAATTGATTATTTATTAATATTTTTTATATTTTCTTATTTGTGTGCAATAAATCTCACTCAATCGGAAAAAATAGCCGAAGACAGTTTATTTAAATTCCACATTTATTTGTTCTTCAGCCGAAATGATTTGGCGGTCTATCAAATGGCTTTCACGAGCAGCCAGCTCACGTAAACACGCATTTAAACTACTAATACGGAAGGGAGCGTCCACGTAATTTAGCGTGATTGAAAAAGTTTGTGCTTAAAAAAAGGGGAAATGTTTAACCGTTTCCTATATCAAAGTGAAGCAAGCACAAGCCATGGCTTTGATCCCATAGAAATATGATAGATGCGGAAATTCTCATTGCTGCAGCGGCTGGGCTGCAGAGACGAGGCAGTGAAAAAAAAAGACAGAAAAACACAGTCTGTCACTCACTTCTGAATCTACGAAGAGAGCGGCCAATGAAAAGCCTGTGTACTGTGCAAGAGGGGGAGGGACCAAGCCTTCCTGTTCAGTTATATAGACCCTACCCACCGACGTCACAAAACCACGTGCTCGCTGTATGGTTCCGCCCACTTGTCCGTCATTTTGTCTCTGTATTAGCATTGGTTTCAATTGATCGAGGAATTTAAAATGCATTTCATGGAAGACCCGGTGCTTTCTGATGCCGTAAACTCACTGGATGTGTTGCATAAAAGGCGTTATGTGGAAAAGCTTCGTTCTATACAGTCGCCAGATCCATATTTGATGCCCAAATCGATGTTTTTCGACCCACTGTCTTCGCCCTGTCTGCCTGACATCTGCTACGCTGATATTTACAATTATCTTGTCCACACAAAATCAGCCTATTCTCACGAAAAACTTCAAGAGCTTGGAGGCTTATAAATACTTCGTTGGTGGTTGGGTGAAACAGGTCCTCGTCCACGAAAATTCGGCAGGAATCTATCTTGTGCTTGGAAAGGTGAGTTACGAAATTTTCAATTCAAAATCTTTTGTTATTGCTAACATCCACTGTCAAGTCTAATGTATTTCATGTCGTTTGTCAATGGAGTTAAGGCTTTTAATGTTTATATGGTTTAGCGATAGCACTCTCACAACATACATACGTGTATGTTGTCGGCGATTAGCCTAGCAATGATCTTAATTGTGGTTATTTGTCAGCCCAAAACCCTCTAAGTATATCTTAAATGCATCTTACCGGATATAAAATGACTACTACATAGTCTGTGGTGATTTTTTGATGCCCAGTTTTCACGTCGAATTACAGCCGTCCATTTCGCTCTCTTCTTTGGATCCCTCGGAATACGGTAAAACTTCAAGTCTCTCCTTCCATCTTCTCTGTTAGTGCAACCAACAGCCACACACGCCTTCACCATTTTGATTATTAATGTTAAGGAGCAGAAAAACATGCCGTAAATAGGAGGAATGTACGTAGCCGTAACAGGTTAACACTATGTTTTGACGGACAATTGGGCGGTACCATTCAGGAGAGCGGAGTTGTGACGTCACGTGGGTAGGGTCTATATGCTAAGCGGTCTATTGGTGATTCGTTTGGCAACGTCACTTCCCGTTCACTGACCGAACGATTCATTTGGGCGGTTGTGGGTGGGGGGGATGAGGAGGGCGAACGATTCGTTGAACGATTTGTTTGAACGAATCTTTTTACTGAACGAACCGGAATTGATTCGTTTCCTCAGGTGAACGACTTTTCCCGTCACTAGATGACAGATGTCATTAAGTGTCATCCGGCAAATTATGTCACTAACTCCATGTATGTTCAACTTGGGTCGTTTACATCTGTTGGCGATAATTTGGCGCCTGGCACAAAATGACATCTGTCATAAGCATTCGTTAATGCTCATGGCAGTGTCATGTCATCATTATGATGGTGCTATGACAGTGTTATGGTGCCACTGTCAAATAAAGTGTTACCAAATTCCATCATTAGCGATAAATGAAACAACTATAACAATAACTGAAGAAATAATTATCACAGAAAATGAATTTTGATATATTATTTACATCTGTACCGCTGCAATACATACTAGGAGGCATGTTAGACGACAATAGTGTTGACAGCAGGTGGCAGCAGAGGTTGACTGTCTCCTCCAAGAGAACAGTGATGGCCAAATTAAACTTTCTTGAAGCAATGAAGCTTTGTAGCCAGTTGGTTCAAAGCTCATGGTGGTTCATTTGGTCTTATGACAGTCTTATGATGCCGCTGTCAAATAAAGTATTCCCGAATGATATCTTTTGGAATGAATATCTCATAATACAGTGAGGACAGCTGCGGCTTATAGTCCAGTGCGGTTTATCTATGATCAAATGTTTTGTTTTGTTTTTTGTATCAAATGTGGTGGGTGGCGGCTTATAGTCAGGTGCACCTTATTGTGTGAAAATTACGGTAGCTAAGTTTGTACTGAGAGAAAAAAATACCTTTGTTTAAAATAAATAAATAAATAAGGAGTTACAATGTTACTCATCACTTGAGTATTCTTTTAACTGGATACTTTTTTATGTGTACTTGAGTACACTTTTTGGATGACTACTTTTACTTTTACATGAGTAATATTACTGTATTTTGAAATAACGCTACTCGTACTTGAGAAAAAAAAATTGGGGCTACTCTACTCACCTCTGCATTTTCATCTTTAAATTTTATGAAATTGAAGATAATAAAATGCCCAGAGAAGCCATGAGGAAGGTCTGCCTTTCATATGTCATTTTTTTCCCAAATAAATTGACCTCTGACCCTAATCTCGTTCGTTTATTTACTCTGCCACCGAGGGTATTTCATTTTTCAGCTGATTTCTCTTAATATGTTGAAAGATTCTCAAAAAATTAACAATTTTTTCCCCAAGGTTTTTTGTTCTCCTTGCTTACGATATAGCTGCTTACAAAACACTCAAAATAGGTGAAAGTTTCTAAGGTGAGGGTTTATTCATTAATTATTTTGTAAATACCCCATGAAAATTGATAAACGGACATCATGTTTCATCTGCTTTGGTGGAATGGCTCACATTAAAAGGTGCTGCTGCATCATGATAACAACAAAATACATTTAATGTACAGTGTGTACTCAAGAGTATACTCAACAATTGGTATTTTACTTCAATAATTGGTTAGTACTCGCTCTTGAAGCAGCAATACAGCAACGTTAGAGTAAAGGTGTCATAAGAGTCATTCTTGAACAATACAAAATGCATTACATACAGTCCACCACTGACTTTTGTCTTTGCAGGATTTCACCTTGACAGTTACCGACCCAGAGCTTTCAGAGTAAGTCTTAATAACATCACTTTGTTATCTTTAATCTAGTATACAAACAACAACAACAAAAATCACATTTTCCTAAAATAAGAGAATTTCACCAGCAAAGCATGGCTGTTTTTTTTTTTTTATTTATTTATTTATTTTTTCTTTCACTTCAGGCTTACGTTGTTGAACTCTACCTTTGCTTGTCTCCCTTTTTCAAATGTGCGTGAAAATAAACCCTCAGGCAGCAACATTTTTTTTTTCACATCCAACACATTTAACCCGTGCAGACGCGGTCAGATCGTGCGTGGTCGTCTCCTGGGCCATCATTCAGACGTGATGAGCTGACCCCAAATCCTCCTCGAGCGTCCTCCGCCTCTGCTGCAGTTAAGAGGAGAGGCACTGTGACCTCCAAGCATTCCTTCAGGGGAAGGTGAAAGAACACTTGACACCCTTACAATACTGCATGTCACTTTCTTTCACATCTATTATAGCTTGACCAAGACATCTAACTGGATGTGTAGTTTCATTTCTTTTTGCACAAAAACCTAATCTCACGCGTGTCAAACTCGAGGCCCGGGGGGCCAGTCCAAATCATTTTGTGGGGCCTACGAAATCAAATCATGTGCGGGGATTAATTGATGGAGAAATGGTTAAGTCTTTCGAAGGCACTGATTGAAATACTACGAAGTTTAAAAAAAAAAAAAAATCAAAAAGATGAATAAAAATTGAAAGTTTTTGGGGTTATAACCAGAGTTCCTGTTTTTTTTTTCCATTTTCATTTTTGTTTTTATTAACATTTTTGCAGTATAAAGTATATATGGCGGAAAACACAGACAAGACTGAAAAAGCAGTTTCTGCTCTTGCACTCCTCTTTAAAATATTAGGGCTGTCAAAATTATCCAGTTAACGGGCGGTAATTAATTTTTTTAATTAATCACGTTAAAATATTTGATGCCTTTAACGCACATGCCCCGCTCAAACAGATTAAAATGACAGCACAGTGTCATGTCTTGTTGCTTGTGTTTTTTGGTGTTTTGTCGCCCTCTGCTGGCGCTTGGGTGCGACTGATTTTATGGGTTTCAGCACCGTGAGCATTGTGTTATTATTTGCATCAACAATGGCGAGCTACTAGTTTATTTTTTTGATTGAAAATTTGACAAATTTTATTAAAACGAAAACATTAAGAGGGGTTTTAATATAACATTTCTATAACTTGTACTATCATTTATCTTTTAAGAACTACAAGTCTTTCTATCCATGGATCGCTTTAACAGAATGTTAATAATGTTAATGCCATCTTGTTGACTTATTGTTATAATAAACAAATACAGTACTTATGTACAGTATGTTGAATGTATATATCAGTCTTGTGTCTTATCTTTCCATTCCAACAATAATTTACAGAAAAATATGGCATATTTTATAGATGGTTTGAATTGCGATTAATTACGATTAATTAATTTTTAAGCTGTGATTAACTTGATTAAAAATTTTAATCGTTTGACAGCCCTGAAATAAACTGTTGTATTTTAATCCAAAAGAACTGTTGCGTTTGATAGAACAATATGTCTATATGCTGCCATAGCAGATTCATGGCGCATTAAGCCCCCAAACAATTTTTAATTTGTCCCTTTTACCCTGGAAACCCCCGTTTACAGACATCGCGCAACCGCTTTTGTTTCAACTCAGCCATAAAAAGAAGGTAAGTAATTATATTTATTAATCAAAATGTCTGTCATTTTTATCTTAGTCATTAATTTGGGTCTAATATTTCGATAACACTGTATAATAACTATCCATTTTACTAGTTAATAGATCATTAGTAAACTGTTGATAAATGATTTATTGTTGATTTGTGAAGGACTTGTTACCAGTTTGTTAAGCATTTACAGGGCGTTCCAATGTGGTTGACCCCATTCTAAACGCCCATGCTAGTTGATGGATCTTAATAAAACTATATACTTTATGTTGAAGGTCATAAGTTTTATTGGTTAAATATACAAAGAAAAGTACAAATATTTGTTGGTTCTATGGCAGATTTTAATAAATGTGCAACATGAGTGCTGCCTGCAAAATGCCTTATCAAAATGCCTTTTCTTTTGAAGTGAACGGCATTTCTTAACCTGAAAAGATAGAAATGCCAAACGTTACACACAGAAACTTGAAACGTTTCTACACAAACTGTGTTTCAGGTTAAGAACACCCTGTAAAAATGCTTAACAAACTGTTAGCAAATACTTCACAAATCAACAATAAATCATTTACCAACAGTTTACTAATGATCTATTAACTAGTAAAACGGATAGTTATTATAAAGTGTTACCAATATTTCGTTTAAAAAAAAAACGACTTTAAAAAATTATTCACTCGCATATTTTAAACTCTTAAACAAGTTACGTCACAAAAAAATGGCGTCTGTAAAAAAGTCATGGATATCTACGTACCTCATAACTATCGATTGATTGTATTTTTTTGTTACTGTCGCATTTTCCCCAATATGTTAAATAATAAATAATTGATCCAAACAAAGAAAAATTGGGGGGGGGGGGGCTTTAAAAGGATAAATATATGAAAAAGAGCATCTACACCACTCCTTGATGTCTGTGATTTCTGCATAACAACCCGCGTTATATTACCATGTTTCACCCATAAAATCCCCCCCAAAATCCGTCTGTGGGCATTCATATCTGTTTCTTGACACACGATGATACACGCTACATGGAGTTTTTGGATCGAAACAAGGTAAGTACGCGATATCTCGTTAAAATCATGGCATCTTTAATTCTGCTCTCGTGTGCTCTTGCCCCCAGTTAGGGTTTTGCTGTTTAAAAAAAATATATTTTTGAAAAATGCCCTCATTGCCCCATTGAACATATTTTTTAAATCCAGGGTTTTGTCGTGGAGTACTCACAGTCACAACGTATCATCACAGCACAGTTAAATTTGTGCACCAAACGGTATTTGAAAGCCAACTGCAACATTGCAATCACAAGAGTCTCGTCTTTTGCCCAAAAGACGGCGCTGTCACATTCACAATCAGTCATTTTCTATGCTAATTTTTGGAGTTTCGAATTAATTTTCTGCACCAAATGGAGGCCTACAGAGATTATCTAAGAACACATACAAAAACATAAAGTACAAATGTGTAAAATTTTGTCAAAATCCGCCCTGCCGTTTCAGATTTCATTGGGAGCGAACACACACACACACACACAAAGTTCCATTGATATATACAGTGGGGCAAATAAGTATTTAGTCAATCACTAATTGTGCAAGTTCTCGTACTTGAAAATATTAGAGAGGCCTGTAATTGTCAACATGGGTAAACCTCAACCATGAGAGACAGAATGTGGAAAAAAAAAAAACAGAAAATCACAATGTTTGATTTGTAAAGAATTTATTTGCAAATCATGGTGGAAAATAAGTATTTGGTCAATACCAAAAGTTCATCTCAATACTTTGTTATGTACCCTTTGTTGGTAATAACGGAGGCCAAACGTTTTCTGTAACTCTTCACAAGCTTTTCACACACTGTTGCTGGTATTTTGGCCCATTCCTCCATGCAGATCTCTAGAGCAGTGACGTTTTGGGGTTGACGTTGGACAACACAGACTTTCAACTCCCTCCACAGATTTTCTATGGGGTTGAGATCTGGAGACTGGCTAGGCCACTCCAGGACCTTGAAATGCTTCTTACGAAGCCACTCCTTTGTTGCCCTGGCTGTGTGTTTGGGTTCATAGTCATGCTAAAAGACCCAGCCACATCTCATCTTCAATGCCCTTGCTGATGGAAGGAGACTTTCACTCAAAATCTCTCGATACATGGCCTCATTCATTCTTTCCTTTACACAGATCAGTCATCCGGGTCCCTTTGCAGAAAAACAGCCCCAAAGCATGTTGTTTCCACCCCCATGCTTCACAGTGGGTATGGTGCAATTCAGTATTCTTTCTCCTCCAAACAGGAGAACCTGTGTTTCTACCAAAAGGTTTTATTTTGGTTTCATCTGACCATAACACATTCTCCCAGTCCTCTTCTGGATCATCCAAACGCTCTCTAGCGAACCGCAGACGGGCCTGGACGTGTTCTTTCTTCAGCAGGGGGACACGTCTGGCAGTGCAGGATTTGAGACCCTGGCGGCGCATTGTGTTACTGATAGTGGCCTGTGGTCCCAGCTCTCTGTAGGTGATTCACTAGGTCCCCTCGTGTGGTTCTGGGATTTTTGCTCACCGTTCTTGTTATCATTTTGACGCCACGGGGTGAGGAGGGAATTGAAAGTCCGTGTTGCCCAACGACAGCCCCAAAACATCACTGCTCTAGAGGAGATCTGCATGGAGGAATGGGCCAAAATACCAGCAACATTGTGTGAAGAGTTACAGAAAACGTTGGGCCTCCGTTATTGCCAACAAAGGGTACATAACAAAGTATTTAGATGAACTTTTGGTATTGATCAAATACTTATTTTCCACCATGATTTGCAAATAAATTCCTGAAAAAATCAAACAATGTGATTTTGTTTTTTCCACATTCTGTCTCTTATGGTTGAGGATTACACATGTTGACAATTACAGGCCTCTTTAATATTTTCAAGTGGGAGAACTTGCACAATTATTGGATGACTAAATACTTATTTGGCCCACTGTAAGTATAGATACAGTGAACGTGAGTAGAAATGTGAATATTTACGTCATGAGTTGATTTACATGTGCACCCATAAATTTTGCACTTTCAATTTCTGACAAAAATTTCGCGTTAGGAGCATTGGGTGTCATGCAATTTGTTGTGCGTATGTAATAATACAAGCTATTTTACTGTACATTTGGCCTGCTGGAGAAAACCTTAACTATGAGTTAAATTCTTCACATTCTTGCCTGAGCTGGATCAGAAAGCGTAATCCTCCTCTTGTCTTGCTTGCCATGATGAATTCCACCCAATGTGTCTGTGTCAACAAATACATGTTTGCTGTTTGCTAGTAGGATCTCCACAGACAAAGAGGCACCTGCCTGTTGTCCCAATAATGGGATATGGAACAACTACGTGGCAATCTTGTGTCCTGGTGTTGGCCTGCGTGTCTTTGTATATGTGTTGAATTAGAGGCGCTGATGTCCCGTCATGTTTGTTCATTACCGGGCAGCGAGGAGGGAAAACAAAAGAGGAAAAGTGTATTGATTTATGTCTCCGCCCCACTCTCAATGCCTTTGACCTGAAGCTGGCTTTAATACATTCACAAGAGACCTTGTCATCCATCACACCGGCTGCCAGTTGATCACACGACCAACGCCCATGTTGGGTTGTGTTTGTCTGCCCCTGATCCCGCCCCCCAAACTCAGCTCATAAGCAAACATTAAAATCAATAGACAATCTCACCACAAAGTCAATTGCAGGAAATGAACGATTGTTTTGGCCCAATTGAAAACACCACGAGAGTCGCAGGGTGGCAGATTAGAGCAGTAAGGAGAAGGGCACGACTTGCCACTTCACGCGGGCTTCATCTATACGCAAGACGTGTGATGATACCTAAAGCTATGACATCTCAGTCTGTTCATGTTTCTTCTTTTTGATATGTGGTTTTCATTTCAACTACACGTAAAAGGTTTGGCATTATCGGGGAGTATGACGTTCTTGAACCTTACACAAGTGAGAGTAATATTTGTAGACATTTTATGTATTCATGACACATATTCACGTGTAATAAAACTATTTTTAGGTGGTACTACAAGGCGGTTGAATGTTTGAGAACCGTTGATTTAGTAACATAATACCATAATGACTAGCATTAAATTACAGTTGCGTAGTAGGCCCAAGAGATCATCGAACACGAGGCTGATGTTTTATCACTGAAAAAAAATATATATATAAGGCGGAAAACACAGACAAGACTGAAAAAGCAGTTTCTGCTGTTTACATTGTTCTAACACACTTAATATAATCAATCAGGGAATAGTATCGTTTTTCGTATTTATTGTTTGACTGTATAACTAACACACCAAATATAAAATAAATAGCACTTATACCATAGTTTAAGAAAAAACAAGCAGAATATAGGGCAAAAGAGATACAAGACGCTGACAAGCCCACGACAACACCACCAACTCTCGCAATCAGTTCTCCCGGACAGTCCAGAACAAATGGCGGGACACCCTGTCCCAACACAAGGAACACCGGAGAACGCCCAATATCCAACTGGTAACACGACTGATAAGACTCCAAGAGCCCCTTTGACGCTGAGGTGGCAAAATCCACAACCCTCATTGCCCTGACAACAGTAACTCCCGAATCTTCCTGTCCAATCCGCAAACAGACAATAATCCTAAACAACGTCCAAACACACCCTTCTGCCCACAGCTTGCCCCGCGAGAGCCTTCAAAAAGACAATGTTTCACTAATCGTCATTTTTTTTCTTGGGAACCTTTTTTTGACTTGTGATATGGTGACCGTGAATCCTCGCCTGGGTCCCTCTGTGCTGTATGATCACTGTCCTGAATAAATTGTCAACTTGTGCTTCGAAGCCTTTTTCCACCTTTCAAAATGGAGTCAGTACAAGGGGTTTAGACTAAGGTGAACGCCCGGAGTTTGGCCTTTTGGCCGGGTTGCTGGAGCTGCGCCAGTTCGGGTCCAGCTGGCGTGATTCCGTCAGTCTGGCTAAAAGGTCAGATTCCTTCAAGTCATACTCTGGAAACCCGGTAGCTTAACCATGTGACATCACCACCCTTCAACGTCTACAACAATGGCGACCTACTAGTTAAACTAATTTTACAAATTGTATAAAAATGAAAACATCAAGAGGGGTTTCATATCAAATTATTTTAACCCATAATAACGTTTATCTCTTATGAATTACATATCTTTCTATCCGTGGATCCCTTTAAGGCAACTAATAAAAACTACTTGAATAAACGATTCAAATGTATTATAATTTTATAAATAGTGGTGAGAACAAGTATTTGATACACTGCCAATGGGTTTTCCCATTGACTATCAAATACGTGTTCTCCCCACTGTATATATATATATATATAAAAATAAAAACCTGTGCCAAATACTTATAAACAAGTAATCTTATAAGCTTCAATGAAAAATGCATTCACTTTCTTTGTATACAAGTGTACTGTCCTTAAACGGTTTGATCACAAAATTATTAACTAATATTCTGCACAACTCAAACCCAAGTTAATGCAATTAATAAAACAGTACTGTACTTGAGTAATGATTAGATTAAAATGTATTAGAAAAGAAAAAAAGCAATGCTTAATATATGCAAACAAGTAGTTTTATAAGCTTAAATGAACTTGAAATACAACTGAGCTGTACTGTGCTTCACTGGGTTTAAAAACTAAAAAGCTCAATGAAAATGAAAATTAGTACATTTATGATCAACCAAAATTTTAAGAAAATTTGTAAGATTGCCATAAGCAGTATTTATTAAGTCACTTCTTTGTGAATACAAGTCATTGGTAATTACAGTCTACAATATTAGTAGTGTAGGTGGACCTAATGTTGTGGTTCTTGTTTGTCGACGAAGTACACACATGGGTTGTTTTTAAGTTTGAACGATGAACTGATGGGTTAAAGAAACCCCGAGTATGCAAGTTGAGGAGTAGCCATAGTCTGATCAACTGTTTCACGTGGAGCTCTAGCGCCCTTCAATGGAGAAATGGTAAATTGACAGCATGTTTGGACTTAAAAACCACAACCTCTCAATGTTTTGTAGTTGTTGTAAGCTCTTTTACATTGTCTTCAGAAGTAGTTTCCAACTAACTTTGTATTGATTTTTGCTAGGCTGCAGACCAGTGATCCCAGTCCATCCTACTGGGAGCAGATCCACAGCAGAGTACAGAAAATTCTTCTGACACACAGAGTCCCCTTGGACATGGACTGACCTGAGCTGACCTTAAACTCATCAGTGTTCATAGAACACACAGACACACATTGTTGTGGTGAGTCGCACTCAAGTCTGTGACAAGTCCACTTTTATTTTTGTACCCCCAATCCAAATGTCAAAGATATATACTGTATTTTAAATACAAAATTGTAACATGAACTCTACACTTTCACATTAGACATTAACTAGTGCAAAGTTCATAATGAAAATCAAATACATAATTGCTGTTTACCACGGAAATATTCAGTTTTATATCCCATCAAGCGCATAAATGTAAATGGTAATCATAAAAATCATTTAAAGTGATGGTATTACAATATCAATATACAAAGCTAGTACAACTTCTGATATGGAAACAACTTGATGTCAGTTCCTGAACAGACACATTAACATTGTTCTTAGAAATATGAAATTGCTATGAAAAAAGATAGCTGTGATATTTTTCTTGCTTTCATGTAGCATTAGTTGACCTCAATTGGTTAGACACCTTTTCAATTAAAAAACACGCAAAGAACACAAATATCCAAGATTCGAAAATTATTTACTTGATTAAATGTCATGTACATTTAAATTACTGTATACACAAAAAGATTTTCAGTAAGTCTGAAGGTCGGTTTGTCTTTTATTCATGTATTTAAAATTTAACACTTTCACAAGACTTCTTGTTTCCATGTATAGGGAACCAAATGCTCACTCATATGAAGGAGTATTTCAACCCCGTATATAATGTATAAAACCATTGGTCAACTTAAAGAGTGGACGAAAAAAAAAAATTGTGTGTTTACAGGAAAAAGTTTTCTATACGTAATATTAAAAAAATCCTTGGTGACAAAACATTGCTGCTTAATCACAAAGTGTTTAATATTCCTTTACATATATATATATATATTGCATCCCATTTTCTATATTTTTCTTTGTGTACAGGTCCATCCTTGCACAAACCCATGGTTCACTTTCATTCTCACTTTGAGACTTTCCCAGATTTCTTGTGAAATTTATTCGTCTTGTATTTGTGCTTGCCGGAGGCCTGAGCTGCTTTCTCAGCCACAATGCTGTGGTACTTCTTCTTGTTGTTGCTGAAAACATATCGGTTATAACAATTTATTAATATATTTTTTTAATTTAGCCAATGAAGTTAAACTGCAACAGCTAGAATGTACTCTAATGCATTTCTTTAGCCTTTTCATGCATGTTTTCCTTTTTTCCTTATAGGCAACTCATTTAACTCATTGGCTACCATTTAAGGGACTAGATGTTCAATTCATTGGGACGGGAGGTGCGAATGAACATTTGTTCATGGTCCAATGTTTACTGTATTGCGTGTTAAAAATGGCATTTACTATAAAGCTCCTTATTTTCTTTCCATACAAGCACCAAATGATGGTGATAGTGATCATTATCACATTCTACATTATACGATGATGTAAAAGCATGACTGTTTGTACATTTGTAAATAGCATGTAAAAATATGAAAACATCAGGTAAAAGTGATGAATAACTAATGAATTTGCTGACTTTTCAAAGGGAACCTCGGACTTGAAGACTTGTAGGCTCTAATAAGCCACAATTGTTCCTTTTATTTTATTTTTTTTTAACTAAAACATGTTATTCGAAACATGATTGCCACCATTGATTTTAAATTCTATAATTTTAAATACATATTTTGACCTACAGAGGGTGCCATATTTAAGCGCACAAAGCACGCTGGGGGTGATGATGCGGTTGGGCTGGACTGGAAGAATAGCTGTGCTAGCTAGCAAGCAAAGCTAGTATGACGACTGGCATGATTTTGTCACATTCTGCTGCTGGTCAGATTGCTTTGTTACATAACTGTGGGATGAGTTTCCAACATTGTACCTGCATCCAATTCCAGCTAATCAACAGTGTCTTTAAACCGATCCCTGGCGGCTTGCCAAGATATTGACTTGCTGCCATTTGACAGTTTGTGTTCAATAAACCCTTTTACGCAATCCCAATGTTGTTGTTGTCTGCTTACTGTCTGAAGTGAGCTGCATTTTCTAATTCCTTGGTCAAGCCAGCCATACTTTCTTTTCAGTTGCCTTTCCCTTTCAGGTTTTACCGCATAGAGACAGACAACGCATGTGGGTTGCGATTGCTTTATTAGGAAAATCATGACTCAAACGCCACACGAAAGTATAGTCCTGTGGGCTACGCGCTTGTCTGTTGCACGGGAAACGCATGTTTGAATCCCATTTTGGACGTTCATTTAATTGTTTTTGCTGCTTGTTTTGTGAAATATAGACAGTGCTGTCCTGCTCGTCAGTTTTTCGCTTGGGTTAAAATTTGAAGGGCAGAACCGACGACATGTTTATGTAGCTAAAGAGTGACAGTGTGGTAGCCCAGCAGCGCCACCCAGAATGCATTTCGTCGTCAACAACAATGGCGACCTACTATTTAAACTAATTTTACAAATTTTATTGAAACGGAAACAAAGAAGGGTTTTAATGTCAAATTATTATCTTCGTATGAGTATGCTAAAATGTATCTTTTAAATATTACATGTCTTTCTAACCTTAGAAGAGTGTTTCTTACCAATGGAGCAAGAATACGGAAGATTTACAGTTTTAAGTCATCAGGTTTTTACATGATGGTTATAGACCCTACTCACATGACGTCACAACCACGCCTCCGCGCCATA
The DNA here is from genome assembly GCF_030265065.1 of Corythoichthys intestinalis. Lineage (NCBI taxonomy): Eukaryota > Metazoa > Chordata > Actinopteri > Syngnathiformes > Syngnathidae > Corythoichthys > Corythoichthys intestinalis. The sequence continues at coordinate 38,540,658 of NC_080401.1, forward strand.
TTGTCCATCAGCTCATCGGGTTTAAGCATTACCGCTACGTAAATTCCTCCTATTATGGCGTGTTTTTCTGCTCGTTAACATTAATAATCAAAATGGTGAAAGCATGTGTGGCGGTTGGTTGCAATAACAGAGAAGATAGACGGAGAGACTTGAAGTTCTACCGTATTCCGAGAGACCCGGAGAGGAGAGCGAGATGGACTGCTGCAATTCGACGAGAAAACTGGGCACCAAACGATCACTACAGATTATGTAGTAGTCATTTTATATCTGGTAAGATGCATTTAATATATATTTAGAGGGTTTTGGGCTGACAACCACAATTAAGATCATTGTGAGGCTAATCGCCAACAACATACAGTTTCAAATTCAAGATGCTTATTTCTTCCACCATCATTATTTTTTGAATAATATTTAGTTGGTACCAAGTGAAAGAAGTTAAACAGGTGTGTCCAAACCTTTTGCAAAGGGGGCCAGATTTGGTGTGGTAAAAATGCGGGGGGCTACCTTGGCTGATTTACATAGAACAAAATATTTAAACAAATTTTAGCAAGCCCTTCTGTGTGTCACATTTGCTTTATAATTTTTTTAATTCATAATTTCAACAATCTCGTCTTTGTGGCGTTCTCTTTCGACACTCGGGCTCTTGCGAAATACTGCTGCTGTGAAATTAAACTAGCTTCAAGTTGCTATAATTTCTCGCTGCGTATCTTCCCTGTAATGTTGTCGTACATGTCAGCGTGTCTTGTTTGGTAATATTGAGTCACATCGAACTCTTTGAAAACAGCGACTGTCTCTTTGCAAATGAGGCAGACACAGTTGTTGCGTGTTTTATTGAAGAAATAGTCCAATATCCACCTATCCTTGAAGCGTCGGCCATCGCAGTCAACTTTTTTTTTTGATTGTCGCCATTTTAGAAAATTGGAAGTAAAGGGTCACACGGGGTAATGTTGCTTAGAGTGCTGCTCTTAAGGTTTTTCCAAACTTTAGTGAGAATAGGCTGATTTTGTGTGGACAAGATAGTTGTAGATATCAGGGTAGCAGATGTCAGGCAGAGAGAGTGAAGACAGCGGGTCGAAAAATATCGATTTAGGCATCAAATATGGATCTGGCGACTGGATAGACTGAAGCTTTTCCACATAACGCCTTTTATCCAACGCATCCTATGAGTTTACAGCGTCTGAAAGCACCGGCGCTTCCATGAATTGCACTATAAATTGCACGACAAATTGAAACCATTGAGAATACGGATAAACACTGACGGACAATATGTCGGCCGGATACAGCGACACGTCATTCTGTGACGTTGGTGAGTAGGGTCTATACTGTTTTAAACGTAGTGTGGCAGCAATACGCTTGAGGAGGTTTTGTAAAATTAGTAAACATTGGGTGGGGGGTGGGGGTTAAAAGATGTTTACACAAGATATCATTTTTCATTAAAATAAAAGATTTTTGTTGTTATATCCTTTTGCTAGTAGGAGGAAGGTTTGTGGTTTTAGAAAAAAATAGTTGGTAGACTGGTTGGAAATGTCACTACATTTGGATTATCAAATTTTTACATTGTTAAATCATTCACTGCCAGCCCAGGTATATCTGTTGTCTTCACAGCGTATGTGGTGTGGTAACATGTCTGAACGATGTATCGTTTCAACATCGCCGTTTCCATGTGCGAACGCGCAATACTCGCATCACTAGGACGTGCGATTTTTTTAATTTTTTTTTTTTTTTTTTTTTTTTTAACACAAACTTTTTTTCTGCTTCATGCTCATACAGCGCCACAGCTTCTCACACCTATACTTCCTCACCAGTGCAGCTAACGTTTGGTACTTAAAGTTAATGATGATTGACAGGTTTGGATCTTCAATCTGGCGAGAGAAGGTTCGGTAGCTAAACGATCAAAGGCACAAATGTGTTAATCATCATTAAACTTGAAGCCCACTCAACTCATTGTGTAAGTGAGAGGCTGTTCTCAACAGCGTTAGCATCAAAGCGTGAATTTGAGTGGACTCACTGAATGAGGCACTTAATAAAGACACGAAATTTGCTACGTTATTGTTTAAAAAATAATTCACATTAAGAAGGCGGCACGGTGGCACAGTGGTTAAGTGTATCGCATGTTAATTTTTTTTCATTTAGGCTTATCCCAAACATAGCTATTCTAGTTTAGCTACAATTTTTAATATGGCAACATATCGCAAATCCCCTCAAAAACATCGCAATGACAGTTTTTGCCAATGCCGTTTAGTCGCGATCACATATTTTGCACCAGAGTCTAAGTCACCTGATTTTGAGAATCCGCCGATACCGAAAAGTTTTTTCCAACTAAAGTTTCAAACATGTTACTGTCCCACCATGCCACTTTCCTAATGTGAATTATTTTTAAACAAGAATAACGTAGAAAAACGCTTGTATTTATTAATAAAACTTTATTGTCATTGTCAGCAAGAACGTCAACAAATGCTTCATTGAGTGAGTCCACTCACGCTGCATAGAACAGCCTCTCACTTATACAATGAGTTGCCATAGCACACTTATGCAAGTTTAAGGATAATTGAGAGATTTGTGCCTTTGATCAAGATCAAAGCTACAAACATGTCAATCATCGTTAACTTTAAGTACCAAACACTTAGCAGGAGGGAGGGTGAGAGCCTGTGTCACTGTACGAGCATGAAGCAGAAAAACAAATATATTTCTTAAATTAAAAACCCGATCCTTTTACACCCGATTCCGATCCTCTGAAAAATGGCGCAATTGGCCAGATTTCCAATCACATGATCAGATTGGACCATGCTTAATTTTTAATGTAATTAACTGCCCGCCTCTCCCAATCAAAATGAATTAAATGTCCAGCACCGTCAACAGCCAAAGTTAATAATTTAAAACCAGTAACTACAACTAGTAAGGTACATAATTCTACGTAACATGTCTCACCTTCTGAACTCTGCGTCAGCCAGCAGCTCTTCCACCATGGTCCTCTTCCTCTGCTTCTTAGGAATTCGGGAGTGGTAGAAGTCGACTGGGTTGTCCACCACAGTGGCCACCTGCATTACAGCACACAAACATTTTTAAAATGACGTATGCTTCGGAAAGGTCACGATGAGACAGTCAAATTTGTGGAGTTCGCTAACCTGGAAGTACTTGGGGAAGCCGTCTCGGTCGTTCTTCTTGTAGAACCTCTTGGGATCCATGGAGGCTCTCATCTTCAGCAATTTCAGGTCTCCCGTCAGCTCCTTGGTGAGCTCAGGAGCTTTCATGTTGAACCAAGAATCTCCTGTAGTTTTTCCACGCTCCACCTGGAGGCAGTACAACATTTTCGTTGAATAATATATACCGTATTTTCACACTCCCCCCCATAGTTTGACTTTTACTCAGATGTGACATACAGTGGAGAGAACAAGTATTTGATACACAGTCAATGGGAAAACCCATTGGCAGTGTATCAAATACTTGTTCTGCCCACTGTATATACTTTTTTCCCCCAGTTGTTCAGAAGTGATACTGAAGATGAAGACTTTAAAGGACAACATCTAGTATGAATGATATTCATGCAAAAGATGGTTGCTAATAGTACGCAAATCATGAATTTCTCAGACTTATGATAAAGAAAAAATGACACCACTTACGAGTTCAGCTATTTTGCGAAACACTGGCTTGAGCACAGGCGCATTTAATGAGTATTTATGACGTAACGTGCAATCTGGGATACTTGTATTTGATTAGACTGGAATAAAATCTAGCCATGCTATTCTAATTCTAAAACAGTGCAGTGGTATCTCTACATACAAATTTAATTCGTTCCTAGACCTGGTTTGTAAGTCGAAATGGTCACATGTTGAGTGAGATTTTACCATAAAAATACAGTATAATTCGTTTAATTCGTTCCACAGCCAAAAAAAGCCACGCTTCATAAGTGAATCAGTGAGTCGTGTTCTAATTTAACAAATGCGTTAAATACGACACATGTAAAATATTATCAAAAAATAAAAACGTCTTTATTGTCAGCTTAACTTACTGGCGAACGAGGTCGGTAGACAGCGAGTGTGTAGGTGGGGGGGTTGAGCAGCGTTGTCTAGCCAGTTCACTCACACGATTCTAATATTTTGCTATGGTTTCCTTCTTAATTTAAATGGTAAACGTCACCTTTTTTTCTTTTTTCACCACCTGCACTAACCTTCTTTGGACTCACATCTCTCACAAGAAAATCCGCCGTGCATCCGTCTTGCGGGAAAACAACTCACGACACTGTCATAATGTTTCATATTTCGAGCATGTCGTCATATGTCTAGACAAATGACGAGTGAAATTTTACATCGGATGTCGAGAGGATCATATGTTAATGCGATCGTACAGACTGCTACTTCCTGAAATTATTGGCATTTATACATTGTTTTCCTCCACGAATATGCAAAATAAACTGAAAAATACTGTAAACTATTCATTCATTGGAATGCACATAATTAAGGTGGAATCTGTCCCTGTTGTTCTCCATTTTATTATTTATGTGTAATTTCTCTTTTTTTTGGTCGTACAAAAATATGACATATTCCGGTGGGACTTAGTCTGAAAAATACTGAATGTACTGTAGTTTTATTTTTTATTTATTTTTTTTTATAAACAGGATTGGAATGCATTTTTACTCTATCCGTACACATTAAAATTGACTTATTGCAACAGCAGCAACTTCACTGATAAAGCGCCTTGAACAGAGTACCTACTAGAGGTGGGAATCTTGGGGCACCTAACGATTCGATTACGATTCAGAGGCTACGATTCGATTATAAATCGATTTTTGATGCCCCCCCCCCCAGCTATTAGCTGCTTTTAATGTTTCATACATTAGTTAAAAAAATTGTACAAATATCCTCTGACTTAAAAGTATTTCAATATCAAGTTAACAGTTCAAAACAGTAAATAAAACACTCAAGTCCACATTCTGTATCAGCAGCTTTAAACTACATTCAATTAATTTAATGTTGTGAATCAACCATTAAAGTTTTAAAATTGCTCCAGTTATTCCATAATTTCCTTTCCGTCTACTTTCGATATGTGAAAGTTTTAAAACTTTCATCATTTAAAGATAAATTCAAGATTTTGCCGATTTAGGAGTATTTTAGATAAAAAGTTAATTAGGAGAGCCTTCCAGAGAAGTCTACTGCTTTAAGATGGCGGCTGTTTACTAACACCTGCAAGTCTGTCATTTCGCATGTAGTTCTATAAATATGTGATATCCACCGAAGCACTATGTAGCCGTATGTTTGTAGCAACTAGCAACTCGGCATTGTTTGTAGCAGCTGTTGGCCGCATTATTGTTTTTTTTTATCTAGCAGCATGAGTTGAACATTATATTTACTCTCGGCCCGTTCCTCATTGCGTCCCGAAGACCGCGCTGACTGCGTTTTAGTTTCGCTTTACCTGGTATAATTAAATAATCGGAATTTGGATGTTTGTGAATTGTTCTCGAATCTTCCACGGCCGAATCGCGAATAATCTAAGAATAGGACATTTCGCACGCCTCTAGTACCTACCCACTTTGCATGGGTGTTCACATTCATGCATGCATTCATTCATTCATTAATACACCAATGGAATACTGGCATGCAAGGTGATCGATCGAGATACATCAATTAGTCAAGCACAAATATCAACATCTTTTAAATAAGCGGGTTTGTTTAAAAAAAATAACATTTTCATTCAACGTCTGAAATGTTTCAGCAACAAATTTGCTGAAAAACAAGATTTCTCTGATTGGTATTGATTTGGGTGAAATGAATTGTGTTAAATGTGTGTATAACAATGTATCAAATTGATAGAACGCCCTTGAATCGATCAGATCAAAACGTGGCAGACTAACATCGGCAAATATCGTATTGTTTTCCAAAGAATATTACATAATCATAAAATCCGTGATTGACAGTCAACAACTTGGCTGTCAGTGAATTGTTAGTGTAAAAGTAGGACTCCAGCACAATGAAATCTCCTAAAACTACTGAAACTTACTCTGCGTTGTTGTTTCAAGGCTTGTTTGGATTCACTGTATGGCGGGACCGAGTCTTTCTTCTCAAAGTCAGAAACCATCACGCTGTTTTTCATCACCTGTGCACCAAACCAATATTAACAGAAAAGCCTATACAAGATCTATATAGCGCGTTTTGAAAAAAAGATTCAATCAAAATAAGAAAAAATTGAATTGAAAAAAATGAATAGAACTCGATAGAAATCGAATTGAAAATCAAGCTAAAACAAAGAAAAACACCTTAAAATAGCACTGTCAAATTCAAGTAGTAAAAACACACAAAGATATAAAGGTAGGCAAGTTTAAATGTGATTAACCAATAGAAACAAGTTCAAATGACAATGGAGTAATTATGTCCAGTTTCCTAGTACCGCTAACAAAAACTATCGTGCAGCCATCGCCAAAAAAAAAAACAGAAGTTTAAAAATTCCTAGGGCAAGAAGTACGTGACAAAACTATTCCACCGCCATGGATTTCCTCAGCAGTGCAGAACCTTAATAATGCTGATTATTAATCACCACTTTGAAAACAAGACATCATTTGCGATCACCTCATCCAGGTCCGTTTTCTCCTTCTGCTCGTTCACCGAACTGGAGACAGTCTTTGATTTGCTTCCGTCGAAAGTGATGTACAACCCCCCGAGCTGTCTCATGTTGATGCCCGGGTCGATGCGGCTGGACATCTCCTTGCTGCAACAAACATCGACACGACGTCACGGCTCATTTTCTTCACACGCTCCGAATCAAATTCAATGAAAAGTTGGGAACTGTTGTAGTAGATATTTATACTAGATTGTTACTTTAGATGCCTTTTGTCGACATCGCTCAGAGCAACGATTCCTCTTAGGGTTGTCAAAAGAATCAGAAAAATATCAAAGTATTGATCAGGCGTTTTCGATGACGAGCTAAAACTTGGCTGGGAAGACTAAAACATAACGAGATGAATGCCAGTTTTCGTCTGACAAGACGACAACGAGACAAAAATACGACCGCTTCTGTCATAGCGTGTCATGAGGGTGGCCGCCGAGGAGGCAATACATCCAATAGGAGTTAGCATTTATGAAAATTAAAGGTTAGTAAACCCAGTCATGAACGTTTCCCACCAGCTACGAGAGTTAACTCGTGATTAGTGTGTCTAGCTGTGGTAAAACGTGTTTTTCTCTCTCTGGCAACTGTCTCTGTTGAGAAAGTGTGTGTGTATACTGTAAATATGATACGAGTCATACGCACGTGTTTTTTATTGAAAATTCTTTTTGTTCTAGTGTTAATAATGTTGAGCTGTGGCTTTATGCTTTTACTCCTTAACCCTTTAACACCGAAAGTGTCAGCAGCGACGCATTTACGCATGTCGTCTTTGAAGCTTAGTCACGCTGTAATTACGTCACCCACGTGCTGCTGGTTGGTCTCATTTGAAAGTGCGGAAGTTGATGTCCACACGAGACGAGTTTTTATTTGAAGTCAATCAACCAAGAAAAACGGGAGATAATGTCATTTGAGTTTTATAGTTTTATTGCACTCATAAATATGCATTAAAACGCTGCATGGACCATGTATCTATCTCTATCTATCTCCATATTTCCATCATTTCTTGTCCTTTTTCAAAACCGAAAGCAGCACAAAAGACTACATATCCCAAGAGCCGTTGTGATGTCAAGAAGGGCGAACCGAATGTGGACATTTCCGAGCGAGGCGCCAACTAAGGAAAAGGAGGCATTCGAAGCAAGCAACGGCCAGTTGGATTGAGCGAGCGACTTTGAAACGTGCAGAATGAATCTAAAACTAAATTTAGCGCAAGCTAATGCATTATTTCATTAACTCAAGGAAGAAGATGAGCCGTATTTGTCGTTTTCCTGGGATGAGTTGGCGCCTCGCCGAGAAGAAGTGACAGCAGCGCGCAAACGGCGAAAGAGTAGGCTGTGTGACGTTGTGTGTGAGACGCAGCTCCGTGACCTGTTCATGCAGAAGCTTTATTGAAAGCGCAGGAAAAAAAAAAAAAACTATTGGGTCGTATGCCAGAAAAATTTGAATTGAACTGAACTACTTGTCAATATTTTTGAAAATACTTTTTTTCAATATTATATATATTTTTTCTTCACCATAATCTTTTCAATTTTTATAAAGATGAGTGTTCGAGAAGCTTGATTGCATGTACGTATATACTTTAGATAAGGTGATGGGTATAATACCTAACTCCACAAAGAGATATCCTCCAAACCCTTTTTGTGTTAGATATATATTATTTTTTTCTTACTATTTTGCACGATATACATCCTGTTTTGACCATAGTATGTGTAAAGGCCAAAAACGCCTATGACCATACTTGCTGTTTGTGTTGAATTGTCAAACAAAAAACTATTCAATCTTATTTTTTTCTATTGAATGTTTATCCTAACAAGTTGAACAAATATTATCAAGCTTTAAAACGGTTGGTCGAGCATGTTTGGTTGTCAATAGGACATCAACATTACAAAAATTTGAAAAAATATTTAGGTTTTTTTTTTTCTTTTTGGGTCCAAAATGTGGATTATAATTGGTCAGTGAAGAAAACAGTTTGGACACGAAGTTCAAGGTGTCCTTAAAAAAGGGACCCTTCTTGGCTATTGTGAACATTTTTTTCTTTGAAATATAAAGACAACATGCAAATTCGGCCAAAATAGGCTTAGGTGTTAAAGGGTTAAGGAGTGCATTTATTTTAATTTTATTTGTAATATTGAGGTTTTTTTTTGTTATTTCTTTAATATTTAACATTATACTTATTTTTCAATTTGCTAATATGTTTACAAAAATAAAAATCCTGTTCAATGGAAAGAAGTCTTTTAAACCCAGATATCTCAAAGTAACACATTTTAAAGCTGTAATTGCAATACCGTGATATTTTGGCGTAAGGTTATCATACCACCAGAATCTTAAATCAGCACATGCCTAACGTGGAGTACGTCAGCTTGCATCGTAGCACTGTTTGGGTCGTGTCACTTATGTGAGATGTGCTGCACCTCTCCCTCCTCACCGGAGTTCAGGATGTATCTCAAGCTAGACTGCGCGCCATCTTGCTTGGTTAAAAAACAAGGTAAGATTTGTTTTCTTATCTTGGCAGGAGAGAACATGTTGCTTTAGCCTTAAAGGTCTGTGCTGAGTGATCATCAGACGCTAACTGTAACTCTTAGCATTAGCATATTTATTGCGTTAGCATTAGCGATACCTTCAGAATGGTGAGCGTCCTCTTAAAACACTGGCCAGTCTAAGGTGGAGCCACAAGTCTTTTCTGGTCAGCAAGGATGTTAAAAGCTCGGACAATTATTATTATTATTATTTTTTTACATTCAGTTCGCGGCTTCTAATTGAATGTAATCCTTTTCCTGCTGAGTGTATTATCATCACAAAGTTGGCGTTGTCCTTGTAGATGCTACAATATGTGCTCGTTAACCCTGGGTGATAAAACGATAATTTTATCATGATACTTTTTGTCATATCACTGAGGCTTAGTGCTCGTCTGTCGATGTTCATTCGAAATTGTTGTAAACCTTTATTTTTGGACTAAAACTTTTGAAATGAGTAAATGTCGACTAAAACTACCGTAATTTTCGGACTATAAAGACGGACCTGACTATAAGCCGCCCATCAAATTTGATACGAAAACAGCATTTGTTCATCGATAGGCCGCGCTGGATGATAAGCTGCAGCTGTCCTCATTGTATTACGGGATATTTACACCTAAAGATATTCTTCGGTAACAAATATTTTGACAGCGGCATCAAAAGTCATGAGACCAAATTAACCACCATGAAGCTTTAAACCAATAGGATCCAAAGCATAATTGCTTCAAGAAGCTTCACTTGGCCACCACCGCTCCCTTGGGCGAGACAGTCAACCTTTGCTGCCACCTGCCACCTAACATGCATTGCAGCGCTACATATGTAAATTACAATCAAAATTCACATTCTGTGCTAATTATTTGTTCAGTTACTGTTCCAATTGCTTCATTACTTGCTAGTAGAGATGCACGATAATATCGGTCACCGATAATTATCGGCCGATAATGGCAATTATGACGTCACACAGATAATCCAGATAAAACCAAATTCAACCGATAATGCAATCCGATAATTATATACTTTGAAATATTTTAATTGATTCTAACATAAGCTCTTTTGAGTTAAATGTAATTCCTACTTTGGCCTGCGGATGGCGCATGTTGCGTTCTGACGGCGAAGAGTGGAGGCGCCACAGAGGAAGAAATTACTTTTCCTTTGCTGTGGAGTAAAAACAGCTTGTAGCTCAACTCATGTCCTCTACTCTGTCATCACAGGTTGGTTAAAACTCTGCATCCATCTGTTTAGCATATATTATTAATGTTAGAAAGGGTTTGGGATAATAATATACGGTGTGAAAAGCAAAAAAAAACGATGTTTGTTGAGCGTTTTGGAGTCAAACGGGATGGTGTTGTATGCTAACCTGCGGAGCTAACGGCCTAGCGTAGGAAGATGATGATGTAGCATACCCTAGCGGAAACCAGTCGGTACATGTTAAAAATGGTTGTTACATACAGATGTATTAAGAATATCCATTCTCCAATGTATAAATATGCTTCATATGTTGAATTTAAAAGCAAGGTGCACATTTTATTGTGTATTTATATATTTTTAAAATGTGTATGCTAATGGTTGAAATTTTTAATGGCCATTTGGACTTTTTGGACTTTTGGAGGCCATTTCTTTTGTTAACTTCTGTTGTGTACATATATGTTTGTAAAAGAAATTACTTTTCCTTTGCTGTGGAGTAAAAACAGCTTGTAGCTCAACTCATGTCCTCTACTCTGTCATCACAGTCACACTACAAGTCCAATTGGTTCACCTAATTTGCCCCTCTGAACCCCAGAGGAGCAACAATTTGATTTAGCCTCCAAATGTGCGCAATCAACAGTTTTGTCCAATTCTGCTAGTTTTAAGTAGATGTTTTTGCAGTGTAGTAATGTGATATATGTTAGGGATGGCTTAGTTTTAAGGCATTTTTGTGCAACTTGGGTGTTTACTCTCGAAGTAATTGTTGCCAAAAGCTTACCATTACACAATGTCATTGCCATTGTTTAGATGTTGGAATTTACTACTTGTTCACATTTGATGTGGAAAAAAATAGCACTAAATTACATTTTTGCACAGTAACATTTGATCTTTGTATACTTTAAAATTTTACTTATATATTTGAATAAAATTATCGGCGTGACATTATCGGTTATCGGGTGGAAGGGGCAGGAAATTATCGGTTATCGATATCGGTTGAAAAATGTATTATCGTGCATCACTACTTGCTAGTTATGTTTTGTGATAACACTTTATCTGACAGTGACGTCATAAGCCTGTCATAATTATGACATGACACCGCCATGAATGCTTATGACAGATGGCATTTTGTGTCATCTGGCAAATTATTTCACTTTTGAATGGACGTAAAGATCCAGGCTGGACATAAATGGAGTTAATGACATATTTCAAAATGTCATTAATGCACATGACAGTGTCATGTCATAATTATGATGGTCTTATAGCAGTCTTATGACACCACTGTCAAAGAAAACCTAATAAATCAACAAATAAGCCACACTGGACTATAAGCAGCAGGATTCAAAATGAGGGAAAAAAGTAGCTGCTTATAGTCCAAAAATTACAGTAGACGACATTTGTATGAGATTTTATCGACTAAAACAAGACGAAAATATTTTGAAATGACCAAATATGACCTAAGTATTTTTATCCAAAAGACGAAAAAAAAAAAAAATTAAAAGGGCCGTCAAAAACAACACTGGTTTTGATACTGTGTTTGATTCCAATAGTATTGAGAGAGTTATTTGTTTTTGCATCAATAAAGGTTATCAGAAATTTGTTGTCAAGGGGTAAATTTGATTTTGCACAACTATTAAGTGTATTCGAAGATATTTTAGCATTTTCTTTGTTAACGCATTGGTTTCCATTGACGGCGCTAGACATCCAATCCGTTTGAACTGGGAGGGATGGCAGCAACTGAACGAATGTTCATTTGCTGCCAACCCTCCCAGTTCAAATGATTGGACGTTCACTAGTGATAAACGCTTTAAGGTTTTTTAAATGGATTTAGACTGGACGTCTGTGACATTGAAAGAGTTGACTCTTAAATGATCTCTTTTACTCACAGAAGAGGATTCCTGCTTGATAAAAGCAGTGCCGATTCCCCGCAGTCAACATCGGCGTCATCATCCGCCTCCTCATCCACAAACTCCTCCTCGTCTTCCTCGTCTCCGAAGACCTCCTCTCGCGTCAGGCGCTCCGTGTAGTAATCTTCATCGACTTCCTCTCCTGGTCGCGTATCGACCACGAACAGGCCTTCGACAGACTCCTCCACATTTTTGGCCTTCTTGTAGCGGCCTCGTTTATCTTCAGTATCTTCTTCGTCTTTATGCAAGATATCATTATCGTCATCATCCTCATCCTCGCTACTGTCCATGAGGCTGATTATTTTAGTCATCCTAGTAGGTTTTACGTCCTGAGACTGAGATTTCTCAGGTATCACCTGCTCATCTACAGGTTGTGCCGTCATCATCTCCTCAGGCTTCCTGGAAGGCCCTTGTTTCTCTCCCATGTCATCTTCATCCTCGTTGCTGTCCATGAGGCTGATCATTTCAGCCTTCATACTAGGTATTACATCTTGAGACTGGGATTTCTCGGATGTCACCTGCTCATCTACTGATGCTGTCATCATCTCCTCAGGCTTCGTGGAAGGCCCTTGTTTCTCTCTTGTGTCATCTTCATCCTCGATCCTGTCCATGACGCTGATTATTTTAGCCTTCCTACGAGTTTTTACATATTGAGACTGAGATTTCTTGGGTGTCACCTGCTCATCTACAGATGCTGTCGTCATTGTCTCCTCAGGCTTGGTGGAAGGCCCTTGTTTCTCTCTTGTGTCATCTTCATCCTCGATCCTGTCCATGACGCTGATTATTTTAGCCTTCCTACGAGTTTTTACATATTGAGACTGAGATTTCTTGGGTGTCACCTGCTCATCAACAGATGCTGTCGTCATTGTCTCCTCAGGCTTGGTGGAAGGCTCTTGTTTCTCTCCCATGTCATCTTCATCCTCTCTGCTCTCCACTAGGGTGACATTTGACGTCTCCTGGGCAGGTTTCGTATCCATGGGTGTCACCTCATCAATCGGCGCTGTGGCCTCTTCTGACATCCTCTCACTCACATCCTCTTTGATGCTTTCCATGATGACATCCTGGGTAGCTTTTGCGTCCTCGAGCTTCCCCTGCTCGACTTCCAAGTACTCCCGTGTAGTAGAAACATTTTCTCGCTCATCTTGTAACACCTCTCCTGAGGCTGAAGGCCCTGTTTCCTCCTCCATCTTTTCCACTGTTGACGAGTCCTCTTCCTTGTTTTCTAAAGACAGCTCACTCTGCTGGTTTGTAGACGTAAGTGCGGCTTCAACAACAGGAACCTTTTCTTCTTCTTCATCTCCCATTAGGACTTCATTTGACATCACACCAGCTTTCTGCTTTTCTTCACTTACATCTTCCTCCTTTAATGTGCAGTCCGCATCCTCAGCGACCACCGTGCTATCCAACATTGAGTCGTTCAGCGACTTCACTTCCGCGGAGTTCTCCAGCACAATGCAGAGATCCTTCATTAGCGGCGTAGAAATCAGCGGGGTTTGCCGCCGTTTAGCGCTACCCGAGCCGGCGCGACTGCTACAAGGCGTCCCGTGGGAAGACTGTCCGTCCGTCAAGTCCGAGTCCAACTCAGCGGCCTTGGAAGTCAAAGAACGAGTCAATCGACGTACACTGATGGTGTATTCGGTGCCGGATTCAAATCCCTCAGATTCGCAAGACTTCTCAGCAGCGGTCCGCCGGGTTGTTCTTCTAGTGCTCGGCGTCGCAGAACTTTCCGAGGCTTGATCAAAGTTCAAGCAAGTAGGAGACACTTTCTTTCTGAATCTGGCACTTCTGCGCCTTGCGTTTCCAGAGACATCGGAAGCCAAGCTCTCGGCGTCAGAAGGTTCAGACTCGTCCGGTCGCGGTTTGGCGGAGGATCTGGTGCTTTTTCTCTGACTCTGGGTGACTTTTTGAGATGTAGCTGAGTCGTCGGCCTTGAGATTGTCTGTGGTCTTCGTGCGTTTGTCAATTTTCTGTGCAGACAGAGAAGAGCAGGACTCCGCCTCAGACAAATCATCTTCCGCATAACTTAAGGTGAGGGCAAGTCTTCTGCTCCTCCTGACATGCGTCGCTGGGGCTTCCGCATCAGACACAACAGAGCTACTAGATTCCTCCTTGTCCAGAGCTCTTCTCCTCACGCTCCGGACATTCTTCGACTCCACCGCCGCCCGGTTGCGCCTCGCCGGTAGCTGCGCATCGGATGTGCCAGAGCAGCACGACTCCAGGTCGGACAAGTCTGCTTCGTGAGTGGAGCCTGTAGGGGTGCAAGGCTGCTTTGGGCTGTGAAGTCTGGAGGCTCGGGTGCATTTTTTCGACTGGGGGGTCTGCGGGTCACTCAATTCTTCTCCAAGCTGGCTGCTAGTCTCTGCTCGAACACTCCGAGTGGTGGGTCTCCTACTCGTGGATGGAGTGGCCTTAAGTACAAGAAAAGGGGAAACGTCAGTCATGCATTTGTGTCACTTTATTTTTTTTTAAATACAAAACATTTGACAACAATTCCAGAATTAGTAAGTTTCAATTACCATGCAATTTTGAGGAAAAAGAGATCTTAATTTTTGCAATATTTTGTCTGGTTGTGTGTAGTCAGGTTGTTCTGCTGTAGAATGAATACACTGGATTCCTAATATTGGATTTAATGGCAGAATATAAACAATTTCCATCTATTGTCCCATGTAGGCTACAATACAAAACAACTGAGAGTGCTATGCCTGCCTGCTGAGCAACAAAACGGTATAACTATACATCCTGTGACTGCCCCCTCCACATCCATCAAGCCCTCAAACAGTGATGCGCCTAGATTTTTTGACAGCAAAGTCATTTATAACATCAGTGAAATCCAGTTTTTGAGGAAGCTCACATTCAATGGAGAGCATGGCTTAGTTGTTAAGCTGAACCTGTGATATGGTGGAGTGTAGGTGTTTTTTTTTTTTTTATTATTTTCATGTTAAGGCTCCTCTGCTGTTCCACTGCTGCTCGTTTGTGCTGTTTCGATGATGGATTCGAATTACCTTTTGCTATAATACACAGTGGGTTGTAAACCCAAGATAAATCCAGTTGCACGACCACAGTCTGTTCAGCCTCGCACACCTGCTCCCCACAGACTAACATATATCCCTGATCTCTTATCACCTTCTCTCTCCTCAACGCGAGCAGCAATACCGTAGCTCAAAAGGCTACAAGCGATCGATGACAGACTCCAATCAGGCTTTGGTTACAGTGATCGTGAATGTAAACGTTCAGTGTTAGCAGCGGCTGTTCACTTCAGCCAACTCTAGCCAACTCTCTGGCTTCTTGTCCCCCCTTTTAAAAACTTTTATTCTTTTATTTTAAAATTTTATTCTCGTTCACCTCTACGATCTTCATCACTTTTTCTTTTCGGCGCACCGACCGGATTAATGACGACTTGCCATGTTTGGAGTTTTTATAACAACTAGAGGCGAAGTGAAATTTCCGATTCTTAGATTATTCGCGAATCGGCCGTGGAAAATTCGAGAACGATTCACAAATATCCAAATTCCGATTATTGAATTATACCAGCTAAAGCGGAAGTAAAACACAGTCAGCGCGGTCTTTGGGACGCAATGAGGAACGGACCGAGAGTAAATATCATGTTCAACTCATGCTGCTAGATAAAAAAAAAACAATCATACCTGAATGCGGCTGACAGCCGCTACAAACAACGCCCAGTTGCTAGTTGCTACAAACATACGGCTACAATAGGTATCATATATATGTAGAACTAGATGCAAAATGACAGACGACGTCGGTGTTAGAACTTGTATTTTTGAACAGAGATGCAAAATGACAGATTTTCTGGCATAAGTAAACAGCCGCCGTCTTAAAGCAGTAGACCTCTCTAGAAGGCTCTGTTGTAGCGAACCTAATTAACTTTTTATCTAAAATACTCCTAAATCGGCAGAATCTTGTCTTGAATCTATCTTTAAATGATGAAATAGTGTTAAAACTTTGACAAAAGTAGACAGAAGGGAAATTATGGAATGACAGGAGCAATTTTAACAACTGTAACAGTTGATTCACAACATTAAATTAATTGAATGTAGTTTAAAGCTGCTGGTACAGAATGGGGACTGGAGTTTTTTTATTCACTGTTATTTTTGTATATTTGTTTACTGTTATATGTTAACTTGATACTGAAATAGTAGTTTGGTTTAGCCTGAGAGGATTTTTGAACAATTTTGGAACTAATGTACAAAACATTACAAAAAAAAAAACAACAACAAAAAAAGGGGGGGTGCATCAATAATCATTTTATAATCGAATCGGAGCCTCTGAATAGTAATCGAATCGTTAGGTGCCCAAAGATTCCCAGCTCTAATAACAACGACAGATTTTAATTTCCCGCTTGAGGGCACGTACGTAGTGTAGCCTTGAGTGCGCCAGAGCGGGGTCAAACAGTTCTCTGCTAAGACGGTGGGGGTGGGGTTCTTGTGCAAAAAAGAAAAAATATACATTTTAAATATTTAATATGTTAACGTTTTTAAGTATATGTCGAGTAGAACATAATATTTAATCAAACAATGATTTAAATAAAAAAGAAAAATGTGAATGTAAATTAAAATAAATTAAGGGTCATTCAGGGGCCCCTATGGTCCTGGGGCCTGGGACAACATACCTGGTTGCCCGCCCCCCCGACGACGGGCTTGGGTACGATACCCAACTTAAGAAATATCCCCCAAAGCCTTTTTGTGTTAGATGATTTTTTTTTCTTTCACTATTTTGCACTGTATATAACCTCTTTTGACCATAATATATGTAAAGGCCAAAGACGCCTATGACCATATCTGCGGTTTGTGTCGAATTGTCAAACATAAAACTAATCAATCCATTTTTTTCGATTGAATGTTTATCCCTAACAAGTTGAATAATTTAGTGCTGCAACGATTAATCGATTAACTCGAGTATTCGATTAGAAAAAAGATATTCAAATAAAATTTTGTTGCTTAATTAAAGTTGCATTGGAATGGTTTATTTTGAAAGTGTTTGCATTTAGTTTTACTGATTAGAGTGGATACACTGCCCTCTCGTCTGCCTCTTTTCACATGGCTGAATCCAACTGCTCCCTGTTAAGACCAACGTAAGCTAAGTTTTTATTTGAGCTTATGTTTTTTAATGCATTCATAATTTAGTTTAAAGGTATATTTCGCCGTTTTTTTTTTTTTTTTTGTGGGAATATGTGTCTGAACCATTTGTTAAGAGCATTAAAAAAAAAAAAGTTTAGCATTTTATAGCATTTAAGCTAGCGGACCTTTTAAATCTAAGCCAATTGTTCTTTTGTTTTACATAGATCCTCTTTTTTTTATTTTTTATTTTTTTTAATTATACTGTTTGAGGCTCAGCTCTGGTATTTAGATTTTTCATGTTCCTTATCCGATTACTCGATTATTCGAACTAACTAGTCCACCGATTAATCGACTACTTAAATATTCGATAGCTGCAGCTCTAGAATAATTATCAGGCTTCAAAACGGTTGGTCGAGCATTGACGGTTCGGTTGTCAATGGGACATCAACATTACAAATTGTGTCAAAAGATTTGGGGATTTTTTTAGTACTTGGGTCCAAAATGTTGATAACTGGTCAGTGAAGAAAGCAACAGTTTGGACATGAAGGTTATGGTGTCATGAAAAAAAAAAAAAGACCCAACCTGGCAATTTTTTTTTTTTCTTTGAAATCTAAAACCAACGTCAAATCATGCAAATTCAGCCAAAAAAGGCTTGGATGTTAAAGGGTTAAAATGCATTTATCGGCTGATATAATCGGATAGCCGACAGCATCGGATCTTTTATCCCGTAATGATCTTATGTTCTCTTATCCAGGCTACCCCACAATTTCAGGCAACTCAAATAATGTTTAAAAAATGTTTAACCTTCAAGATTATTTCATTTTGCTGCCTGCTTACATTTAATGTTTATAATACTTTTTAAGGCCTGAAATGACCAAATCCATTTAATTACTTTTAACGCTCTTTAATGACCCGCATAAACCCTGGATTGGACAGCTATTGCTGTCAATGGCAGCCAGAGTTAAGCCATTTGTGATAAACTGTGTGCTGTTAAATATTCTTATATGAAAAATGTGTGGCTTGAACATTAAAGGTTGGAAAACACTGACATAAACGGGGCATGTGTGTTAGACAAAATACAAAGTACGTTAGAAGCAAACATTCAACAATGTTTATGTCCGTGGAGGCAATGGAAATCTTTGAAGTTAATAAACGGAGGAATCCGTCCGCGGTAGCCACGTGAGTTGGAAACAACTCCGCTCAACAGATGATCGATAACCAAACCAAAATGTTATACTATTTCGCTCAAAATAAACTTTGCGTGCGGTTCTCGGAGAAAATTGTCGACATACTCACCTGAACATCAGAGGACTGCTCGATATTTTTTTTATTTGGAGAGCACACGCGCAGTCCTCTCCTGGTGGCCACCATTTTGGAAGTGTTTGTCACTTCCGGTTGGCAGGCCAGACTAAAGCAATCGATACACGGAAGTGCTTTAATTTTTTCCACTCGATGCATATTTTTTTAATATGAAAATCAAGGGCGTAGGTTTGGTATCAACATTGGTAGGGACGATATAACAGCAAAACCTGCATGTGCACTTTTTGCTGGGGACGGGACATAAAAATAAGCCCAAACAGATTGGGTGAACGAGGGCCAGGGCTACATTTCTCACGAATATGAACAGGCTAAATGATCAATGCAAAATAAATCTGTATTGATTTACACTAACTTTCATGTGTTCAGATACACTGTTTGATTCAAACCTTAGTTTTCAAAAACTACTCAAGAAACCTTTAGAAAACGTCCATAATTTTTAAATTTACATAGGTGGAGTTTGACTTTTGGGGCAGGGGGGTGCACAACATGTTGATGACCCAGAAACGCAGTGTCGCCAATAAAAATAACTTACAAGAATATTTATAACAATAAGTTGACAAAGAGCGTTTTTTGTTTCCCATCATTCTTGAGGGGAATTCTAAATCAGGCTGCTTAGGCAATACTTTATGCCAGGATCGTCATCCATTCAATATGATATGCCCACCGGTGTCGTGCCAATGTTGTTACCCCAGTCAAAAATTGTATCCCCTGGGTGGAGCCATATGGAGGTAGATTTGTGTCTTTATTATTAAATCAAAAAAAGTCACAAAAAAAAAAAAAAAGTTGCTTCAATCAAAATACATATTTTCAACCGAAAAAATGTTGCCTCAATCAAAAAAAAAAAAAAGTGTTTGAATGCAAAAATTAATTTGAAACTCATAAAAATGCACGTGAAAGCTATTTTTCTTTGATTGATTGCTTTTTTTTTTTTTTTTTTTTTTTTTTTTTTTTTTGATTGAAGTCAAGTTTTTTTTTTTATTGAAGCAACATGTTTTTGATTGAACTTTGTGTTTGGGCCACATTTTGGCTAGGACATTTTTGTCTTTATTATTCAATCAAAAAATAAGTTGCTTAAAAAATATATAGATTTTTAAAAAGAAAATCACTTCAATCAAAAAAGGAAAAATAAAAAAAAGTTTTTGAATGCGAAAAAATATTTGAGATTGAAAATTTTGCATTTGAACACTTAATTTTTCATTTAAAATTTTTCTTTGATTGAAGCAATCCTTTTTGTATTTGGGCCACATTTTGGCTAGGACCTTTTGTCTTTATTATTCAATCAAAAAATAAGTTGCTTCAAAAAATATAGATTTTCAAAAAGAAAATCACTTCAATCAAAAAAGGAAAAATTTCAATCAAAAAAAGTTTTTGAATGCGAAAAAATATTTGAGATTGAAAATTTTGCATTTGAACACTTAATTTTTCGTTTAAATTTTTTCTTTGATTGAAGCAATCCTTTTTGTGTATGGGCCACATTTTGGCTAGGACCTTTTGTCTTTATTATTCAATCAAAAAATAAGTTGCTTCAAAAAATATAGATTTTCAAAAAGAAAATCACTTCAATCAAAAAAGGAAAAATTTCAATCAAAAAAAGTTTTTGAATGCGAAAAAATATTTGAGATTGAAAATTTTGCATTTGAACACTTAATTTTTCGTTTAAATTTTTTCTTTGATTGAAGCAATCCTTTTTGTGTATGGGCCACATTTTGGCTAGGACCTTTTGTCTTTATTATTCAATCAAAAAATAAGTTGCTTCAAGAAATATAGATTTTCAAAAAGAAAATCACTTCAATCAAAAAAGGAAAAATTCCAATCAAAAAAAGTTTTTGAATGCGAAAAAATATTTGAGATTGAAAATTTTGCATTTGAACACTTAATTTTTCATTTAAAAAGTTTTCTCTGATTGAAGCAATCCTTTTTGTGTTTGGGCCATATTTTGGCTAGGACCTTTTTGTCTTTATTATTCAATCAAAAAATAAGTTGCTTCAAAAAAATATAGATTTTCAAAAAGAAAATCACTTCAATCAAAAAAGGAAAAATTTCAATCAAAAAAAGTTTTTGAATGCGGAAAAAATATTTGAGATTTAAAATGTTGCATTTGAACACTTAATTTTTCATTTAGAAAGTTTTCTTTGATTGAAGCAATCCTTTTTGTGTTTGGGCCATATTATAATTAGGACATTTGTGTCTAAATCATTCAATCCCCCCAAAAAGTTGCTTCAATCAAAAAAAAAAAAAAAAAAATTCAATCAAAGAAAAAAATTGTTTTTAAAATATTTTTTTCTAACATATATATATATATTATTATATGCAAAGCAAATGACAGTCAAAGGTGCTCGAAAAATAATTTTGACCCATTATAAATATATATATTTTCTGTTAATTTCATTCATTTTATTGCAGTTTTATTGCTTTTATAACTTTTATATACTAGTATATAGGTAGATGGCGAGATACTGTAAAGCGCTTTGAGCGCCTTGAAAGGTGGAAAAGCGCTATATAAGTATAACACCATATAACCATATAGGAAAGTGAATTACATGCAATGACACTTTTCGGCCACCAGAGGGGGCCATTTTATTAAAATTATTATATTTTTATTAAAAATATAGAAAATAAATACATTTTTATTAATTAATTAAATACACTAATAGGTAGAGATGTCCCGATCGGTCCGATCACATCATTTTCAAAGTATCGGAATCGGCAAAAAAATATCGGACATGCCTTTTTTTAATATATACATATTTTTTAATTAAATCGTTTTCTAATTGTATTTAACGTTACAGACATAATGTTACACTCATCCAGAGTCTGTAGTTTAGGCTTAAGGTAGGGTTATCAAATTTATCACGTTCACGGCAGTGATTAATTTTTTTAAAAAATTTATCACGTTAAAATATTTAACACAATTAACGCATGCATCCCAACGCAGAGAAGATATATCAATTGGTACCACTACGCACAATTCAATTCAATTCAATTCAATTTTATTTGTATAGCCCTCAATCACAACAGAAGTCTCAAAGGGCTTTACAGAGGCAATATGATACACAATTAGAAATGAAGCAACAAAGATGAATAGATACAGTTCAAGTCCTGGGTATCCCCTATCCTTAAGACCTTCCGTGCCGGCAAGGAAAAACTCCCAAAACTCCAGAGCCAATTAGGAGAAAAATGAGAAACCTTGGGGAGTACCACAGTCAGGAGAGATCCACTCCCAGGATGGATAGACAGGAACCCCAGAACTGCACAGTCATGGTTGCACTTCCCATCATGCATTTGGGCAGAACAGTTAAATGGCTACAGTATCATTTACTGAAAGCTCAACAAATACACTAGATGGCAATATTTAGTCACAATATACAAAGTCACATCTATCCTTTAAGAGTTACACGTCTTTCTATCCGTGGATCTCTCCCATAGAAAGAATGTTAATAATGTAAATGCCATCTTGAGGATTTATTGTCATAATAAACAAATACAGTACGTATGTACTGTATGTTGAATGTATATATTCGTCCGAGTTGTATTCATTTTTTTCTTAATGCATTGCCAAAATGTATATGATCGGGAAAAATTATCGGGAATGATTGGAATTGAATCGGGAGCAAAAAAAAAAAAAAGCAATCTGATCGGGAAATATCGGGATCGGCAGATACTCAAACTAAAACGATCGGGATCGGATCAGGAGCAAAAAAACATGATCGGAACAACCCTACTAATAGGTATTTGATTTGAAAATATTTCTCAAGTTTAATTAACATTAACAGTAGGATATACAGGAGGATACGTCTCTCTTAGCAGCTTCCTAATCGAATTTTGCAGGTTAGCAAGTTCACACAGATTAATATTATGGTAACTCTGATGCACGTCAGACTTACAGAAAGAAAATTAGTGGTATGTTTCCCACCTCCACAACATTGACGTCTTTTTACATTACTTGCAGTGGCTGCTGCTGACCGAAAAAAACTTCTAATATCCATCCTCTTCGAATGGGGCAGAGGAAGTGGCATGTTGTCGGGCTGGACTAGTCGTCAGCCAATCAAACGTGCGTTTGTATGGGGGGTGAACCGGCACGTTCAGCAAGTGAAAGGGGCAATTAATTGTAAGTCCAAACATAATGAAAATAATTCACCTAATAACGGTAGGGTCAATTCTATCGTCACAACATATGGGAAGACAATTACTTATATAACTGATCTCATTATATAATGCAAATAAGGTTGCTTAAAAGTTGGTGGGAAGAATTTGAGCATCCTGAAAAGTTGGTAATGTCCCTATCGTCCCTTTGCAAACCTGTTCTAATATACAATACGAAAAAAACAATTTTAACCCTTCTGACGTGAAAAGTCGTATCAATAAATGTAATGACAGCTGACACATTTGAAGTGACCTATGATACAGAATATATTTTTTCTATTTTCTTTTTAATGACTCAAAATCATCATAACATTACATAAATACATGCGTATTGCATCCAATGAATAAATTTAAACACCACTAGGATTTTTTAAAATGCATTTTTAATCAAGCCAATTTATGACATACACATGAATGACAGTACAGATATTTCTTGTGCATCAGATATTATTTTCAAGCAATTTGCTAGCTCGTGCGTTTTGATTTATAAATAAAAACACCTTATAAAAATATGTCAATGGCATATCTCCGTTGCACTAGAAGAAAAAAAAAACAGGCTCACGTTAATCTCAAAGTGTTTTTAATCTCATGTCAAATTACTAGTGAGTAAACCTATCCAAATCAGTAATGTTACAATATAGTAAAACATCTGAATTAGTGCATTTTTTCAACATTAGGGAATGCGATTTAGTCAGAAATCTACAATCTGAATAAAATCTGAATTTTATAAGCCATTTCTCTTTCCACAAAATACAAATGAGTAGGAAAAATAAACTTTCACCTCTTGCTTTCTTGTTGATATATAGAAGGTTTGATGATATGAGCAGGTATGAGGACAAAATGATCAGCTGCTGCAAGGCACTTCACATTTGAACAGGATAGAGGAAAACACATTACATGTAAAGCTACAAGTCACAAGGCAACGGTAGTTACTTTAACCAACCATACTGTTGTGATCACAATGTGTATCGCTTGCCCTACTCCAATGAGAAGCTGAATGTCAAAATTCACAATGTGAACAGGAGGTCTAAATGCTGTTTTCTTGTAAAAGTTATCACATTTTTTTCTGAAATCCACAGAAAAGCTGGATATTCGATGGTTTTTGCAAGTAATGAACATACTTTTTCCTGCCCAAAGTGATTCTGCTCAAAAGCACTCCTGCAAAACCCCTCACGCAAACTCTCTGAAAGTATATGACTGTAAATATGTGATGGACAGGTTTCCAGTTGATTACTTTGCAGAGCTGTAACTCGCATCCCGCTAGAGTTCGGCCTTCCTGGCGCTGAACAGGTAGCCCATGGCCTTAATGATGCCACGGCTCTTGACGATAATGGAGTAGCGCAGGAGCCACTCGAGCTTCCAGTTGCCTGTGCTCACATTCTGAGTTCCCTCCTGCATCGCCTCCTGGAAGGTGGCCGCTGATATCAACTCTGCGTGGAAACAAGTGAGTGAGAGCGATGACCCTGAACATAGACTCCACCATCAGTTGACAAGACAGCTCCCATAGACATTGCGCCACGGCTTCCCGTAGTGGGGCGACCCAGGCAGAATGTTGAGTTGGCTTTCACTGTGATAAACTTAAACACACGCTGTGTTCTGACGCCAGATTTAGGTGGAAATAAGACAAAGGTTTTACTGCATACAAGCAAGCAGGCAGGAGTGTCTCAAGAGTGATTGGTCGAGGATTCAAGGTAATTATCATGTTAAATAGCACCATGCATGCGCTTTGAAACGTTGTGAAAAAAAAAAAATCAATGGTTGAAATTAGTGTAACTTTGGCTTGAAATATTTATGTAAAATAAATGATAATTGCTCGTTTTTTGCTTTTAACCAAGAATCTAGACTGATTTACGTCCATATCGATAAAAATTCTGCAATTTAAGCATTTATATACAAGAGTTTTCAACTTAAAAAACTGTTTCGTGACAGCCGCAATTTTGGATTACACAATACCGTAACTTTTGCTTGAAATACTTAAGTAAAATGAACAATAATTGCTCGTTTTTTGCTATTAACCAAGAATCTAGACTAGTGATGCACGATAATACATTTTTCAACCGATATCGATAACCGATAATTTCCTGCCCCTTCCACCCGATAACCGATAATGTCACGCCGATAATTATTTTCAAATATGTATGTAAAATTTTAAAGTATACAAAGATCAAATGTTACTGTGCAAAAATAAAAAAAGTAATTTAGTGCTATATTTTTTCCACATCAAAAGTGAACAATTAGTAAATTCCAACAACTAAACAACTGCAATGACGTTGTGTAATGGTAAGCTTTTGGCAACAATTACTTAGAGAGTAAACACCCAAGTTGCACAAAAATACCTTTAAAAGTAAGCCATTCCTAACATACAGTGGGGAGAACAAGTATTTGATACACAGTCAATGGAAAAACCCATTGGCAATGTATCAAATACTTGTTCTCCCCACTGTATATCACATTACTACACTGCAAAAACACCTCTTTAAAACTAGCAGAATTGGACAAAACTGTTGATTGCGCACATTTGGAGGCTAAATCAAGTATATACTTATCGGATTGCATTATCGGTTGAATTTCGTTTTATCTGGATTATCTGTGTGACGTCATAATTGCCATTATCGGCCGATAATTATCGGTGACCGATATTATCGTGCATCTCTAATCTAGACTGTTTTACGTCCATATCTATAGAATTTCTGTGATTTAAGCATTTATATACATGAGTTTTCAACCAAAAAAATTGTGTTTCGTGACGGCCGCCATGTTGGATTACACAATATCATAACTTTATCTTGAAATATTTACGTAAAACGAACGATACCTGCCCATTTTTTGCTTTTAAAAAGAAATCTAGACTGTTTGTCATTCATTTCTATAGAAATTCCGCGATTTATGCATATATTTACAAAAATTTGAAACCTAAAGAGCTCTTTGTTTTGTGACGGCAGCCATGTTGGATTATGTTTCCCTACTCAGTAGCGGAATTCATCCTAAATAAGTTGTGATTGTATATAGAAAAATGCTAATTTTGCTTTTGTTGAGTCAAATTAAGATGATTCTGCATGCTTTCCTCAAGTATTATGTTTCTGATGTGAAAATTGAGGGATTTGTTAGCTGTTTAAAACTAAAGTAAAAAAAAAAATTAAGTTGGTATTGGGCTCAAAAACCTATATGATAAGTTTAATATTGCTATTGATCCTGAAAATATAGGTGATTATCTGCATTTGGTGATTTTTGTGCATTTTGAGAATTTGAGAATTTTAGCCATTTTAAGTTTTGTTATACTTATATAAAAAATAATCGTGATTTTATTAGGGAACGACTTTGATTTTTTTTTAATGTCGTTTTTGAAAGTATTTGAATTTTAAGTTTTTGAAAATAGGCCCCCTACGGATTGGCCCCGAGCCCCGTGTCCCGTCAACTGATAGTCTATCCCCTGAATGTATTAATACTTGACATTCAGATATCACAAAACACAAAAGAAGGGAAAATGGCTATTTGTTATTTTTACGACACTCATCGCTTAAAAAAACTAAACTAAAATGTTTTAACTCAGATTCCACATCTATTGTCGCTAATAGCATTGAATGAGTTAACTGTATTGTTATTGTCCAGGTCACCATAGCAACTTCGCCAGACAATCATTTACTGTTTGACTTAATAAAAAAAAAACAAATAAATAAATAAAAATCAAACAGATATGTCTTTGTTGGTTTCGGTTTATGGAATGTATTGAACAAAAAACTTTGCCAGCTTTGTCCTTAAATGATATCTTATTTCAAACATGTGACTGAGAATCCTCTGACCAGGGAGTCTAATCATAGACGGAATGAAAGTGGTGTATCATGTTGACTAGGTTTAAAAAAATAAAAACAAAAAAATTCACCTGTGGGATCATTGTGTGTGAGCAGCTGAATGTCAAACTCCTTTGCAAAAGCAGTCAGTTCGGGGGGCATGACGCAGCAGGACGCCAGGTTCACTTGGTTGCTGCTGGGCTTGACCTGGATCAGAACCACGACACTCGCTGGATTTACATGCTCTATCAATATCCCACATCCGTGTTTAAAAGGGGCATAAAATGAAAAATTGGCTACTAAAAAAACTGGGTGCCGTGTCTGAAAATGAATCAGAGCTATTAAACGACATACACTTTGATGAAAATGACATTTGCAACTGACCTGAGCCCAGTTGTAGAGCTGTTCCAGCAAGTCTTTGTCCAGGTCAGAGGTGCCGATGGCAGCGATTCTCTGGCTGCGGACGAGCGCTTCCAGCTCTTCCCATGCCGGCTGAAGCGGAACCAGCGTTTGCTCGTCTCCGAGGAGTCTTCGCGGTGCGATGATAACAGAGTCCAACTGCGACACGGCCAGCGTCTGACAAGCTGGAGAGGACACAGTCGTGTGAGTAACACTTTTACATTAGTAACACTTTTACATTAGTTACTTTAACATAAGTAACATTTTAAAGTCATTTCAGAATTAGAGGACATTTGTGTGTCAAAATTGTTGAAAAATAAGCCTTCTCTATTCAGATTTTCTTCTACATATTTATCAATAATAGGTAATACGTTTGAGTAACTCATCTTACAGATAAATGGTAAATTTTTATTACATTATGTTTGATTTTTACAGTATTTGGAATCATCACAGTAACAGGGTTGAAAACCGGAAGCTAGCTGTTAAGTAATGATTAGGGGTGTGACAAAATATCGAAATGGTGATATTTCGTGATACTTTGTATCCCAAAAGGTTATCAATATGCTCCTGCCAAGAATCAAGAAATTGTTTTAAAAAGGTGTCAGTGTTTAGAGAGAAAAAAAAAAAGGGACCAACAAGTTTAGACTGGGAACGTTCGTTCATTCGAAATAGGGCTACAGCTATCGATTATTTTATTAGCCGATTAATCGATGAACAATTTATTTCAAATAATCGAGTAATCGGATAAGGAACATAAAAATTTAAAATACCTGAGCTGAGCCTCACACGGTAACTATAAAATAAGAGGATCTATGTACAACAAAAGAACAAGTGGCTAACTTACAGAGCAAATGTCCGCTAGCTTAAATGCTATAAAATGCTAACGCTTTTTTACAATGCTCTTAACGAATGGCTCAGAAACATATTCCCACAAAAAATGGCTAAATATACCTTTAAACTAAACTACGAATGCATTCAAAAAAATCATTAGCTCAAACAAAAACTTAGCTTATGTCGGTCTTAACAGGGAGCAGATGGATTCAGCCATGTGAAATGAGGTAGACTAGAGGGCCGTGTATCTACCCAAATCAATGAAAATAAATGCAAACACTTTCAACACAAACCACTACAAGGCCACTTTAATTAAACGAATGCTCAAAGCAGCAATATTTAATTTGAACCTTTTTTTCTAATCGAATACTCGAGTAATTCGATTAATCGTTGCAGCACTAATTCGACACCAGAGCATTTGCAGTCACTCTGATTTTTCGGGGCATTTACAGGTCACTTGCTGTTCATTCACAGGTTATTTCCTGTTGAGTTTGAGTCACTACCTAATCATTTGGGTGATTCCCAGGTCACTTCCTGTTCTGTAACGCAAAATAAACAGGAAGTGACCCATAAAATACCTCCAAATCAACAGGAAGTAACTCAAAATTAACAGGTAAATGACCTTTAACCCTTGAGAGTCGAAGGACGCGCCGGCGCATCCTCAGCGCACGTCGTCTTTGAAGCGCCCTCACGTTTTAATTACGTCACCCACATGCCGTTGGTTGGTCTCGTTTTAAAGTGCGGAAGTTGCGGTTTACTCTCGTTATTATTTGAAGTCAATCGACCAACTAGAACGTGAGATATTGTCATTTAAGTTTTATAGTTTTATTGTCCTCTCAAAAAAACATTAAAACGCTGCATGGATCATTTGTTTATGTCTATATTTCCATCATTTCTAGTCCTTTTTCAAAACGGAAGCTCCATGAAAAAAACACAAATCAAACGAACCCTTTCGAAGTCACAGTGGAAGCACAAAATGCGTTTTTTTTTTTTTTTTTATAAATATAACTGCGGTGCAAGGTTCAACCGAACGAGAGGGAGGAGGAGTGTTCTGAAGCAGCGAGGTGGCGAGCGACGGCCAGTTGGATACTGCTGGATCGAGCAGCGACTTTGTGTGACTTTGACAATGAACGGAAAACTAAATTTAGCGCAAGCAATTGTGCTTCTGATCAACTTGAGGAAGAGGATGGTCCAAATTCGTCATCATCGTCTTCTTCGGAAGATTCCTCGAGTGAAGATAGTGACGGATTTGAACACGTGGGTGACGCCATCGACGAGCAGAGGTAAACCAACTCACTCTTTTTTTTCATGCTGAAAACGTTTCTTTTGAAAGTTTCTTTTGATATTGCAAGACAAAGTTAATTTTGATGCAATATAAGTGTGTGTTTGTGTATATAATAATAAAATGTGCATATCAGATCAAAGTCGTACGTGCACTGTGGGTATCCCAGGCAGGAATTTATAATTTGTGGTGTTCTTCTTTCTATATGAAGATTAGGGATGTAGCACATATTCAGCTATGGTATTCTTTCTATTGTCATACATATAGATTTCCATTATTATTTATTGCTGTATATATTTTTATTTTATACTTTATTATTTTCATAAATACTGACTTATTTTCATGTACATTTATAGTGACAATGAAAGCAAAGTGAAATGAAAATGGAAGGGTGGAAAGAGGACCGACACCCCATGGAAGTGTGAGCTGTGTGATGTAGCCGTGTCTAATTCCAGGACGAAACTGCTTTTCGGAGTGGCATGACTGAAAAAAATTTAACTTGTTTATTGTAAATATTTTTGAAAATGCTTTTTTCCCCCCAATGTTATATATATATTTTTTTCCCACATCAATCTTCTCAATTTGTGTATATAAATGTGTGTTCAAGAAGCTTGATTGTGTGTACATAGTTTTCATCAGGCGATTGGCCGCAATACCTAAACTCATAAAGAGATGGCCTCTAAACACTTTTTGTGTTAGATGGTATATATTTTTTCATTGTTCTTCACTGTTAGGTCTGCTGTATATAACCTGTTTTGACTGGAGCATGTATAAAGGCAAAAAACGCCTATGGCTATACCTGTTGTTTATGTTGAATTGTCAAATATAAGACTATTTATTCTAAATTTTTTTGGTTGAATGTTCATCCTAACATGTTGAATAAATATTACAAAGTTTCAAAACGGTTCGTTACGCATGTTTGGTTGTCAATTGGACATCAATATTAAAAATTTTGACAAAACGATTTTGGAATTTTTGGTCTTTTTGGGCCCAAAATGATGATTTATAATTGATCAGTGAAGGAAACAACAATTTGGACATGAAGTTCAAGGTGTCACAAAAAAAGGGACCAAACCAGGCCATCGTAAACAATTCTTTCTTTGAAATATAAAGGCAACTTCAAAGGCATGCAAAATCAGACAAAATAGGCCCAGACCTTAAAGGGTTAATGGCCCAAAATTACCTCATTGCTTGGTATTGGCTGCCAATGACAGCCATAGACGTTCAATCCGTTTGAAGTGGGAGGGATGGCATCCCTCCCAGTTCAAATGGATTGGACATCTACTAGTGATAAACTCATTCCAAATCACAGCAGAAGCTTGTTTTTCTGTTTATTAGTTGCTTGTAGTATATCCTAGCATGATTTCCTGACCAATGTATCCATAATCATTGTATCGCCTATTGTCAGATCGTTATCGTGAGCTTTGTATCGCAAATCGTATCGTATCGTGAGGTAACAAGAGGTTCCCACTCCTAGTAATGATGATATATATATGTATATATACATATATGAATTTTCATTCATAGTAACCATTTGGTTTTGGTATGTGAAAGAGGAGGAAAATGGCATTTTATTTGGCATTTTTCAAAAAAATGGTCTCAGGAAAAGTATAATAACTCAAACTCACATTTTAGTATTTTGTACATGGTTTATATAAAATGTGAAGGCTGGGGCATAATATGTCAAGAGTCCAATTCTGGAATGACCCTTTTATTCCTAACGCTGATCCATCTTACCCATCTCCACTGCATCTTGAATGGACGACTGACCCGACTCGAAGAGGAACAGCTTGGCTGTCGAAACAAAGACACCGTTTTTACGTTTCAGTAGTTTTCTGAGTTACAACTGCTTGGAATGTGGTTTTCAAGCTGAAGAAAACAAGAGGAATCGATCAGAAGACTAATACACACCTGACACCTTAAGCTCCTCCCTCTCCTCAGGTATGACAGCATCTGTGGCCTTTGCCATATTGCAGTCCAGTGTGTCCGGTAAATCCTAAAATAAATAATAGGGTATCTCGTTGTTTGTTTTTACTTCTTATGCAAGTCATATGAACTCAATGTCTGCTCTAGGGGGCGACAGCTGTCCGATTTACTTGAATGACACTGAACAGCCTTAACTCTAGCATTCATTTTGTTGGTGTTTCCCTGCACACCTGACTATACACAAAACACGTCAGACTGCCATTTGATTCCAGTGGATGTGGTGATTAACTCATTTGCTCCCAAAAACGTATAAATACGTTCTATTTTTAATTGTTTCAGTGTCCCAAAGACATATTTATACGTCTTTTACGTTTTGTTTTTTTTTTCATATGAGACATCTCTGGGTTCTCAATCAACTGAGCTCCAAAGCACAAAGCTGAAAATCCATTTTAAAGCAATAAAACTGGCCACTGGAGGGCAGTAGTGCATTTGGTAAGACACGCAACCCGATTCAATGTAAACGAACGGCCGGGCAGCACGGCCGGAGCTCCGGCAGAAGGATGCCAGGCGGCGTACGACCGAGCAGAACAACCGTGAGGACGCCTTGGATGCCAGCCATTGCAGCGGACGATGTCGTTGAGTCCCTTCTGCTCGCCGAGGAGACCCCGCAGAGACTCAAAAAAATTCATCTTTATGAGACAGGCGGTGATGAGGGAAAAGTTAACCCGGCTGTCACGGCCAAAACAGCGTCATCTCAGTTAGTTATGTGTAAATAGTTACTTTGCTATCAAAAACTCTATTTGTCTTGTTGTTTACGGTATTTTGTAAAAGGAAAACATTATTCAGATGTTTGGGATGTAACTAAAGCAAAAAATAGCTGTGTTAAAGTCAAAGTTATGCTTGAAATGTATGCTTTCACAAAAAGCTCAATTTCTGTTTTTTTCATAAGAAATTGGAAAATTGCTCAAAATAAGCTATTTTCTAATGCTGATTTCTAAAGAATGGAAAAATATATGAACTTGCTTTTTTTCCTGCTGAAAGAAGACAGTCTAATCTTTCTTTTGGTGGGTTCCATGTTTATATAGCAATAGAACAGAAATTTCTGTGGGCCTTGCAAAATCAGTCAAAATCCAGTAAAACGGCCGGGAGTGAAGGGCCTTGCCTGGGAGTGAATGAGTTAAAGAAGATTAGCAAAGCCAAAGTATCACTTACGACGCTTCATTTATTACTGATCTTGGGTTTCACTATAATAAGGTAGCAATGAAATTCATCCATTTCATACCTCGCCCTCAACGCCCCCACCCCGACAGATGAGACTTTGGGAATGGCGCCTCACTGCAATTCAGTACTGCATGAACATTGGCCATGACAGCTCCTTTTCAGGATGCCCTAAAGGCATCGTTTGAAGTCCATCGCCGCAGTTGTTCTGTCGGAATCCTGCCGTCTGACAGTGTGGACGCCTCACTGCATTGACCGAGCTAGTCGGTCTGGTTTTCAATGCAAATAATAATTATGTCCCTTAGCAGACACTTTACACATTTGAAAGAAAACTCCCGGGGGAAATCCCCCGAACGATGAAGCCGCAAATGTTAATTGTACACTTCTTAATGTTTGCATCTTCATTTTCAACACATTTACAATGGCTCTTGGTCACCTTACCTCAGTTGGGGCTTCTATAGTAGAGAACCAGCTGCTCAATGTAGCTTGAATGCATTCTTGAAGCTGAAACAAAAATCCCCAATTAGATTCAATCAGCAAATTTCCCAAAACCTGATTTTAAAGCTTCCAAGACTGTTTCTTGACGCGATTTGAGGATTTTTAATGAGCTGAGTTTCTCCACTTGTAAAAAAATAAATAAAATAAATTGATTTTTTTTTAAATCAATACTTATTATTACTGCTGGGAGGTGTATGAAGAGTTAGGATTTTCAATAGTTTATTTGCAACCAAAAGCACGGACGAGACTACTGTGACGCCAAGAAAACAAAACCAAAAGATCCAACTCGTCCAGCCCCCCAACCTTATCTCACTCCAGCCAGACAAGCAGTGCGTTTAGGGATATTAGGGAGGGCAAAAGACCCTCCGGAAGAATTTCATATTTTGAGGTACCTTTGTATATGGCGGAAAACACTCATGTGACTTAAAGTTCCGCTCTGAGAACCCCAAATTGTCCAAATTCCAAAATTGTCCTATATGAATGTGTGATACATCATTGGAAAGCTTAAAATCTCAAATTTTCTGGGGGAAGAAAATTTTTGAACAGGAGGGCATTTAAAAAAAAAAAAGAAATTTTTAAACAGCAAAACGCTATTTGGAGGTGAGAGCACGCGAGAGCAGAATTACAGACGCCATGACTTTAACATGATATTATCGCGTACTTACCTTGTTTCGATCCAAAAACTCTATGTAGCATGTATCACAGAGTGTCAAGACACAGCTGTGAATGGCCACAGCTGGATTTTTGGGGGATTTTATGGGTGAAATATGGTAATATAACAAGGGTTGCGATGCAGAAATCGCAGACATCAAGGAGTGGTCGAGATTTTCTTTTTCATATATTTACCCTTTTAAGCCTTTTTTTATTTTATTTTTCTTTGTTTGGATCGATTATTTATCATCTAACATATCGGAGAAAATGCGGCAGTAACAAAAAAATATATAATTAAGCGATAGTTATGAGGTAGATATCCATGACTTTTTACAGACACCATTTTTTTCATTGTGACGTCATTTGTTTTTTTTAATAGCGAAATATTAGACATCATTTAATGATTCTAAGCTACAAATGACAGACATTTTGAATAATAAATATAATTAATTACCTTCGTTTTATGGCTGGGTTGAAACAAAAGCGGTTGCGCGACGTCTGTAAACGGGGGTTTCCAGGGTAAAACGGACAAATTCAAAATATTTTGGGGGCTTAATGCGCCATGAATCTGCTATGGCAGCATATAGACATATTGTTCTATCAAACACAACAGTTTGGGCTTGAAATACAGCAGTTTCTTTTAAAGAGGAGTGCAAGAGCAGAAACTGCTTTTTCAGTCTTGTCTGTGTTTTCCGCCATATATATTTTTTGACCGATTGTCCACGAAATTGGAAAAGAAATTAACTTAATTTATCCATTTAGAAATCCGGTGGTACCTCTACATACGAAGTTAATTCGTTCCAGGACCTTGTTTGTAAGTCGAAATGGTTGTATGTAGAGCAGAATTTTCCCATAAGAATACATTTTAATTCCATTAATATGTTCCACAGCCCAAAAACCTATACTAAATCCGTAATAAATAGTGCTGGTACCATTGCAAATAGAAATTACACAGACCAAAACAAATAAATTATAAATAAATATCGGGATAATATAATAACAGCAATAATTAGAGGTGGGAATCTTGGGGCACCTAACGATTCGATTACGATTCAGAGGCTACGATTCAATTATAAATCGATTATTGATACACCCACCCAGCTATAAGCTGCTTTAAATGTTTCATACATTACTTACAAAAATTGTACAAAGGTCCTCTCAAGAACTATTTCAATATAAAGTTAGCATTTCAATATCAAGTTAGCATTTCAAAACAGTAAATAAAATACTGAAGTCACCATTCTGTATCAGCAGCTTTAAACTACATTCAATCAATTTAATGTTGTGAATCAACCGTTAAAGTTGATAAAATTGCTCCTGTTTTTTCATCATTTCTGTCTACTTACCTTCTGTCTACTTTCGACATGTGAAAGTTGCAAAACTGTTTCAACATTTAACGATAGATTTCAGTCAAGACTTTACCGATTTAGGAGTATTTTAGACTAAAGTTATTTAGGTTCGCTACAACAGAGCCTTCTAGAGAAGTCTACTGCTTTAAGATGGCGGCAGTTTACCAATGCTGGCATGTCTGTCATTTCGCATCTAGTTCTCTATACATGATCTAAGGTCGCACCCCCCGTCTATCATTTCGCTTCTAGTGCTACATATATGTGATATCTACCGTAGCATTACGTGGCCGTATGTTTGCAGCAATTAGCAACTGGGAGTTGTTTGTAGCGGCTGTTGGCCGCAGTCAGATATTGTTTATTTTATCTAGCGTCATGAGTTGAACATGATATCTACTCTCGGTCAGTTCCTCATTGCGTCCCGAAGACCGCGCTGACTGTGTTTTAGTTCCACTTTACCTGCTATTATTCAATAACCGGAATTTGGATGTTTGGGAACATTCTCGAATCTTCCACGGCCGAATCACAAATAATATAAGAATCAGGAATTTTGCACGCCTCTAGTAGTTAGCCTTCATCGTAGCAGTGTGCGGTTGTGTCACTCATGTGACGTCCTGCTGCTCTCCGGTCTCCAGGCTTGCACACACGGTAAGTTTTGTTTTCTTATCTTTGCCAGAAAGAATATGCAATGTTGCTTTAGCCTTTAAAGGTCTATGCTGAGTGATCATTACACACTAAATGTAACTCGTAGAGTTAGCATAGCATTCGTATTCAACGCTATGCCATACTCAGTTCGCATTAGGGCAGTGCTAATGGCAAGCGTGTCTTATGCTTGCTTGCACGTTTTTTTTTTTTACATACAATTTGTGGCGTCCAGGTGGGAATAATTGAAAATAATTTTCCTGCCGAGTGTGTATTATCACCAAGTTGCTGTTGTCCTTGTAGATGCTATAACATGTGCTCATATGCCAACGTTTTTTAAATTTTACCGACGAAAACATTTTTTGTTAACATTGCCTAAAACTAAACCAAATTAGTCTTGAGTTTGTCTTAACAAAAACTGGACGAAGACAACCACATTTTGAAATGACTAAAATATGACCAACTCTAAAAAGTATCGTCCAAAAGACTAAGACTAAACCGGAAATTAAAAGGGCTGCTAAAAACAACACTTCTTGACACATGTATCAATGGCTGTTATAACACCATATCGTGAGGGTATCGTCAACCTGGTATCGCAAATCGTTTCATGAAATCACCAGGGGTTCCCACCCCTATTTGTCATTACTACAGTTTAGACCAAAGACATTGAATGAAGGGGGCGTCTGCCCCACATGAGCGACTTTCTCCATTCCGGAAATGAGACATGTTTTCCATTCACCGTTATTTAACACACCTGCTTCACTAGCTACTTGGACACTATTGCCTTCCTCGGTCGACGGTACACGGCGAAGTTTACCTCCTCGCTTGGCGAGCACGGACATTTCTTCTTCAAGCGGGTTCTGTTCACTAAATTCCCCGTGTGCAGCCTCAGAGTCTTAGCGTGGCTCAGGATGGTCTTCTTCGCCTCCGCGTTCGTGTTGTGAGGATCCATGTGTGCTTTTGTCGGAAGGAGTCGGAGGGAGCGAAAGTGTCCGACGCAAGCAAAAGTGGCAACAAGAAGAAGGCGCCTACCTTGCACTATTAATGTGTGACTGCACCTTCTGAGAGGCGGCCAATAGTATGGCTCCGTGAGAGCAACAATAGGAATAAAACGCAGTCAGGATGACTTGCTTCTTCGGTTGCCTGGTTGTGACACAGTTAGTGAAGGAAGGACGGTGCTTCGAGCCGGTTGGGTCGGTGCCCGCCCACTGGAGGTTTAGCCAAATAGCGTCAACACAATTTGCTTTCATTTTTCTTTTTCAGCCCACAAGTCTTGACAATTTTTTTTATATATATATTTTGCCCACTTTAAAATAATTTATAATTATTTTAATTCATTTACATTTGCTAGTCACAACGGAAGCGGAAGTGGAAAAATCAAAGCAGCGAAAGCCCGCCCTTTTCACATAATACACATTACGTCATGTTAAAAAAAAAAAAAAAAAAAGCCTGCCCTTTTCACATAATACACATTGCGTCATGTTTAAAAAAAGAAAAAGAAAAAAGGGGTCCCAAAAACAAGGCCAATCATACCTATCAACCCGAGGCCGTTGGCAATCTTACAAATAGTGACTTATGCATTACAAATTGGTGACTAATCTTACGTTTTATTTCGCGTGCAATATGAAACAAAAATGAAACTCAATTTTTAAAATAATATGAATTTATTAGTAATATTGTCACATATAACCTGGTGCAATCAAAGAATATCTTCAGCTGCATCATGATTACAAAAATTTAACTGACTTTTGTTATAATTGTATGTTGCACTTTTGGCCATTTCGATCATGTCTTTTCATGGCTGCACTTCATGGCACTTCAGATCGCAATTCAGTTTGACTTGAAGGTAGTTCGTTAGTGTGTCCAATTATAAATGAAAAACGTCAATTATTAATTAATTATTATTAATTATTATTAATTATAATTATTATTAATAATTAATGATTAATTAATTAATTAATTAATTAACTTACCGATGCAATGTTTGAGTCAGGGAACATTTCTTTTGCCAATTCTGAGAAACGATCAGCAATAGTTGCAGGCAAATTGTGTTCGGCAACAAATTGGCAGAATAAAATCTCTGCTTTCGTCACTTTTCAGTCTGCAGACTGCATCTTTTTGACCAGTGTTGTTAATCTTACTTTAAAAAAGTAATCAATTACAGTTAAAAATTACTTCTCCCAAAAAGTAATTGAGTTAGTAACTCAGTTACCTGAATGTAAGAGTAATTAGTTACTTGGCAAAGTAACCTATGTTACCTTTCATGTTTATTTTTATTTTGTCAAAAAAAAAAAAGAAAAGAAATAGTAACCTTTGCAATGTTTGGAAGTCATTTAATGTTGTGAATCAACCGTTAAAGTTGTTCAAATTGCTCCCGTTTTTGCATTAGTTCCCTTCTGTCTATTTTCGACATGTGAAAGTTTTAAACCTGTTTCATCATTTAAAGATAGATTCAAGTCAAGATTTTGCCGATTTAGATAAAAAGTTACTTAGGTTCGCTAGGAAGGTTCACTACAACAGAGCCTTTCTGAGAAGTCTACTGCTTTAAAATGGCGGCTGTTTAATTGTAGGCTGTTGGCTACACTCATGTATAATTGGAGCCACCTAGCCTAGCATCAGGTTCGCAACGGCGTCGCAACTCCCTCTTTCCCACTCCCGCTCTTCTCTCTCCGTGTCTCTGACTTTTCTCGAGTCATTCAACCAACGTAGTAACGTATAGTAACGCACAGTCTCGTTGCCGAAACGGTGACAAAATCCGAAAGGAGAAAAAAAAACATAATGCTCGAAAAACGTACAGATTTTGAACGTACAGCGTACACATTTAAAAAATCAGTGCTCATTTGTACAAATTATGCCGAAACAGTACAACTTGACAGGTATGGGCCAATATGAGGCCAATTTTTTGTTGTTGTTAATCTGGTCTTATTTTTGGCCACATTTTTTATGTATAAATCCAAATCCTTCAAAACGAAACCTCATTTTGTTGCTTTAAAAAAAAGAAATGGCTCCATATGGTTAATCTATGTCAAAATCAAAAAATCCAAAGGCTCTAAAAACATTGTATTTGTGTTCCAAATTTAGTGTCTTTAATTTTAATTTTATTTTTTAACCGCTGACATATTGTACTTTATATAATTTCTATTTTGTGTTTGATTTCTTTTTGATTCGTTGTTATACGTCTGTCTCCAATATTATTTTTAAGTACGGTGTCTTTGTTGGTGGACCCCCCCCCCCCCAAAAAAAAGACTAATATAAGATTTATAAAAACATAGTTTACGTGAAAGATTTCCTAAACTGTAATGACAACTACTTTCTTCTAATGAGTTCGTGACAAGAAAGAATTTCCTACTTTTTACAGAGACAGGAAAATAACACCTCAGGGAAATTCTTTTGGAATGCTCAGTTTGCGTGGCTTGTACCTTTGTCCCACTGTCACCTCAGGGGGTATTTTACTGTATATGGTAGATTGAACTTCACAGAGCCACAATCCATTGTTCTTTTGTTTGTAAAATAAACTAAAAAAGCGCAAAATGCCGTTTTAATCCCATTTCACTGTTGGACAGGAAGCCAGAGTCAGTAACTGGAAGTGGTGAGGGCAAAGCATAGCGCAAAGGTAGACTTTTTCCCACACAGCGCCCACATCAGTGTAGTTTCATTATTGTGGCAGCTAGCATTTTAGCTACCACAATAATAAATAATTTCCCCGAGCAAATTAATATTTTTAATCAAACAATGATTAATATGTGTTGCGTAGGAAATTTCTCCAACACGAACACTGTGGACAAAAAGTCTTGATAAATTTCACACTGGAGTGTGTTGCTTTCAGATGCAAAAAGGAGGAAAATAAAGGGCCATTCATTTGGTGACACTCCGAGAATACGACAAATTTTATGTTTAAATTTACATGGTTCCATTCAGACGATGTCCGCGTGAAAATTATGTATTCTTAATGCCAGGCCCAAGGGTCAGTGCAGTTTTACAAGGCGACACCCAATGATGCATTTCCTTGACAACAACCTTCTCAGCCCAGAAGACAACATACCCGCCTACTAGAAGCAATGGAGTCCATGCATTTTTTCTTTTACTTCAAAAGGCACAAAAACTTGAAGATAAAATGTGTTTCAATTAAAAATATGATCGTATTGGCCCGAATATAAGTGTTTTTTGCATTGAAATAAGACTGAAAAAGAGGGTGTCGTCTTATATTCGCGGTCTAGACGTTATACCCATTCACGACACTAGATGGCGCCAGATATCATTAAAGCGATGTTCTGTCATGATGGATCTCAGCTACTCTCAAGTTTAACCAGTTTGCATTATTTTATTGCAATGTTTTTGCTTATTCAGATTTGTTTCAAGACTACAGTTACAGTTAGACTTCCCTTTGATGCTTAATGCAGTTATTGCAATTTTGTTGTTTTATCACAATAGATTGGTTTATTTACATTAAAAAAAAAAAAAAACAGAAGCCATTCATTTACGAATGTGATTGCACTTTAGTTTACATATTTAAATGTTCAGATATTAAGATTTGAATGAGACAAAATAATATGCTTTTTCTCTCAAATATATTGTTTTAATCATTTGTTTCAGATGTACTGTAATTATTGTCTGTATAAAAATTAATTTTGTGTTCAAAAAGTCTTTTTTCAAACTTGAGTCTTGAAACAGAGGGGGTCGTCTTATAATCAGGGCCGTCTTATATTCGGGCCAATACGGTATAAAAACAGAAAATCAAAGCAGACGTTCCACCATGTTTGCTGTTTTGAATGTTTACTACCAGCGACTGCGCATGCCAAAAGCGATGTGTGCGAGTGCCGAAGTCATCGAAGCGAGAGCGTTCCATTCATATGCGGACCAATCCATGTAATCGAATCGTTCTGTTTAGAGGCCAGAATCAAAAGTTTGTGTCTTCGCCTTCCATTTTCACCGTCACCGTGTAAAAGCGAGGCCATTCCGCAACACAATCGTTGCGTCTTGGTGTCACAGCGTCACCATGGCTAGGTTCGTACTGCAGGTCTTAATGCACAATTCCGATTTTTTTGTCATATCTTTTTTTGGAGTGCCCGTTCAGACTGCCTTTGTTCATTGAGCCCGTTCAAGTATCACGAATAAGCACTAATTCGCAGTCCGAGATGCACTGAGCAAACAGACCCGCATGCACAGGAGCATCAAAACAAATGACCACACATGCTGGCTGAAAGTCATTCAATGGTGATCATATTTTGATTTCCAAAAAGAGGACAAAAATAACATACATAAATAATCCCCTTTTAGTCTTATATTCAAAGTTTATATGGATCGATAGCATTCACGCACTGTCCGTGCATGACACACACACATACGGACCATTTGCCCCGGCTCTCGGCCGTCTAAGCAATCTTGAAATATTGCTCATTTGGAGCAGAGAGAAAACCGAGCATTCTCAGGCTTATCCTCAACCCATTTTATTTTTTTATGACTGTTGTCGAGCCCGCACCTTCTCCAAAAGCCGTGTTCAAGGCAAGCTAGGTGCCAACACTAATGC
This sequence comes from Corythoichthys intestinalis, assembly GCF_030265065.1. Classification (NCBI taxonomy): domain Eukaryota; kingdom Metazoa; phylum Chordata; class Actinopteri; order Syngnathiformes; family Syngnathidae; genus Corythoichthys; species Corythoichthys intestinalis. Next base: position 38,581,497 of record NC_080401.1, read on the forward strand.
ACAGCTGCACCGCTACCATAGCACCCTGTCTTTCTTGCTCTTTGCTGACATATTTGCTGCATGAATTCAGGGGGACTTGACAGTTCAGACCGCAGCCACATTCTGGAAAAATGTAGCCCAGATCGGATTTTAACCACATACGAAAGTGACCTAGATCGGATTTGAAATGTCCACTTTCAAGCAACTTTTCCTACTCAGACCGTCAAGTGACTGCCTCACTCAAGTCGCAAAAACATGAAAAAATCGGATTCGTGCATTAAGACCTGCAGTATGAACCTAGCCCACATGTCCTGCTCGAGGCTGCGCAAGATGACGCATTTAAATGAAGGACTCTCTTCCATTAATCAGGACATATGGTCACCCTATTAAGGTCAGAGGTTGCTTTTGTGCTCCCGGTATGTTGTGTTGGAATCTATACTGTTTTAGGTGTGTTTAAAGATCTTAATCAAAATTTAAAGAACTATTAATTTTATAAAAAATCTTGTGTCTAAAGGATATTTCTAATTTAATGACCACAATGAGGACAGTATTCATATATAACAAAGTGTTGGGCAGAAATACTAATCCTTCTCAAAAAATTAGCATATTGTGATATAGTTCATTATTTTCTGTAATGTACTGATAAACATTAGACTTTCATATATTTTAGATTCATTTCACAAAACTGAAGTAGTTCAAGCCTTTTATTGTTTTCATATTGATGATTTTGGCAAAAAAGTCAAGAAAAACCAAAAATCCCTATCTCAAAAATTAGCATATCATGGAAAGGTACTCTAAAGAAGCCACTAACCTAATCATCTGAATCAACTAATTAACTAAAAAAACCTGCGAAAGATTCCTGAGGCTTTTAAAAACTCAGAGCATGGTTCATTACTTAATACCGCAATCATGGGCAAGATAGCCGAACTGACTGCTATCCAGAAGGCCATCATTGACACCCTCAAGCAAGAGGCTAAGACACAAAAAGAAATTTCTGAGTGAATAGGCTGTTCCCAGAGTGCTGTATCAAGGCACCTCAGTGGGAAGTCTATGGGAAGGAAAAAGTGTGGCAGGAAACGCTGCACAACCACAAGAGGTGACGGCATCCTGAGAAAGATTGTAGAGAAGGGCCGATTCCAGACGTTTGGGGGAACTGCAGAAACAGTGGACTGAGTCTGGAGTAGAAACATCCAGAGCCACCGTGCGCAGGCGTGTGCTGGAAATGGCAGAAGGGCTCTGGGCTACAGAGAAGCAGCACTGGACTGTTGCTCAGTGGTCCAAAGTACTTTTTTCAGATGAAAGCAAATTTTGCATGTCATTCGGAAATCATTGTGCCAGAGTTTGGAAGAAGACTGGGGAGAAGGAAATGCCAAAATGGCTGAAGTCCAGTGTCAAGTACCCACAGTCAGTAATGGTCTGGGGTACCATGTCAGCTGCTGGTGTTGGTCTACTGTGTTTTATCAAGGGGAGGGTCAATGCAGCTAGCTATCAGTAGATTTTGGAGCACTTCATGCTTCCATCTGCCAAAAAGCTTTATGGAGATGAAGATTTCATTTTTCAGCACGACCTGGCACCAGCTCACGGTGCCAAAACCACTGGTAAATGGTTTACTGACCATGGCATTACTGTGCTCAATTGGCCTGCCAACTCTCCTGACCTGAACCCCATAGAGAATCTGTGGGATAGGGTGAAGAGGATGTTGAGAGACACCAGACCCAACACTGTGGATGAGCTTAAGGCCACTATCAAAGCATCCTGGGCCTCCATAACACCTCAGCAGTGCCACAGGCTGATTGCCCCCATGCCGCGCGCATTGAAGCAGTCATTTCTGCAAAAGGATTCCCAACCAAGTATTGAGTGCATAGCTGATGTAATTAATTGAAGGTTGACTTTTTTTTGGTTATAAAAAACACTTTTTTGTATTGGTCGGATGAAATATGCAAATTTTTTGAGATAGGGATTTTTGTTTTTTCTTGACTTTTTTGCCAAAATCATCAATATTGAAACAATAAAAGGCTTGAACTGCTTCGGTTGTAATGAATCTAAAATGTATGAAAGTCTAATGTTTATCAGTACATTACAGAAAATAATGAACTTTATCACAATATGTCAATTTTTTTAGAAGGACTAGTAGACCTGATCATATTTATTAAAGGCTGAATTTTGAATTTTGCCGTTTATTTCCCATTTCATTGAATGTGTTGGAAAACAATGCAGCATATGACCAGCAGATGTCGTTCTGTGCCAACAATGTTTTCAAATCAAATTACAAGTCATGCATGAGCGCTGAGCATTTTATGAAAAAAAACTTTCTCAAACGAAGTGTATGAAACAATTATGTGAATTATGTTTTGACTTCCTATGATTACCTAATAATGTACCGCCCAATTAAATAGGTACACTGTTTGATTGAAAGGATTGCAGTTACTGTTTCATTTTATACAGATCATTTTTAGTACAAGCAGTAGCTTGCTCCCCCGAGACCCTGATGTGGACAAATGTGATCAAATGAAAATCGAGGGATACAACGTGAGCTGTCAATGGCCTTTACTCAAAGCCTAAAGTTGTGTTCCATACAATTTTATCATCTTCCCCCCCCCCCCCCCCCCCCAAAAAGTCTATTCCAGGGGTGCCCAAGTTCGGTCCTCAAGAGCCCCTATCCAGCTTGTTTTCCATGTCTCCCGCCTCCAACACACCTGAATCAAATAATCAAGATCATTATCAGGCTCTTGCTTGGCTTGCTGACGAACTAATCATTTAATTCAGGTGTGTTAAATGAGGGAGTCATGGAAAACAAGCTGGATAGGGGCTTTCGGGAACCGGGCTTGGGCACCCTTAGTCTATTCTATTGGTTTAACAGCAGTTTTCTTGGCTACACTATCTCTCAGTTAGTAGAATACTACTTTTTTTTTGTCTAATCAGATTTTTGTTAATCTATAACAATCCAATTTTCCCTGGAACTTCAAAATCAGTGGTTCTGCCCCAAAAAAACACAAGCCACATTAACAAATGGACCATGTGTTTAACCAAATAGATTATAATAGCCCATAACAAGGTCATCCTTATTTTATATTCTAATGAGTTCATCAGAGTAAAACTGTTCAACTACAAAAAACACTCGGTATCCCCTCATTACATGGTGTCCCCTCAGCAAGAGTATACAGAGACAGCAATACAACGTACTTGTATTTATATACCCTATATACAGTTGTGGTCAAAAGTTTACATACACTTGTGAAGAACATAATGTCATGGCTCTCTTGAGTTTCCAGTTATTTCTACAACTCTGATTTTTCTCCAATAGAGTGATTGGAACAGATACTTCTTTGTCACAAAAAACATTTATGAAGTTTGGTTCTTTTATGACTTTATTAGGGGTGAACAGAAAAAGTGATCAAATCTGCTGGGTCAAAAATATACATACAGCAGCGCTAATATTTGGTAACATGTCCCTTGGCCATTTTCACTTCAATTAGGTGCTTTTGGTAGCCATCCACAAGCTTCTGGTTGAATCTTTGACCACACCTCTTGACAGAATTGGTGCAGTTCAGTTAAATTTGATGGCTTTCTGACATGGACTTGTTTCTTCAGCATTGTCCACAAGTTCTCAATGGGGTTTAAGTCAGGACTTTGGGAAGGCCATTCGAAAACCTTAATTCTAGCCTGATTTCGCCATTCCATTACCACTTTTGATGTGTGTTTGGGGTCATTGTCCTGTTGGAACACCCAACTGCGCCCATGACCCAATCTTCGGGCTGATGACGTTAGGTTATCTTCAAGAATTTGAAGGTAATCCTCCTTCTTCATTATCCCATTTACTCTCTGTAAAGCACCAGTTCCATTGGCAGCAAAACAGCCCCACAGCATAATACTACCACCACCGTGCTTGACGGTAGGCATGGTGTACTTGGGGTTAAAGGCCTCACCTATTCTCCTCCAAACATATTGCTGGGCATTGTGGCCAAACAGCTCGATTTTTGTTTCGTCTGACCACGGAACTTTCCTCCAGAAGGTCTTATCTTTGTCCATGTGATCAGCAGCAGACTTCAGTCGAGCCTTAAGGTGCCGCTTTTGGAGCAAGGGCTTCCTTCTTGCAAGGCAACCTCTCAGTCCATGAAGATGCAAAACACGCTTGACTGTGGACACTGACACCTGTGTTCCAGCAGCTTCTAATTCTTGGCAGATCTGCTTTTTGGTGATTCTCGGTTGAATCTTCACCCTCCTGACCAATTTTCTCTCAGCAGCAGGTGATAGCTTGCGTTTTCTTCCTGATCGTGGCAGTGACAAAACAGTGCCATGCACTTTATACTTACAAACAATTGTTTGTGTCACGCCTGGGTGTGGGTTGTCATGTCTTGGTATATTGTTGTCTCTTCCTGCTTTATTTTGAAGGCTCAACCTCCTGTTTCCACCACTCACCCTTCCTGCTGTCTCACCTGTCTCTGAATTTGATTAGCTATTGTTCCCACCTGTGCCCCATTCCTCATGTGCTTAAATTGTTTGTCACTCCCTAGTCTTGTGCCAAAGTGTCTTCGCCGTTCGTTGCCACCAAAGCCAGTCCATAGCCAAAGATATTCTAAGTTGTAAGTTGTTCATAGTAGTGATGGCCAAATGAAGCCTTATGAAGCAATGAAGCTTTGCAGCCAATTGGTTTGCACATGTAGCAAAGCTTCATTGTGCTTCATTTACTCTATGGCGCCATCAAGTGGTCTACAAGCCCAAGAGGTCAACATTGTTAAGAATTCAATGGTTATTTGATTATGAGAAAGATATGAATGTGCTTATGTTAGTAATTTAGTATGTGAACAAAATAACAAAACAAAAATAACAAAACAAGTACTAAGGATAATTTGTTATTCATTTTTGTTGAGAAATAATAGCTTTCCCACAGTGGCTGGCTTTAAACGGTTTCTTTTTTTTGGACAATATTTCACCAGCTTTAGAAAATATTCTTCTTTCACAAGGCACAGATGAAGCTGGGGTGCTGATAAATGTGAGTGTCAGTTTTTATAAATTTGGGTAGGTATTCTTTTGTGCCTCCCAGTACACTAATGGATTGTTCATTCTGTTGATGTTTGGTTCAGATAGGTACACACACTCACATTTATATTAATGTAGTTCTTCTCCCTTACCTTATTGAAAGCAATCAAATGAAAATGTTCCCATACAGGGGAGGATCGCTTTTTTTTTTTGCGCAATTTCCATCGCAAGCAAAGGACAAGGCTCGAAAAAAGATTGCACTGGTTGCACTGTTGCGCACAGATCATGTAACAAGTACAGGAGCCCGAAATGCACAAAATGTGAGATAACAGGCGATCGCCATTGCGTTTTGCAACCAATTTATACCGTAGTCTGTAGCCTACTGTGTTTGCAATGCGCGCCGAACGTCGGATCACTTCCGAAGCGTACATCAGCTTCAGCCGGCCGGCGAGGCTTCTCACGTCATCATTTCCGGGTTCTGCCGAAATGACGCGCGCCTCGCTACAAGCCTCGTGGAAACACCCCTCCCATTACTCGACACAAGCTTCGGAACCTCGGCCCATTTCGTCCCATCACTAGTTCATAGTATTCTGCCATAGCTCTTTGTTATTTTGTGCCTCATGCATAGCCCTTTGTTGTAATTGTATACTCCAGTGCATTTTGCCTGGCTCTCTTGTTTCTCGTTTTTATTATTTTTGTTTCATAGCCCGTTATTTCCTCCTACTGGAGCGCCCTCACTTTGTACTTGCCTCTGACCATTTTAAGTTATTAAAAGACTGAATTCTGCATCTGAGTCCGCTCATCTTGTCTAAGTGTGTCAGTTTGCACTGTTGCTCTTGGGACCTGCAGCTGCTTTGAAATGGCTCCAAGTGACTTTCCTGACTTGTTCAAGTCAATGATTTGCTTTTTCAGATCCATGTATGTATATTTTTGACCCAGCAGTTTTGATCACTTTTTCTGTTAACCCATAATAAAGTCATAAAAGAACCAAACTTCATGAATGTTTTTTGAGACAAAGAAGTAGTCACTCTATCGGAGAAAAATCAGAGTTGTAGAAATAACTGGAAACTCAAGAGAGCCATGACATTATGTTCTTCACAAGTGATGTAAACTTTTGACCACAACTGTATCTAATTATTATTTATTTATTTTTCTGGGGGGTATCACGATTCCATCTCTATCTGTCGTTACTTTCTCTTTGTCCCTAAGCCCTCTTCTGTCCAGCTGCTTTCTCTGAATAAACAACACAACATAAACAACCAAAATGGGAGTACACAAAACTCTAATGTGACACATTAATAACTGTTCAGTCTATTAAAACATTGATTCCCAAAAGGTTAAGAAAAAGTTTTAAAGGCAGCTGTGGAAATGTCATTATGAAAACAAAACTACTGGTGAGTTAAGACTATGTCTCAGCACTGTATATAATGGCGCACCATACAGCAGTAATGTTTGTACTAGGACTGTCAAACGATTAAAACTTTTAATCGAGTTCATCACAGCTTAAAAATGAATCATAATTAATCGCAATTCAAGCCATCTATAAAATATGCCATATTTTTCTGTAAATTATTGCTGGAATGGAAAGATAAGACACAAGATGGATATATACATTCAACATACTGTACAATACTGTATTTGTTTATTATAACAATAAATCAACAAGATGGCATTAACATTAACATTCTGTTAAAGCGATCCATGGATAGAAAGGCTTGTAGTTCTTAAAAGATAAATGTTAGTACAAGTTATAGAAATTTTATATTAAAACCCCTCTTAATGTTTTCGTTTTAATAAAATTTGTAAAATTTTCAATCAAAAAATAAACTAGTAGCTCGCCATTGTTGATGTCAATAATTACACAATTCTCATGGTGCTTAAACCCATAAAATCAGTCGCACCAAAGCGCCAGCAGAGGAAGACAAAAAACACAAGTAACAAGTGGCCATGACACTTGCTGTCATTTTACTCTGTTTGAGCGGGGCATGTGCGTCATTACGTCAAATATTTTAACGTGATTAATCAAAAAAATTAATTACTGCCCGTTGACACGATAATTTTGACAGCCCTAGTTTGTACTTTAGTATGTTGCTTGGCAAGCTATTCATCCTTAAGACAAGCGGTGCCCAGGTCCGGTCGTCGAGAGTCCCTATCCAGCTTGTTTTCCATGTCTCCCTCCTCCAACACACCTGAATCAAATAATTAGGATTGTTTTCAGGCTCCTGCAGAGCGTGCTGATCAGCTGATCATTTGATTCAGGTGTGTTAAAGGAGGGAGACATGGAAAACAACCTGGATAGGGGCTCTCGAGGACTGGACTTTGGACACCCCTGCTTAAGAACAAATGATTCTAAAGCAATTATTTGTAGTCTCGATGGCGAATAGTTCCTTTCTGCATTGAACGAGCCCCCCTGAAAAAGGAAATAAACTTCCGGTAAGTTTTATGGAAACAAAGAAAACACAAAACGTCTGTGGTGTATTAATATGATTTTATCATAGGAATTATTGATTCAGAACTACTCCAGATGCATGTACGTCACAGAGCTGCATGTGGTTACATTTTGTTTTCGCCTATTACTTGTAGTTACTGTTATTGTGATGAGTGAGTGTGACTGTTAGTTAGGTTAGTGTGTAAGAATAACATATGCGCGGAGCTGTAAAAAAGTCTATAAATGTTTCAATCTGTCTGTCAGCAGACCCCCCCCCGTCAAACGGTACACTTGAGGGGCCCATTGATACTCATATCATTCGTTTCGCCACTGGTTTACCTATCACATGCATGGCCTGACAATGAACAAAACATTCACGTAACCACTTGAAATAACCTATGGCGCCACCAGGGGGTGGCCAAGAGTGCCCCCCCCACCCTATAAATTTGTTGGCCACCCCGCTTGCCAGTATATCGCTAGATTGTAGTAGCATCAGTTATGCATTTCATCCCAAAATAACATCCAGGCAAGCCGCTGCTCCTCACCTTCACAGTAGTCCCCCCTCCCCGCCCCCGTTGCTGTTGCACGCTCAGACAGCAACGGCTCAGTGTGTGCGGCTAGATAGCACAAATCAACGGCTAGCTTATTTCGATGAAGCACCAGTGAATCACACAATAGTTCAGAGAGAAGTCAGAGAAGACTACAAGTATATAAATCAGAATATTCCTTTGTAAAAGGATAACGGGAAGGAATTATGAAACATTATGACTTTTAGTTTTGGTGTGCCACCCCAAGATTTTAAGTATCCCCATCTGGCCACCCCTATGAAAAATTTCTGGAGGCGCCCCTGGAAATAAGACCAACTATGTATGCAAATAAAATGAAATGACAATAAAGTATATACACATGTGTTCAAAATTATTCAACCAAAATTATTTAACTCCCATAGTGGATAAGTGTTTTGCAAGTTTGGCATTCATTTTTCTACAATTCACGCGTTCGTTACATCGAGATTGGATTACTGTAACTCCCTACTTGCAGCTTGTCCTAAAAGTTCTCTAAAAGGTCTTCAGCTAGTCCAAAACGCAGCAGCAAGACTTTTAACAGGAACCAATAGAAGAGAGCACATCACTCCTGTGCTCCAGGCACTTCACTGGCTTCCAGTCGAGTTTAGAATTAAATTGAAAATACTCCTTCTTACATTTAAGACCATTAATGGGTTGGGGCCATCTTATCTCACCGATGCTCTGGTTCCATACCGCCCCAACAGAACACTCCGATCTCAGAATGCAGGTCTACTGGTAGTTCCCAGGGTTTATAAAAGTACTGTCGGCGCTAGAGCCTTTAGCCACCAAGCCCCTGTTTTATGGAATCAGCTTCCAGCTAGTATCAAAGAAGCCGATACAGTCTGCACATTTAAGATTAGATTAAAAACGTTCCTATTCGACAAAGCTTATGGTTAGGCTAGTTGAAGTCGGAGTAGACTCACAGTTTAGTCTAAGCTGCACTAGAAGCTATAATGCTGGGGGAAGTACAGCCGCTGAATTCTATCTCCTTTTCTTACTCTACCTACCACTTGTCTTACTTTATTTCTATTTTCCAATGTTAATATCTAGTTGTGTAGTCTCTTCATCACTAGTCACCCGGTGTCCCCTTTCCCCCCTCCCCTCTGGGGAGAGGCTATTTCTCAGCTACAGCCTCCTGACTGTCCGGACCCCTGGCTGGATAGACGTCCTCGCTGCTACCCCTGTCTCATCTGGCTAGATGGACCTCTTCTTGCTCCTTTACTCCACTGCATTTTTACGGACTGTAATTTCGCCTGCTAATTCCCATTAACAGTTCTGGGGTTCCTGTCTATCCGTCCTGGGAGTGGATCTCTCCTGACTGTGGTACTCCCCGAGGTTTCTCATTTTTCTCCCAATTGACTCTGGAGTTTTTGGAGTTTTTCCTTGCCGGCATGGAGGGTCTTAAGGATAGGGGATACCCAGGACTTGAACTGTATCTATTCATCTTTGTTGCTTCATTTCTAATTGTGTATCATATTGCCTCTGTAAAGTCCTTTGAGACATCTGTTGTGATTGAGGGCTATACAAATAAAATTGAATTGAATTGAATTTTTCACCTTCTTTATAATCACATCAAATAATGACATGTCAAATAGACAAATACAACTGAAACAACACAAATATTTTTGGAGGAATATTCCAATTAATGGCCTTTCCGTGATTACCTTATTGACAAAATTATTCAACCCCCCAGGTCCACCACTCTTAAGAACAAAGGTTTCCATCAGATGTTGTCAAACAGCTGATGAAAACATCTACAGATGTGAACGGAACCGTAATGAGCAGCAGTTAAGCAGATTTAAAAGGACTGTGACGCATGGCTCTTCTTGGCAGTTAATGACATCTTTTCAACATGGTGAAGTCCAAGGAATGGTAAAAAAAAAAGTTCAGAGAGGAGGTCATTTCACTTCATAAGCAAGGATATGAATATAAAAAGATAGCAAAAGGACAAAAAAATTCAAGAAACAATTGGGAGCATAAACGCAAGTTTAAAGGTAAAGGCACAGTGGAAACGCTACCTGGGCGGGTAGAAAGATGTTACTGTCTGCAACTGCTGTGCAATACCTTAAGCTAAAGGTGGAGAAAAATCCCCAGGTGAGAGCTGAGGAACTACGATAGGACATGTCATAGGAAGGTATTCAGGTTTCGTCCTAGATAATAAGATGCACACTGCGAAATGATGGCTTCCATGCAAGAACTCCCAGGCGCACCCCCATGTTGACTCCAAAGCACAAGGAGTATGCAACAAAACTATGCGGACAAACCACAAAGGTTTTGGGATACTGTTCTCTGGAGTGATGAGACCAAACTGGAACTTTTTGGGCCAATGGATCAACCGTACGTGTGGAGGAGAAAGAATGATGCCTGTAAAAAAAAAAAAAAAAAGAACACCCTATCTACTGTGAAGCACGGTGGGGGGGTCAGTCATACTCTGGGTTTTTTTTTTTTTTTGCTTTCCTAGGTACAGGGAATCTTCAGCGTGTGCAAGGTATTATGAATTCAGTTCAATACCAGAGATCTTGGATGCAAATGTCATGCAGTCATTGACAAAGCTGAGGCTTGGGTGAGGTTGGACCTTCCAAAAGAACAATGATCCTAAGCATACCCCAACATCAACCACAACTTTGTTGCAAAAGAAGTGCTGGAAGATGGAGTGGCCATCGCAATTACCAGACTTAAACCTACAGCGGTATGAAAAAGTATCTGAACCTTTTGGAATTTCTCACATTTCTGCATGAAATCACCATCAAATGTGATATAATCTTTGTCAAAATCACATAGATCGAAAAACAGTGTCTACTTCAACTAAAACCACCCAAACATTTATAGGTTTTCATATTCTAATGGGGATAGTATGCAAACAATGACAGAAGGGGGAAAAATAAGTAAGAGAACCATTACATTTAATATTTTAAAACTGCTGTAGTTCTGTCAGATTCCTGGGATGTCTGGCATGAATCGGTCTTTAGGTCATGCCACAGCATCTCAATGGGGTTCAAGTCTGGACTTTGACTTGGCCCCTCCAGAACGTGTATTTTGTTCTTCTGAAACCATTCTGAAGTTGATTTACTTCTGTGTTTTGGATCATTGTCTCGTAGCAGCATCCATCCTCTTGTTAGCTTTAACTGTCTGATAGAGGACCTTAGGTTTTCCTGCAAAACATCCTGATAAACTTTTGAATTCATTCTTCCAATAATGATTGCAAGCTGTCCAGGCCCTGAGGCAGCAAAACAGCCCCAAATTATGATGCTCCCTCCACCATGCTTCATGGTGGGGATGAGGTGTTGAAGTTGGTGAGCTGTTCCATTTTTCCTCCACACATGACATTGTGTGTTACTCCCAAAAAATTGAACTTTGGTTTCATCAGTCCAAGCAATAGTTTTGCCAAATTTATGTGGAGTTTCCAAGTACCTTTTTGCGAACATTAAACGAGCAAAAATGTTTTTTTTAGACAGCAGTGGCTTCCTCCGTGTAGTCCTCCTATGAACACAATTCTTTACCATAGTTTTACATATAGTGGATGTGTGCAGAGATATTGGACTGTGCCAGTGATTTCTGTAAGTCTATAGCAGACACTCTAAGGTTCTTTTTCTTTTTTTTTACCTTTTTTTTTACCTGGTGATGGCCACTCCTTAGGAGAGAAGAAACAGTGCAAAACTCTCTCCATTTGTAGACAACTTCTCTGACTGTCGATTGACGAACATCCCGACTTTTAGAGATGGTTTTGTATCCTTTCCCAGCTTTATACAAATCTACAATCCTTGATCGCAGGTTTTCAGATGCATGATGCACATCAGACAATGCTTCTAATCAAGACAATTCGTACCAGGTGTGTGTTTTATAGTGGGCAGGGCAGCTTTAAACCACTCATCAGTGATTGGGTACACACCTGATTTAAATTGTTTGGTAAAATTGGTTTCAATTGCTCTTTAAGTCTCCTTAGGCAGGGGGTTCACTTATTTATTTTTCCCCCCTTCTGTCATTGTTTGCATGCTACCCTCATTAAAACATGAAAACCTATAAATGTTTGGGTGGTTTTAGTTAAAGCAGACAGTTTTTACATCTGTGTGATTTTGACAAAGATCAGATCACATTTGATGGTGATTTTATGCAGAAATGTGAGGAATTCCAAAAGGTTCAGATACTTTTTCATACCACTGTAGTTGCTCAAAAAAAAAAACAAAAAAAAAACACACACAATTGGACCAGACAGCCCCAGAAAACTTACCAAACATTCTTTAGGACTCTAATTTGCTCCAAAAACACATGTAAGCAAAGGAGAACGACGAAACTTTACAAACACGCTTAAGGAATCTCAACACCACCCAAATATGCAATGTACAGGTAGTTGTAGCAGTGTAGTTGTTCTGATGTAGCAGTGTGTTTGTCACTTTTTTTTAACGTATTTTAGAAATTTAAACACACTTCTAGAAACTAAGCCAAAAAAACACGCGACAGGCACATATTTGCACAAAAGTGCTTTTTTTTCTTTTCTTTAAGAGCTAGGTTTTTGTGACTTTTTTGTCACTCATGGCACATCCCAAATATTACAAAAACTTTCGTTTTTTTCATTTACTAAATTAATATGCAAAAAAATAAGACTTTTTGAGGGTTTGCTTTATGCCACTTTCTCCATGATTACGCAAAATTTAAAAATAAGTCCAACTGCGTCAGCAGTCCTTCTCAACATCTGGATTCAATCAATTCTTTGCAGGGGATGAAACGACCTGGACTTTGGGATTTTTCTCTTTTTCCACATCACGTATGCCGATTTGCTTCAAACATTCCAATTTACAGCAATCGAATCTTTACCTGAACTCATTGTTCGTTTGCTTACCGAAGAACAAACCTTGTACTGTAAAGCTATTGCACAACATGTTGCACTACGCATTTGCAAAAGTGGGTGCTGTTTATCAGAGGAGGAGTGGCAAAGGATTGCGTTTGTGTGCGCGTCCACTCGGCTGGGGGGCGGGGGGTGGGGTGTTACCATTCAAATGTGCAAAACCATAAGACCACTCTGCACTTGTGTGGAAGGACATCTCTGGTATCACACAGAACTCAACTCAAGGTATGTTTTCTCAGCTGTCTCATTACTTCATCCATGATGAATATGGAAATCTGATAAGTAATAAACAATTCTTAAAATAAAAAAAAATGTATTGGAAAAACTAAAACCATGCAAACTTTTTAACAATGCATTGTCCTTAATCCAAATGCATCTTTTTTTGCTGCACAGCCGTGCAGAACAGCAACAACCGACATGAAATTCCAAGCTCTTTTGTTACTCGTGCTGATCATCTGCACCACACTGTGTGTGGCACAAGGTTAGTGTGACGCTCTAATGACAAAAGATTCAATTGGTGGGCAGATGCGGCGTGGCTCAAATCATCAGGACAATTAAACGCTTTGTTCGACACTGTGGGGTCACTTAATGAATAGAACATCCGTTGAAATATAATTTTGTTTACTGGTGGTTGAGTTTTATTTGACATCTCTTTACATGACTGGGGGGGAGCAAAGTTGTGACTGCATCTGTTTTCCATAAACACATTCTTCTAACTTGGCAAGATATTCAGTCTCTGATGTGGGATTAAGAACAGAGCACTTTTGTACTTTAATGACACCAAATTTCCCGTGACATTAAACTGGATTTTATTTCAAACCAGACAAAATGACTAAAATGCACATCTTTCCATGTCAATTATTGCCCACAGTCCCTATTAATTAGCTGGGCAAAAAATGTATATTTTTGTAATTAAATTTACAAGGTTTTTGGAAAAGTACCTCATGTTTGTAACACTGGGCAACAATAAAAAAAGTTTTTGCTTCACAGTTTACTATTATTTTTTACACCATGCACACAACTAGCCATATCCTTTGTAAAAAAAAAAAAAAAAAAAAAAATATATATATATATATATATATATATGTACATATATGGCGGAAAACACAGACAAGGCTAAAAAAAAGCAGTTTCTGCTCTTGCACCCCTCTTTAAAAGAAACTGCTGTATTTTAAGCCAAAACAACTGTTGTGTTTGATAGAACAATATGTCTATATGCTGCCATAGCAGATTCATGGTGCACTATGCCTCCGAACTATTTTTAATTTGTCCGTTTTACCCTGGAAACCCCCGTTTACAGACGTCGCGCAACCGCTTTTGTTTTAACCCAGCCATAAATAGAAGGTAAGTAATCGTATTTATTATTCGAAATGTCAGTCATTTTTAGCTTAGAATAATTAATTCATGTCTAATATTTAGTTTTTAAAAAAGTAGCTTAGAATAATTAATTCATGTCTAATATTTAGTTTAAAAAAAAAAAAAAGACTAGAAAAATATTCACTCGCATATTTTAAACTTTTATACAAATTACGTCACAATGAAAAAATTGGCGTCTGTAAAAAAGTCACAGATATCTACCTCATAACTTTCCCTTAATTGTATTTTTTTCATTACTGTCGCATTTCCCCCAATATTTTAGATAATAATCGATCCAAACAAAGATTAAAAAAAAAAAAACGTTTAAAAGGGTAAATACGGTATATGAAAATGAAAATCTCGACCACTCCTTGATATCTGCACTTTCTGCATCGCGACCCTTGTTATATTACCATGTTTCACCCATAAAATCCCCGCAAAAATCCATCTGTGGCCATTCACAGCTGTCTCTATTTTTAGCTAGATTTTGGGGGGATTTTATGGGTGAAATATGGTAATATAACAAGGGTCGCGATGCAGAGTGGTTGAGATTTTCAATTTCATATATTTACCCCTTTAAACATTTTTTTTTCAATATTTCTTTGTTTGGATCGATTATCATCTAACATATCGGATAAAATACGACAGTAACAATAAAAATACAAATAAGCGATACTTATGAGGTAGATATCCGTGACTTTTTTACAGACGCCATTTTTTAAATTGTGACATAATTTCTTTAAAAGTTTAAAATGTGCAAGTGAATAATTATTTAAAGTTTTTTTTTTTTAACGAAATATTAGACATCAATTAATGATTCTAAACAAAAAGTGACAGACAATTTGAATAATAAATATAATTAATTGCCTTTGTTTTATGGCTGGGTTGAAATGAAAGCGGTTGCGCGACGTCTGTAAACGGGGGTTTTCAGGGTAAAACGGACAAATTCAAAATTGTTTGAGGGCTTAATGCGCCATGAATTTGCAAAGGCAGCATATAGACATATTGTTCTATCAAACACAACAGTTGTTTTGGCTTAAAATACAGCAGTTTCTTTTAAAGAGGAGTGCAAGAGCAGAAACTGCTTTTTCAGTCTTGTCTGTGTTTATGCATACACAGTACAGTGGCCTATACTACGAAGCCAGTTTTCTGGCTTAGCAGGGTAACTTCGAGAGTAATTTCATCACGTGCGACCTAAGTTCGCAGCTAAGCGAGACTACGAAAGGTGGATATGTTGGAACCGAGAAGTGTTGCCATGGCAACACACGCCACACGCCAAACCTCAGAGTTAGATCTTGCTTAACCCCAGAATTCTAATTAACCACGCTATAATTAAACAGCACTCCTCCGCGGACGTGTCCTCCTGACAATGACAGCGTACCTGGACGACCCATACGACATTGGCGCGCGGATTGTGAGGGGCTCTCTTCGGAGTGCACGGGTTTTTGGAGACCGCCAGAATCCGCTGGCGTACCCGGAAGATGTTCTCCATGAAAGATGTAGATTTTCAGCTGAGGGAATTCTTTACCTGTGCCAACTGATCGAGGCGGACGTCACTATAATGTAACCCGCCGAAGTCAGGCCCTCACAAACGAGCAGATTGTGTGCCTCTCCGTGCGCTCTTTCGCCAGGGACAATATGCATTCCAATGGTGATGCTGAATATCTGCGTAAGAACACTGTATGCCGTGCGATTCGAAGTGGGGTATGGAAACGCTTCAAATTGATCGTTGAAATTGCTGAATGTAAACGAATGCGGAGCTTTGCTCTCATATACAAGAAATATATTTAACGGACTTTTCCAGCGTTATTTCGTTGTGTAAATGAGTTAATAATAATCATAGAAATATGTAGACTATTTAAACATTGAGAAAACTTGCCTCGAAGAGATTAAATTAAATGTCAAATCCACTGATAGGACAGATGCACAAATATAAAAGATATAAATGTTTATTGAATACTCATCTTACAGTCTTGTTTAACTGTGAAAATTCGTTACAAAAGACGGGCTTTAATTCACGCAACAACGCATGGCATCCCCGCATTTCCTTCTTCTCCTGAGTCCTCACAAAGATAACATAAAATTTTGCAGGGGGGGGGGGTTGGGTCGGGCTCGGGCCTGCAAATCAAGTTAATTGATCGGGCTTGGGTCGGGTCGGGCTTGATTTTTTAGGCCCAAACTAAGGGGGGAAAAAAACGGACATACGTATTCATACAGTCAATGGGACTAAACATACAATTATCCTGCTTCATGTGGTGATGCGCGATAAATTATTTCTTACTGTTAACGTACCAAATCTTATTTTATTGTCCTGACAGCAGGCTTTATTTCTTTGCATGGACATAAGTAAACTGGCATATTGACGCATTCACAAATCACACGATCTGTAAATTCGCTGTCAACAGACCCGTCGCGCTCTACTCGCTGAAACGATGTTCGATTTCACGGTGAGGGTGGATTTTAATTCCTCATAACTCCGCATGATCATCGCGCATTCCTCCTCCGTGAAGTAAGGTGCCCGTGCCATCGTCACAAGTAGTGTTTGACTCTGGTCTCCGCCCCCTTTTATGTGAACGCGCAGTAACTCTGACTGGGTTGACACAGGTTCGACTAATCAACCTCATAATCAGCGTCGTAGCACCGACTGACCACAAACTAGACAACCAGGTTTTGTCAACTCTGGTTACCCGCTGGTAAACTGGATTACTTCTGGGGAGGTTGAACTCAGTTCGTAGTATAGGCCACAGGCCAAAAGTTTGGACACACCTTATCATTCGTGCGTTTATTTTTTATGACTATTTACATTGTAAATGATCACTGAAGGTAATAAAAATATGAATGAACACGTGTGGAAATTATGTACTTAGCATAAAAAAGGTGAAATAACTGAAAACGTGTCTAATATTGTAGTATCTTCAAAGTAGGCACCCTTTGCTCTGACTACTTTTTTTGCACACTCTTGCCATTCTTTTGATGAGTTTCAAGAGGGAGTCACCTCAAATGTTTTTTTTTACTTCACAGGTATGCCTGTAAAAGGTTTATTAGTGGAATTTATTGCTTTATCAATTGGGTTGGGACCTTTTCTGTTGCATTGAATGAGGCCTGTACTGTACTGTAAATATATATACAGTACAATATATATTTCATAGAATTTCAATACTTAAATATTTTTATAGAAAAAGAAAATACATTAAGTACAGCGTTAAGAAAATTGAGATTTTAGAGTTCAAAACCTGACGCGAGAGAAAAAAAACAAGACCATGTTTGGATTCCGCACCCGAAACTTAGTTAAAAACAGGTGTTAGAACTGAAACAATAAAAATTGTGTTGCCTAGTGTCATGCGTCATAGCCTTAGTCCGTTTCATCATTGCACGAAGAAATGGTGCGCTCTAATTTACTTGCATATGAGAAATAGTTTATGCTATAATAATAGAAATCACTTTCACTTTTTGTTAAGTAGAAAATCATTTTGATAAAAATGTAATCAGAAAACAACCTTTTTAGTAAATAATGCAAAACCCACACATACTGTATGTAGGAGATTGAGTTGCACAAATTCCCACTGATTTAAATTAGTTTTTTTCAACCCTGGTGGATGTCTGCAGATATTAGTAGCACATACTATAAAGTTAGGGTTACCTGATTATTAAATAATTCACTGCAATAGACAGAAAATGAAAGCTGGCAGTCTATTTAAAAAATGTTGAACGTAATTGTGAATTAAAAAATATATATTTTGTTTTATGATCCCAAAACATAATATGAAATAAATGAAAATGTTTATCATGAACTAATTTTAGATATTTTAAAAACTGAGTGGATTGGATAAGTACAGTACTTTGTCCATCCTTGCTTTTAGATGATGCCAGAGGAACCGGAGAACATTCAAGAGGTTCACCAGGTTGAAAAATTTAATTGATTAAACAGTGACTTATTTTCGCAACATGAAGTTGATTAGCATCCCATGGGACCGTGTGACCTTTTATCCCCCTGACACAGGTACCTATGGTAACTGCTGCTTGGGCCATGTAAGGAGAGTGAGGCCGCAAGTAAAGCAAAATATCGAAAGCTTCAGGATGCAGGAAACAGATGGCGATTGCAACATCAGGGCTGTCGTGTAAGTCCGAAATCTCATTGTTTTCATTTGAGCCACACAATTGAAAATCCTAATGATCTGGCAATGAGGAATGGAAAACTAGATAACCTTCTGGAAGAGGAACCATTTAAAATTGGAAAAAGCTGATGTGTACATGTCTGTGTGCAGTTTTACCGTGAAAAAGAGGCCCGAACATAAGACTCAGCGCACCATCTGTGCCAACCCGGACCACCCTTGGGTCCAGGATTTGAAGGAAGCTGTGAGACAAAGAATGCTGGCTCAGAATTAGGTAAAAGCCCAGCTAACTGCAGCTCAGTGTGAACTTGACCTACGAGTTGAATTTTTTTCCTGAGATCCGACATCCGAACTCAAATCATTTTTAGACCACCCGAACGAAGGGCTCAAGGTCCCGCTCTCTTTATTGTTGCCCTTCTTGGTAAGGACACGAACTAAAATGGTTAATGCGCTGTTATTCAGGAGATTAGAGTGAAACTTGGTAGATATATTCATAGGCGGAATTTGACTTTTGGGGTAAGGGGGGGCACAACATGTTGATCACTATCAATAGGAATGCCTTCAATTTGTTCGAGTCTCCCAATGAAAAAACAAATTTTCAATAGAAAAAATTGTAAGCAGGGATGCCCCAATCGCATATTTTTGCACTCAAGTCCGAGTAACCTGATTTTGAGAATCTGCCGATACAGTCCCCTATTCCATACCGGGATTTTTTTTTTTTTTGCGTTTTGAACAAAAATTCCAGATGTTACAGTATTGTACTGTTTACAATACTTCTGCTTTTTCCGGGAGTGTTGCGGAGTATAAAACGTATGTTTTTGTGTCTTTTGGCAATTTGTCATTGTATTTCTGGATGATTTTGTTACTTTTTAGCCCTTAAAAATTAAAAACCTTTTTTTTTTTTTTTTTTAAATTAAAAACCCGATCCTTATCACCCGATTCTGATCCTCCGAAAAATGGCCCGATCGGCCAGATTTCTGATCACGTGATCGAATCGGGGACATCCCTAATAGTATGGTTTTGTATTGTTCTATATAAAAACAATGAAACAAAACTTTCCTTATCTAAAAGTCACTTTACATTACTTATATAACATTTAATTATAAAGACGCTCAAGTCTACACAAAACTTGTTATGTGTGCTGTGGTCAATTTTGCTCGCAACACAAACATTTAAAAAAAATAAATAAACTGAGCGACTGCTCCTTATCTCACTCAAATTTTGCGGCATTTGAAAGTCAAGTCACGACCATACAACATTGCATTGAAATATGATTACATTTTGATTCGTGACCAGTGTTGGGCATGTTACTTTAAAAAAGTAATTAGTTATAGTTACTCACTACTTCTTCCAAGAAGTAACTGAATTACTCTATAGTAAAAGTAACTAGTTACCAGGGAAAGTAATTAATTCTGTTACTTTAGAAAGAAATTGTTGTATGTCAAAGAATTTGAAATTTTCTGAGCAGTGTTCGAGTCAGTTGAATAGAGAAGAACAGACAGGTAGTTGTGTTATAGAACCTTGTAATATTTATTGCACCTCACCAGCAACAGATTTATCCTACACTTGAATTGCAACAAAAATAAAGAGTAAACAATATAACAAAATAACAATCAGCAGTAAACAATATAAAGTGAGTTTAATCAATTAAATCTAACTCTCACAACCTGAGACAACTGGTCAAGTAGACATAGCCTACTGTACTTCAAGTATTTTGACTCGAAATAGTGTTTGTATCTCCACCTCATAAAGGACAAATTTTCCTCTGAATGCTCTGCTATCATATCCCTCTGCATCTGTTTTGCGTGTGTGTGTTTGCCACGCGCGGTGTTCCGGTTTGTGTGCAAAAACACCGGCTCCGATTGGCTTACCATGACACATGATTCTAACCCTCAGCCAATCACAATCACTTCCATCGCGTTTATACAGGCGGTGCATTCAGGTAGCCTCGTCCCCCTACGTCTCCCGTCACCCTCAAAATGTCTGCCGTCCTCAAGATGGAAGCAGCATTCTTGCTGCTGACAGTGGGGGATGGGAACGAGGCTAGCATTCAGGTGTAGCAAACACAGAAACGTTAGCAAGCTTTGGAAAGCATTGTCTAAATGAATGAGCAGGGACAAACAGCCTGGAGTCGTAAGAAGTACGTGCTGTAATATTCTGATACAGAATTATCCGAGGCATCCTAAAGTGCACACGGCGCCAATATTATTTTGCTAACATGATGCGGAAGTGAGTTAGAGACACGGCCTGCCGAGAGCCGTACATTTGTGTTAATGTTGAAGTCATTTGTGCTATTAAAGAAACTGTGTGCCACCACGTCCTGTGTGGTATATCTTTGCTAAGAAAAAGCACAAAACAAAACACGTGCGCTATTGTCGAACCTGAACGCACCCCAAGTCTTGGATGACAAATAAACAGAGCAGAGTAGACTCGCTACGGCTGATAGTTTCTTCAATTTATTCAGAGTAAGTAACGTACCACTTTTGACCATCAGTAACAGCGTTGTAACGGCGGAAAAAAATAATTAGTTGGATTACCCCGTTACTGAAAAAATAACGCCGTTATTCCCAACACTGTTCGTGACAACAGGATAAAGAATATATGATTAGGTTTTGCTTCATTATCCGTCAACATGTTGATTTTAACTTATTAACATTCACTGCCGGCCTCTCCCAGTCAAAATGCAATAGACATCTATTGCTGTCAACAATAACAACAACAAAATAAAATAACTTTCTTAACTTAACAATGGCTCATTTCTCGAACAACTCGTAAGTCAGATCATCTCATGACACCACTATTTTTTGAAACATAATGGGACTTTAATAAAAATTGCGCAACTTTTTTGTCTAGGCGAACAGCAGGAGAAGAAGAGGAGCCGAGAGCCATCATAAAATGTGGCGAAGCACATGGATCACATTTGGAGCGCTTGTAAATTTGCCTGTGGCGGACAAAGAATGTAAATCACGCTTACGACATGACATGTCCTCTATTTTAGGCATCACACAATGATGACCTTAAATGTCTTGTTATATTTGGTGCAATTGTTATGTTTAAGAGCCTGCAAGTTATGAGCCAATATTAGGCAGCTTTTAGACTGTGGATGTACCCTTAAAGACAAAATGATTCAGAGCCTGGACACATGAGTTCTAGTGAATTTTTTGCTGCTGAATGATCTTTTTGCTGGAAATAATCGGATTGATTTTGGCAAAAGATAATGTGTTAAAAAATGCAATCTTCATGGATTGTTTCCAAAATGATTCATTCATTTTTGAAAGAAGCGGGAAATGACCACAAAGATTCTTAGGAAAAGTGTCATGTAAGATCATCAAATGGCATAAAATAGCAGAAAAGAGACAGTTAAATATGTGCCTCTGACCCCCCCCCCCCCCCATGAGAAAATATGATTGTATTCGTAGATTATGATATGAAAACTGTTTTTTCTAAAAAAAAAAAAAAAAAAAACCTCCCCAAAAGTTACATGAAGTACCTTTTAAATTACTTTTTCCGTAAAATATATTTTTTTCTGTGCAAACACTAAATAGCTTTCTTAAGAATAGTAAAAAAAATATATATATATATTAAAAAAAAAAATCCTAAAAGAATAGAACTTTGAAAAAACAATGTTTTCATAATATTATATAATATTATTATACTGAATTATTATATTGTACTTTTTAAGAAAAAAATATTTGAAAAACAGGACTTTATGTTTGTATATTTCACATAACTTTTTAAAAATATACTTTTTGATATGCCTTTTTTACATATTAAATTTCTTTTAAAAAACACATGCTTAACATACTATAAAAAAAAACATGACTTTTCTACATTTCAAAAATACATTTTATGCAAAAAATATCATTGAAAACTAAAAGGCCTTATTCTCATAAGTGGGGGGGGGGGGGGGGGGGGACTGCATTCTTGCTTCCCACAATATCCTTATAGGAACTTTTTCTTTGCAGTGTGGACCTAATATTCACTTGTAGATGATACTTATGTAAAAAATAATAAAAATCACAATCTTACAATTTGGCCAGGGTATTAATAATTTGGGGTTTAACTTTGTTTTCATGTTTTGTGTTTATTGTTTGTGAGAGAATTTTAGATATGTAGCACTTTGTAGATAGGTGCAGTATTTGTAC
Source organism: Corythoichthys intestinalis (assembly GCF_030265065.1). Classification (NCBI taxonomy): domain Eukaryota; kingdom Metazoa; phylum Chordata; class Actinopteri; order Syngnathiformes; family Syngnathidae; genus Corythoichthys; species Corythoichthys intestinalis. The sequence goes on from NC_080401.1 coordinate 38,603,906, forward strand.
AATCAATATTTTTGTAACAACACTCCAATTGTACTTTGTAATAACCCTTATTAAAAGAGAAGAATGGAAATAAACTTTATAAGCTACAAACAGCTGTTCTTCATCATTTTTGGTTTAATTTGTGTGAAACTAAGCATCAACTCATATTATGTTTTATGGGTGACCTTATTTGTCAATGATGATTACATTCACTTTTCACTGGAACTGGCTCAGCTCCCACTGAGCAGTCTGATAGGTCATGTCGAGCTTTACTTTCTCCTGATTGTTGACCAGAAGTATAAACAGTACAATTCCCAAAAAACACATCAACCTTGAACATTCATACACACGGCCCCCAACGGTCTCCCCTATCTGGATTTCATTAGAAACGAGGGCTGTACAAAACCGACCCCAAGACACAAACGAACAGATAATAATTCCTTACAATGCCGTTAAGGGGATGTGACGTGTCCTTACAAGAAACCGAGTTGGCTCCTTGCTTTTTTCCCACCATAAGGCTGCAGATGGATTGCGAAACAATAAAAAAAAATCAAGGAGCATACCAGTGATGTCAAGACCTGTGGGGCTAAGGAGAGCGGAGGGACTATTAACTCTTTGTCTCAACACTGTGTGCCAATAAAAATACAAAACAAAGATGTTTTGAAAGTAAGTACACATTTTCACGCAAAGACAGGATGCAAAGCAGTCTGTCTTAAAGAGAAAGACACGAGACCACTTTACAGACCATCTGCATCAATCTTGTCTCTGTTTTTGGCAGCCCTTTTAATTTTCGTCTTAGTCTTTTGAAGGATAATACTTATTAGTCATCTCAAAATGTGGTTGTCTCCGTCTAGTTTTTGTTGACGAAAACTCAAGACTAATTTTCTTGTCTTGTTTTAGTGAACGTTTGCTAAAAATGCTTTCGTCTGTAAAATTATTCCAAAAATAAATAAAAGTTTCCAACTATATCGAATGAACATTGACAGACGAGCACATATTGTAGCGTCAGTCTACTGGTGCAATGCCAAATTGGTGATAATACAAACTCAGCAGGAAAACATTACATTATTTTCAAATAATTATACCACCTGGACGCCACGAACTCTAAGTAAAAAAACAGTTGTCGGACAGTTTAAGAGGATGCTCGCTGTTAGCATTAGCATTATGTTGTTAGCATTAGCCTAATGCTAACGCAAATGCTATGCTAATGCTACGAGTTACATTTAGTGTGTGATGCTCACTCAGCACAGCACCCAGCACTTTTAAAGGATAAAGCAACATTGTGTATCGTCTCTGGCCAAGAAAACAAATCTTACAGTGTGTGCAAGCCTGCATAGAGACTGGAGATGACACACTGGCGAGTCGGGAAGGGTGGGGGGGCGCAGCACATCACGAGTGACACAACTGACAGACTGCTACGATGCAGGCTAGCTACACAGAAAATTTCACACATTGTGAACATGTGACGGAAACTATTGCGCATTTTCGTCTCGTTAGAAGAAAACTGGCATTTGTCTCGTTATATTTAAGTCCCCCAAAACCAGTTTTTAGTGCGTTATCGTCTCGTTATGGCCATGAAAAAAGTGTTGACTAAATATTTTCGTTGTCGTCATTGATGATAAAAACAAAACTGTTTAACAAATTGAAAAACACAGGATTATATTTTTCTGTTGTGTAATAGTAGAGAAAAACATCATTAAACGTCAATATTTCCAGGATGTGGGAGCACTTAGTGAAGGCCAGTGTTGGGCACGTTACTTTAAAAAAATAATTAGTTATAGTTACTCACTACTTCTTCCAAAAAGTAACTGAGTTAGTAACTGAATTACTCTATAGTAAAAGTAACTAGTTACCAGGGAAAGTCACTATTTCCGTTACTTTAAAAAAGAAGTTGTTGTACATCAAAGAATTTGAAATTTTCTGAGCAGTATGCAAGTCAGTTGAATGGAGAAGAACAGACATGTAGTTGTTTTATAGAACCTTGTAATATTTATTGCACCTTACCAGCAACAGATTTAATCTACCCTTGAAGTGCAACAAAAATAAACAGATTTGAATTGCTTACCACAGATGTCGACAAAAGCTTTGCCCCAGGACATAAATTACACTTTACATGCACGTTCTTTCCTTTAATTTCGACCAACTTGAAATAGTGTTTATATCTCCACCTTGTAAAGGACAGATTTTCCTCTGAATGCTCTGCCATCATATCCCTCTGCATCTGTTTTGCGTTTGTGTGTTTGCCGCACGCACTGTTCCGGTTTGTGTGTGAAAACACCGGCTCTGAAGTTTGTTTAAAAGAAAAAAAAAAAACGTTATTAACAACAAATACACATATACAAACATAGGGCGAGACAATTCACATATAAACAACCGGCTCTGAAGTACTTGCGCTATTAGGCTCGAGCGTTTACGTCACAGAATGGGGGATCACATGAGATTTGACAACAACGCAGCCATATTGGAAGCAGGTCTGGCTCGCGGGACATTAAACTTTAACTTGCCAGTTCGATAAAGAGACAAACTCGTGAGTGACTAAGGCGAAGAACAGATATGTGATCAAACTTAAGGATGTGAACAATATTGACCCTTACGAGCAAGCCGAAGACAAATGGAGTAAAGATGTTGACGGGCTTCCACAATTACGCGAAATAGACATTCTGCTGTATTTATTGTTTGGTGTATGTTACTAAACTCATCAGCGACTCCGAAATTACAAATCGCTACAAAGCTACGAACAGTTTTGCTGCGGATGGGTGCAGGACCTGCACATTATGACCGTATCAAACGGCAACTCCATTGTTCTTGCAAAGGTAGGCTATGTGTGTTTACTATTTTCATTGCTATGAACCTGAACGCACCCCAAGTCTTGGAAGACAATAAACAGAGCAGAGTAGACTCGCTACGGCTGGTAGTTTCTTCAATTTATTTAAAGTAAGTAACGTACCACTTTTGACCGTCAGTAACTGTAACGGCGTTGTAACGGCGGAAAAAAATAATTAGATTACCGCGTTACTAAAAAAATAACAAACGGCGTTATTCCCAACACTGGTGCAGGCAGACAGACAATGGCAGTACTATTTTTAGACAATCAAATGGAAGTATCCCAGATTGCAGCCCTTTCTGGTTTTGCCATTAATACTCATCAAATGCATCTTTGGCTGCGTTTGTAAGCAGTGTCATTTTTTTGTGCTTAAACATTATTTTCTCCATCATCAGATGGACAGATTTGCTAATTGCATACTTAAATTAGTCGTTCACATGATTTCCAGGAAGTGGCCATTTTAATCAATGTCAGTACAAATTCAGCCAATGAAATGTGAGCATCCCAGATTGCCCGCCTTTCAACGTAACATTAAACCTTCATAAGGGACTCATTTAACTCATTGGCGGCACGCGACATCTGCTCTATCTGGGAGGGATTGGCAGCCTAGCACTGTATATGGCATACCGCACGCAGGTCATTTTTAGACCGTGACGTCTCATCGTAAAGCAGAAGTAAAGCCGAAATGGGACATTATAGACCCGCACTCGCATAGACCCAACGTAATTAGTGCTACTTTCCTCTGGTAATCTTTCAAAAATGAACATGCCGATCATGCATTGCTTTTTTGGAACTTGTAGAAACGACTCTGGACATTACGACACATGAAGGATGTTTTCTTCATACGTTTCCAGAAACCAAAAACTCGGGAGGAAAAAATGTGAAGACCGAATCAACTTGTGCAGACTTTAACACCAGCTCAGCGAATCCATTCACATTACATATAAAGTAAACATTATGTTGGGTTGGCATGGTCTTTCAGAGGACAAAGAGGGAAGCCATTTTTATATTTTTAACTTATCTTTTTAGCGTAACGTTGTGCCGTACTACTTCTGTCTGACAATGAATGACCTGAAAAGAATTACAATGGTATCTGACTGCCACTGTTACCGTTTCTGTTATATATATTTAAAAAAATAACTACCTTAGTAAGGCGGAAGTGTAAATAAATCATAGGATTAAGATGTGTTATCAATGAAAAAATTAAAAGTGTTCGTTGGCTGTCACTGAGTAGCATTTGCGATCGCTACACAAAGCTAACAAAATTACCCCCAAGAACGGTAAGAGACGTAGGACAACCAGAGGATATATAAGAAAGACGGCTGATGGTAAAGGATAGCTTGTTAAAACATGAGATTGTCATTGTCAGTCGCGTCGATAAAAAAGCTAAAGCCATGCTTAGGTTGACTAGTTTTTTTCGTCTTTTTCAGCCTTCGACACTAAAGCCATCTCTTTAACTGAACATTTTTATGTTCTTCCACATCTTTGCCAGTCAATTTGGCACCAGGCACATCATTTTCGGAGAGAATTGGTAAGTTTAGCTCTGTAAACATCTCCTTCGTACACGATTTCCATTCATTTCCTATTAGGGACAAACGGTGGCTTGTCCCTACTTAGCAACAGTAGCTAATGTCATGAATATTAATGAGCGGAAGTTACGTGTTGCTTGCGGTACGCCATTGTAATAAAACGAAAGCATTGTCAGTCAGTCAGTCAGTCCTGCCAGTTTAAATAAATTGGATGTCTGTCATTAACAATGGCAGCGAATAATATTAATATAATAATGGGTGTTATTGGTGTCCACAATAATTAAATGTTATTAATTTAGTTTTCATCAAAATTTTAATTTTTAAAAATTTTTCTTTTTCATAAGAAATATGCACAAATACTATTAGAAAATACAATAGTGATAATAATTTAATATGTGGCCATCTCATTTTGGGTCATGTAGGCCACACAAGACGCCAGGTGAAGTTTACTATTTATTTTCTCTTAAATCATCTGTCTATATATAAACATTAACAAAATAATAACATATCTTATCTGCACCTGTGCTCCAGTCTATCGCTGTTTATGTGCATGGGTATACCTGACCTCACAAAATGGCTGCGCTCATAAGTGGTGTCATTTTTTTTTTGTGTGTTTAATCTATATTTTCTCCATTGTCAATTAGCAAACCTAAAATTCACATGACGGTCATTTACACTTCGTGTGTTCCGTCCCTTTAACTCGTTTGCTGACACTGAGGGAAACAGACTTCCAATCCATTGGAAAGAGGAGGTCAGCTGCAATTGTTCGCTGCTAGCCTCTCCCATTCAAATATACTGGACGACTATTGCCGTCAATCGCAGCCAGCGTGTGTGACTTTAACTTTACAAAACACCATTGAAAAGCCAAATAAAATTGGTGAAACAAATCTATTACATGGAAAAAGAAAGTAAAAGTGTGGCTTCAGATGCCCTGCAGCTGTGGATTAATAAGATAATGTTTCCACAATAAAGCTCCTTTGAAATAGGACCGCACTCACATTGCCAAAACTGACGACGTATTCAAAGCTTATTATGTCACAATTAGACATGTTAGATCTTGCAGCGACTGTGTCTTATCTATTAACACTTAACTCCCATGAAAGATTCTTGGCTCATGCCGCACATACTAAAGTTGCTTCAAGTGTTGTGTAAAAGCCTCAGTACAAACACTGTAAATATCGATGGATGGGATAAAAACACTGGTTATAAAAAGAAAAAGCTCTTGTGCAAACATCTCCGCTTTTTGGGAAGTGAAAGGATTTCTTGGTCATCTGGAGAAATGTGAACAGTTAAGGACTTTGGGTTTCTGTCTCTCGGCCCGTCAAGACGTTCCCACGTGTTTAGACTAGAGTTCATCCTCATAATTTATGGCTTTTCTTTTCTAAATAGCGGAAGTCTTTCTTTTTCTATCGCATAGGGATTTTTAAGCATCTGAAAAATAAAATGCTAAACGTCCTGGATTGGTTTACACTCTGATTTGTCGATCACTGTCAATTCCAGCCAGTGTGTTAAATGTATTTATTTTTGCAGAAACATCTGAAGTCCCTCTGAAAAATATGTTCATTGATAACACTGGCCAACATTTTTCTTTTCATTTTCTGTTGCATTCATTTTTTAAAAACTGATTCTATACAATTGTTTTTCGCCGATTTCAAATCTGGCATCACTTTTGTTCCATATGCTTTAGTAGTCATACAAATGGCATTTTGATATTCTTATATTATTAGTGTATTAATACAGATTCTTCAAATATTTTCACCCAATATTAGTTTAACTTTTCAGTCCTATGCATAGTTATATACATTTTTCTAAATAGTTGCCAACATTAGCTTGTGATAGCTAACTGATTTTCACATATTGGCGCACATTAGCAACATTGCATTGCATTGGACATGTCACATTGTCCTTCCTGTCTCTGCAGTTGTCTAAAACCTGACATAACAGGCATTATTTTGTTACATATGTGCATAGACTTCATAATGTATTGATGTGACATATTCGCCATTCACTGCGTCACGCCTTCCCGAAGGGGGCCGCCCCACACTCCGCTTCATTTATTAGCAGTCGGTCACATGCAGCGATCAAACGCCGGATTTAGGTTGAATAAGTACGAAAGCTGTGCTGCATACAAACAGGAAGGATTGTCTCAGGAGTGATTTGTTCGAGGAGTCTAGGTAATTACTATATTTTTCGTACCATGCATGCTTTTTGAAACGTTGAAAGCATTGGCATGATACTTCGCAATATTTACGTAAAATAACTGCCCGTTTTTTTGTTTTTAGCCAAGAATGAAGAATGTTTTACATCCATATCTATGAAGAATTCAGGGATTTAAGCATTTATTCACAAGAATTTTCAACAGAAAAAGCTCTTTGTCTACATATGGCGGCCGCTAATTTGCTTACTGACTAGTATGCTCGCAATATTTACGTAAAACAAATGCTAACTGCACGTTTTTTTTTTTTTTTTAATGTTTTTAACCAAGATCGAGACTGTTTTACGTCCATATCGATGAAGAATTCAAGGATTTAAGCATTTATTCACTAACATTTTCAACGGAAAAAGCTCTTTGTATTTGTTTCTACTCGGTCAGCTTTAACGGAGATAGGCCCCCTATGTGGTCCCGCACACCGTGTCCCGTCAATACATTATGAAATCCATGCATATAGTTACTTTTGGGCTATTTTTTAAGTGGCAGCTACATGTAGTCTTTGTTCTAAATATTGCTTCACAATCATTTTTAATTGAATTTGAATTTTTTTTATCTTGATTTGGGAAAAAAAAAAAAAGTTTACAGAAACAAACTAGGGTGTGATTTGGTTTAACCCCCCCAAAATTCACAAGAACAAGTGTTTGCATCATTTTTTTTGTTGGCCAGTACATTCTATTTCCCCAGTTTGCTAATCTGGTTTCTCAATGTACTAATCTTATCGTTTAAAATGGTGAACCCAGTCAAAGTTAGAAACTCAAAACCATTTTGAATATATAGCAAAATCATCGATATCATCCAAAGTCAATGTTATCTTGTAAATGTTGGATATTTTAAACTGAAATGATTCAATTTTGCCAATCACTTTATTTTCTTGGGACGACTGGAGCAAGATGAATGAGTAGATGCAATTTAAAAGCATGAAAACGTCTGTCCAAACCTTTGACTGATTGTATACAATTATACATCATTATCTTAGAAAAACAGTCATTTAGGATTTCCCAAAGTTCTGATTGAACTTTTGTACATCACAAAGTATAATTAACAGTGTTACTGGGCAGACAGGATCAGATCATTGCTGTTTGTGTCTAATGAATCTGAATTTGGTGATGACGAGTTCTAATACCGCAAGAGGAAATGATAACAAGGACTTTCACCACATTAGTGTTGAGCAAGATCCTTACATAAACAACAAGTCGGGACTTATGCCCACACACTGCGCGCACATTCCTCTGAGAGCAGAGTTCATTTGGGGAATTACACTCACACACTAGGAGAAAAAAGCTTCTCATCATCATTATGATTGCTGATCAGATACTAGCGGTCCTTGCAACTGGCGAGCATTGCGAGGTGATGGTGAAATGCTGCCAAGAGAGCTACTTTGAAAGATTATCACAAAATACGGTAAATTGGACACGCTAAGCCTCCAAAGAATTCAATGTACTGTTTCGCAATTTCAACTTGAGCGCATGAACTTCCTGCAGGAAATGTGACTTGAAAAGCAGCATTTTTACTGTACGATGGTGTCCTTTTTCTGTAATCTTTTGTCTTTATTGCACAATGGAACAATCGCAAAACCATGCCCCCAAACCACAAAAGTCGGACACCTAACCCTACAGTTGATTAGGAATACTGTGTGGTCGTGTCCTAACACGTCTTTTTTCTCATTAAAATATCAAAAACTCCATGGTTTAATGCTGTGCGTGGGGAACCTGTAATTACGACACCAGGAACCCTGAAAGATTGGGGGATTTTTTTTTTTTTTTGTGGTCTTTTTCAATGCCTATAACAGGGGTGTCCAAACTTTTCCACATAGGGCCGCAGTGGTTGCTAGATTTCATTCCAACAACACAACATGACACCTTTTCACTAATCTGGTGTCTCACAAGTGTGATCAGTTGATTGCAGTCAGGTGCTGCTTGTTTTAACAGAAACTTCATTGGTTGTCTATCCTCCACTGGTAGGTACAAAAACCAGGACCCACAGCGGCCCTTGAGGACCGATTTGGACACCCCTGGCCTACAAGGAGGCTCGCCAAATGCACGCTACAGATAAGGCTCTGTCATCGACCACATAAACAACTGAATGTCAAAACAGTTACCCAAGGACACTTATGCTTGTTGACAGGTGGGTTAATGATCGATTTGTAAAAAATACAGTGGGGAGAACAAGTATTTGATACACTGCCAATGGGAAACCCATTGACAGTGTATCAAATACTTGTTCTCCCCACTGTATATGGCAGAAAACACAGACAAAAGTTTCTGCTCTTGCACCCCTCTTTAATATAAACTGCTGTATTTTAACCCAAAAGAACTGTTGTGTTTGATAGAACAATATGTCTATATGCTGCTATTCATGGCGCATTAAGCCCCCGAACTATTTTTAATTTGTCCGTTTTACCTTGGAAACCCCCTTTGACAGACATCGCGCAACCACTTTTGTTTCAACCCAGCCATAAAAAGAAGGTAATTATATTTATTCTAAATGTCTGTCATTTTTAGCTTAGAATCATTAATTGATGTCTTATATTTCGTTACACAAAAAAAAAAAAAAGACTTCAAAAAATTATTCACTCGCATATTTTAAACTTTTGAACAAATAACGTCACAATGAAAAAAATGGTGTCTGTACATAAGTCACGGATATCGACCTCATAACTATGGCTTAATTTTATTTAGTTTTTTGTTACTGTCGCATTTTCCCCAATATGTTAGACGATAAATAATCGATCCAAACGAAGAAAAAAAAAAAAAAAAAAAAAAAAATTTTAAAGGGTGAATATATTAAAAAGAACATCTCGACCACTCCTTCATGTGTGCGATTTCTGCATCGCGACCCTTTTTATATTACCATGTTTCACCCATAAAATCCCCCAAAAATCCGGCTGTGGCCATTCACATCTGTGTCTTGACACTCGATGATACACGCTACACAGAGTTTTTGGATCGAAACAAGGTAAGTACGCGATAATATCTCTTTAAAATCATAGTGTTTTTAATTATGCTCTCTCATGGGGGTTTAATTTTTTTTTTAAATGCTCTCCTGTTCATAAAATTTCTTCCCCCAGAGAATTGAGATTTTAGGCTTTCCAATGATGTATCACACATGCATATTGGACAATTTTGAAATTTGGCCAAATCACCTGATTGTACCCTGCCATATACATTTGATAGACTTACAGTGTATCACAAAAGTGAGCACAATGACACTTTGACACAATGAAAAGTAGTCTGTGTGCAGCTTATATAATACAGTTAATTTATTTTTCCCTCAAAATATAGCCATTAATATATAAACCCCTGGCAACAAAAGTGAGTACACCCCATAGAAACTACGTACAGTTGTGGTCAAAAGTTTACATACACTTGTGAAGAACATAATGTCATGGCTCTCTTGAGTTTCCAGTTATTTCTACAACTCTGATTTTTCTCCGATAGAGTGATTGGAACAGATACTTCTTTGTCACAAAAAACATTCATGAAGTTTGGTTCTTTTATGACTTTATTATGGGTGAAAAGAAAAAAGTGATCAAATCTGCTGGGTCAAAAATATACATACAGCAGGGCTGTGGTCAGACGAAACAAAAATCGAGCTGTTTGGCCACAATGCCCAGCAATATGTTTGGAGGAGAAAAGGTGAGGCCTTTAACCCCAAGTACACCATGTCTACCGTCAAGCACGGTGGTGGTAGTATTATGCTGTGGGGCTGTTTTGCTGCCAATGGAACTGGTGCTTTACAGAGAGTAAATGGGATAATGAAGAAGGAGGATTACCTTCAAATTCTTCAAGATAACCTAACGTCATCAGCCTGAAGATTGGGTCTTGGGCGCGGTTGGGTGTTCCAACAGGACAATGACCCCGAACACACATCAAAAGTGGTAATGGAATGGCTAAATCAGGCTGGAATTAAGGTTTTCGAATGGCCTTCCCAAAGTCCTGACTTAAACCCCATTGAGAACTTGTGGACAATGCTGAAGAAACAAGTCCATGTCAGAAAGCCATCAAATTTAACTGAACTGCACCAATTCTGTCAAGAGGAGTGGTCAAAGATTCAACCAGAAGCTTGCCAGAAGCTTGTGGATTGCTACCAAAAGTGCCTAATTGAAGTGAACATGGCCAAGGGACATGTTACCAAATATTAGCGCTGCTGTATGTATATTTTTGACCCAGCAGATTTGATCACTTTTTTCTGTTCACCCATAATAAAGTCATAAAAGAACCAAACTTCACCAATGTTTTTTGTGACAAAGAAGTATCTGTTCTAATCACGCTATCAGAGAAAAATCAGAGTTGTAGAAATAACTGGAAACTCAAGAGAGCCATGATATTATGTTCTTCACAAGTGTATGTAAACTTTTGACCACAACTGTACATCCCTAAATGTCCAAATTGAGTACTGTTTGTCATTTTCCCTCCAAAATGTCATGTGACTCATTACAGGAGTGCTGTCAGAATTGCTGCAGAGATTGAAGAGGTGGAGGGTCAGCCTGTTAGTGCTCAAAGCATACGCCGCACTCTACATCAAATTGGTGTGCATGGCTGTCACCCCAGGAGGAAGCCTATTCTGAAGACGGTACACAAGAAAGCACACCCGTCTCATCAGACCATAGGACATGGTTCCAGTAATCCATGTGCTATTTGACATGTCTTCAGCAAACTGTTTGCAGGCTTTACGGGATGTACGTAGTTTATAAGGGGTGTGCTCACCTTTGTTGCCAGGGGTTTAGATATTAATGGCTATATTTTGAGTTATTTTGAGGGGAAAATAAATGAACTCTATTATATACTGTAAGCTGCACACAGACTACTTTTCATTGTATCAAAGTGTCATTTTGTCAGTGTTGTCCCATGAAGGGATATACTTAAATATCTGCAGAAACGTGAGGGGTGTGCTCACTTTTGTGATACACTGTAAGTCAGACATGTCCAAAGTCCGGCCCGGGGGCCAAATGCGGCCCGTGGTCAAATTTCATCCGGCCCCCAGCCTCTGTCATAAAATCAATAACGTCCGGCCCGCACACAGACTTAATAAATTGGTCACCAGTACTGCTACCAGCATATGAAGTAGCTTACACACTAAATGCTGCTCCTCATTTACCCATTAAAAGGCAGCAGCACTCTAAGCAACATTACCCCGTGTGACCCTTTACTTCCAATTTTCTAAAATAGCGACAAGCAACAAAAAAAGTTGACTGCAATGGCCGACGCTTCAAGGATAGGTGGAAATAGGACTATTTCTTCACTAAAATACACAAGAACTGTGTCTGCCTCATTTGCAAAGAGACAGTTGCTGTTTTTAAAGAGTTCAATGTGAGGCGATATTACCAAACAAGACACGCTAAAATGTACGATAAGATTACAGGGAAGATACGCAGCAAGAAATTGAAGCAACTTGAAGCTAATTTAATTTCCCAGCAGCAGTATTTCGCAAGAGTCGAAACAGAACGCCACAAAGGCTAATTGCGAGATTGTTGAAATTATTAAGTAAAAAAAAAAAAAAGCAAATGTGACACACAGAATGACTTGCTAAAATTTGCCTGAATATATTGTTCTACATAAGGGACGTCAGCCAAGGTCGGCCCCCCACATTTTTACCACACCAAATCTGGCCCCCTTTGCAAAAAGTTTGGACACCCCTGCTGTAAGTCTATCAAATGTATATGGCGGGATACACTCAGGTGATTTGGCCAAATTTCAAAATTGTCCAATTTGCATGTGTGATACATCATTGGAAAGCCTAAAATCTCAAATTTCTGGGGGAAGAAATTTTTTGAACAGGAGGGCATTTAAAAAACAAACAAACAAAAAAAACCCTAAACCCTAGCTCGAGGTGAGAGCATAATTAAAGACACTATGTTTTTAACGAGATATTACCGCGTACTTACCTTGTTCCGATCCAAAAACTCCGTGTAGCATGTCTCACTGAATTTAAAGACACAGCTGTGAATGGCCACAGCCTGACTTTTTGGGGATTTTATGGGTGAAACATGGTGATATAACAAGGGTCGCAATGCAGAAATCGCAGACATCATGGAGTGATCGAGATTTTCTTTTTCAATTCACTTTCAAAGATTTTGTTTATTCATTGTTTGGATCGATTATCGCCTATAATATCGGGGGAAATGCGACAGTATCATAAAAAAATAAAATTAAGTGATAGTTATGAGGTAGATATCCGTGACCTAATTACTTTTTTTTCCCCATTGTGACGTAATTTAAAAGTTTAAAATATGCGAGTAAATTATATAAAGCCGTTTTTTTAACTAAATAGTAGACATCAATTAATGATTCTAAGCTAAAAATTAGAGACATTTGTAATAATATATGTAATTACTTACCTTCTTATTGCTGGGTTGAAACAAAAGCAGTTGCGCGGTGTCTGTAAACTGGCGTCCCCAGGATAAAACGGACAAATTAAAAATAGTTCAGGGGCTTATGCGCCATGAAACTATTATGGCGGCATGTAGACATATTGTTCTATCAAACACAACAGTTCTTTTGGCTTAAAATACAGCAGTTTATTTTAAAGATAGATAGATAGATAGATAGATAGATAGATAGATATTAATGGCTATATTTTGAGTTATTTTGAGGGGAAAATAAATGAACTTTATTATATAAGCTGCACACAGACTACTTTTCATTGTGTCAAAGTGTCATTTTGTCAGTGTTGTCCCATGAAAAGATATACTTAAATATCTGCAGAAATACGAAGGGTGTGCTCACTTTTGTGATACACTATAACTATTAACGTAAGTTTGCTAACATTTGACTGCCTGCATGTTTACTAGCCTGTCACTACACAAATAAAATATATCTAAGCTTTCCAGACCCCAGCAACGAAAGTCCAATTAATCACCGCAAACTTTCTATAAAAAAGGAAGATGTACTTATGTTTGGTCTCAGACCCACATGAAGGAAAGTTCTCCTCGCGTACACACCTAGCATTTGGCTGCGGTCAACTGGAATGCATGACGCTCTCTCACATTGAGCATTTATTTACGTCGTATTCATGTTGCACATGTATGTTTATAATGTAAGTTGTTTATTTAGCACCTCTGGATAATATTGAGAGCCCAACTAAATGTAAAAGGCTGTTTATTCATCGCCACAAAATCTTCGGGAGAAAAGTCTGACAGAACACCTAACATCATGTGACTAAGTAGCGAACGTTAAAGCGAGATAGATATTCGGCCTGAGGGGTTTCTTGTTTTTCAAGTTGCGAGTGGTAGCATTTCGCCTGGATTATAATAATGGTCTACACCAGACATGTCCAAAGTCCGGCCCGGGGGCCAAATGCGGCCCGTGGTCAAATTTCATCCAGCCCCCAGCCTCTGTCATAAAATCAATAACGTCTGGCCCGCACTCAGACTTAATAAACTGGTCAGCAGTACTGCTACCAGCATATGAAGTAGCTTACACACTAAATGCTGCTCCTCATTTACCCACTAAAAGGCAGCAGCACTCTAAGCAACATTACCCCGTGTGACCCTTTACTTCCAATTTTCTAAAACGGCGACAATCAACAACAACAACAACAAAAGTTCAGTGCGACGGCCGACGCTTCAAGGATAGGTGAAAATTTGACTATTTCTTCACTAAAAGACTTAACAACTGTGTCTGACTCATTTGCAAAGAGACACTTGCTGTTTTTAAAGAGTTCAATGTGAGGCGATATTACCAAACAAGACACCCTGACATGTACGACAAGATTACAGGGAAGATACGCAGCGAGAAATTGAAGCAAATTGAAGCTGGTTTAATTTCACAGCAGCAGGATTTCACAAGAGTCCGAGAGTCGAAAGAGAACGCCACAAAGGCTAGTTGCGAGATTGTTGAAATTATTAATTAAAAAATAATAATAAAGCAAATGTGACACATAAAATGGCTTGCTAAAATTTGCTTAAATATATTGTTCTACGTAAAGGACGTCAGCCAAGGTCGGCTCCCCACATTTTTACTACACCAAATCTGGCCTTCTTTACAAAAAGTTTGGACACCCCTGGTCTACACTGTAAAGTTTACAACCATGAACATACCATTCCACTGTATCCTGCAAACCTCTCTGTCTGCTTCTAGACGAAATTCATTTAAAAAAAAAAAAAAAAAACAGGTCTATTGCCAGCTGTGGTTGTGCAAATTCATAAATTTGAACTCCCGCCATCATCCATAAATCGTTTGTTTACTCAATCACTGTCACTTTGAGAATTTGACAGAACCTTGGGTTGACTGAATTTTACAAGGAGGAGGGGCTTTGCAATAGGTCCAATGGCTATGGCGACTCTTATTTTATTCCTTGCTTTACTACTGTGAGTCGTGTTTTTTGGTCCTGCCGATCCAGCACAGATAGTTGAACCAGTTAGGTTTCTGCTAAGACAAGCAGCAGGTGTTGATTGCCTGACTGCAATCAACTGATTGCACTTGTAAAACACTGACTTGGTGAAAAAGAGTTGTCATTGATTACTACATTGTGATTCATTTAATTTAGATTTTGAAAGCATTATTTTACACAATGGAAAGGCAGATGTTTTGAAATGAAAAGATCAGCATACTGCATTAACCTTTTATAGCAGGGGTCTCCGAACCGGTCCTCAAGGGGCCGCTGAGGGTCCTGGTTTTTGTTCCTACCGATTGAGCACAGACAATTTAACCAATTGGGTTTCTGCTAAAGCAAGCCACACCTGACAGCAATCACCTGATTACACTTGTAAGACACCAGATTAGTGAAAAGGTGTCGTCTTGTTTTATTGGAATGAAATCCTGCACCCACTGCGGCCCTATGTGGAATAGTTTGGAGACCTCAGCTTACAGGGCACTCGTTTAACTCATTGGTTGCCAGTGACCGTGTTCTCTCTCCCCTGTGAGTAACTTCCTGTAGATTTTCGGTCACTAGCTTTTAATTTTGAGGCATTTTCGAGTTACTTCCTTGTTAACTCATTGGGTTCTATTTAGAGCCGAACGTTCATTTGCCCCTCCCAGTTAAAATGTATTGGACGTCTATCGTTGTCCATGTAAGCCATATTTGCAAACCGAATTTTAATATTTTATACTTGGACGATAGGTCTTTGAGTTTTTCTTTTTTTATGTATTACCAAAAATAGTCACTTGCCCTTTAAAGTCAGACATTAAATCTATTAATGTTTTCAATTTTTTCCCCCCCTAGTGGTTTTGATTTATACCATTTTGGTAAATCTGAATTGAATTTGTGAAGCAATCATTTTTGAATTCTAAATCTACAAGACAGAGTTCTTTGCCATGTGAATTTGAACACTACAATCATGCCCCATTAAAAAAAAAAAAAAAGGCTCCTCTCATTCCCTTTATATAAACAGGCACATGAGACAAGTGGAAGATAAACTTCCAGATGAAGAAAGGACCAACTCTGGCTAAGTATATTCCCACAGAATTTCAAGTAGACCTCCACAAGCGGGTGGTGGGAAATCATTCCAAACCACCTGGGTCATATTTAGATGTGTTCTGAGCAAAAACATTTACAATAACTTTTTTTTTTTTTTTTTAATCTTTAGAAAATGAGCGTTATTATCTTTGTAAATGCAAAATATTTTCAAACGGTCCCATGATTTTTACTATTTTTGCTCTCCTTTGTGGTGGTCCCGCTTTGACTCCAATTCCATTTTTATATCTGACATGTTTTTCCTGTCTCATCTTACATGAGTATAGGAGTGAGCATGTTCCCAGTAAAGACTAGCCAGAACCCCCCCTTTCCGGGATTACCAGTGGCCTCGGATTAGCTGTGCGGATTTATAACATGCCAAAGAAGGATTGGAAGATACGGATAGCAGCGCACTGATTGATGAATGCTTCGCATCACTACGCTAAATACCGAGTAATGCTGGCAGAGTGAGTCACAGCTCATTAATTTGGAGAAATGCCTGAGATAAACAACTCGATGAACCGCCCTACTTGTCTGCCTCAATATTGCACAGATTGAAGTAAATTCGAAAGGAAACCTTTCATGTTTTTGATGAAGTGTAAAAGAGAGCATGGTTCAAACGTGTTTCGTGTTAATTCTCGTAATTCAAATCACTTTTAAATCAAATTTCCTTGTTAAAATGAAGAGAAAGGCCATTAATGTCTTAGTGCCTTAAAAAAACACAAATCTTGTATGTTTTCTAATAAAACAATGCACAGTAATTTACATTATTAAAAAAATGTTATAACAGTAAAATAGAAAGTAAAGAAAACATTTTCAGTTTGTCTAATTTGTGTCTTTCAGTTTCTCAATCTTTTATGGACAAATTTCCCCATATTAAATACTTTCACATTAGCCACGTTTACATGCTGACTTTTATTCATACCGATTCAAATCATTCCGAACGGAAATTTCAGATCAGCTGTTTACATGTCACTTCATTTATTCCGATCCAGCGTTTATATGTGTCTGCCTTTATTCTGAAAGGACGTTTGACAACTGCCGTCTGACATGCGCAGATTAATCAAAACAAAGCGTCACGTTGCAAAACATGGAGATCGATCGTCAGATCAGCTGCTGTTTTAACTTTTCGAGTGGAAACAAAACTTCAGAATGACACGCCGTTCATTTAAAAAGTTGTGTGGGCTGGTGGAGGGATTCATGGATATAAACTTTACGCCGGTGTTCTGTCAAAATTTGCTCCCTTATAAAATTTTGCTCCCAAAGCTTTTGTGGCGCTGAAAACGCCCTCTTTTACATTCAGTTGGAATCTCAATGTTATCTTACGGTGCTAACTAAACTAGATACATCATAAACATACATGTGCAACACGAAAATGGCGTAAAATAATACTTAACGACACGGCAAAGTCACTAACAGTGAGAGCGCGGGGTGCAGTTGCTGTGTGCAGCTAACATGGTAGGATGTGTCTGAGAACTTTTGAACATGTCTTTACATGATCAAACTTAAGTAAATATTCCTTTCTTTAAAGAAAGTTTGTAGTGTATACTTTGGAATCGCTGCATTCGCGGCCATTTTTAACGTTACGCGCATGCGCAAAACCGCAAGGTAGCAATTTTTGATGGGTTGGAAAATTTGTCAGAACACCTGTTCTGTACCGGTGTAGGTTCACTATCCCGATCCCCTCACTATCCATTCGCGGGGCCTGCGCTTGACAGTGACGTCTGGCTATTCTCGCTATATGATTGGCCGATGAGTCGAAATGCTCTCCCGTGAAATGCCTGTTTAAAAACGAAACATCGGTCATCATCACAACAACGCTTGTTGCACGAACTATTGTGTTCTTTCTTTGTATAACCATGGACGACTTTTATGAGGAAATTTTCCACTACTTAAAGACAGGAGAATACAGCAGCGGGACTCGCTCCTCGAAATGTCCCAAGGCCCGAAAGGCCCACATTCGTGGGGCAGCCAAAAAGTACTCAATCAAAAGTAAGTTTAACCAACAGTAAGAATTTGAAGTCATTTTTTCTTTAAGTTAATGTTGTGTTTTCATGTTACATAGATGAGCGGTTGTTTTACAACCATCAAGGGTCACGGGAGAGCATTTCGACTCATCGGCCAATCATATAGCGAGAATAGCGTGACGTCACTGTCAAGCGCAGGCCCCGCGAATGGATAGTGAGGGGATCGGGATAGTGAACCTACACCGGACTCCAATTAGGTGCGCTGTGCGTGTGCTTGGAAGCCATGTTGCAAGTGACGTTACTTACGTCACCAAGTGACGTCACCACGTCAGTACGGAGCATGTGCAGAAAGAACGCAACCAGACACCATTCCGCTTCCCTGTTTACATGATATAATTTTACTTCTAATCGGTTTGGAAAAAGGAATATTCCACCCCTGTGAATCGGAATGAAATTCCTTTCGGTTTGGGCCTGTTCATTCCGAATGAGGTGTTTATATGGAACACATTTATTCGGTTTGAACATCTAAACCGATTGTAATTGGAATATTTGGCTCCATGTAAACGTGGCAATTGACAGCTCGCATTGCATCCAGTTGTAACCATCTTCTTCAGTTTCTGACAGATCTGGCACATCACATCATTTTAATTGGCCCGACAAATAAAATCATGTGCATTTCTTGCATTTTTATTTTTTTTATTTTGCTGAAATCAAAAGCAATTCTTTTTTTTTTTTTTTTTTATATTGAGATACTTGTCGAAACCAAACCCCATTTAAAATGAAAACAAGGTTCCAACAGCTTTCATCCAGTGAAATTCAAGACTCTTAAGACCTTTTTAAAACTACTTATAATGGAATTTAAAACAAATGGTGGGGAAAAAAATCACTAATCTTTAAATTATCAGAAAATTTCTCAGACACAATTTCATGCAATACTTGGCAATTTAAATTTTAAGGAATATAAAACCTACCAGATTGAATTCAATGCCTTTTCAAGACACTTTACCAAGATTTGCAAATGGAAGACTTCGAACTGTTTTAACTCCGTAACTTAAACAATGCCCGAGCAAACTGCTTTCTTAATTTCAGATTTCAAAATGAGTTCACCAAATTGACGACACTCATGCTTGGCTGATGTTTTGTTTAATTTTAGGATTTCACTGAAGGGACATCATCTGTTTTCTGTTAATCACTCACTTTCTCAGAACAATGGCTAGAAAAAAAGAAATTTGGCAAAAATTCTGTACAAAAAACAAACAAACCCAACACTCACTGCGAAATAACTGTGGATACTGATGATGTCCAAATGTTGAGAAGTCCCTTGCTATTATCTTGTACCAGAATATCTGAAACGGAGTGCCAAGTCTAATTATTGCTTCAAATCAACTGCCTGAAGGCTTGTAACTCCAAAAGCTCACATTTTGGGGCATTCATATGGCCAAGGTAGCACTTGATTAGAGTACAACACAAACTGCAGAGGGGTTGTGTCTGTCTATGGATGAAACGCACCACCTGGGATGACTTTTGTATGAGTCGGGGCGAACAGTCGCATATCCTACAGATTCCACAGACCTCCGTTTCTGGACCCGATGAAGCAGGATACGATAGGTCCCGGTCAACGGGCTCTTTGAGTCTGAACAGGGATTGTTCTGCAAGTGAACCGCAATGATGCCCAGGTCTGACAGTAGAGTCTTCACCTCCATTTCCTCCTCGCATAGTGAATTGGCAGCTTGGGCCAAGTGGACGGGGGCAAGGGGCAGAGGTACATATGGACCGGGGTATTCGATCCCCTTTAGCCAAGCGCTGTCTGAAACTTGAGCGAGCGACGAGCGGTCCACCGGTACAGGTCGCAACAACCCCTTGATGACAAGCTGGCACTCGTCAGACACGTAAACCGGGATGCTGTAGGCCCCTTGAAGGATGCAACGCTTCAGCCTGCTCATATTGTCCCCGTAGAAAGGCAGCGTGGCGGTCATCATGAAGTACAGAACTATACCTAAAGCCCAGATGTCCGAGTAGAACCCCACGTAGCCCTTTTCCCGAAAGAGTTCCGGTGCGGCGTATGGCGGCGAACCGCAAAAATTGGTGAGCTGCACGTTGGGTGAGCTCTCGCTGCTGAAGCCGAAGTCACCCACCTTGATGCAGTAGCTGGTGGTGTAGAAGATATTTTCGGCCTTCAGGTCCCGGTGGACGATGTTTTGTTCATGCTGGAACATGAAATAGTCACTTTTAGCTTCAACATTGCTTGCTCATGTTTTTTGTGTCAACCTTTTTAGTAATTTATTGTCTGAAAAACAAGACAAAACAAACACTTTATTTGACAGCGGCGTCATAAGACTGTCAGAAGATCAACTGCATCACAAGAAGCTTTATTTGGCCATCACAGCTCCCTTGGGGGAGACAGTCAACTCCTGCTGCCACCTGCTGTCAACACTGTTGTCATCCAACATGCCTCCTGGCATGCATTGCAACGCTACAATGTAAATAACAATCAAAATTCCTGTTCTGTGCTAATTATTTCTTCAGTTACTGTTCCAGTTGTTTTATTAATTGCTAGTTATGAGGGCTGACCGATATTGGAAAAAACTGACATTGCGACTTTTTAGGGGTTTGCGATATATAAATTGCATTATTAAAATGAGAACAATTTGAATAGATAATTTAGATGACTCACCATGATAACATTGTATTCATATAATACTGTTTATTCCTGACTAAGGGGTAAATTTCTGAATAATGAAGATTGATGTATATAAAAGGCAGAAATGGGTAGTAATGTGTTACATTTACGCCGTTACATTTACTTGAGTAACTTTTTGAGGAAAATGTACTTTTTACTTTGACTTGAGTAGATCCGTGAAGAAGAAACAGTACTCTTACTCTGCTACTTTGGGCTACACTTGAATCGTTACATTTTTCCTTTTTATTCTACATTTTGACTTTAATTTTGTCAGCGATGCCAACAGTAGCTCCAACAGTGTCACCAATGAGATGTTGCAACAATAATGCACATGCCAGCCTGCTCAATCACATAGTCTTTAAAGCACCGTAAAAAATCAAGTATTTGCTGTGTGTGCTGAGAAAAATAATATACTATTGTTTAGAAAAAAAATCAAACCTGGGAAGCAGTTACTCACAATGTTACTCATTACTTAAGTATTCTTTTCACCAAATACATTTTTATTTGTACATGAGCACACTTTTTGGACGATGACTACTTTTACTTGAGTAATATTATTTTGAAGTAGCACTATTCTTGCTTGAGTACAATTTTTGGCTCCTCTACCCAGCTCTGAGAAAAGGGATTCAGGAGGCCATGTCTCTGCACACTCACTGCTTTTATGAAACAAAACAAAAAATAATTGCACGTCCTGCGTTAGGACAATTGCGCATGCGCACATTGCGATGGCAATGTTCAGACGATATATTGTGCAGGCCTACTAGTTATGCTATTTGGTAGCACTTTATTTGACAGTAGTGCCATAAGATTGTCATAGGACAATCATAGTTATGACATGACACATCATGAGCATTAATAAATGCTTATAACAGATGTTACTTAATGTCATTCGGCAAATTATCTCACTTTTGATTGGATGCAAAAGATCCGAGCTGGACATAAATGGAGTTAGTGCCATATTTTGCCGGATGACACTTAATGACATCTGTTATAAGCATTCAGTAGTGCCCATGATAGTGTTTTATCATTATTATGACAGTCTTATGACGCCACTGTCAAATAAAGCGTTACCTAGGCTATAACTCAAATAAATCAACAATTTAGCCGCATTGGACTATAAGCCGCAGGATTCAAAATGAGGGCAAAAAGTAGCAGTTCATAGTCCGAAAATTACGGTAATCAATAAAATGAGTTAGGAATACTCTTAATAAGAAGTTACTTAATGGAGCTCCAGAATTTGACCAATGTTTACTATCTGTAGCTAGCATGACTAATAAATCTTACAGTATGTCAACCCTATTTAGTAATTTATCTGAAAATCACTTTTGCCTGTCTAATAAAGGTACTGTTTACAATTTTGTATACATGAACATAAAAATCATGACTTCACTTTCAAAGTGATTTCTTACCACTTCACAGAACATGCAGCGATTTTGTGGTTTGCTTTGTGCATTGCGTGTGAGTGCGCGGTGCAAAAAGTGAGCGACCATGACTAATGCTCACCATGTGTTTCACCGCAGAGACCACTTGCGCAAAGATCAACTTGGCCTCCAGATCGCTGAGCTTCCCTCTGGTGGTGACGCGAGAGAAAAGGTCGCCACCACTGCCGTATTCCATCACCAGGTAGAGCTTCCTGCTCGTTTCAATCACCTCGTACAGGCGCACAACGTTGGGGTGGCACAGCTTTTCCATGCAGCGGATCTCTGAAGAGGTTAAGAGCCAGGAGCCTTTACCTGTTTTACACTGCTTCTCCATTATCTTGACGGCCACCCTCTCTAAAATTTAAGATGGAATCATTAAAAAATGATTTAGTATCACAGTGTGTAGTATATTTCGGGTTTAAACTAGGGTCATGCTAGAAATCGAGGACATTTGAGCTTCAAAATTCTTGAAAATTAAGCCTTCACTTTTCTAATTTTCTGCTTCATGTTCGTATTAGTTAATAAACAATAAATCAGCTCAACTTGCAGATCAATGGTAACATTTTTATTAGGTGTTTACAACCAGGGCCGGCCCAGCCTATACGCAGACTATGCAGCTGCTTAGGGCCCCTGACCACAAGGGGGCCCCCAATCTGTCAATTGTTTAATTTATATTCTATTTTGTTTACTACAGTTTGCTTTATTTGACTTTTGTGAGTTTTGATACTTGATTACAAGCTTAAAAAAATAAAAAGTTCATCCTTAACTTCTTTCTTTCCTTTTTTAGAAAAAGGTTTGGCGCTATCTACTGTAAGTACTGACAATCCTTTGGGGTGAGAAGTTTGAAGTATGCAGTGCAACAAAATCTGATTAATATACAAAATATGGACGTATGGGTTGGATTGCATGTATGGGTTTCACAGTACAGGGACGAAATGGTGGGCCAAAAATAGGGCCCCTTTGCATTATTTTGCTTAGGGCCCCCTAATGGCATACTTTTATGCCATTGGCGCAATCAGCTGCCACTCAAACACACCGGAACTAGCGTTGAAGTTAAATCTTTGTGTCAAAATGATTCAATCGAAAAAAAAAAGTGCCTTCAAAACTTTTCCCACTTCAAAAAAAAGTGTGTTCAAAACTTTTTCCACTTTGAAAAAAAAAAAAAAAAAGAGTTTAAAACTTTTTGCTTTTCAAAAAAGTGATACTTCAATAAAAAAATTAAAAAATTCAAATAAAAAAATATATTTTCAAAAAAATATATTTTTGCAAATGATTTTTTTCTTTGATTAAAAATAGTTTTTTGATTAAAGCAACTTTTATTGCAATTGAATGATTTTGACACAAATGTCCTACCCCTAATATGGCACAAACACAAAAAAGGATTGCTTCAATCAAAGAAAACGGTTTGAATGAAAAATAAAGTGTTCAAATGCGAATTTCTGAGTCTCAAATATTTTTTCACATTCAAACCTTTTTTTCTATGATTGAATATTTTTAAAATTTTTGACTGAAGTGATTTTCTTATGAAAATATATATTTTTTTGTTTGAAGCGACTTAATTTTTGATTGAATAATAAAGACACAAATGTCCTAGCCAAAATGTGGTCCAAACGCAAAATGACATGACTTCAATCAAAAATGGTGTTTCAATAAAAAAAAAAAAACTTGACTTAAATAAAAAAAAAAAAAATTCAAAGAAAAATAGTTTTCAAATATATTTTTTTTGAGTTTCAAATTTATTTTTGCATTCAAACACATTTTTTTTTATTGAAGAGACATTTTCTTCGATTGAAAATATATATTTTGATTGAAGCAACTTTTTATCTGATTGAAGCAACTTTTTTTTGGATTGAATAATAAAGACACAAATCTACCTCCATAGATGTCCCGCTTAAAACAGTTTTAACAAATCTAGAGCCACGTTCCGATTGGAAGAACAAATAAAGGAGACCTTTGGTCAAAGCGTGGATGCCCAGTCTGACTGATGAGAAGTTGCCTTGGCCGATCTCACCGCGGAGCTCGTAGAACCCAACCCTTCGGCCGAGGGTGAGGTCGTTGACAATCCTTTCGTTATGGGCCATGTCATAGACAGCCCTCTCGAACGGCGTCAAACGCATCCTTTCGGCCTCGCTCAGCTGTGGGGGGGTATTTCTCGGTGCGGCGGAGGGTGGCGACATTGCCGACTTGGGTGACTTCTCCACCTTGGCGGGCTCATCTTTAGGTTTTTTACTTGCTTTCTGCCTGGGCCACAGTTTTGTCTTGATGGCTATTGAAGAGACAACACAGAGAAAGGACATCAATTTGAAAACTAACGAGTACATTTTGGTAAGACTTTTAAACTTGGAAATCAACAGGATTAATGGCTCTGTATTTTAATTTAAATTGCAAAGTGCAGTTGTGTAAACTACAGTATGTCATACAACATGAACACTAAATTTGATCATGAATTAAAAATTAGGTAACGCAATTAATAACTTTATGAAACAAGTGTCTTTTTTTTTAATCTTGCCAATATTTTTAAAATGTTTATTAGTCTACTGCATTCAGTGATTAATAACAAAATTTTAATTTTGTCCACCCCTACTATAGTATGCTATAATTTGTTTTATTTAAACCCTGATTTACAATCAAATGTTTTTTTTAATTAAAAAAAAAATTCTACATGGGAACAGGCTCTGTGCAGTAGTCCAGTATGTGCAGTGGGTAAGTAGTAGCTGGTTCAGTCAGTCCTCAAAATGGCAAGGATTAACTCTTTTAGACACAGCATTAGTGTGTCTGTTCTAATTGTGGATGCCTGTTGGGACTAAAAGTCAGGTCAGAATGGAATACTGCCATAACAGAGAAAAGTCATTTTAATTTGTTGTTTTTAAAAGTATGTTCAAAGGGGAAGTTCAGAATTTTTGACACTAGGCTTAATCTTCCAAGTTAGCGGGGGTTTAATTAGTGTGTGAAGTTGATTTCAACAAATTCCGTAGCATTCAAATAAACAAATTAAATTAACAGATCTAATATAGCCAAATAAATTCAAAATGCAGCTCATTGTTTAAAACACCCATGCAGCCAAAACAATGCCACACCAAACTGTCATAATTCATTTTTATTCTGCTTGACAATTTTTTTTTTTTAGATGCGTAATGCAATCACAACAGAGAAAAGTGCTTCGGCCACTCATGCTCAGTCTGCTGGGGTGTCCCTTTCGTTCCCACACACACACACACACAAAAAAAATTCAGCGGTGAAAAAAACAATGTGATATCACTCCGCTCTGCTTGCCTAGACAGCCTGTTCCCTGCAGAGCCGCTGGATTACAAATGCTGGTGTTCATACTACAATTATTGACATGCAATGGTAAGTTTGAATAAGTTTATCCTGAAAAGATAGCCAACACTATTGATTGCATAGGTTTTGTTGGCATGCTAAGCAGGTACCATTGACTCGCGCTAGCTTAGCCACTCCGGAGCCCTGAAACTGACAAATAACTGACAAACTGTATGGAATTTGTTGAAATCTACTCCACCAACTAGTTAAACCCCCGCTAACTCGAAGATTATGCCAAATGTAAAAAATTCTGAACTTCCCCTTTTAACTATGTTTGATTGGCTGTGTTGTTTAAAGACGAGCCATGGAGTGCAACAACCTCCAATGATCCCAAAAAAAAAAAAGAAAAAAAAAGCAAATGCGGGAAATCCCAAGTGAAAGCAAATATTGGACTTTCTTGCACAGTCTTGTCTGATGATTCAGTTACACACAGTGCCTATCATAAGTATTCACCCCTTGGATGTTTTCCCAGTCTATTGCATTCATAAATCAATCATGGT
Organism: Corythoichthys intestinalis; assembly: GCF_030265065.1. Taxonomy (NCBI): domain Eukaryota; kingdom Metazoa; phylum Chordata; class Actinopteri; order Syngnathiformes; family Syngnathidae; genus Corythoichthys; species Corythoichthys intestinalis. The sequence goes on from NC_080401.1 coordinate 38,629,729, forward strand.
CGAAAGTATTTGGCATTTTTTTACACAAACATTTATTGGGGAAAAAAACATTTTTAATGTCAATGTGAAAACAGTAATGTCGATGAAATAAAAATATATGAAAAATAATTGTTTGCATAATTATTCACCATCTTCAAGTCAGTATTTCATAGATGCACCTTTGGCTGCGATCACAGCAGTGAGCAGCTGTGTGGATAAGTTTCAATCAATTTTGTACATCTGCCCACTGTAATTTTGTTCCCTTCTTCTTTCCAAAATTGCTCAAGCTCTGTCACGTGGCGCAGATTTCAAGTCCCGCAAGCCACTGCAGAACATTTATCTGGTTCTTTTTAACCATTCTGGTGTACTTTTACATTTTTGTGTTTGATAAGCTGAAAGCCACTGTTGAAGAAAAGTCATATTAGATCTCGCCAAGTGGAAGAAGATTCTTTGGTCTGGTGTGACCAAAGTTGGCCATCAGACAAGATGTTATACAGTGGGGCAAATAAGTATTTAGTCAACCACTAATTGTGCAAGTTCTCCCACTTGAAAATATTAGAGAGGCCTGTAATTGTCAACATGGGTAAAGCTCAACCATGAGAGACGGAATATGTAAAAACAAACAGAAAATCACTTGGTTTGATTTTTAAAGAATTTGCAAATCATGGTGGAAAATACGTATTTGGTCAATACCAAAAGTTCATCTCAATACTTTGTTATGTACCCTTTGTTGGCAATAACGGAGGCCAAACGTTTTCTGTAACTCTTCACAAGCTTTTCACACACTGTTGCTGGTATTTTGGCCCATTCCTCCATGCAGATCTCCTCTAGAGCAGTGACGTTTTGGGCCTGTCGTTGGGCAACACGGACTTTCAACTCTCTCCTCACCCCGTGGCGTCAAAATGATAACAAGAATGGGGAGCAAAAATCCCAGAACCACACGGGGGGACCTAGTGAATGACCTACAGAGAGCTGGGACCACAGTAACAAAGGCTACTATCAGTAACACAATGTGCCGCCAGGGACTCAAATCCTGCACTGCCAGACGTGTCACCCTGCTGAAGAAAGTACACGTCCAGGCCCGTCTGCGGTTCGCTAGAGAGCATTTGGATGATCCAGAAGAGGACTGGGAGAATGTGTTATGGTCAGATGAAACCAAAATAGAACTTTTTGGTAGAAACCCAGGTTCTCTTGTTTGGAGGAAAAAGAATACTGAATTGCATCATACCCACTGTGAAGCATGGGGGTGGAAACATCATGCTTTGGGGCTGTTTTTCTGCAAAGGGACCAGGACGACGGATCTGTGTAAAGGAAACAATGAATGGGGACATGTATCGAGAGATTTTGAGTGAAAATTTCCTTCCATCAGCAAGGGCATTGAAGACGAGACGTGGCTGGGTCCTTCAGCATGACTATGATCCCAAACACACAGCAAGGGCAACAAAGGAGTTGCTTTGTAAGAAGCATTTCAAGGTCCTGGAGTGGCCTAGCCAGTCTCCAGGTCTCAACCCCGTAGAAAATCTGCAGAGGGAGTTGAAAGTCCGTGTTGCCCAACGACAGGCCCAAAACATCACTGCTCTAGAGGAGATCTGCATGGAGGAATGAGCCAAAATACCAGCAACAGTGTGTGAAAAGCTTGTGAAGATTTAGAGAAAACGTTTGGCCTCCGTTATTGCAAACTAAGGGTACATAACAAAGTATTGAGATGAACTTTTGGTATTGACCAAATACTTATTTTCCACCATGATTTGCAAATAAATTCTTTAAAAATCAAACAATGTGATTTTCTGTTTTTTTTTCCCACATTCTGTCTCTCATGGTTGAGGTTTACCCATGTTGACAATTACAGGCCTCTCTAATATTTTCAAGTGGGAGAATTTGCACAATTAGTGGTTGACTAAATACCCAATGTAATTGGCGGAAACCAAACACTGCACATCATCAAATACACGCCATCCCCATTGTGAAGCAGGGTGGTGGCAGCATCAGGGTGTGAGGATGTTTCTCAGCAGCCGGACCTGGAAGGCTTGTAACGATAGATGGCAGAATGAGTACTGCAAAAAAAAAAAAAAACACCAATATCCAGGGGGACAATCTTCTTCAGTCTGCAAGAGAACTATAGCTTGGGAGATTTTTTTTCGGGCAACACAATGATCCAAAGCATACTGCAAGAGCTATCCAGGAATTGTTTAAAAAAAAAAAAAAAAAAAAAAAAAAAAAAAAAAAAAAACAGGCAAATATTCCGAGTGGTTGAGTAAACGCCCAGACCTCAATCCTATAGAGAATTTGTGGCTGAACCTGAGAAAGGCTGTTCATCCCCTATAACCGCACAACCTGACAGAGTTTGAGCAGTTTTGCAAACAAAAAGGGAGCAAAACTGCAGAGGGCAGATTCACAAGATTGATTAAGATTTATCCACACAGACTCACTGCTGTGATTGCAGCCAAAGGTTCATCTATGAAATACTGACTTGAAGGGGGTGAATAATTATGCAAACAATTATTTTTAATGTTTTTATTTCAGTGACATTACTCTGCAGAAATCTGTTTTCACTTTGACATTAAAAAGGTTTTGCCAATGTTTTTTATGTCAATAATGCCAAATTGTTTTGACCATGACTGATTTATGAATGCAATAAAAGGGAAAAACATCCAAGTAGGTGAATACTTATGATAGGCACTGTCAATGTGCGTGACTTCAACTGATAAAAAGTAGTTTTAAATGATAGGGCAGATAATTCAACTATTTTTTTGGTTTACAACATTGTGACACACCAGTTTTAATAGCATTGGTCAGGATGGTATTTTGTTGGTATCTCCAAAGTCACGCCATATGTATGCTTACCGTAAAGTCATAACAAAATTGTATTAGCTATACTTTAAAATAAAGAAATAAATAACAGTACTGCTTGATTATGAAATAACACAAAAATATAGGACAGTGTTGTAGTGTTGTGCAAGACCACACATTCTGAGACCAAGACGATAAGAATACATTTCTTAATTGAGAAAAAAATATATATATGTATATATATATTTTTTTTTAATAAGATGTTTGCAGTCAGGAGTAGTAGAATGTTAAGAACACAGATAAATTAATTTAATTTAATAACCTTCTTTTCCAAGGGGTTCCCCAGGTGTTTTCCCTTAAAATCATATTAAAAAATTTAAGTGCTGGTCCAAGATCTATTATCTAAATTCATATTGCAGGAAAAGAAGTGTATTTGTGTAACCTATAATATGTTACATGACATGAACACTAAATTAGTACAGTATGATCATGAATTAAATAAGCTAATGCGATTACCGTAAATTCTGGACTATAAGCCGCTACTTTTTTCCCTCCCTCGGTATCCTGCGGCTTATAGTCCAGCGCGGCTTATTTTTTGATTTACTTGGGTTAATAGGTAACACTTTATTTGAGAGCAGCGTCATAAGACCGTCATAATTATAACACTATCAAGGGCATTAATGAATGCTTATGACAGATGTCATTGTCATCCGGCAAACTATGTCACTAACTCCATTTATGTCCAGCTCGGATCTTTTAAATCTATTCAAAAGTGAGATAATTTGCCAATGACACAAAATGACATCTGTCATAAGGATTCATTAATGCTCATGGCACTGTCATGTCATAATTATGATTGTCTTATGGCACGACTGTCAAATAAAATGTTACCAAATACCATAACTAGCAATTAATGAAACAACTGGAACAGCAACTGAAGAAATAATTGGCACATAACATGAATTTTGATTGTTATTTACATCTGTAACTCTGCAATGCATGCTAGGAGGCATGTTGGACAACAACAGTGTTGACGGCAGGTAGCAGCAGAGGTTGACTGCCTCTCCAAGGGAACAGTAATGTCCAAATGAAGCTTCTTGAAGCAATGGTGGTTCATTTGGTCTTATGACCGTCATAATTATGACATGACACTTTCATGGGCATTACTGAATGCTTATGACATATGTCATTAAGTGTCATCCGGCAAACTATGTCACTATCTCCATTTATGTTCAGCTCGGATCTTTTACATCCATTCAAATGTGAGATAATTTGCCGGATAACACTACATGACATCTGGTATAAGCATTCATTAATTGTCATAACAGTGTCATGTCATAATTATGATTGTCTAATGACAGTTTTATGGGGCCACTTTCAAATAAAGAGTTACCAAATATCATCTCTAGCTATAAAAGAAACTGAAACAGTAACTGAAGAAATAATTTGCAGAGAACATGAATTTTGATTGTTATTTACATCTGTAGTGCTGCAATGCATGCTAGGAGGCATGTTGGACGACAACAGTGTTGACAGCAGGTAGAGCAGTGATGGGCAAATTAAGCTTCTCGAAGCAATGAAGCTTTTCAGCCCATTGGTACAAAGCTTGATGGTGGTTCATTTGGTCTTATGACAGTCTTATGGTGCCGCTGTCAAATAAAGTGTTACTGGTTACTATCTTTTGGTGTAAATATTCCATAATACAGTGAGGAGTGCTGCGGCTTATAGTCCAGTGCGGCTTATCTGTGAACAAATGCTGTTTTTTTGTGTCAAATTTGGTGGATGCGGCTTATAGTCAGGTGCGCCTTATAGTCCAAAAATTATGGTAATCACTTTCTGAAAAAAAGTGTCTTTTTTTATCTTGCCTACCCTTTTTTAAAGAAAAAAATCTACATGGGAACAGGCTTTGTGCAGTAATACCGTATGTGCAGTGGGTTAAAATTAGTCAGTAGCTGGTTCAATCAGTCCTCAAAATGGCATGGATTAACTCTTTTAGACACAGCATTAGTGTGTCTCTTCTAATTGTGAAAGCCTGTTGGGACTAAAATTCAAGTAAGGATGGAATACTGCCACAACAAAGATAAGTCATTTTCATTTGTTGTTTTGAACAGTACGTTCATTAAACTCTGTTTGATTGATTGGCTGTGTTGTTTAAAAAGGAGTCCTGGAGTGCAACAACCTCCAACAGCCCAAAAAAGCAAATGCGGGAAATCCAAAGTGAAAGCAAACATTGACATTTCTCACACAGTCTTATCTAATGATTCCGTTATATTAATGTACTTGACTGGTAAACTGATAATAAAAAAAAACAAGTTATGAATGATAGAGCGGATAAACCAAATTATAATTTTTTTACAACCTTATGACACACCAATATTACTAACATTACTCAGGATGTTATCTTAATGGTATCTCCAAAGTCACGGCATATGTATGTTTACAGTCACGTCATAAAAAAATTGTATCAGTGATTAAAAAAAAAGTACACAACTGTATGATTATGAAACAATACAAAAATATATGAAATTAGTAGTGTTGTGATCATGCCCACACAATCTGAGACCAAGACAATAACAAGACCATAAGAATACATTTTAAAAATTTTACATACATGCAGCATATATATATCTATTAAGGGTGTAACGGTACATGTATTTGTATTGAACCGTTTCGGTAAGTGGTGCTCGGTTCGGAACGGAGGCGTACCGAGCGAGTTTCTGACGTAATGTAACCCTTACTTTTCGAGGCTGTGAGTCGATCGGGTTACAGTTTCTTTGTGTAGATTATATTTACTCCGTCTTCTCTACTATATTGAGGACCAACACAGTAGGACAGTATATAACCCAGAAACGTCAACGGTGCAACAACCTGGCCGTGGCAGTGAAACGCGGGCGTTAAAGTCGATCAACCAATGCACATTAGTCGCAGTGCGGCCACGTGTTGGACGCGTCCCAGAAGCAGCTCAACGCGACGCCCGCGAAAAGAACGGCAGAGGTTATTATTTGACGCGAGACGCGACCCTTCTGCGTCAATACTACTACCGGTAGCTAGGATGTGGCAGACCGGAAGTCACTCGTGTAAAAATACGGTGGATCTGGTCGATTTTCAAACTAATATGCAATCGTAACCTACTTTTTGACTCCATCAGATCTCTTGAGTTGGTAGATCGGGGCACAGTTGACTTGTTTTTGTTGATTTACTGCCGTCTTCTCTGCTATAATAATAACCAACACGGCCCCGTGTTCAATACAAAACCCTCCAACTACAACAAAACAAGTAGGAACGAATATTCACATAGGAACTAAAGTTATATAACATAAAATATACAATATAAATGAATACTACATCACATTTGAAAAATATAAACACATAATAAATAATCGCCCATTTAAATAAAATAAACTGAAATGAGCTAAAACAGCTGTAATTAAATAATAAGAATAATAGACAGATCCTGCTTACACAATTAAATTGATTTCTGTGTGGCGCTTTAACTTGAGAAAATCCACCAATAAAGCTTTTGAAAACCATTCATGAGAAAAAAAATGATTCATTGAGGCATTTCATTTGTAAAATGCATGTTGAAATCTTTGTCATTGGGATTGCTTTTCTCTTTAGCACAGGACTTCTTTTTTCTTCTTTCTTTCAGAAAGAAAGCTGACCAATACCCGGGGTCTGAAAGGCAAATTATTGTTGGATTATCTTTAAATACCTGCTACTTTTTGAGCATAATTCTAGCTTTGTATAGGCTAATGTTCCTATTGTTGAAAGCACAAAGGTGTGTAATAAACAACTAGCACATTTATATTTTGCATTTTGTTTTCTTACTGTACCGAAAATGAACCAAACCGTGACCTCAAAACCAAGGTACGTACCGAACCAAGATTTTTGTGTACCGTTACACCCCTAATATCTATATATACCTATACACATATATATATATATATATATATATATATATATATATATATATATATATATATATATATATATATATATGTATACCGGGTTAGACAAAAAATGGAAACACCTTTAAAAAATCAACAAAAACATAATATGGTGTAGGTCTGCCTTTTGCGGCAATTACAGTCTCAATTCTCCAAGGTATTGATTCAAACAACTTGTGAATTGCTTCCAAATGAATTTTAAGCCATTCTTAAGTTAGAATACCCTCCAACTCTTGGCGGTGGCGGTGGAAATTGAAGTCTTAATGGAATCTCTAAAACTGACCATAAATGCTCAATAATGTTGAGGTCTGGGGATTGTGCCGGCCATACAAGATACTCAACTTCATTAGAATGTTCCTCATGACATTCTTTAACAATTATTATTATGATGCCAAAATGTTAGGCGTTTCCATTATTTTGTCCAACCTCTGTATATATATATATATATATATATATATATATATATATACAGTACCTACATTTTTCTTAATATCAAATTTGCAGTCAGCAGTGCTAGAATGTGAAGAACACGGAAAAATGTTTTTTCCAGGAGGTTCCCCAGGTGTTTTTCCTTAAAATCCAGATTTTTAAGTGCTAGCCCAAAACAGAGACAAGACCAAGACCCTCCATATTTTTCAGTATAACCTAAAAGTAAGCGCGCTCTCTCTCTCTACCTTATTTATTGAATGGCCCTCGTACTACTTTGTATTTATTTTTACGTTATTTAACACATAGTGTTAGGATTTACAAAATGCTTTTGGTTCTGTTGATCCACAATTGTTTAAGGAGCGCCACCTTATGGATCTAAGAAGTACTGAACCAAAACAAAATGTAAACAATGTTAATACCAATCCAAAGTCGACTGAAAAACACACATGAAAAAAACTACAATATGTATGAGACAAAACTGAATTTACCTGCATGCTGCGAGTCCTTCATGCTTTCCCTCAGGCTGTAACACCTGACTGTGACTGGATATGTGAATGTACTTTCACTAGATGAGCCTTAATCCTATTAAGGTAGCGTATTAGTGGCTATTATCATACCACCCATTAGCATAAAAAATGCTGCATACACAATTTTACAGCATAAACCTCTTTCTTTTACACTTTTTATCGGGCAAGTGACTATTAAAAATATAAACTGATCATTTTGAAATTAAATTAAAAGTCATTGGGTCTCTTAAAAATTCATTAGAGTATAAATTGCAGTTATTCACAACTAGTGTGCAATGAGAGCTCATTAGATGAATGTTGAGTAAATGCTCATATTTTACTGAACTAGTCAAATAAGAATCATTTATTCATTATGAAAAAAAAGTGTACAATATTTAGTGGAAGGCAGAACAATTAAATATTCCTCCACTAGATGGTACATGGTTCACTACGTTTTGTTTGTGGTGTGCGCCATAGACTTCACATACGGGGAGGTGTCCCGCGCGGAATCAGCGAGATTCGTAACCAGTGGCCATTTTGCGTCGGGGCTTATACGTTAGATGTGATAGATTATTGTGGCTATGAAACGGGCTGGACATTAAAATATATTTGTTATTACATATTAAATATTTCTAAGTATTCAGTTGATTGGCGCATCTCTGACATTTATGAAAAACATTTCAAAGAACACGCTCGATTGACTATATTTAGTGAACGGCTTCGACGCAAAATGACTGACAAATAACGACGCTCCTCTGGATTGGCTCACCACGTGTATCAGATATCAAATTTTGTACGGTATATATGATATCTACAGTGTGCCCTGGCAATGAAAGTTGGGAAACACTGTACTTTAGGTTGGAGTGTACTAAACATAGTTTTAAAAGTAAAGATTTTATGTATCAAAATGTAAATATAAACGTTACCATTCAGCATGTATGAACTTTTACGTTCAACGTTGTCAACCAAAGAGGAACGATGATGGACGTTTAACTACAGCCAATAGTAAGTCGTTGCTTCCAATTTGGCCAATCACCGAGTTCTATTAAGTTGGCGGGAGAGGAAAAGGCGGGACCCAAGCGACGCCTTCTGACGAATCAGCTCGCTTGAAACTCAGAGCAAACGGAAGCGCATGTTAGTCCTCTTCTGTTGTCATCTGTGTCATGTCGCGGCCAAAGCACACTTTTGGATTTGCTTTCTGTCAAATATAACGACAGAGGAAGAAAAAGAGAAAATGGCAGCCACAGTGGCGGTACCCGTCGCCCACGCAGACCATGAGTCCGACCGCTGTGCGAGCGAGGAGGAGTGCCGTGGTGCCGATGCGCTAGATGAAGGCGTTCAGCAGCAGGCGACGGGCCCCACGGCCGCAGTGGGCCACAACCGGCTGTCCAAGCTACCGCTGACCCGCATTAAGGCCTTGATGAAGACCGACCCAGACGTGTCCCTCGCCAGCCAGGAGTCTGTCTTCATCATCGCAAAAGCCACGGTAAATTCCCCGTAACCCTGCTGAATATTCTTGAGGTTGTCGTGAGGGGATTCAGTCTCGCGATATTTAATTTCTGCGGTGTGAATTAACGTCATTTCCCACGAGGATTTGCTTTGTCATAAAATCGTCACTATATTCAGTTTATCTTCAAATTTACAGCAAAATGAACCCTCTGGACGCTTTGCTATTTATTTGTCGCTTATTTTTTATTTACATTGGAGATTATTGCCTGAATATTGAATTTCTAAATTCAGCTATTTGAAGATATGATTTTTTTTTTTTTTTTGTGCTTTCGTGGCTAATTTTAATCCTTAAAAAATTAACCACTTAAGACCTGGCGTGGACATCAATTACACTTTGGGTCATGTTAGTCACAATATTGAAGGAATCCAAGGATAGCAACGGACTTTTAGTTCTTAAAAGATAAACGTTATTTTGAGTTAAAATAATGTAATATCAAGACCCCCTCTTATTTTCGTTTTTATACAATTTGTAAAATTAGTGTAACTAGTAGGTCACCATTCTTGTTGACGTCACATGGTGGTGACGTCACATGGTTACGCTGCCGAGCTTCCACAGTACGACTCTAGCGACATGAACATGTCATCTGTTCAACCCTTTCAATTTGAACCAGGGAGGAACATTAATGAACACGGCAGCACTGTCGATATTTCACAAAATGAGCAGCAAAAGCAAGATAAAAAGGAAAGACTGGATGAGACGAGACGAGAGTTGGGGAGGGGGGGACTGTATTCTGTCAAAATGTGCAACACTGGCGAAACGTCATACAAGAGGCGAATTTGACACCCAAAGTACTACCGTGTGCTTTCAGCTGTTCTGTTTAGATGCGTACAGACAGAACATATTAAGCATGCCTTAAGAAAATACTTAAACACAGTAATATCAAATAAGGGTGGTTTAAATGTTGCTACCTGACTAATGTGGTCAACAGATTTACAATCTGCTTTAAAGCTACCACAAGAAAACACCGCTTAAAAGTATGAGAAAGAAACACATGCAAAAAGTATTTTGAGGCAATGAAAAGGTAATAAAAGACTCAATAAAAACACGAATATTAAGTACCTGCCGCTTGTGTTGGACGTCTTGCTGCATAGAAGGAATTGCAGTAACCTGGGAGTATTCGTCGAGTGACAGTGACAATCTACGTCATCACCTTGAGCGTCTATTGCGCGCTTAAAACATGGCGCCCTCCGTAGGTCAAAACATGTACTAAATACTAGAGGTGTGCACAATTTCCGATTCTTAGATTATTCGCGATTCGGCCGTGGAAGATTCGAGAACGATTCACAAACATCCAAATTCCGATTAATGAAATATGCCAAGTAAAGCGGAAGTACAACACACTCAGCGCGGTCTTCGGGACAGAACGGAGCGAGAGTAGCTAAACATCATGCTTCTCATTACCCGGCCCCTCCGGTAATGCCAATGCTCAACTCACGGCTCTAGCTCAACTCATGCCACGAGATAAAAAAAACACAACAACATACCTGACTGCTGCCGAAAAGCTGCTACAAAGTACAGCCACGCAATGTTACGGTAGATATCATTTATATAGGACTAGATGCAATATAGATTCGGAAGCGTTAGCAGCACAGCTACAAAAAGCTAGATGCGGGCGTTAGTAAACGGCCGCCATCTTAAAGCAGTACACTTCCCTGCAAGGCTGTTGTAGCGAACTTTCCAAGCAAACCTAATTAACTTTTTATCTAAAATACTCCTAAATCGGTAAAATATTGACTTAAATCTATCTTTAAAATAGTTTTAAAACTTTCACATGTCGAAAGTAGACAAAAGGGAAATTATGGAATAACGAGAGCAATTTTAACAACTTTAACGGTTGATTCACAACATTAAATTAATTGAATGTAGTTTAAAGCTGCTGATACAGAATGGGGACTGGAGTTTTTTTATTTAATGTTATTTTTGTATATTTGTTTACTGCTATATGTTAACTTGATACTGAAATAGTAGTTTGGTTTACCCTGAGAGTATTTTTGAACAATTTTGGAACTAATGTACAAAACTTTAAAAAAAATTTTTTAAAAAAAGGACGGGGGTGCATCAATAATCGTTTTATAATCGAATCGGAGCGTCTGAATCGTAATCGAATCGTTAGGGGCCCAAAGATTCCCAACTCTACTAAATACTATACATTTTTAAGTCAATGGCAATATTTTATGTCTTTATAATAATATACTTTAGTAAAAGAGAACAAGTGTGGCTTATTAGAGCCTACAAGTCTTTTTAAGTCTGATGTTCCCTTTAACATTTGGCATACAAGTGTGCCCGACCTACATTACCCAAAATCTGATGTCTAAATGTGAGATCTGGCGGTCTCAATTACTATGTTATTTAAATTTATATATTTTTTAATTATTAATCATTATTGTAGTTTATTGTCATATTTTCATGTATATTAATGAATAAATACATTTATAAATTAATAAAATGTACATTTAAAACAAAAATTAAAATGAATAAAAACAAACACTGGTTATGGCCGCTAATAAAACTTTTGTCTTTGTTTAATTTCATAGTATTTAATTTCATTGACAATGATGTCCAATTTATTTTTGGCTGAGCGGTTCGCTGCCCGCCTCTCCCAGTCAAAATGGGTTGGCCAATGACTGCCAATGAGTTAAATGCTCTTAAAACCACCATAAACAACATTTTATTGACTGGATCGCTTTATATAATCTGGGTAAAATGGCTTTCTTTCATTCACAATCTAAAACTGTACTTTTTCTTTGGGGCCTAATCCTAAAAATAGGTAGTTAAGTTTACTAAAGCCTAATGCTACCTATTCATTTTGAGGATATATATTTGTACATTTTGTGCTTGATTTGAACCCTTTTTATCCCATAGGAGCTGTTTGTTGAGATGATCGCCAAAGATGCTTTGGTATATGCTCAGCAAGGCAAGAGAAAAACATTGCAAAGAAAAGACCTGGGTAAGTTTACAGAAGTTAAGTGTTTTGTCAACAATATTAGTTACATTCGTTCCATTAGGATGAATATATATGATGCTGATATGCTGTTCTTGGATTGGATGGAATGACATTATGCATGTGTACCTCATAAGGGTCGTGGGAGGGTAATGATACTGAACTGAAGTACAGACTGTTGACCATTTTCTCTTCTGCAGACAATGCGATCGAGGCCATAGATGAATTTGCATTTCTGGAAGGTGAGCTTGTTTAATTTTCCTCGTTTTTTTGGCACTACACACTAATCCTATCATTTAACAACGACTCGTCTGGACGGCATTATTCTGTTGCAATCGAAATAGACTAATTAATATTGGTTATTTTTTCCTATGGTGAATCATTAAAATTATTGCAATGTCCATTGTAGAGCTGTCCCGACTAGTCGACATAGTCGAAGTCATCGATGACGTAAATCCGTCGACGAGCACAACATCCCGTCGACGGTTAATGAAGGGTTAAAAAAATATATGCGCGGAAAGTTCAGAATGTCGGACGCTCTGTATGCAAGCGGGGAAAGCGGCACAAAGCCAAAAAAGCGCACCAGAGTGTCCAAAACATTGACTTATTTCAAAGAAACAAAGGAGCGTACACTCTTCCGTCCTGTCTCTTCAATGCCAAGCAAGCTTGGCTGCACGTCGGCCGTGAATAAACACCTCATGCGCCGTAACCCAGTTTGTAATTTTTTTTTTTTCTTTTCATTTTTTGTACACCAGAGGGTGCTGTCGCCTTACTAAATAATAATGTTTCATTGACAATGGGCCTATAAGTGCTATTAGTATTGTTCTTAATGCTAACTGAAAGGTTTATTTCATGTTATGGTTTATTTTATGGTATAGAAAATTATATAAGGTTAAAAGGTCATAAATATATACAGTATATACAGTGATTGCACTTAAGGGAGAAATTGTCAATGATAAGGTAATAAATTAAGGTAAAGGCAATTCATATAGGCAATTCATTGATATATAAATAAGGTTTAAAAGGAAAAAGGTGAAAAGTTTTCGTTAATTTCTAATTGTGTTGTTTTATTTGTGTGCACCGTAGCTTTTACAGTGTGATTACATCAAGGATGGAATAAAGTTGTAAACCATCAGTTTAAGAGACCATCTTTTCAATCGGGATGCTACACTAGTTAATTCTATCAGCATTTGAACTCATTGTTTATCTGTGATTTATTATTGTTATTTACATGTTTATTTGTACTTTTATAAATAATTTAAGTGTTCCAATATGTTTTTTGCGAATTGATTAGCATCAACAAAAATTTCATTGCTAAATTAGAAGAAAAAAAAAAAGAAACAACATTTTTTTCCCAATTATTAGATTAGTCGACTAATCGTAAAAATAGTCGGCTGACTAATCGGGAGAAAATTAGTCGTTTGGGACAGCCCTAGTCCATTGTGATCGTTTTTAAATATGACTCATGTCGGAGCTTTCATTGACCTAATGAATGCATTTCTTTACAGGCACATTAGATTAAATGGTGTCTGCGGAGATGAGAGCAGAAAGATGACACCATCCAATCAACTTTTTTTAAGATGGTGTGAGAAATCTTTTTTCAGACTTTGGATATTTTCCTCTGATTTTCTAAACACTGTTTTTGATGGAGGTGTGTCATATTTACATTTGAAACGTGTGGCAATTATGAGTGTACATTTTTTTGTAAATATTGGTGAAATGTTTTCTTTCATTGAATAAATGTAAAATCCAGACCACTTGTTTCGTGTTTCAAAGTAATGAGAGATTGAATCAATCCAAGCGGGGTAAACCTTGGACTTTGTTTACAATTGCAATAAAATAATAAAAGTGTTGTAATTAGGGTTGTTCCGATCATGTTTTTTTGCTCCCGATCGTTTTAGTTTGAGTATCTGCCGATCCCGATATTTCCCGATCCGATGCTTTTTTTCCGCTCCCGATTCAATTCCAATCATTCCCGATAATTTTTCCCGATCATATACATTTTGGCAATGCATTAAGAAAAAAAATGAATACAACTCGGACGAATATATACATTCAAATAAAACTCGGACGAATATATACATTCAACATACAGTACATAAGTACTGTATTTGTTTATTATGACAAATCCTCAAGATGGCATTTACATTATTAACATTCTTTCTGTGAGAGGGATCCACGGATAGAAAGACTTGTGACTTTGTATATTGTGACTAAATATTGTCATCTAGTGTATTTGTTGAGCTTTCAGTACATGATACTGCAGCCATTCAACCCAAATGCATGATGGGAAGTGGACCCATGACTGCGCGTAGTGCTACCAATGGATATATCTTCTCTGTGTTGGGAAATAACAGTATTAAAAGATCAATTGCTACCTTGCGTCCCCACATTGCTCCCCATGATATTTCTAATCGTAGGGAGAGGGATTGTAAGGCTTTAGCCTATTAAAATAAGGCTCCAAAGGCTGCCAAAATGCACTCTACTCATTTTACGCTGCCTTTCATCTCTCTAAATGGGTAAAACGGCGTCATTACAGATTGAACATGACAATGCGTGAGTGGGTCATTCAACGCATGCATTAATTGCGTTAAATATTTAACGTGATACATTTTTATAAAATTAGTTACCGCCGTTATCGGTACCTTAAGCCTAAACTAAAGACTCTGTATTAGTGTAACATACGTCTGTAACGTTAAATACATTTAGAAAACGATTTAATTAAAATATATATATATTACAAAAAGGTATGGCCGATATTTTTTTGCCGATTCCGATACTTTGAAAATGACGTGATCTGACCCAATCGATTGGCAACGTCAAGTCAGGTGACTGTTGAGGGTTGTACGCTAAAGTGATCGCTGTCCAAGGTGCTGACTTTGTGTCAATCAAATTGAGAGACGCATGCTTGTTTATGACTATATGTAAACATAGTTCTGGAAGCTCCACAGTAAAATGGCCTAAAGGTTCCCTTAAAACTAGAGAAATTGTTAAATTTTACATTGCACTGTATTAAATAAGATTGTGTCTGAGAAATGTCCAAACAGAGAGGACAAAAAAAACATTTCCACCATCCAAGTCCGATTATTCTAATTAAAACTGGAAACAGTTTAGCGGGGAGGATTTACAGGAATCAAATTGAATGGTGCACATGAATGTAGACACCACAATGTGTATGTGAATGATCTTGTAATGTGAACCAAACTACTGTAACAAAAAATAGATGCAGCGAATTATTCTGACCAGCAGGTGGGAGCAATGCCCCGCAAATGGTCAACTGCTTTCCCATACTATTGTGTAAACTGTAAAGCCAGCACAGTACATATCGGTCCTATTAATAATGTTATTGGATTCATCGGGATGACGTCATAACTCCTATTATCAGACCGATAATTATCGTGCACCAGTAGTGTCAACTTTTGAAAAGCTATTCAGTGTAGTGACCACTGTCCCTGAAAGGATTAAAGAGCATACGACACCAGAAAAAAAGTCTTAAATGGCATTATTATGTGAATTAGAATCATATTTTGAGACGATTCGACCATATACAACAATTTAGCAAAGCGCAGATGACGCGAAATTAGTCTTTTAATCTGCCGGTTAGCCACGCCTACAATTATAGGGCTTTAGCGTCCCCAACAGGTGGATGACGTCAGCGGTAGACTAGGCTCATCGGTTTTACTATTCAGCCCATTGAGGGGGAATTGTTCAGAACGAGGAAAACGAGACGAAGAGAGCTGCAAAATGTCATTGTTTCAGTCTCTCTACTCCCAATATTTTTACAGGATATTCTTTTTATCCAAGTATTTTCCCCAATAGCTATATAAATGGCTTGAGAAGGACCAGTCAGCCCGTCGAGGGGGAACTATTCACAATGAGGAAAACGCGACGAAGAGAGCGGCAAAATGTCATTGTTTCTGTCTCTTTACTTCAATATTTTTACAGGATATTCTTTTTATCCAAGTACTTTCCCCAATTGCTAAATAAATGGCATGGTCATGACAAATAACTTGTGCTAAATGGAATATAAAATAATAAAAATCCATTTATTCAAGACGACATGGCAAAATTACTCCATAATGGTCAAAACAGTCGACTTTACCTTTACTGTCACACCTGCCGAACGATATTTTATGACACCTAAATCGGACATATGTCATTTCCCTTCCCCGGCTTCGGAGAATGTAAACAGACCAGAAGGAGTGACAGCTAGCTGACATGCTAACCCGAACCGAGGGATGTTTCAAAGTCTTCGAAGAGGAAAATCACACATAACTAGCCTGGATTATTTGACATGACGACCCGGTTGTCGAGTTTCTTTGCGGATCGGCAAACCGCCCGGCGGAGAGCAATGTACAGTTCGTTCCCTGGAGGAGGGTGGCTGGAATTGTTGTGTAGCTAACGTGCTAACAGCTAACTGCTAATGAGCGTGAGGATAGCTTTTTACATGCCTATCAATGATCAAACGTAAGTAGTCCTTTATTTAAAGGAATTTTATAGTGTTTACTTTGTAATCACTGTATTCGTATTTGACATAATACAAAACAAGATGTTTACTCACTTCCTTGTAAGTCCAGTGGTCCCACAGTAAATATCCACGGTGAATGGGAACCTTTTGAAACTCCAAAAAGGCGCATACGCCTCTCCCGCATACAGAATGATTTTTCTGCAGCCGTTTGGCTGGCGTGAAGCAAAAAATAAAAGTATTAATCCGCAAAATCAGCTGAATCCTTCGTCCTCATACACAACAGAACACTGTAGCGTGAAGAGGACGTCTTCTACCGTACACGTCACAGCGCCCTCCTCCTCAATGCGAGACCGAAGCCGGAAGTCACTCATTTTCCTGGCGCGGGATTCAAAAAACTAAATAAATATAGCGATCGCTTCCACACACATCCAAGCGGTCCATATCATTCAGGAGCATAAAATACCGCGTGTATTATGAAATAAACATGCTTTTTCGTGTCACAAGCACAGTCCCGATGTCCTTTATGAAACAGGACAAACACAGCAGAAGAACATTTCAGTAGGCTATAATCGACACCAAAACACAACATGAGCATGACATTATCAAAGAATTTCAATGGGGATTATTGCTTACATTACGAATTACAATCACTAATAAATTGAGTTACAAGCTTGGTTATGAAAGGAATTCAACTTGTAAATCAAAATACAAAAAGCATTAAATCCAGCAGTACCTATACAACAACACAAGGTGTCAGTATCCCTGCACAAATACCTTCCTGTTCCAAATGGGTTTTAGGTGCATTTGACTTCTCTAATTAGTTAAATTTTTAAAAAATGCATCTTAAGTATTATGCCCACATTATACTCCTTTTACACACACTTTCAATGCAATTCAAAGTATGTTTGAACTAGTCAAGGTTGAACATTTTGATACCACACAGCGACTGTTGTGTGACACTAAGGAAAAACCTCACGAGTTTCAGGTTTGCATTAGGAATGTTCTGCATGTTATTCTTGCTGACCGCATCTGTTAAACACATCCAAAGTGCTCTCGTTCACACTCGAGGTACAGTCAAGCCCCCGCAAGTTGTTGCGCTACGAATTTTCCAAATAAATGTCTGAGTGTATTTAAGCTGATTTTCTGGGTTTAGTGTTTCGGCCGGCGATGAAACAGAGCTGTGAGAATCACAGATGTTTGGTTCCAAGATTGCGCCAGTCAACTCCCTGCAGAGGAATGTCTTACTGACACACACCAAAAACACATAATCTCATGTTGAAGGATTGGACATTGTTTTATTTCTACAGTCAATAAAGACATTCCATTAAGACAGTCTCAGGTGAGAAGAAAATCCAAAACCTCTCACTGAATGAAGATTTGGGGACTGGTTGGCTTGATGGTATCGTGGCCCACACTAGAGTTTGCTTGAGGTTTCCTATACAGTATGTCCTTTCTTTCATCTCACTTGAGATTTTAAGTGGCTATGTTCATGGAAAACCTTTTTGTCACATAATGGCAGACTTCATTATCTGAGTATGGTCAAGTGGCCTCTAAATATGTTGTTTTCCACTATCTGCAATGTTTAAATTATTGAAAAGATCCTAGTGTGTTGCTACTCTTTCGTCAAGTTAAATCTAAGGCTTTTTATGACCCTTTTCAGGGCTTCTACAGGTATAATAAGCAAGTGTCATTTAATGATTTTTAACGCCACTTTAAAATTAATGCCCTTGCCCAGGATTGCCAACCATCCCTTGAAAAACGGAACCGTCACTTATTCAGAAACAAAAGTACATGTCCCGTATTGAGCTTTCAAGGGATGGGCTTTGTCCTATATTATCATGAAACTCGAAAAGAGTGTCTTATTTGTAGAATGAACAAATACTGGTATGGTACTTTACAAGAATATGCAGGGGAACGCATTTTCATGCCTCTCCTACTTTTTGGCCAATGTGGTGACCGAACAATGACGATACGAAATCCCAGTCATTTCATTGGTTGAGGTGGTCTCTTGCAATGATGATAACAGAAGACTGCATAAAAGTGTGAGAGAGAGAAGAGGTTTGAGTGAAGCGCGAGTAAAATTCATGTTCAAAATGATATTTTCTTGATCTTCTCTGTGTACTTTATTTTCACTAATTGTATTATATATTGTTTTTTTCTGTCTATTTCATGTGTATTACCACATGCGACATCTCCTTTTCTGCCCACCCTTCCCAACATTTTGCACCCAAGAGGACGTAGGTGACCTAACCCCGAGTGCAAGACAATGCATCCAACAATGGACTGGTATTATCTGATGATACGTAGTGACTGGAGAAGAAGATCATTTGCGAAAATGTTATTGCTGAGGGGACTTTGAACACACCTAAATTGTATTTATTAAAAAAAAAAAAATAGTGATACTAAAAAACAAGTATACCTCAGTTTATGTTTGTACTTTTTAAAAAAGAAAAAATTAATAAACAGCCAAACACACACATGCGCGCACATTCACACACAAACAACACACTCAGGACCTTAAGGGTTAAATTATTTTTATTTGAATTTTTTATTCTAATAATCATTTTAACTTAAGCAGGACGGATTTTCATTTTATTCTAGTATATTTTGTATTCAAAATATCACTCAAATATATACCTAATTAATTAAGATCTCAGTAAAATTATTATAATTATTAATGAAAAAAAAAAAAGACTTCACATACAAAAAAAATAAAGGGTGACTTATTGGGCCGGCTGGCTCTACCAATCAGGTGCCCCTTTTTTTTTTTTTTTTTCATTTTCAACTCTACTCTTGCCCCAATTCACATAGTTTCACACACAAATTGTACGTGTTAAACAATTAATATTTTTAATTGTTGACAATACAAATGTAATTTAAACGCAACAAACAGCTTTATACAACTTCTATTCTCGTAAGAACAGAATGCTCAGGAGGGTAATGCATGCATGGAGGAGAGCTACAGAGGAACACTAGCAGCCCATCGATGGGTATTACCTTCAGCTCAGAAATTAGCAACCAGAATAGCTATACCAGTACAGAAGAGCGATTCCTGGGCTTAAGATAATGTAACTCTTATAGGATGCAAAACTGAGAAGCATTAACACCCGTACCCAAACCAGTCAAGTTTACATAATTTTTAATGCCACGAACATTTAGTTAATGCTTTTTAAGGCCTGAATTTCAACAAAATTTATTTAATGGTTTTTAAGGCTTTTTAATGACACACATAAACCCTGTTTTTAAGACTACAAAAGAAAAAAAACATAACTCCTAGAATGTCAGAAAAAAATCTAAGGATTTCATGCCATTAAGCACAATTGAACATTTTTGCAATTCAAGTTCAACTTGAAGAAATACAGTGCATTTTAAGACTGTCTAGTTTTGTTAAATTTAAGACTTTTTAAGACCTCGCAGGAACCTTACTTTAACTGTAGGGTCCTTCCATATCAAGTAACACATCATCTGCAGTGACACAGCTTCAATTTGCCTTTATTATTAGTGCCTCATGAGTCAAATGAAAGAATCCGAAGTTTGAGCATCCTAGCTCAAATGGTTTTTGAGTTATAGCCCTTCAAAGATTGGGTACCACGCCCACTTTTAGGATCCGGGAATGGCACACAAAACTTTGAACCATATTTGGAAGTGCTCATCTTTTGTTTTAAGCTAGGTACTGAATTGTAAATTACTATATCTATGTCTTTTGGCCCTGTCAGAATCTGCGCATATTATATGTGTAGTATATTAACTAGAGTTGTCCGATAATGACTTTTTAACCGATATTCCAATATTATCCGATATAATTTTAAAATGCTTTTATAATGTCGGACAACCATGACAGTAACCCTTTAAAAACTGATTTTTTTTAAATGATGCAAGACATTTTCACGACATTTTAGGGTATATATCTTGAAAATGTTTTGAGTCGATGGGTTTTCAACTAGTTTATCATCATATTTGGGAATTCTACTGGTATGTATTTAGAGTTTAAAGCCCTTTAAGCCTTTGGTGGAGTTCCAGGAGGGCTCTAAATGTGGCTAAAATTATAATTTCAGATTCCCTTTTTTAGTTAGCCATGTGGGCAGATGATGATAGGAATGAGCTTTTTACCCAATCAATACCACCACGATGAACATATTTTAAGGAAACATTTTGAGCTAAAAGAAACTTTGACTATCCAAGTCCTTCATTATGAACAGAGCCTTTGCATATGTTACGATTTTTTTTTTCCCCCAGAAAAAAATTAAGTCCAGGAAAGTCCGGTCAACTCTCGTTTTAACTGCGTATTCATGTTTCTAGTAGAACAAACACAATCCAATAATTATATTGGTATTAATACCCAATACCTAATGGTAATATTTAATGGTAAAATAGTAATAATTCATAATTTAAAGGCTTTCAATTCTACAGGCTTGCTGACTGACAGTTAGTTCATATGTACCTTGGAAGAACCCTGGAAGAACCTTTGGGGGTGTTCTGGAGATTTGTATGTATGACATGGGATGACCCTAATATGTGTTAGTGGGGCTACATCACAATTAGTACCATGAGCGGTCATTTTAAACACTGACAGATTTACAGTTGTGTTGTTGGATAGGCCTAAACCTAAAAACGAGGGCTGGCAGTGATCTTTTTCGGACAACGCCTCCTAGTTCAAACGAATTGTGCGTCAATCGTCGTCAATGGCCCCGAAACATGTTAAACATTAGTGTCCAAATCAAGCTTTACTGGCTGATTACAAACCGCAGAGACCACTATAAGGCAAAAAACCCACACCCATTGACATCAAGAATTCTGGTTCCAGGCTGATCCAAATAATTCCCAGAATGTTGTAATGTGGAATTTATTTGGGTTGAGATTCACATAACTTGTTCTCTGAATCACGCAGCTCTTTGTTTGCTTCATAGCAAAGATTAGATCAACTATTTGCCCTTGTGCATTTTATCCCTCGGAAATCCCTTCCAGGTACAGCAAGATCCATGAGAGCTGTGATTCGAGCCCTACAACCGCTCCGGGAGCCCCCCCCGCCCCCTTTTCACCACAATCCCCCTCGAGGAGGAACACATTAGCGTCTCACTGTAACTTTTATTTTTGATTGCCCGCATTTTTGGGAGTCTGCACACCTTGACAGGAGATATTTTAATCGCCGCAGAGCTATGCAGAAAATGTCTCTGGCTCACAAGCAGACCTGTGTTCATGTGGAAGGTATGTTTTTGCAGCTGAGATTCCAACCTGATTTCTTGGGTCAAATTCTTGAACTCCGTCCCCAACGCGTGCCCGCATACACACGCATGCATGGACACACATGCACGGACATACTTGGACTCCGTCCTCACCCCTTCGGTGCTCTGACTGCATAGTTTCACTTCCATGGCTCAAATAAGAATGCCCCTTGAGGGGGCGTATTGTTGCCTTGTTCTCTGAATAGTTCTTCAGTTTGCTAGGGGAACAAACAAGAAGTTTAATTTGTGAATGGTGCTCCTTTATGTCTGCCAATATCCATCTGTACTTCTACAAAGTGCTATTTAAACACGTCATATGGGTCCCTATGGACATACAGCGGCATACCTGACGTTGACCTCTAATTATACTTGGATTTTGAAACAATTTTTCCTTGGGAAACAATTACGATTGATATAATAATGTCACAAATGTAAACCACACATTGTATAGAACACTTCATCATTCTTAACTCTGACAAGTATAAAACACAATTTCGAGGTGTGAAATGATGGTTATTCTTGTTACAAATGCACATCATATATTGACATATATATATACTCTTTTTAGCAATCGTTCACATTGTTTGGAAATACACAAAACATTGTATTTTAACTAGGGCTGTCAAAATATCGCTTTAACGGGCGGTAATTAATTTTTTTGATTAATCACGTTGAAATATTTGACACATTTAACGCACATGCCCCGCTCAAACAGATTAAAATGACAGCACAGTGTAATGTCCACTTGTTACTTGTGTTTTTTGGTGTTTAGTCGTTCTCTGCTGGCGCTTGGGTGCGACTAATTTTATGGGTTTCAGCACCATGAGGATTGTGTAATTATTGACATCAACAATGGCGAGTCAGTAGTTTATTTTTTGATTGAAAATTTTACATATTTGATTAAAACGAAAACATTAAGAGGGGTTTTAATATAAAATTTCTATAACTTGTACTAACATTTATCTTTTAAGAACTACAAGTCTTTCTATCCATGGATCGCTTTAACAGAATGTTAATAATGTTAATGCCATTTTGTTAATTTATTGTCTTAATAAACAAATACAGTACTTATGTACAGTATGTTGAATGTATATATCCGTCTTGTGTCTTCTTTCCATTCCAACAATAATTTATAGAAAAATATGGCATATTTTAGAGATGGTTTGAATTACGATTAATTACGATTAATCAATTTTTAATCTGTAATTAACTCGATTAAAAATTTTATTCGTTTGACAGCCCTAATTTTAACTTGAGTCTTATATTCACACAGTTCACGTACCTTCTAAAGTTTATTTCTCTTGGTTGCCGTTTCTTCAGACGTGTTGTTGATACTGCTTCTTCATTTGGGGAATCTATAAAAAGTCCCAAGAAAAAGCAGAATTAATGCAAATATAATGTCTTGCATGATCCAACCCCACAGTTTTTTCCCCTCACAAATCTCAAATGAATCTAAATTCGGAATCACTTAATTTATGTACTGTACCAATTGACATGTAAAACATTACACCAATGAAAGGGCACTAAACACATAAAACAATCTATTCTCTGTGTCGCTACAGGTCAAAAGACTCCATTTTTATTGCAATTACATAAAATTGCAATTGCAATTGTATAGAAGCAATTGCAACAATACAGATGCAATTGCATCTTTATAGTTAAAAATAAACTGCTTAAGTTCCAATTTTTTTCTCTGGTGAGGATCCTTTTGTTTAATACCGCCCTCTACTGTCGACCCAAATTAATTTCACAGAGGCCCTGACAGGGGCGTGTAAATATCACGTCACCAAACACGGAAAAAGGATTTACTTTCTATCTGCGATGACTAGCAAAACTATGGGTTGTTGACATGGTGCTTTGAACACAATATGGGCTAATTTGGTCGAAACGATCATGTCAACGGCTAGTCGTCGCAGATAAAAACTACTGTACATCTCTTTTCCGGGTTTGGTTATGTGGCATTTACATTGCCTCCGAGTCATTGAAGAAATAATTTCCATCAAACAAAGATGAATGAAAAGTGAAAACATAACTTTTGATGTTATTGCAAGAAAAGATCAATAAGAATGGCGCTGGTTGACATGTGGTGGAACATAATGCAGATTCTTGAAAAATTTGTCTTTCGTTTTCCTTTAAGAAACATTAGCCGCCATTTATTAGTCACCGGTTACATACAGATATTATTACAAAAGAAATTCATTTGTTTGGTCTCTGAATAATCACATCCTGATGTTGTTTTCAAGCAAAGAGAGGTTGTTGATTCCAGCGTATTCTTGCGGCGTTACACTAGACCGAGGGTGAGGTCAAAAACACATACGACGGCCACATTTTCCAAACATGTGAATCATTGTGCTGGCTAAATGTATTATAATTACACAGTGACACTAGTGTATGAGTCAAACCTTTTAAGAGAGACATAAAACAAAAGCTGGGAATACCCGTATGCTCACTGCCAGAACGCTCTGTTTGTTTTCATTTACTACTGCCAAAATATATGACTGTAGGTTTGAATCTTGGATCCCCTTATATAACATCCACTGTGACTATTTAAGCTTACATACATTGATGCACAATAAGCCGGACTAAACTAAAACGGACGTATGAACCTTGTGATATACAATGTCCAAAATCAGCAGCTAAAATTTCAGATCAAAAAACCCCTTTTCAGATTTTGTGGGAAAAGAGCGTTAACAAAACATTCAAACAAAAAATACAAACACTCTAAACCAGGGGTGGGCAAACCGGTCCTCGAGGGCCGCAGTGGGTCCTGGTCTTTGTTCCAACTGACCCAGCAAAGATAGTTTAACCAATGCGGTTTCAGCAGAAATAAGAAGCACCTGCCTTCAATCGACTGATTGCATTTGTAAAACAGCAGATTGGTGAAAAGGTGTCCTCTTAATGGGTTGCAACAAAAACCCGCACCCACTGCGGCCCTTTGTGGAATTAATTGCCCACCCCTGCTCTAAACCATGAGTGTCCAAACCTGTCCTCAAGGGCCACTGTGGGTCCTGTTTTTGTTCCTACCAATCTAGCACAGACAGTTTAACCAATGAAGTTTGTGCTAAAACAAGCAGCACCTGACTGCAATCAACTGATTACACTTGTGAAACACCAGATTGGTGAAAAGATGTTGTCTTGTTGTGTAGGAAGGAAATCCAGCACCCACTGCGGCCCTATGTTGAATAGTTTCGACACCACTGCTCTAAACTTTCTTTTCTAGCCATAGTTGGGCTCTACCAAGTCAGTCTTGTATTCACCAATTCTGTTCATTAATGTTAAAAGGGTCTTAGTTAGTGACCCAAGTATAGTCTCTCTGCTCTGGTTCTTTTGGTTTCATCAAGCTGTGAACTTCAAGTGTTGTTGGAGCAGTTCGCAGCTGAGTGCAAAGCAGTTGAGATGAAAATGAGCACCTCTAAAACTAAGGCCATAGTCCTCAATTGGAAAAGAGTTGAGCACTCTCTTTGGGTCAGGGATGCAGTCCTCCCCAAGTGGAACAGTTTGGTTCAGAGTTGGTAGTTGTGGGGAAGAAGAAGCTGAGCCGAAAGACAGAGCTGTTGATGTACAGGTCAATATGTTCCTACCCTCACCTTTGGTCACCAACTGTGGGTCATGACCAAAAGAACAAGATGCTGGAAATATATTGTACATACATACTTTTAGACAAGAAGCTTGGTTAGAGATGCCAGACAAGGTGGCTCGGGTATCTGATCCAGATACCTTCCAGAAGCCTCACTGGTGTGATGGTCTCTGGAAGAGGGCAAGGGCATGTTGAAGAGATGATAACTCTTGGCTGGCTCAGGGATGTCTTGGGATTCCTCCAGCAAAGCTGGATAAAGCAACGGGGGAAAAAAGTCTGGATTTCTCTGCTTAAGATTCCTACTGACTCCGCAAAAGCAGAAGAAAACCCGAAGGTCAACTCCGATAAAGAGTATGCAATAGTCAGATGTAATTTCTTACAGAAATGTAAAACTATATTAGCCAATAAAAGTCAAGTAAACCACAAGCTTGACCTCCAAAGCAGTGGTCCCCAACCTTTTTTGCACCACGGACCAGTCTGATGTGGGCCTTTTTTTCCACGAACCGGCAACGTGTGGCAGAAAATAACAGTAAATGTAAAATAATACGAAAGGCTAAAAATGAACATTAAATGCAGGTAAAATGTAATTCACCATACGCTGAATTAACCTTTTTTAACAGTGGCCTTACTAAAACCTGACGGCAAATATCCTTGACTGCAGGCATAACTAGTTCATCTCCAAACATTAAAGGTTTCTTGGCTTTAGCTATACGGTTCGCCACGGCGTATGATGCTCTCAGTGCATTTGCTTTTGTTGCCTCGTCTGCAAGCTTTTAGCCACATATTATGCAGAATAGACTTGGTTGTAGGCTCCTCTTCTGACTCGGCAGGTGGCCTTTTCCCCATTTAAAAAAAACTGTCCAAAGACGTCGGCATCCACAGATCACAACCAACAACAGCTAACGTTAAGTGTTTACAATGACTGACGCTGGGCTGCTATAAGTGTGAAAACACCCCAGTAATGGCGGTCAACCACTAGAGGGCAACTTACACAAATCTCTACTCGGATTAGTAAGTAGAGTAGACAGACATATTGATGTGTCAAGAGGCACTGGCCGAATGGCGGTCGTTGACAAATTATTCATTAATTCTTTGCAGCCCAGTAGCAAATACACTACGGACCAGTACCGGTCCCTGGCCTGGTGGTTGGGGATCACTGCTCTAAAGTGAAGCAAAAAGCTGACAGTCAGTCCTCAGAAAATGACAAATTACAATCAAAAGACTTTTGGGTGTGCATTGACAACAGCATTGCTTTGGACATGTGCGATACAAAAACAACAACAAAAACTTTATTTAAAATAAAAAAATTCTAACCCTGTCAGTCATAGCTCCTTATAACCTCCATCACTAACGGCACCTCTGGGTATCCATCTTGTACAGCTTTAGTCACATCTATAAAAGCCCAAACCATTTGTCAATTCTATAAAAGCGCATGAGGACCAATAGCTTCAAATTGTTCAAGCCCATAAAATCCAAGCCAAACTTGCACTCAGCTGTGATATGGGTCCACATTTCTGGTTTGAATGGCATGTTATGCACATTTATCATCCAACACATCAGAAATTCTTGGAGCGAGCTTTGGCTCTAAGTATAGTTTCAGTGATCCCGCAGTGAACGCAATTTTCCAAAAATCCTGATCCTGAAAAAAATTCAGCTGGATACACCTGCTGTTCAGTGACATTTTACAGCCAGAACAAATAGAGTCCTACTAGCAAATGGGAGGCTATTTTTAAAATCCAAATATCTGTCTTGTAAAACAATCCCAAGAGAAAGTGAAAGAATGCGGAGTGATTTTTAATCTTCTGATAAGATACACATGAGGAGGCAGGAGAGGAGTGGAGTGTGACAATATAACAAGATGAAATTGGACAAACACATGGAGGGAGGGAAAGATAGTGAGATTAAAAAAAAGAGAGGTGGTGAAAGTGAGTGAGTGAGAGATGGGCAGGGAGGTATAAAAAGAGGGAGGGAGTCAAATAAGAGAGGCAGCAGCCATAGAGGGAGAGGTGAGCGACAAGATCATCCTCTTCTTCGCCAGCCTCATCATGTCCATGCTGCAGATGTTGACTGTTATCTCCCTGACTGTTCTCCTCCTGGCATCTGCACAAGGTAAGACACTTCGAGAGTGTGACTATATAGAATGAAAGGCACGCACCCTGCAGGTGGACAGTGTGGCCAAAAGAGCGATGGCGAATCTGGAAAAAGGGGGTGGGTGGAGTGAAAGCAGCACGGCAGGAGGTGCGGCGATGGATGTAAACGAGAGGGGCTCGGATGAGGAGCAAAAAGGAGGAGAATGGCCAAACAGTCAGCAGGCGTGAGCGTGTCGCCTGCACCATGGTGTCGCCTCATCTAAGTGCCGCTCTTTGCTGGACGCGCAGTGACGTGTGCCTGAGCTCCGGATTCCAAATGTGGCGTAACCACGGAGCGTTGTCCTATTTTGCTACATTGCATTGGTGGCACACTTTCATTTGCTTGACACAATTGCTTTGGATGAAAGCCTCCACAACAACACACACACACACACAACACATGCCCACTTGAAAACAGTCACACTGAGCACAGCACAGTGGGATGCCTTTGTATTTTAAGTGTGTCCATATGATATGTGCATGTGACATTGTGTGTTTCACACATTCTCTGCATGGAATATAACACTTGAGTTGTCATTTGCAAAAGTAGACACAAATACTTCACAGAACTGAGTTCTTTTCATTGGATTAATGAGTCAGTAGCACAATGAGGTATTTATTGGGGATGTCACAATATGTACTGTGCTGTATTAGAATAATATTGTACTCTTATCTGAGAATTTTTTGTTTGTGTGCTTAGAAGGGCTGCAACAGCATTTTAAAGGGAAACAAATGTAAATATTTGCTGGCTAGAAGTACACGCTGATATATGATGTGAAGCTTTCTTGTGCATAAACCTGTGTGAAAATGTGACTAAACTACTAAAGTCTATAGTGTAGGAGTGAGCACCTATGTCTCACCTGTCCCATCAACTCTACACGATTTAGCACATTTACTATCATACAGTGACATACAGATGTCATTCTGTTTAATACCAGTAAATATATGTATAAATTAACTGCAAGCAGACAATGTACAGTGCATGCTGACAGGGTGGACGTTTTTCGCTAAAGTTAGCATTGAAAGAGTGCATGAAGGGCCTCCACTCAGCAAAATGCTTAAATTAGCAAGCTGACTGTATACACACACAGACATAGTTTTGAGACTTTTCTTCACTCCTTTGAATGCGAATAAGTCTCAAAACCTTTGGCCGAGGATGTCCTGTTTAACAAATACATTTTGAATTTCTGAACAATCTTTATAAGTATTTAAATTTTAATGATATAGCTGACATAGAAAATGGATAAGCGCCTGTATTTATTTGAAATATTGTAGGACGTGACCATACCTATGATTTACATAAATTAAATGCAAAGAGTCAGTGTACTCTGTGTGCTGACAGGGTGGACAATGACAGAGTGGATGTTTAGTGGCTAATGTTAGTTTTTAATGAGCCGGTGGCAGATCTAACTAAATTACCATGCCTACTGTAAAATGTTTAACAAATATATTGCAAGTTTTTGCAAGTCTTAACATTTCACTGTGACAGAGTGGACATAGAAAATGGATGAGATCCCTGTATTTAAAATCTGTGGTAAATTGGTATGACAATAAACGGCCAATGTAGGAGGAAATACAATAGCCTACTTTTTAATGATTATTCCACAATGTTCTACTAATACTTTGTTTTGCTCATGCTTTTCAGGTAAAGGTGTACAGATGCAGCTGGATGTCCAGTGCTGCATGCTGTATTCCCATGGCAAGGTGCGCACCAAGGACGTCCTGCGGTTTGAGGTGCAGACCGAGGGGCCTGACTGCAGTATACAAGCCATAATGCAAGTATTCCAACTATCCACTCTTGGAGCAAAAAAGCACAGGATTGGAAAATATTCCTCTGGTTACCCAATGTCCGGGTGGAGAGCTGTAGTCATCGTTCCAGGTCATGTTGTTGTGGCAGGGCATAATTGCCAGAGATGCCAGAGAGGAAATATGTGGGAATGACAAGACATGAGTAAATATTTTCTCAAACCCAGTTGGTCAAGATGTTGGTCAGAAACAGCAACATGGAGAATGCTATTGTGTTAAATGAGATGTTGCTGGGGAATGTAAGCATCCATGGAATTCTTCAAATCTAAAAATTCCTTTTCATTCTCGATTTGGTGTGTCTTGCAATGGTTGAGAGCCTTCTCTACAGTCAACCATCATGTAGAGATTTATTCTCTATGATGTACAATAAGTGTGTTTTCCAATTTTGGCAGTCTTTACACCAAAAAGGCAGTGAAATGTGCCGACCCCAGGGACCGCAAGGTAAAGAGGTTGCTGCGGAAGCTCCTGCAGAGACAGCGGACCAAGGCCCATCGAACAATGTGGCTCCTTCCTCACGACAACTTGCCCGTCATGACAGAGGTCAGATATGATACAGTTATCCTCACAAGGGTCTCTGATGGTCTGGAGCCTTTCCCAGCTGAATATGGGCAAGAGGCGTAGTACATCTAAACTGGTCACAAGCCAGCCGCAGTAAAAACATACCGTATTGGCCTGAATATAAGACGGTGTTTTTTGCGTGGAAATAAGATTGAAAAAGAGAGGGTCGTCTTATATTCGCGGTCTAGACATACCCATTCACGACGCTAGATGACACCAGATATCATTGAAGCGATGTTCTGTCATGACAGATCTCAGCTACTCTCCCCATTCATGATGCTAGAAGGCGCCAGATATCATTGAAGCGATGTTCTCTCATGACAGATCACAGCTACTAGTTTAACCAGTTTGCATTATTTATTGCAATTTTTTTCCTTATTCAGATTTGTTTCAAGACTACCGGTACATTTACAGTTAGACTTCACTTTGATGGTTAATGCAGTTAATGCAATTTTGTTGTTTTATCACAATAGACTGGTTTATTTACATTTCAAAAACCAGAAGCCATTCATTTACGAATGCGATTGCACTTTAGTTTACATATTTAAATGTTCAGATATTAAGATTTGAATGAGCCAAAATAACATGCTTTTTCTCTCAAATATATTGTTATAATCATTTGTTTCGGATATACTGTAATTATTTTCTGTATAAAAATTAATTTGGTGTACAAAAAGTCTTTTTTCAAACTTGAGTCTTGAAAAAGACAGGGTCGTCTTATAATCAGACCTGTCTTATATGCGGGCCAATACGGTAATAAAATACAAGAGAATGTAAAGAACTGAATCTGTCATCATACTATAATTCTGTATGGGGAGAGTGCATCTTGCGCAGAGAAAGAATGTATTAGTATTCTTTAAGCGATTAGTCAAGAAACGGCCCCAAAATTACTAAAAAATATATAATATTATATTAGAAAGACTCAATGGTTTCTGCATCCGGATATCATCATTGCCACATGAACTTACCGGTCCCCATTCGTTCCAAAAACTTGGTCTACATTATCTGAAACGATATGTATAGATTTGTATTTAGTTTACATTATTTATAAGTGATCGGCATTGAGAGAAATGGCCTAAAATTAAATTGAAATGCTAAAAATTAGGGCTGTCGATTTTTAATCGAGTTAATTACAGCTTAAAAATTAATAAATCGCAATTCAAACCATCTATAAAATACGCCATATTTTTCTGTAAATTATTGTTGGAATGGAACAAAAAGACACAAGATGGATATATACATTCAACATACGGTACATACTATATTTGTTTATTATAACAATAAACCAACAAGATGGCATTAACATTATTAACATTCTGTTAAAGCGATCCATGGATAGAAAGACTTGTAGTTCTTAAATGATAAATGTTAGTACAAGTTATAGAAATTTTATATTAAAACCTCTCTTAATGTTTTCGTTTTAATAAAATTTGTAAAATTTTCAATCAAAAAATAAACTACTAGCCCGTCATTGTTGATGTCAATAATTACACAAAACTCATGGGTGCTGAAGCCCATAAAATCAGTCGCACCCAAGCGCCAGCAGAGGGCGACAAAACTCCAAAAAACACAAGTACCAAGTGGAAATTGCACTGTGCTGTCATTTTAATCTGTTTGAGCGGGGCATGTGCGTTAATTGCGTCAAATATTTTAACGTGATTAATTAAAAAATATAATTACCGCCCGTTAACGCGATAATTTTGACAGCCCTACTAAAAATATGATCAGATATCACAGAAAATTATCTTTAATCAATCAATCAATCTTCAATCTTTAATTTCCTGAGGTGCACCTTACATTCTTTAGAGCGTGTGTTCCTTTAGTAAAGTGGAATTATCCAAAAATCAAAAGCACACAGTTGTTGTAGTCGTTAGGTTGGTCGCAAGAAAATTTGACATGCTGAACTTTTCTCACAGTCGCTTTCTTCTAAATGGCTGAACCTTCTTTGTGGTCAATGATAGTTGGCAAACCAACCAAATGTTTCAAGCGAGTGGACGATCACAGCAGGTCGCGCAACCAAAACTACTATATTTGTGTTTTCACCTTAAAAGTAATTTGTTGCCAGCTTTCCCTGGTAACAGGAAAATTTAAGACTTGAATGAGAGATTTATTTTTGGTTTGTCAAGATGGTAATTTTTTCTAAAACTTTCACTTACTCAGGAAAATTGAACTGATATTCATTTTCAGTAATATCGATCAGTTTTGGATCAATTTGTAAATACAGTGATTAGAGGTGGGAATCTTGGGGCACGTAACGATTTGATTACCATTCAGCGCCTCTAGTTCTATATACATGTATGAATGAATCTATTGTAGCATTATGTGGGCGCAGTTTGTAGCTGCTGTCGACCGCAGTCTGGTAGTTTGGTCTTTTATCTAGCGATATGAGTTGAGCAAGATGTTTACTCTCGGTCCGTTCCTCAATGCGTCCTGAAGACCGCGCCGACTGTGTTTTAGTTCCGTTTAACTTGGCATATTTCAATAAACGGAATTTGGATGTTTGTGAATCGTTCTCGAATCTTCCACGGCCGAATCGCAAATAAAAAAATAAGAAGAAGAAATTTCGTACACCTCTAACAGTGATCCCTCGCTACTTCGCGCTTCAAATGTTGCGCCTTCAGTCCATCGCGGATTTTTTACCATTTAAAAAATAAATAGATAACTAAAGCTTAGCTGTCCCGATCTGATCACGTAGTCTCACTCTCCCTCCTGCTCCTTTTTGTTGGTCAGGCAGCACACCTGAGTTGCTTATTAAATTTAACAATGATTGACAGACGTTAAGGTTTGATCTTGCCAGAGATGCCTGGAAGCCGAAACTTCAAAGCGCCGCATGCGTCAATCATTGTTTAACTTGTTAAACGGTTGCTGTGGCAACTCACTGTGTGTAAGTGAGCAGGTTGAGCAGATTTGAGTGGACTCACTCAATGACGCATTTTAGAAAGACAAGCATTTTTCTACTTTATTCTTGTTTGAAAATAATTCAGTGGGACAGTAAAATGTTTAAAACTTATAATTATTACATCTGAAGTGCTTAAACACCATTTATTAAAATATATACTATACACACACATTATTTTTGTTGTTGTAATTATTCTTTTTTTTTTTCATTAAACATTTATGTACTTGTATTTCTTTCCGATGCTAAATCTGAATAAATACATTGAACACAATATTTTTGGGGGTGCGCTACTTCGCTGTTTTTCACTTATCGCAGCGGGTTCTTGTCCCCATTAACCGCGAAAAACGAAGGATCACTGTAACCGATTGCCCCTGGAAGATCCCTATCGTTGCACATTGGTATCAACACAACAGCACCAGAAAATTATGTTAATTATTCTGTTTACCATGCAAAAAAAAATGGTTAAATTTTCCCTTTCTTTTACAATAAGGAAAAGAAAGACAACTGGGCCATCCTCAATACAGAGTGATAGAAACACGTCAAAAATTGAGGAAAATGAATAGTCGTAGGTATGTCTCTGCCTTGTTCCTTTTTCTTTATTGAAAGTGTTTGTATTGAAGGTCTTAAATAAAAGATGTATACGTCTCTTTCCCTTCTTACAGGCCAAGTAAACTGTCAGCAGCTCGTCATCCTACAGTAAAACAGCAGTTAGCTGACTCTCCAGTCGTCTTGTCTCTCGCTCTATATCACAACTATCTGTCTGCAGTGGACCAGACCTGAGCAGCAATATCTATTTAAATGGCTTTACATATTTAATACATGAACTGTGCTTGACAGATGATGATGATGATTGCGAAAGTGAGGAGAAGGAGGATCGAGTTGTAAGATACGCAGGATGGATTAATCTAAAATGGCTCTTACTGTTATTTGCCAGAGTCTGCCTCAAAAGTGTCTCCCTCTCTCCATCCATAATGTCTTTGTGGCTGATCTGTGGAAAAAAAACATTGTGATTTGAAAACATATAGTATAAATGAGCAGTGATTTAAATATCGTCCTGAAGGCAGATACTTATATGCTTGTTTGTGCTTTGTAAATGTTCACATTAATGTGTAACTGCTCTTAGTAAGTAGTTCATGTTTTGTGGGTGCAAAACCTATAGGGGAACATTTTTTTATTCAATTGACCTGCACTTTGTTTTATACAATCCAGGTTTCACACTTTGACCTCCCGTTGGTGACTGTTATATAACTGAGCTGGGGATGAGAAACCCACATATGGTAAAAGCAATCTGTCCGCTCTTTATATTGACTGTTAATAGCGTAACCCTAGAGTCGGTGTTTCAAACCAGCTATTTAAACCTATCTGCATTCGTCATCCTCACCACTACATAGTCAGCCATTAAACTATGCCAAAGTACTCTTCTTGATTCCATTCACCATGTGACAAGGCTGTTTAAACTTCGAGGGCTCGATTGTGTGTGAAACATGCAATCATTGTATAAGAAGAATACACTGTACATTGAAACACACTATGTCAAGTGAACTATTTTATAAAAGAACCTGAATCAATGTTTTGGTGTGTTTATTTTCCATGTTGCTACCAAAATAAGAAATATTACAGCCACTTTTTAAATTCATTTTATCCCTCAAAATTCTGCAAACACTGCATGTCAAACTGGATTTTTTTTTTAGAATTAAAAACTAAAATTTCAGTGAAAAGCAGTATCTGTGCCAGTATCTATTTGACTTCAATAAAAAAATAAAAATAAAAATCAAAGAAAAATAGCTTTCAAATGCATTTTTGAGTTTCAAATTTATTTTTGCATTCAAACATTTTTTTTATTGCAGTGACCTTTTTTTAATTGAATATATATTTTGATTGGAGGCAACTTTTTTTTGTTTGAATAATAAAGACACAAATGTAACTCTATATGGCTCCGACCATGGTATACAATTTTTGACTGGGGTAATCACATTGGCACGACACCGGCGGGCGTACCATATTCAATCCATATTCAGACTTTTTGTACCGTCATACAAGTTGACTTCGTTGACTCCCACGGTGCCCGCCTCGAGAGCCCTGCTGCCCGAGGTACCCGCCATAGATGGCGGCACTTCCGCCCCGGTTCCTCGCAGCCGTACTGCTGTCCCGGTACCCGCGCCACCGCCACGCGCTTCCGCTCTGGCACTTCCCGACGCCGACGTTGCTGTCTCGCCTCCGGCCCTGCTCTCGCTCGCCTCGGCTCCATCGCCGCTCTCCGTCGACGCCGCTGCGCCCGTCCCTGGCTTTCCCGGCCGCGGCGCCATTGCGCCGGCCTGCGGCCTACTCAACGACGGTGTGCTCGCCTGCGGCCTACTCGACGACGCCCCGTCCGCCTCGGGCCTACTCGACGACGTCCCGTCCGGCCCTGGTCTTCTCGATGGCGTCCCGTCCGGCCCTGGTCTACTCGACGGCGTCCCGTCCGGCCCTGGTCTTTTCGTCGACACTGCGCCTGCTCTTGGCCTTCCTCACAACGTCATTCCTGTGCCTGCGTCTCTGGCCACTGCTGACGTCGCTCCTGCACCTGCGCCTTTGGAAGTCTCCGAGGTCGCCCCTCTACCGGCGCCGCTGGACGCCGCCGCCACTGACCTCGGTCCTGCGCCTCCGGGAGTCTCCGAGGTCAGTCCTCTGCCAGCACCGCTGGCCTCTGCCGCTGACCTCGCTGCTGTGCCAGCACCTCCGGAAGTCTCCGTGGTTGCACCTCGGCCAGCGCCTGCGAACGCCGCCGCCGACGTAACTCCTCGTCCTCCGCTTGTGGACAACGATGGCGTAGCTTCGTCTCTGGTTTCGGCGTTTCCACTGCTCCTGCTACGACCGGTCAACATGGTTCGTCTCGCCTGTCGCCCTTGTCCACGGCCGGGCGACTCCGACCGCCACGCCGGTCGCCCTCGTCTCCGGCCACGACCGATCGATCCCGACCGCCGCGCCGGTTGCCCTCGTCTCCGGCCTCGACCGGTCGATCCCGACCGCCGCGCCCGTCGCCCTCGTCTGCAGCCTCGACCGGGTGGTGCTGCTCGTCGCAGGTCTCGACCGCTGCTGAGCATCGCGCGCCACCTCTCTCGGCGTCCGCTTCTCCGGCCTCGCCTGCGCGGTGCTGCACGGCGCGCCCCTCGTCATGGGCGTCCTCCTGACTGTTCTGCTCGGATGTCCCGCATCTGGCATCCTGGACGGCCGCCTGATCGTCGCGTTCAGTCGCCCGCCGCCTGGCATCCTGGGCGTCCTCCAGACTGTTCTGCTTGGGCGTTCCGCGTCTGGCATCCTGGACGGCCGCCTGACCGTCCGTTCGGTCGTCTTCCACAGACGCCCCGGCCGCGCAACCCTTCCGTTCCGTACTTTTGTTGCGGGTTGCGCCTGGCGTCATGTGTGGGTGAATTCTGGGGGGACCTGTGTGGTGAACCTTTGTTGACATAATTCACCCACCTTAATTGTGTGTCTGATTGGCCGAGCGCGTTACCGGCTGCGTCACAGTCACGTGACTAGACGCGCGTTCCGGCTCAAGATGAGAGTGCACGAGAGTTACAGCGCTGGACAATAGCAACACGAGCTAAGAAGACTCATAACATAGCAAACCGCTTCAGTGCATAACATTACTTACCTGTAGTTGCTCATAATGCAGCGAGCACTCACAATCACACTGAAGTGTGTTGCGTTCAGTTCCAACTCCAGAAAGGACAAATAAGTGTCCAGCTTGGATGCAGGACGAGGCATTTAAATGAACTGTTTATGGAGGATTTATGGATACCATATAGGCCTAACTTGACAAGATCAGGATACTTCGTCGGATATCAAATTTGTACCTACTGGCACACGAAAGGGGCATTTGGTAAGCCCTGCAGCCACTAACTTCACGTCATATTATTTTTCTAGCCTCTCCACTCAGGCTACCGATATAATTAGAAGACATTTTGTGGCGAAAAAAAATAAATCAAGCTAATCACTATGGGCGCCAATTATCGTTTTCACCGGCTGACACACTTCCGGTCACATGACTCATCAATCAGCA
This sequence comes from Corythoichthys intestinalis, assembly GCF_030265065.1. NCBI lineage: Eukaryota > Metazoa > Chordata > Actinopteri > Syngnathiformes > Syngnathidae > Corythoichthys > Corythoichthys intestinalis. The sequence continues at coordinate 38,666,532 of NC_080401.1, forward strand.
CTGGGCGATGACGTACTGCCGATGCCATATCATTAGTTATCAGAATTAGTGTGTGCAGCCAAACAATGTAAGCCTTAGTTAACATTGACTAAAGTTTCGTTTAGAATTAAAAGAACAAGTAAAATTACCGTAAAACGGACATTACCTTTATGCAGATAACTTGGAGGCTATACTAATTACAGCCATGAAGTTTGAACCAAGAAAGGAGAATTTCCTCCACCAGGGGTAGCCACAAACACAAGTTTTCATTCCTGAGCCATTTATTTTATCACGTTGTGCCATCAGTTTCTGGCGAAACATCACTTTCACTGAAATCACATTTTTTTTACTTAAAGCCCACATAGCCAAACTTTTACTTTTCTAAAATATTCTATTCACATGAGAAGGTCAGCACAAAAAGCATTAAACTACTGCACATTGAGTTCCATACACTGGAGTACCCCCTCACAATAGCAAATATTACTTGGTAATATATTTTAACCATCAAAACAACACCACCACCACCACTAATACCTGAACAAAATATCATAAAAAGGACACTAAATTGTTTTTTTACAATCTTAACTATGTATTGTGTTTTAATTAATTCACAGCCGTAGTCTTAAAAAGATATTAAAAAGTCAAAAAGCAGACAAACCTTGGCAAGTCACTAGATTTTAAAACAATAGGTAGCAAAGTCCAGTGTTTAACAGTCAAGTGCATTCACATTTTTAAAAAAATTTTTTACAGCATGTAAGCAAACAAAGCATGAGGAAATGAGATACAATATGCACAATTACAGTGTCACATTGCAGAAGCGCCACATTGAGTTTCTATAGAGGTAGTCTTGATAATAGATGACAAAACAGTGGAACTTCCCAAATGTGTACAATTTCAGGTTCAACCTGCATTTCAACGAAAATACTAGTCTGACAGTTGGACAGGGTTGTTGTTGTCATTCATTAATTTTTGTGTAATATAATTAATCCTTATCTTTATTTTACAGTAGTTAACCTTTTTATACTTAAACTCTGGACATTTTACTTAAAACATTGCCTGCAGAGGCAGCAGGCATTTATAATGGTGGCACTTTCACATTATTTGATATGGAATGAATTGTTTTGATTTCATGGTACTTTGGTGGTTGCACAAAAATGGCTAAAACTACTAACCATGCAGCAGATGCTGTGAAACAAAATGATAAAATGTATGCCTTAAATTGTAAAAAGGATGGGTTTCTTACATGGTAGTGATTCAATTGGAAAATTAATACAAAAAATAATAATACATCACTTATATTCTTTACGGTTGTGTTAGCCCACATTGAAAACAAACACAACTTTGAGTAAAATTGCTCTTAAAAGGTTGCGATTTTACAAGAAATTAAGTATTTTTTTTAGACTAAGACTGCATTTTTTTTATCATAAAATGAAAACTATTCAATTACACTTAATTTGTTCGCAAAATATTATTTACTCAATAAAAACATATTTGTATATCTATCTTTGCCAGCACCTTATAGTGAAAGGTAGATGAATTAAATGCTCTTCCACTAGATGGCATCACTTACAATAAAGCGGTCTATTGGCCTGTCATACAAAGGGACGGATTTAACATGTAAGTGGCTTTTTTATCCTATTTTTTCAGTATTCATACTTTTTGTGGCAATCTTGTTTGGAAGTTTGAAAAAAAATGACAACAGTTAGGAGGGATTTTCTCTTGTAATATTACAATTTTCTGTCTCATAACATTACAAATTGTTTGTAGCATAATGTTTTTTTGGTAACTTTATAATGTAACCTGACCATTTAAATCTCTTCAGTAACTTCATTTTTTTGTCTCACGATATCGATTCCAACAACTGGTTGTGTGGAATCAGCCGATGTCGATACTGTACCGACACCACGTTTTAAAAAATATATATACATTTTTTTCTATTAATACTAATACATACGTAGCTGATTGTAAAGCAATTGCTATCATGGCTTGGTCAGACACTGCTTAAGTCATTGTCTACCGAATCAGTTTGAAGTGAGAGGGTTCGGTCATCCGCTGTGCCTGTGACCCTCCCACTTCAAATGGGACCTCTACTTGTGACAAACTCATTGAAATTCAGAGCAGAACGATGATTGTACGTCTATCATCATCTTGGGAAGGGCAACAAGTGCTCCATTTTTACAGCGGTGTGCGTAGCTGGCGGCAATCTTGGGTAGGGCAACCAACGGTTGGAAAATAGCTCTCAAAAAGTACATATTGCACAGTATCGGCAGGTTATTTCTTAGTACTCCTTGATATCAATGATGTCATTTTTAGTGATGTATCGGTGGAGCACTAATAAATGGCATACATTGAAGCATTACCGAAAAATACTGTAGTTTTGACTTATCACATTGTGGTCTCGTTGTTGTGGTTGTGCACAATATCATTATCCTGGCAGATGAGTTGGTAGGGCTTCTCGTTCTCTTCGATCACCGAGTTGCGCACTTCTTCGTCCTTACTTTGCAGCTCTCCGCGAGAGAGGTGTTCCAAAATGCCTGCCCCGAGAGAGTCACCCAGCACGTTGGTGGTAGTACGCAAGCGGTCCCTGGGGGAGACCACCACATACAGAGTCAGCACGAGGACAGAAAGATATGTGACTGATTATAAATGTTTCATGGTGGCACCTCATGGGTTGCCCTCGAGCATGACTATGACATTTAAGCAGAAATACCCGACCAATCACCCATCACGCTGACATTTAACAGGTAACTCACAGGAACCAATCCACAGCGATGATCAGTGTTATGTCCTCCGTGGGAAGTCCTACTGATGTCAATACTATCACCATGGTAACCAGGCCAGCCTGAGGAATGCCTGCTGCTCCAATACTGGCAGCAGTTGCCGTGATACTGAGTGGGCGTCGGGAGAGGATAGAGTGAGAGCGGAGTAATGATGTTTTCATATGGGATTTCGTGAGAAAAAATGGCATTACATGTGTTTTTAATATTATGAACATTAATGAAAATAATAATGAACATGTAAGTGTACATCACAGACGAGTTAAATGAATTAATGTATTTGAATTGCAGGTTATGCTCCAAACCCAGAATAATAGAAAAAAATGTGTGAAAACTAAAGCATACAGGGAAAAAACTCATGGTAGATTCGAATCAGCAACCGAAAACTGAATGGAATCAGTTTTAAAAAATCGTGCAACAGAAAATGGGGAGGGGGAATGTTCGGCAGTGTTGCCAAGAATGGAAAAAGGTCGAATCAGCCTATTTTCCTGGTACTGCAGATTTAGTGTACATTAATAATACATAAATACAGTGGGGTAAATAAGTATTTAGTCAACCACCAATTGTGCAAGTTCTCCTACTTGAAAAGATTAGAGGTCTATAATTGTCAACATGGGTAAACCTCAACCCTGAGAGACAGAAAGTGGGAAAAAAACAGAAAATCACATTGTTTAATTTTTAAAGAATTTATTTCCAAATTAGAGTGGAAAATAAGTATTTGGTCACATACAAACAAGCAAGATTTCTCTGGCTGTCAAAGAGGTCTAACTTCTTCTAATGAGGTCTAACGAGGCTCCACTCGTTACCTGTATTAATGGCACCTTTTTTAACTCATTATCGGTATAAAAGACACCTGTCCACAACCCTCAGTCAGTCACACTCCAAACTCCACTATGGCCAAGACCAAAGAGTTGTCGAAGGACACCAGAGACAAAATTGTAGACCTGCACCAGGCTGGGAAGACTGAATCTGCAATAGGTAAAACGCTTGGTGTAAAGAAATCAACTGTGGGAACAATTATTCGAAAATGGAAGACATACAAGACCACTGATAATGCGCCCCCAATCTGGGGCTCCATGCAAGATCTCACCCCGTGGCGTCAAAATGATAACAAGAACGGTGAGCAAAAATCCCAGAATCACACGGGGGGACCTAGTGAATGACCTACAGAGAGCTGGGACCACAGTAACAAAGGCTACTATCAGTAACACAATGCACCGGCAGGGACTCAAATCCTGCACTTCCAGACATGTCCCCCTGCTGAAGCCAGTACACGTCCAGGCCCTTCTGCGGTTCGCTAGAGAGCATTTGGATGATCCAAGGACTGGGAGAATGTGTTATGGTCAGATGAAACCAAAATAGAACTTTTTGATAGAAACACAGGTTCTTGTGTTTGGAGGAGAAAGAATACTGAATTACATTCGAAGAACACCATACCCACTGTGAAGCATGGGGGTGGAAACATCATGATTTGGGGCTGTTTTTCTGCAAAAGGACCCGGACGACTGATCTGTGTAAACTAGGAAAGAATGAATGGGGCCATGTATCAAGAGATTTTGAGTGAAAATCTTCTTCCATCAGCAAGGGCATTGAAGATGAGACGTGGCTGGGTCTTTCAGCATGACAATGATCTCAAACACACAGCCAGGGCAACAAAGGAGTGGCTTTTTAAGAAGCATTTCAAGGTCCTGGAGTGGCCTAGCCAGTCTCCAGATCTCAACCCCGTAGAAAATCTGTGGAGGGAGTTGAAAGTCCGTGTTGCCCAACGACAGCCCCAAAACATCACTGCTCTGGAGGAGATCTGCATGGAGGAATGGGCCAAAATACCAGCAACAGTGTGTGAAAAGCTTGTGAAGAGTTACAGAAAATGTTTGGCCTCCGTTATTGCTAACAAAGAGTACATAACAAAGTATTGAGATGAACTTTTGGTATTGACCAAATACTTATTTTTCACCATGATTTGCAAATAGACTCTTTAAAAAGCAAACAATGTGATTTTCTGTTTTTTTCTCCACATTCTGTCTCTCATGGTTGAGGTTTACCCATGTTGACAATTACAGGCCTCTCTAATATTTTTAAGTGGGAGAACTTGCACAATTAGCGGATGACTAAATACTTATTTGCCCCACTGTATAATATTGTATAACACAGTATAATATTGAAACATCATTCAAAATCCTCTAAAACTAGTTCTCTTTTTTGAAAATGGCATTGAATGAGGTTAGGCACATTTTCTGGTAGCAGTTTACTAAAAGTTTTACATGTAAACAGACAATCTAGAGACCCAAATATTGATATACAGCGAGGGGCAGACATATTTGCACCCCTGGTGATTTTAAGTTAATCCACTTAGAAAATAGGTAGAGGTCTGAAATTTCAATCATAAATGCATTTCCACTCTTAAAGACATTATTTTAAAAATCCAGAAATCAAATTGTATGGTTTTTTTTCCTTTTTTTTTTTTTTTTTTTTTTAAATAATCTATGATCATTTATTTGTAATTTACTGGGGTTCATAAATATTTGTTCCCCTGAGAATAGGCAATATTTATTACACTCAAGGAATTGTCAGTCTACCTTAAAAAACCCTCAGCTTTATCCCATGAGTAACCACCCACCACCTGTTTGAGCTCATAATTGTCACCTGTGCACCCCCCAGTCATTCATAATCCAACTGTTACCATGGGCAAGACCAGAGAGCTTTCGAAAAACACCACTGAAAAAATTGTTGCACTCCACAGAGCTGGAAAAGGCTATGGGACAATTGGAAAGCAGCTTGGTTAGAATAGACAAACAGTTGCAGCAATTGTTAGAAAATGGAATAGGCTATACATGACTGATAATCTACCTCGGACTGGGGCTCCATGTAAAATCTCTCCTCGTGGGACATCACTCATGATGAGAAAAGTGAGGGCTCATCCTAGAACTACACGGCAGGAGCTGGTCAATGACCTGAAGAGAGCAGGATGCACAGTTTCAAAGGCTACTGTCAGTAGAACACGACGGTGCAATGGTTTAAAATTATGCATTGCTCAGAAAGTTCCCCTGTTGAAGCCAGTACATGTGAAGGCCCATCTGAAGTTTGCCAGGGACCATCTGAATGATGCAGAGACGTCATTGGAGAAAATCATGTGGTCAGAAGAGACCAACTTTACTCGTCGTGTGTGGAGGAAAAAGAAGGATGAGCACAATCCCAAGAACACCATCCCCACTATGAAGTACGAGGGTGGAAACCTCATCCTTTGGGGCAGCTTCTCGGCAAAGGGGACAGGATGACTGTAATGTATAAAGCAGAGAATGAATGGTGAAATGTATCGTCAGATTTTGAGCCACAACCTCCTTCCCTGGGTCAGAGACTTGAAGATGAGTCTTGGGTGGATCTTCCAACATGACAATGATTCGAAGCACACAGCCAAGCTGACCAAGGAGTGGCAGCGTAAAAAGCATATCAAGGTTCTGGAGTGGCATAGCCAGTCTCCAGACCTCAATTCAATAGAAAATATTTGGATAGAGCTGGAACTTCATGCTTTTCAATGACAGCCGGGAAACCTGACAGATCTACAGAAGATTTGTGTGGAGGAATGGGCCAAAATCCCAGTTTCCAAATGTGAAAACCTGGTGAAGAACTACAGAAAGCGTTTGACCTCTGTAATCACAAACAAAGGCTTCTACACTAAATAAATATTAGCACTGATTTACTCATTGATACAAATACTAATTAACCCCAGTAAATTACATATAAATTATTGAAAAATCATACATTGTGAGTTCCGGAATTTTTTATAAGATCATGTCTTTATAAGTGGAAATGCATCTATGATTGAAATTTCAGACCTCTACCTACACTGCTGGCCAAAAGTATTGGCACCGCTACAAAATCACAAATACCTCTGCTCCTCACTGTACAAGCAATTAAATTTCACTTTTTATACTGTATATGTGTCATGCTCCTCTTTGAAAAAAATAAATAAATAAAATATTATATATTCTGTATATATTAAATTTTACTACCTGATGGTGAGAATCTGGCCAAAGTTCAGATCCATGTCATTGACCTGGGCGATAAAAATTGCTGCGACGGCTTCATAGAGTGCCGTACCATCCATGTTGATGGTGGCGCCCACGGGTAGGACAAAGCGGGTCACGCGTTTGTCCACGCGATTATTCTCCTCCAGGCATCGGAAAGTGATGGGCAGAGTAGCAGAGCTGTCAAAATGAAAATGATAAAAGACAATTCGTCTTATTTACAATTATTAATATTTGACACAACCTGCGATTCATTCACCTGGAGGAGGTTCCCAGAGCGGTCATGAGTGCTTGCAGCAGGCCTGCGGTGAAGCTGTAAGGGTTCTTCCTGGTCACCATGAAGTAAAGCAGCGGCAGTACAAAGAGGCCGTGGATGAGAAGGCCAACAATGACCGACACCGTGTACATGGCCAACTGGCCGCCCATCTCCGCCAGATCCTTCATCTCCATGATCTTGCCCGCAATTAGGAAGAGGATGCCCACCGGTGCATACCTTGCATATGAGCACATGTTAAAATTGTTGAGGAAAGTAGGCAACTCCACTTCTAGTAATGCATTGCTGAGTATGCGTGTGAACTGACCAGATGATGATCGCTACCAGCCTCATGATGGCTTCATTGAGGCAGTCAAAGAAGTCCCTGAGGGCCTGACCCTTTTGCTTCATGTTGCCGATGACCAAACCAAAGCACATGGAGAAGAAAACCAGACCCAGAGCGTTGACGCCATCAGAGCTGCCCGACATGGGTACCGTCTCCTCCAATGTCTCCTGTGAGCACATGGGTGAGGCTGTCATTGTCATGGTTTTGAGATGGACATGCCAGCCAAAGCGATGGGGTCACATGAACTCACTTGGATGGTGTGAAGGGTCCCGCTATGATTGGAGTTGGCGTCTTCCACATTCATCGCGTTGTCAGTAAGGTTAGGGCTCATGGTCACATTCCTCGTGTGCATAATCCGCTTGTACGTGGTTTTGTACTACAACAACAGAGCCAAGCGATATTGTAGACAAGCATTTTACAGTGGCCTCCATAATTATTGGCACCCCTGAAAAAGATGTGTTTTTTAGCGTCTATTTTTTTTTTTCTAATTCAAATAATATGGGACCTTAATGGAAAAAAAGAGAAAAATCCAACCTTCAATACAAGTGCATTCATTCAGTGGGGGAAAAAATCCCACATAAAGAAAAAAAACATTTGACATCGAATAATGTGTGTCACAATTATTAGCACCTCTGTTGTTAATACTTTGTACAGCCCCCTTTTGCCAACAAAACAAGGTCTGGGGACTGAGATGGCCATGGGAGGACCTTGATTTTGTGTCTGGTGAACCATTTCTGTGTAGATTTGGCCATATGTTTAGGGTCATTGTCTTGCTGAAAGACCCAGTGAAGACCCATCTTCCGCTTTCGGGCAGAGGGCAACAGATTTTAATTTAAAATGTCCTGGTATTTCAAAGCATTCATGATGCCATGCACCCTAACAAGGTTCCCAGTGCCTTTGGAAGCAAAACAGCCCCACAGCATCGCTGACCCACCCCCATACTTCACAGTGGGTATGAGGTGCTTTTCAGCATGCCCATCTTTCGTGGCACGCCAGACCCACTTAGAGTGTTTGTTGCCAAAAAGCTCAATCTTGGTCTCATCTGACCAAAGCACACGGTCCCAGTTGAAGCCTGGGACCGTGTGTATTTTGTGTGCACACGAAAGATGCGCATGCTGAAAAGCACCTCATACCCACTGTGAAGTATGGGGGTGGGTCAGTGATGCTGTGGGGCTGTTTCGCTTCCAAAGGCCCTGGGAACCTTGTTAGGGTGCATGGCATCATGAATGCTTTGAAATACCAGGACATTTTAAATCAAAATCTGTTGCCCTCTGCCCGAACGCTGATGATGGGTCGTCACTGGGTCTTTCAGCAAGACAATGACCCTAAACATATGGCCAAATCTACACAGAAATGGTTCACCAGATACAAAATCAAGCTCCTCCCATGGCCATCTCAATCCCCAGACCTTGTTTTGTTGGCAAAAGGGGGATGTACAAAGTAGTAACACCAGGGGTGCTAATAATTGTGACACACATTATTTGATGTCAAATATTTTTTTCTTTATGTGGGATTTTTTTCCCCACAGAATGAATGCACTTGTATTGAAGGTTGGATTTTTCTCTTTTTTTCCATTAAGGTCCCTTATTATTTGAATTAAAAAAAAAATTATTAGAAGCTAAAAAAACACATCTTTTTCAGGGATGCCAATACTTTGGGAGGGCACTGTACATTTTCAGCATTTTGAGTTGGTTGGGTTTGATTAAACACGCTGTTAAAAATGTTTCTCACCTGCTTGAAACAAGCTTCGACAAGATTGGGCGGAAACATGTTCCTGCGAAGAAATACACAAATACAAATTTTCTTTAATGAATCAATATATACATTTACATGATAAACAAACTATAGATGCAACAATTCACCAACATCTAGTTCAGGGGTGTCAAAACTACGGTTCACTGCCATAAGCGGATTTTAAGGGGGGGGGGCAGTGGGGCCAGCCCCCCCCATGGTGGCCAAAAAGTGTCATTGCATGTAATAGATTTTCCTATAAATATAAAAATTGTAAAGCAATAAAACTGCAACAAAAATGAATGAAATGAAAAAAAAAAAAAAAAAATTATGACGGGTCAAAATTTTCGAACAGATCATGTGGCTAGCACCTTAGATGGTCATTTGCTTTGCATATAATTTTCACTCAAAAAAAAAAAATTAGGGGAGGGCAATTTTATTTTTCAAATTATTTTTTTCTTTGATTGAAAATACTTTTTTGATTGAAGCAACTTTTTTTGGGATTGAATGATTTAGACACAAATGTCCTACCCATAATATGGCCCAAACACAAAAAGGATTGCTTCAATCAAAGAAAACTTTTTCAATGAAAAATTAAGTGTTCAAATGCAAATTTTTCAATCTCAAATATTTTTTCGCATTCAAAAACCTTTCCATGATTGAAATTTTTCTTTTTTTGATTTGGGTGATTTTTCTTTTTGAAAAATATTTGTTTTGAAGAAACTTATTGTTTGATTGAATAATAATGCCAAAAAGTGGCCCAAACACAAATCAACATTACGTCATTCAACAAAGTTGCATTCGGCAAAAAAACGTTATTTCAATCTAAAAAAAAAAATCTAAGAAAAATAGCTTTCACATGCATTTGTTTGCAGGAGCAACCTTTTGCATTCAAACACTTTTTTCTTTTTTGATTGAAGCGACATTTTTTTGGTTGAATAATAAAGACACATACACTGCCAATGGGAAAACCCATTGACAGTGTATCAAATACTTGTTCTCCCCACTGTATCTACCTCTATATGGCTCCGCCCAGGGGATACAATTTTTGACTGGGGTAACTACATTGGCACGACACCGGCGGTCATACAATATTCAATGGATGACAATCTTGGCGAAAAGTATTGCCTAATCAGCCTGATTGAGAATTCTCCTCAAGAATGATGGGTAATAAAAAACGCTCATTGTCAACTTATTATTATAAATATTCTCGTAGGTTAATTTTATTGCTGACACTGCGTTTCGGGGTCATCATGTTGTGCCCCCCTCACCCCAAAAGTCAAACTCCGCTTATGTTCACGGCCCAGTTTTCATTGGCCCGCAGGAACTGATGAAAATATTTCATATTGCCTGCTCAAGAAGCTTAAATTAATTCAATTCAAGTCTTTAACCAACCCTCTATAGCGCAAGTGACTATTTACTACTTAAATGTTATAATGTTAATGTATATTATTGTTATTATTATTATTAATTATTCATCATTATTGTATTTTTCATATTTTGGTGATTATAGATCATTTTATAAATGAATACAAATTTAATTTAAAAAATAAATTATTGAAATTAGAATGAAATTTAAATAGAAATACACACTATTACTTTTCATAGTATTTGACTCATTGCATGCCAATAATGCCGGTAGACGTCCCATCCATTTTGACTGGGAGGGGCGAATGAACGTTCATTTGCTTTTCCCAGTAAAAATGGATTGGACGTCTAGCCACATCAAAGGCAGCCAGTGAGTTTAATGAGAGTCCTATAAGGGTTCAAAAATATATACAGTGACCTCTCGCTACTTCGTGCTTTAAACATCGCGCCGTCACAGAGATTTCCCATCCGATCACGTACAGGCTCTCACTCTCCCTCTTGATACCATTTCTCTCTCACCAGGCAGCTGCAGCTTGTTAAAGTTAACGATGAGTGACAAGGGAGCTGCTTTGAACTTGCCAGAGAAGCTTGTACATTGCTACCTTCCAAAGGTGCCGACTCGTATAACTTGTTAAACATTGGCTGTAGTATGCTATGGCAACTCATTGTGTTGTGTTGTGTGCTGTTCTAAGCAGCATGAGTTTATTTGAGAGTCACTCAATAAAGAAGTTAATAAAGACTGATACTTTGGGGATAAAGGGGGAAAACATGTCCCACAGTGGGGCAAATAAGTATTTAGTCAAGCACCAATTGTGTTCAAGTTCTCCTACTTGAAAAGATTAGAGAGGCCTGTAATTGTCAACATGGGTAAACCTCAACCACGAGAGACAGAATGTGAAAAAAAACAAAACAATCACATTGTTTGATTTTTAAAGAATTTATTTCCGAATTAGAGTAGAAAATAAGTATTTGGTCACCTACAAACAAGCACGATTTTTGGCTGTCAAAGAGGTCTAACTTCTTCTAACGAGGCTCCACTCGTTACCTGTATTATTGGCACCTGTTTTAACTCATTATCGGTATATAAGACACCTGTCCACAACTTCAGTCAGTCACACTCCAAACTCCACTATGGCCAAGACCAAAGAGCTGTCGGAGGACACCAGAGACAAAATTGTAGACCTGCACCAGGCTGGGAAGACTGAATCTGCAATTGGTAAAACGCTTGGTGTAAAGAAATCAACTGTGGGAGCAATTATTACAAAATGGAAGACATACAAGACCACTGATAATCTTCCTTGATCTGGGGCGCCATGCAAGATCTCACCACGTGGCGTCAAAATGATAACAACAACGGTGAGCAAAAATCCCAGAACCACACGGGGGGACCTAGTGAATGACCCACAGAGAGCTGGGACCACAGCAACAAAGGCTACTATCAGTAACACAATGCGCCGCCAGGGACTCAAATCCTGCACTGCCAGACGCGTCCCCCTGCTGAAGATAGTACAAGTCCAGGTCCGTCTGCGGTTCGCAAGAGAGCATTTGGATGATCCAGAAGAGGACTGGGAGAATGTGTTATGGTCAGATGAAACCAAAATAGAACTTTTTGGTAGAAACACAGGTTCTCGTGTTTGGAGGAGAAAGAACACTGAATTGCATCCGAAGAACATCATACCCACTGTGAAGCATGGGGTTGGAAACATAATGCTTTGGGGCTGTTTTTCTGAAAAGGGACCAGGATGACTGATCTGTGTAACAGTGTGAAAGTCCGTGTTGCCCAATGACAGCCCCAAAACATGACTGCTTTAGAGGAGATTTGCATAGAGGAATGGGCCAAAATACCAGCAACAGTGTGTGAAAAGCTTGTGAAGAGTTACAGAAAACGTTTGGCCTCCGTTATTGCCAACAAAGGGTACATAACAAAGTATTGAGATGAACTTTTGGTATTGACCAAATACTCTTTTTCCACCATGATTTGCAAATAAATTCTTTAAAAATCAAACAATGTGATTTTCTGTTTTTTTTCCACATTCTGCTCTCATGGATGAGGTTTACCCATGTTGACAATTACAGGCCTCTCTAATATTTTCAAGTGGGAGAACTTGCACAATTAGTGGTTGACTAAATACTTATTTGCCCCACTGTATATGTATCTCTTTTTGATGCTAAATCTGAATAAATACTTTGAGCACACCCAAAAAATTCAATGTATATAAGCTACACCTCCACTTTGCGGATTTCGATTATAGTGTAAGGGCGTCCCCATTAACCGCGAAAATCTCACTTTTCAATGGATGTAAAAGATCTGAGCTGGACATAAATGGAGTTAGTGACATAATTTGCCGGATAACACTGGATGACATCCGTCATAAGCATTCAGTAATGCCCATGATATTGTCATGTCATAATTATGACGGTCTAATGACAGTCTGACGCCGCTGTCGAATAAAGTATTACCTATTAACCCAAATAAAGCTACAAATAAGCCGCACAGGACTATAAGGCACAGGATGCAAAAGGAGGGGGAAAAGTAGCGGCTTATAGTCCGAAAATTACAGCAGTAATGAGTGAGCTATTATGACCAAACTGTTAAATGAGGTAAAATTAAGAAAATTAGCTGAACTCCTAGTTTACCTGATGAGATCCAGGAAAGCGTCTGTCGCATGAACAAGTTCCACATTTCCATTCTTTGCCATGGGGCTGTCCCTGCTGCCTTTGCCAGGCTTGATGATGACTACAATGACAATGCCGATGAAAACAGCGATCAGGGTGGTCACCATGTAGTAGATTACAGCGCGTACACCCATTTTCCCGGATGCTTTGCTGTCCAAGGATGCCATTCCTACAAGAGAGTATATTAACAGGACTGGTATTTGCTTTAAACGTGTTGTGACGGTGAGGAAAATGCACCTGTGACCAGGCTGGAGACGATCAGAGGCAGCACCAGCATCTTAAGCATCCTCATCAGTAACTCCCCAGGAAAGGAGAAATACTTTATCTCCCTCAGGGACAGGTTGTGGGAGCGTAAAGCGAAGCCCAAAATGATACCTTAAGAAAGGGGAAAAGATGTAAATTATAGCTACACAGCAAAAAAATCAAATAGTCTTTCCAACATTATTTACAATAGGGGAAAAAAGCCCTAAAAGGTGTCATTTCAGGAAAAGCTTATTTGAGATATTGGCCAAACTTTTTATAAGCAAAAAATAACTTGTTTTAACCCTTTTATGCATGAATTAGGTTTTTTCTTTTTCTTTTTTTTTTTTTTTTGTATTACAGGGCACTCATTTAACTCATTGGTTGCTACTGACGGCATTTGTTAGGGAAATATTAGGAAGGAAAAGGGAATTGCATTTATCCTAGTTAGTGGTTTTATTAAATTGTAACCCATGTATTCACTAAGTGCTTTGAGTTTCTACAGGTCACATTCCACAGTAAAGAGGGGGTGGTGGGCTGGCTACTCAAAGCCTCCCCTGGGGATAAGTTTACGAGAAACAGATGTTGCTCCAAACAAATGATGTTTCTTGAAGTACTTAATTGCTTAAAGGCGATAGCATTGTTGTAAACATTTTGACATTATCTCACTAGGGGAAGAAACACATGTGACTGGGGAGGGCGAGTGAAGAGGAGGGCCACTCACTTTTACCTGATTTGAATATAACCAATAGACCATTGCCATGTTTGAATGTTTATTCTGTTTCATGAATATGTATCCATGTTGCTTTAAAGGAAAATGCATTGTGGAAATAAACCAAGTTTGCTTGTGAACGCATCCTTTGTGTGTTTCACTCCATTCTTCCATGCGCATGTAAAAGAGACTCTAGAGACGTCCGAGTGGACGACTGGCCTGATGATTCAATCCCCAATGGGTGGGAGGCGAGACTCCTGGTGTTATTAAGGATTTTCCTGACAGCATTGAACATTTAATCCTTTTTTACTGGGAGGGGCGAATGAACAGACGTTTAATCGTCCCTCTCTGTCAAAACGGATTGGACGTCTCGTGTCGTCAATGCATGAGTATTCACAGGCACAGCTAGTATTCCTTGTTCAAATGAATTGGATCTCTATCACCATCAATGGCATGCAATGACGTAAATACTATAGAAAAAGTTTTTATTAATGATGTATTTATTTATAAATGTATCTATTATAATACAAAAATATAAAAAATACATTAATGATTAATCATTTAAAAATATACAGTACTGTGCAAAAGTTTTAGGCAGGACACCTGCCTAAAGCTTTTGCACAGTACTGTATATATATATTTTTTAATTATTAAATTTATTAGGATCATGGAAGTTTCCACTTGGGGAAAATATATACATACAGTATATCCTGTATATACATAGTATAATAAAAATATACAGCACTGTGCAAAAGTTTTAGGCAGGACACCTGCCTAAAACTTTTGCACAGTACTGTATATAGAATATGCAGTTCAGAAGATGAATGAATGAATGAATAATAATTCCTCATATTTAAAGCAACCCTTGGTAACTCAGTTTTAGTCGATTTTAGCAACGCCAGTGGACAAAAGTGGTAGTGTTTGCCTTAAGAAAGACTTGTTTCCCATGAGGAGTAGCGCTGCGTTTCCCATGAGAACCAGCGCACTGCCGCAGTGTCGTAAAATCATCAATCAATCAAAAATCAATCTCCCGGTCGCCTGCAGATGGATTAAATTTAAATTAAATTAGATTTCTGTATCCAGCGGCTGTGTGAAGGATGAATAGTAGGGCTGTTAAACGATTAAAATTTTTAATCGAGTTAATCACAGCTTAAAAATTAATTAATCGTAATTAATTGCAATTCAAACCATCTCTAAAATATGCCATATTTTTCTGTAAATTACTGTTGGAATGGAAAGATAAGACACAAGACGGACATAAACATATTTGTTTATTATAACAATAAATCCACAAGATGGCATTAACATTATTAACATTCTTTCTGTTAAAGGGATCCACGGATAGAAACACTTGTAGTTCTTAAAAGATAAATTTGAGTACAAATTTTAGTAATTTTATATTAAGAAAAAGAATGTCTCCTGCTCCGCCCAAATGCATGATGGGAAGTTGAGCAACCATGACTGTCAGTAGTGGCTGCAAATGGTATACAATATGTTCTGCGTTGTGTTCAATTAAGCGAGTTAAGAAAAAGATCGTCTCTTGCTCCGCCCAAATGCATGATTGGAAGTTGGGCAACCATGACTGTTAGTAGTGGCTACCAAAGCTTAAGCCAATAAAAGGCATGGTCCAATGAAAGCCTCTGTCCACTCGCATTTCTCTGCCTTTTCGCTCTCAATGTGCTAAAACGGCGTCATTGTAAACTGTTTGAGGCAACGCATGAACGGGTCATTCCGTGCATGCGTTAATTGCGTCAAATATTTTAACGTGGTTAATTAAAAAAAAAAAAAAAACGCCCGTTCACGCGATAAATTTGACAGCCCTAATGAATAGTAATAAGGAAATTAATCCAGTTGTGGCTAAACAATAGCATATGACGGTTAGCAGGCCTGTGGGTTTAGTGTGGCTAAACCTCTCACCGCACCTGAACTAGTCAGCGCTGACGAGTTTGGTTGAGAGGGGGGGATATCACGCCAGCGAGTAAAAGCCGGGCCAATGTTTATCCTGTATATCCTGGTAGCCTTCCTTTTTTTCCTCCTTAGACAGAACTTTTTGTCTCTTTTGTTGCTCTGCTATTTTTACAGAATTCGCACGAAACTTTTCGCATTGACTTCCGTCTTAAAAATGAATGGGGAAAGGGGGAAGTTCCATATGCCACAAAGCAGTCAGCACATTTGTAGTTTTTTTTTTTGTGTGTGGCAGGGTTCCTGCCACCTTACTCAAAGTTAATTTGTGCCGGTGAAAGCGATACGGACCCCCCAAAGATATACAAGAGGTGTCATTCAACTTGTTGTCAGTCGGCATATTATCACAAATGATATGAAAATATTTTATAAAGGTTGAAAAGTTACCTAGTGTTGCTTTAATTTTTTTTAAATGACCAAAAATAGTCACTTGCCCTATAAAGGGTTAAAGGTCTTAAGAGTCAACTAATTAATAGCTGCCTACAGTAGTAACAACTTTACCTGAAAGGGTTGAAGACATTTTTATTCATTGTAACTTGTATACTAGTATTTCTTTTCTCGACTACTTATTTGGCACGCTGCACAGGGCGCACGCTTTCACCGATTCTCAACGTTTTTTTTTGTTTGTTTTTTTTCGATTTGCCCCACTTACTGGTGTGTCAAAAATGTGGATTTTTCAATTTAAAAAAGCCCCATTCATTTCCAATGGCTAAAAGATTTAAAATTTCAAAACGTATCTCATACTATATCCGATTCACATAATTTGCATGGGAAAAAAACACAGCCGCGAAAACCACAAAAAATTTGGAAAATTGAAAAACTGCAACAACAAAAAAAAAGTCGAAAACCATGAAAAATACAAAAAAACAAACATGATAAAGGGATTAAAAAAAAAAAAAAGCAGAGAAAACCTCACTGAAAATAAACAGAAAATGAGCTAAACTGTGGAAGGAAATTACAAAATTGAACAAAACTGAAATCTGAAAAATACAAAAATTGCAACAACAACAAAAAATTGCGACAAATCGAAAAACCGTGAAAAACTGGGATGGGCGAACGTACTAACGTTCATCCACCTCTCCTAGTCCAAATGGATTGGACGTCTAGCATCGTCAATGGCAGCGAATGAATTCACACAAAAAGTGACTTGAAAATCTACAGAAAGTGAGAGCAAAGCATCCCCACGCAATTTCTCCAGAAATTGCATCTCTATATTTTTTCAAGAGTATAAATCTTGTCATCATCTTTTAAACACTCACCCAAAGCCACAGCAGCAATAGTGAATATAACAAAGAGGTTCCTTTTGAGAACACCTTTGACGCTCTCCTTGTTGATGGAATTTATTTTGTCCTTCATGATGCTCGCCCTCCTCTCCATGGCCGCACAAACTCGCCTCTTTAAGTCCGCTCTTTCGGGTACGTGGGTTTTTTCCGCGTCTTCGTTTAGGAAAAGACTGGTGCTGTTAGACTGAGGCTTCTCACTCATAATAAGCTCCAGAACCTGGTCCAGGAGGCAGGTCTCATGCGAAACTAGACAGGGAGAACAAAAAACTTAAAATGAACATAAGAAAGCCTACACCACCTGCTCAAATTTGATAAAAAACTAATCATTTCAAACCCCTTGGACAACCTGTACAAATACTAAAATTGCACTTAAACTTTTCGATAAGGAAAGTAATAAAAACTGAGATAATATTATTGCACAATTGAGGACGACCATCTTAGTGGAATGTTATGACTGGGTGTTCAGACTCCCATGTGATACATAAGGACACATCCCAATAAAAGTGAGTGTGCACACTTGCGCAACCACATTATTGACATTATTTCAAGTTTTTGATTACCACTTTCGACAAATGTTGTATCTTTTAATCCAACTGAGTTTTAATGTTATTAATGGTGAAAAATATTTTGTTTTTGTTGGTGTTTGAAAAGAGTTGTACAGACTTTTTATAGCTACAGTTTTCACTAAATAGACACAATTTTGAAATAAAGGCTGTGTGCATGTTGACAATTTATATACGAGAAATTCTTTTTTGTGTTACTACCTTAATTTTCGCTTTATAAGGCGCACCTGACTATGAGCCGCCACCCACCAAATCTGACACGAAAACGGCATTTGTTCATCGATAAGCCGCACTGGACTATTAGCTGCAGCTGTCCTCTCTGTATTATGGGATATTTACAGCAAAAGATATTAACCGGTAACACTATTTGACAGCAGTATCATAAGACCAAATGAATCACCGTGAATTGGCTCCAAAGCTTCATTGCTTCGAGAAGCTTCATTTGTCAATCACTGCTCCCTTGGGGGAGACAGTCAACTTCTGCTGCCACCTGCTGTTAACACTGTTGTTGTCCAACATGCCTCCTAGCATGCATTGCAGCACTACAGATGTAAATAAGTCAAAATTCATCTTCTATGCTAATTAGAGTGCCCTCCATAATTTTTGGCACCCCTGAAAAAGATGTGTTTTTTAGCTTCTGTTTTTTTTATTAATTCAAATAATATGGGACCTTAATGGAAAAAAAGAGAGAAATCCAACCTTCAATGCAAGTGCATTCATTCAGTGGGGAAAAAATCCCACATAAAGAAAAAATTATTTGACATCAAATAATGTGTGTCACAATTATTAGCACCCCTGGTGTTAATATTTTGTACAACCCCCTTTTGCCAACAAAACAAGGTCTGGGGACTGAGATGGCCATGGGAAGAGCTTGATTTTGTGTCTGGTGAACCATTTCTATGTAGATTTGACCATATGTTTAGGGTCATTGTCTTCCTGAAAGACTCAGTGACGACCCATCTTCAGCTTTCGGGCAGAGTAAGTATGGGGGTGGGTCAGTGATGCTGTGGGGCTGTTTCACTTCCAAAGGCCCTGGGAACCTTGTTAGGGTGCATGGCATCATGAATGCTTTGAAATACCAGGACATTTTAAATCAAAATCTGTTGCCCTCTGCCCGAAAGCTGAAGATGGGTCATCACTGGGTCTTTCAGCAAGACAATGACCCTAAACATATGGCCAAATCTACATAGAAATGGTTCACCAGACACAAAATCAAACTCCTCCTATGGCCTTCTCAGTTCCCAGACCTTGCTTTGTTGGCAAAAGGTGGTTGTACAAAGTATTAACACCAGAGGTGCTAATAATTGTGACACACATTATTTGATGTCGAATATTTTTTTTCTTTATGTGGGATTTTTTCCCCACAGAATGAATGCACTTGTATTGAAGGTTGGATTTTTCTCTTTTTTTCCATTAAGGTCCCATATTATTTGAATGAAAAAATATTAGAAGCTAAAAAACAAATCTTTTTCAGGGGTGCCAATAATTATGGAGGGCACTGTATTTCTTCAGTTACTGTTCCAGTTGTTTCATCAATTGCTGGTTATAGTTTTCGGTAACACTTTATTTGACAGTGGCGCCACAAAACTGTCATTAGACAATCATAATTTTGACATGGTGATGAGCATTAATGAATGTTTATAACAGATGTCCTTTAGTGTTATAAGGCAACTTATCTCACTTTTGAATGGATGTAAAAGATCGAAGCTGGACATAAATGGAGTTAGTGACATAATCTGACAGATGACACTTAATGAGATCTGTCATAAGCATTCAGTAATGCCCATGATAGTTTCATGTCATAATTATGACAGTCTTATAACGCTGCTGTCAAATAAAATGTTACCTACACCCAAATAAATCAACAAATAAGCCACACCGGAATATAAGCCGCAAGGAAAAAAATAGCGGCTTAATGTCCGAAAATGAAGGTAATTTCATAATCAGATATTTCATGTTATTAATGAAACCTGGGGAACATCATCATGCATGTTGCATCATCTTGAGCCATGGTCATTTTTCTGAACTAATATTTAGTTATTTGACCAATTTAGACACTTCAACAAATACTGTAGTCCAAAATGAAAACGCTGTCAAAAATGTATAAAATATTTTCATATTCTTACCTTTTTACTTGCGTTGGCAACACAACACAGTAGTAGGTGTGCACGTGGCGGTTGGTCTCAAGCTACTGTGTCTTATCTACTGTATGTAGGTTACAATGTTTCCTGTCAAACGGCCTCAACAAACAAACGTTTATACTCCTCTAATAAACAGGCAGTCCTTATCTTCTTTTCCTCTAAGGGTACTCTTTTATATTTTCAGTTATTACCCCCAAGATAAACAAAGGAGAATAGTAGATCTTGAATTACAAAAACCAAAGTGACATTCGGCTTTTCACCGTCACGGGCTTTTTCACACTACTATGTCAAGAAAGGGTGGTGTTGGAACCAAGTGTAATACATCTAACCTAAGAAATAGTTGCAAATCCAGGATAAAGAGCACATGACAACACAGGCGGGCAGGAAAACTTTAAAGATTAGGAATTTGTCTTGGGCCCCTTTATCGTATCTGTAACAGCTTGGGGACATTGTAAAACTTATTAACTAAGTTAAGATTTTCAGTAGACATAATTCCAAATCTTAACTTTGTGAACAAACTGAACTTGAAGTGCTAAATTGTGTGCACTGAGCCTCTCTTCCATGCCTTCAAAAGAGTGCACTGGCAACTGGTCAGTCAGCCAGGCTGTTTAGCTCAGTTGTCTATGAGTTGAACTGCCACTGTGGTAACCGGGGTTTGAAGCAGTGGCGATTTCACACTGTATGGTCCTTTTTAAACGAACCTTTTTCTCAGATAGTCCCAGAGGTGAAAGTAGGCCAGAACAGTCAGGAATGCAGTTCCGGTATAAGATTCAGGGCCAGAACGAAGTTCCGGTATAAGATTCAGGGCCGGAATGCTGTTCCGGTATAACAGGGGTCCCCAACGACCGGGCCACGGACCGGTACCGGTCTGTGGCGCATTTAGTACTGGGCCGCGCAGAAATAATAAATAATTTATTAGCAACTGCGTTCAGGCCGATTGACTTTGGCCTGTGCCACTTAACACACCAATATCCCTGTCTACTCTAGATATACAACTACAGAATGGGAGGTTGTCATAGAAATGCACTGATTGGACTGCTAGCAGAACATCTTGTTTTGTATATCTTTGTGCGGTTGGCCTCGATAATAACGTATGACGTAGGTCGTCGCCCATCACATTTGTTCCCGGAAATAATTTGCCCCCAAACTAGAATGACTGAAAAACAGACATGTTTGGACAGATTTTTTTATGGGGAAAAGGGAGCCTCACGAGCCAGAAGATGAGCCTACGACCTCGAAGAAAACAAAATCTATGCTACTTCCCAATCATTAAAGACCCACAAACTGCAAAGGAGTGGATTCGTGACCCGTAGGTGAATAAACCAAGTGATTCGAGCATGTCTGTGCAACAGGAATATCAGCTTGTAGAGATCGCAAATCACGGCGACCTTAAACGTACATTTGAGACAACAACTCTACCGAAGTTCTGGATTAAAGTCATTTCGGAATATCCTGATTTCGCTAAGAGAGCACTGAAATAAACGAAACAAGCTCAGGCCTCCCACTGATTCAGAGGGTGAGTTGTATTTTCCCTGCACTTAACACGACGGGGCTAAAAACAAATTTTATTTTATATTTGCTGTATTTTTCTGCCGCACATAGCCGGTGTTCTGACAAATTTGGCCTGCACGTAACGTTAAAAATGACCGCGAATACAGCGATTCCAAAGTACACACTACAAACTTTCTTTAAAGAAAGGAATATTAACTTACGTTTGCCATGTTAGCTGCACACAACTGCACACAGCTATCTCACTTAACGACTTCGCCGTGTCGTTAAGCTTTAATTTACGCCATTTTCATGTTGCACATGTATGTTTATGATGTAAATAGTTTTTTAGCACCGTTGGATAACTTTGAGAGTCCAACTGAATATAAAAGAGTTGCCTGGTATACCAGACTCACCGCTGTTCCTGCGATTGAGTCTGGCGACCATCCGGCGGATCAAACTCTGAGGGCAGAGCAAACCACAGTAAACAGACAGCGAAGTGGACCAATCAGCGACGGGCAGACGTGACGTTGTTAAAGCGACAAGTAATTAGCGTGAGCGGAGAATGGAGAAGTTTATTCAACATGGCTAGCGCGAGCCATGTTGACTGTTGTCCATGACTTGTTTCGATGCGTTTTTGGTAATTTAAAACTGGTTTCACTGCGGATTGGAACATATTCTCAGCTTTCCCGTTCGCCATCTGTGTTGTTGTAGAGACGACTTTCGGCGCGCAAGAGTGACGTTACTCGTTAAGAACACGTCACGCAAATAAACAAATCTGATTGGACGGTTGATTTTGTACCTTGCTCGAGTGGCCGTTAATGGGCTGGGTCCCAGACTATTTCTCACAGTGTTTGAAAAACACAGGGAGAATTGTCTGGCTGTGCCAGGCAAATAAAAAAGGGCTTTTTTCACCGCCACAAAAGCTTTGGGAGCAAAATTTTATAAGGGTGCAAAATTTGACAGAACACTGGTCCGTGAAAAAAAGACCCAAATCACACCGGTCCGTAGTGCAAAAAAGGTTGGGGACCCCTGCGGTATAAGATTCAGGGCCGGAATGCTGTTTCGGTACACGGTGCTTTGATTCCGAAAATGTGACAGCAACTGTCAAAACGCTATGTAAGGAAAAAAAAAAAAAAATGCTAAGCTGCCACACATGGATTTCATCTCCAAGAAGAAAACAATCTATCAACATCAGATTTACATACACAAGTGTTAACAACAAGCATAATAAAGTGCTTGTGCAGCGTAATTTGTTTCCACCAATATTCATTATTGATTTTATTCCACGGACGGCATGGAGGTTTCCCCAGCTGCTGCAGTTATCCGAGTCTGACGATGATGAGTCACGTCAATGTGCGAATGCACGCAGCAAAGCAAAACGCCTGGACTCATTTATCCGTTCAATTGGCTGACATACTGACATGTGATCAGCAGAGATGGTTAGCTCTGATTGGTTCGAATGTGCATGTTTTCTGGAACAGCAAAAAAAAAAAAAGAAAAAAAAAAAAAGCTTGTTGAATTGATGCGACAAAAAAAGGGCAACGCAACATAAAATGGATCAAATCTTTAAAAGCAACGAAAGAGTTGAGGAGGCTTATTTATCATATTTAGTTTTATTTACTCTGATGGGGAGGTTTAGAACATCTTAGCTGTTAATGTGCACTTTGGATTTATATTTGTTCATTTATGTTAGGCTACTTATTCATTTTCTTATGATTTAAAAAAGTCAATGTTTGCGTGATCTTCAAAATATATTCAATTTCACTCTGCATAAAATAAGTCATTTGTACCTATTTTTCTGAATGTTTGTTACTTATATATTTTATTATTTAAAAAATGGTCAGATCACTCAGGGTGCAAACAATTAAAAAACCGTGTGGCATTTGCCAAGGCCCACAGCCTGTCAAAAGGATGGAAAAAGGTGGATTCTTCAGATGAATCTTCCATTGAATTACACCACAGTCGCCGCAAATGTTGCAGGAGACCTACTGGAGGCCGCATGGATCCGAGATTTACTCAGAAAACAGTGAAGTTTGGTGGTGGCAAAATCATGGTCTGGGGTTACATCCAGTATGGGGGTGTGTGAGGGATATGCAGGGTGGAAGGCAACATAAATAGTTTGAAATATCAACAAATCTTAGCTGCCTCTTACATTCCTAACCAAAAAAAGGGACAAATTCTGCAGCAGGATGGTGCTCCATCGCATACTTCAATCTCTACCTCAGAGTTCCTAAAGGCAAAGATCAAGATCCTCCAAGACTGGCCAGCCCAGTCACCAGACATGAACATCACTGAGCATGTCTGGGATAGGGTGGAAGAGGAAGCATAGAAGACAAAACCCAAGAATGTTGATGAACTCTGGGAGGCATACAAGACTGCTTTCTTTGATGTTCCTGATGACATCATCAATAAATTGTATGAATCCTTGCCGGACTGCATGGATGCAGTCCTTCAAGCCCATGGAAGTCATACAAAATATAAAATTTGGATCTCACAGCAGCACTACTTAATTCGCTTATGTTATGTAACATATTTTTGTATTTGAAGTACATTTTTTGTTCAATTTCCACACTACTTTCTGTAGGCGACAAAACTTTTGTCTTGCCAAAATTTGACCTTTATGTCTTCATTAAAGGATAAATCTTTTTTCAGTGAAAAAAATATTTTTTTGTACATTCAACATCATTTGGGAGGGTCTTAGCTTTCATATGACCCATTTCTGAAACCAATTGAATAATAAAAAGTCAGGTTGTGAGCAATTGTTTCTACAAAATGGATAAGCGACAAGACTTTTGTCAGGGACTGTAGATATTATCCTCGATTTGGATCGCTTTGTGTTTGAACTTATGATCCTACTTATCTTGGCTTTTTCCTCCATTTGGAGTGTTTTATGTTTGTACTTTTCCTTCTTGTTGGAGTTCCTTGTGTTTTAATTTTTCATCGGAGTTGTCCTGACTTATTCCTCCGTTTGGAGCGTTTTATGTTTGTACTTTCCCTCATCCCCGCATGCCAGCGGAAGAACATTTGTTTTCCTAATAAAACTTTGTTCCGAGAACTCCGCAGCTGAGTCCGCCTCATTACCTCATCCAGACAGAATACATATGTTGCAGGCATCAAATTCTAAAGGAAAAAAAAATTGGAAAACACGCTAAGTTTAAACATTAAATTTCTTGTCTTTGGACAATAAAAAAATTAAAAACTTACTATAACTTACAATTAAATTTGGGGTTTGTACTTATCATGGACAGTAATCAGGACGCACCATTGCATCCCTCTAACATCTAGTTGTGTCTTTTATACAAGTATAAAGAATTATTTAAACCATTTGTGAGATGGAACATTTCTACATTTAAATCACAGCAGAATCTCCAACAACATGACGCAAATCTTCATTTTAAATTCTATTGTGTGACTGCGGCCTGAAGAAATGTGTGCAGCATTTCACACCGCAAGAGAAAATCACTTTGGACTACCTTGTCAAAACATACTGGGGCACCAAACTACTGTCACGCAACATTGCCCTCAATACATTCTTTTACTTTAGTTTAATTTCACTTGTTTTCTAATTACTGTAACTTTTGAACCGTAACACTCACCTGACTATAAGCCACACCCACCAAATTTTACATGAAAATGGTATGTTATCACACATACGCCGCAGAAATATTTGCAACAAAAGACATAATAGATATATAAGACACACTTGACTATAAGCCTTGACTATAAGGTTCAAAGTGGGGTAAAAAAAAAAAAAAAGTGGAGGCTTATAGTCCAAAAATAATGGTAGATGTTTGAATTTTATAGCATTTTCCCATTGAAAAACACACCTTTCTTAAAAGACTGAAAAGTCAAAACTCACCACTCATGATTTAGCGTGTCAAAACAGTCCGATCTAGGTTGTGTGACACTGACTGCATGCAATGTGTGCTTATGCATGTGTGTGCTCCCGAAAGTGAAGCGTCCAATGATAGTGAGTGCTGCTCTGTGCTGATGAGCAGACAGACTTCACACATCCGCTCACAGGTTCTGACCTTTTTATACCTTCATGCAAACACACACACGCAGACACATACTTGTACATTGACCACATGTATTAGAGCCCCAAGATCAAGTCTACTTAAGTTCAGTCATTCTATTATAAACCTTCATTTGTCTTCTTAACAGGGTAACATTATATTATTAAAAATTTCATCTAAGATTACAGGTATATGGCTGTAACAATACAGGTTATCGATATCGAAATCGCAATACTCAGGGTCACAATCCTGTATTTTAGAATAAGACGATAGAATCGAAGAATAATACCGTGTTGGCCCGAATATAAAACGGTGTTTTTTTTGCATTGAAATTAGACTGAAAAAGAGGGGGGTCGTTTTATACAGTATCCGCGGTCTAGACATTATACCCATTCACGACAATAGATGGCGCCAGATATCATTGAAGCGATGTTCTGTCATGACAGATCTCAGCTACTCTCAAGTTTAACCAGTTTGCATTATTTTATTGCAATGTTTTTCCTTATTCAGATTTGTTTCAAGACTACAGTTACAGTTAGACTTCACTTTGATGGTTAATGCAGTTATTGCAATTTGGTTGTTTTATCACAATAGATTAGTTTATTTACATTTCAAAAACCAGAAGCCATTCATTTACGAATGTGATTGCACTTTAGTTTACGTATTTAAATGTTCAGATACTAAGATTTAAATGAGGAAAAATAACATGCTTTTTCTCTCAAATATATTGTTATAATCATTTGTTTCGGATGTACTGTAATTATTTTCTGTATAAAAATTAATTTGGTGTTCAAAAAGTCTTTTTTCAAACTTGAGTCTTGAAAAAGAGGGGGTCGTCTTATAATCAGGGCCGTTATATTCGGGCCATTACGGTACTGTATTATTAAAATTTTGGGTGGATAGATTGTTGACATATTTCTATTTACAAATATATTTTGCATATTTGTGTTAAAAGTTCAGGTTATTTTTTTCCCCAAAAATCTCAGTATGAATGAAATTTAAGTAAAATATTGAAAATAATACTGTCCTGTGGATCGAATCGTGGGTCAAGAATCGTGATACAAATTGTATAGTTAATTTTCGTATCGTTACAGCACTAATTAAGAGTATAATAGTGTATGCAAAGGTCAGCTAGACAAAATGTACAACATTCAATGGACAAAGATTGCAAAAATAATAGCAAGGAAGGATGGGTGGATGCCTGGATGGATGAACACAGGTTCCCGCGGGTCCCTAAAAAGTCTTAAAACTTCTTAAATTTAAAATCCGCATAATCAAGGCCTTACATTGTCTTAAATTCAATGTACAATTGCAGTAGGTATTACATTTCCACTTCTCATGATGTGTATTTTTTTATTAATGGTTGTGCTCTCAATACGAGAGTTTGGAAATAATATATGTTCCATGATACGTTGTCCGCAACCTTAGCGTTTGCCAGCAACTTGAGCTTTCGATATAACGCCATTTCCTGGTTATTCGCAGGTGTAGAGATGAGTGGGAAAATGTAGAGATAGGGAAGTGTACATGTAATCGTAAATTGGATGGACGGTGATTGATTTAAGAGGTGGTTGGCCCCTGGTGAAACAGTGCCCTGTTACTGTTCCACTTGTTTCATTAATTTCTAGTTATGGTATTTGGTAGCAATTTCTTTGACAGTGGCACTATAAGACTGTCATTAGACAATCATAATTATGACATAACACTGTCATGAGCATTAATGAATGCTGATGAAGGAGATAGTACCTTTCCTCGTAGGCACTGTCCAACTGTTTGCATTATTCTAACACACTTAATATAGTTAATCAGGGAATAGTATCTTTTCTCGTATTGACCGATTGACTGTTTTTATTACTCTAACACACCCAATATAAAATAAATAGCACTTATACCATAGTTTAAGGAAAAAAGCAGAATATAGGGCATAAAAGATACACAACGCCTTCTTATCACGGAAGCCCAACGTTTGTGTCATGAGCAAGATTGACACACCAACTCTCGCAATCAATTCTCCCGGACAGTCCAGAACAAATAGCGGGACGTTCTGTCCTAACACAAGGAGCACCGGAGAACCCCCAATAGCCAACTGTTAACACAACTGACAAGACTCCAAGAGCCCCTTTGACACTGAGGTGGCAAAATCTACAACCCTCGTTGCCCGGACAACAGTAACTCTCGAATCCTCCTGTCCAATCCACTAACGGACAATAATCCTAAACACACCCTTCTTCCTGCCTTCAAAAGACTGAATGTTTAACAAATCATGGTCATTTTTCTTCGGAACCTTTTGTTGACTTCTGATATGGTGACTAGGGTTGTTCCGATCATGTTTTTTTGCTCCTGATCGGATCCCGATCGTTTTAGTTTGAGTATCTACCGATCCCGATATTTCCCAATCCGATTGCTTTTTTTTTGGTCGCGATTCAATTCCAATCATTCCCGATAATTTTTCCCGATCATATACATTTTGGCAATGCATTAAGAAAAAAATGAATAAAACTCGGACGAATATATACATTCAACATACAGTACATAAGTACTGTATTTGTTTATTATGACAATAAATCCTCAAGATGGCGTTTACATTATTAACATTCTTTCTGTGAGAGGGATCCACGGATAGAAAGACTTGTAATTCTTAAAGGACAAATGTGACTTTGTATATTGTGACTAAATATTGCCATCTAGTGGATTTTTATGAGCTTTCAGTAAATGATAATTCAGCCATTTAACTTCTGCCCAAATGCATGATGGGAAGTGCAACCATGACTATGCGTAATGGTACCAATTGATATATTTTCTAAGCGTTGGGAAATAAAATAGGGTGTTAAGAAAAAGGTCAACTACTACCTTTCTTCCCACATTGCTTCCCACGATATTTCTGATCATTGAGAGAGGGATTGTAAGGCTTTAGCCAATTAAAAAAAAAGCTTCAAAGGCTGCCAAAATTCTCTCTAGTCATTTTACGTTGCCTTTTAGTTCTATGTATACGTAATACGGTGCCATTATAGATTGAACGAGACAACGTGTGAGTGGGTAGTGCAGCGCATGCATTAATTGGGTTAAATATTTTAATGTTAATAATACCGCCATTGACGCGATAAATTTGAAAGCCCCACTTTAAGCCAAAACTAAAGACTCTGGATGAGTGTAAGACATTTTGTCTGTAACGTTAAATACAATTAGAAAACGATTTAATTATAATCTATAATATACATATATATATATATATATATATATATATATATATATATATATATATATATATATATATATATATATATATATATATATATATATATATATATATATATATATATATATATATATATACAGTGGGGAGAACAAGTATTTGATACACAGTCAATGGGTTTTCCCCACTGTATATATATTAAAAAAGGCATGTCCAATATTTTTTTGCCGATTCCGATACTTTGAAAATGACGTGATCGGACCCGATCGATCGGCATCTCTAATGGTGACCTTGGAATGAGTTTGCCTCCTCGCCTGAGTCAGTGCCTGTTTCGCCTTTCTGTTTGATCACTGTCGATCCGAGTAACTTGTCAACTTGTTCTCGGTGAGCCTTTTTTAAACCTTTCGAAATGGAGTCAGTACAAAGGGTTAAGACTAAGGTGAACACGAGTGGTTTGCCCTTCTGGCCGGATTGCCGGAGTCCCGCCGGCCCGTATACTGGGATCTGTGCCAGCGCGGGTCCGGCGGTTCGACTGACGTGATTCTGTCACATAGTAATAGGCAGATTGACAAAAATGGACATGCTTTGATGGGGTGGACAGAGGATGAATGGAGACAGACTTCCTTGGAGACAAGTAGTACTAGGGATGGACAGATACTGTGGAATGACTGAATGGATATATAAATGGAAAGCCAAATGGGCAGATAACATCACTTCACTGTAATCAACCTAGAATTTGGGCATACAGTAGACAGATGGAAGGGTGATTAGTTGGATGGGAAAATTTCTCATCAAGGTGCCAGGAATGCAAAGACTGATGGATAGATTCACCTCAGATAAACTGAGCTAGGTAAGCAAAATGAATTGGTACAAAGGTTAAATAGAGAGATACCCTTGGTTGAAGTCAAGCACTCATGGGTCTGGTGTTCTGTAGATCTTCAATGTGATCTTTCCTTGACGAAGCTGCAAAGCAAGGATGAAAACTTTCATTCCAGAAGACATCACGTCACCTCTTCAGAAAAGTTCCACACACCTGAACGGAAGAAGCTCCTCTCCGCGACACCTTCTCTCTGCTTTGAGAAGCAGATAATGAATTAGTATTGCCCACACACTCACTCCACGTTAGCCCACCATCACGTTCTACGCTGGTCGGTGAAGCCTCCGGCGGGGAGCAGCGCCCGAGAGCTCTGCGTGGGAGGAGGATAGGTTAAGGATCCTTCAGCGGGGAAGAAGAAAAAAAAAAAATAAAGACAAACCACCTGTTGCCCGCCCACGACGTTCACATATGGTGAAACTTATGACACCTCTCTCTTAAAAGAAGGGATTGTTAGTTAAAACGTTGACGGTGGCCACTTTTGTTGCGTACCATGACATGAGGAGGAATGCCGACAGCCTTTTTTAGTTCTTGATTGGAAACACTCACTTGTTGTGGTTAGTTGCGTGAGGAGGCTGCCTCTACAAACACAGTACTGTAGTCATTGCTATGACAACATGTATCTGCGCATGTATTTGTAGCTCTTCAGCACCCAGCCTGACGCCCTCAAACCCACTCACTCCACAATTCGTTTGTAAGAAAATGGATGAACCTGCACCACTTTTGTGTGTTTGTTATTAATTGACATTTTAAAGCCGATAACCAAAATGTTGGTTTTTTTGGTTTAAAGTTACATTTGAGCTAATTTAATCAAACAATGATAAATGAATAATTCTGAATGAAATTGACGGAAATCAGAAATACATTGAGGAGCAGAAGTATTTGCACGCCTTGTAATTTTGCAAGTTCACCCACTTAGAAAATAGGTAGAGGTCTGAAATTTCAATTATAGATGCAATTCCATAGAGACATAATCTAGAAAAAATCTGGAACTCACATTGTATGATTTTTAAAATAATTTATTTGTAATTTACCGGGGTTCATAAGTACAGTGGGGCAAATAAGTATTTAGTCAACCACCAACTGTGCAAGTTCTCCTACTTGAAAAGATTAGAGAGGCCTGTAATTGTCAACGTGGGTAAACCTCAACCATGAGATACAGAATGTGGAAAAAAAACATAAAATCACATTGTTTGATTTTTAAAGAATTTATTTCCAAATTAGAGTGGAAAATAAGTATTTGGTCACCTACAAACAAGCACGATTTCTGGCTGTCAAAGAGGTCTAACATCTTCTAACGAGGTCTAACGAGGCTCCACTCGTTACCTGTATTAATGGCACCTGTTCTAACTCATTATCGGTATAAAAGACACCTGTCCACAACCCTCAGTCAGTCACACTCCAAACTCCACTATGGCCAAGACCAAAGAGCTGTCGAAGGACACCAGAGACAAAATTGTAGACCTGCACCAGGCTGGGAAGACTGAATCTGCAATAGGTAAAACGCTTGGTGTAAAGAAATCAACTGTGGGAACAATTATTAGAAAATGGAAGACATACAAGACCACTGATAATGCGCCCCCAATCTGGGGCTCCATGCAAGATCTCACCCCGTGGCGTCAAAATGATAACAAGAACGGTGAGCAAAAATCCCAGAATCACACGGGGGGACCTAGTGAATGACCTACAGAGAGCTGGGACCACAGTAACAAAGGCTACTATCAGTAACACAATGCACCGGCAGGGACTCAAATCCTGCACTTCCAGACATGTCCCCCTGCTGAAGCCAGTACACGTCCAGGCCCTTCTGCGGTTTGCTAGAGAGCATTTGGATGATCCAGAAGAAGACTGGGAGAATGTGTTATGGTCAGATGAAACCAAAATAGAACTTTTTGGTAGAAACACAGGTTCTCGTGTTTGGAAGAGAAAGAATACTGAAATGCATCCGAAGAACACCATACCCACTGTGAAGCATGGGGGGGGGGGGGGGGGGGGGGGAGACATCATGCTTTGGGGCTGTTTTTCTGCAAAGGGACCAGGATGACTGATCGGTGTAAAGGAAAGAATGAATGGGGCCATGTATCGAGAGATTTTTGAGTGAAAATCTCCTTCCATCAGCAAGGGCATTGAAGATGAGACGTGGCTGGGTCTTTCAGCATGACAATGATCCCAAACACACAGCCAGGGCAACAAAGAAGTGGCTTCGTAAGAAGCATTTCAAGGTCCTGAAGTGGCCTAGCCAGTCTCTAGATCTCAACCCCATAGAAAATCTGCGGAGGGAGTTGAAAGTCCGTGTTGCCCAACGACAGCCCCAAAACATCACTGCTGTAGAGGAGATCTGCATGGAGGAATGGGCCAAAATACCAGCAACAGTGTGAAAAGCTTGTGAAGAGTTACAGAAAATGTTTGGCCTCCATTATTGACAACAAAGGGTACATAACAAAGTATTGAGATGAACTTTTGGTTTTGACCAAATACTTATTTTCCACCATGATTTGCAAATAAATTATTCAAAAATCAAACAATGTGATTTTCTGTTTTTTTTTTCCCACATTCTGTCTCTCATGGTTGAGGTTTAACCATGTTGACAATTACAGGCCTCTCTAATATTTTCAAGTGGGAGAACTTGCACAATTAGTGGTTGACTAAATACTTATTTGCCCCACTGTATATATATGATCACCCTAGAATGACGTTGAGCCAGCATTTGTTTTGATGGTCCTGCGCATGCGTGTCAGTTTGCTCAGCGCATCACGCACTGCGAATTAGTACACATGCTTGATACTTGAACGGGCTCAATGGACAAAGGCAACTGGGCACGCCAAAAAAGCAGATATGACAAAAAATCGAAATTGTGCATTAAGACCTGCGGTATGAACCTAGCCAACCAGTCCTCCCAGTTTAAACGACGTGAATGTCCATTGTTCTCAATAGTAGGCATTGAGCTAAAGGAATCGTTAGATATTCGGAGTGAATTTGAGAGATTGGTAAATAAGTAGGGCTGCAGCTATCGAATATTTTAGTAGTCGATTAATCGATGAACTAGTTTGTTTGAATAAGCGAGTAATCGGATAAGGAACATAAGAAATTTAAATACCTAAGCTGAGCCTCAAACAGTATGAAAAAAAAAAAAAATTTAAATGCGGATCTTTGTACAACCAAAGAAAAATCTGCTAGCTTAAATGCTATAAAACGCTAACTTTTTTTAAAACGCTCTAAACAAATGGTTCGGACACATATTCCCACAAAAAACGGCTTAAAATACTTATAAACTATTTTACGAACGCATTAAAAAACATTAGCTCAAACAAAAAGTTAGCTTATGCTGGTCTTAACAGGGGGCAGCTCAATTCAGCCATGTGAAATGAGGCAGAATAGTAGGCAGTGTATCTATCCAAATCAATAAAACGAAATTAGAGCTGTCACGACTAGTCGACGTTGTCGACATCATCGATGACGTAAATACATCGACGTGCAAAACATAACGTCGACGGGTAATGATGGGTTAAAAAAAAAATTACATGCGGAGAATGGCGGGCGCTCGCGATGCAAGCGGTGAAAAAAAGCAGACCAGAATGGCCAGAGCCTGGAATTATTTCAAGGAAAATATGGAGGGTGCCACTGTGTGTACTCTTGCTAAGCTGAGCTCGCATACCAGCACGTAGCATGTCGGCTATGAACGAACACTTGAAGCGCCGTCACCCAAGTGTAATTTTGGAACACAACAAGAAACAACAAGCTAGCGCAGTGTTTTTCAACACTAGTGTGCCATGAGAGATCGTCAGGTGTGCCGCGAGAACTCGGGCGGAGGTGCAGTAGGAGGGAAGGAAGGAGTAAGTAGGTAAAAGTTCTCTGTTGTGTGCAGATGAGCGAGGTCGTGCTCGTGCTGCGTTCAAGAACTGCTCGGATTTCTAGCGATCAGCGACCTTGCTGTCCGCGACAATGTGGACCCCAGCACGTCTACTGCACATCATTTGGTTAGACTTGTCGTGTGTTGATATACTGGAAAGTGTCCTCGAAAAACACAGGCGGATTGTAAGTCCATACAACTTTCTACTGATTTTTTTAAATTGAAGTTGCCTTTATGTGTGTCTTATTAACTTGCATCATTGTACATCATGTTTTTAATCTACTCTGCTGCTGCTCCTGAAAGCTGAAGATCTCGGCATCTCCGTGCACAGCATGCAGATTGTATTTATTAGGATCATTGAAGCTCCCACTTTTTTTTTTTTTTGGGGGGGGGGGGATATATATAAATATACTGTATATATACATAATATAATGAAAATTTATATGGAAAAACAGCACTGGCCTGCTTACTATAATCCATGACTGCACTAATGTTAGTTACTTTATATTATAAAGTATTATTGTGAATATACACTCACCGGCCACTTTATTAGGTACACCTGTCCAACTGCTCGTTAACACTTAATTTCTAATCAGCCAATCACATGGCGGCAACTCAGTGCATTTAGGCATGTAGACATGGTTTGAGACAACCTCCTGCAGTTCAAACCGAGCATCAGTATGGGGAA
This sequence comes from Corythoichthys intestinalis, assembly GCF_030265065.1. Classification (NCBI taxonomy): domain Eukaryota; kingdom Metazoa; phylum Chordata; class Actinopteri; order Syngnathiformes; family Syngnathidae; genus Corythoichthys; species Corythoichthys intestinalis. Next base: position 38,700,697 of record NC_080401.1, read on the forward strand.
GAAAGGTGATTTGAGTGACTTTGAACGTGGCATGGTTGTTGGTTCCAGAAGGGCTGGTCTGAGTATTTCAGAAACTGCTGATCTCCTGGGATTTTCACATACAACCATCTCTAGGGTTTACAGAGAATGGTCCGAAAAAGAAAAAATATCCAGTGAGCGGCAGTTCTGTGGGCGGAAATGCCTTGTTGATGCCAGAGGTCAGAGGAGAATGGCCAGACAGGTTCTACCTGATAGAAAGGCAACAGTAGCCACGTTTACATGCTGACTTTTATTCATACCGATTCAAATCATTCCGAATGGAAATTTCACATCAGCTGTTTACATGTCACTTCATCTATTCCGATCCAGCGTTTACATGTGTCTGCCTTTATTCCGAAAGGACGTTTGACAACTGCCGTCTGACATGCGCAGATTAATCAAAACAAAGCGTCACGTTGCAAAACATGGAGATCGATCGTCAGATCAGCAGCTGTTTTAACTTTTCGAGTGGAAACAAAACTTGAATGATACGCCGTTCATTTAAAAAGTTGTGTGGGTGCGCTGTGCATGTGCTTGGAAGCCATGTTGCAAGTGACGTTACTTACGTCACCAAGTGACGTCACCACGTCAGTACGGAGCATGTGCAGAAAGAACGCAACCAGACACCATTCCGCTTCCCTGTTGACATGATATAATTTTACTTCTAATCGGTTTGGGAAAAGGAATATTCCACCCCTGTGAATCGGAATGGAATTCCATTCGGTTTGGGCCTGTACATTCCGAATGAGGTGTTTATATGGAACACATTTATTCGGTTTGAACAAATATTCCGATTGTAATTGGAATATTTGGCTCCATGTAAACGTGGCAAGTGAATCAAATAACCACCCGTTACAACCAAGGTAGGCAGAAGAGCATATCTGAACACACAGTACGTCGAACTTTGAGGCAGATGGGCTACAGCAGCAGAAGATCATGCCGGGTGCCACTCCTTTCAGCAAAGAACAGGAAACTGAGGCTACAATTCACACAAGCTCATCGAAATAGGACAATAGAAGATTGGAAAAACGTTGCCTGGTCTGATGAGTCTCGATTTCTGCTGCGACATTCAGATGGTAGGGTCAGAATTTGGCGTCAACAACATGAAAGCATGGATCCATCCTGCCTTGTATCAACGGTTCAGGCCGCGGGTGGTGTAATGATGCGGGGAAAATTTTCTTGGCACTCTTTGGGCCCCTTGGTACCAATTGAGCATCGCTGGAACGCCACAGCCTACCTGAGTATTGTTGCTGACTATGTCCATCCCTTTATGACCACAATGTACCCAACTTCTGATGGCTACTTTCAGTAGGATAATGCGCAATGTCATAAAGCTGGAATCATCTCAGACTGGTTTCTTGAACATGACAATGAGTTCACTGTACTCAAATGGCCTCCACAGTCACCAGATCTCAATCCAATAGAGTATCTTTGGGATGTGGTGGAACGGGAGATTCGCATCATGGATGTGCAGCCGACAAATCTGCACCGTGTGATTCCATCATGTCAATATGGACCAAACTCTCTGAGGAATGCTTCCAGCACTTTGTTAAATCTATGCCACGAAGAATTGAGGCAGTTCTGAAGGCAAAAGGGGGTCCAACCCGTTACTAGCATGGTGTACCTACTAAAGTGGCCGGTGAGTGTACATATAGTAGTATACTATACTATCAAATTAATACTATATATTTAATTTTTGTTATTATGACTATGTGTGCCTTTCATTCAAAATAATTGTGGTAATATTTCAGTGTGCCTTCTGCTTTATCTATTTTCAGATTAAAACAAAAGTTGAACAGTTTTTCCCCTCCCCCAAAAATGGGGAATGCGCACCAGAATGAGCATCTGAACTCACACAAAGTATTCTGAAAATGATTGTCCGGGACATTGCAATTCATTTTAACATTTAGAACAATATAGACCCTACTCACGTGACGTCACAGCCACACCCCCGCGCCATGTTGTCCGGATACTAGTCATGTTAATGCATTAGCGCTTCGTAAATTCCTCCTATTATGGCGTGTTTTTCTGCTCGTTAACATTAATAATCAAAATGGTGAAGTCGTGTGTGGCGGTCGGTTGCAAAAACAGAGAAGATAGACGGAGAGACTTGAATTTTTACCGTATTCCGAGAGACCCGAAGAGGAGACCGAGATTGACTGCTGCAATTCGACGAGAAAACTGGGCTCCAAACGACTACCACAGATTATGTAGTAGTCATTTTATATCTGGTAAGATGCATTTAATATATATTTAGAGGGTTTTGGGCTGACAACCACAATTAAGATCATTGCAGGCTAATCGCCGCCAACATACACTCAGACGTTGTGAATGAACTACCTGAAAATATATAATTATAAGGGGATAATCAGACAGTTGTCATACAATTAATTTACAATTTCACTATTGAGGTCAAAAGCCAAAAAATAAATTCAACTAGGGACAATCTGGAGTAGTGCTATTGCACTTCATATTTATTACGTATTATATATGTATATAGTGAGAGTGCTATCGCTAAACCATATAAACATTAAAAGCCCTAGCGCCATTGACAAATGATATGAAATACATTAGACTTGACAGTGGATGTCAGCAAGAACAAAAGATTTTGAATTGAAAATTTCGTAACTCACCTTCCGAGCACAAGATTCCTGCCGAATTTTCGTGTACGAGGACCTGTTTCACCCAACCAGCAACGTAGCATTTATAAGCCTCCAAGCTCTTAAAGTTTTTCAAACTTTCGTGAGAATAGGCTGATTTTGTGTGGACAAGATAGTTGTAAATATCAGGATATCAGATGTCAGGCGAAGCCAGCGGGTCGAAAAACATCGATTTAGGCATCAAATACGGATCTGGCGAATGGATAAACTGAAGCTTTTCCACGTAACGCCTTTTATGCAACGGATCCAATGAGTTTACAGCGTCAGATAACACCGGGGCTTCCATGAATTGCTCTATAACTTGCTCGACTAATTGAAAACAATGAGAATAGGTCTGAAAAAGAGGTACAATATGGCGGCCGGAAACAGCGACACGCCCATTTTGTGACATAGGTGAGTAGGGTCTATAGACATACCACAAAAAGAGTAAGAATTGTTTTGACTCCTGTTAAAAAGGTGAAGTGACAGTGTTTTCGTTTACATTTTTTTTTGCACTAGTTAATGCCAGCAGCATTCGACCTCATTGTTTGTGATTTATTATTGATATTTATGTCATTTATTTATACGTTAATAAAGAATTTAGGTGTTCCAAGATGTTTTTTGTAAATTAATAAGCTTAAAAAAAATTCATTATTAAATTAGTAAACAAACAGACAAAAAAATTAGATTCGTCGACTAATTGTAAAAATAGTCGGCTGACTAATTGGGAGGAAATTAGTCGTTTGGGACAGCCCTAAACTAAATGCAAACCCTTTCAAAACAAACCATTTCAATGCCACTTTCATTAAACGAATACTCGAAGCAGCAAAATTTAATTCGAACATTTTTTTCTAATCGAATACTGGAGTTGATCGATTAATTGTTGCAGCACTATAAATAAGTTATGTTGTGTTGCTTAGGCTACAGTTATCTGAATAGCTGTTAATTGGTACATTAACAGACTCCTATTTAGCTTGTTGTCCTGCATTTAATTGTAAAAAAATATATATATATAAAAAACTCATACAGCTTTCCATACATGCATCAGAATGTAAAACTGTGGTCTTCTTCCAACGCAAGAACAAGGTGATGAGAACAGATTGCATTGCCATGGCAACACAATTATCTTGCCACATGACGTGGGAGGACCACATCATGTATGATTCGCATTTAGAGAGATGTAATTATTCACACGCCTGCAGCAGGCAAGGCTTGAACAATAAGTGTGACAATCCCATCAAGCTGTTCACAAATGCTTTTCACATGTAATAGAATTATCTGTAAAGCTACTTGTCCACCAAGTCGTCTTTGGGGCCATGGTAACAAAATAATGACTGGCGGCGGTCGTCGTTGCCAAATCCTGATTGACTTTAAACTCACATTATCTTTCGATAATGAAGTCACATGGCCATTTACAGCAAGTCCATTAGTTTCCTAGCAACACAAAAGAGCGTTCATGTAATGCTATTAGCGACAATAAAGTCACAGACATTGAGAGTCTGAGCCATGTTTGCGCAGCCACTTTACTGTCTCATCACGTTGTGTAATAGTATCAGAATGCTCAGGCGAGTGGAATGGCGCATGCTTCCCTTTGACCCGACACAAACACTTTGCTCATAAATTATTCCTCAAAAGGGATGAGCGATGACTTAGATCGACCCGGTGCCATGAGATGACAGCAAGCAGAACATGAGGCAGCAGTTTCACTTTAGAAGAAAACATGCTTTTGTATAAAGGCTGTCTTATAGAGACAGGCTGTGCTTATATGTAGTGTACAACTTTTTGTAAATAATTTTTTTAAAAAATCTTCGTAATGTTATGACTTTATTCCACAACAACAACAAAAAACTTTGCTCTGCATAATAGAGCGTACCCCAACAAATTTGTTAAAGGGGGAAAAGGAATACTGTTACATTTGGCAAGGAATTATGAAAGGAATTATGAATAACATACAGCAGCAGTTAGCTCCCCCTCGGGAACTGGCCTATTTGGCCCCTCCGCCAACTGTACGTGAGTAATGCATGCAAGACAACTGAAAAAGACCCCACCTCTGATCAAGAGACATAAAAAAGCCAGGCTTGAGTTTGCCAAAAACTTACCTGAGAAAGCCAAAAACGTTTTGGAAGAACGTTCTCTGGTCAGATGAGACAAAAAAAGAGCTTTTTGGGGAAAGGCATCAACATAGTTTACAGGGAAAAAACGAGGCCTCCAAAGAAAAGAACACGGTCCCTACAAACTTGGCGGGGTTCCCTGATGTTTTTGGGTTGCTTTGCTACCTCTGGCACTGGACTGCTTGACCGTGTGCATGGCATTATGAAGTCTAAAGGTTACCACCAAATTTTGCAGCATAATCTAGGGCCCAGTGTGAGAAAGCTGGGTCTCCCTCAGTGGTCATGTGTCTTCAAGCAGGACAATGACCCAAAATACACTTCAAAAAGCACTAGAAAATGGTTTGAGACAGAGCACTGGAGACTTCTAAAGTGGCCAGCAATGAGTCCAGACCTGAATCCCATAGAACACCTGTAGAGAGATCTGAAAATGGCAGTTTGGAGAAGGCACCCTTCAAATCTCAGAGACCTGGAGCAGTTGTCCAAAGAAGAATGGTCTAAAATTCCAGCAGAGCATTTTAAGAAACTCATTGATGGATACCGGAAGCGACTGTTCGCAGTTATTTCTGCAACCAAGTATTAGGCTGAGGGTGCCAATACTTTTGTCCGGCCCATTTTTGGAGTTTAGTGTAAAATGAAGATTTAATTTTTTTTGTCATTCTCTTTTGTGGTTTTTCATTGCAAGCAAAATAAATGAAGACATTACTACCAAAGCATTTGTAATTGCAATCATTTTCTGGGAGAAATCGAGCATTATCTGAAGAAATTGCAGGGGTGCCAATACTTCTGGCCAACACTGTATTAAGGATGTCCCGTGATCTGATTACGTGATCGGATCTCGGGCCATTTTTAGACGATCAGAATCTGGTGAAAAGGATCGGGTTTTTAATTTTAAAATATATACATTTGTTTTTATTTTTTAAGGGCAAAATACTAGCAAAACAATTCAGAACTAGGCCTGCAAGCAGGACTGAACGGGCCCTCGCACTTTGGCGCAACTCGGACGCCATGCAAACTCGGACGGCATGCAGGTCGAGGTGGTGGCAGACAGCCCCCCTCTACATCTCCCAAGTTATGACTGTTCAAAATATGTGGAGAGAGAAAATGATGACAGTCATAATCACTTTCCTTTTGGACCTTTCTGCTTTACCCAAACCTCAATAATTTTCATCAGCCATCTCAACACGTCTTAAGGCTTCCCTTATGCAGGTTTGATGTTGATTGATTTTTTTTTTCCCTTAGAGGAGGAGTGTGTCCCGTAAAAATGTGCATTTCCTGCTCCCACTAGGAGGCGCCAGGCACAATTGATAATATTTCAATCCAGTCCTGTTCAGGCTGGGATACCTCACACACATGCCAGATTTAAAAGAGATTGAACGTTGTATGAGGGAGTTATCAGTCATTATCCGAATTTGGCGTTTAGCCGAAAAAATGGACAACTTTGGCACCTCCCCTAGGTCAGGCCCGTGAATGAAAACACACCATTTTGATAAATTAAGATTCCATATGTCTCATGAACAGTCTCGCCAATTTTGAGGATGATCAAACTAATTCCCTCCGTGCCAAGGTCTCAAATGTGCACACTGAAAATCGATAAAAATTTCGAATTCAATCCAAAATACCCGATTTCCTGTAGGATTTGGAATGTGTGTGCAAGAGACTCTTTGAAGCAGTTTTGCACAAGGTATCGACTCCCCAAATTTCATCACTCTATGATAAAAAAACCTAATAGGAAACGCCTTTTTGAAAATTTCAAGGGGGCGCCACTGAGCCATTTTGTTACATGTTTTCGTAACATCGCAAGATTATGGAACGTTATCCAAAGCCACATGTATGTCCAAATTTTTGTGAGTTTTCGTGCATGTTCAAGCCTCCAAATGTAAACTCCTACTGTGAACCGATAAAAATTTCACATTCGATCCAAAATACCCGATTTCCTGTTGGATTTGGAATACGGGTGCAAGAGACTTTTTGGAGCAGTTTTGCACAAGGTATCGACTCCCCAAATTTCATCACTCTATGTTAAAAAAACCTAATAGGAAACGCCTTTTTGAAAAATTCAAGGGGGCGCCACTGAGGCATTTTGTTACATTTTTTCGTAACATTGCAAGATTATCGAATGTTATCCAAAGCCGCATGTATGTGCAAATTTTTACGAGTTTTTGTGCATATTCAAGCCTCCAAATGTAAACTCCTACTGTGAACCCATGAAAATTTCACATTCGATCCAAAATACCCGATTTCCTGTTGGATTTGGAATACGGGTGCAAGAGACTTTTTGGAGCAGTTTTGCATAAGGTATCTACTCCCCAAATTTCCTTGCTCTATGTTGAAAAAACCCAATAGGAAAGGCCTTTTTTAAAACTTCTTTCTGTCGCCACTAGTTGGCACTATAGAGTTGATGCAAATTACCCCTACAAGAACCTTCAGGGTATGACTCTCAACAAACACGGGAAGTTTGGCGCAGATATGTTGTATATCTGCCGAGTTATGACTGTTCAAAGTTTTTTGTGTGACAAATTGTTGACGTTCATTTTCACTTTCCTGTTTGGACCCCTCCGCCTCAACGAAACCTCAATATTTTTCATCAGGCACCTGAACACAGGTCTTAAGGCTCCCCTGATGCAGGTTTGAGGTCAACAGATTTTTTTCCCTTGGAGGAGGAACCTGTCTCGTAAAAAAAGGCATTTCCTGTTCCCACTAGGGGGCGCTAGACCTAATGGGTAATATTTCAATGCACTCGTGTTAAGGGTGGGATACAACACATACATGCCAAATATGAAAAAGATTGAACGTTGTGTCAAGGAACTATTAGTCATTTACTGAATTTGTCATTTTGCCGAAAAAATGGTCGACTTTGGCACCACGCCCAGGTCAGACCCGTGAATGAAAACGCACCATTTTCAAAACTTAAGATTTCATATGTCTCACCAATTTTGAAGATGATCCAACTAACTCCCTTGGCGAAAAGGTCTCAAATGTGCACCCTGTAAATCGATAAAAATTTCATATTTGATCCAAAATAACCGATTTCCTGTTGGGTTTGGAATATGCGTGTAAATGCTTTTTTTGGAGCGGTTTTGGACAAGGTATAGACCCCCCAAATTTCATTGCTCTACGCTGGCAAACCCTAATGTTATAGGCCAATTTTAAAATTTCAAGGGGGCGCCACTGAGCCATTTTGTTATATTTTTTTGCAACGTTGCAAAATTATCGAAATTTACAATTTTCCGGACGTATGTGCAAATTTTGGTGACTTTTCGTGCATGTTCAGGCCTCCAAATTGGCCGTTTTCATTTGCCCTGAAAAAAAAAAAATAAAATAAAATAAAAAATAAAAATAATCCTTTGCAAAACAATAGGGCCTTCGCACGCTTAGTGCTCGGGCCCTAATTACAATGACATTGCTAAGAGAAATAAAAATATACATTTTACACTAGGGTTGTTCCGATCATGTTTTTTTGCTCCCGATCCGATCCCGATCGTTTTAGTTTGAGTATCTGACGGTCTCGATATTTCCCGATCCGATTGCTTTTTTTTTGCTCCCGATTCAATTCCAATCATTCCCAATAATTTTTCCCGATCACATATATTTTGGCAATGCATTAAGAAAAAAATGAATAAAACTCGGACGAATATATACATTCAACATACAGTACATAAGTACTGTATTTGTTTATTATGACAATAAATCCTCAAGATGGCATTTACATTATTAACATTCTTTCTGTGAGAGGGATCCACGGATAGAAAGACTTGTGACTTTGTATATTGTGACTAAATATGGCCATCTAGTGTATCTGTTGAGCTTTCAGCAAATGATACTGTAGCCATACCCAAATGCATGATGGGAAGTGGAACCATGACTGTGCGTAGTGCTACCAATTGATATATCTTCTCTGCGTTGGGAAATAACATAAGGTGTTAAGAAAAAGATCAATTGCTACCTTGATTCCCCACATTGCTTCCCATGATATTTCTAATCATAGGGAGAGGGATTGCAAGGCTTTAGCCAATTAAAAAAAGGCTCCAAAGGCTGCCAAAATTCACTCTACTCATTTCACGATGCCATTTATTTCTCTTTATAGGTAAAACGGCGCCATTACAGATTGAGCGCGACAATGCGTGAGTGGGTCGTGCAGCGCATGCATTAATTGCGTTAAATATTTTAACATGATACATTTTTTTAAAAGTTCATTACCGCCGTTATCGGGGTAAATTTGATAACCCTACCTTAAGCCTAAACTAAAGACTCTGGATGAGTGTAATATATTATGTCTGTAACGTTAAATGCAATTAGAAAATGATTTAATTAAAAAAAATATATATATATTAAAAAAAGGCATGGCCGATATTTTTTTGCCGATTCCGATACTTTGAAAGTTACGTGATCGGAACATCTCTATTTTACACTCTACAACACTCCCGGAAAAAGCGGAGGAGGAAGTACTACGACCAGTACAGTACTAGCATGTTTGATTTCTTTGGTTTTTTTTTCCAGTATCCGATCAATTTTCAAAATCAGATGACTTGGACTCCGGTGCAAAAATATGCGATGGGACATCCCTAACATACTGTATATACATGTATATTTAAGAAGCATAGGCAGAGTTTTGACTTTTGAGGTGGGGGTTGATGACCCCGAAACACGGTGTCTGCAATAAAATTAACTTAGAAAAATATTTGTAACAATAAGTTAACAATGAGCATTTTTTGTTTCCCATCATTCGTGAGGGGAATTCTAAATCAGGCTGCTTAGGCAATACTTTTCGCCAAGATCGTCATCCATTGAATTTGGCACGCCCGATGGTGTCGTGCCAATATAGTTACCCCAGTCAACAATCGCATCCCCTGGGCGGAGCCATATGGAGGTAGATTTTTGTCTGTATTATTCAATCCCCAAAAAAATTGCTTTAATGAAAAAAAGTTGCTTCAATCAAAATATATATTTTCAACCAAAAAAGGTCGCGTCGATTAAAAAAAAAAAAAAAAAAAAATGTGTTTGAATGCAAAAATAAATTTGAAACTCAAAAAAATGCATTTTCTTTGATTTTTTTTTTTCTTTTTCTTTTTTTTTTTTTGATTGAAGCAACTTTTTCGATTGAAGTAATGTTGATTTGTGTTTGGCCACATTTCGGCTAGGACATTTTTGTCTTTATAATTCAATCAAAAAATAAGTTGCTTAAAAAATAGATAATTTCAAAAAGAAAAATCACTTCAATTAAAAAAGAAAAATTTCAATCATGGAAAAAATTCTTGAATGCGAAAAAATATTTGAGATTGAAAAATTTGCATTTGAACTAGGGCTGTCAAACGAATAAAATTTTTAATCGAGTTAATTACAGCTTAAAAATGAATTAAACGTAAATAATCGCAATTCAAACCATCTATAAAATGTGCCATATTTTTCTGTAAATTATCGTTGGAATGGAAAGATAAGACACAAGATGGATATATACATTCAACATACGGTACATAAGGACTGTGTTTGTTATAACAAGATGGCATTAACATTATTAACATTCTGTTAAAGCGATCCATGGATAGCAAGACTTGTAGTTCTTAAAAGATAAATGTTAGTACAAGTTATAGAAATTTTATATTAAAACCCCTCTTAATGTTTTCGTTTTAGTAAAATTTGTAAAATGTTCAATCAAAAAATAAACTAGTAGCACGCAATTGTTGATGTCAATAATTACTTACACAATGCTCATGGGTGCTGAAGCCTATAAAATCAGTCGCACCCAAGCGCCAGCAGAGGGCGGCAAAACTCCATATAACACAATTATCAAGTGGGCATTTCACTGTTATGTCATTTAAATCTGTCTGAACAGGGCATGTGCATTAATTGCGTCAAATATTTTAACGTGATTAATTTAAAAAATTAATTACCGCCCGTTAACGCGATAATTTTGACAGCCCTAATTTGAACACTTAATTTTTCATCGAGGCCATATTATGGGTAGGACATTTGTGTCTAAAACATTTAATCCCCAAAAAAAGTTGCTTCAATTGAAAAAAAATAATAAATTCAATCAAAGAAAAAAATCATTTGAAAAATAAAATTGCCCTCCGCAAATTAAAAAAAAAAATTATATGCAAAGCAAATGACTGTCTCAGTTGCTAGTCACCTGATCTGGTCGAAAAATAATTTTGACCCATTATAAAAAATATTTTTTTGTTCATTTCATTCATTTTTGTTGCAGTTTTATTGCTTTACAACTTTTATAAATGGGAAAGTCTGCATGCAATGACACTTGTTGGCCACCGGGGGGGCCTGCCCCCCCCCCCTTAAAATCCGCTTTTGTTAAGAAGCCGTACTGAAATTAACTACACACATGTACAGCCATTTCAAATGTCTGTGTCAAAAAAAAAAGAAAAAATTCTACTAAACAAAATCAAGCCGAATTTCATTCCTTTCGTCTTATTTTAATCCAAAACATCTGGATTAGTACAATCAAAATGCCAAACATTTGAGCTGTGAGGCTAGTTTCGACAAAATCTGAAAGCAGACAATGGGAATTCACATTCCAAATCAATAGGTACCAGGTGTGGTGGGTATCAACACCTTTTTTTTTATTAGCTTCACATCAAGTGATTTAAAGGAAAGGATAAAGTTGTGTTCCCAATTTAAAAAAATGATCACAACAGGATCAGGACCCAAATTATTGTTTACAACGTAATAATGCACACACGCTACAAGTAAATACTGTGGAATTTTAGACATCAGTACCAGGGTTCAAACCCCATTTGAGCTGAAGGCATTCCTAGCACAAGGTACACACCCTAGACTGGTCGCCAGCAAGTTGGAGAATTTTCATGGTAACTCAGGGAACTGTATAGTAATTGGCATGAACCACAAATTACCAACAGATTACTACCACTTGCAATAGTCTGAAAATTCCATAGCTCAACTTCCCAAGAAGAGTTTCTGGATTTTACCAGAACAGTTCAGCCCTTTTAAGAGTAATCAACATACAGTTCAGTCTGTACCATGAAAGTGTGCTTCATTACCATGGCAACAAAAGCATATTAATATTCATGATGCACATATTTACTTTGGCAACTGTTAGGATGTACAATCACACACAAATGACTGTCAAACACTGTTGCTATGCTGTCAGTCATGCGACATCCAGTCAATTTTTGATGAAATCTCAAGAAACAATAGGTGCACAATAAGATCCAAAACAAGATATATATATAAAAAAAAATTCTGCTTCTCGATTTTGATTTTGACGCTGTAAGAGCAGTAATAGTTTATGATTGTGGTTATTGAATGGAGTGGTGTAAAAATAGCTACAAATACTTACAAACCAAAAATATAATGTATTATTTCAATTTAATAAAAAAAATGAAAAAATAAAAATCACACATGCAAGTACAGAGTAATGGTAATAAGCTAAATGTCTGAACAAAAATGCATCTCTCCCCTTTATGTTATGAAGACACGCATGGAGTTTTTTTGTGTGTGTGTGTTTGTGTTGGTATGGAATGAAACAGGTACAGGTTCTCTTGTCCAGTGACTTCATAAAGGGACTTGCTCTATTTGGTGGTCCCGATAAGGCCTCAGAGTTTCCGGGCGTGGTGCCCTCCCATTGAATTTTTTACAGCGTCCTCCAATGACTTTCTGGTGACCAAGAGGCGTACCACATCCTCTTTCTTCTTTGTCAGCCTTTTCCGGGCCTGGTCGTGGGTGACCATGGTCATGTCCCAGCCGTTTACCTGCAAACACAAACAACGTGGATATGCTAAGTGGTTATAAAATTTCTTCAATTGGTCAGTAGTTCTGAGCCTCACTGGTGAGTTAATAGTGCCATCTAGTGGAGGTTGTACATACCTGCATAATTTTGTCTCCCATCATCAAACCAGCTGTGTCTGCTGGTCCGTTTGGCGTGATTCGTGTCACATAGATGCCCTGTTGGAGGAAAAAAAAAAAAGTGAAAATGATAGAAACTCATGAAGTGACATCCTAATGTATGTTAATTTGCAGCAAAGAACACACAAAATCCCTAATGCAGAATTATTACTGGCCGATCGGAAGATGTCGATTGCCAAAATAATAGTAAATTACGAGGGTCACAAGGTGAATTTTTCAGTATAAGGACTTCTAATACAGATAGAAGCTTACTTTTTTTCCTTTGTTTTATTTATTTTCACATATCGTATTGGCCCGAATATTAGACGACCCTGATTATAAGACGACCCCCTCTTTTTCAAGACTCAAGTTTGAAAAAGACTTTTTGAACACCAAATTAATTTTTATACAGAAAACAATTACAGTACATCTGAAACAAATGATTCGAACAATAGATTTGAGATTAAAAAAAGCATGTTATTTTGCCTCATTCAAATCTTAATATCTGAACTAGGGCTGTCAAACGATAAAAATTTTTAATCGAGTTAATTACAGCTTAAAAATTAATTAATCGCAATTAATCACAATTCAAACCATCTATAAAATATGCCATATTTTTCTGTAAATTATATATATATTCTGTAAAATAATTTGTTGGAATGGAAAGATAAGACACAAGATGGATATATACATTTAACATACGGTACATAAGGACTGTAGTGGGCATTTCACTCTACTGTCATTTAAATCTGACTATGCTGTCCTCACTCCGAAGCGTATACTTTTTCCAAAGCTAGACAGCTAGTGAACGACGCCTTAATAATCAGACTTCTTCCTTTTTCATCTGATTTATTAATAAAATGGCCTCAAACCATTGTCCTCTTTAGACCGTAGTGAAACTACAAAAAAAAAGTACACAAGCATTGCATTAGCAACAAAGTTAGCTTAGCACGCTATACAGGTTCACTAAACATAAACAAAAAGCGTCTCATACAAAAAAAAAACAACATTTCGCTTACTAACATAATATGTACATTCTTTACAACAACCATACTTACGGACAAATCTTGTCCAAGGATCATATAAGCACAACATTACAATGTAGGCGTCAGCCCGAGACGTCGTGCAGCCATATTGAACTGGCAAGAAAGCAATAAACCATGTCGCAAAGCGACCACAAGAGTTCGCTGTTAGACAGCACAAAAAACCTTGCTGTAAAACTTACCAAAAGGCAGAATACTGTCTGAGCGGGACATGTGCGTTAATTGCGTCAAATATTTTAACGTGATTAATTTAAGAAATTAAATTTTATATTAAAACCCCTCTTAATGTTTTCGTTTTAATAAAATTTGTAAAAAATTTAAACGAAAAATATACTAGTAGCTCGCCATTGTTGATGTCAATAATTACACAATGCTCATGGTGCTGAAACCAATAAAATCAGTCACACCCAAGCGCCAGCAGACGGTGACAAAACACCAAAAAACACAAGTAACAAATGGACATGACACTGTGCTGTCATTTTAATCCGTTTGAGCGGGGCATGTGCTTTAAATGCGTCAAATATTTTAACGTGATTAATTTAAAAAAATTACCGCCCATTAACGCGTTAATTTTGACAGCCCTATGTTATTATATTATATGATATTATATTAAATTATTATAGTTATTTTTATTTTATTTTACTTTTGTTCTGTGAAGAATTCAGAAAGGGTTATTTGATTGTGGCTTTCTGAAAAACAATAAATTTTTACATTTAGGCACTCCTGCAATCGTCACACTTTTTCTGTTCCAAACTGACCTGGCCCCTCATCAGACAAGGAAAAAGTTATATGGCCATCACAGGAAAAAGTTTGGGGATCCCTGGTCTAGACCCTGAATATAAGACGGCTCCCACTTTTTCAGTCTTATTTCAATGCAAAAAAACACCGTCTTATATTCGGGCCAATACGGTAATTTCTTTTGCAGGTTAAAAAAAATTGAGTTTTGGCAATTAACAAAGATGGCCGACCAAGAATTATGCTCCAGAATTGAAGAACGGTCAGTATTAGGTGGGTCCCACACTTTTTCTCTAAAGCGTGGCTCCTGGGGCGTGGCCGCCTCTTCGCCTGCCTGACGGTTGCAGGGATGGGAGGGATCCGGTTCAGTGTGCTCTCCTGCTTTTGCCTTCCCCTCTCTTGTCTGCCCAGGTATCCTCCTTGGGCTCCGGCGCGGGTCGCTGACTGAGTGCCAGGTGGTCGGCGCTCAATCCGGGTGGGGGCCCTGTCCTGCCCCGGGCATACTGAGCCGTGGAGATTACGTGGTGTGCCGTGTCGGTTGGTGGGGTTGCGGCGGTGACTGGTGGGGCGGGTGGTCGGGTGGATGGTGGACGGTTTGCCAGGCACCGCCAGACTATTCTCCCTGTAATTTTCAAACACTGTGAGAAGGATCTAGTCCTTATCATCCTCTCGAGCCCGAACGAAATCATCCATGCAATCAGATTTGTTTATTTGCGTGACGTCTTAATGAGCAATGTCACTCTTGCGCGTTGGAAGTCGTCTCCAAAACAACACAGTTGGTGAACGGGAGAGCCAAGGATATGTTCCAATTCGCTATTCAGTTTTAAATGACCAAAAACACATCGAGTCGCTAAAACCAACAGTCTGTCTCGTGCTAGCCATGTTGAATAAACTTCTCCGTTCTCCACTCTCCTCGTATATTTATTCCCTAGCGTTAGTTGCTTGTCGCTTTATCTCCGGCACGTCCGCCCGTCGCTGATTGGTCCACTCCGCTGTCTGTTTGCTGTGGCTTGCTCCACCACGGGCATCTAATCTGCCGAACGGTCGCCAGACTATAGCTGGAACTACAGTGAGTCTGGTGTACCAGGCAAGCGGACGGTGGCGCGTCCCCTCATCCCTTCCCTGAAGGCCAGTTAATGGGGGCGGAGATAGTCCGGGGGACCACCCTGGTTCCCAAGGGGATGACGGCAGCCCCCGTGCTGGAGCTGGGGAAGGAGGGATGGGCTGTGCTGGCTCACCTCTCACCGGACATGTAAACAGAACTAGATGCGAAATGACAGACTTGCCATTTAGTAGTTGCCGCGTTGTAAACAGCCGCCATCTTAAAGCAGTAGACTTCTCTAGAATGCTCTGTTGTAGCAAACCTAATTAACTTTTTATCTAAAATACTCCTAAATCGGCAAAATCTTGACTTAAATCCATCTTTAAATGATGAAACAGTTTTAAAACTTTGACATGTCGAAAGTAGACAAGGGAAATTATGGAATAACGGGAGCAATTTTATCTTTAAAGGTTGATTCACATCATTAAATTAATTGAATATAGTTTAAAGCTGCTGATACAGAATGGGGACTTGAGTATTTTATTTACTGTTTTTACTGTTAACCTGATACTGAAATATTACTTTGGTGTAGCCTGAGAGGATTTTGAACAATTTTGGAACTAATGTACAAAAGACTAAAGTTTTATTAGTAGTAGTTTTATTGATTTGGATGGATACACTGCCCTCTAGTGGCAACGGTGAATATGACATAACTCATTTAACATGGCTGAATCCAGCTGCTCCTTGTTAAGACCAACATAAGTTGGGATTTTGTTTGAGTTAATGTTTTTTTTTTACCATTCCTAATTTAGTTTATAGGTATATTTGGCCGTTTTTTGGGGGACTACATGTTTGATTGATTTGTTAAGAGCGTTGTAAAAAAAATGTTAGCATTTTATAGCATCTAAGCTAACGAACTTTTGCAATGCAAGTTAGCGAATTGTTAGTCAATTTTTTGTTTGACTTGTTTTTTCTATGCATTCGTAATTTAGTTTATAGTTAGCTGTTTTTTGTGGGGATACGTGTTTGAACGATTTGTTAAGAGCATTGTAAAAAAAAGTTAGCATTTTATAGCATCGAAGCTAACAGACTTTTGCAATGCAAGTTATCGAATTGTTCTCTCATTGTACTTATATCCTTTTTTTTTTTTTTTTAATACCGTTTGAGGCTAAGCTCATTTTAATTTATTTTCAAATGAAAGTGCAATCCTGCGTAGTTTGAAGAAACACTCGGGAATTTTATCTTATTTTCTCATTTAATGCTCTTTTAAAAGTGCAATCTTAGCAAACCTTTGTTTAAAATCTCCTAAAATTCATTCTGCACCACATTATATCTTCCTAATCCGATTACTTGATTATTCGAACTACATAGTTGATTGAATAATCGACTACAAAAATAATCGATAGCTGCAGCCCTAATTTTGATATTTAATAATGATTATATTATTGTGTTTTCTGAAAGAAAAATAATAACATTAGTTTTGACCTTAATTAAGAAGAACTACATCTCTCATAATGCTTAACGGCTAAACAGCAAGATTGCTCTACAGTGTGTCTCACACTGTTAATTTATTAATTTACTTATTTTTTGGGGCTATAATATCAACATCTTGTTGGGAAATTGTCATGAGGACTGTTTTTTATTGAACTGGTCAGGTTTTATTGTGTGATTTAGCTGTAAACTAGCTTTCCAATCTGGCAACCCCGCCTACGAAGCATCTAAGCCCCTGAAGTCATCTAGAACCGGTTTGATGTGTTTTGCAAGAAAAAGAACCAAACAGGATGAGGGCGATTTCTACTAGACTGGGAAATAATTGTCAACAATACAAGACAATCATATAATTATCAGTAACTTTTGTCATTTTCAAACGCATTTTTTTCATGAAATAATTCAAAACATACCAAATCGTGTCATATCCTGATCGCGATATAAAATGGCCTATTTCATGATGGTGGATTTTTTCAAAACAACACGGCATTTAAAGTAATATTTTACAATTCCTTACTGCCACTAAATGCTCGAAATTAAATACTGTTTAATACAGAGGCCAAAAAATAAACTTTGACAATGGGTGACTTACCGCTTTGAATGGAAATGTGCTTACTGGATATAATTTTCTCCCTTCTTTTGGAATATGTGGATGCAGGAGTAGTTTACGGTTTTCACTCAACCCAAGTAAATGTAGGGAGAACATTCAAACTACACAGTGGCAAATCTAGAACTTCAGGACTGTGAGGCAGACATGCTAATCACAAGTCCAACGAGATGCTGTAAAAAACTCATGAGGTAATAGCAGTGGATTTCGTGCAATGTGAACCAATAATAATATCCACCGAACAACAATGTTTGATTATGATTGTTCAGTTTACACGCAAGCTGTGTAAAACAATAGGTCTACTGTCAACATGCATAAATCCTATGACATCATCCTAGTTACTTAAGTAATGCGTTAAGGCATGTTGTTGATAACATCTCACCAGACTGATTCTGTTCAAACAGGTGTGGAATTGTTATCTGTGAGTAAATGAAATGTTATAAACAACTTGAAGAGTTTTTTTTTTGCAATTGAGTGCTTACTTGCATCTTTACATGATTTTTCACACATGCATCCCACAAAATTTCACGTTTTTTTGCGTTATTGCAGTTGTTAAGTCTAATTTTAACAATACGTTTTAAGTGTTCTCATTGCCTAGTTCTCGCTCTCAAAATATGTGTTTAAATGATATTTCGTTTAGCAAAATTTCCACTTATCATGGGAGGGATCTGTTACGTAGCCCCAAAGGCAGGAGGTGGATTTTAGTATTAAATAACAATAAAAGAAAATCAAATTAATATTGTTTAATGTTAAAACATATACATAGACAGTTTTAAAGTGCCGATGACACCAAAAAGCATGTTTTTTTCATAAATCACGTGGTATTTTATGCTCTTGAATGAAATTGACCGCTTGGATGTGTGTGGAAGCGATCGTTTTTTTCAATGTTTTGAATCCCGCGCCATAAAAATTAGTGTTGCACCGATACCATCTTTTGGGCCCGATACCGATAGAGATACCTGGCTGTGCAGTATCTGCCGATACAGATACCATTCCGATACCACTCTGTTTGCAAAAAAAAACAAAAAACAAAAAAAACCCATATATATATATATATGTGTGTGTGTGTGTGTGTGTGTGTGTACGTATAAGGGATGCAACGATACAGTTAAGTCACGGTTCAGTACGATTTTCGATACAATTCAATACATTTAATGCTCTGAAACAGAAAATACAACTGTTATTATTATTATTTTAATTAATTAATTTATTTTATTTGCTAACAAGCAAAAAATAACAGTGCCACCACATAAACAAGCATTTTAGTGCATAATATTTATGTGCTTACTTCTTACTGAGCTAAAGAAATTTTGTATATAAGTGCTGAGAATAATCTTTACTGTTTGTAAAGTGGGGCACACTGTTGATTGCTGCAGCTCTCTTACCAGCTATATTTACCATATATGCAAAACATCCTATTTGTGGTCCGAGTCTATCTGTAACATGTACTGAATTAACAGTATTTGCAGCATTATCTATAGTCACTGGTATGGATTGATTTGGCCTGCTTAACCTCCATTCAGTCATGGCGGTTTCTAATTCATCAATGTAGTATATGGACTACGCGTCGCTCTGGGCTCACGCAGCTAATGGCATGGGATCTAATGTAGCACATCTAGGTTTCTATTTGATGATATCTAGTGTGTGCGCGCGAGAGTTGGTATGGGATCTAACATAAGACATCTAGGTTGCTATTTGATGATATCTAGTGTGTGCGCTGCGCCGCTAGAGTGTTTTCTGGCCACAGAAGTCACTTCTGCTCATTACTGCACAACACCAGCATATGACATTCGACTTTCATGAACAGAACGAGTTTGAAGTACGGCGCTCTTAATTTGCCACTCATTGTTCATCGTGAAACCATGAGTTTGCTTAGTCTCCCACGGTCTTAACCTTTCTGATCCCATCGGCGTTACAACAACAGGCGTTAGCTTACGCATGCTAATCGTTTGTAAATGCCATGTTAGATGAGCAGCGTAACATCGCGGATATGCGTTGTAGTTTACACCCTTAATATTGAAGACAAAGGTGGTAATATTGAGACAAAGATATACAAATGTCATGCATCGAGATTTGGGAAGTTAGCTCACGTGGGGAGGACAGTACATTTGCGTCCAAGTGATGCCAGTAGATGGTATCGGCGCCCTAAATGTTGGTACTCGTCGGTACCGATACCACCAATTCGGGCCGGATCGGCGCTCCCTGCCGATACTGGTATCGGTGCAACTTTAATAAAAATGAATAACTTCCTGTTTTGAGCAGGAATGCGAATGAGCATTGCTTTATAGCATGCAGATGTACTGCGGCTGATTTTGCAGTTTAATTCGTTTATTTTTCGCATCACGCCAGCCAAATGTGCTGTGCTGCAGAAAATTGTTGCTGCACCAGGGAGAGGCGTGTCAGCCAGGCTTTCAAAAGGTTCCCATTCACCGCGAATATTGGCCAAAACAAGCCCTACTACTGTGGGACCATTGGACTTACGAGGAGGTGAGTAAACATCGTATTTTGTATTATGTCAAATACTGGGATCATGGCACACATTTTAATACGGAGGTGGCTTGCATTTTGTGGCTGATTGTCCACAGAGAATGCTACACTGCCGACGACCGGCGGCTTGTTGCACACCCCAATCTATACACGGCTCATTGCCCTCTTCATGTGCCTGGTGTTATGTCAAATTTTTAACCCCATCAGAAATTGCAACTTGTGTTGTGTTGTGTTAAAAATGTCTGCGAACACAGCGATTACTAAGTGAACACTCGAAACTTTCTTTAAATAAAGGACTATTTACTTACGTTTGATCATGGACGGACAGGTAGAAAAGTTCTCCTCAGACACATTCTGCCATGTTAGCTGCACAACAACTGCACGCTGCTCTCTCACTGTTTATGTCATCGCCGTGTAGTATAGCATTATTTTACGCCGTATTCGTGTTGACCATGTGGCAGCTACGCACTCCTCCGACGTCGGCCAGTTTGTCCGGCGGGCATTCTCCAGCTGCTTCCCCGGCAAACGACTTTTCCTGCCCTCAGCAGAGTCCAACAAGCTGTAACTTGCTCTGGGCGGGTTGACGATCGGCAAAGACAATCGACAACCCCGCCGCCGTATGACATGACCCTGGGTAGTTTTGTGTGAATTTTCGCTTTGAAAGCCGAGAATGAGACTTTCAAACATCACTTGGTTCGGGTTAGCATGTCGGCTAGCTGTCACGCTTCCTGATTTGTTTGCGCTCTCCAAAGCCGGGGCAAGGAAATGACAAAAGCCGGACTAACTCCGGTGGCATAAAAAAATAGTTTGGGAGGTGTAAGAAGTGGACAGTTTTGACCATTATGGAGTAATTTTACCATGTCGTACTAAATAAATGCCTTTTTAATATTACATATTCCATTTAGCACAAGACTGTTATTTGTCATGCACATACCATTTATTTAGAAATTGGGGAAAAATACTTTGATAAAAAGAATATCCTGCAAAAATATTGGAGTAGAGAGACTGAAACAATGACATTTTGCGGCTCTATTCGTCGCATTTTCCTCGTTCTGAATAATTGCCCCTCAATGGGCTGAATTCTAAATCAAATGAAACCATGACCCTGACGACGTCATCCTCCTGTTGGGGACGCTAGAGCCCTATAATGGTAGGCGTGGCTAAACTGCAGATTAAAAGACTAATTTGTCGTCATCTGCGCTTTGCCAAATTGTCATTTATGTGCAATTTAAAATTAACAAGTATTCATTGAAAAATAATTCTGAAGTAAATAATTACAGTACTTTTACTTTTATTTGAGACATATTATTTTAAAATAAGAGTCCTTCATTACTCTTGGGTATGCTTTTTTTTTTAATACTTGACAAAATTTGCCCCTTCAGTGCCATTCACATAAAGAAAAAATAAAAACATCGACATGGGAAAAGGCAAAAGATTTTGCATCTTTTCCAGGCAGTTTAACTTTTTTTTTTGTGCAAATTTTGCACCTCATTTCCCAGATTGCATGACAGAAAAAAAGGTAAAGTACAATTCCTTAAAAAGTGTGTCCTTACTTTGTCACTCTTGTCCTCTGAAAAGGGATTCTGCCCAGGATCCTGATCGATTCCTCCCCCGATGCTGAATCCAAGGATGAGATTGTCGCCATGTCGCAACTTCTGAATCTCAATCCTTTGCTGTTTGACAGAAGGAAACAAGGAATAAATCATGAGTGATTTCAAACAACAGGTGCACAAATTTGTGACAGTACTTGTGGTTGATCCGAGAATGCGAATGGCTCTTTGGGACAGAACCAGATTGTAAATTCTAATGTCAGTGAAAAACAGCTGCAGGCACAGTAACTGTGATCGCGGGGGTCACTCATCAACACAAAGACTTCCTGTGTGTGTATGGCGTAAGCAGACATTCCGTCAGCGGTGCAGCTGATACAATGAGGTCGAAAAAGGTTCTGCCTGGAAGTCATTCAGTCAATGAAGTGTCGCGAACCCATTTTGGAAGCCTCAAATAAGTTATAAAAAGTCAGCTAAAGACTAAAACGGATGTTTTGTTATGTTTTTCAGGAGTGTGTCAGCACGTGCTCAAAATTAAGTGTGACTTTGAAAAAAAAAAAAGTGACTTTTTTTCCATTGAACAGGATTTTTTTTTTTTTTTTTTTTTAAACATATTAGCAAATTGGAGCATACACTACTGGCCAAAAGTATTTTTCTCAGATAATCCTCAATTTCTCCCAGACAATGATTGCCATTACAAATACTTTGGTAGTAATATCTTCATTTATTTTGATTTCAATGAAAAAACACAAAAGAGAATTAAATTAAATCATTGTCATTTTGCACAAAACTCCAAAAATGGGCCGTACAAAAGTATTGGCACTAGGGGTGTAACGGTACACAAAAATCTCGGTTCGGTAAGTAACTCGGTTTTGAGGTCACGGTTCGGTTCATTTTCGGTACAGTAAGAAAACAAAATGCAAAATATAAATGTGCTAGTTGTTTATTACACACTTTTGTGCTTTCAACAATAGACACATTAGCCTATACAAAGCTAGAATTCTGCACAAAAAGTAAAGGGTATTTAAAGATAATAATCAACAACAATTTGCCTTTCAGACCCTGCGTATTGGTCAGCTTTCTTTCTGAAAGCTAAAGAGAAAAGCAATCCCAATGACAAAGATTTTAACATGTATTTTACAAATGAAATGCCTCAATGAATCATTTTTTTCCCCTCATGAACGGCTTTCAAAAGCTTTATTGGTGGATTTTCTCAAGTTAAAGTGCCACACAGAAATTAATAAATTTAATTGTGTAAGCAGGATCTGTGTATTATTCTTATTATTTAATTACAGGTGTTTTAGCTCATTTCAATTTATTTTATTTAAATGGGCTATTATTTATTTTATTATGTGTTTATATTTTACAAATGTGATGTAGTATTCATTTATATTCTATATTTTATGCTGTATAACTTTAGTTCCTATGTGAATATTAGTTCCTACTTGTTTTGTTGTGGTAGGAGGGTTTTGTATTGAACACGGGGCCGTGTTGGTTATTATTATAGCAGAGAAGACAGCAGTAAATCAACAAAGAAAAGTCAACTGTGCCCCGAGCTACCACTCAAGAGATCTGATGGACTCAAAAAGTGGGATACGATTGCATATTAGTTTTAAAATCGACCGGATCCACCGTATTTTTATACGAGTGGCTTCCAGTCTGCCCGATCCTAGCTAGTAGCATTGACGCAGGAGGGCCGCGTCTCGCGTCAAATAATAAACTCTGCCGTTCTTTTCGCGTGCGTCGCGTTCAGCCGCTTCTGGGACGCGTCTAACACGCGGCCGCACTGCGACTGGTGTGCATTGGCTGACTGACTTTAACGCCCGCGTTTCACTGCGTTCTTGCGGCGGTTACGTTGTCGCGCCGTTGACGTTTCTGGGTTATATACTGTACTACCGTGTTGGTCCTCACTGTAGTAGAGATGACGGAGTAAATATAAGCGACACAAAGAAACTGTAACCCGATCGACTCAAAGCCTCGAAAAGTAAGGGTTACATTACGTCAGAAACTCGTTTGGTATGCCTCCGTTCCTAACCGAGCACCCCGTACCGAAACGGTTCAATACAAATATACATGTACCGTTACACCCTTAATTGGCACCCTTTGAAAAATCATGTGATGCTTCTCTAATTTGTGTAATTAAAAGCAGCTGTTACTTACCTGTGGCACATAACAGGTGGTGCCAATAACTAAGGGGCAGTTTACATGGCGAATCTGCGACACGAAGACACAATGACTGTGTTGCGGAGTGGCCTCGTGTGTATTTGGTGTCGGCAAAGACGGAAGCCGAAGACGAAAAATTCAGAATCCTGCCTCCAAAGTGGAAGAATTCGATTGCGGGGGATTGAGGGGGGGCTTGCTCCGCATGCATATCAAAGGCTCCCGCGGCGCGAGACCGCGCCGATAACGTCAGCACTCGTACACGTCACATTGGCCGTGCGCAGCGGTGCTACTAAACATTAAAAACAGCAAATATGGCGGAATGTCAGCTTTAATTTACTGTTTTAATAATATTTTTAAATTAAATATGTTGAATATTTCCATTTTTGTGCCTTTTTGAACAAAAGAAAAATGCCATTGCTTCGAGTGGGCGGTCATATTTTTTTCCGGGCCAAGGAACTTTGGTGGCGTTAAAGTGCATCATTCGCTGTCACCTTATAAATCTGCACTGCTCCCTAGGGCCTGGCATGAATACTACATCATTTTCATGCGGAATTGCGACATTGTTCGAATGGAGACGGTCCCATATAAATGCAAATTTGAAATTTTTCGTATTCTCGGAGAGTCACCATGTAAACGGCCCCTAAATCACACTTGCAGACATTTAAAATGGATTAAAGTTGACTCAACCTCTGTTCTGCGTGCACCACATCAAGAATGGAGAAAAGAAAGAGGACCAAAGAACTGTCAGAGGACTTGAGAAGCAAAATTGTGACGAAGCGTGGGCAATCTCGAGGCTACAAGCCCATCTTCAAAGACCTGAATGTTGCTGTGTATACCGTGCGCAGTGACATCAATAGGTGTAAAGCCCATGGCACTGTGACTAACCTCCCTAGATGCGGACGGAAAGGAAAAATTGACAAGAGATTTCAACAAAGGATTGTGGGGATGATGGATACAGAACCTCGACTAATATCCAAACAAGTTCAAGCTGTCCTGCAGTCCAAGGGTACAACAGTGTCAACCCGTACTATCCGTCGGCATCTGAATGAAAAGAGACTCTATGGTAGGATACCCAGGAAGACCCCACTTCTGACCCAGAGACATACAATAGCCAGGTTGGAGTTAGCCAGAACTTACCTGTGAAAGCCAAAAATGTTTTGGAAGAATGTTATCTGGTCATATGAGACAAAAGTAGAGCTTCTTGGGAAAAGGCATCAACATAAGAGTTTACAGGAAAAAAAGGAGGCCTTCAAAGAAAAGTACACGGTCCCTGGCACAGGTTCCCTGATGTTTTGGGGTTGCTTATCTGCCTCTGGCACTGGACTGCTTGACCATGTGCATGGCATTATGAAGTCTGAAGGCTACCAAAAAATTTTGCAGCATAATGTAGGGCCCAGTGTGAGAAAGCTGGGTCTCCCTCACAGATCATGGGTCTTCCAGCAGGACAATGACCCAAAACACACTTCAAAAAGCACTAGAAAATGGTTTGAGAGAAAGCACTGGAGACTTCTAAAGTGGCCTGCAATGAGTCCAGACCTGAATCCCATAGAACACCTGTGGAGGGATCTGAAAATGGCAGTTTGGAGAAGCCACCCTTCAAATCTCAGAAACCTGTAGCAGTTGGTCAAAGAAGAAGAATAAACAATTCCAGCAAAGCATTGTAAGAAACTCATTGATGGATACCGGAAGCAGTTGTTCGCAGTTATTATAAGGTTGTGCTACCAAGTATTAGGCTGAAGGCGCCAATTCTTTTGTCCGGCCCATTTTTGAGTTTTGGGTAAAATGATAATTATTTAATCTTTTTTCATTCTCTTTTGTGTTTTTTCATTGTAAGCAAAATAAATGAAGACATTACTACCAAAGCATTTGTAATTGCAATCGTTTTCAGGGAGAAATTGACTATTATCTTTAGGGTTGGGCATCAAGCATCGATGGGTATCGGTTCTATCACTCTGATGCTCCCGGAATCGTTCGAATTTTTAAATTTCGATTCCATGTTTCGATACCCTGACCACGGAGCGGGAAAAAATGGCTCAAGTTCAAATACTGATTTTTATATACAAGTTAAAATTGGCCCTTTAAGAAGTTCATATAATTTATAAAATCATCGAGAAGTTAAGACGTTAGCATAAACCATGCCATTTTTTTTTTACCCTGCCTTTTTTTATTGACCCTGCCTCTTAAAAGAATCGGAATCAAGAATCATTCGGAACCGGAATCGAAATGTGGAATCGGAATCATTCTATTTCAAACGATGCTCAACCCTAATTATCTTACAGAATTATAGGGGTGCCAATACTTTTGGCCAGCACTGTAAGTATAAAGTTAAAATAAAACAAATAAAAAAAAAAATATATATATATATATATATATATATTCTAAATAAAATTAAAATAAATTCAGTCTTTTAGGCGAGCCTAAACCCACTGGCACAGATCAACATTATTACCATCAGAACAAAAATAATTGAATTATTTTCCATAAAAAGCACGTGTGTAAGACTTGTATCATGTTTATATTATACACAAACTCTTTCTCAACACAGACAGTTGCCAGAGAGGAAAAAAAAAACACCGCTAGACCCACTAAACACGCTGGAGTAAACTCTCGTAGCTGGTGGGAAACGTTCATGACAGTGTTTACTAACCTTTAATTTTGTATGCGAAATTATATTGGAGGTATTGCCTCCTCGGCAGCCACCTTCCGCAAACATGTTTTACATGTCTGTTGGTCCTCCACCACTAAGCCGCGGCCATCTGTAACTTTTCGGTAGCCGAAGTTTTCCCATAGCAGCGATTTTGTGTTCTTCAATGGGAGAAAAAGTTCAGTAGATTCACCTCCTCCAGCTATTGTGTAGCACAGCTGACTCATTGATACTGAGCAACAACAGGTGGGGGCGGCTTGAGCCTTGCAGCTGCAAGCGAGGGATTTCAACATGCATTTTGGGATATAAAAAATAGCTAATACCTTTGGGACGGTATAATGTATAATTTTTGCAGTTTTGAAACCTTGAAGTTGTTGACAACGTTTTTGCTGACAATGACAAAGTTCTATTATATTCTATTCTATATATTCACACCTAAGAACAAAAGTCTTTGTTGAACCCAATGTTGATGTTTTTGGGACGTAAGAGTTAGCAGGAACACCAAAAAAACAGACTTAACACTGAACCTTATTATTTTTGAAAATCTGGTAGCAAAAAGTCAACATGCAAGGTCAATTTAGATCCTTTTAAAGAGATTTGTAACATTGGAACCAACGAATACCTATCAGAGATTTGCCATTTCTGTACTGTATGACATGACTTCAACCTCAACTTGTCGTAATTCTGATAATTCCCACAGCAAGTGAAGGGATCGCAGTTTTATACATGAAAGCGTGAAGACAACGTCATCCACGTCGACGCCCTTTGATATTACCACCGCTTGACAAACGTAAATAAAATTGTCATCGTTTAGGTATAGTTAAACACTTAAATAATTGATAGAAATAAAATCACTCTTATAAACGCTTTGCGGCAGCTGCTACTTTGATGCGTTTGAGTTCCCGACAAAACCGTTTCGTTACGATAAGCTAGCTAGAGAATAAAACGAGCTAAAATCCTGTCAAGAAATATTAAGTTGCTGACTATAACCCCAACACTTGTTATATTATAAGCGAACTAAGGTGTTAGAGAATAAAAACAACACGCTTGTTTGAACTTGGCGTAAAAATATGAACAATGGAGGAGTAACGTTGAACGTCTCATTCCTACTAGTGTCAAACTTCAACTTACCACGACAGCAGTCAGTGGTTGCCCAGGGATATAAGACATTTTGTCGTTGCCAAAAAAATAAATAAATAAAAATAAACGCAACCTGAATGTAAACTCGGGCAAGGGAGGGGAAAAAAATCCAAAGTGGGGCAACTTCCTTGTAGACTACATGGGATTTATCCCTTGCTGAAAACTGGGAGTGGCCATTAAAAAATACCAAATGACCTGGTGCATTGTGGTTAATGTAGTTGTGTCGCTTGTAATTAGTATTCCAAGCAAAAGAACTATACTGCAAGTTAGCCAGAGGTGGGTAGAGTAGCCAAATATTTTACTCAAGTAGGAGTAGCGTTACTTTTAAATGTTATTACTCATGTAAAAGTAGTCATCCAAAAATTTACTCAAGTACAACTAAAAAAGTATTCGTTGAAAAGAATACTCTAGTGACTAACTGCAAAAAAAATGTCTGATTTTTTTTTTTTTTTTTTTTAAATATTGGTATATATTTTTTTCTAAACAAAACTTCATCGATATGAACGGTTATTATTATACTGTACTCTAACCTATTACATGACCATATTAGGCCAAAAAGAGGACACATAAATCATCGAATTCAGACCAGAACAACACTATGAAACATCACCCGTCAGAAGAGCATGAGTGCCCGCTAATGGAGAACAAACATTGCCACCTCTGATTGGTATAATGGAGTCATATGATTATTGTTGCGATGTCTCATTGGTGAAACTGAGACGGCCACTGTTGGCAACTCTGGCAAAAATAAATTCAACAAGTAGAAGAAAGACGAAAAATGTAACAACTCTAGTGTAGCCCAAAGTAGTGGAGTACAAGTAGTGATTTCTTCCGTAAACTTCATAATATATTGATGTGATACATTAACTGCGTACACGTCTCCTCGAAGGGGGCCGTCCCACACTCAGCTTCATTTATTAGCAGTCGGTCACATGCAGCGATCTAACGCCGGATTTAGGTTGAAAAAGTACGAAAGCTGTACTGCATACAAACAGGAAGGATTGTCTAAGAAATAATTGTTTGAGGATTCAGGGTAATTATTATATTTTTCGTACCATACATGCATTTTGAAACGTTGTGAAAAAAAATCAGTAGGAGAAATTAGCCGCTACAGCATTGACATCGTACTTCGCCATATTTACGTAAAATAACTGCCAACTGCCCTTTTTCTTTTTTTGCTTTTAACCAAAAATCTAAACTGTTTTACGTCCATATTTATAAAGAATTCAGTGATTGAAGCATTTATTTGCAAGAATTTTCTTCTTTGTTTAGACATGGAGGCGGCTTAAAGACGTGTCGCACATTCGCCATATTTACGTAAAATACATGCTACCTGCACGGTTTCTTTTACTTTCAAGCAAGAATCGAGACTGTTTTACGTCCATATCTAAAAAGAATTCAGGGATTTAAGCATTTATTCACAAGAATTTCAATGTAAAAACCTCATTATTTTGCTGCGGCGGCCATGTTGGATTTTGTATCTCTAGATTTTATTTTAGACATTTCTGCGTCCATATTAAAAAACAATCAGCTTTTACGTGTTTTATTATGTGATATTTCAATCTAATAATGTTTAGTGAAACACCATTAAACACTATTAAAGCATTTATTTACAAAAATTTTCAGCAGAAAAAGCTCTTTGTTTACATATGGCGGCCGCTAATTTGCTTACTGACTAGCATCATAGTTCGCAAAATTTACGTAAAATAAATGCTAATTGCTCGGTTTTTTTTTTTTGCTTTTAACCAAGAATCAAAACAGTTTTACGTCCATATCTATAAAGAATACAGGGATTTAAGCGTTTATTCACGAGAATTTTCAATGGAAAAAGCTCATTGTCTGTGTTTCCACGCAGTCAGCTTTGACTGAGATAGGCCCCCTATGAATCGGCCACGTGTCCCAACAATACATTATGAAGTCTATGGTTTATTAGCAAATCCCCTCAAGTAAAAATAAAAAGTATTCTGTGGTAAAACTACTCTAAGAAGTACATTTTTCTCAAAAAGTTTCTCAAGTAAATGTAACTGAGTAAATGTAACTCATTACTACCCACCTCTGATGTTACCCAGCTCATATTTAGTTCTGGTTATTACCTGTATAGGAACAGCAATTTTAAAAATGTTCATAATGCTAGAAAATTCTTACTTGTCAATAAAAATAATATATAATTGATGTCTTCCTCATCATTTTTTTGCGGCATCGTTTATTGCTGTTAATGTGCGTGTGAATAGTTGTCTTCATATGTGCTATTTAATTAACTGGACATTATCACCATCATGACCAACATTAAAATGGAGTTATTAAAACAACCCATAGGTTTATTCCATAAAAAGTACATTTATTATCATTGTAATGTAAGCCACAGTAACATGATGCACAGTTTAATATTAGCAATGTGCTTAGACTTAGGAAATTAAAAAAAAACAAAAAAAATGCTTTACCGGTATTCAATCATTCAATTACAGTTAATTTGTTTTACACATATATTTTAAATACTTTGTGATTCCTTCACATACTACAAGAGAAGCAGTGTGGATGAATGCATTGGTGGATATAAACAATGTTTTAGTCAGAAGAGGGAAAAGCAGGTAAAGCAACTTGTAAGTTGTTGTAAGACATACAGCATACAAAGGAAAATTGTATAAACTATAAAAGCCAGCCCTCCTTTTTAATGAGAAAGTAAAATGATTGCTTTTTAGCAAGGGCGTAGGTTTGCATAGGGACAGTAGGGACATAACACGACCAACTTTTCAGGATGCTCAATTTGTCCCCACCAACTTTTAAGCCACCTTATTTGCAACATATTGAGTTTAGTTATAGACTATAGGTAATTTAGATTGTCTTCCCATATGTTGTAAGCATGGAATTGACTCTACCCTGATTAGGTGAATTATTTTCATTATGTTCAGACTTACACTTATCCCTTTTCACTTGCTGAATGTGCCAATCCATTTTTTCCCTTCAAACGCACGTTTGATGGCTGATTACTTAAGCCCCCCGCCCCCTCCTCCCGCAACACAGACACACATGGCACACTCACACAACCTCGCTGACAGAAATACAACATGCAGTCTCCTCCACCCCCTTCGAAGAGGAGGGATATTAGAAGGCTTTTTTTTTCCGGCCAGCACAAGCCACTGTAAGTAATGTAAATCAATGCTGTGGAGGAGACACCACAAATTTTGCTACTAAAAGTCCGACCTGCATCTGAGTTAGCATAGCATTAATCTGTGTGAACCTTAAAAATTGCAATATGTGGATTACCGTAATGCAAAGTGTTGGCTTCAGAGTGCAAATCCCAAGAATGGGTCCACTTCAGAGGGATACTGACATGAACAGGTGACATGGAAAAAAAAAAGTGAAATGAAATAGTAGGAACCTAAATAATGGTTTAGTTGATTATTCATGTTCATAGTTATTTGTTTATTTGATTTCGTGGACTAGTTAGTGACGTCACGTTTGACAACGTATTGTATAGACGGAAGCCACGGTGTGAGACGGTCAGTTGGCGCTAGGCAAAAGGAGGAAGCATACAGCCAGAAGTTTTTTGACGTCTCTCTCTCTCTCTCTCTCTCTCTCTCTCTCTCTCTCTCTCTCTCTCTCTCAGTTGTTCCTTTGTCTATGTTTTTGGATGACAACCTGTGGATGACTTTTTGTTGGATTAAACCAATGAACTCAGAACAAGCGGGATGAGACTTTTTCTTGGCCAGTGTCCAGTGGTGCGCGAGGGGGACGGAGCGAGGAGATCACTCAGATTCTTAGGGCTTTATCTTTTGGAAACTACAGAAATCACACAATTTCATGAGAGTACTTTGGATGCCTCAGATATAGATCGGTCCTTGGATATCTCAGATTTTTTGTCATGAATTTTTTCCTAAATCACTTTTATGTTGAATTACTTTAGTTTGAGTGTAGGTGTGCTCCAGTGTCCCCCAGAAGTGGACTCATTCTTGGATAGCTCCCTGTTTTTTTAAATAAAGAGACTTGAAAAAAGGTCATAGACTCCACCATCAGTTGACATGACAGATCCCATAGACATCATGCCACGCATTCCCGTAGGGGGCCGACCCAGGCAGAACGTTGAGTTGGCTTTCACTGTGATAAACTCAAACACGCTGCCTTCCAACGCCAGACTTAGGTGGAAACAGGACGAAGGTTTTACTGCATACATCAGGCAGTAGGGTCTCAAGAGTGATTTGGTCGAGGATTCAAGGTAATTATTATATTAAATAACACCGTGCATGCACTTTGAAATGTGAAAAAAAAAATCAACGAATAAAATTAGTGTTCTGTGGCTTGAAATATTTACGTAAAATGAATGATAATTATTATTTATTTATTTTTGCTTTTAACTAAGCATCTAGACTGTTTTACGTTCATATCTATATAAATTCGGCGATTTAAGCATTTATTTACAAGAATTTTCAACTTAAAAAGCTCTATGTTTTGTGACGGCCGCCATGTTAGATTACACAATACCGTAACCTTTGCTTGAAATATTTATGTAAAATAAACGATAACTGCCCGTTTTTAGCTTTTAACCAAGAATCTATACTGTTTTACATTCATATCTATAGAAATTCCGTGATTTAAGCTTTTATTTACAATAATTTCCAACTGAAAAAGCTCTTTGTTTTGTGACGGCCGCCATGTTGGATTTTGTTTAGGAATTCAGCCTTAATAAGTCGTGATTTTATATAGAAAAATGCAAGTTTTGCTTTTGTTGAGTGAAATTAAGATGATTCTGCATGCTGTTCTCAAGAATTAAGTTTCTGATGTGAAAATTGAGTGATTAGCTGTTGAAAACGTGCATGAAAAAAATTGGAAGTTGCTATTTTGGGCAAAAACTTGTATGATATATTAAATATTGATATTGATCCTGAAAATATAGGTGATTATCTCTCTCCATTTGGTGAATTGTTATGTGCATTTAGCGTAAAATTTGAGAATTTTATATACATTTAAAGTTTTGCTGTACAGTACTTATACAAAAAAATAATCGGGATTTTATTATGGAACGACTTTGAATTTATTGATGTTGCCGCTCATGGAGACCCGTACTGTATATGCATAAGGGAGGTGCCTGTTTTGGTTTTTGAAAATATATCTGATTAAGATTTAACAACAGACCCCCTACGGATGGGCCCCGAGCCCCTTGTCCCGTCAACTGATAGTGAAGTCTATGCAAAGGTTTGAATCCAGCGTTGTATCACGTGAACCAACACAATTAAAAATTAGTATAAGTCAAGACAGATTTATTTTGCTTTGATCATTTCTTCTATCAGTTAATTAGGTTCATATTGGTGAGAAATGTGGCCCTGACCGGTTGAATTATCTGTTTGGTCATATTAATGTCCCGTCCCCAGCAAAAAGTGTACATGCAGGTTATGCTGTTCTCTCGTCCCTACCAATGTTGACACAAAACCTACGCCCTTGCTTTTTAGCGCTTCCCTGAATTTGTAAAGCACTCACTTATCTCATTTAGTATCTATAGTGCCTAGGGGTGTAACGGTACACAAAAATCTCAGTTCGGTACGTACCTCGGTTTTGAGGTCACAGTTCGGTTCATTTTCGGTACAGTAAGAAAACAAAATGCAAAATATAAATGTGCTAGTTGTTTATTACACACCATTTTGCTTTCAACAATAGGAACATTAACCTATACAAAACTAGAATTCTGCTTTAAAAGTAGCGGGTATTTAAAGATAATCCAACCACAATTGGCCTTTCAGACCCCGCGTATTGGTCAGCTTTCTTTCTGAAAGAAAGACGAAAAAATAAGTCCTGTGCTAAAGAGAAAAGCAATCCCAATGAGATTTTAACATGTATTTTACAAATGAAATGCCTCAATGAATCATTTTTTTTCCTTATGAACGGTTTTCAAAAGCTTTATTGGTGGATTTTCTCAAGTTAAAGCGCCACACAGAAATTATTAAATTTAATTGTGTAAGCAGGATCTGTGTATTATTCTTATTATTTAATTACAGGTGTTTTAGCTCATTTCAATTTATTTTATTTAAATTGGCTATTATTTTTTTTTTTTAATGTGTTTATATTTTACAAATGTGATGTAGTATTCATTTATATTGTCTATTTTATGTTGTATAACTTTAGATCCTATGTGAATATTAGTTCCTACTTGTTTTGCTGTGGTAGG
The DNA here is from genome assembly GCF_030265065.1 of Corythoichthys intestinalis. Lineage (NCBI taxonomy): Eukaryota > Metazoa > Chordata > Actinopteri > Syngnathiformes > Syngnathidae > Corythoichthys > Corythoichthys intestinalis. Next base: position 38,734,372 of record NC_080401.1, read on the forward strand.
AGGGTTTTGTATTGAACACGGGGCCGTGTTGGTTATTATTATCGCAGAGAAGACAGCAGTAAATCAACAAAAACAAGTCAACTGTGCCCCGATCTAACGCTCAAGAGATCTGCTGGACTCAAAAAGTGGGTTACGATTGCATATTAGTTTGAAAATCGACCGGATCCACCGTATTTTTACACGAGTGACTTTTGCCCGATCCTAGCTAACGGTAGTAGTATTGACGCAGGAGGGTCGCATCTCGTGTCAAATAATAAACTCTGCCGTTCTTTTCGCATGCGTCGCATTGAGCCGCTTATGGGACGCGTCTAACATGCGGCTGCACTGCGACTGATGTGCATTGGCTGATTGACTTTAACGCCCGCGTTTCACTGCGTTCTCGCGGCGGACACGTTGTCGCGCCGTTGACGTTTCTGGGTTATACTTTCCTACCATGTTGGTCCTCATTATAGTAGAGAATACAGAGGAAATATAATTTACACAAAGAAATTGTAACCCGATCGACTCACAGCCTCGAAAAGTGAGGGTTACATTACGTCAGAAACTTGTTCGGTACGCCTCCGTTCCAAACTGAGCACCACGTATTGAAACGGTTCAATACAAATACATGTACCATTACACCCTTAATAGTGCCTATCTGGTGATTATAAACACAAAACATGCTTTACTGTATACTATTATTGTGTTACTGAATTCAGATTGACTCAATTCAAATTCGTGCTCGGACGGGGGGTCCCGGTGCCGGGATTGGCGATGGGGCGGTGTAGGGTCGGTCGCCAACGGGCTTACACTCACAAGAGATTCACGCGATTACTGGGTTCTAGATCACAGAGATGATTTGTGTACACTCTACTCCTTTCTATCACTTAGCTTATAGACTCTCCCACCTTCTTCCCCTGATCAACAGGCCTCCCACATGGTGTCAACCAGAAATACATTTAGCTGACGATAGCACCAACATATTGGTAGTTAGTGTAGTTAGGCGTTCAATGTATTTCTTGTTGTTGTTTGTGTTTCTCCTCTTTCTTCTCTTGTGTTCCTTTTCTTTTGTTCCCCCAGTTTGCCGTTTTGTCATAATAAATGAGGTATGTTGAATGATCACAAAGGGAGTATGTCAGACTCTCAATGTGAAACATTAAAACTGTTCAGACTATCCGGACACTTAGACTTCCATTCTCCGTGTCAAACAGCTGAACAGGACAGGTTAAAAAAAAAAAAAAAAAAAAAAAAAAAAAAAAAGAAAAAAGAAAAAAGAAAAAAGAGAGAATACGGAGTAAATATAATCTACACAAAGAAACTGTAACCCGATCGACTCACAGACTCGAAAAGTGAGGGTTACATTACGTCGTTCGGTACGCCTCCGTTCCGAACCGAGCACCACATACCGAAACGGTTCAATACAAATACATGTACCGTTACACCCTTAATAGTGCCTATCTGGTGTTTATAAACACAAAACATGTTTTACTGTATACTATTATTGTGTTACTGAATTCAGACCCATCATTTGGGCTGATTAGCTCATAAAAGTACGGTGAATGCCAGATTGACTTAAATTGGAAAGTCTTAGTGTCCTGTTTTCCGATTGAGCATTCACATTAGATGGGTCCTGATGAGTAACCGGGCGCGAAAGGGGGAGGTGGTCTGTACTCCGGCTGTAGCAAATCACCTTCGTCATTGTAAGCAGAGAGTGCTGCGTCAAACAGCTGCTCCCAACTCATCTGGAGCTCCTCCGTTATAGAAAGCGCGGTCCTCTCCGTGTTTGTGTCAGTTTGGTGGTCAAGGGTAGGCACGGGGGCCACCTCTGTTTTGTTGGTAGTGAGCGAACTCTCAGGATTAGTCTTGAGAGGTTCGACAGGTGGAGTGATGTCAGTGAGGTATCTCTTCCTGGTCTTTGGAACGGGCTTTAGATATGAACAGGAAAAAGTCAGAAATGATTGTATTGAAGCACAACATAAGAGCAAAACAACAAGAGAGTAATATTTTCTTACCACGACTGGGTGTGTTTGGCTGTGGTTTTCATTGTTATTCTGATGATCAAGACTGGGAACTTTTGATATGATGGGAATCTTGTTGGAATTCACAGAACTGTCCTCGCTGGTTTTGATATCGGCAACGGGGGGAGTCTAATTTCAAAGATAACAGAAGAAATCAACACAAGCTTTAACAGAGGGAATGAGATTTTACCACGTAACCGTTGCAGTTCCACCTAGTCTTTATAGTAGACAGTACTGCAGACAGTATAATACTATAAAGCCAGCTCAGGTCACAGACTATGTGTTGTGGTAGTTAGTAAAAGAGGGAAATTGATCTTCAAAACACCTGTTGACGGCAATAAACGTCCAATCATTTCAACTGGCTATTTGGGACAGAACCAGATTGTAAATTCTAATGACAGTGAAAAACAGCTGCAGGCTATTAAAATGGATTGGACATCTATTGCCGTCTAAGGCAGCCGAAGAGATAAACTATGTGAGGTTGCAAGATATTTATATAACAAAACAAAAAATAAATCAATACCGACACTTGTTTGAATTGATCTTTTTTTCTTTTTTAATTAATTTTATTACATTTTAAATAGGGCTGTCAAAATATCGCGTTAACGGGCGGTAATTGTTTTTTAAAAAATTAATCACGTTAAAATATTATAATAATATTAACGCACATGCCCCGTTCAAACAGATTAAAATGACAGCACAGTGTCATGTCCACTTTTTACTTGTGTTTTTTTTTTTTTTTTTGTCGCCCTCTGCTGGCGCTCGTGTACGACTGATTTTATGGGTTTAAGCACCATGAGCATTGTGTAATTATTGACATCAACAATGGCGAGCTACTAGTTTATTTTTTGATTGAAAATGTTACAAATTTTATTAAAACGAAAACATTAAGAGGTGTTTTCATTAGATCGATCGGGTCCAACCACGTCATTTTCAAAGTATCAAAATCAGCAAAAAAATATCGACCATGCCTTTTTTTTAATATTAATATATTATTTAATTAAATCGTTTTCTAATTGTATTTAACGTTACAGACATAATATGTTACACTCATCCAGAATCTTTAGTTTAGGCTTGAGGTAGGGTAATCAAATTTATCCCTATAAAGGCGGTAATAAGTTTTTTCGACCCACTCATGCATTGTCGCGCTCAATCTATAATGGCGCCATTTTACCTATATAGAGAGATAAAAGGCAGCATAAAATAAGTAGAGTGATTTTGGCTGCCTTTGGAGGCTTATTTTAATTGGCTAAAACCTTACAATTCCTCTCCCTATGATTAGAAATATCATGGGAAGCAATGTGGGGAAGCAAGATTGCATTTGATCTTTTTCTTAACACCTTTTTTTATTTCCCAACGCAGAGAAGATATATCAATTGGTAGCACTACGCACAGTCATGGTTCCACTTCCCATCATGGTTCCACTTCCCATCATCCATTGGGGCATGACTGCAGTATCATTTACTGAAAGCTCAACAAATACACTAGATGGCAATATTTAGTCACAATATACAAAGTCAGAAGTCTTTCTATCCGTGGATCCCTCTCACAGAAAGAATGTTAATAATGTAAATGCCATCTTGAGGACTTATTGTCATAATAAACAAATACAGTACTTATGTACTGTATGTTAAATGTATATATTCGTCCGAGTTTTATTCATTTTTTTCTTAATGCCTTGCCAAAATGTATATGATCGGGAAAAATTATCGGGAATGATTGGAATCGAATCGGGAGCAAAAAAAAGCAATCGGATCGGGAAATATCGAGATTGGCAGATACTCAAACTAAAACGATCGGGATCAGATCGGGAGCAAAAAAAAACATGATCGGAACAACCCTAGTAGTTAGTAAAAGAGGGAAATAGATCTTGAAAACACCTGTTGACGGTAATAGACGTCCAATCATTTCAACTGGGACCGAACCAGATTGTAAATTCTAATGACAGTGAAAAACAGCTGCAGGCTGTTAAAATGGATTGGACATCTATTGCCGTCTATGGCAGCCAGAAAGTTAAACTATGTGAGGTTGAAGGATATTTATAAAACAAAACTAAAAAAATAAATCAATACAAACACTTGTTTGAATTAATCTTTTTTTCTTTTTTAATTAATTTTATTACATTTTAAATAGGGCTGTCAAAATTATCGCGTTAACGGGCGGTCATTAATTTTTTAAATTAATCACGTTAAAATATTTGACGCAATTAACGCACATGCCCCACTCAAACAGATTAAAATGACAGCACAGTGTCATGTCCACTTGTTACTTGTGTTTTTTGGGTTTTTTGTCGCCCTCTGCTGGCGCTTGTGTGCGACTTGGCCTAATTTGCATGCATTTGATGTTGCCTTTATATTTCAAAGAAAAAAATGTTTACAATGGCTAAATTGGGTCCATTTTTTCAGGACACCTTGAACTTCATGTCAAATCTGTTGTTTTCTTCACTGACCAATTATAATCCACATTTTGGACCCAAAAAGACAAAATCATCCCAAAATCTTTTTTCAAAATTTGTAATGTTGATGTCCCATTGACAACCAAACATGCTCAACCAACCGTTTTGAAGCTTGATAATATTTATTCAACTTGTTAGGGTAAACATTCAATAGAAAAAAATAAGATTGAATAGTTTTATGTTTGACAATTCAACACAAACCGCAGGTATGGTCATAGGCGTTTTTGGCCTTTACACATACTATGGTCAAAACAGGTTATATACAGTGCAAAATAGTGAGAAAAAAGATTACATATTTCATCTAACACACAAAGGGTTTGGAGGATATCTCTTTGTGAAGTTCGGTGTTGTACCCATCACCTTATCAAAAGTATATACGTACATGCAATCACGCTTCTTGAACACACATCTACATAAAATTGAAAAGATTATAGAGAAGAAAAAATATATATAACATAGAAAAAAAGTATTTTAAAAAATATTGACAAGTAGTTCAGTTCAAGTCAAATTTTTCAGGCATGCGACCCAATAAAGTTTTTTTGTTTGTTTTTTTTTGCGCACACTCAATAAAGCTTCTTCTTGATCGGGTCACGGAGCTGCGTCACACACAATGTCACACAGCCTACTCTTTCGCCGCTTGCGCGCTGCTGTCACTTCTACTCGCCGAGACGGCGACTCATCCAAAGAAAACAACGACAAATACGGCTCATCTTCTTCCTTGAATTAATGAAATAATGCATTAGCTTGCGCTAAATGTAGTTTTAGATTTATTCTGCGCGTTTCAAAGTCGCTCAAACCAACCGGCTGTTGTTTGCTTCGCTCCTCGCTCGGACATTTATTAGAAATGAATCATTCGGTTCGTCCTTCTTGACATCACAACGGCTGTTGGGATATGTAGTCTTTTGTCCTGCTTTCGGTTTTGAAAAAGGACAAGAAATGATGGAAATATGGAGATAGATACATGGTTCATGCAGCGTTTTAATGCATATTTATGAGTGCAATCAAAATATAAAATTCAAATGTCATTATCTCCCGTTTTTCTTGGTCGATTGACTTCAAATAAAAACTGGTGTGGACATTAACTTCCGCACTTTCAAATGAGACCAACCAGCAGCACGTGGGTGACGTAATTATAGCGTGACGAAGCTTCAAAGACGATATGCGTAAACGCGTCGCTGCCGACACGTTCGGTGTTAAAGTGATCCTCTAGTTTTAAGACAAGTAATTCTTAAAAGATACATCTTAGTATGAGTTATAATAATTTGACATTAAATCCCTCTTAATGTTTTCGTTTTAATAAAATTTGTAAAATTATTTTAACTGATTGTTCGCCGTGGTTGTTGACGTCACAGTGCTGTGACGTCACAAATCCCGCTGCCAGACTTCAGCGTGTCATTCATTAGCAACATCTCGTCAGTTCGTCCCTTCCAATTTGAACCAGAGCGGAAAAGTGAAGAGCAGGACAGCACTGTCAGTCGTTCACAAGACGAGCAGCAAAGGCGAAATGCAGAGAAAGAAATACCTGATGAGGCAAGAGTTGGGCTAAACTTCTGGTGTACTTGCGGCAAGTGCATCTCGATGACAACGGAGCGAGAGAGCGTATGTTGTCTAGAACTCAGGTTTTTGTCAGCAGATCTTCAAGGTGAGTTATTGCGTCATCAAACTCATTCCAATATAATTGTGTAGATTGTTAGCATCCAGAGCTGTCGTATGCTTTACATACAGTACAGGCCAAAACACATTGGCATTCGTGCCTTTTTATTTTCTTGACCATTGACATTATAAACTCTCACTGAAGGCAATAAAACTATGAATGTGTGGCGAGCTAGGGAAGGATGCGGAGTATCAAACCACGGAGCTAATCCGCGTTGTTTTATTGACATTTAGGCTGCAAGAAATAGCAATGTCTGTCTGGCATGCGACCCGCGGAAGGTAACAGTTATTTCCAGCTGTTCCCTTCACAAAGTACCCCCCCCCCCACCACCACCACACAACGTGCCAACATAATTTCCGCCGGTGAATTCTGCTATAACTTGCTACAAATGCACACGTGTGTATTGTGTACTTAGAAAAAAGGTGAAATAACTAAAAACGTGTGATATTCTAGTATCTTCAAAGTAGCCACCCTTTTCTCTGATTACTGTTTGGCACTCTTGCCATTCTCGCGATGAGCTTTCAGAGGGAGTCCCCTAAAATGGATTTTGACTTCACATGTATGCCATTCCGGCGATGAGAATTTATTGCTTTATCAATGGGGTTGGGACATTTGTGTTGCATTGAATGAATTGCATTGGACGTGCTTTGATCAGTTTGAGTGGTAGCATCACTCATATTAGCTGAATACTGAACACACACTGCCTGATGAACTGACAGTAGAGGTGAATTATTAGCTTCCTCTGTGACTAGCGGTACGCCCAAAGGTTCGCCTCCCGCTGTAGCGACAGGAGCGGCTTGGGTGCTTAAGAGGGCGGCCAGAGTGTCTCGTCCGTCTCGCTTCATTGCGCGCCTTTCACTCGATATCCGAGCAGGCTGAGGCTTCTTGTGTGGGAAAATAGTTGGAACAGCATTTGGTTTTAGTCTGCGCTTATATCTAGCCGCTCCGGTGAGATCTTTCATTAGTTGTCATCTACTAAAATCCTCAAACGCGGTAGGAGAAAAATGGCGACAACAAAGCCTTGGTTGTTTGGGAAGATTTGCTTGTCTACAGGCATTTTCCCAAACCTTTCTCCTCTTCTTGTCAACAGGAAATTTGTGGAGACTCGCATCACTCTCCTTGTTTCCATTTGACTCGAAATTGCATCCATAAGCAGCACATCGTGGCATTTTACTTCGCGAGTTAAGCCAGTAATACACAGTTGTTGTACACACGCTACACGATTGGAAAAATATCATCTACGTCATCACCCCCGCGCCCGCAGAACATGGCGCCAACTATCGGTCAAAATATGCACTAAATATTATAAAATATTTCCATTGATTTAACATTTTATGTGTTTCTAACGACATATTTTAATACAAGAGAACAATTGTGATTTATTAGAGCCTACATGTCTTTAAAATCGAGGATCACTTTAAAGGGTTAAGCACCATGAGCATTGTGTAATTATTGACATCAACAATGGCGAGCTACTAGTTTATTTTTTGATTGAAAATTTTACAAATTTTATTAAAACGAAAACATTAAGAGGGATTTTAATATAAAATTTCTATAACTTGTACTAACATTTATCTTTTTAGAACTACAAGTCTTTCTATCCATGGATCACTTTAACAGAATGTTAATGTTAATGCCATCTTGTTGAGTTATTATTATAATATACAAATACAGTACTTACGTACAGTATGTTGAATGTATATATCCGTCTTGTGTCTTATCTTTCCAGTCCAACCATAATTTACAGAAAAATATGGCATATTTTATAGATGGTTTGAATTGCGATTAATTACGATTAATTAATTTTTAAGCTGTGATTAACTTGATTAAAAATTTTAATCGTTTGACTGCCCTAATTTTAAATCGTTTATCCTTTTTGTTACTGATATATATATATTTTTTGTAATCAGCTGTTTTTTATTTTTAGTCTCATTTATTTCTGTTATTCCTACCTATTGCACATTGCAAAAACGTGCAGGCAACACTAATACTACAATTGGATGACAAATGGAGGCCGCAACTTTGAAACCCCTGTCCTATATCAATGTAATAACATAGTTTGTGCACGAAAGGGACAAATAATGTAACAATTCCCTGGATATGCCTGGAGCATACAAAAGAAAACACATTTCCGTAGCCGCACCTTAACCTGATTCCACAACAAAATGTAATACCGTTCCCTCATCCATTAATATGTCAATTAAATAGAGGGAAATTCCCGCATGAATAAAGAATGAACATATGAAGATGTTGAATTTTTGTTTCTTTGATGTCGTCAGGAAAATTCATGTCATCTAAGACGTGATATACGGTGTGCCAGAGTATACAGTATCACCAGTGGCAGACTTGGCAATTTTGGGGCCTAAGGCGAACATATCCAGGGGCCCTCTTCATGGGTCAGGGGTTAAAAAGGTGAGAAGGGTGTGGAGGAAATATGTTCCGGTACACAAGGGCTGTCCTAAACGACAAATTTTCTCCTGATTAGTCAGCCGACTAGTTTTACGATTAGTCAACTAATCTAATAATTTTCTTTCTTTTTTTTCTTTTTTTAATTAGTCTAATTTAGCAATGAATTTTTTATTGACGCTTATTAATTCACAAAACTGTTTTGGAACACTCAAATTCTTTATTAAAGTACAAATAATCATGTAAATAACAATAATTAATCACAAATAAACAATGAGGTTAAATGCTGATAGCATTTACTAGTGCAAAAGAATGGAAAGTAAACAGATTCAGAACACTGACTTTGCCTTTCCAACATTATTCAAAACAAATCTTAAAAAAAAATTCTTGCATTATTATTATAGTATACTACTATATATAATAGTAGTATAATAATTATAATAATTATTTATTGCCAATCATATATTTCATAAAGAGTGTCATTTGAAAGCTATTCTTAGTGTAGAATCTGTATTCTGTAGTATTTATTCAACATATTATAATTTTAATTCTGAAGTATGTGGGATTAACTCCAGAAATCGTTATTTATATGACGAACACGACATGCTTTTATTTTGAAATGTTCACCGGAGGTACGTTCACTAAAACGCTAACCGAAAGCTTTACACTCCGTAAAAAAACATTCTTCGTCATTGCTTGTGGTGTCACTAATAGATTTAATTTTTTTTTCGTTAGCAAATGCTGTTAACCAGCTCTTGAGTGCTATTGTACGACTGATTGGAACTGTACTGCATTGTTTCGCCACAGGGTGTGCTGTCGTGTATTTTGTGTTCGGTGTGAAGAAGAAGAACAAAGTTAAAAGAAGCAAAAGCGGCCTGTTCTCAACTTCTCCCTCACTGCACTTTGGCTCTCATGGAAAGCACGTTCGCTTATGTCTTCGAAATAAACGATAGCCGACGTGCAAAGTAGCAAGTGAGCTGTAAAAATAGCGAGCTTAGTGGCGTGAAAAATGCGGGCGAGCTAAGTGAAGCTAACAAACAGCTAAGCGGAGCTAAGCGATGCTAAACGGAGCTAAGCAAAGCTAAACGGCGCTAAATAACGCTAAACGGCGCTAAATAAAGCTAAGCGATTGATAGTGCGTGTGTGTGGGGGAGAGATAATATAAATGCAACATTCAAATGGCTTTCTTTTTTATTTTGTTATTTGTTTGTTTGGTATGCTGACATAATTATACATGACGAATAGTTGGGGGGGGGGGGGGGGCTGGCTCCGGTGGCCCAAGCCCTTGCTCGTTGGGGCAAGGGCAGCTGGTTAGGGGGGCCCTACTGGTTGGGGGCCTAAGGCGATCGCCTACTTTGCCTGAATAGTAGATCTGCAATGCGTATCACAAAAGTGAGTACACCCCTCGCATTTCTGGAGTTATTTAAGTATATCTTTTCATGAGACAACAAAAAAACGTACATCCCTAAATGTCCAAATTGAGTACTACTTGTCATTTTCCCTCCAAAATGTCATGTGACTCGTTACAGAAGTGCTGTCAGCATTGCTGCAGAGATTGAAGAGATGGGGGGTCAGCCTGTTAGTAGTCAGACCATAGGCCACACTCTACATCAAATTGGTGTGCATGGCTGTCTCCCCAGGAGGAGGCCTCTTCTGAAGACGGTACACAAGAGAGCCCGCCCGTCTCATCAGACCATAGGACATGGTTCCAGTAATCCATGTGCTTTGTTGACATGTCATCAGCAAACTATTTGCGGGCTTTCTTGTGTACCGTCTTCAGAAGAGGCTTCCTCCTGGGTTGACAGCCATGCACACCAATTTGATGTAGAATGCGGCATATGGTCTGAGCACTAACAGGCAGACCCCCCACCTCTTCAATCTCTGCAGAAATGCTGACAGCACTCCTGTAACGAGTCACATGATATTTTGGAGGGAAAATGACAAGCAGTACTCAATTTGTATATTTAGGGATGTACATTTTTTCAAAGGGGTGTACTCACTTTTGTTGCCAGGGGTTTAGATATTAATGGCTATATTTTGAGTTATTTTGAGGTGAAAATAAATCAACTCTATTATATAAGCTGCATGCAGACTACTTTTCATTGTGTGAAAGTGTCATTTTGAAAGTGTTGTCCCATGAAAAGATATACTTAAATATCTGCAGAAATGCGAGGGGTGTACTTACTTTTGTGATACACTGTATGAGGCGATTGGTCTAAGACTGCAAGGGAAGAGCTTCCCTTAAAATGTCAAAAGGTTCAAATGTATACTGTTGTCTGTACAGTACATGTCATTGATTAAATATGCACTAAAATGCCCTCAACTATTGTTGAGAATTAGCTTCTTATCACTGGTTACAATTTCTTTCATTTGCGAAGCTTCACAGTCCTTTGAACAGTGTGGACGGCTGAATCCCTTTTTGATTGACAGCAAAATGAGCAAATCAGTGATCTTGTCGTAATAACATCCGCGGGAGGCATTTTTCAATTTTCTTTCAGTTGTTCTGAGTTGAACCTGAGACTTTCACAATCGTCACAGCGACACTTGCTTTGTTAAAAACGACTAGGAAAAAATTGAGCTTCCATTTCTTGTGGTTTTTTTTGTAGCTATTTGAGTTTGGAGACTTGATGTCTGGCACTCTAGTTTCTTTCCTTACTGAGCAGCGGGTGCAGCTGAGTCCCACTACCATCATGAAGCACACACTTTGAGCTTGCCTTCATTGAAAGACCAGAATACACCACTGGTATGTAAATACGTTATCTATTAGGGATGTGATAATATTCACGGTATTGTTATATCAAGATAATAAAAGTGCCTTAATATTGTCGTGTCCTAACTTGGTATAAAAGCTGAGATGATCTTACAGCAACACTACGTAAGTTTTCAGTTTGGTCGAGTTTAGCGACGCCAGTGGACATAAGCGGTAGTGTTTTGCCTTATGAGAGACTGCATTTCCCATGAGGACCAGCACACACCCGCACAGTGTCATAAAATAATCAATCAATCAAAAATCAATCTCCTGGTTGCCTCAGATGGATTAAACGACATTTCTGTTTCGAGTGGCTGTGTGAAGGATGAATAGTAACAAGGTAATGAATCCAGTTGTAGCTAAAGAATAGCATATGACAGTTAGCAACCGTGTGGCTTAGTGTGGCAGGGTTCCTGCCACCTTCCTCAAAGTTAATTAGTGCTGGTGAAAGTGATACAGACCCCCACAGGATATAAAAGAGGTGTCATTCAACTAGTTGTTAGTCGACATATCACAAGTGTTATGAAAATATTTTATAACAGTTTAAAAGTTACCTAGTGTTGCTTTAAAATTCACTTGCTAAGCAGTGTTGCGACAATCTTCTGCCAAAGAAATAACAGTGTTTCGGCGGTATATGAATTTAGAAATTAGATTTTGCGTAATATATGATCTTAAGATATCATACTCACATAAACCAGTGGAAAACACAGAAAAGAAGAAGGACTCAGCAAAAAAAAAAAAAAAAAGAGTACCCATCTACATTTCTCATACCGTGAGCCGTTTCCCACGATATCATAACAATTACCGTATTGGCCCGAATATAAGACGGCCCTGATTATAATACGACCCCTCTTTTTCGAGACTCAAGTTTGAAAAAAAGACTTTTTGAACACCAAATTAATTTTTCTACAGAAAATAATTACAGTACATCCGAAACAAATGATTATAACAATATATTTGAGAGAAAAAGCATGTTATTTTGCCTCATTCAAATCTTAATATCGGAACATTTAATTATGTAAACTAAAGTGCAATCACATTCGTAAATGATTGGCTTCTGGTTTTTGAAATGTAAATAAACCAGTCTATTGTGCTAAAACAACAAAATTGCAATAACTGCATTAACCATCAAAGTGAAGTCTAACTGTAACTGTAGTCTTGAAACAAATCTGAATAAGGAAAAACATTGCAATAAAATATTGCAAACTGGTTGAACGAGAGTATCTGAAATCTATCATGACAGAACATCGCTTCAATGATATCTGGCGCCATCTAGCGTCGTGAATGGGGAGAGTAGCTGAGATCTGTCATGACAGAACATCGCTTCAATGATATCTGGCGCCATCTAGCGTCGTGAATGGGTATAATGTCGAGACCGCGAATATAAGACGACCCCCTCTTTTTCAGTCTTATTTCAATGCAAAAAACACATATTCGGGCCAATACGGTATGTTACCCATAGATAAATACTGCGAACTATCTAACTATGAGATTCCGATATTAAGGGACTGTTCAGGCATCCTCACCTGTCCACAAGAGAGGGTCAGCAACTCGTTGTGGGTCGAGATGGGGACATTTCGGTGAAAGTCCACCAGTTGTTGAAGACTGGGATGACGCCCTTTCTCGCCCACGATGGCGCAAGAGCCGTCCTCCTTGGTGTCGATCATGAAATGTCGGAAGTGGTCCTTGACACTGGGGTATGAAGAGAAAACAAAAGACAATGGGATTAGAAAACATTTAAACAGCTATAAAATGTGATCATCGGACTTCATTTCAAAGCAAAAGCTCACCGATATGAGAGAGTGTAGCCAACTCGACTTTCACTGACTCTGATGAGGAAGGAGCCTGAAGGCTTGGACATGAGAAGTTCTTCTGCAGACCTGCATATAATCACACAGAGGAGCCTTTTACTAGGAAATGTGATCTGGCTAATTCATTGACTTAAAACTGAGATCCATTATGCTAAAGCAAAAAAATGCACTGTAATTTTTGGACGATATGGCGCACCTGATTATAAGCCGCCACCCACCAAATTTGACACGAAAACGGTATTGTTTATAGATAAGCCGTTCAGGACTATAAGCTGCAGCTGTCCTCACTGTATTATGGGATATTTACACCAAAAGATATTAATTGGCAACACTTTATTTGACTGCGGCATCATAAGACTGTCATAAGACCAAATGAACCACCAAGAAGCTTTGAACCAAATGGCTGCAAAGCTTCTTCATTGCTTAAAGAAGCTCATATTTGGCCATCACTGCTCCCTTGGGGGAGAAAGTCAACCTCAGCTGCCGCTTGCTGTCAACACTGTTGTCGTCCAACATGCCTCCTAGCATGCATTGCAGCACTACAGACGTAAATAACAATCAAATTTCATGTTCTGTGCTAATTATTTCTTCAGTTACACATCCAGTTGTTTCATTAATCATTAGCTCTGGTATTCTTTAACACTTTATTTGACAGTGGCGCCATAGAACTGTTAGACCATCATAGATATAAAAGATCCGAGCTGGACATAAATGGAGTTAGTAACTTAATTTGCCAGATGATACGTAATGACATCTGTCATAAGCATTCAGTAATGCCCATGATAGTGTCATGTCACAATTATGACGGTGTTATAGCAGTGTTATGACGCTGCTGTCAAATAAAGTAGGGCTGCAGCTATCGAATATTTTAGTTGTCGATTAATCAATTGACTAGCTAGTTCGAATAATCAAGTAATCGGATAAGGAACATGAAAAATTAAAATACCTGAGCTGAGTCTCAAACGGTATTTTTTTTTTTAAATGATGATCTATGTACAACAAAAGAACAATTGGCTAACTTACATAGAAAAAGTCCACTAGCTTAAATGCTATAAAATGCTAAAGTTTTACAATACTCTTAACAAATGGTTCGGACACATATTCTCACAAAAAACAGCTAAATATACCTATAAACTAAATTCTGAATGCATTAAAAAAACATCAGCTCAAACAAAAACTTAGCTTACGTTGGTCTTAACAGGGAGCAGATGGCCATGTGAAAAGAGGCAGACCAGAGGGCAGTGTATCCACCCTAATTAAAAAACTAAATGCAAACACTTTCAAAATAAACCATTACAATGCCGCTTTAATTAAACGAATACTCGAAGCAAAAAAATTTAATTTGAATATTTTTTTCTAATCGAATACTCTAGTTAATCGATTAATCGTTGCAGCACTAAAATAAAGTGTTTCTTATTAACCCAAATAAATTAAAAAATAAGCTGCACTGAACTATAAACCGCAGGTTTCAAAATAAGGGAAAAAAAGTAGCGGCTTACAGTCCAAAAATTACAGTAAATATCTCCAAAGCGCATACCTGCGAGCTAAGTTTTGAGAACCATTAAACATGAAGTTTATGAGGAAAAAGTAACTCACGACACGCTAATATCAAGATTATTTTCATGAATGTAAATGAACAAAATGATGATATATTGATAAAACATTTTCATTATTATTATAACATTGACATTTTTAAAAATCTAAATAAAAAAAGCACACACTCCCTGTATTTTATGCAAAATGCAAAATGTGTGTAAATACTGCAGTATTTACACACATTTGCATTTAAGGGTTGGCTATTCAAAATGAACGAATACAATTTCAAGCAATTATATCTCATGTGAGTTATGTAAGCTAATTTTACTATACACCCCAAAGCATTAATAACTAAAACTAAAACATAAACTAATAAAAAAATAAGCTAAAACTATAATTTCAACAACAACACAGTCAATAAAAAGTAGCAAATTCACAAGAAAAACTAATCAAAACGGAATTTCAGGGGGAAAAAAAGTCAACACTAAACAAAATGAAAGTATGATAAAAATTCCCAAACTATTATAACTTTGGTTCACATGAGGTAGGCTCAACAGCAATTCCCTACCAGTCAGACTAGAAAGGCCTGATTAGTGCTGAACAAAATCTACAAGGTCTCATGTGAAGTGTACACAGAAACATAGTTTAGCACTGTCAGTGACTTACTTCCTGCTAATTTTCCAGTGAAACCATTCCGGGACGACTCCATTTTGTTTCCAGGTGGGTTGAGAATGGGAAACTCCAATGAAGGTATTATTCCGCGGTTGGGTCAGCTGACTCAGCTCGGTCATAATGGAAAAGTATTCACTTAACGTAGCTGTGAAATTTCAGAGAAAAATGAACAATCTTCTTCATTTGACATAAGAAAAGCAAAACTTCAAATTAAAAAAAAAAAACAAAAACAAAAACATACACCACAAAGAGCTTTAAAGCTATTTCAACCTAAAACAGATCATCCAACTTTTTCATGAATTACAACTAAATTTATAAATCCTAAAAATTCACTAATAAACTTTATATGATCAGAAGAGATTTGTCCAGGTAAGCAAAGCAACTCACCCTCTCTGATAAGAGTCTTCTGGAAATGCCAGCCAGACTCGTGCACCTTAACAAACCTGTCCTGCAGTGGGCGGAGTCAGAATACATCATGCAGAACAACAAGGTTAAGATTACACATTTTGGAAAAACAGCATGTCATGCTGTCAGTAAGAGGAGAGAGAAGTTATGAAACATTGATAAAAAACAACTGTGTTCAGGACAACAACAAAAAAAAAAATCATAATTATACCTACCAAGGGCGTAGTTTTGGTCTCAACATTGGTGGGGGGCGTAGTTTTGGTCTCAACATTGGTGGGGACCAAATAACAGTCATCTGACCAAAGCACACGGTCCCAGTTGAAGCCCCAAGATTGACCTTTTTGGCAACAAACACTCTGAGTGGGTCTGGCGTGCCACGAAAGATGCGAATGCTGAAAAGCACCTCATACCCACTGTGAAGTATGGGGGTGGGTCAGTGATGCTGTGGGGCTGTTTCGCTTCCAAAGGCCCCGGGAACCTTGTTAGGGTGCATGGCATCACGAATGCTTTGAAATACCACGAAATTTTAAATCAAAATCTGTTGCCCTCTGCCCGAAAGCTGAAGATGGGTCGTCACTGGGTCTTTCAGCAAGACAATGACCCTAAATATATGGCCAAATCTACACAGAAATGGTTCACCGGACACAAAATCAAGCTCCTCCCATGGCCATCTCAGTCCCCAGACCTTGTTTTGTTGGCAAAAGGGGGTTGTACAAAGTATTAACACCATGGGTGCTAATAATTGTGACACACATTATTTGATGTCAAATAATTTTTTCTTTATGTGGGATTTTTTCCCCACTGAATGAATGCACTTGTATTGAAGGTTGGATTTTTCTCTTTTTTTCCATTAAGGTCCCATATTATTTGAATTAAAAAAAAAAATATTAGAAGCTAAAAAACATATCTTTTTCAGGGGTGCCAATAATTATGGAGGGCACTGTACCTTGAAACCGGTAATCAGCACATGTCTCGTTACATCTAGGAGTAAAAAGGCCTAAGAACACCATGCCAGCTATGAAGCATAGAGGTGGCAGCATCATGTTGTGGTGCTTGCTACATCAGGAACTGATGAATGGACAACATAAAATAGACGCCATCATCAAGAAAGAACATTACATGCGCCCCTTTCACAAACATCCCAGTAAATTCCTGTGTAAGGTAACGTGGGATTTTCTCGCGTCATTGCTTTCACACATGGAGATATATCCCGGGAATAACGCGGGTTGGACCATTTTACAGACTTGTCCCGTGTTGCCCACTGGCACTCTTTCTGCGGGGGGGTTGTCTTATTGCCTCGCTGCCTACTGCTTAACTTACATTATTGATCCCCGTCGACCAACTGTCACGGACCAATTGTGTTATTTCCCGTTTTCCGCGATTGCGTGTATTTTTATTTGTATTTAATAAACCCTTGAACACTTCCCTCCATTGTTTTCTGCTTTGAGGTACAACTTGTTTCCGCAGTTGCGGACCTTAACATTGGCAACTAAATAAACTGCACATTTCCAAAGATGGACGATGGACTCTTTTCCTTGGCTCTACGATCCAGTAGCAATTTAATTTCGTTATGCTTTCAGTTTAATTCAGCTATTTCCAGCTTGATATGTTGATAATAGCATGTTTGTTTACCGCTTTTCGTCTCACTGCGAAGAAAGAGGAAGTGATGATCGGTCCGCCATGATATTTGCGTCATCAGCCATCGTGCTGTGACCAGGGAATTTAACTTGCTTTCACATACGCCTTGTCCCAGGACATTATACTAAGATGCGACCCGTTAAATGTTCACGTAATCTCCGTGTCAGTCGACCTGGGAAATTGCTTTCACATACAAGGCCAGCCCGTTTAAATCCTGGCATTTAAACGGTGTTCAAGTGTGTGTGAAAGGTTTTATGGAGAAACATTAACTAATTTGCTCCCAAAAACGTATAAATACGTTCTATTTTTAAGTGTTTCAGTGTCCCAAAAACGTATTTATAAGTCTTTTCCGTTTTTTTCACAAGAGATATCTCTAAGTTCTGATGCACCTTTACTCCAAAGCACAATGCTGAAAAGCCATTTTAAAGCAATAAAACTGGCCACTGGAGGGCAGTAGCGCATTTGGTAAGACCCGCAACCCGATTCAATGGAACGAATGGCCGGGCCGCACGGCCAGGGCGCTGGCGGAAGACGACCGAATGGATGACCAGGACGCCAGGAGCGGTAAGTCCGAGCAAGATGCCAGGCGACGAACGACCAAGTGCGATGACCAGGAGGACGTCCAGGATGCCAGGCAGCGGACGACCGAGCAGAACAATTGGGAGGACGCCCGGGATGCCAGGCGCTGGACGACCGAGCAGAACGACCGGGACCACCAGTGCAGCTGACGATGCCGTTGAGCCCGTGGTGTTCGCCGAACAGAGCCAGCGCCGCCATGCTCGGCCGCTCGTGTCCCCACACCCTCCAGTGTCCCGCGACTCAGCCGGAAACGCGCACGGCCAAACCAGTTCCCCCTCAGGAACAGAACATGCCCCACACAAGTTCCCAAGGCGAACTCCGCCACGAGGCAGTGGTCACCACAAAAGAAAGACTCAAAAAAATCCATCTTGATGAGACACTACAGGCGGTGACGAGGGAAAAGCCCACCCCGTCCGCAGAGATAGCCGCGGCGGCCACAACAGCACCATCTCCCAGCCCAACAGTCCAGCCATGTGCAAATAAATTGTTACTTTGCTATCAAAAGCTCTATTTGTCTTGTTGTTTATGTTATTTTGTAGAAGCAAAACATTATTCAGATGTTTGGGATGTCACAAAAGCAAAAAATAGCTGTGTTAAAGTTATGTTTGAAATGTATGCTTTTACAAAAAGCTCAATTTCTCTGTTTTTTCATCAGAAATTGGAAAATTGCTCAAACTAAGCTATTTTCTAATGTTGATTTCTAAAGAATGGAAAAAGATATGAACTAACTTTTTTTCCTGCTGAAAGAAGAGAGTATAATCTTTCTTTTGGTGGGTTCCATATTTATATAGCAATAGAACAGAATTTTCTGTGGGCCTTGCAAAATCAGTCAAAATCCAGTAAAACGGCCGGGAGCGAAGGGGGTTGCACCGGTGAAAATGACTGGGAGTGAATGAGTTTAATAAAACATGGCCAGGAAAGTAAAACCTGGTTGCAAATGGGCCTTCCAGATAGACAATGACCCTACGCATACTGCAAAAATGGTTTCAAAAGTGACGTGAGGATAACAAAGTCAATCTCTTGGAATGACCATCACAAAGCCCTGATCTGAACCCTATTGAGAATTCTGGGGCAGATCTGAAAAGGCATGTGCAAGCAAGGCGACTGACCTAGCTGACTGATACATTAGTACTGTCAGGAGGAATGGGCCAGGATTCTAGCAGATTTCTATCAGAAGCTTGTGGAAGGTCATGCAATTCAAAGGAAATGCTACTCAATTGTAAGGAAATGCATGTAAACTGAAGAAAGCAATAAAAATACTCTAAGAATTTCTCCTTAATATTAAATTAAATAATTTTTAGGGTTGTTCCGATCATGTTTTTTTGCTCCCGATCCGATTGTTTTAGTTTGAGTATCTGCCGATCCCGATTGTTCCCGATCTGATTGCTTTTTTTTTTTTGCTCCCGATTCAATTCCAATCATTCCCGATAATTTTTCCTGATCCTATACATTTTGGCAATGCATTAAGAAAAAAAATGAATAAAACTCTGACGAATTTATACATTCAACATACAGTATATAAGTACTGTATTTGTTTATTATGACAATAAATCCTCAAGATGGCATTTACATTATTAACATTCTTTCTGTGAGAGGGATCCACGGATAGAAAGACTTGTGACTTTGTATATTGTGACTAAATATTGCCATCTAGTGTATTTGTTGAGCTTTCAGTAAATGATACTGTAGCCATGCCCAAAGAAATGATGGGAAGTGGAACCATGACTGTGCGTAGTGCTACCGATTGATATATCTTCTCTGCGTTGGGAAGTAACATAAGGTGTTAAGAAAAAGATCAATTGCTACCTTGCTTCCCCACATTGCTTCCCATGATATTTCTAATCGTTGGGAGAGGGACTGTAAGGCTTTAAAAAGCCAATTAAAAAAAGGCTCCAAAGGCTGCCAAAATTCACTCTACTCATTTTACGCTGCCTTTTATCTCTCTATATAGGTAAAACGGCGCCATTACAGATTGAGCGCGACAATGCGTGAGTGGGTCGTGCAGCGCATGCATTAATTGCGTTACATATTGTAATGTGATACATTTTTTTAAAAAATTCATTACCACCGTTATCGGGATACATTTGATAACCCTACCTTAAGCCTAAACTAAAGACTCTAGATGAGTGTAACATATTATGTCTGTAACGTTAAATACAATTAGAAAACGATTTAATTAAAAAAAAAATATATATATATATATATTAAAAAAGGCATGGCCGATATTTTTTTGCCGATTGCGATACTTTGAAAATGACGTGATCGGACCCGATCAATCGGGATGCCGATCGATCGGGACATCTCTAGTAATTTTGGTAATCCTGACTGACCTGAAACAGGAAAGGTTTAGTTTGATTTGACGTCAGACAATGAGACAAAAAAGGAAATGTGTGTTTTTGCTCATTGTACGTACACCTCCAACTTCAGCTCTGTGTGACACAAAGTGTGTCATGGTTCTTGCTTAATAATGGTTTTATTCATTTGATGTTAGTATTTTTCCATTCTTTTAATTGGTTGGTCATAGCAAAAATATTCAATTTAACTAAACATGTCTTTGGCAATCTGCACAAAACACATTACCTAATCAATATCTCTGGTGTTTAAAATGTATGATTTTATCTATTTTTTTTCTGAACTACTATAAAGATCATTTCTTAAAGGCTCGAAAGTTGCAAGCCGGTTTATTTACATATCTAGTCCTATGAGGTATTATTATCGGACACAGTATCTTGAGGGACAGGATTTTAAAACTAGGTGTTTTTAGGCGTTTGTGGGTGCTGAATATGACACGTCATAATCACAACAAGCAACCACAGATGAAAACCAGTTTGAAAGGTTTTCATTGCCAACTGCGTTGACACCCCGTCACAGAATTTCCCATTATTAGCTGTCTCTATTTTACGCCCAAACACACAGGTAATTTTCTTTTTAAACCTTCCACAATACAATATATCATTGTAGTACAATATATATCAATTAAATATCAGTTTAAAAAAAAAGGTGTGACGTTATGTCCGCATAAAAACCAAAGAGGCCTACCAATTGTGAAAACTGAAGTGGTTTTCAAAGACTCAAGAAACCTGTTCAGCAAGTAAGACGTCAATAAAAACACCTGTCAGAGAAGATGGAGAAAAAAATGCTTGAAATAAATCCCCAACTTGTTTTTAATTTTACCACAAAGTAAATAATGTCTTTGTTTCAGAAATACGCATGTTCATCAGTTACCACCAAGTAATTAAAAAGAAAAAAAAAAAACTCCGAACATAAAAAAAATCTCTAAAATAGTCATTCATTGAGTCCATTCAAATCCACTCACGCTGCTGAGAACAGCCTCTCACTTACACAATGAGTTGCCACAAGAGGTGGGAATCTTTTGGCACCTAACGATTCCATTACGATTACGATTCAGAGGCTCCGATTAGATTATAAATCGATTATTGATGCCCCCCCCCGCGCTTTTAATGTTTTGTACATTAGTTTCAAAATTGTTCAAAAATCCTCTCAGGCTAAACCAAACTAATATTTCAGTATCATTTTAACAGTTTAAAACAGTAAATAAAATACTCAAGTCCCATTCTGTATCAGCAGCTTTAAACTACATTCAATTATTTTAATGATGTGAATCAACTGTTAAAGTTGTTAAAATTCTCCCGTTATTCCATAATTTCCCTTCTGTCTACTTTCGACATGTCAAAGTTTTAAAACTGTTTCATCATTTAAAGATGGATTCAAGTTAAGATTTTATATCACCATGTTTCACCCATAAAAAAAAAAAAAAAAAAAAAAAATCCGGCTGTGGCCATTCACAGCTGTGTCTTGACACTCGGTGATACATGCTACATGGAGTTTTTGGTTGGAAACAAGGTAAGTACGTGATAATATCTCGTTAAAATCGCGGCGTCTAATTCTGCTCTCGCCTCCAATTAGTTTTGCTGTTTAAATTTTTTTTTTTCAAATGCCCTTCTGTTGAAAATTTTTGTTCACCCAGAAAATTGAGATTTTAAGCTTTCCAATGATGTATCACACATGCATTTTGGACAATTTTGAAAGTTGGTCAAATTGAGGGTCTCAGAGCAGAACTTCAAGTCACCTGAATGTTTTCCGCCATATCCATTGCACTTTCAAATTTGTGCAAATTGTACAAATAAAATTTGACTTATTAAAACATTTGCTTTTTCATGATTTCAATTTTGCAGAAATGCCTACAATATCAAAAATATGTAATAAATGATACTGATTTAATTAACATAAACCAACATGCACCATTTGAATTTTTTAAAATTGGCATTATATTTCAATTACTTGTAATACCTGTTCAATGTTGTTTTGTACTATGCTACTATGTGTGAATACTGCTGCTGTGTGAATTTCCCACAAGGATTTGATTACTGAATAGCTATTCATATTCATACAATTATTTTTAGATGCCCTTTAGGTTTCGAGTCTCTGATCAATGTCTTTGTCTGTCATACAAGAACACACCTATGAAATGGTGTAATTATGATTTGGGCGCAGCCCTGTGACCAATGGATGACAGTAGTGTTGAGTGCAGTGGCGGTCCTGGCTACTTTCGCGGCCTGGGCGAACCACCCCATCAGCGCCCCCCACCGACATCCAAACTACCCCCCCCCCCCCCCCCCCCGCCGACATCAAACACAAGAATGTGTTACGTTTTTTTCCTTATTTTATTAAAATAGTCTATCCCCCGCCCAGAGGCGTAGCAAGGGTCCCCGGGGGCCCTAGGCAGCAGGCAACATGGGGCCCTTTGAGCATGTGCAAGTAAGGGGGACAGTTGGACTTGTAGCAATAGCATATTTAATAAAAGTCTAATAAAGCCCCGCTCTCATAGAGCGCTTTTTTGGACACTCAAAGTGCCCCCCCCCCCAATGCATTATTCATTCACTTCACACTATCCTTAATTATTTACACACATTTGCCTTAATAAACAAAATGTACTTCAGATTATTATTATTATTATTGTGCTTAGTACACATACCTTTACAAATACCGTATTCTACTGACTAGCTGGTAAGTTATATTGCTTTCACTTAATAAGGATAACATTCTGGCACAGAAGTGAATCATGTAACATCTTATCAGTCTGGCTGATCAGTGTGTATGGTGATTCTAAACACTGATTTAATGTTCTAGGTAACATCTTTATGTATGAAGAAACGCTAGCATGCAGCAATGCTGTTAGCAAACGCTAACAAGCTAGTTACAACAAGTTAAGGCAGTTAATTGGTTTACTACTACTAGTCTCCAGTGCTTCGACTACATTAGGACATAAAGCTACAGTAACATAGTACACTCAACGCTGTCTTGCTTCTTTTTCTCCTCTTCTGCTTTTTTTCCCTTTCTTTTTTTATTTCCAGACGGATAACTTTTCATTTTGCCAATTAAAAAAGGGCCCGATCGCCGCCCACTCACTCTGAGTCACGTGACACACATACATATTTGTGCAGTAAAATGAACACGAAGGTGGGGGCGGAGGGTTCGAGTGCGCGCTGCGTGCGGTCATCTTGGCCATAAAAGTGGTGAAAACTAAGCACTTTACACTCATATGGATGTACAACATCATTTTAAGATGCTAAACTAACACCTTCCCTCTTAAAGCAAATGTGCAATGCGAATATAAAGTAAAGAACGCTGTCCTCGACGCAGCGAGAACGAGTGGGATCAACCAGCTGACGTAACAGTAAAAACACGAAACGGTCGCGCTGATGACGGCTCTAACTTATCATAAGAACTTTATGGCATGAAGAGGAAATACTTACATTCGTTCATGGACGCACAGATTAATCCTAACAGGTGAGGTGGCCGTCCTCTGCTCAAAATGCGCACTTTACGCTTACGCCTATTCTCGTTCTCAGAATATGCAGCGCTTTTGACGTAGGACAATAACAGGACTGGTTGCTATGGGAACGTACGCAGCGGCATACCGCATACCCAAGTAACCTTGCTAAAAGGATTATTAAAATGGCTAATAAAATCGTTTAGGATTATTTTAGATGCATATATGTTATATTTTTCTTGTAGAGTATTGAACGAGGAATATGATAGACCCATTAATGGACTTTCTTGGAATTTTTTTTTTTTTTCTCTTCGAGGGTGCTTGTGCGCCCCCAAATAGGTTGCGCCCTGGGCGGTCGCCCACATTGCCCATAGGAAAAACCGCCTGTGGTTGAGTGTATGTGTCAACTAGTCATCATTCAATCGTGGAATTTAAATAAAACAAAGGGTTAGCGAAACTTAAAGGAACAGCTTTATCATGTGCAAACTAGATTCCGGCGGTCTCCAAAAACCCGTGCCCTTCGAAGAAAGCCCCTCACAATCCGCGCGCCAATGTCGTCCAGGTACGCTGTCATTGTCAAAAGTACACGTCAGCGGAGGAGTGCTGTTTAAATAGAGCGCGGTTAATTGGAATCCTGGGGTTTAGCAAGATCTAACTCTGAGACGACCAGGTTTGGCGTGTGTTGCCATGGCAACACTCTCCGGTTCCAACATAGCCACCTTTCTTAGTCTCGCTTAGTTGGGTAGATAGAGAGTAACTTCATCACGTGCAACCTAAGTTACCCTGCTAAGCCAGAAAACCGGCTTCGTAGTATAGGCCACTGATGAGACGTTTGTCCTCATCATTGACACTAGGGGTGTGTATAGACTCCAATCACCAACGTCACACAATCACGTGATCGCTGTATTGTGCCGCCATATTGTCCGTATTGTCATTGAGCGTAGTTTCTAAAGGTGGTTTCACTTGCAAATTATGGAAGCCCCGGTGCTTTCAGACGTTGTAAACTCATTGGATGAGTTGCATAAAAGCCGTTATTTGGAAAAGCTTCAGTCGATCCAGTCACCAGATCCATATTTGATGCCTAAACCGATGTTTTCTAACGTCCGGTCCTGTCCCGTGCGTCAGAGCTCGTCCTGAGACCACAAAATTTCCAATCATACTCCAGTTTATGTCACGATGAGGAGTCGGGTACCCAAAATCGGCATTGGCCCGAATATAAACCGACATTTGGTCAGCTGAGCGTCACCGATGTCGCGATTGTAAAATGAAACTTTATCGACAACGGGCCGGTGTGTGCCGAAAGATAGCTGCCC
Organism: Corythoichthys intestinalis; assembly: GCF_030265065.1. Classification (NCBI taxonomy): domain Eukaryota; kingdom Metazoa; phylum Chordata; class Actinopteri; order Syngnathiformes; family Syngnathidae; genus Corythoichthys; species Corythoichthys intestinalis. The sequence goes on from NC_080401.1 coordinate 38,759,381, forward strand.
CACGTGAAATGTCCCCCCCTGACGGGAGCGCTTATTTATAACGCTTTATTGACGTGAAAACATCAAATGTTTTCATGGACGCATTACAGTAATGGATTTACGACTGTAAGATCAGTTTTAAATAATTACACAAAATATTAGTAATGTATTTTAGTAACAAATCGTGGACTGGGCCACATAACCATCTTTGAACAGAAATGTATTTGTCTTAGGGCTGTCAAACGATTAAAATTTTTAATCGAGTTAATTACAGCTTTAAAATTAATTAATCGTAATTAATCACAATTAATCGCAATTCAAACCATCTCTAAAATATGCCGTATTTTTATGTAAATTATTGTTGGAATGGAAAGATAAGACACACGACGGATATATACATACAACATATTGTACATCAGTACTGTATTTGTTTATTGTAACAATAAATCCACAAATGGCATTAACATTCTTTCTGTTAAAGTGATCCACGGATAGAAAGACTTGTAGTTCTTAAATGATAAATGTTATAGTTACAAGTTATAGTAATTTTATATTAAAACCCCTCTACGTTTTCGTTTTAATAAAACTTGTAAAATTTTCAATCAAAAGTAGAGTTAATATAAGAGGAATAAAAATAATAAAAACAGAGTGAAAAGTTTTACGTGTATTTTGCATAGCTATTTTGATATGGAATGCCAGTTCATTTTGTATTGTTGTTTAACTGTGTGTCAGAATAGGGCCTCATTACTATAGACTGAAGTGCTTTTCTTTTTGTGAACATTATTTTTCTTTTTTTGAGCGATAGGAACATTATTTTTGTTGTGCTTTCACTAAACGATACTTATGTTTGTTGTGAAGGAGTTGCCGAAGCTCATGCCAATAAACGGCGCGGTCCAAAGAACGACTGTGTCCACTCGCCTTTACTGTATAACATATACAGTGGGGAGAACAAGTATTTGATACACCGCCAATGGGAAAACCCATTGGCAGTGTATCAAATACTTGTTCTCCCCACTGCATCTGTACATATCTTACCTAAAATACAACAAGAGAGACATAATTGCCACTAAAAGAAAGAAAACTTACCCAAATATGTGTGGAGCACAAATAACAATTTGCATTGCACTGTGAATACAGCATAAACTCACAACTACTAATTCTCCCACGTTTAGCAGAAAAAACATGAGTATGGAACGGCGCTGCCCCCAAGCGGCCGGTGGCATTCTCTTCACTCTTAATGTCCATAAACGGCCTCATCGTAATCTGTTTGAGGCAATATGCGAGCGGGTCATTCATTGCATGCGTTAATTACGTCAAATATTTTAACGTGATTAATTCAAAAAATTAATTAACGCCCGTTAACGCGATAATTTTGACAGCCCTAATTAGTCTACAGGTTTTCACGACCATATGCCAATGACAATCACACAGGTATGACATTAGTTCAAGCAGAGTAAAATAATACATACTCACGGTACAAGAAAGTCGTTTCCGTGTGGGCGCTCCCGTCAGGGGGGACATTTCACACAGGGCGGCTATTTTTCGGCACAACACCTGTTGTTGCGCTCACCTTCTTGTTGCGCGACCGTGGCAACGAGCTTCGTATTCTCCGTCTGATGATGTCTGCGATCGTGTTGGCATCATATTGATGTTTTCGCCGCTGTCTAACGGCTGTCGACACAAACGCATCATGGACCGAGATAAACAAACCGTGCTGCTTTCGAGATTTGCCCTTTTAACAATGGGCACACAGCAACTACTAAAATGACCGTTCATCTTTTCTGTTACTGCAACCAACCGCCACACATGCCTTCACCATTTTGATTAATCAATGTTGACGATTGTCAGGAAGGTTTTTGGGTTCGTTTACTAGGCGGTGATTCCTTAGACAATCAGAAAAACACACAGTAATAGGAGGAATGTACGCAGCCGTAATATGTAAACAATATGAGCTGACGGACAATATGGCGGCACCAGTCGGGGGGCGGGGGGTGACGTCACGTGATTGGGGTCTATTGCCTCATATCTGGCGATATGATTCGGATCACGATTCACAGGTCACGATTAAATACTATTACAATACTACACTTGAGGATGATTATTGCGATATTTGTATATCACTTTATTAAAAAAATCAAAATGGACATAAAAAGCATAGGTGGAGTTTGACTTTTGTGGGAGGGGGCAAAACATGAAACAAAGAAATCCCAAATATCCATCTTGCTTCATCAGGTGACGTTTTGGCTAAGCAAAGCAAAGGACAGTCCCTAAGGAGCTAGTCACATGATTTGTTCGAAAAATACTTTTCACCCATAATGACTTTGTAGGATTCTTGTTCATTTCGTTCGTTTTTTTTTTTTTTTTTTATTGCTTTACAACTTTTATAAATAACATTTTACCAGCTACGTCTTTATTTTAAATTCATATATATAGGAAAGTCAGTGACATTTTGCATAAAAGATTTATAGTCCTGAAACCTCATCCAGCACTCAATTTTTTTTTTTTTTTTTTTAAACGTTTAAACAACATATGGCTTTTATTATAACATTTTTAGTGCAAACCTGTTTTAGTCCTAACCTGCTTAAGTGCAGGATTCCAAGTACTCCATGCCTCCATTTTTGCAATGAAAACCAAAACCAGTCCAAATTTCAGATGACAAATCGACCTGAAGTACCAGGTCCGCCATTGCTGAGGTGTGTTGTCCATAGCACACAGCAGCTAATGTTACGGTTTACATTGACCGACGCTGGGCTGCTATAGGTGTGTAAACAGTACACACCAGTAACGGCGGCCAACAACTAGAGGGCAACATACACAAATCTCTACTCAGATTAGCCTGTTAATTCAGCAGAGTGCAAGGCAATGCTGTTGCGCGCTGCCAACTATCGGATGGGAGTAGAAGTGCAGCTACTTAATCGTTTATTCATTTTCCGAGGGTCGCCCCCCCCCCCAAAAAAAAGGATACACACTGATTTTGAATCAATACGAGAATTGCGAGACATAATATCGTGATATAGCTCAGAGCTTTTTTAACATCCCTAATTTACACTGAAATAGTAAATGGTGAATTCCAACAAAAGTCCAAAAGACCAACCGAACACTTTCAATCCCATCTTTTAATAAATCATCCAAAGTACACATATCTACAGAGTGTGTGTAGACCAATCAGAATTATGAAACTACAGTAAAATCATTGCAGATCTTATTTACAATTGCTGAATCATATCAGGACTTCACACAATCGAATCTAAATTTAGTTTGGGAAAGAAAATATAACCACTTAAATCGAAGCTTAAAACGTTTTTTTTAATCAGGCAAACTTGACATTTAAATCCACAGGTAGACAATCACCGACGTGATTATAAACAAAATTCTTTTTCCTATATTTTGCAAGTTATATATGAATTTGGAGTGACAGCAAGACAATAAAATAGTAAATATACTCTGCACCTTTCTCAAATAAAGCTCTTTTGAGGTTGGTTTGCACCCGGAATGCATAGTTCAGATGGCTGTGCTAAGACATAAGAAGGATAGAACCAAGTTAAATGTCCACATTGCTGAAAAATGTGGACAAAAGCGCCTTGAAACACTGGCCATCTTCATTTTCATAAAATGCATTTCAGTGCTCGGCCATTGTGTTGTGCATGAATAGTTTCACTTTCTGTTAAGACTTGCAGCAAATACAGTCAAACGAACGTGAAGAAACAACAGATCTGATAATGATATTTTTGTCTTTTGTACAGAAAGAACACGGAGGGAAAAAAAAGTGCATGAATCGATAAGAACATAAAAGGGCACTTTGTCGTTTTGGTGCTATGTCCTGTTTTTTTTTTTGTTTTCTTTCGCGCCATAAATACTGCTACAGCACAGCCCCCGATTCAAGGCCCTCAAAACAGTCGTGTACGTAATCCCCGTTGGAAACCGGCAACTGGAACAAGTAGAAATGTATATTTAAAAAAAAAAAGAAGAAGACTTAATTGTCGCTGCGTGCCCTCCTCTTTGTGCTGCTGTCACACCTCTTAGGGGGTGGGGTTGGAGGAAGTGCATCCGACCAAGCGGCAGCCATTTTTGTGCCATGAATATAAACATTGTCAGTAAGCAGAGCCCAACTGGCCTCCAATGACATTGCATTGCACGTACAAGTGTTCACAAAAAGGAATGTCTCAGCTTGGACAGAGAATGGAAATAGAAGCCCCAGTGTTTAAATGACAGGTAACGAGTTGTCATAAGGGGAGGGTGGGGTTGACTAATGGCGTGGTACTTACGTGTTTTGTCTTGTGACTAAACTCAGAACTCAAATTGTTGAGGTACTGTCAATGGATTTACATGGTGTCTAAAGATATAAAGAAAAAGTTTGAATTACCCAAAAACGTGAAATACAAAAAAGGCGTGAGACCCTTTGGGCTGTGATGTTGAAATAAAGCTTTAAAAAAATGTGTCAGTAAGTTTTTTGGGGCTCTTTAAAATTCAATAAAACCTACGGTTGTTGTTTTTAAGCAGCACTCGTACAAAACATATTGGCTTCAGCACGTATGTAACAGGCCACCGTAGTTCAACTGGCGTAAAGCGACGAGGGAGGTGGGGGGAAGACAGATGAGCAAAGAGGAAGACGTGTTAAGACAAAGGAGAGATCCGAGCGGCTCTGTCCAGTTGTGTCCAGTGGCGGGCAAAAAGTTAAGGCGATCGATGGTGGATTCCGACTGCGACTCACAGGAGCGAGCAGCGGAAGAAGCTGCTCTTCTTGGGTTGTTCTGTGATTTTTACTCCTTGATTGCTGCCTTGTGGGTTGTTGCCCTCCTGAAATGAACAGCAGGTCAGCAAAAGCACACCAAAACTTGATGTGTTGCTCATCATTATGAAACTTGTCTGTGAGCTCACCAGCTTCTTGTCCATCTTCGCTTTTATATCTCGGGCTAGGGATAGGAAGGCCTGCGTAGCAATGTTTGAACATCAATACAAGAAGCAGAAAGGAGTCAATGTTAGCATTTTTGAAGCGTGAACGTACGTTCTCCACGTTGATGTTGGCCTTAGCGCTGGTCTCCATGAACTTGATGCCGTACTCCAGGGCCAACTAAACAGAATAAGCAGACAAAATTACAATGAGACATCTCAAAAAAAATCAAATACAGTAGTAACTTTCACAATGAGTATGGCATAAAAAAACAAAACAAAAGTATGACTTGAGCGCCATCTTGAGGTGCCAAGGAATTATGGAAAATGGTTAGGCTTAGTTAGCAGCGCTGTCAAAACAGATTGGACATCTATCAGCGACAATGGCAGGCAGTGAGTTAATTGAGAGCAAATTCATTCATATAAAATCGTCAAACCAGTTTCACTTTTTGAAAGCCACTACTGAAATTTTCCTCAATTACTGTATTTCGGACTATAAATCACACCTGAATACAGTGGTACCTCGACATACGATCAGTTCGAGACACGATCTTTTCGACATACGACGTAAAATATGACTCGCCATTTGTTTCTACATCCGACGACATGCTCAAAATACGATGATTTATGACAGCGCGGCTGTTTCTTTTTGTTACCGCAAGACTGACGCACAGCGGATTTTCTTGTGCGAGAAATCGACATAGGATGTTAGTGCGGGTGGTGAAAAAAAGAAAAGGTGATGCTTACCATTGAAATCAAGATGGAAATGATAGAAAAATATGAGCATGGTGTGCGGCTCCGAGAACTGGCTTGACAGTTTGGCTGTAGAATGTCTACGATCTTGACGGTCATCCTCTGACCTCCAGTCTTTATAGGTTAAGGTGACAATTATTATGATTGAATATATATATACAATATAATAATAATATTGCAAAAAAAAATAAAAATAAAATAAATTCGCCAGCATCGTCAGGTTTTTAATCATTTATTTTAGAACTTGTGCAACACAACACGCCTACTGTCCACCGCAGCTGACGCCAGCAACAGAACATGAAAGTAAAAATGCACCTCTCTCACTCTGTCACGTCAGCCACGCGGTGCGTTGTGTTGAGGTACACCACGCAAAACACATCCGCCACATTAGAATCCGATTCGTTACATTATTACAGGTATTATTATTATTATTATTACTATTAGCCATCTATCCATCATCTGCCGCTTAATCCGGGGTCGGGTCACGGGGGCAGAAGCTTTAGCAGGGAAACCCAGACTTTCCACTCCCCAGTGAGTCATCCACGGGGCTTCCCGCCGGTCGGACATGCCCGGAACACCTCTCCAGGGAGGTGTCTCGGAGGCATCCGAACCAGATGCCCGAGCCACCTCAACCCGTAAGAGGAGCAGCTCGACACCTAATCCCTCCTGGATGACCGAGCTTCTCACCCCATCTCTAAGGGAGAGCCCGGACATCCTGCGGAGTAAACTCATTTTGGCCGCTTGTATCCGGGATCTTGTTCTTTCGGTCACGACCCACAGCTCGTGACTATAGGTGAGGGTAGGAAGATAGATCGACTGGTAAATCAAGAGCTTCACATTTCAGCTCAGCTCCTTCAACACTACGGACTGGTGCAGAGTCCGCATCACTGCAGACGCTGCACCGATCCGCCTGTCGATCTCCCGCTCCCTCCTACCCTCACTTGTGAACAAGACCCCAAAATACTTGAACTCCTCCACTTGGGGCAGGATCTTATCCCCGACCCGGAGAGGTCACGCCACCCTTTTCCAACTGAGGACCATGATCTCAGATTTGGAGGTGCTGATCTTCATCCCGACCGCCTCACACTCGGCTGCAAACCGCTTCAGTGAAAGTTGGAGGTCACGGCTTATTTCACTTTGTACGTACAATTGATTTTGTTTTGCTCTGAGTAATTGCTATTTGCAATAATACCAGCAGTATTTATTAAGGATTTAGTGTAGATTTTCCGGCTGTGGAACGAATTAATGGAATTATAATGTACAGTACTCTTATGGGAAAATCCTGCCCGACATACGACTATTTCAACTTACAAATAATGTCCTGGAACGAATTAACTTTGTATGTAGCGGTACCATTGTATAGTAAACAGCACCAGCCAAAGAATGCATGATGCAGAGGTTAAAATAAATGTCGCACTGGAGTACAAGTCACATTTTTGAGGGGGCTTTTTTTTTTTTTTTTTTTTTTAAATCAGAAACCAAGAACAAACCCTATACGTTAAAGTAATAATAGTCCAATGGAGAACAACAAGCTAAATAGGCATCTGTTAACATAACACTAGGGCTGTCCCAAACGACAAATTTTCTCCCGATTAGTCAGCCGACTATTTTTACGATTAGTCGACTAATCTAATAATCATTTAAAAAAAAAAAAAAAATTTTTTTGTTGACGCTTATCAATTCACAAAAAACATATTGGAACACTTAAATTATTTATTAAAGTACAAATAACACATAAATAATAATAAATCACAAATAAACAATTAGTTCAAATGCTGATAGAATTTACTAGTGTAGCATCCCTGATTGAAAAGGTGGTCTCTTAAACTGATGGCTTACAACTTTTATTCCATCCTTGATGTAATCACACCGTAAGAGCTATGGTGCACACAAATAAAACAACACAATTAGAAATTAACAAAAACTTTTCACCTTTTTCCTTTTAAACCTTATTTATATATCAATAAATTGCCTTTACCTTAATTTATTACCTTATCATTGACAATCTCTCCCTTGAGTGCAATCACTGTATATACTGTATATATTTATGACCTTTTAACCTTATATAATTTTCTATACCATAAAATAAACCATAACATGAAATAAACCTTTCAGTTAGCATGAAGGACAATACTAATAGCACTTATAGGCCCATTGTCAATGAAACATTATTATTCAGTAAGGCGACAGCACCCTCTGGTGTACAAAAAAATGAAAAAAAAAAAAAAATTACAAACGGTAACAGCGCTTGAGGTGTTTATTCACGGCCGACGTGCAGCCAAGCTTGGCATTGAACAGACAGGACAGAAGAGTGTACCCTCCGTTGTTTCTTTGAAATAAGTCAATGTTTTGGACACTCTGGTGCGCTTTTTTTTTTGGCTTTGTGCCGCTTTCCCCGCTTGCATACAGAGCATCCGACATTCTGAACTTTCCACACATGTATTTTTTTTAACCCTTCATTAATCGTCGACGGGATGTTGTGCTCGTCGACGGATTTACGTCATCGATGACGTCGAATATGTCGACTAGTCGGGACAGCTCTACATAACACTAACAGTTTTTTGGATAGCCTAAAAAAATAACAGGCTGTCAGTGGTCAGAGTGGGAAAAAAAGGTGCAGGCACGGCAAAACTATGAAAAAGGTGCAATTTATATAGATATTAATATATAGAAAACATGGGATATTGATTACAGTTGGGCAAGTTAACTGTGTTAACTTACTAATACACACAACTAATACTTACCTTATACATTTTGCCCTACCCTATCAACCCTTTAATGCAAAAATTATGTTTGTTGTTGTTGTTGCTTGTTTTTCAACCCTTAAAAGGCACTCATTCAGCTCATTGGCTGCCATTGAAGGCGCTAGATGTCCAATCCATTTGACGGAGACGGGCAAATGATTCGATGCCAATGACATTGAATCATTCACAACGAGTCTTTCCGGTTGAATTGGGATATCTATCCTCGTCAATGGCAAGCAATGAATTAAATACCATGGAGAAAAATATAACCTTATGTGTTACTTTCCCTAAAAGTGTTAATACAATAAGATGCATGTCCATTGTCAACGTAACACCAACCTTCTCTCCTCTTTCTTTTGACACCTGTCGCTTTTCATTAACGTCACATTTGTTACCGAGGACCATCCTCTCGACATCCGCGGAGGCGTGCTGGTGACAGGAGAGTCCAAGTGTCAACATTGTACAAAAAAACCAACACAAGGGACCATGATTTGCATCAAGAATTACGTTCCTGTAGTGCCGATTGTGCTGTATTTCAATGTCACAAATAAAATAACCAAATGAAAACAGTAGGCTGGTTGAAGACCCTCGCAGACCAAAATGTCTGATCATGTACAAGACATAATTAGGCAAAGTCTAATATTGAGTACTAGGAAATATGGGTTTTGTAACATTACCTCTTCGATGTTTCGTATCCAGTTCTTGATGTTATCAAACGATTTCTCATTGGTGATGTCGTATACTAGCATGATGCCCTGCAATATTCATACAGGCGCAAACGTCAATTCAAGTACTGAGTACAAATGCAGTTTATGCTCAAGTAAAACATGGGACTTCATTGAGTAGCTGAAAAGGTTACTAGAAATAAATACCAGTCAATATAATATGTGTTGGTTAAGCAAAAACATTCATTTCTGTTCCAAATAAAGAGACTTAAAAGCCATTATACTAAATCAAATGAAGTACAGCAGAACACACGAATCCTAAAAGTATGATTGGCGACATAACAAAATGACTACAATAAAATCACTTCGCGAATGTAATTAAACAAGGAATTTCTATATCGCAGATGTGACTTTGCAAGGTTTTTCTTGAACGCAGTCACCACTTTTTTTTTTTTTTTTAATAATGCAGTACTGGGGGGAAAAACGACTAATTTATGTCAGTTCAACTTCCGTCACATTAGTGTCGGACTGAAAATAAAAAAAAAGTCACGCAGCCGTGAGTATTATAATAAGCATTTTACCATGGCTCCTCTGTAGTAGGCTGTTGTGATGGTCCTGAACCTCTCTTGTCCTGCTGTATCCCTGCATGGAAACAATGAAAAACATTTAGCTTCAAAAAGCAGCCCACAATCTGCATCATCTATTAACAGGGCAAATCACAAAAGAGTTAAGGATTAAAATTGCTTACAAAAGCGTTTAAGTAAATATTAAGGCTGTCCAGATCGCATATTTTTGCACCCAAGTCAGAGTCACATGATTTTGAGAATCTGCCGATAAAGAGTTCCAATCAGATACCGGGCGGAATTTTATTTATTCATTTTTTAAATTATTTGAACAAAAGTTCCAAACAGATTACAGTACGTCCACTTTTTCTGGGAGTGTTGCGGAGTATAAAACCTATATACCTCATTTATTTCGGCAATGCCATTGTATTTCTGGATAATTTTGTTATTTTTAGCCCTTATTTTTTATTTTATTTATCTTTTATTAAAAACGTTATCTTTTTCACCCGATTCCGATCCTCTGAAAAATGGCCCCATCGGCCCGATTTCCGATCATTTGAGCTGATCAGGGACATCCTTAGGACATATCAAGTTAAACAACTGATGTAAAAATATATATGTGTATTAAAATCATTGGCTCTTCAGTATGCCAACACATTGCCATTTGTGAGTTATTCCACTGAAACCAGATATTTCCGAAAATACTTGACCTAATTGACCTAAGATGACACTCTTCGGGAGGCAACGTGCACATTTAATCAAACTAAAATAACATTTTCTATCAATTACATCCAATATTATCATTATTATTATAAACACTTACCTCGGAAACTTTCACTTAAAAGGTTTGCATGCAGATGTTTTGTTTGTGCATGTTTTTGTCAACAAACTCATCTTAAGCATTTAAGAAACGTTTTTAGAACTAAACCAAAACAAAGTTGCTCATTTGCTGTCACTTCCTGTTGATTTTTTGTTACACAACGGGAAGTGACCCATAAAACGGCCCATTTCAAGTCCTTACCTATTTATTTTCAGTCAATTCTTGTTGATTTTAGGGCACTTCATGGGTCACTTCCTGTTGATTTTGGGTTACAGAACAGGAAGTGACCTGTAGATGCCTTAAAATGGCCCGAAAATTGAAAAGAGTGACTGAATACTCTGGTTTCGAACCAACGTTTTATGGGTCACTCCCTGTTGATTTTGGGTTACAGAACAGGAAGTAACCCACTTCCTGTTGATTTTGGGTTACAGAACAGGAAGTGACCCATAAAACGGGCGAATGAATGTTCCTTCGCACAGGAAGTGACCCATAAAACGGGCGAATGAACGTTCGTTCGAAACTTCCTGTCGATTTTGGGTTACAGAACAAGAAGTGACACAAACTCTGAAAGAGTGACTGTGAATGCTCTGGTTTCAAAGGAACGAACGTTCACTTCCACTTCACGGTCTTAATGGATTGGACGTCGTGGGTCGTCAATGGCAGCCATAGAGTTAACTCAGGCATTATTCTGGTGGAAGATTTTGGTTAGCAACTTGTTGGTTCACAAACATTGACACCTTTTAAAAACGATATCTCAATTCTTGACTGAAGCATATCGGTAACCTTTTGGAATGCAAAGTATCACGATATATTACAATTTCGATAATTTGTCACACCCCTACTCAGAAGCGTGTTTATTGGAAGAAAGGATGGTTGCTAAAGACTTGGAATGTCCTTCTGGCCATTTTCTCATATTTTATTATCTTGAATTTCCTCAAATTTGAAGGAGAATAAAAATGTGCACATTTTGGCATTTCCAATTGGATTTCAAATATATTTGTAGTTTTTTAAAAAGTAACATTTCAAATTGGGACCCAAGTGTGTGGCTTCTGTGGAATTGTTCACATTTTATTAAATTGTCCTTGCAAAATACTGTAGTAAAAAACTCACACCGTCTGCCAGTTCGCCACATAACCACCTCCCAAAATCCTATTCAAAACCAGCAACATTGAAAAAACAAACCTGTCTGCTTAACTTGTCTAAAGCGCTCAAGAATAAAACGGACACTCCCCAGTTCCGTAATTCAGCTTACAGAACAGGTTAATGGGCAGTGTTACTTCCACTTTAGTATCACTAAGTAATTAAAACAACAGATTTGTTCCCAAGCTATTCTAATTGTTCTAATTTTGTAAAAACAACAGACAAAACGCGTAAAGCTCAATGGACTCGGATGGGTAAACACACAATAATACGAGTACTGTTGGCTCCATTACAGGTCGTTGAAGACACTTCAGATAGGGATATATTCTAAAGCTGGTTACTAGTTAGACATTGCAAAGTACAAGTATCAGTTTCTAAGGCACACACTGAAAGTGTGTCATGGCAGTGTATACAGAAAAAACGGAATTCGATACCTTCAGATTGTAATCAGACTAAACATGTGCCAATTACCAGTTTAAAGGTATAACATGGTATGAAAACGTCAATGTTTCAAAACCGCAAAAATTTTCCACCATGCCGTCCCAAAGGTATTAGCAATTTTTTATGTCCAAAAAATGCATGGAGAAATCCCTCGCTTGCAGCTGCATGGCCCAATCCTCCCCCACCGGTTGCTGCTCAGTGTCAGAGAGTCAGCTGTGCTACATGATGACTGGAGGAGGTGAAACTCCTGAACTTTTCCCCCCTACCGAAGAAAACGAAATCGCTGGTATGGGAATACTTCAACTACAGAAAAGTTATAGATTGCTGCGGATGAGAGAAGGAGGGCCAACCGACATGCAAAACATGTTTGCGCAGGGTGGCTGCCGAGGAGGCAATACCTCCAATATGATTTTGCATTTATACAAAATTAAAGGTTAGTAAACACTGTCATGAACGTTTTCCACCAGCTACGAGCGTTAACTTCAGCGTGTTTAGTGTGTCTAGCGGTGGTAAAACGTGTTTTTTGCTCTCTGGCAACTGTCTGTGTTAAGAGAGTGTGTATATAATCATAGACTTTATAATATATTAACATGGCACCTCCACCAGACCCTGCGCCACGCCTACGGTAGGGGGCCTGCCCACACTCAGCTTCAGTTAAGGCTGAGTAATGCTTCGCAGTCAGTCGCAGTAATTTCTTAAAACCAACGCAACGCCGGATTTAGGTTGAAAAAGTACGAAAGCTGTACCGCATACAAACAGAAAGGATTATCTCAGGAGTGATTCGTTTGAGGATTCAAGGTAATTATTATATTTTTTGTACCATGCATGCATTTTGAAACGTTGTTTAAAGAAAAAATCAATGAGAGAAAATAGCCACTACGGCATCGGCGTCATAGTGCGTAATATTTTTTTAACATAAACATTTGCTTACTGACTAGCCTCATAGTTCACAAAATTTACCTAAAATAGATGCTAACTGGCCGTTTTTTTTTTTGTGCTTTTAACCAAGAATCGAGACAGTTTTACATCCATATCTATAAAGAATTCAGGTATATAACCCTTTAATGCCTGCAATATGAAGCAATTGTCAGAGAATCACACAATTTGAAAAATAAGGTCTTGATGAAACCTTATTTTCAAATTTGTAAAAAAGAAAAAAATATGTGTAATAAGCGCTCCAATATCTATAACCCTTGCTAAATCATGTTTTTTTTTTCTCATGAAACCTGCAGATGCAGTTTTTTGAGGAAAGATATTTCAAAATTCTGAATTAGTCTCAAAATCATGAAATTCTATGTATCAAATGTGATACATTTGGCAAGAAGGGGTTAATCATTTATTCATAAGAATTTCCAATGGAAAAAAAGCCGTTTTCATAAAGCAGCCGCTACATTTGCTTACTGACTAGCATCATAGTTCGCATTATTTACGTAAAATAAATGCTAACTGTACGGTTTTTTTTTTTTTGCTTTGCAAGAATTTTCAACAGAAAAAGCTCTTTGTCTGCAATTCCACTCAGTCAGCTTTGACGGCCACGCCAACAATGCAGGCCCCCTATTAGTCGGCTCTGTGTCCCGTCGATATATATGAAGTCTAAGATATAATGTGAACATGATATGAGTCATACACACATGCTTTTTATGTAAAATAATTCAATTAATTTTGCTCTGATGGTAATAATGTTGAGCTGTGGCTTTCAGTTCACCTAAAGGACTGCATTGATTTTTATTTTATTTAGAATTTTAAAAATAATAACATTATACTTATGTTCCAATTTGATAATATATTTTGAAAAATAAAAATCCTGTTCAATTGAAAAAAAGTTGTTGTTTTTTTAAACCGAGATCTCAGAAAGTAACACATTTTACAGCTGTTTTGCACTACCGTGAAACCATGTTATTTATGTTTAAGGTTATCATATCTGCGTCAGATCATGCCTAAATCAGACTTCTTCCAGATGTTGATTAAAAAAAAAAAAAAGTATTGAATATCTGATGCAGGATATACCCCAAAAACACCGTTTGGGGCTGCAGAATTTCTTAAAGAAAGACGTCTATTGTCTGGACGTCTGGTTGAAAGAATGATATAATAGACCAGTATGCATTCGCAGTGGATATGTTGGTACGAAAGCTATGGAACAGACAGAGTTGAAAGTACTTTATACGAACAATAAGCGAAACCCTAAAAATGAACGAGCACTCCGGATGTTCAACAGCTGAGCTTGCATATCAGCATGTGATAGACAGTGTGTGACATATCTTACCATATCTGTAGCTTGATCTTCTTCCCGTCTAATTCTATTGTTCTAATCTTGAAGTCAATACCTAAGAAAAAGCACAATGTGACCAAACGAAAAAATAACTTCGTCTATTGGTGATTTTAAGCATGGTATACGTAGAACTTCCGCTGTGGTTTAGCACTCAGCTGGTCTTCAGAAAAATGATATAGCTAAATGGGTTAGCCATTAGCTTTAGCCAGTCGGGATAAATTTGTTTCCTGGGGGGCATTTAATGTCACGTTCTTGTGAGAGAACAAGTTGTGACTTTACACATAAATGGGTTTTTGGTTTGGGTGTTGGAGCTCAAGATGAGGTCGGGAAAAGTCCCTTCAGCGAGCTGCTTCCTGCCTTCCAGAAAGTTAGCAGCAAATTAGCATTGACGGGATGGGCAGCTTCCTCGGACCATTCGTCGTCCACACTCACACTTCGATACGCACTCACCTATGGTGGAGATGAATGTCGAGTTGAAGGCATCCTCGGAAAACCTGAACAGTACGCACGTCTTCCCGACCCCGGAGTCGCCGATTAAAAGTAGTTTGAACAAGTAGTCGTAAGTCTTCGCCATGTTATTAGCTACAGCTTTACCGCTGCGGATATCCCGCCCCTTATGACATCACCAGCTGTCAACAGGCCGCTTATTGGCCAGACTATCTGTCAGTTATTGGTGCTCTCGTGGCGCCGGATATCCGGATTGGAAGTGCAGCGGTACTCATTTGTTTTATGGTTGCCCCATTAGTGTAAAGTTTTGGACGGATCTTCAAAAATATATTTTATGTCAAACTAAACAAAACATTGACTTGAAGGGAAAAATGATCATTACTGTATTTGAATCCAAAGATAAAAAAATATTTACTTTATCAAATCTTTATATATTGCTAGAGAAATTTCATATTCATAAATCTAAATTTCAAAAAGTAAATCCGAACTTTAAAAATTTTTGAATCATATTTCATATCACTTAATATGATACAAAATAATAAATGAAAGTCTACTATAGAAGCTCATGCAAAATTGTTTAGCATTCAATTAGTGTCCTCTAAATTATTTTTATTTATTTATTTATTTTTGTGTGTTTGTATGTCGTATGATGTAAATATGTTGAGAGGGTTATATTCTATGTGAACTAGTTGTTTTGTATTGTTTGTTATTTGTTTATTTGTATTAAATATACGTAAATATCATATGCACTAGGGGTAGGAACCTCTTAGTGCCCCACGATACGATACGATTTGTGATACAAAGGTCACGATAACGATGATCCCACGATATGGTGATACAACAATTATCGATACATTGGTCAGTATATCTTTTCAACAAAACAACTAATCAGGGCTGTCAACAGACTTGCAGGGGCCCAGGGAAAGGAGACTATTATAGGGCCCCCCAACCTCACTGGCTTTTCACGACAACATATGCAGTACTTTTAATGCTTTGCAAGCAATGACAGTGTAAATTTTCAAATTATTTGAGATGGACAGTTAAATTTAACAGACCGCAATGTGATGTGACACAATATAAACACATATCGTCCCATGTAGGCTACGATACAATACAACTGAGAGTGCTATGCCTGCCTGCTAAGGAACAAAACAGTATAACTAAAGATCCTGTGCCTGTACCCAAGATAATTCCAGCCGCCGGACTAGAGTCTGTTCAGCCTCGCGCATCTGCTCCCCAAAGACGAACATATATCCCTGATCTCCCATCACCTTCTCTCTCCTCAGCTCAACGAGAGTTGCATGTCTTGTCATACCGCAGCTGAATAGGCTACAAGCAGCGGTTACAGACTCGAATTGGCCGGTGATCGCGAATGTAAACGTTCAGTGTTAGCAGCTGTCGTTCACTTACCGACATCACCGTCCACAGCAAACTCTTGCCCTAGTTCTCTGACTTGCTGAAGAAACAAGTTCATGTCAGAAAGCCATCAAATTTAACTGAACTGCACCAATTCTGTCAAGAGGAGTGGTCAAAGATTCAACCAGAAGCTTGTGGATGGCTACCAAAAGCGCCTAATTGAAGTGAAAATGGCCATGGGACATGTTATCAAATCAGTTAGCGCTGCTGTATGTATATTTTTGACCCAGCAGATTTGATCACTTTTTTTCTGTTCACCCATAATAAAGTCATAAAAGAACCAAACTTCATGAATGTTTTTTGTGACAAAGAAGTATCTGTTCCAATCACTCTATCAGAGAAAAATCAGAGTTGTAGAAATAACTGGAAACTCAAAAGAGCCATGACATTATGTTCTTCACAAGTGTATGTAAACTTTTGACAACTGTATTTTCATCCTTCTTCTGTACGTTTATCAGTAGTAGACGTCCATTCCAGTTGAACTGGGAGGGTGGCAGCGAATAAACATTTGTTCATTCAATGCAAGCATTGAGTGTAATTTGGGGGCATTTCAGGTCATTTGGTGTTGGTTTTAAGTCACTGTCTGTTGAATTTTGGGCGTGTATGGGTCACTTCTGATTGATTTGAGGGCATTTATGGGTCAACTCCTGTTGATTTGGGGTTACAGAACAGGAAGTGACCCAAGAATCTCCCCCAAATGAACAGGCAGTGACTCAAACTCAACAGGACGTGACCTTTAAATGCCCTAAAATGAACAAAAAGTGACCTGTAAATGCCCCAAAATCGGAAAGACTGGCTGCAAATGCTCTAGACACTATTATATTGTAAGATTTGGTTGTTGGTTCCATAATTTTTTTTTTCTTTTTACATTGACACCTTTTTAAAACCATATATCGATTCTTGGCAGGAGCATACCGATAACCTTTTGGGATACGAAGTATCACGATATATCACCATTTCGATATTTTGTCACACCCCTAATATGAACCCCTACATACAACGTAATTTAAAGTTACACACGTTAAAAAGGTGATGTTGCAAAAATAAATAAAAAAGGAAAAAAAAAAAAGAAAAATCCTTTTTAGAGGGGGAAAACTGTACAAAGAGAAAAAGGTTGTCCCCCCCAAGAAAATAATTGCTATTTTGTCAGGATGAAAATTAAAATGATATATTTACAATGACCAAACCCATTTTGCAGAATTATTCAACATTTAAATCACTGCAGAATCAGATTACATTTTTTGTCTTATAAAATAAGGAATGAAGGTACTGTCAGGTAAGGATGTTCATTGACTGGTTAAACCGGCTGTTCTGTGGTGAGCCAACCCCTCCTGCTCCACTAGCTCCAGTACTTATATCTTAACCGAACCAACAGCAAACTCTTGCTAGAGAAGCACATTAAAACGCTGACGTCCCCTTATAATTTTTGGCTCCTAATTAGCTCATAATTTTCGTGTCAGAGGAGGGGGGGAATTGTGGGATTAGAGGCAAAATGACTGTAAGTAAAGTTTTTACTCACTTATTTAAAAGCAAAGAAATTATTTTAAAAAGAAAAATCTTTTGTATGTACAGTAAGTTTATTCATGAGATGATACAGACTGTCACACAGCTTATCATCAGTAAATTATCAGCAATGATGCTTGGCCAAAGTCAAAGTTCATTTATTGTCCTTGATAGTAAATCAGTCTTATTACCACTCAATGATCAATCATTTTGTGTTGGTTATGAAACTAGGTGTGTCTGTGGCAGTTTGTGGGCACATTCCTGTCTTGATTCCCTTTGGTTAATTAAAACAATGGCATAGATATTTTCCTTAATGTGCCCTATTTTACTTAAGTTTGAGTATTGTGTGTTTTAGAAAAGAAGAATTCGTGACCTAATGTACCCAACCTATGAGGAAGAGAAGGCCAGACACAAGAAAAAGCGCCTGGTGCAGTCTCCTAATAGCTATTTCATGGATGTCAAATGCATGGGTAAGACACCATTGTATCACTGATTCTCTAACTAAAAAAGACATATTCCTATAACTCCCTTTATAAATGGCAGGGTGCTATAAAATCACCACCATCTACAGCCACGCACAGACGGTGGTGCCCTGTGCTGGCTGCGCAATAATCCTTTGCAGGCCCAGTGGTGGGAAATGCAGACTTACTACAGGTGAGCTCTGTTAAATATCAGGAAATTTTCTACTTCGAAATTGTAAGTAACATTAACACGGTCTCTTGTCCATTCAGGATGTGTCTTCAGGAAGAAGACAAATCATTGCGTGGCACCCCCCCAAAAATAAAATGAGTCATCATTTCTGTAAAACATTTATTAAGTGACACGGAGGGCATTTGGTAAATAAAGTACTTCAGAAATATTCTTGATCATAATTGTTAAATGGCCAGGCATGAGATATTTTAAAAAATGGTGTTGACAATTTATTGTGCGTGCTGTGAATTTTCTTTGGTCTTCAAAGTTTCCCTGGCGTTAAGAAGTGATAAAAAAAAATGCAGTACTATACCTAACATTATTCTACTATATACAATAAGGATTTGTGATCATACTTGATTATTGCAATTTAGCGTAAGTGTATTTTTTAACTCATGCAAGGCCATTTGAATGGGAAGTCCATCACGGTCCATGGCATTGAATGATTTAAAAAGCTGGACAAAGCAAGAAAATTTACTTTTAGGAAGTACTTGTAATACTTTTAAATTAATCGGATTGTACCAGGACATAAAAAACCCCAACAAACTCATACTCATTATGACAAACAAGTGAGTGTTGTACTTATGTGGCTGACAAATATCACACAACAGATTGCGTTCACTAGCTGCATTTCACCACCGTGTGGCGCTTAAGACTTGCTGCGATTCAAAGGAGCGGAAAAAAATAAGACTCAACTTTAGTCTGTGGTTGCCACAAGTGTGAGAAGTGGCTGGAAAGCATAACAGAATGTCAATTTGAAAGGTTTCTATTTAAAGTGGTCGAAATAAAATGTAGGGAGGCAATCTGTGCAGTTTAAAAGAACTTTGTTAAACTTCCCTCCTTCAAAACAAAATTCCATCTTAGAAAAACAACAAAAAGAACATCAAGGGATATTGAGTTAATCCCCCCTTACTCAAGGAATGCTTTGGAATAGAGGTGAACATTTATGGAATGTTACATCTCATCCTCGTGTGTGTGTTTATAAGCTGTTTAGTTCCTGCAGGGTCTGATCCAGGACCTGATGCATGTCCAGATTCTCCTCCTTGGCATGTGACAACTTTTCTGCAGAGACAAAGAAAAGCGAGATAATGAAGCCTATTGCGAAATGATTATAAATACAGTCCCTGACAAAAGTCTTGTCACTTATCCATTTTGTTGAAACAATTGCTAATAAACAGACTTTTAATTATTCAATTAGTTTCAGAAATGGCTCATATGAAAGCTAAAACCCTCCCAAATGATGTTGAATGTACAAAAATATATTTGTTTCACTGAAAAAAGATTTATCATTTAA
Source organism: Corythoichthys intestinalis (assembly GCF_030265065.1). NCBI lineage: Eukaryota > Metazoa > Chordata > Actinopteri > Syngnathiformes > Syngnathidae > Corythoichthys > Corythoichthys intestinalis. The sequence continues at coordinate 38,778,995 of NC_080401.1, forward strand.
TACCGACATAAAGGTCAAATTTTGGCAAGACAAAAGTTTTGTCGCCTACAGAAAGTAGTGTGAAAATTGAACAAAAAATGTACTTCAAATACAAAAATATGTTACATAAAATTAGCGAATTAAAATAGTGCTGCTGTGAGATCCAAATTTAATATTTTGTATGACTTCCATGGGCTTGAAGGACTGCATCCATGCGGTTCGGCAAGGATTCATACAATTTATTGATGAAGTCATGAGGAACATCAAAGAAAGCAGTCTTGCATGCCTGCCAGAGTTCATCAACATTCTTGGGTTTCGTCTTCCATGTTCCATCTTTCATCCTACCCCAGACATGCTCAATGATGTTCATGTCTGGTGACTGGGCTGCAGACAATTAAAAAAAAAACGTGTGGCATTTGCCAAGGCCCACACCCTGTCAAAAGGATGGAGGCTGGAAAAGTGTCAAAAAGTGGATTTTTCAGATGAATCTTCCATTGTATAAGTATAACACCATTTACCATTGAATTACACCACGGTCGCCGCAATTATTGCAGGAGACCTACTGGAGCCCGCATGGATCTGAAATTCACTCAGAAAACAGTGAAGTTTGGTGGTGGCAAAATCATGGTCTGAGGTTACATCCAGTATGGCGGTGTTCGAGAGATCTGCAGGGTGGAAGGCAACATAAATAGTCTGAAATATCAACAAATCTTAGCTGCCTCTTACATTCCTAACCATAAAAAGGGAGAAATTCTGCAACAGGATGGTGCTCCATCGCATACTTCAATATCTACCTCAAAGTTTCTCAAGGCAAAGAAGATCAAGATCCTCCAGGACTGGCCAGCCCAGTCACCAGACATGAACATCATTGAGCATGTCTGGGTAGGATGAAAGAGGGAGCATGGAAGAAGAAACCCAAGAATGTTGATTTCTCCGCCCGTCTGCGTGGCTGTCGCGCGCCCGGTGGGGCTTGCGTGCTGCTGGATGTGGTAGGGCATGCTCGGGTTGGGGGTTCCGGTGCCGGGATTGGCGATGCGGCGGCGTAGGGTTGGTCGCCAACGGGCTTACACTCATAAGAGATTCGCACGATTACTGGGTTCTAGATCACAGAACTGATTTGTGTACACTCTACCCCTTTCAATCACTTAGCTTATAGTCTTATAGACACCCCCACCCCCATTCTCCTCTTTCACCGGCCAATAGGCCCCCACATGGTGTAAACCGGAAATACATCTCGCTGACGATAGCACCAGCATATTAGTAACTAGTTTAGATGTTCAATGTATTTCTTGTTGTTGTTTGTGTATGCGTTTCTTTTCTTTCTTCTCTTGTATTTCTTTTCTTCTGTCCCCCCATAATCCCTTCCTGTTCGCTGCTTTGTCATAATAAAAAGGTATTTTGAATGATCACAATGGGAGTATGTCAGACTCTCAATGTGAAACATTAAAACTGTTCAGAATCCGGGCACTTAGACTTCCATTCTCTGTGTCAAACAGCTGAACAGGACAGGTTTAAAGAAAAAAAAAAAAAAAAAAAAGGAATGTTGATGAACTCTGGGAGGCATGCAAGACTGCTTTCTTTGATGTTCCTGATGACTTCATCAATAAAGTGTATGAATCCTTGCCGAACCGCATGGATGCAGTCCTTCAAGCCCATGGAAGTCATACAAAATATTAAATTTGGATCTCACAGCACCACTATTTTAATTCGCTAATGTTATGTAACATATTTTTGTATTTAAAGTACATTTTTTGTACAATTTTCACACTACTTTCTGTAGGCGACAAAACTTTTGCATTGCCAAAATTTGACCTTTATGTCTTCATTAAATGATAAATCTTTTTTTAGTGAAACAAATATATTTTTGTACATTCAACATCATTTGGGAGGGTCTTAGCTTTCATATGAGCCATTTCTGAAACCAATTGAATAATCTAAAGTCAGGTTATTAGCAATTGTTTCTACAAAATGGATAAGCAACAAGACTTTTGTCAGCGACTGTATATAAGTGTGCTTAATAATCACGCAGTGTGGCTTTTTATCATGACAAACTCTTTTTTCCCCACAGCCTAGACACTAATTTGGTTAAATTTTGCAACATGCAGACAATCCCAACCACAAAGATGTGCTTATCATGCAAACAACAACAGATACCTTTGCTAGCAGAATGTCAGGATATGAAAATAACACTGACCAGCCACAACATTAGGTATAGTGTAATCAGAGGTGGGTAGAGTAGCCAAAAATTTTACTTAATTAAGAGTAGCGTTACTTCAAAATAATATTACTAGAGTAAAAATAAAAGTAATTGTCAAAAAATGTACTGAAGTACAAGTAAAAACGTATTTGGTTAATAGAATACACAAGTAATGAGTAACATTGTGAGTAACTGCTTACATTTTTTAAAAATGGTATTTTTTCTCTCTCATCATAAACTTATCTATATGAACTGTTGTTATGATGATACTGGACAATAACCCATTACATAACCACATTAAACTAACAAAATTAAAAAAAATATATATCATTGAATTCTGGTGAGAGGAAATAAATGACAGAAATGAAGCATTATTTGTCCAAAGAGCATGAGTGTCCTCTAGTGGAGAAAGCAGTTCCTCATTAGAATAGTGAATAATTTCAATTATGAAAATAAAAGATGATATCTCCAGTTTTCCGTGGTCAATCGGTGCAAAATAAAAACAGGGAGAGAGGTTTAAATCCGCGCTTTTGAGTCATGTTGAGCGTGGCACTCTACAGAATTGAAATTTTTGCGGCAAATGGTCACATCTAACTTTTGCAAAGAAGAAAATTGGCAATTCCTTGAATGATAGTCAATTTTTTATACACTATTTCCAGCCATGAATCATAATTTGAAATCAAGGAATGTAACAACTACCAGACAGATTTCAAAGCCTTTTTAAGAGACTTTATCAAGATTAGTAATTTTAAGACTTTTGTAAGATCCTGTGAGACTCCTGTATGATAAAGACTTCTTGATGAAGACTCAAGTGTCTAAATAATGTAAATCACTACAAAATGCTCTTTTTTGATTCAATGTAGTAATCAGTGTTGTTTTCGTCACCGATGACAATAACGAAAATATTTCGTCAACGAACCATTTTTTTCATGACGATGACGTTATGATGACGTGCTGAAAACGTGTTTTGGGAGACAAAAACATAATGAGATGGATGCCAGTTGTCGTCTGACGACACGAGAACGAGATGAAAATTCGTCATAGTTGCCGTCAAATATTCACATTATGTGATATTTTCTTATTGTATGAGTAGTTACAATGCATTTAGCACTGTTTGGTCGTGTCACTCATGTGACGTGCTGGAATGGGCACAGGCTTACTCACCAGTAAAACATAATTGTCATGTGCTGCTTGGTAAGCTTTGCTTTCTTATCTTGGCAAGATATGCCATGTTGCTTTAGCCTTTAAAGGTCGATGCTGAGTGATCGTCACACGCTAAACTAACTTGTAGCGTTAGCATTGCGTTAGCATTTAGTGCAGTGACTGTCTTCTTAAATTCTTGGAAAACATTTTACAAGCAGTTCATGGCGTCCAGGTGAGTTTAATAAATTGCAAATAGTATACTGTTTTCCTGCTGAGTGTGTATTATCATCATGAAAATGGTGATGTCCTTTTAGACTACAGTTATGTGCTCGTCTGTCATGTTCATTCGAAATTGTTGGAAACCTTTTATTCTTTTATTTATTCATGGACTAAAACGTTTGACGTTTAGAGACAAAAAACATTTTGAGAATTGTTGACTAAAACTAGATGAAATTTCTCTGAGTTTTTGTTGACTAAAATGAGACGAAGACGAACACATTTTGAAATGACTAAAATATGACTAAGAGTAATAAGTATTTTCGTCCAAAAGACCAAGACTACAACGAAAATTAAAATGGTTGCCAAAAACAACACTGGTATTAATCCATTTTTTAAAAATTTTATTTCATACTTCAGTCTTGACTGCAAATAGCATTTTGAATTGATTTGTCTCAGTGGTTATTTAATTAGCCCTGTGTTGTTTTCGTCAACAATTACGATAATGAAAATATTTTGTCGACGAACAATTTTACCTGACGATGTCGAGCTTTTAGACTAAAAGATAACGAGACAAATGCCAGTTTTTGTCTGTCGAGACGAAAAAAACAAAGATGTGACAGTTCCTGTCATATGTTCACAATGCGTGACATTTTCATATTGTACGTGGAGTACATCAGCTTGCATCATAGCAGTGTTTGGGTCATGTCACTCATGTGAGATGTGGTGCACCTCTTCCTCACCGGAGTTGAGGATGTGTTTCAAGCTAGGCCGCGCTGCATCTCTGCTTGTTTGGAAACACATGGCAAGATTTGCTTTCTTATCTTGGCAAGAGAGAATATGCAATGTTGCTTTAGTCTTTAAAGGGTCTATGCTGAGTGATCATCACACACTAAATGTAACCCGTCGCGTTAGCATAGCAATCGCGTTAGAATTAGCATCAACTTTAACGTGGCGAGCATCCTATTAAACGCTCGAATAATTTTTTTAAAAAACATACTGTACATTCTGTGGCATCTCGGGGGGTTTAATTGAAATTAATTTACTGCTTCTCTAGCGGAGCGTGTATTACCATCACATAGTTGGCATTGTCCTTGTATATGCTATAATATGTGCTAGTCTGTTTATGTACATTCAAAATTGTTGGAAGCCTTTATTTATTTTTGGACTAAAACGTTTGAATTTTAAAGACGAAAACATTTTGAGTAACAGTTGACTAAAACTAGATGAAGACGAACACATTTTTAAACTAGAAACTGCAATTTCTAGAGAAATTACTCTGGGTCTTTGCTGTGTGGAGATAGAGATCTTAACCCCACCCAGGTTGGTTTGGGGACATTTCGGGGGACGATATCAGGCCACTTCCTGTTGATTTGGGGACATTGTTCTTTGCCATTGAAAATGAATGGGAAAAAATTTGGGCGTCAATGGCATCGAGTTACATATGCGTCCATTTGGGGGACACGTTCTATTGATATCTGTTCATTTCCAGTTGATTTGAGAACATTGTTTCTGGAAAATTTGGATGTCCACGGCCGTCAATGGCATCGACTTACATATGCGTCAATGGAATCCAAGTACGTAAATTGGCTTCAATGCAATGTAAATGCCATTGGAAATGAATAGGAAATTTGGATGTCCATGGCCGTCAATGGCGTGGACTTACATATGCGTAAATGGAATCCAAGTACATTGGCATCAAGAGAATCGACATACAGTACATGGACGTCAATGGCAAGGACGCGCAGAGCCCTCATTTGCAATTGTGTACTTGTGCGTCAATGCAATGCGAATAACATTGGAAATGAATGGGAAATTGGACGTCCATGGCTGTCAATGGCATCGACTTACATATGCGTCAGTGGAATCCAAGTACATTGGCATCAATAGATTCGACATACATGGCTGTCAATGGCATCAATGCAATGTAAATTCCATTGGAATTTCCATTAGAAGTGAATGGGAAATCTGAATTATGCATCTCATTAAAAATGAACGGAAAAGTTTTTGGCAAATTTCCAGGGAACTGTAAATTTTTTCCAAATTCTGTATACAACTTTTATGCCCCTCACCGTCCCGGAATTTTTGCTGTCCAAATTACTTGATTTGGTCAAAATTGTACGACTAAATACATTTTGAAAAAAAAAAAAATTTTTTCCGAAAAATCGGGTGAAAAATCGGCGATTGGGTGAAAAATTGGGTGAAAAATCGGCGATTACAGGCGAATGGAAAATTTTTCGGGGCCGTTCGAAAAATTCCCTGCGTTGGGTGAAAATTCCGGTTGTTTCGATATTCGAACGATGCCGATCGGTCAAACGGTTCCATTCAATAATAAATAAAAAAAAAAAAAAACAGAATAACACTATCTGGGTCTTCTGCAAAGACCCAGATAATGACTAAAATATGACGACGACTTATAGCCTTAGTATTTTCGTCCAAGAGACTTAAGACTAAGCCAAAAATTAACAGGGCTGCCAAAAAGAACACTGCATGATAAGCATGAGATGGGTCATCATTGTAAACTTGACTTTTCTACAAAATATTCTTTAAAATCTAAACGCTTGCTATTGTTTTTCAGCATATAAAAGAATCAGACTGAAATTTGTGAAACTTATGAATCACTGGCAAAAAATGTTTCCAGTAAAACTGCAACCACATAAACCCAAATATGTTTCAAAGAATAAGCTCTCTGACAATTTCAATCAGAAGTACACTTTAATATTGAGGATATGGATTTAGAAAATGCAAGAGTAATCTTGTGACTGTTCAGTGTTCATAAAACCAACAAAATTAGGTCGAAGGGAAAAAATAAACCACTCACACAGTCTCACCTTAGGCAACATATAGTCTTTGTCAACTCGCTTGCACAAGAGTGTAAAACAGTTTGAGTTACATCACTGGTGCTGTTTGACATGAATATGCGAGCATGAATGATGTGGGAAACAAGCTACTACGTAGGAAAGAGAAAGCTTTTAATTGGCGTTTCATGAGATGGACAGAAGGCACGTTGAGAGGATGAATTTGAGCAAGAAAAAGAGCCAAGCGCGTCTACAGAGACGTCATGTCATTGAGGGCATGGTCCAGCTCCTCACTAATGGCCTTGTACTTCAGCTTCTGAGCATACAGCTCATCTGGAGGTCAGGAAGTACAGGCGGGCGTCGTGGAGAGCGAAGCAAAAAAGCAGAGCGGGAGACAGAGGGAGGAAGGAGAAGAGGAGGAAAAACAAAAGTCAGCAAGAAAAACATGAAGGATGGAATGAATGTGTGACTGCTTGTCTTTAGCGCTGCAAGAAAGACTATGAACAGACCACAAACGCGGGAAAAAAAAAAATTAAAAAAAACTATCCTGATTTAGGTCCAAATATAAACAAATAGTTGACTACAATTATTGTCACAAAGAGGTGAAATCAACCAATACCTTCCAGGTCGTCAATGGACTTTTCCAGTTTGGCCACTGTTCTCTCTGCAAACTCTGCACGGGTTTCAGCCTGGTGAAAACAAAGAAATGTATATAATGATATCTTTCGGTGTTACACCCATGAAAAAAAGCAATATGAAAATAAAAACCAGCACAATTATAACATGAAACACACCTCCTTCAGTTTATCAGTAAGAACTTTAATCTCCTCCTCGTACTTGTCCTCCTTTTCTGAGTACTGTTAACACAAATAACACATACATTATTATGAGTATTACCCAACATGGTAGCTAAATGTCGTGATCATATAACTGATGTCTCATAAACACAGAATCTAGCAGGAAATAAATTTTCACCTTCTCTGACTGGGCTTCTAAGGACTTGAGGTTGTTGGTGACATTTTTCAGCTCCTCCTCCAAGTCACTTGCTTTACTGTGGAAATATCCCCAAAGAAAATACGTGAGGGTCATCAACTCATTTGCTACCAAAAACGTATAAATACGTTGTATTTTTAATTGTTTACGTCTTTTACGTTTTTTTTTTTTTTCCACAAGAGACATCTCTAGGTTCTGATGCAACTTCGCTCCAAAGCACAACGCTCAAAATCCATTTTAAAGCAATAAAACTGGCCACTGGAGGGTAGTAGCGCATTTGGTAAGAACTCATATTGGACTATGAAAGGAAGTGAGGAGAGGAGGCATAACCCGATTTAACGGAACGAACGGTCGAGTTGCACGGCCGGGGCGCTGGTGGAAGACGACCGAGCAGAACAATCGGGAGGACGTCCGGGATGCCAGGTGTTGGACGACCGAGCAGAACGATCGGGATCATCAGTGTAGCGGATGATGTTGTTGAGTCTGTGTTGCTCGTTGAGTAGAGTTTGCGTTGCCGTATTCGGCCACTCGTGTCTCTCGTGACTCTCTAGTATCTCGTGACTCAGCCGGAAACGCGCACGGCTGAATTAGTTCCCCTCCGGAACACAACATGCCCAACACAAGTTCCCTAGGTGAATTCTGTTATGAGGTAGTGGTCACTACAAAAGAAAGATTCTAAAAAAATCTATCTTGATGAGACAGGCGGTGATGAGGGAAAAGTTTACCCTGTCTGGCGAGACAGCTGCAGCCACAACAGCGTCATCTCTCAGTTCAATAGCTTAGTTATGTGTAAATAAATTGTTACTTTGCGATCAAAAGCTCTATTTGTCTTGTTGTTTATGTTATTTTGTAGAAGGAAAACATTCAGATGTTTGGGATGTCGCAAAAGCAAAAAATAGCTGTGTTAAAGTCATAGCTTTGTTTGAAATATATGCTTTTACAAAAAGCTCAATTTCTGTTTTTTTTCCATCAGAAATTGGAAAATTGCTCAAACTAAGCTATTTTCTAATGCTGATTTCTAAGAATAGAAAAAGATATGAACTAACTTTTTTTCCTGCTGAAAGAAGAGAATAATCTTTCTTTTGGTGGGTTCCATGTTTATATAGCAATAGAACAGAATTTTCTGTGGGCCTTGCAAAATCAGTCAAAATCCAGTAAAACGGCTGGATGCAAAGGGGGTTGCTCCGGTGAAATTGGCTGGGAGTGAATGAATTAAGTGTAAATGATTTCCATCTAAGTCTTAAAAACTATTGTTATATCTTTATAATTATGTCACTTGACTGTAGTTCCTAAATTCCAACTCCATCGGGTGGTGTATTTTGATACAAATCAGATAAATGTCCTAAAATTTCATTTGGTATAGCATAAAGTTTTAGGGGTTTTACCATTCTGAGAGTTCGGCCCTCTCCTCAGCTCGCTCCAAATCCAACTCCAGGATCACCAGTTTGCGAGCCACCTAAAGGAAAAAAAATCGAGATTTTGATCAATGTGGAAGACTTTAAAAATAAAATGGCAGAAGAGTCAGACTCATTCTTTGAACTTCTGACCTCTTCGTATTTACGGTCAGCCTCCTCCGCAATGTGTTTGGCCTCCTTCAGCTGCATCTCCTGAATCTCCATCTTCTCCTCATCCTTCATTGCTCGGGTTTCGATCACCTTCATGCCTCTGTAGAAGGACAAGTTGAAAAAGCATGAAGGGGGTTTACAAATAGAAGACATTATCAATAGATGATTGATGATTAATTAAGATCAGTTATTTCTCATTACTTTCCCTAGAAGGAGTCCAATTTTACATTCCGTACTACGACTATAAATAGTATAATTATCGATCAAATTGTTATAAGTACAGTACGTTTGTTGGCAATATTTGGCACGGTTCTGCTACAGAAAAACAAAAGTTACTTATGATCATTATTGGGTCTTACCATGTTTTCCGGTGAATAATGATCATATATTGGCTGGGCCTGCGACTCATACTACTCATACTCAGAAGCGACATTTATAATGTTAAAATATAAAATTTTTAGGGCTGTCAAATGATTAAAATTTTTAATCGAGTTAATCACAGCTTAAAAATTAATTAATTGTAATTAATCACAATTCAAACCATCTATAAAATATGCCATATTTTTCTGTCAATTATTGTTGGAATGGAAAGATAGACGGATATAGACATTCAACATACTGTACGTAAGTACTGTATTTGTTTATTATAACAATAAATAAACAAGATAGCATTAACATTATTAACATTCTGTTAAAGCGATCCATGGATAGAAAGACTTGTACTTCTTAAAAGATAAATGTTGGTACAAGTTAGAGAAATTTTATATTAAAACCCCTCTTAATGTTTTCGTTTTAATAAAATTTGTCAAATTTTCTAACAAAAATAAACTAGTAGCTCGCCATTGTTGATGTCAATAATTACACAATGCTCATGGTGCTGAAACCCATAAAATCAGTCACACCCAAGCGCCAGCAGAGGGCGAACAAACACCAAAAAACACAAGTAACAAGCGGACATGACACTCTGCTGTCATTTTAATCTGTTTGAGCAGGGCATGTGCGTTAAATGCGTCAAATATTTTAACGTGATTAATTAAAAAAATTAATGACCGCCCGTTAACGCGTTAATCTTACATCATCCAAAATGTTATTTAACACTGGCTGACAATCAAGTAAACAATACTCACGACCAGATACAAAAGGGCATTTTCGCTTGTGATTAAGAGTGAGTTCTCGTACTACATTATGTTTAAATTAGGGTTGTCTAAATTAGCGAAAAGTACCAAAACTGAAATGATGTATCCTGATACGATATTTGATGGCAAAAGTATCCATAATCAGTTATTTGTTCTTGCATGGGCACAGATCACAAGAAATTTGTTGTGACGGGGTACATTTCATTTTGCACTACTCTTTATAATAAGGGAGCACATTTTTGCATTTTCCTCATTAACTAATTGGCTGCCAATAACGGTGCTAGACATCCAATCCATTGAAGTGGGAGCATTGGTAGCGAAGGACTGCCACCGTCCTAGTTCAAATGGTTTCGACGTCTGCGAGTAGAGGTGCAAAATTTAATCGATCAATCGACAACTACAATCGATTAGCAAATTAATCGACAACTATTTTGAGAACCAATTAATCGGTTAGGACATGGGTCGGGAACCTATGGCTCGTGAGCCAGATCTGGCTTTTTTGACGGCTGCATCTGGCTCGCAGACAAATCTTTAACTCATTTGCGCCCTAAAACGTATAAATGTTCTATTTTTAATTGTTTCAGTGTCCCAAAAACGTATTTATGAGTCTTTTACATTTTTTTCCCACAAGTGACATCTCTAGGATCTGATGCAACTTTGGTCCAAAGCACAATGCTGAAAATCCATTTTAAAGCAATAAAACTGGCCACTGGCGGGCAGAAGCGAATTTGGTAAGAACCGCAACTCGATTTAACGGAATGAACGGCCGGGCCGCCGACGGAAGACAACCAAATGGACGACTAGGACGCCAGGTGCAGGAAGTCCGAGCAAGACGACCGGGAGGACGTCCAGGACGACAGGCGACGAACGACCAAGTGCAACGACCAGGAGGACGTCCAGGATAGCAGGAGGCGGACGACCGAGCAGAACAACCGGGAGGACGCCTGGGATGCCAGGCGCTGGACGACCGAGCAGAACGACCAGGACCACCAGTGCAGCGGACGATGCTGTTGAGTCCGTGCTGCTCGTCCAGTTATGTGCACGTTATTTTTTTGAGTGAGAGGGGGAGATAGTTCGTTGCTCTTCCTCTTTCAGATTTCCAGCTGTATTTTCAAGTCATGTCAATTGAAAAATGTCCTGAGTGTGTTGCTACGCCCCATGTGCGTCTATAAGAGGTTAGTACACGAACCCTCTTGTACCGTTTAGCCTTTATTATTGTTGTTTTTGAGGTGTTAATAGTTAGCGCCGAGCGCTAAGCTAATTAGCTAATTCGCTATCGTGTATTTCATATGCAGAACGTGTAAAACCATGATTAAGTACAGCGGTAACACTACAAACATGCGAAATAGTACAGAAATCCGTAAAAACAAAGTATATTGGTTAAAAGAAGGCTTATTTCTGAAGACACTTTTTTCCAGAAAATGTGGAATTCATTTCACCTGTGTAAATGTTATTGTATTGTTGAGTGAAATAAGTACTCCCTTTAAAATGGTTAGTGTTTTTGCACTTTCTTGGAAAACTAAATAAAAAAGCAGCTTACGGGCAGCTTTTTGTTGTATGGTCATGTTTCCATCGTTCCTGTTGAATCATTAGAAAAATTTGTTTGTCTACTTTATTAATTAGTAATGTATGATGCATCGATAATCGTGATAACCGTGATCATCGTTCAAGAATCGAATCGTAGCATCCTGAATCGTAATCGAATCAAATCGTGGGGTGCCTAAGATGGCACACCCCTAATAACAGTAAGGGAAGCCGGGAGCTAATGCAGACCAGGCAAAGCCACTACGGCTAAGCTAAGCTAACAAGGCCGTCAGTGAGCTGATTATTATCCAAAACTGTATGTTAAAGGTTGTGTGCCTTTTAGGAATGTTTATGGAAGCTGACAAAGCCACTGCAGTTGAGCTGTAGCTTGTCAATGTTGTAGCTTACTAAAATAAAGTGAGATTAGAGCCCCTTTCAGAAATACACTGAACTCCGTTTAAATCCTGTCCTAGTATATTGTCTGGGACTTACCCAGGACGCTGTATGTGTGAAAGCAGGCGTTTAATTCCCAGGTCACAGCGAGAAGGCTGGTGACGTAAATAACATGGCGGATCGATCGTCATTTCCTCTTTTTTCGCAGTAAGACGAAAAATGGTAAACAAACATCGCAATTATCAGCATGGCAAACTGGAAATAGCTAAATTAAACTGGAAACATAACGAAATTAAATTTCTACTGGGTCGTAGAGCCGAGGAAAAGACAGTCCGTCGTCCATCTTTGGAAATGTGTGGTTTATTTTGTTGCTGATGTGACCAAAAATGACGTAATGTCCGGGTTATAAAATCCCGCCAGCCGTCCTCCCCGCACAGGGAGCATCGAGTCGCCAACCCGGGATAAGTCTGAAAGTGTCCAATCCGGGTTATTCCCGGGACATCTCCCCATGTCCGAAAGCCACGGCATGGGTAAATCCCGCATCAGTTTACACAGGAATTTACCAAGATATAGGTCTGAAAGGGGTTTATTAATTTCCCATTCAATTCTTTTGAATGGGTCTTTTGTTGTATATGTAAGTGACATCTTTCGGTTGTTGTTGCTGTAAATAGGCTTTTTTTTTTTTTTTACTCGTTCGACTTATATTCGGAGCAACATTTTCATTTGAAAAATACGGTAATGTCTGTAAGTGGCACCATATTTTATTTATGCTGTCTGCTACCATTACTTTTAGACATACTGATCCTTCCTCGCCTTCCACCACAGTCACAGTGAAGCCAAGGTCTACTAGGGGCGTGCAATCTTAGGCACCCCACAACTCGATTCGATTACGATTCAGGGTGCTACGATTCGATTTTTCAACGATGATCACGGTATTGACCATGATCACGGTTATCGCGATTATCACGATTAACGATGCATCGTACATTATTGATTAATAAAGTAGCTAAACAAATTTATGTCCATTATTTTTTTTAAATATCCTTATGATTCAACAGGAACGATGGAAGCATGCCCATACAACAAAAAGCCGCCCTTAAGCGTTTTTAAATTTTTTTTTTTTTTTTTTTTTTTTTTTACAAGAAAGTGCAAAAACATTAACCATTTTAAAGGGAGTACTTTTTTCTTTCAACAATACAATTTACACTGGTGGAATGAATTCCACATTTTCTGGACACAAACAAAGTTTCTTTAGAAAGAAAACTTCTTTTAACCTATATACTTTGTTTTCACAGTGTTACCTCCCTTGTGTAACTCTTGGGAGTGACAGGTAGAAATCACAACGGCTCTTGATCACTTTTAACATGTGGCATTTATTGCCGAGCACATTAAAAAGTCCGACAGCCTCCAACATCGCCACACACACACTCATTACAGCGCGCGCACTTTCTTCTCTCCTGCCCGCCCACGCGCACACATGCCTGTCAGCTCCCAGGCAGCACTTGCAACAACAGATTTCTGTACTATTTCGCATGTTTATAGTGTTACCGCTGTACTTAATCATGGTTTTACACATCCCGCATATGAAATACACGTTAGCAAATTAGCTAATTAGCTTAGCGCTCGGCGCTAACAATTAACATCTTAAAACCAACAACAATAAAGCCCAAACAGTACAAGAGGGTTCGTGTACTCACCACTTACAGGCGCACACAGGTTTTAACAACAAACTCAGGACATTTTTCAATTGAAAGACAAGGATCAACGAACTATCTCTCTTCCCCTCTCGCTCTAAAAAAAATAGCTTGCGCACTTCAGTTCCTGCCTGTCTCATACACAAATTTATTTTCCAGTCTTTTAAAAAGGAGTAAATCTCTCTCCCAGTTACCGGGAGCATCAATCATAACGTTGTGCGTGTGACCGGGCGTCAGACGTGTCTTGAATTTCATTCCGCTACGAGTGGCTCTCATAAAGTTATGAGGGAAAAATCATCGTTTTTGAACCTTTATGAATCGTAATCGAATAGTCACGTGTCGAATCTCAATGCATGTAATAATCGATTTTTTTTAACTCCTCTAAGATCAACATACGATTCTTGAAATTTTCTGGTCTTAGCTTTCATGAGACTTTGCTTTGCCTCAGTAACTTAGTTTTTCACTGTGTTTTTTCATACTTTTGTACATACATTTGTTCAAGTTGTCTCTCCCTCTGTGATATGTGTGCACAAGGTAGGTGCATAGGAACCCTTAGTATGGAACTAACATTCCCTTCCAACATTCACCCAGGTTGGCCACCCACTGTTTGAGAAAAACAAAAACTTCAGAGTACAAAAGTTATGCCTTTATTTTAACAAATTTACTGAACTACTGCAAAACCTTTCCAATAATTGTATTCCAAAAGGGAGTATGACATCATGGTATGAACGCCCAAACTGTACATCATGTTGTGCTATCTTTGGCGAGTTTATTCAGTGGTTTGCACTGATTCTTGGGTATTAAGAAACGTGAAGGGAGCATCAAACCGCCACATACAAATTGCATGTGTCGTAGAGAGAAAGTGGCTAACCTCTCGCTCTCGTCTGCAGCCTTTTCGGCCTCTTCCAGTTTTTGCAGCGCTGTAGCGAGCCTCTCTTGGGCCCGGTCCAACTCCTCCTCCACCAGCTGGATGCGACGGTTCAGAGCAGCGACATCACCCTCTGCCTAAAGAGACCACAGGAAAGGGGGAAGATACGTTTGGTCATTCATTCATTAAACTTAACTCATCCAAGATGCTTTACCCTTCCCCCCACAATTAAACAGGAAGATGGAGAAATAGAAGAGGTTCAGAAAACTCCACTGCCTTATAGAGACAAGCAAACAGTAAAATGGATTACTATATTTGAAGTACGGCTGCAGCTATCGATAATTAAAGTAATCGATTAATCTATTGTTTTTTTGCTTTGAATAATCGAGTTATCAGATTGCAAACATTTAATGCCTCGCAGAATAAATTTTAGGAGATGGAAAGCGAGAGAAACAAGTGTTTATGCTGGCAATAATATTTATTTTGGCTTGCTAAGATTACACTTTCAAAAATGCACTGAATGTGAATACAAAATAAAATTCCTGAGTCTTTCTTTAAATGATGCAGAATTCCACTTTCATTTCAAAAGAGCAATAAAGGCATTTAAAATTCATTTCAAATACCTGAGCTTAGCTTCAAACAGTATAAAAAGAATAAATACATGAGGACAATTAGCTAACTTGCATAGAAAAAGTCAGCTAGCTTAAATGCTATGATATGCCAACTTTTTTTTTTTTTTTTTTTACAAAGCTCTTAACAAATCGTTCAAACACATATTCTCACAAAAAACTGCTAAATACACTTAAAAAATAAATACATGAGGACAATTAGCTAACTTGCATGGAAAAAATCAGCTAGCTTAAATGTTATAAAATGTCAACTCTTTTTTTTTTTTTAGTAAAGCTCTTAACAAATCGTTCAAACACATATTCCCACAAAAAACTGCCAAATACACTTATTAACTAAATAACCAATGCATAAACAAACATATTAGCTCACACAAAAACATTCCTGAACAGGGGAGCAGTTTTATTCAGCCGTTAGATGGCTTATGTCATATTCAATGTTACCACCAGAGGGCAGTGTATACATCCAAATGAATAAACGTAAACGCAAACACTTTCAAAACAAACGATTACAACGCCACTCTGAGTAAACGAATCCTCGAAGCAGCAAAGTTTGATTCGAAGCTTTTTTCTAATCGAATTACTCGAGTAAATCAATCGTTGCAGCACTAATTTTAAAGCATACTAATGAGTCTGCAGGAATGAAAAAGATCAGAAATTAATTAGTTATGTCACTTGCCACAAACTATTTTTTTGAGAGTCAAATAATCATATTTTGCGATCAGTGTACTCATAAGCCAATCACAAGTTTTTTCTGTTATATTACTTTAGGGCTGCAGCTTTCGATTATTTTAGTCGTCGATTAATCGATGAACTAGTTAGTTCGAATAATCGAGTAATCGGATAAGGAATATGAAAAATTTAAAATACCTGAGTTGAGCCTCAAACGGTATAAAAAAAAAATGAGGACCTATTTACAACAACAGAACAATTGGCTAACTTGCATAGCAAAGGTCTGCTAGCTTCATTGCTATGAAATGCTAACTTTTTTTTCTTTTTACAATCCTCTTAACAAATGGTTCAGACACATATTCCCACAAAAAACAGCTAAATATGCCTATAACCTAAATTATGAATGCATAAAAAACATTAGCTCAAACAAAGACTTAGCTTACGTTGGTCTTAACAGGGAGCAGTTGGATTCAGCCATGTGAAATGAGGCAGACCAGAGAGCAGTGTATCCACCGTAATCAATAAGACTAAATGCAAACACTTTCAAAATAAACATTACAACGCCACTTTAATTAAACGAATACTCGAAGCAATAAAATTTAATTCGAATATTTTTTTCTCATCGAATACTCGAGTTAATCGATTAATCATTGCAGCACTACATTACTTACTCTTGGAATTACATTTTAGCAGTAAATGCACATTAGAATCCAAAACTATCACCTGGGAAAAAAATTGACGATGAATAGTTTGTAACTGTGACTTTGTTTTCCAAAAGAATAGAAAAGTAGGTGTTTTCAAAAATCTAGTTTTGTTTATTAAAACATAATCATCTGTTTTTATTAAGGACTACAGAAACCAGACATTATTCTATTTTAAATTGGAAAGAAAAATTAATGAAGCAAAATTTATATATTTTTTTTTAAATTACAAAAATGTAAAATAAATATATTTTACATATAAAAAATTTAAATTAGACAATATTTACTAATAAGAGGGTCAAAAAAGCATTACAGCAATTTTGAGGATGCTGTCGCTAATGAACTTTGATGGGCTGAGGGACTGCGCTGGGTGCTGGGCCGCTAATGTTACTGCATTGTCTGTCGCGCACACCGCTTGGTTAAAACCAGTAGAGGCGCTGTCAATGGTAAGTTGAACTTCTGACAACCTACTTGATGCTGTTTAAAAGCCTGCTGGAGGTCCTTGGTGGACAGCTGCATGACCGACCCCAACCAAATCCTTTAATTTATTATCTTGAAATTCTGTGATTTGAGGCATACAAAAATAATAATTTTGATTAACTCTGCATGCACAGTTGTGTCACACAGGCTGTGTTCAGACTTCAGGCATTTTTGATTCCAATCGGATTCCTCCTCAAATCTGATTTTTAGGGTTAGATGTTCACATTATCTTTGCAAGTGTCCAAATCAGATATGGGCCTGTTAAGACTGGCCACATTATTGAAACACATGACAGGTTGCTGTGGCAACAAAGGCGTCATCCATAATACAGTGACGTCACAGACAGTCAAAACCCATCTGCGCTGTTCAGACTGAGAAGCATCTTGTCCATATCTGATATGCATAGGCGGATCTTCTATTCAGGCGAAGTAGGCGATCGCCCTAGGCCCCAAACCAGCTGCCCTTGCCCCAACGAGCAAGGGCTTGGGCCACCGGAGCCAGCAGCACCCCCAACTATTTGTCATGTATAATTATGTCAGCATACCAAACAAACAAATAACAAAACAAAAAAGAAAGCTATTTGAATGCTGCATTTATATTACACCCTGTGGCGAAACAATGCAGTACAGTTCCAATCAGTCTTACAATAACACTCAACAGCTGGTTAACAGCATTTGCTAAAAATTAAATCTATTAGTGACACCACAAGCAATGGCGAAGAATTTTTTTTTACGGAGTGTAAAGCTTTCGGTTAGCGGTTTAGCCAACGTACCTCCAGTGAACATTTCAAAATAAAAGCACGTCATGTTCGTCATATAAATAACGATTTCAGGAGTTAATCCCACAATCTTTAGAATTAATATTAAAATATGTTGAGTAAATACTACAGAATACAGATTGTACACTAAGGATAGCTTTCAAATGACACTCTTTATGACAAATATGATTGACAGTGAATAGTTATTATAATTATTATACCAATATTATATAAAGCACTATACTATAATAATAATGCTAGAATTTTTTTTAAAGATTTGTTTTGAATAATGTTGGAAAGGCAAAGTCAGTTTTCTGAATCTGTTTACTTTCCATTCTTTTGGACTAGTAAATGCTATCAGCATTTAACCTCATTGTTTATGTGTGATTAATTATTGTTATTTACATGATTAATAAAGAATTTAAGTGTTCCAAAATGGTTTTGTGAATTAATAAGCGTCAGCAAAAATTTAATTGCTCAATTAGTGAAAAAAAAAAAAAAAAAAAAAGAAAATTATTAGATTAGTCGACTAATCGTGAAACTAGTCGGCTGACTAATCAGGAGAAAATTTGTCATTTAGGACAGCCCTAGTGTACCGGAACATATTTCCTCCACACCCTTCTCACCTTTTTAACCCCTGACCCATTAAGAGGGCCCCTGGATATGTTCGCCTTAGGCCCCAAAATTGCCAAGTCCGCCACTGCTGATATGAAACTACCTCACGTATGTGATTTCCATGAGTCTCGCAAAAATCTGATTTCTGTGCTTTGGACCGTTTTTGTCTGTTGTGACTGTTCAGACAAAAAAAGCCATCCAGTTTCAATCTGGATGGGCTAAAAATCAGTTTTGGCTACCAGTCTGAAAAAGGCCATAAGGGATAATGGACATCCCTCATCTGCTTTTTGTAAACAAAACAGGAAAAAGACCATGAACAAACAACTTGTGAGGGATTTCCCCAGAGTTCTACAGAGAATTTATCAATCCACTACTTCTTGAAGCGCTGCAAAGCTGAGACACAGCCTGCATGGGAGACTCAACACGACAGAAACTCATGTAGCCCGTCTTAAAATGTCTATTTATTTACTCGTACAAATTACCACTTAGAGAAACTTCAGGCACTAAAAAAACTCTTCAAACTCTGGAGAGAGAGCAACCGGCAAGTTTTTAGGCAAACATGATTCTGTGTTCATCTGCGGGCAGAAGTTAGTAGGTCAGTGACTCATTAAGCGCTTCACGCTGTCCAGACGTGAGCTTTCCAACAGGCCATAGTGCTTTTCATTTAAATCGGCAATAGTCAGATCATTCATTTAGACATGTGGTGAAAAAAATAGATCTTAGTACATGACACAGGTTAATTTGAGACTAAATCTTGGTTAAATTTGGGACAGACTCCAAATGCTTCTACGACTGAACAGAATTAGCAACAAAGAAAATAGATGAGCCCTTCAAATCGTTAAGGAAAACAATTTAATATAAAATTAAAATTTCTCAGAGTTTAAACAAGGGGTGTGCATTTTGATCTCCAAGAAAAGCATGCAAATGCTATGTAACTTGAGGATGAGCGTGATTTAAAAAAAAAAAAACACCAGTTCACACTTTGGACGAGACTACAGAAATGAAACCTGAAGTCTGCCACTTTTGTACAGATTATGCTGTATTTAGAAAATGGAGTAAGTGAGGTGTGAACCTGACACTGGATCAGTTGGATATTTCAGTTAATGAAGGCATGGTTTCCTTTCGAAAGCAATGCCATAATTCACGTTGTCGCTATGTTGAATTAATCTGCAGGAAAGTCTGTTCACTTTATTCTTTCTTTCACTATTTCCCAGAGTCCCACTCTGTTGCATTGCTGCCGGGGGAGGCTATACAGAAATCAGGCAGGAAATGTCTGGCGAATCAGCGCTGACGTGTGTTAAAACAGTTAGCAGCTGATAAGAGGAGAAAACCTCCCACCATGGGGTGAATGAAAAGCCCTGAATCAGCTCAACATCGTCAAATCTGCTTTGAGCGGGCTGACATCTGTCGACAGCACATCTGGCTGTAGAGAACAGAACTTGGGTGGAACCTGAAATAGCAGAAATGACCTACTACTTCCTGAATTGTGCGCAACGGCTAATGTTGTTGGAGCACAAACAAACAGGCTTTTCATGAGCTTTAGGTCAACTAGACTAGACGCATTACAGCACTTCCAGGCATACAGAATACAAACACTTATTCAATCAAACTCTATCTCCTCTCAAACACAGACATACATATTTGCAGGGTGGCAAATGACTACAATGGTGCCAGGTGATTTGCAGCATGCTAACACAATCACAAATGACAAAAACCATCAGATGGAAGTCACAAATTGGTGCCAACTGGTTATGATCAAGTCTCCCTACACCAAGCCAGGAAAAATTCAGTTAAAAGATAAGACAGTTGCTTTAAGAGATACAAATTCTAGACTGTGGTACCTCTACATACGAAGTTAATTCATTCCAGGACCTTGTTTGTAAGTCGAAATGGTCGTATGTCGAGCAGGTTTTCCCATAATTCAAATTTTCCATTAATTCTTTACACGACCCGAAAACCTACTCTAAATCCTTAATAAATGCTGGTGGTATTATTACAAATAGGAATTAAACATAGCAAAACAACTACAAGTTGCGGTTGACATTTTACTTTATCTTTCAGTAATTTGTTGTTGGCGTCAACTGTGGCGGACAGTAGGCGTGTTGTGTTGCACAAGTTCTGAAATAAATAATTAACAACCTGACGAAGCTGGTGATTTCTTTGGCGATGTTACCACCAGTGTTGTTTTCGTTTAACGAGGACAACCGTAATTTCCCGAATATAAGGCGCACCCGTGTATAATGCGCACCCCAAATTTACTTGTAAAATCTATGGGAAATTATTGTACCCGTTTATAACGTGCACCCTAATTCTAGCACCAATAAATAGAAGAATATAAGAAATCAGAGCTCGAATACAGATACAGAAATGTCATTTTACTGACTGGTGAAACACAGCACAAGCATAGCACATTGGTAGTTCAAAACATTACCATAAACTGACAATATTTACGGTAATACTATGATTTGACAACTTCTCCAACTTACCAGAATCTAGGAGAAAACAAAACAGATGTGACTTTTCTTTTAAAGGCTGCTGTATAACTTGCTCATTTCATCGTGATGAATAAATGTTTCTTCCATGGATTGATACGGTAAAATGAAAGTGAGAACCTATGTCGGAAATCCGTGAGAGCTCATAGCTGTCGATTCGACAGTAACAATAGGAACTATTGTTATTTGGGTTTGAGTTTACCGAGGGACAGATATAGTTGACAGACACAGGAAGTCTGTGTGCTTACGTTTGTTATGGTCCGAGTTGCGGAGCTGCAATAAACGTTGACTGAAATGAGTTCAAGAAACTAAATTCTGTGCTTTATGAAGAGTGAAAAAAGCTGAATTTAACACAGACGAAATCATTCGGCCGATAAGAGTGAAGTATTACCGAAACAAAATGGTGACATCACATACTGTAATGGTCGGCAACGGGTCGCTGCATACGTTTCTTCAACACAACGTGGCCGTGTCAATAAAAAAAAAAAAAGGTTTATATATATATATATATATATATATATATATATATATATATGTATATATATGTAATAAATATATATTTCTGTCTCCATCCTTGTACCCGTTTATAATGCGCACCATGATTTTACAAGTTGATTTTGGGGGGAAAAAAATGCGCGTTATATTGGGAAATTACGGTATACCAAAAGTATTTCGTCGACGAACAAATTTTTCATGACGATGACGAGACGATAAACGAGCTAAAAACTTGTCTTGGGACACTAAAATGTAACGAGACGAATGCCAGTTTTCGTCTGACGAGACGAGAACGAGACGAAAATGCCCCCTAGTGTCCATCAAATGTTCACAACGTACGACATTTTTATGTGTACCGGTAGTTAGTGTTAGCCCATATCGTATTCATCTGTCAATGTTTATTCAAAATTGTTGGAAACCTTTATTCATTTTTGGACAAAAACATTAGAATTTTACAGACGAAAAGATTTTGAGTAAACGTCGACTAAAACGAGACGAAATTGGTCTGAGTTTTCGTCACCAAAAACTAGACGAAGACAAAAACATTTTAAAATGACTAAAATATGACTAAGACTCATAACTTTTATCGTCCGAAAGACTAAGACTAAAATTAAAAGGGCTGTCAAAAACTGCACTGGTTACCACAATAATAATTGTCAATATTAATTGTCACCTTAACTTATAAAGACTGGCGAACTGAGGTCGGCGGAAGACCATCGAGATCGTATACGTTCTACGGCCGTATTGTCGAGCCAGTTCATGGATGCACACACCACGCTCATTTTTTCTATCATTTCCATCTTCATTTCAATGATAAGCGTCACCATTTTCCTTTTTTCACCACCTGCACTAACGTTCTTGGAACCCGTGTCGGTTTCTCTCACAAGAAAATCTGCCGTGCGTCAGTCTTGCGGTAAAACAAACTGCGGCGCTGTCATAAATCGTCGTATTTCGAGCATTTCGTTCAATGTAGAAACAAATGGTCAAACTTTACATCGGATGTCGAAAAGATCGTGTGTCCAGGTACCACTGTATTAGTTAGACGAGCACAACTATATTTGGCAGACTGTCATTCAGACAAGTTTTAAAGAATAATTCCACTTAATAGAAGTGTATTGTTTAAAACCACAATAAAACAAAACAATTTGATGTTAAGAAATAAACTTTTAGACTATAGTATAACTGCTGGCCTATTGCACAAAATCAGCAGCGAGTTGACTGGGTAAAGTTGAGTGGCAACATTTGCATTCTTGTTTCACACCGTACAAAAAAAAACAACAACAAAAAAAAAGGCAAAAAAATATCTCTCTTTGCCCACACCAGGAACTATACAATACCCTAGTTCTTCAATGAACACACTTAACACTTAAGCTTACTGGTAAAGTACCTCAAATTTAAACTCAAAACACAAAGCAAATAAAAGCAATGACTCCTAAGTTGTGCTTTGTTAACAAATAAAGTTTTAATCCATTCTTCAATTCTATAAAACAGCACTCAACAATGAAAAGGCTCAGCTGCTCAACAGTTTTACATTTCCTTTAAAAGCCGGTCTTTTTTTTCACCCTTTCCACACTTCATACTTTCCAGCTGTTAGGGAAATACTCCCCAAAACAGAACAAACGTAAGGAAACTGTAGCTGTACTGCACAAATAATAAGTCACTTGTCTTCATGCATAACCCCAGTGAAGAAGAAGGATCGTGTCCAGACAATCACTGCCCATCAACTAATCTGCAGTTTGAATACGGTCCAGTTCGAACTGGACTGACCTTAAAACATACAGTTTATGCAGATACACAGTATGAGGAGACTTTTACTAAGAAAATCAAGGCCAAGCCAGAAAGAAATCTAATTCTGAGCTGCTTCCAGGGCAGTGGGTTAATGAGGGACACAACGCCGCTGTGGTTCAGTCAGTTATTCCTGACAGTGATTGCTCCCTAACCGTGACTATAGACAAGTATAGTGGGATCTTGAACACCAAATTCAAAAGGGAGTTATCATTAGAAAACACATTTTTTTCTACTGGATGTCAGCATATGAAATTTAGTTGAAGGATTAACCCTATGTTTTCTTTTAGCTCAAAGAGAGTTAAAATCCAAGTAAACGTAGCCTTTTATTGTTCAAATAAAATTATGGTTAAGCTTTTCAACCACGTAACAGTTTGACCCCAGAATATCTTTTAATAATCAGAGCTAAGAGTGTGGTTTTTTGAACAATTGACCTTTAAACTGTTCATGAAGTTCATTTCAGATCAATGCCTCTCTGTTGTGTTGCGTTGCAAGAAAACAATTTTACTTTGTGCGGTCTGTCAATAAATCTGCCTGTGAGGGTTTTTAACTGTCCCCGGTCAAGTAAACATCCCAACAATAAAAACTTTTACATGCCTCTTTCGGGCAGAGACAAAATATCAATGCCAGTCTTGAGTGGGTAGTAGAACCCATGATATCTAAACGGTTAGGCTCAAGTCATTGCAATAGCCCCACTGAAAGTTATTCATTGAAATTAGTACAAAAACTTATTGAGGTCCTAATAAAAATGCTTAAAATTCTGTTTATAGGCCTGTAGTAATCAATAACTCTGCCTTTAATCACTTGTCATTCTTTGTGTGATGAATTAAATCTGCTGACAAGGCATTAGATGAAAGCATTCACGATTCATGATAGTAGCTGAAAACTTGGTAACTATCATTTTTTGGAGGTCATTTCATATATCCATTATCTATTTGTGTCATCTAGTTCACTTTAAATCTAGTCAATAAATTTAGTCAGCTAAAAACAACTTCAAGCTTAGGACTAAATCAGGCTTTTGCTGGCACAGACTGCACAGATCATTTCAACAAAATCACACAGTCTTGGTCGGCATAATCACATAATTATCTTGCCGCCACAAAGCCACCAACGTGGGAGTGTTCCCCAGAATGCCTGCTGCTGACGATACGCAACTGATATGCATTATATTTGGAAAGTTGAGCTAGTCCTTGGGAGGAATTCCAAAGAAAAGAGAGCAATCAGGAAGTCATTCTTTCCACAGAACGTTGAGGAGCAGTAGCCGACAGCAGCAGAAGGGATGACAACCTGAATTTATCCACGCCAAACAGTGAGCAAATATCTGCTTATAATGAAAAAGACCGACATTCCTCTACCCACTTCTGCATATTTTAGGGCGTAAATGATTGATAGTGACACGAATAACTGGAATTGTTACAATATCAAGCCAATGTGTCATGAGGCCATTGTACTAATTTCTTTGCATCCACACCAAATGCTTCAAACTTATGGATAGTATTGAGGAACCCTTAACTTTTGAATGCCCAAAACTTGTAATCCAGCATTGCATGTGCTTCCCTATATCTTTAGCTTTAGCTCATGGATGACTGACCAGAAGTATTGGGTGCTTTTAGGTCTGTGGTTTTATTTTGGCTACAGGTCTACTTCCTGCTTCCTTTGTTGTCCTTCTTGCCAGATCTTTTGTGATTGACATCATGTATTTGTGTCCTGTTTGTAGCCTGCACTTAGCAATAGATTTTCCTGGAAAACTGTAAACAGTGGGGCAAATAAGTATTTAGTCAACCACCGATTGTGCAAGGTCTCATACTTGAAAAGATTAGAGAGGCCTGTAATTGTCAACATGGGTAAACCTCAACCATGAGAGACAGAATGTGGAAAAAAACTGAAAATCACATTGTTTGATTTATAAAGAATTTATTTCCAAATTAGAGTGGAAAATAAGTATTTGGTCACCTACAAACAAGCAAGATTTCTGGCTGTCACAGAGGTCTAACTTCTTCTAATGAGGTCTAATGAGGCTCCACTCGTTACCTGTATTAATGGCACCTGTTTTAACTCATTATCGGTATAAAGACACCTGTCCACAATCTCAGTCAGTCACACTCCAAACTCCACTATGGCCAAGACCAAAGAGCTGTCGGAGGACACTAGAGACAAAATTGCAGACATGCACCAGGCTGAGAAGACTGAATCTGCAATAGGTAAAATACTTAGTGTAAAGAAATCAACTGTGGGAGCAATTATTACAAAATAGAAGACATACAAGACCACTGATAATCTCAAAATGATAACAAGAACAGTGAGCAAAAATCCCAGAACCACACGGAGGGACCTAATGTATGACCTACAGCACAGGTGTCAAACCGATTCCAGAAAGGGCCTAGTGGGTGCAGGTTTGCTTTCCAACCAATGAAGAGGACACCTTTTCACCAATTAGATGTTTAACATGTGTAATCAGTTAAACTTTGTCAGGTGCCTTGTCAGGAAGTTTATTGGTTAAATTCTCTGCGCGTTATCGGTTGGAACAAAATCAGGCACCCACTAGGCCTTTTCTGGAATCGGTTTGACACCTGTGACCTACAGAGAGCTGGGACAACAGTAACAAAGGCTACTTACTATCAGTAACACAATGCGCCGCCAGGGACTCAAATCCTGCACTGCCAGACGTGTCCCCCTGCTGAAGCCAGTACACGTCCAGGCCCGTCTGCGGTTCGCTAGAGAGCATTTGGATGATCCAGAAGAGGACTGGGAGAATGTTATGGTCAGAAGAAACCAAGATAGAACTTTTTGGTAGAAACACAGGTTCTCGTGTTTGGAGGAGAAAGAATACTGAATTGCATCCAGAGAACACCATACCCACTGTGAAGCATGGGGGTGGAAACATCATGCTTTGGGGCTGTTTTTCTGCAAAGGGACAAGGACGACTGATCTGTGTAAAGGAAAGAATGAACGGGGCCATGTGTTTAAAGATTTTGAGTGAAAATCTCCTTCCATCTGCAAGGGCATTGAAGATGAGACGTGGCTGGGTCTTTCAGCATGACAATGATCCCAAACACACAGCCAGCACAACAAAGGAGTGTTTCATAAGAAGCATTTAAGGTCCTGGAGTGGCCTAGCTAGTCTCCAGATCTCAACCCCATAGAAAATCTATGGAGGGAGTTGAAAGTCCGTGTTGCCCAATGACAGCCCCAAAACATCCCTGCTCTAGAGGAGATCTGCATGGAGGAATGGGCCAAAATACCAGCAACAGTGTGTGAAAAGCTTGTGAAGACTTACAGAAAACGTTTGGCCTCCGTTATAGCCAACAAATGGTACATAAAGTATTGAGATGAACTTTTGGTATTGACCAAATACTTATTTTCCACCATGATTTGCAAATAAATTCTTTAAAAATCAAACAATGTGATTTTTGTTTTTGTTTTTTTCCACATTCTGTCTCTCATGGTTGAGGTTTACCCATGTTGACAATTACAGGCCTCTCTAATATTTTCAAGTGGGAGAACTTGCACAATTATTGGTTGACTAAATACTTATTTTCCCCACTGTAACTAACTGAAAGTCAAGCAACACAAACAACTTTAGATAGTAGAATGTATTCAACTTCAGAATCAACACCAGGGTAACGCTAGCAAGCAATAAAACAATAAGATGATGTAAGAACAAAGTTCAATGAAATTGCAGTGTCAAATATTCCTTTCTGATGTCACTCTTTACAATCTGAACATGGCAGGGCCGAAAAGTAACTACTCAGTTGCATTTACAAACTGAAGAGAGATTATTTGCGCTTTAAAAGACTTAAAATTGCAAAAGAATTTTGATCATCTGCTCAAAATGAGACACTACGCTTAACCAGAACCATCCGTTGGCTTTAAAAAGTCACCAGACACTTCAAAATGACAGCTGCGTTCATCACCACTGGTACTTCACTCCCAAATCTCAAGTCTGACTGCTGGCAGTGAAGGTGCATTATGGGTAGGGTAGCTGCCAAGTGTTGAAAAAGGAAGATAAATGGGTGGAATAAAACTTGATCTTTCCAGTTTTCAAGTTTTCTTTTTTTTTCCCCTTGAAGGGCCCATCAAAGACAGAGAGCGAGAGTAGAGCGAGAATTGAACGTTAAATGAATGGCTGTTTTATTTTGGGGTTTTTTTGTCCACCGAAGCCACAGCATTCAATTCACCTCGTCTTCCTGTGAGACTGTGACAGGAAGTGCAGGCCAGATTTGGCAGGCGACATCCTGGGCAGGGCAGCCAAGGTTTTCGAAGCATGCATGCTTTATGGTAAACAAAGTGCAGCTTTAAGTAAAAAAGGAAGTCTGGTTTCGATCCTTTGACCAACTAAAGGAAAGCGAATGCAAAGTACTTACTATTTATAGTAGATATTCAAACATGTAACGAGGATGAACACAAGCAGGGGTCAAAATTAAGACTGCACCACATTACTGGTCAGTAACACTTAAAAAATAGCCTGAAACCACAGACATTTAAAAAAAAAAAAAAAAAAAAAAAAAAAAATACACTACTTTTTATTTTTATCCAGAAGTGCAGCCTGTGTCTCTTGTGTCTACGTTGTGAAACAATGATTCATTACATGAACACACTCAACAATATTCCTCTTTTGATCTCCCTGGGCTCCAATGAAAGAGCTTTAGTGGCGAGGGATAACTTCAGGTTGTCCTAATTATTCACATATGGGAGTGCAGCACTTCGCCACACAACACAACACACTCCACTCAACTTTAAAAGCATAGAAGTCTCCACTCGTGGTGTTGTGGTACATGCCGTCGCCTGACACAGAGATGGCGTGTCTTTAATTTCCGGTTAGTGAACTGTTTTCCTAGAGTAACTGGACTGAATAGTCTTTTAACCTACTATCACTTAAGGCAATTATATTCACATACATATACCTAGTTATAAAACTGTCAACAATCAGAAGGACTGTAGAATAATGAAATATTCAGAGTGTGAAGGAAGACCAACCAGGCTCTTTCATCACATGTTCTCATATCTTTATAGCTGCGACCTCTCCCATTGCGTTGAATCTCTCCACTCGTGATATCATTAAGCTGCCCCTACACAGTGACATGTCACTAGACTGTTAGCCAAGTGTGCTAGCTAAGCAATTCCATTCTCATGACTCTTCTACTGTGAACTCATAAAAGCCCTTACGCGACTCATGTCAAGAGGCAGGTCAGTGTCTTATAAAAAGAAGAATTAAGTCACTTGCAACACAGTCGGCCGTTTTGAATGAGGAAGCATCTTTGGTACTATTCCTGTCAGTCGACACTAAGACTTGTTTCTGCAAGAAAAGTCGATGTCTTCTCACCATGTGGGCACCAGCCAATCGCAACGCACATAGTGACAAACCATCCGACTTCACTAAACTAACAACAATAAACACAAAACAACCATTGAGAATTGAGGCTCTTCATTTAACCGAACATGTTTTGGAGTTGGAAGACAGAGTACCCAGAGATTGCCCAGGCAAGCTCAGGGAGAACATGCAAACACCACAAAAAGAGGTCAGAGCTGATATTTAAACCCTTAACCTCAGCACTTAAGGCAGATGTGACAACCACAAGACACACTAATGTAAGTAAAGCTATAATTATTGGCCTCCAGAGCAACTTTTTTTAGTCAATTTTTGTGTGAAACTGTCCTCTGCTTGCATATTTTCATGACAACTACCTAAGCGGTCGACAATGGATTCTACAGAAGATTTTAAAATAGAGCCTACATGTAAACCCAATACAAAATTGGTGCACAGGAAAATGCTCTTGCCATTTGACAGATATGTTGAAATTCTACCAAATCAGGATGTATCACACTCTTACCCAAAAGGCCTTCAAAATGAAGTGGAGTCAAAACTTTCAACTACAGGTGCCTTTAGTTACAAGTTAGAAGAGTCACTCGATATATATATTTTTTTTACTGTGTGTGTACTTGCCAGACATTTTTTGGGGGTAAGAGCAACAACAACAACAACAACAAAAAACAGTAGGTCAGCATTCATATGATACCACTTCACCAGACTAACAAACCATGTGAAGCCATGTCAGCTGTGTACAAATTGTTGAAAGTAAACGCGTATAACAACACTTACAGCCACTTGCAATTTATGTGAGGCAAAATGGATGATTAACTCTGCTCAGGTTGTGAAAGTGCTGTCGCGGAGGCTCATCCAGCAAGCGCTGGCTCCAACTGCCTGGTTGATTCTACCAGTATCATACTTACATAATCGCACATCAATCTATGCAAGTTACTAGTACACACAGACCTTTACAGTGAAACTGTGAATGGGTCTAAAAAGTGTTATTGTACATCTGAGTAAAACCTTTGTCATGCTCAAGAGAACTTTTTGTATTCGTCAATGATCACCAGTAAGTAAAACACATTTTCATTACAGTTGTAAGACGAAATGGCATTCATCATATAAAGAAGCTTAGTCCCAAAGTTCTCAAAAGTAACAAAATTGCACTCGTTCAGAATAAACTAAACCAAATGTGATACCAGACATTTCATCCCTAGAAGTCTTCCTACAACCACTGTGCCGATTACCGGTTTCAAGGTATACCGTGGTATGAAAACGAAAAGGTTTCAAAACCACAACAATTTTCCGTATACCGTCCCTAAGGTATTAGCTATTTTTTATTAGCCTAGAACTCCAGACTCACCGCTGTTCCAGCTATAGTCTGGGATCCAGCTCCTTATTGGCCTCTCGAGCCCGAACGAAATCGTCCGTACAATTAGATTGGTTTATTTGAGTGACAGGTGCGTTCGACCGTGTGCCTAGGGGAGTCCTGTGGAGGGTGCTCCGGGAGTACGGGGTACCGAGCCCCTTGGTAAGGGCTGTTCAGTCCCTGTATGACCGGTGTCAGAGTCTGGTCCGCATTGCCGGCAGTAAGTCGAATTCGTTCCCAGTAAGGATTGGACTCCGCCAAGGCTGCCCTTTGTCACCGATTCTGTTCATAATTTTTATGGACAGATTTCTAGGCACAGCCGAAGCGTTGAGGGTGTCCGGTTTGGTGGCCTCAGCATTGCATCTCTGCTTTTTGCAGATGATGTGGTGCTGTTGACTTCATCAAGCCGTGACCTCCAACTCTCAATGGGGCAGTTTGCAGCCGAATGTGAAGCAGTTGGGATGAAGATCAGCACCTCCAAATCAGAGACCATGGTCCTCAGACGGAAAAGGGTGGCATGCCCTCTCCAGGTCGGGGATGTGATCCTGCCCCAAGTGGAGGAGTTCAAGTATCTTGGGGTATTGTTCACGAGTGAGGGTAGGAGGGAGCGGGAGATTGGCAGGCGGATCGGTGCAGCGTCTGCAGTGATGCGGACTCTGCACCGGTTCGCTGTGGTGAAGAAGGAGCTGAGCCAAAAGACGAAGCTCTCGATTTACCGGTCGATCTACGTTCCTACCCTCAACTATGGTCACGAGCTGTGGGTCATGACCGAAAGAACAAGATCCCGGATACAAGCGGCAGAAATGAGTTTCCTCGGCAGAGTGTCTGGGCTCTCCCTTAGAGATAGGGTGAGAAGCCCGGTCATCCGGGAGGGGCTTGGTGTCGAGCCGCTACTCCTCTGCGTTGAGAGGACCCAGTTGAGGTGGCTCGGGCATCTGGTTCGGATGCCTCCTGGTTGCCTCCCTGGAGAGGTGTTCCGGGCATGTCCCACCGACGGGCGGCCCCGGGGACGACCCAGGACCCGCTGGGAAGACTATGTCGCTCGGCTGGCCTGGGAACGCCTTGGAATCCCGCCGGAGGAACTGGCTGAAGTGGCTGGGGAGAGGGAAGTCTGGGCTTCCCTGCTAAAGCTGCTGCCCCTGCGACCTGACCCCGGACAAAGCGGAAGATAATGGATGGATGGATGGTGTTCTTAACGAGCAACTCTTGTGCGTTGGAAGTCGTCTCCACAACAACACAGATGGCGAACGGGAGAGCCGAGAATATGTTCCTATTTGCGGTAAATTCATTTTTAAATGACCAAAAACACATTGAGTCGAACCGACAGTCTGTCTCACGCTAGCTATGTTGAATAAACTTATCCGTTCTCCGCTCTCCTCGTATGTTTATGTCCTCGCGCTAGAGTTTGTCACTTTACCAACGTCAAGCCCGCCCGTCGCTGATTGGTCCACTCCGCTGTCTGTTTCCTGTGGCTTGTTCTGCCCTGGGACTTTGATCCGCGGAACAGTCACCAGACTCTATAGCTGGAACAACGGCGAGTCTGGAGTTCCAGGCTAATTTTTATGTCCCAAAAATGCATGGAGAAATCCCTCGCTTGCTGCTGTAAGGCCTTCTAGCTGTAAACCCTCCCCCACTGGTTGCTACAAGATGTCTGGAGAAGGTGAACCTGAACTTTTTCCTCCATCGAAGAAAAAACACAATCGCTGGTATAGGAATACTTCGGCTCCCGAAAGGGCCAACCAACATGTAACGCATGTATGAGTGGCTGCTGAAGAGGCAATACAGTACCTCCAATATGATTTCGCATTTATACAAAACTAAAGTTTAGTAAACACAGTCTGTTTCCAACCAGCTACGAGAGTCAACTTCAGCGTGTTTAGTGTGTCTAGCGGTGGTAAAACATGGCATATAAGTATAACACCATCTTTTTTCTCTCTGGCAAATGTCTGTGTTGAGAGAGTGTGTGTATAATGTAAACATGATACGAGTCATACACACATGATTTTCATGGAAAATAATTCAATTATTTTTGTTCTGATGGTAATACTGTTGAGCTGTGGCTGTGGGTTTAGGATCACCTAAAGGACTGCATTTATTTTATTTAGACTTTTTAAAAAAAAAAAAAAAATATTTTAACTTAACATTGTACTTATGTTCCAATTTGCTAATATGTTTCGGAAAATACCCTTTTTAATGGAAAAAAGTTTTTTATTTAAACCCAGATATCTCAAAGTAACACATTTTAGAGCTGTAATTGCAATACCGTGATGCCGTGATATTTTGGCTTAAAGTTATCATACGGTCAGAATATCATACTGGCACATGCCTTATATTGATCACCTAAGCATTTCCTTTCCAATATTGAGAGAAAAAGATGCGATTTTCCGCAAAGGTGACATGTTTTAAGTTACCATTTGATGTTTTTTTTTTTTTTTTTTTTTTTTTTTTTTTTTTTTAAAGGATGAACTGTAACATCCGAGCTTTTCAGACCTCCCTGGTTTATCAATTGAAGCTTTCCATAAAACTGTATTAAATTCTGTTTTGAAAAAAACGTTGACTGCTTCAAAGATAGATAAAAAGCATCAAGTTAAACCACGCGTGCGCAGCGACCCATAAGAATCCGAACTTCCCCCCCACCACCCTTGAAAGGGACCAACGCCTTGCATTGTGGCACAACCAATCAATGGCACGGTTTTATTCTTCACCTTAATTCTACTACTATCGCCGATTAACGGAAACCACATTGCTAGCCGAACAGTCCGTCAATACGTGTTACAATCCAGCAGCTATAAATAACCATCCTAGCTGCGACAAAAACGAGTTGAAAAAAGACAAGAAGTTGATTGTCTCACTTTCTCCCGTAGCTCTCGTTCACTGTCCAGCTCCCTCTGCAGGATCTGAGCCCGGTCTTCGGCGTCGTCCGCCTGCTGCTGCAAACACTGGATCTTCCTCTTGACAGCATCCAGAGAGTTCAAACCTGCCATTGTCGACTGCTTTCACGACTTAACTTTACACTACACGTGGACGGAGGGGAAAGCGATGCAAAAACGTGCCTTACAACAGTCCGTTTGAATAGTTTTGTTTAAAAAGTAGTACAGTTCAACAAAGGAAAACACTTGACTCTAATGTTTGAATGGACGAAAAATTAAAAAGGAAAGATCCGTCCGAAGTATGGACAACGGAGACGCTCAAGTTTAACAAAAATGACCGATATAACCAGGAAGTAGGAATGTTCAGGTGGTCCACCGGATCTTTTGGTGCTGAGGAATGAATGGAAGCGGTAAGAGGGGGTAAAAAAAAGTCCTCGGGAATGTGGTAGTTTTTTGGTCCGGATACTTGGAGGGATAAAAGGAAGGCTGAGCAGTGGAGAGAGCCACACAGTAGAGGCCAGAGAAGAAGAGACGTGATTGGATGGTGGGATCGCAAAGGGGCGGAGCCTAAGGCTTGCGTATGTGTGTATGTTGATCCCTGTGACTAATATGATTGCGAGTCCTATCGTGCTTGTAAAAGACATACCCGGATGTACAGTATTTATTACAGTACTGCAATCAGTGAATGGACTTCCCTGCTCTTTTAAGATTATCTTAATGTAGGTTGATATAAGACCAACATACATTTCAATATTTATTTCCTTTTCCCACAATTGTAAAAATACATTAACAATGACTAAGAATAAGAATCTTCAACTTATACAGTTTAAAATGCTACACAGATGGCATATTATTCAATCTAATATGTACAAAATGGGTTTTTCCCAATCCGATAAATGTACAAACTGTAATGAAGATACACCAGATACATACTTGCATGCTTTTTGGCTATGTAAACCTATACAGCAGTTATGGTTGCAGGTAACAAAGAAACTTTCATCCTTTTTGAACTGCAGGATTCCATTGTCTCCAAATCTTTGTCTGCAGGGTGGGGGCGACGGCCACAGTGCCCTCCTGGGTCAGCCCGGCTTCGGCCACGTCTCCTTGTACTGGGTGCCGGGGAGGTGCTCCCCGGTGTCATACCGCGTGCCCCTCCTGGTCAGGGGGTGGAACGGGGGTCGCGCCTCCGTCCCCTTGGCCTGTCTCCCGCATGTCTGCTTCTTTTGGCCTGCGGCGGCCGCCGCTACCCCTCTGTTGGCCGGGTTGTTGGCGGGTCCTGGGGTGGAGCTTGTTTTCCCCTGCCGGTGGTGTGGGTATCCCCTGGTCTATCTCAGTCCCTGAAGGACGGTTGATGGGGGAACTGATGGCCTGGGGGACCCTGGATGACGGCAACCCCTTGCTGGGCTTCAGGAGGAGGGATGGTCTACACTGTGTCACCCCACATTGGCTTGGGGAAGGGCTCCTGCCGGCATTTTCACTCGTCTGCAGGACTATATCCCATGTCTGATGGGATTCACGCATGACTAGGTGTAATTGCACACTTTCAAGTAGTAAAACTCGGCATCAGGATTAGCGATCAGATAGCATAGAATGGGATGCCAGCTTACTCACACTCACAAGGGATTCACACAAAAACTGTGTTCTACACTTCACATGGCTGATTTGTGTACACTCCACTCCTTCCAATCACTCAATTTTCTAACTCTCCCACCCCCCGTCTTCTTTTTTCCTTGGTCATCAGGCCCCCTAAATGGTGTCAACTGGAAATACAACTAGCTAACGATAGCACCAACATATTCATAGTTAGTGTAGGCTTCAATGTATTTCTTTTTGTTGTTTGTATGTCTAGTGTATCTCTCTCCTTTTTTTCTGTCCTCCCATAACTCCTTCCTGTTCGCTGCTCTCTACAAATAACCATGCATGTTGAATGATCTCAATGGGAGTAGGGATGGGAATCGAGAACCGGTTCCTATAGAGAACTGGACACGGGTGTTTCAATTCCATGGAATCGTTTGGCAGTTTGTCTAATGATTCTCTTATCAACTGCAACCAGCAAGAATTACGTCACGTAACTTTTGTGTTCTCCACTGCTGGGGACACCATAAGTCCAGCAAGATCACATATCCTTCCTGAAAAAGCAGACATGCTTATTTTTCTGCAAAAGAATTGTTAATTTTGCACATTTGCACTACGCACTGTTCTGTTGTATTTGACAGCATTTATCTTTTTTTTATTATTATTTTTGAGTGCTATCAGCTCATATGTCCTTTTAAAAGGGAGATTAAAAAAAAAAAATTCTATTAGAAAAATGTTTCAGTAAAATGTTACACATTCTTGTGTATTTACCGCAGTTACATAATGCCACAGTTAACATCGAGGCTTTGGGCCTCTTTTGACGTTGTGAGTTTGTAAGGTTGTGACTTCTGATTAAACAAACTCGATGCCAATCAGAATGTTTGCTCATCTTCTTACCCAAATTAGAATCGATAAGAGAATCAATAAAGAATCGAATCGTTAAGCAATACCGATAATGAAATCGGAATTGTAAAAATCAATTCCCATCGTATCATGTTATACTCCCATGTGATCCCAAACACATAGCCAGGGCAACAAAGGAGTGGCTTCGTAAGAAGCATTTGAAGGTCCTGGAGTGGCCTAGCCAGTCTCCAGATCTCAACCCCATAGAAAATCTGTGGAGGGAGTTGAAAGTCCGTGTTGCCTAAAGACAGCCCCAAAACATCACTGCTCTAGAGATCTGCATGGAGGAATGGGCCAAAATACCAGCAACAGTGAGTGAAAAGCTTGTGAAGAGTTACAGTAAACGTTTGGCCTCCGTTATTGCCAACAAGGGGTACATAAAAAAGTATTGAGATGAACTATTGGTATTGACCAAATAGTATTTTCCACCATGATTTGCAAAAAAAATCTTTAAAAACCAAACAATGTGATTTTCTGTTGTTTTTTTCCGCACATTCTGTCACTCATGGTTGAGGTTTACCCATCTTGAAAATTACAGGCCTCTCTAATACTTTCAAGTGGGAGAACTTGCACAATTAGTGGTTGACTAAATACTTATTTGCTCCACTGTGGATAGGCCAGCAACTAGTCTGCCTTTGCTACCGAGCATGAAAAGAATCATCGGCCTTGTCCGCTACTCTGTCTGATTTGCAGCGGAAATGCTGGAAGCATGAATTTCATTGAAGACAGGAGTTCTGGCCTTTTCTGTTTGCCTTAGCTGCATTCCTGACATTCCAGAGAAGCACCCCCACCAACACCTTCTCCTCCTCTCCCTCCACAGAGCCCTGAAGAAGTAATTGTTTTCATTGCTATCGTTTTCTGAACTGTTTACATAGTACAACTGTGTCTTTCTATCTTGAACCTTTCTGATATTATGGAATCAAGAACTGCGGAATGCACGGCTGCTTGACTTTTCAGTCAACTGTGATGACCTGCATTAGAACGGTGTCCACACTGAAGAAGAAAAAAATGGACACTGAAACACAACCTCAGGTACACTTAAACAGTTGATTGCACCTTCACAAGATAACAAGTGTAGAACCAAACCAATGTTCAATCAATATGGCGGAAAACACTCATGTGACTTGAAATTGCGATCTGAGACCCCCAATTTGTCCAAATTTCAAAATTGTCCTAGATGCATATGTGATACACCATTGGAAAGCTCAAAATCTTGATTTTCTGGGGGAAGAAAAAATTTGAACAGGAGGACATTATTAAAAAAAAATAAATAAATAAACAGCAAAACCCTAACTGGAAGTGAGAGCACTCTAGAGCAGAATTAAAGACTGCATGATTTTAACGAGATATTATCGCGTACTGACCTCTTTTCGATCCAAAAACTCCATGTAGCATGTATCACAGAGTGTCAAGACACAGCTGTGAATGGTCACAGCCGGATCTTTGGTGGATTTTATGGGTGAAACATGGTAATATAACAAGGATCGCGATGCAGAAATCGCAGACATCAAGGAGTGGTCGAGATGTTTATTTTCATATATTTACTCTTTTAAACGTTTTTTTTTTCTTCAATTTTTCTTTGTTTGGATTGATTATTTATCATCGAACATATTAAATGCGACAGTAACAACAACAAAAATAGAATTAAGTGATAGTTATGAGGTAGCGATCCGTGACTTTTTTACAGACACCTTTTTTTTCATTGTGACTAGTGATGCACGATAATGCATTTTTCAGCCGATACTGATAACCGATAATTTCCTCCTCGTTTCAACCGATAACCGATAATGTCAAGCCGATAATTTTATTAAAAGATTTATGTAAAATTTTAAAGTATACACAAGAGAAAATATTACTGTGCAAAAATATTATTGCGCTTTTCTTCCAACATCAAATGTGAAGAAGTAGTAAATTCCAACATCTAAATAAAGACAGATTGTCTGACATTGTGTAATGGTAAACCTTTGGCAACAATTACTTAGAGTAAATACATAAGTTGCACAAAAATGGCTTTAAAAGTAAGCCATTCCTAACGTATAACATTACTATACAGCAAAAACACAACTCCTTAAAACTAGTTAAATTCCCTTGTTTTCAGTGTAAATCTATTGAAAATAAGTGAAATTAACTGCCAGCACTTCAAGTATATTTCACTCAGATTTCTTGAAGAAAAATAGCCAGCTGTAAATAAGCTTCACAGCCTTATTTTAAGCAGTAACTTATTATACATAATCCTAAAAAAAAAAAAAAAAACTTGTCAGAAATGTTCTTTATTCAAGAATATGTATGTTTCAAAACATTATTTGAAAGCAAATTTCTCTTGATTTAGGTGAAAAATGACATTTTTTAGATGTTTGGGCTTAATACGGAGAAATGGCAATATTTAGTTCAAGTAAGTGGGATAATCTGGCGCATTCATCTGTTAACTAGTCTTCAACACTCAAACAAGCTGGGGAAAATTATTTGACTAGATTTAAGAAGAATGATCTGATTAAGACGTCATAAATTTAAAGCGTACTGAATGCATTACTGACTGGATGACTTCTTTGTGTGGTTTGGTGCATGTTAAAATGATCAACTAACCACTGTGATAAACATGCTTTCTTGACATCACTTATGTAAATGTCCCTGGTAAAACTGATGTGATCGGCATGTCTTTCACGAAGAATCGTGGTCGTATAAATTGCATTATTTTTTCATCCAGGGGTTTGGCTATTGGGTCATTTCGGGAATTTCCTCCCGCCTGTGCCCTTCAGTCCGCCCGGCTGCCAAATTAGCACCCGCGCCAGGCATCTGTCTTGAACCGGAGTGGCAGCGGCAGTTAAGTTCGTACCGGATATCCGCCCGCTTGGCCGGCTCGCTGCGGCATATTCGGTGCTTGGCTCTGCTCTGCCCACCGAGAGCGAGGCGGCGGCGGCCTGCCGGACCGACGGGCTCCGTCGGAAGACAGCTACTTGTCGACTATCGGTCTCGTGAGGTGTTTAGCCATAGATGGGAGTTTACCACCCGCTTTGGGCTGCATTCTCAAACAACCCGACTCCGGGAGGACCGCAGCGTCTCTGTATCGTCACAAGCCCCGTAACTTCCTTTATAGTTTGTGTTTACAATAGCTTTAGCATTCGCGCTAGCAGCAGCCTCGTATTCGTTCCCAAAATCATTGTGATGCAGTTTTAAATGGCTGCTGGGTTAGTGGTGTTCAATGAGGACGCTTTCTTTACGCCTCGTGGAACTGTTTTGTCGATGGCGAGAGCGTCGTTTATTTCATTTCACACACGGGAAAGCAACGCACGCTAGTGAGAGCGCCTCAACACTGATGTGTAAACACCGCCTCCTCTATGACGCCGTACTCCTCAACCCCTCCTCCCACAGGGGCTTCAGAGAGGGGAGGGGTTGAGCAGGCGGCGGTGGAGAAGTGGAGAAAACTGCTTGGTTGCGCACATTTGGAGGCTAAATCAAGTATATAATTATCGGATTGCATTATCGGTTGATTTTTTTTTTATCTGTATTATCTGTGTGACGTCATAATTGCCATTATCGGCCGATAATTATCGGTAACCGATATTATAGTGTATCTTTAATTGTCGTTTTTTTTTTTTTTTAAACAAAATATTACACATCAATTAATGACTCTAAGCTAAAAATGACAGCCATTTTGAATAATAAATTAATAACCTTTGTTTTATGGTTGTGTTGAAACAAAAGCGGTTGCGCGACGTCTGTAAACGGGCGTTTCCAGGGTAAAACGGTCAAATTAAAAATAGTTCGGGGGCTTAATGCGCCATGAATCTGCTATGGCAGCATATAGACATATTGTTCTATCAGACACAACAGTTCTTTTGGCTTAAAATACAGCAGTTTATTTTAAAGAGGGGTGCAAGAGCAGAAACTGCTTTTTCAGCCTTGTCTGTGTTTTCCACCATATCTAAAGAGAATACCTTGTGCTTCGTAGGTCACACTCACCAAATTCAACATCTTACTGTAAGTCTCACCTCGTAAGTATGCTAGCATTTAAAAGTTTACGATGTGGTTGCCATTTAAGAGGTGTACAATTGCACTATGTACATCATTTTAATAGCTTTTTTCTTGTCTAAGTACAATGCGATACAAAGCAAAACCGCAGTTATAAAAATATTATCCAATGGATATCAACCGAAACAGAGCGATTGTTGTGAAGGCAGAATTTTAGTATTTAACTGATTAGCCTGCCCCTCCTGTGAGTCTCTCTGTGCGTAATTGGTAATGACATGACTGCTGCTTCTAATACTGTATGTGACAGAGATTTAGTAAGAGAGATTTGATACAGTCCGCATGGCTGTTGATTGCTTTTGAAACACAACTGGAACAAATAGGTCTTAGAACTTTTCTGAGTTTATTTAAACAGAGTGGAGCTTAATCTGGCGTGACTCACTGACACACTTCCCTTTCCTTTGTGTGTCCTGCTACACTGCATATCCCTGGGACATCCTCCAACCACACTCCAAACAATGCTGTATTTACTATTCTTCTTTCGCTACAGTGTTTACTCAGTAGTATTACATGAATGACCACTGACTGGTGATTCAAGTCTGGGATGAGCTTGTGGTATCATTGAAGGGAACCTCGGACTTACAGACTTGTAGGCTCTAATAAGCCACAAGTGTTCTCTTTTACTAAAATATGATATGAGAAACACATAAAATATTGCCATTGATTTAAAAATCTATAATATTTAGTACATGTTTTGATCTACGGAGGCGCCATGTTTTATGCGCGCAATGGACGCTCTGGGTCACTGTCACTAGAAGAACACTACTGGTTTACTGCAATTCCTTCTACGTGGCGAGACGTCCAACACATGCGCACATTGGTTAAAAGTGGCGAGTACTGACTATTTGTGTTTTTATTGAGCTTTTTATTACCTTTTCAGTGCCTCAAAATACTTTTTGCATTTGTTTCCCTCTCATATCTATAAGCATTGTGTTTTCTTGTGGTAGCTTTAAAGCAGATTGTTGATCTGTTGACCACATTAGACACGTAGCGTATTTAAACCACCCTTATTTTGATATTATAACGTGTAAGTATTTTCTTAAGGCATCTTTAGTATGTTATGTCTGTATGCATCTAAACAAAAAAAGCTGAAAACGCACGGTAGTACTTTGGGTGTAAAATTCTCATCTTGTAGGACGGTTCACCGGTGTAGCATATTTTGGCAGGAAACCGGTTCTGTCATACTCTTGTCTCGTCTCACCCCGTCTTTCCTGTTCATTTTGCATTTGCTGCTCATTTTGTGAAATATCGACAGTGCTGTCATGCTTGTAAATGCTCCTCTCGAATTCAAATTGAAAGGGTTGAACAAATGACATGTTTAAGTTGCTAAAGTCATACTCTGGAAGCCCAGCAGCGTAACCCAGTGGCATCACCACTCTGCGAAGTCAACAACAATGGCGACCTACAGTACTAGTTAAACAGATTTTACAAATTGTATAAAACGAAAACATCAAGAGGGGTGTTAATACCAAATTATTTTTCTTTTAAGAACTACAAGTCTTTCTATCCGTGGATCCGTTTAAGATGTGTCTAATGATTTTCTAATAAAGACCTGATTTATCACTGAAATAATTTGCCTTGTGTAGTTGCCAATAATATCACTTTATGACCTGATAAACAGGGAGGTTGTATGTTTGTTTTTGTTTTTAAACATAAAAATACATTCTAAATTTAATGAAAATATCACGACCAAACAAAATACTATAAAATATTAGAAGCACTTTAGTTTGGTAGAGGTTGTTCTATTGCTCCGATGTTAGAAAAGGTTTTTATTTGCAAAACTGAGTGCAAGAAAATCAACCTACTATATGCAAATTTTCCTATACCTAGACCAGGGTTGTTCACCAACTGGTTTGGAGTCCGGTACCAAGCCTAATGTCATCTGGCTGCAAACAGAGTCTTAACTAAAAATAAGTCTGAAAGAATTTTTATCTTAAAAAATCAGGAGCATTAGCAATATTTCAAAATGATCATCTCTGACATGTGACAACAGAAAAAATATAGTTTGGTAGCTAGCAAAAAATAGTTTAAAAAAAGTAACAAACCCCTCCCCCTACACACACATTTCGAGAGTTTCTTTGAAAACGGGAAGAAGGCTAATAATGAGATGACAGAGTCTGTAACTTCCAAGAAAATGAAAGCTGTATTTAAGAAACAATATCTGCAGTATATTTAGAGTTTATCGTTTATTGCTAGAGGACTCGCACACACCAAATCTGCTCTGTGCAATACAGTGTATCACATAAGTGAGTACACCCCTCGCATTTCGGCAGATATTTAAGTATATCTTTTAAAGGGAAATCTGAATCTCAATCTGAGTACACCCCTTAGAAACTACGTACATCTCTAAATGTCCAAATTGAGTACTGCTTGTCATTTTCCCTCCAAAATGTCATGTGACTCGTTACAGGAGTGCTGTCAGCATTGCTGCAGAAAATGAAGAGGTGGGGGGAGGAAGCCTCTTCTGGAGACGGTACACAAGAAAGCCCACAAACAGTTTGCTGAAGATATGTCAACAAAGCACATGGATTACTGGTCTGATGAGACAGGCGGGCTTTCTTGTGTACCGTCTTCAGAAGAGGCTTCCCCCTGGGGTGACAGCCATGTACACCAATTTGATGTAGAGTCCAGCGTATGGTATGAGCACTAACAGGCTGACCCCCCACCTCTTCAATCTCTGCAGAAATGCTGACAGCACTCCTGTAACGAGTTACATGACATTTTGAAGGGAAAATGACAAGCAGTACACAATTTGGACATTTAGGGATGTACGTCGTTTCTAAGGGGTTTACTCACTTTTGTTGCCAGGGGTTTAGATATTAATGGCTATATTTTGAGTTATTTTGAGGGGAAAATAAATTCACTCTATTATATAAGCTGCACACTGACTACTTTTCATTGTGTCAAAGTGTTATTTTGTCAGTGTTGTCCCATGAAAAGATATACTTAAATATCTGCAGAAATGTGAGGGGTGTACTCACTTTTGTGATACACTGTATGTGACTGCACCCTGGCAAATGAGGCATGAAGCCATCTAAACCCTACACGAACTCATTCGCACCATGGTGATTGAGGTCCAATTCATTTTAAATTGCAGTGAATTACATTATTTCACTGCTGTTGAAGGTGATAGACTTTCAATCTATTTTAAGTGGGTGGGACTGGCAGCGAATGATCACACACCAAAAAAAAAAGTCACTGACTTGATTGCCATGGTTGGAACTCAATGTTTGGTGTTTTGATTAGGTTTTTTTGAAAAACCAAGCACAGGACTTTGAATAATTAGAAAAACAAAGAATAATATTGAGTTGTATAAGACTCATTTGTTTTCATCCATTTCCCAGATGGAAATATGTCTACATGAAACTGGTCTGAAACTAAAAAACGTTGGGAAGAACTCATTAAGATGACGGGATCTCAGTCACAGAATTATAAGGTTCACCATCAAGAGCACCACATTAAAGATGGGCAATACTGGCTGATAGTCCAATCAAGCTACCAGGAATTGAGAAACAGTTTAACAGAAACATGAGTTCTCCTCAGGTTTTAACACAAGTTCTAGGGTTGTTCCGATCATGTTTTTTTGCCCCCGATCCAATCCCGATCGTTTTAGTTTGAGTATCTGCCGATCCCGATATTTCCCGATCCGATTGCTTTATATGGCTCCCGATTCAATTCCAATCATTCCCGATAATTTTTTCCGATCATATACATTTTGGCAATGCATTAAGAAAAAAATGAATAAAACTCGGATGAATATATACATTCAACATACAGTACATAAGTACTGTATTTGTATATTATGACAATAAATCCTCATGATGGCATTTACCCTAATTTTCGCACTTAAAGGCGCACCTGACTATAAGCCGCAGCCCACCAAATTTGGCACGAAAATGGCATTTGTTCATAGATAAGCCGCACTGGACTATAAGCCGCAGCTGTCCTCACTGTATCATGGGATATTTACACCAAAAAATATTAACCACTGCAACCATATTTGACAGCGGCATCATACGGCCGTCATAAGACCAAATGAACCATCATTAAACTTTGAACCAATTACTGCAAAGCTTTATTGCTTCAAGAAGCTTCATTTGGCCATCACTGCTCCTTTGGGGGAGACAGTCAACCTCTGCTGCCACCTGCTGTTGACTGTTGTCATCCAACATGCCTCTTAGCATGCATTGCAGTGCTACAGATGTAAATAAC
Source organism: Corythoichthys intestinalis (assembly GCF_030265065.1). NCBI lineage: Eukaryota > Metazoa > Chordata > Actinopteri > Syngnathiformes > Syngnathidae > Corythoichthys > Corythoichthys intestinalis. The sequence goes on from NC_080401.1 coordinate 38,822,386, forward strand.
AATCAAAAATCATGTTCTGTGCTAAATATTTCTTCAGTTACTGTTCCAATTGTTTCATCAATTGCTAGTTATGGTATTTGCTAACACTTTATTTGACAGTGGTGCCATAAGACTGCCATTACACAATCATAATTATGACATGTCTCTGTCCTGAGCATTCATGAATGCTTATAACAGATGTCATTAAGTGTTAGTGGCAAATGATCTCACTTTTGAATGGATGCAAAAGATGCAAGATGGACAAAAATTGAGTTAGTGACATAATTTGCCAAATGACACTTAATGACATAAGCATTCAGTAATGTCCATGATAGTGTCATGTCTTAATTTTGATGATCTTATGACAGTCTTATGACACCGCTGTCAAATAAAGTGTTACCTAAAAAAAAAAATAAAAAATAAGCCGCACTGGACTATAAGCCACAGGTATCAAAATGAAGGAAAAAAGTAGCGGCTTATAGTCCGAAAATTACGGTACATTATTAACATTCTTTCTGTGAGAGGGATCCACGGATAGAAAGACTTGTAATTCTTAAAGGATGAATGTGACTTTGTATATTGTGACTAAATATTGCCATCTTGTGTATTTGTTGAGCTTTCAGTAAATGATATTGTAGCCATTTAACTGTTCTGCCAAAATGCATGATGGGAAGTGCAACCATGACTGTGCGTAGTGGCACCAATTGATATATCTTCTCTGCATTGGGAAATAACATGAGGTGTTGAGAAAAATAACTACTACCTTTCTTCCCCACATTGCTTCCCATGATCTTTCTAATTGTTGAGAGAGGGAATGTAAAGCTATAGCCATTTAAAAAAAGGCTCCAAAGACTGCCAAAATTCACTCAACTCATTTTACGCTGCCTTTAAACTCTATATATAGGTAAAACGGCGCCATTATAGATTGAACGCGACAATGCGTGAGTTGGTCGTGCAGCGCATGCGTTAATTGCGTTAAATATTTTAACGTGATTAATTTTTTTAAAAATTAATTACCGCCGTTAACGCGATAAATTTGATAGCCCTACTTTAAGCCAAAACTAAAGACTCTGGATGAGTGTAAGGCATTTTGCCTGTAACGTTAAATACAATAAGAAAACGATTTAATTAAAAAATATATATATATTAAAAAAAGGCATGTCCGATGTGTTTTTTGCCGATTCCGATACTTTGAAAATAACGTGATCGGCATCCCGATTGATCGGGACATCTTTAAACACAACTACTGGTAATCATTTGCAACCGACATGACACTGAAATATTCTTGATGAATATTTGTCATTTTATGTTTAAACTGTAATCCTATCAGTAAAAGTGTCATAAAATCCTTTGATGCTGGTTGGACTGAGGTCTGCTGAGGAGCGGTGAAAACTTGCAAGGGGATGAGCAAGGTTTGAACGTTGGACTCTGAACACATCTACTACGATTTTGATAGACTCCAAACTGAACAAATCAGAGTATTTGAAATTCAAGAATGCAGCAAAGTGAACTGTGAACTGCTGATGTGGTTTGTGTGCATGTGCGTATCTGAGTAGAAGCGAGAGCTCATCTTTCAGGAGCGGCTTCACAGGAATGCAGAGAGTGACTAAGGAGCAGTCACAAGGATCAAAGTGAAGCCACAGCTGGCTCTTACTTCCAGAGTCCAGCTGTGGAATAGCGGGCGCCACGGTGCTCAATAGGGCTTTGCAGTGAGCCTCGTGTGGATTCGGCAAGTTATTAACATGAAGAAAAAGTGAGTGCCGTCGAGTGATGTGAAAGTTATTTGGTCTCCACATTGTGTGTGTGTGCGCTCACATCTGCTGCTTTCTTCTCAGACAGTTCCAGTTTTTCCTGAGCGTCCTTCAGGCCCTCAGAGAACTTGTCTAGTTCATCCTCTGTCTGCTTCATCTTTTTCTGGAGGTCCAGCAACTCTTCTTCCAACTGGAGATGAAAAAAAGAGAATTCTGTATTTAATACCTTAATTACTACTACAGTGGTCGGAAAACGTATCTGAGCCTTTTGGAATTTCTCACATTTCTGCATAAAATCACCATCAAATGTGAGCTGATCTTTGTCAGAATCACACAGATGAAAAAAACGTATCTACTTCAACTAAACCACTCAAACATTTATCGGTTTTCATATTTTAATGAGGATAGTATGCAAAAAATGATAGAAGGGGGAAAATAAGTAAGTGAACCATCACATTTAAATATTTTGTGCCCCCCGCTTTGGCAGCAATAACTTGAACCAGACGCTTCCTGTAGCTGCAGGTCAGTCTGGCACATTGATCGGACTAATCTTGGCCCATTCTTCTCTAGTTCAGTCAGATTCCTGGGATGTCTGGCATGAATCGCTGTCTTTAGGTCATGCCACAGCATCTCAATGGGGTTCAGGTCTGTACTTTGACTTGGCCACTCCAGAACGTGTATTTTGTTCTCTGAAACCATTATGAAGTTTATTTACTTCTGTGTTTTGGATCATTGTCTTGTTGCAGAATCAATCCTCTTTTTAGCTTCAACTGTCTGACAGACGGCCTCAGGTTTTCCTCCAAAACATCCTGATAAATTTTTGAATTCATTCTTCCATTAATGATTGCAAGTTGTCCAGGCCCTGAGGTAGCAAACAGCCCCAAATCATGATGCTCCCTCCACCATGCTTCACAGTGGGGATGAGGTGTTGATGTTGGTGAGCTGTTCCATTTTTCCTCCACACGTGACATTGTGTGCTACTCTCAAACAATTCAACTTTGGTTTCATCAATCCACAAAATATTTTGCCAAAACGTCTGTGGAGTGTCCAAGTGCCTTTTTGCTAACATTAAATGAGCAATAATGTTTTTTTTTTTTTGACAGCAGTGGCTTCCTTCGTGAAGTTCTCTCATTAAAAAACAATTCTTGGCCATAGTTTTACATATAGTTGAAATTGTTGGTTTCTGTAAGTCTTGAGCAGACAATCTAGGGTTCTTTTTTACCTCTCTGAGTATTCTGCGCTGAACTCTTGGCGTCATCGTTGGTGGACTGCCACTCCTTGGGAGATAAGCAACAGTGCCAAACTCTCTCCATTTGTAGACAATTTCTCTGACTGTCGATTGATGAACATCCAGACATTTAGAGATGGTTTTGTATCCTTTCCCAGCTTTATACAAATCAACAATCCTTGATCGCAGGTCTTCAGACAGCTCTTTTTGAGCGAGCCATGACGCACATCAGACAATGCTTCTCATCAAGACAATTCTTACCAGGTGTGTATTTTATAGTGGACAGGACAGCTTTAAAACACACATCAGTGATTAGTCACACACCTGACAAATTGTTTGGTAAAAAATTGGTTTCAATGGCTCTTTAAGTCTGCTTAGGCAGAGGGTACACTTACTTATTTTTCCCCCTTTTGTCATTGGTTGCATGCTATCCTCATTAAAATATGAAAACGTGTAAATGTTTGAGTGGTTTTAGTTAAAGCAGACAGTTTTTTTTAATACATCAGATAAAATGTGATGGTGATTTTATGCAGAAATTTCATCTGTGGGATTTTGACACAGATCAGATCACATTTGATGGTGATTTTATGCAGAAATGTGAGAAATTCCAAAAGGTTCAGATACTTTTTTATACCACTTTAGGTTTAGTTTACTTGCTACGAAATACTAATACTGTTTACTTAACGCTTTATATTCCATTACAACATTACATTGGTACCATTTTCTGACTAGTTAGCAGAAATTCAACAGTTCTACTTGTCATACCATGTAAAAAAGAAACATGTTATATTTAAGATAAAATACTGGCAGCTGTTTTATAGGATTTTTACCATTAACGGGAAAATAGTAAAAAGTTAAATAGTAATTAGTTAAACTAACAACAAATTACTGTAAAAAGACATACATTTTAAATGTTATTGTCTGTAGTAACTGGACAAAGTATGTATGTGTAACTGGTCCAATGGTGGTGTTGACATTACTGACATTACATTACTCTTTGTTGCATTCACCCTCTCTCCAACTGGGGTTTGAAACTGCATCATCGCCGTGGCAGTTGTGCTTGCTGACTCCCGAGCTAATAGCCAGGTCTTGTGTCACCTGCTTGCATGCTTTTTTAATTGTGGAAGTAGAGTTTTCCTAACATTCTACACGTACAGAGGTTTCTAATATTGGTTTTCAGCAGCTCGATAGTTAGCACGCTCAACTGCCAAGACAATCTTGTTGGTTGGAATCGTAGTTGGAAAAGGGTGAGAATGAGAAAAGAAGCGCAGTGATGTAACAACTACCACCAAGGATGGTCATCTATGGATCACAATTTAAAAAAAAAATACAATATTATTATTTTTTTTTTAACTTGAATTTTATTTAAAAATGAGAAGTCTACAAAAAATGGTTACTGAAGCATTATAACGTTTTTACTAGGGCTGTCAAACGATTAAAATTTTTAATCGAGTTAATCACAGCTTCAAAATTAATTAATCGTAATTCATCGCAATTCAAACCATCTCTAAAATATGCAACATTTTTCTGTAAATTATTGTTGGAATGGATAGATAAGACAAGACGGACATAAACATTCAGCATACTGTTCATAAGTACTGTATTTGTTTATTATGACAATAAATCCATAAGATGACATTAACATGATTAACATTCTTTCTGTTAAAGGGATCCACGGATAGAAAGACTTGTCAAGACAAGACTTAAAGATAAATTTGAGTACAAGTTAAAGTAATTTTATATTCAGAAAAAGAACGTCTCCTGCTCCGCCCAAATGCATGATGGGAAGTAGGGCAACCATGACTGTGAGTGGTGGCTGCAAATGGTATACAGTATGTTCTGCTTTGTGTTCAATTAGGCATGTTAAGAAAAAGAATGTCTGCTCGGCCCAAATGCATGATGGGAAGTTGGGCAACCATGACTGTCAGTAGTGGCTGCAAATGGTATAGACCCTACTCACCAATGTCACAGAATGACGCGCCGCTGTATCCGGCCATATTGTCCGTCATTGTTTATCCGTATTCTCAATGATTTCAATTTGGTGGTAAATGGTGTTATACTTATATAGCTCTTTTCCACCTTTCAAGGCGCTCAAAGCGCTTTACACTATATTGCCATCTACCTACTGGTGACGCAGCACCAGGAGCAATGTGGGGTTCAGTATCTTGCTCAAGGATACATAGGCAAGTTCATCAGGGCGGAGAATTGAACCCACAACCTCTGGGTTGGGGGACAACTACTCTACCACTGAGCCATGCCATCCCCCAATTTGTCGTGCAATTTATAGTGCAATTCATGGAAGCCCCGGTGCTTTCAGACGCTGTAAACTCATTGGATGCGTTGCATAAAAGGCATTATGTGGAAAATCTTTCAGTCCATCCATTCGCCAGGTCCATATTTGATGCCTAAATAGATATTTTTCGACCCGCTGTCTTCGCCCTCTCTGCCTGACATCTGCTACCCTGATATCTACAACTATCTTGTCCACACAAAATCAGCCTATTCTCACGAAAGTTTGAAAAACTTTAAGAGTAGCACTCTAAGCAACATTACCCCGTGTGACCCTTTACTTCCAATTTTCTAAAATGGCGACAATCAATAAAAAAAAAAAGTTGACTGCGATGGCCGACGCTTCAAGGATAGGTGGATAATGGACTATTTCTTCAATAAAACACGCAACAACTGTGTCTGCCTCATTTGCAAAGAGACAGTCGCTGTTTTCAAAGAGTTCGATGTGACGCGATAATGATATTACCGAACAAGACACGCTGACATGTACGACAACATTACAGGGAAGATACGCAGCGAGAAATTATAGCAACTTGAAACTAATTTAATTTCACAGCAGCAGTATTTCGCAAGAGCCCGAGTGTCGAAAGAGAACGCCACAAAGACGAGACTGTTGAAATTATGAGTTTAAAAAAAAATAATAAAGCAAATGTGACACACAGAAGGGCTTGCTAAAATTTGTTTAAATATATTGTTCTATGTAAATCAGCCAAAGTAGCCCCCGCATTTTTACCACACCAAATCTGGCCCCCTTTGCAAAAGGTTTGGACACACCTGCTTAACTGATGATCCGTAGACGAGCTTCTTTCACTTGGTACCAGCTAAATATTATTCAAAATGTAATGATGGTGGAAGAAATAAGCATCTTGAATTTGAAACTGTATGTTGTCGGCGATTAGCCTCGCAATGATCTTAATTGTGGTTGTCAGCCCAAAACCCTCTAAATATATATTAAATGCATCTTACCAGATATAAAATGACTATTACATAATCTGTGGTAATCGTTTGGAGCCCAGTTTTCTCGTCGAATTGCAGCAGTCCATCTCGCTCTCCTCTCCGGGTCTCTCAGAATACGGTAAAACTTCAAGTCTCTCCATCTATCTTCTCTGTTATTGCAACCAACCGCCACACACCCCTTCACCATTTTGATTATTAATGTTAACGAGCAGAAAACCACGCCATAATAGGAGGAATTTACGTAGCGGTAATGCGTCAACACGACGAGTTGACGGACAATATGGCGCAGAGGCATGGTTGTGACGTCATGTGAGTAGGGTCTATACAGGGGTCGCGTTAACCGAATATTTTCCGTCTTTGACCGGTTTTTTAAAACGGTGACGGAAAAAACTGAAGTTCATCCGTCATTTTGACAGGTTGCAATTCACACCCCAGACCACAGGGTGGCGAGTGAGCATATTAATTAGCTATTGTCTCTCTTGATGCATGACGTCGTTGGTCTTACTCGGAAAAATGTCAAGGCAACTGAGTGTTTGCCTGGCACGGCCAGACTGTTCTCCCTGTATTTTTCAAACACTGAGAGAAAAGTCTGGGACACAGCCTTTCGAGTAGGTACAAAATCAATCGACAAATCAGATTTGTTTATTTGCGTGACGTGTTCTTCACGAGCAACGTCACTCTTGCGCGCCGAAAGTCGTCTCTACATCAACACGGATGGCGACGGGAGAGCCGAGAATGTTCCAATCTGCGGTAAATTCAGTTTTAAATGAGCTAAAACACATCGACACGAGTCATTGACAACAGTCTGTCTCGCCCTATCCATGTTGAATAAACTCCGTTCTCCTCGTATGTTTACTTCCGCGCGCAAGTCCCTCGTCCTGCCCTCGTCGCTTTGCTAACGGCACGTCTGCCCGTCGCTGATTGGTGCACTCCGCTGTCTGTTTGCCTCTTGTTAAGCTTATTCGGACGGAATATTAATTAAAAATGAATGAAAACTAAATACTATTGAATATGTCATTATTATCATTTTAAAAATGTAAGTGACGGGTAAAAATAGATTATGACCGGATTTTTATGACACTGTCAGTCAAAATGACAGACAACGAAAAAGTCTAGCGCAACCTCTGGGTCTATACAATATGTTCTGCGTTGTGTTCATTAAGCGTGCTAAAAAAAATAAAAAAATCGTCTCTTGCTCCGCCCAAATGCATGATGGGAAGTTGGGCAACCATGACTGTTAGTAGTGGCTGCCAAAGCTTGAGCCAATAAAAGGTGCGCTCCAATAAACGCCTGTGTCCACTTGCATTTCTTTGCCTTTTCGCTCTCAATGTGCTAAAACAGCATCATTGTAAAGTGTTTGAGGCAACGCATGAACGGGTCATTCTGCGCATGCGTTAATTGCGTCAAATATTTTAACGTGATTAATCTAAAAAAATAATTATTGCCTGATAACGCGATAAATTTGACAGCCCTAGTTTTTACATGTATTTTACGTTTTGTTTCATTTATTATTATTATTTTTTTAACACGGTGTAGTGGAGTACTAACGTCCATTTTCAAGTTTGATTTTTTACAAAATATATTTCTCTAGCTTAAAAACAAAACTGTCATTATTTCAAAATGTATGTACAAACAAACTCAATGATAAGGGACCCCACCCCCATATATAGTACACAATCATTGTCTCCACTTCAGTGTCCAAAACTAGAGTCGTTATCAGCAAGCAGACACATAGTGTGAGTTAAATATGTCACCCTCTAACAATTACATGCTTATGGAGCGTGTTACGTGTTGGACCAATGGGTCAAATGGACACTCTGTCTCAGCACTTATCAGTCCAATATTGCAGAGAAGGATGGAGCAACTTGAGCACTTTTTAAGAGCAAAGCTGGATAGTCCTATTATGTAAAACATATGTATGAGAAAAAGTGGATTTCACCTAACAGTGAGGGGCTGCGCTTCACAGTAAGACCAATGCCAAGACTTGCAGGAGAGTAGAGTAAATGAAGACTAAGGAATGTAAATATGAGAGAAAAGTGCTTTCAGATGGTCTCCCCTAAGCTATGTTGGCTTTTGGGTCAACAATGAGATGATATAGATATTTCCATTGCCAAAAAAAAAAAATATATATATATATATATATATATATATATATATACAGTATATTCCCCATTTGTAACTCATTAAAGTACTGTTTAAACTAAAAGTGACATTGCTTTTCTTTTACATGAAACATTTTTTCTGCCTAACAACAACTTTTTGAGCAGACTTGTCACTCACTCCCGAATAATCCTTCCTTGACATTTTAGATATAGATAATTTCAGTGTAACTTCATTAGTATTCATCTGACGTCCTAGTCCTGGTAACTGCCTAGCAACAAGTGGGCAAGACAACATGACATGATCACCAAATGACAAACAGCCTGTTGATGTTAATGCAACATGTGCCATAAAAAAAATGTTCGACTGATCATTTTAATGCTAACGGATCTTATTTCTAGTGCTATTTCCATTTACATTAATCTTTAATTTCTATGTAGACTGTACATTAACACCCTTCTCATTACAAACCCACCTGTTTACATTTGTCCTCAGCTGCCTTCTTGTCGGTCTCAGCCTGCTCCGCCCTGTCGATTGCGTTCTCCTTGTCCAATTTCAGCATCTGCATCTTCTTCTTGATGGCCTCCATGGTGGCAGCTCTTTTGGATCCGGCTCGTCGATATGATAAACCTTGTCTTCTAAAGTTCTAGTGCTGTTCTCGTCTTTTTCAGTGGCTTGAAAGAGGTTGGAGCTTGAGTGGAGGCAATAGGAAGATGGTGTGTTGAGCTCTATATGGGCAGTGATGCAAAGTGCAACAGAACCTGCCCACAGGTCCTTCAATCCTCCTCCTCTCATCCAGCCCTCCATTCCCTCCTCTCCTCTCATCACTCCACATGCACTTCATCCTGTCTCCCCGACTATCACTCTCCACTTCAGCCTATCAAAGCATTCACCCAAGGCCTTTCCATTCAGGAGTGGTCTGCTCTGCTCCCTCGGTCTTCACCCGTGCATGATGTCCTTATTTGGGGTTGGTGTGCTTTCATAAAGAAATGGTGTGTAGGAGAGAGAGTCGGGCCAACTTTGACCAACTAACAAGAGCATATAAACAGAAGAGAGAGTGAGAACTTACTTTGAGCTCTTGATTCCATTGAGTCTGTTTTTCATGGTTGGTTGTGGCTCCGTTGGTAGAGAGGGTTGGTCAGTAACTAAAGAGTTGAAATTGAAAGTTTGAATTCCAGCTCTCTGTCTGCTATGGAAGCGTCCGAGGACAAAGACGGCTAAATGCAAATATAAATAACTCATTCTTTGCCAGTGATGTTAATAGACGTCCAATCAATTTGAACCGGGAGGGATAGATCTTTTTGCCTTTGACTTGCTGAGATTCTTTCATGACGGTCTGAACAGGCAAAGTTGCATGGAATCTGATATTTCAAAATCCGATCAAGGCTATTTTCTTGAAAACACCTGAATCATCATATCCCAGCAAAAAAACAAACAAACAAAAAAAACATGTTTAATCAATTTAAAAAACAAAATTAATTTTTTCCCATGTGCAGTGGAAGAGAAACACATAAAATAAAAGCCAGTACTTCCAGGAGGTGGCCACTCTAGTGAACGCAGACATTCTATCTTTGCTGATATTATTTCTGCCAATAGCCCAGATTTGCTGCCCTTTTCGTTACATCAGTAATGCCCATTGGCGCATGAAGTTGTGTTTGCATCAATGTTTATGTAATACACATAATATAATACAGTGGGGCAAATAAGTATTTAGTCAACCACCAATTGTGCAACTTCTCCTACTTGAAAAGATTAGAGAGGCCTGTAATTGTCAACATGGGTAAACCTCAACCATGAGAGAAAGAATGTGGGAAAAAAACCAGAAAATCACATTGTTTGATTTTTAAAGAATTTATTTCGAAATTAGAGTGGAAAATAAATATTTGGTCACCTACAAACAAGCAAGATTTCTGGCTGTCAAAGAGGTCTAACTTCTTCTAACGAGGTCTAACGAGGCTCCACTTGTTACCTGTATTAATTGCACCTGTTTTAACTCATTATCGGTATAAAAGACACCTGTCCACAAGTCCAGTCACACTCCAAATTCCACTATGGCCAAGACCAAAGAGCTGTCGGAGGACACTAGAGACAAAATTGTAGACCTGCACCAGGCTGGGAAGACTGAATCTGCAATAGGTAAAACGCTCGGTGTAAAGAAAACAACTGTGGGAGCAATTATTAGAAAATGGAAGACATACAAGACCACTGATAATCTCCCTCGATCTGTGGCTCCATGCAAGATCTCACCTCGTGGCGTCAAAATGATAACAAGAACAGTGAGCAAAAATCCCAGAACCACACGGGGGGACCTATTGAATGACCTACAGAGAGCTGAGACCACTGTAACAAAGACTACTTACTATCAGTAACACAATGCGCCGCCAGGGACTCAAATCCTGCACTGCCAGACGTGTCCCCCTGCTGAAGCCATTACACGTCCAGCCCCATCTGCGGTTCGCTAGAGAGCATTTGGATGATCCAGAAGAGGACTGGGAGAATGTGTTATGGTCAGATGAAACCAAAATAGAACTTTTTGGTAGATACACAGGTTCTCGTGTTTGGAGGAGAAAGAATACTGAATTGCATCCGATGAACACCATACCCACTGTGAAGCATGGGGGTGGAAACATCATGCTTTGGGGCTGTTTTTCTGCAAAGGGACCAGGACGACGGATCTGTGTAAAGGAAAGAATGAATGGGGCCATGTATCGAGAGATTTTGAGTGAAAATCTCCTTCCATCAGCAAGGGCATTGAAGATGAGACGTAGCTGGGTCTTTCAGCATGACAATGATCCCAAACACACAGCCAGGGCAACAAAGGAGTGGTTTCGCAAGAAACATTTCAAGGTCCTGGAGTGGAGTGTCCTGGAGCCAGTCTCCAGATCTCAACCCCACAGAAAATCTGTGGAGGGAGTTGAAAGTCCGTGTTGCCCAACGACAGCCCCAAAACATCACTGCTCTAGAGTAGATCTGCATGGAGGAATGGGCCAAAATACCAGCAACAGTGTGTGAAAAGCTTGTGAAGTTACAGAAAACGTTTGGCCTCCGTTATTGCCAACAAAGGGTACATAACAAAGCATTGAGATGAACTTTTGGTATTGACCAAATATATATTTTCCACCATGATTTGCAAATAAATTCTTTAGAAATCAAACAATGTGTTTTTTTTGTTTGTTTGTTTTTTTCCACATTCTCTCTCTCATGGTTGAGGTTTACCCATGTTGACAATTACAGGCCTCTCTAATATTTTCAAGTGGGAGAACTTGCACAATTAGTGGTTGACTAAATACTTATTTGCCCCACTGTAAGTGCAAATTTTGACATTGATTTTACAAGTAAATCAACCAGTAATTTTTTCAATGTACAAATGTGCCGACTGCTTTAAGGCATATGTCACTTCCCCTTTTCCCATTCAGTATAAAGACGGAAGTCAGTGCGAACAAATTCGGGCAAATTGTGCAAAGATGGCAGAGCAACAAAATGGACAAAAAGCTTTGTGTGAGGAGGAAAAAAAGAGAGGATACCAGGATATATAGAATATAGGCTGACTTATGCTTCCGTGGCAGACCTGCGGTGTCAAGGAAGACCCGATTTACGACCCTCCACCGTAGCCTCTCGTGTTCCTTCAAAAATTTCTGACTTCGCGTCGCGTCAACGTGTGGTGGGGTGGCGGAAATGGACTGTGATTGGTCTGCTCAGACTGTTGTTTCCAGTTCAGTGCGAAATTACCGCCATTTTCAAATATTGTTTTGCCCCAAAGCATGATGTTTCCACCCCCTTGCTTCACAGTGGGTATGGTGCAATTCAGTATTCTTTTTCCTCCAAACACGAGAACCTTTGTTTCTACCAAAAAGTTCTATTTTGGTTTCATCTGACCATAACACATTCTCCCAGTCCTCTTCTGGATCATCCAAATGCTCTCTAGCAAACCGCAGACGGGCCTGGACATGTACTTTCTTCAGCAGGGGGACACGTCTGGCAGTGCAGGATTTGAGTCCCTGGCGGCGCATTGTGTTACTGATAGTAGCCTTTGTTACTGTGGTCCCAGCTCTTTTACGGTCATTCACTAGGTCCCCCCGTGTGGTTCTGGGATTTTTGCTCCCCGTTCTTGTTATCATTTTGACATCACGGGGTGAGGAGGGAGTTATTAACTATTAAGTAAATTTTCCTGCTTGTGAACTGAACATAATATTTCAAGCAGTAAAATTTACTTAATAAAACTAAGTGCAATATGTGACAATGATTTTATCAAGTAAATCCACCAGTTACTTTTTTTAGTGTAGTTTTTTTTTGTGTGTGACAGCGTTCTTGCCACCCTCCTTGAAGTTAATTAGTGCCGGTGAAAGCGATACAGACCCACTCAAGAAATAAAAGAGGTGTCATTCAACTAGTTGTCAGTCGCCATATTATCACAAATGATATGAAAATATTTTATAAAGGTTGAAAAGTTACCTAGTGTTGCCTCAAGGAGGTTAAAGACAGATAAATTTTGTTTTCCGATGAGCTGAACAGCATTCTGGGCAATAAACTCTGAATGTTTACATTGCTTGTGACACCATTTGTTTTCATTTTAGGGCCATTTTGTGTAGAAAATAAAAATTGGCTGTCTAAACAGCTACAAAAAGATCGACCAAGACAAAAAAATTTGGATTTGTTCATTGAGACAGTCTGATTGTAGCCCAATGATATATTTTTGTCTTGCACATTTTGGTTTCTTATGGTATTATCATCGCAAATAATGTGCCTTATGCTCAGTATGCCTGAGGAGTTTCATACTGTAAGCGCTGTGTGTTACATTCCTTCCACTTCCACCATGGAAATACAACTTGTATGTTATTAACCATAATGGAAACCTAACATTGACCAAGCATCAGAATTACACTGTAAAACATCAGCAAGCACTTTATGAGGAGAAAAGTTGTTAAAAGCAGAGCCCAGATAATCGGCTAGCAGCCTGTTGCAAGTGACTGATGCGTGGAGCAGCTGTCAGCGGCGCCGATGTGGGGGAACAAGCACGACCACGGACGTTGTCACTTGGCATGGGGAGCACAGGAGATGGAACGGACTGAGTGAAAAGAAAAATTGCTGCAGCTGCAAAGCCTTTAAAAACTAAGAAGGGATTGCGGTTGGCAAGAGTCAGCCATTGATTTAATGTGTTTTCTTGTTGAACTCAGATTACATATTAGGGGATCAGTACATACTGGACATATTTTAAGAGCTGGGAGCGCCATAAAACAAATATTGAACAATTCTATCGATCTGGATGAAACAATCACACAATTCATCTTGTTTTGGAAACCAACATCGATTCAAACTGGTTTATCTTTCTTTCAAAATAGACTTCATGCAGGAAAAGCTGTATTGCGTTAAAAACCCAGATACTGTATTATCTTAAACCCCTCCCCATCATTTCCCCCCAGAATTTTACCAATTTAACTCATACACTGTTATTGGCGGTGAAAGATGTCCAGTTCAGCAGGGCCGAAAACCAAAAGTGGTTTTTGCCATGTGGCAAAAAAATTTTGCTATGTGGCAAAATGTTTTTGCTATGTGGCATTTTTTTTTTTTTTGCCATGTGGCAAAATGTTTTGCCATGTGCCATTTTTTTGCCATGTGGCATTTTTTTTGCCATGTGGCAAAATGTTTTTTTGCTATGTGGCAAAATGTTTTTTTGCTATGTGGCAAAAATGGTTTTGCCATGTGGCATTTTTTTTGCCATGTGGCAAAATCTTTTTGCCATGTGGCATTTTTTTTGCCATGTGGCATTTTTTTGCCACATGCCATATACCATATACCAAATGCCATATTACCCCCCCCCCCCCCCAAACCAAAATGCATTTTGCCACATACCCCAAATAAATGCCACATGGCAAAATCCATTTTGCCACATGGCAAAAACATTTTGCCACCTGGCAAAAAAATGCCACATGGCAAAAAATATTTGCCACATGGCAAAAAAAATGCCACATGGCAAAAAATTTTTGCCACATGGCAAAAACATTTTGCCACATGGCACAAACATTTTGCCACATGGCAAAAATTTTTGCCACATGGCAAAACATTTTTGCCACATGGCAAATACCACTTTTGGTTCTCGCTGTCTCTCGTTGAAGTTAATGTCGAAGGTTGGCACTCGTGAAAATGGATTCGGTGTGTATCGCTGTCAATGACAGCGAATGACTTAACACATGATAACTATTCAAGACGCTCAAACCATAATCCGCAAATGCGCTCAAAGAAGACAGAATGATAGATGATAGACTGACAGTTGTATTCCCATAAGGAAAATTAACAGTCAGGTGATCCCAGCGTGCGTAGTGTACAGGAAATTGTCTTTCCACCACACTTCTGTTTTTTTAAAGCCCCAGGATAGATTTCCACTTTCCTTACTCTTTTTCACTGAAAATGAATGGAAATATAGTCTTTTCCAATGTGTGAATATCACTGCACAACTCTACTCCTTCACTTCTTCCTCCCTGACGTGTCCATCACATAGTCTGCCACATTCCACCAATCATCTGCTACAGAAGTGGGTAGTAATGCGTTTCTTGTACTCCGTTACATTTACTTGAGTAACTTTTTGAGAAAAAAACTTTTAAGAGTAGTTTTACTCAGCCATACTTTTTACTTTTACTTGAGTAGAAAAAATCGCTACACTTACTCAGTTACTTTGGGCTACACAAGAGTTATTATTTTTCCTCTTTATTCTACATATTAGATGTATTATTTGTTTTGCCAGCGAAACCAAGAGTAGCTCTACCAATTTCACCAATGACACATTGCAATAATCACATGACTCCATTATACCAATCAGACGCAAGCTTCCCATTCTGTGATCATGCCAGCCTGTTCAATCACGTGGCGTCTTTAAAGCACCGTAAAAAATGAAGTATTTCACATAGAGTGCTGCCCTCAACACTACTCAAAAGCGCGGATATACAGTTGTGGTCAAAAGTTTACATACACTTGTGAAGAACATAATGTCATGGCTCTCTTGAGTTTCCAGTTATTTCTACAACTCTGATTTTTCTCTGATAGAGTGATTGGAACAGATACTTCTTTGTCACAAAAAACATTCCTGAAGTTTGGTTCTTTTATGACTTTATTATGGGTGAACAGAAAAAAGTGATCAAATCTTCTGGGTCAAAAATATACATACAGCAGCGCTAATATTTGGTAACATGTCCCTTGGCCACTTTCACTTCAATTAGGCGCTTTTGGTAGCCATCCACAAGCTTCTGGCAAGCTTCTGGTTGAATCTATGACCACTCCTCTTGACAGAATTGGTGCAGTTCAGTTAAATTTGATGGCTTTCTGACATGGACTTGTTTCTTCAGCATTGTCCACAAGTTCAAGTCAGGACTTTGGGAAGGCCATTCGAAAACCTTAATTCTAGCATGATTTAGCCATTCCATTACCGCTTTTGATGTGTGTTTGGGGTCATTGTCCTGTTGGAACACCCAACTGCACCCAAGACCCAATCTTCTGGCTGATGACGTTAGGTTATCTTGAAGAATTTGAAGGTAATCCTCCTTCTTCATTATCCCATTTACTCTCTGTAAAGCACCAGTTCCATTGGCAGCAAAACAGCCCCGCAGCATAATACTACCACCACCGTGCATGACTGAAGGCATGGTGTACTTGGGGTTAAAGGCCTCACCTTTTCTCCTCCAAACATATTGCTGGGCATTGTGGCCAAACAGCTCGATTTTTGTTTCGTCTGACCACAGAACTTTCCTCCAGAAGGTCTTATCTTTGTCCATGTGATCAGCAGCAAACTTCAGTCGAGCCTTAAGGTGCCGCTTTTGGAGCAAGGGCTTCCTTCTTGCACGGCAGCCTCTCAGTCCATGGAGATGCAAAACACGCTTGACTGTGGACACTGACATCTGTGTTCCAGCAGCTTCTAATTCTTGGCAGATCTGCTTTTTGGTGATTCTCGGTTGAATTTTCACCCTCCTGACCAATTTTCTCTCAGCAGCAGGTGCTTTCGTTTGCTTGCGTTTTCTTCCTGATCATGGCAGTGACAAAACAGTGCCATGCACTTTATACTTACAAACAATTGTTTGCACTGTTGCTCTTGGGACCTGCAGCTGCTTTGAAATGGCTCCAAGTGACTTTCCTGACTTGTTCAAGTCAATGATTCGCTTTTTCGGATCCATGTATGTATATTTTTGACCCAGCAGATTTGATCACTTTAACCCATAATAAAGTCATAAAAGAACCAAACTTCATAAATGTTTTTTGTGACAAAGAAGTATCTGTTCCAATCACTCTATTGGAGAAAAATCAGAGTTGTAGAAATAACTGGAAACTCAAGAGAGCCATGACATTATGTTCTTCACAAGTGTATGTAAACTTTTGACCACAACTGTAAACCTCTTTCCCAGTTTTTATTTGGCGCTGATTGACCACGGAAAACTGATATGATATAATCCCATACCTGTCAAGTTTTATGGTTTCGGCGTAATTTGTAGAAGTGAGCATTGATTTTTAAATGTGTACGGCGTACGTTCAAAAACTGTACGTTTTTCGTGCATTACGTTTTTTTCTCCCTTGGGATTTTGTCACCGTTTCGGCAACGAGACAATGTGCGCTACTATGCGTTACCACGTTGGTTGAATGACGCGAGAAAAGTCAGACACACGGAGAAAGAAGAGTGGGAGTGGGAAAGGGGGAGTTGTGACGCCGTTGCAAACGCGATGCTAGGCTAGGTGGCTCCAATAATACCTGACTGTAGCCGACAGCCTACAAACTATGCCCACATGATGCGATGCTAGATATCACATGTATATGAACTAAATGCGAAATGATACACTTGCCGGCGTTGGTAAAGAGCTGCCATCTTAAAGCCGTAGACTTCTCACAAAGGCTCTGTTGTAGTGAACCTTCCTAGCGAACCTAAGTAGCCTTTTATCTAAAATACTCCTAAATCGGCAAAATCTTGACTTGAATCTATTTATAATGATGAAACATTTTTAAAACTTTCACATGTCGAAAGTAGACAGAGGGGAACTAATGCAAAAACGGGAGCAATTTTAAACAACTTTAACGGTTGATTCACAACATTAAATGACTTCCAAACATAGCAAAGGTTACTATGTTTTTTGTTTTTAAAATGAAAACAAAAAACAAAAAACATGAAAGGTAACACCAGTTTCTTTGCCAAGTAACTAATTACTCTTACATTCAGGTAACTGAGTTACTTTCAATTACTTTTCGGGAAAAGTAATTTGTAATAGTAATTAATTACTTTTTTAAAGTAAGATTAACAACACTGGTCATAAAGATACAGTCTGCAGAATAAGTGACGAAAGTGGAGATTTTATTCTGCCAATTTGTTGCCAAACACAATTTGCCTGCAACTATTGCTGATCACTTCTCAGAATTAGTATTTCAATTACTATTTGTACGATTGCCAATGGTCTCGGGGTGACAGGTATGTGATCCTTTTTAGTTTCATAATAGCAACTATGAAGGTAGTTCACTAGTCAAACTAGGAACTATATACTTTTTTTCCACTAGAGGGCATTCATGCTCTTTGGACGCATAATGCTTCGTTTCTGTCATTTTTTTTCTCTCAGTGGAAACCAATGATTCCCCCCCCCACACACACCTTTTTTGTATTTCTTTAGTTTAATGTGGTTATGTAATGGGTTATTGCACAGTATCATTATAACAACAGTTCATATAGATAACTTTGTGCTTGGAAAAAAAAATACCATTAATTGAAAAAACAATAATGTAAGAAGTTACTCATAAAGTTACTCATTACTTAAGAATTCTTTTCCCCAAATACTTTTTTACTCGAGTACATTTTTGGATGACTTTTACTTGAGTAATATTATTTTGAAGTAGCGTATTTTTCTGACTATAAGTCGCAATTTTTTTTCATAGTTTGGCTGGGGGTGCGCCTTATACTCAGGAGCGACTTATGTGTGAAATTATTAACACATTATAATATCATTCCCGGGCTATTTTTGTGTTTGGAGTGACACCGATGGTTTGGTAAACTTGTTAGCATGTTCCTTATACTATAGTTATCTGAATAACTCTTAATAGCTATGGCCACGTTCGCGTTCTGCCTTTGGCAATGTGTGTTCAATTGTATTATTGACTTTTTTTATATTTAAATGCATGCTTTTAGTTTGTGGCGCTTTCACGCCCAAGTGGGGGTGCACGGGCACTTGTTTACGCGAAGAAGAGCGCTCGCACGCCAGAAGAAGACGAACAGCTAAGCAGCGTCTCTGAGCGAGTGTGCGAGAGAGAAAAACTCGGCTGCGAACCTACGTTCATTGTTTATGCTTGTAAAAAAAACTCTACAGAGGCAACGCCTGTGTGTATCATCTTTTCTGTTGTTGTTATGTGTTTTCCACCCGCGATCGGACACTTAGAGCCAGTTGTGTGGTTGTTTGAACGATGTGCTAATGCTAGCGAACGCATGCTAACCGTTTGCCTCATTGCTATAATTTATTTACGTTGATGCGAACCTGTTTGGTATCGAGGATGAAATTGATTCAGCAAATTATACGGACGTCCAGCATCGTCATTTGGGAGTTTAGCTTGCTGTATAACTAGGACCGAGCCGTAGCGTCCTGGTGAGGACAGTATATTCGCATTTCGTTGGTCATGCATCATGTAACATCATACTGTACACTTATTCAGCATGTTGTATTTTTATATTAAATTGCATTTCAAGATGACATATCTGTTCTATGTGTTGACTTTTATCTAGAAAATTTCCCCCCAAAATGCGACTTATACTCCGGTGCGACTTATATACAGTATGTTTTTTTTCCTCTTCGTTGGGCATTTTATTGCTGGTTCATATTTCAGTTCCAGTGTGATGACTGTAATTGACACTATTGCCCCGGTTAAGACAAAAACTTTGTCAAGAAAGAAGAGGTCACCCTGGAGAAATGCCATACTAGCTTTAAAACAAAAGCAAGATTGTAGACGAGCAGAACACAGATGGCGAAAAAACAAACTCCTAGTTTTTTACGATATCTACAAACAGAGTCTTCGCAAATACAACCAGGAACTGAAAACTGCTAGACAGCCATATTTTTCAGAGATCATTAGTAGAAACACCAACAACACTCGAACACTATTTTCTGTTGTTGACAAACTGACAAACCCACAAGCATCAATACCACAGGAATTGGCATCTGAGGTGTCCTGTAATGATTTCGCAGCATTCTTTACACACAAAGTACTAAAGATTACACAGACTGTGTGCAACTCCAGATTAACAATTGTTACACTAAATGCCTCCCAAAATGTCCCCCACGTCAATCTTAGACAGTTTAGCCTCTTGGACTATGCCACTTTAACAGAAATTGTGTCAAAATTAAAGCCCACAACATGCTGCCTTGACATCCTTCCTTCAAACTTTTTCAAAACTGTTTTTCATTGCATAGCCCCAGACATACTTCAGATTATAAATACTTCTCTCCAAACAGGAGAGTTTCCACATACTTTAAAAACTGCAGTAATAAAACCTCTCCTAAAAAAAACTAATCTGGATGCCTCAACCATTAGCAATTACAGGCCAATATCAAATCTGACATTCCTGGGGAAAATTATCGAAAGGGTTGTGTTCGAACAGATCCAGACTTTTATGATGCAAAACAATCTTTTTAACTCATTTCAGTCTGGATTTCGGCCACAACACAGCACCGAGACCGTGCTTATCAAAGTCCTAAATGATATTCGTCGGAATACCGATGCAGGCAAATCATCTGTTCTGTTACTATTGGACCTCAGCGCCGCATTCGACATGTTGATCACAACATACTACTCAGCAGATTGGAACAGTGGGTAGGGCTTACTGACACTATTCTTCAGTGGTTCACATCCTATTTACATGATAGGGATTTCTTTGTGTCAATCGGAAACTATCAGTCAGAACGAACCCAATTCACGTGTGGAGTCCCTCAACGGTCAATTCTTGGACCACTCTTATTTAACATCTATATGCTTCCGTTAGCTCAGATAATGGAACAGTATGACATCTCCTATCACGCCTATGCAGATGACACACAACTTTACATTTCTGTGTCCCCACATGATTATAGTCCCTTAGTCTCCCTGAGTAAATGCATTCATCAAATCAATGAATGGATGTGCCAGAATTTTCTCCAGTTAAATGTGGAGAAGACAGAGGTGATCATTTTTGGGCCAAAAAAGGAAAGGTCAAAGATAAGCAGGCAACTTAGCACAATGTCACTTACAGCTACAAATCAAGTCAGAAACCTTGGGGTAATTATTGACTCAGACCTAAAATTTGATAGCCATCTAAAGTCCGTCACTAAATCTGCTTATTACCACCTAAAAAATATAATCAGAATTAAGGGGCTTCTCACTAAACAAGACATGGAAAAACTTATGCATGCATTCATTTTCAGCAGATTGGACTATTGCAACGCTATATTTACGGGTCTTGATAAAAAATCAGTCAGGAAGCTGCAGCTAGTACAGAATGCTGCAGCCAGAGTACTCACAAATACAAGGAAGCTGGACCACATTACACCGGTTTTGAAATCGCTACACTGGCTTCCAGTGAGCCAAAGGATAGACTATAAAATACTACTGCTCGTCTACAAAACACTTAATGGCCTTGGGCCAAAATACATGCTTGACTTGTTAGATTCCTATGAGACATCTAGACCCCTAAGGTCGTCTGGAACCGGTCTTCTGCATATTCCAAGAACAAGAACCAAGCAGGGTGAGGCAGCATTTAGTTATTATGCTCCTCACCTCTGGAACAAGTTACCTGAACGTCTGAAGTATGCTCAAACTGTTAGCTCTTTTAAATCAGGGCTCAAAACGCTTTTGTTTAGCACTGCATATCCATAACTGGCTATATATTTCAATCTACCTGCTTTCTGTTCCTCTTGTGCTTATCTCCATTGCTGATTTCAATTATTATTATTAGTAGTAGTTTTTGTTTTATTTATTTTTATTTATTTATTTTTATTCCATTTGTGATTAAATGCGATCTTTTGTCTTGGTTTTTACGTTGTATTGATTTAAATGTGATTTTTATGATCTTCATGTGATGTAAAGCACTTTGAATTGCCTTGTGTTGAATTGTGCTATATAAATAAATTTGCCTTGCCTTGCCTTGCTGGTGCGACTTATACTCAGGTGCTACTTATAGTCCGAAAAATACGGTAACGCTACTCTTACTTGAGTAAAATTTATGGCTACTTTACCCACATCTTATCTGCTCTGACTAAACTTTCTTCATATTTTTCTTTCTATTCACCTGTCATTTGATTGTTGGTTGCATAATGTTGTGACTAAATTGTACTTAATATACAGTAATGTATCATGGTGTAGACATCATTGCCTTGAGGTGGAAAACAAGGTGGAAACAAATCTCATGATTCACCTAGACAAGACAACACCTGGATTCTACTGACACGGATGTACACGCATCCACACATTCTGTAACCTTTGATTCGTGCAAGCAGCTTCCTGAGATGACGTAACAAAGATCATGATTACTACCAGCACACTCACCAACTATCTCTCTCTCTCACACACACAGAACACCTGCATATGATTCAAGGCCAGAAGGTTCAGACTGCACGCTTCTGTCAACAATAGGACTTGTATGTTAGTCATCTGTGCAGAGGACACAATGTGCACGCATTTAAAAGGACAACACGTCCATTTCTGTGATGACCGTCAGACATTAAAAAACCCTTTGTCTTCTTATAATCAGAAACAATTTTAATTCAACCTCAAGAAGCAAAGTCCTAGAGCTTTATTCCTGGAAGTATATTATCAAAAATGATATGGTAGCACAATTAATTCCCTTGATGGGGCCTCACAAAGCTCTTGATGATTGCTAAAGGTGTTTACTATTTCTAGGAGCAAAACGGTACAGTTATGTTTCCAAGTTCTAAGGTATGAAGACAGTATTGCAAAATCTGTGGAATTTACAGAGTTGGATGAAGTTCCTACATGTTTCGAAAAGTAAAATTTAACAATTTTAAAGATCGTTTTACAAGTTCTTTGAACAGAATTTGGTGCCAATGGCAAGGCAAATTCAATGGCAAGCCAATCTCGCAACAACCAAAAAATAATCCTAGAAAGTCAGAAAATGCATTTGTTTGCATCAGCAGACAGAACTCTTTTGTGCAAGTCTGAGCATGTAAAATTCAAAACTGATACACGATCAGTATCACTTGAACATTTCTCAACGAAACAATTTCACTCAATTCAGCGCATATTACGATTTACCTGACAAAAGACAGATTTCACGATGAGTAAATTAAAGATTTTAAAGACTTTTTAATTCCCCCCGGGCAGAGGCGTCACAACCCATTAGGCAAACCAGGCAATTGCCTAGGGCCCCCAGCCAGCTGGGGCCCCCAGAGGGCAAACAAATTTAGCACGCGCAGCTTTACTGCACTAACGCAGTGACAAGTGTAGGGAGTGTTTCAATACCATGGAATTATTTGGCATATTATCTAACGATACTGTTATCGATCCCAATCAGCACTAACCATGTCACGTAGATTATACATGTTTAAGAAAGTCTAATCAGCTATTAATACCACATGATTGTTTAAAGAGTGACTCACCAAGTACTCTCTGGAAAGTCCTTTCCGAGTTGTTTTACGTTGATTTTCACAGGCCACCTCATTATTCATGTGACTACTTAAAGAAATGGTGATTTTTTTCCCCAAAAAGTATTAATGGGTCTATCGTATTCCTCGTCGAATACTATATAAGAAAAATATAGCATATATACATCTAAAATAATTAGGGCTGTCAAACGATTACAATTTTTAATCGAGTTAATTACAGCTTAAAAATTAATTAATCGCAATTAATCATAATTAATCGCAATTCAAACCATCAATAAAATATGTCATATTTTTCTGTAAATTATTGTTGGAGCAGAAAGATAAGACACAAGATGGATATATACAGTGGGGAGAACAAGTATTTGATACACTATCAATGGGTTTTCCCATTGGCAGTGTATCAAATACTTGTTCTCCCCACTGTACATTCAACATACGGTACTGTATTTGTTTATTATAACAATAAATCAACAAGATGGCATTAACATTTTTAACATTCTGTTAAAGTGATCCATGGATAGAAAGACTTGTAGTCCTTAAAAGATAAATGTTAGTACAACTTATAGAAATTTTACATTAAAACCCCTCTTAATGTTTTTGTTTGAATAAAATTTGTAAAATTTTCAATAAAAAAATAAACTAGTAGCCCGCCATTGTTGATGTCAATAATTTAAAAATGCTCATGGGTGCTTAAACCCATAAAATCAGTCGCACCCAAGCGCCAGCAGACGGCGACAAAACTCCAAAGAAACACAAGTAACAAGATGGCATTGCACTGTGCTGTCATTTTAATCGGTTTGAGCGGGGCAGTTGCGTTAATTGAGTCAAATATTTTAACGTGATTAATTACAAAAAATAATTACCGCCTGTTAACGCGATAATTTTGACAGCCCTAAAAATAATCCTAAACAATTTTATTAGCAATTTTAATAATCCTTTTAGCATGGTTCCATTCCTGTTATTGTCCTACGTCACAAGCGGTGCGTATCCTGGGAGCGAGAATAGACGTAAGGTGCGCATTTCGAGCACCTGTTAAAATGTGTGCGTCCATGAACGAATGTAAGTACATCCATATGAGTCAGTGTAAAGTGCTTAGTTTTCGCCACTTTTATGGCCAAGATGACAGCGCGAGTATGTCTGAGTGCCACATGACTCAGAAGGGCCCCATGTTTCTTGTTGCCTGGGGCCCCCAGGGACCCTTGCTATGCTTCTGCCCCCGGAAACACCAGTTGAAAAATCAAAATTTAATGAATGTTAAATCGGCTAAAATAATTATTTTTAATTGGCCGGCAATCAGTTCTGAGTGCAATAAATTGCCATAAAAAACCTGAAGACTGACTGAAGATTTTGTTTGTGTCTGCCAAACTGCTGCTTGCTTCGAAATGTTACTTTGTAAATTGGTTGTGCAATTAATAAAAACATTATAAATGGTACCAGTTTGACCGTGGTTAAACATCATTTCTGTTTCCATTATTTCCTAAGGTAAAACACTGGCATGACATTATGTTTGAACCTGAGAAGCACGAGTGACAAAAGTCACGTTCACTACAACAACACCCAACTCATTTTTCCTGTCCTACTTCCCAAACTTTAATTCCTCACATCCTTTCCCTCTCTTCCTCACCTCCTTCTTCCTGCAATCCTTCCTGCACATCTCCTGTTACCTTGTGCATGACCGCAAATTCACCTCATGTTACATTAGAGGGGGTCTGTGAGGATTGCACACAAACACACATACGAAGTACATCTAGCCTTAGCTGGATTTCACAACTGTTCTGGGATTGTAAAAAAGGAAGTTCGTGTGATGGGAGGGACTGAGGTGGTCATGTTAAGCAGAGAGGTTGAGGAAGGGCCGTGCCTGCAGCTCCCCAGTCAAGAGAGAAAAAGAGAGAGAGAGAGAGAGGAAAGCCCTCCCACAGGAAACCAGCACTCCACTTCACATGACCTTTTAAGGTAAAAAAAAACTTTTTTCTTCCTGGGGATGCCCCAAAGTTACAATCACATTTAAAGCTGAAGAGATATGAAAAAAGTACACTTAATAGTAGGGACGAAGAATGCAAACACTAAACGTGACGATGGAAATCGTTTAAATGTGTGGTTGGTGAGATTTTCACAACACTTCCATAACTAGAAGGTTCATTACAAAGGATGTTGTGTCTTTATAGCAAGAGTGACCCATGATTTTTGCTTGACTCTTTCGCAGGGTTGTGGGAAATAGACCCCATGCATTTCCTCAATGCAGAAATATCCATTGATGCAGTTTAAGTAATATCCATTAGATTCACAGTAAAATACTAGCAGGTGTGGTTGCCAGAATTTTACGGTTTAAAAAGCAGGAAACAAACTTCATTGGAAAATAATTTATGTAAACAATATTGTTACACCGGGATCCATATGTAGTTGGCCGTAATGGTTTTCATTGTGACTTGATCCCATCCTGTCATCTTGACAGCGGAGTGTGTTTACTGCTGAGCTAGTAAAGACCAGTGGAGCAATTGCTGTCCATGAAGAATGTAAAGAAAAAACAGATAACCAGAGGTGGGTAGTAACGACGAATTACATTTACTCCATTACATTTACTTGAGTAACATTTTGAGAAAAACGAACTTCTAAGAGTAGTTTTACTAAGCCATACATTTTACTATTACTTGAGTAGATTTGAGAAGACGAAACGCGACTCTTAGGCTACGTTCATACTACAGGTCTTAATGCACAAATCCGATTTTTTGTCATATCTGTTTTTTTTGACGTGCCCGTTCAGACTGCCATTGTCCATTGAGACAATTCAAGTATAACGCATGCGCAGTCCGACACGCGCTGAGCAAGACGACCCGCATGCGCAGAAGCATCAAAACCAATGACTACACATGCTGGCTGTCATCCGTCATTCCAGGGATATCATATTTTGCTTTTTAAAAAGAGGACACAAATAACAGACATAAATAATCCCAGTTTAGGCTTACATTCAAAGTATATGGATCGATAGCATGCAAGCACTGTCCGTGCATGTCACACGCACATACGGGCAGTTTGCGCCGACTCTCGGCCGTGTAAGCAATGTTGAAATATTGCTTATATGGAGCAGACAGAAAACCGATCATTCTCAGGCTTATCCTCAACCCATTTTTATTTTTTTTAATGACCGTTG
Organism: Corythoichthys intestinalis; assembly: GCF_030265065.1. Taxonomy (NCBI): domain Eukaryota; kingdom Metazoa; phylum Chordata; class Actinopteri; order Syngnathiformes; family Syngnathidae; genus Corythoichthys; species Corythoichthys intestinalis. The sequence continues at coordinate 38,848,438 of NC_080401.1, forward strand.
TCAAGTCCGACCCTTCCTAAAAAGCCGTGTTCAAGGCAAGCTAGGCGCTAATGACGCACAGCTGCACCGCTACCGTAGCATCTCTCTCGCTTTTTGGTGACGTCATTGCTGCATGAATTCCGATTTGAGAGATTGGACAGTGCAGACCGCCGCGACAGTCTGGAAAAATGTGGCCCAGATCGGATTTGAACCACATACGAAAGTGACCCCGATCGGATTTGAAATGGTCCGATTCCATGCGACTCGTCACGTTCAGACCGTCAAGTTAATGCCTCACTCGAGTCGGAAAAAGATGAAAAAATCGGATTCGTGCATTAAGACCTGTAGTATGAATGTGGCCTTAATGCGCTACTTTGGGCTACACTGGTCGTTACAATTTTCCTCTTATTCTACATATTAGATTTTACTTTTTTTTTTTTTTTTTTGCTAGACGCCAGCAGTGGCTCAACCAGTTTCACCAGTGAGACGTCGCAATTAGAGGTGGGAATCTTTGCCCACTTAACGATTCAATTACGATTACAATTAAGAAGCTACGATTCGATTATAAATCATTTATTGATGCCCCTCCCCAAAAGGTATTTGCTGCTTTTAATGTTTCGTACATTAGTTACAAAATTGTACAAAAATCTTCTCAGGCTGAAATAAACGACTATTTCCGTATCAAATTAACAGTTCAAAACAGTAAATAAAATGCTCAAGTCCCCGTTCTGTACCAGCAGTTTTAAACTACATTCAATTAATTTAATGTTGTGAATCAACCATTGAGTTATTAAAGTTGCTCCCGTTATTCCATAATTTCCCTTCTATTTTCGACATGTGAAAGTTTTAAAACTGTTTTAAAGATAGATTCAAGTCAAGATTTTCCCGATTTAGGAGTATTTTGGATAAAAAGTTAATTAGGTTCGCTTGGAAGGTTCGCTACAACAGACTTCCAGGGAAGTCTACTGCTTTAAGATGGCGGCTGTTGACTAACGCCAGCAAGTCTGTCATTTTGCATCTAGTTTTCTATACATGTGCTGCGAACGCCGCCGAGTCTGTCATTTCGCATCTAGTGCTTTATACATGTGATATCTACCGTAGCATTATGTGGAAGTAGTTTGTAGTTTCTAGCGGCATGAGTTGAGCCAGAGCCGTGAGTTGAGCATTGTCATTACCCGGGTAATGCCAAGCATGATGTTTACTGTTGGTCCGTTCCTCATTGCGTCCCGAAGACCGCGCTGACTGTGTTTTACTTCCGCTCACTTGACATGTTTCAATAATCGGAATTTGGATGATTGTGAATCGTTCTTGAATCTTCCACTGCCAAATCACGAATAATGTAAGAATGGGAAATTTCGCACACCTCTAGTCGCAATGATAATCACATGACTCCATTATACCAATCAGACTCAAGCTTGCTGTTCTAGGATCACACTGGCCTGTTCAATCACGTGGTGTCTTTAAAGCACCGTAAAAAATTCAGTATTTGACATAGAGAGCTGACGTCATCATGACTTGAAAGCGTCGACTTCAATCTCTGTCCCAGTTTTTATTTGACATGGATTGACCATGGAAAACCGGAGATATGATCCTTTCATTTCATTTTTACCATTTAATTCGTTCATTTCAGGCCATGATTATCCTTGTCAAGACAGCAAATATATACAGCTCATATAATCATATAACAAAAAAGTGCAGCAAAACTAAGTAACATTGCAACATCAACTAAATGCCTGAAAAGGAATTGTAATCCTTTTTGATTACATAAGAGGAACTGTGATGGAACATTTCACTATTCAACTACAGTATTCAAACTAGAAACTATTTTCTCCACTAGAGGGCACTAATGCTCTTTGGACAAATGATGCTTCCTTTCTGTAGATTTTTTTCTCTCGCTGGAATACAATGGATTGGTTTTTTTTGTATTTCTTTGGCTTAATGTTGTTATGTAATAGGTTATTCTACCGAATAATAATAACAGATCATACAGATGACTTTGTGCCGAGAATACAAATTTTGTTGTTGTTGTATTTTTTGGCTTAATGTGGTCATGTAATAGGTTATAGTACCAAATAATAAAAACAGATCATATAGATGACTTTGTGCTGAGAAAAAAATACTAGGGCTGTCAAAATTATCGCGTTAACGGGCGGTAATAAATTTTTAAAATTAATCACGTTAAAATATTTGACGCAATTAACGCACATGTCCCGCTCGGACAGATTTAAATGACAGTAGAGTGAAATGCCCACTTGTTAATTGTTTTATGGAGTTTTGCCGCCCTCTACTGGCGCTTGGGTGCGATTGATTTTATAGGCTTCAGCACCCATGAGCATTGTGTAAGTAATTATTGACATCAACAATGGCGGGCTACTAGTTTATTTTTTGATTGAAAATTTTACACAATTTTATTAAAACGAAAACATTAAGAGGGGTTTTAATATAAAATTTCTATAACTTGTACTAACATTTATCTTTTAAGAACTACAAGTCTTTCTATCCATGGATCGCTTTAACAGAATGTCAATAATGTTAATGCCATCTTGTTGATTTTTTGTTATAATAAACAAATACAGTCGTTATGTACCATATGTTGAATGTATATATCCAGCTTGTGTCTTATTTTTCAATTCCAACAATAATTTACAGAAAAATATGGCATATTTTATAGATTGTTTGAATTGCGATTAATTGCGATTAATCAATTTTTAAGCTGTAATTAACTCGATTAAAATTTTTAATCGTTTGACAGCCCTAGTAATAGGTTATAGTACCAAATAATAATAATAATAACAGATCATATAGATGACTTTGTGCTGAGAAAAAAATACCATTGTTTAACAAAGAAAAACAGCAAATATATACAGCTCATATAATCATATGACAAAAAAGGGCAGCAAAACTAAGTAACATTGCAACCTCAACTAAATGCCTGAAAAGGAGTTGTAATCATTTTTGATTACATAAGAGGAACTGTGATGGAACCTTTCACTATTCAACTACAGTATTCAAACTAGAAACTATTTTCTCCACTAGAGGGCACTAATGCTCTTTGGACAAATGATGCTTCCTTTCTGTAGATTTTTCTCTCTCGCTGGAATACAATGGATTGTTTTTTTTGTATTTCTTTGGCTTAATGTGGTCATGTAATAGGTTATAGTACTGAATAATAATAACAGATCATACAGATGACTTTGTGCTGAGAATACAATATTTTTTTTTGTATTTTTTTGGCTTAATGCGGTTATGTAATAGGTTATAGTACCAAATAATAATAACAGATCATATAGACCCCACTCACATGACGTCACAACCACGCCTCCGCGCCATATTGTCCGTCAGCTCGTTGTGTTTACGCATTACCGCTACGTAAATTCCTCCAATTGTGGCGTGTTTTTCTGCTCGTTAACATTAATAATCAAAATGGTGAAGGCGTGTGTGGCGGTTGGTTACAGTAACAGAGAAGATAGACGGAGAGACTTGAAGTTCTACCATATTCCGAGAGACCCGGAGAGGAGAGCGAGATGGACTGCTGCAATTCGACGAGAAAACTGGGCACCAAACAATCACCACAGATTATGTAGTAGTCATTTTATATTTGGTAAGATGCATTTCATATATATTTAGAGGGTTTTGGGCTGACAACCACAATTAAGATCATTGCGAGGCTAATCGCCGACAACATACAGTTTCAAATTCAAGTTGCTTATTTCTTCCACCATCGTTATTTTTTGAATAATATTTAGCTGGTAACAAGTGAAAGAAGCTGGCCTCGTCTACGGATCATCAGTTAAACAGGGGTGTCCAAACTTTTTGCAAAGGGGGCCAGATTTGGTGTGGTAAAAATGTGGGGGGCTACCTTGGCTGATTTACGTAGAACAATATATTTAAACAAATTTTAGCAGGCCCTTTTGTGTGTCACATTTGCTTTATTATTATTTTTTTAAATTCATAATTTCAACAATCTCGCCTTTGTGGCGTTCTCTTTCGACACTCGGGCTCTTGCGAAATACTGCTGCTGTGAAATAAAACTAGCTTCAAGTTGCTTTCATTTCTCGCTGTAATGTTGTCGTACAGGTCAGAGTGTCTTGTTTGGTAATATCGCGTCACATCGAACTCTTTGAAAACAGCGACTGTCACTTTGCAAATGAGGCAGAAACAGTTGTTGCGTATTTTATTGAAGAAATAGTCCAATATCCACCTATCCTTGAAGCGTCGGCCATCGCAGTCAACTTTTTTTTTTAATTGATTGTCGCCATTTTAGAAAATTGGAAGTAAAGGGTCACACGGGGTAATGTTGCTTAGAGTGCTGCTCTTAAAGTTTTTCAAAGTTTCGTGAGAATAGGCTGAGTTTCTGTGGACAAGATAGTTGTAGATATCAGGGTAGCAGATGTCAAGCAGAGACGCCGAAGACAGTGGGTCGAAAAATATCGATTTAGGCATCAAATATGGATCTGGCGAATGGATCGACCAAAGCTTTTCCACATAACGCCTTTTATGCAACACATCCAATGAGTTTACAGCGTCTGAAAGCACCGGGGCTTCCACGAATTGCCCTATAAATTGCACGATAAATTGAGACCATTGAGAATACGGACACACAATGACGGACAATATGGCGGCACAATACAGCGACACGTCATTGTGTGACGTTGGTGAGTGGGGTCTATAGATGACTTTGTGCTGAGAAAAAAATACCATTGTTTAAAAAAGAAAAAAATTGTAAGCAATTACTCACAATGTTACTCAATAAGTATTCTTTTCAGCAAATACTTTTTTACTTGTACTTAAGTACATTTTTTGGATGACTACTTTTACTTTTTCTTTAATTAATATTATTTTGAATGAATGCTACTCTTACTTGAGTAAAATCTTTGGATACTCTACCCACCTCTCCTGATTACTTAATAGAGTGTCTGGGTGGCTGAATACAGACTGGGCTATTGGCTCAGTAGTCAGCACGTTTGACTGCCACAGTGCAGGTCCAAGGGAGTGATGTCACCACAATCAGACAAGTTGCACATGTTTTTTACTAAACAACAGTTAAAATGTAGTTCTCTTGTGGCAGTTTGTTGTTTCTTTTGACAGCAAATATAGTAAATATTAGAGGTGTGCAAAATTTCCGATTCTTAGATTATTCGCGATTCGGCCGTGGAAGATTCGAGAACGATTCACAAACATCCAAATTCCGATTATTGAAATATGCCAAGTAAAGCGGAAGTACAACACACTCAGCGCGCCGCGCGGGCTTTGGGACGGAACGGAGCGGGAGTAGCTAAACATTATGCTTCTCATTAACCGGCCCCTCGGGTAATGCCAACGCTCAACTCACGGCTCTAGCTCAACTCATGCCACGAGATAAAAAAACACAACAACATACCTGACTGCTGCCGAAAAGCTGCTACAAGTACAGCTAAGCTACATAATGTTACGGTAGATATCATTTATATAGGACTAGATGGATTAGAGACTCGGTAGCGGTAGCAGCACATCTGCAAAAAGCTAGATGCGGGCGTTAGTAAACGGCCGCCATCTTAAAGCAGTAAACTTCCCTGCAATGCTGTTGTAGCGAACCTTCCAAGCAAACCTAATTAACTTTTTATCTAAAATACTCCTAAATCGGTAAAATATTGACTTGAATCTATCTTTAAAATAGTTTTAAAACTTTCACATGTCAAAAGTAGACAAAAGGGAAATTATGGAATAACGGGAGCAATTTTAACAACTTTAACGGTTGATTCACAACATTAAATTAATTGAATGTAGTTTAAAGCTGCTGATACAGAATGGGGACTGGAGTTTTTTTATTTAATGTTATTTTTGTATATTTGTTTACTGCTATATGTTAACTTGATACTGAAATAGTAGTTTGGTTTAGCCTGAGAGTATTTTTGAACAATTTTGGAACTAATGTACAAAACTTTATTTAAAAAAAAAAAAAAGGAGGGGGTGCATCAATAATCGTTTTATAATCGAATCGGAGCCTCTGAATCGTAATCGTAATCGAATCGTTAGGTGCCCAAAGATTCCCAGCTCTAGTAAATATTTTACAATTTTCATGTTTTTTAACGGTACAATTCTAGCAACCACAGTTGCTAGTATTGCACCATTTATTTAACATGTCATTTCCCCTTTTTTCCTTTTTTTTAACAGTGCAAATGGATTGGACATGAATTGCTATTAATACCAGCAGAATGAAGGGATTTCTTGATTCCGGTGAGAACTTGGTGAACAATGTATGTGCTTGTGTTGGTGCATTCACTCACAAACATGACATTGTGTGACTACACTGCCCCCAACAAGAGGCCATGAGAGCGTGTCAACTTTCCATTAAATCACCCTCACCATCAGCAAATACTTAAAGTGTCTACTCACGATCTGAGTGGAGTAGAGTCAGTCGCCTTTGTCTGGCCCTTGCACATCTCTCAGAGTGCATCCAAGTTTCATTCAGGCACGTGTTCACTGGAAACAGCTGCCGGCTTCTTGAAGTCTTTTGCACTAGAAGTGGTGAGAGTGAAGCATGACTGTAAAACTGCACAGCAATTAGCTTAACAGCCTATAAAATAAGTTAAAATGCAAGCAATGGGTGGTATTTATGTTGGGTTTAAAGCATACATTTCTTGTCATTTACGATGGATATAAAAAGTCTACACACGTCTCTTTAAATGACAGGTTTAGGAGAGCGGAATATAAAAAATGAGACCAAGACAAATCATTTCAATGTTTTTTATTCTTTCTAGCCATACTGTAGCCTGAGGGTTTTGTACTAACTGTGTGGTTTTGTAGGTCTGTCTTCGAGTAATAGTGAACAATGTCAGCATTGTATCTCATGTCCTCGCTATTTTTACAATGTTCAAACTGAACATAGTGGCACCTGAGCAAAACCATGCTGCAGAGGTTATCTCACCGCTGCACTTAAAGAGCTCAGGCAGCAAGAATGTGTGACGTTATCGTCTCTACTGATAGGCTGCCAACGCCGTGAACCGTAAGTGGCACCGCCACCATCATTTTAGTCATTCAACCAACCAAAAGCAACAGCATGCAATGACCCGGGCCTGAATCTGATCTGTGGAATAAAAGTCAGGATTTGGGCAGTCTTCTTCCTGACAAAAGTCTTGGTCAGGCAGTGGTGGCCGCACTCGCTTCCTGCTCTGCGGCACCCTGGATGTCACCCCACCCTGCCTGGCCCAAATCCTCCCCTGTTTTCTGGGTGGGACTCAACTTCCCACATTAGGATTAGATGAGAAACTCCCAAATTCCCACAGCCTGCCCCGCCTCTTTTTTGTTCTTTTGAGTCCTTCACCAAACACTAATTATCTTCCACCTCCTGCAAATTAGAATGTACTTTTATGTGTTTGGCAACCATGAGGGGGGCACTCCTACCCTTTATTGATGAATAATGTTTGGAAAGTTAGGTGTCAATTCAAGCCTCATTCGACCCATTAAGAAATTGTAATTTTTCGGGTTGTTCTGATCATGTTTTTCTGCTCCCGATCCGATCGTTTTAGTTTGAGTATCTGCCGATCCCGATATTTCCTGACCCGATTGTTTTTTTTTTGCTCCCGATTCAATTCCAATCATTCCCGATAATTTTTCCCGATCATATACATTTTGGCAATGCATAATGACAAAAATGAATAAAACTCGGACGAATATATACATTCAACATACAGTACATAAGTACTGTATTTGTTTATTATGACAATAAATCCTCAAGATGGAATTTACATTATTAACATTCTTTCTTTCCGTCCACGAATAGAAAGACTTGTAATTCTTAAAGGATAAATGTGACTTTGTATATTGTGACTAAATATTGCCATCTAGTGTATTTGTTGAGCTTTCAGTAAATGATACTATAGCCATTTAACTTCTCCCCAAATGCATGATGGGAAGTGCAGCCATGACTGTTACGTGGTAGCAATTGATATATCTTCTCTGCGTTGGGAAATAACATAGGGTATTAAGAAAAAGATCAACTACTACCTTTCTTCCCCACATTGTTTCCCACGATTATTCTAATCGTTGGGAGAAAGATTGTAAGGCTTTAGCCATTTAAAAAAAGTCTCCGAAGGCTGCCAAAATTCACTCTACTCATTAAACGCTGTCTTTTAGCTTTATATACTGTATGGGTAAAACGGCGCCATTATAGATTGAACGCGACAATGCGTGAGTGGGTCGTGCAGCACATGCGTTAATTGCATTAAATATTGTAACGTGATAAATGTAAAAAATTCTCACCGTTGACACCATAAATTTGATAACCCTACCTTAAGCTTAAACTAAAGACTCTGGAAGAGTGTAACACATTATGTCTGTAACGTTAAATACAATTAGAAAACAATTAAATTAAAATATATATATATATATTAAAAAAAGGCATGTCCGATATATTTTTGCCGATTCAGATACTTTGAAAATGACGTGATCGGACCCGATCGATCGTCTCTAGTAATTTTATTTATCTCCAGTAAAAGTTTATTTCCATACATGTAGAAACTGATGACTATTTGGAAAGCAGTGCCAAAATGTAATGGGGAAAAAAATGTACATGTTTTGTATATGTAAATGTAAATAATATCAATAAGTGTAATATAATAATATCCATGTTGCCTTTAAAGTGAATATAGAAGCCTTCTGTCTTTGTACAAGGGATGGTCACAGCTTAGCACAGCAGTTATGCTTATTGAACATTAGATGTCTCCAAACTAAACGCTTAGTTATGCTTCTGCAGCAGACCTACGCTGCCAAGGCAGACCCGATTTACGACCCTATGCCGTAGCCTGACGTGCACCTCCACAGAATCCTGGCTGGGCATCACGTCAACGCGTGGTCTTTTCGTATTTCCCAGGGTCTCTAAAAGTACAGTAGGAGCTAGAGCCTTTAGTTACCAAGCTCCTGTCTTATGGAATCAGCTTCCAGCTAATATTAAAGAGGCCGACACAGTCTGTACATTTAATATTAGACTTAAAACGTTCCTATTTGACAGAGCTTATGGTCAGGCTAGTTGATAACAGACTGGACTCACAGTTTAGTCTAAGCTGCCCTCGGAGCTATAATGTTGGGGGAAGTCCAGCCACTGAGTCCTATCCCGTTTTTCACTCTACCTACCACTTGTCTCTACTTTATTTCTCTTTTCTAACTCTAATATCTAGTTGACTAGTATCTCCATCACTAGTCACCCGGTGTCTCCTTGGAAGGGGCAACTTTTTCAGCCGCAGCCGCCTGACTATCCTGATCCCTGGCTGGATGGACGTCCTCGTTGTCCCCTCCGTCTCACCTGGCTAGATAAACCCCTTCATGTTCCCTCTCCTATTGCATCCCTACAAACTGGAACTGCTAATACCCATCATCAGTCCTGGTGTATCTATAGCCTGTCCGTCCTGGGAGTGGATCTCTCCTGCCTGTGGTTCTCCCCAAGGTTTCTCTTTTCCCACTGGGTTTTTGGAGTTACTCCTTGCCGCCATGGAGGGTCTAGGGCTGGGGGATGCCCAGGACATGAACTCTTCTCATTCATCTACTCCAGACGTGTCTAAAGCGCAGCCCGGGGGCCAAATGCGGCCCGTGGTCAAATTTCATCCGGCCCCCAGCCTCTGTCATAAGATCAATAACGTCTGGCCCGCACACAGACTTAATAAATTGTTCAGCAGTACTGCTACCAGCATATGAAGTAGCTTACACACTAAATGCTGCTCCTCATTTACCCACTAAAAGGCAGCAGTACTCTAAGCAACATTAACCCGTGTGACCCTTTACTTCCAATTTTCTAAAATGGCGACAATCAACAACAACAAAAGTTGACTGCGACGGCCGACGCTTCAAGGATAGGTGGAAATTGGACTATTTATTCACTAAAATACGCAACAACTGTGTCTGCCTCATTTGCAAAGAGACAGTAGCTGTTTTTAAAGAGTTCAATGTTAGGCGATATTACCAAACAAGACATGCCGACATGTACGACAAGATTACAGGGAAGATACGCAGCGAGAAATTGAAGCAACTTGAAGCTAGTTTAATTTCACAGCAGCAGTATTTCGCAAGAGCCCGAGAGTCAAAAGAGAACGCCACAAAGGCTAGTTGCAAGATTGTTGGAATTATCAATTTAAAAAAAATAATGAAGCAAATGTGACACACAGAATGGCTTGCTAAAATTTGCTTATATTGTTCTACGTAAAGGACGTCAGCCAAGGTCGGCCACCCACATTTTTACCACACCAATTTATCTTACAGTGTATCAAATTGACACTTTAAAGCCCTCTGACACAACCTTGTTGTGATATAGGCTATACAAATAAAAGTGAATTTGAAAATTGAATTGAACGTGACACAAATGGACTGTGATTGGTCCGCTCAGACTGTTGTTTCCGGTTCAGCGTGAAATCACCGCCATTTTCAAACATTGTTGTGCCACACGCAAAAAATGGACAAGCCGACGAGAGTATCATCGAAGATGTCCGCAAGTACAGCTACCTCTACTATGTCTCGTCAAGACATTATAAAGATTACCAAATGGCAAGCAATTTGTATACGCAGATTGCTGAAAATACAGGGCTTGAGGTCAGCGATTGCATAAAAAAAATGGAAAAACCTCCGGGACAAGTATGAGTGTGTTCGGAAGCGAATGACCACACGAAGCGGTGGCACAGTCGGCCAAAAACTGCCAGCTTTTTATCACTTTATGTCGTAATTTTGGTTGGTGCACTTTATCATTTATTGTGTACATATGTTTGCTGTGAGTCTATGACTTATTTACCTTCAAAACTTCAAGTATATGAGGAATAAACCACAGCTTTGGTGCCAAAAGAGTTGATATTTAATTTTCAACAACAGACAGTTGACATACTTGATACAGCATCACTGATTGAGAGCGCTTGGGTGCGTTTATGATAACATGTTTACCATCAAGGCTTCCAACGCAGTTTGGGAAGTTCCATAGCCGACAGAAATCTGCTATGGCTTCCCACTGGCTTGTTGTAGGACACGGCAAAGAAATCGGCAAAACGCTGGACAACGCAGCTTGCTGGCTTCCACTCGATGCTAGAATTCGTAATATGACTGCCAGTCTCTGTGCTGCATCAACAGTCGGACAGACCACCTCCGCAATTGTCTTCTGCGTCGCCTGTGCCTCAACATTTGTATGATCAACATTTGTTGTTCAATGTTGATGAGCTGAAGATCCACATACAAGCGTTCCATCTCCATTGCCATTGTTGTCTAACCGGAAGAAAACGCAAGGAATTCGACAAGAGTCCCCGAAAACTGCACAAACAAAATGCAAAACCCCTCTAGTGGCTTGGCGTTGAATTACAGAGCAATGTGTTCCCTTGCCGCAGAACTATCGAATGCTCAGTGACGCCGTTGTTGCTACGCCGTCACCGCAACGCAGAAGCATAACTCAGGCTTAAGATGCTTGGGATTTGTTATGTGAGCAGAGTGATTTCAACAATAAATATCTATCCATCAATCACCTCCCGCTTAATGCAGGGTTGGATCATCGTACAATAAATATAGTGGTGCAATATAAGCTCTTTTTCCCATAGTTTCCCAATACAATTAGCCATAATATGTTAAGTCCACGACCGCATATATCGGTATCGGTTTGATATCGGATTTTTGGAGTTGGACAATATCGGGATATCGGTTAAAAAGTCATTATCTGACAACTCTACTGTTTGCAAAATCAGCGTCATGGTGGAAGAGTGTCTGCCTCATAGGTCTGAGATTGTTGGTTCAATCCTAGCTCCGCCCACCCTGTGTGGCGCTTGTACGTTTTCACAGTACCTGCGTGGATTTTATCCAGTTTCCTCCCACGTCTAAGAATCACAGATGGCTTTTAGCTGATTAAATACTCCAAATTGTCCATAGTTTTGTGTGCGTGAATAGTTGCTTGTCTCTATGTGCCCTGCCACCAGTTTAGGGTGTACCCTGCCTCTTACCTGTTAGCTGGGATAGGCTCCAGCACCCCGCAACCTCCCTAGTGAGGATAAGCAGTTTAGAAGATGTTTATTTAGTGAAAACATACTTTAATAGGATGTACACACATTTGATCGGTTAAGATCACAAAAAAATATATCAAAGCATGACATATACAGTGTTTTTTTTTTCTTTTAAATCAGTCACTTTTTTATAAACAAACAATTATAAACATTATATCACCCACATGCTTGTTGCACGTTTAAAAAATAATCCCTTTATTTCCTTGCCTAACCCACATTCTGTTCAACATATGGTTACATTTAGACACTAATTGATAGGGTCAGTCATGCTAAGCAAAATAAACATGCAACAAAATGCCTTCTTTTTTGGTCTATTCACTTGTTTAGTTCAATGCTTTGCTCGCTTATGCTTCTTCTATCCCTCTCTTGCGGAGACACACCCAGATTTCCCCCAATTCCCTAAAAAAAGTTTCCTTTTGAAGTGACTCGTTTCCTTCCACCATACAGTGAAATCATACCAATGGCGCCCTCTTATGGACAAAACAGTATTGCAGTGGCCATGTCATGATTTCTTGAACGAAGTTTGCAATTAGGTCATTCGTTAGCTCCTCCGAATATATTAAACTCAAGTGTGGGGAAATTGTGTTTGTGTCATAACAAGAATTCAAATAGATATGTTCGATCGCTTTTTCAGAATCACCTTAGATTCAAGCCATATGTTCAATCGTTTTGGAATCGATTTGTTGGAGATATAATTTGGTCCAGGGTATGGACTATCCCCAACATGTTTCTGTTGACTAATAAGGTCAAAGAAGTCTCTTTCAAAATTATTCACAGATATTATCCTGCAAATCACTACATGAAAAAATTCAAAAGGGACATTGACACGAACTGCTCGTTCTGTGGAGATTATCCAGAGACAGTTCAGCACCTTTTTTGGACTTGTTCTTTTTCCAACAAATTTTGGAAAGATTTTTGTAAGTTTGTTGACAGGAGTCTATATGTGGACTTCAAGCTAAAATGGGAAAATGTCATTTTTTGTTTTTATAAAAAGATCAGGAATTAAGATATTTTTATTGTTAATCTACTTCTTTTGTTGTCAAAATTCTACATCCACAAATGTAAGTTCAGCAAGCTGTTACCATCTTTTTCTCACTTCCACAATGAAACGGTATGCTACATAAATCTGTTGAAAAAAATCAAAGTATAGGAAAGCGGAAAGAAATAATTGATATTTGTGAACAGCAACGACTTTTTGTGTGAATAGTTGATTATAGTATTATTCATTTAATTTTTTCTCTGATATGCAATGTTTGGTATGTTTATACCTCCTGGCATATTTGTGTTTGTGTTCGTTTTTTTGGGGGTTTGTATTAGTATTGTCTGTATTGTTGTGTTTGTATTGTTGTTTATTTTGTTGTGTTGTTGTTGTTGTTAATTAAAAAAAAAAAAAAAACGTCATTCGTTTGTTTTTATAGATCTGACAGCTGTTTCTCAGAGGTGGGTAGAGTAGCCAAAGGTTTTACTCAAGTAAAAGTAGCGTGACTTCAAAATAATAATACTCAAGTAAAAGTAGTAGTCCAAAAAATGTACTCAAGTACAAGTAAAAAAGTATTTGGTGAAAAGATTACCAAGTAATGAGCAACATTGTGAGTCACTGCTTATATACATATATATTTTTTTAAACAACTGTATTTTTTTAAATATATGTTATCTATATGAACTGTTGTTGTAATGATGCTGTACAATAACCCATTACATAACCACATTAAGCTAACGAAATACAAACAAACAAACAAAAAAATTGAATTCCGACAAGAGGGGAAAAAATTGCATAAATCAGGGGTCCCCAAACTTTTTCCTGTGAGGGCCACATAACTTTTCCCTTCTCTGATGAGGGGCTGGGGTCACTGTGTAACAGAAAAAGTGTGACGATTGCGAAGTGCCTGAATGTAAAAATGTATTGTTTTTCAGAAAGCCACAAACAAATAACCCTTTCTGGATTCTTCACGTAACAGAAGTAAATGAAATAATAATAATAATATAATATCATATCATATAATGTAATATAATATTATATAATAATAAATAATAATAACACTATTAATTAAATAGATAATAAACAATTAACGCTCTCGGGGTTCTACACAGAAAAAAGCCAGGAAATAAATAACACTATTGAATAAATAAATAAATAAATAAATGATCTCTGGTATTGCTCAGGGGACCGGACCAAACGTGGAGGCGGGCCGATTGGGGACCCCTGACATAAATTAAGCATTATTCATCCAAAGAGCATGAGTGCCCTCTGGTGGAGAAAACAGTTCCTAATTTGAAGAGTGAAGATTTCCTTCATAATAACTATTTTGAAATTAAAAGGATCATATCTCCGGTTTTCTATGGTCAATTGGTGCCAAATAAAAACTGGGAGAGAGGCTAAAATTGGCGCTTTCGAGTCATGTTGAGGCCAGCGCTCTATATCAAATACTTCATTTTTTATGGAGCTTTAAAGACACCACATGATTGAACAGGCTGGCGTGAAGATGGAACGGCAAGCTTGTGTCATATTGGTATGATGGAGTCATATTATTGTTGCGACGTCTCATTGGTGAAATCGGTAGTGCTACCCTGGTAATACACCAGGCATGTCTCTACTCTTGGCATCGCTGGCAAAAAAAAAAAAAAAATCTAATACGTAGAATAAAGAGGAAAAATGTAACGGCTCTTGTGTAGTCCAAAGTAGCGCAGTAAGAGTAGGATTTTTTTTTTTTTTTCTGAACAAATCTACTCTACATTACTACCCACCTCTGCTATTTGTTAATACTGGATTTTTTTCTAGGAACGAAATCCAAAACAAAACTCCTTTTTTTTTAATCACGTTTTTAACTATAGATTTCCTGATTTATTAATTTTTTTTTAAAATATGAAAAACACTACATAACGTGCACTAAATGTAAAATTTATATACGGCTATTATGTTATACAAAAAAAATATGGCTACTTGTGTGCATGAAGTTACAACATAGTAAGTACCGTAATTCTCAGACTATAAGTCGCTGTTTTTTTCATAGTTTGGCTGGGGGTGCGACTTATACTCTGGAGCGACTTATGTGTGAAATTATTAACACATTAATATATCATTTCACATGTTATTTTGGTGTTTTGGAGTGACACTGATGGTTTGGTAAACTTCTTACCATGTTCTTTATGCTATAGTTATCTGAATAACTCTTAATGTTACGTTAACATACCGGCCACGTTCGCATTTTGTTGTTCATGCATCATGTAACATTATCATACTGTACTCTTATTCAGCATGTTGTTCTCATTGTATTTTTATTTTAAATTGCCTTTCAAAATGACATGATGGAAAACACAGACAAGACTGAAAAAGCAGTTTCTGCTCTTGCACTCCTCTTTAAAAGAAACTGCTGTATTTTAGGCCAAAACAACTGTTGTGTTTGATAGAACAATATGTCTATATGCTGCCATAGCAGATTCATGGAAAACTAAGCCTCCGAATTAACTTTAGTTTGTCCGTTTTACCTTGAAAACCTCCGTTTACAGACGTCGCGCAACCGCTTTTGTTTCAACCTAGCACTAAAAAGAAGGTAAGTAATTATATTTTTTATTCAAAATGTCTGTCATTTTTAGCTTTGAATCATTAATTAATGTCTAATATTTAGTTTAAAAAAAAAAAACGACTTTAAAAAAATATTCACTCGCATATTTTAAACTTTTAAACAAACTACGTCACAATGAAAAATTTGGTGTCTGTAAAAAAGTCACGGACAGCTACCTTATAACTATCGCCTGATTGTATTTTTTTTGTTACTGTCGCATTTTCCCCGATATGTTGGATGATAAATAATCGATCCAAACAAAAAAAATTTGAAAAATAACGTTTAAAAGGCTATTTATACGAAAAAGAACATCTCAACCACTCCTTGTTGTCTGCGATTTCTGCATCGCGACCCTTGTTATATCACCATGTTTCACCCATAAAAAAAAAAAAAAAATCCGGCTGTGGCCATTCACAGGTGTGTCTTGACACTCGGTGATACATGCTACATCGGGTTTTTGGATCAAAACATGGTATGTACGCGATAATATCTCGTTAAAATCGTGGCATCTTTAATTCTGCTCTCGCGTGCTCTCGCCTCCAGTTAGGGTTTTGCTGTTTAATTTTTTATTTTATTTTTTTAAATGCCCTCCTGTCCAAAATTTTTGTTCCCCCCAAAAACCGAGATTTTAAGCTTTCCAATGATGTATCACACATGCATATTGGACAATTTTGAAAGTTGGCCAAATTGGGGGTCTCAGAGCGGAACTTCAAGTCACCTGAGTGTTTTCCGCCATATGTTCTATTTGTTGGATTTTAGTAAATTTCCCCCAAAAATGTGACTTATACTCCGGTGCAACTTATATGTTTTTTTCCTCTTTGTTTGGCATTTTATGGCTGGTGCGACTTGTACTCGGGTGCGACTTATAGTCCGAAAAATATCAGTTTTGAGATTTGCAACCCAAAAATTAGATGACGCCACTAACCCAAAGCAGATTGTTTTTCCCTGACTCAAATTGTTGCCTTATGTTAGTATTGAAATGCACTAAATGTTGGTTCATTTTATAAGATTATGCATTTATTTATTTTACCTGTCCCATTCAACTGCTTGAAAATGCAGAATGGCAGATCTGAACACATTTAAAAAAATAAAATGACTAAAAAACAAAATTAAAAAAGTATTTACTTTTTTTTTAATCAATTAAACTTATTACACATTATGAGATTTCAAAATTCCAAAAAGAGGTTGACATTGTGCTATGGTTGCTTGATTGTCAAGGCTGCTTCAGTTCATATCAAACAAAGATTATGCTGATATTTTTGCTTAACAGGGAGATGATGTTCCTTTGTGAATTGTGAACTGATAGCGTTTTATCTGGTGTTGCAAATAACCTTGTCCGGAAGGTTGTTTTGGGGAGCTGTTCACATCAAGGCCTTGGCTCTAAAGTGTCAAGTGTGCGCTACACAGCCTACAGTCATCCTTTAAAATTTACAGCAATAATAAATGTTCTGCTGCTGTAATGACCACACACTGACCAGGCACTGTTTTTGGCATGTGTGCATATTAGTAGTAGGAGTGGGAACCTCTTGGTACCTCACGATACGATACGATTAGCTCACGATAACGATAATCTGACGATACAACGATTATCGATACATTGGTCAGGAAATCATTTTAGGATATTCTACAAACAACTAATAAACAGAAAAACAAGCTTTTGCTGTGAATTGGAATGAGTTTATCATTAGTAGACGCCCAATCCATTTGAACTGGGAGGGTGGCAGCGAATGAACATTCATTTATTCGCTGCCATCCCTCCCACTTCAAACTGATTGAACGTCTATGGCCAGTAGTGGCAGCCAATGCCAGGCAATGAGGTAATTTTGGGCCATTTAAGGTTATTTACCTTTTTATTTTTAGTTATTTCCTGTTGATTTTGGTAATCGAGTAATCAACTGAAAATTCTATTGATTAATCGAGTAAGCGGATAAAACATTTTTTTAACAAGACATTTCATCTAATATTGAACCATTTTCAGTATATCAATGTCTTTATTTTTGATAAACATTGTTGAAAACAGCCAACAATTGCATCTCAAATGTGACTAGAATAAAAAAAAAAAAGACTAATTCACTGCTTTCACTCAAAAAACTTCTAGTTCTTATAAAAATATATGTACGGTATATTTCTTACCTAAAAATGCCATGATGCTTGATAACACACATCACTTAAAAGTTAGGTGTTTTTCCCACGTGGCTCAATTGAAATTTGCATTTGTGTCAAGTAGGGTTGTTCCGATCATGTTTTTTTGCTCCTGATCCGATCCCGATCGTTTTAGTTTGAGTATCTGCCGATCCCGATAGTTCCCGATCCGATTGCTTTTTTTGCTCCCGATTCAATTCAATTCATTCCCGATAATTTATCCCGATCATATACATTTTGGCAATGCATTAAGAAAAAAAGGAAGAATACTTGAACGAATATATACATTCAACATACAGTACATAAGTTCTGTATTTGTTTATTATGACAATAAATCCTCAAGATGGCATTTACATTATTAACATTCTTTCTGTGAGAGGGATCCACGGATAGAAAGACTTGTGACTTTGTATATTGTGACTAAATATTGCCATCTAGTGTATTTGTTGAGCTTTCAGTAAATGATACTGTGGCCATCCCAAATGCATGATGGGAAGTGGAACCATGACTGTGCGTCGTGCTACCAATTGATATATCTTCTCTGCGTTGGGGAATAACTTATGGTGTTAAGACATAGATCAATTGCCACCTTGCTTCCCCACATTGGTTCCCATGATATTTCTAATCATAGGGAGAGGGATTGCAAGGCTTTAGCCAATTAAAAAAAGGCTCCAAAGGCTGCCAAAATTCACTCTACTCATTTTGCGCTGCCTTTTATCTCTCTATTTAGGTAAAACGGCGTCATTACAGATTGAGCGCAACAATGAGTGAGAGGGTCGTGCAGCGCATACATTAATTGCGTTAAATATTTTAACGTGACACATTTTTTAATAAATTAATTGCCGCCGTTGTCAGGATATTTTTGATAACCCTACCTTAAGCCTAAACTAAAGACTCTGGATGAGTGTAACATATCATGTCTGTAACGTTAAATACAATTGGAAAACTATTTAATTAATATATATATATATATATATATATATATATATATATATATATATATATATATATATATATATATATATATATATATATATATATATTGCCGATTCCGATACTTTGAAAATGATGTGATCGGACCCGATCGATCGGGACATCACTAGTGTCAAGCTATTTTTAGGTTCTAGTTCTAGTTTTAAGTTAGTCTAAACTGTAAGTCCTGATAGGATTTTGAGTTTTTTCAGTGTTCAAAATAAATGTATGATACCTGCTTTATTGGAGCACATTAGGGACCAGTGCTACTTAGTGTTATATCCAGCAATGACTACAAAACTAAAATTGACAGTTAGCATTATTAAGTTTTTATTTTACACCCTCATCACTCAACAGCGCAATGTTTTC
Organism: Corythoichthys intestinalis; assembly: GCF_030265065.1. Taxonomy (NCBI): domain Eukaryota; kingdom Metazoa; phylum Chordata; class Actinopteri; order Syngnathiformes; family Syngnathidae; genus Corythoichthys; species Corythoichthys intestinalis. The sequence goes on from NC_080401.1 coordinate 38,867,459, forward strand.
ACAGATTAAATAACGCCTGTATGTAAAACACGTTAGCCACGCATCGACAGTGGTCATAATTAATAGAAACTAGCCCTCCGCAGGGCTAACGTTACGTGAGCGAGTGACAGTAACGTTAATCTTATTTATTAGCATTGAGAAGTCTACTGCTTTAAGATGGTGGCTGTTTACTAACGCCGCCGACTCTGTCATTTTGCATCTTGTTATATATAAATGATATCTATGAGACGAATCAGCCGCTACCTGCTACCACCGTAGCATCAGACGCTACCTGCTATCACCGTCATGTGGGCGTAGTTTTTAGCGGCTGTCGGCTGCAGTCAGGTATTTATTGCTTCGTCCTCTACGCACATGACGTTAGCACATTGTCCCGCATTAAAAGTAGTCGGGCAAAACGTGATCCTTAGAGCTGGCAAAATTAAACGATTCCTCGAGGTGAATAAAATTACTCGGGTCAGTTTTTAAACTAGAGTTACTCTAGGGTGACCAAACGTCCTCTTTTGCCCGGATAAGTCCTACTTTCACGTAGTATCTTCGTTGTCTGGGCGGGTTTTATAAATTCTTAAAAATGTCCGTTTTTTATTATTTTTCACGGGACCAATTTGAAGAGAATTTCTCCGGCCGCTGGGTGGCAGCAGTTGACATGGCTCCTACTAGAAGGGAGGGAAGGAGTAGTTCTTCTTGTTTTTGTTGGCAGTTTACCCCTATCATGAGGCATTACCGCCATCTACTGGGTTGACGATTTGGCCACAACGCCTCCTGCCCAGTTGTTAAGTTTTTAATGATAAATATGTTTATAATGGCAACTGTTGACTTCTGTCGGAGCTTTGACTGTAAAATCCCGTTTGGTGTCGCATCGTTGCGCTGCCGATGATTGTAAACTTTTATAGCAAAGTTTGATTTTTGCCTCAGCTAGCTATCAGTAAGCTAAACCACGCTACGCATTATGGGAAACGTAGTTTTGAACTGCTACGTTTGGAAACATACTGTTTGAATAGTTTGTCAGTTTACTTCGGTTATTGTTTGTGTGCAATCTAGAACATTGAATGGGAATATCAATTGAATGGGAATAACAATTTGTCACGGACAATTGTCGTGATAGTAATTTATAAAAATGTTTAGTTGGCACATAGCCCACTATATGTATGTGTATTGAATGGACTACACTTCCATGGTTCTGCATTATATATAATATATATGTAATATATATATATATTTTAGTCATTATTATTATTTTTTTTTAAAACTGCATTTTTCCATCCAGAGTGCAGGGGCACACTTTAAATATTTTAAAGTGATATAGACATCTTTGAGTGAACTTCGAGTAAAATTCAAGTATCTTGAGGCCGGGCTGAGTGTCCTCTTTTTTGGAAATCAAAATATGGTCACCCTAAGTTACTCGAGCTGCTCGAGTATTCGTTTCAGCTCTAGTCTCTTCCAATTTATTTTGAGTTACAGAACATAAATGACCTTGGAATAACCAAAATGAATAGGCAGTGACTCAAACTCAACAGAAAATGACCTATAAATGCCCTACAATGAACAGCAAGTGACCTGTAAATGCCCTGAAAATCGGACAGAATGACTGTGAATGCTCTGGTTTTGAATGAACGAACGTTCTCAGTCTAAATGGATTGGGTGTCGAGCACCGTCAATGCAGCCTTAGAGTTAACCCTTTAACACTTAAACCTATTTTGGCCGAATTTGCATGCATTTGATGTTGCCTCTATATTTCAAAGAAAAATGTTTACAATGGCCACGTTGGGTCCCTTTTTTCAGGACACCTTGAACTTCATGTCTCAACTGTTGTTTTCTTCACTGACCAATTATAATCCACATTTTGGACCCAAAAAGACACAAAACCCCAAAATCTTTTTTCAAAATTTGTAATGTTGATGTTCCGTTGACAACCAAACATGCTCGACTAACCGTTTTGAAGCTTGATAATATTTATTCAACTTGTTAGAATAAACATTCAATAGAAAAAAAATAAGATTGAATAGTTTTATGTTTGACAATTCAACACAAACAGCAGGTATGGTCATAGGCATTTTTGGCCAATAAAGCTTCTTCTTGAACAGGTCACGGAGCTGCGTCACACACAACGTCACACAGCCTACTCTTTCGCCATTTGCGCGCTGCTGTCACTTCTGCTCACCGAGACGCCGACTCATCGCAAGAAAACAACGACAAATACGGCTCATCTTCTTCCTTGAGATAATGAAATAATGCATTCGCTTGCGCTAAATGTAGTTTTAGATTCATTCTGCACGTTTCAAAGTCGCTCGCTCAAACCAACCGACCGTTGCTTGCTTCGCATGCCTCCCTTTCAATAGTTGGCGCCTCGCTCGGAAATTTATTAAAAATGATCACATTCGGTTCGTCCTTCTTGACATCACAACGGCTCTTGGGATATGTAGTCTTTTGTGCTGCTTTCGGTTTTGAAAAAGGACAAGAAATGATGGAAATATGGCGATGGATACATGGTCCATGCAGCATTTTAATGCATATTTATGAGTGTAATAAAACTATAAAACTCAAATGACATTATCTCCCGTTTTTCTAGGCCGATTGACTTCAAATAAAAACTGGTGTGGACATCAACTTCCGCACTTTCAAACGAGACCAACCAGCGGCACATGGGTGGCGTAATTACAGCGTGACGAAGCTTCAAAGACGATGTGCGTAAATGCGTCGCTGCTGACACGTTCGGTGTTAAAGGGTTAACTGAGACACTATTATGGTGGAAGATTTTGGTTGCAACTTGTTGGTTCATTTTTTGTTTGTTTTTCTTGACACCTTTTCAAAATCATATCAGGGTCCCCCCAGGATTGATCAATCTAAATTCAAGACTTTTAAGACCTTTTTTAATGCCATTTCAACTGAAAATTAATACTTTTCTCGCACCCATTATTTAGATAATATTGAATCATATTTTTTTAAAAAAAGCACTGAACATCAAATTTAACCTCAATTACTAAGTATGTTTGACAAAAGAATGCACATTTACTGAAGATACAATTAAAACACATTTAAAAATAAGGTCTTTCAGATTTTTTTTCCCAGAATAAAATGGATTTTACACTATTTTTGTAAAGCAACTTCAGAAATTACATTTGCAATACAACAGGTTTCCCTTTTAAGAGGACCTAGTCAAGGTGGTAGGTTGGTGATTGTCAAGTTGGTCACCTTAACTGTAAAGTGCTTGGGAAAATCTTGCAATTGGCAGTGAAAGTTTAAAAAACAGCCACTAAATGGCAGTAGTTTACCATTAATTAACACAACCACAAAATAAAAAAGCTACGCATGACCATTTCCCTTGGTAATTGTTTTTTTCTAATCACATTACAAGAAGTATACAAAACACATGTTAATCCTTTGATAGCTATTGAAGACATTTCTTTTAATCAGATAGAGAAAATCCATACTCTTATTTAATCAAGAAAAACATTTAAATATACCAGGTGTTTTACTATCACCTACATTATAATTTGCCTATCACCATGCCATGTTATTCAGATCAATGTTACCCCACACTCGTTCCAATAATAGACTGTCAACCGTGTTGTGTATCTGAGAGTGATGCTGAATCTACGACTCGAGTTTATCCATGCTAAGGCTAGTGCACCTGCCAATACCCCATTGAACATGGCTAACTCTTGAGTTAAAACTGCGAAATTCACATTCATTTGAAAGGCAAACCGTGCAGAAATACATTATTGCATCTAACACATTTTAATTGGAAAAATTGGCAACTTACTTTGAAATGTTAAGCAGGTCCACTGCCTTCGCATGACCCATAAACTGCGACCCAATGTATCTGGATGCGACTTCGTCGCCGATCCAATACCTCACATGCTGGTCCAACTGTTTGGACTTGGTTGTCTTGTTGAAGCTTTCGTCAAACATAACAACTAAGGCATCTGAGCAGTTCCATGCGTTAGCACACAGTACTGTGCGATTGCCTGCTGTTGTGATGTTCATGCTAATGATGCTAACGGCGCGCATGCACGAGGTGCAGTGCATCGTAAAAATTCTACGCGTCATCTTCGTTATGGATTAAAAAAAAAAAAAAATTTTGTCACGGATATAATTTAGGTTGCACTGAGATGTTCTTGAAAATTAAAACCACGGTGAAAAAATTCCAAACTTACAACAGCTAATTTAATACTTTTAATACCTTGAATAATGGAAAACTAAATTTAATGCTTTTTTTTTATACTTTTAATAACCCGCGGTTACCCTGCATATATAGATTCTTGGCAGGAGCATATCGATAACCTTTTGGGATACAAAGTATCACGATATATCACTATTTCGATATTTTGTCACACCCCTAATTAGTAGTATGCAATTAAATACAATAAAAGCATCAACATTTCAAAGCTTTTCCTGCAGGGGGGAGCATCGCACTATATAAAAATAAGAGGTAGCTAGTTAGAACTCTTTCAAAAGAATTGTACAGCCATGCATGACAGATTTACACATTACCCACACACGCACACACATATATCTCATAAAAATACAGAATATTTACCAGTTACCTGTCAATCATACTCTAAACTTTTAGGAGGGTATAACCTTATCTTATAGGCATTCATTCGTTTGATGTTAAAATGAGGTGCAATTGGTCTCAGCTCAACAATCACATCAGCTTGCATTTATGTCAATGCTTCAGAATACAATGCATGCATTGTGTACGATGGTCACAGACTGGATATTGTGCGGAAAGGGAAGGCCTCAGACCTTTGGTGAATCGGGTCAAGTTCAGAAAGGGGTTAAATGAGTTTCCAGTCGGCAAAAAATGATGAGATTGGATCATTCCCATAGCCTATGAACTCTGGCAGCCAAATAAAGCTGCGGGCATAATAATTATTCCCGTGTGATCTTTGACTGGCGTGAAATACCACACTTTGGTATGATTTGTGAAGTTGAAGATTTAAATTTTTTGTGGCCTAATAGCGCTATAGTTTTTTAAACAAACGAGCTCAGATTGCTACACATACATAATGAGCGTTAAGATCACGTGGCAATTCAAGGTCAATGTCCTCAAGTGACCTTTTCAAGCTAACTGTAAAATGCATTTCTGGGCTAAATGCAGGATTTAATTACAAGGCTTGCGTGGAAGTTGCAGGATCTCAAAGCATTCATTTAGTTCAACATATGTTTGTTATAGAGTGATTCATTGCACTTTCATGTTATGGGGGAAAGGATTTGCTTGCAAGAATCCATATGGGAATGCGTATGTGATTCAGAGTGGGGGTGTAATTGTGGGTGGGTCGTAGTTTGTGACATCACTGACTCAGGTCCGGGTGATCCTCTCTTGACCAATCAGAGGGAGGTTTCTGGAGGGAGGGGTTGCTCAGTGGATGATTGATTGGGGGATGGGGGAGGGAAGAGAGTCTGTGTTGAGTGTAGTACGTGTAGTAGTATCTCAGGCCAAGAGGATGTCCCGAACACATTGGGTGCAGTGACCCAGCTCATCAATCTGCATAGTTACGAAATTTCGTTTCATCTTTACACACACTACACTGGGGAGTTATTTTAAAGATCCACTTAATGTGCACATTCCTTTGCTACAAAAAATTACGAATGACTGCCAGGGGTGTCCAAACTATGGCAAGGAGGGCAATGGTGGCCCAGATTCTATTTTTCTCTAAATCTCACGACCTTCAACTATTCAAATATATAAAAGTTTTTAGCTACTTATTTTTACATCTTTTCCCATTAACATGAACCTCTTTCAAAAATAGTTGTTTTTGGAAGGGGTTCAGTTTAATGGGAAAAGGTGGTCACAGCAGGATATATTAAATTAATCAAATTTCTATATAGGAAGGTGCCGCTGCACAGTGGGGCAAATAAGTATTTAGTCAACCACCAATTGTGCATGTTCTCCTACTTGAAAAGATTAGAGAGGCCTGTAATTGTCAACATGGGTAAATCTCAACCATGAGAGACAGAATGTGGAAAAAAAAACAGTAAATCACATTGTTTGTTTTTTAAAGAATTTATTTGCAAACCTTGGTGGAAAATAAGTATTTGGTCAATACCAAAAGTTCATCACAACACTTCGTTATGTACCCTTTGTTGGCAATAACGAAGGCCAAATGTTTTCTGTAACTCTTCACAAGCTTTTCACACACTGTTGCTGGTATTTTGGCCCATTCCCCCATGCAGATCTCCTCTAGATCACTGATGTTTTGGGGCTCTCTTTGGGCAACACAGATTTTCAACTCCCTCCACAGATTTTCTATGGGGTTGAGATCTGGAGAATGGCTAGGCCACTTCAGGACATTGAAATGCTTCTTACGAAGCCACTTTTTGTTGCCCTGGATGTGTGTTTGGGATCATTGTCATGCTGAAAGACCCAGCCACGTCTCATCTTCAATGCCCTTGCTGATGGAAGGAGATTTTCACTCAAAATCTCTGGATACATGGCCCCATTCATTCTTTCCTTTACACAGATCAGTCGTTCTGGTCCCTTTGCAGAAAAACAGCCCAAAGCATGATGTTTCCACCCCCATGCTTCACAGTGGGGTTTGGTGTTCTTCCGATGCAATTCAGTATTCTTTCTCCTCCAAATACGAGAACCTGTGTTTCTACCAAACAGTTCTATTTTGGTTTCATCTGACCATGACACATTCTCCCAGTCCTCTTCTGGATCATCCAAATGCTCTCTAGCGAACCGCAAACGGGCCTGGACGTCTACTTTCTTCAGCAGGGGGATACGTCTGGCAGTGCACGATTTGAGCTCCTGGCGGCACATTGTGTTACTGATAGTAGCCTTTGTTACTATGGTCCCAGCTCTCTGTAGGTCGTTCACTGGGTCTTTGTTCGTCAGGCACTGCAAAGGAGTTGCTTATTAAAGTTAACAATGTTGACAGATGTTTGGGTTTGATCTTGCCACTGAGGCTTGTAAGCCAAAGCTTCAAAGCGCCACATGCATCAACCATCATTTAACTTGTTAAACAGTTGTTGTGGCAACTCATTGTGTGTAAGTGAGCAGCTTGAGAGCATTTGAGTGGACTCACTCAATGAAGCATTTAATAAAGCCAAGCATTTTCTACTATTTTTTCTTGTTTAAAAATAATTCCGTGGGAGAGTAACATGTTTAAAACTCATGATAAGTAGTACATTTGATATGCTTAAAAACCATTTAATATATATTGTACTTTTTTTTTTTATTACACTTTGGGGGAAAAAAGTGAAAAAAGATGTTGTATATGTATCTCTTTCCAATGCTAAATCTGAATAAATACATTGAACACACACAAAGGGGGTGGGGGTGCACTACTTCGGAGTTTTTCACTTATCACCACGGGTTCTGGTCCCCATTAATCGCTAAAAACGAGGGATCACCGTATATTATACTTCTGTTGTTTTCTCAAGATTTTTAAAATCACAACTCGGCGACTGCTCGTCAAAGCATGACTACACTCTCGCTCCCACGTGATGTGTTCAAATGTGTTTATGAAAAAAAAAGAAGAAAAAAAAAACTGGTCACAAAACGGACTCTAAAAGCTGGCAATAGAACATATACAGTATATGCACACACACTGAAAGGCTCTAGTGGAATCACATTTTCAAATATATTGGGTGTTTTGGCTCTCTTAGTCAAATAAGTTCCCAATCCCTGATGTAGACCTTGCATACTTGAACATTTCTCTTTAATGCCATTGGCAGAAAATGCTCAAACACCCCAGAAATAAATCCCTTGTGCAAAGTCAGTCAAATGCAGCATAACCTTTGTTTAAATTTACCTAATTTTCATCTCAAATGGTTCCCCATTTTGGAGAGAACTGACAAAACACCTCCCACATAGTTATAATTTTACAAATGACTTCCTTCCCATGATTTTTTTTGGGACAGTTAACACTACAAGAGCCGAAATTATGTGTTTTATTGATGAAAATAGAGAGAAGGTCAACATTTTGCAAGATACTACTTGAACTCATTCCTATTTTGGTCTAGGCAATATGTCAGTGTCTAAATAACAATGAATGAGCTATTAAACCTTCTTGTTTTAATCGATAACTGAAATTTTGACACCTTGCTCCACCTACATTAGATGGCAGATGAAAAAAAAATCACCAATGTATCTATTACACGTTTCTCATTAGGGTTCATTCAGGCAATTTCTGTAGTGGAAGTCGAATATGCTCAAAATGGCTGTTTCCCACCGAAGTGGATGGCTTTATGTTCACTTTTGGGCATAAAACCTTTTCATGCGTCCTCTGATAACAGACCTGTTTACCATATTATAAGTTGTTTGGTTAAACTGCTTTTTCCTCTATTTGAGTGCAGTGTTGAAGTGAATAACATTACCCAGGTTAACAAGGATATTAACAATTTTAAAAAAATATATATTTTTCAGGCGGTAGTGAATTTTGGTGGTAGGCTACTATGACATCATTTGTGGAAGTGGTACTTGGTTTAAAAAGTTGTGTTGCGCTTTAAGAAGCAAGGTGTCTTATCTACCATCTGTATTGACTTGTAGTGAATTGACAACAACAACAAAAAAACATGGTTCGTCCTTTTAAATGTGGCATATCAAGAGCTTACATTCTTCTGATTCACTCAAACAGCGATCCTGTTTTTCTTTAAATGCCGAGACATGCCCCCACCCCCCAAAACATCAAATATTCTCATTTTGTGTACATTCCATTCTGTTATGTCGACCTTGCCATATTGCTTGCAGCTAGAGAAGAGATCTCAATTTGTGATAAGATAGATGTGTTTCTGTTTTATGGACGCTACCATCATGAAATTGTATTTAGTATATAATTTACATTAAAATCTACATTTTAACCACTATATAATAAAACTAAATGAGCTTAAACCGTAAAATGTAAAAAATAAGGCTTATGCAATGATGGTGCGACGTCAATATTAAGATTTATATTTTGCTATTGAATTGCATTACTCGTATTGTACTGTTCTTATCTAAACTTATATGTAAACAAAACTTTATCGGTGTGTGTCTGTATGTGTGTGTTCTTTCTCTATGAACTCTGTAACAGCTTGGCCAATTTTTCTTTAAGTTTAAACATTTGTAATATAAGTGCCTGCAAGTGTTCTTAGATGGGTTTGATCTCTGTAGGCATCCATTTTGCTCAGAAAACGAATTCAAAACTCCAACAATTAGCATAAAAAATCCCCAAGTGTGGAGGTGATAATGCTGTCTTTTTAGCTAAAGGCGCATCTCTTGCAATTGTAATGTCGCAGTTAGCTTTCAAACTATGGTTTCATTTACAAATTTAAATGTGCTGTGATGATATGTTTTGGCTCTGAGTACTCCACAACAAGACCCTGGATTTAAAAAAAATGTGAAAGTTTCCGGAATATTACTAAGGGATTTATTTCAGCTGGATCGCTTAATCTTTATAAAGTTGAGTTTGTCTGTGTGATCGTGTTTTATGGACTCTGAACAGGTGGATTTGATGAAATTTTACACAGTTGCACTTTCTGTGTCTGGGAGTGTTCTTACAGTGGGGCAAATAAGTATTTAGTCAACCACCAATTGTGCAAGTTCCCCTACTTGAAAAGACTAGAGTGGCCTGTAATTGTCAACATGGGTAAACCTCAACCATGAGAGACAGAATGTGGGGGAAAAAAAAAACGGAAAATCACATTGTTTGATTTTTAAAGAATTTATTTCCAATTAGAGTGGAAAATAAGTATTTGGTCACTTATAAACAAGAAAGATTTCTGGCTGTCAAAGAGGTCTTCTAACGAGGCTCCACTCGTAACCTGTATTAATGGCACCTGTTTTAACTAATTATCGGTATAAAAGAAACCTGTCCACAACCTCAGTCAGTCACACTCCAAACTCCTCTATGGCCAATACCAAAGAGCTGTCGAAGGACACCAGAGACAAAATTGTAGACCTGAACCAGGCTGGGAAGACTGAATCTGCAATAGGTAAAACGCTTGGTGTAAAGAAATCAACCGTGGGAGCAATTATTAGAAAATGGAAGACATACAAGACCACTGATAATCTCCCTCGATCTGGGGCTCCATGCAAGATCTCACCCCGTGGCGTCAAAATGATAACAAGAACAGTGAGCAAAAATCCCAGAACCACATGGGGGGACCTAGTGAATGACCTACAGAGAGCTGGGACCACAGTAACAAAAGCTACTATCAGTAACACAATGCGCCGCCAGGGACTCAAATCTTGCACTTTCAGACGTGTCCCCCTGCTGAAGAAAGTACACGTCTAGGCCCATCTGCGGTACGCTGGAGAGCATTTGGATGATCCAGAAGAGGACTGGGAGAATGTGTTATGGTCAGATGAAACCAAAATAGAACTTTTTGGTAGAAACACTGTTTCTCGTGTTTGGAGGAGAAAGAATATTGAATTGCATCCAAAGAACACCATACCCACTGTGAAGCAAGGTGGTGGAAACATCATGCTTTGGGCTGTTTTTCTGCAAAGGGACCAGGACGACTGATCTGTGTCAAGGAAAGAATGAATGGGGCCATGTATCGAGGGATTTTGAGTGAAAATCTCCTTCCATCAGCAAGGGCATTGAAGATGAGACGTGGCTGGGTCTTTCGGCATGACAATGATCCCAAACACACAGCCAGGGCAACAAAGGAGTGGCTTCATAAGAAGCATTTCAAGGTCCTGGAGTGGCCTAGCCAGTCTCCAGATCTCAACCCCATAGAAAATCTGTGGAGGGAGTTGAAAATTAATTAGAAACTTCAAAAATTAGCATAGAAAATGTAAAATTTCCCTTTTTCACCCAAGCAACGTCTGCCTGTCGCTCAATAAATGTCCTTTCTGGCTTTATGAGTATCATTTTTTTCTATTGTTGCCATTATTCGGTGCTATAAACAAAACAAAAAAGTCAAACATAAAAATCAAAGAAAAACTTTTCATCAGGAACAAAGATTGTTAAGCTTTTGAGTCTTTCGAAACCTGTTGAAATACAGCCAAAAACTCACTCACACACACACACACACACACACAAAGGCATCTGAGGTAAGCGGTTAGAAGTTGCATTGTATCAAACTGTTCACTTGTCCTTTTGTAATTTACATAAAAATAATAAAATAAAAATCTTTTTTTTTTTTCTTCTTTTTTTTAAATTTTTTTTTTATAAAGACCAACTGAACTTAGCTTCAGGTCACAACTTCATTGCAAATACCTTTCCCAACACTTTTTTCTTAAGTTTGGTAAACTTCCACGAAAAATGGTCCATAGCGCTCCTACACCTGCACACATACAAGTCTGAATACGCCTCTCCACTTCGCGTCTTCAACTTCCAACAAGTCACATTCCAACATGGGGAGACTACGAGATCGAGTCCGCTTTGGTCGGAGAGGATGAAAAAGAAAGATGGGGATATGAGTTAGAGAATTGAGCGGTAGAAGAAGCTGAACAGGAAAAACAAAGTGACCGCTCATCGGAAGCTGTCATGAGGCCTCAAATTTGCTGCCTGCTGATTTTGTTGCTCGACTGTCAGGAGCGCATTACAGGTAGTGTGCTCGGAGAATGTGCAGATTAGTGTGCGTGTTTGTCTAAAGGAGTGGCCTTTTCTTGCATTGTTTATAGTTTTATAGCTCTTTGTGTGTGCCAAAGTGTTGTTAACCGACATGGGGGGCTCCTGGCATGTACAACCCTATCATCCCAAGAATGTCACTGCCCACAATACAAAAGCTGCTGGGGACATTTGTCTTTCATAGCAGGGGAAATGGTACTTTTTCTTGAAGCAGGCTCAATGAGAGTCTGGACACAGGTTCCTTATTTCACTTTCAAATAGCTCAGGGAACAAGGTTAAATCAAGGGAAGTAAAAGTAGAATTTGTGTATCAGATGTAATTATGACTTAAACTGGCATTTACTCATCCATTACTCATCATTTTGGTGTAAAAATAGTATTTTAGTAAGGCAGAAGGGAATGTGGGAAGTGAATAAACATTTGCCTGTCGGTGTTCTATTTTTGTTCACTATTATACTTTTGCTTGTGTTTTTCCTCCAAGTAAGCAGAATGAAAAAAATTACACAAATACCTTTGTATATTAAAGAGACAGCACGTGGTGCAAATTACCTTCATGTGAAAGACAATTTAAGTACCGTAATTTTCGGATTATAAGGCGCGCGCGACTACAACCCGCCACCAGCCAAATTTGACACGAAGACGGCATTTGTTCATAGATAAGCCGTACTGGACTATAAGCCGCAGCTGTCCTCACTGTATTATAGGATCATTACTAGGGTTGTTCTGATCATGTTTTTTTTGCTCCCGATCCGATCCCGATCGTTTTAGTTTGAGTATCTGCCGATCCCGATATTTCCCGATCCGATTGCTTTTTTTTTGCTCCCGATTCAATTCCAATCATTCCCGATAATTTTCCCCGATCATATACATTTTGGCAATGCATTAAGAAAAAAATGAATAAAACTCGGACGAATATATACATTCAACATACAGTACAAAAGTACTGTATTTGTTTATTATGACAATAAATGCTGAAGATGGCATTTACATTATTAACATTCTTTCTGTGAGAGGGATCCACGGATAGAAAGACTTGTGACTTTGTATATTGTGACTAAATATTGCCATCTAGTGTATTTGTTGAGCTTTCAGTAAATGATACTGTAGCCATGCTCAAATGCATGATGGGAAGTGGAACCATGACTGTGCGCAGTGCTACCAATTGATATATCTTCTCTGCGTTGGGAAATAACATAAGGTGTTAAGAAAAAGATCAATTGCTACCTTGCTTCCCCACATTGCTTCCCATGATATTTCTAATCGTAGGGAGAGGGGTTGGAAGGCTTTAGCCAATTAAAAAAAGGCTCCAAAGGCTGCCAAAATTCACTCTACTCATTTTACGCTGCCTTTATCTCTCTATATCAGTAAAACGGCGATTTTACAGATTGAGCGCGACAATGCGTGAGTGAGTCGTGCAGTGCATGCATTAATTGCGTTAAATATTTTAACGTGATACTTTTTTTTTTTTTTAATTAATTACCGCCGTTATCGGGGTAAATTTGATAGCCCTACCTTAAGCCTAAACTAAAGACTCTGGATGAGTGTAACATATTATGTCTGTAACGTTAAATACAATTAGAAAAAGAAAAAGACACTTGAAAGACAGTTGGTCAAAGTATTTAAGTACCGTAATTTTCGGAGCCGCAGCTGTCCTCACTGTATTATGGGATGTTCACACCAAAATATATTAACCGGTAATATTTTATTTGACAGCGGCATCATGAAACTTTCATAAGACTAAATGAACCACCATGAAGCTTTGCAGCCAATTGGTTCATAGCTTCAAGAAGCTTCATTTAGCCATCACTGCTCCCTTGGGGGAGACAGTCAACCCCTGCTGCCACCTGCTCTCAACACTGTTGTCATCCAACATTCCTCCTAGCATGCATTGCAGCGCTACAGATGTAAATGACGATCAAAATGTATCTTCTCTGCTAATTATTTCTTCAGTTACTGTTCCAGTTATTTCATTAATTGCTAGTTATGGTATTTGGTAACATTCTATTTGACAGTGGTGCTGTAAGACTGTCATAGGACAATCATGATTATGACACTGTCACGAGCATTAATGAATTCTTATAACAGAAGTCATTTTGTGTCATCTGGCAAATTATGTCACTTTTGAATGGATGTAAAAGACCCTAGCTGGACATAAATGGAGTTAGTGACATAATTTGCCAGATGACACTTAATGACCTCCATCATAAGCATTCAGTATTGCCCATGATAGTGTCATGTCATAATCATGATTGTCTTATGACAGTCTTGCGTCAAATAAAGTGTTACCTATTAACCCAAATAAATCAACAAATAAGCCGCACTGGACTACAAGCCCCAGGATTTAAAATGATGGAAAAAAAGTAGCGGCTTATAGTCCGAAAATTACGGTATGCAAATCGAGTTTCTTAGACCTTTAATAATGAAGACAATATTTTTAAACACAAAAAAGACATTTGACAGCCACATTGTAACATCAGTTAAACCCTCGCACATACAGTACACACTGATAGACTTGAGCAAAGGTGCATGTGATATTGAGTATTTATGATGTCACAGGCAAGGGCGTGCAATCTAGGATAGGCTACTAGCATTTGATTGACTACAATAGTACTGATAAATAGTACTGATAAAATGTCTGCGTGCACTAAGGGCAGTCATTTCCTGGAAATACTTATATTGACTGTTTCAGCGTAATTTGTACAAGTAAGCACTGATTTTTAAATGTGTACGCCGTACGTTCAAAATCTGTATGTTTTTCGTGCATTACGTTTTTTTTCTTCTCCGTTCGGATTTTGTCACCGTTTTGGCAACGAGACAATGTGCGTTACTGTGCGTTACTACGTTGGTTGAATTACGCGAGAAAAGTCAGAGACACGAAGAAAGAAGAGCGGGATTGGGAAGGAGGGAAGAGTTGTGACGCTGTTGTAAACGCAATGCTAGGCTAGGTGGCTACAATATTTCCTGACTGTAGCCGACAGCCTACAATCTCCGCCCACTTGATGCAACACTAGATATCATATGCATATAGAACGAGAAGACTGACTCGGCGGCATTAGTAAACAACCGCCATCTTAAAGCAGTAGACTTCTCAGAAAGGCTCTGTTGTAGTTTAGAATACTCCTAAATCGGCAAAACCTTAACTTGAATCTATCTTTAAATGATGAAACAGTTTTAAAACTTTCACATATCGAAAGTAGAAAGAAGGGAACAAATGCAAAAACGGGAGCAATTTTAACAACTTTAGCGGTTGATTCACAACATTAAATGACCTTCAAACATAGCAAAGGTTAGTATGCTTTTTTCTTTCTTTTTTTTAAAATGAAAAAAAAAAACAAACAAACATGAAAGGTAACACCAGTTACTTTGCCGAGTTACTAACTCAATTACTTCTTTGGGAGAAGTCATTTGTAACTGTAATTAATTACTTTTTTAAAGTAAGATTAACAACACTGTTCATAAAGATGCAGTCTGTAAAATGAAAAGTGACAAAAGCTGAGATTTTATTCTGCCAATTTGTTGCCGAACACTATTTGCCTGCAACTATTGCTGATCACTTTTCAGAATTAGCTAAAGAAATGTTCCCTGACTCAAAGATTGCATCAGTAAGTTAATTTTATCAATTGACCTTTTTAATTTATAATTGGACACTCTAACAAACTACCTTCAAGTCAAACTGAATTGCGAGCTGAAGTGCAGTCATCAAAGGACATGATAGAAATTGCCAAAAGTGCTACATACAGTTATAATAAAAGTCACTGTTAAATTTTAGTAATCATGATGTAGCTGAAGATATCAATTCTTCTTTGATTGCACCACGTTATATGTGACAATATTACCAATAAATTCATATTTTTTTAAAAAATTGAGTTTTATTTTTGTTTCATATTGCACGCTATATAAAACGTTGTAAGATTAGTCATCAATTTGTAAGGGCATACATCACTATTTGTAAGATTGCCAATGGCCTCGGGTTGACAGGTATGCTTTAATTAAAAATTGTGGGTGGCACATAGAAAAAGATGCAAATAACTAACATAATGGCAGTGTACTGTTGATATTGTCACAATAAAATAAAATGAGAACAAAATGAAATTTGAATTTAAATTATTTGACAGTTTGTATAATATAAAGTCAATGTGACACTGAATATACAAAACACTGTATTGTATACGGTAACCACGCGTTAATTGGTGCCGGATCCTGCTGGAGCAAGATCCGGCACCTCTCGATTTTGGCCTCCCTATGTTCCGGGACTTATTTGGGCAGATCCGGCACCTCTCGTGTATACAAAATAATAATAATATGAAAATGTCTTTAAAAATGTATTGTAATAGCCCCGCATGGGGGAAAGAAGGAGAGGAGTCATTGATGGCTTTCTCCACTTTATTGTGGCAACAATAAGAAAACAATAAACAAAAATAACAGACTGCCGCAACATTCGACCGCTAACTTTTGCTTCTTGCCTGTCTCCCCCTCGCTTCCTACTACCTCACAGCTCTCCAGTCCCAACGTCTCTTAAAGGGACTGTGCATTGTTACGGACATTACAGTGTATAATAAAATAATAATATGCATACATTTATTTACAGAACAAAGCCCAAGAATTGCATGTTATTTATAAAAAAATTAACATCATTTAAAAGAGTCGGAGATTTGTTGATGCACTGAAAAACTGGACCAACAAATCACGCCCCTGACATTAAAAAAAAAAAAAAACTGAAAATTTGCGGCTTCTGGGAGTAAGCAGCCAGGATCAAACGGTATTTCAACATGCCAAAAAGACAGTTGCATTTACTGTCTTTTTTCAAAACGAAGGAAGATGGTTCAAAACGATTCAGAAAAGCAAGCAAGCATGAGGGCAGATGCAGCGATCATGCTAACGGGCAAGACCGGGTGCAGCAGGAGGCTAGCGCCGCAGCAGCTAGCCAGGTTCACAAACAGCCAGCCAAGCCGGGGCAGGAGGCTGCTATCGTGGCAGCAGCTGGTCAGGTTCAGCGCCACACGTAGTGGGGGCCAGCTACAGCACCAGCAGTCAGCCAGGTGGACCAACAAAAGCCGGAGCAACAGGCCAGGACCCTTATGGGAAATTTGGGTTTGGGCTGCACAGTTTGTAAGGCAGTGGGAACTTTGGGGCCAGAGAAGGCGGGGGGATGAAACTCGCAAAAGAATGGGTTTGTGTTATTTATTGTAATCTCAGATTTAGTTTTTTTATGTTTTGCAAGTTAGATTGTATGTTACTGTAAGTCCCACCTGTGGTTATGTGGGCAATTGCCTGTGCTGTGCAGAGTAAAGCCTAAATAATTGTATATTGTTGTCATAACATTTATACCATGGATAATATCTGAAATTGAGGGTTGTAAGTCCCACAGCATGGCAAGTGGGCATTTGTGTGTTGTTTTCAGCACCATTTTTTGCGTATGTTCCAGGACCTGTATCCGTCTCGTCATCCCTGCGCTGTCATAAGTACTTTGCATTCCGGCACCTTATGATTTACAAGTTAAGCACTGATGGTAACTGTAAGGCAAGGTCACTTACTGCTGCAAGTGAATAATGTATTTTTAAGTGGCGTTAACATGTTTGAAAAGAAAGCGGAAAAAAAAAGTTGAAAAAAAATATATCATATATTGTCTTTTTGTTTTCAAGAATCGGTACGGAGAAAACTATCCAACCAACATAATTTACGGAGACTAAATTGTACACTGTAGGTGAGGGCTAATAAATAATTGGCTGTTGGGCTGTGGTATAATGACAGATAAAGCATTACATCCGAAAGACCACTTTGTTTTTTGTTTTTTCTCCCCTTTTTCCGCCAGGTGCCGTGAGTTTCATTAGCCCCTACATAAAACACTATGAGGGATTATCATACGACAAAGAGGATCTTCACAGGAAGCACCTGCGAGTGCGCAGAGCTGCGCAACCTCAGAGACACACGCTGGATTTGGACTTTACCGCTTTTCACAGGTTTGGACTTTTTTGGACAGAAAAAAAAAGTCCATAATGCATCATTTGCTAATGGACCATATACAGTGAGAAACTTAAAGAGCATACGACAGGAGAAAAAAAGTCTTAAATAGCATTATTATGTGAATTAGAATCATATTTTGAGACGATTCGACTATATACAACAATTTAGCAAAGCGCCGATGACAAGAAATTAGTCATTTAATCTGCCGGTTAGCCATGCCTACCATTATAGGGCTCAAGCGTCCCCAACAGGTGGATGACGTCAGCGGGAGGCTGGGCTCATCGGTTTTACTATACAGCCCATTGAGGGGGAATTATTTAGAACGAGGAAAACGCGATGAAGAGAGCCGCAAAATGTCATTGTTTCAGTGTCTCTACTCCAATATTTTTACAGGAGAATCTTTTTATCCAAGTATTTTTCCCCAATAGCTAAATAAATGGCTTGAGAAGGACCAGTCAGCCCGTCGAGGGGGAAGTATTCACAACGAGGAAAAGGCGACGAAGAGATCTGCAAAATATCATTGTTTCTGTCTCCTTACTTCAATATTTTTACAGGATATTCTTTTTATCCAAGTATTTTCCCCAACAGCTAAATAAATGGCATGGTCATGAAAAATAAGTCTTGTGCTAAATGGAATATGAAATAATAAAAATGCACTTATTCAGGACGACATAGCAAAATGACTCCATAATGGTCAAAACTGTCGACTTCACCTTTACCGTCGCACCTCCCGAACGATATTTTATGACACCTAAATCAGACATATGTCATTTCCCTTCCCCGGCTTCGGAGAATGTAAACAAACCAAGAGGCGTGACAGCTAGCCGACAAGCTAACCCGAACCGAGTGATGTTTCAAAGTCTTCGACGTGGAAAATCACACATAACTAGCCCGGATTATTTGAACTGACGACTGGGTTGTCGATTGTCTTCGCGGATCAGCAAACCGCCCGGCGGAGAGCAATTTACAACTCGTTCCCCGGAGGAGGGCGGCTGCAGTTGTTGTGAAGCTAACGTGCAGCTAATGTGCAGAAGGAGAGCTTTTTACATCAATGATCAAACGTAAGTAGTCCTTTATTTAAAGAAAGCTTGTAGTGTTTACTTTGTAATCGCTGTATTCGTATTTGACATAATACAAAACAAGATGTTTACTCACTTCCTCGTCCAAGTCCAATGGTCCCACAGTAGTAGGGCTTGTTTTGGCCAATATCCACGGTGAATGAGAACCTTTTGAAACTCCAAAACGGCGCACACGCCTCTCCCTCATACAGCAAGATTTTTCTGCAGTCGTTTGGCTGGCGTGATGCGAAAGATAAATGTATTAATCCGAAAAATCAGATGAATCCTTAGTCCTCATACACAACAGTAGGCTGTATAGTGAAGAGGAGTCCTTCTCCCGTACACGTCACAGCGCCCTCC
Source organism: Corythoichthys intestinalis (assembly GCF_030265065.1). Lineage (NCBI taxonomy): Eukaryota > Metazoa > Chordata > Actinopteri > Syngnathiformes > Syngnathidae > Corythoichthys > Corythoichthys intestinalis. Next base: position 38,886,347 of record NC_080401.1, read on the forward strand.
TCCTCAATGCATGACCGAAGCCAGAAGTCACTCATTTTCATGGCGCGGGATTCAAAAAACTAAATAAATATAACGATCGCTTCCACACACATCCAAGCGGTCCATATCATTCAGGAGCATAAAATACCGTGTGTATTATGAAATAAACATGCTTTTTTGTGTCACATGCACTTTAACTCCCATATTAGATTCTGCAGTCACTGTTTGTACGTCTTCCAAGACTAAAACAGCTACAGGCACTGTATATTTCCCAAACTGTAAAAGTCAAATGACAAGGTTACAATAACCCATAGTTCAAACTAGACCTCTGCATATACTGTGAAATTTCACCTCAGCGAGCATTTCAAAGATTTGCCTTTTTTAACGCAAATCCTGGGGTTGGCCAAGTGTATAAAATTGTGATTAAAAAAAAAAGAATTCGAACTTTTTTTATAATGAAGACCAGACAAAAATGTCTTTGCCATTACTGATCAGTACAATGTGTCAATAGTAATAAAAGTAGAAGAACAGAATGTACACTCTCAAGTGAGTTGCATATGTTATGGCTTTATCTGAACTCGTGAAGACAGCTCCCAAATACCAAAAAAATCTCAGTGACTCTTCATTAAAATTGAAGTTGAGCCTATGTTTTTTTTTTTTTTTTTAAACATATTTGAATCTTAAAATTGAGACCATTGAACTGTACATTTTGAACCTAAAATAGATGTTTCCTGCATTTTGTTAACTTTTACTGAGCCCCCCGGGTGCCAGGATAGAAAAAATAAAAAAATCATAGCTAATCTGTACCCACAGTTTACTAATCTGTGGGTACAGTTTAGTAATCTGTGGGTACAGTTTAGTATGTACCCACAGTTTACTAAACTGTACCCACAGTTTAGCAATCTGTACCCACAGATTACTAATCTGTACCCACAGTTTACTAAACTGTACCCACAGATTACTAAACTGTACCCACAGTTTAGCAATCTGTACCCACAGATTACTAATCTGTACCCACAGTTTACTAAACTGTACCCACAGATTACTAAACTGTACCCACAGTTTACTAATCTGTACCCACAGTTTAGCAATGACCCGGAAACAGTAGTCACCAATGCTTGGCAGGGACTCCGAGTCCAAACGCCGAGTAACCGACCGAGCAAGCATCTGCACCATTTGCCCTCGGCGAACAAAAAGGTTTTAAAAGGTAACTATTGCATGTTTTCTTTGTTTACATTCTCCGAAGCCAGGGAAGGGCTTATTTCGAAAGAACTAAAAAACACTAGTTGAATTAAGCATGCACGGACACGACAGCAGTCCAGAAAATGTGCAAACACAACATGCCATATTGATTGATGACACCTGAAAGTGTAGACGGCTACCAAAGAAAATGTGCAATAGTTACCTTTTAAAACCCCTTTGTTCGCCGAGGGCAAAAGGTGCAGGTGCTTGCTCGGTCGGTCCCTTGGCGTTTGGAGTCCCTGCCAAACATTGGTGACTACAGTTTCCGGGTCATTGCTAAACTGTGGGTACAGATTAGTAATCTGTGGGTACAGATTAGCTATGATTTTTTAAAAAAAATTCTACCCTGGCACCCGGGGGGCTCCGTAAACTTTAAAGGTTGCTCTGTCCTTTTTTATATTAGAAGCTGCCTGCTTCCCTGTTTGTTTACTATAGAATATTCCGACTGCGTCTGCGACGAGATGCTGCGACGTTTTCCAGCGACTTTAAGGTGGTCAGCGAGGATGGAGCCACAGCGGCCGATCTTTCCCACTTATATTCAGGGACATTGCATGGTGAATTTGTTTACATGAAGGTGCTCCACTGGCACTCACTGACCTTGTGTTTCTTGCAGGTGAACATGACTCTGCTTGTCACGGGTCAGTGTTACAGGGTCAGTTTGAAGGAAGCATCCGCACCAACAATGTCACTTATCACGTTGAAGCGGCTCACGCGTACAACCTCACTGACCACCACTCCATCATCTATCGTGAGGATGACATGGGTGAGAAAATTATCCAGATCCAGTACAAACTTTGTTTTGTGCTTAGTTTCACAGTTCATTTTCACTTATTTGCTGCCAGTGACAAGGATAAACATCCAATCCAAGTGGATCAGACGTCTGTAGCGGTCATTGGCAATGAATTAGTTAACTGAGTTGCTGCCATTGACGGTGATTGACAAACAGGAGTTTCTCAAAAATTTACTTTTTACATTGATCACACTGTAACCTTGGCATAATAAGAACACAACACAGAAATTAAAAGGAAACACATCAACAATATTACTGTTCTAACAACTTGAGTATTATTTCATAAATGAACTATAGACCCACCCCACACATAGTGCAATTCATGGAAGCCCCGGTGCTTTCAGACGCTGTATACTCATTGGATGTGTTGCATAAAAGGCGTTATGTGGAAAAGCTTCGGTCGATCCATTCGCCAGATCCATATTTGATGCCTAAATCGATATTTTTCGACCCGCTGTCTTGGCCGTCTCTGCCTGACATCTGCTACCCTGATATTTACAACCATCTTGTCCACAGAAACTCAGCGTATTCTCACGAAACTTTGAAAAACTTTAACAGCAGCATTCTAAGCAATATTACCCCCGTGTGACCATTTACTTCCAATTTTCTAAAATAGCGACAATCAATAAAAAAAAAAAAGTTGACTGCGACGGCCGATGCTTCAAGGATAGGTGGATATTTGACTATTTCTTCAATAAAATACGCAACAACTGTGTCTGCCTCATTTGCAAAGAGACAGTCGCTGTTTTCAAAGAGTTCGATGTGACGCGATATTACCAAACAAGACACGCTGACATGTACGACAACATTACAGGGAAGATACCCAGCGAGAAATTAAAGCAACTTGAATCTAATTTAATTTCACAGCAGCAGTATTTCGCAAGAGCCCGAGTGTCGAAAGAGAACGCCACAAAGACGAGATTGTTGAAATTATGAATTAAAAAATAATAATAATAAAGCAAATGTGACACACAGAAGGGCTTGCTAAAATTTGTTTAAATATATTGTTCTATGTAAATCAGCCAAGGTAGCCCCCTGCATTTTTACCACACCAAATTTGGCCCCCTATGCAAAAGGTTTGGACACTACTGTTTAACTGATGATCCGTAGACGAGGCCAGCTTCTTTCACTTGGTAACATCTACATATTATTCAAAAAATAATGATGGTGGAAGAAATAAGCATCTTGAATTTGAAACTGTATGTTGTCGGCGATTAGCCTCGCAATGATCTTAATTGTGGTTGTCAGCCCAAAACCCTCTAAATATACAGTATATTAAATGCACCAGATATGAAATGACTACTACATAATCTGTGGTGATCGTTTGGTGCCCAGTTTTCTCGTCAATTGCAGCCGTCCATCTCGCTCTCCTCTCCGGGTCTCTCGTAATACGGTAGAACTTCAAGTCTCTCCGTCTATATTCTCTGTTACTGCAACCAACCGCCACACACGCCTTCACCATTTTGATTATTAATGTTAACGGGCAGAAAAACACGCCATAATAGGAGGAATTTACGTTGCGGTAATGCGTAAACATGACGAGTGGACGGACAATATGGCGCGGAGGCGTGGTTGTGACGTCAACAATATATTTGAGAGAAAAGGATGTTATTTTGCCTCATTCAAATCTTAATGTCTGAACATTTAAATATGTAAACTAAAGTGCAATCACATTCGTAAATGAATGGCTTCTGGTTTTTGAAATGTAAATAAACCAATCTATTGTGATAAAACAAAAAAATTGCAATAACGGCATTAACCATCAAAGTGAAGTATAACTGTAACTCTAGTTTTGAAACAAATCTGAATAAGGAAAAACATTGCAATAAAATAATGCAAACTGGTTAAACTTGAGAGTAGCTGTGATCTGTCATGACAGAACATCGCTTTGAGGATATCTGGCGCCATCTAGCGTCGTGAATGGGTATAACATCTAGACTGCGAATATAAGATGACCCCTCTTTTGTCAGTCTTATTTCAATGCAAAAAACACTGTCTTATATTCGGGCCAATACGGTATTTTCGTGGCGTAAAATGACGCTTTCAATTATTTTTTATTATTTTTTATCTACGCAGTTCACGCTGTCTGTGAATCTGTTATACTTCCTCAAACCAAGTGCCTGTCATCCTTCCACTGAGCAAATTGATTTTTACTCCCCTTAGATAGAAGGCTCGCATTTGAAAGAAACGGAATAAAGCCTGGAAATTGGGGCCAAACCAGGACAAAACGTGGTCTAAATGCCACTTTGCCTAGATTTCGTCAGCGTACAAAATAGGGCTCTGCGTTTCTTAACCCTCACCAAACCAGAGATTTACTCATTGAGCGAACCCCAGTTAAGAACCACTGTTCTACACTATTTTTTGCCGAAATATTTTAATGTAATTTTATTAGGTTAGCCAGACAATTTGCATTGAAATTGGCCAGAATATCCTGTTGTCCATATTCTTTGTTTTTGCTTGCCTCTGCAAATGGCCAGATTTTCATTAATATGTGACTGACTAGATCAAATTTGAATATTTTAATAGTACTCTGTGCTGTACTCTTTGAACTCTGTGCTATGATATGACATTGGTCAATGGGCATGTGAGAGGGTAAGTTTTCATATTAAGAACTATCTATTATGCTATTACTACTACTATACTATAAGAACTACATATCAACTGACGAGTAGGTATGTAAGAAGCACAAAGTAGGCAGTTGAGCTGCAACTAACGATTATTTTTATAGTTGATTAATCAGACGATTAATTAAATGATTAATCGGATTAATGACTAATCAGATAAATATCACTTTTTTTCCCACTTACAATTAACACAATTTAACTTGAAGTTATTTAGACATGTTGTAAGTAACAATGAAGACAAAATAGAAGACTATTTCCTTCCAAAATAATATTTTATCATAGCTTCCTGACTTAGCTGTAGTCTACAACTGTACTGTTTTAAGTTCATAAAACTAGGAAAAATATATTCCTATAACTTCTCCATCAGATTACCAATGTCTCACCAGTATTATTTAAAGTATTTAAAGCATAGAGAAATTTGGGTAAAATAGTGCCTGATAAAAAGTATATACAGTGGGGCAAATAAGTATTTAGTCAACCACTAATTGTGCAAGTTCTCCCACTTGAAAATATTAGAGAGGCCTGTAATTGTCAGCATCGGTAAACCTCAACCATGAGAGACAGAATGTGGGGGGAAAAAAACAGAAAATCACATTGTTTGATTTTTAAAGAATTTATTTGCAAATCATGGTGGAAAATAGGTATTTGGTCAATACCAAAAGTTCATCTCAATACTTTGTTATGTACCCTTTGTTGGCAATAATGGAGGCCAAATGTTTTCTGTAACTCTTCACAAGCTTTTCACACACTGTTGCTGGTATTTAGGCCCATTCCTCCATGCAGATCTCCTCTAGAGCAGTGATGTTTTGGGGCTGTTGTTGGGCAACACGGACATTCAACTCCCTCCGCAGATTTTCTATGGGGTTGAGAGCTGGAGGCTGGCTAGGCCACTACAGGACCTTGAAATGCTTCTTACGAAGCCACTCCTTTGTTGCCCTGGCTGTGTGTTTGGGATAATTGTCATGATGAAAGACCTAGCCACGTCTCATCTTCAATGCCCTTGCTGATGGAAGGAGATTTTCACTTAAAATCTCTGGATACATGGCCCCATTCATTCTTTCCTTTACACAGATCAGTCATCCTGGTCCCTTTGCAGAAAAACAGCCCCAAAGCATGATGTTTCCACCCCCATGCTTCACAGTGAGTATGGTGTTCTTTGGATGCAATTCAGTATTCTTTCTCCTCCAAACACGAGAACCTGTGTTTCTACCAAAAAGTTCTATTTTGGTTTCATCTGACCATAACGCATTCTACCAGTCCTCTTCTGGATCATCCAAATGCTCTCTAGCAAACCGCAGATGGGCCTGGACGTGTACTGGCTTCAGCATGGGGACACGTCGGGCAGTGCAGGATTTGAGTCCCTGGCGGCGCATTGTGTTACTGATACTGAACCTTTGTTACTGTGGTCCCAGCTCTCTGTAGGTCATTCACTAGGTCCATCCGTGTGGTTCTGGGATTTTTGCTCACCGCTCTTGTTATCATTTTGAAGCATGATCTTGCATGGAGCCTCAGATTGAGGGAGATTATCAGTGGTTTTGTATGTCTTCCATTTTCTAATAATTGCTCCCACAGTTGATTTCTTTACACCAAGCGTTTTACCTACTGCAGATTCAGCCTTCCCAGCCTGGTGCAGGTCTACAATTTTGTCTCTGGTGTCCTTCGAAAGCTCTTTGGTCTTGGCCATAGTGGAATTTGGAGTGTGACTGACTGAGGCTGTGGACAGGTGTCTTTTATACCTATGATGAGTTAAAACAGGTGCCATTAATACAGGTAACGAGTGGAGCCTCGTTAGACCTCGTTAGAAGAAGTTAGACCTCTTTGACAGCCAGAAATCTTGCTTGTTTGTAGGCGACCAAATACTTATTTTCCACTCTAATTTGGAAATAAATTCTTTAAAAATCAAACAATGTGATTTTCTGGGTTTTTTCCCACATTCCGTCTCTCATGGTTGAGGTTTACCCATGTTGACAATTACAGGCCTCTCTAATCTTTTCAAGTAGGAGAAATTGCACAATTGGTGTTTGACGAAATACTTATCTGTAGAGATGTCCCGATCGATCGGCATCCTGATCAATTGGGTCCGATCACGTCATTTTCAAAGTATCGGAATCGGCAAAAAAATATCGGCCATGCCTTTTTTCAATATATATATTTTTTAAATAAATCGTTTTCTAATTGTATTTAACGTTACAGACATAATACGTTACACTCATTCAGTCTTTAGTTTAGGCTTAAGGTAGGGTTATCAAATTTATCCCGATAACGGCGGTAATTAATTTTTTAAAAAACATGTATCACGTTAAGATATTTAACGCAATTAATGCATGCACTGCACGACCCACTCACGCATTGTCACGCTCAATCTGTAATGGCGCCGTTTTACCCATATACTGGACTGTCTCAGAAAATTAGAATACACAATATTCTAATTTTCTGAGACAGTCCTGTACATTAATCCACCATTTAAAGCAGGGGTGTCCAAACTTTTTGCAAAGGGGACCAGATTTGGCGTGGTAAAAATGTGGGGGGCCGACCTTGGCTGACGTCCTTTACATAGAACAATATACAGGACTGTCTCAGAAAATTAGAATATTGTGTATTCTAATTTCCTGAGACAGTCCAGTAGAGAGATAAAAGGCAGCGTAAAATGAGTAGAGTGAATTTTGGCAGCCTATGGAGCCTTTTTTAAAATTGGCTAAAGCCTTACAATCCCTCTCCCTACGATTAGAAATATCATGGGAAGCAATGTGGGGAAGCAAGGTAGCAATTGATCTTTTTCTTAACACCTTATGTTATTTCCCAACGCAGAGAAGATATATTAATTGGTAGCACTACGCACAGTCATCGTTCCACTTCCCATCATGCATTTGGGCATGGCTACAGTATCATTTACTGAAAGCTCAACAAATACAATAGATGGCAATATTTAGTCACAATATACAAAGTCACAAGTCTTCCTATCCGTGGATCCCCTCTCACAGAAAGAATGTTAATAATGTAAATGCCATCTTGAGGATTTATTGTCTTAATAAACAAATACAGTACTTATGTACTGTATGTTGAATGTATATATTTGATTGGAATTGAATCGGGAGCAAAAAAAAAAAGCAGATCGGGAAATATCGGGATCGGCAGATACTCAAACTAAAACGTTTGGGATCGGCTCGGGAGCAAAAAAACATGATCGGAACAACCCTACTTATTTGCCCCACTGTATGTGTTTTAAAATCTAATGTAACGCATTTTTTTTCCTGTCCCATTTGTGTGATGTAGATCACCTCCACAATTCAATTCACATTCCTTGTAGCAACAAGATCCAGAATGCTCTGGTGGCAGGTTTACTTCAGGTCATGGAATCAGACTAATCTAAAGTCAAGTGAGAGATGCAAGCCACATGAAAAGCAGCCAAAGAAAAGGCTAGATGAATTTGGCATGATATTGAGGGAGAGGAAAGAGTTGAGAGGAAACTACAAGAAATATAGGAAATTGAGTATATTACAAGGCCTTGTTTTATACAATGGCCAGATGAGTGTGTCAATATCAAGTACAAGAATGTTTCTTTATTTGTGCAACATGTCTCGGTGTTTCTGAGAAATGATGCCCAATTTTCCAACATTTTTGAATGGGAGCACGGGTGGCCTTGCCTCATCTCCTCTCAGACAAAACCTTGACTTTGATAGCCTTGCAAAATGACAACATCCTGCACTTTCATGCAAAGGCCAGGTTATCTCAAAGGAAACACTAAACAATCCGACACGGCGCGTTTCGAGGCAACAATCGGTGGTGATTTCCAGTTTATGTGGATGTCGTCAGACAGATCTGGTGTTAATGTGCAGTTAAAATAATTGATTTTAAGAAAAAATGAATAGAAATCTAGTCATTGTTCACATTATGTTTGCTTGTAGTGCATGTTTTAGACCTCTGTGTATTCTTAGCTATTTTTTTCTTTTAAATTCCCACAAAATATCAATACAGTACAGTATTTTAAAAATTATAGGCCATCATTTTGTCACGTCTCAGCCTGATTCCTTTGGCCTTTTTCTTGCTGAGTCTCTCATTTTCATTCACTCCCTTGAGACTAAATTTGGACGTGGGTAAGGCAAAGCAGTTAACTATAAATCATTTGCAGATATTTGCCTAGTCATAATGGTTTTCCAGTAACTTTAGACAAGCCAATGATTTGAGATATATGACAACGAAACATGGCTGAACTCTGAATACCTGCTTTCCCATTTTGATGAAGTGGAATTCTTGGAAGTAGCTTTCAGAGGAATTGCACAGCTGTCAGGGGGCTAGGGTTTGTGCGTTAGGTTTTAATCGGATAAGGTAATGTGAAACACTGTTAATCCATAGTGCAGGTTTTAATCGGATAAGGTAATGTGAAACACTGTTAATCCATAGTGCATGAGTCCAAAAAATTTAACGCTTCAATCACCTGAGTTTGAGTTCCATAGAGTGGTGTGATCTAATCAAGTGTTTCCTAGCTGCTGCTCTCTTGTTCATGTGTGTCTGTCCTTCTTGATATTATGGGTCACCGGTTTACTGACGAAACATTGCCAGCTCCAGTTTTCAAGGACGATTGAAAACAACATGTGAAAGTGATTTGAGGTCATGTGATTCAACAGCATCTTCTGGAATGTACAGCCATTTGTCTTAATTGAATGCTGCAAAGATGGTGTGCGAGCAGATGCTTCTTCATCAAGTGTTGATTCTACACCACCATTACCAGAGTAACACATCCAAATACAGTCATTTACAGAGTTTTGGAGGCATTTTGTATGACTTGGACTGTGTTGTACGATTTAGAAATTTGCACAAATGCAATTACTCTCGTGTGAGTTAGCCTGATTGCAGAAACAGATTAAGAAAGTTGTCCAAAAGCTGTTCCAACGAAATCAAGCCTATCACCCAACTTTCTACAGACAGCCCATTGGGAATGCCATGTTTCCCAACCTGGCTCTGCTGTTTTTACATTGTCTGATGCTGTGATTGTGCATGATTTGTGTCAATGCTGTACAAAAGAATACAACTATGAGATAGGAATCTTTGCAGGCAATTTGGAGGCAATTTGTTTCTCAATATGACATCTGGCAAGATGGCGCAATCTCTAAGGTTGTGTGGTTAAGAATTTGCCCTCAAACTGTAGGATTGCTAAATAAATTCTGGCAGTTTTCCTTGTAATTATAAGGATATTTTGAAACAGTTAAATGCTTCAGACAGCAAAGCGTGCCCTAGTAGGCCTACATAAAAACAGTACTGTACCTTTGCATCGTACATCAATAAATGGACAGACGATATAAATGGTATAATGGTAAACAGATATAAATGACCTTCATTAAATATATAGTAAAATCCGTTTTTTTTTTTCAAATTAATTAATTTTTTTTATAATGGCGTTTCTTCGACGCGCCGCACAGCCTGAACCTTTTGACCGATTGGCAGCGTTCAAATATCGAAATTAGTTTTCGCACGACGCAGGGAATTATTTTTCAAATGGCCCCCCAAAAAGTTCCGTTCACCCGTAAACACAGCTTAAAAAAAAAAAAAAAAAGTTTTTCAAAACGCTACTTGTCCTACAATTTTTGACCAAATAACAAAATGTACACATCGAAAATTCCAGGACAGCAAGGGGCATAAAGGTAGTATACAGAATTTGGCAAAAACTTAAGATTCCCCAAAAATTCGCTCAAAACTTGCCCCTTCATTTCTAATGGGATGCCTTTGACAGCCATGTGCGTCCAAATTTCCCATTCACTTTCAATGGCTGTAAAACATAGGTCCTTGTGATTTTTGACCATTTACCATGACAGCCTATTGCCATTCACCTGGCGCACAAGTAAGTCGATGCCATTGACAGCTTTGACGGCCATGTACGTCCACATTTCCCATTTTCATTAGCAGAAAAACCCGTGTGGTTGTGATTTTTGACCAAAAAGCATTACAGCTCATTGACATTCAACTGGCGCCCAAGTACAGTAATTCACAGCCATGTAACCTGACGTGTCCCCGAAATGTCCCAAATCAACGGGAAGTGATCTGATATCAACAGGATGTGTCCCCGAAATGTCCATAAATCAACAGGAAGTGTCCGTCAAATGTCCCCAAATCAACAGGAAGTGACCTAATAGATCTGTACAGACCACAGCAAAGCCCAATCATAATTTCTGAAGAAATTACGGTTTCTAGTTGATAAGAAAATATTTAGTATGCAAATCACGGTTTTCTTAGCCTTCTGATAAGGGATAAAATCATTTTCAAACAACGAAAAAAATTACACTTGACTTATGTGTGCGGCCAGTTTGTGACGTCTGTTATGCCCACGCACATGCAGTGATAGACTCAAGCACTGGTGCATATGATCATGAGTATTAGGGCGCTTTCACAGCAGCACTGTTTGGTCCGTTTTAAACGGACCAGAGTTCTTTTTCTAGGGATGTCCTGATCCAGGTTTTTGCACTTCCGATCCGATACCGATATTGTTTTGCACTTCCGATCCGATACCGATACTGGCCGATACCGACCTATCTGAGCATGTGTTAAAGTTTAAAGTTATTTAGCCTCCTTACTTAGTTGTCAGACTCATGTTGAAAAAGGTTTTAGTACTCTTGATAACAACTAGCCAGCTGAATTAGGTGAGTTTGAATAACACACAACGGTTGGTAACAAGAAACTGAATTGTTTATTCAGTGACAAACACAAAACATTATAAATAACAAACAGAAATGGCATAGTCAGTCAGTAAAACGTGCAAATAATATTGTAAACTGTCTTAAAAAACCAAAACACACCAAAAACTTCAGTGTAGAATCCCACAAATCCCCTAAGCTATTAGATGCTTTTAATGTTTCGAGCATTAGTTACAAAAATTGTATAAAAAGCCTCTCAGGTTTAAATAAAGGACTATTTCAGTATCAAGTTAACATTTTAAAACAGTAAATAAAATACTCAAGTCCCCATTCTGTATCAGCAGCTTTAAACTACATTCATTTAATTTTGCGAATCAACTGTTAAAGTTGTTAAAATTGCTCCCGTTATTCCATAATTTCCCTTCTGTCTACTTTCGACATGTGAAAGTTTTAAAACTGTTTTGAAGACAGATTCAAGTCAAGATTTTGCCGATTTAGGAGTATTTTAGATTTTTAAAAAAAGTTAATTAGGTTCGCTTGGAAGGTTCACAACAGCCTACTAGGGAAGTCTTCTGCTTTAAGATGGCGGCTGTTTACTAACGCATCTGGTTTTCAATACTTCAATGTTGCTAACGCAGTCGAGTCTGTCGTGTAGCATCTAGTTCTATATACATATGATATCTATTATCTCCAGTAAAACGACGTTGACGTAGTTTGTAGCGGCTGTCAGCAGCAGTCAGGTATTCTTGTGTTTTTTTATCCAGCGGCATGAGTTGAGCTAAAGCCGTGAGTTGAGCATTGGCATTACCCGGGTCTATGACAAGCATTATGTTTACTTTCGGGACGCAATGCGGTCAGTTTCTCATTGCGTCCCGAAGACCGCGCTGTGCATTAGTGCCGCTTTACTTGACATATTTCAATAATCGGAATTTGGATGTTTGTGAATCGTTCTCAAATCTTCCACGGCCGAATCGCTCAAGGATGTAATGACGGCTGGGCATGTTGTACCTTGGTTCTAAGTGTTGGATGGTGCGTCTTTACTCACGTGAGATAATGGCTCGTCATCCAGAATGAATTCTTCGGCAATGACTCTTGTTATTCCCGGGGCTTTGGGACTGTTGAGTGCCAGTTTGTCACGCATAGCAAAAGTTTCTGCCAGTGTTAGTTGCGTAGGACTTTTCTTTTTGTCTTCGGTTTTCTTAACATACTCCTCATATTTTTGTGTAAATGCTTGATTAGGTTGGTTGTAGTAAAACTTCTTACAGCTTTACCACTACGCTTGACTTTATTGTGGCATATGTTGCACTCTGCCTCTTCGTCTTTGTCGTCCTATAAGGTGAAATGATCCCACACAGCTGACATTTTTACCAATAAAGTCTCTCGGTAAATTGGGAGACGGTAATGTAGTTTGTTGAAGGTGTGCCGTAAAATGCGGACCGGATTTTAGGGAAACCGAAGCAAAAACTGGAATGGATTATGTAAATCAGTGTGATGGAAAACCCGGACCGGACATGAAAAAAAAAAAAAAAAAAACTGGATCGGAAGTCTGGATCGGAATTTTTCCGTGTTGGCCAATCCGATAGCGATGCGCATTTTTTTGCCCATATCGGCGTCCGATCTGATCCAAATATCGGATCGGGACATCTCCAGTTAGGAGTGTAAGAGGCAGCTAAGATTTGTTGATATTTCAGACTATTTATGTTGCCTTCCACCCTGCAGATCTCTCGCACACCCCCATACTGGATGTAACCCCAGACCATGATTTTGGTAATGATGTAACCACCAAACTTCATTCTTTTCTGAGTGAATCTCAGATCCATGCAGGCTCCAGTAGGTCTCTTGGACTTAAAAAAAAAAAAACTGGATTGGAAGTCTGGATCGGATTTCTTCCGTGTTCCGATCCGATGCGCATTTTTTTGCCCATATCAGCGTCCGATCCAAATATCTTTTTCTCAAATAGTCCGCTTCGTTTTGTAAATGTAAACACGCATCCGAACTCTAGTATGATGTATGACAATAATAATGGACCCGGAAGACAGAATACAGAAAGAAAAAACATATACAACAGGCATTAAAAAGGTGTCAGTATCCACAGTGGGCAATAGAAAAAGGTGCAGGACAGGTCAAAAACAAGAACAACACAACACGGGGGGAAGGTAAAAACAAACAAAACAAGAACACAGAGATATGGTGACGTTGCCGTACGTGAGGGGAGTCACGGAACATATCCAAAGGGTCATGAAAAAAATACAACATACACACACCGGTCAAATCACACACAACACTTCGCCAGATATTGGTCCACCCAAAGGACAAAATCCATCCAGAAAACCTACAGTTGTGGTCAAAAGTTTACACAGTTATTTCTACAACTCTGATTTTTCTCCGATAGAGTGATTGGAACAGATACTTCTTTGTCACAAAAAACATTGATGAAGTTTGGTTCTTTTATGACTTTATTATGGGTTAACAGAAAAAGTGATCAAATCTGCTGGGTCAAAAATATACATACAGCAACACGAATTAGCAATTTCTTGTGAGTGATTATTGACTTGAACAATCATTGACTTGAACAAGTCAGGAAAGTCACTTGGAGCCATTTCAAAGCAGCTGCAGGTCCCAAGAGCAACAGTGCAAACAATTGTTTGTAAGTATAAAGTGCATGGCACTGTTTTGTCACTGCCACGATCAGGAAGAAAACGCAAGCTATCACCTGCTGCTGAGAGAAAATTGGTCAGGAGGGTGAAGATTCAACCGAGAATCACCAAAAAGCAGATCTGCCAAGAATTAGAAGCTGCTGGAACATAGGTGTCAGTGTCCACAGTCAAGCGTGTTTTGCATCTCCATGGGCTGAGAGGCTGCCGTGCAAGAAGGAAGCCCTTGCTCCAAAAGCGGCACCTTAAGGCTCGACTGAAGTTTGCTGCTGAGCACATGGACAAAGATAAGACCTTCTGGAGGAAAGTTCTGTGGTCAGACAAAACAAAAATCGAGCTGTTTGGCCACAATGCCCAGCAATATGTTTGGAGGAGAAAAGGTGAGGCCTTTAACCCCAAGTACACCATGCCTTCAGTCATGCACGGTGGTGGTAGTATTATGCTGTGGGGCTGTTCTGTTGCCAATGGAACTGGTGCTTTACAGAGAGTAAATGGGATAATGAAGAAGGAGGATTACCTTCAAATTCTTCAAGATAACCTAACGTCATCAGCCCGAAGATTGGGTCTTGGGCGCAGTTGGGTGTTCCAACAGGACAATGACCCCAAACACACATCAAAAGTGGTAATGGAATGGCTAAATCAGGCTAGAATTAAGGTTTTCGAATGGCCTTCCCAAAACCCCATTGAGAACTTGTGGACAATGCTGAAGAAACAAGTCCATGTCAGAAAGCCATCAAATTTAACTGAACTGCACCAATTCTGTCAAGAGGAGTGGTCAAAGACTCAACCAGAAGCTTGACAGAAGCTAGTGGATGGCTACCAAAAGCGCCTAATTGAAGTGAAAATGGCCAAGGGACATGTTACCAAATATTAGTGCTGCTGTATGTATATTTTTGACCCAGCAGATTTGATCACTTTTTTCTGTTCACCCATAATAAAGTCATAAAAGAACCAAACTTCATGAATATTTTTTGTGACAAAGAAGTATCTGTTCCAATCACTCTATCAGAGAAAAATCTGAGTTGTAGAAATAACTGGAAACTCAAAGCCTTGACATTATGTTGTTCACAAGTGTATGTACATTTTTGACCACAACTGTATGCAACTCAATATATGAAATTCCATGCAAATCATGCAATAAATCATACATCGGGGAGAAGGGAGGAGCTTCATTACAAGAAAAACACAACACAAGAAGGAATGTGAAAAGGAGACAACAATGAGACAAACAATGGCAATAAAAGAACAATCACAACAAGAACGTCACAAATCAGCCATCACCAATCACTGCAAAAGGGAAAACCACATCATGGACTAGGAAAAGGCCAAAGTCATCCGCACCGAAGAAAACAAACATCAGCGCTGGATCGGGAAGGCCATTGAGATCCGCAAGCAGGGCCCGAGGACCATCAACAGGGACGAGGGAGCATACATACTCTCTACGACCTGGAACAGCATCTTGGAAAAGTGAATGGGCAGCAGAGGGCTTGGCTCGCCTGTCATTCTGACAGGTGAGTCACGCCTTCATCCATCAGCTGATAAAGACGCGTCACACCAACATCTGGGACTCTCTGACGGAGGCGGAAGTGCTCGCCGAAACATGTCAGGTAAATAAAACCACCTATAAAACCACCGACTATTGCCTGGGATAAAAGAAAAGGTTTGACGAATTTATTAGTGTAAGCAAAATGAACTCTATACAACGTTATCATAAAAGCACCGAGGCACTCTCAATCAGTGATGATGTATCAAGTGTTTAAACTGTCTGTTGTTGAAAGCAGTTTTCGGCCGCCTGGGTCACCGCTTCGTGTGGCCATTCGGTTCTGAACACACACATACTTGTCTTAGAGGTTCTTCCATTTTTAATGCATTCGCTGACCTAGTGCCTTGAAGAAACATTGTACAGGTGGTCGTATTTAATTTTAATTTCGCGCTGAATCGGAAACAACAGTCCGAGCGGACTAATCACAGTCCATTTGCGTCACGTCACCACTTTGATGTGATGCCCCGTCAGAAATTTGTGGAGGATCACGTAGGCTACGGCAGAGCGTCGTAAATCGGGTCTGCCTTGATGGTGTAGGTCTGCCGCAGAAGTATAACTCGGCCTTTAGAGTATTAAGGAAACAAACGCCTGCACCAGAGGCACCATTTTTCAGTTGTTTCTTTGCCCTTTTTCCGGCGGGGATGGGGGTGGGGGGTAGTTCGGTTAGCGCAGTGTGAATGCTAAAACTTTTCAATAAGTCATTTGCAAGTGTGGATATGAGGTAGGTTCTCCAACCGGACCTTGGTCCTCTTGGTCGCGTGTGAACGTGTACTTCATGACGTCACATGCAAGGGTAAGAAATTTGGGATTCTTGTATTCAGTGGCGCCACCAGGGGGTGGCCAGGGGTGGCCACGGCCACCCCTATAAATTGGTTGGCCACCCCACTGTCCACCCCACTTGCCAGCATATCGTTAGATAGTTGGAGCATCAGTTATGCATTTCATCCCAAATTAATGCATTTATTTTGAATTGGTAAATGTAGGGCTGTCAAATTTATCGCATTATCGGGCGGTAATTAATTTTTTAAAATTAATCACGTGAAAATATTTATCGCAATTAACACATTCGCGATATGACTTATTCACGCATTACCGCAAACAGCCTACACTGGCGCCGTTTTACTTATATACAGAGATAAGAGGCAGTGTCAAGAGACTGGAGTAGATACAAGCATTCATTGGGGCCGTGCTTTTAATTGGCAAAACCTTTCATTAGTATCATCAAATATTACACAATACACCAAAGTATATCAGTAGCCGTGTCCTTAAGTCTTTCTGATAGTTTTCCCCTGACCTTTTTACTGCTATAATATAACGCAAACCTGAAATTATGGCTTTTAGTTTTGGCCAGCCCAAGATTTTAAGTGGCCCCATCTGGCCACCCCTATGAAAAATTTCTGGAGGTGCCACTGCTTGTATTTGATTGGCTAAGGTAGTACTGGTATTAACAGATATGCAGCTCATTAGCCTATAATGGGAGTGGAAATGTTTATAGTCTGAAAATTATATTACCTACATTTGAAGAGATTATTATTCAAATTTAAAATGAGTGCCTTTGAACTACAACGATCGGGACCCGGCCTACAGCAGTTTCGGCGGCAACAGAGGGCCTCGTGGCAGCGGCTAGTGAGCGGCGTGGCAAGGAGCTTCCTTCGAAGCCGTCCTTCACCGCCTACGAGGGCAACCTGCCCCCCAATACAGTCCAGGGCGACCTGGACGACATCTTCAAGGGCCTCAGCATACGCAGTGTCAGACTGGTGCGCGAAGTTCAAAGGTTTCTGTTATGTGGAGTTTGATGATCTGGAGTCCCTGAAGGAGACCTTGGCCTACGACGGCGCCAATTTAGGCTCCAGGTCGCTTCAGGTAGACATCGGCGAGGGACACAAACAGACGCGAGGGGGGACAGGCTTCGGCTTCAAAGACGACGGTCGAGGCCGAGGAGGTCCCCGAGAAGGACGCGACGACTTTGCAGACGGAGGCTTCAGGGACGACTACTACTCGAGAGGCCAGAGTCGGGGCGGTGGCCGCATTGGCAATCGCCAGGGCGGCGGCGGGATGGGCCGATTCGGAGACGGACCACCTCGTGGAGGAACCACCGACTTTAGGGAACCTTCTGAGGAGCGCGCTTAGCAGCCGCGTCTTCAGCTGAAGCCCCGCACCATGTCGGAGCCTCTCAACCAAGTGGCCAAACCCAACTCCGCCATCTTTGGGGCCGCCAAACCATGACAGGAGCAGTGACGCGTTTGTGGCGGCCAGGCGAGAGAGAGCAAGCGAGCGGACGCTGGGAGAGCGGGAAAAGGTTTCGTTGCGTCAGTGTAGACCACCAGAACAAAGTCAAAATTGTTGCCCATTGTAAGCAGCGCCACCTAACGTGATCTGCTTTGACTTCCTTTGCCCCAACTTTTCGCTTTCTGCTCTTGGTCCACACCCAGGGGGTCCGTTCCGGTCCGGTCCCGAACTGGACCATTTTGTCTCTACGTGCTCTTGTGGACCGGCTCAGCGAGCTCTGATTGTTCAGGTTTTTGTCTCGTGTGTTCTGGATGTGGCAGACACTTTCTTACTGTACAAAAGAAATAAATCGGCTCTTTTAATTTTTTTTTCTCTGTGATAATGATGGCAATAAACAAAATAATCCAACATTAGGAAAAAAAAAAAAATTAAACAAATAATGAAATAAAATGAGTGCAACTTTGCTCAATAAAGTTGGAAAACACTGCATTAAATATGTTGTGTGAAAATCACCTATGACATAAACCCCATCAAGCACTACTCAGAATAGGAAGTGACCAAATATCGTGTGTGCAAAGTAGCTGCAAAATTCCCACAGACATCCTGTAGAAAGTTTTCCTAGAAAAGTGGAAGATGTTGGCGCATGTAGGGACTGAAAACTGCCTCAACACAACACTTCCTTAAGGTTTTATGGCCAGGTGTCTCAAAACCCCATGGGTCCAATCATGTTTAAAAGGAAGAATCTTTTTCCCATGTCCATTTTTAGATAATCAGTTTGCTCTCACAACCACAAAAGCACGTCCTACCGACTACAGGTTCACGTCCGGTAATTCTTGGCTGCACAGAGAAAAAGACAACTTTTATGACTCCGGGTGCTGGAGCACTTAGATTAGTAATTTGGTTTTCTCTATTGACCTTGGCCTACATAACAAAGTCACGTTTTATGTTTATTTCATATCATTTGCATGAATGAAACTTGTTTTGGTCTGAGATTTGTTATTTCCAAGAATTGTTTGCCTTTTATTTTGCACATCCTTTTTCAACTGCGAAACTCAATTTACTGTAAATTGGTGCACAACTGCCACTGTTTAAAGAGGTTTTGATTTACCTCAAATAAACCTAAGATGTTCTAGTTGGCTTTTGCTGACATTTTAGGAAAAATATCTAAGCGCATAAGCTCTGGTTCCAGGTTCCACAATGGGGAAAGATCAAATTGTTTAAAGGTATCAGTCAGCAGAATTGTACAAAAGAAATAAATATACAATCCAACACAGTTTTTTTTTAGCGCCTTCAGGATTCTTGTCATTATTAAGTTTTATAGGTTATACAGTTCACATTAGCGGTGGAAAGTTTAAACATTTATCTTGGTCTCCTTTTTCATATTCCGAAAACCTGGCATTGAAACAGTGGTGTGGAGACTTTTATAGGTACTGTAAATGACTCATAAAAATATAGTGTGAACTGTTCTGAAAGTAAAATGATGTATTTATAATGGCCTGTGCTTGTTTTCATGTAGTCTTACCCACAATGAGAACTGGACTGGATTCTGAATTTTGCGGTGCAGAACATCTAAATGTGCTTGCGCAAAGCCTCAAATCTGGTGATCAGGTAGGAAAGTTCTAACCTTTCACAGAGACAATCATAGAATATTTGTCCGGGCAATCTGGTTATTCTTGTGATTTAGCTGAAGATCAGACCACATTTTGTGAACTATTTAAGTAGAAATGTAAGAAATCCTCAAAGGTTCACATTAGGGGTGTGACAAAATATCAAAATGGTGATATGTCATGATACGTTGTATCCCGAATGGTTATCGATATGCTCCTGCCAAGAATCGAATTGAGATATCGTTTTGAAAAGGTGTCAGTGTTTAAAAAAAAAAAAAAAAAAAAGGGACCAACAAGTTGCTACCAAATCTTCCACCATAATAGTGTCTCAGGTAACTCTAAGGCTGCCATTGACGGTGCTCGACGCCCAATCTATTTAGACTGGGAACGTTCGTTCATTCGAAATAGGGCTGCAGCTATCGATTATTTTAGTAGGCGATTAAACGATGAACTATTTATTTCGAATAATCGGATAAGGGACATAAAAAAATCAAAATACCTGAGCTGAGCCTCACACGGTATATATATATAAAAAAAGGGGATCTATGTACAACAAAAGAACAATTGGCTAACTTACATAGCAAAGGTTTGCTAGCTTAAATGCTATAAAATGCTAACACTTTTTCACAATGCTCTTAACAAATGGCTCAGACACATATTCCCACAAAAAAAAGGCTAAATATACCTTTAAACTAAATTAAGAATGCATTAAAGAAAAAAAAATCTTAGCTTATGTTGGTCTTAACAGGGAGCAGATGGATTCAGCCATGTGAAATCAGGTAGAGGGCCGTGTATCCACCCAAATACTGTATTGGCCTGAATATAAGATAGTGTTTTTTGCATTGAAATAAGATTGAAAAAGAGGTCGTTTTATATTCTAGACGTTATACCCATTCACGACGCTAGATGGCACTAGATATCATTGAAGCGATGTTCTGTCATGACAGATCTCAGCTACTCTGAAGTTTAACCAGTTTGCATTATTTTATTGCAATGTTTTTCCTTATTCAGATTTGTTTCAAGACTGCAGTTACAGTTAAGATTTCTCTTTGATGGTTAATGCGGTCATTGCAATTTAGTTGTTTTATCACAATAGATTGGTTTATTTACATTTCAAAAACCAGAAGCTATTCATTTACGAATGTAATTGCACTTTGCACTTTGAACATATTTAAATGTTCAGATATTAAGATTTAAATGAGGCAAAATAACATGTTTTTTCTCTCAAATATGTATTGCCCTAATCATTTGTTTTGGATGTACTGTAATTATTTTCTGTATAAAAATTAATTTGGGGTTCAAAAAGTATTTTTTCAAACTTGAGCTTTGAAAAAGAGGGGGTCGTCTTATAATCGGGGCCGTCTTCTATTCGGTCCAATACGGCAAATGAAAATAAATGCAAACACTTTCAAAACAAACCATTACAACGCCAATTTAATTAAACGAATACTCGAAGCAGCAAAATTATATAGTTTGAATCTTTTTTTCTAATCGAATACTCGAGTTAATCAATTAATCGTTGCAGCACTAATTGGACAACAGAGCATTCAGTCATTCTTTTCATCCGATTTTTCGGCGCATTTACAGGTCACTTGCTGTTCATTTACAGGTCATTTCCTGTTGAGTTTGAGTCACTACCTAATCATTTGGGTGATTCCCGTGTCACTTCCTGTTCTGTCAAAATACAAAATCTCAAAATAAACAGGAAGTGACTCATACAATACCCCCAAATCAACAGGAAGTAACTGAAAATCAACAGGTAAATGACCTTCAGTGGCCCAAAATTACCTCATTTCCTGGCATTGGCAGCCAATGACGGCCATAGAGGTTCAATCCGTTTGAAGTGGGAGGGACCACCCACCCCGTTCAGATGGATTGGACGTCTACTAGTAATAAACTCATTCCAATTCACAGCAGAAGCTTGTTTTTCTGTTTATTAGTTGTTTGTAGAATATCCTAGAATGATTTCCTGACCAATGTATCGTATCGCTAATCGTTGTATCGCCATATCGTCAGATCGTTGTTATCGTGAGCTTTGTATCGCAAATCGTATCGTATCGTGAGGTAACAAGAGGTTCCCACTCCTAGTTCACATGCTCTTTCCTCCCACTGTACTGATTATTATTCCCAAAGGTTAACCAGCGTATTGTTAATCAGGGGTGTCCCTGATGTCCCTTTCAACAATGGCTTCTTACACAATTACACGTATCCATTTTTAACAACATGACAGGCTGTACAGATCACTTCCAGTCTTTGGACATGTGAAATGATCTGAGCAGATGTTGATCCCAGAAGGGAGTTAAAGTTGTGTTCCTGTCGCCACAAGTTCCCCATGTGACTTTTCCTTGCAACATCCCACAGGAGGCAGCAGCGAACCGTGCAAGAAGAACAGTGGACGAGGCCAAAACCAGCTGCCTGCTGCACCTCACCGCTGACCACCGCTACTTCAACAAGTTTAAGTCTGTGGAGGCTGTTTTGGCTCAGGTGACCTTCACACACCTTTTGCCTGGCTTTGCTCTTTCCAAAGTTAAATGCCTCACTTGGCTTTAGAATTTTTCAGATAACTTCACACTAATCTGAATCACGAATAAAGCCAGATTTAACCTCTAATTCTCCCGATTTTATAATGATTAATTGTACAGCCGAGCACCTTATCCTCAGAAAACATGAATAGACAAAGCAGCACTTTACTCTACTTTATCTTGCGCATGGAGCAGAAGATATCTTGCTTATAATATTGAAAAAACATTTCGTTTTTCTGACATGTAATGTTGGAGAAAAACGTGAAAGAAAAACCACTAATTCATTAAAGTGCCTGCAACAGCATTAAAAAAAATCTTTTAAATAGCATTACTATGTGAATTAGAATCATATTTTGAGACAATTTCACTTTATACAACAATTTGGCAAAGCGCAGATGATGAGAAATCAGTCTTTTAATCTGCCGTCTAGCCACGCCTTTCATTGTAGCGCTCAAGCGTCCCCAGCTGGAGGATGACATCGGCAGGGTCACGATTTCAGCTGACTTAGAATTCAGCCCACTGAGAAGGACGATTCAGAACAAGGAAAATACGTCATCATTGTTTCAATCTCTCTACTTCAATATTTTTACAGGATATTTTTTTTAACAAAGTATTTTTCCCCAATTGCTAAATAAATGGTATGGTCATGACAAATAACAGTTTTGTGCTAAATGGAATATTAAATATTAAAAATGCATTTATTCAGTATGGCAGGGCAAAATTACTGCATAATGATCAAAACTGTTGACTTCATGCACCTACCGAACGGTATCTTATGCCACTGGACTTAGTTTGGCTTTTGTCATTTTCCTGCCCCAGCTTCGGAGACGGAGGAAAAAGCGTAAGCAAAGCAGGAGGCGTGACAGCTAGCCGACATGCTTACCCGAACCGAGCAGCGTTTCCAAGTCTTATTCACGCCTTTCGAAAACGAAAAAGCACACAAAACTACCTTGGGTCATGTCACACGGTGGGGTTGAATGTCTTCACCGACAACTTGCGGCGAGCAAGTTACAGCTCGTCGTTCCCCTGCTGCGTGCAGGAGTGCTCGTTGAGGGCGAAGCAGCTGGAGAACAACCGCCGGACGAACTGGCCGACATCAGAGGAGCGGGTTGCTGCCCGAGCCTAAGACGAAAATAGTGGTCTATTGCCGGGCACACGAAGAGGGCAGAGACAGCTGGAAGTCTGGACAATGTGGCAAACCGCAGACGAGAGCGGGGGGCTTCACGAGCATAAGCCGAGTATAGCGTCCTCTCGGCGGGCACGTGAAGAAGACTGAGAGGGTTGTGCGGCAAGCCACCAGTCGTCGGCGGAGTGGCCTTATTGGTGGACAATCAGCTTCAAAATCCAAGCCACCTCCTTATTAAAACGTGTGCCAGGATCCCAGTATTTGACATAATACAAAACACATAGTTACTAGGGTTGCCACCTGTCCCTTAAAATAAGGAGCGATCTGAAATTGGGAAACATGCTGCGTTCCGTATTGAACTAATGCGTAAAATAAATGAATAGATACATTTCTATGCATTTTAGGAGTTTTGGGGATGTCTCTTTTTTTCTCTGCCTGTACAGCTTTGGGCGCGAGGGGGGTGTTCCATATTTCTTATTTCCGAAAGGTGGCAACCCTAAGAGTTACTCACTTCCTCGTAGGTCCAATGGTCCCACAGTTGGCCAATCTCCGGGGTGAATGGGAACCTTTAGAAATCCAAAAAGGCTTATACGCCTCTTCCTGGTGCAGCAACAAAAACCTGCAGCAAATTTGGCTGGCGTGATGCAAAAAATAAATGAATTAATCCGCAAAATCGTCTGAATCCGCAGTCCATCTACATGCTATAAAGCAATGCTGTATTGTAAGATGCTGACCCGGGTGACCTCACATTCGCATTCATCCTCACCCCGAGACTGGAGCCGGAAGTCACTTATTTTCATGGCGCGGGATTAAAAAAATTGAATAAATAAAACGATCGCTTCCACACATATCGAAGCGGTCCATTTTATTCAGGAGCATAAAATACCGCGTGGAATATAAAATAAACATGCTTTTTGCTGTCACGGGCACTTTAATGTCTTTATTACTTGTGCTTGAATTGTTTAGTGTCAGTTATGCCCAAGCATATACACATCTAAAATTACTGTGCTCGTAAGCGATGACATATTTTGTGTTTAAACATTATTTTGACTTTTACATGAAGGTCATTTATTCAGTACAAGGCATCTGTCCCTTTAATGCCAAAAACATAAGATAAGTGTTGCTCGATCCAAAGATGTTTTGAGTGTCATCCATATTAGGAAAAAATAAATAGCCAAATCCAGACTTTATTTGTTGACAGCTATATCGCAATTAAAAAGCGCTTGGGTCATATCGAAGCCATGCAATTCAATGCATCGATGGGATACGGGACGAACACTCCGATGCTCACGGAACCGTTCGAATTTTTAAAATTTTGATTCCATGTTTCGTTGCCCTGACCGCCGATCGGAAAAAATAGCTGCCAAACACCACGAAGAAGAAGCCACATGAAGCGTGTGTTTGTGCATTGCAACTTTCAACCATGAGCACGGTACGGCGGCACTCAAAAGTTTGGCTGAACCTCACAAAGAAAAATGACCAGTCAGCTCAGTGCAACATTTGTAACACGGTTGGATCATGCAAAGGTGGCTGCACGACCAATATGATTAAACACCTCCGGCTTCATGGAATACAAGTGCCAAGTAGTGCAAAGCTGAGTGCCGCATATTTGACATGTTGCGCTGGTCCTCTAACCAGTCAGAACCAGGGGAAGTAAAACAAAAAATTACGTATGTCTTCTGTTGCCCCCCTGACCCGACCCCGGATTAAGCGGTAAAGGATGTATGGATGTATGGATGGATGGAACAGTACAAGAAAAAGTCGTATGATTACACCGGGCTAATGTAGCTATATAAGCAGCTACGTAGCGCGTTGCCGCCACGTTTAAAATCAACAGTTTTAAAAGCATCGGTTTTACAAATAAGGAAATACTTATTATTTTGCCTCATCTACATCAAATTATAATCAATAGAAGAATGTATACTAATGCTTCGTCGTAGCTTCCAGCTAAGGTACATGTACGTAAAGTGCGTAGCGGCTCACAACTACCTTACTCCTACGTAATATTTGAGGCTTTTTCTCGCTTTCTCATATTTATGCATTCCAGTTTCATCTACACCCAGTGATCGTGTGTTCTCCACTGCAGGAGACACTATCTGTCCCGAACGCTCACGCTTATTGCCTGAGAAGGCAGATATGATCATCCTCAAGAGAAACTGTTTCTGATTTTTACTGTACGCGCTGCTAATCTGGACTGGGTTTTACAAGTTGTTTTTTTTGTTGTTGTTGTTTGTTTTATATTCTGCACTAGGTTAGCCCATAAGCGGGAGCTCAATAACATGTCAAAATATAAGACACTCTAAAATGTTGGCAAATGAGTATGTGTAAATGTTTTCTACGTGAGCTTTAAAAAAAATAAACATCTTTGTGAAAGTGCACTCCAGTGGAAAGAAACTTGTTCATATTCAAATTCAGAATGACTGATATTTATATAGAAGTTAAAAAGAGTTAATTGAAAGTTCATATAATTTAAACATAATCAAGAAGTTAAGAAATTAATATAAACTGCATTTTTTTTTACCCTGCCTATTAAAAGAATCAGAATCGAGAATCGTTTGGAACCGGAATCAAAAAGTGGAATCAGAATCGGAACCAGAACCGTTCAATTTCAAGCGATGCCCAACCGTAATTCACGGTGTTGAATAACAACTATTCAGACAACAGAACGTGATTAACTGGTAACGATTAGAGGTGTACGAAATTTCCGATTCTTAGATTATTCGCGATTCGGCCGTGGAAGATTCGAGAACCAATCACAAACATCCAAATTCCGATTATTGAAATATGTCAAGTAAAGCGGTACTAAAACACTGTCAGAGCGAGAGTAGACATCATGCTTATCAATTGTCATTACCCGGGTAATGACAATGCTCAACTCACGGCTCTGGCTCAACTCATGCCGCTCGATAAAAAAAACAATAATATCTAACTGCTGCCGACAGCCGCTAAAAACTACGTCCACATAATGCTATGGTAGATATCACATATATAGAGAACTAGATGCGAAATGACAGACTTGGCGGCGTTAGCAGCACATGTATAGAAAACTAGTTGCGAAATGGCAGACTTGCCGGCGTTAGTAAACAGCCGCCATCTTAAATCAGCAGACTTCCCTGGAAGGCTTTTGTAGCGAACCTTCCAAGCGAACCTAATTAACTTTTCACTAAAATAATCCTAAATCGGCAAAATCTTGATTTGAATCTCTTTAAAACAGTTTTAAAACTTTCACATGTCGAAAGTAGAGATAAGGGAAATTATAGACTAACGAGAGCATATTTTAAAGTGTATGTCAACACCTGGGGAAATGCTAATATTCCATCATTTATCCATAAACGAATGCCTTTTGGATTCATATCATGTCACTTCGTGTAATTACACACATCGCAACACCAAGAAAATTAGAGAAATTTGGGTCAATTGCAAGCTAAAAAGACCCGCCCCCGAGATCCCGGAAATCTGGCAGATTGTGGGCGTGACATCAAAACAAGGAAACAACCGGCTCAGTGCTTTAGTACTGAATGGCGGCGATGATGGCGGACAATTACGTTTCTAGTTGCAGCGACGAATCCGACGTAACGAACATTCTTCTAATGGTGACGAGGAGAGTTATGAACCTTTCTTTGGTGTTTTGGGTTATCAATTTGAGCCCAAACGAAAGCCAGTGCAGCCTAATGAAATGATCATTGAGGGGAGCAATCACACTGATGAAACCCCGACAACAGTTCGTGTGGGAAACACCAAATGGTATGTTTTGCATTTCTTTTTGTGAAGCTGATACACCGTGACCGCAAAATAAAGTAATGTATAGAATAATTATCATTTAATATGCTATCATCGGTTTCGCTCTGCCAACCGACACAAATATGAATGGGATTAGAGCAGGGGTCCCCAACCTTTTTAGCACCACGGACCGGTGTGATTTGGGTCTTTTTTTCACGGACCGGTGTCCCTCTTTTATATTCAGTTGGACTCTCAATGTTATCCAATGGTGCTAAAAAACTATTTACATCACAAACATACATGTGCAACACGGAAATGGCGTAAATTAACGCTTAACGACACGGCGAAGTCGTTAAGCGAGAGAGCTACGTGCAGTTGTTGTGTGCGCCAAACATTGGAAACGTAAGTTAATATTCCTTTCTTTAAAGAAAGTTTGTAGTGTGTACTTAGGAATCGCTGCATTCGCGGTCCTTTTTAACGTTACGCGCATGCCAACTTTGTCAGAACACCGGCAATGTGTGGCAGAAAAATACAGCAAATATAAAATAGCATTTGTTTTTAGCCCCGTCGTGTTAAGTGCAAGGAAAAAATACAACTCACCCGCTGAATCAGTGCGAGGGCTGAGTTTGTTTCGTTGAGACGAGATGGTCCCGAGATGGGAGAGTGAGAGAAGCTAGCATCAAGCTAGCGATGTTGGAAATTGTAGCACAGTTTTCAGCGCGCTCCAAGCAATGTCGGGATATTCCGAAATGACTTTAATCCAGAACTTCGGTAGAGTTGTTGTCTCAAATGTACGTTTAAGTCGCCGTGATTTGCGATCTCTACAAGCTGATATTCCTGTTCCACAGACATGCTCGAATCACTCGATTTATTCACATACGGGTCACGAATTCACTCCTTCGCAGTTCGTGGGTCTTTAGTGATTGGGAAGTAGCATAAATTTTGTTTTCTTTGAGGTTGTAGGCACATCTTCTGGCTCGTCAGGTTCCCGTTTTCCTGTAAAATTGCAAAATTAGCCCTCTTAGCACTGACGAACTTTACTCATTGTCTGCATAGTCCAGCTCTTTTTCTCGCGTTCGGGAACTCATGGGTACTACATTGCGACAAATGGCTATTTGTAAACCACATAGCATGACAGGTTTGAACCATTTTAGCGATTTTTTGATAAAACACGAACGCAACTCTCTCGTCGATAAACAACGATGGCACCTGCCTCGACCTTTTGTTTCCTTGTTATGACGTCTCCGCCCCATTCGGCTGTTTCCGGAACACTTTCGGAAATGTTCGTCATTTTCAATCTATTTTCGATAACTGCTCATTAATGTGATTGATTTTTTTGTTAACTTTATCAATATTTGTTATCTTGGCACATAACGGTTCTATTGATGTCTCACACGCCCTTTGCGTTTTCATACCCTTTAACAACTTTAACGGTTGATTCTAGTGCTGTCAAATTTATCGCGTTAACGGGCGGTAATTTTTTTTTTTTTAATCAATCACGTTACAATATTTGATGCATTTAAAGAATGCGCGGAATGACCCGCTCATGCATTGCCTCAAACAGATTACAATGACGCATTTTTTTTTTCACATTGAGCGCTAAGAGGCAGAGAAATGCGAGTGGACACAGGCGTTCATTGGACCGTGCCATTTATTTGGATAAGCTTTGGTAACTCTTTCATAACAAACATAATTATTGAGGCCAGCAACGTGGGGAAGAGTGACAGGAAATGATCTTTTTCTTAACACGCTTCATTGAACACAACGCAGAACATACACGTACCATTTGCAGCCACCACTGACAGTCATAGTTGCCCAAATTCCCATCATGCATTTGGGCGGAACAGTTAAGTCACTACAGTATCATTTAGTGAAAGCGCAACAAAAATAATATTCCAATCTCTCTCTCAAAAAAAATAAAATAATGGTCACAAAAAGAAAAGCGCTCAATGCAAAGAGAACTGGCTTTCCCAATCAAAACAGCTATGTAAAACACACATAAAACTTACTCAAGACTTTGGTCGAACTCAATTCGAACATTTCGTTTAGCTCAACAAATACACTAGATGGCAATATTTAGTCACAATATACAAACTATCAGAGGTCTCGTACGTTGTGAAGTCAACACTCAAATGAACGTAAGGTACAAGTCGATTTTTGTAACTAATGTACGAAACATTAAAAGCAGCTAATAGCTAAATCAGTATTGGGCTTGAATGTCATGTAAATGTGAATCATTGTTTGGCTAAAAATCCTACAATTACTATCAAATCATTAGAGTTATGCCCTTATTCCAATAATGTTTCATATCCAAACAATTATTCCTTTACTCATTATGACACAAGTTGTTCACCTTTTGAAATGTTGCTTTATTTAGCTAACAAAAGTCAACAACAACTGAATGAAGTGTTGCTCCTGCATGGAATAAATAATGTAATAAATGTCAGGGGATGAAAAGCTTTGCAGATATCCGACATGGCGTTGCACACATCATGTTGTGCTTAAATAATATGTTCTAACACTGTGTTCCAACAACAAAACACATTGTCAACTTACCAAAATGTAATGAGAACTATGTTATTATTAGAGGTGTACCATTACAAACAATTAGTGGTATTTGTCCTATAAATCCTCTCATCACTTCCCCTGACCTCCTTTGCATTCTTTCCACGCCAAGCAATCACATGCACAGACGTGTTGTCCCTGGTTCTCTGCCAGATTCTTGTAAGGTGGACTATCAAAATATATTGTAAGTGATGCTGTGATATGATCTGTACGTTTAAATAGACAAAAGGTTGTTGTCAATCGCTGCTGGCCTGCTTTCATCATCTCCTGTGTCCAAGGTGTCAATATTTACAGTCAAGGAAATTCTCCCACCCTTTTTTTTCCCGCCTGTATATACCCTCAGACTGTCACGCGTGACTGCTTTTCACGTGCATCTTTAAGCGTAAGACCTCTGAGGAAAACACCTCGTGGTATACTAACTGTGCTGTGTGCTTTTTATCCGATATGGCATGAATAATATTATTAATGATCAGAGGGCAGTCCAAAAGATTAGTAAGGGGCCTGGACATGCTGCACTCGCCTCCTAATACATTCAGAATTCCTTTATGTACAAGGTTATTACAGGTCGTTTATTGAAACTGAATACAATGGGAAAGACTCATTGGCCGCAATTGACCTTCAATTCAATTAAACTGTGGGGATTGGCAGTGAATGATCATGTTTCACTGCTATAAGCATCTATGGACGTCCAATCCATGAGTTAATTGTTATACAGTATGAATTTGTTTCTGGCAGTATTAAATACATCATGTGCTTGGTGGCTGACATAAAGTGACCTATTAGTCCTTATACATTTTCACTTAATTATGTGGTTTGTTCCAGGTTGCTTCCTACATGCGAGCTGTCAATGACATATATGACAAAGTGGAGTTCGATGGAATCAAGCTGATCAACTTTAAAGTTAAATCTCTCACTGTAAGAAGCTATTGCATACCAAACTGTTCAACAGCTAATCTACTGGTTTAAAACTTAACTCACACACTGTGTAAGAAAAAGAAATACATTTCTTTTAGTCATGCTAACTTAAGATTTTAAGTACCGTAATTTTTTAACTATAAGCCGCTACTTTTTTCCTTCATTTATTTGGGTTAATAGGCAGCACATGCCTCCTAGCATGCATTGCATCACCACAGATGTAAATAATCGTCAAAAGTCATGTTCTGTCCTAATTGTTTATTCAGTTACTGTTCCAGTTGTTTCTTTAATTGCTTTTTATGGTATTTAGTAGGGGTGTAACGGTACACAAAAATCTCACTTCGGTACGTACCTCGGTTTTGAGGTCACGGTTCGGTTCATTTTCGGTACAGTAAGAAAACAAAATGCAAAATATAAATGTGCTACTTGTTTATTTCACACCTTTGTGCTTTCAACAAAAGGAACATTAGCCTATACAAAGCTAGAATTCTGCTCAAAAAGTAGCGGGTATTTAAAGATAATCCAACCACAATTTGCCTTTCAGACCCCGGGTATTGGTCAGCTTTCTTTCTGAAAGAAAGAAGAAAAAAGAAGTCCTGTGCTAAAGAGAAAAGCATTCCCAATGACAAAGATATTAACATGTATTTTACAAATGAAATGCCTCAATGAATCATTTTTTTCCCCTTAGGAACGGTTTTCAAAAGCTTTATTGGTGGATTTTCTCAAGTTAAAGCGCCACACAGAAATTAATAAATTTAATTGTGTAAGGAGGATCTGTGTATTATTCTTATTATTTAATTACAGTTGTTTTAGCTCATTTCAATTTATTTTATTTAAATGGGCTATTATTTATTTTATTATGTGTTTATATTTTATAAATGTGATGTAGTATTCATTTAAATTGTATATTTTATGATGTATAACCAGGGGCGCACATAATTTTTTCGCCCAGGTTCTCAGAGGAGGACCTGGAGATGTGACTTGGTCCTCATTGAGCTTGAGAGCCGACCCGCCTGATGCGATAAATTTATGACAAGCTTTACTTAGAGCCAATTAACTTTAATTAATTATATTAACAATTAATGCTTGATTAACATCAACTGGCCCAACAAAATTGCCATTACTTTGAAGTGAAATGTAAAGAAATAAAAAGCACCAATTCAAAATAAAGGGCATTATGCGGCTCCCACATTAACTCCAAGCCTTTTTAAAAGTGGGATGTCCTCTTCATAAGACCTCATTGAACGTGCATGTTTAGCTTTGTAAAATGCGAGCAAAAACACGTTTGTCAGTGCATGTCGCTGTTCATTACCTTTATTCCGCGACTTGTCCATAGGGCGAGTGGGGTCATGTCTGACATCGATAGTTTGCTTAAATGCCACATGCTCTCTGTTTTTTCGTGCTTTTCAAAGTTTGGATGGCTGAAATTCTTTGACCCTACATAAAATGCGCTGCTCTTATCGGCGACATTGGGATTCTCACGGCACATTTTGTACCGCATATCCGTGCGAGCATCATTTGCTTCTAGCCATGATACCTCCTGTAGCCACTTTTCAGCAAAAGCCCTTTTTTTCGGTAGCTCCGGTGACGTCTCTGTCGTCTGTCTGTCTTTTGACGGGGGTGGGGGAACATGGAAGTAATTACTCAGTGTGGCCTGCCTCTTCGACATTTTGAAAAGTTTTTTTCTCGTGTCCGCCACAAATACAGTGGTCAGCCATCGGTACGCAAAAGCGTATGGAAGCCGTTGAGGGCCAGTGCGTTTGTCTACGTCCAGTACGCATGCGCGCATGCTACCACTTATGTGCACCCCTGTGTAAAACTTTAGTTCCTATGTCAATATTAGTTCCTACTTGTTTTGTTGTGGTAGGAGGGTTTTGTATTGAACACGGGGCCGTGTTGGTTATTATTATAGCAGAGAAGACAGCAGTAAATCAACAAAGACAAGTCAACTGTGCCCCGATCTACCACTCAAGAGATCTGATGGACTCAAAAAGTGGGTTACGATTGCATATTAGTTTGAAAATTGACCGGATCCACCGTATTTTTACACGAGTGACTTCCGGTCTGCCCAATCCTACCTACCGGTAGTCGTATTGACGCAGGAAGGTCGCGTCTCGCATCAAATAATAAACTCTGCCGTTCTTTTCGCGTGCGTCGTGTTGAGCCGCTTCTGAGCAGTGGCGCCCCCAGGGGGTGGCCAGGGGTGGCCACGGCCACCCCTATTTGTTGGCCACCCCACTGGCCACCCTGCTTGCCAGTATATCGTTAGATTGTTGTAGCATCAGTTATGCATTTCATCCCAAATGCAAATCTGCCAGCACCTGCTTTTCCCCAGTAATTATTTTGTTTTGTTAAATATACACCTTATGCCTAATATATACATAATACAATAAAACAGAATTATTGTGGAACTCAAAATGTTGACTGGACAGTTATGGACTATGCACATTAAATCATTAGTAACATAAAATATTACACAATACACCAAAGTATATCAGTAGCCCTGTCCTCAAGTCTTTCTGATAGTTTTCCCCTGACCTTTTTACTGCAATAATGTAATGAAAACCTGAAATTATGGCTTTTAGTTTTGGCCACCCCAAGATTTTAAGTGGCCCCATCTGGCCACCCCTATGAAAAATTTTTGGAGGCGCTACTGCTTCTGAGACACGTCTAACATGCGGCCGCACTGGGACTAGTGTGCATTGGCTGATTGACTTTAACGCCTGCGTTTCACTGAGTTCTCGTGGTGGCCATGTTGTCGCGCCGTTGACCTTTCTGGGTTATACTGTCCTACCGTGTTGGTCCTCGTTATAGTAGAGAAGACGGAGTAAATATAATCTATACAAAGAAACTGTAACCCGATCGACTCACAGCCTCGAAAAGTAAGGGTTACATTACGTCAGAAACTCGTTCGGTACGTCACCGTTCCGAACCGAGCACCACGTACCGAAACGGTTCAATACAAATGCATGTACTGTTACACCCTTAGTATTTAGTAAAACTTTATTTGACAGAGGCGTCGTAAGACTGTCATATTTATGACATGACACTATCATGGGCATTAAGTCATTAAGTATCATCCGGCAAATTATGTTACTAACTCCACTTCCATATAGTGTTACCAAAGACCATAATTAGTCATTAATGAAACAACTGGAACAGTAACTGAATAAATAATTAGCACAGAGCATGAATTGTGATTGATATTTACATTTTTAGTGTTGCAATGCATGGTAGGAGGCATGTTGGACAAAAACAGTGTTGACGGCAGGTGGCAATAGAGGTTGACTGTCTCCCCCAAGGGAGCAGTGATGGCCAAATGAAGATTCTTGAAGCAATAAAGCTTTGCAGCCAATTGGGTCAAAGCTTCATGCTGGTTCATTTGGTCTTATGACAGTCGTATGATGGCGCTGTCAAAGTAAGCGTTACTGGTTAACATCTTTTATTGTAAATATCCCGTAATACAGTGAGGACAGCTGCGGCTTATAGTCCAGTGTGGCTTATGTATGAACAAATGCCGTTTTCGTGTCACATTTGGTGGGTGGCGGCTTATTGTCAGGTGCGCCTTATAGTGCGAAAATTACGGCAGCTATAACTCAAATTCTTCAGTTCTCTCAAGTAAATTTTGCGTATTTCTAACTCAATTCATCAAATGAACGTTGTGAACTTGATTAAATGAGTTGAACCAACATGCATGATCAAGACTGTGTGTTTAACTCAGTTGTCTGCGAGCTAGCTGTCGCGATGGTAGCCAGTGTTCAATTCCCAGTTAGAGAAAATGTTCGATATATTTACTTGAACTGAAGCTCAGTTAACTTAAAATGTTGAGTTCGAACTACCCTAATTTTCAGACTATAAGCCACTACTTTTTCCCCTCATTTTGAATCCTGCGGCTTATTGTCCAGTGTGGCTTTTTTGTTGATTTATTTGGGTTGATAGGTAACACTTTATTTGACAGTGGTGTCATAAGACTGCCATAAGACCATCATAATTGTGACAATATTATGACACTATCATGGGCATTAATGAATGCTTATGACAGATGTCATTAAGCATCATCCTGCAAATTTTGTCACTAATACTCCATTTATGTCCAGCCCGGATCTTTTACATCTATTTAAAAGTGAGATCATTTGCCGCATGACACAAAATGACATCTGTCATTAGTATTCATTAATGCTCATGGCAGTGTCATGTCATAATTATGATGGTCTTATGACAGTTTTATGGCGCCACCGTCAAATAAAGAGTCACAGAATACCAGAGCTAGCAATTACATAAACAACAACTGAAGAAATAATTAGCACAGAAGATGAATTTTGATTCTTATTTACATCTGTAGTGCTGCAATGCATGCTAGGAGGCATGTTAGACAACAACAATGTTGAAAGGAGGTGGCAGCAGAGGTTCACTGTCTCCTCCAAGGGAGCAGTGATGGCCAAATGAAGCTTCTTGAAGCAATGAAGCGTTGCAGCCAATTGGTTCAAAGCTAATGGTGGTTCATTTGGTCTTATGATGCAGTGGTCAAATAAAGTGTTCCCGGTTAATATCTTTTAGTGTAAAAATCCTATAATACAGTGAGGACAGCTGCAGTTTATAGTCAAGTACGGCTTATCTCTGAACAAATGCCGTTTACATGTCAAATTTGGTGGGTGGCGGCTTATAGTCAGGTGCGCCTCATAGTCCGAAAATTACGATAAACTGATTCCAATTTACTTAGAATGTTGAGTTTGGTGTGTTAACTTGTTTTTTCCCCTTTACTTTTCAATCAAAACTTGAAGATTCAAATTAAATTTGTTGAATCGAAAATTCAAGTTTTGCCAACTTCTATTAACAATGCATATACAGCATATGACTAATGAGGAATAAGAATTACTGTACCTAAAAATTATGATATTCTGGCCAGGTGATGACTGAGGAGAACAAAAACGATCGTCTGAATCCTCTCTACATCGGCCCAGAGAAGCTGCTTAGTCTTTACTCGGAACAAAACTGGGGTAACTTCTGTCTGTCGTACCTGCTCACCAACCGAGACTATAGTGGAGTGCTCGGACTTGCCTGGGAGGGCAAGCCTGGTGAGTTACGACATACTTCATGGTAACACAGCCTTACAATAAGTCGTAGAATTTATTCTAAACAGTCTATTCCTTTTTGTGAACAGTATGTTTTTCAATTTTGAATATGTTCTCACTCAACATGGCGGCATAAAATTCCAATCAGAAAAGAGGAAGAGTGCAAACAGTAACATGAAGACCAAAGACTCATCAAAATATTTGACTTGAAAGCTGAAATAATATTTGTCTACTCTGCGTCAGTGTTTGAATATCTGCATGGTGTACCATTGATTCATTGCCTACATGACTGTTTGGACTCTCTGGTCATGACCAGAAACAGAAAATAGTGTTAGATGTTCCGTATATGTGTCAGCTAAGAAGAAAAGCTTTCAACTTTTCAACAAAGCTTCACACTCGTGTTGCTCGGTTAAATAGGACGCTGTAACAAAGTCAAAGAGGTGCCACAATCCTTAATTCAGTCTTGTTTTGCAGGAAGTGCTTTGGTTTCAGGGACCAAAACAAAACGTGAGGGAACTCCTCAATTGAGAAGGCTTTTCTTATGCATACACAATGCCTCAACATTGTTGCAGGGGATAGCCAACTAAAATTCTCGTGGGTAAATAAATATAGAGAACATATTTTTCCAGTAATACTGCAAATGTATTCTTTGAAAAAAATACAATCTTCCTTTTATAATATTTAGGAATAATATAAGGACTTAATCCTTATATGATTGACAGTGGTATGAAAAAGTATCTGAACCTTTTGGAATTTCTCACATTTTTGCATAAAATCACCATCAAATGTAATCTGATCTTTGTCAAAATCACACAGATGTAAAGACATTGTCTGCTTTAACTAAAACCACCCAAACATTTATAGGTTTTCAGATTTTAATGAGGTTAGCATGCAAAAAAATACAGAAGGGGGAAAAATAAGTAAGTGAATCCTCTGCCTAAGGGGGCTTAAAGAGCAATTAAAACCATTTTTTGCTAAACAATTTAAGTCAGGTGTGTGCCCAATCACTGATGAGTGGTTTAAAGCTGCCCTGCCCACTATAAAACACACACCTGGTAAGAATTGTCTTGATGAGAAGCATTGTTTGACGTGCATCATGGCTCGGTCAAAAGAGCTGTCTGAAGACCTGCGATTAAGGATT
The DNA here is from genome assembly GCF_030265065.1 of Corythoichthys intestinalis. NCBI lineage: Eukaryota > Metazoa > Chordata > Actinopteri > Syngnathiformes > Syngnathidae > Corythoichthys > Corythoichthys intestinalis. The sequence goes on from NC_080401.1 coordinate 38,922,702, forward strand.
GTTGATTTTTTATAAAGGTGGAAAAGGATACAAAACCATCTCTTAAAGTCTGGATGTTCATCAATCAACAGTCAAAAAAGTTGTCTACTAATGGAAAGAGTTTGGCAATGTTGCTTCTCTCCCAAGGAGTGGCCGTCCACCAACGATGACGCCAAGAGTTCAGCGCAGAATACTCAGAGAGGTAAAAAAGAACCCTAGATTGTCAGGCACAGTTCAATATCTCTGTGCACACATCAACTATATGTAACACTATGGTCAAGAATTGTGTTCATTGGAGGACTTCACAGAGGAAGCCACTGCTGTCTAAAAAAAAAAAAAAATGTTGTTCATGTTCGCAATGTTTGCAAAAAGGCACTTGGACACTCCACTGCACTGATGAAACCAGGGTTGAATTGTTTGGGAGTAACACACAACGTCATGTGTGGAGGAAAAAATGGAACTGCTCACCAACATCAACACCTCATCCCCACCGTGAAGCATGGTGGAGGGAGCATCATGATTTTGGGCTGTTTTGCTACCTCGGGGCCTGGACAACTTGCAATCATTAATGGAAGAATGAATTCAAAAGTTTATCAAGATGTTTTGCAGGAAAACCTGAGGCCGTCTGTCAGACAGTTGAAGCCAAAAAGAGGATAGATGCTACAACAAGTCAATGATACAAAACACAGAAGTAAATCAACTTCAGAATGGTTTCAGAAGAACAAATTACACATTCTGGAGTGGCCAAGTCAAAGTCCAGACTTGAACCCCATTGAGATGCTGTGGCATGACCTAAAGACAGCGATTCATGCCAGACATCCCAGGAATCTGACTGAACTACAGCAGTTTTGAAGAGAAGAATGGGCCAAGATTAGTCCTGATTGATGTGCCAGACTGATCTGCAGCTACAAGAAGTGTCTGGTTGAAGTTATTGCTGCCAAAGGGGGGCACAAAATATATAAATGTGATGGTTCACTTACTTATTTTTACCTTCTGTCATTGTTTGCATGCTATCCTCATTAAAATATGAAAACCGATAAATGTTTGGGTGGTTTTAGTTAAAGCAGACACTTTTTCCATCTGTGTGATTTTGACAAAGATCAGATCACATTTGATGGTGATTTTATGCAGAAATGTGAGAAATTCCAAAAGGTTCACATACTTTTTCCTACCACTGTACTTAGTAAAGTGCTTCCTGTATTGCAATGCCGTTGTAAAATTTAAAAATTTGTAAAAACATTTTTCTTGTGTCATTATAATTGACATTTTTCATACTTTGATTTGGTACATAATTTTTACTTTTGCATGGTTTATTTCGCAACTATGAATTCATTCTCCGAATTCTACATCTTTTCAGTGTGGTCCTTATGTACCCCGGGATGTTGTAGCCACTGAGGGCTCAAATACACCAGTCACATCTTTGTTCAAGGTTCGGTCTGGCTTTATTAACACACGGCGCTAACAACACCTGTGGCTCTCGGTAGACTGTCTCTTTCTCACTCCCGCATCACATGAACAAAACAACATCATCGTAGAGTACACTCCATGGTGCCTCGGAAAACATCCCATCAGAATATTGCACATGGAACGCCATAGCAGAAGTTATGGGGATGGACGGGGAATTTTTATGCAAGTCATGTAATTTAAAACAGTAATTAAATAGTGTCGCAAACTCTTGGTAAAAGCAAAAAAAAAAAAAAAATCGGGGAAAAAATGTTCAGTCAAATCAATGTCTGATGAGTACAGACTCCGTGGGTTTGTCATTGTTTTGAATGCCATATTACGATGGGACGGAGTTGGCGGACTGCAGCCGTGCGCTGCCGGTATGTTTTGCCTGCTTTTGATGTACTGCGGGGCATGCAGTCAACAAAGAGCCGTGCCGGACCCGGAACGAAGATGCGTTTGGTGTATTTGAGCCCTGAGTGTATGCAACGCTACCATGTTTGGGATATGAATTTGATACAGGCTGGCAGAAACATAAATTTGTATAGTCGACCTTAGATTACCTTTACCTCCTCTACACGGTGTCCATAAAGTCTCTTTACCATTTCAAAAATTTATTAAAAATGCAATAGATATTTTATTGAGATTTGATCTATTGTATTCAGCGTTTATAGAAGTTTTTTTGACCTCTTTTAATACACTTCTACATGGGCACCATTAATTGCCCGAAGCACATCAAGACGGTACTCGATTTCTTGCCATGTTCGCTGTAGCATAGCCTCATCAATTGTAGCAATGGCATCAGTAATCCTTCGCTTAAGGTCAGTAATGTCCCTTATCTTTGTTCAATACACGATATCTTTAACATAGCCCCATAGAAAGAAGTCATTTCCAGACCAATGGATTGGAAGGGATGGGCCAATTCCTTGGCCGCCACGTTCACCAGATATCACTCCCCTGGACTTCTTTCTATGGGACTATGTTAAAGATATCGTGTATCGAAGAATCGAATCGAAGACTCGAAGTCCCTTAGCTGGGACTCGAAGAATCGAATACAGTAGAATCTGAATAAAATATCTAATCAATTGCATTTTTAGTAAATTTTTGAAATGGTAAAGAGACTTTATGGACACCCTGTATTTTGCAGACTTTGTGTGTGGTATCATTGCTAAAGAGCAGGAAGTTCTAGAATGGCGGAGTTGTGTTGGTAAGAGGATTCTTCCTGTCTGCTGTCATATACAGCTTTTGATTGGCTATCCTGGGGGGGCGTGAGAGCAGACTGCCACAATGACATGTGATTAGGCACCAATGAACCTTTGACACCAAACACACCACTACTATCGGCACCACCCCCAGATGTCTTAGAGGCTACATTCCACAGTGTGATCGCCATGGCGACGTCTCACGTGAGGATCGCAACTTTGTGGCCAATCAGACTGTTGTAACTTCCCAGCACCATGTGACCAGCAGTTGGGTTTATTTAACTTTAATCCTATCTGACCTCAAACGACTGATTTGTTCATATCTCACTAACCCACTTCACTGATTTATGGCTGGTGTTGGCTAATATGTGCCTCAGAGAACCCGACAGCAGCAGGTTGCGCCATACACATACATGGAAACACTACCCCCCATTGATCACACAAGACTCCTCCTCTAGTTGAGTTTCATATGTCAATGAGGGCTGGGGGGTTGGGTGCTAAACCATGGTAAAATTCCATTTTTCCTTAAACTGATAGCAATATTCTACTAGTATTTGGTGGTACCTAATGATGCTTTGAAGAACTGTTTTAAACATAGCGTGAAAAGTAAATGTATTTAAATGTTGTAATGAGGTGTCTTAGCAACAGACTCTTTCGAATTGTTCCCATTGTTAAAGAATTGTGCATGTGAAACGCTTGCTCCTCTTGCTACACACCAGCATGGCTATTCTCCAAACTGGGATGGCACCCAGCCTATACGGTTGCATTAGTTAAGATGACCTAAAACAGCACGGCTGAGATGAACTCACAAGCTGAGTGGGGTTGACTTAAGACCATTCCATCCTTTCCACTCCCAAATACCGAAGGCAGTCTCTGATAAGTCCTGCTCTGTAGGGGCAAGTAATGTCAACTTTGAGGAGGGATTCAGCCCCCACTATTAGCAAATCTCAATTTCCATATGTGAATCAGTTAAATGTGCCTGGTCTTGGTGCACATAACTAGGGGGTACCTACCTAAAGTTCAAAACTAGAGTCAACAGCAAAAGCAAAATGACCCCACAAATAACCTAGAATACATTTTGGCAAAATTTTCTTGGGTGCAAACCACATACTCAGTTTAGCTGCTAATCCCACAGATACATTCAGTACCAAATGCGTGATTTAATGTCATTTATGGGGTTTTTTTCACAGGGAGGGTTATTGGAATGTTTAAAGCTGCTCTATGGGTGAATTCCAAGTTTGTTAAAGGGGTAATAACATGTAATGCCAAGGAGCATTACAACAAATAAATAATCTACCAAACACTATTTTCCTTATTTTTATGCTATGTTACGATAAAGTTTTTATGACTTACATAGCAGTCCATTGACACTGCGTTTTATTACTTGCCTTCGTGGTGTATAACTATGCTCTCTCACAATTTTAGAGCTTATTTTACACACAATCCTCACTCAGTATTATGCAGCACCATTACAGGCTTCAAATTCTACATGGATTGACTTGCTTATGTTAAACATTGAAGCGAAAGAGGTGGTTTTTGCCTATCATTGGATGCTCGTACCAGCAACAAACACAACAGCAATTTAATTAGGAGTAGTTCATGTGGACTGGTTTGTGTGATTGCTCGGTGCCCTATTGAAAATTCTTGTGTGAAATTTGCTTCAATCTGGTTTTACTGAAAAATTCCCCAACAGAAAGTAACTGAATGGAAATGTTAAGACAATGTTAATGCCTTCATAATACTTAAAAGCAGATTGAATTTTCATGATTTGTTTGGATGGAATTTGGGCGGTAAGATAAAAACATGTTTATGTATCTAATCATTTTTTGGATACAGTCAACACTGCAAACCACATTCGCAATAAAAGGACATTAGAATAATTCATCTCTGTCAAGTTCAGTCATAAAGATGCATGCATTAATTGCAAAGGCTGCTACTGTGTTTAGTAGTAGCATTTCTACCATTAAGAGTGCTCTATTATGAAAGACACCGTTGGGTGACAGCCATGTACATCCCGCCCACAGCTGAACTGTTTTTAAGTATTTTACTCCTAGGGAGCTACTAAATCTACACAATAAATATTGCTCAATGTGGCTCAATAACAACATTGAAAGAAGTAAACAAGGTTGAATACAAGCATCTCTTGTGCTTAACCAAATCAGTTTTTTTTTTTTAAACTCAAAACAAACCCAGAATTATTTTTTTCTAGTACATATTTGTGTGGTTTCTGTAAAAGCTCAGATAGAATTAAGCAATCCTCCCCACAGTCCAAATAACTGTCTTGACAAGATTTAGCTGCACATCCTTGCCCTTGAAACTATCTGTCCTATCATCTCACGGTCAAGTACGACGGAGGATTAGGGCCAAATCAAGGAGAAGAAAAAAAAAAAAAGACTACAAGATTAAGGTCATACTGTACTACGAGAAAAAAAGTTGTATTATTACATAGGGTAAACCGCTACGCACTTTACGTATATGTACCTTAGCTGGGAGCTACGACGAAGCATCAGTATAATGACATCTATTGGTTATAATTTGATGTAAACAAGCCAAAAGATAAAGGATATCCTTTTTTATGAAGCACACCTATAATATAGAGTCAGTAGATGCACAGTATTATTCCAATTCACTATTACGTCACTTACGTTGTAAAGCTATTAGGTAGCTGGGAGCTACGACCAAGTGTTAGTGGCCCATAAATCATTTTATCAACTTTTTTTCTCGTAGTAATAGTATGACTTTTTTCTTGTACTATGACTACGAGAAAAAAGTATTATTTTGTTGGGCTAAAGTAGCCCAAACTGCTACTAACTTTACGTAGCGCTTCGCCTCAGTTAAAATCCACAATATTAAAGCATCTTGTGTTTTAGAATCGGTTTTATAAAGAAGGAGAAAGAAATCCTTCATATTTTGGCTCACCTACATCAAATCATTATTAATAGAATGATTTATAGGCTACCAACACTTCGTTGTCGCCCCCAGTTACGTAGTAGCATTACGACTAAAGATGCACCGATACCGATACTAGTATCGGCAGGGGGCGCCGATAAGGCCCAAAATGGTGGTATCGGTATCGGCGAGTACCAACAAAGACTGCGCCGATACCATTTACCGGTCCATTATTTTAACATTTGACCGCAGCCTTTTTTTTTTTCTCCTGGCGCTCACTACACTTTGTCTCTGTGTTGTGTGATGACACGTGAACACCAAGCAGCTATCGCTATTGGCCTGCTCCAGACCAATGAGAACGGGCCAATAGCCACTCCTGACCAATGACAAGGCCGCTATGTCGGCGCCGCCAACATGGCGGCGGTCGGGGAATATTTCAAAATAGAAATCCCTTCAATTAAAATCAATAGCTGCATGCAAGATTTGTGGCCTGAAAGTTTCGAGATGTGGAGTTAAATCGGCCAGTTTCAATACCTCGAACCTGATAAAACATTTGAAGACGAAACGCGAACGAACACAACGAGTTTGAGCCTGCAAGAGCAGGACTGCTCTCCAGAGGAAGGGCGCAGGACCGGAGCAACAATCTCTGGTCAGTTTACTACGTCTACTTTACTTTTATTGTCTTTTACTGAAAGAAATGCCGCAGTAATTTGGGACCTGTTTCCAAAGTAGGGTTGCCACCTTTTAGAAATAGAAATAAGGGACTCCCTCCCCCTGAAAAAAGGAGGCTAATAGAGAGACGGGATGCTGTGGTCAATTATTATTACTTATAATTGTTAGCGTCCGCAAATGCGGAAACAAGGTTGGACCTCGACGCGGACAACAAGCGGGGGATACGTACAAGGGTTTAATTGCAAACAAAAAATTACACGCGATCGCTGGATAGTAGAAATAACAAAAGGAGTCTGTGACAGCAGGTCAACGGAGCTCAATACTACAAACTCGAAGGTTTACTAAGACGATAGGCAGCGAGCCAAAAAGCCAAAATAAAAACACTCAAATACCTGCACAGGGTAGAGGTTACAAACGAGTGCAGCACACTAACAGAAAAAAACCCCAATGCAGGGGCGTAACAAGCAAATGTAGCGAGACTATAGTGCGAGATGTCAAATGGCGATCAGCAAAGCAAATATCTCGGCAGCCTTCTCTGAGCTCACCTGTGCTTAAATGCTGCGTTGATGAGCCCGCATTGGATTCAGGTGCGACGTCAGGAACGCCCCCACTAACAGCCCAGCAACAAAACACAATCTAACCAGCAGCAGAATGTGACAATTTCATGAAAGTTGCACTGTTTGGCCTTTGAGGGGTTTAAAAAAAGTTTACTCAGTTCATTCAGAGTTTATTATTATGAACTTATTTTTACTTTCTTACTGTTGGGCTAGTATTATACTTTGTACTAGTCTTTTTCCTATTTTGCAAAGGTAAGCAACAGCCTGACAAAGACTTGATAGCAATGATTTCACATCCAATTATGTAGCTCTTTTGGGGGGAAAAAAAAAAATATATATATATATATATAAACGGGGTGGTATCGGTATGGTATCGGTATCGCCTGATACTGCACAATCAGGTATCGGTGCAACACTAGTTACGACGTAAGTGAAGTAATAGCGTAGGCCTATTGGAATAATATTATGCATCTCCTGAGTCTATATTTTAGAATCATCTTCATAAATAAGGAAATCCTTTTGGCTCATCTACATCAAATTATAATATTTGTATGTATATGTAAACTATGGCCAAGAATGGTGTTTATGGGAGGACTCCAAGGAGGAAGCCACTGCTGTCTAAAAAAAACATTGTTGCTCGTTTAATGTTCATAAAAAGGCACTTGGACACGCCACAGAAGTTTTGGCAAAATATTTTGAGGACTGATGAAACCATAGTTGAATTTTTTGCGAGTAACACACAACGTCATGTGTGGAGGAAAAATAGAACAGCTCCCCAACATCAACACCTCATCCCCGCCGTGAAGCATGGTGGAGGGAGCATTCTGATGTGGGGCTGTTTTGCTATCTCAGGGCCTGGACAACTTGCAATCATTAATGGAAGAATGAATTCAAAAGTTTATCAGGATGTTAGACAGCTGAAGCTAAAAAGAGGACGGATGCTGCAACAACGCGATGATGCAAAACACAGAAGCAAATCAACTTCATAATTGTCATATTTGTGTGTGTTCTCAGCTCTTTTTTCTTTATGCAGCACCTGATCGAGCCAGATTGGCGGGGTAATGCAACACACCTGTGCTTGATTAGGAAAGCTCAGTATTTAAGGAAACCTGTCACCATCTGCAAGTGTCGGACTATTGCTTGCTACTTGCCTTGCTTACCGCCTGTGTGTTCATCGTCAGCCTTCGAGTTTCCCGACGTTCTACGGTCGTATTTTGGTTTGGTCATCTTTACTTTAGTGCTCTTTTGGGCTTTGTAGTTTGATTCTTGTACTCTGTTATATTCATGCATATTTCGCATGCTCCCTTTGTTGTACTTTATTATTATACTCGCGTTTATTTGCGTGCTCTCTCAGTTTGTTATATCCGCATTTTTCGCGTGCTCCCTTTGTTGTAATTTATTATTACACTCGCGTTTATTGGCGTGCTCTCTCAGTTTGTTAAACCCGCATTTTTGGCGTGCTCCCTTTGTTGTACTTATTAAACACAAACTTTAGCTTTACCTGATCTCTTGGTCTGTTTTTGGGATTCACATCAACGGCTTGCCGTTCTTGACAGAATAGTCCGACCACATGGATCCCACGGACTCGGAGGATCTTTTCCGTGCTCTCGCTGGTCACGACCAAATGATCAGTCAACACGAGCAATCGATATGCAAATTAGTGGATGTGATCAGCTCGCTCACCACAAGAGTTGCGAATATGGCTCCGCCTGTAAAACCCGGAGGTATAATTGACGCTACCGCGGCGCCCGACCTGCCCGCCCCTCCTCCGATGAGCCCGCCGGCGTCTTTTCGGGAGCCTATGTTGCCACACCCTCATCGTTATGAGGGAGAGCCAGGTGCTTGCCGACAGTTTTTGCATCAGTGCTCCCTTATTTTTGACCAGCAGCCTTTTACGTTTGCTAGTGATAGATCCCGTGTAGCTTATGTAATAAGTCTCCTCACCGGTAAAGCGGCTACATGGGCCATGGCGGTAAGCAACACAAGGCCCGTGGTCCGTAATTGTTTTGAAACTTTCGAGACTGAGTTCGTGAGAGTTTTTGATCATCCGGTTAGGGGCAAGGAGGCAGCCAGCCGCCTGTTGGATTTTTTTCAGGGCGATCTGACGGTAGCAGACTACTCTATTCAGTTTCGCGTTTTGGCCGCGGAGTGCGGTTTTGGAGAAGCGGCGCTGTGTGGGATTTTTCGGCGTGGGCTGTCTTCTGCAGTGAAGGACGAGTTAGCGGCCCGGGACGATTCGTCGAATCTGGAGGACCTGATTTCCTTGTCCGTGCTTTTGGACAATCGTCTGAAGGAACGGGAGAGGGAACGTGCCATGGAGCCTCGGGGACGTCGTTGGTCGTCGTCGCGGAGCAGCCCGACTGCGGTCCATAAAGACGGCTTCGTCGAGCCGCCGTCCGTCTCTACGCCGACGCAGAGTCCAGTCCCGACGGGAGGGGAGCCTACACAACTCGGTGGCGGCCGCCTTTCTGCTGCGGAGCGACGGAGGCGGTTGGAGGCAGGCTTGTGTCTCTATTGTGGCTCGCTGGGACACCCTATCGCCGCCTGTGACGCTGTTCCTTCGCGTCGACCTGGATCTTCGGTTCCTGGGGTTCCCCTCGCCCGAGGGGGGCCGAGGTTCGTACATGACAGCAATCCGTCAAGTGAGTTGCCCCACGACGACATAAAGGAACCCAGACACCCCCAAGGCGTTATGAGACTGCAACTGCCGTGTGAATTGTCACATGGTGGGGTTAATTTTAAGTTTACTGCTCTGATCGATTCGGGGGCAGATGATTGTTTTGTAGACCAGAGTGTTGTGGACGCTCTTGGCTGTACGTTAATAAGACTTGCTAGGCCAAAACGGGTTTTAGATCTCGATGGGCGACCCCTGGCGGATATTAGGTTTATTACGCCTCCACTCAAAACAAAACTGTCGGGCAATCATTTTGAGGTCCGAAGCTTTTTGGTTATGCCGTGTAAATCTGCTCCAGTAGTACTGGGGCTCCCCTGGTTGAAAGTACATAACCCCAATATTGACTGGGCTAAAACGCAAATAGTAACTTGGAGTACTTTCTGTTATGCACACTGTTTACGGTCGGCGTGTCTACTTCCCGCTCAAGCACACGTGACGACCGAGCCAGTTAATTTGGTCAATGTTCCTACTGATTATCACGATCTCAAATACGTTTTTAGTAAAGAGCATGCTATGACCCTACCGCCGCACCGTCCCTACGATTGTGCCATTAACTTGCTGCCCAATGCCCCACTGCCCAATTCAAGGTTATATCAGGTCTCTAAACCGGAGCAGGAGGCAATGAGGGAATACATCTCCTCTTCCTTAGCTGCTGGCCTTATTCGCCCTTCGTCTTCTCCTTTGGGGGCAGGATTTTTCTTTGTCGGCAAAAAAGATGGGGGTCTTAGGCCGTGCGTTGACTACCGGGGTCTCAATGAGATTACTATAAAGAACAAATACCCCTTACCATTGTTGGATTCGGCTTTCGCCCCATTAAAATCAGCCACCATTTTCACGAAATTAGATTTGCGCAGTGCTTACCACCTGGTCAGGATTCGTGAAGGGGATGAGTGGAAAACCGCTTTCAAAACACCGCTCGGGCATTTTGAATACCTGGTCATGCCTTTCGGTCTGACTAACGCGCCTGCGGTATTCCAGAGCCTCATAAACGATGTGTTACGCGACATGTTGAATGTATTCTGTTTTGTATATCTGGACGATATTTTAATCTTCTCAAGAAGCCTGCAGGAACATCAGCAACATGTCCGCCTGGTTCTGCAAAGACTTCTGGAAAACAAACTATTTGTCAAAGCAGAGAAGTGCGAGTTTCACCAGGATTCAATACAGTTTCTGGGGTTTATTGTGGAAAAGGGACAGCTCCGGCCTGATCCTGCTAAAATTCAGGCAGTAGCCGAGTGGCCGACTCCAACATCGCGTAAGCAACTACAAAAGTTTCTCGGGTTCGCCAACTTTTACAGACGTTTCATTCGTAACTATAGTATGAGGGCCGAGCCCCTTACTAGACTAACCTCCAACAAAAGGCCGTTTACGTGGTCTTCGGTGGCAGAGGCCGCATTTGTAGGCCTTAAACGGGCATTTACGAGTTCACCTGTCCTGGTCCATGCTGATTCTGATCTTCCGTTTGTGGTCGAGGTTGACGCATCGAGTTCCGGAGTGGGGGCCGTCCTGTCCCAGAGGTCTACCGTCGACCAGAGACTGCACCCATGCGCATTCTACTCCCGCCGCCTCACCCCAGCGGAAGCAAACTATGATGTCGGCAACCGGGAGCTACTCGCCATTGTGCAGGCTTTGCAGGAATGGAGGCACTGGTTGGAGGGGACTGAAGAGCCGTTCCAGATACTCACAGACCACAAAAACTTGGAGTACCTTCGGGCTGCCAGACGCCTCAACTCTCGCCAGGCCCGTTGGTCGTTGTTCCTGACCCGCTTTAACTTTGCAATTACTTACCGTCCAGGGTCAAGGAATGGAAAGGCTGACGCGCTATCAAGGATCCATGAACCGGTGGAGGAGGGTCCTTCAGAGGAGCCGGTCGTACCTGACCGCCTGATTGTTGGGGCGCTACGGTGGGAGGTCGAGCGTCTGGTGGAGGAGGCCTTGCGGGGTGTAACGGTGCCTGGAGGCTGCCCCGCTGACAAGTTATTCGTTCCAGAGGCTCAACGTGCAGGAGTGCTGAAATGGGGTCACACTTCCAAGTTCGCCTGCCACCCAGGTGTGTCTCGCACGTTCTTCCTCATTTTCCAGAGGTTTTGGTGGCCGGGTATGCGCAGGGACGTCATGGACTACGTCGCTGCTTGTACCATCTGCGCTCGAGGCAAGGCGGTTCATCGTTCCCCAGCTGGATTGCTGCATCCACTTCCTGTTCCATCTCGCCCTTGGTCCCATGTGGCACTGGACTTCATCACTGGACTCCCGCGCTCCAAAGGTCTTTCTGTCATCTTGACTGTGGTGGACCGTTTCTCAAAGATGGCACACTTTGTCGCACTCCCCAAGTTACCCTCAGCTCTGGAGACTGCTGATTTGTTGGTGGCGCACATATTCCGGGCTCACGGCATTCCTACTGACCTGGTCTCTGATAGGGGGCCACAATTCGTCTCAAAAGTTTGGGGGGCGTTCTGCAAGGCATTGGGGGCCACGTCAAGCCGGTCTTCTGGTTACCACCCGCAATCGAATGGACAGACAGAACGGGTCAATCAGGAGCTAGAGGCCGCCCTCCGCTGTGTTTGTCAACTGCATCCAGCCTCCTGGTCAGCACACCTCCCGTGGGTGGAGTATGCCCACAACACCCTCGTTTGCTCAGCCACCGGGAGGTCACCATTCATGACCGCATACGGATTCCAACCTCCATTGTTCCCGTCGCAGGAAGCAGAAGTAGTTGTGCCGTCTGTCCAGGTCCACCTGAGGAGGGCCCATAAAGTCTGGAGGAACACAAGGGCTGCACTGGTCCGCACGGCAGCACGCAACCGCCAGATAGCTGACCGCCACAGAAGGCCTGCTCCGGTCTATCGTCCAGGCGAGATGGTCTGGCTGTCGTCGAGGGATTTGCACCTTGCTGGGACTTCTAGGAAGCTGAGCCCTAGATACGTTGGTCCGTTTGCTGTGGATGCTGTGGTCAATCCGGTCTCTGTCAGGCTGAAGCTTCCTAGCTCCATGAGGGTCCACCCAGTTTTCCATGTGTCCCTGCTCAAACCGGTCTCCACCTGCCCCTTGAACCCTCCGCCAGTGCCTCCTCCTGCTCCTCGCGTGGTCGACGGTGGGCCGGTGTATACGGTGCGTACCATTCTTGATTCTAGGAGGCGGGGTAGAGGGGTGCAGTACCTGGTCGACTGGGAAGGTTATGGCCCAGAGGAACGCCAATGGGTCCCCCGCTCCTGGATCCTCGATCCGTCGCTGCTGCGGGATTTCCACTCCCTTCATCCCTCGAAACCAGGTGGTCCGCCAGGGGGCGTCCGTTGAGGGGGGGGTTCTGTCATATTTGTGTGTGTTCTCAGCTCTTTTTTCTTTATGCAGCACCTGATCGAGCCAGATTGGCGGGGTAATGCAACACACCTGTGCTTGATTAGGAAAGCTCAGTATTTAAGGAAACCTGTCACCATCTGCAAGTGTCGGACTATTGCTTGCTACTTGCCTTGCTTACCGCCTGTGTGTTCATCGTCAGCCTTCGAGTTTCCCGACGTTCTACGGTCGTATTTTGGTTTGGTCATCTTTACTTTAGTGCTCTTTTGGGCTTTGTAGTTTGATTCTTGTACTCTGTTATATTCATGCATATTTCGCATGCTCCCTTTGTTGTACTTTATTATTATACTCGCGTTTATTTGCGTGCTCTCTCAGTTTGTTATATCCGCATTTTTCGCGTGCTCCCTTTGTTGTAATTTATTATTACACTCGCGTTTATTGGCGTGCTCTCTCAGTTTGTTAAACCCGCATTTTTGGCGTGCTCCCTTTGTTGTACTTATTAAACACAAACTTTAGCTTTACCTGATCTCTTGGTCTGTTTTTGGGATTCACATCAACGGCTTGCCGTTCTTGACAATAATGGTTTCAGAAGAACAAAATACACGTTCAGGAGTGGCCAAGTCAAAGTCCAGACTTGCACCCCATCGAGATGCTGTGGCCTGTGACCTACTAGTCCTTCTCAAAAAATTTGTATATTGTGATAAAGTTCATTATTTTCTGTAATGTAATGATAAACTTTAGACTTTCATATATTTTAGATTCATTACACACAACTGAAGTAGTTCAAGCCTTTTGTTGTTTTAATATTGATGACTTTGGCAAAAAAGTCAGGAGAAACCAAAAATCCCTATCTAAAAAAATGCATATTTCATCCGACCAATACAAAAAAGTGTTTTTTAATACAAAAAAAGTCAACCTTTAATTAATTATATCAGCTATGCACACAATACTTGATCGGGAATCCTTTTGCAGAAATGACTGCTTCAATGCGGCGTGGCATGGAGGCAATCCGCCTGCGGCATTGCTGAGGTGTTATGGAGGCCCAGGATGCTTCGATAGTGGCCTCTAGCTCATCCACAGTGTTGAGTCTGGTGTCTCTCAACGTCCTCTTCACAATATCCCACAGATTCTCAATGCGGTTCAGGTCAGGAGAGTTGGCAGGCCAATTGAGCACAGTAATGCCATGGTCAGTAAACCATTTACCAGTGGTTTTGGCACAGTGAGCAGGTGCCAAGTCGTGCTGAAAAATGAAATCTTCATCTCCATAAAGCTTTTCAGCAGATGGAAGCATGAAGTGCTCCAAAATCTCCTGATAACTAGCTGCATTGACCCTGCCCTTGATAAAACACGGTAGACCAACACCAGCAGCTGACATGGCACCCAAGACCATCACTGACTGTGGGTATTTGACACTGGAATGCAGGCATTTTGGCATTTCCTTCACCCCAGTCTTCTTCCACACTTTGGGACCTTGATTTCCGAATGACATACAAAGTTTGCTTTCATCTGAAAAAAGTACTTTGGACCACTGAACAACAGACCAGTGCTGCTTCTCTGTAGCCCAGGTAAGGCGCTTCTGCCGCTGTTTCAGGTTCAAAAAGTGGCTTGACCTGGGAAATGCGGCACCTGTAGCCCATTTCCAGGTTTCTGCAGGTCCCCCAAGGTCTGGAACTGGCCCTTCTCCACATTCTCAGGGTGCGGTCACCTCTTCTGGTTGTGCAGCGTTTCCTGCCACACTTTCTCCTTCCCACAGACTTCCCACTGAGGTGCCTAGGTACAGCACTCTGGGAACAGCCTATTCGCTCAGAAATTTCTTTCTGTGTATTAGCCTCTTGCTTGAGGCTGTCAATGATGGCCTTCTGGACAGCAGTCAGGTCAGCAGTCTTGCCCATGATTGCGGTTTTGAGTTATGAACTAGGCGGGGAGTCAGGAATCTTTCGCAGGGGTTTTGGGTTAATTCGTTGATTCAGATGATTAGGTTAGTAGTTTCTTTAGAGTACCTTTTCATGATATACTAATTTTTTTAGATAAGGATTTTTGGTTTTTCTTGGCTTTTTTGCCAAAATCATCAATATTAAAACAATAAAAGGCTTGGACTACTTTAGTTGTGTGTAATGAATCTAAAATATATAAAAGTCTAATGTTTATTCAGTACATTACAGAAAAAAATGAACTTTATCACAATATGCAAATTTTTTTAGAAGGACTAGTAAGGAAAGCGATTCATGCCAGACATCCCAGGAATCTGACTGAACTACAGCAGTTTTGTAGAGAAGAATGGGCAAAGTTTAGTCCTGATCGATGTGCCAGACTGATCTGCAGCTACAGGAAGCATCTGGTTGAAGTTATTGCCGCCAAAAGGGTGGGCACAAAATATCAAATGTGATGGTTCACTTAATTCTTTCCCCCCTTCTGTCATTGTTTGCATACTATCCTTATTAAAATATGAAAATCTATAAATATTTGGGTGGTTTAAGTTAAAGCAGACCCTGTTTTTTCATCTGTGTGATTTTGACAAAGATCAGATCACATTTGATGGCGATTTTAAGCAGAAATGTGAGGAATTCCAAAATATTCAGATACTTTTTCATAATACTGCATATAGATGCTTCGCCGTAGCTCCCAGTTAAGGTACATGTCGGCAAAGTGCGTAGCGACAAAGAGCATAGCGGTTTACCCTATGTAGTAATACTTTTTTTCTTGTAGCACCAGTACGACTTAAATCTCGTAGTCCTTTTTTTTTTTGGCCCTAATCCTCCGCCGTAGTCAAGAGAGTCAGAATGAACATGAAAAAAGTGAATAAAATCTGCTGTACTAATAAATCCCCCCCACTTGTGGGAGTAAAGTGTTTTCACGTACCTATTATGAATACTATATTCAAATGTGGAGGTCATTGAACTCTGCAGGAAAAAAAAGCCTCCTGACTATTGTTAGCTTGTTTTGTATCGGACAATGTGAGAACATTTTATGTGCCTCAGGAGAAAAGTAAAATTTTACTAGCATTCAAATGTTTCCCTTAGTTGACTCATGTTCCTTTGTAATGTGCACGTGTTGTTTTTGTTGTTGTTGTTGTTGTTAGGTAGAGGGATGTAGTGGAGAGTTTGTTTCTAGATGTGTTTATCCATGCGGCTAATAATAGGAGCTTTTCATGGTGACTCTCTTTTGTGGCCAAGACGAGTAGAAGAAGGGAACAAAAGTGTGCAGGCCAGCTTGTGCTCAGCCTGCCAAAATCCACAGCAAAGGCATTTCAAAGCAGCAGTCTTTCTAGGAATCACAGCTCCTTGAATGAGCAGTTTAGCGGTCGCGGGAGGACTGCGTGGGGAGCACTTTTTGCTGAAAAGAGCTGTGTGCAAGTGGAATTCCCAATTAGCGAGGCTTGGTGTATTAAACCTTTTAATCATGAGCACGAGTGGCCAGGCCTTTAATATTGATTAAAGAGTCATAGTAAAAGGATCATCGGCTGCTTCCCTTTTGGCATTTCTGCGCTCATTGTTTCATTAGGAGCAATGGGAGCGGAGTTGTAGAGTCACTTTTGTTGTTGTTTCCGGGCTCTTACGTGGACGTCACAATCACACCATCACACCACACAATAATGCTAATGGGCGATCCAGATGCCCACAGCTGGTTCCCACAGTTCCAAATGACATCTAGTGACCTCATACTTCTCTGAACTGGGAATATCTTTAACAGAAAAGCACACGGTCCTTCCCCCAAAATTGGGGATTCCACAGGTCAGGTTGCATAAGATGAGTTACATAAAAAAAAAATTAAAAAAAAAAAAAAAAGTGACTAATGTAAACTGCACATGGTGGGGCGAGATGGACATAATGAAATGGCGCCCAGAGGCAATTGCAGCAACCAAACGTTAGGGGTGCTCTTGGCCTACTGCAGATGTCTAGCATGAAGGGGAATAACTAAGGTCAAACACGTTGCTTCAGGAAGCTGGAGACCCTCCTCCTAACTATCATGCAAGTGTAAAAAGAAGTCACTGTAAAATATTATAAATTATTCATGGTCACTGACATTGCCAGCAATGGATGTCCATTTGGACTAGAACACTGGCAGTGATCGTTCACTGGATGTAGTGTTTTACAATGAAGTAAAAATGCTCTAGCACAGGGGTGTCCAAACTTTTAGCAAAGAGGGCCAGATTTGGTGTGGTAAAAATGTGGGGGGCCGACCTTGACTGACATCCTTTATGTAGAACAATATATTTAAGCAAATTTTAACAATCCATTATGTGTGTCACATTTGCTTTATTATTATTTTTTAATTAATAATTTCAACAATCTCACAACCATCCTTTGTGGCGTTCTCCTTCGACTCTCGGGCTCTTGCGAAATACTGCTGCTGAAAAATTAAACAAGCTTCAAGTTGCTTCAATTTCTCGCTACGTATCTTCCTTGTAATCTTGTCGTACATGTCAGCGTGTCTTGTTTGGTAATATCGCCTCACATTGAACTCTTTAAACTACAGCGACTGTCTCTTTGCAAATGAGGCAGACACAGTTGTGTATTTTAGTGAAGAAATAGTTCAATTTCCACCTATCCTTGAAGCGTCGGCCGTCTCAGTCAACTTAATTTTTGTTGACGCCATATTAGAAAATTGGGAGTAAAAGGTCACAAGAGATAATGTTGCTTAGAGTGCTGCTGCGTTTTAGTGGGTAAATGAGGAGCAGCATTTAGTGTGTACGCTACTTCATATGCTGGTAGCAGTACTGCTGACCAATTTATTAAGTCTGTGTGCGGGCCAGACGTTATTGATTTTATGACAGAGGCTGGGGGCCAGATGAAATTTGACCACGGGCCACATTTGGCTTGCCTGGTATACCAGACTCACCGCTGTTCCAGCGATCGAGTCTGGCGACCGTCCGGCAGATCAAATTCCGAGGGGCGGAGCAAGCCACAGCAAACAGACAGCAGAGTGGACCAATCAGCGACGGGCAGACGTGACGTTGTTAAAGCGACAAGTAATTAGCGTGAGCGGAGAATGGAGACGTTTATTCAACATGGCTAGCGTGAGCCATGTTGACTGTTGTCGATGTGTTTTTGGTAATTTAAAACTGGTTATGGAACATATTCTCGGCTCTCCTGTTCGCCATGTGTGTTGTTGTAGAGACAACTTTTGGCGCGCAAGAGTGACGTTACTTGTGAAACGTCTGAACTTATTCCCCCATCGAAGAAAATTAAATCGTTGGTATGGGAATACTTCGGCCAGAGAAAAGTTGAGGCTTAGAGGAAGGCCAACCGAAATGTAAAATATTTTTGAGGAGGGTGGCTGCCGAGGAGGCATTACCTCCAATATGATTTCCCATTTATTCAAAATTAAAGGTTAGAAAACACTGTCATGAATGTTTCCAACCAGTTAACTCCAGCGTGTTTAGTGTGTCTAGCGGTAGTAAAACGTGTTTTTTTTTCTCTCTGGCAACTGTCTGTGTTGAGAAAGCGAGTGTGTGTATAATGTGAACATGATACGAATCGTACACACATGCTTTTTATGGAAAATAATTCAATCATTTTTGTTCTCATGGTAATAATTTGAGCTACGACTGTGGGTTTAGGTTAACCAAAAGGACTACATTTATTTTAATTTTATTTAGAATATTTATTTTTATTTAATTTATTTATTTTCATTTTTACTTATTTTAATTTAACATTATACCGTACTGGCCCGAAAATAACACGGCCCTGATTAAAAGACAACCCCCTCTTTTTCAAGACTCAAGTTTGAAAAAAGACTTTTTGAACACCAAATTAATTTTTATACAGAAAATAATTACAGTACATCTGAAGCAAATTATAATAATAATATATGTGAGAGAAAAAGCATGTTATTTTGCCTCATTCAAATCTTAATATCTGAACATTTAAATAGGTGAACTAAAGTGCAATCACATTCGTAAATGAATGGCTACTGGTTTTTGAAATGTAAATAAACCAATCTATTGTGATAAAACAACAAAATTGCAATAACTGCATTAACCATCAAAGTAAAGGCTAACTGTAACTGTAGTCTTGTAACAAATCTGAAAAAGGAAAAACATTGCAATAAAATACTGCAAACTGGTTAAACTTTAGAGTAGCTGAGATCTGTCATGACAGAACATCTCTTCAATGATATCTGGCGCCATCTAGTGTCGTGAATGAGT
Source organism: Corythoichthys intestinalis (assembly GCF_030265065.1). NCBI lineage: Eukaryota > Metazoa > Chordata > Actinopteri > Syngnathiformes > Syngnathidae > Corythoichthys > Corythoichthys intestinalis. The sequence continues at coordinate 38,941,560 of NC_080401.1, forward strand.
ATAATATCTAGACCGCGATTATAAGACGACCCCCACTTTTTCAGTAGTATTTCAATGCAAAAAACACCAAACACCGTCTTCTATTAGGACCAATACGGTACGGTTATCATACTGTCAGAATCTCATACTGGCAAATGCCTAGTTATAATACATTTAGTATTGGTTGAAAAGTTAATTGTGATGGTAGGGTTCCCAGAATTGCTTGAGGTGGCATTTTGTAAGACATAATTTGTTCGTGGCCAATTCTTTCCTCAATGTAGTAGTAGATACTATTTCTGTTTCTCAATGTAGTAGTAGATACTATTTCTGTTTACCCAATTAACTAATAATTCAATTGGCATTAATTGTCTTAATTGTATGTAGTAAGAGTTTATAAAGTATCATTGGTGGTGGTGTAGTACATTTGCCTGAAATTAAGGCAAGCAGTGCGGATTCATCATTGGTGGTGGTGTAGTATATTTGCCTGAAATTAAGGCAAGCAGTGCAGGTTCAATTAACAGAGCGCAGTGATTGATGATCCGTTGCGGTTGTCATTGAGGAGAGACACCAGCACCCCGCGACCTGAACCAGGGTAACTGCCACTAACTGGTGACAACAATCGATGTATAGATGGAGTATCTCCAGTAAACAAATGTTTGACATTCTTTGTTCATTAGTTTCAGGGCTTCTACGGCTCGTTCTGTGGTACTACTGAAATAAATTGTAGCCCTTAAATGGCTTCTTGGTGCACATGGTCTACAATATTGTCAAATAAATGATGTCAGTGATAATAGATGGGAATTATGTCGACAGTAAATTTACTATTGTTTAGCCAATATATACTGGACTGTCTCAGGAAATTAGAATATTGTGTATTCTAATTTTCTGAGACAGTCCAGTATATCGTCATTGAGAGTTTTTTCTAATGTTTTATTCTGCCGCTTATGTGTTGAAGTGTTTTCCCAAATTGCACACTGTGCTCCCCCACAAATAGGAGCATAGTTGGGAGTCTGAGCTGTTTATTGCTGTTTATTTTTTTTGGTTTTCCCTATGGAATCAGGGTGCCTTACAGTGACTGGTATGGTCAGGTCTCCCTGACCCGTGTGCCACTGACTTGTTTTATGTTTCTTAGGCGGGTTGAAATTGAGAGCATGTTTCCAACATACTCAGCCACTTAGCCAGAAAGATGACTCTCAATTTTCAAATAATCGTCACATATCAGCAACAGAAAGTATTCCATAAATTATAACTTGCAAAAAAGCAGGGGAATACTGCAATTTCTTCACATTTTTTGCAAAAAATTGTTGAAATTCCTTCATTAGTGTTACTAGCAATTGTTCCAGACAGCAAGTAGAAATTACCTTCTTGTGAAAGACAGTAGCTCTAAGTATTGAATTATGTAAATGGAAAATTTCCTAGTCGAGAATGAGGCAAATAATGTTAAAACACAAAAGATGAAACTTCTTATGAGCACAACTACTGCTGTAACAACTGTGATGTCAGTTATACTGACACATATGAACATTGATAGACCCGAACATACATTACCAAAAGTATTGGCACCCCTGCAACTCTGTCAGATAATGCTCAATTTCTCCCAGAAAATGATTGCAATTACAACTGCTTTGGTAGTAAAATCTTCATTTATTTTGCTTGCAATGAAAAACACAAAAAAGAATTAAAAAAAAAAAAATCATTATCATTTTACACAAAACTCCAAAAAAGGGCCGGACAAAAGTATTGGCACCCTCAGCCTAATACTTGGTAGCACAACCTTTAGACAAAATAACTGCATACAAACACTTCCGGTATCTTATTTAACATCTATATGCTTCCGTTAGCTCAGATAATGGAACAGTATGACATCTCCTATCACGCCTATGCAGATGACACACAACTGTACATTTCTGTGTCTCCACATGATTATAGTCCCTTAGTCTCCCTGAGTAAATGCATTTATCAAATCAATGAATGGATGTGCCAGAATTTTCTCCAGTTAAATGTGGAGAAGACAGAGGCGATCATTTTTGGGCCAAAAAAGGAAAGGTCAAAGATAAGCAGGCAACTTAGCACAATGTCACTTACAGCTACAAATTAAGTCAGAAACCTTGGCGTAATTATTGACTCAGACCTAAAATTTGACAGCCATCCGAAGTTCGTCACTAAATCCGCTTATTACCACCTAAAAAATATAACCAGAATTAAGGGGCTTCTGACTCAACAAGACATGGAAAAACTTATGCATGCATTCATTTTCAGCAGATTGGACTATTGCAACGGTATATTTACGGGTCTTGATCAAAAATCAGTCAGGAAGCTGCAGCTAGTACAGAATGCTGCAGCCAGAGTCCTCACAAATACAAGGAAGCTGGACCACATTACACCGGTTTTGAAATCGCTACACTGGCTTCCAGTGAGTCAAAGGATAGACTATAAAATACTACTGCTCGTCTACAAAACACTTAATGGCCTTGGACCAAAATACATGCTTGACTTGTTAGATTCCTATGAGACATCTAGACCCCTAAGGTCGTCTGGAACCGGTCTTCTGCATATTCAAAGAACAAGAACCAAGCAGGGTGAGGCAGCATTTAGTTATTATGCTCCTCACCTCTGGAACAAGTTACCTGAACGCCTGAAGTATGCTCAAACTGTTAGCTCTTTTAAATCAGGGCTAAAAACGCTTTTGTTTAGCACTGCATATCCATAACTGGCTATATATTTCAATCTACCTGCTTTCTATTCCTCTTGTGCTTATCTCCATTGCTGATTTCAATTATTATTAGTAGTAGTAGTTTTTGTTATATTTTTGTTTTATTTTTATTTATTTATTTTTATTCTACTTGTGATTAAATGCGATCTTTTGTCTTGGTTTTTACGTTGTATTGATTTAAATGTGATTTTTATGATCTTCATGTGATGTAAAGCACTTTGAATTGCCTTGTGTTGAATTGTGCTATATAAATAAATTTGCCTTGCCTTGCCTTGCCATCATTGAGTTTCTTACAATGCTCTGCTGGAATTTAGACCATTCTTATTTGGCCAACTGATCCCGGTCTCTGAGATTTGAAGGGTGCCTTCTACAAACTGACATTTTCAGATCTCTACACAGGTCTTCTATGGGATTCAGGTCTGGACTCATTACTGGCCACTTTAGAAGTCTCCAGTGCTTTCTCTCAAACCATTTTAAAGTGCTTTTTGACGTGTGTTTTGGGTCGTGGTCCTGCTGGAAGACCCACGACCTCTGAGGGAGACCCAGCTTTCTCACACTGGGCGCTACATTATACTGCAAAGTTTGTTGGTAGTTTTCAAACTTCATAATGCCATGCACACGGTCAAGCAGTCCAGTGCCAGAGCCAGCAAAGCAACCCTAAAACATTAGGGAACCTCCGCCACGTTTGACTGTGGGGACAGTGTTCTTTTCTTTGAAGGATTCGTTTTTCTCCCTGTAAACTCTATGTTCATGCCTTTTCCCAAAAAGCTCTACTTTTGTCTCATCTGACCAGAGAACATTCTTCCAAAACGTTTTTGGCTTTCTCAGGTAAGTTTTGGCAAACTCCAGCTTGGCTTTTTTATGTTTCTGGGTCAGAAGTGAGGTCTTCCTGTGTATCCTACAATGGAGTCATTTTTCATTCAGACGTCGAAGGATAGTACGGTTTGACACTGTTGTGCCCTCGGACTGCAGGACAGCTTGATCTTGTTTGGATGTTACTCATTGTTTATCCACCATCCGTACAATCTTTCTTTGAAATCTCTCGTCATTTTGTCTTTTCTGTCCACATCTAGGGATGTTAGCCACAGTGTCATGGGCTTTACACTTATTGATGACACTGCGCACGGTAGACACAGGAACATTCAGGTCTTTGGAGATGGAGCCTTGAGATTGCCCATGCTTCCTCACATTTTGCTTCTCAAGTCCTCAAACAGTTCTTTTGTCTTCTTTCTTTTCTCAATGCTCAATGTGGTACACGAAAGGACGCAGGACAGGGGTTGAGTCAACTTTAATCCATTTTAACTGGCTGCAAGTGTCTTTCTTTTCTCCATGCTCAATGTGGTACACAAAAGGACACAGGACAGAGGTCGAGGCAACTTTAATCTATTTTAACTGGCTGCAAGTGTGATTTAGTTACTGCCACCACCTGTTATGTGCCACAGGTATGTAACCAATTCTGTTAAATACACAAATTAGAGAAGCATCTCATGATTTTTCAAAGGGTGCCAATACTTTTGTCCAGCCCATTTTTGGAGTTTTGTGTAAAATTCATTATTATTTAATTTTTTTCCCATTCTCTTTTGTGTTTTTTCATTACAAGCAAAATAAATGAAGATATTACTACCAAAACATTTGTAATTGCAATCATTTTCTTGTTAGAAATTGAGCATTATCTGAAGGAATTTCAGGGGTGCCAATACTTTTGGCCAGCAGTGTAGGTGCATGGGACAATGGGTATTACTGATGTCACAAGGTAGATCTGGAAAACTCCCATTTGATTGGCTAAAATACTATTAATAAAATGTCTGCCCGCACTAAGGTTGGCAACTTCCTGGAAATATTTTTTTCTTTTTTTTTTCAATGTATTAATCAGAAATATTTCTGATGGAATACACATGGTAAAGTTGTTGTCTCTCCCTTTAAAATATGTACCTACCGTCAAGCAGCACAAAAAACGGGATGCTGTTAGACAGGAAGCCATATAACTTCAGTAATCACTGCTGCATTGTATTCACACACGTGCTGCCTACGGAAAAACCTTCAAGCGTCATTGTGTCACATGTCACCTATTATCAGGCGGGCCTGTCATCAATGCCTGCTTTAACCAATAGCTTTCTGTCCAGTGAGTCCTCTGAATGACGTCACACAAAGTCCGTGCCTTCATGTGAGGGTGACCAGCTGGTGGTAAACACACGATTGCCTTTTTAAGACCGTTACATAAACCCAAAGGTGGAGCATGTTGACTGTTGTTTGTGGGCCTTGTATGAAGATAACCTCTGTAAGCAAAGCCTTGTTGGTTTAAGGTATTTCCAGTAGCTGAAGGTCAGTTATGTAACCTTACCAATACAATTTATATATAGTATGATGGTGACTTATTGGATCACGTACTTCACACAAAAAAAAAGACTAAATAAAGCGGCCTGAGGTTCTCTTTTGGTCTTCAGGTAACTGGGGAGGTATCTGTTCGCAGCAGACAACCCTTCGTAATGGCCGCACTTCCACACTGAACACGGGCCTGATCACGATTCAGAACTACGGACAGTTCCTGCCTCCTCGCCACGTCCAGTTGACCCTCGCTCACGAACTCGGACACAGTCTGGGATCGCCGGTCAGTCACTATTTTCGACAACGTACACAAAAATATTAGCTACCCAAAGCAAGACTTTATTTTTTTGTCCACAACATGTCGCCTAACACCTAAAGAAGGAAGAGCCCGAAACCCTGTTTTCCTGCCTCCTTTCACACAACCTTTTCTCCAAACACGTCTTTGTGTTTTGACTATTTTGTCTATATACCCGCTTTACTGAATCCCTTTTCAGTGCTGCCGTCACCAGGAAATCACCATGACAAAACACGGAGTATGTGCACACACTGATGCATGTATACACCTTTATGTGTGTTATGACGAGAAACACCCACAAGCCTTTTCACTCTGCCAAACTTGTCTTTTCACCCGGGCCTCCCTTTCGCACAATTCCCTGGAGCAAAAAGAATCTGGTCGAGGTACTCCTGAGCTGATTAGTTCTAGTTGGTCAATCTCCGGCCTCTCTCTGGATGCACATGAGGAGGTTTGAATCATTGCGTCATAGGAATGAAATTCAAACAGCGATTAACCCTGTTTATGTCCTATCTTTCCAATCTCCTTCTGTTATTTACACTGTTAGTAAACAGTAAGTACTTTGAACTACCCCATCCACAAATAACCATGCATCTCTTTCCTGTTCACAAATACAGACTGAAAAACCTACAAGGAAATATTTCAAAAAGTGTCGCTCCGTTCCTTTGACCATTTCTATTGAAACAACCACTTGACCTCAAAGGAAGTGCAATTACAAGTTGATTGTCGCATGGTTTTCATTTTCTTTCTTTCAATCTTAAGTGGCCTTTTCCGTGAGCATGATTACAGTGGACATAAGAAGTGAACACGCCCTTGTGAAAGTTATTTTTTCCAAATGTAAAACAATGACTTCATATAAGGGTGTTCTGCTCTGAATGAGAAAACTCAAGGTTATTAGAATATCGTATTTTTGGCTCAACATTGCACACTTTTTTCATTGAACCCACTGACTGCCATTGACAGCTCCAAAAAATGATTATTAGTAACAAAAACAAAAAATAATAATAATAACAATTATAATTGTAACTGAGACCAGGCAGTGCTGGCCAAAAGTATTGGCACCCCTGAAATTCTGCCAGATAATGCTCAATTTCTCCCAGAAAATGATTGCAATTACAAATGCTTTGGTAGTTATATCTTCATTCATTTGACTTGCAATGAAAAAACACAAAAGAGAATGGAACCAAAAATTAAATCATTATCATTTTACACGAAAACTCAAAAATGGGCCGGACAAAATTATTGGCACCCTTTGAAAAATCATGTGATGCTTCTCTAATTTGTGTAATTAACAGCACCTGTTACTTGTTTGCATGAAACCTGGTTTATTTAGTCAGAGCTATGCTTAAGTACATTTGAAATAAACAGATCCTGCCACTGACCAAAAAAATATATTTATAAAGTATTTTATTTTGTTATTTTCAGTTAGTTATGTTCAAGAGAGTAAGAATACAAACAAACAATGCTATATTTTGTGGTCTGGTGACACAAATCAGTTGTATTGAGTGAATTGTGACTATAATTATATTAATGCGCGTATGTAAAAAGCAAAAGGGGACGAATTAGGTCACATTTGCAGGAACTAATGTTCGAACGTTAGCATCTGGCAACCCAGCAGCCTGGCCTGTGAGCGCTGAAAACTTGTTGTTGTCGGGGAAAATGGCGTCAAACATAAGAGCCCCGAAGCGCTGGTACCTCGCCCTACTCGGCTTCGCGGAGCATTTCCAAACCTCCAGTCCGCCAATGTTTAAGACACTTTATCAAAACAGTGGTACCTCGACATACAATCACTTCGACACACGATCCCACGTAAAATTTATTACAGCGCTGCAGTTTCTTTGTTTTCCCGCTAGACGAACGCACGGCGGATTTTCTTGTGAGAGAAATCAACATGGGTTCCAAAAATGTTAGTGCAGGTGGTGACAAATGGAAAAAAGTGAGGCATACAATTGAAATGAAGATGGAAATGATAGAAAAATATGAGCGTGGTGTGCGTGTCCGTGAACTGGCTCGACAATACAGCCGTAAAATGTCTACAATCTACACAGTCCTCCTCTGACCTCCGTTCACTAGTCTTTATAAGTTATGGTGACAATTACTATTTTTGTAACCTCGCCAAAGAAATCACCAGCTTCGTCAGTTTTTTAATCATTTATTTCAGAACTTGTGCAAGACAACATGCCTACTGTCTGCCACAGCTGACGCCAACAGAACATGAAAAGTGAAAGTAAAAAGTCCTCTCTTACTCTGTCACGTCAGCCACGCGGTGCATTGCATTCAGGTACACCACGCAAAACAAATCCGCCACATTAGAAACCAATTCGTTACATTATTACAGGTATTATTATTATTATTATTATTAATATTATTATTCCGATTTTTATTCATAATTTATTTGTTTTGCTCTGCGTAATTGCTATTTGCAATAGTACCAGCAGTATTTATTAAGGATTTAATGTAAGTTTTCGGGCTGTGGAACGAATTGATGGAATTATAATGTATTCTTATGGGAACATCCTGCTCGAAATACAACCATTTCGACTTACAAACAAGATTCTGGAACGAATTAACTTTGTATGTAGCGGTACCACTGTATGAGTAAATTTAAGACTTTTTAAGACCCCACAGTAACCCTGTAAATACAGTGTATGATTGTTTTTTCTTCTTCATGATTTGTTCACGGCGACTTATAGTTCAACACAATAAAATTTTTACATTACATTTTGTATTAGTGTTCCAGTTATTGTTTCCATTCTAAATAAAAAATTAATTATGCTGTTAAAAAGCTGTTATTTTCTCTATCTATTGCATTAGCAGGGCATAACCTACATGAATTGTTTTGTGTTATCTACAGCATAGCAAGAGGGTCTAGCTGTTCTTTCAATGCCAAACATTCCCCTGCTCCTTCAGGGTCATCACGTAGAACAGCAATCTTAACTGCCTATATGATACAACAACGACAGCTGCATAAGTGGATGTCAGTGACACTGCATTCTGGCATGTTGACTGACTTCACTGGCTTATTTGCTTTCTTACAGCCATCTTGGATGATAAATGTGAATTTTATAAACAGACCACTGGAACATTTGTAATTTATCTTATCATCATGTTATGCTATCTAGTGTCCATTGGAAAAAATCTTTTTTTTACAGCACGATGAAGGCTCTAATTGTGGCAACCTGGGCTCCCGTGGTGGAAAGGGCAGGTACCTGATGTTTCCTCACGCCACAGACGAAGTGCGGGAGAACAACGACAAATTGTCCACCTGCACCATTGAACACATCAACAAACTGCTGCGCCTCAAAAAGGACGACTGCTTCGTGGGTGAGCACGTGTTCACATTTACAAGGTTGAGTCACTATAAATATTATCTCTGGATTGTCACGGTATTTATATGCGCACACTCTGTGGCCAGTCAGCGATCAGCCCATTTGCGGCAACCAGATGGTGGAGGAAGGAGAGGAATGTGATGTGGGTCATAATGACATGGACCTCTGCTGCTATAGTGCTAAAAAGCCTATTGGGGTGCAATGTCGACTTAAGCCTGGAAAAACGTGCAGGTACATTGCAAATGCGCTCACCTGTCATAAAATTGTTCGTAAAACACTAGGGAATTGATTCAAGGGTTTTCGATCAATTTCATATGATATTATGTACATATTTAACACAATCAGTTACAGTTCACCTAAAGCACATGTGTCAAACTAAAGGCCTGGGGGCCAAATCTAGACCGCCATATCATTTTTTATTAGAGATCGATCGATAGTTGTTTTTCTGGACCGATACCGATTATTAGTAGTTAGAGGGGTCGATAACGAATTTTTAGAGCTGATATTCATTTCCAGTAAAAGTGTAAACATTGGCGTTGAAAAATTAAATAATGCAAACACCGAACTTCAATGAAATGCCAGAAGCATGTTTATTGAATCACGCAAATAGAAAATATAGCTCCAGAAATGTACTAATTACCTAGTCTAAGAAACATCTCTGATGAAGTTGAATAATAATAATAAATGGCTGTTTGAAAGTTTTCCACAGAAAATACAACAAAAATACAGTGAGGTCTCAAGCTCAGCAGCACCTCTTGTAAAGTTAAATAAAAACTTAGATAATAGCTCCCTGTTTTTTTTTTCAAAATAAGTAAGATGAAATTTCAAATAATAATTATTTAATATGTTATAATAATAATTTGAAATAATTTAATTTTGTTTTAACTTCAAACTTAACCAATCACGAGACGAGATGAATACTAGTGCAGGATTAAGCAGGAGAGAGGCGCAGCTGCATCTGAGCTGAAATAATCCCCAATTTAATTTTTTTTTTTTCGTATCGGCCAGTCAGATAAAAAAAAGAAAGAAAAAAGGGCTAATATTGATGTACAGTGATCCCTCGCTACTACGCGCCCTCAGTCCATCGAGTTTTTTTTTTTTTTTTTTTTTAATTTAAAAATAAATCATGTAAATATAGATGAGCTGTCCCGATCCGATCACGTAGTCTCACTCTCCCTTCTAGTCCTTTTCTTGGTCAGGCAGTCTGCTGGAGTTGATTATTAAAGTTAATGATGATTGACAGACGTTAAGGTTTGATCTTGCCAGAGTTGCCTGGAAGCCGAAATCAATCATCGTTTAACTCAGGGGTCCCCAAACTACGGCCCACCTCCACATTTGGTATGGCCCCCAGAACAATACCAGAGAGCATTTTGAATTTTTTTTTTTTTTTCTCAATAGTGTTATTTATTTCCTGGCCTTTTTCTGTGAAGAACTCAGTGAAGGTTATTTGGTTATTACCTATTTAATTAATAGGGGTATTATTATTTATTATTATTATATTATATTATTATTTTTATTTTATTTACTTTTGTTCCGTGAAGAATCCAGAAAGGGTTATTTGATTGTGGCTTTCTGAAAAACAATATTTTTTTAAATTTAGGCACTCCTACAATCATCACACTTTTTCTGTTACAAACTGACCCCGGCCCCTCATCAGAGAAGGGAAAAGTTATGTGGCCCTTACAGGAAAAAGTTTGGGGACCCCTGGTTTAACTTGTTAAACAGTTGCTGTGGCAACTCGCTGTGTGTAAGTGAGCAGCTTGACCGGATTTGAGTGAACTCACTCAGTGAAGCATTTAATAAAGACAAGCATTTTTCTACTTAATCCTTGTTAAAAAAAAACATATAATTATTACAATTGAAGTGCTTAAAAACCATTTATTAAAAAAAATTATATATATATATATATATATATATATATATATATGTATACACGTTTTTTTTTTTCATTAAACATGTTTTATATGCATCTCTTTCCAATGCTAAATCTGAATAAATATATTGAACACTTTTTTTGGGGGGGGGGGGGGGGGGGCTCTACTTCGCGGTTTTTCAGTTATCGCTACGGGTTCTGGTCCCCTTTGACCGCAAAAAACGAGGAATCACTGTATGTCAAATTTCCAAATATCGGCTCAGATAATCAGCCCAGCCGATAATTGGTCTATCTCTATTTTGAATGCACCCACAAACGATCGGATATCGACTACGGTTGTAAAAATTAATCTAAATCAATATATTGATTTGTTAAGTGCAATAGAATCGAAATGGAATGCAAAACATCAATATCGTCATCATTTTGATGTGCTGTTTCATCAAAATGAATGATTTTGATTAAAATGTCTGAATTGTTTCCAAAACTAAATTGTCAAATGCATCAAAATTGCTTTGAATTATTTTATTCCTTTGGGTATAATTTTACTACTTGTGTTGAATGTGTTGATATCGCATTAAATCGATCAAAGGCCCTTAAAAAGAAATCGAAATGTGGCAGACTTTGTAAAATTAAAAAATATATATCATACCGTGATCATAACAATTGATATCGTATCGTGATGAAATTGGTGATTTACACTCCTAGTATCGACTGCATATTTCATGCTAAAATATCAAAAATGTTAAAATATTGCAAGCATTTTTTGAGAAAAATTACAATTTGCTCAAACATGAGCCACACTGCACTGTGTCTGTAACTATCATTGGATTATTATGCCAAAAGATGTAACTTATTAGCCAGCATAAATTCATAAGTAAGGTGGAAGTAGAAGGATTCAAACAATGGGGGGAAAACGTAGCAAGTTATAGTCTGAAAATCATGGTAAATGGAATTGTTGTTAAACAAAAAAGTTTTTATTGGTTTCTGATTTTAAATGCAGGCATCATTCAGTCCGTTGCATTGATGCAATAATATGAGGCAACCATTTATATGGGTTCACAGTCATATTGGCCCTCCAAAGGAAACCACAATTACCATGAGGCCCGAGACAAAAAATGTGATTGACAACACTGACTTAAAGCATTGGGGGAAAAAAAGCTATTTTGACATTATTGACAATTCTGAATGAAAACTATTCTCTTTAACACAACAGTGCATCTGAGATGACGAAATTAATCGATTAACGGGCCACACGGTAGTTTGATAGGAATCACATCTAAATTTGACCACTAGGCGTGGAACAACCAAAAATGACTTTTCTGTACCTTGCTAAAATGTGTATGTCGTTTTCTAGTCCCAGTCAGGGTGTTTGCTGCAGTCAGGATTGTAGCTTCAAGTCACAGGCTCAAACCTGTGACGAAGAGACGGACTGTCAGATGGAAAGTGTTTGTTCGGGTTTCTCACCTCTGTGCCCTGATCCGAAACCAAAGGAAAATCTCACTATTTGCAGTAGAGGGACTCGGGTCTGCCTAAATGGGGTGAGACTGAACAAAAAACATATAAATGCAATAATCATATCTATTGTTGACAATTTAACTCCTTGGCTGCCATTGACAACAATGCATTTTGAGTGTGAGGGTAGACAGCGATCATAATGAGTTAAATGGGACTGGATGTCTATCACCATCAATGATACTGAAACTTAGTCGTGATATTTTTGTGTTGCTTTGGGCACTGCAGGTGTGTGCCGAATCTGTATGTGTGAAACACAACATGGAGCAGTGTGACTGTCCAGGTGGTTCCAAGAAGCAGAAATGCCACATGTGCTGCCAGCAGCCCGGTAACCTCATTGGTCGATACTCTACGTCAGAGGAATCTGTTTACACTTTTCTAACATATGTATGAGTACTTGTGTCAGTTTGCATAGAGGCCACATCTGGGTCTTGTTGTTTTCCATTAAACTCAGGGGAACCTTTTTTGGGTCATAAATTTTCATCCAAAATAATATACTACAGGTAGTCCTCACGAACAACATACCTGAGTTACGTGATTTCAACTTAATAACGCTGGAGTCTTGACCACTATTTTGTCTCCAGTCTTTTTTTTTTGTTTTGTTTTGTTTTTTTACACAATGTTGACTTTTTTTGTGATGCATGCTTTAATTTCAGCACAGGAAGCAAAGCAGGTAGTACTTCTTCACACGAGTAAGAGCGCATGTACAGACAATGTACAGATTTGCATACACGAAGAAGTCGAGCAGCCGACTGAGAGAGAGAGGGGAAAGAAAGCCTGCGCGCACATTTGTTGGTTGTGAAGCATCAACGGAGGCAACACCTGTATATAACACCTTTTGTACCGTTTATTGTGCGTTTTCAATTGTAGTCGAATACTTGGGGCGAGTTTATGTGATTGTTTTTGATGATGTGGGGACGCTAACTGATGCATGCTAATCGTTTGTGTGGATTGTCATTGCTGTATCAACAGCTAGTTATAAACACAAACTTGAATTGCTGTTATTAAAGATGAAACTGATTTTAATTTCATTGTTATTTAAGTTTCATTCTGGATGTGTTCATGTCATTATCAGCTCCAACATCTTGGCGAGGACGGTACATTGACATATGATAGATGTTTTTGGATCGTTATTTTCAGATTTAGGAGGTATTTAAGGGCATTTAAAGGGTTAATTCTGACTTACGCGGAAATTTTGGTTATGTCGCCAGCGCAGGAACGGAACTCGTTCGTAACCTGGGGACTACCTGTATATCTATTTGAAGCTATATAATGAAACCTAGTTAAATCTGCATTACCTGTACATTTCTGGCAGATAAACCTGGGACATGTGCCAGCACCACTTCCTCCGTCTTGTCTCGCCACTTCCAGAAAAAGGCTTTGCCCCTGGTGGGCGGGGCTCCATGCATGGGTAACCAAGGCTACTGTGACAAATTCCACATTTGCCGCTTACTGGATGCAGACGGCCCCATCGCCAGGTTGAAGAACTCCTTCCTCCACCTTGATGACTTTGAGGACCTAGGAGAATGGATGAAGGTTATGTGCAAGTGGATTTTAATATTGGCAAAAACGATAAAGCTGAAAAATGATTAAAATGTTCTTCTGAAGATGATGCAGTAATAACACAAAATGTTACACAAAATATTAATTAAACACAGTGCTGTTTTTTTAATTATTACTATTTTTGTCTTAGCCTCTTGGAGGAAAACACTAAAAAAAAGGGTTTCAATAATTTTGAATGAACATAGACGAGCACATATTGTAGCGTGTACAAGGACAACGCCAGCGTTGAGATAATAATTCACACTCAGCAGTAAAAGCAGAACATTATTTTCAATTAAACCCACCTTGAAGCCACGAACTGTATGTAAAAAAACCAAAAAAGTTGTCTGAGCGTTTAAGAGGATGCTCGTCACGCTAATGTTGATACTAATGCTAACGCGAATGCTATGCTAACGTGACGAATTACATTTAGTGTGGTAATCACTCAGCAGACCTTTAAAGGCTAAAGCAACATTGTATGTTCTTTCTTGCCAAGATAAGAAAACAAATCTTACCATGTGTTTCCAAAAAGCAAGATGGAGCGCAGCCTAGCTTAAAACACATGGCGGAAAACACCCAGGCCAAATTTCAAAATTCTCCTATATGTCGTATGTGTGATACATCATTGGAAAGCTTAAAATCTCAATTTTCTGGGGGAGAAAAATTTGAACAGGAGGGCTTTTTTTTAAGCAAAAAAAATTTTTTTGAACCCCTAAACCCGGGGTGGGCAAACCGGTCCTCGAGGGCCGCAGTGGGTCCTGATCTTTGTTCAAACGTATTCAGCACAGACAGTTTAGCCAATGAGGTATCAGTGGAAACAAGAAGCACCTGACTGAAATCTACTGATTGCACTTGTAAGAAACCGGATTGGTGAAAGGCTGTCCTCATGATGGGTATGAACAAAAACCCGCACCCACTGCGGCCCTTTGTGGAATAGTTTGCCCACCCCTGCCCTAAACCCTAACTCGAGGTGAGAGCATAAGAGAGCATATTTAAAGGCACCATGATTTCAACGAGATATTATCGCGTACTTACCTTGTTGTTTCCATCCAAAAACTCCGTGTAGCATGTCTCATCGTGTGTCAAGACACAGCTGTGAATGGCCACAGCCGGACTTTTTAGGGATTTTATGGATGAAACACGGTAATATAATAAGGGTTGCAATACAGAAATCGCAGACATCAAGGAGTGTTCCGGATTTTCTTTTTTAAACTTTTTTTTTCAATTTTTCTTTGTTTGGGTCAATAATCTATCATAACAAATATCGGGGGAAATGCGACAGTAACAAAAAAAATCCAATTAAGCGATAGTTATGAGGTAGATATCCGTGACCTATTTACTGACACTATTTTTTTCATTGTGACGTAATTTGTTTAAAAGTTTAAAATATGTGGGTGTATAATTTCATAGTCTTTTTTTTTTTTTTAAACTAAATATTAGACATCAATGAATTATTCAAAGCTAAAAATGATTGACATTTCAAATAGGGGTGCACGATATCCACTTTTTGAAACCGATACCGAAATCGATAACTTCCTGCTCCTCAAGACCGATACCGATACGATAACCGATAATATATCTAATTTTTCAATGTATATTCACCTGAGTTTTTGAATACCTGTAGGTCAAAAATACTAGTGGTTTATTCAGCATAGATTTGCCTTTGACCGAACCAGAATTTTCATGATGACATGAACATTATTATAATGAACAAAACAAAGACAAGAACAGTTTTGACTTCAAATAAAGTGCCCATATTAATTTTTTCACTTTGAGTCAATCACAATCAGTCAATATTATTGACGATGTGTTCACCTGAACAATGAGCACTGATCTAAAACAAACATAAACCAAACAGGTATTGTGCTTTTTCAGCAAATAAAACATTTGGTGACAAATGTGACAAAAAAGGAGAGGAGACTTTTGTCGTCTTGGTCCATGAAACAACTTTCTTAACCTGGCAATTGTAGAACAGCAAGCCTATCAATGAGCAAAAGGCCTCTCAAGAACTTGTAAACATAACACTGTAAAATGCAAACATTTGGTAATGGCATACCGCAAGCAACACGTCACTTCCGCTCATTAATATTTATGACATTAGCTACTGTTGCTAAGTAAGGACAAGACACCGTTTGTCCCTAATAGGAAATGAATGGAAATCGTGTATGAAGGAGATGTTTACAGATTTAAACCTACCAATTCTCTCCGAAAATGATGTGCCTGGTGCCAAATTCACTGGCAAAGATGTGGAAGAACATAAAAATGTTCAGTTAAAGAGATGGCTTTAGTGTCGAAGGCTGAAAAAGACGAAAAAAATGAGCCGACCTAAGCATAGCTTTAGCTTTTCTATCGACGCGACTGACAATGACATTCTCCTGTTTCAACAAGCTATCCTTTACCATCAGCCCTGTCTTTCTTATATATCCTCTGGTTGTCCTACGCCTCTTACCGTTCTTGGGGGTAATTTAGTTAGCTTTGTGTAGCGATCGCAAATGCTACTCAGTAACAGCCAACGAACACTTTTAATTTTTTCATTGATAACACATCTTAATTTTATAATTTATTTACACTTCCCCCTTACTAAAGTTGTCTTTTCATATATATATATATATATATATATATAACAGAAACGGTAACAGTGGCAGTCAGATACCATTGTAATTCTTTTCAGGTCATTCATTGTCAGACAGAAGCAGTACGGCACAACGTTACACTACAAAAATAAGTTAAAAATATAAAAATGGCTTACCTCTTTGTCCTCTGAAAGACCATGCCAACCCAACATAATGTTAACTGCATATGAAACGTGAATGGATTCACCGAGCTGGTGTTAACGTCAGCGCAAGTTGATTCGGTCTTCACATTTTTTCCTCTCAAGTTTTTGGCTTCCGGAAACGTATGAAGAAAACATCCTTCATGTGTCGTAATGTCTAGAGTCGTTTCTACAAGTTCCAAAAAAGCAATGCGTGATCGGCATGTTCGTTTTTGAAATATTACCGGAGAAAAGTAGCGCTTTTTACGTTGGGTCTCTGCGAGGGCGGGTCTATAATGTCCCACTTTGGCTTTACTTCCGCTTTATGATGCTACGTCAAGGTCTAAAAATAGCCTGCGTGCGGTACGCCATTGCCATAGTAAGGTTTATAACTCGGTTAAGGAAAAATACGGTCTCTATAACAGTAACAAAACTTTGCATACTGGCAAAACAGGAGTGGAAACAAACGCACACATCCCAATCCGACACCGTGCCCAAAATATTATTAATAGGCCCGATAACATATTGTTATCGGATTTATTGGGATGACGTCATAATTCCTATTATCGGACCGATAATTATCGTGCACCTCTAATTTCAAATAATAAATATAATAATTACTTACCTTATTTTTATGGCTGGGTTGTAACAAAAGCTGTTGCGCGGTGTCTGTAAACGGGGGTCTCCAGGGTAAAACGGACAAATTAAAAATAGTTCGGGGGCTTAACACGCCATGAAACTGCTATGGCAGCATATAGACATATCGTTCTATCAAGCACAAAAGTTCTTTTGGCTTAAAATACGGCAGTTTACTTTAAAGAGGGGTTTCGAGAGCAGAAACTGCTCTTTCAGCCTTGTCTGTGTTTTCCGACATATCTAAACTCTGCTGAGGAGAAGGAGGGAGAGGCGCAGCACATTTCACATGAGTGACACGATGCAAACACTGCTACGATGAAAGCTGATATACTCCACATACAATATGAAAATGTCATTGTGATCAGATGACAGAAACGATGTCGCATTTTCATCTCATTGCCATCTCGTCAGACGAAAACTGGTATTCGCATGGTTAATTTCTAGTCGCCCAAGCCACGTCTTTAGCTCGTCATCATCACGACATCATCATTAAAAAAAATTGTACGTCGACGAAATATTTTTGTTACCGTCATTGTTGACTTAAACAACTACAGTACTACCGGTAGTATAATTAAAAGGTATTTATTTCTTTAAAAATGGATATGGTTTCTTATCTCATTAATGAGTTTAAAAAAAAAACTTATTCTTAGCCATTTTTCACATGTGTGAACTAGGGCTGCAGCTATCGATTAATTTAGTAGTCCAATAATCGATTAACTATTTAGGTCGTATAATCGAGTAATCGGATGAGGAACATAAAAAAATTAAAATTCTTGACCTGAGCCTCAAACGGTATAACGGTATTAAAAAAATTCATGAAGATCTAAATACAACAAAAGAAAAGTTGGCTAACTTACATAGCAAAAGTCTGCTACCTTAAATGCTATAAAATGCTAACTTTTTTTTACAATGCTCTTAACAAATGGTTCAGACACATATTCCCGCAAAAAATGTCTAAATGTACCAATAAACTAAATTACGAATGCATTAAAAAAACATGAGCTCAAACAGCTTATGTTGGTCTTAACAGGGAGCAGATGGATTTAGCCATGTGACATAAGGTAGACTAGAGGGCCGTGTATCCACCCAAAATCAATAAAACTAAATGCAAACACTTTCAAAACAAACCATTACAACGCTACTTTAATTAAACGAATACTCGAAGCAGCGAAATTTAATTCGAATCTTTTTTTCTAATTGAATACTCGAGTTAATTGATTATTCGTTGCAGCACTAGTGTGAACAAACACTGTTCAAAAACTTTCACATTCTAACATATTCTAATTCAGAAAATGAAGAGAAACGAAGGCAATTCATCTCCTTTTAGATGTCTGAATGTGAGGTAGCTTAAAGGTCCAGCTCTTGACAGCGTAGCGAATCTGGAATGCTCATCTGGGTTTTAGGCATCTCAATGAGCCGTTTGGAAATAGGAAGAAACCTCGCCTAACTGCATCTTCTTTTACTTTATTTTTGTGCTGATTCATTTTCCTCCTCATTTGAAAAGATAAATGTAAACTGCTTACAAACAAATTGATGGACAAACATAAACACATATATTTCACCTGAATATTTGTTTTAAACAGTTCAGCATATGTCATATGCAGCAGGGTTTGATTGGATTCTGTTCCTAAATAGAGAACACACTTTGTAATACAGTTCACAAAAATAATGTTTTTTCTTTTCACAGGCTCATTGGTGGGCTATTTTGCTGGCCATCCTGGCACTGTGTGCAGTAATGGGCTGTACTGTTTGCCTCTGTGGCCAAACTCTGGATACCAGAAATCTGGAGTAACTCACTTTGAGGGACAGTTATCTGGAAATTCACCTTGAAGACGCTGCATTTCTCAAAAATATGGATGAAGCTTATTACAATCATACCTGCCAAATTAACTCCAATTTGCATCTTGTGAAACATGCTAGCCAACGTTAGCTTAGCAATTTTACCAGAACACATTTTGCTAGAACACACTCAAAACTTGTACAGATACAAATTTGTCATGTTCACTAATTTATAACACAATAATCATTTGACACTCACAACATACCTTAAATAAAGGGAAGAAATCACTACACAAGTGGCAATTTTGGCTTGAATGAGATGAGCGAATCTGTGTGTGATTAGACTTTGCAGCCCAAAGCAATCGATTACACGACACGAGGGCTAACTGCAGAGCACCAAAAAACAGAATGACACCAAATTTAAAAGACGACATCTAGGACATTCTGCATTATCATTATGCCTATACATATAAAAATCATTTTTCTTTCTTTCTTTTTTTTTTTAATTAGGTTTCTTTTGCACGCTGCACAGCCCAAACGGCTTGACCAACCATCACTGTTCCAATATCAAATTGACCAGAATTTTTGTCCGACGCAGGTTTTTTTTTCGAATGACTGCCCCCTCAAAATTTTCTGTTCACATGTAAACGTGGGTTATTCAGATTTTTTTTTTTTTTTTTTTTTTTCAAAATATATCTAGTCCTACAATTTTTGACCAAATTGCATAATTTACTCATTAAAAATTCCAGGACGGTAAGGGCATAAAATTTGTATACAGAAGTTGCCAAAAAATTTACAGTTCCCTCATAATTTGCCAAAAACTTGCCGGTTCATTTCTAATGGGAATGCCATTGACGGTTGTACGTCGTTCCATTCATTTCTAATGGCAAACATTTCCCCTTCTTTTTCAATGGCAGGAAAAACATAGGTGGTTGAATTGACATTCAACTGGGGCCCATGTAAGTCAATGCCATTGCCAGCCATGCACGTCCAGTTCCCATTCATTTTCAATGGCAGAAAAACCTGTTTTGTTGTGATTTTTGACCAAAAACTTAACATTAGAGCCCATTGGCATTCAACTGGCACCCAAGTAAGTGGACGCCATTGACAGCCATGCACATCCATGACATTGACGGCCATGTACGTCCAAATTTCCCATTCATTTTCAATGGCAGAAAAACATGTATTGTTTAGATTTTTGACCATATACTTACTGTACCATTACAGTCGATTGACATTGGGGCACACAAGTAATTTGATGCCACTGACAGCAGTGCACGTCCATGCCATTGACAGCAATGTACGTCCAAATTTCCCATTCATTTTCAACGGCAGAAAAACATGTGGTTTCGATTTTTGACCATACACCTACCATTAGAGCCCACTGACATTCAACTCCCTAAGTATGTCAATGCCACTGACAGCCATGCATGTCCATACCATTGACGGCCATGTACGTCAAAATATCAGCAGGAAGTGACCTTATATCAACAGGAAGTGTCCCCAAAATGTCCCCAAATCAACAGGAATTGATCTAATAGATCTGTATCTACCACAGCAAAGCCCCATCGTATTTTGTCCAAAAATTGCAGTTTCTAGTGCGATTTTTAAATGTTAATACCATATAATATGAATAATTTTTGTGAATCATTTGAACTAATTGTATTATACGAGCCCAAACGTCCAAATATGGCTCCACGTGATAATTTATGCAGTAAATTCTTGTCTTCTGTGTTTGTCCATCAGCAATCCATCTAACGTGTTATCGCGCAATATATTGCCTCCTCACATTACAGCACGTGTCATGGAAAAAACTGCTGCCCCTGCCAACTGTGGCCAAAAGTGACTCCAAGGTTCTTTGAGTTCCCTACAGACGCGGGTTGTCATTTAGAGAGCCGGAAAAGTCCAAAGGAACTTTCACTCCATTTCGTCACTGTGTCCTTGTCTTCTTTGAACCAGAGCGGCAATGCGTGCTCTGATGGTCGTCCAGGTTTCCATTACATTAGTGTTATACTGGTGCAACACTGACAACCTTTAGCCCAAATACTATGCAAGGGCTACTTTGTTGTGATGCATCACAATGATGAAAACAAATATGATTCAAGTAGAGTTTACATTTAAATTCAGAATAATAGAAAAATACTACAACATAAAACACAGCAAACAAAATGTGGTCAAGTTATGAATTATTTTGGACTTTACTGTGCTTTTCAAGAATTCAAAATACATAGTGTTAAAAGTGCGTGTGACACCAAAAAGCATGTTTATTTCCTATTTCACGCGCTGATTTATGCTCCTGAATGAAATGGACTGCTTTGATGTGTGTGGAAGCGATTGTTTTATATATTCAATTTTTGAATCCCGCGCCATGAAAATTAGTGACTTCCGGTTCCAGTCTAGGTTTTAGGACGAATGCGAATGTGAAGTCACCCGGGTCAGCATCTCACAATACAGCATTGCTTTATAGCATGCAGATGGACTGCGGATTCAGCTGATTTTGTGGATTAATTTGTTTATTTTTCGCATCACGCCAGCTAAACGGCTGAAGAAAAGTGTTGCTGCACCAGGAAGAGGCATGTGAGCCTTTTTGGGTTTCAAAAGGTTCCCGTTTAACCACGGATATTGGCCAAAACAAGCCCTACTACTGTGGGACCATTGGACTTACGAGGAAGTGCGTAAACATCGTAATTAGTATTATGTCAAATACTGGGATCATGGCACACGTTTTAATACGGAGATGGCTTGCAAATGCCACTCGGCCAACGACCGGCGGCTTGTTTGCACCCCCCCCCGCTATACTCTGCTTATTGCACTCTTTATTTGCCCGGTGTTCTGTCAAATTTTCAACCCCATCAGAAATTGCAACTTTGTGTTCAAAATGGCAGCGAATACAGCAACTACAAAGTAAACACTACAAACTTTCTTTAAATAAAGGACTATTTATTTACTTATGTTTGATCATGGACCAACATGTAGAAAAGTTCTCCTCAGACACATCCTGCCATGTTAGCTGCACAACAACTGCGCGCAGCTATCTATTTATGTCTTCGCCGTGTTGTAAAGCATTTTTTCCCGCCATATTCATGTTGATCATGTGGCAGCTACGCGCTCCTCTGACGTCGGCCGGTTTGTCCGGCGGTACTCTCCAGCTGCTTCCACGGCGAACTCTCCTGTCTGTGGCAGTGGAACGAGCTGTAAATTGCTCGCCGCCAGGCGCGTTGCCGATCGGCGAAGACAATCAACAATCCCGCCGCCGTGTGACATGGTCCAGGCTAGTTTTGTGATTTTCACTTCGAAAAGCAAAAATACAGTAAGACTTTGAGACGTCACTCGGTTTGGGTTAGCATGTCGGCTAGCTGTCACGCCTCTTGGTTTGTTTACATTCTCCGAAGCTGGGGCAGGGAAATGACAAAAGCCTGACTAACTATGGTGGCATAAAATATCGTTCTGGAGGTGCGACAGTAAAGGTGAAGTCAACAGTTTTGACCATTATGAAGCAATTTTGCCATGTCGTACTGAACAAAATCATTTTTATTTTTTCATATTCCATTTAGGACAAGACTGTTATTTGTCATGACCATATTTATTTAGCAATTGGGGAAAAAATACTTCGATATAAAGAAGATCCTATAAAAATATTGGAGTAGAGAGACTGAAACGATGACATTTAGCACCTCTCTTCGTCGCATTTTCCTCGTTCTGAATAATTCCCCCTCAATGGGTTGAATTCTAAATCAGATGAAACCATGACCCTGCCTCCTGTTGGGGACACTAGAACCCTATAATGGTAGGCGTGCCTAAACGGCGAATTAAAAGACTAATTTCTCGTCATCTGCGCTTTGCCAAATTGTTGTATATAGTCGAATCGTTTCAAAATATGATTCTAATTCACATAATAATGCTATTTAAGACTTTTTTTTAATCCTGTCGTACTCACTTTAATCTACATGCATTGGAAATTTGGGTCAATTTGACATAATTCAGTGATGCCGCCACTGCAAGGACAAAGATTATTTGAAAGTAAATGTACCACTCCTTTATCAAAAGAAAAAAAACAGGAACAAGTTGAACTTTCATGTTGTTTATTAAATATACACAATATAACATATTTACATTTATATACACTGAAAACTGACTAGATTTTATAATAGAAACAGTGGTTTTTACTACAAAAATCAATGGTCTCTTATTTACATCAGATCTTCTTTCTGTACACTTTAAAAATGGCCTCCCCTGTAGTCAGTGCAGTAACAAAGTATTCGCACGTGTTTTTGAAGTTGGAAAAAGTCACAATGATTACAGTACCGATCTCTGAGGAGTGACACAGAAAAATGGAAATTCCTTTTTTTTGTGCATTATCGTGGAAGACACGTGCAAATTTAAAAATTGGTGGAATTACGTAGCTCATTGGCTACCACTGACGTCCAAAACCATGTGCCCCCCTCATCCCACAAACGCAAAAAAAGCCTTCATACCTATTGGGAACATTGCTATACTTAGCCGTTTTACAGTATAGACTGTCCTATACCCTGCAAAAGCACCATTGCACCCCTATAAAAAAGCAATATAACTACGTTCAAACAAAAACATCACTTTGTTGAGGTAACAGTCAAGTCTTATTTCACAGCAGGAGGTGTAACTCAGTAGAACGGCAATAGTAATGTCTGTTTGTTGCCATAACAACAAAAAAGCACCCACAAAACACACACGCAGTGACAAAGCACTTTGTTGAACTTAAGGCACACTGATCCAGTCCCCCAGTCACATGCAGTGTTAGGGGCCACAGTGGTGAATGCTTGTTAGGTTACATTTAGAACACTACATATTCAGTAAATACGCAAATGAGTAGAACACATAAAACATGATGTTTTAAATATTAAAAAAACCAAAAACACGCCTGTGTATACATAAAAGTCAGTGTGAGGCTTTTTTTGTATTAGGTGACATCAAATAAATTATTCACTAAGTGCTTAAATGTACACAAGGTTGATGTTGGTGGTAGTTTTCTCCACAGGTTCAGTGGGCCTCCAAGGTTATTCTACAGATAAAGACATTGCTTGTTTTTACTGACAAAACCTTGACGAAATGATTGGTGTGAAAAGATAACGCAGGTGGGAGAAGCCAATTACCTTTTGGGAGTGCTTTTTGGATGCGTTCTCCACGTTCCCTTACATTTGACGAAGGTAAGTTCTTGCATTAAGTTGGAAGAATCAGGATCTTTTGAGCACAATACCATCCTGGAAGAGAAAGGAAAGTTATTTGGTAAGTACGGTACTCACAAAAATTCTGGTGTCGACCTGGTGAGTTTAAACAAGTTTAAGGTCATTCCAGAATTGGAGGACATTTTACGTCCCATCCTTCAAACGTCAAATAATCCACAGATAAAATACTAAAACATTTCATTTCTGAATAAATGCACTTGTACTGAGATAAAATCTTAAGAAAATAGAATTTTTTTTAAAAAATTGAGTACGCCCTAAAAAGCCATTTTTCTCCCTCAAAGAACAAATTGAAGCGCAAAATAGCCTCTTGTTCAGCAGTGACACCCTCGAACCCTCCAGAAAAAAATCACATAATAAACATCAAAATGTCCTCCAATTCTGAAAAGACCCATCGTTTCCTAAATACAGTGGTATGAAAAAGTATCTGAACCTTTTGGAATTTCTCACACTTCTGCATAAAATCAACATCAAATGTGATTTATCTTTGGTAAAATCACACAGATGAAAAAAAGTGCTTAAACTAAATCCGTAAAAACCATATTTTAATGAGGATAGTATGTAAACAATGACAGAAGGGGTCAAAATAGGTAAGTGAACCATCACATTTAATATTTTGTGGCCTCCCCTTTGGCAGCAATAACTTCAGCCTCCTGTGCTGCAGATCAGTCTGGAACATCGATCAGGACTCATCTTGGCCCATTCTTCTCTACAATTTGCTGCAGTTCAGTCAGATTCCTGGGATGCCTGGCATGAATGACTGTCTTTAGGTCATGCCACAGCATCTCAAAGTGTTAAAGTCTAGACTTTGACTTGGCTACACCAGAACGTGTATTTTGTTCTTCTGAAACCATTTTGAATTTGATTTACTTCTGTGTTTTGGATCATTGTCTTGTTGCAGCATCCATCCTCTTTTTAGCTTCAACTGTCTGACAGACGGCCTGAGGTTTTCCTGCAAAACATCCTGATAAACTTTTGAATTCATTCTTCCATTAATAATTGTAAGTTGTCCAGGCCCTGAAGTAGCAAAACAGCCCCATATCATGTTGCACCCTCCAGCATGCTTCATGGTGGGAATGAGGTGTTGATGTTGGTGAGCTGTTCCATTTTTCCTCCATACATGACGTTGTGTGTTGCTTCCAAACAATTCAAATTTGGTTTGATCAGTCTACAAAATATTTGCCAAAACTTGTGTGGAGTGTGTAAGTGCCTTTTTGCTAACATTAAACGAGCAACGTTTTTTTTTTTGTTTTTTTTTTTTTTTTTCAGACAGCAGTGGCTTCCTCTGTGAAGTCCTCCCATGAACACCATTCTTGGCCATAATTTTACATATAGTTGATGTGTGCACAGAGATATTGGACAGTGCCAGTGATTTCTATAAGTCTTTAGCAGACACTCTAGGTTTCTTTTTTTTTTAAATCTCTGAGTATTCTGCGCTGAACTCTTGGCGTCATCTTTGGTGGACAGCAACACCTTGGGAGAGCAGCAACAGTACCAAACTCTCTCCATTTGTAGACAACTTCTCTGACTGTCTATTGATGAACAGCTAGACTTTTAGAGATGGTTTTGTATCCTTTCCCAGCTTTATACAAATCAACAATCGATCACATGTCTTCAGACAGCTCTTGTGACCGAGCCATGATGCACATCAGACAATGCTTCTCATCAAGATAATTCTTACCAGGTGTGCGCTTTATAGTGGGCAGGGCAGCTTTAAAGCATTCATAGGTGATTGGGCACACACCTGACTTAAATTATTTGGTAAAAATTGGTTTCAATTGCTCTTTAAGTCTCTTTAGGGGGTTCACTTACTTATTTGTCCCCTTCTGTAATTTTATTGCATGCTATCTTCATTTAGTTAAAGCAGACACTGTTTTTCCATCTGTGTGATTTTGACAAAGATCAGCTCACATTTGATGGGGATTTTATGCAGAAATATGAGAAATTCCAAAAAGTTCAGATGCTTTTTTATACCACTGTACGTAGCTTACTAGTTGTCATTTTTGCAACACTTACTTTTGCTGTGTCTCTCCTGCCCGGATGCGAATTCTGTGCACCTCCATGTTGGCGCTGTCGGAGTCGCCGGACCACCAGGAAGAAACCATCTTCAACATACTGGAGGCTGACCAGCCGTTTGACTCCTCCCACTTGAACTTCAACATCAACAGCTCACCTATGTCCTTTTCGGTTACCAATAGGAAAGAATGAGTCCTATTGGCTGCTATTTTCTCCTTCCTGTAAGACAGAACCATCAAGTGAGGTATTAACCTTTACTGTAGTATGTCATAAACGTTCAGCATTAATCAGGAAGCCAACGCTTGAAACAAAAATAATGTTTTATCACATTGCTTATCAACTTTATGGTTCCTTTCAGTTTTCTTTATTGCCCATCCGTAACAGAGCAATACGTTTAGCTTTATTTAAGCTAATAAAAGTTAAATATTGCGGCACACTCACAGTTTAAGCTGCAGGTCTTCCGCTTCCCCCTTGGTTCCAAAGAGTGAGACTGTAAGCGAGGGCTCCATCTCCGAGCGGTTCACTTTACTGGAGAAGTGGATCTTCAACTGGTAGTGGTAAACTGTAGGAGAGTCACAGTTACATTAGTCAATGCTCATCATTTTTTAAATGCTCATTTAGGCTAATTAAGCAATTTGAACAAGCTTAAACACAAAGAGCAGCGAAATGAGTAAAAGAATAGTAACTAGGAGCACCATCATAGGATACTTGGCTATTTTGCCAAGGAGCCCCTAGCACTTTTCACACCGCATTCCTGGCTAATTGCAGCATTAGAGGCGAAACAGTAGAGCCGGGTTTAATTCGGCTTTGCCTTTCAGACAGAACTCGCCAGAGCGCAGCATTAACATAAGTGTGTTCACGCAGCTGTTGCGGCTTGCGACATTAACACAATTAGATGCACGGGGATGTCAACAACAACTGATTTCAACATCAAACGCTGTGCAAGGTGAGTTTAAGGGATTGAATTTGATACTCTGGTTTTGGCACCTTCACGATGTCTTAAGATATAAACAGTTCTCCAAGCCACATAAGGACAGTGTGGCAGATAACCTTTGTTCACACTGACCATTTTCTTTCATCATCATCTATCTTTATTCAGGGACAAAGAATCACATGGTTGTAAAACTTGTTAGGTGGGTGCACCAAGGGTAAAGAGTACTGTATTTTTCGGACTATAAGGCTACGTTCATACTACAGGTCTTGAAGCACGAATCCGATTTTTTCGTGTTTTTCCGACTCAAGTGAGGCATTAACTTGACGGTCTGAACGTGACAAGTCGCATAGAACTGGACCATTTCAAATCCGATCTGGGTCACATTCGTATGTGGTTCAAATCCGATCTGGGCCACATTTTTCCAGACTGTCGCGGCGGTCTGTACTGTCCAGTCTCCCAAATCGATATTCATGCAGCAATTACGTCATCAAATAGCGAGAGAGACGCTAAGGTAGCGGTGCAGCTGTGCATTATTAGCGCCTAGCTTGCAGTGAACACGGCTTTTTGGGGAATGGCCGGGCTTGACAACAGTCATAAAAAATAATAATGGGTTGAGGATAAGCCTGAGAATAATCGGTTTTCTCTCTGCTCTGTGTGAGCAATATTTTAACTAGGGCTGTCAAACGATTAAAATTTTTAATCGAGTTAATTACAGCTTAAAAATTAATTAATCGTAATTAATCACAATTAATCGCAATTCAAACCATCTATAAAATATGCCATAAAATATACACACATACACACATAGCAGAACGAGTCTCTGCCAATTAGAGCCCATCAAAAGTGTTCATTTGATCCAAAATGACAGTGATCTTGTCCTGCAAAGTGCACATTTTAGCAAAATTGAAGCCAAATAATTGATTGTCAATCAGATTTTTCATAATGGTTGTTATTTTAAAGCTATTCGTAGTGTAAAATTTGAAATATGTGAAATTAACTCCAGAAATATTTCTTTACATGTTGAACATGCCATGCTTTTATTTTGAAATGTTCACCGAAAGTACATTTGCTCAGCCGCTAGCCTTAAACGGAACCTCGGACTTCATATTATTAGCCATGATTGTTCTCTTTTACTAAGATATGTTATTAGAAACACATAAAATATTGCTATTGACTTAAAAATCTATAATATTCAGTGCGTTTTGACCTACTGAGGGCACCATGTTTTATGCGCGCAATGGACGCTCGGGTTGATGACGTAGTTTGTCACTGTTACTAGACGAACACTACGGGGTACTGCAATTCCTTCTGTGCGGCGAGATGTACAACATGTCACAAGAGATAAAACCCATTCACACTTTAATACAGGGTGTATTGTTTCAAAAAGCAAGGCATGAGGTCCTGGTTTTCATTGTACTGTTGCGGGTAACAAAATCTCAAGGTGCCACCGAGACTTGAACTCGGATCACTGGATTCAGAGTGCTAGCCATTACACCATGGAACCCATACCCACTTTTGAAGTTGGGCGTATAGTTTCATAAATTTTGGCATGAGGTTCTGCTTTTTTTGTACAAATGCATCTGCGAGTCACAAAAGATATGGGTTCCACCGAGAAGTGAAAACAGATCAGTGAGATCAATGTCCAGGGAGCTAAACATTAGAAGGAACCCAAAACAGTAGCATAGGTGGGAAAACAGGCTTACACTTTCCTGGAACAAGTCACTGCACCTGAATGTTGAAATGCAGGTTCTACCAAGACTTGAACTCGGATCACTGGATTCAAAGTGCTAGCCACTACACCATGGTACACATTCACACTTTATAAAGGGGTGTATTGTTTCAAAAGGCAAGCCATGAGGTCCTGGTTTTCATTGTACTCTTGCGGGAAAGAAAATCCCAAGGTTCCACCTAGACTTGAACTCAGATCACTGGATTCAGAGTCCAGAGTGCTAGCCATTACACCAAGGAACCCATACTCTCTTTTCAAGATGAGCGTATGGTTTAATACATTTTGGCAAGAGGTTCTGCTTTTTTTTGTACAAATGCGTCTGGGGGTCACAAAAGATAAGAGTTCCAACTCAAAGTGAAAACAGATTACTATCCAGGGAGCTAAACATTAGAGGGAAACCACAGCAGTAGTATAGGTAGCTAAAGAGGCTTAGACTTTCATGGAGCAAAGCAATGAACCTGAATGATGAAACGCAGGTGAAAGAAAGTCACAGGTTCCACTGAGACTTGAACTCGGATCACTGGACTCAAAGTCCAGAGTGCTAGCCATTACACCATGGAACCAATTCAAACTTTAATAAGGGGTGTATTGTTTCAAAAGGCAAGGCATGAGGTCCTGGTTTTCATTGTCCTGTTGCGGAAAATAAAATCCCAAGGTTCCACCGAGAGTTGAACTCAGATCCCTGGATTCAGAGTCCAGAGTGCGAGCCATCACACCATGTAACCCATTCTCACTTTAATAAGGGGTGTATTGTTTCAAAAGGCAAGGCATGAGGTCCTGGTTTTCATTGTACTGTTGCGGAAACGAATATCCCAAGGTTCCACCGAGACTTGAACTCGGATCACTGGATTCAGAGTCCAGATTGCTAGCTATTATACCATGGAACCCATACGCTCTTCTCAAGTTGGGCGTATGGATTAATACATTCTGCCACAAGAGTCTGCTTTTTTTGTGCAAATGCGTCTCCGGGTCGCAAAACATATGGGTTCCATCTCAAAGTGAAACCAGATCACTGAGATCAATGTCCAGTGAGCTAAACATTAGCAGGAACCCACAGCAGTAGTATAGGTAGGAAAAGAGTCTTAGATTTTCCTCGAACAAGTCACTGAACCTCAATGTTAAAACACAAGTGAAAGAAAGTCACAGGTTCCACCGAGACTTGAACTTGGATCACTGGATTCAAAGTCCAGAGTGCTAGCCATTACACCATGGAACCTATTCACACTTTAATACGGGGTGTATTGTGTCAAAAGGCAAGGCATGAAGTCCTGGTTTTCATTGTACTGTTGCGGGAAAGAAAATCCTAAGGTTCCACCGAGACTTGAACTCGGATCACTGGACTCAGAGTCCAGAGTGCTAGCCATTACACCATGGAACCCATACTCTCTGCTCAAGTTGGGCGTATGGATTAATAAATTTTTCCACGAGGGTCTGCTTTTTTTTCACAAATGCGTCTACGGGTCACAAAAGATATGGGTTCCATCTCAAAGTGAAAACAGATCACTGAGATCAATGTCCAGTGAGCTAAACATTAGAAGGAACCCACAGCAGTAGTATAGGTAGGAAAAGAGTCTTAGACTTTCCAGGAACAAGTCACTGAACCTGAATGTTGAAATGTAGGTGAAAGAAAGTCACAGGTTCCACCGAGACTTGAACTCGGATCACTGGATTCAAAGGGAAAGCCATTACACCATGGAAGCAATTCACACTTCAATACGGGTCGCATTGTTTCAAAAAGCAAGGCATGAGGTCCTGGTTTTCATAGTTCTGTTGCGGGAAAGAAAATCCCAAGGTTCCACCGAGACTTGAACTCGGATCACTGGATTCAGAGTCCAGAGTGCTAGCCATTACACCATGGAACCCATACTCTCTTCTCAAGTTGGGCGTATGGATTAATAAATTTTTCCACGAGGGTCTGCTTTTTTTGCACAAATGCGTCTATGGGTCACAAAAGATATGGGTACCTTCTCAAAGTGAAAACAGATCACTGAGATCAATGTCCAATGAGCTAAACATTAGAAGGAACCCACAGCAGTAGTATAGGTAGGAAAAGAGTCTTAGACTTCCCAGGAACAAGTCACTGAACCTGAATGTTGAAACGCAGGTGAAAGAAAGTCACAGGTTCCACCGAGACTTGAACTCGGATCACTGGATTCAAAGTCCAGAGTGCTAGCCATTACACCATGGAACCAATTCACATTTTAATAAGGGGTGTATTGTTTCAAAAGGCAAGGCATGAGGTCCTGGTTTTCATTGTACTGTTGCGGGAAAGAAAATCCCAAGGTTCCACCGAGACTTGAACTCAGATCACTGGATTCAGAGTCCAGAGTGCTAGCCATTACACCATCGAACCCATACTCTGTTCTGAAGTTGGGCATATGGATTAATACATTTTGCCACAAGGGTCTGCTTTTTTTTGTACAAATGTGTCTCCGGGTCACAAAAGATATGGGTTCCATCTCAAAGTGAAAACAGATCACTGAGATCAATGTCCAGGGAGCTAAATATTAGAAGGAACCCACAGCAGTAGTATAGGTAGGAAAAGAGTATTTCCACGAGGGTCTGCTTTTTTTGTAAAAATGCGTCTGCGGGTCACAAAAGATATGGGTTCCATCTCAAAGTGAAAACAGATCACTGAGATCAATGTCCAGGGAGCTAAACATTAGAAGGAACCCACAGCAGTAGTACAGGTAGGAAAAGAGTCTTAGACTTTCCAGGAACAAGTCACTGAACCTGAATGTTGAAACGTAGGTGAAAGAAAGTCACAGGTTCCACCGAGACTTGAACTCGGATCACTGGATTCAAAGGGAAAGCCATTACACCATGGAAGCAATTCACACTTCAATAGGGGTCGCATTGTTTCAAAAAGCAAGGCATGAGGTCCTGGTTTTCATAGTACTGTTGCGGGAAAGAAAATCCCAAGGTTCCACCGAGACTTGAACTCGGATCACTGGATTCAGAGTCCAGAGTGCTAGCCATTACACCATGGAACCCATACTCTCTTCTCAAGTTGGGCGTATGTATTAATAAATTTTTCCACGAGGGTCTGCTTTTTTTGCACAAATGCGTCTATGGGTCACAAAAGATATGGGTTCCTTCTCAAAGTGAAAACAGATGACTGAGATCAATGTCCAATGAGCTAAACATTAGAAGGAACCCATAGCAGTAGTATAGGTAGGAAAAGAGTCTTAGACTTCCCAGGAACAAGTCACTGAACCTGAATGCTGAAACGCAGGTGAAAGAAAGTCAGAAGTTCCACCGAGACTTGAACTCGGATCACTGGATTCAAAGTCCAGAGTGCTAGCCATTACACCATGGAACCAATTCACATTTTAATAAGGGGTGTATTGTTTCAAAAGGCAAGGCATGAGGTCCTGGTTTTCATTGTACTGTTGCGGGAAAGAAAATCCCAAGGTTCCACCGAGACTTGAACTCAGATCACTGGATTCAGAGTCCAGAGTGCTAGCCATTACACCATCGAACCCATACTCTGTTCTGAAGTTGGGCATATGGATTAATACATTTTGCCACAAGGGTCTGCTTTTTTTTGTACAAATGTGTCTCCGGGTCACAAAAGATATGGGTTCCATCTCAAAGTGAAAACAGATCACTGAGATCAATGTCCAGGGAGCTAAATATTAGAAGGAACCCACAGCAGTAGTATAGGTAGGAAAAGAGTATTTCCACGAGGGTCTGCTTTTTTTGTAAAAATGCGTCTGCGGGTCACAAAAGATATGGGTTCCATCTCAAAGTGAAAACAGATCACTGAGATCAATGTCCAGGGAGCTAAACATTAGAAGGAACCCACAGCAGTAGTACAGGTAGGAAAAGAGTCTTAGACTTTCCAGGACCAAGTCACTGAACCTGAATGTTGAAACACAGGTGAAAGAAAGTCACAGGTTCCACCGAGACTTGAACTCGGATCACTGGATTCAAACGGAAAGCCATTACACCATGGAAGCAATTCACACTTTAATACGGGTCGCATTGTTTCAAAAAGCAAGGCATGAGGTCCTGGTTTTTATAGTACTGTTGCGGATAACAAAATCCTAAGGTTCCACCGAGACTTGAACTTGGATCACTGGATTCAAAGTCCAGAGTGCTAGCCATTACACCATGGAACCAATTCACACTTTAATAAGGGGTGTATTGTTTCAAAAGGCAAGGCATGAGGTCCTGGTTTTCATTGTACTGTTGCGGGAAAGAAAATCCCAAGGTCCCACCGAGACTTGAACTCGGATCACTGGATTCAGAGTCCAGAGTGCTAGCCATTACACCATGGAACCCATACTCTCTGCTCAAGTTGGGCGTATGGATTAATAAATTTTTCCACGAGGGTCTGCTTTTTTTTCACAAATGCGTCTACGGGTCACAAAAGATATGGGTTCCATCTCAAAGTGAAAAGAGATCACTGAGATCAATGTCCAGTGAGCTAAACATTAGAAGGAACCCACAGCAGTAGTATAGGTAGGAAAAGAGTCTTAGACTTTCCAGGAACAAGTCACTGAACCTGAATGTTGAAACGTAGGTGAAAGAAAGTCACAGGTTCCACCGAGACTTGAACTCGGATCACTGGATTCAAAGGGAAAGCCATTACACCATGGAAGCAATTCACACTTCAATACGGGTCGCATTGTTTCAAAAAGCAAGGCATGAGGTCCTGGTTTTCATAGTACTGTTGCGGGAAAGAAAATCCCAAGGTCCCACCGAGACTTGAACTCGGATCACTGGATTCAGAGTCCAGAGTGCTAGCCATTACACCATGGAACCCATACTCTCTTCTCAAGTTGGGCGTATGGATTAATACATTTTTCCACGAGGGTCTGCTTTTTTTGCACAAATGCGTCTACGGGTCACAAAAGACATGGGTTCCTTCTCAAAGTGAAAACAGATCACTGAGATCAATGTCCAATGAGCTAAACATTAGAAGGAACCCACAGCAGTAGTATAGGTAGGAAAAGAGTCTTAGACTTTCCAGGAACAAGTCACTGAACCTGAATGTTGAAACGCTGGTGAAAGAAAGTCACAGGTTCCACCGAGACTTGAACTCTGATCACTGGATTCAAAGTCCAGAGTGCTAGCCATTACACCATGGAACCAATTCACACTTTAATAAGGGATGTATTGTTTCAAAAGGCAAGGCATGAGGTCCTGGTTTTCATTGTACTGTTGCGGGAAAGAAAATCCCAAGGTTCCACCGAGACATGAACTCGGATCACTGGATTAAGAGTCCAGAGTGCTAGCCATTACACCATGGAACCCATACTCTGTTCTGAAGTTGGGCGTATGGATTAATACATTTTGCCACAAGGGTCTGCTTTTTTTTGTACAAATGCGTCTCCGGGTCACAAAAGATATGGGTTCCATCTCAAAGTGAAAACAGATCACTGAGATCAATGTCCAGGGAGCTAAACATTAGAAGGAACCCACAGCAGTAGTATAGGTAGGAAAAGAGTATTTCCACGAGGGTCTGCTATTTTTGTACAAATGCGTCTGCGGGTCACAAAAGATATGGGTTCCATCTCAAAGTGAAAACAGATCACTGAGATCAATGTCCAGGGAGCTAAACATTAGAAGGAACCCACAGCAGTAGTACAGGTAGGAAAAGAGTCTTAGACTTTCCAGGAACAAGTCACTGAACCTGAATGTTGAAACGCAGGTGAAAGAAAATCCCAAGGTTCCACCGAGACTTGAACTCGGATCACTGGATTCAGAGTCCAGAGTGCTAGCCATTACACCATGGAACCAATTCACACTTTAATACGGGGTGTATTGTTTCAAAAGGCAAGGCATGAGATCCTAGTTTTCATTGTACTGTTGCGGGAAAGAAAATCCCAAGGTTCCACTGAGACTTGAACTCGGACCACTGGATTCAGAGTGCTAGCCATTACACCATGGAACCCATACTCTCTTCTCAAGTTGGGCGTATGGATTAATACATTTTGCCACGAGGGTCTGCTTTTTTTGTACAAATGCCTCTGCGGGTCACAAAAGTTATGGGTTCCATCTCAAAGTGAAAACAGATCACTGAGATCAATGTCCAGGGAGCTAAACATTAGAAGGAACCCACAGCAGTAGTATAGGTAGGAAAAGAGTCTTAGACTTTCCAGGACCAAGTCACTGAACCTGAATGTTGAAACACAGGTGAAAGAAAGTCACAGGTTCCACCGAGACTTGACCTCGGATCACTGGATTCAAAGTGCTAGCCATTACACCATGGAACCTATTCACACTTTAATAAGGGGTGTATTGTTTCAAAAGGCAAGGCATGAGGTCCTGGTTTTCATTGTACTGTTGCGGGAAAGAAAATCCCAAGGTTCCACCGAGACTTGAACTCGGATCACTGGATTCAGAGTGCTAGCCATTACACCATGGAACCCATAATATGTTCTGAAGTTGGGCGTATGGATTAATACATTTTGCCACAAGGGTCTGCTTTTTTTTGTACAAATGCGTCTCCGGGTCACAAAAGATATGGGTTCCATCTCAAAGTTAAAACAGATCACTGAGATCAATGTCCAGGGAGCTAAACATTAGAAGGAACCCACAGCAGTAGTATAGGTAGGAAAAGAGTATTTCCACGAGGGTCTGCTTTTTTTGTACAAATGCGTCTGCGGGTCACAAAAGATATGGGTTCCATCTCAAAGTGAAAACAGATCACTGAGATCAATGTCCAGGGAGCTAAACATTAGAAGGAACCCACAGCAGTAGTATAAGTAGCTAAAGAGGCTTAGACTTTCATTGAGCAAAGCACTGAATCTGAATGTTGAAACGCAGGTGAACGAAAGTCACAGGTTCCACTGAGACTTGAACTCGGATCACTGGACTCAAAGTCCAGAGTGCTAGCCATTACACCATGGAACCAATTCACTTTAATAAGGGGTGTATTGTTTCAAAAGGCAAGGCATGAGGTCCTGGTTTTCATTGTCCTGTTGCGGAAAATAAAATCCCAAGGTTCCACCAAGACTTGAACTCGGATCACTGGATTCAGAGTCCAGAGTGCAAGCCATCACACCATGAAAGCCATTCACACTTAAGTAAGGGGTGTATTGTTTCAAAAGGCAAGGCATGAGGTCCTGGTTTTCATTGTACTGTTGCGGAAAAGAAAATCCCAAGGTTCCACCGAGACTTGAACTCGGATCACTGGATTCAGAGTCCAGAGTGCTAGCCATTACACCATGGAACCCATACTCACTTCTCAAGTTGGGCGTATGGATTAATACATTTTGCCACAAGGGTCTGCTTTTTTTGTACAAATGCGTCTCCGGGTCGCAAAAGATATGGGTTCCATCTCAAAGTGAAAACAGATCACTGAGATCAATGTCCAGTGAGCTAAACATTAGCAGGAACCCACAGCAGTGGTATAGGTAGGAAAAGAGTCTTAGATTTTCCTCAAACAAGTCACTGAACCTGAATGTTGAAACGCAGGTGAAAGAAAGTCACAGGTTGCACCGAGACTTGAACTCGGATCACTGGATTCAAAGTCCAGAGTGCTAGCCATTACACCATGAAACCAATTCACACTTTAACAAGGGGTGTATTGTTTCAAAAGGCAAGGCATGAGGTCCTGGTTTTCATTGTACTGTTGCGGGAAAGAAAATCCCAAGGTTCCACCGAGACTTGAACTCGGATCACTGGATTCAGAGTCGAGAGTGCTAGCCATTACACCATGGAACCCATACTATGTTCTGAAGTTGGGTGTATGGATTAATACATTTTGCCACAAGGGTCTGCTTTTTTTTGTACAAATGCGTCTCCGGGTCACAAAAGATGTGGGTTCCATCTCAAAGTTAAAACAGATCACTGAGATCAATGTCCAGGGAGCTAAACATTAGAAGGAACCCACAGCAGTAGTATAGGTAGGAAAAGAGTATTTCCACGAGGGTCTGCTTTTTTTGTACAAATGCGTCTGCGGGTCACAAAAGATATGGGTTCCATCTCAAAGTGAAAACAGATCACTGAGATCAATGTCCAGGGAGCTAAACATTAGAAGGAACCCACAGCAGTAGTATAGGTAGGAAAAGAGTCTTAGACTTTCCAGGAACAAGTCACTGAACCTGAATGTTGAAACGCAGGTGAAAGAAAGTCACAGGTTGCACCGAGACTTGAACTCGGATCACTGGACTCAAAGTCCAGAGTGCTAGCCATTACACCATGAAACCAATTCACACTTTAATAAGGGGTGTATTGTTTCAAAAGGCAAGGCATGAGGTCCTGGTTTTCATTGTACTGTTGCGGGAAAGAAAATCCCAAGATTCCACCGAGACTTGAACTCGGATCACTGGATTCAGAGTGCTAGCCATTACACCATGGAACCCATACTATGTTCTGAAGTTGGGCGTATGGATTAATACATTTTGCCACAAGGGTCTGCTTTTTTTTGTACAAATGCGTCTCCGGGTCACAAAAGATATGGGTTCCATCTCAAAGTTAAAACAGATCACTGAGATCAATGTCCAGGGAGCTAAACATTAGAAGGAACCCACAGCAGTAGTATAGGTAGGAAAAGAGTATTTCCACGACGGTCTGCTTTTTTTGTACAAATGCGTCTGCGGGTCACAAAAGATATGGGTTCCATCTCAAAGTGAAAACAGATCACTGAGATCAATGTCCAGGGAGCTAAACATTAGAAGGAACCCACAGCAGTAGTATAAGTAGCTAAAGAGGCTTAGACTTTCATTGAGCAAAGCACTGAATCTGAATGTTGAAACGCAGGTGAACGAAAGTCACAGGTTCCACTGAGACTTGAACTCGGATCACTGGACTCAAAGTCCAGAGTGCTAGCCATTACACCATGGAACCAATTCACTTTAATAAGGGGTGTATTGTTTCAAAAGGCAAGGCATGAGGTCCTGGTTTTCATTGTCCTGTTGCGGAAAATAAAATCCCAAGGTTCCACCAAGACTTGAACTCGGATCACTGGATTCAGAGTCCAGAGTGCGAGCCATCACACCATGAAAGCCATTCACACTTTAGTAAGGGGTGTATTGTTTCAAAAGGCAAGGCATGAGGTCCTGGTTTTCATTGTACTGTTGCGGAAAAGAAAATCCCAAGGTTCCACCGAGACTTGAACTCGGATCACTGGATTCAGAGTCCAGAGTGCTAGCCATTACACCATGGAACCCATACTCACTTCTCAAGTTGGGCGTATGGATTAATACATTTTGCCACAAGGGTCTGCTTTTTTTGTACAAATGCGTCTCCGGGTCGCAAAAGATATGGGTTCCATCTCAAAGTGAAAACAGATCACTGAGATCAATGTCCAGTGAGCTAAACATTAGCAGGAACCCACAGCAGTGGTATAGGTAGGAAAAGAGTCTTAGATTTTCCTCAAACAAGTCACTGAACCTGAATGTTGAAACGCAGGTGAAAGAAAGTCACAGGTTGCACCGAGACTTGAACTCGGATCACTGGATTCAAAGTCCAGAGTGCTAGCCATTACACCATGAAACCAATTCACACTTTAACAAGGGGTGTATTGTTTCAAAAGGCAAGGCATGAGGTCCTGGTTTTCATTGTACTGTTGCGGGAAAGAAAATCCCAAGGTTCCACCGAGACTTGAACTCAGATCACTGGATTCAGAGTCCAGAGTGCTAGCCATTACACCATGGAACCCATACTATGTTCTGAAGTTGGGTGTATGGATTAATACATTTTGCCACAAGGGTCTGCTTTTTTTTGTACAAATGCGTCTCCGGGTCACAAAAGATGTGGGTTCCATCTCAAAGTTAAAACAGATCACTGAGATCAATGTCCAGGGAGCTAAACATTAGAAGGAACCCACAGCAGTAGTATAGGTAGGAAAAGAGTATTTCCACGAGGGTCTGCTTTTTTTGTACAAATGCGTCTGCGGGTCACAAAAGATATGGGTTCCATCTCAAAGTGAAAACAGATCACTGAGATCAATGTCCAGGGAGCTAAACATTAGAAGGAACCCACAGCAGTAGTATAGGTAGGAAAAGAGTCTTAGACTTTCCAGTAACAAGTCACTGAACCTGAATGTTGAAACGCAGGTGAAAGAAAGTCACAGGTTCCACCGAGACTTGAACTCGGATCACTGGATTCAAAGTCCAAAGTGCTAGCCATTACACCATGGAACCAATTCACACTTTAATATGGGGTGTATTGTTTCAAAAGGCAAGGCATGAGGTCCTAGTTTTCATTGTACTGTTGCGGGAAAGAAAATCCCAAGGTTCCACTGAGACTTGAACTCAGATCACTGGATTCAGAGTGCTAGCCATTACACCATGGAACCCATACTCTCTTCTCAAGTTGGGCGTATGGATTAATACATTTTGCCACGAGGGTCTGCTTTTTTTGTACAAATGCGTCTGCGGGTCACAAAAGTCATGGGTTCCATCTCAAAGTGAAAACAGATCACTGAGATCAATGTCCAGGGAGCTAAACATTAGAAGGAACCCACAGCAGTAGTATAGGTAGGAAAAGAGTCTTAGACTTTCCAGGAACAAGTCACTGAACCTGAATGTTGAAACGCAGGTGAAAGAAAGTCACAGGTTGCACCGAGACTTGAACTCGGATCACTGGACTCAAAGTCCAGAGTGCTAGCCATTACACCATGAAACCAATTCACACTTTAATAAGGGGTGTATTGTTTCAAAAGGCAAGGCATGAGGTCCTGGTTTTCATTGTACTGTTGCGGGAAAGAAAATCCCAAGATTCCACCGAGACTTGAACTCGGATCACTGGATTCAGAGTGCTAGCCATTACACCATGGAACCCATACTATGTTCTGAAGTTGGGCGTATGGATTAATACATTTTGCCACAAGGGTCTGCTTTTTTTTGTACAAATGCGTCTCCGGGTCACAAAAGATATGGGTTCCATCTCAAAGTTAAAACAGATCACTGAGATCAATGTCCAGGGAGCTAAACATTAGAAGGAACCCACAGCAGTAGTATAGGTAGGAAAAGAGTATTTCCACGACGGTCTGCTTTTTTTGTACAAATGCGTCTGCGGGTCACAAAAGATATGGGTTCCATCTCAAAGTGAAAACAGATCACTGAGATCAATGTCCAGGGAGCTAAACATTAGAAGGAACCCACAGCAGTAGTATAAGTAGCTAAAGAGGCTTAGACTTTCATTGAGCAAAGCACTGAATCTGAATGTTGAAACGCAGGTGAACGAAAGTCACAGGTTCCACTGAGACTTGAACTCGGATCACTGGACTCAAAGTCCAGAGTGCTAGCCATTACACCATGGAACCAATTCACTTTAATAAGGGGTGTATTGTTTCAAAAGGCAAGGCATGAGGTCCTGGTTTTCATTGTCCTGTTGCGGAAAATAAAATCCCAAGGTTCCACCAAGACTTGAACTCGGATCACTGGATTCAGAGTCCAGAGTGCGAGCCATCACACCATGAAAGCCATTCACACTTTAGTAAGGGGTGTATTGTTTCAAAAGGCAAGGCATGAGGTCCTGGTTTTCATTGTACTGTTGCGGAAAAGAAAATCCCAAGGTTCCACCGAGACTTGAACTCGGATCACTGGATTCAGAGTCCAGAGTGCTAGCCATTACACCATGGAACCCATACTCACTTCTCAAGTTGGGCGTATGGATTAATACATTTTGCCACAAGGGTCTGCTTTTTTTGTACAAATGCGTCTCCGGGTCGCAAAAGATATGGGTTCCATCTCAAAGTGAAAACAGATCACTGAGATCAATGTCCAGTGAGCTAAACATTAGCAGGAACCCACAGCAGTGGTATAGGTAGGAAAAGAGTCTTAGATTTTCCTCAAACAAGTCACTGAACCTGAATGTTGAAACGCAGGTGAAAGAAAGTCACAGGTTGCACCGAGACTTGAACTCGGATCACTGGATTCAAAGTCCAGAGTGCTAGCCATTACACCATGAAACCAATTCACACTTTAACAAGGGGTGTATTGTTTCAAAAGGCAAGGCATGAGGTCCTGGTTTTCATTGTACTGTTGCGGGAAAGAAAATCCCAAGGTTCCACCGAGACTTGAACTCAGATCACTGGATTCAGAGTCCAGAGTGCTAGCCATTACACCATGGAACCCATACTATGTTCTGAAGTTGGGTGTATGGATTAATACATTTTGCCACAAGGGTCTGCTTTTTTTTGTACAAATGCGTCTCCGGGTCACAAAAGATGTGGGTTCCATCTCAAAGTTAAAACAGATCACTGAGATCAATGTCCAGGGAGCTAAACATTAGAAGGAACCCACAGCAGTAGTATAGGTAGGAAAAGAGTATTTCCACGAGGGTCTGCTTTTTTTGTACAAATGCGTCTGCGGGTCACAAAAGATATGGGTTCCATCTCAAAGTGAAAACAGATCACTGAGATCAATGTCCAGGGAGCTAAACATTAGAAGGAACCCACAGCAGTAGTATAGGTAGGAAAAGAGTCTTAGACTTTCCAGTAACAAGTCACTGAACCTGAATGTTGAAACGCAGGTGAAAGAAAGTCACAGGTTCCACCGAGACTTGAACTCGGATCACTGGATTCAAAGTCCAAAGTGCTAGCCATTACACCATGGAACCAATTCACACTTTAATATGGGGTGTATTGTTTCAAAAGGCAAGGCATGAGGTCCTAGTTTTCATTGTACTGTTGCGGGAAAGAAAATCCCAAGGTTCCACTGAGACTTGAACTCAGATCACTGGATTCAGAGTGCTAGCCATTACACCATGGAACCCATACTCTCTTCTCAAGTTGGGCGTATGGATTAATACATTTTGCCACGAGGGTCTGCTTTTTTTGTACAAATGCGTCTGCGGGTCACAAAAGTCATGGGTTCCATCTCAAAGTGAAAACAGATCACTGAGATCAATGTCCAGGGAGCTAAACATTAGAAGGAACCCACAGCAGTAGTATAGGTAGGAAAAGAGTCTTAGACTTTCCAGGACCAAGTCACTGAACCTGAATGTTGAAACACAGGTGAAAGAAAGTCACAGGTTCCACCGAGACTTGAACTCAGATCACTGGATTCAAAGGGCTAGCCATTACACAATGGAAGCAATTCACACTTTAATATGGGTCGCATTGTTTCAAAAGGCAAGGCATGAGGTCCTGGTTTTCATAGTACTGTTGCGGATAACAAAATCCTAAGGTTCCACCGAGACTTGAACTCGGATCACTGGATTCAGAGTCCAGAGTGCTAGCCATTACACCATGGAACCCATTCACACTTTTGAGAGTGGGCGTATGGTCTAATAAATCTTGCCATGAGGTTCTGCTTTTTTGTACAAATGCGCCTGCGGGTCACAAAAGATATGGGTTCCACGTAGAAGTGAAAAAATATCACTGAGATCAATGTCCAGAGAGCTAAACATTACAAGACGGAACCCACAGCAGTAGTATGGGTAGGAAAACAGGCTTAGACTTTCCTGGAACACATCACTGCACCTGAATGTTGAAATGCAGATGAAAGTAAGTTGCAGCTTCCACCAATACAATCACTGGATTCAAAATCCAGAGTGCTAGCCACTACACCGTGGTACCTATTCACACCTTACGACGGGGTGTAAGAGTTTCAAATGTCATGGTCTCAAAGAACTTTTTGCATGTGTTTCCTTCTCATACTTTTAAGCATTGTCTTTTCTTGTGGTAGCTTTAAAGCAGATTGTTGATCTGTTGACCACATTAGTCACGTAGCATATTTAAACCACCCTTATTTGATATTGCTACTTTTAAGTTATTATTTTAAAGAATCTTTAGTATGTTCTGTCTTTACGCATCTAAACAAAACCAGCTGAAAAAGCACGGTAAGACTTTGCGTGTCAAACTCGCCGATGTCGCACATTTTCCTACTCTCGTCATGTCTCATCCCGTCTTTCCCTTTCTATTTGCTTTTGCTGCTCGTTTTGTGAAATATCTATATATCAGGTTCAGATTGAAAAGGTTGAACAGATGACATGTTTATGTCACTAAAGTCATACTCTGGAAGCCCGGCAGCGTAACCATGTGACGTCATCGCACTGCGACATCAACAACAATGGCGACCTACTAGTTAAACAAATTTTATAAATTCTATAAAAACGAAAACCTTAAGAGGGGTTTCAATAACAAATTATTTTAACTCATAATATTAACTCATAATAACGTTTATCTTTTAAGAACTACAACTCTTTCTATCCGTGGATCCCTTTAAGCTTTACACTCGGTAAAAAAAAAAAAAAAAATCCACTTCTCTTTTAGTCGTGCATGTGGTGTCAGTCACAAAATTTTTTGCTTGTTTGTTTGTTTGTTTGCAAATGCTGTTAACCAGCGATTTTTTTATGTTGGAAGTATCACATTTTTACCACAATTTTTAATTTTTAGATTTATTTACATTATTTTCATTAAAAACAAAATAGAAGCAAGGGGAAATATTTTTTTTTTTTAATTTGTTATATTAATGTTTTTTTTAATTTAAAAAAAGGAAAAATAATAAATATTCCATTCTTTTTTACATTTTTTAAATGTATTTATATCTTTAAATTGAAAAGGTAAAAAAAGACAACTTTTTAAGTTTTGTTTTACATTAATAAAAAAAGGTAAATATTCTATTTATAAATTTTAAATTATATTTAGAAAATGTTTAATTATTAATTAAAATAAAAAAAAAGTGAAGGAGGTGTGGAAACATGCTCTGGTCTCTGTAGTCCTCAATGAAAGTTATTTTAGCGAGAAACAAAGTCAATGCGCGTGATTTACTTTCATGAGCAACACAAAATGAGGTGTTGTTCTGGATCTGCCCCCGAGTTTGATACATGTTACCCCTCAGTGTAAAAAAAACAAAAAAAACAAAAAAAAATTACTACTAGATTAATGAAAATTAAACCAAAGTTGCAAATGAAAACACACAACCTCCTCCCAAAAAAAAAAAACTGAATTTTGAAAAACAAAAGTCAAAACGAAATACAAATTGACATAACTGACAGCGATGTTGACATCCAATCCATTTGAACTGCGAGAGGCCAAATGGATTGGACTTCAATCACAGTCAATGGCAGCAAATCAGTTAATTTAACTGAATTTTAAACAACTCACCTCGGAAGGGCATAGTGGCTCTGGTCTTGGTGTACATCTGCACATTGCGCGGTTTGCGGACCTTGCTGATGTCGTAGCCCACCGTGTTGCAGCGGCTCTTGCGGCAGCTGAGGCACATGCCGCGGTTGAACATATCGTTGCTACCGCAGCGGTAGGCCTTGGCCGCCTCCCACTCGTTTAGCAGAGAGTCAATGAAGAGGTGGATAGAGCGCTCGTGCTCGCACTTGACGGCGTCGCCGATGGCTGCTGGTGAAACGTTTCGTTGAAAACGGATCAAATAATAAAAGGCAAGTGGTTACATTTGCACTCAT
Source organism: Corythoichthys intestinalis (assembly GCF_030265065.1). Classification (NCBI taxonomy): domain Eukaryota; kingdom Metazoa; phylum Chordata; class Actinopteri; order Syngnathiformes; family Syngnathidae; genus Corythoichthys; species Corythoichthys intestinalis. The sequence continues at coordinate 38,985,514 of NC_080401.1, forward strand.
CCTCATCCACTTAGCAAACTAGACCGCCGGCCAAGAATTAGAGTGCCAAATTCTACAAAGACTCATTTCAGCCATGTTTGGGCCTCTCTGCTCATGTTCAGACTGTTGTGAATGGGTTTATTGTGTCAGTGGTGGTAACAATGCTTACCGCTAAGACCGATTAGCGACAAGCCAATGAGGAGCCAAGATGCTGGACTCTTTTTGTGTGGACTAATAGCACAAGTGTGATGCCTTGTTGGACACTGAAACAGCCTCTAGTAAACTGATTGGCTGCCTTTGACGACAATAAACGTCCAATCCACTAAACAGAGAATGCAAATAAAAGTTGTTTTATCAGAGTAAGATGGGCCTTTGCAAGGCAAAATTTTCTGTTTGCCTGTAAACGTGGGTTTTTGGGAACAAAAAAACCTACTTGTCCTACAATTTTTGTCCAAATCACATAATTGTAAAGGGCATAAAAGTTGTATACAGAATTTGGCAAAAACTTATGGTTCCCCCATAATTCGCCAAAAACTGCCCCATTCATTTCTAATGGGATGCCATTGACAGCCATGTACGTCCAAATTTCCCATTCATTTTCAATTGCAGGAAAACATATGTCCTTGTATTTTTTTAACCATTTACCATGACAGCCCATTGACATTCAACTGGCGCCCAAGTAAGTCGATGCCATTGACAGCAATGCACGTCCATGCCACTGACGGCCAATGTATGGCCAAATTTCCCATTAATTTTCAATGGCAGAAAAACCTGTGTGGTTATGATTTTTGACCAAAAACGTACCAAATACTTACTACGTGCAATATTAACGTGCAATATTAACGTGCAATATTCAATGCCTTCACTGCCAAACTGTGCCTACTTACTTCCATTATTTGCACTGCTTGAACATAGGACTCATACACATTTATATTTATATTTATGTAGATTTTATACTTGCACTGTTTTTTTTCATAGTTTGGCTGGGGGTGCAACTCTGGAGCGACTTATGTGTAAAATTATTAACACATTATTATATCATTTCACATGTTATTTTGGTGTTTTGGAGTGACACTGATGATTTGGTAAACTTGTTAGCATGTTCTTTATGCTATTGTTATTGGAATAACTCTTAATAGCTATGTTACGTTAACATACCGGCCACGTTCGCATTTCGTTGTTCATGCATCATGTAACATGATCATACTGTACACTTATTCAGCATGTTGTTCTCTATTCTATTTGTATTTGATTTGCCTTTCAAGATGACATATCTGTTATAGGTGTTGGATTTTATCATGTAAATTTCCCCCCAAAATGCGACTTATACTCCGGTGCGACTTATGTTTTTTTTTTCCTCTTCGTTGGGCATTTTATGGCTGGTGCGACTTATAGTCCGAAAAATACGGTACTTTCATTTCGTACTTGTTTCATAAAAAAAAATATATATATATATATATATATATATATATATATATATATATTTGACATACAAATAAATATGAAACAGATATGATTGCATTGTTTATTTAACACTCCTATTTGTTTTTAACAAACGATATGGCTAGTTGTATACATGTTGTAATAACACAGTACCGTACTCATTTTGAATCCTGCGACTTACAGTCCGAAAAATACGGTAATAAGTATTTTCATCCAAAAGACTAAGACTAAAACTAAAAAGGCTGCCAAAAACAAAACTGTTAGGAACTTACCAAATAACCCAAATGTAGCAATCTTCTCCAGAGCTCCTCTTAAGTTGCAGCCTGGCTGGAAGATGCCTCCATTGGGGTAGATATCCACGTGGCCTACAGGCTGCTGAATGCCGATGCTTAGACCCAGAGAGCCTCGGGTGAAGGTGTGGAGCACATCCACGAAATCGGCGTCATCTGGGGACAGGCGCCTGTGGGCGTGCTCACCCTCAAAGTTTGGCCCGGCTGGGTCCAAACCTGCAGACGGAGACGGGAGTGTCAGCTCTGATGTAATGTATTTGGGTGACACAATGTTTTTTTTGGCTTTTTACCTGTTATTCTTCCAACTTTGTTAGAGGCGTGGCTGCCTGCAATGCCTGCCACATGAGCCCCAAGGCTGTATCCAATAAGATGTAGGTTGTCAAGAGGAATGTTGGTGGTTTCCTGTCAAAACACCCACAATAAAAAAAATCATGACAAACAGCAGCTCACTAGACTAGCAAGTAGTCCAAAGGTGTACCCCGCCTCTCACCCAAAGTCAGCTGAGCTATGCTCCAGTTAGCCCGCGACCCTAATGATCACGCGTGCTATAGAAAATGCACGGATGAACGAATGCTCCAACTGACCTCAATCCAGTCGATGAAGCGTGCCACCTCCTGTCCCACCGCCTTGGTGTTCTGGGCCGCAATCACGTAGTCGTTCTGCGCCGTGCTGAGCCAGTCCACCACGATGACGTTGGCCATCTTCTCTCGCTCATACAATGCCGACACCAGCTTAGCCACCCAGCTTTCAAACATGCCGCTCAACTGTGGAAGGAAAGAATAAAATTAAGGGCACTGGACTTCAAAACTTAAACAGTCTGGCAGGCAACAGTGCCAGCTGGCTTAATGCTAAGGGCACTTGGCATTTACCTACAAATATAAATACATTATAACTAGTGTTGAAATGATAATAAACTTGAATAAATTTTTCCTTTAACACACTTGTTATGCTTTTGGCAGGGACCGTTAGTGATGTTACAGTTGGAATGCTAATAGAGGCCGTTCTCTAATTTAGGGGGCTTGTTTTTTAGGGGAAATAAATCCCATTAAAAGGGAAGTCAGCGTAGTAATAAAAATTATTTTGTTTTATACTTGTATATTACATTGATCATTTTTGTATTAGATATTAAACTTTAATTCAAAGGTTATTTTCAGCACTGGCGACAATCAAAATATTTTAATTGCAATGAAGAAAACAATAACACTGCAATTATTCACAATGTTATACAAACGCAATACTATTTTCAAAATTCGTATACCCCAATATTTTATGTCAATTATACTGTCTTACCAATTTAAAAAAAATGCATTTCTGAGATAACAGCATAACAACTTTTTTTCTATCATAACACAACATCAACTTAGTACACAGTAGGCATGTGCCGGTATGATATTCCGATGGTATGATAACCTTAAGCCAAAATTTCATGGTATTGCAATTACAGCTCTAAAATGTGTTACTTTGAGACATCTGGGTTTAAAAAAAAAACTTTTTTTCCCACTTTTATTTTTCAAAACATATTAGCAAATTGGAACATAAGTATAATGTTAAGTTAAAATAAATTCAAAAAATGTAAATAAATGCAATCCTTTAGGTGAGCCTAAACCCAAAGCCACAGCTCAACAATATTACCATCAGAACAAAGATAATAATTTTCCATAAAAAGCACATGTGTATGACTCGTATCATGTTTACATTGTACACACACTTTTTCTCAACACAGATTGTTGCCAAAGAGAAAAAAACACATGTTTTACCACCGCTAGACCCACTAAACATGCTGGAGTTAAATCTCGTAGCTGGTGGGAAACGTTCATGAAAGTGTTTGCTAACCTTTAATTTTGTAAAAATGCTAAATCATATTGGCGGTATTGCCTCCTCGCCAGCCACCCTCCGCAAACATGTTTACATGTCGCTTGCTAAGCCTTGGCCGCCTGTAACTTTCCTTTAACCGAAGTAATGCCATACCAGTAGGGCTGCTATTCACTGCTTTCACTCAAAAAACTTATGTAACTATTTTATACTATAAAAATATATATATATTTCTTACGTAAAAATGCCATTACGCTTGATAACACACATCACTTAAAAGTTAGGATTTTTTTCCCACATTTCAATTGAATGTCTATTTGTGTCAAGCTATTTTTAAGTTCTAGTTAAGTTTTAAGTTAGTCTAAACTATAAGTCCTGATAGGATTTTGAGTTTTTGCGGTGTTCAAAACAAATGTATGATACAGGCTGTATTGGAGTACATTAGGGACCAGTGCTACTCAGTCTTTTATCCAGCAATGACTACTGAGATAAAATTGATAGTTACCATCATTAAGTTTTTATTTTACACCCTCATCACTCCACAGAGCTTTGTTATGTTAAAGCCTGTATGTAAGACACGTTAGCCACGTATCGACAGTGGTCATAATTAATAGAAAACTAGCCCTCCGCAGGGCTAACATTACGTGAGCAAGTGTCAGTAACGTTAAACTTATTTATTAGCGCTTAGTGCTCTTCATTAGCGCTTAGCGCACCACTGCTTTAAGATGGCGGCTGTTTACTAACGTCGCTGACTCTGTCATTTTGCATCTAGTTTAACAAAATACATGTGACATCTATGAGACGCCTCAGATGCTACCTGCTACCGTCGTAGCATCATGCGGGCTAGTTTTTAGCAACGTCGGCGTCGTTTGTTGTCGGCTGATGTAAGTTTTTTTTTTTTCTTCCTTTTTCCTCTACGCACGTGACATCAGCGCGTTGTCCTGCATTAAAAGTAGTCCGAGCAAAACGTGGTGCTTAGAGCTGTCAAAATTAAACGATTACTCGAGGTGAATAAAATTACTCGGATCAGTTTTTAAACTCGCGTTACTGGAGTTGCTCAAGTATTCGTTTCAGCTCTACATACCAGTGATTTAGTTTTCTTCGATGGGGGAAAAAAATTCAGGAGTTTCACCTCCCACCACCCATCATGTAGCACAGCTGACTCACTGACACTGAGCAACAAACGTTGGGGGAGGGTTGAGCCTTACAGCTGCAAGCGAGGGATTTCTCCATGCATTTTTGTGACATAAAAAAATCGCAAATAACTCGGGGACAGTATGACGGAAATTTTTTGCGGTTTTTAAACCTTGACGTTTTCATACCACGGTATACCTTCAAACCGGTAGTCGGCACATGTCTAGTACACAGTATTCAAACATCTATTTGTTTTACTACTCTGCACTGAGCCAGTTGCTAAAACATACAATATTCTTAAAATTTTGAGATATTAAAGAAGCTTCTTTTCTTCTGTACAATATAACCAACAAACTTGGAGTTAACTCGCCAACTTGCCCAGTATTTGTGATTTCATGTGGTAAATTGTGTGACATATCTTATCAACCAAACAGAGCACTAAAAATGCAATTTGATTTCTTCAGTGAGTACATGAAATCCGCAAGTTGAGGGGGGACGCCCAGACGCCATATAAAAATGTCACCTAAGACACCCCATTAGGTTGGCGCCCAACCAAAGTCTAAATCACAAGAATGCAGAATACCAATAAAAACAGGATGAGTCAAAGCATAGCATCAGCTAATTTCTCTTAGTCCTTCGCCTTCTAATTATCAGTGATTTGTTTTGTATTTTCATGCTAAATAGTGAATAAAAGCAAGCCTGGAATTTTCTGAGCTCCTAAGTATAGCCCCTAAATTTAAGTATCTGTACTTCTAAAGTATAGAGTGTTAACGCTTTTGTCCCCTCTGATTATTAAACCTCAGCTCACATTCTTTCCTGATAGTTAACGCAATGAATGCAGCATTTGAAGTTGCTGCCCTAAGCAAATTCACACTTGGGGGGCAAGTCCCAACCGGTGGAAGCATGAAGCAAGTGGCGTGCCTCACCGCCCATCCGTGGATGATGAGGAAGGTTTTGGCGGTTTTGTTGAAGGCACAGGCCGCCAGAGAGTCAGCTTGGCCAGGATGGATATAGCAAAGGTCGTCTTCCGGCTGGGAAGGTGTTCGCAGGGAGAATCTGGCCGCCGTTTGATTGGCTTCATTCTTCTGCTCAAACCAGTCTTTAATAGGATCCAGGAAGTTACCTGTGAGGAGAGTAAAGTAGAAGTTATTCATATCATTCATTATCTTGTTGGTTGACATTGACAGCGCTAGATGTCTAATCCAACAGGCAAAATGGATTTAACGTCTAACACCATCAATAGCACTGAAACATGATCGTTCCCATTTTCCCAGGTAAATAAATTGGAAATCTGTCATTTTCACTGGCAGTGAATTGGTTAAAAAAAAAATGGACACTTTGTTTATTTCGGTTATCTTTGTTACCTTTATTTGACATGTATTGTTGTCAACTCATTGGCTACCACTGGCGTTCAAGCGCTGTCAATAGCACTGAAAGATATGAATTAGACATCTGTCGACGCCAATGGCAGCAAGATTTCACGCAGTCCAACTGGGTTCCATAGAAACCAGCAGCAGCTTCTAGGATTCTGAAGAGTCAGCTGACTCAAATGGGGGGAGGGCGTGTGTACAGAGAGTGGGGGTAGGGACTTAGTAACCTCACATTTATGAAGTTGCAAACCAAACTTTCAAAGTCCTACTGAAATTGCAGTAACCTGAACGCAGCGCCATTCATCAAAGCGTTAACTTTCCGTGATAACACGACGTCAAACACTGTACTTGCATGTCTAAAACATTAGCTAACTATGTTTTATGTCTATTTATTACACGTTAATGCGGACTGGGGGGCTACTTTGGCAACTTACCAAAAATAGAATCAGTCAGTTCTTGCTCCAGAGACGTCACATAGCGCACTGTTGCGTTCAAGACCACTAAGCAAAGAAAGCCAACTCTCCATGCTTTCATTGCTTTGACAGCTTTGTTCAGAATGTGTCTTCAACCTTGACGGAAGATGCAGAAGAGTTGAGAAATCCTAATTGTCGTTTCGTCAAGAGGAATAGTCCCGTTTAGTGCGTCGTGTTGCGCGCAGTGCGCAGGCATGTGAACCACCTCGAACAGAGGCTGCGTCTTAAATAGAACCTGAGCCGCCCCATTGGCTGTCAAGCTCAGGGCGGAGAATGGAAACATACATACTGTAGTTGGAAGTCAATCATTACTATACTGTCACTGGAGTGCAGTAAAAGGGCAGCCAGCGACATTGTGACACGTCTAAACTTTGTTTAACTCCTGAATCACTCATTTTAAACTTTCTTTAACTCCTGAATCACTCACTTTCAAACCAGAAATGTGACCAGGTATGGACAGTCAAGTACAGTTTTTTTTTTTTTTTTTTTTTAAATAACTGTCAAATTAAGTGGCTTTTTTCATCCTCTTGCTGTGAATTAGAATGAGTTTAAAACGTGTACAAGTCCAATCTATTTGAACTCAAAATGCGTTCATTCGCTGCCAACCCTCCCAAATCAAATGGATTGGATGCAGGGGCGTTACCGGGGGCGGGGGGGCGGGGGTGGGCAGTGCCCACCCACGGACTCGCTCTTTCCACCCAAAGAAAACTGGATGTTGTACTAACGGCAGTCTGGGCACCGCGTATGGTATCCAGTGTTGTCAGTAATCTGATTACTTTCGTTCAGTAACGAGTAATCTAACGCATTCATTTTTCGAAGCCAGTAATCTGATTAAAGTTTGTTTCCGTAGTGTCTCTGCGTTACTATTTTGTTTTTTCCTCATGATGTATGTAGAATAAAGAATACTGTAGTCATGTCATGGCCACGGCCACCCCTATAAATTTGTTGGCCACCCCACTGGCCACCCCGCTTGCCAGTATATCGTTAGATTGTTGTAGCATCAGTTATGCATTTCATCCCAAATGCAAATCTGCCAGCACCTGCTTTTCCCCAGTAATTATTTTGTTTTGTTAAATGTACACCTTATGCCTAATATATACATAACACAATAAAACAGAATTGTTGTGGAACTCAAAATGTTGACTGGACAGTTATGGACAATGCACATTAAATCATTAGTAACATCAAATATTACACAATACACCAAAGTATATCAGTAGCCCTGTCCTTAAGTCTTTCTGATAGTTTTCCCCTGACCTTTTTACTGCAAAAATATAATGAAAACCTGAAATTATGGCTTTTAGGGGCAGTTTACATGGCGACTCTGCGACACAAAGACGCAATGACTGAGTAGCGGACTCGCCTCGCGTGCATATGGTGTCGGCGAAAAATTCTGAATCCTGCCTCCAAAGTGGAAGAATCCGGTTGTGGGGGCTTCCTCGGCATGCATATCATAGGCTCTTGCGGTGCGACACCGCGCCGTAACGTCAGCACTCGTACACGTCATGTTGGGCGTGCGCAATGGTGCTACTAAACATTAAAAACAGCAAATATGGCGGAATGCCGGCTTTGATTTATTGCTTTAAATTAAATATGGTGAACGTTTCAAATTGTTTGCCTTTTTGAACAAAAGAAAAATGACATTGCGTCAAGTGGGCGGGCATATTTTTTTCCGGGCTGAGGGAGCTTGGTGGGGTCAAAGTGCATCATTCTCTGTCGCCCTGTAAATCTGCACTGCCCCCTAGGGTCTGGCATTAATACTACATCGTTTTCATGCAAAATTGCGACATTGTTCAAATAAAGACGCAAATGCAAATGCAAATTTGAAATTTTTCGTATTCTCGGAGAGTCACCGTGTAAACGGCACCTTAGTTTTGGTGTGCCACCCCAAGATTTTAAGTGGCCCTATCTGGCCACCCCTATGAAAAATTTCTGGAGGCGCCACTGAGAGAATCTGAATAGAAAATATTGCTCTTGAGTTTGGCAATGACATCGGATGTCACGTTTTCTCATCGGGGGGAAAAAAACGGGTCACGTGCATTACCATGCTATGAGTGCTGTTGGCGGCCAGCAAACAACTGGCTACCTCTCAGGATGCTAACAGTGGAAGACGTAGGAGAAAGAAGCACAAACAGCTGCATTTGCTTATTGGACATACAGCCATGACTTCACATTTTTCTCCAATAAAGATGACCAAAAATATCTCCGTGCGTCGCAAACTTTGCGCTGGCTTTGCGCTAATAACTCTACATCTAATTCAAGGAACCACTTGGAATTACAGCACAACGTGACAAAAATCGAAACAAAGCCATCAGATAACGAGACAGCCAGCACTTTTACAGTTTGTAACCAGCCTTTACGTACATTTTATAGTTATAGTTTGTAACCATAGGCGGAGTGTGACTTTGTGTGTGTGTGTGCATGTGTGTGTGTGTGTGTGTGGGGGGGGGGGGGGGGGCAAAAGAGCGAGTCAAAAGTCAAAAGTTTGGACACGCCTCATCATTTGTGCTTTTTATATATTTTCATTACTATCGTAAATTCTCACTGAAAATATCAAAACTATGACTGAACATGAGGAATTATGTACCGTACTTGAAAACAGGTTTTATATTCTACATTCTTCAAAGTATCCACCCTTGAGGTGTCTCCAAACTTTTGGCCTATACTGCATGCATTATGAAATACTTTGTAGGATTCTTGTTCATTTCATTTGTTTTTGTTGTTTGTTTTATTGCTTTACAACTTTTATAGACAGCATTTTAACGGCTAGGTCTTTATTTTAAAGGAGGAGTTCAGAATTTTTAACATTGGGCTTAATATTCGAGTTAGCGGGGGTTTAATTAGTCGTTGGAGTTGTTTTGAACAAATTCCGTGCAGTTTGTCAGTTATTTGTTAGTTTCAGGGCTCCGGAGTGGCTGAGCTAGCGCAAGTCAATGGTGGTTGAAATCAACTTCATCGACTAACTAAACCCCTGCTAACTCGAAGATAAAGCCTTATCTGAAAAATTCAATTACATGCGATGAAATTTTTCTGTTGAGGCAGCAAAGGGAGAAAAATTGGGAAGAGTAACTGACAAATTACTTTTAAAGTAACTTAGTTACTTTGATAATAAAGTAACCAGTAAAGTAACTAGATTACTTTTTTGAGGAGTAATCAGTAATTAAATTACTTTTTCAAGTACTCTGTGACAACACTGATGGTATCCCATTCATATAGTACTGATGTTTTCTAAGTTTTAACCTTTGCGTTGTTACCCCCTCTTTCAATAAAAAAAAAAAAAAAAGAAATAAAATGAAGGTTTTGTTCCTAGGAGGCGCTACACACATTTATGCATATTTTGATTTTTCTTTTTACATTTTATCAAAGTTTTCACCTGGCTGTTGAGTTTGGTGAGTTTTAAAGCATTCTGAGGGGGTCAAAGTAGGGCTCAAAGCGTCAGCGGGACGACTGCTAGAGGGCGCTACATAGTGTATTTGGAATTTGTCTTTACACGGTATCAAAGATTGTACCTGTCTTGACCTGCCTGCCGATTTTGGTAAATGGTGTTATACTTCTATAGCGGTTTTCCACATTTCAAGGCCCTCAAAGCGCTTTACACTATCTCACCATCCACCTAATGGTGACACAGCACCAGGAGCAATGTGGGGTTCAGTATCTTGCTCAAGGACACTTAGACAAGTTCATCAGAGCGGAGAATTGAACCCACAACCCCTGGGTTGGGGGACAACTACTCTACCACGTGCATTTTGGTGCATTTTTGGTGCATTGTGAAGCATTCTAAGGGGGTCAAATTGAGCTCAAAGGGGCTGCGGAACAAAGAATAACTATAATAATAATAATAATAATAAAACCTAGGAACCACAGTAGGTTACCTAAAAAAACATTGTCACCTGCATGTCCATACTGTTCAGTTATTGATGTGTTCTAAGTAGGGGTGAAAGTAGTGAAGGTCGCCACGGAGCCAGAAAATGTATTATTATTATTATTTTTTTTTTTTTTTTTTTTTTTTTTCATTTTTTGGGGGGGGGGGGGCTAACCTCTTAAACTACTGAAATCCAAAGAAAACTGTTTTAGCACAGTTATTTATAGAACACATACAAAATGATTTTCATTCAAAATTGTTTTTTTTTTCAATCATTTGCAAAATAAAAGTTAACAAAAACAGCAATAACCCCAACCTCCATCTCCTATTTTCCATCATTTCCTCACATACTAAATGCGAAATCTCAATTTTAACTACTTAAGAACATAGGATGTATATAAAAATTGAAGTCTATGTAAACATTTACTTACTTTTTTTTTAATACCAAAGATATAAGTAACATTCACGCAGAAAAATAAGTACAAATGACTTATATTATGCAGAGTGAAACGGAATATATTTTGAAGATTGCGCAAAAATTGACTTTTTTAAATCATAAGGAAATGAATAAGTACCATAGCCTACCATATTTGAACAAATATAAGTCCAAAGTGCACATTGACAGCTAAGATGTTCTGAACCTCTCCATCAGAGCAAATAAAACTAAATATGATAAATAAGCCTCCTCAACTCTTTCGTTGCTCTAAAAGATTTGATCCATTTTATGTTGCATTGCCCTTTTTTGTCACATCATTTCACCTTTTTTTTTTTTTTTTTTTTTTTTTTTTGCTGTTCCAGAAAACATACACATATGAACCAATCAGAGCTAATTACGTATCTCTGCTGATCACATGTCCGTATGTCAGCCAATTGAATTGATAAATGAGTCCAATCGTTTTGCTTTGCTGCGTGCATTCGCACATTGACGTGACTCACCATCGTCAGACTCAGATAACTGCCGCAGCTGGGGAAACCTCCATGCCGTCCGTGGGATAAAATAAATAATGAATATTAGAGGAAACGGAATACGCTACACAAGCACTTTATTATGCTTGTTCTTAACAATTGTGTATGTAAATCTGATGTTGGTAGATTGTTTTCTTTTTGGAGATGAAATGCATGTGTGGCAGCTTAGCATTTTTTTTGTTTTGTTTTTTTTACATAGCGTTTTGACAGTTGCCATCATATTTTCGGAATCAAAGCACATGTACCGCAACAGCATTCTAGCCCTGAATTTTATACTAGAACAGCATTCCAGCCCTGAATCTTATACCAGAACAGCATTCCAGCTCTGACTCTTATACCAGAGCTGCGTTCCTAACCGTTCTGGCCCACTTTCACCCCTTATAGTCAAGTCATATCAAATCAAATCAACTTTTATTTGTTTTGACCACATCACAAGAACAGTTATCTCAAGGAGAAAACAAAACATGTTTTAAGGTACAGTAGCCCTACGCTGGATTTTGACCTACTTGAGCATTGTAGATTTTTTTTTTTTTTTTTTGCCCCCCCCAGGTAAGACTAATGCCCACTCACACCTGGCATCCTGGTATCACCACTGATTGGATGTCTATCGTCGTCAATGGCAGGCTGTGATTGACGGCGCTTTATGTTGTGTAGGCCTATATATTCATATATTCATTCATTCATTCATTCATTCATTCATTCATCTTTCATACCACTTATCCTTATGAGGGTCATGTGGGTGCTGGACTCCCAGCTGACTATGGGCAGGAGGTGACCCTAAACTGGTTGCCAGCCAATAGCGTACCGCACGAATGCTATTTTTAGACGGCGACATCGCCATTGTAACGCGGAAGCCGGTCGTTAGACATGCCCTCGTATACAATCCATGTTATTTCTGCTTATTTTCTTTGGTAATCTTTCAAAAAAGAACATGTCAATCAAACACTGCTGCTATGGAACTTGTAGAAATGACTCTAGACTTTATGACATATGAAGGATTTTTTCTTCATACGTTTCCCGAAACCAAACACTCAAAGGAAAAAATGTGAAAATGGATAAGCTTGTGTGGACGTCCGAAAGACCAGTTTAACGCCAACAAGGTGAAATAATTCACCTTCATTTGCGGTAAACATTATCTTGGGGGTAATGGTCCTACAAATGACAATCCCGACCCATTGCCTGTTACAGCGTCCCCCGAAGAGGTAAGCCATTTTGATATTATTACTTATTTTTCAGCGTGGCGTTTTGCCATGCTGCTTCTGTCTGACAATGAATGACCTGAAAAAAAGATTAAAATGTTATCTGACTGCCACAGTTGTGACTTTTTCTCTTGTAAAGAAACAACTTTAATAAAGGGGAACTGTAAATAAATTAATAAAATTAAGATTTGTTATTAAATAAAAATTTTAAAGTGTTCGTTCGCTGTCAATGAGTAGCATTTGCGATCGCTACCCAAAACTAACTATATGAATTATACCCAAGAACGTTCAGAGACGTAAGACAACCAGAGGATATAATATATAAGAAAGACAAGGCATATGGGGGTAAAGGATAGCTCGTTGAAACAGGAGAACGTCATTGTCAGTGGCGTAAGGAAAAAGGTGTGAAACAGCTCGGCTGTTTTTCAGCCCTCGACAATCAAGCCATCTCTTTAGCTGAACATTTGTATGTTCTTCCACATCTTTACCAGTGAATTTGGCACCAGGGACATCATTTTCGGACAGAATTTGTAGGTTAAGCTCTATAAACATCTCCTTCGTACACTATTTCCATTCATTTATCATTGGGGACAAACGAGAGCGTCTCTCCCCTTGGCAAAAGTTGCTAACGTCATGAATATTAATGAGCGGAAGTGACGTGTAGTGTGCGGTACGCCATTGCAGGGAACATATATACTAGGGGTGTCCAAACTATTCCACATAGGGCCGCCTAACCTTTTTTCTGACTAAAGAACTGTTTGGTTGGACACATTGGCGTCTCAAGCTCCTTAGTGGCCAGGCCTACCTCATGTGCGGACACAGTAGACAACTTCTCTAACTGTCTATTGATGAACAGCGAGACTTTTAGAGATGGTTTTGTATCCTTTCCCAGCTGTATACAAATCAACAATCCTTGATCGCAGGTCTTCAGACAGCTCTTTTGACCGAGTCATGACGCACATCAGACAATGCTTCTCATCAAGACAATTCTTACCAGGTGTGTGTTTTATAGTGCGCAGGACAGCTTTAAACCACTCATCAGTGATTGGGCACACACCTGACTTAAATTGTTTGGTAAAAATTGGTTTCAATTGCTCCTTAAGCCTCCTTAGGCAGAGGATTCACTGACTTATTTTCCCCTTTCTGTCATTGCAGAGAAAAATTTGAAAACAACTTTTAAAAGGGTAAATATATGAAAAAGAACATTTCAACCACTCCTTGATGTCTGCGATTTCTGCATCGTGACCCTTGTTATATTACCATGTTTCACCCATGAAATCCCCCAAAAATCCAGCTGTGGCCATTCACGTCTGTGTCTTGACACTCGATGATACATGCTACATGGAGTTTTTGGATCGCAACAAGGTAAGTACGCGATAATATCTCGTTAAAAACATGGCGTTTTTAATTCTGCTCTTGCGTGCTCTCACCTCCAGCTAGGGTTTTCCTGTAATTTTTTTTTTTTTTTTTTTTAATGCCCTCCTATTCAAAATTTTTCTTCCCCCAGAAAATTGAGATTTTAAGCTTTCCAATGATGTATCACACATGTATATAGGACAATTTTGAAATTTGGTCAAATTGGGGGGTCTCAGAGCGGAACTTCAAGTCACCTGAGTGTTTTCCGCCATATATATATATATATATATATATATATATATATTAGGGCTGTCAAACGATTAAAATTTTTAATCGAGTTAATTACAGCTTAAAAATTAATTAATCGTAATTAATCGCAATTCAAACCATCTATAAATATGCCATATTTTTCTGTAAATTATATATATATTCTGTCAAATAAATTGTTGGAATGGAAATATAAGACACAAGATGGATATATACATTCAACATACGGTACATACGGACTGTAGTGGGCATTTCACTCTACTGTCATTTAAATCTGTCTATGCTGTCCTCACTCCGAAGCGTCTACTTTTTCCAAAGCTAGACAGCTAGTGAACGACGCCTTAATAATCAGACTTCTTCCTTTTTCATCTGATTTATTAATAAAATGGCCTCAAACCATTGTCCTCTTTAGACCGTCGTAAAACTACAAAAAAAAATACACAAGCATTGCATTAGCAACAATGTTAGCTTAGCACGCTATACAGGTTCACTAAACATAAACAAAAAGTGTCTCATACAAAAAATATAATATTTCGCTTACTAACATAATATGTACATTCTTTACAACAACCATACTTACGGACAAATCTTGTCCAAGGATCATATAAGCACAACATTACAACGTAGGCGTCAGCTTGAGACGTCGTGCAGCCATATTGAACTGGCAAGAAAACAATAAACCATGTCGCAAAGCGACCACAAGACTTCGCTGTTAGACAGCACAAAAAGCCTTGCTGTAAAACTTACCAAAAGGCAGAATACTGTCTGAGTGGGACATGTGCGTTAATTGCGTCAAATATTTTAACGTGATTAATTTAAAAAATTAACTACCACGCGTTAACGCGATAATTTTGACAGCTCTAATATATATATATATATACATGGTTTATTGTTTTCTTGCCAGTTCATTATGGCTGCACGACGTCTCGGGCTGATAATGTTGTGCTTATATGATCCTTGGACAAGATTTGTCCGTAAGTATGGTTGTTGTAAAGAATGTACATATTATGTTAGTAAGCGAAATGTTATATTTTTTGTATGAGACGCTTTTTGTTTATGTTTAGTGAACCTGTATAGCGTGCTAAGCTAACGTTGTTGCTAATGCAATGCCTGTGTACTTTTTGTAGTTTTACAACGGTCTAAAGAGGACAATGGTTTGAGGCCATTTTATTAATAAATCAGATGAAAAAGGAAGAAGTATAATTATTAAGGCGTCGTTCACTAGCTGTCTAGCTTTGGAAAAAGTAGACGCTTCGGAGTGAGGACAGCATAGACAGATTTAAATGACAGTAGAGTGAAAACCCACTACAGTCTTTACAGTGCCTTGCAAAAGTATTCGGCCCCCTTGAACCTTGCAACCTTTCGCCACATTTCAGGCTTCAAACATAAAGATACAAAATTTTAATTTTTTGTCAAGAATCAACAACAAGTGGGACACAATCGTGAAGTGGAACAAAATTTATTGGATAATTTAAACTTTTTTAACAAATAAAAAACTGAAAAGTGGGGCGTGCAATATTATTCGGCCCCCTTGCGTTAATACTTTGTAGCGCCACCTTTTGCTCCAATTACAGCTGCAAGTCGCTTGGTGTATGTTTCTATCAGTTTTGCACATCGAGAGACTGACATTCTTGCCCATTCTTCTTTGCAAAACAGCTCGAGCTCAGTGAGGTTGGATGGAGAGTGTTTGTGAACAGCAGTCTTCAGCTCTTTCCACAGATTCTCGATTGGATTCAGGTCTGGACTTTGACTTTGCCATTCTAAAACCTGGATAAGTTTATTTTTTAACCATTCCATTGTAGATTTGGCTTTATGTTTTGGATCATTGTCCTGTTGGAAGATAAATCTCCGTCCCAGTCTCAGGTCTTGTGCAGATACCAACAGGTTTTCTTCCAGAATGTTGCTGTATTTGGCTGCATCCATCTTCCCGTCAATTTTAACCATCTTCCCTGTCCCTGCTGAAGAAAAGCAGGCCCAAACCATGATGCTGCCACCACCATGTTTGACAGTGGGGATGGTGTGTTCAGGGTGATGAGCTGTGTTGCTTTTACGCCAAACATATCGTTTTGCATTGTGGCCAAAAAGTTCAATTTTGGTTTCATCTGACCAGAGCACCTTCTTCCACATGTTTGGTGTGTCTCCCAGGTGGCTTGTTGCAAACTTTAAACGAGACTTTTTATGGATATCTTTGAGAAATGGCTTTCTTCTTGCCACTCTTCCATAAAGGCCAGATTTGTGCAGTGTACGACTGATTGTTGTCCTATGGACAGACTCTCCCACCTCAGCTGTAGATCTCTGCAGTTCATCCAGAGTGATCATGGGCCTCTTGGCTGCATCTCTGATCAGTTTTCTCCTTGTTTGAGAAGAAAGTTTGGAAGGACGGCCGGGTCTTGGTAGATTTGCAGTGGTCTGATGCTCCTTCCATTTCAATATGATGGCTTGCACAGTGCTCCTTGAGATGTTTAAAGCTTGGGAAATCTTTTTGTATCCAAATCCTGCTTTAAACTTCTCCACAACAGTATCTCGGACCTGCCTGGTGTGTTCCTTGGTTTTCATAATGCTCTCTGCACTTTAAACAGAACCCTGAGACTATCACAGAGCAGGTGCATTTATACGGAGACTTGATTACACACAGGTGGATTCTATTTATCATCATCGGTCATTTAGGACAACATTGGATCATTCAGAGATCCTCACTGAACTTCCGGAGTGAGTTTGCTGCACTGAAAGTAAAGGGGCCGAATAATATTGCACGCCCCACTTTTCAGTTTTTTATTTGTTAAAAAAGTTTAAATTATCCAATAAATGTTGTTCCACTTCACGATTGTGTCCCACTTGTTGTTGATTCTTGACAAAAAAATTAAATTTCATATCTTTATGTTTGAAGCCTGAAATGTGGCGAAAGGTTGCAAGATTCAAGGGGGCCGAATACTTTTGCAATGGAAGTTGATGAGCATGAGCAGCATGAGCAGAGGTGAATTGACGATGAATAAGAGATGTCCCAATTTTGATTTTGAATACTGATGGCTGAAGAAAAAGTTACAGAAACTTGTGCTTTGGCTTTAGTATATGGCGGAAAACACTCAGGTAACTTGAGGTTCTGCTCTGAGACCCCCAATTTGGCCAAATTTCAAAATTGTCCAATATGCATGTGTGATACATAATTGGAAAGCTCAAAATCTCAATTTTCTGGGGGAAGAAAAGTTTTGAACAGGAGGGCATTTAAAAAAAAAATTAAAAAAAAACGTTTTTTTAAACAGCAAAACCCTATCTGGAGGTGAGAGCACGCGAAAGCAGAATTACAGACGCCATGACTTTAACTAGATATTATCGCGTACTTATCCATGTTCCGATCCAAAAACTCCATGTCGCATGTATCACTGAGTGTCAAGACACAGCTGTGAATGGCCAAAGCTGGATTTTTAGGGGGATTTTATGTGTGAAACATGGTAATATAACAAGGGACGCAATCCAAAAATCGCAGACATTAAGGAGTGGTTGAGATTTTCTTTTTCATATATTTACCCTTTTAAACATTTGTTTTTTTCAATTTTTCTTTTTTTGGATCGATTATTTATAATCTAACATATCGGGGAAAATGCGACAGTAACAAAAAAAAATACAATTTGGCGATAGTTATGAGGTAGATATCCGTGACTTTTTTAGAGACGCCATTTTTTTTTTTTTTTTTTTTTTTAAGTTTAAAATATGCGAGTGAATAATTTTTTAAAGTATTTTTTTTTATTTTTAAACAAAATATTAGACATCAATTAATGATTCTAAGCTAAAAATGACAGACATTTTGAATAATATAATTACTTACCTTGTTTTCATGGCTAGGTTGAAACAAAAACGGTTGTGCGATGTCTGTGAACGGCGGTTTCCAGGATAAAACGGGCAAATTAAAAATAGTTCGGGGGCTTAGTGCGCCATGAATCTGCTATGGCAGCATTTAGAAGTATTGTTCTATCAAACACAACAGTTATTTTGGCTTTAAATACAGCAGTTTCTTTTAGGGGTGTCAAAATTATCGCATTAACGGGTGGTAATTAATTTTTTTAATTAATCACGTTAAAATATTTGACGCAATTAACGCACATGCCCCGCTCAAACAGATTAAAATGACAGTGTCATGTCCATTTGTTACCTGTGTTTTTTGTGTTTTGTCGCCCTCTGCTGGCGCTTGGGTGCGACTGATTTTATGGGCTTAACACTAGAAAACCCAGCAGAGGCCGTCTTGGCCTTTCCCGAGACAAACACTACTAATATTCCCTAGCAATGGCCGATTTGGCCTCTCCTCCGTGACTCGTGATAGTTTGTGTCAGTTCAAGTCAAGCTACATTTATTTATGAAGTTTGACACTTTTTACACATTTTTTAATTCACTTTTCCTATACCCCACACATAACAACAGAAAGAATGGCCCAAATGTGTACATTGTTTTGAAGAAGAAAAAAAAAAGCGTTTTAGAACTGAAATTTGAGTGTAAAGCAGGAATTGTGTTTATAGTTTAGAAGGACCGAATTAGGGGCATGGAGTATGGATTGTGGTCATTATGTCTGAAGTCAACGTATGTCTAGTGGTTGCATTTCCATATGAACGGCTGTTGTCTGTCCGACAACGACTTGCCAATTCAAAAGCACTTGGGTCATTTTTGCCACCTCTGGGTTTTCCGGGGGAGAGGCCATATCGGCCATTGTTTGGGACTAGTGGGAGTACCAGAATTCTCTGGGACTTCTAGTGTTAAGCACCCATGAGCATTGTGTAATTATTGACATCAACAATGGCGGGCTACTAGTTTATTTTTTGATTGAAAATTTTACTAATTTTATTAAAACGAAAACAAGAGGGTTTTTAATATAAAATTTCTATAACTTGTACTAACATTTATCTTTTAAGAACTACAAGTCTTTCTATCAATGGATCGCTTTAACAGAATGTTAATAATGTTAATGCCATCTTGTTGACTTATTGTTATAATAAACAAATGCAGTACTTATGTTCCGTATATTAAATGCATATTTCCATCTTGTGTCTTATCTTTCCATTCCAACAATAATTTACAGAAAAATATGGCATATTTTATTGATGGTTTGAATTGCGATTAATTATGATTAATTAATTTTTAAGCTGGAATTAACTCGATTAAAAACTTTAATCGTTTGACAGGCCTAGTTTCTTTTAAAGAGGAGTGCAAAAGCAGAAACTGCTTTTTCAGTCTTGTCTGTGTTTTCCGCCATATATAGTTTAAAGCGCTATTTCTGACTTTTGACGATGGATAAGAGCTAAAAAAATTTTTTTTTTTTGCTCGCTCGCCAGTGCGCTGCTGTGCCCCAATATTTCTTTAGGTCTAGTGACGCCCCTGGTCCTGATCCACGAGTTAAGGAACCCTGCTTTAGAACTTAGAACGAGCAATTTCAATTTCATGTATGAAGTATGAATTTGACATACATTGATTCATTAATGCTGCAGATTTTTCATTTGCGTCTTTTCCAAAGCGTTTCTATCTCTTTCTCTGCATACTTTCCTGATACACTGTGGTTTTTCTCTTACAATGGGAGGTTAATTAAATTTGTGGCCTGCTAAGGAGCTAACAACATGTCAGCGGTTAACGATACGGTCGAATGACATTCCAGAACACGGGCTGCGAGGCTAAGCGCAAGGGGCCTCTTGAGGACATCTGGGGCCCCTCTTTCTTCACAAAAGGGAGTTGTACATTGTCAATGAACTATTGCAGCATTCAATTTCGAAATCACGTGTTTGCAAAAACTTTGTGCTTGTAACCTTGTTTTCTGTCCAGATGCACCCGCCGGGCTTGTTTTTTACGATGTGATGACATACGGCTCGAGTCTTATCTTTCTACGAAATACCAAAAGTACAGAGCATGATGCCCACAAAGCAGGTCAGCATGCCAGCTGCACAGCATGTAGGCACACAACACAAAAGGGGACGAGGTCATGGCTGAAAAGATACCAACCTGTAGAAAACTGTGGAATTCACACTCATAAATCATATGTGTTGCATTTAAGTGGGAGTCAATCTCTGCCATGATAGTTTCCAGCTCACCCATGATGAGGCCAAGCTGGAAAAAAATTGCATGGACTCAACAGTGAGTGACATCACCGTTTTTCACACAGTGCTACATTCCGTATTACATTCTCATAGTACAAAACACGTTCACTGTCTTCGCCATATGTTGCCACAGCTGTCTTGTATGAATTCTTCCATGAACTTGAACAAATTTTGCCTCGAAAAATCCCTGACCCCGTTTGTTTTCTCCCACTTGGGGACTAATTCGAAAAAATGAGGAGTGCAAATCTAAAATGTTTCCACGGTGAATGGAAGAACAACAAAAAAAGGAGACAACAAAATGTTTTGGAATTGATACTGGATATTTCCAGGAATTGCTCTGGTTATTTCTAGGAATGTTACACCCGTGATTCCGATCACAACACTCACTGGACGCTACATTAAGTACTCCATTCAATACAAGAGCAGTCAAAACAATGAAAAACATTGTTGCATTATGCAAATACGTTCAAATGGACAAAATGGACAAAAGTATTGGCACCCTCAGCCTAATACTTGGTAGTACAACCTTTAGACAAAATAACTGAAAAACCGCTTCCGGTATCCATAAATGAGTTTCTTGCTCTGCTGGAATTTTAGACCATTCTTCTTCGGCCAACTGTTCCAGGTCTCTGAGATTTGAAGGGTGCCTTCTCCAAACTGCCATTTTCAGGTCTCTCCACAGGTGTTCTATGGGATTCAAGTCTGGACTCATTGCTGGCCACTTTAGTAGTCTCCAGTGCTTTCGCTCAAATCCTTTTCTAATGCTTTTTGAAGTGTGTTTTGGGTCATTGTCCTGCTTGCCATGACCTCTGAGGGAGACCCAGCTTTCTCACACTGGGCCTTACATTATGCTGCAAAAATTGTTGGTAGTCTTCAGACTTTATAATGCCATGCATACGGCCAAGCAGTCCAGTGCCAGAGTTAGCAAAACAACCCCAAAACATTAGGGAACCTCCGCCATGTTTGACTGTAGGGACCGTGTTCTTTTCTTTGAAGGCCTCATTTATTCCCCCTGTAAACTCTATGTTGATGCCTTTTCCCAAAAAGCTCTACTTTTGTCTCATCTGACCAGAGAACGTGTTCGGCTTTCTCAGGTAAGCTATGGCAAACTCCAGCCTAGCTTTTTTATATCTCTAGGTCAGAAGTGGGGTCTTACTGTGTATCCTACAATAGAGTCCCTTTTCATTTAGACGCCAACGGATAGTACGGGTTGACATTGTTGTACCCTCGGACTGCAGGACAGCTTGAACTTGTTTGGATGTTAGTTCTTTATTCACTATCTGCACAATCTTCGGTTGAAATCTCTCGTCATTTTTTCTTTTCCGTCCACATCTAGGGAGGTTAGCCACAGTGCCATGGGCTTTACACTTATAGATGACACTGCCCACGGTAGACACAGGAACATTCAGGTCTTTGGAGATGGACTTGCAGCCTTGAGATTGCCCATGCTTCTTCACAATTTTGCTTCTCAAGTCCTCAAAAAGTTCTTTGGTCTTCTTTCTTTTCTCCATGCTCAATGTGGTACACAGGACACAGGACAGAGTTTGAGTCAACTTTAATCCATTTTAACTGGCTGCACGTGTGATTTAGTTATTGCCACCACGTTATGTGCCACAGGTAAGTAACAGGTTCTGTTAATTACACAAATTAGAGAAGCATCACATGATTTTTCAAAGGGTGACAATACTTTTGTCCGGCCCATTTTTGGAGTTTTGTGTAAAATTATGATTTATTTTTTCCCCCCCAGTCTCTTTTGTGTTTTTTTCATTGGAAGCGAAATCAATGAAGCTACTACCACCAGAGCATTTGTAAGTGCAATCATTTTCTGGGAGAAATAGATCATTATCTGAAAGAATTGCAGGGGTGCCAATACTTTTGGCCAGCAGTGTATTTCTTCAGTTACTGTTCCAGTTGTTTCATTAATTGCTAGTTATGGTATTTGCATAGACTTCATAATGAAGTCTATGGGTATTTGGTAACACTTTATTTGACAGTGGCGCCATAAGACTGTTATAGGACCATCATAATTATAACATGATACTGCCATGGGCATTAATAAATGCTTATGACAGATTTTATTAAGTGTCATCCGGCAATTTATATCACTAACTCCATTTATGTCCAGCTCGGATCTTTGACATCCATTCAAAGGTGAGATCATTTGCAGGATGACACAAAATGACATCTGTCGTAAGCATTCAGTAATGCTCATGATAATATCATGTCATAATTATGACGGTCTTATAGCAGTGTTATGAATGTTCATGATAGTGTCATGTCATAATTATGAGGTCTTATGGCAGTTTTTATGACGCTGCTGTCAAAAAAAAGTGTTACCGATTAACCCTAATAAATTAACAAATAAGCCGCAGCGGACTATTAGCCGCAGGATTCAAAATGAGTACGGTACTGTGTTATTACAACATGTACACAACTAGCCATATCATTTGTTAAAAACAAATAGGAGTGTTAAATAAACAATGCAGTCATATCTGTTTCATATTTAATTATATGTCAAATATATATAATTTTTTAATAAAGCAAGTACAAAATGAAAGTACAGCATTTTTCGTATTTTTTTGGGAAAAGTACTGTCAAATCTACTGTTTAAGAACTGGGTGTGATAACAAGCACCCCAAAAAAATGTTAAAAACAGCTGTCAGACCTAAATCAACAAAAACATGTTTTTTTCTGTTATTGTTGTTAGTAAAATGTAGCGTTAAAAAAAAAAAAAAAAAAAAAAAAAAAAAAGGTTTTATTTGTGTGGAAAAGTCCACTAAAAGCAGCTAGAATAGTCAGAATATAATATTTAATATCTTTATTAAACCATCTGGGGCTACTTCTTAATACAGTGAACTGCAAATCAGTTAAATGCGCTCAACAGCATGCATGGAGACCCATTGGATCCCTCATACAAACAATTGGCACATTCAGGAATAATCACAAAACGGCTTTTTATCAAAAAATACAGTCAACGGAAGCATGACAAAATATATTACAGCTTAATATACAAATATATAAATGTACATTCAATAAATACAATACAGCGTATTCTTGAGATGTATTATGGTTATTGCGTTGGAAGGTCCGTTACAAATTTTCATCAATTTTGCAACTTAATTAAGGCTGCAATCTCAAACTGAGCATAAATGTTTTTATTTAAAATGTCTACGTTGAAGAACATGAAAGTGTTTTAAAGTGACCTGTGATACGATAATCAAAACGCAATTGAATCAAATGAACACAATTCAGAATCCCAAATATAAAACACTGATATATTTCTTTAAACATGGTATTTACAAGACCAATGTGATTCAGTAGATAGTCAAAAACTCTTTGGTCCCTGGCGATTGTTGGCAGTTAGTGGTCGAACAAAGGAACAAAAATGATCATCTTGCGTTTTTACGACAAACACTATATAAATGTGCCTACATTTTGCCTGTCACCCTGAATCAATTAGATACGTAATAATTCAAAGTTCATATAGGCACAAAAAAGTGTGTACAAACAACATAAGCTTAAACAAATGATTTGCAAATAGAACGTGTACAAATATAAAATCTGAGCACATCATCAGATATGTAACATTTTGTTTCCAAAGTTCAGAGTGATCTTGCATACGGTTTTTGTGTGCTTGGATTGCCGATTTCCACGCAGTGTTGTCCTTTGGTGGTGAACGATAAGCTTGGTGATGATTTCTAAGCATCGTTCTGACCAAAGAGACTGCCCTGCGTCTTCAATTTGTGCATCCTGAAGAGAGACATACAATAAATCCATCATGATACAAAAATGCAACTTGAAAAAAAAAAATTGATAATCAACGTTTGTGAAACTCACAGCTTTTCTTTACGACTTCTGTTGTCTTCTTTGGACTTGACAAACACTGCCGCTTCTCCACCTCGGATCAGATCGGTGAACTCTGCTTCCTTTGCACTGAAAATCACCCTGTAAATGATCATGATAGGATGAAAAATTAGAGCTGCAAAAATCACGCCAATTAAGTACTGGAATATTTGGGATAAAAATTGTTCCGGTGTATAAGCAGGACCAGTAAAAAAAATATGTATCGTGAGCAGTGTAGTCAGTAATTACTGTAATGTGATTACTTTCTTTCAGTAACGAGCAATCTTACACATTCATTTTTTCCAAACCAGCAAACTGATAAAAGTTTCTTTCCTTAGTGTCTGTGCGTTACTATTTTGTTATTGACTCATAATTAATGTAGAATGAAGAATATTGTAGTCACAAACAGAGAGCATTTTGAATAGAAAAGGTTCGTTTCCATGGTAACCTCTCATGGTTACTTCCTGTTTTTGGTCTAAAGTCACACATCACATTCGAGCCGAGTGCAGCCACCTGTTGAGATGTGTGCGTCAATGAATGAACGTTTGTATTTTTCCTTCATTCTGGAGGGTTCCCACGATAGGTTGGAGCCACTACATTACCGGCTGTTTCGTAGCTTTGCCGTTGCAAGGACAGGTATTCGTCGCTCCCGCTTATCCTCGCGAAGTCCACAAGAATTGTTGACATCATATTCGGGTTGCACATTTATGCCGTGAGGTGAAGTGTTCGTTTAGCATTTTTGGGATGTTTTATACGTCCGATTGAGTGTAAAGTGCTTAGTTGCCGCCACCGTTCGTGGCCAAATTGACCAGTTGTGTGTACGACGTACTTCCGGGTTATGCGCGCGCATTCGCGCCTGCCCTCACATTTGTGTTCATTGCACTGTGCAATTCATTTGTGTGTCGTTTATTATTGCGCAGTAAAGTGCATTGTTTTACATTGGCACTGATACACTGTCCACCCTAAACCCTAACCTGAAATTCAGAATTGTTGATTTCAACAAATTCCATGCAGTTTGTCAGTTATTTGTTAGTTTCGGTGTTCCGGAGTGGCTAATCTGGCGCGGGTCAATGCTGGTTGAAATCATCTCCATCAAGTCAATTACATGACAGCATTTTTCTGTTGTCATTATTATGTTGAGGCAGAAAAGGGAGAGAAATAGTTCAAAAGTAACCGATAAATTACTTTTAAGGTAACTTAGTTACTTTGATAATAAAATAATCAGTAAAGTTAGTAGATTACTTTTTGAGGCGGAATCAGTAATCAGTAATTAAATGACTTTTTCAAGAAATCTGTGACAACACTGATCATGAGGAAACAAAAAAATCGCACTCATGTCAGTAAGTATGAAATAAGATTGGAGCATTTGTGAAATTACTAGGGGTGGCTTTTTAATTAGTCGAATTAATTTGAGGCTTTGCTATTCATCTTGATTGACCACATTTTTAATCGCATAGCAATATTTGTCCCAAACAGCTACATTTTTTTCAATTATTGAAATTTTTTTAGTGGATGAATGAATCAAATTGTATACTCTGAAAAATAATCATCTGCCCATAAACGTAAAAATAAGTTAGCATATTAGCTAAACATTTAGTTTTACCCATTACAAGATTTAGAATTAAGAGAAGATTTGGATATAATTATATTATTTAGATTTAACATTTAAAGCAACATTTTGTTACTTTTCAGTTTGGTCGATTTTAGCGACGCCAATGGACAATAGCAGTAGTGTTTTGGCTTAAGGAAGACTGCGTTTCCCATGAGGACCAGTGCAAACCCACAGTGTCTTAAAATTATCAATCAATCAAAAATTAATCTCCCGGTTGCCTGCAGATGGATTAAACAACATTTCTTTTTCAAGCGGCTGTATGAAGAATGAAAAGTAATGAGGTAATGAATCCAGTTGTGGCTAAACAATAGCATATGACGGTTAGCAACTGTGCAGCTTAGTGTGGCTAAAACCCCCACGCCACCCAAACTCGTCAGCGCTAACGAGTTCGCGGAGCGAGTGAAAGTCGGGCCAATGTTTATTCTGTATAACTTGGTAGGCTTTCCCTTTTTCCCTCCTCAGACAAATTTTTTTGTACTTTTGTTGCTCTGCCATCATGACAGAATTTGCGCAAAAGCATTTGCATGGACTTCCGTCTT
The DNA here is from genome assembly GCF_030265065.1 of Corythoichthys intestinalis. NCBI lineage: Eukaryota > Metazoa > Chordata > Actinopteri > Syngnathiformes > Syngnathidae > Corythoichthys > Corythoichthys intestinalis. Next base: position 39,011,730 of record NC_080401.1, read on the forward strand.
TATTTTTTATTTTATTTGATCAAGGTTGAAAAGTTACCTAGTGTGGGTTTAAGATTTAGATTTATTATTTACATATATTATTTTAATTGTAATATTTAAGATTTAAATTTAAGATCTAGATTTAAGTATGAGATTTAGATTATATTTTTAGTCCTGGACATATAAGTTTCTTAAATTAACTGATTATTTTATTATTTTCTTAACTTATTATTTAGAAAGAAATATTTAAGTTGCTAAATATTGTTATAAATGTGCAAAAAAAAAAAAAGTGAATCTAAAATTTTCACAACACATTTTAAACACTGATCTGAAATATGACAATACAATATGTTGACGTAATTTTCAGCATGCACTGCTTTACAAATGGCGCCCTATAAGACACTGGATAATACAAAGATAAAGCAGCCTATAATCATGATAAATAAAGATTTTAAACAGACTTAAATTCTTAAGGGAGCTATCATTCGCTGCCAACCATTTAAATGGACTGTTTGTTGCCGTCAATGCCAGTAAATGAGTTAAATCAATTTTAGCATGTTTACTTTTTTCTGATCCTTTGTTTTTGTGATGGGTTTCAAATATGTATCTAATTTAAGTTGGGGAACAATGGACTTAAGGGACTCACTTCGACTGTGTCTCCCCTGATTTGACACGTATTTTTCGGACGTAGAACTTGCTTTCCCATAAGTCCGACCACCTGAAGATGGCATCCTTTTCCCAGCGCAGTTTGACAATCATCAAGTCGCCGATGCTCACGTCGGTGGTGATGAGGAAGGACAGCGTGCTGTTGCTGTCCATGACGGGCCTGTAGGATATAACGGGGTTAAAGGTGAGCCACTTCCCACTGTGTACCGATACTTCATTTAGAGCGGCACCGACAGTTCTTTTTTTAACTTTGGCGAGAAACTTTATTAGGTACACCTGTCAAATGTGACGTTTACTGACCACATCTTACGTAATATAAATGCTGAACATTATGTGCTGCCATTATGGCAATGTAGTCTATATGTAGATTCTACTGTATATACTGTGGGGCAAATAAGTATTTAGTCAACCACCAATTGTGCAAGTTCTCCTACTTGAAAACATTAGAGAAGCCAGTAATTGTCAACATGGGTAAACCTCAACCATGAGAGACAGAATGTGAAAAAACCCCAGAAAATGACATTGTTTGATTTTTAAAGAATTTATTTCCAAATTAGAGTGGAAAATAAGTATTTGGTCACCTACAAACAAGCAAAATTTCTGGCTGTCAAAGAGGTCTAACTTCTTCTAACGAGGTCTAATGAAGTCCAACAAGGCTCCACTCATTACCTCTTTTAATGGCACCTGTTTTAACTCATTATCGGTATAAAAGACCCCTGTCCACAACCTCAGTCAGTCACACTCTAAACTCCACTATGGCCAAGACCAAAGAGCTGTCGAAGGTTACCAGAAACAAAATTGTAGACCTGCACCAGGCTGGGAAGACTAAATCTGCAATAGGTAAAACACTTGGTGTAAAGAAATCAACTGTGGGAGCAATTATTACAAAATGGAAGACATACAAGACCACTGATAATCTCCCTCGATCTGGGGCCCCATGCAAGATCTCACCCCGTCTGCGGTTCGCTAGAGAGCATTTGGATGATCCAGAAGAGGACAGGGAAAATGTGTTAAGGTCAGATGAAACCAAAATAGAACTTTTTAGTAGAAACACATGTTCTCGTGTTGAAGGAGAAAGAATACTGAATAGCATCCGAAGAACACCATACCATAACAAAGTATTGAGATAACTTTTGGTATTGACCAAATACTTATTTTCCACCATGATTTGCAAATAAATTCTTTAAAAATCAAACAATGTGATTTTCTTTCTTTTTCTTTTTTTTCCACATTGTGTCTCTCATGGTTGAGGTTTACTCATGTTGACAATTACAGGCCTCTCTAATAATTTAGCAACTTATGTATGTAGTGATGTATGTACTTATGTTATGTACCCTTTGTTGGCAATAATAGAGGCCAAACGTTTTCTGTAACTCTTCACAAGCTTTTCACACACTGTTGCTGCTATTTTGGCCCATTCCTCCATGCAGATCTCCTCTAGAGCTGTGATGTTTTGGAGCTGTCGTTGGGCAACAGAGACTTTCAACTCCCTCCACAGATTTTCTATGGGGTTGAGATCTGGAGACTGGCTAGGCCACTCCAGGACCTTGAAATGCTTCTTACGAAGCCACTCCTTTGTTGCCCTGGCTGTGTGTTTGGGATCATTGTCATGCTGAAAGACCCAGCCACGTCTCATCTTCAATGCCCTTGCTGATGGAAGGAGATTTTCACTCAAAATTTCTCGATACATGGCCCCATTCATTCTTTCCTTTACACACATCAGTCGTCCTGGTCCCTTTGCAGAAAAACAGCCCCAAAGCATGATGTTTCCACCCCCATGCTTCACAGTGGGTATGGTGTTCTTCGGTTAAAATTCAATATTCTTTCTCCTCCAAACACGAGAACCTGTGTTTTTACCAAAAAGTTCTATTTTGGTTTCATCTGACCATAACACATTCTCCCAGTTCTTTCTGGATCATCCAACCGAACCTAAGACGGGTCTGGACGTGTACTTTCTTCAGAAGGGGAACATGTCTGGCAGTACAGGATTTGAATCCCTGGTAGCGCATTGTGGTACTGATAGTAACCTTTGTTACTGTGGTCCCAGCTCTCTGTAGGTCATTCACTAGGTCCCCCCCGTGTGGTTCTGGGATTTTTGCCCACCGTTCTTGTTATCATTTTGACGCCTCAGGGTGAGATCTTGCATTGAGCCCCAGATCGAGGGAGATTATCAGTGGTCTTGTATGTCTTCCATTTTGTAATAATTGCTGTCACAGTTGATTTCTTTACACCAAGCGTTTTAACTATTGCAGATTCAGTCTTCCCAGCCTGGTGCAGGTCTACAATTTTGTCTCTGGTGTCCTTTGACTGCTCTTTGGTCTTGGCCATAGTGCAGTTTGGTGTGTGACTGACAGAGATTGTGGACAGGTGTCTTTTTACCGATAATGAGTTTAAACAGTTGCCATTAATACAGGTAACGAGTGGAGCCTCGTTAGACCTCGTTAGAAGTTAAACCTCTTTGACAGCCAGAAATGTTGCTTGTTTGTAGCTGACCAAATACTTATTTTCCACTTTAATTTGGAAATAAATTAAAATAATTAGTAAATTAGTAAAAATCAAACAATGTGATTTTCTGTGTTTTTCCACATTCTGTCTCTAATGGTTGAGGTTTAACCATGTTGACAATTACAGGCCTCTCTAATCTTTTCAAGTAGTGGAACTGACTAAATACTTATTTGCCCCACTGTATATCATTGATAAATTGTCGCGTGATGAATGAATCACTGTATTATGGTACCACTGCTATCATGTAGACAGTTGTATTATGGGGATGTACTGTATGCTTAAACTGAATGTTGTGATTTTCGTTTTCATTAAACACAGCAAAGTTGTTGGTGTTGCGAAAATGACCACTGTTTCAACCCAGTAGACAACTATAGTTATATATCACCAAAGTGTTATGTATCAGACTGATTGCACATAATAAAGTGTTCTGTACGTACAGGACAAAGGCGATGTCTTCCTTCTCTCCCTCGGTTCCATACAAGGAAATTTTCATGGGTTGCTCTTTCAAGTTCAAGGTTCCCATGGCGAACAGATGCATCTTTACTTGGTAGTGGAAAACTATAAGGATAAGCACATATGTTCCATGAGCACACTGCTATTAGACGAACTTAATGTTGACCAATTCCCCGATGTTTACCTTTGTAGGGCATCATTTCTCGAGTCTTGAGGTACATCTTGGCCCCGCGTGTCATACGGACCTTGTTGATGTTGTAGCCGATTTTGTTGCAGCGGTTCTTGCGGCAGCTGAGGCACAAGCCCTTGTTGAAGGCCTCGCGAGAGTGACAGCGGTAAGCCATCATGCTCTGCTGCTGCGCGTTGAGTAGCGAGTCAATGAAAAGGTGGATGGAGCGCTCGTGCGAACACTTGACCAGTTGGTCCGCATCTGTGCAAAACAAAATAAAAAGAGCATGCTGTTACAATGGGCTCCAAGTTAGGCTCTATACAAATTACAATTTCGTAAAAGTGCATTCTGGTCATTGGCTGCTGACATAAAGGTTCAAACTGGACATTCAACAAAGATGGCCAAAACGACACTACGTTTGCATTATGAAAAAAATATTGAAGTCATGCTTTGCGATGGCGGGAGTAGATCTCCGTGTTCAGGGGCGGAGCATCAGAGTGGGTCATTGTTCTTAAATTTGAATAAACTCTTTTTGGGATTCTAAAAGGTTGCGTATTTACAATTCAAACAATTATTATTGTTAACATCTTTTTTAAAAATTGCTTTGAGCGTCAATTACTGGTACAGTGATCCCTCGCCACTTCATGCTTCAAACTTCGCACCCTCAGTCCATCTCGTTTTTTTTTTTTGTTTTTTTTTCCAATTAAAAAAAATAATAAATAAATGCAGTATTTTCTAGAGATATCCCGATCCGATTATGTAGTCTTTCCTGCTCGCTCCTGCGCTTTCTTGGTCAGGTAGTGCACTGGAGTTGCTTGTCAAAGTTAACGATGATTGACAGACATTTAGGTTTGATCTTACCAGAGACGCTTGGAAGTGGAAACTTCAAAGCGCCGCATGCGTCAATCATCGTTTAACTTGTTAAACGGTTGCTGTGGCAACTCATTGTGTGTAAGTGAGCAGCTTGAGCAAATTTGAGTGGACTTATTTTTCTAATTTATTCTTGTTTCAAAATAATGCAGTGGGACACTAACATGTTTAAAACTTATAATTATTACAATTGAAGTGCTTAAAAAATTTATTAAAACATTCTGTAAATATAGATGAAAGATGTTTTTTTTTTATTATACTTTGGGGGAAAGAGTAAAAAAAAAAAAAACATATATGTTTCTCTTTCCAATGCTAAATCTGAATAAATACATTGAACACACACAAACAAACAAAAAAAACACTTCAGGGGGTGCGACTTTGTGGTTTTTCACTTATAGCTGCAGGTTCTGGTCCCCATTAACTGCGAAAAATGAGGGATCACTGTATTCTCAATTTTTTTGGTACGGTACTTACCTACTGTATTAAATTGATATCACATGAGTATAGGGAGAAAACTTGTAATGCTGTAAACATTCCAATCCATTTGAACTGGGAGAAGCTGGCAGTTGAGTTCAAATACTGTAGACTGGGTATCTATGGTAAATGGAGAGTACTCAGTGCCTTGCCCAAGGGCACTTCGACAGTGGGCAGTCGTTTCCGGGAATCGAACCGTTGACCCTTCGGTCCGTGGACAACTCGAGCTACCAACTGCGGCAAATCATTATCAAGGGGAGTCAATGAGTTGCAAAAAAAAAATTCTAATTCTTGCCGGTTTTGGAGTTTTACTCAGACTTCAGTCCGCTAGGTGGCATGAATTTACATGAGAAACTGGTTCAACCCACCACACAACACAGAAGAAATCCTGTTTCTCATATTGTTTTAAAAAAAAAAAAAAAAAAAAAAGGCTGTGTTATCAAATCAATACTATTTTCCTGGTTCTTCGGTTTCGTAGAGGCAACAAAAAAAAAAACAACAACACTGTTTTGCATGACTCCTAAACTCAGTCTAATTTTTGATCCGTTATCCTCCTAAAAATTTGAGCAAAATAACAAATCATCATGCAAGGCTTTGATCTCAGCACGAGACGCACCACGCCTGTGTGATCTGTTTTAACTCTTTATGTTGAAAGAGCAGAGGGCAAACACATAATGTCCAAATGACTACTAGCGAGAAGGCGAAATGTATGCCCATGTTTATATTGGAAGACCATCTAAGCACAGCTACATTGTTTTTACAGCTGGAGCTATAAGACACTGTAAATCAAGTTTCAGGATGTAAATATTGTGAGATAAAATGAAAAGTGCACGTGTGGAGAGAGTACATACTTTGTAGGCCTCTGAGTCCTTCCAGCGCAATCACCCTCAGGGTGTTTGGAATGTCACAACCCGGCTGGGAAGTTCCTCCGTTGGGGTAGACGTCGATGTGACCCACGGCCCTCTGGATGCCAATGCTGCGGCCGGGCGAACCTCGGGTGTTGGTGTGCAGGACGTCCACAAACTGGGCGTGGTCCTTGGACAGCGTATCCTGCTCGTCTGCGTGTTCAAACATGGGACCAGCGGGATCCAATCCTGCAATATGCAATGTAAACAACCTTATATCGTGCCGGTGAATATAAGCTTAACATTGATGACGAAACGATGGAGGACTTCAGTTCACCTGTGATCCTGCTGATCTTGTGGTCAGTTAGGTCACCGGCAATTCCAGCCACGTGTGCCCCAAGACTGTACCCCACCAGGTGGATCTTGTCCCATGGCAGCTCCAGCTCTTTCTGAACGGGTCACCACAACAACAACCGTGCTCAATGTCTTACACTTGATATGAACAAGCACACTACAGTGATTCATTGTTTTTCGCAGTTAGTGGTGACCAGAACCCACCGCTATAAGTGAAAAAATGCGAAGTTGGGCCCCTCCCCCCTCTTGTGTGATCAATGTATTTATTCAGATGCAGAAATAGAGATACATATAAGACATGTTTTTTCCCTTTTTTTCTCAAATAAAAAAAAAATGGGTATATAGTATACATATTTTAATAAATGGCTTTTAAGCACTTCAAATAACAATTAGGATAAGTTTTAAACATGTCACTGTCCCACCAAAACATTTTTAAGAATAAAGTAGAAAAATGCTTGTATTTATTAAATGTTTCATTGAGTGAGTCCACTCAAATCCGCGCAAGCTGCTGACTTACACACAATGAGTTGCCACAGCAACTGTTTAAAAAGCTAAACGATGACTGACGCATGCGGCGTTTTGAGGTTTCGGCTTCCAAGCATCTCAGGCAAGATCAAACCTTATCGTCTGTCAATCATAGTTAACTTTAATAAACAGCTCTAGTGGACTGCCAGACCAAGCAGAGCAGCAGGAAGGAGAGTGAGATAATGTGATTGGATCGGGACAGCTCATCTGTATTTATTTTTTGTTAATTAAAAAAAAAAAAATCCACAATGGACTGAGGGTGCGAAGTTTGAAGCGCAAAGTAGCAAGGGATCACTCTATACATACATTATATATATATATATATATATATATATATTAAAAATGAATAAACTTTTTTTTTTAAATCTGGCAAACACAGTTGCCTATATTTTACTGTAAAAAATCAGAAAACACAACATAAAAAGTTCACTATTAAATTAACAAGAAACATCTGTAAAAACAATTTTTAACTGTCGTTTTTCAGCAAACAACTGCAAAAAGTATGTGTTTAACTCGTCTGACATTGATGTCACAGTGCAATAAGAGTCGAGCATGCTGACTGCTGAGCAAATAGCGCAATCTAAGTTCTCAAGTAGTAAGCTTTCCCTCACCTCCTACACCAGGTGTGTCCAAATTATGAAATTATCATTGAAATATCATTGAACCCTCCCAGTCAAAATGGATAGGATCTCTATTGCCTTCGATGGCAGCCAATGACTTACAGTAATTTGTAAAAATAAATTTATTTTAAAAGCCAAATCTTTTTTTTTTTACCTGATTCCGATCCTCTGTTTAACCCTTGAGAGTCGAAGGACGCGCCGGCGCGTCCTCAGCGCACGTCGTCTTTGAAGCACCCTCACGTTTTAATTACGTCACCCACATGCCGTTGGTTGGTCTCGTTTTAAAGTGCGGAAGTTGCGGTTTACTCTCGTTATTATTTGAAGTCAATCGACCAACTAGAACGTGAGATATTGTCATTTAAGTTTTATAGTTTTATTGTCCTCTCAAAAAAACATTAAAACGCTGCATGGATCATTTGTTTATGTCTATATTTCCATCATTTCTAGTCCTTTTTCAAAACGGAAGCTCCATGAAAAAAACACAAATCAAACGAACCCTTTCGAACTCACAGTGGAAGCACAAAATGCGTTTTTTATTTTATTTTTTTAATAAATATAACTGCGGTGCGAGGTTCAACCGAACGAGAGGGAGGAGGAGTGTTCTGAAGCAGCGAGGTGGCGAGCGATGGCCAGTTGGATACTGCTGGATCGAGCAGCGACTTTGTGTGACTTTGACAATGAACGGAAAACTAAATTTAGCGCAAGCAATTGTGCTTCTGATCAACTTGAGGAAGAGGATGGTCCAAATTCGTCATCATCGTCTTCTTCGGAAGAGTCCTCGAGTGAAGATAGTGACGGATTTGAACACGTGGGTGACGCCATCGACGAGCAGAGGTAAACCAACTCACTCTTTTTTTTCATGCTGAAAACGTTTCTTTTGAAAGTTTCTTTTGATATTGCAAGACAAAGTTAATTTTGATGCAATATAAGTGTGTGTTTGTGTATATAATAATAAAATGTGCATATCGGATCAAAGTCGTACGTGCACTGTGGGTATCCCAGGCAGGAATTTATAATTTGTGGTGTTCTTCTTTCTATATGAAGATTAGGGATGTAGCACATATTCAGCTATGGTATTCTTTCTATTGTCATACATATAGATTTCCATTATTATTTATTGCTGTATATATTTTTATTTTATACTTTATTATTTTCATAAATACTGACTTATTTTCATGTACATTTACACTATAGTGACAATGAAAGCAAAGTGAAATGAAAATGGAAGGGTGGAAGGAGGACTGACACCCCATGGAAGTGTGAGCTGTGTGATGTAGCCGTGTCTAATTCCAGGACGAAACTGCTTTTCGGAGTGGCATGACTGAAAAAAATTTAACTTGTTTATTGTAAATATTTTTGAAAATGCTTTTTCCCCCCCAATGTTATATATATATATTTTTCCCACATCAATCTTCTCAATTTGTGTATATAAATGTGTGTTCAAGAAGCTTGATTGTGTGTACATAGTTTTCATCAGGCGATTGGCCGCAATACCTAAACTCATAAAGAGATGGCCTCTAAACACTTTTTGTGTTAGATGGTATATATTTTTTCACTGTTCTTCACTGTTAGGTCTGCTGTATATAACATGTTTTGACTGGAGCATGTATAAAGGCAAAAAACGCCTATGGCTATACCTGTTGTTTATGTTGAATTGTCAAATATAAGACTATTTATTCTAAATTTTTTTGCTTGAATGTTCATCCTAACATGTTGAATAAATATTACAAAGTTTCAAAACGGTTCGTTACGCATGTTTGGTTGTCAATTGGACATCAATATTAAAAATTTTGACAAAACGATTTTGGAATTTTTGGTCTTTTTGGGCCCAAAATGATGATTTATAATTGATCAGTGAAGGAAACAACAATTTGGACATGAAGTTCAAGGTGTCACAAAAAAAGGGACCAAACCAGGCCATCGTAAACAATTCTTTCTTTGAAATATAAAGGCAACTTCAAAGGGATGCAAAATCAGACAAAATAGGCCCAGACCTTAAAGGGTTAACGAATGAAGGAGGAGCGATTTTTGACAGCAGCGTAATAAGACTGCTATAAGACCATCATAATTATGACATGATGCTATCATGAGTATTAATTACATTATGAATTATGTCACTAACTACATTTATGTCCAGCTCGGATCTTTACATCCATTAAAAAGTGAGATAATTTGCCGTATGACACAAAATAACATCTGTCATAAGCATTTATTAATGCTCGTAATCATGGTAATCTTATGACAGGCTTATGGCACCACTATCGAATAGTGTTACCAAATACCATAACTAGCAAATAATGAAACACCGAACAGTAACTGAAGAAATAATTAGCACAGAACATGAGTTTTGTTATTTACACCTGCTATCTGCTGTCATCCAACATGCCTCCTAGCATGCACTGCAGCACTACAGATATAAATAATGATCAGAATTCATGTTCTGTGCTAATTATTTCTTCAGTTACTGTTCCAGATGTTTCATTAATTGCTAGTTATGTTATTTGGTAACACTTTATTTGAGAGTGGCGCCAAGACAATCATAAGACCGTCATAAATATGACATGACACTGCCATGAACATTAATAAATGCTAATGACAGACGTTAGTAAGTGTCATCAGTAAGTGTCATCCGGAAAATTACAGTAATTTCTGGACTATAAGGCGCATGTGACTATAAGCCGCTACCTACCAAATTTGACACGAAAACGGAATTTGTTCATAGATAAGCCGCACTGGAGTATTAACTGCAACTGTCCTCACTGTACTATGGGATATTTACCCCAAAAGATATTAACCGGTAACACGTTATTTGACAGTGGCATCATAAGACTGTCCTCAGACCAAATGAAACACCATGAAGCTTTGCAGCCAATTGGTTCAAAGCTTCATTGGGGGAGACAGTCAACCTCTGCTGCCAGCTGTTGTCAACAAAGTTGTCGTCCAACGTGCCTCCTAGCATGCATTGCAGCGCTACAGATGTAAATAACAACCAAAATTCATGTTCTCCGCTAATTATTTCTTCAGTTACTGTTCCAGTTGTTTCAGTAATTGCTAGTTATGGTATTTGGTAACACTTTATTTGACAGTGGCGTCATAAGCCAATCATAATTATGACATGACACTGTCATGAACATTTATGAATGCTTATAACGGATATCTCTCAGTGTCATCCGGCAAATTATCTCACTTTTGAATGGATGTAAAAGATCTGAGCTGGACATAAAGGGAGTTTGTGATATAAATCCAGATTACACTGAATGACATCCGTCATAAACATTCAGTAATGCACATGATAGTGTCATAATTATGACGATCTCATGACGCCGCTGTCAAATAAAATGTTACCTTTTATTCCAAATAAATCAACAATAAAGCTGCACTGGACTATAAGCCGCAGGCTTCAAAATGAGGGGGAAAAATAGCGGCTTATAGTCCGAAAATTACGGTATGTCACTAACTCCATTTATGTCCAGCTCGGATCTTTACAAATATTTCAAAAGTGAGATAATTAACCCGATGACACAAAATGTCAATGTGGCTTATTTATGAACAAATGCCATTTTGTGTCAATTTTGGTGGGTGGCGGCTTATAGTCAGGTGCGCCTTATAATCTGAAAATTACGGTACGTTAAATGTTTTCCAAACCCCAGAAAAATCTAGACAAATTTACAGTTACCAAAGCGCTATACGATTTTTTACATATACGTATTTTACTGTTTTCATGTTATTTTAATGGTAAAATTTTGGCAACCACAGGTGCCAGGTTTTACTCTTTTTTTTTTTTTTTGGTATGTGTGTGTTTGAGGATTACCAACTAATAACTGGCAGTACAGGGGCTGTAAACCCTAGCGTCTGCTTGTGTTTAAAAGCCTTATTGTTGTTTGGAATGTAAACAGGGATTAAACAAACTGAGCGCTCTGTTCCAATAAACTACAACTACAAAGAAGTCATGTAAAAGTAAGGCAAACAATTTCATTAAAAAAAAAAAAAAAAACATAGGTAATGAGTAAGAACTAAACACAAAAAAGGCTTTATGGGAAACACGCAGTGGAAAAATGTTTCAAAATACAATATTCTCTCCTAATTGGTCACATGAACACTACATACCAATTCCAATGTCAACATTGCTATACATCACTGCCATCTAGCATTAAACATTCTGAAGCCAATGAATTATTTTGAGGTTTATTATCTTAAAGATTTCCCAACTACTTTTTGAAGGGATGCAACATATGCTTAAGATTACATTTACATTACTAATAATCATAATAAAAATGCAATGCAATCCAGTTGTTATCCCTCTATCATCGTTCCCAAATGAGGAACTAGCTTGCATGCTAAATCCATCCCCAAAAATGCGCCTAGGGTTGACCAATTTTATAACAAAACCATAGGCGGAGTTTGACTTTTGGGGCAGGAGGGGGGGGGAAATCACAACATGTTGATGACCCCGAAACGCAGTGTCAGCAATAAAATTAACTTAAAAGAGTATTTATAATATTAAGTTGACAATGAGCGTTTTTTGTTTCCCATCATTCTTGAGGGGAATTCTAAATCAGGCTGCTTAGGCAATACTTTTCGCCAAGATCGTCATCCATTGAATGTGGTACGCCCACCAGCATCGTGCCAATGTAGTTACCCCAGTCAAAAATTGTATCCCCTGGGCGGAGCCATATGGAGGTAAATTTGTGTCTTTATTATTCAATGGAAAAAAAAAAGTTGCTTCAATAAAAGAAAAAGTTGCTTCAATCAAAATATATTATTTTCAATCAAAAAAAAAAAAAAAAGTCACTTCAATCAAAAAATGCAAAAATAAATTTGAAACTCAAAAAATGAATGTGAAAGCTATTTTTCTTTGATTGACTTTTTTTTTTTATTGGAGTCAAGTTTTTTTTATTGAAGCAATGTTGATTTGTGTTTGGGCAACATTTTGGCATATATAGAAAATATACAGTATATTTTCAAAAAGAAAAATCACTTCAATCAAAAAAAGAAAAATTTCAATCATAAAAAACACTTTTTTTGAATGCGAAAAAATATTTGAGATTGAAAAATTTGCATTTGGACACTTAATTTTTTTATTGAAAAAGTTTTCTTGGATTAAAGCAATCGTATTTTTTTTGTGTTGGGGCCTTATTGTGGGAAGACATTTGTATCTAAATCATTCAATTTCAAAAAAAGTTGCTTCAATAAAAAAAAGAAGTTGCTTCAATCCAAATATATTATTTTCAATCAAAAAAAAGTCGCTTCAATCAAAAAAATGCAAAAATAAATTTGAAACAAAAAAAAAAATTAATGTGAAAGCTATTTTTCTTTGATTTTTTTTTTTTTTTTTAATTGAAGCAATGTTGATTTGTGTTTGGGCGACATTTTGGCTGGGACGTTTTTGTCTATTATTAAAAAAAAAAAAAAAGTTGCTTAAAAATATATATATTTTCAAAAAGAAAAATCACTTCAATCAAAAAAAGAAAAATCTCAATCATAAAAAAAATTTTTGAATGTGAAAAAATATTTAAGATTGAAAAATTTGCATTTGAACACCTTTTTTTTTTTTTTTTTTTTTTTTTAATTGAAAAAGTTTTCTTTGATTGAAGCAAACGTTTTTTTGTGTGTGTGTTTTGGCCATATTGTGGGTAGGACATTTGTGTCTAAATCATTCAATCTCCAAAAAAGTTGCTTCAATCCAAAAAAAATATTTTCAATCAAAGAAAAAAATTATTTGGAAAAATAAAATTGCCCCCCCCCATTTTTTTTTTTCGTTATTGAAAATTATATGCAAAGCAAATGACCGTCTAAGGTGCTAGTCACATGATCTGTACGAAAAATAAATTTGTCCCATTATAAAATTTTTTTTTTGTTCATTTCACTCATTTTTGTTGCAGTTTTATTGCTTTACAACTTTTAAAAATACGGATATAGGAAAGTCAATTTCATGCAATGACACTTTTCGGCCACCGGGGAGGGCCTGGCCCGCCTTAAAATCCGCTTATGAACAAAACGATATAATATCGATTCTTTGGACAACGATACAATATTTGCCAATGTTACAAAGTCCGCCACGATCTGATTTTGATTCAAGAGGCTTAAGTTGATCTAACAAGATATTATGTAAGCATTTAATACAGTGGTTCTTAACTGAGTTTCGATCGAACCCCGGAGGTTCGGTGAGTAAGCCTAAGGGGTTCGGTGAAAGTTAAGAAACGCAGAGCCCTATTTAGTACGCTGACTAAATCTAGGCAAAGTGGCGTTTTAGTCCAGGTTTTGGACTGGTTTGCCCTCAATTTACAGACTTTCTTTCATTTCTTTCAAATGCTAGCCCTCTACCTAAAGGGTGGAGAAATCGGTTTGCTCAGTGGAAAGTTGACTGGCACTTGGTATGAGGAAATATAACTGACCTACAGACAGTGTCAACTGCGTGGATAATTTTTTTTTGAAAGTTGCGTCATTTTACGCCATGAAAACAGTTTGTGATGCAAGGATGCGCCAATAAAATGAGAATGTCGACGTGAAAACAAAAAAGGAACAGTGTGAATTGTAATGAGTTTAAAAATGTGAAAATCAACTGCAAAATGCAAAATTATTTGTAGTAAATTTGAAAACTGGAAGAAATTTGAACAGGAATTGACTTAAATGACAGCTTGCTAGGTTTGGAATTTGTGAAAAAATGGCTTTATTTTGAAATTCTGAAGGGTTCGGTAAATGCACCTGTAAAATTCGTGGGGTTCTGTACCTTTAGCAAGGATTAGAACCACAGATTTAGCTCTAGCTGCAGCTCAGCTTTAGTTAGCTCTTTAGCGCTGCCCTGGTGGATCACTGGAGCTTTTTCAAAAATGTTTGAAAATGGAAAAAGATGGGGGAGGGAAATATATTTTTTGTTTTAATATGGTTTCTGTAGGAGCACAAACATGACACAAACATTCTAATGAAACTAAACTTGAGGCATACAACAGAGTAGTTACGTGGTGCGTCATTCTCTATAGGATGCACTGCAGGGAAAATAAACATTTAATCATGAAGGCTCATTATGTATTTGTGGCTAACTTAGTCATTTTGATAGTAGGCTAACATAGCTAATGTCGATACATACAGCATGTGTTGCCTTCATTATGAGGTTTATATAAGGCTTTAATTTTTTGCGGCTCTAGACATGTTTGTTTTTTGGGTCCAAAATGGCTCTTTCCACATTTTAGGTTGCCGACCCCTAACCTAAAAGAATAGAAAGTACAAAGCAATTCTGAAGTTCTAGTTTTGTTGCTGAACCATTTCACACATTTGAATGAAAACCATTCTGTTTAACAAAACATCTAAAAGATTACGATGTTGATTGACTTTTTTGCTATTAATGAATTTGATTGGATTGTTGCTTAATAAATCGATGTATCGATTAGGAATGTTTGCTGGTATGATATTTGGACGGTATGATAACCTTAAGCCAAAATATCACTGTATTGCAATTACAGGTCGAAAATGTGTTACTTTGAGAAATCTGGGTTTATATTTAAAAAAAAAACACATTTTTCATTGAATATGATTTGTATTTGTCAAACATATTAACAAATTGGAACATTAGTATAATGTTAAGTTAAAATTAATTTAAAAAAAAAAAATTAATTAAGATAAGTACAGTCCTTTATGTGAGCCTAAACCCACAGGCGCAGCTCAACATTATTATCATCAGATCAAAAATAATTATTTTCCATAAATAGCCAGTGTGTATGACTCATATAATGTTTACATTATACACAAACTCTTTCTCAACACAGACTGTTGCCAAAGAGAGAAAAAACACCACGTTTTACCACCGCTAGACACACTAAACACGCTGGAGTTAACTTTCGTAGCTGGTGGGAAGCGTTCGTGAACAGTGTTTACTAACCTTTAATTTTGTATAAATGCGAAATCATTTTGGAGGTATTGCACCCTCGGCAGACACCCTCCGCAAACATGTTTAAATGTCGGTTGGCCCTCCTCCTCTAAGCCTTGGCCGCCTGTAACTTTTCTGTAAACGAAGTATCCCCATACAAGCGATTTCATTTTCTTCGATGGGGGGAAAAATTCAGGAGTTTTACCTTCTCTAGCTATCGTGTAGCACAGCTGACTCCCTGACACTAAGCAACAACCGTTGGGGAAGTGTTGAGCCTTACAACTGCAAACGAGGGATTTCTCCATACATTTTTGGGGACATAAAAAATCATTAATAACTTAGGGACGGTATGGCGGAAATTTTTTTGCGGTTTTAAAACCTTGACGTTTTCATACAACGGTATACCATGAAACCGGTAATCGGCACATGTCTAGTATCAATACATTCCTATTAGGTAGCTTTCTAATGCACTCACTTGTATCCAGGTGACAAACTTGGCCACGTCTCTGCCCACCAGTTTAGTGGAGGCCGCGGAAGTATGGTAGTGCTGGTTGGCACGTGTCAGCCAGTCCACCACGATCACATTGGCGCTGGGTACGCGTTCGTACAGAGCCGATACCAGTTTGGGTACCCAGCTCTCAAACATGCCCGTTACCTATGAAACACGAACACAGATGCATTGGTCACAGAAAAGTACACCGTCCCTCCTTTGAAACACACTGTAGAAGCCCTGTTATGTTCTCGGTAGAAAATGGAGAAATTTCCTGACAAACTTCAATCTAAGGTCAATATATCAATTTTTTTTTTTTTTTGTGGACGGGTACTTACTGTCCATCCGTGGATGATGACAAACGTCTGCGTCTGCGCATTGAAATTGCACTCCCGGATGGTTTCGGGACTGCCGGTCACTATGTAGCACATGTCATCATCAGGAATGTCGGCCGTGCGCAGGGAGAACTTGGAAACGATGTCTGTGTAATTGGTGAGCCACTCAGCGGTGGTGGCGGGCAGGGAGGTAGGGGTGACACTGCTGTTCACTGTTGCAACACACACATACAAACAGTCAGGAGAGGTCAACAGGGCACAAAACTACTGCAAAGTGCACGAAACAGGATCCAATCCCTGTTTAAATATTTGGAATTTTCTTTGGGTTATACATAATCCATCAATTTGAATAAAAAACTCGCAATTTTGGGAGTCCCCATGTTTATATTAATCTCTGCAATCAGGCAGGCAGGTAAAATAAAGACTATGTCGCCCCCTTTTGTATTTAAAACAAATATACCACCAAAAAAAAAAAAAAAAGTTTACATTTGTAAAACTGTGACCAACCTGCCTTCAATAAATAAAAGTAACTTTAATCAATTTTAAACTGCTTAACATTATATTTACCTATACTGAGAACAATTTAAATACTTTAAAGTTTCCATGTAATCCCATTAAGCAAAAAATACGTTGAATGGGCGTTTTTTAGGGCGTCCTCCCTTATTATTATCTATTTTTACACTAAAGAACCCAAAGGCAGGCACACATGGAGGCAAATATGAGAGATGCTTTGCAGATCTGCTGGCTTTAAACAGCCACATCATAATATAACTTCCTTTAACGGTGATAGACGTCCAACCCATTTAGACTGGGAGTGATGGCATGATTGCCATCCGTCCAATTGAAGTGTCCTGGATGTCTCTCACCGTCAATGCAAGTGAATGAGATAATCAATCAAAGCATCTTCAAAATTATAAAGCATTTTTTATTAGATACCACATCTCTGACAAAAAAGGACATTTATCATCTTTCTTACCAAACCCACTGTTGGTGGTGAGTTCAGGGTCCGAGCAAAGAGTGGCAAAGATTTTTCCCAAAAGTATCCAAACTGGGAAAAAACGCCCGTTTTCTTTTCCCATATTATTAAAACGTTGGTCCTGTGAGATGTCCTGAGTCGTATTAAAGGATCGATATCCGAGTTTTAAAACCGAAAGTAATGGCTTAACGTTCCGTGTGCGTTGAGTGAAATTTCTTTAGGGTCTGTCACGGTTGGCGCTCCTAGGTCATCTTTAAGTGGCGCTCATTTGCATATTACAACGTGATTGGATGTGGGATTTGAGGGCGGGGTTTCCCCGGGGGGGGGGGGGGGGGGGGTTCTAAGAACAGGGGGTTGACCGTTCACTCACTCACTTGTCCGGAGTTCACTGAAATAACTACAGTTCTCCCTTTTCACAAATAATAGCAGTTCTATGCATGAAACATATATGTAGGTGCATCTCAATATATTTTAATGTACTGCAAACATTCAATTATTTCAATAGTTCAGTTTAAATAGTGAAATTTATACACCACAAATTCCCCAAACACATAAAATACATTTTAAAGGATCATTGCCCAACCAGTTTTTGTGATAAAGTTTTTGCTATTCTATGCTAGTCATTATTTATATGTGCCGAGGTGAGTAGAGTAGCCAAAAATTTTACTCAAGTAAGAGTAGTGTTACTTCAAAATAATATTACTTGTAACTAGGGCTGTCAAAATTATCGCGTTAACGGGCGGTAATTAATTTTTTAAATTAATCACGTTAAAATATTTGACGCAGTTAACGCACATGCCCCGCTCAAACATTAAAATGACAGCACAGTGAAATGTGTACTTGTTGTGTTTTTCGGAGGTTTGTCGCCCTCTGCTGGCGCTTGGGTGCGACTGATTTTATAGGATTCAGCACCCATGAGCATTGTGTAAGTAATTATTGACATCAATAATAGCGGGCTTCTAGTTTATTTTTTGATTGAAAATTTTACAAATTTTATTAAAACGAAAACATGAAGAGGGGTTTTAATATAAAATTTCTATAACTTGTACTAACATTTATCTTTTAAGAACTACAAGTCTTTCTATCCATGGATCGCTTTAACAGAATGTTAATAATGGTAATGCCGTCTTGTTGATTTATTGTTATAATAAACAAATACAGTACTTATGTACCGTATGTTGAATGTATACGTATATCATCTTTCCATTCCAACAATAATTTACAGAAAAATATGGCATATTTTATAGATGGTTTGAATCGTGATTAATTGCGATTAATCACGATTACTTAATTTTTAAGCTGTAATTAACTCGATTAAAAAAATTTAATCGTTTGACACCCCTACTTGTAACATATTTATGTTACACTGGAGTTGCCATAGTTGTGCGCCCCCTGTTGTTGTGGTATTACGCATAAGGCTGCGTTAAGCTTCTGCGGCAGACCTACGCCGCCAAGGCAGACCCGATTTACGATCCTTCGCCATAGCCTGATGTGCATCTCCACAATTTTCTGACTTCGCGTCATGTCAACGCATGGAGACGTGACGCAAATGGACTGTGACTGGTCCGCTCAGACTGTTGTTTCCGGTTTGGCGCGAAATCACCGCCATTTTCAAACATTGTTGTGCTACAAGCAAAGTACAACAACCTCTACAGTGTCTCGTCAAGACTTTATAAAGATTGCCAAATGGCTGCAACGATTAATCGATTAACTCGAGTATTCAGTTAAAAAAAAAAAATTGGAATTAAATTTTGCTGCTTCGGGTATTCGTTTAATTAAAGAGGCAATGTATTGGTTTGTTTTGAAAGTGTTTGCATTTAGTTTTATTGATTTGGGTTGATACACTGCCCTCTAGTCTGCCTCATTTCACGTGGCTGAATCCAGCTGCTCCCTGTTAAGACCAACAAAACGTAAGTTTTTGTTTGGGCAAATGTTTTTTAATGCATTAGTGAAGTAGTTTCTAGGTATATTTAGCCATTTTTTGTGGGAATATGTGTCTGAACCATTTGTTAAGAGCATTGTTAAAAAAAAAAAAAAACGTTAGCATTTTATAGCATTTAAGCTAGCGGACTTTTGCTATGTAAATTAGCCAATTGTTCTTTTGTTGTACATACATCCTCATTTTTTATTTTTTTTTATATCGTTTGAGGCTCAGCTCAGGTGTTTTAATTTTTTATGTTCCTTATCCAATCACTCGATTATTCGAACTAACTAATTCATCGATTAATCGACTGCTAAAATAATCGATAACTGCAGCCTTAGTGTAATTGGTAGAGCTACTCTTGGCATCACTAGCAAAAAAAGTAATAAATCTAATATGTAGAATAAAGAGGAAAAATGTCTCTTGTGTAGCCTAAAGTAGCGGAGTAAGAGTAGCGTTTTTTCTTCACAAATCTACTAAAAGTAAACAGTATGGCTTGTAAAACTACTCTTAGAAGTACATTTTTTCTCAAAAAGTTACTCAAATGTTGCGGAGTACATGTAACACGTTACTACAAGCCTCTGTATATATATGTATAGAAATGTGTATTTTTGTGCTGTAATCATTGTTTTTTTTAACTGCAAAAAAAGAACTACATTAACATAATTTGTCATAATTCACAAAAAACAAAAAAAAAAACAAAAACAAAAAAAACCATTATCTTATTTGTATTGAGGGTTACTATATATTCCCAATATATTAACTCACTGGCTTCCATTAAAGACAATAGAAGTCCAATCAATTTTTACTGTGAGGTGTTGGCAGTGTTAGAGCTTGGGAATTACTTTCTAAAAAATGGTAAAATATCTCCCAAAACTTCAAGTGATCAAGAAATTGCAACAAATATAATCCAACTAAACATAAAATGCCTTTTCTGTTGTCGCCAGTGGCTGTCATTTAACCATACAAGTGCTTACATATACATGCAAAAGTATTCAAATGTAACTTTTGGACTGTAATATTGCAGATTTTTATTCCTAAACCTTTCCCTACATTAAAACTATTTTATCAGCTTGCATAAGCCAATTTCTTGCTCCAAATAATGTTAATTACTAGAGGCAGCAGGGACCTCTGGTGTTAAGAACACACAATGCAACAGTGAGAAACAACAGAACAGATGCTCCAAAAGTGAAAAAAGGAAAAAGCACGTGCGTGGGTTACATCAAGTCAGATGTCAAGTATTTTGCAACAGGCATTGACGTGATCAAGAGTGATAAACACCAAATAACATGTGTCTGAGGTTTATAATAAATTCCATCCCCACTGCCTTTGTGGGGACCTTGATTCATCCTATGAGCTGTACTTTTTTGACAATAACATGTGTATATGTTCTCATATTTCACTTCAAGCAGTGTTGCAGAGGATTGAATGACTGTTTTTCACAGCTCGAAAGCCATTGCTCAGTCTTTAACTGCATATTAGCCAATGACTTAAGAGAGCGACACCATAGAGATTGATTGATTATTTTTTCCGAGCAGTAATAACAAAAACAGCAAGAATAGAGAAAAACAAATAAAAATAGTACCAGTAATGTTGATTTTAACCAAAAATTTATAACAAATACATACATACGTAGCTCGAAAAGGAGTGGGAAGAAGCCGAGCTTTTTTTTTTTTTGGGTCCCACCCCCAATTTACTCCCCAAAAATTCGATGTAAATACAGTCACTTCCCAACATCGTCATCATTATTGCACTATCACCACCACCATCACCGCCATCATCGTCGCCATCACCGCCGTCCCCAAATATTGATTGTACATTCAAAATCAAATTTTATGTAATAACAGCCTTACTGGTGCCAGTGCTGATGATTATTGAAATGTGTATTATTCATCATCCAATGTTATTTGTGGACCTGCTGCCATAGGGAAACAACCCCCAGGCAACAGGACCACTCATTGCTACGTGTTCTAGCTGTGCATTAAAAGACAAGATTTGGGTACCTGAGCCAAAGGGTTAACCTCCAGCGTCAGAGCTCCCACTTGCCAGCCTTATACTCCAAGTTTAATTAAATGTGTAGCCGTATAAAATGCTTGAATACTAGTTCATTTATATACAGTGCCTTGCAAAAGTATTCGACCCCCTTGAACCTTGCAACCTTTCGCCACATTTCAGGCTTCAAACATAAAGATATAAAAATTTAATTTTTTGTCAAGAATCAACAACAAGTGGGACACAATCGTGAAGTGGAACAACATTTATTGGATAATTTAAACTTTTTTAACAAATAAAAAACTGAAAAGTGGGGCGTGCAATATTATTCGGCCCCCTTGCGTTAATATTTTGTAGCGCCACCTTTTGCTCCAATTACAGCTGCAAGTTGCTTGGGGTATGTTTCTATCAGTTTTGCACATCGAGAGACTGACATTCTTGCCCATTCTTCCTTGCAAAACAGCTCGAGCTCAGTGAGGTTGGATGGAGAGTGTTTGTGAACAGCAGTCTTCAGCTCTTTCCACAGATTCTCGATTGGATTCAGGTCTGGACTTTGACTTGGCCATTCTAACACCTGGATACGTTTATTTTTGAACCATTCCATTGTAGATTTGGCTTTATGTTTTGAATCATTGTCCTGTTGGAAGATAAATCTCCGTCCCAGTCTCAGGTCTTGTGCAGATACCAACAGGTTTTCTTCCAGAATGTTCCTGTATTTGGCTACATCCATCTTCCCGTCAATTTTAACCATCTTCCCTGTCCCTGCTGAAGAAAAGCAGGCCCAAACCATGATGCTGCCACCACCATGTTTGACAGTGGGGATGGTGTGTTCAGGGTGATGAGCTGTGTTGCTTTTACGCCAAACATATCGTTTTGCATTGTGGCCAAAAAGTTCAATTTTGGTTTCATCTGACCAGAGCACCTTCTTCCACATGTTTGGTGTGTCTCCCAGGTGGCTTGTGGCAAACTTTAAACGAGACTTTTTATGGATATCTTTGAGAAATGGCTTTCTTCCTGCCACTCTTCCATAAAGGCCAGATTTGTGCAGTGTACGACTGATTGTTGTCCTATGGACAGACTCTCCCACCTCAGCTGTAGATCTCTGCAGTTTATCCAGAGTGATCATGGGCCTCTTGGCTGCATCTCTGATCAGTTTTCTCCTTGTTTGAGAAGAAAGTTTGGAAGAACGGCCGGGTCTTGGTAGATTTGCAGTGGTCTGATGCTCCTTCCATTTCAATATGATGGCTTGCACAGTGCTCCTTGAGATTTTTAAAGCTTGAGAAATCTTTTTGTATCCAAATCCGGCTTTAAACTTCTCCACAACAGTATCTCGGACCTGCCTGGTGTGTTCCTTGGTTTTCATAATGCTCTCTGCACTTTAAACAGAACCCTGAGACTATCACAGAGCAGGTGCATTTATACGGAGACTTGATTACACACAGGTGGATTCTATTTATCATCATCGGTCATTTAGGACAACATTGGATCATTCAGAGATCCTCACTGAACTTCTGGAGTGAGTTTGCTGCACTGAAAGTAAAGGGGCCGAATAATATTGCACGCCCCACTTTTCAGTTTTTTCTTTGTTAAAAAAGTTTAAGTTATCCAATAAATGTTGTTCCATTTCACGATTGTGTCTCACTTGTTGTTGATTCTTGACAAAAAAATTAAATTTCATATCTTTATGTTTGAAGCCTGAAATGTGGCGAAAGGTTGCAAGATTCAAGGGGGCCGAATACTTTTGCAAGGCACTGTAGATATGTATAACCATTTAACTATCACCATCGGCACCGGAATTCTGTTTTACTCAAAGACTTGTTCATAACAATAAAATCTGGACTGTCTATTTGATTAGAGCAATAGTGACAACACCAACAATGAAAATGACAGGTATGGCCACAACAGTAATGACAACGATGGCAACAACAGCCATGATAACAGTGATGACATCAATGATGACAACAAAACACTTATACGACAAGTCTACTAATCATAATGATTACACAGATAATAACAATAATAGTTGCAGTGATAACACAATTATATCGGTAGTAATATGTATAAGTAACTATAACATATGTAATAAATATATATACAGTATATACCCAAAAACATTTAGAGACCACTTTCTGTGTATTGTGACCAGACGTGATGTTTATAAAACAATTTGAATCTCTGAATACTTTGGCACTGCTTAAATTTTAAATTCAGACTGTTCCAGAGTTTTACCCCACATACAGACATACAGAATCCTTTACGAGTACTGTGAAATTTTGGTATTGAGAAGTTCTCAATCCTCTCAAATTATGAGATTGCTCTCGCACTGTAAAAATAGATTGTAAGTTTAATGGTAATAATTTATGGAAGGCTTTAAATAAAAATATAGATGTGTAATATTTTACAAGATCATTGAATTTTAACAGTTTGGATTGAGTAAATAAATTATGGGTGTGATCTAAAAATCCCACTTTATGTATGATCCGGACTGCTCGTTTCTGTAATATGACTAACGGATTTATTGCACTTTGGTAGGTGTTTCCCCATACCTCGACACAATATGAAAAGTATGGGAGTACCAAAGTGCAGTATAGCGTACGAAGTGCAATTACATCAAGGTAATGTTTTGCTTTGTTTATGATTGACAGACACTTAGAGATTTTGTTTTTTGTGTATTTACTATGGGGTTTCCACGACAATTTGAAGAAATGTTAATTTCAGAAACAACGATTATTGGGAAAACTTGGGTTTCAAAGTTTGTAGTTGTACTCGGGCTCTCGCGTAATTGTACGTGATAGAATTAATAACTCAAATTTCAGACGTTTGAAATAGTAGTTTAAGCATTTTTTTTTCAAACGACAATACATCTATTGAGAACAGTTTAGTTCTATTTAACTTAGTTCACTTGTACTTAACGTACATGAAGTACATTTGATCTTTTTTTAATCCATTTTTTGAAGTATTTATTTAGCGATATGACTTTATGTATAATAAATCTTCATTGAATAATGTTTAAATTGTGCATCATTCTACAGTGGCTAACTGGTTTAGTTTGCAGTTGCAGAAAAAAATTGATTGGACCAAAACTAACGTGTACTTGTTGAGGTAAATTTGGTGTAAAAATAACGAGTATTTTAAAATACTTAGTTATTTTAATTTAGTTTTCTTTTTTGTAAGTAGTGCCAAAACTAACTTGTAACTGTAAGGGCACAAAGTAAATTGATGCAAAACTAACTTGTGGTTGCAAATAAGACATTTTGTAGTCGTTAATTGCTTTTCCCATCGTGGCAACGCCATTACCGTTGATGAGGTTGCGAAGGGGCATGTTAGCCGCGTTACTACAATTTGGTTGTACTTGTTGTCTAATTTTGTCACAGCTGCCTGGGAGGTAGCGGAGTAGGAGGGAGGAGGAGGGAAACGGGTGGTGACACCATTGCAAGCGCGATGATATGCTCGGAGCGTTAGTATAGAATTCGCGGTCCCGTTAGCATTAGCCTTTAGCGTGGCGAGCATCATCATAAACTCTCGGGCAACTGTTTTTTGCATACAGTTCGTGGGGTCCAGGTGGGTGTAATTAATTGAAAATAATGTACTGTTTACCTTTTGGGTATGCATTATCATCACCAAGTTGGAGTTGTCCTTGTAGATGTTACAGTCTAATAATATATGGCGCAAAACACTCTGGTGACTTGAAGTTCTGCTCTGAGACCCCCAATTTGGCCAACTTTCAAAATTGTCCGATATGCATGTGTGATACATATTTCGAAAGCTTAAAATCTCAATTTTCTGGGGGAAGAAAATTTTTTAACAGGAGGGCATTTAAAAAATAAAAAAGAATTAAACAGCAAAACCCTATCTGGAGGTGAGAGCACGCGAGAGCAGAATTACAGACGCCATGACTTTAACGAGACATTATCACATATTTACCTTGTTTTGATCAAAAAACTCCATGTAGCATGTATCACTGAGTGTCAAGCCACAGCTGTGAATGGCCACAGCTGGATTTTGGGGGGATTTTATGGGTGAAACATGGTCATATAAGAAGGGTCGCGATGCAGAAATCGAGTTCTTTTTCCCTGTTTTCCCTCTTACCCTTTTAAACTTTTTTTTTCTTCAATTTTTCTTTGTTTGGATCGATTATCATCTAACATATCGGAGAAATACGACAGTCACAAAAAAATACAATTAAGCAATAGTTGTGAGGTAGATATCTGTGACTTTTTTACAGACACAATTTTTTTCTTTTTTTCTTTTTTTTAACCTGTCCTGCTCAGCTGTTTGACGCGGAGAATGGAAGTCTAAGTGCCTGGATAGTCTGAACAGTTTTAATGTTTCACATTGGGAGTCTGACATACTCCCTATGTGATCATTCAACATACCTCATTTATTATGACAAAACAGCGAACAGGAAGGGGTTATGGGGAAACAGAAGAAAAGAAACACAACAGAAGAAAGAGAAGAAACACAAACAACAACAAGAAATACATTAGCTAAATGTATTTCCGGTTGACACCATGTGGGGGGCCTGTTGACCAGTGAAAGAGGGGTAAGAAGGTGGGGGAGTCTATAAGCTAAGTGATAGAAAGGGGTAGAGTGTACACAAATCATCTCTGTGATTTAGAACCCAGTAATCGTGTGAATCCCTAGTGAGTGTAAGCCCGTTGGCGACCGACCCTACACCGCCCCGCCACCAATCCCGCCTGAGCGTGCCCAATAACATCCAGCCACCATTTTTTTCATTGTGACATCATTTGTTTAAAAGTTTAAAATATGCGATTGAGTAATTTTTTAAAGTCGTTTTTTTTTTTAACGAAATATGAGACATCAATTAATGATTCTAAGCTAAAAATGACAGACATTTTGAATAATAAATATAATTAATTACTTTATTTTATGGCTGGGTTGAAACAAAAGCGGTTGCGCGACGTCTGTAAACGGGGGTTTCCAGGGTAAAACGGGCAATGAAAAATAGTTTGGCGGCTTAATGCGCCATGAATCTTCTATGGCAGCATATAGACATATTGTTCTATCAAACACAACAGTTGTTTTGGCTTAAAATACAGCAGTTTCTTTTCAAGAGGAGTAAAAGAGCAGAAACTGCTTTTTCAGTCTGTGTTCCGCCATATATATTATTATTAGTAGTAGTAGTAATTATAGTCACTTGCCCTAAACCTTTCTTGAATGACGTATCCATGAACCTTGTGTTATGTTTTTTAATCAAAACAACAAGAGCAAAGGCAGGATATTAAGAGCCTTACCTGCATATTGTATCTATATATGGCGGAAAACACAAACAAGGCTGAAAAAGCAGTTTCTGCTCTTGCACTCCTCTTTAAAAGAAACTGCTGTATTTTAAGCCAAAACAACTGTTGTGTTTGATAGAACAATATGTCTATATGCTGCCATAGCAGATTCATGGCGCATTAAGCCCCCGAACTATTTTTAATTTGTCCGTTTTACCCTGGAAACCCCCGTTTACAGATGTCGCGCAACCGCTTTTGCTTCAACCTAGCCATAAAAAGAAGGTAAGTAATCGTATTTATTATTCGAAATGTCTGTCATTTTGAGCTTAGAATCATTAATTGATGTCTAATATTTATTTAAAAAAAAAAGAAGAAAAAAAAAAACTTTAAAAATTATTTAGAAAATATTCACTCGCATGTTTTAAACTTTTAAACAAATGACATCACAATGAAAAAATTAGCGTCTGTAAATAAGTCACGGATATCTACCTCATAACTATCGCTTACTTTTATTTGTTTTATTACTGTCGCATTTTCCCCAATATTTTAGATGATAAATAATCGATCCAAACAAAGAAAAAAAAAAAAAAATATGCTTAAAAGGGTAAATACAGTGGGGCAAATAATTATTTAGTCAACCACTAATTGTGCAAGTTCTCCCTCTTGAAAATATTAGAGATGCCTGTAACTGTCAACATGGGTAAACCTCAACAATGAGAGACAGAATGTGGAAAAAAAAAAACAGAAAATCACATTGTTTGATTTTATTTATTTGGTGATCTGACCCGTCAATACCATTATGAAGTCTATGATTCAGCCATGTTAAATAAGTTATGCCATATTCACTGTTGCCACTAGACGGCAATGTATCCACCTAAATCAATACAACTAAAAGCAAACATTTTCAAAACACACCATTACAACGCCACCATAATTGAACGAAAACTTGAAGCAACAAAATTTAATTTGAAGCTTTTTTCTAATCGAATTACTCGAGTTCGAATCGAATAATCATTGCAGCACTAGTGGGAGTGCGCGAACAACGTGTGTTTTCGCCCCACGGAGAGCAACGGCTGCTGAACAGACTGTAAATGTTGTCTTTGATCGGGGTAGCGTAACGTCATCAAAACACGGAAACACTGAGAATTAATGTGAAGATTTTTAGTTTTTTTTTTAATCAACACATGATTTTTACTGCCCCCACTGGGCTAGTGGTGGGAGCATTCTGGTGGTTCTGACCATTTTAAAAGTACGTTGTCTACCCTAGTTAACTTTTGTCAAGATGGTAGTACTTGGAGTGCCATCAAAAAGTTTGAAGACCACTGTTCTAGACGTTACCAAATAGGATTCTATTCCCCACTGACGTAACATTAGTAAGTCTGAACGCAACCTTTGTGAAAAGTGACCGTCTAGCCAAGTGTGTCCCAATTTGTATAGAGCCAACAGACATTTTCCATTACAAAAAAAAAAAAAAATCTGGCCAGAAACTCAGACAATGTCGATACGTACTGCGGGTCAACCACAAGAAAAATTTGGAATTGGCTTCAGAACCACCACAATTAGGACAAGCAGAAGGATCTGGATTCTAAGAACGATGATGAGAGTACAGTAGTCCAGTATATTTTGGCAGTTGTGCAGTACTAACAGATTATAATAAGGTTATGTCTAGTGTAAATAGGTCAATGTGATTACAAGAACTGTATCTTGATCCAAACACACAAGGAAAAATAGGATATATTGAAACCAAACGCATAAAGAATTGCTCAAGCTCTAGAAACCATTGGAATACTGCACACAGATTTGGTTTCCCAGCATAATTATTCAATGGAAGCAACATAGCAAAGGGGGCCCCTGTATAATTCAGCACATGTGTATCTATACAGTATGGACTCACATCCGTAACTATTCAGCGTTTTCTGCTGACATTTAAAATTATGCAATCCGTTTTTTTAACCCTTAACAATGTGCAGCGCCTGCCACAGCTGATTTATATACAACATTCAGTGCAACACACGTGCAAGGTCACGCTCTCGACATCTTTTATGGACTCACACAACCTTTTTTTTGTTTGTTATTTGGAGTGGGGGGGCTTTCATTGCCACTAGCTTTCAGACACAACAAGCGAGGAGACCTTGCAGTAGTAATTTCCTGTATCGTATAGGCCTTGAAGCCAGATGGAGAGAGGAAATTATGTCAGATTATTTTATACTTTTGTCTTAATGATTAAACTCTAAGGCCTGGCAGTGAATAATTATGATTCAGTTCCATTGATAGCAATAATGTCCAATTCATTTAAACTGGGAGGAGCTTGCAGTGATCATTCCTTCACAGGTAAAATGGTTTGGACATCTATCGCCACCAACGAGTTAACTGCAAACTCAAGTGGAATGCCAGGCAGCTATAGAGCTCTGTATTTTATTTGCTTCATCTTTTACAAGAGTTGAGCCATGCAGACAAAGCTCAGAGGGGGTTTCATAACTATTTGATTTCAACAGTTCATAAAGACAGTCCTTAAACGTCTGGGGGAAAGGGCTTCAAGTTGTGCATTCCAATTCATTTCGATTCAGCATTTTTAGTGGCCACATCATGATTGACCGATTTTTAGTTTAGTTTAAATCAGGGTTCACTAAATCCGGACCTCGGTGCCACTTTTCCTGTCGTATTTTCCATGTCTCCCCAGAGGCGTAGCGTCCCATTAGGCATATGCAGGCAATTGCCTAGGGACCCCAGCCAGCAGGGGCCCCCAGAGGGACAACAGATTTCGCACACAAAAATTTAGCACTCTAAGCTTCACCGCACTGTCGTAGCGACAAGTATTGGGAGTGATTCAATACCATGAAATCATTTGACAGATAATCTAACAATTCTGTTACCAGTCCCAATTAACATACGTGTTTAAGCAAGCCCGTTCAGTTTTACCACTGCATGTATGTGCAAAGAGTGAGTCATCAAGAATTTTATGTAAAGTCTTTGTTGTATAATGTTGGTTTTCACAGGCCACCTCATTATTCATGTGACTACTTAAAGAAATGGTGATTTTTCCCAAGAAAGTCTCATAATGGGTCTATCGTATTCCTCGTTGAATATTCTATAAGAAAAATATAACATATGTGCATCTAAAATAATCCTAAACGATTTTATTAGCAATTTTAATACTCCTTTTAGCAATGTTCCTTGGGTATGCGGTATGCCGCTGCGTACGTTCCCATAGCAACCTGTCCTGTTATTGTCCTATGTCACAAGCGCTGCATATTCTGAGAACGAGAATAGGCGTAAGCGTAAGGTGCGCATTTCGAGCAGAGGACCGCCACCCCACCTGTTAGAGGATTAATCTGTGCGTCCATGAACGAATGTAAGTATTTCCTCTTCATGCCATAAAGTTCTTATGATAAGTTAGAGCCGTTATCAGCGCGACCGTTTCGTGTTTTTCCTGTTACGTTGGCTGGTTGATCCCACTCGTTCTCGCTGCGTTGAGGAGAGCGTTCTTTACATTATATTCGCATTGCACATTTGCTTTAAGAGGGAAGGTGTTAGTTTAGCATCTTAAAATGATGTTGTACAGCCAAATAAGTGTAAAGTGCTTAGTTTTTGCCACTTTTATGGCCAAGATGACCGCACGCAGCGCGCACTCGAACCCCCCCCCACCACCACCACCACCTTCGTGTTCATTTTACTGTGCAAATATGTATGTGTGTCACGTGACTCAGAGTGAGAGTGGGCGGCAATCGGGCCTTTTTTTAATTGGCAAAATGAAGAGAAGTTATCCGTCTGGAAATGAAAAAAGAAAGGAAAAAAAGCAGAAGAGGAGAAAAGGAAGCAAGACAGCGGTGAGTGTACTATGTTACTGTAGTTTTATGTCTTAATGTAGTCGAAGCACTGCAGACTAGTAGTAGTAGTAGTAGTATTTTTATGTCCTAAACCAATTAACTGCCTTGACTTGTTGTAACTAGCTTGTTGGCGTTTGCTAACAGCATTGCAGCATTTCTTCTTCTTCAGCGTTTCTTCATACATAAAGATGTTACCTAGAACATTAAATCAGTGTTTAGAATCACCATACACACTGATCAGCCAAACTGATAAGATGTTGCATGATTCACTTCTGTGCCAGAATGTTATCCCTATTAAGTAAAAGCAATATAACTTACCAGCTAGTCAGTACAATACGGTATGTGTGAAGGTATGTGTACTAAGCACAATAATTATATTAATCTGAAGTACATTTTGTTTATTAGAGCAAATGTGTGTAAATAATTAAGGATAGTGTGAAGTGAATGAATAATGCAATTGGGAGGGGGGGCACTTTGAGTGTCCTAAAAAGCGCTCTATGAGAGCGAGGCGTTATTAGACTTTTATAAATATGCTATTGCTCCAAGTCCAACTGTCTCCCTTACTTGCACATGCTCAAAGGGCCCCATGTTGCCTGGGGCCCCCGGGGACCCTTGCTACGCCTCTGTGTCTCCCTCCTCCAACAAACCTGAATCAAAATAATCAGGATCATTATCAGGCTTCTGGAGAGGTTGCTGATGACATAATCATCAGGCATGAAAATGGGTCAGGGGTTAAAAAGGTGAGAAGGGTGTGGAGGAAATATATTCCAGTACACTGTATTGTACACCCCGACAAAATATTGAGCTCTGTCGACCCACACTGTGTTTCAGCAGGGCCATGCAGAGACCGGTGGAGGGGTGGGTGCTCGTAGATCAAAAGGGGCACATGAACAAGTATTTAATACACCTTAAAACAACATAACTTCAATTTTAACCAGCTTTAGATAATAATTGGCTGCGACTGTGACATACTTTAATTGGGAGGGGGCAACAGTGAATAGAAATCAAAACTGTCATCAACACTTTCTGGCTGTGACTCAGTCAGTCTGCCTCTCTTCTTCCTTCAACCTCTGCATCAAAACTTCCTTCCTCAACTTGTTCATCTGAGAACAAACCACATCAGATGGTCACTGAGCCACCAACAGCACAGTTTTCTTAAAACTATTATTTCATTATTATCCATACTTAACAACTCTAGCACCTAATGATTAATAAAGCAATGACATAAAAATCTTGTAGAAAAATAACATTGTAATTGTGTTTATAATTGGATTTAATACCTGACTATCCTTGCAAACTTGTTCTTACCAGGTCTGCTATTCACCCAGCTGATGAGGTATCCACTGCCTTTAGCAGCCTCATCTAACTCCTTTTTTTTTATCCCTCAATCTCCCTTCTCTACGACGCATGTCTATGTAATCAAATATAAATATTTAAAAAAACAAACAGACTCCCCGGTGGCTTTTAGTTTTAAAGCTTTCTTAATTTCTTTCTCACTCAATAACGATGGAGTTAGATTTGTGTTTTTATTATTCAATCAAAAAACAAAGTTACTTCTATCAAAAACAAAGTTGCTTCAATCAAAATACAGTATATAATTTTAATCCCAAAAAGTAGCTTCAATAAAAAAAAATGTTTTTGATTGCAATAATAAATTTGAGACAAAAAAAAGCATTTGAAAACTATTTTTCTTGATTGAAACAAATTTTTCCATTTAAGTAATGTTTTGCATTTGGGCCACATTTTGGCTAGGACATTTGTGTCTTTATTATTCAATCAAATAAGTTGCTTCAAACAAAAAAATATATATAAAAAGAAAAACTTTGCACATGTGCCAATCACCGTTTACCAAAGCCTGAGAGGGTTTGAGTAGACTCACTATGAAGCTTTTAATAAAGCCAAGCATTTTCTAACTACTTTATTCTTGTTTAAAAATAATTCGGTGGGGCAGTAACATGTTTAAAACTTATAATTCTTACATTTTGAAGTGCTTGAAAACCATGTATAAATACTTTGGTGAAAAAAGTGAAAAACATGTCTTATATATATATATATGTATCTTTTTTCCAATGTAAAATCTGAATAAATGCATTGAACACGCACAAAAAAATGGGGGGGGGGGGGGGGGGGGGGGTTGGGGCACTACTTCGCGGTTTTCACTTATTGCGGCGGGTTCTGGTCCCCATTAACCGCGAAAAACGAGGGGTCCCTGTATTTCTGAAAAGCTTTAAGCAGCAGGACTCATTCCCACCACTCGTCGGGCCGCTGTTGTGCCGACACCGGCCGTCAGCTCAAATCCAAGCCGAAAATAACGCGTCTCCGGCGGACGACGGGAGCGATGTGAGGCGCCCCCTCCATCCGAGAGCATGCCGCTTAATTTGACTTAACAGTGTGTTTCTTCGTTTATATTACCGCTAAATACAGAAGCTTGACGCCAATTTAACGGGAGCTATTTTTTTTCATGGGAGATTTGGCTAGCTCTGGCAGTGTTCAACGCAAGTGTTCTTAAGTGCTCAGTTTACGTACTAAGTTAATCACATGATGATAATAATAATTAAATAAAACCTCCCGACCCCCCCCCCTCCCAAAAAGAATTTCTCCTCGGATCTACGCAATTCACGTAGGTCGCCCTTTTTGACTTCAAAACGGCGAATTTCGCCGAAAGGTGGGAGATTTTCATGCCTGAATCATTTGATTCAGGTGTGTTAAGGGTGAGAGACGTGGAAAACACGACAGGAAAAGTGGCACCGAGGTCTGGATTTAGTGAACCCTGGTTTAAATATTACTTGACATTGAGCGTTGTATACACAAATGCTGAAAAAACATGGACAACATACAGTATCGTGAAAAGGAGTGCTGTGAAAAAGTGTCTACTTCTGGTTTCCTGTATTTTTGCATCTTTATCTTTATTGCAGAATTGTCTAAACTCTGCCATGTTGGATTGATTGACAAGCACGAACTATGGGGCACAATTTGTAAAGCAGTACATGCTAAAAATTACAACATCATTTTCTCACATAGAGCGCCATACAGTGTTTAAAATGGTTTGAAATTTTTAGAGTCACTTTTTTTGCACATTTACACTTAATTTAGCAACTTAAATATTTAGCTTTTAATAAGAAGTTTTAGACCTGAATGTTTCAATCCAGAACTAAATATTTCATTTTAATCATAAATTTATGTCCTATATCCTAAATGTTAAATCTGGAAACAGTTGGAACTAAATATTTAGCTTAATATGCAAATTCACGTGACTGGAGACCAGAAGTAACAAAATAAAAGCTGGAGCAACTCAGACTGTCTGTTTACGTTGATTAAAAATGAATAAAACCTACTCAACGGTGGCAGTCGGTCGGCTCTTGGACATGAGTCATTGTGATTATAACAATATATAGCTAAAATTCACATTTAGGAGAAACTATTTAAAAAGTATTTTGTGTGCGCCAGCTTTTATTTTGTTACTTCCAGTCTCCAGTCATGTGAATTTGCATATTAAGCTAAATATTTAGTTCCAACCGTTTCCAGAGTTAACATTTAGGGTGCAGGACATAAATTTAAGATTTAAATTAAGTATTTAGTTCTGGATTTAAACAATCAGGTCCAAAACTTCTTATTTATAAAATATTTAAGTTGCTAAATAATGTTTTAAATGTGCAAAAGAAGTGACTCAAAAGATTTTACACCACATTTTAAACACTGTGTGGCGCTAAAAGTGAGAAAATGTCGTAATTTTCAGCATGTACTGCTTTACAAACGGCGCCCCATAATGAACTGCTCGTTTGTTAGACCAAAGCTTCTCAACTGGATTTACTTCAACTTCAAAGAACTTTATTATTCCGTTAGGAACTTCAGTCATGCATTATTAAAAGTCAGGTAATATTAATTGTTTCTACAAAATGGATAAGCATCAAGACTTTTGTTAGGGACTGTATAGAGTTTTGTTTGTGCTATCATTTTTGAGTAGGTTCCCGATTGCATATTTTTGTGCAGGAGTCCGTTTCCAAGTCACCTGATTTTGAGAATCTGTTGATACAGAGAACATTTTTGGAGTTTTGTGTAAAATGATAATGATTTGAAAAAAAAAAAAAAAAAAATCTTTTCTCTTTTGTGTTTTATCATTGCAAGCAAAATAAATGAAGATATTACTACCAAAGCATTGGTAATTGCAATCATTTTCTGGTAGAAATTTAGCATCATCTGACAGAATTGCAGGGGTGCCAATACTTTTGGCCAGCAATGAATATTTCTTTAATTAAACCCAATGCCCAATGCAGATTTCGATCCTGTGAAAAATGGCGCGATCGGCCCAATTTCCTATCACGTGATCGGATCGGGACGTCTCTATTTTTGAAATATTTACTTTTTTTTTTTTATAGTTCACTCTGAGGTCAACCAGCACCGCATTTTGATTATAAATGGCTAAAAATAGTATCGATCGTTTGTGCTTCGTTTATGCATCCGAGTGGGATAAGTCCTACTATCCACCTTCCTCGAATGCAGCATTAGGATAGGAAATGGCTGCGAGTGAGATCGTCACTCAAAATTAATATGTTACCATCTATGAAACGAAAGCACAAGCGAAGATTTTTATAGTACAAATATGCACAAACTAAGCACAAACGAACGGCACTATTGCGGTTCCGTTCCGCCGTAGATGGTGGCTGCCAGACGTCATCACTACAAATTCAAAGCATGAGATCTACAGAACCGTTGCGGCGCGGCACAAA
The DNA here is from genome assembly GCF_030265065.1 of Corythoichthys intestinalis. Classification (NCBI taxonomy): domain Eukaryota; kingdom Metazoa; phylum Chordata; class Actinopteri; order Syngnathiformes; family Syngnathidae; genus Corythoichthys; species Corythoichthys intestinalis. Next base: position 39,046,562 of record NC_080401.1, read on the forward strand.
TAAAAAAATTTGCTGCACAGACCAACAGTTTTTACAGCCATATGCAGGATAATGTGCGTATTTCCTTGTTGATCAAAACAAACATTGAACAAAAATGGACACAACACTTGGCCCGAGGGTTACATGTACTGTAGCTCCTTCTTGGCCCATTTCAGAAAAATCCTAGAACCGCCACTGCATCACATAGTAGACAAAACCGTATCAAACATAACAACAATATTACAAAATACGACTTCCAAGCAGGTGGGTTTACAAGTTAAGAAAATATCTCTAAAATATAAAGAAAAGTACACACGAAAAGAGTAGGGACTTGTTAAAGGAAATTTGAAAATAATAAAACACACTAATATGGATAAGTAGTCAATAGATCAGCTATTCATCAGTCTGATGAATATATTTAAACCTAGACTTGGACTTGGCCCCGCCAAAACATTTTTTGAGCCATTGAGAGATGGACCTGCTGTTTTTGGTTGTTGTCCTGCTGCATAATTCAAGAACTCTTGGGTTTAAGGCATAAGCGGAATTTAAAGTGCATGTGACACGAAAAAGCATGTTTATTCCATAATACACGCGGTATTTTATGCTCCTGAATGATATGGACCGCTTGGATGTGTGTGGAAGCGATCGCTATATTTATTTAGTTTTTTTTAATCCCGCGCCATGAAAATAAGTGACTTCCGGCTTCGGTCTTGCATTGAGGAGGAGGGCGCTGTGACGTGTACGGATGAAGGCGTCCTCTTCACTATACAGCCGTACTGTTGTGTATGAGGACTAAGGATTCAGCTGATTTTGCGGATTAATACATTTATTTTTCGCATCACGCCAGCCAAACGGCTGCAGAAAAATCTTGCTGTATAAGGGAGAGGCGTGTACGCCTTTTTGGAGTTTCAAAAGGTTCCCATTCACCGTGGATATTGGCCAAAACAAGCCCTACTACTGTGGGACCATTGGACTTACGAGGAAGTGAGTAAACATCTTGTTTTGTATTATGTCAAATACGAATACAGCGATTACAAAGTAAACACTACAAGCTTTCTTTAACTAAAGGACTACTTACGTTTCATTATTAATAGGCATGTAAAAAGCTCTCCTCATGCACGTTAGCTGCACGTTAGCTGCACAACAACTGCAGCCGCCCTCTTCCGGGGAACAAGCTGTAAATTGCTCTCCGCCGGGTGGTTTGCCGATCCGCAAAGACAATCGACAACCCAGTCGTCATGACAAATAATCCGGGCTGGTTATGTGTGATTTTCCGCTTCGAAGACTTTGAAACATCACTCGGTTTGGGTTAGCATGTCGGCTAGCTGTCACGCCTCTTGGCTTGTTTACATTCTCCGAAGTCGGGGAAGGGAAATGACATATGTCCGATTTAGGTGTCATAAAATATCGTTCGGGAGGTGCGACAGTAAAGGTGAAGTTGACAGTTTTGACCATTATGGAGTAATTTTGCCATGTCGTCCTGAATAAGTGCATTTTTATTATTTCATATTCCATTTAGCAAAAGACTTATTTGTAATGACCATGCCATTTATTTAGCAAGTGGGAAAAATACTTGGATAAAAAGAATATCCTGTAAAAATATTGAAGAGACAGAAACAATGACATTTTGCAGCTCTCTTCGTCGCGTTTTTCTCGTTGTGAATAGTTCCCCCTCGACGGGCTGACTAGTCCTTCTCAAGCCATTTATTTAGCTATTGGCGAAAAATACTTGGATAAAAAAAATATCCTGTAAAAATATTGGAGTAGAGAGACAGAAACAATGACATTTTGCGGCTCTCTTCGTTGCGTTTTCCTCGTTCTGAATAATTCCCCCTCAATGTGCTGGATAGTAAAACCGATGAGCCCAGTCTCCCGCTGAAGTCATCCACCTGTTGGGGACGCTAGAGCTCTATAATGGTAGGCGTGGCTAACCGGCAGATTAAAAGACTAATTTCTCATCATCTGTGTTTTGCTAAATTGTTGTATATAGTCGAATCGTCTCAAAATATGATTCTAATTCACATAATAATGCTATTTAAGACTTTTTTTCTCCTGTCGTAACCTCTTTAAGGGGGGGCCTTCCCCCCAGTGGCCAAAAAGTGTCATTGCATGTAATTTACTTTTCTATATATGATTTTAAAATTAAGAAATTTCCGGTAAAAAAATGTCTATAAAAGTTGTAAAGCAATAAAACAAAAATGAATGAAATGAAAAAAAAAAAAAAAATTAATGTGTAAAAATTATTTTTGGAACTGATCATGTCACTATTGTGATGATATGAGGAAATCGTATCCACCTGTTTGATTAGTAATGTCTGCTCATCACAGCACACTGAAGTCAAAGATACGCAGCGAGCTCGAGACAGCTGATAAAAAGCCTGCCAGAGGACCGTTAATGTTGATGCCGCTCTTTTGTTCTGTAACTAAAGATCTGTCAGTAAAAAACGTCAACTCTTTCAGTAAGTTGTTTTAATCAAGAAACCCGCAAATACAAAGTAACAAACTAGCACCATAGACGGTCATGTGCTTTGCTTAGCCAAAACCACCTGAGGAACGAAGAGGCAAGATGGATATAGTAATTTTTTCAAACCTAAGGTTTCAAAAGCGACAACAACTACTGAGCAAGAACACAGGATTTAAAATGTGGCCCATGAAAATCCAGAAAGCACTGCCAAAATGATGAGCTGAGTTTCAATTTGCCCCACTAAAGATGCTAATTGTACAACAGAGCCACCGCCGGTGTTCTGAAAAATTTTGCACCCTTATAATATTTTTCTCCCAAAGCTGTTGTGGCGGTGAATAACCCCTCTTTTACACTCAGTTGGTCTCTCAATGTTATCCATAGGTGCTAAATAAACAAGTAACATTGTAAACATACATGTTCAACACGAATATGGTGTAAATTAATGCTTAACTACACGGTGAAGAGGCGTGCAGTTGTGTGCAGCTAACATGGCAGGATGTGTCTGAGGAGAACTTTTCTACTTGTCCGTCCATGATGAAACTTAAGTAAATATTCCTTTATTTAAAGAAAGTTTATAGTGTTTACTTTGTAACCACTGTATTCGCTGCCATTTTTAACGCAAAGTTGCAATTTCTGATGAGGCGCAAAATTTGACAGAACACGCCCGGGCGTACCATATTCAATGGATGACGATCTTGGCGAAAAGTATAGTTGTCCTAAGCAGATTGATTTATAATTCCCCTCAAAAATGATGGGAAACAAAAAAAAAACGCTTATTTTCAACTTATTATTATATATATTCTTGTTAATTAATTTTATTGCTGACACTGCGTTTCAGGGTCATCAACATGTTGTGCCCCCCCCCTTCCCCAAAAGTCAAACTCCGCCTATGGTTTAAGGCAGGGGTGTCCAAACTTTTTGCAAAGGGGGCCAGATTCGGTGTGGTAAAAATGTGGGGGGCTGACCTTGACTGGTGTCCTTTACGTAGAACAATATATTTAAGCAAATTTTAGCAAGCCATTCTGTGTGTCACATTTGCTTTTTTTAAAAGAAAATTTTTAATTAATAATTTTAACAATCTCGCAACTAGCTTTTGTGGCGTTCTCTTTCGACTCTTGGGCTCTAGCGAAATACTGTTGCTGTGAAATTAAACTAACTTCATGTTGCTTCAATTTCTTGCTGCGCATCTTCCCTGTAATCTTGTCATACATGTCAGCGTGTCTTGCTTGGGAATATCGCCTCACATAGAACTCTTTAAAAACGCAGACTGTCTCTTTGCAAATGAGGCAAACACAGTTGTTGCGTATATTAGTGAAGAAATAGTCCAAGTTCCACCTATCCTTTAGGCATCTGCCATCACAGTCAACTTTCTTTTTTTTGGTTGATTGTCGCCATTTTAGAAAATTGCAAGTAAAGGGTAACATGGGGTAATGTTGTTTAGAGTGCTGCTGCCTTTTAGAGGGTAAATGAGGAGCAGCATTTCGTGTGTAAGCTACTGCATATGATGGTAGCAGTACTCCTAACCAATTTATGAAGTCTGTGTGCGGGCCAGACGTTATTGATTTTATGACAGAGGCTAGGGGCCGGATGAAATTTGACCACGGGCCGCATTTGGCCCCCGGGCCGGACTTTGGACATGACTGGTTTAAGGGTACAAACTGATGGCTGGGCGTTCTTCTTCAGGGTTTTCTGGTTGACAGCAGAATTCATTTTTCCAATCAGTCCCAGAGAGTTGTCCACATAGGGCCAGTTAGATTTGTAATTTGTTCCCCCTTGTAGATTAAGAATTTAGAAACTGCATTTTATATTTCATTCGGTTGTCTGTGTGATATTAAAAAAATTTAAGAACGAAAAGTGATAAATACGACAACAATAAAAATCACAGCGCTCTAAATAAAAATGCAGCAAGGCATGATTTGAGGTAAAGGATCTCACAGAGCATGGATTTCATTTTTTTTTTCACCCTGTGCAATTTGGGGGCCTCAGTCTTACATTAGCTGTCATGTCGAATTAAAGTGAGTCTTACCAGCAAGTATACTCCATATTTTCATATAGTATATTCTAAATACCAGTATGTGAAGGCACGATGTATTCCTACACCAAGTGCCGGTTGTAACCTCAAAACGTCGTTGTGAGTCCATGTTCATTCGTTAGCAAAGGGCGCCTCCTAGTGCACATTAAATAAATGCGTTAGCACAGGTTAAAATAAATTGAAACTTCTATTGAATTAGGGGCAGGGGTGAAAGTGGCTAGAATTTCTTGCCGGAACTCCCCGACGTGAAGGTCGCCACGGAGTCAGAAAATTTTGTTTATTTATTTATTTTCATTTTTTGGGAGGTGTGTGTGTGTGTGTCAAACCTCCTAAAACTACTGAAATGCAAAGAAAACTGTTTTAGCACAGTTATTTCTATAAGACATACAAAAACTGATTTTCATTCAAATGTTTTTTTATATTTTTTTCAATGATTTGCAAAATTAAAGTTAACAAAACAGCAATAACCCCAACCTCCATCTCCTAATTTTTATTTTCCCTCATTTCCTCACATACTAAATGCTACAACTCAATTTTAACTACCTAATAACATAGGATATATATTAAAATTGAAGTTAATGTAAACATTTACTTTTACTTTTTTTTTTAAAGTAACATACATTCAGAAAAATAAGTACAAATGACTCATATTATGCAGAGTAAAATGGAATATATTTTGAAGACGGCGTAAACATTGACTTTTTTTTTTTTTTTTTTTAAATCATAAGGAAATGAATAAGTCACCTAACATAAATACATACAAGTCCAAAGTGCAAAATGACAGCTAAGATGTTCTGAACCTCCCCATCAGAGCAAATAAAACTAAATATGATAAATAAGCCTCAAATCTTTCCCTGCTCTTAACCCTTTCATGCCTGCAATATGAACCAATAGTCAGAAAATCACAAAATTTAAAAAATAAGCTCTTAATGAAACCTTTTTTTCAAATTTGTAAAAAAGAAAAAAAAAGTAATATGTGTAATAAGTGCTCTAATATCTATAACCGTTGCTAAATCCTGTTTTTTTTTCTCATGGAACCTGCAAATGCATGAGTTGACTTGGATCCATTATTTTTTTGAGGAAAGATATTTCAAAATTCTGAATTAGTTTCAAAATCATTAAATTCTAAGTGTATGAATATGATATATTTGGCAAGAAATGGTTAATGATTACATCAATTTTCTGTTGCATTGCCCTTTTTTTGTCGCATCAATTCAACAAACTATTTTTTTGCTGTTCCAGAAAACATGAACATTTGAACCAATCAGAGCTAACTATCTCTGCTGATCACATATCAGTATGTCAGCCAATAGAACGGACAAATGAGTCCAGGCGTTTTGCTTTACTGCGTGCATTCTCATATTGACGTTACTCATCATCGTCAGACTCAGATAACTGCAGCAGCTGGGGAAACCTCCATGCCGTCCGTGGAATAAAATAAACGATAAATATTTAGTGGAAATGGATGACGCTACACAAGCACTTTATTATGTTTGTTGTTAACACTTATGTAAATCTGATGTTGGTAGATTGTTTTCTTCTTGGAGATGAAAAGCATGTGTGGCAGCTTAGCATGTGTGGCTTTTTTTTTTACATCGCGTTTTGAGAGTTGCCGTCATATTTTCGGAATCAAAGCACCGTGTACTGGAACAGTGTTCCGGCCCTGAATATTATACCGGAATTGCGTTCCAGCCCTGAATTTTATACCGGAACTGCGTTCCTGACCGTTCTAGCCCACTTTCACCCCTGATTAGGGGAAGGTGTTTTCACAATCAAGCAGTGTTGTTAATCTTGCTTTAAAAAAGTAATTTAGTAACTCACCTCATTGTAAGAGTAATTAGTTCCTCAGCAAAGTAACTTACTTTTCATGTTCTAGACCAGGGGTCCCCATCTGCCGGGCCGCGGACCGGTACCGGTCCGTGGCGCATTTGCAACCGGCCGCAAAGAAAAAATAATTTAATAATGACCGCATTCTGGCCGAATTAACCCTGTGCCCCTGCTTAACACACCAATATATCTGTCTACTCTAGACATAATACTACGGGATAGATTACATAGTTGTCATAGAAGTCCATTGATTGGACTGCTAGCAGTACATCTTGTTTGTGTATATAATATATCTATGTGCGCTTGTCCTCGATAATAGCGTATTACTAGGCCGCGGCGCAGCACATTTTGTTCCCGGAAATAATTAGCCCCCACACGAGCAAAGATAAAAGGAAAACAGACGTCTTTGGAAATATTTTTACGGCGAAAAGGATATTTTTACAGCGAAAAGGGCACCTGACGAGCCTACAACCTCGAAGACCCACGAACTGCGAAGGAGCGGATTCGTGACCCGTTTGTGACTAAACCGAGAGATCGCAAATGACGGCGACCTTATTAAACGTACATTTGAGACAACAACTCTACCGAGGTTCTGGATTAAAGTCATTCTGGAATATCCTGACATCGCGACAAGAGCGTTGAAAACCTTGCTACAATTTCCAACATCGTATCTTTGTGAAGCGGGCTTCTTAATTAATGTTTAACGACAAGGCGAAGTCGTTAATGGTGAGCGCGGTGTGCAGCTGTTGTGTGAAGCTTACATGGCAGGATGAATCTGAGGAGAACTTTTCTACAAGTCCTTCCATGATCCAACGTAAGTTAATATTCCTTTCTTTCAAGAAAATGTGTAGTGTTTACTTTGGAATCGCTGCATTTGCGCATTTTGCGGCTATGTTTAACGTTACGCGCATGCGCAGAACCGCATCGTTGCAATTTTTGATGGGTTGCAAAATTTGTCAGAACACCGGTCCGTGGAAAAAAAAAAGACCCAAATAACACCGGTCCGTGGTGCAAAAAAGGTTGGGGACCCCTGTTCTAGACGTTATTACCTTACATTACTTGGTACATCTTTCACATCAAATATGTTAATGGCGGAAAACACAGACAAGACTGAAAAAGCAGTATCTGCTCTTGCACTCCTCTTTAAAAGAAACTGCTGTATTTTAAGCCAAAACAACTGTTCTGTTTGATTGAACAATATGTCTATATGCTGCCATAGCAGATTCATGGCGCATGAAGCCACCGAACAATTTTTAATTTGCCCATTTTACCCTGGAAACCCCCGTTTAGACGTTGCGCAATCGTTGTTTTAACCCAGCCATGAAAACAATTATATTCATTATTCAAAATGTCTGTCATTTTTAGCTTATAATCATTAATTGATGTCTAATGTTTAAAAAAAAAAAAAAAAAAAAAAAGACTAAAAATGATTCACACGCATATTTTAAACTTTTAAACAAATGACGTCACAATGAAAAAAATGGCGTCTGTAAAAAAGTCACGGATATCTACCTCATAACTATCGCTAAATTGTATTTTTTTTGTTACTGTCGCAATTCCCCCGATATGTTAGATGATAATCGATCCAAACAAAGAAAAATTGAGGGAAAAAAAAAAGTTTATAAATATACGAAAAAGAAAATCTTAACCACTCCTTGATGTCTGCGATTTCTGCATTGCAACCCTTGTTGTATTACCATGTTTCACCCATAAAATCCCCCAAAAATCCAGCTGTGGCCATTCACAGCTGTGTCTTGACAATCAGTGATACATGCGACATGGAGTTTTTGGATCGAAAAGAGGTAAGTACGCGATAATATCTCATGAAAGTCATGGCGTCTGTAATTCTGCTCTCGCGTGCTCTCACCTCCAGATAGGGTTTTGCTGTTTAAAAAACTTAAGAAAAAAAGCCCTCCTGTCCAAAAAATTTCTTCCCCCAGAAAACTGAGATTTGAAGCTTTCCAATGATGTATCACACATGCATATCGGATAATTTTGAAATTTGGCCAAATTGGGGGTCTCAGAGCGGAACTTCCAAGTCACCTGGGTGTTTTCCGCCATATAAAAGACTGACCGGCTTTTGTGAAACGTGTCAGGAGCTGGTTGGTAGGTTTTGCTCTTATCTTGGCCAGATATGCCATGTTGCTTTAGCCTTTGTAGGCCTGTGCTGGGTGATCATCAAACGCTAAACTAACTTGCAGCCTTAGCATAGCATTCGCGTTAGTATTTCATTTCATTGCAAATGTTTTCCTGCTCTGTGTATCATCATGTACTAGTCCTTCTCAAAAAAATAGCATACTGTGATTAAGGTCATTTTCTGTAATGTACTGATAAACATTAGACATTCATATATTTTAGATTCATTTAACACAACTGAAGTAGTTCCAGCCTTTTGTTTTAATATTGATTTCGGCAAAAAAAGTCAAGAACAAAAATCCCTATCTCAAAAAATTTGCATAACTTCAGCAGATGGATGCATGAAGTGCTCCAAAATCTCCTGGTAGCTAGCTGCATTGATCCTACCCTTGATAAAACAACAGGAGACCAACACCAGCAGCTGACATGGCACCCCAGACCATCACTGACTGTGGGTACTTGACACTGGAACTTCAGGCATTTTGGCATTTCCTTCTCCCCAGTCTTCCTCCAAACTCTGGCACCTTGATTTCCAAATGACATGCAAAATTTGCTTTCATCTGAAAAAAGTACTTTGGACCACTGAGCCAACAGTCCAGTGCTGCTTCTCTGTAGCCCAGGTCAGGCGTTTCTGCCACTGTTTCAGGTTCAAAAGTGGCTTGACCTGGGGAATGTGGCACCTGAAGCCCATTTCAAGCACACGCCTGTGCACGGTGGCTCTGGATGTTTCTACTCAAGACTCAGTCCAGTGTTTCTGCAGGTCCCCAAGGTCTGGAATCAGCCCTTCTCCATCATCTTTTTCAGGGTGCGGTCACCTCTTCTGGTTGTATAGTTTCCCCTGCCACACTTTTTCCTTCCCACTGAGGTGCCTTGATACAGCACTCTGGGAACAGCCTATTTGCTCAGAAATTTCTGTGTCTTAGCCTCTTGCTAGAGGGTGTCAATGGCGGCCTTCTGGACAGCAGTCAGGTCGGCAGTCTTGCCCATGATTGCAGTTTTGAGTAATGACAGAGGCTGAGAGTTTTTAAAAGCTTCAGGAATCTTTCGCAGGGGTTTTGAGTTAATTCGTTGATTCAGATGATTTTAGTAGCTTCTTTAGAGTACCTTTTCATGATATGCTAATTTTTTGAGATATGGACTTTTGGTTTTTCTTGACTTTTTTGCCAAAATCATCAATATTAAAACAAAAGACTTGAACTACTTCAGTTGTGTGCAATGAATCTAAAATATATGGAAGTAATGTTTATCAGTACATAACAGGAAATAATGAGTTTTATCACAATATGCTAATTTTTTGAAAAGGACCAGTAAATGGTGATATCCTTGTGGACGCGACTGTTATGTGCTCATCTGTCATGTTCACTCGAAATTGTTGGAAACCTTTTATTTATTCATGGACTAAAACATTTGAAGTTTATAGACAAAAAACATTGAGAATTGTCAACTAAAACTAGACAAAATTTGACTGTTCGTTGACAAACTAAACACATTTTGAAATGACTAAAATATGACTAAGACTAATAACTATTTTCGGCCATAAGGCTAAGACGAAAATTAAAATCGTTGCCCCAAAAAAAACACTGGTTTAGATAGTTAACCCTGATGTGATTCAGTGGTATTGCAGTCAAGACCCGTGGAGGGAAAGTTGGATAAAATAAGCAGCTTTGTTACTCTTCCTTTATTACCAGTCACACACAATCAAGAATGACTTTAAACATTAGGTGGGATTGAAACAATAATAAACAGGCTTAGAAGAGTTGCAGTTTAGATGTACCATGCTTTTAAGAAAACATTTCTCCAGGAAATAATTCATATTTTCTGACGAGCTGCTTATATATATATAAAAAAAAGGGAAAATTGGCACAGCTTTAAAGCAACACAAAAGTGATGAGCTGAGCATGAAATGTGGGTGAGGGTTAGGTCCGTCAACCATGTGTCTATAAAACATTTACAACACACCAGTGACCACTATGACTCGGAAACAGAATTGTATCAGGGGAAAAATCCTGACCAAAAGAATAAAAATTCACAAAAAACGTTAAATCCTTCCTTTGTGGATTATTACTGTGGTTTCCAAAAGACATTTCAGAATCGTCGATTGAAGGCTCCGCCCTGCGCTCCGCCTTGCATCGTTTGGTTTTGTCGGTTGAGCGCGTTTGAGAGAGACTGGGAAGAATTCATGAAGCCTCCACGACTGATAACACACAAAAACACATGTTTTTAACCATCCAACTGTATCAAGTAATAAAACGAACGGCATAAAAAGCATAACGAATCGGCGCAACTAACCCTCCCATGCCTCCGCGTCCACCCATGCCTTGCCACGGCCGGTCACCATCCATCTTTCGACCAGAGTCCCAGTCTCGGCCTCCGTCCCTGCAACAATTTTTATCTTTACAAATGAGGAATACACAGTGTGGACATTCAAAAAAACAAATTTACAACAGTTTGAATTTTGACACAAAAGCGGAACGCCAGGCCTGCTTGAAGCGGTTGTATCAGGATGTTTAAAAGGGGTAAACGATATATTGTGCAGGCCTAACCTGTACTTGAGTACAAATATGAAGTGGTAACTATTTACTACATTTTACAGCACCTATTTGTACTTTTTACTCCACTACCTTTCAAATGTTGCCTGCGTTAAACATTTTGTTTTTCTCTCAGTATGAATTGATAGTTTCGTTTTTATGCCTCCAGCACATTGAATAAGCACTGTGCAACTTTGCCTTTATTGAGCACTAGAGGGAGCAACACGAGAACAAGCAAGATTAGCCAGGTGAACAAGATATTGACCACTAAAAAACAGTGAGAGCAGTGAGTCTTCAAACGGGTTCTGCACACTTGTACAGTAGGTGGGTGTATGCACTTCTGTTTACAGTGCAATTCAATTTATTAAGATTTTCCATTCTGCACGGTTGTATATTTAAAATATATACAGTGATCCCTCACTACTTCCTGCTTCAAACTTTGCACCCTCAATCCATCGCGGATTTTTTTCAATTAAAAAAAAAAACAGATGAGCTGTTCCGAGCCAATAGCGCAGTCTCACGCTCACTCCCTCCCTCTCCCTGCTCTCTGTTTGTTAGAGTGAACTGGAGTTGCCTATTAAACTATGACAGACGGTTAGGCTTTGATCTTGCCAGAGACTCGACCCTCAAAGCGCCTCATGCGTCAATCATCGTTTAATTTAGGGCTGCACCTATCGAATATTTTAGTAATCGACTTAAAATTCTATCGATTAATCGAGTAATCGGATAAAACTTTTTTTCTTAGGAAAAGAGCAATTATAAATATACATGAGAAAACAAGACATTTCATCTAATATTGAATCCTTTTCAGTCAATCAATGTCTTTATTTTCGATGTACATTGTTGAAAACAGCCAACAATTGCATCTCAGATGTGACTAGAATTAAAAAAAAATTTAAAAAAAGACTAATTCACTGCTTTCACTCAAAAAACTTCTAGTTCTTATAAAAATATATGTATATTTCTAACCTAAAAATGTCATGACACTTGATAAAACACATCACTTTTTGTGTTTTTCCCACTTGGTTCAATTGAATTTCCATATGTGTCAAGCTATTTTTAGGTTCTAGTTAAGTTTCATTTCATTTCACTCGTTTATTTCAGGCCATTATTCCTTGTCAAGACAACAAATATATACATCTCATATAATCAAGTAACAAAAAAGAGCAGCAAAGCTAAGTAAAATTGCAACATCAACTACATGCCTGAAAAGGAGTGGGAAGAAGAAAACTTATTTATAAAATCCCACCCCTATTCTTATCTAATTAAGAACAAAAAATTCTTGCTACTTCCTTCCAAAAATGTAGGCCACCAAAAAAATCAGTCCAAACAGTTTTGCACATATACATTTTTGTAACAAATTTTGTCCCTTGTGATGAAGTTACCACAGGTAACACCCAAACCAAAAACAATTTCATACCAACATGGTAGGGCTGGGCGATATGGCCTTAAGTACGTATCACGATAAATTGAGCAGATTTACCTCGATAACGATAAATGACGATAAATTCGCCCAAGCAAACTGTTATATAATTTGAAAATTTGAATCAATGCATGGAATACAAATTAACAGTTTCTCGTTAAATTTACCAGCTTTCAATTTAACAACTGCACATGCAGTCTAAAAATTAAGTATTAAAAAAAAAAATCTTGTAAACAATAAGAATTCTTGTGTGAATATTTATAACAGCTTGTATGACTTGAAAAATATCATCACTTGAGTTTCATTAAATTCATTCCGCATTGTTATACACTAGGCATACGTTTGGATATTTAGAATAGATACAAATACGACACATCCACCCGTCCCCCAGAAATTATACTTAATTAAAAAATAAAATGTTTCACAAACCTTTCCTTTCTTTTATTCGGCTCAATTATTTACATCTTATGATTTTGGAAATCCTTACAGTATGCAATAAATAATATTCCTGTTCCCAAGCACTGTGCTTACTGTACTGTAATTTTTACAAAAAATAAATACATAGTTACTCCCCGTCATCTAGGACGAGCCACTTACAAGACTACCACTGTTCTGTATTACAAATACTGCTTTGAACACATCTTCACAGACAAACGCAATGACACAGGCTTAAAGAGGTCAACTTTAATTGTGTAAATCACACTTAATGACGACACGATCTCCTGGTTGAAATAGATGACATCCACTTAATTCTATTGAAGATATGTAATGCTGAGGCAATTTGTCAACTTTACTTTTAAAAAGAAACGTGCACTGTTTATCCAGTAGATGGGGCTCTTGCAGTGTGTCAAACAGTGATTCAATTTAGGGCAATTGTCTTAAAAGTGGTTCATTGTTTCAGAAAGCCTCGGTTTTTCCATCCCTATCTGGAACCTGGAATCTGGAATCTGAAACTTAATGTCGGGTGAAAGTTTGGCAAAGCTAACTTAAGCCCGACTTCATCCCGTTTACTTGTAGCGTTAGCCGCTAGCGTTGGCAGCTATCGTTAGCCTACCGGGCTTCTGTTTGATTGGCTTCCTGAAAACCATGTGACTCCAAACGTAAGCACACTGTCTGTTTTCTTAAAGGGGAATGAACATAGCCGAACAACACAGAGTCAAAGCGGGATGAAAAGACTATATTTTCTTCTTTTATTAAATTACCGAATTTACCGACATGGTCAAAATTACGTCGGTCATCGTGAAGAATTTCGGTAACGGTAAATGGTGTTATACTTATATAGCGCTTTTTCAGCTTTCAAGGCGCTCAAAGAGTAAAACCATACCAACAATGGTAAAGGCCACAGACACAGGACAACAAATTATAAATGGCAACAATAACTATACCAACAACGGTCACGGACAATATAGCAGCAATGGTAAGAAACAACCAGCACTCATACCAAGACAATTTATTGATGTAATTAAGAACTTATATCAGTATACTGTGACCAGACCATAAGTTTGTATAACCTTTTAAATCTGTAGATAGTTTGGCATTGCTTGTGTTGCATTCCCAAATTATTCATAGTTTCACTCCACACACAGACACACAAAAACTTTTACGAGTTGTTCGAATTTTTGGTATTTTGAAGTCTCCATATCCTCTCAAGTTATGAGTTCTCTCTTTCATTGTAAAAATGTTTTGCAATTTAATTGGTAATAATTTATTGAATGCTTTATAGAGGATTATTGAGGTATTATAATTTACAAGATCGTTAAATTTTAGCAGCATTGATTGAAAACAAATTATGTGTGTGATCCAAAAACCCAACCTTATAGATGATCCGCACGGCCTGTTTCTGTAAGGTAACTAAAGGATTTATCGTGCTCTGATAAGTGTTTCCCCAGACTTCAACACAATATGAGAAGTATGGGAGAACCAAAGAGCAGTATAAAGTGCGGAGTGCGTTCTCATCAAGGAATTGTTTAACTTTATTTATAATTGAGAGACTCTTGGAAATTTTTGTTTTTATATGTCTGATGTGGGGTTTCCATGTCAGCTTACTGTCAATTGTGACACCCAAAAATGTATTCACGTCTACGTTTTCAATTTGGATACCATCAATAATTACATGCAATCATTTATATATAGATTAAACAGTTTTGGCCCCAACACTGACCCCTGAGGAACACCACAAGCAATACCAAGTTGTTTTGATGTATACTGTCCCATTTTGACATACTGCACCCTTTTGCTTAAATAATCTTTTAACCAATTCCCTGCAACCCCACGAATTCCATATTTTTCCAGTTTATGAATCAGAATTTGGTGATTGATTGTATCAAATGCTTTTTTTAGATCACAAATACCAATTGCATATTTATTCTGATCTAACGCATTAGTGATTTCTTCAGTTGCTTCAATCATAGCCATTGAGGTTGTTCTTCCAGTTCTAAAACCATACTGGCCTTCATTTATTATTTTATGTTTCTCCAGAAATTTTTCTAGTCGAGAATTAAAAAGTTTTTCAAGAACTTTAGAAAACTGGGGCAACAGAGAAATTGGTCTGTAATTGTTAAAACTACATTTATCGCCACTTTTAAATAGTGGTATTACTTTTGCAATTTTCATTTGTTCAGGAAAACAGCCAGATTGAAATGATAAATTGAAGATATGAGTTAATGGTTTTACAATGTTAAAGATGACTCCCTTAACCAATGTCATGTCAAGATCATGGCAATCGGTAGATCGCTTACTTTTACACTTGAGGACATTATTAATCACTTCCTGCTCGTTTGTTGCTGAGAGGAAGAGTGAGTGTGGATTTGGTTCAATTCTTACACATCCTTCGCCACCTCCGCGGTCCGGAATGTCAAAAGCCAACTCTGGGCCAATATTTACAAAAAAATCATTGAAACCATTTACTATATTGTTCATATTATGTTGTTTGCCATTTTTGCCAATAAAATAATCCGGATATGACAATTGAGTAGGACATTTCTTAATTAAATTATTGAGCACATCCCAAGTTCCTTTCATACTGTTTTTATTTTCATATAATTTTTTCCTATAACTGTTTTAAGATAGTCTAAACTAAGTCCTGATAGGATTTTTAGTTTTTTCTGTTTTCAATATATGATACGTGCTGTATTGGATCACATTAGGGACCAGTGCTACTTGGGGTTTTATCCAGCAATGACTACTAAGCTAAAATTGACAGTTAGCGTTATTAAGTTTTTATTTTACACCCTTATCACTCTACAGCGCTGTTTTCACAGATTAAATAATACTGCTTTGAGATGGCGGCTGTTTACTAACGCCGCCGACTGTCATTTCGCATCTTGTTATATATAAATGATATCTATGAGACGCATCAGCCGCTATCAGCTACCACCGTGGCATCAGACGCTACCTGCTACCACAGTCATGCGGGCGTAGTTTTTAGCGGCTGTCGGCTGCAGTCAGGTATTTATTGCTTCGTCCTCTACGCACATGACAGCGCGTTGTCTCGCATTACAAGTAATCGGACAAAATGTGATGCTTAGAGCTGGAAAAATTAAACGATTCCTCGAGGTGAATAAAATTACTCGGGTCAGTTTTTAAACTTGAGTTGCTCAAGTATTCCTTGCAGCTCTAGTTTAATTTGTAAAACAGTTGCTTTGTCAACTCATTGTGTCTAAGGGGCAGTTTACATGGCGACTCTGCGACACCAAGACGCAATGGCTGTGTTGCGGAATGGCCTCGCCTTCATATGGTGTTGGAAAAAACAGAAGGCGAAGACTCAAAACCACTGAATCTGGGCTCCAAAGTGGAATGATTCGAATTTGGGGGGTGGAGAGTTTTGCTCAGCATCCATATCATTGGAAAGCTCCAGCGCCAATAACATCACTCGCACACGTCATATTGGGCGTGCGCAGCGGTGCTACTAAACATTAAAAACAGCCAATATGGCGGAACATCGGCTTTAATTTTTTTTTTTTTTTTAATATTTTTAATTTAAATATGTTGAATTTTTCCGTTTTTGTGCTTTTTGTGGGAAAGTATGTTGTCTCCTGGGCTGAGGAGGTTATTGGGGTCAAAGTTGGCTGTCGGACTGTATATCTGCACTGCCCCCTAGGGCCTGGCATGAATACTACATCGTTTTCACGCAGAATTGCGACATTGTTCGAATGGAGACGGAACCATATACATGCAAATTTGAAATTTTTTCATATTCTCGGAGAGTCACCATGTAAACGGCCTTTAAGTGAGCAGCTGGAGCGGATTTGAATGGACACTCAATAAAGCATTTAATAAAAGACAAGCTTTTTTTTTTTTACTCTTTAAATGGATTGGGTGTCTTTTTTGTTTAAAAATAATTCTGTACGACAGTAACATGATTACAATTTACAATTACATTTAAAGTGCTTAAAAAAATTAAAATATACAATAAAGGTTTTTTTTATTATACTTTGGGGTATAAGGTAAAAAAAAAAACAAAAAAAAAAAACATTTTTTATATGTATCTCTTTCCAATGATAGAATACATAGAACCCAAAAAAAAATATATATATATATATATTTATATACACCGTAATTTCCCGAATATAACGTGCACTTCCCCCCCCAAAATCAACTTGTAAAATCATGGTGCGCATTATTAACGGGTACATGGATGGAGACAAATATATATATATATTATATATACATATATATAAACCGATTTTTTTCATATTGACACGGCCACGTTGTGTTGAAGAAACGTATGCGGCGATCCGTTGCCGACCATTACGGTACGTGACGTCACCATTTTGTTTCGGTAATACATCACTGATCGGCCGAATGATTTCGTCTGTGTTAAATTTTTGCTTTTTTCACTTTTCATAAAGCACAGAATTTAGTTTCTTGAACTCATTTGAGTCAACGTTTATTGCAGCTCCGCAACTCGGACCATAACAAACGTAACAACACAGACTTCCTGTGTCCGCCAACTATATCTGTCCCTTGGGAAGCTCAAACCCAAATAACAATAGTTCCTATTGTTACTGTCGTGTCGACAGCAATGAGCGCTCTCGGATTTCCGACTTACGTTCTCACTTTCATTTTACCGTATCAATCCATGGAAGAAACATTTATTCATCATGATGAAACGAGCAAGTTATACAGCAGCCTTTAAAAGAAAAGTCACATCTGTTTTGTTTTCTCCTAGATTCTGGTAAGTTGGAGAAGTTGTCAAATAATATTACCGTAAATATTGTCAGTTTATGATAATTTTTTGAACTACCAATGTGCTATGCTTGTGCTGTGTTTCACCAGTCAGTAAAATTACATTTCTGTATCTGTACACGAGCTTTGTTTTCTTGTACAGTGATACCTCAGCTCACGAACATAATTGGTTCCCAGAAAGTGTGTATAAGGCGAAAAGTTCGTCTTCCGAACATTTATTTCCCATAAGAAACCATTAAAATGAGAATAATCCGTTCCCAGGTCCCCATAAAACATAATTTTCTACTAAATAAGCCTTAAAACTACACAAAAATATACCTTATTTTATGTATAATAAATGTGCTATTGTATTATAATTAAAGAAATAAACTGTACTGTATAATAAAGTCGTTTTATTTACCTTTGTGATGGTAGTTGATGGCTTGATGGAATGGAGTGGGAGGAGGAGGGAGGGAGGGAGTTACTGTTTGGAAGGAGAGTGTTACCGGCAAAGTGCGCAGTTAGCGTAGACTCCACTGCTGTGCCCCCCACATGCTTTTGGTTGTTAATAAAAGTGCCCACAAAAAGCCATCCGACGCCTCTGGGTGTTTGTATGCACGCCGCCACCTTTCTGGAGAGGAAATCGGGCGAACCGAAGACAACCGACGACAACGGGCCAACGTGACTCGCCGGTCCACTTCTCACTAAGGTGGGAAGCTGAAAGCACCGCCAATTACCAGTCGAGGGCGAATTGGTAACACGAGTCACCTTCCATAAGGACTGTAGGTAACTCTTTTTCGGTCCCATAATAGCAAAAGTACACTCAAAATGGTCCAAAATGTCTATCAAACACAAACCACGTCCGCACTCAACGAAAGTGAGGGGACGAACTGGGACGCCGTGAGCGTGCGTCAGCTTCTCGTGGCGCTTTTCGACCGCGTGAATTGGTTCGTCCGCCGAAAACTAGTTCGTCAGCAGAGACTATATGCTCGCAAATTTAATGTTCTTGAGGCGAAAAGTTCGTGAGCTTAAGCGTTCGTGAGCCGAGGTATCACTGTATTCTTCTATTTATTGGTACCAACATTAGGGTGCGCGTTATAAACGGGTGCGCCTTATATTCGTGAAATTACGGTGAATCTATTTATGGGGGCTGGGGGGGGCGCTAAGTCGCGGTTTTTCACTTATCGTGGCGGATTCTGGTCCCCATTAACCGTGAAAAACGAGGGATCACTGTATATCACATTGGGAGAAAATACTTTAACCTTTTACTTGTAAATTTTAAAGCACATACGTTTGTGCTTTTACTTGAGTAAATCTTTTCCTATTTTTACCTTAATCGTTTTTTGCCCCAGTACCTGTACTTTTACTTCAGTAAAAAAAAAGTACTTCATCCACCATTTTTAATGCAATAAAAATTGCATTTAAAATAGAATGAACGTCTATTGCTGTCAATGACAGGAAAAGTTAAGCTATGTGATGTCATAAGAGTTATGAAAAAAAAACCTTAAGAGTAAAATGCCCATCGACCACCAATTTGAATTTGTATCTATGTATTTTATTCTTCAATTTTTAAAAATACATTAGTAAAATATTTATTACTCATGTTTTTTTTAAATTGCAGTTTTATAAATATTGATTTAATAAAAAAAAAACTTTACACTTCATTTCATTTGCAAACTTGCAAATTTTAGTCAAACTGAAAATAATGTTCACCTGTTCATTCGCTTATCGTAGCCTCCGCCGCCCCATGAGTCACGGCCGTGTCTTTCGTTGAAATTCTGCAAATGAGTTCACACGGTTACCCAAAACAAATCAAAAGGGGACTTACTATCCTGGCTTCTCAGTTTCCCATTCTTACCGGACCATCGCCACCCATGCCACGGCCGCCGCCTCTCATGTCGTCCTGGAAGCGCCCTCGCTCCCTGTGGTCAAAGTCCTGATAGCGATCCTGCCGGCCGAAGTCTGAGCGGTTGTACCGGTCATCCAAGTTCATGCGCTTGTCAGGCCAGTCGTCCTTCCTGAGATGATGGAATGAGACATTTAAGTGGAAATCCCAGCTTGAGTAACAAAATGGGCTGAACCTGCCATACATATCGTAAGGCCTCTTCATGGGGCGTCGGTCCTGCTCGTAGCGCAGCTGGTCCTGCTGCCTGCGGAGCTCCTCGCGCTCCCTCATGATGCGCTCCTGCTCCCGGCGCCGTTCATACTCTATGCGCATCCTTTCGCGCTCCAGGAACTGTCGCTCCATGCGGTCCGCATCCAGACGCTCCCGCTCAACCTGGAGAAGAAAATGGGATTTTAGGAATATGGTGAAAATAATGCCATTACCCTTTATAGGTGACTCATTTAATTCATTGACTGACAGTGATGCATGTTGTTGCAAAATAAACACATTCTAGATCAAAACAACAACACTTTTTTTTTATACGATCACTGCCTGTTGTTGCCAACTGCATCATACATAATTTACATGTTTTCTTAGTTTTTCAATTATTATTTTATTATGTATTTTAATGACTTTTTCAACTTGAAAGCAAAAACCCAAGTAAAACATGATAAAGATTTTGTCTGTTCCTTTAGGGTAAAGGTGGGCAGACTGACAGTGATGCATGTTGTTGCAAAATAAACACATTCTAGATCAAAACAACAACACTTTTTTTTTATACGATCACTGCCTGTTGTTGCCAACTGCATCATACATAATTTACATGTTTTCTTAGTTTTTCAATTATTATTTTATTATGTATTTTAATGACTTTTTCAACTTGAAAGCAAAAACCCAAGTAAAACATGATAAAGATTTTGTCTGTTCCTTTAGGGTAAAGGTGGGCAAACTGGTCCTCAAGTGCCGCAGTGGGTCCTGTCTTTGTTCTGACCGATCCAGCACAGTTTAACTAATGAGGTTTCAGGTGAAAAAAAAGCACCTGACTGCAATCATCTGATCGCACTTGTAAGACACCAGACTGGTGAAAATGAACCCTCTTAAAGGGCAAGTTCAGAATTTTTGACATAAGGCTTAATCTTCAAGTTCGCGAGGGTTTAATTAGTCGGTGGAGTTTATTTAAAAAAATTCTGTGGGGTTTGTTTGTTATTTGTTCATTTAAGGGCTAGGAGTGGCTAAGCTAGCGCGGGTCAAAGGTGCCTGTTTAGCATACCAATAAAAAACAATATGCACACGAGAATCACGGATGACCCATGCAATCAATAGTGTTGGCTATGTTTCCAGGATAAAGTTATTAAAACTTAATGTTGCATATCAATAATAGAAGTATACACAGCAACATTTGAAATCCAGCAACTCTGCAGGGAACAGGCTGTCTAGGCAAGCATGGCAGGGCGATACCACATCAGTTTTTTTCGACACTGATTTTTTAAGGGAACAAAAGGGACTCCCCAGCAGACTGAACACGAGTGGCCGAAGCACTCCTCTCTATTTTGGTCACATTACGCATGTAAAGAAAATAGTCCGGCAGAATGAAATGAATTACGGCAGTTTGGTAGAACATTGTTTTGGACGCATGGGTATTTCAAACAATGATCTGCATTTTTTAAATTAATTTGACGGTGTTAGATCTGTGAATATTTTTTTATTGGCAGGCTAAGCAGGTACCATTGACTCATGCTAGCTTAGCCACTCCGGAGCCCTGAAACTAACAAATAACTACAAACTGCACAGAATTTGTTGAACTCAACTCCACAGAGTACTTACACCCCCGCTAACTCAAAGATTAAGCCTAATGTCCAAAATTCTGAACTTCCCCTTTAATGGGTTGGAACAAACCTCAGCACCCACGGCGACCTTTGTGGAATAGTTTGCCCAACCCTGCTTTAAGGTGTCCTCACAGCTAGGGCAACATTTTCCTACACATTCCCCGCATGATTGAATTTTAAAAGATGAACACAGCTGGGCTCACCTCGAGCATTTGTCTCCTCTTCATCAAATGAGTCCGTTCCTCTTTCTCACGGAACATACGGATTCGCTCACGCTCCGAGCGGTTGTCCATGCCGCGATTGCTGTAAAAACAGATTCGCTTACATGGCTGTAGGTTGTGCGGCGGAACATTTTGCTTTTGAGGTCCCTCACTTGTATCTGCGTCTCTGCACCTCTCGCATATCGCGCTCACGTTGCCTCTGCCTCTCACGCTCACGTTGCTCCTTGATCTGGTCAAAGGACAGAATGTCCTTCCTCTCCTTGCTGGACGATTTGCGGTCCTGACTCTTGGAGCTCTGGTGGAGAAAGGCTGGCAATCAGATTCTGTGTGCATTGATACTGGACTTCCTCAGTAACAGACCTCAGCGAGTCAGGACTGGTAAATGGGGTTATACTTATATAGCGCTTTTCCACCTTTCAAGGCGCTCAAAGCCCTTTACACTATCTCGCCATCTACCTACTGGTGACGCAGCACCAGGAGCAACGTGGGGTTCAGTATCTTGCTCAAGGACACTTAGACGAGTTCATCAGGGCGGAGAATCGAACCCACAACCTCTGGTTTTGGGGGACAACTACTCTACCACTAAGCCACGCCACCCCACTGGCAACTGTACTTCCTCCACACTTATCTTGAACACTGGAACACCACAGAGATGTGTCCTCATCCCCTTTTCTCCGTGTCGTTTTAAACTTTCTTGCAATTCTTTATTTCTCATAGCTTTTGTACATTAAGTGCCTTGCTGTCATGTAGCTGCCAAACTGACTTGCAGTAAATGTGGTTGACTATGTTTAGAGTGTTGATAAAGGATTCTATTCCATTCAATTCAGCCCATCTTTCAAGGGTTTCTATCATCAGAAACACTTACGCGCTCTTTGCTTTTGGATTTGACGCTGATGACAGGCTCGCCCTTAGACTTGTCCATGACAACGGTCCTCTCGTCCCCTGTTAAAACAAGCAGCCATGACTTGGTGGCAACTATTTACAACTTAATTACCAAGTGAAAGAAATTGCCACTGCTCACCTTTACCATCCTTCCCATCGCCTGCTTCCTTTCCTGACCTGCGGAGTATGAATTTGTCAGCAAACATACATGCAAGAATGTCTGGAATTTGCGAGAAACAAATGCAGTCATGCTTACTTGGAGTCGGTGGAGTGTCTTCGCTCACCGCCTCCCTTCTTTGAGTCGTTCTTGTCGGCTGGCTTTTTGCCCGCTGGCTCATTTTTAGCCTGCAAAATCAATGGCAGGGTTTCCCCTACATATTAAATATTGTGGCGTACCGCCATACCAAAATAAAATCCACCATGCCGTGCAAAAGAGATTTTTTTAAGGCCGTTTCAAAGTACCGGCAGCCTAGTTAGTGAAGCGTTCAGAGGCAACCTAATCATTGTGTACTGTACTGTCCGTAACTAAGCGCGGCCCCGTTAAGAGACGATCGGACTGAGAGCTATGACATAGAGGGAAGCGAGAAGGAGAACCGGCGAGATAGCAGTCGCATGTCGTGGAAGCCCGCTGTCATTTTGTTATTGTTTTTCTTTATTGTTGTTGTCACAATAGAGTGGGTAAGCCAATACAGAATCCTCTCCTTCCCCCCATCTGGGGCATTACAGTATTTTGGATCGGATTTTTCGGTAAAAGTGAGTAGTGGACGTCTGTCCAAGGCAAGTTTGAATGAAATTGCCAACAACGCATTCAGCAGCAGAGTGGCAGGCGTACTTATATCTGTGCTATCAGGCTGTTTCTGCAGACGGATATACGCAATCACTGCTGACGAAACCTTGATAAATGCGCTTTTTTATCCAAGTTGTGCGAGCTCTAGGACACTTAAAAAATGACTCAATTCTTTTCCTTGCTGAGCTAATTGGTACCTCGATGTGCAATTGTGTGCAAAAGTAGTTCACGAACAACAAGAAAAAAAAAAACTATTCACCCTCTCACCGAAACTAGCAAAACTCTTCACGGCAATTACAAGGGCGTAGGTTTGGTCTCAATATTGGTAGGGACGATATAACAGCATAGCCTGCATGTGCACTTTGTGCTGGGGACGGGACATTAATAAAACCAAACAGATTAGGTGAAAGGCGGTCAGAGCTACATTTCTCACCAATATGAACCTAATTAATTGATAGGCTAAATGATCAATGCAAAAATAAATCCTTATCCTTCACACTGCAAATTTATAACGTTTTAATCTGAGGATTTTTCTTAAACCTATTCGAATACTTTTCTCCATCTTGTTTTTGTTTTGCGTGTTAAAGACTAGTTAACAGATTATTCAATGTACATTAGGTAAATACTACTATTTGTTCTTGTTAAGCCCATACATCTAAAGGTTGGTCATTTTTCACCAAAATCAAGGGGGAAAATGCTTTCAAATAATGTTTTGAACAATATCACTTCAATTAAGAACATTTAGGACAAAAAAAATGTTTCAAGATCAAATATACTCACTTTTTGCTTAAAATAAATGTTAAGATTATTTTCTGATAATTTTTCATATTTCAAGAAATCTGAGTATAATTTACTTGAAGCACTGGGAGATAATTTCACTTATTTCTAGTAGATTTACGCTGAAAACAAGGGAAATTAACAAGTCATCAGCCAATCAAACGCGCGTTTGAGGGGGGGGGGAGAAATGGTGCCAGTGTAAGGCTGAACATAAAGTAATACACTTAATATTGGTAGGGTCAATTCTATCCTTACAAAATATGTGAAGACAATCTAAATGACCTCTATAACTGAACTCCTTATATAATGCAAATGAGGATGCTTAAAAGTTGGTGGGGACAATTTGAGTATCCTGAAAAGTTCCTAGTGTCTTGTCCCTATGCAAACCTATGCCATTGGTCCAATAACAGAAGGACTATTATTGTTGTGTTAATGTAGTACATATTAGGGCCAAATAAAAGGAAAAAAGACTACGAGATCCAAGTCGTATTATTACTACGAGAAAAAAAGCCGTCTTAATACGTAGGGTAATGTAGCTGTAATCAGCTACGCATTTTACGTACATGTACTGTAGCTGAGAGTTACGACATTAGCCTGGCTAATGAAAGATTTCAAATAGATAATTGTTATGGTTCTTGGGAAACAAAATGAAAAAAAATAATTGTTATGATGCAATTTTGTCGTGGGACGATATGGTGAGGCGGTTTGACCCCGACGCAGCCCACCACCAGCTTAAAAAAAAAATCCTAGCAGGAAGGCTGAAGAGTGTTATCAAAGTTAATCTGACTATTTGGGGTTTCGGTCCGTGATTACTACACACCCGCTCAACAGAGATCATCTTGCCGTGCAGCTCTGTGCGATGAAGGTGGCTGACACACTTGGCGGCCTCTTCCATAGAGGACATTGTGACGAAGCCATAACAGCGGGCACCGGGACTCTTGGCGTTGGTAACCACCTTGGCGCCAACAACCTAAGCGAAACAGTGGCTTTACTCATTGGATGTTACTCATTTCGATGGGAAGTAGTGCCGCAACAATTAATCGAGTATCTCGAGTAATGCAAATAGAAAAATAGCTTCGAATCAAATTCGCTGGTTCGACGATTAGTTTAATTAGTGACGTTATAATGGTTTGTTTAGAAAGTGTTGCATTTAGTTTTACTGAGTTGAGTGGATACACTGCCTTCTAATGGCAACAGTGAATATGCCATAACTCGTCTAATGTGGCTGAATCCGGCTGCTCCCTGTAAAGACCAACATAAGGTATGAGTTTTTTAGGGAGCCAGTATATTTGTTTATGCATTCGTTTTTTTTTTGTTTAGAAGTATATTTAGCAGTTTTTTGTAGGAATACATGTTCGAACGATTTGTTAAGAGCAGTGTAAAAAAGACAGCATTTAATCTAGTTGACTTGCTTTGCAAGTTAGCCAATTGTTCTTTGTTGTACGTAGATCCTCATTTTGTTTACATTTTTTCAGGCTAAGCTCAGGTATTTTATTTTTAAAAGCATGTATTGCTCTTGTGAAATGATAGTGCAACTTTGCATAGCTTGAAGAAACATTTATGAATTTTATTTTGTATTCGCATTTAATGCTTTTGAAAGTAATCTTAGCAAGCCAAAATAAATGTAACTGCAAGCATAAACACTTGTTTTATATATTCTTAAATTTATTCTGCAACGCATTAAAGTTTCGAACTCCGATTACTCGATTATTCGAACTAAGTAACTGATAGATTAATCGATCACCTAAGTAATCGATAGCTGTAGCCCTAATGGGAAGACACCAATTTTTGTAAATACAACATTTTATAGAGCTTTAATGAGAAAATGTTATCGACTTATGCCTACTCGTCGATACTGGTGAAAGTTACTTACCTTGCCAAGCCTGCTGAAAAGTGCCTTAAGATCGGTCGCCCTGGTTGTGGAAGCAAGCCCGCTGACCCACAGATTCCTGCTGCCAGTAGAACCACTTGCAGTGGCTAAATGCACCACAAATATTAAACTATAAAACAGGAAATGACTAGCTCCTGTATAAACCCATTGTTTTTAACTCACCCTTTGACTCGTCCTTGTCCTTGTCTTCAGAACTAGAGACAAAGTCAGACAAAGACAAGTGAGGACAATTGCAAGCACTTCTCAGAAAACTTGTATGTCTTTAAACCAAAAGGTGGCGCCGATCAACCCGTCGTGGGTACTTAACAGTGAGTAAACAGGACTTGGTCTGGACAACCCCAACATGTTACTGACTGGATAATGGACATGTGTAAGTGCAGGGAGTGAGAAATGAAAGAAAAATGCATTCTTTTACTGCCTTCAAAAGAGCATCCAATTCTTACTAGCACGAAAGAGCCAATGCAAGAGAGATAGCCATTTTGGTTTCTAGTAGACAGAAAACAACAAACCTCTTGTTTTGATCTTCGCCCTCTACAGAGGACGACTCTTTCCCAGCAGAGGCCGAATCCGCAGTCGCATTGTCTTCTGTCTTCTCATCCTCATCACCCTTCTTTGACCCCAATTGTGACCCAACAGTTACAACCCCAACGTCCTGTTCACTTTCACTAATCGCTTGCGAGCGCTTTTCATTGTCCAATGTCTCTTCTGGGGCCTTCTCCGCATCCCCGACGTCCATTTCATCCCGGTCACTTTCCGCGTCGGCTTTGGCTCCCGTGTCGCCTGACACATTGTCTTCCCCGCTGGCGGATGGGGCCGGTTCTTCATCGGTGCTCATCTCATGGCTCGGGTGGTGGTCTTCGATAAGCGGCTCAGATAAACAAGACCCAGCTACTTTGTCATGTTCTACAGGTTTAACAGGAACAGAATGGCACAGAGTTTAATCACTTCTGAAACACAGCAATGGTTAAGGAGGAAGTGGCAAGGCCTGGATTAGGAACTTCATGACCACGTGCCTGTGCTGAGGTAGACCCTACAGAGAGACTGGATAAGTAGCCCAAAAGGTAACAATCAAGCATGTAGAAGATGAGGGTACTAAGTCTTTTGCCTCGTAGGTTGTGAATTGGCCAACTGTGCACCAGATCCAAAACAGTGTCCTTTGTGGGAAGAGATGTGCAAATGTTGTCGCAGTGCTTATAAAAAGTCCTTTTGCTTGGCTTCACAGTGTCCTTTGAGCAAAACTTCAAGTCCAACAGTTTTCTTATCCTTAAAAGCGTTTGAGACACAGTCGTCAAAAGGATCTTCACATCTTCGAGCTGGAAACACTGGAGGCAACCCGCACCAGCTCACCCTGACTCTCGCTCAGTCTGATTGCTGTCAACGTGAATCTATGTGTTAACCCTCAAAGTGGGTCAAGAATGGTAACCAGACCAATTTTTGCAACTTCAACAATTTGGGTTAACGAAATTTCAACACAAAGCCAGCAATCCCTTTTGGGCTTCCAGTCTCTCCCTCGTTCTTGTTGAAATTAAAAAGGTAGTGTTTGCATTCCAAGCAAAACGCTACAAAAACCCCTCCAGATCCTCTGTGTACATTACCTGTTTCTGCTAGCAGTTTCTCAGCCTCTGCAGTCTGAAAACACAAACAAATGGGTAGTATTTGTAAGTTTTTATCTGTCAAATACACCAACCGTTAACCAACATGCTATTCATTAGTGCGGCAGTAGCAATGCTCAGTGTTTGTACACCTTTTTCATGACGAAATTCAAGCAGCTTTGAAGGACTTCAAACTCATTTTTCCAGTTTTTCTAGCACCTTATGAACGTTATTCCATAGAGGTGTGCAAAATTTCCGATTCTCAGATTATTCGCGATTCGGCCGTGGAAGATTCGAGAACGATTCACAAACATCCAAATTCCGATTATTGAAATATGCCAAGTAAAGCGGAAGTACAACACACTCAGCGCGCCGCGCGGTCTTGGGGACGGAACGGAGCGGGAGTAGCTAAACATTATGCTTCTCATTAACCGGCCCCTCGGGTAATGCCAACGCTCAACTCACGGCTCTAGCTCAACTCATGCCACGAGATAAGAAAAAACACAACAACATACCTGACTGCTGCCGAAAAGCTGCTACAAGTACAGCTAAGCTACATAATGTTACGGTAGATATCATTTATATAGGACTAGATGGATTAGAGACTCGGTAGCGGTAGCAGCACATCTGCAAAAAGCTAGATGCGGGCGTTAGTAAACGGCCGCCATCTTAAAGCAGTAAACTTCCCTGCAATGCTGTTGTAGCGAACCTTCCAAGCAAACCTAATTAACTTTTTATCTAAAATACTCCTAAATCGGCAAAATCTTGACTTGAATCTATCTTTGAAATAGTTTTAAAACTTTCACATGTCAAAAGTAGTCAAAAGGGAAATTATGGAATAACGGGAGCAATTTTAACAACTTTAACAGTTGATTCACAACATTAAATTAATTGAATGTAGCTTAAAGCTGCTGATACAGAATGGGGACTGGAGTTTTTTTATTTAATGTTATTTTTGTATATTTGTTTACTGCTATATGTTAACTTGATACTGAAATAGTAGTTTGGTTTAGCCTGAGAGTATTTTTGAACAATTTTGGAACTAATGTACAAAACTTTATTTAAAAAAAAAAAAAAAAAAAAAAAAAAAAAAAAAAGAGGGGGGTGCATCAATAATCGTTTTATAATCAAATCGGAGCCTCTAAATCGTAATCGTAATCGAATCGTTAGGTGCCCAAAGATTCCCAGCTCTGTTATTCCATAGACTTCACAATCAGTTGGCGAGTCAACTCCTAAAGATATTCCGCCACGGCTTCCTGAAGAGAGCCAGGCAAGGCAGAGTGTCACGGCAGCTTTCACTGCGATAAACTCAAACACTAGCTGCGCCCTAATGCCAGATTTAGGTGGAAACAGGACGAACACTTTAGTACATACAAGCAGGCAGGAGGGTCTCGATAGTGATTTGGTCGAGGAATCGAGGTAATTATTATATAAAATAGCACCATACATACACATTGAACCGTGAAAAAAATGAATGGAAAAAATGAGTGTGAAACCTTGTGAAAAAAATGAAATGGAAAAAATGTGTGTAACTTTAGCATGAAATATTTACGTAAAATTAATGAGAACTGCACAGTTTGTTTTTAACCAACAATCTAGACAGTTTTACGTTCATATCTATAGAAATTCCATGATTTACGCCAATTATTTACAAGAATTTTCAACTTTTGTGATGGACGCCATGTTGGATTTTGTATCCATACACAATAAAATAAATTAACATTTAAATAATCAGGTAATTTTTGGTCAACGGCCTGTTTTTGGTAAAAAAAAAAAAAAAAAAAAAAACTTAATTTAGACATTTCGGCGTCCATACAAAACAATTAGGCTTTTACGTGTTTTATTTTATGTAACATTTCAATCTAAAAAGGATGAAGGCCAGATAGCCGGCAATAAGTGTTGAGGCAATAGTGACATCGGAATTCAAATTTAAGTTTTGATTGTAAATTGAAAAATGCAAAATTGGCTTTGAGTAAAATTAGGATGATTCTGCATGCTTTCCTCAAGTATTAAGTTTCTGATGTGAAAATTCATTACCTGTTGAAAACATGTCAAAATTGCACTAAATAAAAAAAAATTAAGTCGCTTTTTCAGGCAAAAACTCGATTTAAATATTGCTATTGATCTTGAAAATATAGATGGTTACCGATTTCTCTGCATTTGGTGATTTTTGTGCATCTAGCATAAAATCTGAGAAATTTATAGCCATTTTACATTTTGTTATACTTATATAAAAATAATAGGGATTTTATTAGGGAACCACTTTGAATTTTTTTATGCCGCTGCTCATGGAGAGTCATACATATCTAAGGGAGGTGCCCATTTTGCTTTTAGGTTGCTATCGGCTTTGGTTTGGAAAATATTCAAATTTTATTATTATTTTTTTTAATGCCCCGTTCCCCGTCAACTGATGGTAAAGTCTAGGGTTATTCCAACATTTTTTTAAAAACCCAAACGTTTTCCAAAATGTTCTACGGCTCTAAAGGCTCGAAAAATTTAGCTTGAAAGGCGCTGATTCTGACACCACTTTGTAAGGGTGCATTCCCGGTCGGAGTGAGCGTTTTGTGGCAATCTTGAGCGCGTCCTATAGAAGACGTGCTGTTGTAATGATACCATGCTGTTTGGTAAGGAAACCTTGATAAATGCACTTTCTTAAAGTTTGGGACACTTGAAAAATGGCTCTTACACCTCCAAATGCTGAGCTAAATGGTATCTCGATGTATGTTTTGTGTGGAACTGTAGTTAAAAAAAAAAAAAAAAAACTGCCGTTCTCGCCACAACTAGTCAAGCTCTTTAAAAGGCTATTACAATCTCTCCTACTATTTGGCTGTTTTCTTATGTTACAAGAGTAGTCGATCAAACTAGTCTAGCTCTTTACAAGACTATTACAATCTCTCCTACTCCTTCAAATAAGTGGCTGTTTCTTTGTGTTACAAGGAGAGTCGATTGAGAGCCGTTGAGTAGGCCGAGTCCTAGCGGGGACGAGGCAGAGCGAAGTGGCTCCCAGCCGGATTAAACCGTGACTGTCTGAAAGGGTGTGGAGGTCGCAAAAAAAATGTGACAAAAAGCAGAACTGGTCATGCAATAAGCTATTGTACAAATCCACATACATGGTAAGTATTGTACTAAACCACAACAAATGCACATTAATGCATTTAAATACTACTCTATTTGTATAATACAGTGGTACCTCTACATACGATCACTTCGACACACGATCTTTTCGACATCCGACGTAAAATTTGAGCCGCCATTTGTTTCTACATCCGACGAGTTGCTCGAAATACGACGACATGACAGCACTGCAAACGAACGCACGGTGGATTTTCTTGTGTGAGAAATCAACACAGTTTTCAAAAAAAGTTGATACAGTTGGAGAAACAAGGAAAAAAGTGATGCTTACCTTTGAAATGAAGATGCAAGTTATAGAAAAATATGAGCTTGGGGTGCGCGTCCCTGAACTGGCTCAACAATACAGCTCCATGGTCCTCTTCCGACCACCGTTCGCCACTATTTATAAGTTAAGGTGACAATTATTATTGTGGTACCATTGCCAAGGAAATCGCCAGCTTCGTCACGTTTTTATCATTTATTTAAGAACTTATCCAACACAAAACACCCATTGTCTTAAGCAGTTGACTGCTCTCAAGAAAACGAAAGTATTATCTCTACCGCACCGACCTATCTCACTGAGACGTCAGCTTCGCGGTGCGTTCAGGGACAGTAAAAAGTGTCCGCCATATTAGAATCCGATTCGTTACATTATTTACAGGAATAATTATTAATTATACTTCTTATTATTATATTATTCTGAATTATTTATTTATAACTTATTTGTTTTTCTATGTTTAATTGCCATTTGTAACAGTGCCAGCAGTATTTATTAAGAATTTAGTGTATGTTTTTAGGCTTTGGAACGAATTAATGGAATTATAATGTATTCCTATGGGGAAATCCTGCTCGACATACGACCATTTCGACTTACAAACAAGGTCCCGGAACGAATTAAATTCGTATGTAGAGGTACCACTGTATTCGTTTAACTCCAAACTCGTCACGCATTTTCTTTTCCTTCATTTAATAATAAAAATTCAAGCATATTTTTAAACCTTGTAAACACGACAGTAAAATCCAAGCCTTTTCAAAGGCCCGTACGAATCCTGAGTGCCGTAGCAGCAAACTTAGAACATAAATTGACGAACACAACATATCTTCATCTTCCAGGCCCCTAGAGTCATCCAACTGATTCAAATAAGATTAAATTAATCTCCAAGTCTCGCTCATCATACTCCAAAAAATGGTTGTTAGCCGATTTACTCACATGTCTCGCTTCATCTTCGGAATCGATGGTTACGTCGTCATCATTATCACCCTCCAGGTGTGCGTCTTCATCAATTAAATTCCCCAAATCATCCATATCCTGGTCTGGCAATCCATTGTCAGCCTCGTCCAGGACATTCATGTCAAGGATATCCATCTCCTGCATGTTCTCATGTTCATCCTGAAGAGTAAAATGTTTTGTTAGACCTTTATAACATCACAGTCTGATAGGGACATTTGCTGAAAACCGGGGTGGGTAATGGACTTACATGACCGTCATGGGAGTCATCTTCCAAATTGCTGTCCTCTTGTTCCTCATACCCAAGTGCATCTGAGGAACAAATTCAGACTGTTAAGAGTCACAATTCTAATTGATATTTTGAAATTTAAAATGACCTTAATCACAAAATTATGGAAATGCATAGTAATTCATGATGTTAACAGCTGTCACGCTGAGAATTTAGTGACACGACAGGGCTTTCATTTAGTCGATGGCAGTGTTATAAAGTTCTTCGTGTGGACACCGTTATTTAGTCTACTCAAAGTCAGGAGCGTAGGAACAGCTTTTGGGAAAAGAGGTTTGTAAATATTATGGGGGTTATTCCCTTGTGATTGTACTTATTTCAGAAAAAGCGAGGATACATTTTCCAAAATGGACATAACCTGCTTTTATTGTGTGGATTAAAGACGTTCTGCTTTTCCTTTGCAGTCTTTTACCGGCGTTCGGTATGAATGGCAAGCCCCGAAATACCCACAACTAGGGTTGTTCCGATCATGTTTTTTTGCTCCCGATCCGATCCCGATTGTTTTAGTTTGAGTATCTGCCGATCCCGATATTTCCCGATCCGATTGCTTTTTTTGCTCCCAATTCCAAGCATTCCCAATAATTTTTCCCGATCATATAACATTTTGGCAATGCATTAAGAAAAAATTGAATAAAACTCGGACCAATATATACATTCAACATACAGTATATAAGTACTGTATTTGTTTATTATGACAATAAATCCTCAAGATGGCATTTACATTATTAACATTCTTTCTGTGAGAGGGATCCACGGCTAGAAAGACTTGTAATTCTTAAAGGATCAATGTGACTTTGGATATTATGACTAAATACTGCCATCTAGTGTATTTGTTGAGCTTTCAGTAAATGATACTGTAGCCATTTAACTTTTGCCCCAATGCAGTCATACATAGTACTTAGAGGTGTCACGAAACACGTTTTTTCCGTGAACGGATTGGATCACTATTCATGGTTCGGGACACGAGTGGTCTGCAGATTGGTGACAAAGGCTGCTAGTGCTAAACAACTGCTCATCGCCACGTTATTTAAGCAGCTCTTTGAGCCAAAATCTGCCCAGGTTTAAGAAATTACAGAAGCGATTACAATTGGGGTATTTATTGCTGCATATTTGAGGTCATATTGGGTTGTGCAAAACAAAGTTTAGACATATGATGAATGTGATTGAGCCACGCTATCATTTCCCGTCGCGCAACCACTTCAGTGAGAAAATCGTGCTGCGTCTTTATGAAAATTGGAAAAAAAAAAAAAAAAAAAAAAAAAAAAAAAAAGAATGAATGAACTATCTCATATGCCTTATGTTGCGCTCCCAGCAGATAATGGAAAGACGCTATCTTGCTGTGCCTGGTACTTCAGTGGTTCGTGAAAAAGTTTTCTACAACAGAGGACATAGTAAAGCCTGAGTTATGCTCCCGCGTTGCGGTGACGACGCAGCGACTACGGCGTCATTCGATGTTTCTCCGGCCAGGTGACGCGTTGCTGTGTAATTCACCGCCAAGCCACTAGAGGGGTGTGCGGTTATGTTTGTACGGTTTTGGGGCATGCTTGTTGACTTCCTCTCGTCTAGTTTAACGGAGACAAAAATAAATAAACAATGCAAGATGGAACGCTTGAATGTGGATCTTCAGCTCATCAACATCATACTAATGTTGAGGCGCAGGCGACACAGAAGACTGTTTCGAGGCAGTCTGTCCAACTTTTGATGCCGCATAGAGTTCTAGCCTCGGGTGGAAACCAGCTGGCTGTAGCGGTTAGCTTCAAAATGGCATCAAGCACTGCGTCCAGCATTTTGTCCGAGGTCTGCAAAGCCCTCCAGCCCGATTTGCTTGCCGTGTCCTACAACCAGCCAGTGGGAAGCCATAGCAGATTTCTGGCGTATATGTAACTTCCCAAACTGCGTTGGAAGCCTTGATGTTAACGTTGTCATAAAAGCTCTGAGGCACTCTCAATCAGTGATGATGTATCGTGTGTGAACTATGTTGTTGAAAATTAAATATCAAAACAACTCTTGACACCAAACCTGTGCTTTATTCTTCATATACTTGAAGTGTGGCCCTTAAATAAGTCACAGATTCACAGCAAACATATGTACACAATAAATGTTGAAGTGCACCAACCAAAAATACGACAGTGATAAAAAGCTGGCAGTTTTTGGCCGACTGGGTCACCGCTTCGTGTGGCCACTTGATTCCGAACACACACATACTTGTCTCGTGGTTCTTCCATTTGTTTTTATTCAATCGCTGGCTGACCTCCAGCCCCGTATTTCCAGCAATCTCCTCCCACGAATTGCTTGCCATTTGGCAATCTTCATAATGTCTTGACGAGACATTGTAGAAGTTGTCTTACTTGCTCTTCGTTGATACTCTCGTCGGCTTGGTCCAATTTTGTGTGTAGAAAAATAATGTTTGATAACGCCTGTGATTTCGCACTGAACCGGAAACAAGTCTGAGCAGACCAATCATAGTCCATTTCCACCACGTCATACGTGTTGACGCGACGCGAAGTCAGAAAAAAAGGAAGGAGCCACAGAGGCTACGCCGTAGGGTCGTAAATCGGGTCTTCCTTGATGGCGCAGGTCTGACGCGGAAGCATAACTCTGCCTTAACTGCAAACAGGTCAACATTCTCCTCGATGTGGACAACCTTATCTTTTTAACAAAGAATTTGCCATTATAAGCTTGGGTATTCTTTGTTTGCCCTCTTTTTTTCTGATGTGGATCTATTTTGCACTTGTGTTCTCCATAGTTAAAAAAATGTGCCAAAGATGTGCCTTCAATTGCACTGTAAGTTTTTTGTTATTCACAGTCCATGTTTGTAACATGGAGTTAAGCGTTATTCTGCATTTGTGATCATTTAAAAGACCATCTTGGACATTTTGTGTTGAAAATTTTGTCCCAACAATAAATAAATAAGGTCCAAGATATATTTAGTGGTTTATTTATTTTAATGTGTCATGAAAAGTGATCCGAACCGTCAGTTTTCTCAACTGTGACATCTAGAGCTGTCCCGACTAGTCGACATAGTCGACGTCATCGATGACGTAAATCCGTCGACGAGCAAAACATCCCGTCGACAGTTAATGAAGGGTTAAAAAAATATATGCGTGGAAAGTTCAGAATGTGGGACGCTCTGCATGCAAGCGGGGAAAGCGGCACAAAGACAAAAAAGCGCACCAGAGTGTCCAAAACATTGACTTATTTCAAAGAAACAAAGGAGGGTACACTGTTTTGTCCTGTCTCTTCAATGCCAAGCTTGGCTGCACGTCGGCCGAGAATGAACACCTAAAGCGCCGTCAACCAGTTTGTAAGTCCATCTAACTAACTAACGACATGTTTTATTGAAGTTGCTAAGCCTGTCACGATATGCAATGAGTCCAATTATCGCACGGCAAATAAAAATGAGGCCGGTAATTTTCACGGCTGCCTTTTATCGCTGCGCACGTGCGTGCGTGCATACATTGGTGCGTGCGTGCTGATGGCTCCAGTTCCTTTCTCTTATCAACACGCTGTAGAATTAAAGTTCAGACATACAAAATAAGAAAACACATCCATATCAAACACGTTAGCACTGCTACACTGAGGTGAATGGGGGAAAAAGGCAACTTACTTTAGCCTGCTATAAAACATTGGCAGTTGTCTCGTGAAAGCAAACTTGCGGTTAAAAGGTGACACTTCAAACAAGAATAATGGCTGGTTAACAACATTTGCAAACGAAAAAATGACCCCCAAAAAATCTATTACTGACACTACTTGCAATTACAAAAAGTGCTTTTTTGCTGAGTGTAAAGCTGAAGTTAGCGGTTTAGCGAACGTACTTCCGGTAAACATTTCAAAATAAAAGCATGTCATGTTCTTCATATAAATAGCGATTTCTGGAGTTAATCCCACATACTTCAAAATTCAGATTCTACACTAAAAATACCTTTAAAATGACACTCTTTATGAAAAATCTGATTGGCAATGAATAATTATAATTATCATAATACTATTATATATAGTACTTTTAGATTTACATATTAATGCGAGGTGTTTTCTTAAGAATTGTTTTGAATCATGTTGGACAGGAAGTCAGTGTTCTGAATCTGTTTACATGCCATTCTTTTGCACTAGTTAATTCTATCAGCATTTGAACTCGTTTATTTTTTGATTTATTATTGTTATTTACGTGTTTATTTGTACTTAAATAAATAATTTACGTGTTCCAATATGTTTTTTGAATTGATAAGCGTCAACAAAAAATTTCATTGCTACATTAGTAAAAAAAAAAAATTTTTTTTTAATTTTAATTATAAGATTAGTCGACTAATCGTAAAAATAGTCGGCTGACTAATCGGGAGAAAATTAGTCGTTTGGGACAGCCCTAGTGACATCCCTAATAGTAGTGGTGCAACAATATCTCGATATGGTGATACATCGTGATAATTTGTATCCCGATAGAATACACTGAGCAACAGTCTTTTCCATTTTTTGATGCATAATTTTGATTGATTTGATTGTATACAATTTTTGGCTGCAGATTTAAAATCAGTTTTTTTTTATATTCTTATGGTATTTTAAAGAGATTCTTCATATATCTTCACCCAACAGCAGTTGAACTTTTGAGGCCTTTGCAAAGATATAAATATTCTGAATCCTTTTCAACATTTGGTTGTCGTAGTTGATTTTCACTTATTGGAGCACTTGGCCAGCAGTGTTGTACAACACATGCCACATTTTCACTGTTGTTGATCTCCGGTGTCTGCAGTTGTTTATAGCATAGCATGAATGCTATTATTTTGCCTAGTGTTATATTTTTGGACTATTTTAAATGCAAGCTATATAACTACTTTGGTAAATATATTGCTTTGAAATCATATTTAACTGCACTTAACTCATTTGCCCCCAAAAACGTATGAATACGTTCAATTTTTAATTGCTTCAGTGTCCCAAAATGCGTTTTTTTTTTTTTTTTGACAAGAGGCATCTCTAGGTTCTGTTGCACCTAAACTGCAATCCACAATGCTCAAACTCATTTTAAAGCAATAAAACTGGCCACTGGAGGTCAGTAGCGCATTTGATAAGAACTAATCTCAGGCCAAGAAAGGAAGAGAAGAACAATAGTCAGGAAACGGAAGTTGGAGGGATCTTGTGAAGACGCGTGAGAATTTGAGAAAAATGTGGAGAATGAGCGGGGGAAAAAGGCAAACGACATTGGAGGAGTGTTTTGAAAGAAAACTAAATCATCGTCAAAGAAGGATTCCAAAAAATTATCTTGATGAGACAGACGGTGACGTCGACAACAGTGTTAGGTTCCACACGCGTTCTGTGGAGCTCACGTTGCGTTAGTCCTTAGCCCGAGGTTGAAACCAACGATAAGGATGAGGAAGATGATGAAAAAAGTGAGACAGATTTTGATCCGGACTCATCAGATTAGCCACGGGAGCAGCAGAGAGCCTTCCCCGTTGTTATGTGCACAAATAGTTCAACAATTTAGTTATGTTTAAATAAATTGTTACTTTGCGATCAAAAGCTCGATTTGTCTTGTTGTATCTTATTTTGTAAAAGGAAAACATTATTCAGATGTTTGGGATGTAACCAAAGCAAAAAAATAGCTGTGTTAAAGTCAAAGTCACGTTTGAAATGTATGCTTTCACAAAAAGCTCAATTTCTCAGTTTTTTCATCAGAAATTGGAAAATTGCTCAAACTAGGCTATTTTCTAATGCTGATTTCTAAAGAATGGAAAAAAGATATGAACTAACTTTTTTTCTGTTGAAAGAAGAGAGTAGTCTTTCTTTTGGTGGGTTCCATGCATAGCAATAGAACAGAATTTTCTTTGGGCCTTGCAAAATCAGTCAAAATCCAGTAAAACGGCTGGGAGCGAAGGGCCTTGCCCTCGTGAAAATGGCTGGGAGTAAATGAGCTAAGTTTAAATATTGAATTGAGGGGAAGAAAGAAAAAAAATTGAGTTTTCAGGGAAAACAACTACCCTCAAATTTGGATTCGGCACCCCCAAATTTCATAAGAGCAAGTGTTTTCATCAACAAAACAACACTTTTTTTTACCTAGTTTCCTACCTATAAATCAGCATTAAAAAATCTGATTAAATTGACCGTGCACATTCCGAAGCCTTTGTGACATGGTTTATCTTCTATTTTACTTATTTATAGAGCAGGGCGGTAAACCGAAAATTTACCGTCACCGAAATTCTTCACGAGGACCGACGTAATTTTGAGCATGTTGGTAAATTCGGTAAATTTAATAGAACAAGACAATATAGTCTTTTCATCCCGCTTTGACGCTGTGTTGTTCGGCTATGTTCATTCCCCTTTAAGAAAGCAGACAGTGTGCTTACGTATGGAGTCACGTGGTTTTCAGGAAGCCAAACAAACAGAAGCCCGGTAGGCTAACGCTAGCAGCTAAACGGGATGGAGTCGGGCTCAAGTTAGCTTCGCCAAACTTTCACCCGACATTTAGTAAACTCTTGGCGGGTTCCAGACGGACTTTCACCCGCTGTCCTCCCTGGTTCTCACGATATCAGGAGAGGGTGCTTTCAGTGCTTTGTTCTGGTAGCCAAGCCTCAGGCTAACGCTAACGGCTAACAGCGGCTACAAATGAACGTGAAAGAGTCGGATAGCGGCTCTAACCTTGTCGAAACGGCTGAAATTAATGAGTGGACTGGGAACGGACTTAAAGTAGCAATCATCATGTCGCGTTATTTGGCATCTCTGTGTGATTTCTCTGAAAGGTTTCATGATGGCAAAGCACTCAATATAAAGTACGATCCAATAGTGAAGCCTATATGTAATACGACAGTTTAATGGCCACAGCTATTTTTCTGTATGTGTTTGCTTTATTCTGCCATAATAAAACCTTTAATGTTTCATTGGCATCAGAGCAATACAGCTTTAATCTGGTTGTGTCTGTGTAGGGGGGTGCATGTATTAAAAAATGTTTCGGGGAAAAAAATAAACCTGAAACCTTGACGTAAACACTTGTTTTGAATAATTATTTCACAGCAGCCATTACCAATAAGTTGTCTGAAGTGTACTGTTAAAGCTGCAAGTCATTTGGGTTAGAATAACATGTTTGCACAGTTGTCATGTTGATTTTTATAATGTACATTTTTCAAGTCATACAAGCTGTTATAAATTTTCACACTAGAATTCTTATTGTTTACAAGATTTTTTTTAAATACTTAATGTTTAGACTGAATTTGCTATTTTTAAATTGGAAGCTAGTTAAATAAATTTAATGAGAAACGGTTAATTTGTATTCCATGCATTGATTCAAATTATATAACAGTCCCCTTGGCGAATTTATCGTCATTTATCGTTTTCGAGGTAAATCTGCTCAATTTATCGTGATACGTACTTAAGGCCATATTGCCCAGCCCTACTTATTTATATGATAAAAAATGATAAATTATATTATCCTTCACAGGAAAGTCCTCTTTTTTCCCCCCCAATTTTATTTCACTTTACAAAATAATGTTGATTTGAACGGGGAAAAAACTCAAATATGGCAGCTGCCCCAAAAAGTCTTGCTTGCTAACCTTTCACTGAACGTCTCGGCGTCGACTTCTTCGGCCCAGACTCCGATGAAAGAACAACTGCGTCAGGGTTTCCGCCCTCATCCTCGATAGCCTGTGCAATTAAAAACAAAAAGAACACACAAACATGCTGCAAATTAGAAACGCGTCCACAACTACAAAGGAAGGCCTTTTGACACCAGGCTAGCTACATGCTTTATTCTCATGCTAGCACGATGGCGTCAATTAGCCCCTTAGCTAAACGTATTTTTATCACGTGATGTTATTTGGTGCTGTTGCCAAGATTTAAATGCAAAACGCGTTATTTCGTCTATAATGAATTGCAGGCAGGGTTCATTTGGATTCGGTGTAACAAAAATACCTTTTTCAGACGCTCCGACAGCAGGCTCTTGACGCCGGTGGTATCTAGGTTTCGTTTCTTCAACTCGGCCTTCAAATCAATAACTCGCAGCTCGGACAGTTTACGAACCTCGACGCCTTCTGGAATATCACTCTCAGTAGATGGATCAGCCATCGTTACGATCCGTAAATTCTAAGCGATAAAAAAAAATGTAGCAACGCGCGTTTTCACAGCACTTCGGTGGCGTCCACAAGGTGCTCAAA
The DNA here is from genome assembly GCF_030265065.1 of Corythoichthys intestinalis. Lineage (NCBI taxonomy): Eukaryota > Metazoa > Chordata > Actinopteri > Syngnathiformes > Syngnathidae > Corythoichthys > Corythoichthys intestinalis. The sequence goes on from NC_080401.1 coordinate 39,086,734, forward strand.
ATGGAGTCCCTTTGGCCAGTTTTTCAGGAGCTGCTGCAGCCTGCAAGTCGTGTCGTCATTAGATCGCATGCGCAGTAAAGAAGCAGAGGGATAGTTTGGAAAACTGAACCAAGCCCCGGCATGACAGACTTGACAGTAGACATTGAATTTCATACTTGTCAATCCGAGGCCGTTGCCAATTTTACAAATAGCAACGTATGCCCTTTCAAATTGGTGACTAATCTTGCGTTTTATATAGCGTGCAATATGAAACAAAAATTAAACTAAAATTTTAAAATAATATGAATTTATTGGTAATATTGTCACATATAACCTGGTGCAATCAAAGAACAATATCTTCAGCTACATCATGATTACAAAAATTTAACAGTGAATTTTGTTACTATTACTTACTGTTTTGTATTATTATATTATTATTATTATATATTATATTCTATATATATATAATAGTAATATGATATATTATTAATATATTAATATATATAATATTAATAATTAGGGTTGTTCCGATCATGTTTTTTTTGCTCCCGATCCGATCCCGATCGTTTTAGTTTGAGTATCTGCCGATCCCGATATTTCCCGATCCCGATTGCTTTTTTTTTGCTCCCGATTCAATTCCAATCATTCCCGATAATTTTTCCCGTTCATATACATTTTGGCAATGCATTAAGAAATAAATGAATAAAACTCGGACGAATATATACATTCAACATACAGTATTTGTTTATTATGACAATAAATCCTCAAGATGGCAATTACATTATTAACTTTCTTTCTGTGAGAGGGATCCACGGATAGAAAGACTTGTAATTCTTAAAGGATAAATGTGACTTTGTATATTGTGACTAAATATTGCCATCTAGTGTATTTGTTGAGCTTTCAGTAAATTTTACTGTAGCCATTTAACTGTTGTGCCCAAATGCATGATGGGAAGTGCACCCATGACTGTGCGTAGTGGTACCAATTGATATATCTTCTCTGCGTTAGGAAATAACATAGGGTGTTAGGAAAAAGATTAATTACCACCTTTCGTCCCCACATTGCTTCCCACGAAATTTGTAGTCGTAGGGAGAGGGATTGTAAGGTTTATCCAATAAAAACAGCTCCATAGGCTGCCAAAATTCACTCCACTCATTTTACGCTGCCTTTTAGCTCTATATATAGGTAAAACGGCGCCATTACAGATTGAACGCGACAATGCGTGAGTGGGTCGTGCAGCGCATGCGTTAATTGCGTTAAATATTTTAACGCGATAAATTGAAAAAAAAAAAAAAAAATTACCACCGTTAACGGGATAAATTTGATAACACTACCTTAAGCCGCAACGATCATGCATCTGGTGTATTTGGGCCCTTACCCTTTTCACTTGCTGAATGTGCCTGTCCCTTTTTTTCCCCCTCAAACGCACGTTTGATCGGCTGATGACTAGAACCCCCCCACATTCACACAATCCCAACAAAAATACTTGTCTACATGCCGCCTCCTCCGCCCCTTTTGAAGAGGAGGGATATTAGTTTTCATATATTTATATTATTATATATATATTTTCAGATATCAGGTTTTTTTTCGGCCAGCAGCAGCAGCCACTGTAAGTAATGTAAAAAGACGTCCATGTTGTGGAGGTACGGAACACACCACTAATTTTGCTACTGAAAGTCCGACCTGCATCAGAGTTAGCATAGTATTAAACTGTGTGAACTTGCAAACCTGTAAAACTTCAGTCGAAAGCTGCTTAGAGAGGTCTTCCTGTACGTTTTCTACTGTTAACGTTAATTCAACTGCATTTTGTGCACTTATTCCTTAATTAAAATTTATTTATTTTCTACATCATTAAAAATATATATTTTTATTAGCAGCCTTAGCACATTTTTAACCCCCCCAATAAAAAAATCAAAAACACAACCACTGTTAATTTCCCTTACATGACGCAAGCATTTTGAAAAATTAAAATAATTTTAACTTTTTTCACTTTACGTATGAACCAACTATTTCTGAGAAATTTACCCAATCTGTCTCATTAATATCCCGTCCCCAGCAAAAAGTGGACATGCAGGTTATGCTGCTATCGCGTCCCTACCGATGTTGAGACCAAACCTACGCCCTTGCTTGAAGGTAGTTCATTGGTGTGTCCAATTATAAATTAACAAGGTCAATTGATAAAATTAACTTACCGATGCAATCTTTGAGTCAGGGAACATTTCTTTTGCTAGTTCTGAGAAGTGATCAGCAATAGGCAAATTGTGTTCGGCAACACATTGGCAGAATAAACTCTCCGCTTTCGTCACTTTTCATTCTGCAGACTGCATCTTTATGACCAGTGTTGTTAATCTTACTTTAATTAATTAATTAGTTACAATGTAATTCTCCCAAAATGTAAATGAGTTAGTAACTCAGTTACCTGAATGTAAGAGTAATTCGTTACTTGGCAAAGTAACTGGTGTTACCTTTCATGTTTTTTTTTCATCATTTTTTCATGAAAAAAAACAAAAAATTATTGTGACCTTTGCTAAGTTTGGAAGTCATTTAATGTCTTGAATGAACCGTTAAAATAGTTAAAATTGCTCCCGTTTTAGCATTAGTTCCCTTCTGTCTACTTTCGACATGTGAAAGTTTAAAACTGTTTCATCATTTAAAGATAGATTCAAGTCAAGTTTTTGCCGATTTAGGAGTATTTAGATAAAAAGTTACTAAGGTTCGCTTGGAAGGTTCACTACAACAGAGCCTAACTGAGAAGTCTACTGCTTTAAGATGGCGGCTGTTTACTGACGCCGCCGAGTCTGTCATTTCGTATCTAGTTCTATATGCATGTGATATCTAGTTTAGCATCAAGTGGGCGTAGATTGTAGGCTGTCGGCTACAGTCAGGAAATATTGGAGCCACCTAGCCTAGCATCGCATTTGCAACAGCATCACAACACTCTTCCCTCCTTCCAACTCCTGCTCTTCTCTCTCCGTGTCTCTGACTTTTCTCGCGTCATTCTACCAACGCAGTAACACATAGTAACGCACATTGTCTCGTTGCTGAAACGGTGACAAAATCCGAACGGAGAACAAAAACGTAACGCACAAAAAACATACAGATTTTGAACGTACGGCGTACACATGAAAAAATCAGTGCTCACTTGTACAAATTACGCCGACACCTTACAACTTGACAGGTATGGAATTTACAACAGCGCACAGTATTTCTGTCAAAACACATTTTATTATCATATAAAAGCAATACAAATAATTTTAAATAAAATATTTTAAATGAAGAACCAATTTTGGGGGGGAAAAAAACTTCTTTTCACGGTACACTAACAAGTAAAAAAAAAGAAAACGCAACAAATGTAAAATAATAATTATAAGTCATGGTAAATGGGGGAAAAAAATCTAAATAAATTTAAATTTCAAACAGAATAAAGACAAATTCAAATATGTGTTCCCAATGTGTATTTTGCTCTAGCAATTTATTTTTTGTTCGTTATGTTTGATAAATCTCTTGTGACATAGGTTAACTTTTTAGGAGCTATTGATGGCAATCGAGAGCCAATCTATTTTATCTGGGAGGGGCTGGAAGCAGTCGAAAAATTTCTGAATTGTGTCTTGCCTATGTTCATTTGATTTAAAGCACTTTGTATTAACTTGTGCTATACAAATAATTTCCCTTACCTGGCCTAAAGATGTGTATTGTTGGGATGAAGGTTTTCCTAAATAAAATCAAAACAACAGCCTAGGTCCTTTTGTGCTTTCTGTAGTTACCGTATGTTCATTTTAAGCAAAATTATCAGCCATTAAAACAGTGACATTTAAGCAGCCTCAAAACCGAGCAATTTCCAAAACTAGTGTATTTATACTACTTTATATCGTACTATAAAAGTTCTCATAAAAAGCCTGAGACAAGATATTTAAATTTGCGTACTCAAAAACTGCCTTGTAAGGAGAAAGATATATTTTGGTCAGAAAACAAGCACAATTTTCCTTGTTTTGGAAAATTTTATCTTGGCTGGATTTGAGTATTTACCGACGCCGGCTCTACGCAGGAGCTAGAGGGGGCCATGCCCCCTAAAATCAAAATTTTCAAAGTTGAGAAAGCACATTTTAATCTACTCACAAAATCAATACATTACAAGTTAACTGATTAATTTGTAGTAGTGGGGAAAAAACTGCTGAAAAGGGGACAAGAAAACTATATCCTATCAGTTCTCTCTCATCTCTCTTTGCCTCCACTGTGTGGCCAGCGCACGCGCACAGTAAAGCGCGCACGGCCCCCAGTAAACATCCAATCACTGAAATATGTAAATGTGCCTAGACGTCGCCAGAAAATGTGGTGTCAGGTTTCAGCGCAGCCACGAAGCGGGAAAACTTTGAAGAAGCAGCTGGGTTTTTGTCAGTCACAACAAGCACAGAAATAAGTCCATGTTCACGTCACGTGACAGACTGAAGTGAAGACAATTGATGATCTTGGCCCATGAGAAGTCCATAACAACTTGGACATGGATGAATTTGTGAGTTTTTGCAAAAGGAAGTAGGAGACAGTTGTCAAATGGAGTGCTGTGGAAATTTTGAACTGTTTGGTTGCTAAAAATTTTTTAAAAAGCCACACACACAAAAAAAAAAGCTCTGTTCTATATCGGTTGTGTTATATAAATTAGTTTGAGAAGTATTTTTTTCATTATTATTCATAAGACTACCTTTCAGTTCTCAGGTTACACTTTATTTGGGAATTAGGTCATCCTGTTAAGATACGTTTTTGTTTTTTTAATCTGGACGAAGGATATTTATTTTATTGTTCAGTTTCCTCCCTTAAGGGATTGCCACCTTATTTTGGTCAGGGGGGGTTGCGTGCCTCAGTGACCTTAAGAACTATACCTGAAGGAGCTTAGTCCTCAGGTAGGACACCCAAATTGGACAGGTATGAAGGTAGAGGCCTGACTAAGTGCAATCCACGTCTCTAAGTTGGGGTAGGACACAGCTAACAACCCAATGGCGTACCGCACGCAGGCTATTTTTAGAGCGTGACGTCGCATCGTAAAGCGGAAATAAAGCCGAAGTGGGACATTATAGACCCGCCCTCGCATAGACCCAACGTAAAAAGTGCTACTTTTCGCCGGTAATCTTTCAAAAACGAACATGCCGATCACACATTGCTTTTTTGGAACTTGTAGAAACGACTCTAGACATTACGACACATGAAGGATGTTTTCTTCATACGTTTCCAGAAACCAAAAACTCGGGAGGAAAAAAGGTGAAGACCGAATCAACTTGTGCGGACTTTAACACCAGCTCGGCGAATCCATTCACGTTTCATATAAAGTAAACATTATGTTGGGTTGGCATGGTCTTTCAGAGGACAAAGAGGGAAGCCATTTTTATATTTTTAACTTATCTTTTTAGCGTAACTTTGTGCCGTACTGCTTCTGTCTGACAATGAATGACCTGAAAAGAATTACAATGGTATCTGACTGCCACTGTTACCGTTTGTTATATATATATAAAAAAAACAACTTTAGTAAGGGGGAAGAGCAAATAAATTATAGGATTAAGATGTGTTATCAATGAAAAAATTAAAAGTGTTCGTTGGCTGTCACTGAGTAGCATTTGCAATCGCTACACAAAGCTAACTAAATTACCCCCAAGAACGGTACGAGACGTAGGACGACCAGAGGATATAAAAGAAAGACAGGGCTGATGGTAAAGGATAGCTTGTTGAAACCGGAGAATGTCATTGTCAGTCGCGTCGATAAAAAAAAGCTAAAGCTATGCTTGGTTCGGCTCGTTTTTTTCGTCTTTTTCAGCCTTCGACACTAAAGCCATCTCTTTAACTGAACATTTTTATGTTCTTCCACATCTATGCCAGTCAATTTGGCACCAGGCACATCATTTTCGGAGAGAATTGGTAGGTTTAGCGCTGTAAACATTACCTTCGTACACGATTTCCATTCATTTCCTATTAGGGACAAATGGTTTCTTGTCCTAGCTTAGCAACAGTAGCTAATGCCATGAATATTAATGAGCGGAAGTGACGTGTTGCTTGCGGTACGCCATTCAATGAAGAGAACGTTGTTACTATAAGCACTGGGGGGCTCGTACATTTGAAGTGTACATATGATGCCCCCTACACATTTCTGACTGCCCCCTAGTGCATGCCTGCATTCCTGGTATTTACAGTATATTTTTATGTGTGTGTGTTTTACTACTCATTTACACTGTAAAAGAAAATTATTATAGTAATGTCTATGTGAGGCATCATATTAAAAAAAAACTTGACACTTTCGTCCATTTCTGTCAAGGCTTTGAAAAAACAGTACCAGTAATTTGTCGCGTCCTTACAGTCGTCAGCATTAGTTGCGGGTGTGATTAGTAACTACACGTTGGAGGCTAATGGCGCAAAGTCCTCGGAGGAGACCTCAGAAATAGTACATGATTCCAGGTTGAGAGATGGCGAGGCTGAGCTTTGTCGTTGTTGGTGGAGGTTCAGTTTGGAAACCAGCGGTTTGCCGACAGTAACCACTTGCCTTTCCTCAACTTCCTCCTCCATGTTGGCGTAAATGTAACGGAGACAGACGGCGAACGTGAGCTCCTTCTGTAAGACATGACATATGTGAACCTATTCAAAGTATTCATTAGGCTACTGGAGTTGATTTTAATAACAAGAGTGCACCTTGAGTCTCTGCAGACTGCAAATACGAGTGTACCGACTAGGGAGTTCAGGCGAAGGAAGCTGTTCTTTGATTAACAATAAACTTCCAGCTTCAAGCAGAGATTCCTGATTGCTTTTCTTCAGGTCAATATCCACATCCTGTCATTAGAAAACAACATGCATGGACAATTCAGTGTATTTCCGCATATTATCGTGCAAAATCTCTACTTTCAATTAGGGCTGGCACAAACAACTATTTTGAAAGTCTTTTTTTTTTTTTAATTTCCATTTTCAAGCTAATCGGCTCATACATGAATCACGATATCCACAGTTATATTACTGTGGCTTTCACTATTCACTGTGATAAACTCAAACACATGCTGCGTTCTAACGCCGGATTTAGGTGGAAATAGGACAAAGGTTTTACTTTCTAGACTAGACTGTTTTACATTCATATCTACAGAAATTCTGCGATTTATTTGCAAGAACTTAAAAAAGTTCTTTGTTCCATCACAGCCACCATGTTGGATTAAACTATACTGTAACTTTGGCTTGAAATATTTACGTAAAATGAACAATAACTGCCCGTTTTTGCTTTTAACCAAGAATCTAGGCTGTTTTACGTTCATATCTATAGAAATTCTGCGATTTAAGCATTTATTTCCAAGAATTTTCGACTTAAAAAGCTCTTTGTTTTGTGACGGCGCCATGTTTGATTTTGTATCTCTACACAATAGCGGAATTTAACCTAAATAAGTTGTGATTGGAAATAGAAGAATGCAAATTTTGCTCTTGTTGAGTAAAATTAAGACAATTCTGCATGCTTTCCTCAAGTATTAAGTTTCTGATGTGAAAATTGAGTGATTGATTAGCCGTTGAAAACTTGCACTAAATTAAAATAAAATTAAGTTGCTATTTTGGGCAAAAACTTATATGTTAAATATTGCTATTGATTCTGAAAATATAGGTGATTATCTCTGCATTTAGTGATTTTTGTGCATCTAGCGTTATTTGAGGATTTTATAGTAAGTCTTGTTATGCTTGCATAAAAAACAGTTAATCTGGATTTTATTAGGGAATGACTTTGAATTTTTTCATGTCGCTGCTCATGGAGACTCATATATGGCTAAGGGAGGTGTCTGTTTTGGTTTTAGGTCGCTAGCGGCTTTGGTTTTGAAAATATTTGAACCGTAAGTTTTTGAAAACAGGCCCTCTACGCCCCGAGCCCCGTGTCCTGTCAACTAATAGTGAAGTCTATGCATCTCATTAGCCCAGAGACATAATGATAACCGCATCTGAAGAGCACACATGCCTTCTACTGGCTAACTCGGAACCAACAGACAACATTAATTACGCAATAACAATCACCCTGAGACAAAAAAAGGATCTGAGCAGTTATTCGTAAAAACAGGGATCTGAGCAGTTATTTGTATACATCCCTAGAATAGACCAACCAGATTTCGCTCTGAGCCATCCAAAAATAACATAGGAGTAGCAATTTTAGTTAGTGTCCTCACCAAGAACGAAAACAAAGCTAGTGAGATCTTGAGCCCTCCCTATGTGTGGTCTAAATAAACTATGCACTGGGAAAAGTTGGACAGTGAATACTGAAACCGGGGGCAACAGAAATGAGAGAATTCATTCTTTCTTTAGTCATTTTTTTCACTCTAAAAAGAAATAAAAAGAATATTTACTGTTTGCCTTTAAAACTTAGATTAAAAAAAAAAAAACTAACACAATAGTTTTTCGATTGGAAAAAAAAAAAAAATTCAAAACTAAAAAATAGATATTTACATTATAATTACCACTCACCATCAGGGAGTGTCCCACAATACGAACCCTCAAAACTCAGCTCAAGCAGTGGTTGAAATTAAACCAGTCCTGCAATCACTGACTTTTAAGTTCTTGGTAACCTATTTTACAGTACTGTTTTATAGTAATCTTTTGTTCCTTTTTGTCTTTTTGTGTCTTTGTGTTACCTGCCTAGGGACTGTGGATTCAAATTAGCATTTATTTGTAACAAAACCGGGCATTTTACATATTTAAGATGTTCATCAATGGGCACTGTCCCGATTAAATAAATATTTATAAGGCGCAAAAGGAGGATTTGCATGATTCTGATGTCAACAATGTCTGCACATGATTAATCGACTATCAAAATAGTTTGATAATCAATCAGTTGTCAATACCCATTGCCCGCCCTTGACAACGACAGCCGTCCAATTCATTTAAATTGGTAGGACTGGGTGTGAATGCTCATGTTTCAATGCCATCGACTGTATTAGATATCCAATCCAATTCGAGCCAGCCTCTCCCAGTCAAAATGAATTGGACATCCAGCGCTGACAATGGCGTCCAATGAGCTAATCGTGGCAACCCTACTCTTGATTTGAAATAAAATACGTTTTTGGGGAAAAAAAAAAGAAAACACGGTGTGATCATACCTCAGGAAAGTCAGCGAGCTGAGCAGAGCATGAAGAAATTTCTCCGGGCTTGTCCAGTATACGCGTGTATATGACCATGATGTTGGAGAATTCGGCAGCAAATCTACACAGCAGATTAGGATTTTTTTTTTTCTTATTTGAGAAAACAACTGGTTATCTTTTGCTTTAATACAAACCCAAGCTGGACTTTAACACCACAGTCAAAATGGACGAAAAGGCTCTTTGGCAGGACTGTAAATACATATTTGCTCATTTCAAAAGCTTTGCTTTGGTAAGATTGTACTGTTTTGTTCGACTTTAAATACCATGAGCAACAGCCCATTGTAGGTTACGAGCCGAATACGCTGCTGTGCAGTCTGACATCTGAATACGATCAGTGAGGGAACGCCGCTCGGACAGATTACTGCGGAGCTCCAGAGCCTGCCTCCCACGAGTGATTTCAAATCGACCCATGTCTGGTAAGAGCAGGAAGAAAGACAGAGTCTGACATTATGGGATGGCCTATGGGCATATGTGGAGAGCAGAAGTGACACAATTTGGAGTGGAAACAACCTCAAAATACAGGCAAAAACCTAATTGGAGAATTCAGCAAGCTTTACTAGATTATATTTCACTACTATAGTTTAAATGAATTGGACGTCTATTGCTGTCACTGGCAAGCAATGAATAAAAGTGCTATGAGATTAAAAACAAACACATACAAAAATAAACTTTAGCATGTTATTGGGGACCTAACCCAGATTGTATTACTGTTTGTATCCGTTTTAATATAATTAATGCAGGTTTTATTCATTTATAATTTCATTTATTCATTTGAAAACAAAAAATAATGAATAAAAAAACAATTTATTGTAATTATAATTGAGACCTGGCATCTACATATCATTGGCAAAAAATAAAAATAAAGAGCTAGTGATGTAACACAATTCATTTGCTTTTGCCAAGTGAAAACCATTTGTACAGAACGGCTTGTTTTAAACAAGCACATGAATAGGGCTGCAGCTATTGAATATTTTAGTAATCGAGTAATCGACTGAAAATTCTATCGATTAATCGAGTAATCGGATAAAACATTTTTTTTAGGTAAAGAGCAAATATAAATATACATGAGAAAAAAAGACATTTAATCCAATATTGAACCATTTTCAGTCAATCAGTGTCTTTATTTTCGATGTACATTGTTGAAAACAGCCAACAATTGCATCTCAGATGTGATTAGAAAAAAAAAAATCACTGCTTTCACTGAAAAAACTTCTAGATCTTATAAAAAAAAAAAAATCTTAACCTAAAAATGTAATTACGCTTGATAACACACATCACTTGAAAGCTACGTGTTTTTCCCACGTGTTTCAATTGAATTTCCATTTGTGTCAAGCTATTTTTAAGTTCTAGTTAAGTTTTAAGTTAGTTTAAACTGTAAGTACTGATAGGATTTTGAGTTTTTGCAGTGTTCAAAATAAATGTATGATACCTGCTGTATTGGAGCACATTAGGGACCAGTGCTACTTGGTGTTTCATGACTACTGAGCTAAAACTGACAGTTAGCATTATTATGTTTTAATTTTACACCCTCATCACTCTACAGCGCTGTGTTTTTACAGATTAAATAAAGCCTGTATGTAAGCCACGTTAGCCACGCATCGACAGTGGTCATAATCAATAGAAAACTAGCCCTCCGAAGGGCTAACGTTACGTGAGCGAGTGACAGTGACGTTATATTTATTAGCGCTGAAAAGTCTACTGCTTGAAGATGGCGGCTGTTTACTAACGCTGCCCAGACGCGGCCGAGTCTGTCATTTCGCATAGTCCTGAATGCTTGCGACATCTATGAGACGCATCGGACACTACCTGCTACCACACTAGCATCATGCGGGCGTAGTTTTGAGCAACGTCGGCGTAGTTTGTAGCGGCTGTCGGCTGTAGTTAAGTTTTTTTTTTTTTTTTTAAATAGCTTCTTCCTCTACGCACGTGACGTCAGCACGTTGTCCCGCATTAAAAGTAGTCCGGACAAAACGTGATGCTTAGAGCTGGCAAAATTAAACGATTCCTCGAGGTGAATAAAATTACTCGGATCAGTTTTTAAACTCGAGTTTCTCGAGTATTCATTTCTGCTCTACACATGAAGAAACAAAGCCATTATTTTCATTTGTTTTTTTCTTTTTACAGTTCTTTGTTTTCTTGATTCCAATGATTATTTCCTGTTGCTTTATTGTTGTTCTTTCCTTCTTCGCATTCTCATGAAAAAAACTGGCTGGTGATCCTAGTGAGAACATGTGGCAGAGAAAATAGATACAATTTTACGTGCCTTCTGCCACCCTGTCCAGCATTACGGTGACCTTTTCATCCTCGCGAACCCGCCGCTTGAGGAAGCTTATGAAAATGCCGTTGGAAACATTTTCTCTCTTCACTTCGTAAGCCTCGGCATCGACACACCTAAGAAATGAAAAAAAAAGTTACTTATAAATTGTTCGACATTGATATGGATATTTCTGCTTTAACTTACGTGGCATATCCAAACACAATATTTGCAGTCACCTTCAACAAACCAGGTTGGACGACGACATCATCGTTTGGGTTTCTGAGGGAATAAAAGAAAAATTCAAATACATACGTAAAAGGCAGGCAACATTTAACATGACACCTTTTCCGGCACATGTCCAACAGGAGTACGTTGAGTCCAGTCTCCTTCTCCTGCATTCTAGTTAGTATGTTCTGGACGCAAAAGCAGTGCTCCGATGTATACGAGGCCGGCGCGTCAGTGGGCACCATGAAACTGTTGCCGTAGTTCTCGTATCCGTGACCGGCAAAGTAGAGCAAGCCTTTGCAAGAAGACAAAGATGCACGTTTGAAACTGAGCATTCTTTAATGCTAAAAAATGCTGAAAACGAACCGTAAACTCCTTTGCCAAGAAGCAGCAGAAACTCCGTGATGGCACTGTGCATCTCGTGCCAGTTGAGGTCCAGCAGAGAGACCACCTTGAAGTCCATTTGCCTCAGAATGTTGCTCAATTCGTGGACGTCCGCCATGGGAGCGCAGAGCTGAGTGTGGTAGCGGTAGTTCATGTTGCCGATAAGGAGTGCTACCTTGTCTGTGGCTTGAGAGGAAAAAAATGGATGTGAATGTTGATATATTTCTGCTGAAACAGTTCAATCTGACTGCTCAGATTTTGTCCAACAACTTTTAGCATATGGCGGAAAACACTCAGGTGACTTGAAGTTCGCTCTGAGACCCCCAATTTGGCCAAATTTCAAAATTGTCCTATATGTATGTAAGATACATAATTGGCAAGCTTAAAATCTCAATTTTCTGGCGGAAGAAAAATTTTGAACGGGAGGGCATTTAAAAAAAAAAAAAAAAGTTTTTTAAACAGCGAAACCCTAACTGGAGGTGAGAGCACGCAAGAGCAGAATTAAAGACGCCATGACTTTAACGAGATATTATTGCATACTTACCTTGTTTCGATCCAAAAACTCCATGTAGCATGTATCGCTATGTGTCACACAGACACAGCTGTGAATGGCCACAGCTGGATTTTTGGGGGATTTTATGGGTGAAACATGGTAGTATAACAACGGTCGCGATGCAGAAATCGCAGACATCAAGGAGTGTTCGAGATTTTCTTTTTCATATATTCACCCTTTTAAATGTTTTTTTTTTCCCCTCCAATTTTTCTTTGTTTGGCTCGATTATCATCTAACGTATCAGAGAAAATGCGACAGTGACAAAAAAATTACAATTAAGCGATAGTTATGAGGTAGATATCCGGGACTTTTTTACAGACGCCATTTTTTTCATTGTGGTGTAATTTGTTTGTTTAAAATATGCGAATGAATAATTTTTTAAAGTTTTTTTTTTTTTTAATGAAATATTAGACATCAATTAATGATTCCAAGCTAAAAATGACGGACATTTTGAATAATAAATATAATTAATTACCTTCGTTTTATTGCTGGTTGAAACAAAAACGGTTGCGCGATGTCTGTAAACGGGGGTTTCCAGGGTAAAACGGACAAATTAAAAATATTTTGGGGGCTTAATGCGCCATGAATCTGCTATGGCAGCATATAGACATTTTGCTCTATCAAACACAACAGTTGTTTTGGCATAAAATACAGCAGTTTCTTTTAAAGAGGAGTGCAAGAGTAGAAACTGCTTTTTCAGTCTTGTCTGTGTTTTCCGCCAAATATATTTCCAAACTATAATCAAACCTTTTTTCATAATTTGGCAGGGCGAATGACTTGTGTTCACTTATATTGAATATGATAGTGATTTAAAGCGAGATCGAGAGTTTAGTAAACAACTTTTTTCATGTTTAGGGCTTCGTGTCTTTAGTTATTTGAATTAACTATTAATATGATACTCTAACAGACACCTTTTTAGCCTGTATCCCCGCATATTGCAACATGTTTTTTCCCGCTTCCTTGCGCATATTTAGAACAGTGCATTATATACTCAAATGCGACTTATAAAGTGGCGGATGCTGGTGTATCAATTAGGGGAAGCTCAAAGAGTGTCCGCCTGTGAGTGCTTTGTGACGGTGGAGGGGCTCAGTGGCACCCCCTGCTCGGTAGGGAAAGAAACTAGAGTGGCAGAAGTCAAGTCTCCAAACAATAGCAGCTACAATAGAAAAAAAATGCAGTGGTATCTCGACATATGATCGCTTCGACACACGATCTTTTCGACATCCGACGTAAAATTTGACTCGCCATTTGTTTCAACATCCGACTACGTGCTCGAAATATGACGATTCATGACAGCGCCGCAGTTCGTTTTCCCGCAAGACGGCACGGCAGATTTTCTTGTGAGAGAAATCAACGTGGGTTCTAAGGTCAGTGCAAGTGGTGGAAAAAGGAAAAAGTTGACGCTTACCATTGAAATGAAGATGGAATTGATAGTAAAATATGAGCGTGGTGTGCGCATCCGTTAACTGGCCCGACAGCACAACCGTAGAATGTTTACAATCGCAACGGTCCTCCTCCGACCTTAGTTCGCCAGTCTTTATAAGTTAAGGTGACAATTACCATTGTGGTATCATCGCTAAAGAAATCGCCAGCTTCTTCAAATTTTTAATCATTTATTTCGGAACTTGTGCAGCACAACAGGCCTACTGTCTGCCGCAGTTGATGCCAACAACAAAACATTAAAAGAGAAGGTAAAATCTCCACCGCACCCATCTCACTGTCATGTCATCCACGAGGTGCGTTCAGGTTATCATCATCATCATGGCTCTTGCGTTGGGGCTGGTTTCCCGTCCCATTGCGTAGAGCTGGCCAGGTGAGCTAAGCACCTCCAGTACAGGGTTCAGCTTACAGTACGTAAAACACATCCACCACATTAGAACTCAATTCATTACAGTATTACAGGAATTATTATCATTATTATTATACTGGACTATTATTCCAATTTTTATTGATAATTTTGCTATGTGTAATTGCCATTTGTAATAGTACCAGCAGTATTTATTAAGGATTTAGTGTAGGTTTTCGGGCTGTGGAACGAATCAATGGAATTATAATGTATTCTTGTGAGAAAATTTTGCTCGACATACGACCATTTTGACTTACAAACAAGGTCCTGGAACAAATTAACTTCATATGCTGAGGTACCACTGTACAAGAAATAAGCTCGAACAAAGGAAGTGTCATCAGGATGATTATGAAGGTCTCCGATTCAACTCAGTAAATAAAAATAAAAATTGAAAATACCTCCCGCAGATGTTAATAAAAGATCACTGTTTCAGCCTCAGACAGATCCTCCACTCATCATGAATAGAACCTGAGCGTTTCTCAGAGTGAGTTAGCCAATCCCTGCCCATTGCCCATAGACCCCCAGAGACACAGAGCTTCCGATGGGTGGGATAAACTCAGCCTTTAGCCAATGACTTGTCTAATTTCGCTGAAGTAGAACAATGTACTCTCAATTCCGGAGAAGCACAGCTTCTACACTGTTTAAAGGACTGTGAAGCTGCAGGAATGAATGAAAAGCAAGCCGCATTGTAACCAGTGATAAGAAGCTAATTTTGAGCAAAAGTTTGTTTTTAAAATTTAGTCAATAAAATGTACACACAACAGAATGAATTTCATCACTTATTTTTTGACATTTTGGGGGAAGCTGAGATTCCTTTGTAGTCTTAGAGCAATCGCCTCTGGATTTATAGTCCGAAAAATACCGTGATGAATTATATTACGTTATGTTTCAATTCAATTACAAAGGCTAAAAAACATGGACTTCATGTACGGCATGTAAGTACACAACACTTTTAATAAATTAACATTTCAAATAGGGGTGTGACAAAATATCGAAATGGTGATATATCGTGATACTTGGTATTCCAAAAGGTTATCGATATGCTCCTGCCAAGAATCGAGATATCGTTTTAAAAAGGTGTCGTTGTCTAAAAAAAATAAATAAAAATGAACCAACAAGTTGCTACCAAAATCTTCCACCATTATAGTGTCTCAGTTAACTAAGGCTGCATTGACGGTGCTCGACGCCCAATCCATTTAGACTGGGAACGTTCGTTCATTCGAAACCAGAGCATTCACAGTCATTCTGTCCGATTTTCAGGACATTTACAGGCCACTTGCTGTTCATTTTAGGGCATTTACAGGTGATTTTCTGTTAAGCTGGAGTCACTGCCTATTCGTTTGGGTAATTCCCAGGTGATTTCTTGTTCTGTAACTCAAAATAAACAGGAAGAGACCCATAAAATACCCCAAAATCAACAGGTAAATGACCTTAAATGGCCCAAAATTACCTCATTGGATGGCATTGGCTGCCACTACCGGCCATAGACATTCAATCCGTTTGAAGTGGGAGGGATGGCAGCGAATGAACGAATGCCACCCTCCCAGTTCAAATGGATTGTTCGTCTACTAGTGATAAACTCATTCCAATTTACAGCAGAAGCTTGTTTTTCTGTTTATTACTTGTTTGTAGAATATCCCAGAATGATTTCCTGACCAATCTATCGATAATCGTTGTATCGCCATATCGTCAGATCATCGTTATCGTGAGCTTTGTATCGCAAATCGTATCGTATCGTGAGGTACCAAGAGGTTCCCACTCCTAATTTCAAATTCCGTATATGAGCTGTCAAATGACCAGCTTGGTTGGTGTGCATGTTTGTTATTGAAGAACAAAGTCGCACCGCCTCCGTCCTAACAAATCGTGCTCTCAACAACTGTCCCAGCCTTACCGATTACTCAATTCATCAGCTTATTTTTTAAATTTCTTTGGAATTTCTTGTATTAATAGAAAAATACGGTCATTACCATAGAACTGCTTTGATAACGGTGATAGATTGGTCATTTGTGGATTTACTTCCGCGCTGATGATAGGACTGTCCACTTCCTCGGATTCTATAAACATAGAAAAAAGTATTTAAGCATTTTGGTCCGTAGGAGTAAGAAAGCGTATGCTGAGAAAACCCAAGCTAGCAAGGGCAGAACAAGGTAATTTAACATGTAGATGCTGAATTTCAAATAACCCTCAGCCAATACTGGGCCGGTGTTTATGAAAGAGATGCTGAAGCGGATTTGTTTGCTTTTCTTATAATGTTTACACTGTACATAAAGGAATATTATAAATGAACAAAGGAGAAGGATGACATGAACACATCTGCTGTTCCTGTCCCCATTATTAAAGGAATACCCAGGCCGCGGTCAACTGCCACCCAGGAGGGATCAGTGATGGAAGATGGGCCTAAATGTAAAAGGAAAACATGACGTTATATGCAAAGAAAACACATTCAGCACATATACAAGTAGTCCCCGGGTTATGAACGAGTTTCGTTTCTTTTATAACCCACATTTCCGCGTAATTTGGAATTAACCCTTTATGTACTCCAAGATACCCCCTGAACCTCAGAATAACTGTCCAAAAACATGTATTATACTTCATATACCGTAATGGCCCGAATATAAGACGGTGTTTTTTGCACTGAAATAAGACTGAAAAAGTGGGGTCGTCTTGTATTCGCGGTCTAGACGTTATACCCATTCACGACGCTAGATGGCGCCAAATATCATTGAAGCGATGTTCTGTCATGACCAGGGGTCGCGTTAACCGAATATTTTCCGTCGTTGCCCGATTTTTTAAAACGGTGACGGAAAAAACTGAAGTCCATCCGTCATTTTGACAGGTTGCAATTCACACCCCAGACCACAGGGTGGCGAGTGAGCATATTAATTAGCTATTGTCTCTCTTGATGCATGACGTCGTTGGCCTTACTCTGAAAAATGTCAAGGCAACTGAGTGTCCGAAGTTTCTTCAAAAAGCCCCAAAGCGACGATGGTGTTGATAAAAGAGGTGAAAAAACAGGGACTGCATAAGCGGACACACAATTCAAGTCCATGCGCACCAGGAGGAAGGTGTGAAACTACGGTTAGGCCACAGCAGGTGAACTGTTAATTTCATTGTTCCATATGCTACATATTGTAGGCTACCTTCCTACTGGGGCCGCAGTCAGCTGTTTTTGTCACTGCGGAGAAAAAGTTGCCTATTCATCTGCTTGATGTGTGATGGCACAGTGTGGATTCTCTGTTAAGCTTGTTCGGACAGAATATTAATTTAAAATGAATGAAAACTAAATACTATTGAATATGCTGAAGCGGTATGCAATGTTAAGAGTCTTGTTAGCCGAATTGCTGTGTCCAGCCGCTGTAGCTCTGCTGCTCTCTGTGAACTCTCTATTCAAGCCGGAACGCGCGCGGCTCTTAAGTGTCTCTGTCACGTGACTGTGTCGTAGCCGGTAACGCGCTCGGCCAAATGGACACACAAGTACGGAAGGTGAATTATGCCAAACAAAGGGTCACCACAATGTCATTATCATCATTTTAAAAATTTAAGTGACGGGTAAAAATAGATTATGACCGGATTTTTATGACCCTGTCAGTCAAAATGACAGACAACGAAAAAGTCTAGCACAACCTCTGGTCATGACAGATCTCAGCTACTGACAAGTTTAACCAGTTTGCATTATTTAATTGCAATGTTTTTCCTTATTCAGATTTGTTTCAAGACTACAGTTACAGGTAGACTTCATTTTGATGGTTAATGCAGGTATTGCAATTTTGTTGTTTTATCCCAATAGATTGGTTTATTTACATTTCAAAAACCAGAAGCCGTTCATTTAGGAATGTGATTGCACTTTAATTTACATATTTAAATGTTCAGATATTAAGATTTGAATGAGGCAAAATAACATGCTTTTTCTCTCTCAAATATATTCTTATAATCATTTGTTTCAGATGTACTGTAATTATTTTTTGTATAAAAATTATTTTGGTGCTCAAAAAGTATTTTTTCAAACTTGAGTCTTGAAAAAGAGGGGGTCGTCTTATAATCAGGGCCGTCTTATATTCGGGCCAATACGGTACTGTGAGGTATGTTGTGTTAAATGTAGGGCTGTCAAACGATTAAAAATTTTAATCGAGTTAATTACAGCTTAAAAATCAATTAATCGTAATTAATCGCAATTAATCGCAATTCAAACTATCTATAAAATATGCCATATTTTTCTGTAAATTATATATATGTTCTGTAAAATAATTTGTTGGAATGGAAAGATAAGACACAAGATGGATATATACATTTAACATACGGTACATAAGGACTGTAGTGGGCATTTCACTCTACTGTCATTTAAATCTGTCTATGCTGTCCTCACTCCGAAGCGTCTACTTTTTCCAAAGCTAGACAGCTAGTGAACGACGCCTTAATAATCAGACTTCTTCCTTTTTCATCTGATTTATTAATAAAATGGCCTCAAACCATTGTCCTCTTTAGACCGTAGTGAAACTACAAAAAAAAAGTACACAAGCATTGCATTAGCAACAGCGTTAGCTTAGCACGCTATACAGGTTCACTAAACATAAACAAAAAGCGTCTCATACAAAAAATATAACATTTCGCTTATTAACATAATTTGTACATTCTTTACAACAACCATACTTACGGACAAATCTTGTCCAAGGATCATATAAGCACAACATTACAACGTAGGCGTCAGCCCGAGACGTCATGCAGCCATATTGAACTGGCAAGAAAGCAATAAACCATGTCGCAAAGCGACCACAAGAGTTCGCTGTTCGACAGCACAAAAAACCTTGCTGTAAAACTTACCAAAAGGCAGAATACTGTCTGAGCGGGACATGTACGTTAATTGCGTCAAATATTTTAACGTGATTAATTTAAAAAATTAATTACCGCGCGTTAACGCGATAATTTTGACAGCCCTAGTTAAATGCAATTTTATTCAATGACTATTCGGGCTTTTTAAAAAAAAAAAAAAAACTATTTGGGCTTTGCTGGTGAGTCGCGTTGCTGACAGAAAAGGGCGCTGAGGAAAGAGTAGGGAGGCGAGAGAAGGAGGATATCATGGACGCTCACGTCCCCTCTCTTAACGCAAGCCTGCCATCTGGACTAAAAAAAAACACAAAAAAAACGGATCGGGACACGCAAGAGGTGTCCGCAACGGGGGGAAGCAGCAGCAGCAGCATGAGAAAAAGGAAGTGGGATCGGATGCTGTTAAGGCAGGGACGCTGGAGGAGGAGGAGGGGATCTTGACATGGCAAGAACTAGGTACTGTTTACGCGACTAAAAAAGGACTGGAGACCGAACGGCGGACGAGAGACTCCGGCGTCGTAAAGTTGAAATTACGTACTTAATAACGCGGGGACTACCTGCATATATATAAAAAATAGGATGGATCATGTTTCACCAATGCTGACAGTAGCTGGGTCACTCCATACTTCGTGATACAAGTTGAACACCTTACATCTATACTGCCCTCTGTGTGCTGTGGTCACACATGGGATCTGGAAGTTCAGAAACATCAATTGTATTTTTTATTATAAGGATACATTATACTGTACGACTAATGTCTTTATTAGGAAATCAAAATTGTCAAGTAAAAGTTGGCTAGACAAACAATGTTACATTCTATTCTTTTGAAAGAAATATTTCATTCCTTAAATGTAATTTACCGACAAAATGGAAGTAAACTTTTTGAGGTTGCACAGATTTTTTGCAATAGACATGCAGTGTGACTTACTTTGAGTAGACGCGCCTTGTTTTGTGGCAACACAACAGAGTTGTGGTACCACTGGTACTGAGCAGGAGGGTTGGCAACGGCAGTGCACTCTAAAAGCAAGGCATCACCCTCAGATGCTGCTTGGGACTGAGGCTGGTAGATGATACGCACCCCACTGGATGAGCCTGAGAGCATGCTGCTGCAATAACCTGAAGGACATTTTTGAGCTGTTAACAGAACAACCAGATGCTTCCTGCACAGTGTCAAAATGATGATGATGTCCTTCGGAGGCAATGAGCGTAAATTATTTTTAAAAAAGTTCATTGTTAATTGATTTATTACATATTCTCCAGATGTTTTGTGAGTAAATTCTCACTTCAGAAACTTGTGTTTGAATGCACTTTTGCGAGCATTGAGAAAACACCTTGAATAACACATCGAAGTTTCCCGTTTTTGAGAAGCATTTAAAAAATTCCCTAAATCAGCTGCTCATAACCAGAGTGGCAGCGTGGTGGGGGGTACATTTCCAGAAATTATCAAAACATGACTCGCAGCTTCTTTAGCTATTTTCTCAAATTTTATAACACTGTATTGAATTTCCTTAAATTTGAAGGAGACAAAAATGTGACGACAGTGAGCCCTCATTTTTCTCAGTTAATTGGGACCAGAACCCGCCGCGACAAGTGAAAAACCGTGAAGTGGCAAAAGAAAAAAAAAAAAAAAAAAAAAAAAAAAAATTTTTTTAAATAAACTTTTTTGTGTGTGTTCAATTTATTCATTCAGATTTAGCATTGGAAAAAGATACATACAAGACATCATGTGTTTTTTTGTTTTTTAAACTTTTTCTCCCAAAGTATTATTAAAAAAAACTTATGTATACCGTATTGGCCCGGTTATAAGACGGTGTTTTATGCATTGAAACAAGACTGAGTCTTTTTTCAAACTTGAGTCTTGAAAAAGAGGGGGTCGTCTTATAATCAGGGCCGTCTTATATTCAGGCCAATACGGTATACACATTTTAACAAATGGTATTTAAGCATTTCAAATGAAATAATTATGATAAGTTTTAAACATGTTATTGTCCCCCCCGAATTGTTTTTAAACAAGAATATAGTAGAAAAATGTCTTTATTTAATGCTTCATTGAGTAAGTCCAATCAAATCCTCTTAAGCTGCTCATTTACACACAATGTTGCCACAGCAACTGTTTAACAAGTTAAACGATGGATGACGTTTGTGGCGCTTTGAAGTTTCGGCTTCCCAGGGTCTCTGGCAAGATCAAACCTTAACGTCTGTCAATAATCGTTAACTTGAATAAGCAACTCCAGAGCACTGCCTGCCCAAGAAAAGCGTCAGGAGCAAGAGTGAGCGACTACGTGATCGGATCGGGACAGCTCTATAAAATACTGCATTTTTTTAATTGAAAAAAAAAAAAAATCTGCGATGGACAGAGGGCACCCACTTTAAGGCGCAAAGTACCGAGGGATCACTGCAATTCACTAAACCTATTTGGAAAAGCACATCAAACGCACACATTTCATACCCAAGCGCCTGGCTTCGGTGGAAAGGCTCATTTTTGTATTAGTTCTTTGCACTGTGAAAAGCGTGCTTTTCCTTCCACCTTTAGTTCGACAAGCTTTCGAAGTAGTTTGGTTTTGTTGGATTAAATGAACCATCGAAAGATGCTACAATAGACAGTCAATTCGTATGCGTAGCTCAATTTTTGTTGTGTTTGAACATTTCGAATAAAACTGAAGGATAAAGGAGGGCTAGGAGTGTCATACCTGGACTCGCACTGGCTGAAGGTTCAACCAAGCGCACTTGAGCCCACTGGGAAAAGACACAGTTGTCTCCATGGTTGACTCGACAGATGTAGCTACCTTGGTGCTCGGGGCCCAAAGGACATACAACAAGCTCAGGTGTGCGTGCAGTCGCTTCCAAAATCTTACACAAAGGAAGAGACAAATATTTTATCTGAATTTCACATTTTGTTGTTACTAATAACAACACCTACCTCATCTTTGCCTTTGAACCACTGGTAACACAAACCGGGAGGCCCAAAGGCCCGACATATCAAAACCACCCTGCTGCCCAGTGGTGCCCTTTGGGAGTTGGGCTGGACTGTAACCTGGATTTGTTCTGTTACTGTTGTACAAGGAAAACAGTCATGATATAGTCATAAATATTTTTCAGACCTCCAGTTAAAGTTAAGACACTCAGTTGGGTGGCCATACAGTGGGGCAAATAAGTATTTAGTCAACCACTAATTGTGCAAGTTCTCCCACTTGAAAATTTTAGGGAGGCCTGTAATTGTCAACATGTGTAAACCTCAACCATGAGAGACAGAATGTGGGGAAAAAAACCAGAAAATCACATTGTTTGATTTTTTAAGAATTTATTTGCAAATCATGGTGGAAAAAATTTGGTCAATACCAAAAGTTCATCTCAATTCTTTGTTATATACTGTAACCTTTGCTGGCGATAAGGTAGGCCAAACGTTTTCTGTAACTCTTCATAACCTTTTCACACACTTTTGCTGGTATTTTGGCCCATTCCTCCATGCAGATCTTCTCTAGAGCTGTGATGTTTTGGGGCTGCCGTTGGGCAACACGGACTTTCAACTCCCTCCACAGATTTTCTATGGGGTTGAAATCTGGAGACTGGCTAGGCCACTCCAGGACCTCGAAATGCTTCTTAGGAAAGCCACTCCTTTGTTGCCCTGGCTGTGTGTTTGGGATCATTGTCATGCTGAAAGACCCAGCCACGTCTCATCTTCAATACCCTTGGTGATGGAAGGAGATTTTCACTCAAAATCTCTCGATACATGGCCCCATTCATTCTTTCCTTTACAATTCAATTCAATTCAATTCAATTTTATTTGTATAGCCCACAATCACAACAGAGGTCTCAAAGGGCTTTACAGAGGCAATATGATACACAATTAGAAATGAAGCAACAAAGATGAATAGATACAGTTCAAGTCCTGGGTATCCCCTATCCTTAAGACCCTCCATGCCGGCAAGGAAAAACTCCAAAAACTCCAGAGTCAATTGGGAGAAAAATGAGAAACCTTGGGGAGTACCACAGTCAGGAGAGATCCACTCCCAGGACGGATAGACAGGAACCCCAGAACGGCTAATGGGAATTAGCAAGCGAAATTGTAGACACAGATCAGTCGTCCTGGTCCCTTTGCAGAAAAACAGCCCCAAAGCATGATGTTTCCACTCCCATGCTTCACAGTGGGTATGTTGTTCTTCAGATGCAATTCAGTATTCTTTCTCCTCTAAACACGAGAACCTGTGTTTCTACCAAAAAGTTCAATTTGTGTTTCATCTCACCATAACACATTCTCCCAGTCCTCTTCTGGATCATTCAAATGCTCTCTAGTGAACCGCAGACGGGCCTGGACATGTACTGGCTTCAGCAGGGGGACACGTCTGGCAGTGCAGGATTTGAGTCCCTGGCGGTGCAATGTGTTACTGATAGTAGCCTTGTTTACTGTGGTCCCAGCTCTCTGTAGGTCATTCACTAGGTCCCCCCGTGTGGTTCTGGGGTTTTTGCTCACCGTTCTTGTTATCATTTTGACGCCATGGGGTGAGATCTTGCATGAAGCTCCAGATTGAAGGAGATTATCAGTGGTCTTCTAGAGGAGATCTGCATGGAGGAATGGGCCAAAATACCAGCAACAGTGTGTGAAAAGCTTGTGAAGAGTTACAGAAAACGTTTGGTCTCCGTCATTGCCAACAAAGGGTACATAACAAAGTATTGAAATGAACTTTTGGTATTGACCAAATACTTATTTTCCACCATGATTTGCAAATAAATTCAAAAACAATTCAAACAATGTGATTTTTTGAGTTTTTTTCCCCCCACATTCTGTCTCTCATGGTTGAGGTTTACCCATGTTGACAATTACAGGCCTCTCTAATATTTTCAAGTGGGAGAACTTGCACAATTAGTGGTTGACTAAATACTTATTTGCCTCACTGTACTTGTGTTCGAGTTTGTTATTTCACCTTATTCACTTAATGCCACAAACTGTCCTCTTTTTTGAAGGTATGGAAATGGCCACCCTAACACTAAGCCCAGCAGAAGCCTACCTGTCATTGTGAGGAGCTGTACAGCTTCCCGGTGGTCAGTCTTTCTTAAACACTGTAGCAGAAAGAGCAGAGAGCAGGATCGATCGATCAGGAGATTCAGAAAACTGCGACCAGGGCTTCCTGTCGCACTCAACACCTGGAGCGAGCAGTTGGTCACATCCTTTTCACTGCAGGAGGGAGGCTCAATTTGTAAAATTTGGTGGTTTAGCATGATTGTGATAATGACAAGTGTTTAGCAGTCAGACTGAAAGGACAGTAAAAATAAGTTGTGCTAATTAATGATTGTAAGGAACCATAACTCAAAATTTTGTATCTTATTATTTTGAGTACAGTAGCCTAATCGTTACTCATCATATTAACACCGTTAACTTGATCAAATGTATTGTGGTAGCTTGAATGATCAAGTTTGGGGAGAAAGCTGACTTTCCTTAGTAAGCAGAACTTGAAATGTTAAGTTGTGTGAACTAAGACCTAGCCTCACTCATGATGCCTTCAAAAGAGTGCATTGGCAACAGCTTAGTCAGCCAGACTTTGTGGCTCGCTTGGCAATGCATTGCCCTGTCTGAGGAGAACCGGTGGCCTTCTTAAAGCAGTGGCTTCTTTGCCGGGCTTTTCCCCCCTCTTTCTCCACTAAAATACTCTTCTTCGGTTTATATTAAACCAAGATGACCATGATCGAGGTTGGATGTTGAAAAAATATATATTAGAGATGTGACCGAAAATTCAGTGTCGAAAATTATTGGCCCAAAATAGCTAAAAATGCATGATCGGTTTTCGGTTTAAATGTTTTGAAGACCTAATGTTTACCACAGAATTGAGTGAAGAACCTTCATCCTCTTGTTATGACTAGTGAACACGCTGGCTGACCCAGTCTTGCAAACACCCTGGCTCACAGCCACCATGTCCGCAGTTTGGGAGTATTTTGAGTTATCAAAGAAAAAAGCTTGCACAACGGTCTGTAAAATTTGCTCTGCTGAAGTGTCTCGAAGGGGTACAACGACAAAGAATTTTGCCGCCTCAAGTTTATTCAGCCACATATCCTATAAACGCAGAAAAATACAATGAGTATAAAAAAGCTCACAGAAACGGAAAAAAAAAGTCACTGCCATCATACGAGTCCTTCCGTGGCGTAGGCTTTCGAGAAGGTGAAAACATTTCCTTGGGACAGTGCCAAAGCAAAGGGCATTTATCGGAAAATAATGGAATAAAAAACATTTTTAGAAATAAATAAATGAATTGTTTAGATGTGTAGTTTTTGGTTTTCCACCAAGTGTTTTCAATATTCGGTTTTGGCTAAGAATTTTCATTTCGGTAAATCCCTAATATATATATATATATATATATGTATGTATATATGTATATATTAGGGCTGTCAAAATTATCGCGTTAACGGGCATTAATTAATTTTTTAAATTAATCATGTTAAAATATTTGACACAATTAACGCATGCACTGAATGAGCCGCTCTCGCATTGCCTCAAACAGATTTCAATGAGGCCGTTTATGGACATTAAGAGTGAAGAGAATGCCACCGGCCGCTTGGCGGCAGCGCAGCGCCGTCCCATACTAATGTTATTCCTTCTAATAGTGGGAGAATTATTAGTTGTGAGACGTTTATGCCGTTGCTTTGTGCTCCACACATATTTCGGGAAGTTTGCTTTCTTTTAGTGGCAATTGTGTGTCTCTTGTTGTATTTTGGGTAAGATATGCTCAGAGATATATCTGTTATAAAGGCGAGTGGACACAGGCGTTCTTTGGGCTGCGCCGTTTATTGGCATACACTTCTGCAACTCCTTCACAACAAACAGAAGTATCATTTAGTGAAAGCACAACAAAAATAATATTGCTATCTCTCAAAAAAAAAATAATGTTCACAAAAAGAAAAGCACTTCAGTCTGTAGTAATGAGGCCCTATTCTCACACAGCTAAACAACAATGCAAAGTGAACTGGCATTACTCAGAGTTTGGTCACTCAATTCTTATTATTGTTATTTTTATTCTTATTATTATTATATTAACTCTGCTTTTGATTGAAAATGTACACATTTTATTAAAACAAAAATATGAAGAGGGGTTTTAATATAAAATTACTATAACTTGTAACTATAACATTTATCTTTTATGAACTACAAGACTTACTATCCATGGATCACTTAAACAGAAAGAATGTTAATAATGCCATTTGTGGATTTATTGTTATAATAAACAAATACAGCACTTATGTACAGTATGTTGTATGTATATATCCGTCTTGTGTCTTATCTTTCCATTCCAACAATAATTTACAAAAAAATATGGCATACTTTAGAGATGGTTTGAGTTGCGATTAACCCTTGAGAGTCGAAGGACGCGCCGGCGCGTCCTCAGCGCACGTCGTCTTTGAAGCGCCCTCACGTTTTAATTACGTCACCCACATGCCGTTGGTTGGTCTCGTTTTAAAGTGCGGAAGTTGCGGTTTACTCTCGTTATTATTTGAAGTCAATCGCCTAACTAGAACGTGAGATATTGTCATTTAAGTTTTATAGTTTTATTGTCCTCTCAAAAAAACATTAAAACGCTGCATGGATCATTTGTTTATGTCTATATTTCCATCATTTCTAGTCATTTTTCAAAACGGAAGCTCCATGAAAAAAACACAAATCAAACGAACCCTTTCGAAGTCACAGTGGAAGCACAAAATGCGTTTTTTTTTTTTTTTTATAAATATAACTGCGGTGCGAGGTTCAACCGAACGAGAGGGAGGAGGAGTGTTCTGAAGCAGCGAGGTGGCGAGCGACGGCCAGTTGGATACTGCTGGATCGAGCAGCGACTTTGTGTGACTTTGACAATGAACGGAAAACTAAATTTAGCGCAAGCAATTGTGCTTCTGATCAACTTGAGGAAGAGGATGGTCCAAATTCGTCATCATCGTCTTCTTCGGAAGAGTCCTCGAGTGAAGATAGTGACGGATTTGAACACGTGGGTGACGCCATCGACGAGCAGAGGTAAACCAACTCACTCTTTTTTTTCATGCTGAAAACGTTTCTTTTGAAAGTTTCTTTTGATATTGCAAGACAAAGTTAATTTTGATGCAATATAAGTGTGTGTTTGTGTATATAATAATAAAATGTGCATATCAGATCAAAGTCGTACGTGCACTGTGGGTATCCCAGGCAGGAATTTATAATTTGTGGTGTTCTTCTTTCTATATGAAGATTAGGGATGTAGCACATATTCAGCTATGGTATTCTTTCTATTGTCATACATATAGATTTCCATTATTATTTATTGCTGTATATATTTTTATTTTATACTTTATTATTTTCATAAATACTGACTTATTTTCATGTACATTTATAGTGACAATGAAAGCAAAGTGAAATGAAAATGGAAGGGTGGAAAGAGGACCGACACCCCATGGAAGTGTGAGCTGTGTGATGTAGCCGTGTCTAATTCCAGGACGAAACTGCTTTTCGGAGTGGCATGACTGAAAAAAATTTAACTTGTTTATTGTAAATATTTTTGAAAATGCTTTTTTCCCCCCAATGTTATATATATATTTTTTTCCCACATCAATCTTCTCAATTTGTGTATATAAATGTGTGTTCAAGAAGCTTGATTGTGTGTACATAGTTTTCATCAGGCGATTGGCCGCAATACCTAAACTCATAAAGAGATGGCCTCTAAACACTTTTTGTGTTAGATGGTATATATTTTTTCACTGTTCTTCACTGTTAGGTCTGCTGTATATAACCTGTTTTGACTGGAGCATGTATAAAGGCAAAAAACGCCTATGGCTATACCTGTTGTTTATGTTGAATTGTCAAATATAAGACTATTTATTCTAAATTTTTTTGGTTGAATGTTCATCCTAACATGTTGAATAAATATTACAAAGTTTCAAAACGGTTCGTTACGCATGTTTGGTTGTCAATTGGACATCAATATTAAAAATTTTGACAAAACGATTTTGGAATTTTTGGTCTTTTTGGGCCCAAAATTATGATTTATAATTGATCAGTGAAGGAAACAACAATTTGGACATGAAGTTCAAGGTGTCACAAAAAAAGGGACCAAACCAGGCCATCGTAAACAATTCTTTCTTTGAAATATAAAGGCAACTTCAAAGGCATGCAAAATCAGACAAAATAGGCCCAGACCTTAAAGGGTTAATTACGATTAATTAATTTGTAAGCTGTAATTAACTCGATTAAAAATTTTAATCGTTTGACACCCCTAATATATATATATATATATATATATATATATATATATATATATACTGGACTGTCTCAGAAAATTAGAATACACAATATTCTAATTTTTTGAGACAGTCCTGTGTATATATACAGGACTGTCTCAGGAAATTAGAATACACAATATTCTAATTTCCTGAGACAGTCAGGAAATTAGAATATTGTGTATTCTAATTTCCTGAGATAGTCCTGTATATATACACAGGACTGTCTCAAAAAATTAGAATATTGTGTATTCTAATTTTCTGAGACAGTCCAGTATATATATATATATATATATATATATATATATATATATATATATATATATATATATATATATATATATATATATATATATATATATATATATATATATATATATATATATATATATATAATGTGACGGAAAACACTCAGGTGACTTGAAGTTCCGCTCAGAGACACCCAATTTGGCCAAATTTCAAAATTGTGCGATATGCATGTATGATACATCATTGGAAAGCTTAAAATCTCCATTTTCTGCGTGAAGAAACATATGGAACAGGAGGACTTTTTTTTTTTTTTTTTTTTTTTTTTTTTTTTTATGTTTTTTTAAACAGCAAAACCCTATCTGGGGGCAAGAGCAGAATTACAGACGCCATGACTTTAATGAGATATTATCGCGTACTTACCTTGTTTTGACCCAAAAACTCCATGTCGCATGTATCACTTGGTGTCAGGACACAGCTGTGAATGGTCACAGCTGGATTTTGGGGGGATTTTATTGTACATTAGTAAGCAAGCAGTAATTTACTGCATCTGTGCTGTTTACGGAAAAAAAAACAAAGCCTTGTGAAAATAGCTATAAATTGCTCAGTTTCCAACCTATTTCAAAGTACACGCTCCATTATTATTATATTATTAAATATCCAATATCGAATGGCACTGACACAAAATGGCCGACAAGTTGTAACGGCCGTCCCGATTATCTGACGGGCACGCCTTATTCATCTATCTCGATATAGATGTGATAACTATGGTAATTACTATTTTTTGTCCCCAAAACTGCGATTTCTCCCGCAGCAGCAACACCAAAACATATGTTCGCAACATATTCACAAATGTAACTCTTCAATTTGAAATAATTCGACATTTTCATGCCAAATGTGCCGAGAAACGCCACAGTACGTAAAACACGAGATTCCACGTTGCGTTCATGGCCCACCTGCAGCGGAATTTAGGCTCTTCACACACAATTTTGGCCAGCTGCCTCCATCCGCAGGTAGAGTTGTCCAACATCTTGCCCAGCTTGTCGAGCATGTCTTCGCCCAAAATAGCAAGACTGTAGCTACACTCCTCCATCTTTTCGTAGGTGAGCTGAACTAGAAAAAGACAGGTTGAGAAAAAAGTAGTGCGGTAAAAGAAAGTGCCCCCTTTAAATCTTCACCACTAGTTAGGGGACTTCCTTGTTAAAAAAAAAAAAAAAAAAAAAAAAAAAAGAGAGAGAAAAAAAAGGAAGCGAAACTCACAGTGCAAAAAAGAATCTATCGGTGTCGAAGTGAAAGTTGATTCCCATGTGGAACCACATTAAACACAAAACTCCGAACGTACACTTCCGCCATCCGCGTTAATGTGACTCAACTCGTTTAAAACTTACCGAGTGACTCAACGGTGGAATCCAATTTCTAGATAGGGGAATTTCTCCTTTAGTTGTAAGAGGACTTGTGGGAATCATTTAAACACCCAGAAGCTAGTTATTAAGTGTATTGAGTTCCTCAGATAATCATCTCGGTTCCTCATTTCGCACTTCGCACGTGTTGTCATAGCAACCACTTTGCGGTCAAAGGCCATTTTCAAGGATTTCAATTAGTAATTTACATTTTAAAAACTATTACACATATATTCTTGATATAAAGAGGGGGGAAAATTCATGTAAAGAAGTTTAGATACTGTATAATGTAATTAGAAAAAAACATTAAATCAACGCCTACTTCATTACCAGTAGAGGGCGTTAACATACCATTATTAATCCACGTACGCTGATAGTGCTTGGTAGTCTTTGACGGCGCTAACGAATCGCTGCCAACCTCTCCAGGTCAAAGTGGATTGGACGTCTGGTGCCGTCAATGGCACGGAAACATTCGCATTTACAGCCAGTCATCTCGGTTTAAATGAATTAGATGTATATCGCTGTCAATGGCAGGCAATGAATTAAATACTATATACTGTATATATATACAGTGCCTTGCAAAAGTATTCGGCCCCCTTGAATCTTGCAACCTTTCGCCACATTTCAGGCTTCAAACATAAAGATATGAAATTTAATTTTTTTGTCAAGAATCAACAACAAGTGGGACACAATCGTGAAGTGGAACAACATTTATTGGATAATTTAAACTTTTTTAACAAATAAAAAACTGAAAAGTGGGGCGTGCAATATTATTCGGCCCCTTTACTTTCAGTGCAGCAAACTCACTCCAGAAGTTCAGTGAGGATCTCTGAATGATCCAATGCTGTCCTAAATGACCGATGATGATAAATAGAATCCACCTGTGTGTAATCAAGTCTCCGTATAAATGCACCTGCTCTGTGATAGTCTCAGGGTTCTGTTTAAAGTGCAGAGAGCATTATGAAAACCAAGGAACACACCAGGCAGGTCCGAGATACTGTTGTGGAGAAGTTTAAAGCCGGATTTGGATACAAAAAGATTTCCCAAGCTTTAAACAGCTCAAGGAGCACTGTGCAAGCCATCATATTGAAATGGAAGGAGCATCAGTCCCCTGCAAATCTACCAAGACCCGGCCGTCCTTCCAAACTTTCTTCTCAAACAAGGAGAAAACTGATCAGAGATGCAGCTAAGAGGCCCATGATCACTCTGGATAAACTGCAGAGATCTACAGCTGAGGTGGGAGAGTCTGTCCATAGGACAACAATCAGTCGTACACTGCACAAATCTGGCCTTTATGGAAGAGTGGCAAGAAGAAAGCCATTTCTCAAAGATATCCATAAAAAGTCTCGTTTAAAGTTTGCCACAAGCCACCTGGGAGACACGCCAAACATGTGGAAGAAGGTGCTCTGGTCAGATGAAACCAAAATTGAACTTTTTGGCCACAATGCAAAACGATATGTTTGGCGTAAAAGCAACACAGCTCATCACCCTGAACACACCATCCCCACTGTCAAACATGGTGGTGGCAGCATCATGGTTTGGGCCTGCTTTTCTTCAGCAGGGACAGGGAAGATGGTTAAAATTGACGGGAAGATGGATGCAGCCAAATACAGGAACATTCTGGAAGAAACCCTGTTGGTATCTGCACAAGACCTGAGACTGGGACGGAGATTTATCTTCCAGCAGGACAATGATCCAAAACATAAAGCCAAATCTACAATGGAATGGTTCAAAAATAAACGTATCCAGGTGTTAGAATGGCCAACTCAAAGTCCAGACCTGAATCCAATCGAGAATCTGTGGAAAGAGCTGAAGACTGGTGTTCACAAACACTCTCCATCCAACCTCACTGAGCTCGAGCTGTTTTGCAAGGAAGAATGGGCAAGAATGTCAGTCTCTCGATGTGCAAAACTGATAGAAACATACCCCAAGCGACTTGCAGCTGTAATTGGAGCAAAAGGTGGCGCTACAAAGTATTAACGCAAGGGGGCCGAATAATATTGCACGCCCCACTTTTCAGTTTTTTATTTGTTAAAAAAGTTTAAATTATCCAATAAATTTTGTTCCACTTCACGATTGTGTCCCACTTGTTGTTGATTCTTGACAAAAAATTAAAATTTTATATCTTTATGTTTGAAGCCTGAAATGTGGCGAAAGGTTGCAAGGTTCAAGGGGGCCGAATACTTTTGCAAGGCACTGTATATATATACTGTATATACAAATGTATATATATGTATATATACAGTGAGGAGAACAAGTATTTGATACACTGCCGATTTTGCTGGTTTTCCCACTTGCAAGCCATGTAGAGGTCTGTAATTTGTATCATAAGTTCTCTTCAACTGTGAGGGACGGAATCTAATACAAAAATCCAGAAAATCACATTGTATAATTTTTAAATAGTAAATTTGTATTCAACTGCATGAAATAAGTATTTGATACATTACCAACTAGTAAATATTTCGGCTCTTAGTTCTTTTTTTAAGAACCCCTCCTGTTCTCCACTCGTTACCGGAAGTAACTGCACCTGTTTGAACTTGTTACCTGTATAAAAGACATCTGTTCAGATGCTCAAACAAACAAACTCCAACCTCTCCACAATGGCAAAGACCAAAGAGCTGTGTAAGGACATCAGGGATAAAATAATAGACCTGCACAAGGCTGGGATGGGCTACAGGAAAATAAGCAAGCAGCTTGGTGAGAAGTTAACAACTGTTGCAGTGATTATTAAAAAATGGAAGAAGTTCAGGTTGACGGTCAATCTGCCTCGTTCTGGTGCTCCATGCAAGAGCTCACCTCGCGGGGCATCACTGATTATGAGGAAGGTGAGGATCAGCACAGAACTACACGGCAGGACCTGGTCAATGACCTGAAGAGAGCTGGAACCACAGTCTCAAAGAAAACTATTGGAAACACATTACGCCGTCATGGATTAAAATCCTACAGCGCACGCAAGGTCCCGCTGCTGAAGCCAGTGCATGTCCAGACACGTTTGCCACTGACCATCTGGATGATCCAGAGGAGCAATGGGAGAAGGACATGTGGTCGGATGAGACCAAAATTGAACTTTTTGGTCTAAACTCGGCTCGTCGTGTTTGGAGGAAAAAGAAGGATGAGTACAACCCTAAGAACACCATCCCAACCGTGAAACATGGAGGAGGAAACATCATTTTTGGGGCTGTTCTCTGCCAAGGGTACAGGACGACTGCACCGTATTGAGGGGAGGATGGATGGGGCTATGTATCGCCAGATCTTGGCTGACAACCTCCTTACTTCAGTGAGAGCCCTGAAGATAGGTCGTGGCTGGGTCTTCCAGCATGACAACGACCCAAAGCACACAGCCAAGGCAACTAAAGAGTGGCTCCGTAATAAGCATCTTAAGGTCCTGGAGTGGCCTAGCCAGTCACCAGATCTGAACCCGATAGAAAATCTATGGAGGGAGCTGAAAGTCCGTGTTGCCCGGCAGCAGCCCCGAAACCTGAAGGCTCTGGAGAAGATCTGCATGGAGGAGTGGGCCAAAATCCCTGTTGCAGTGTGTGCAAACCTTGTCAAGGACTACAGGAAACGTTTGGTATCTGTAACAGCAAACAAAGGTTTCTGTACCAAATATTAAATTCGATTTTTGTGATGTATCAAATACTTATTTCATGCAATTAAATGCAAATTTATTATTTAAAAATCATACAACGTGATTTTCTGGTTTTTTGTATTAGATTCCATCCCTCACAGTTGAAGAGAACTTATGATACAAATTACAGACCTCTACATGCTTTCCAAGTGGGAAAACCAGCAAAATCGGCAGTGTATCAAATACTTGTTCTCCCCACTGTACATATATATATATATATATAGATATACACACAGGGGTGAAAATGGCTAGAATTTGCCGAAACTCACCGTTGTGAAGGTCACCACGGAGCCAGAAATGTATTTATTTATGTTTTTCTTTCATTTTTATTTTTTTTGGGGGGGGGGGGGGGGGGGGGGCAAACCTCTTAAACTACTGAAATGCAAAAAAACCCCCTGTTATAGCAGTTATTTCTATAACACATACAAAAACTGATTTTCATTCAAAATTGTATTTTTTCAATGATTTGCAAAATAAAAGTTAACAAAAACAGAAATAACCCCTAACTACCTCCATCTTCTAATTTTTTTTATTTTCCCTCATTTCCTCACATACTAAATGCCAAATCTCAACTTTAACTACTTAAGAACACAGGATCTATAATAAAATAGAAATTAAACATTTTTTTGTTAGTAATAAAGATATAAGTAACATTCATAAAAATAAGTACAAATTACTTATATTATGCAGAGTGAAATGGAATATATTTTGAAGATCGTGTTAACATTGACTTTTTTTAAATCATAAGGAAATAAATAAGTAGCCTAACATAAATGAACTAATATAAGTCCAAAGTGCACATTGACAGCTAAAATGTTCAGAACCTTCCCATCAGAGCAAATAAAACTAAATATGATAAATAAGCCTCCTCAACTCCTTCGTTGCTCTTAAAGATTTGATCCATTTTAAGTTGCATTGCCTTTTTTTTGTCGCATCAATTCAACTTTTTTTTTTTTTTTTTTTTGCTGTTCCAGAAAACATGCACATTTGAACCAATCAGAGCTAGCTATCTCTGCTGATCACATGTCAGTATGTCAGCCAATTGAACGGATAAATGAGTCCAAGCGTTTTGCTTTGCTGCGTGCATTCACATTGACGTGACTCTTCGTCGTCAGACTCAGATAACTGCAGCAGCATAACTGCAGCAGCTGGGGAAACCTCCATCCCGTCCGTGGAATAAAATAAATAATAAATGTTGGTGGAAACGGATGACGCTACACAAGCACTTTATTATGCTTGTTGTTAACACTTGTGTATGTAAATCTGATGTTGGTAGATGTTTTCTTCTTGGAAATGAAATGCATGTGTGGCAGCTTAACATATATATATATATATATATATACACCGTATATATATTTTTTTTTACATAGCATTTTACCAGTTGCCGTCATATTTTTGGAATCAAAGCATCGTGTACTGGAACAGCATCCCGGCCCTGAATCTTATACTGGAACAGCATTCCAGCCCTGAATCTTATACCGGAACAGCATTCCAGGCCTGAATCTTATACCGGAACTGCGTTCCAGCCCTGAATCTTATACTGGAACTGCGTTCTGCCCTGAATCTTATACCGGAACAGCGTTCCTGACCGTTCTGGCCCACTTTCATCCCTGTATGTATAATATACAGTATATATATATATATATATATATATATATATATATATATATATATATATTAGGGTGTCCCAAAAAAGTAAATCCAGGAAACTAATCTCGCACACCCTCTCAATGCATTCCATTTCTTGCCAAAGTACTATGAGAAAAAATTAACAATGATCGCTTAATATTTAGGGGTCCCTCAGAGCACATGTAATGTCTGCTATGCCATATACAGGGGCCAGCCGGGTAGGGGCGTCATCCTGATCTGTTTTCAACTGTCCATTTGCACTCACATGCATATAACGTATGCGGTGTTGCCTTGACCTGGTGTTGACAGTGGCCGATCCAGAAAAGCTATCTGAAACTCGAAGGGGGGGGGGGGGGGGGGGGGGATTTCCCCCCCAAATATCACCTATTTTTAAAAACTCATCGGATTTGGGAAGCTTATCACGTGGGAGGTGGTTTAAGCAAGTCTTTTTCTGATAGAATGTGACTTTACTTCGAGAAAATCGCACTTTCAAGCGATCATAGCATGGAACTGGTCATCGTGGCTGTCTTCGACCTCTTCTTCCGATCCTCTGGCCCTGATATTTCCCTGTTCGTCCGCTTCAAAGCAGAATGGAATTTTTTGGACCACTCGAAGGCATCTCCCTTTGACGACAATCCGAACGACAACCTCTCCGAGTGGGTGCGTCCCAAGAAGGACGAAGTCGTCGGGTTTATCGACAGCCAGCTGGAGACCACCCACCACAGGGACGACTACCGCCAGTTCCTCCTCCTCGCCCGCTTCTTCCTCACGGGCCCCGGGACAGAAGTTGTCTGTTTCAACCAAAGGCCAAAGGCATCTACTCGCTGAAAATCTACATCTTCCGGAAGCAGTTCCAACTCACTCCACATGAAGCAAGAGCTCTGCGCAAGATTACCGTGTTCGCAGTGACGGTCTACCTCAAGCGGTGGTTCGAAGCTCCAGTGACCGTCGATGCACCGGTCAACGACCTGGAGATGTGCGAGGAGCTGGACAGATACACAGCTGTTGACAGTGAAGTTGGCTCGGCTGCTCTCAAGAAGTTCCGTGGGCATCTCTGGTACTTGAGCGAGAACTTGGCCCCCCTGGCGATGTTTTCAATGAAGACCGAGGAAGAGGAGAAGGCCAAGATGCTGCACAACCTCTACGAGGCTCAGGAGAAAGAGAAGGAACTGCGGCGGCTGGAAGGAAGGAGGACCCTTACACTCAAGAGGGCTGACCTGGGCGACTTCATCTCCCGGAGGTCGCAGAACCTGTTCCACTGCCTGAAGCTGCCTGTCCCAGCTGAAGTCGGTGAATGATGTTGCCGAGCGAGCGGTGAAGCTGGCGACCGACTTCAACCGGTGCCTGATGAAGGACGAAGACGAGCGGCAGCTCATCTTTCAGGTCGTCGAACATCACTGCCGCCAATTCCCCACGGCTGACAAGGCCAGCTTCCAGTAGTGCAGCTGTCACTTCCCTGTCTGCAGTTGTATTGCTACAATCCAGTTGTATTGCAATTCAGTTGTATTGCACTTCAGTTGTATTGCACCAGTGCATGTAACACCTTGTTCAATTTGAATTGTGCAAGGTAAATAATCGGTCTGGGAGAGAGGCGATCATTAGTCAGAAGAGTGCGAGACCGACACGTTAACCACTGCCAGTCCAGTAGGAATGTCAATGAGGGAAGCCTCAGCAACCAGCTATGGGAGTAAAATTTCGTGTGCTCGGTTCTTTTAGCAAGTGGAATACAATGAAGGGGTGTGCGAGTCCGAATCTGCTGATATGCGATTTTATATAGGGGGCTTGGGACACCCTAATATATACTGGACTGTCTCAGAAAATTAGAATACACAATATTCTAATTTCCTGACTGTCTCAGGAAATTAGAATATTGTGTATTCTAATTTCCTGAGACAGTCCTGTATATATATACACAGGACTGTCTCAAAAAATTAGAATATTGTGTATTCTAATTTCCTGAGACAGTCCAGTATATATATATATATATATATATATATATATATATATATATATATATATATTAAAGGTGCACGATAATATCAGTTACCAACACCAACCGATAATTATCGACCGATAACAGCAATTATGACGTCACACAGATAATCCAGATATTAAAAAATTCAACCGATAATGCAATCCGATAATTATATACTTGATTTAGCCTCCAAATGTGCACAACCGAAGCAATTTTGTCCAATTCAGCACTGCCGATATAATAACTAATAATATAATTATATTTTTGCACAGTAATATTTTCTCCTGTGTTTACTTTAAAAATTTACATAAATGTTTTAATAGAATTATCAGCTTGACATTATCGATTTTCGGTTGGAACAAGGAGGAAATTATCGGTATCGGTTGAAAAATGTATTATCGTGCATCACTAATATACACACACACACACACACACACAGTATATATTAATATACGGTGTATCACAATAATGAGTACACCCCTCAAATTTCTACAGATATTTAAGTATATCTTTTAATGGGACAACACTGACAAAATGACACTTTAACACAATGAAAAGTAGTCTGTGCGTACCTTATATAATAGTTAATTTATTTTCCCCTCAAAAATATAGCCATTAATATCTAAACCCCTGGCAACAAAAGTGAGTACACCCCAAAGAAACTACGTACATCCCTAAATGTCCAAATTGAGTGCTGCTTGTCATTTTCCCTCCAAAATGTCATATGACTCGTTACAGGAGTGCTGTCAGCATTGCTGCAGAGATTGAAGAGGTGGGGGGTCAGCCTGTTAGTGTTCAGACCATACGCCGCACTCTACATCAAATTGGTGTGCATGGCTGTCACCCCAGGAGGAAGGCTTTTCTGAAGACGATACACAAGAAAGCCCGCAAACAGTTTGCTGAAGACATGTCAACAAAGAACATGGATTACTGGAACCATGTGTGATGGTCTGATGAGACGGGCGGGCAGTATTGAATTTGATAAAATTTTAAAATGACAAGGAAATATGTTGGTGGGGGGTAACTAAACTGGGTTACCTATGACAAAGAAAAATCAGAAAAATTGTGTTGGGAACAAATATATGATAAAGTACATTAGATCTCACCGAGAAAAAAAGTGACTTCCATAACTGTAAACAGCCCGAGATAAAGTAAATATTACCCTTGATGAGAGGATTTTGAAAATTTTAAATTTCTCTTTTCCTTCTCAATATCCACAAAATGTTTGCTGCTCCAATTGTAGTAGCTTACAGTCGCCCAAAAAGAAACCAGGATAAAAATATTTTAATACAACACACAAATACAGTACAGTCAGAACAAAAACATGGACACACCATGCAGTCCAAAATGTTCACAAGCTTCTCCGTTTTACTTCACAGTATTGAAGATAAATTCCGACCGTTCAAACACCTAATCTAAAAAAACTGCAGCATATTTAAATCCCAAGCAAAAGTGAAGCACAGCCGCTTAAGAACAAATAGTAAATTCCCATTTGGGAATGTTTATCATACTAATCACCAATAAATACAAACTTTTGCGTTATAATTCAAATCATTCAACTAAAAAAATTATTAAGCTACTTTGTAAAACAGAAAAAGCAACCCTCCCATCCCCCAAAACAAACGAACAACAAAAGTCACGAAAACAGTAAAAAAAATTGAAGATTTGTTAAAAATCCCTGAGCATTCAGGCACTTGGGAATTCTGTTGGGGAAGTAAATACTTGGATGATAAAATTCAATCACACACATAAAAATGAAAAGAAAACAAATATAGCACTCTTGAATCGGTTCCTTGATGACACAATGACGTGACATAAAAACACACACATAAAAAACAAAAACTATCACTGTCGGCGCTGCGTCTGCCCAACAAAGTCACCAAACATCAGAAGGCAAAACCTTTTCAGTTTTTGGCAAAAAAAAAATAGTGCTCAAAAAAGCAATACCATATACTTCATAATGTATTGATGGGTCACATCGCTCATGCGCCTCGCATTCAAGTAGGGGGCCGCCCACATCAAGAGGCGCTATTCACAAACACACGCAAGCAGCGATCTAACGCCGGGTTTCTGTTGAAAAAGTACGAAAGCTGTACCGCATTTAAACAGGAAGGATTGTCTCAGGAGTGATTTGTTCGAGGATTCAAGTAAAGCTGAAACGAATACTCGAGCAACTCGAGTAACTCGAGTTTAAAAACTGATCCGAGTAATTTTATTCACCTCGAGTAATCGTTTATTTTGACAGCTCTAAGCATCACGTTTTGTTCGGACTACTTTTAATGTGGGACAACGCGCTGATGTCACGTGCATAGAGGAAGAAGCAAAAAAAAAAAAAAAAAACTTACTGCAGCCGACAAGCGCTACAAACGACGCCGACGTTGCTAAATACTAGCCCGCACATGCTACGTTAGTTGCAGGTAGCGTCTGATGAGTCTCACAGAGATCACATGTATGTTGAACTAGATGCATAATGACAGACTAGGCCGCGTCTGGGCTGTGTTAGCAAACAGCCGCCATCTTAAAGCAGTATAGCGCTAAGCGCTAATAAAGACCACTAAGCGCTAATATATAAGATTAACGTTACTGTCACTACTAGCTCACCTTACGTTAGCCCTGCGGAGGGCTAGGTTTCAATTAATTAAGACCACTTTCGATGCGTGGCTAACGTGTCTTACATACAGGCTTTAACATAACATAGCGTTGTGGAGTGATGAGGGTGTCAAATAAAAACTCAATAATGCTAACTATCAATTTTAGCTCAGTAGTCATTGCTGGATAAAACACCAAGTAGCACTGGTCCCTAATGTGCTCCAATACAGCCTGTAACATACATTTATTTTGAACAGTACAAAAACTCAAAATCCTATCAGGACTTACAGTTTAGACTAACTTAAAACTTAACTAGAACTTAAAAATGGCTTGACACAAATAGAAATTCAATTGAAAAACGTGGGAAAAAATCCTAACTTTTAAGTGATGTGTGTTATCAAGCGTAAAGGCATTTTTAGGTGTGTGTATATATATATATATATATTATATATATACTTTTTAAAAATAAGATCTAAAGGTTTTTTGAGTGAAAGCAGTGAATTTGTCTTTTTTTTTTTTTTTTTTTTAAATTCTAGTTACATCTGAGATGCAATTGTTGGCTGTTTTCAACAATATACATCAAAAATAAAGACATTGATTGACTGAAAATGATAAAATGTCTTGTTTTCTCATGTATATATATAATTGCTCTTCACCTAAAAATATATTTGTTTTATCCGATTACTCGATTAATCGATAGAATTTTCAGTCGATTACTCGATTACTAAAATATTCGATAGCTGCAGCCCTAGATTCAAGGTTATTATTCTATTTTTCGTACCATGCATGCAATTTGAAACGTTGTGAAAAAAAAATCAATGGGAGAAATTAGCCGCTACTACATTGGCATCATAGTTCGCAATATTTACGAAAAAATAAATGCTAACTGCACGTTTTTGGTTTTTGCTTTTAACCAACAATCAAGACTGTTTTACGTCCATATCTATAAGGAATTCGGGGATTTAAGCATTTCTTCACAAGAATTTTCAAGGAAAAAAGCTCTTTGTCTGTGATTCCACTCGGTCAGCTTTGACGGCCTCGCCAACAATGCAGGCCCCCTATTTATCGGTCCTGCGTCCAGTCAATACATTAGGAAGTCTTTAGCAATATATATACCATGCAAATGTGTCAAGGAAAAATATACAGGAATAAAGTCAAACCAAGCAAATCTTGTTGTTCGATTTCACATTTCATCTCAGCCATGAATCGAATGACTACAGATTGAAATAACCTGGATGATCGAGAATTCTCACAGGCACTAGAATTACCTACCCTGACTAATCTTCGTAAGATGCGCAAATTTATTTTTCTAACATCAAATGTTTTCGTTGTTTTAAGATTGTCTCTTCCCCCCCCCCCTAAATATAACTTATTCCTGTAATAGTATGACTTTTAGCGTTTTTTTCCCTGTAGCAGTAATAATCTTAATACAGGGAAAACGGTTACTTCTTTGCAGACTTGCCATAAATCTCTACGGTCCCTAAATGCAACTGGACCAGAAAAGCAGTTAAAAAAACAAAAAAACTGATACTCACCCTTGCACTCTAATTCTTCTTTGCTGTCATTTGGATGTGTTGCGCATCACATATCACGTTTTATTTTTCCTTGAATTATTGTAGAAAGTCACATGTTGAAAGCAGCATTTTAAGCAGTATGCTTGAGTCTGAAATGTTGCATAACGTTGTTGAACAGGTGGAAGAACTCTTTTTTTCAGTGTTTTTAAAACATACCAGAATCCTGCTCTGGTCTCGCCTGAGCAAACGTTTCTGGAGCGTCCAAAATCTCCACACAACCTTGCAACATCCTAGTTGTGCATGAGATACTGATGGAAGTAGATGCCAAAAAGCGAGCTGATCACCTGGCAGGCCGCCACCCACCAGGTGAAGAAGGCGAAGAAGCCCCTAAAGAAGAGCGGTGTGAGAACGGAGCGCAGCGCCGACAGCATCTCTGACAGACGGGCCACTGTGGCCTGGATGTCCTCCTCCATTTCCTCCATCGAGTCCTCATCTTCCTCAAAAGTGCCTTGGACGACTGGCGCTGCCCTGGGCACCAGTAAAGCAGGCGTCATGCCCGGGGTTTCGTCCGCACCTACTCCACTCCAAGAAAATCCCCCTGGAAGAAAAGGAAAAATTAATCAAATTTTAAGCTAAAGCAGTACTTCTCAAATAGTGGGGCGGGCCCCCCCAGGGGGATGCAGAGCGATGCTGGGGTGGCGCATGTGACCTTGGGGAACATACATTTTTGCCGTACTAGAATAAAGTGTAATTGCAAATCCTCTCAGTGGGTGCCAGTGCCGCTCTCATTTTCAACGTGTGCGCAATACTTTTGAACCAAACGAGCACACAGCAAAGAGCACTGCAGATATGAAAAGCTAAGACAAGGAAATATGATGAAGCGTATGTAGCATTTGGCTTTTGGCGTTGACTTTTAGTACAGTGGGAGACAAGAAAAGACCAGTCCGTTTTCTTTGTCTAAAAATTCGCAGTGGACAGCAGGAATTATTTTTTACAGCGAAAACATGCCGAATATTGCCAACAATCCTCCCACTTTGTCAGTGTTACATCAGTAAACCAGCGAGCACTGTCATATAATCATATACAGTTTTGGTCAAAAGTTTACATACACTTGTGAAGAACATAATGTCATGGCTCTCTTGAGTTTCCAGTTATTTCTGCAACTCTGATTTTTCTCCGATAGATTGATTGGAATAGATACTTCTTTGTCACAAAAAACATTCATGAAGTTTGGTTCTTTTATGACTTTATTATGGGTTAACAGAAAAAGTGATCAAATCTGCTGGGTCAAAAATATAAATACATGGATCTGAAAAAGCGAATCATTGACTTGAACAAGTCAGGAAAGTCACTTGGAGCCATTTCAAAGCAGTTGCAGGTCCCAAGAGCAACAGTGTAAACAATTGTTTGTAAGTATTAAGTGCATGGCACTGTTTTGTCACTGCCACGATCAGGAAGACAACGCAAGCTATCACCTGCTGCTGAGAGAAAATTGGTCAGGAGGGTGAAGATTCAACCGAGAATCACCAAAAAGCAGATTTGCCAAGAAATAGAAGCTGCTGGAACACAGGTGTCAGTGTCCACAGTCAAGCGTGTTTTGCATCTCCATGGACTGAGAGGCTGCCTTGCAAGAAGGAAGCCCTTGCTCCAAAAGCGGCACCTTAAGGCTCGACTGAAGTTTGCTGCTGATCACATGGACAAAGATAAGACCTTCTGGAGGAAAGTTCTGTGGTCAGACGAAACAAAAATCGAGCTGTTTGGCCACAATGCCCAGCAATATGTTTGGAGGAAAAAAGGTGAGGCCTTTAACCCCAAGTACATCATGCCTACAGTCAAGCATGGTGGTGGTAGTATTATGCTGTGGGGCTGTTTTGCTGCCAATGGAACTGGTGCTTTACAGAGAGTAAATGGGATAATGAAGGAGGAGGATTACCTTCAAATTCTTCAAGATAACCTAACATCATCAGCCCAAAGATTGGGTCTTGGGCACAGTTGGGTGTTCCAACAGGACAATGACCCCATACACACATCAAAAGTGGTAATGGAATGGCTTAATCAGGCTATAATTAAGGTTTTCAAATGGCCTTCCCAAAGTCCTGACTTAAACCCCATTGAGAACTTGTGGACAATGCTGAAGAAACAAGTCCATGTCAGAAAGCCCTCAAATTTAACTGAACTGCACCAATTCTGTCAAGAGGAGTGGTCAATGATTCAACCAGAAGCTTGCCAGAAGCTTGTGGATGGCTACCAAAAGCGCCTAATTGAAGTGAAAATGGCCAAGGGACATGTTACCAAATATTAGCGCTGCTGTATGTATATTTTTGACCCAGCAGATTTGATCACTTTTTTCTGTTCACCCATAATAAAGTCATAAAAGAACCAAACTTCATGAATGTTTTTTGTGACAAAGAAGTACCTGTTCCAATTACTCTATCAGAGAAAAATCAGAGTTGTAGAAATAACTGGAAACTCAAGAGAGCCATGACATTATGTTCTTCACAAGTGTATGTAAACTTTTGACCACAACTGTAAGGTGGCATACCAAGTTGCTTAGTGCAAAATAAATCTACATCATAGGAAAAGAGCTTATATTGCCAGCAGCAAAAATAAACTGTC
The DNA here is from genome assembly GCF_030265065.1 of Corythoichthys intestinalis. Lineage (NCBI taxonomy): Eukaryota > Metazoa > Chordata > Actinopteri > Syngnathiformes > Syngnathidae > Corythoichthys > Corythoichthys intestinalis. Next base: position 39,130,752 of record NC_080401.1, read on the forward strand.
CTTCTTGTTCTATTAATTTTTGTTTTTTCGGTCTAATTGTTTGGCATATTGTCCTCGTGAGTTAATGTTGCCAATCAATCTGAATTTATTATTATTTATTGACTTCATTAAATTGCATTTTTCAGTGTCAAACGGTGAAAAAATCTTGAGTGTATTTTTACAGTATGGATGAGTTTTTTTTTTTTTTTTTTAACTTTATTGTACGTTGATCTATATTATTTTTTTTCAATATTAAAAAGAACAATGTTATGCAGAGGATTATTTTATATACAATTATACTACAGTATATTTACAGTGGCGGCAGAGAGTTGGGGGGGCACGGAACGTTTGTCTTCGGGGGTGGGGGGGTAACAGAAAATAATTGAGAAGCACTGAGCTAAAGAAAGACATTAACCCTTCATTGCCAAATGTATCACATTTAATACACCTAAAATTTAATGATTTTGAGACAAAATATGAATTTGGGCATTTCTTTTTGGAAGAAAAAAAAAAAGATGGATTTAAGTCAACACATGCATCTGCAGGTTCCATGAGGAAAAAAAAACAGCATTTATCAAGGGTTATAGATATTAGAGCGCTTATTACACATTCATTTTGACTTTTCTTTTTACAAATTTGAAAAAAAGGTTTCATTAGGACCTTATTTTTCAAATTTTAGGATTCTCAGATAATTGCTTCATGTTGCAGGTATTTAAGGGTTAAGTGTATTTTAATTAGAGGTCGGCCAATATGTGATTTTCAAATGCCGATGTTCCAAAAAAAACTTTTCAGCCAATTACCATATATTTATATATCCAAGATATGTCAAGCCGATTTTGTAAGCCGATACTTTTTTTTTTTAAAGCACGTAGATTATGAAAGGTAATTTCTTATGACTGATGAGAAACAAAGGATTAAATAAGCCTCCTGCTCCCAAACCAATGAATGCAGCATTTCTTTTATGATTATACATACTCAACAAGAACAGTACATTATTTTCAAATAATTAAACCCATCAGGATGTCTCCATGAAAACAAACGTAAACAAGTGAGCTAATGCTAACGCGAGTGCTATGCTAATGTTACGAGTTAAATTTAGAGTGTAAGGTAGGGAGACTCCCGGTATAACTGATGCCACAAAATGGCTGCGCTTGTAAGCAGTATTGATTTTTGTGTTTGGACATTTTCATCATTATCAGAGGAAATTCACATCTTAAATACTGAAGTATTTCAAAACTTTCAGCAACCATCTTTTACATGAAAATCATTCATGCTAGACATTCTTGATGTTCTCTCCTTTTAACATGGTTTGTTGTTTAACATATTTGACTGTAATTGTCGGGTGTGCGTATGGTAAAATAACTGACCTAGTGCCTTGAGGGCTAGCGTGGAGAAGAGGATGAGTAGTACCGGCACCACATACTGTAGAGTCACGACACTGAGGTAGCAAAACACACGTGTGACCTGGAGAGAAGAATTCAATTTGATATACTGGGTTATTCTCAGTTCATGACATTGGTCTGACCTTCCGCTGAATGTCAATGGCGGCGATTCGTCCGACTTCCTTCTTCATCTGCTCCACCCACTTCTGGGCCAGGTTGAGGTAGGCCTGCAGGTGGTAGCGGGTAAGTGCCAGCCTCAGGACGCACAGAGCCACCACAGTCCAGAGCCGCATGCTGTCAAAGGCTTCGCTGGACACCCTGTGAGGTGACTAGATTCAAAGGTTGTTCGCGATTGACTATCTGGTTTTAAGGACTGTCATGTGTGCTCACAGCGTGACGGAGGTTTTCCCCAGAGGCGCGTTGGCGAGGAAGTCCCTGGCCATGGGTTTGACCCACAGCATCAATACGACCATGGGAGACAAGAAGCTCATGTGCAGAAGAATCCTACAGCAGACAGTGGTTAAATCAGCATTGAGTTGAGATACCTACTGGCATTTTTGTTAATCGAATAAACACGCACTGGATGAGAGGACGGTCCGAGTTCATCTGCACGGCATCCAGGTGAGTTTGAGCCAGACGCAGTCCAGGGAAGGCCATCAGGGCACCGACGTACGCACAGAATGCAGCTAGCCCAAGCTTCACTGTCAGCTTGGTGACAGGGACCCTTGACACCAACGTAAGTAGCACTTAGTTCAGGGATTTCAAATTTGTGGCTCAGAGGTCAGTTGAGGTCCACCGGACAGTGTTTTGCGGACTAAGTATACTGAGGATTTTGGGTTTGGTTTTATTTTTACTCGCTGACAGCAGGAGCTACAATACTCAGGCTAATGAAAGTTTTCAGCAATATTTGTCAAGTAGTTAGCCCAAGTGAATTTGACAGTCATTTTGTTGAAATTCCAAAGTGATACCAATTGCAACGAAAATATATCTAGCCATGTCTTTTTGAAACCCTGCTGTGGAGAGAAGGTTGGTGGCCAACACAGGTAATTTCAAAAGTTGGAACATAAGACATTATTTAATTAGACCTCCTGAGGACTATGTACCGTATTGGCCCGAATATAAGACGGTGTTTTTTGCATTGAAATAAGACTGAAAAAGTGGGAGTCGTCTTATATTCGCGGTCGAGACATTATACCCATTCACGACGCTAGATGGTGCCAGTTATCATTGAAGCGAATGCTGAACTTGAGGAGTAATATTGTCATGACAGATCTCAGCTGCTCTCAAGTTTAACCAGTTTGCATTATTTTATTTTATTTTATTTTAGTTTTCCTTATTCAGATTTGTTTCACTACAGTTAGACCTCACTTTGATGGTGATTACAGTTATTGCAATTTTGTTGTTTTATCACAATAGATTGGCTTATTTACATTTCAAAAACCAGAAGCCATTTACAAATGTGATTGCACTTTAGTTTACATATTTAAATGTTCAGATATTAAGATTTGAATTAGGCAAAATAACATGTTTTTTCTCTCAAATATATTGTTATAATTATTTGTTTCAGATGTACTGTAATTTTCTGTATAAAAATTAATTTGGTGTTCAAAAAGTCTTTTTTTCGTCAAACTTGAGTCTTGAAAAAGAGGGAGTCGTCTTATAATTCTGGCCAATATGGTAAATAGCAGAGGCAAGAGGGAAGCTAATCTTCATGTTCTGACGAACCGTTCATGTTTTTAAATGTTACTCATGAAGCTCAAGAAGATTGGATTACCGTATTTTTCGGACTGTAAGTCAGTTTTGGTATTTTTTCGTAGTTTTGCTGAGGGTGCGACTTATACTCAAGAGCGACTTATGTGTGAAATAATTAACACATTATTATATCATTTCACATGTTATTTTGGTGTATGACACTGATGATTTGGTAAACTTTTTCGCATGTTCTTTATGCTATAGTTATCTGAATAACTCTTAACAGCTATGTTACGTTTACATACGGCCATGTTTGCATTTGGTTGTTCATGCATCATGTAATATTATCATGTACTTATTCAGCTTGTTGTTCTCTGTTGTACTTTTATTTTAAATTGCCTTTCAAGATGACATATCTGTTCTTTGTGTTGGATTTTATCAAGTAAATTTACCCCAAAATTGCGACTTATACTTCGGTGCGACTTATGTTTTTTTCCTCTTCGTTGGGCATTTTATGGCTGGTGCGACTTATAGTCCGAAAAATATGGTACTTGCAGTTTTTTTTTAAAACGATTCTGTGGAATACTTTATGTGGCCCACACTCACCCACGTTGTATCTCCAATGACTCATTGGCTGCCACTGACAGTGATAGGAAGTATTTTGCTTTTAATAGCGATGAAACGGTAAATCCTCGCTACTCGCCCTTCAAGTCAACTTACGACCAATCGGCGTATCCCTGCTGTTTGGCAAACACCTCTAGGTTGTCGAAAAGGCTGGAGAAGCCCGACTCCAAGCCAAATTCCAAGTAGTCTTCTCGGACCACCAGCACCAGCATGGCTACCAACAGGCACAGAAAACCAAATGCGAGGCACACCGAACGCTCGCCGCCCTCTTCTGAGCGGAAGTAGTGGCTCATTAGCGTGTGGAGGGCTTTGCTGGAGGCTTCGTGTTAAATTAAATAGCCATTTCATGTCATGAGCCTTAATGTAACAGGTATTGTCTGTGTTTTAGTGTCTCCAACAAAGGATACAGGCTGAAGAGAACAGTGAGGACACACCAGATGGCGCCAATGTTAACTTCCTTGCTAGCTTCCACCAGAAAGTAGTAACACTCAGTGAAGAGGAAGACCGCTGTTGCGTAGACTGCAAAGTCAATCAGCCACTGGTACTCCAGAAAGAAACGTAGCACTGAAAGCAAATTAATCAAGGATCAAGTATTATTTTTGTGTAAATGCATGTGGAATGATGCAGCTTTGAGAAACATTCATCTAACCGAGTGCATCCATGGCATTGACTGGAGCTTTCTCCAGGTGAAGGTCAATATCTTTGGGCACAGTAAGAGGCTTGTTTTCTCCATTTTGTCTCCTGAGGATAAAACACCAACACGTTCAATAACTTACTTAAAAACAATGTAAACCAACATAAGACTTTCCTAACACCTAATGATAAAAAAATGCTTTGTACATTACCTCAATGTTTTCCATATACATCTTCTGACTTAACTGAAAGTGAATATTAGGCCAACTCCAACCTAATCTCTTTGCAAAAACAGTTCTGATTTTTTAACGTAATGGACTAAATTCATCCTTTGTATAATATCAACATTACATGAGTTACACTTTATGCAGTGAAACGAAATCTTTTCATATTATTCTAATTTAATCAGATCAATCAGTATGTATTTATTTAAAATAAAAATAAAATAAATAAAAAGCCATCTCGAAATTTTGCATTTTTCTTCATGTTTTGAGTAAAAAGAAGACATGGTATTGGATAATGTTTGTGTAGATTTAGGCATGATAATGGGGGGGGGGGGGGGGTGAAGCTGAAATACATGGTTTTCCCTGCTAGGTACTGGAATTTTTGCTGCCCAACCTGTCTTTCCTATTGATTTTAGGCATCTGTTTCCCAGCCAGCGCACACAGCTCTCCTTCTGACGGATGTTTGTACCGAAACAAACTGGAAGAAAACAAGAAATGGTCAAAAAATGATGACACCTGCCTGTTGTAAGGAGAGTGGTCTGTCTGTGCCTCACCTGCCATTACAGAGAAGCCAGCGTGCAAAGGAGCAATGTGGCGCCATCCTCTGCATGATGCTGGCAGTCAGCAAACTGACCACCAGTTGAATTCCCATCAATGCCTAGTGTCATAACAAAATTGACATACAGTCAATGTCCAGCCAACAATTTTCGACTCCACCAATTTGGGGTACGTTGTACAATGCTAGACAGCGCCGCCTCATGGAACATAAATTAACATGTACAGTGATCCCTAGCTACTTTGTGCTTCAAACTTCCCTCAGTCCATCGCAGATTTTTTTTCAAAGAAAGAAAAAAATATACAGATGAGCTGTCGATCGCGTAGTCTAACTCTCGCTCCCTCCCTCCCTCCCTCCCTCCCTCTCCTTGCCCTTTGTTTGTCAGGCACTGCACTGGAGTTCCTAATTAAAGTTAACAATGTTGACGGATGTTTGATTTTGCCAGAGTCACGAGCTTCTAAAGTGCCGCATGCGTCAATCATCGTTTAACTTGTTAAATAGTTGCTGTGGGAACTCATTATGTGTAATTGAGAGGATTTCAGTAGACTCACTCAATGAAGTGATGCGAGTGCTGCCTTGGAACAGACAGGCTCTGTGTGCGCATGCGGGTGGGTGGTTAAGGAAGCGCATGCTGTAATGAATTTTCTGTGTGTGGCGACGTTCGAAGCAGCCGGACGTGTTGTGTTCGCGGCAATGAGCACCACATGTTAAAAATGATCCTGAGCAGTTTGTAATTATTACGTCACTCCAATAGTCAAAGCCAAGGGAGGTAACAGAAGCATTTAATAAAGCCAAGCACTTTTTCTACTACAGTATTTTATTCTTGTTTAAAAATAATTCAGTGGGACAGTAACATGTTTAAAACTTATAATTATTACATTTGAAGTGCTTAAAAACAATTTATTAAAATATATACCGTATTGGCCCGAACATATGACGGCCCTGATTATAAGACGACCCCCTCTTTTTCAAGACTCAAGTTTGAAAAAAAGACTTTGAGCACCAAATTAATTTTTATAGAGAAAATAATTACAGTACATCTAAAACAAATGATTGTAACAATATATTTGAGAGAAAAAGCATGTTATTTTGCCTCATTCAAATCTTAATATGTGAACATTTAAATATGTAAACTAAAATGCAATCACATTCGTAAATGAATGGCTTCTGGGTTTTGAAATGTAAATAAACCAATCTATTGTAATAAAACGGCAAAATTGCAATAACTGCGTTAACCATCAAAGTGAGGTCTAATTGTAACTGTAGTCTTGAAACATCTGAAAAAGGACAAACAATGCAATAAAATAATGCAAACTGGTGAAACTTGAGAGTAGCTGAGATCCGTCATGACAGAACATCGCTTCAATGATATCTGGCGCCATCTAGCATCGTGAATGGGTATAATGTCTAGACCGCGAATATAAGACGACCCTCACTTTTTCAGTCTTATTTCAATGCAAAAACACCGTCTTATATTCAGGCCAATACGGTACATAATTTTAAATTATACTTTGGGGGAAAAAAACTGATAAAACATGTCTTATATGCATCTCTTTCAAATGCTAAATCTGAATAAGTACATCGAACACACACACACACAAAACTGGTGCGGGTGCGCTACTTCGCGGTGGGGTTCTGGTCCCCATTAAACGCGAAAAACGAGGGATCACTGTATATATTTAAGACGTCCAAAACAGGGCGTATGTTTCCAGGGACGACAATATATGCTGTCATTCCCTGCAGGTAAATTAAATTCAAATTCGATCACACACCGCAAGACGTCACTCACTAAATAAGACAAAGAAAAACACTTTGGCAGATTCTCTTAAGAGTGTGGTCCAAACCAAGAGCGAATGAATGAAGTAGGCAAATGGTCGCTGTGCTAAATTTAACCAAACTTAAGCACCTGTCAGTGTTACCGGAGGAGCTATTTTGTTAGCATTAGCACGAGGAACTTTGCAGTGAAACGTCTTCATTCTAAAACCTAACAGTTGTTAGTGAAATGTTTATAAACGACTATTACCATCTTTTTCTCCCCGAATTATGCGCTCGCATCGACGAAGGGCGGCTTCAAGAGCGGTAAGAACAGCTGGAGAAGGGACATGTGTAGCTTCTTCTTTGTTGTCTGTGACGTAAAATACAGGCTCGTTGGTCGCTTGAGACATGTTGCTGCCCCCTAAGGGATGGAAGAGGAATCCATCCAGAGTCCTGGTTGCAGCCACAGGGTCAAGCTTTATGCCTCTCCTTTATGGAGGTCCAAAACTGCCAAAATTAAAAATAAAAATAATTAAAAATAAATCAATGAAAGGCAAAATATAAACCACTATAAATACAAAATAAGAAATTAGATACAAAAATTTATAATAAATACAAAAATAAATATAGAAATAAATAGCTGCTTAAATAAAAGTTAAAAAAAAAAAACAATGAAAATATATACAAAAATAAGAAATTACATGAAAATTTAAGAATAACTACAAGAATAAATGTGGAAATAAATAAAAAAATAAGTATATTGATTGAAATAAATGTAATTCAATAAATAAAAGCGCTTTGCCTTATACGGTATTTACTTATTTCATTGTCAGCACCAACACGCAAGTGGAAATGTTATTCAAATGAGGCGATCCGATGGGTGTCATGGGTTGATCTATTGGATTATTGGTTGATCGACATTCGAGTGCTGAAATCTACAAGCCATGCCTGCCACCAAAGACGTGGATGGAGACTTACAGTGTTGGTGTGAAGTGAGAGAATATCACCCGTCGAATGTCAGAGCATGGTATAAGGTGAGTTTGTATGACAGCGGCATATTCTAAAATGGAAACTTGGTTATTCGTATGGCATGCTGCACTCCATATATCTCACTGCCACGGGTATCCAAGCTATTTGTAACTACTCCAGTGTAGCTTAGCTGAAGTTACAAATAAGTTCTCATGAAAGCAAACAATATTGCTGCTCACGTGTAACGTTGTTCTTAGAGTTTCTGACTTGAATAATTCCACTGACATTGCAACGTTGCATGCTGGATGATTACGGAGATCCCAGGATCTCATAAATTCTGGGTTAAAAATGATGAAAGGACATCTCCGGGCCCGACGTACAAAGGTTCAAAGTAAGTGAATGTCGTTAACTAATTTGACTTGGACTATAGTTTTTATTCATTCAAATGAAGTGTCAAGAGGAAATATTTGTGTTCAATAAAGTAACAAACCCTCAAGGTTCCACCAAGACTTCAACGTGGATCACTGGATTCAGAGTCCAGAGTGCTAGCCATTACACTATGGAACCCATTCTCATTCTAAAGCGGGTGTATTGTTTCAAATGGAATGGCAGGTGGTAATGGGTTTCATTGTACTGTTGCTGGTAACAAAACCTCAAGGTTCCACTGAGACTTGAACTCAGATCACTGGATTCAGAGTCCAGAGTGCTAGCCATTACACTATGGAACCCATTATTTTTCTTGCGCGGGTGTATTGTTTGAAAAGGGATGGCAGGTGGTCCTGGTTTTCATTGTACTGTTGCAGGTAACAAATGCTAAAGGTTCCACCGAGACCTGAACTCAGATCACTGGATTCAGAGTCCAGCGTGCTAGACATTACACCATTGAACCCATTCACATTCTAAAACGGGTGTATTGTTTCAAAAGGGATGGCAGGTGGTCATGGTTTTCATTGCACTGTTGCAGGTCACAAATCCTCAAGGATTCCCCGGAGACTTGAACTCGGATCACTGGTTTCAAAGTTCAGAGTGCTACACATTACACCATTGAACCATTTCGTTCTTCAAAGCAAGGTGTTTCTTTCAAAAGGCATGGCATGAGGTCCTGGTTTTAATTGTACTGTTGCTGCTGCGGGTAACAAAAGCTTAAGGAACCATCGAGACTTGAACTCGGATTGCTGGAATCAGAGTCCTAGCCATTACATCATGGAACCCTTTCACATTTATAAACAAGGTGTTTGTTTCAAAAGCCATGGCATGAGGTCCTGGTTTTCATTGTACTGTTGCTGCAGGTAACTAACCATCAAGGTTCCACTGAGACTTGAACTCGGATCACTGGATTCAAAGTCCTAGCCATTACACCATTGGACCCTTTCATTCTTCAACACAGGGTGTTTGTTCCAAAAGGCATGGCATGAGGTCCTGGTTTTAATTGTACTGTTGCTGCTGCGAGTAACAAAAGCTTAAATAACCACAGCGACTTGAACTCAGATCGCTAGATTCAGAGTCCAAAGTGCTAGCCATTACACCATGGAACCCATTCTCTTTCTAAAATGGGTGTATTGTTTCAAAAGGCATGGCAGGTGGTCCTGGTTTTCATTGCACTGTTTCTGGTAACAAAACCTCGAGGTTGCACCCAGACCCAACTTTCACACTTACAAACAGGGTGTTTTTTTCAAAAGGGATGGCAAGAGGTCCTGGTTTTCAACGTACTGTTGTTGCTGCAGGTAACTAACCCTCAATGATCCACAGAGACTTGAACTCAGGTCACTGTGCCAGCCATTACACCATGGAAGCCTGGTGTTATTTATAAACAAGGTGTTTGTTTCAAAAGGGATGGCATGAGGTCCTGGTTTTCATTGTACTGTTGCTGTTGCGGGTAACAAAAGCTTTAGGTTCCACCGAGACTTGAACTCGGATTGCTGGATTCAGAGTCCTAGCCAATACACCATGGAACCCTTTGACCTTTATAAGTAAGGTGTTTGTTTCAAAAGGCATAGCATGAGGTCCTGGTTTTCATTGTACTGTTGCTGCTGCGGAAAACAATAGCTTAAGGTTCCACCGAGACTTGAACTCGGATCACCGGATTTAGAGTCCAGAGTGCTAGCCATTACACCACGGGACCCACTCTCATTTAAAAGCGGGTGTGTTGTTTCAAAACGCATGGCAGGTGATCCTGGTTTTCATTGCACTGTTGCTGGTAACAAAACTTCAAGGTTACACCGAGACTTGAACTCAAATCATTGGACTCAGAGTGCAGAGTCCTAGCATTACAACATAGAACCCTTTCACACCTTCAAAGAGGCTGTTTGTTTCAGAAGGTATGTCATGAGGTTTTGGTTTGCATTGTACAGTTGCCGCCACAGGTAACTAACCCTCAAGGTTCCACCGAGACTTGAACACAGATCACTGGATTCAGAGTACAGAATGCTAGCCATTACACCATGAAGCCCATTGTCATTCTGAAGCGGGTGTATTGTTTCAAAAGGCATGGCAGGTGGTGCTGGTTTTCATTGCACTGTTGCTGGGAACAAAACCTCAGGGTTCCACCGAGACTTGAACTCGGATTCACTCACTGGGATTCAGAGTGCTAGCCATTACACCATGGAACCCTGTCACACTTTCAAACAGGGTGTTTGATTCAAAAGGCATGCCATGAGGTTTTGGTTTTCCTTGTACAGTTGCTGCTGCGGGTAACAGAAGCTTAAGGTTCCACTGAGACTTGAACTCTGATTGCTGGATTCAGAGTCCTAGCCATTATACCATTGAACACTTTAAAACAGGGTGTTTGTTTGAAAAGGACCGGCATGCTGTTTTGGTTTCCATTGTACAGTTGCTGCTGCAGGTAACTAACCCTCAAGGTTCCACCGAGACTTGAACTTGGATCACTGGATTCAGAGTCCAGAGTGCTAGCCATTACACCATGGAACCCTGGTTTAATTTATCAACAAGGTGTTTGTTTCAAAAGGTATGACATGAGGTCCTGGGTTTCATTGTACTGTTGCTGGTAACACATCCTCAAGGTTCCACCGAGACTTGAACTCAAATTATTGGCATCAAAGTCCAGAGTACCAGCCATTACACCCTGGAACCCTTTCATACTTCAAAGCAGGGTGTTTTTTTCAAAAGGCATGGCATGAGGTCCTGGTTTTCATTGTACTGTTGCTGCTGCGGGTAACAAAAGCCTAAGGTTCCACCGAGACTTGAACTCGGATTGCTGAATTCAGAGTCCTAGCCATTACAACATGGAATCATTTTACATTTATAAACAAGGTGTTTGTTTCTAAAGGCGTGGCATGAGGTCCTGGTTTTCATTGTACTGTTGCTGCTGTGGGTAACAAAACATCAAGGTTCCACGGAGACTTGAATTCAGATCAATGGATTCAGAGTGCTAGCCATGGCACCTATTCTCATTCTAAATCGGGTGTATTGTTTTGAAAGGGATGGCAGGTGGTCTTCACTGTAGTGTAGCAGGTAACTAACCCTCAAGATTCCACTGAGACTTGAACTCGGATCATTGGATTCAGAGTCCAGAGTGCTAGCCATTACACCATGGAACCCAGGTTTAATGTCTAAACAAGGTGTTTTTTTCAAAATGTATGACATGAGGTCCTGGTTTTCATTGTAATGTTGCTGCTGCGGGTAACAAAAGCTTAAGGTTCCACCGAGACTTGAGCTCGGATTGCTAGATTCAGAGTCCAGAGGGCTAGCCATTACACCATGGAACCCTTACACACTAACAAACAGGGAGTTTGTTTCAAAATGCATGAAAGGTGGTACTAGTTTTAATTGTACTGTTGCGGGCAACAAATCCTCAAGGTTCCACCGAGACTTGAACTCAGATCACTGGATTCAAAGTCCAGAGGGCTAGCCAATACACCATGTAACCCTTTCATTCTTCAAGACGGTGTTTGTTTCAAATGGCATGGCATGAGGTCCTGGTTTTAATTGTACTGTTGCTGCTGTGGGGAACAAAAGCTTAAGGTTCCACCGAGACTTGAACCGCTAGATTCAGAGTCCAGAGTGCGAGCAATTACACCATGGAACCCACTATCATTCTAAAGCGGGTGTATTGTTTCAAAAAGTGTAGCAGGTGGTCCTGGTTTTCATTGTACTGTTGCTGGTAACAAATCTCAAGGTTCCACCGAGACTTGAAGTTGGATCACTGGATTCAGAGTCCAGCATTCTAGCCATTACACCATGCAATCCTGTCACACTTTCACACAGGGTGTTTGTTTCCAGAGGTATGCCATGCGGTTTTGGTTTGCATTGTACAGTTGCTGCTACGGGTAACTAACCCTCAAGGTTCCACCGAGACTTGAACTCGGATCACTGGATTCAGAGTCCAGAGTGCTAGCCATTACACCATGGAACCCAGGTTTAATTTATAAACAAGGTGTTTGTTTCAAAAGGTATGACATGAGGTCCTGGTTTTCATTGTAATGTTGCTGCTGCGGGTAACAAAAGCTTAAGGTTCCACCGAGACTTGAACTCAGATTGCTAGTTTCAGAGTCCAGAGGGCTAGCCATTACACCATGGAACCCTTGCACACTAACAAACAGGGTGTTTGTTTCAAAATGCATGAAAGATGGTCCTAGTTTTGATTGTATTATTGCAGGCAACAAATCCTCAAGGTTCCACCGAGACTTGAACTCGGATGACTGGATTCAAAGTCCAGAGTGCTAGCCAATACACCATGGAACCCTTTCATTCTTTAGGACAGGGTGTTTGTTTCAAATGGCATGGCATTACGTCCTGGTTTTCATTGTACTGTTGCGGGTAACAAAAGCTAAAGGTTCCACCGAGACTTGAACTCAGATTGCTAGATTCAGAGTCCAGAGGGATAGCCATTACACCATGGAACCCTTACAAACTAACAAAGAGGGTGTTTGTTTCAAAATGCATGGCAGGTGGTCCTAGTTTCGACTGTACTGTTGCAGGCAGCAAATCCTCAAGGTTCCACTGAGACTGGAATTTGGATCACTGGATTCAAAATCCAGAGTGCTAGCCAATACACCATGGAACCCTTTCATTCTTCAAGACAGGGTGTTTGTTTCAAATGGCATGGCATGAGGTCCTGGTTTTCATTGTACTGTTGCTGCTGCAGGTAACAAAAGCTTAAGGTTCCATCGAGACTTTAATTCGGATTGCTAGATTCAGTCCAGAGGGCTAGCCATTACACCATGGAACCCTTACACACCAACAAACAGGGTGTTTGTTTCAAAAAGTGTGGCGGGTGGTCCTGGTTTGCATTGTACTGTTGCTGGTAACAAATCTCAAGGTTCCACTGAGACTTGAAGTCGGATCACTAGATTCAGAGTCCAGCATGCTTGGCATTACACCATGGAACCCATTCTCGTTCTGAATTGGGTGTATTGTTTCAAAAGGCATGGCAGGTGTTCCTTGTTTTCATTGCACTGTTGCTGGTAACAAAACCTCAAGGATCCACCGAGATTTGAACTCAGATCACTGGATTCAGAGTCCAGTGGGCTAGCCATTACATCTTGGAACCATTTCACACTAACAAACAGGGTATTTTTTTCAAAGGCATGGGAAGAGGTCCTGGTTTTCAATGTACTGTTGCTGCTGTGGGTAACAAAAGCTTAAGGTTCCACTGAGACTTGAACTCGGATTGCTAGAGTCAGAGTCCAGAGTGCTAGCAATTACACCATGGAACCCACTCTCGTTCTAAAGTGGGTATATTGTTTCAAAAGGCATGGCATGTGGTCCTGGTTTTCATTGAACTGTTACATGTAACAAATCCTCAAGGTTCAACCGAGACTTAAACTCGGATCACTGGTTTCAGAGTCCAGAGTGTTAGCCATTACACCATGGAACCCTGGTTTAATTTTTAAACAAGGTGTTTGTTTCAAAAGGCAGGGCAGGTGGTCCTGGTTTTCATTGCATTTTTGCTCGTAACAAAATCTGAAGGTTCCACCGAGACTTAAACTCGGATCACTTGATTCAGAGTCCAGAGTGCTAGCCATTACACCATGGAAGCCTTTCACATTTATAAAGAAGGTGTTTGTTTCAAAAGGCATGGCATGAGGTCCTGGTTTTCATTGTACTGTTGCTGCTGCGGGTAACAAAAGATTAAGGTTCCACCGAGACTTGAACTCGGCTTGCTGGATTCAGAGTGCTAACCATTACACCATGGAACCCTTTCATTCTTCAAGACAGGGTGTTTGTTTCAAATGGCATGGCATGAGGTCCTGGTTTTCATTGTACTGTTGCTTCTGCGGGGAACAAAAGCTCAAGGTTCCACCGAGACTTGAACTCGGATCACTGGATTCAAAGTCCAGAGTGCTAACCATTACACCATGGAACCCTTTCATTCTTCAAAACAAGGTGTTTGTTTCAAAAGGCATGGCATAAGGTCCTGATTTTGATTGTGCTGTTGCTGCTGCGGGTAACAAAAGCTTAAGGTTCCCCCGAGACTTGAAGTCGGATCACGAGACTCAAAGTCCAGAGTGCTAGCCATTACACCATGGAACCCTTTCGTTCTTCAAAACAGGGTGTTTGTTTAAAAAGGCATGGCATGAGGTCCTTGTTTTCATTGCACTGTTGCTGCTGCGGGTAACAAAAGCTTAAGGTTCCACCAAGACTTGAACTCGGATCACTGGATTCAGAGTGCAAGCCATTACACCATGGAACCTTGTCACACTTTCAAACAGGGTGTTTGATTCAAAAGGCATGCCATGAGGTTTTGGTTATCATTGTACTGTTGCTTCTGCGGGGAACAAATCCTCAAGGTTCCACCGAGATTTGAACTCAGATCACTGGATTCAAAGTCCAGAGTGCTAGCCATTACACCATGGAACCCTTTCATTCTTCAAAACAAGGTGTTTGTTTCAAAAGACATGGCATGAGGTCCTGATTTTGACCGCGCTGTTGCTGCTGCGGGTAAAAAAAAGCTTAAGGTTCCACCAAGACATGAACTCTGATCACTGGATTCAGAGTCCAGAGTGCTTGCCATTACACTATGGATCCCATTCTCATTCTGAAGTTGGTGTATTGTTTCAAAAGGAATGGCAGGTGGTCCTGGTTTTCAATGTACTGTTGCTACTGCGGGTAACAAAAACTTAAGGCTCCACTGAGACTTGAACTCGGATTGCTAGAGTCAGAGTCCAGAGTGCTAGCAATTACACCATGGAACCCACTCTCCTTCTAAAGTGGGTGTATTGTTTCAAAAGGCATGGCATGTGGTCCTGGTTTTCATTGAACTGTTACATGTAACAAATCCTCAAGGTTCAACCGAGACTTAAACTCGGATCACTGGTTTCAGAGTCCAGAATGTTAGCCATTACACCATGGAACCCTGGTTTAATTTTTAAACAAGGTGTTTGTTTCAAAAGGCATGGCAGGTGGTCCTGGTTTTCATTGCACTTTTGCTTGTAACAAAATCTGAAGGTTCCACCGAGACTTGAACTCGGATCACTAGACTCAAAGTCCAGAGTGCTAGCCATTACACCATGGAACCCTTTCGTTCTTCAAAACAGGGTGTTTGTTTAAAAAGGCATACCATGAGGTTTTGGTTTTCATTGTACAGTTGCTGCTGCGGGTAACAAAAGCTTAAGGTTCCACCGAGACTTGAACTCAGATTGCTAGATTCAGAGTCCAGAGGGCTAGCCATTACACAATGGAACCCTTACACACTAACAAACAGGGTGTTTGTTTCAAAATGCATGGCAGGTGGTCCTAGTTTTGACTGTACTGTTGCAGGCAGCAAATCCTCAAGGTTCCACTGAGACTGGAATTTGGATCACTGGATTCAAAGTCCAGAGTGCTAGCCAATACACCATGGAACCCTTTCATTCTTCAAGACAGGGTGTTTGTTTCAAATGGCATGGCATGGCATGGGGTCCTGGTTTTCATTGTACTGTTGCTTCTGCGGGGAACAAATGCTCAAGGTTCCACCGAGACTTGAACTCGGATCACTGGATTCAAAGCCCAGAGTGCTAACCATTACACCATGGAACCCTTTCATTCTTCAAAACAAGGTGTTTGTTTCAAAAGGCATGGCATAAGGTCCTGATTTTGATTGTGCTGTTGCTGCTGCGGGTAACAAAAGCTTAAGGTTCCCCCGAGACTTGAATTCAGATCACTGGTTTCAGAGTCCAGAGTGCTAGCCATTACACCATGGAACCCTTTCGTTCTTCATAACAGGGTGTTTGTTTAAAAAGGCATGGCATGAGGTCCTTGTTTTCATTGTACTGTTGCTGCTGCGGTTAACAGAAGCTTAAGGTTCCACCGAGACTTGAACTCGGATCACTGGATTCAGAGTGCTAGCCATTACACCATGGAACCCTGTCACACTTTCAAACAGGGTGTTTGATTCAAAAGGCGTGCCATGAGGTTTTGGTTTTCATTGTACTGTTGCTTCTGCGGGGAACAAATCCTCAAGGTTCCACCGAGACTTGAACTCGGATCACTGGATTCAAAGTCCAGAGTGCTCGCCATTACACCATGGAACCCTTTCATTCTTCAAAACAAGGTGTTTGTTTCAAAAGGCATGGCATGAGGTCCTGATTTTGATTGTGCTGTTGCTGCTGCGGGTAACAAAAGCTTAAGGTTCCACCGAGACTTGAACTCTGATCACTGGAAATTAAAGTGCTAGCCATGAGACCATGGAACCCATTCTCATTCTAAAGTGGGTGTATTGTTTCAAAAGGCATGGCAGGTGGTCCTTGTTTTCATTGCACTGTTGCTGGCAACAAAATCTCAAGGTTCCACCGAGACTTGAACTCGGATCACTGGATTCAGAGTCCAGATGGGTAGCCATTACATCTTGGAACCATTTCACACTTACAAACAGGGTATTTTTTTCAAAGGCATGGGAAGAGGTCCCGGTTTTCAATGTACTGTTGCTGCTGTGGGTAACAAAAGCTTAAGGTTCCACTGAGACTTGAACTCGGATTGCTAGAGTCAGAGTCCAGAGTGCTAGCCATTACACCATGGAACCCTGCTCATGCCATGCCTTTTGAAACAAACACCTTCTTTATAAATGTGAAAGGCTTCCATGGTGTAATGGCTAGGACTCTGAATCCAGCAAGCCGAGTTCAAGTCTCAGTGGAACCTTAAGTTTTTGTTACCCGCAGCAGCAACAGTACATTGAAAACCAGGACCTCATGCCATGCCTTTTGAAACAAACACCTTGTTTAAAAATTAAAGACTAAGGTTCCACCGAGACTTGAACTCGGATAACTGGATTCAGAGTCCAGAGTGCTAGCCATTACACCATGGAACCCTGTCACATGCTCACACTGGGTGTTTGATTAAAAAGGCATACCATGAGGTTTTGGTTTTCATTGTACAGTTGCTGCTGCGGGTAACAAATCCTCAAGGTCCACCGAGACTTGAACTCTGATCACTGGAAACTAAAGTGCTAGCCATGAGACCATGGAACCCATTCTCATTCTAAAGTGGGTATATTGTTTCAAAAGGCATGGCAGGTGGTCGTTGTTTTCATTGCATTGTTGCTCCTGCGGGTAACAAATCCTCAAGGTTCCACCGAGACTTGAACTCGGATCACTGGATTCAAAGTCCAGAGTGCTTGCCATCACACCATGGAACCCTTTCATTTTTCAAAACTGGGTGTATTGTTTCAAAAGGCATGGCATGTGGTCCTGGTTTTCATTGAACTGTTACATGTAACAAATCCTCAAGGTTCAACCGAGACTTAAACTCGGATCACTGGTTTCAGAGTCCAGAGTGCTAGCCATTACACCATGGAACCCTTCCGTTCTTCAAAACAGGGTGTTTGTTTAAAAAGGCATGGCATGAGGTCCTGGTTTTCATTGTACTGTTGCTGCTGCGGTTAACAAATCCTGAAGGTTCCACAGAGAACTGAACTCGGATCACTGGAAATTAAAGTGCTCGCCATGAGACCATGGAACCCATTGTCATTCTAAAGTGGGTATATTGTTTCAAAAGTCATGGCAGGTGGTCCCTGTTTTCATTGCATTGTTGCTCCTGCGGGTAACAAATCCTCATGGTTCCACCGAGACTTGAACTCGGATCACTGGAGTCAAAGTACAGAGTGCTAGCCATTACACCATGGAACCCATTCTCGTTCTAAAGTGGGTGTATTGTTTCAAAAGGCATGGCAGGTGGTCCTTGTTTTCATTGCACTTTTACTGGTAACAAAACCACAAGGTTCCACCGAGACTTGAACTCGGATCACTGGATTCAGAGTGCTAGCCTTTACAACACGGAACCCTTTCACACTTTCAAACAGGGTGTTTGATTCAAAAGGCGTGCCATGAGGTTTTAGTTTTCATTGTACTGTTGCTTCTGCGGGGAACAAATGCTCAAGGTTCCTCCGAGACTTGAACTAACATTACACCATGGAACCCTTTCATTCTTCAAAACAAGGTGTTTGTTTCAAAAGGCATGGCATAAGGTCCTGATTTTGATTGTGCTGTTGCTGCTGCGGGTAACAAAAGCTTAAGGTTCCACCGAGACTTGAACTCGGATCACTGGATTCAGAGCCCAGAGTGCTAGCCATTACACCACGTAACCCATTCTCATTCTAAATTGGGTGTATTGTTTCAAAAGGCATGGCAGGTGTTCCTTGTTTTCATTGCACTGTTGCTGGTAACAAAACCTAAAGCTTCCACCGAGACTTGAACTCGGATCACTGGATTCAAAGTCCAGAGTGCTAGCCATTACACCATGGAACCCTTTCATTCTTCAAAACAAGGTGTTTGTTTCAAAAGGCATGGCATGAGGTCCTGATTTTGACAGCGCGGTTGCTGCTGCGGGTAACAAAAGCTTAAGGTTCCACCAAGACTTGAACTCTGATCACTGGATTCAGAGTCCAGAGTGCTAGCCATTACACCATGGATCCCAATCTCATTCGAAAGTTGGTGTATTGTTTCAAAAGGAATGGCAGGTGGTCCTGGTTTTCAATGTACTGTTGCTACTGCGGGTAACAAAAACTTAAGGTTCCACTGAGACTTGAACTCGGATTGCTAGAGTCAGAGTCCAGAGTGCTAGCAATTACACCATGGAACCCACTCTCGTTCTAAAGTGGGTATATTGTTTCAAAAGGCATGGCATGTGGTCCTGGTTTTCATTGAACTGTTACATGTAACAAATCCTCAAGGTTCAACCGAGACTTAAACTCGGATCACTGGTTTCAGAGTCCAGAGTGCTAGCCATTACACCATGGAACCCTTTCGTTCTTCAAAACAGGGTGTTTGTTTAAAAAGGCATGGCATGAGGTCCTTGTTTTCATTGTACTGTTGCTGCTGCGGGTAACAGAAGCTTAAGGTTCCACCGAGACTTGAACTCGGATCACTGGATTCAGAGTGCTAGCCATTACACCATGGAACCCTGTCACACTTTCAAACAGGGTGTTTGATTCAAAAGGCGTGCTATTAGGTTTTGGTTTTCATTGTACTGTTGCTTCTGCGGGGAACAAATCCTCAAGGTTCCACCGAGACTTGAACTCGGATCACTGGATTCAAAGTCCAGAGTGCTAGCCATTACACCATGGAACCCTTTCATTCTTCAAAACAAGGTGTTTGTTTCAAAAGGCATGGCATGAGGTCCTGATTTTGATTGTGCTGTTGCTGCTGCGGGTAACAAAAGCTTAAGGTTCCACCGAGACTTGAACTCTGATCACTGGATTCAGAGTCCAGAGGGCTAGCCATTACATCTTGGAACCATTTCACACTTACAAACAGGGTATTTTTTTCAAAGGCATGGGAAGAGGTCCTGGTTTTCAATGTACTGTTGTTGCTGCGGCTAACTCAGCCTCAAGGTTCCACCGAGACTTGAACTCGGATCACTGGATTCAGAGTCCAGAGTGCTAGCCATTACACCATGGAGCCCTGCTTTAATTTTTAAACAAGGTGTTTGTTTCAAAAGGCATGGCATGAGGTCCTGGTTTACATTGTAGTGTTGCTGCTGCGGGTAACAAAAACCTAAGGTTCCACTGAGACTTGAACTCGGCTTGCTGGATTCAGAGTGCTAGCCATTACACCATGGAACCTTTTCAGTCTTCAAGACAGGGTGTTTGTTTCAAAAGGCATGGCATGAGTTCCTGGTTTTCATTGTACTGTTGCTGCTGTGGGTAACAAAAGCTTAAGGTTCCACCGAGACTTGAACTCAGATTGCTAGATTCACAGTCCTAGCCATGACACCATGGAACCCATTCGCATTCTACAGCGGGTGTATTGTTTCAAAAGGTATGGCATGTGGTCCCGGTTTTCATTGAGCTGTTACATGTAACAAATCCTCAAGGTTCTACCGAGACTTAAACTCGGATCACTGGTTTCAGAGTCCAGAGTGCTGGCCATTACACCATGGAACCCTGGTTTAAATTTTAAACAAGGTGTTTGTTTCAAAAGGCAGGGCAGGTGGTCCTGGTTTTCATTGCACTTTTGCTCGTAACAAAATCTGAAGGTGCCACCGAGACTTGAACTCTGATCACAGGATTCAGAGTCCAGAGTGCTAGCCAATTGACCATGAAACCCTTTGACACGGTCAAACAGGGTGTTTGATTCAAAAGGCATGGCATGACGTCCTGGTTTTCATTAAACTATTAAAGCTGCGGGTAAAAAAAGTTTAAGGTTCGCCCGAGACTTGCACTCGGATCACTGGATTCAGAGTCCAGAGGGCTAGCCATAACAACATGGAACCTTTTCACACTTACAAACAGGGTGTTTTTTTTTTCAAAACGGATGGCAAGAGGTCCTGGTTTTCAATGCACTGTTGTTGCTGCAGGTAACTAATCCTCAAGGTTCCACCGAGACTTGAACGCGGATCACTGGATTCAGAGTCCAGAGGGCTAGCCATTACATCTTGGAACCATTTCACACTTACAAACAGGGTATTTTTTTCAAAGGCATGGGAAGAGGTCCTGGTTTTCAATGTACTGTTGCTGCTGCGGGTAACAAAAACTTAAGGTTCCACTGAGACTTGAACTCGGCTTGCTGGATTCAAAGTCCTAGCCATTACACCATGGAAGCCTTTCACATTTATAAAGAAGGTGTTTGTTTCAAAAGGCATGGCATGAGGTCCTGGTTTTCGTTGTACTGTTGCTGCTGCGGGTAACAAAAGATTAAGGTTCCACCGAGACTTGAACTCGGATCACTGGATTCAGAGTCCAGAGTGCTAGCCATTACACCATGAAACCCTGGTTTGATTTTTAAACAAGGTGTTTGTTTCAAAAGGCATGGCAGGTGGTCCTGGTTTTCATTGCACTTTTGCTCGTAACAAAATCTGAAGGTTCCACTGAGACTTGAACTCGGATCACTAGACTCAAAGTCCAGAGTGCTAGCCATTACACCATCGAACCCTTTCGTTCTTCAAAACAGGGTGTTTGTTTAAAAAGGCATGGCATGAGGTCCTTGTTTTCATTGTACTGATGCTGCTGCGGTTAACAAAAGCTTAAGGTTCCACCGAGACTTGAACTCGGATCACTGGATTCAGAGTAGAGCCTAGTTCGGGCCTTAAAAATCCAGCCCGACCCGACATGGCCCGCTGGTATTGAGGCCCGACCTGGCCCGAGCTCGATCACTTAACTAGATTTGCAGGCCCGAGCCCGAAAAACCCAATTTTTTTTTTTTTTTTTTTTTTGAGTGACGCGGAAAAAACGCAGCAGCAGCAATTTATTTTCATTTCTTCGAGTTGGCAGAAAAAAACGCAAGTTTTCTTAATGTTTAAATAATCTACATATTTTTTTGAGAATTATCAAAGCATTCACACAACGAAATAACGCTGGGAAAGTTTGTTAAACATATTTCTGAGTGTGTGGGATATTGTTCTCACATGGACGCGCCTCTCTGACAAGGAAATGAAAAAGCGGCCGGCGCCACGGCGTTCGTGCACACGCACAAGCAAAAGCGCAATACAGAGAGCCTGCTCTCCATTTATTTTTTTTTTTTGGAGTGACGCGGAAAAAAACGCAGCAGCAGCAATTTATTTTCATTTCTTCGAGTTGGCAGAAAAAAACGCAAGTTTTCTTAATGTTTAAATAATCTACATATTTTTTTGAGAATTATCAAAGCATTCACACAACGAAATAACGCTGGGAAAGTTTGTTAAACATATTTCTGAGTGTGTGGGATATTGTTCTCACATGGACGCGCCTCTCTGACAAGGAAATGAAAAAGCGGCCGGCGCCACGGCGTTCGTGCACACGCACAAGCAGAAGCGCAATACAGAGAGCCTGCTCTCCAATTTTTTATTTTTATTTTTTAAAATAATTTATTAGTCCGGCATGGCGGCCCGACCCGAACTGACCCGAACGTGAATGCTTAAAATGTGGGCCCGACATTCGGGTCGGGTCGGGTTCGGGCTCGGGCACAAAATCTAACCTCTAATTCAGAGTGCTCGCCATTACACCATGAAACCCTGTCACACTTTCAAACAGGGTGTTTGATTCAAAAGGTGTACCATGAGGTTTTGATTGTACTGTTGCTTCTGCGGGGAACAAATCCTCAAGGTTCCACCGAGACTTGAACTCGGATCACTGGATTCAAAGTCCAGAGTGCTAGCCATTACACCATGGAACCCTTTCATTCTTCAAAACAAGGTGTTTGTTTCAAAAGGCATGGCATGAGGTCCTGATTTTGATTGTGCTGCTGCGGGTAACAAAAGCTTAAGGTTCCACCGAGACTTGAACTCGGATCACAGGATTCAGAGTGCTAGCCATTACACCATGGAACCCATTCTCTTTCTAAAGTGGGTGTATTGTTTCAAAAGGCATGGCAGGTGGTCCTTGTTTTCATTGCACTGTTGCTGGTAACAAAATCTCAAGGTTCCACCGAGACTTGAACTCTGATCACTGGATTCAGAGTCCAGAGGGCTAGCCATTACATCTTGGAACCATTTCACACTTACAAACAGGGTATTTTTTTTCAAAGGCATGGGAAGAGGTCCTGGTTTTCAATGTACTGTTGTTGCTGCGGGTAACTCAGCCTGAAGGTTCCACCGAGACTTGAACTCGGATCACTGGATTCAGAGTCCAGAGTGCTAGCCATTACACCATGGACCCCTGCTTTAATTTTTAAACAAGGTGTTTGTTTCAAAAGGCATGGCATGAGGTCCTGGTTTACATTGTAGTGTTGCTGCTGCGGGTAACAAAAACCTAAGGTTCCACTGAGACTTGAACTCGGCTTGCTGGATTCAGAGTGCGAGCCATTACACCATGGAACCTTTTCAGTCTTCAGGACAGGGTGTTTGTTTCAAAAGGCATGGCATGAGTTCCTGGTTTTCATTGTACTGTTGCTGCTGTGGGTAACAAAAGCTTAAGGTTCCACCGAGACTTGAACTCAGATTGCTAGATTCACAGTCCTAGCCATGACACCATGGAACCCATTCGCATTCTGCAGCGGGTGTATTGTTTCAAAAGGCATGGCATGTGGTCCTGGTTTTCATTGAACTGTTACATGTAACAAATCCTCAAGGTTCTACCGAGACTTAAACTCGGATCACTGGTTTCAGAGTCCAGAGTGCTAGCCATTACACCATGGAACCCTGGTTTAATTTTTAAACAAGGTGTTTGTTTCAAAAGGCATGGCAGGTGGTCCTGGTTTTCATTGCACTTTTGCTCGTAACAAAATCTGAATGTGCCACCGAGACTTGAACTCGGATCACAGGATTCAGAGTCCAGAGTGCTAGCCAATACACCATGAAACCCTTTGACACGGTCAAGCAGGGTGTTTGATTCAAAAGGCATGGCATGACGTCCTGGTTTTCATTAAACTATTAAAGCTGGGGGTAAAAAAAGTTTAAGGTTCGCCCGAGACTTGCACTCGGATCACTGGATTCAGAGTCCAGAGGGCTAGCCATTACAACATGGAACCTTTTCACACTTACAAACAGGGTGTTTTTTTTTTCAAAATGGATGGCAAGAGGTCCTGGTTTTCAATGTACTGTTGTTACTGCAGGTAACTAATCCTCAAGGTTCCACCGAGACGTGAACGCGGCTCACTAGATTCAAAGTCCAGAGTGCTAGCCATTAAACCATGGAACCCTTTGTTTCTTCAAAACAGGGTGTTTGTTCAAAAAGGCATGGCATGAGGTCCTGGTTTTCATTGTACTGTTGCTGCTGTGGGTACCAAAAGCTTAAGGTTCCACCGAGACTTGAACTCAGATTGCTAGATTCAGAGTCCAGAATGCTAGCAATTACACAATGGAACCCACTCTCATTCTAGAGCGGGTGTATTGTTTAAAAAAGCATGGCAGGTGGTCCTGGTTTTCATTGTAATGTTGCTGGTAATAAATCAGTAAGGTTCCACCGAGACTTGAACTCGGGCCACTGGATTCAGAGTCCAGAGTGCTAGACATTACACCATGGAACCGTTTCAGTTTTCAAAACAGGGTGTTTGTTTCAAAAGGCATGGCATGAACCCCTGTTTTGCATTATACTGTTGCTGCGGGTCACAAAACGTCGAGGTTCTCCCGAGACTTCAGATCAGTGGAGTCGGTGCACAAAGTGCTTGCCAGTACACCATGGAAGCAAGACGTTTTATTTGGTAGGGGGAATTGTATTTATTGTATTTTTTTTTTTTTTTTTTTTTTTTTTTTGCTGCTGCACTATTTAATGGCAGTAAATTAATTTTACCGTTGACATTTTTGCTACGTGTTTCAGACGATTGGCAACACATCATAACTACACTTACAGAACCACACACTCAATAGTTTGTCATATTTGCTCCAGTTTCTCTGAAACAGCAACAAAATCATTTAAATGGGGAGTTTAAAAAAAAAAAAAAAAAGAATCACAATAGCCTGAATTTACAATGTTCTATTTCGTTTATGTCCGTATGTCACTTTATATCTTAATTATGATAATCTCATCATTTCATGCTTACTCCTGCATGTAGTTTTACATTTCATTGAGGGCAAATAAGCCTGAGGCAAATGATTAGACTTAAAGTCTCCGATATGCTCGTCTACTCCGTAATTTGTCATGAAAACATGTACTGGTTAAATCAATGTCTTTCCTTCTATTGAAACAAATTGGTAGCTAACTACTACCAAGTTATTAACATTTTTTATTCCCTTAATATGAGATTAATGTTGGCCAATGGTGTCTTGTGTTCCCCATACAAACAGAAACACCCTGGCTCGGCCAGCCTGCACATGCATCATAATGTCAGCTCATCCTCTATCACGCACAATTCCTTCGAGAGCTCGCTGGCACGGCCTCCGAGGACCTTCAACCCAAATCCATTCACCCTATTCAAATCCGTCCGTTTTATCTGGGTGGTCTGTCAATTTAATGTTGAATCCCCTCATGCTGCTAATTTGTGGCGCTCTTTCTACCACAAGATGTGCTTGATCCTTCACACTGTGCATTTGGGCACAAGAGTGTGACTTGATGATAGAAGTGGCAGAAGTCACATCTCTGGTGGATTTCCCCACACCACTGTGCAGGCGTTTGTAAACATACATTATATGAAATGAACATGTCTGCTCTGTATAAAGTGCCTCTGTGTTAGTGCTACCTCAGGCGATGCCCCGAGGCAAATCAGTCTGTGCGAGGAAGGGGAAATGGATCCGATTAGATTTTAATTAAAATGGCAACTTTGAAATACACAGCAGAAACTCTAATCTCGAATGCCAAAAAGTGATACAGTTTGGAGATCAACCATAATATGATTCCAAAGTAGGGGTGTTACAAAAAATCGATTCCGAGATTTGTTGTGATACTCGTATTACGTCACACAATTCTTGTATCGATCTAAAATCCGTCTGTATTGATCAATATACAGTACGTGTGTTTTTGGTGGAAATAAACATTTCAGTGGCTGCAATTTTACTACCGTCCAGTAGTCAGCAGCACGCAGAAGCTTTGCCTTGCAGTGGGCTGAAGTAACAACAAAATTCAACTAATCCAAGTAGAGATTTATGTACGTCGCCTTCTATTAGTTGCTTGGATTAGTCCTTTTATAAGGACTATATATCTATTATATTTGGGCTAATTTTGGCTTTGACTGCAAAAACAGAGGCATTGAGTATTTGGAGTCCTGCAGTTAAGCAGGTTTGCATTAAAAAAGAAAAAATGTAATGAAATGGGTTTCAAATATAAAACAAAACCTTTTTTTACTTGAGTGCTGGACGACGTTTCAGGAATAAATTGATAAAAAAATGTATTTATGCCGATTTTTGTTTGCCTTTTTTTTTTAACCCGTGGGCGTTATTTTATTTTGACCAAATTCTTGTGATTTTGTCCAAAGTATGGCTTTTCCTTTGAAGTGTGATAACTAAGTCATTTATGAATATTTTTTCACTTTCAACCACTCAAAAATGTTCATTGGCATCAGACATATCCACACATATATAGTTTTTATTATATATATATATATATATATATATATATATATATATATATATATATATATATATATATATATATATATATATATATATATATATATTAGGGCTGTCAAACGATTAAAATTTTTAATTGAGTTAATTACAGCTTAAAAATTAATTAATCGTAATTAATCGCAATTAATCGCAATTCAAACCATCTATAAAATATGCCATATTTTTCTGTAAATTATTGTTGGAATGGAAATATAAGACACATGATGGATATATACATTGAACTTACAGTACATAAGGACTATTTGTTTATTATAACAATAAATCAACAAGATGGCATTAACATTATTAACATTCTATTAAAGCGATCCATGGATAGAAAGACTTGTAGTTCTTAAAAGAAAAATGTTAGTACAAGTTGGAGAAATTTTATATTAAAACCCCTCTTAATGTTTTCGTTTTAATAAAATTTGTAAAATTTTCAATCAAAAAATAAACTAGTAGCCCGCCATTGTTGATGTCAATAATTACTTACACAACGCTCATGGATGCTGAAGCCTATAAAATCAGTCGAACCCAAGCGCCAGCAGAGGGCGGCAAAACTCCATAAAACACAACAAGTGAGCGTTTCACTGTGTACTGTCATTTAAATCTCTCTGAGCGTGGGATCTGCGTTAATTGCGTCAAATATTTTAACGTGATTAATTAAAAAAATTAATTAACGCCCGTTAACGCGATCATTTTGACAGCCCTAACACACACACACACACAAAATGTATACATGGACAAAAATACACACGATCCCAGGCTTCAACTGGGACCGTGTGCTTTGGTCAGATGAGACCAAGATTGAGCTTTTTGGCAACAAACACTCTTAGTGGGTCTGGCGTGCCACGAAAGATGCGCATGCTGAAAAGCACCTCATACACACTGTGAAGTATGGGGGTGGGTCAGCGATGCTGTGGGGCTGTTTCGCTTCCAGAGGCCCTGGGAACTTTGTTAGGGTGCATGGCATCATGAATGCTTTGAAATACCAGGACATTTTAAATCAAAATCTGTTGCCCTCTGCCCGAAAGCTGAAGATGGGTTGACCCTAAACATATGGCCAAAATCTACACAGAAATGGTTCACCAGACACAAAATCAAGCTCCTCCCATGGCCATCTCAGTCCCCAGACCTTGTTTTGTTGGCAAAAGGGGGTCGTACAAAGTATTAACACCAGGGGTGCTAATAATTGTGACATACATTATTTGATGTCAAATAATTTTTTCTTCATGTAGGATTTTTCCCCACTGAATGAATGCACTTGTATTGAAGGTTGGATTTTTCTCTTTTTTCCCATTAAGGTCCCATATTATTTGAAAAAAAAAAAAAAAAAAAATTGAAGCTAAAAAACACATCTTTTTCAGGGGTGCCAATAATTATGGAGGGCACTGTATATATATGCACACATATTATATATATACAGTGCCTTGCAAAAGTATTCGTCCCCCTTGAACCTTGCAACCTTTCGCCACATTTCAGGCTTCAAACATAAAGATATAAAATTTTAATTTTTTGTCAAGAATCAACAACAAGTGGGACACAATCGTGAAGTGGAAGAAAATTTATTGGATAATTTAAACTTTTTTAACAAATAAAAAACTGAAAAGTGGGGCGTGCAATATTATTCGGCCCCCTTGCGCTAATACTTTGTAGCGCCACCTTTTGCTCCAATTACAGCTGCAAGTCGCTTGGGGTATGTTTCTATCAGTTTTGCACATCGAGAGACTGACATTCTTGCCCATTCTTCCTTGCAAAACAGCTCGAGCTCAGTGAGGTTGGATTGAGAGTGTTTGTGAACAGCAGTCTTCAGCTCTTTCCACAGATTCTCGATTGGATTCAGGTCTGGACTTTGACTTGGCCATTCTAACACCTGGATACGTTTATTTTTGAACCATTCCATTGTAGATTTGGCTTTATGTTTTGGATCATTGTCCTGTTGGAAGATAAATCTCTGTCCCAGTCTCAGGTCTTGTGCAGATACCAACAGGTTTTCTTCCAGAATGTTCCTGTATTTGGCTGCATCCATCTTCCCGTCAATTTAAACCATCTTCCCTGTCCCTGCTG
The DNA here is from genome assembly GCF_030265065.1 of Corythoichthys intestinalis. Classification (NCBI taxonomy): domain Eukaryota; kingdom Metazoa; phylum Chordata; class Actinopteri; order Syngnathiformes; family Syngnathidae; genus Corythoichthys; species Corythoichthys intestinalis. Next base: position 39,158,960 of record NC_080401.1, read on the forward strand.
AAGAAAAGCAGGCCCAAACCATGATGCTGCCACCACCATGTTTGACAGTGGGCATGGTGCGTTCAGGGTGATGAGCTGTGTTGCTTTTACGCCAAACATATCGTTTTGCATTGTGGCCAAAAAGTTCAATTTTGGTTTCATCTGACCAGAGCACCTTCTTCCACATGTTTGGTGTGTCTCCCAGGTGGCTTGTGGCAAACTTTAAACGAGACTTTCTATGGATATCTTTGAGAAATGGCTTTCTTCTTGCCACTCTTCCATAAAGGCCAGATTTGTGCAGTGTACGACTGATTGTTGTCCTATGGACAGACTCTCCCACCTCAGCTGTAGATCTCTGCAGTTCATCCAGAGTGATCATGGGCCTCTTGGCTGCATCTCTGATCAGTTTTCTCCTTGTTTGAGAAGAAAGTTTGGAAGGACGGCCGGGTCTTGGTAGATTTGCAGTGGTCTGATGCTCCTTCCATTTCAATATGATGGATTGCACAGTGCTCCTTGAGATGTTTCAAGCTTGGGAAATCTTTTTGTATCCAAATCCGGCTTTAAACTTCTCCACAACAGTATCTCAGACCTGCCTGGTGTGTTTCTTGGTTTTCATAATGCTCTCTGCACTTTAAACAGAACCTTGAGACTATCACAGAGCAGGTGCATTTATACGGAGATTTGATTACACACAGGTGGATTCTATTTATCATCATCGGTCATTTAGGACAACATTGGATCATTCAGAGATCCTCACTGAACTTCTGGAGTGAGTTTGCTGCACTGAAAGTAAAGGGGCCGAATAATATTGCACGCCCCACTTTTCAGTTTTTTATTTGTTAAAAAAGTTTAAATTATCCAATAAATTTTCTTCCACTTCACGATTGTGTCCCACTTGTTGTTGATTCTAGACAAAAAATTAAAATTTTATATATTTATGTTTGAAGCCTGAAATGTGGCGAAAGGTTGCAAGGTTCAAGGGGGCCGAATACTTTTGCAAGGCACTGTATATATCTATATATCTATATATCTATCTATATATCTATCTATATATATCTATATCTATCTATCTATCTATCTATCTATCTATCTATCTATCTATCTATCTATCTATCTATCTATCTATCTATCTATCTATCTATCTATCTATCTATCTATCTATCTATCTATCTATCTATCTATCTATCTATCTATCTATCTATCTATCTATCTATTAGGGTGTTTGTATATATATATATATATATATATATGTATGTATGTATATATATACATATATATGTATGTATGTATATATGTATGTATGTATGTATATATATATGTATGTATGTATGTGTATATATATATATATATATATATATATATATATATATATATATATATATATATATATATATATATATATATATATATACATATATATATATATATATATATATATATTAGGGCTGTCAAAATTATCGCGTTAACGCGCGGTAATTAATTTTTTAAATTAATCATGTTAAAATATTTGACGCAGTCCCGCTCAGACAGTATTCTGCCTTTTGGTAAGTTTTACAGCAAGGCTTTTTGTGCTGTCTAACAGCGAACTCTTGTGGTCGCTTTGCGACATGGTTTATTGTTTTCATGCTAGTTCAATATGGCTGCACGACGTCTCGGGCTGACGCCTACGTTGTAATGTTGTGCTTATATGATCGTTGGACAAGATTTGTCCGTAAGTATGATTATTGTAAAGAATACATATTATGTTAGTAAGCGAAATGTTATATTTTTTGTATGAGACGCTTTTTGTTTATGTTTAGTGAACCTGCTTAGCGTGCTAAGCTAACGTTGTTGCTAATGCAATGCTTGTGTACTTTTTTTTGTAGTTTTACGACGGTCTAAAGAGGACAATGGTTTGAGGCCATTTTATTAATAAATCAGATGAAAAAGGAAGAAGTCTGATTATTAAGGCGTCGTTCACTAGCTATCTAGCTTTGGAAAAAGTAGACGCTTCGGAGTGAGGACAGCATTGACAGATTTAAATGACAGTAGAGTGAAATGCCCACTACAGTCCTTATGTACCGTATGTTGAATGTATATATCCATCTTGTGTCTTATCTTTCCATTCCAACAATTTATTTTACAGAATATGTATATAATTTACAGAAAAATATGGCATATTTTATAGATGGTTTGAATTGCGATTAATTGCGATTAATTGCGATTAATTACGATTAATTAATTTTTAAGCTGTAATTAACTCGATTAAAAATTTCAATCGGTTGACAGCCCTAATATATATATACAGTGCTGCTCAAAAGTTTGTGAACCCCCTCAACATTTTGGAATTTTCTATTATTTCAACCTGATTTCCTAATCAATCAATTCAGTAGTTTTTTTTTGTTTTTTTAACAGTTGTGTTGTCGAGACTAAATTAAAAAGAGTTTTCATCAACTGATGTAGGTGCAAAATTGAACTGTTTGGTCACAACCAAAACCGCCATGTCTGGCGAAAAGTCAACACTGCATACCACCAAAAGAACCTTCTCCCAACAGTGAAGCATGGAGGTGGGAATGTCAAGATCTGGGCTTGCTTTTCATCCTCAGGACCTGGACAACTCCACATAGTCCAGGGAATCATGAATTCTGAGGAATATTGTCAAATCCTAGAACATAACCTGACGCCATCTGTTTTGAAGTTAAAGCTTGGCAGAAGGTGGATCATGCAACATGATAATGATCCAAAGCATTCCAGCAATACAACCAAGGAATGGCTGAAAAAGAAGAAGATTCGTGTTCTGGACTGGCCCAGTCAAAGTCCTGACCTAAATCCCATTGAAATGCTGTGGCGGGACCTGAAGCGAGCAGTTCATGCCAGACGCCCATCAAACCTCTCTCAACTGACTGCGTTCTGCAAGGAAGAATGGGCAAAAATCCCCCAAAGTAGATGTGAGAGGCTGATTAGTCACTACAGAAACCGTTTGGTTGAGGTAATCTCTGCAAAAGGAGGCGCAATATCCTATTAACTGAAGGGGTTCACATACTTTTGCACACATGATATCTGAGTTTTTCTTAAATCAACCACTTTTGTTAAATAAAGAATGACAATATAACTATTTCTTTTGTTTCAGTCCATTATTTGGAATGTCAGTATTGTGGATTTGGGTATAACTTAACATTTAATAAGGTTATTTTAGTTTTTTTTACAAAAAATCTGACCATCGCTGTGGGGTTCACAAACTTTCGAGCAGCACTGTATATATATACATACATATAGATAGATAGATACAAATATATATGTGTGTATATATAAATAAATAAATAAATATATATATATATATATATGTGTGTGTGTGTGTATATGTATATATATGTATGGCTATTAGAATAATACTGCTATTAATGTCCATGGGGGCATTAAAAAAAGTGAAAAAATAAAAACTATATATGTGTGGATAGGTCTAATTTGAATATTTCATGTGACAGTGTTAGTGCGAATCTCCCCAACCTGTTTGCAATAGGTTAGAATTTGCAGCATGGTGCCATTTTGATCTTTACATGTTTTTTACTATCCTGGGGAAATATTAGCTCCCTAGTGTAATTTTTCCAATGCTTTGTCTTTGATGAAACACAAAAAAACAAAACAAAAAAAGCCAGATAATGGACAAATAACACCGACAGGTAGTGATATAGAAAATATCGCATTAATCGTCTTCAAGTGTAGTATCGGGATTAATCGGAATCAAATTAGCGCCACCACGCCTACCCAAGGTATTCTATTTAGCAACTGAAATTTTTAATATGGTAAAAGTCTCAGAAAAACAAGCATGCTTATGATGTCATGCCTTAGCCCGAATTCCCACCGCCTGCGACTGCGACAAAATTGGCTGCGTTCACGACGTCGTAGCTATTCACAAGCATACTAATCAATATGACAATTTCCACCGCATGCGGAATCGTCTATGACGTGCCGCGGGTCATCGTAGGCATGACGCAGAAGTCGGTGTAGCCGGACCGCATCAAGTTGAAACAATACCCAGGCGCTGGAAAGGACGTTTAACACTGATACAAAATACAACTACCGGTTTCCTATCAAAATAAAGCACTTTTGTCAACGAGGATCACGGTTATTATACAGTGCCTTGCAAAAGTATTCGGCCCCCTTGAATCTTGCAACCTTTCGCCACATTTCAGGCTTCAAACATAAAGGTATGAAATTTAATTTTTTTGTCAAGAATCAACAACAAGTGGGACACAATCGTGAAGTGGAACAACATTTATTGGATAATTTAAACTTTTTTAACAAATAAAAACTGAAAAGTGGGGCGTGCAATATTATTCGGCCCCTTTACTTTCAGTGCAGCAAACTCACTCCAGAAGTTCAGTGAGGATCTCTCTCTCTCTTGGAAGGACCCGGCCGTCCTTCCAAACTTTCTTCTCAAACAAGGAGAAAACTGATCAGAGATGCAGCCAAGAGGCCCATGATCACTCTGGATGAACTGCAGAGATCTACAGCTGAGGTGGGAGAGTCTGTCCATAGGACAACAATCACTCTTTTTTCTTTGGACTTTGTGTTTCTGTTAGTTATCATTAAAACATTTTTTGAGTTCATCACCACCGTGCCATGCTTTGCATTTGTTTCCCTCCTTTTGGGTCCTCCCCCAATAGCAGGCGTCTGCGTGCCGGATCTGGCCTCAGCTCGCCAGATCCGCATGGCAATCACACCCACTTAACGTAAGTGTCCCAGATGCGGCCTGGATCAGCACTATGACAGTCCAAATGATAAGTTACGCACTGTTTCAGGGCGGACCTTGCAGACTGGACGTGCTCAAACTACCGCTTAACGTCAGTCAGATGCGGCCCGGATCAGCACTATGACAGTTTTGTCTTAATTGTCGCCTTAATTGCATAGATGGCTGAGCCTGGGACCAGGTGCGGCTGATCATCGTCAGCAGCTTACTTAAACTGGTCCTATGCCTCACATCATTGCCAGATCAACAACTCACCTACAGGTATGTGACTTTCAGCTAACAAAGAATCTTGCAATTCTGATACTATGCTCATTTTTGTGTTTTTCCACCCTGGATCCTGTACTACTTGCCTGACGAATAGCATGCCTGCCCGTTCACCTGTTCTATCACCAAACTGCCCACCGGATTCTTCAGACACTAACACTCCCTCTCATCGTCATTGAATTAGGTCCGTGTTACCCTAGAACCTTAACAAATATGATACGTTGTTTACAGTCTAAAAATGGATCTTTAATGTTGAGTTGCTTGTTCCAGTTAAAATATTTTGTAAAAAAAAAGTGTTATATTATGTTGTTGTATGTTGCATTAATATGTTAGTATTAATAAATGGCATGAAAAAAAGTGTCATTATTGCTTTTAGTAGACAAATTCAATTTGCAATATAAACACATTACAGTATGATACATTGAACAAAATGGACCCCTGAAAACTGTTTTCATACAAATCTGGCCCAGATTGGGTAACGTGTGCCATATCCGGGCCATACATTAATGTCGTGTCTGCTACTTTGTGGCCCAAAACTGGTTGCTGATCCGGCAAGTGACTCCTTACTGAGTTTGGGCCATTGTTCAAAAAGACACTGGAGCGGATCTGTTTTACGAAGTTGGGTCGAAATATCTGGCATGTATATCTGGCCCATGTCCGCTCCAGTTATATTTTGCTCTCTTGGTCCATGGACCCCAGCTGTGACGTATGATGGGTTTGCTTACAAAAGCACACGCAAACACAACTTGTGTGTATAAATGTAAAGTCTGGATTAAAAGTTCCTGAGGTGGGCGTTTATGCAGAAATCTATTATAATGAGAATTGTAAATTAAAAAACGCACTACCCCCAGAAGTTTTCATTTTATTTACATATTATAGGTTACTGGTGGAATGGCTCACAATTATGAAAATGTTACATTTGACTAGTTATAATCATGGGTTATACTCTTTTAGCCGTAATTAAGAAGGAAAACAGTCAAATACAAAACAAAAACAGAAGGAGCATGTTTGGATCAGACGATTTAAAAAATAACTTTACAGGCCACCCCAAGTAGGTGCAGCTTGTTAAGTTACTTGATTGTGTGGGAATTTTTGGCAAGGGAGTAGGTTTGCATAGGGACAGTAGGGACATACAGTGGGGCAAATAAGTATTTAGTCAACCACTAATTGTGCAAGTTCTCCCAATTGAAAATATTAGGCCTGTAATTGTCAACATGGGTAAACCTCAACCATGAGAGACAGAATGTGGGAAAAAAACCCAGAAAATCAGATTGTTTGATTTTTAAAGAATTTATTTGCAAATCATGGTGGAAAATAAGTATTTGGTCAATACCAAAAGTTCATCTCAAGACTTTGTTATGTCCCCCTTGTTGGCTATAACGGAAGCCAAACGTTTTCTCTAACTCATCACAAGCTTTTCACACACTGTTGCTGGTATTTTGGCCCATTCCTCCATGCAGATCTCCTCAAGAGCAGTGATGTTTTGGGGCTGTCGTTGGGCAACACGGACTTTCAACTCCCTCCACAGATTTTCTATGGGGTTGAGATCTGGGGACTGGCTAGGCCACTCCAGGACCTTAAAATGCTTCTTACGAAGCCACTCCTTTGTTGCCCTGGCTGTGTGTTTGGGATCATTGTCATGGTGAAAGACCCAGCCACGTCTCATCTTCAGTGCCCTTGCTGATGGAAGGAGATTTTCACTCAAAATCTCTCGATACATGGCCCCATTCATTCTTTCCTTTACACAGATCAGTCGTCCTGGTCCCTTTGCAGAAAAACAGCCCCAAAGCATGATGTTTCCACCCCCATGCTTCACAGTGGGTATGGTGCAATGCTTTCTCTTCCAAGCACGAGAACCTGTGTTTCTTCCAAAAAGTTCTATTTTGGTTTCATCTGACCATAACACATTCTCCCAGTCTTCTTCTGGATCATCCAAATGCTCTCTAGCGAACCGCAGAAGGGTCTGGACGTGTACTTTCTTAAGCAGGGGGACACGTTTCGCAGTGCAGGATTTGAGTCCCTGGCTGCGCAATGTGTTACTGATAGTAGCCTTTGTTACTGTGGTCGCAGCTCTCTGTAGGTCATTCACTAGGTCCCCCCGTATGGTTTTGGGATTTTTGCTCCCCGTTCTTGTTATCATTTTGACGCCACGGGGTGAGGAGGGAGTTGAAAGTCCGTGTTGCCAAACGACAGCCCCAAAACATCACTGCTCTAGAGGAGATCTGCATGGAGTGATGGGCCAAAATACCAGCAACAGTGTGTGAAAAGCTTGTGAAGAGTTACAGAAACGTTTAGCCTCAGTTATTGCCAACAAAGGGTATATAACAAGGTATTGAGATGAACTTTTGGTATTGACCAAATACTTATTTTTCACCATGATTTGCAAATTAATTTTTTAAAAATCAAACAATGTGGTTTTCTGTTTTTTTTTCTCCACATTCTATCTCTCATGGTTGAGGTTTACCCATGTTGACAATTACAGGCCTCTCTAATATTTTCAAGTGGTAGAACTTGCACAATTAGTGGCTGACCAAATACTTATTTGCCCCACTGTAATACCACCAACTTTTCAGGATGCTCAAATTGTCCCCACCAACTTTTAAGCGACCTTATTTGCATATAATAATGAGTTCAATTACATAAGTAATTTTGTGTAATTTTGTCTTCCCAACTGCTCTAAGGATAGAATTGACCCTACCATTAAGACCTCTTTTCACTTGCTGAATGTGCCGATCCCATTTTTTCCCCAAAAATGCACATTTGATTTGACTTGCATTTATTTAAATGTATTTATTCATTCATTCATTTTCCATGTCGTTTACTCCTCACGAGGGTCGCGGAGGTGCTGGAGCCTATCTCAGCTAACTATGGGCAGTAGGCAGGGTACACCCTGAACTGGTTGCCAGCCAATCCCAGGGCATAAGGAGACATACAACCATTCACGCACACACTCATACCTACGGACAATTTAGAGTGTTCAGTCAGCCTACCATGCATGCTTGATCTGAAAACTGTGAGGCGGGCGTGCTAACCACTCAGTTACCGTGCCGCCTACATGTATTTATTCTCTGCATTATTTATTTTAAAACATTTCTGTTTGCAGCCTATGCAGACATTTTTCAGACAATCTGGAAGTTTTCAAAATGTTTCTTTAGTAGTTGTTGGAAACAAAGGTTTGAATCGAACGGTATATCACCTGACCAATACACGTGAAAGATAGAATAAGTCAATACAGATTTATTTAGCATTGATCATTTAGCCTATCAATCAATTAGGTTCATTTTCTTGAGAAATGTAGTCCTGATCCCCGTTCACCCAATCTGTTGTTCGTCCCCAGCAAAAGGTTTACATGCTGTCATACCATCCCTACCAATGTTGAGACCAAACCTACGCCCTTGATTTTGGTTACTTACAATTTATTACTTTAAAATGCATTGTGTTTAATTAAAAAAAACATTTTTTCCAGATTTTTGCTTTCCAATCTTGTAAATTTTATCTCCCCAAAAGGAGGTCACTTGACACCCGTAGAGCTTCTCCCATTATCATCGCCACAACTAATCCCGTCAGCGTGTTAGCCATCTGTGGCTAATGAGTGGCCAGCCGCAAAGTAACGAGGGAGAAACAGACACAAATAAAATGCAAATTTTTGTCGTCTACTAAGTGGCTCCCCTCCCGCCGGCTTGAGGGGCCTCCCGGTTCCCACACCGCTTCCCTGCGTCTCTCCCAGAGTGCCGCTGGGTTTCTGGGGCAAGGGGGGATGCGGCCCCGTCATTGGCTCGCCTTTGTCTGGCCTTATTCCTGGCCTTTCAACGCCTGATTTGAATATATGCAAATGTTGCCATGGTGCCCCCAAACCCCATCCCTTCATTTTGCAGCATCTTTTTTTACACCTTGTGGAACTGCTGCTAGAGGAGCCGTGGGAACCGCTCATGAAGAGCTTTCACTGTCACACTAAGTTTATTTAAATGACTTTGAATTAACACACATATACGTGATTAGATGAAAGCCTGTGAAAATATCATAGAGCATAAAAGGGAGGGAGATCACGAGCAAATGTGTCAAAGATGGAAGCAATGTTTTTTTTCTTTCTAAATTTATAACCAATTTTTTCTCTTCACGTAAATGGGTTAAAATTTCTTAGTCTCAGAGTCATTTACATGTGATTATTGGTAAATACGGTTTAGCACACAGTTACTGTAATTAGGAGTTTCCTACTGCCTTAGTGTACGTTACTGAGTAAATACACTATTGATGTACTATTCAAAAAGCAGCTCACCAGTTTAATGCATCAATTTGTTGAAATTCTAAAAGAATAGCACCATTTACTCATTCACTTGTTCTATTTTTTTGTTGTTGCTACCTTTTTAAATCAAACTTTCATTGAAAGAAATTTGGATATGGCAATATTTGCACAAAAAAACAAAATATGAACTAGTGCAGTTTAAAGGTCACTGTTGTGGCACATCACTAAACCCTACAGTTTGTGGTGCCCCTTGACCCCTGAATGATTCCCAGGGGGAAAATGTTTTTGAAACCTACAACAGTGGACACTCCAGTCTCGATGGAGTTTCTTTGAAATTCCTGCAAAAAAGCAGAACATGTGAACAAGATTTGCTTTTAAAGCATAATAAAATTTTAAATTCATGATTTTTGTACGACTTTGTATGGCTTGTCGAGACTGCTCAGTCTCTCCCATTAAGCCAAATACCGAATTGGCCCGAATATAAAACGGTGTTTTTTGCATTGAAATAAGATTGAAAAACAGGGGGTTGTCTTATATTTGCGGTCTAGACGTTATACCCATTCACAACGCTAGATGGCGCCAGATATCATTGAAGCGATGTTCTGTCATGACAGATCTCAGCTACTCTCCCCATTCACGACGCTAGATGGCGCCAGAAATCATTGAAGCAATGTTCTGTCATGACTCATGACAGATCTCAGCTACTCTAAAGTTTAACCAGTTGCATTATTTTATAGCCATATTTTTCCATATCCAGATTTGTTTCAAGACTACAGTTACAGTTAGACTTCAATTTGATGGTTAATACAGTTATTGCAATTTTGTTGTTTTATCACAGTAGATTGATTTATTTACATTTCAAAAACCAGAAGCCATTCATTTACGAATGTGATTGCACTTTAGTTTACATATTTAAATGTTCAGATATTAAGATTTGAATGAGGCAAAATAACATGCTTTTTCTCTCAAATATATTGTTATAATCATTTGTTTCGGATGGACTGTAATTATTTTCTGTATAAACATTAATTTGGTGTTCAAAAAGTCTCTTTTCAAACTTGAGTCTTGAAAAAGAGGGGTCGTCTTACAATCAGGGCCGTCTTATATTCGGGCCAATACGGTAACACCTAAATTCTATGTAGGATTAATCCCTTTAACAGTTGTTGTTGTGTCAATACTTAAATCTCATGAGTTTTTACAGGCCTGTCAAGTTGCCACTCAGGTTGTTGTTCTTGTGTTCTTGGACACCAACTTTAAAGTCCTACTTATCCGTCATTCATGAACCGATTGTCTTGAAACTTTGTAGCAATGTAGCATGGGCGATTATCTAGCACTCCTATGAGCATGATTTTTGTTTTGTGTTTTGTGTCAGGGTTGATTGATTAATTGCGGTAATATAATTATGAGTTAGCCATTAAAGGGAAGCAGGGTCATTACCGGGGGGGAATTGCCCACCCACGGACACGCTCTGCCCACCCAAAGAAAACTGGATGTAGTACGAACGGCAGTCTGGGCACCACGTATGGTATCCCATCCATATAGTACTGATCTGTTCTAAGTTTTAACCTTTGTGTTGTTACCCCCTCTTTCAATTAAAAAAAAAAAAAGAAATGTTGGTTTTGTTTATTGGGGGCGCTACATACATTTACGCATATTTTGATTTTTTTTATTTTGATTTTTTTTTTTATCAAAGTTTTCACCACTGTTCACCTAGCTGTTGAGTTTGGTGAGTTTTGAAGCATTCTGAATGGGTCAAAGTAGGGCCCAAAGTGTCGGCGGGACAAAGAATGACTGCTAGGGGGCACTATGTAGTGTATTTGGAATTTGTCTTTACACGGTATCAAAGATTGCACCTGTCCTGACCTGCCTGCCGATTTTGGTAAATGGTGTTATACTTGTATAGCGGTTTTCCCCCTTTCACGGCCCTCAAAGCGCTTTACACTATCTCGTCATCCATCTACTGGTGACGCAGCACCAGGAGCAATGTGGGGTTCAGTATCTTGCTCAAGAACACTTACATGAGTTCATCAGGGCGCCCAATTGAACCCACAACGTCTGGGTTGGGGGACAACGACTCTACCACTGAGCCACGCCACCCCATGCATTTTGGTGAATTTTGAAGCATTCTAATGGGGTCAAATTGAGCTCAAAGGGGCTGCGGAACAAATAATAACTATAATAATAATAATAAAACCGAGGAACCTTAATAGGTTACCTAAAAAAACATTGTCGCCTGCATGTCCATACTGTTCAGTTATGGATGTGTTCTAAGGCAAATAAAATCAAATCAACTTTTATTTGTTTTGACCAAATCACAACAACAGTCATCTCAAGGAGAAAACAAAACATGTTTTAAGGTGCAGTAGCCCTACGCTGGATTTTGACCTACTTGAGCATTGTAGCTTAAGACTAATGCCCACCCATACCCGGCATCCTGATATCACCACTGGAGGGAAGCCTTCTCAAGGTTAGGAATTTGCCAAAAGAGGGCACAGCACATGGACTTATTGGTGCCTTTGTTGCTTGTAGGTTATGGTTTAGCCAGTAGAGGGCAGTCTTCAGCATGTAGTAGCAGATAAATGTTTGTTTTTGTTATTGCTCTTGAATGTCATAAGGATGGTATAAACCAAATGAGTTCATCTTTGATGTTTTCAAACTCGTTGAAGTCATGCAAGTGTTGAGTCGTAATTTTGAACTCCAAACATTTTGCTGCCCTCCAACTCTTTTTTTTCTTTGACCTTCAGTATAGGACTGCTCCTTCTATTATTCCAAGAAAAAAGGTAAAAGAAATCATACGTTGATGTGAGTTGAACCAAGCTATATTGTGATTAGTCAAATAATGTGATTTTTGCTAAAGTCTAATGGCAGGCATAGAAGCTAATTTTGTGTGTGTTTTTTTTAGTTTTATGCAGCAATTTGGAGGGACTTTCATGTTTTATAGAACCACATTTTCCTTTTTAATTCTTAATTTCATGAAGATTAGGCATTACCATTGACAACGATGATCGTCCAGTCCATTTGAAATGGAAGGGACTGGCAGCGGAAAATGAGCCATGAACATTGACATCCAGCTCATATAAAGATAATGTTGGCAATCCAGAAGTAAAGAAGCTATAAAAGACCAAATATGAAATCATTTCACAAAACAATGTGCCCACTTGTGTACCACAACAACCCATCTACCATCACCAATGCAAGGTAAGGTAGCAATGTTAGCTATTATAAACCCGACCACCGCTGGTTAGAATGTATTTTAATGCCTCATCAGCGTTCACATATTAACACAGCCACCGGTTCACTTCAATAACTGTATAGTTGTTTTAAAATGTAAATCAGTTAATCAGTGATTCTAAAACTTTTCCCACCATGATGTGGCAGGGGAAGATTTAAGAGGCCTCAATTCTTGTAAGAAAAACCTAAGGAGAAAATGGAATCATTGGGCTATAATTGTCAAGTTTGCATGCGCAGACACCCGCTATCCCTCTCCTCCTCTGCGTAGACAACCCACCTTCCCCCAATCAATCTGCCGTGTGCATTCAAGGCTGTCTCAATGCGCTTGAACTTGACCGAGGGAACTGCCTGGGAAAAGAGGCAAGACTTTGGCCCTTTTGCTCCCCTCCTTTTCACCCAGCCCAAGGCCATCCAGACTGATGCCGGTGCTCATTTGCATAAAATTCAGCCCCCTCGTCGCCAATTAAACCAGGAAAGTGTTGAGGAAAGAGTAGTCTGGTTTGCACGTGGCCAGGGATGAGCAGACATCGCCTCTCGTCCATCATAAAGTGTAAGTTGGCTGATTATCGCTACTAAACGCTAACCTCGCTGGTGTTCGAATGTGTTTTTGTGTGGTTCTTGTGTAAACAGTTGTGTAAGTGAACCAGTTTTTATGATAGTAGTAGGAGAATTTGAGGTTGCTTGTTTTTGTGTAGTCTTCGTGTCCATTTATCTGAGGTTGAATTTGTTTTTGCAATTCCAGGGCTGGCTGGATAAAAACAGTAAGAGTGGTAATCATGGTTATTTATTTATTTTCATTTTGTGGAAAAGCAACATATATTGGAAAGGGGGAAAAAAAGAGGGTTTCTGTGAAAACCTTTTTCTACTTATAGATGCAATTCATGTATTTTGCATTTCCTGTCATGTTTTTATTTCATTTATTCCTGTATGTATCATTTAGATTATTTCATTTATTCTACATTAAGCGCCATCCTGAAACAGGACAATGGGCAACAAATCCAACTCGATATATCAGATGACCACCAAAAACCATACATCACGAGATCTCTATAAAGTGGGGACGGTAACACTTGTAGAAAAGCTATTCTATTCTATTCTATTCTATTCTATTCTATTCTATTCTATTCTATTCTATTCTATTCTATTCTATTCTATTCTGAAATACAGTATAGAAACTCAGATATCAAGCTAATAAATCTAATTGTCGTTTCAGGAGCAAGTCAAGTGGTAAAAACACAAACATTAATGGCAGACATTTGAAAAATGTATTATTGTAATGTTTCATAATACTGCAGCGGTCTTAAAAAACATGTTTTTATTGGATATGTAATGTCATCAGTGCATATGTAGAATACAGTGATTCACATAATTTAATATTTGGTTCAGATTTGTCTGAAAGTATTTGTACATTAAAAAGCTATGATAAAGTCATCGTGCTTAAATATCTACAATAAATTGTTTTCTTTTACATAACACTGTTTACATAATAGGTCATAATTAGCTTTATACTTTCAACTAAATGTTTTTGTATTTAATGAGGTGGTTATTTGGCACAGTTTGCACTTTTTTTTTTCCAGCTGCGACCTCCAATGTGTCTCATATCAGTGGAGGTTTCTCTTGAACTTTCTTTTGTCTAAATGTTTTAATCACTCAAATGAAATTAATCTTAACTTTTTCTTTTTTTTTTTTTTTTTTTTTTTTTTTTAGCTTAATACCAATATAGGGGACTCGGGATTTGTAAAATACACTAAAATATATAAACTACTCAGATTTTTTTTTCCAGCAACCCAAACTTTTAAAAATATGTCAGACTTTACGATGAAATCAGCATGTAAAAAACGGTCAATTTACCTTTTGGACCCTTAATAATCTTTTCAATATTTTCATTCACTTACCTCACCTTTGTGACTCATCCAATAAACCACTCATATTCATTTTGAGTGTAAATATTTTGAACTTCCCATGCAAGGCCCTTCATGTCAGGTCAAGCCCCTCTTCTGAAGGGCAGTCATTACAACTCCCAGAGGTATCCACTTGAATGGGTCACTTATGATTGCTACTAATCAATTGAGCTCAACGTGACTCGGCCTGTTCAAGCATGCTGACTCACTAGCTGATCAATTTATTGCTCATTTGTAGGAACTGTGTGTGTATTTGTGATAGTTGTATGCATACATCTTCCACCAGCTCACAAAAAATAGAATAAGATAAAGTATAGAAATACATATAATGCTAAAGATAATGTAAAATGATAAATTATAATACAGCATAAATATGAATGCTATTTCTTTTTAGATGCAATATATTAGAGAAGGTATTACACTTAGGTTTAAGAGACATTATTTGATTTATGGGAGACAGAAAGACAATGCATTTTTAAACAAATAAAGACAGTGTCTAAATCATTTTTTTTGGGGGGGGGGGGGGTAAAATTTAATTCAATAAGTGATTAATAAAGGAAATAATTTGTTCATTGCCATTTTCTAAAATTATTATTCAGTTTTTTTTCTTTTGTGGTTAAAATGAAACAAAAATAATTATAAAATATAATGAACACACATTACTTCTATACCGTGTATTGACAAGGCTTAACTGGGTTAAGTATATTCTTATAGTGTATTCTTGGATTTGTATTTGAATGTAAAATAATGTTACTCATATTTATCAACATGATACATTAATCTGATTAGCCTATTGTTAAATGTAGATACACAGTTTAAACATTTGGACGAAATCAATTTCAAATTCTTATATCAATAAAACAATATTTGAAGCACATAAAACGTGTATTTCGTTAATTGGTTTATTTTTTTAATGCTTCAATTATACAAATATTTGTCTATAATAGTGAGTGCGTCATAATCATTTGTAGTGCTTATGCAAATGAATGGATCATGCACATAGCGCCTGCGCCTATTTGAATTGGCTTCAAAGAGAAATGTGAAGCACATTTATTCTATCAGGAAAATCGATGCAATTACACATGCTATAGTTCTGATTTTCTAAGAGCAATAATGTTTTTGGGGAATTAATAAATAGACAAAAGTTCGTTCTTTTGGAGCAAAGGCGGTGCTAAAAAAGGCCTCAATTAAACAGCTCGGTTCGTGTTGAATACGTTCGATAGAATCATGCAAAAAATACCCGATATTTTTTTTAATCCAAATTAAACGTGTTCATGCATTTGGAATTCGTTGGATTGGCTGAAAGTGGGCGTGGCTGCCGCGGAATGAAGGCCTTGGTGCATGCAGATCTTTTCTTTCCGGGCCTTTTTGCCCTTGCAGTGCCGTTTGTTATCGATAGATGTCACCATTGATCACGTTGATTACAGTTTGTTGCGGCTGGAAAAAAATTGAAGGTCACTAAACCCGCCAAAACAAAACGTACAGCGTTAAAAAAAAAATGTGTTTACTTTATTATTGACTCGTTGTTTATCTTGGTCGCAGTACTATTAGATTCCTATTTGTCGCATCTGTATACACATATGAATAAAGATCAGTTCATTAACAAAAGCTACGTGAGAGTCATTCATTTAACAAAAATCCATATGACAATATTATATGTATTGTATTAGACATTATATATATACTAGACAAATATATTTACAGAGGTGTTTATAATATTGTCTTTTGTACAGTGATACGATAAAAGTAGAGCATGAACACCATGTGTGATGTTTACATTCATTCTGCATCATCCACAAGCGCTAAGCCAATTCTTTACATATTGAATACTTCATTATTGTATTATTTTGTATAATGATGAGTGATTAATATATACATACATGCTTGAAATATTTATTTTCATGTTAATATTAGTTTCAGACAATTTTCTATTAATATATTAAAGACAGTATTATCCAAACGTCATGCGATTTGATTTCCCTAAAGTTGTTACCAATTGCCTGTGGGCAGCATTGACCTATTTAACTCAATGGCTGCCATTGACGGTGACAGACGTCTAATCCTAGGGCATAGTTTTGGTCTCAACATTAGTGGGGACCATATAACAGCATGACCTGCATGTACACTTTTTGCTGGAGATGGGACATTAATAAGACCAAAGAAACGGGCTACATTTCTCACAAATATGAACCTAATTAACTGATAGGCTAAATGATCAATGCAAAATAAATCTGTATTGATTTACATACTACATAAGTACTCTACTAACTTTCTTATGCATTGGTTCAGGTGATACACCGTTTGATTCAAACATTCCCCCCCCAAAACTACTAAGAAACATTTTGAAAACTTCCAGGATAAATGTCTGGATTTTAATAGCCAATTCAAATTTTCAATATTTGTACATAACTTAAATTACATTACAATACACATTAAAAACAAACTTGTTAATAATCTCTAACTATCTAGGAATGAAAAAAAAAGACATTTTTGTCTTAAGACCACTCAGCATTGTCTGTCTAAATAAAGACAAATTAAATATAACTGAACAAACTTCTTATTTAAAAAAAAAAAAAAAAAAAAGGAAAATGGAGCCTTCTTTCAGGTAAAACACTACTGCTTTTGTCCACAAGCACAGCCAAACTCAACAACAACAACAACAAAAATCAAAGCTCCTTTGGGCTGCTTTAAGATCACATAAATAAAACAAAAATAAAAATTGGGGAGGAAGGGGTTTACCTCAAATCACTACATTTCTCGCAATTTAATTAACGTTAACATAGAAAACACATACACGAGGGCACTTATCTCTAAGCAGCTTCCTACTCGATTTTTGCGCGTTAGCAAATACACACAGTTTAGTGTTATGCTAACTCTGGTGCAGGTCAGATTTTCAGTAGCAAAATTTGTGGTGTGTTCCCCACCTTCACAACATTGACATCTTTTTACATTACTGTATTTGTTGTATTTATTGTATTGCATTGTATTTCTGTCAGGGCTGTGAGTGCGTGTGTGTGTGTGAGGGGTTGGAGGGTTCAAGTCATCAGCCAATCAAATGTGCGTTTGAGGAACAAAAATGGACTTGCACATTCAGCAAGGGACAAGGGGTAAATGTAAGTCTGAACATAATGAAAATAATTCACTTAATAAAGGTAGGTTCAATTCTATCCGTACGACATATGGGAAGATAATCTAAATTAGCTATATAACTGAAGTCATTATATAATGCAACTAAGGTTGCTTAAAAGTTGGTGGGGACAATTTGAGCATCCTGAAAAGTTAGTAGTGTTATGTCCCTACCGTCACTATGCAAACCTATACACCCTTGTTCTAATCCATTTGAACTGCAAGGGATGCCATTGAAAGATCATGTATTGTGCGGAAACGTCCAATGAATCTGAAGAGGGAAGGCCTGGCTGACTCCAGTTCAAATAAACTGGACGTCTATCGCCGTCAATGTCAACCATTGCCGTATATATAATAAAAATATGACAAATGAAACATGTTCCTTGTATCTTAAATTGAGGTACAATTTGTAAAATACTAAATTAATATTTAGAACGCAAAACTTGTTTTTTTTTGTGTTAAAAATACAGTATCTCCTTATATATTTCACCCCCGTATAGATGAAGAATGGCCACGTCTCATTGGACCTCTCGTTTGGACGAGCCTATCATTGCGTGTGACGTCATCACACTATGCGTCCATCTCTCCCTTTCGCTCTTTCTTTCCTTCTAATTTTGGGTCACTACCAGCAAACCTTCGAGTTGTCTCTTAATAACTTCAGCCTTCGTGGAACATGCCGGTTCTAGAATGTTCTCTTGTTCTTTACAAACCGGTATGAACAGTCGCTTTACGTCAGAGGTAGTGAGAGAGCGAGAGAGAGAGAGAGGAAGGTGGGGAGGACCAACGAGAAGCAGGGTCCACGCCACGCACATTCTCATCCGAGGACGTGGATGAGGTGCTGCGTGGATGCTAGCTTAAGCAATAGCGCCTTCTTCAGTACAAAGTCAAGTTATTGGAACGTTCAGGAAGCCTTGACTAATTCTGGACCCTTTCTTAGAACTACAACAACTTGAAAAGAAAATGATATGGATTTACCTTTCTGCGTGTAAGTCGTGTGCATGCTTCTTTAAAAAATGTATGCTTTTATAATTAGGAGTCAGCGCTATTAAGCGCTAATTTAGGTATTGTGATTAGCTATGGAATGATGTTACCTTATGTGTGGATGTGTGTGTTCGCGCGTGCACGTGTGTGGGTGTTCAGTGTGTATGAGTGCGCGCGCGAACCAGACAGCATTGTGATGCTAATATGAGCCTGCACGCTGTTGAACTTGATGTTGACACTGATTTTTGTTGTATTTTTGCGTGGATTTTATATATATTTAGATGTACATGCAATACAGATTTAACTTTATGAATTTAGGTAATATAATGCATTTTTTTGTAATCATTTTTTGCCCGTGAAGAATAGAAACATTTCTTTTTTATTTATTTAAAATCAAATACATCTCAATAAGTTACGGCGTGTAAACAGATTACATCTATAATACATGAAATTAGTTTTAAATACAAAATAGTCACATTTTGCATTTTGCTACAGCTGTTGGTATTTTTTTGTTGGTCTCTATTTCAAATATTTGATTAATTTCTAAACCTTATTGTGGTTATGAGAGTATTTTTCCTCACTATATGTAGGAAAACGTGTTTCGTTTCCTTGTATCTTTTTGAAAGATATACAGTATATCAATATACAATATTGTAAAATTTAGGTTAACTATGTGACTGTCGTTATACAATCATATATGATACTGTCGCCTTTTTGTTTTTTACAGACTGTCAAATAACTTTATTTGTTAGGAGGAATTGCTTGTAACGAATGTAGTCAGGTAGGAAGAATGTATTTAAAAAAAAAAGTCACATTTGCGTGGGTGACTCTTAATCCAGCTTTTGCTGTATACAGAGTCCCAACCACCATTTTTTAATACTCAATGATAGTTAAAATTTAAATTAAAAGACAACTGCAATTATATTTTAACGTTTTACGCCTCCACACCCAAAATGTATTATAGCTGCAAGTGAAATTCATTTTTTCCCTTTTGATTCTTACCAAAGTTAAAGACATAGGAAAGCGTTTCCAGTGTGTGTGTGTTTCCCAAATATAATTCAGCACCATGGACAGTGGTCGTAAAGCTCCCTCGTAGCTGCAACCTCGTTTTTGCATGTATTAGTCGCGTTGCACGTTCTAGCAACAACGTATTAGAATAATTTTACGGTACCAAACCCATTGGACACTTAAAAAAAGGCGAAGGCGTGCATGTTACGTACACACGCGCTACCCTACCGCTATTTGACGGGATGTGACGTAATTTGTAGGCCAGTGTCACGTTGATCTGCAAATACATGCAATGTTAGACAACTGCAAACGGCAGTAATTGATAATGATTACAAATATATATGCAAAATATCTCAATATGATTATATGAATAATAATGAATATAGACAAAGAACATGTTTAGAGGAATTCTTGTTTACCATATGTTAAACACACACAAAAATTTCACACACACTGCACACATTAAAAAATTATTAATAAACAGTTTATGTGGTAGCATTATTTCAAAGCAAGCATTTAAGTTACAGTGTGTGGTTATTTTACACAAGCCCTGATATTAAATATATTTCAAAAGTCACATCACTCAATTCTAAATGCAGAGCTGCCCACACACTATTCCTTTTAGCTCCCTGTTGGTTACACAACAATAAAAATATAAAACAAAATGAATATTTTTCAAAAAGGACATAAGTATGCACATGCAGGAGTTTAATAGTCCCAATAAAATTAGCTCCAAAGCTGTTGCTGTCTTCGATTTAATTTACATAAAGATAACTTGTAATATAAATATAATGGGATGTTATGTTTCCAGACGTTCATGTTTTAAAGCCCATTGTCTCGCCTTTATGATCATTATGCAGTCATTTGTCCATTCATTGAATATTAGTTTGCAGCCTCAGGCTGATTTTACTCTTTCTTTCTTCTGAAGTCAGCGTGACTGCATTGATGGTCTGTGGTTGTGGTAAGGATGTGGTAAGGATATATTAATCTAAAATGGGCTGTTTTAGATTGCAAGTGTTTTCATACAAGCTTCTTTAGAACTCGACAGCTGCACCACCACCACCAAGTACCCGGCCACCACGGCTAGGGAGGCCGGGAAGTGAGGCTTCGAGCTCGGGTTGCATGTTATGGTTGACCCGCTGTTAGCCTGGTGGATCTCAAACATAATAATAATAATTTAAAAAAAAAAAAAAACATAATTGTGATTATTACTCTATAGTATAATTTAAGGAAGGTATTACACATAAATGCTATTATTCATTCTATACCAGATTGCAATGCACGTTTCATATTGCATTTTTCTCCATGACTGTAGTATATGTGTGTCTGTGTTTTTAAGTGCAAGTACACGTTTTATAACCATTTTATAGTTCCTTCACAATTTATGGATTAATTCATTGAGAAAATTGTGTGTATGTGTGTGTGTGTTTCTAAAATGGGGTCGATGGATGTTGGCATTTAACGCAACAAGACGTGATCATGCTTCTTGTTTGTTGCGATGATTTCAAGGCAACACGAGCCACACGTGAGTGTCCTCGTCAGCTTTTAATATCAACTCGCATTTGTGTGTGACTTCGTACGGCAGGTGGTTGTGACGTCATCCACGTTACGATGTCATCCTCCATGACCGCATTGGTCGTCAGTGTCCGTTTACGCGGGGTTGCAAGGGTGTTGTATTGCCGATTACAACGGTCATTGAACGCGTCTGTCTGATTAAAAAAATAGGAAGGTGAGAGAGGGGAAGGGAGGGGCGGAGGAGGGTTCTCTCCACGTGACCACAACACGTTGCAGCGTCGACGCCGGCGGCGGCTCCTTTAAGAGAGACGTGGGTTAGTTTTTCTCTTTGGTTATCTAGCTGTATGAGTTTATGCAATATCATAAAGCTAGAGAACCGAATGTAGAAACTAATCCGGCGGACGTCACGTCACGGATGGCTGCGAGGATGGATGAAGCGATGGTGAGGATGATGGTGGGGATGGAGGACCGAAGAATCACGCAAATGTCGCCCCCGTGGTTCGCGTGGGAAAAGAGACCCCTTCATCCCTCCCGCTACCCGTTTTTGGATGTATTTTTATGTTCCTGGGCAGACCGGAGCACCAAATATATTAATTTTAAAAGGGCAAGTCATGGCATTATGCATTTATGGAGTGACTGCCATGCCGTGGGGGAGGTTCCTCTCATGGAGGAGGTGCTGCTTCACTTGTACACGCATGCCTTCGTTTCTATATCAATTCTAAGAATTATTGTATGCCTGCCATAACATGATCATTGATAGTGATGGTCGTGATCGGTCCATACCTGCAGCTCACTTCCCCAAACCCATTATATAGCATGATAAGGACCTATAATGCACTTTTCCCACTCATGTTTGAGTGAATTTCATCAGAATTTTGCAATGAGTGTTATCTATTTGCATGAGTTGTGTGCTCATAGTGCTATTCTATTCAAGGGGTGTCACTGGTGTGCAGTATAAGTCCGTGGTCTATAGATGGATATAAATTGAAAAGACCCAAAATGCTTACACGAGACAATGTTTGACTATTGCTGAGTTCTGACAATTAACTCATTGGCTGCCATTGAGAGCGATGGACGTCCAATCCAGAGTTGATGATGATGAAGAACAATTATGATAATTTATTGTCTGATCGTGGGCGTTTACCACTGTCTTAACGAATTTGCCTCATATAAATCCCATTCATCCATTTTCCAGGGTGCGTGTTCTCATTTGGGTCATGTGAGCTGGAGCCTATCACAGCTCATGACTGGCCACCAGCCAATCAAAGTGCACATCTGTTAACGCTCGTATTCACACCTATACCTATTTTCCTTTTTTTATTTAAATTCAAGAGATCATGATCATATTGAGGCTCACATTTAACCTAACTCATTTATGGTAGGAACCATATGCGGAGTTTAACTCATTCATTCCCAGCCATTTTCACCGGTGCAACCCCCTTCGCGCCTGGCCGTTTTAC
Source organism: Corythoichthys intestinalis (assembly GCF_030265065.1). NCBI lineage: Eukaryota > Metazoa > Chordata > Actinopteri > Syngnathiformes > Syngnathidae > Corythoichthys > Corythoichthys intestinalis. The sequence continues at coordinate 39,181,397 of NC_080401.1, forward strand.
TGGATTTTGACTGATTTTGCAAGGCCCACAGAAAATTCTGTTCTATTGCTATATAAACATGGAACCCACCAAAAGAAAGATTAGACTCTCTTCTTTCAGCAGGAAAAAAAAGTTAGTTCAAATCTTTTTCCATTCTTTGGAAATCAGCATTAGAAAATAGCTTAGTTTGAGCAATTTTCCAATTTCTGATGAAAAAACAGAAATTGAGCTTTTTGTAAACGCATACATTTCAAACATTGACTTTAACACAGCTATTTTTTGCTTTAGTTACATCTCAAACATCTGAATGTTTTCCTTTTACAAAATAACATAAACTACAAGGCAAATAGAGCTTTTGATAGGAAAGTAACAATTTACACATAACTAACTGAGATATGACGCTGTTGTGGCCGCGACGGCCGGGGTAAACTTTTCCCTCATCGCTGCCTGTCTCATAAAGATGGATTTTTTTTTTAGTTTCCAGCACGGACTCAACGGCATCGTCCGCTGCACTGGTGGTCGCGGTCGTTCTGCTTGGTTGTCCAGCGCCTGGCATCCCGGGCATCCTCCCGGTTGGTCTGCTCGGTCGTCCGTCACCTGGCATCCTGGACGTCCATTCGGTCGTCTTCCAACGGCGCCATGCGGCCGGCCGTTCCGTTGAATCGGGTTGGGGGTCTTACCAAATGCGCTACTGCCCTCCAGTGTCCAGTTTTATTGCTTTAAAATGGATTTTCAGCTCTGTGCTTTGGAGCTAAGTTTAATCAGAACCTAGACATGTCTCTTGTTAAAAAAAAAAAAAAAAACGTAAACGATGTATAAATACGTCTTTGAGACACTCAAACAATTAAAAATAGAACGTACTTATATGTTTTTGGGAGCAAATGAGTTAAAGGGGCCGGTGGGGCGTGGGTCCCCTGGTGGCCAAAAAGTTTCATTGCATGTAATTGACTTTTCTATATATGATTTTAAGAGTTTTCCGGTAAAATATTGCCTATAAAAGTTGTAAAGCAATAACACAAACAACATAAATGAAAGAAATCAACAACAGCAACAACAAAAAATAATGGGTCAAAATTATTTTTCGAACAGATCTAGCACCTTAGATGGTTATTTTTGCTTTGTTTAGCCAAAACCACCTGAGGACCAAAGAGGCAAGATGGTTATACGTTATTTTTTCTAATGTAAGCTTTCAAAAGTGACAACTACTGAGCAAGAACCAATGATTTAAAATGTGGACTATGAAACGCCAGAAAGCACCGCCAAAATAGTGAGCGGAGTTTCAATTTGCCCCACTAAATATGTTAATTGTACAACAGAGCCACCACCGGCGGGCGTACCATATTCAATGGATGACGATCTTGGTGAAAATGATAGCTGTCCTATGCAGCCTTATTTAGAATTCCCCTAAAAATGATGGAAAACAAAGAAACGCTAATTTTCAACTTATTATGATAAATATTCTTGTAAGTCAATTTTACCGCTGACACTGCGTTCCGGGGTCATCAACATGTTGTGCCCCCCTGCCCCAAAAGTCAAACTCGGCCTATGGTAGGAAAGTATAATTTCCGAGGAAATCGAACCCTCACCCCCTATAGTTTACAGCCACATTCTTAACCACTCCCAAGCATGCTATTTTGCAGTATTTCAATATGTGGCAGCCATATACACAAATATCTCTTGTCTGTATGATTTGAGAGGTAAGATTAGAGAGACACCAGGGTCAGTCTACTTTTTTATGATGCTGCCCATCATCCACCCCCCTTTCATGCGTGGAGGAAAAAAACGCCTCTCCTGGTTCCGCTCTGGATGTATTGTTGGAAGGGCCTGTTGAATTTTAAACAAGCTACAGTGCAGTGCTGGGGCTGCTACACAGTTGCAGCTATAGCTTCTATGAAGTGTCATGTCACTATAGTAGCGGATGAATTAGCATTAGCTGTGCTAGTACTCTTATGTGCTCTGTGTGCCATGTGATCAGACCAGGATGCCTTTGATCAAATGTCATTTTATACTGTGCAAAATGTACTGTCTAAATCTCTGGGCTGTTGCTATTACCTACCAAATATGTTATAAATGGGGATGTGATTGAAGAATGGGTATTTATGATTTCTGTAAAGAAAATTTATGAAAAAACAGGGATTGACCCTATAATATTAACTGCCAAAATGATGTGGGAATTTTGAAGGATGAGTATTTGCACTGCGATTATCCTTTATAAAGAGTTCTTTATGTAATATTTTAATGTTTTTATTGAAGTATTCTTTCTACATGGTATCAGTATGTGGTTCGATGCTAAATGTTATTTTGTTTCAAGCACAAAAACTTCATGTAGGGCTGAATAGAGGCACTTTAAAATTGTCAGGCAGGTGTGCACACTTAATTTTTAAAGTTGTGCACATTATAGGACAATTGTTTTGCAATTTGATTTTGATATCACACACGGCATTTTAACAGTGGCATTTTTCTAATCCACTTTTAAGTGAGAAGATAATTCTCACGTTAAAAATTAAATCTTGTTTGATGCATTTTGTGCATACTATATGGTCACTCTGGTAAATACAAGATACATTCCCAGTATTATTGGGATAAGTCAGAAAATACTACATCAAACATTTAAACTAACCTATTTGCATATTTTCTGGGCATTGCCGTGATTTGTCTAGCAGTGTCACCGAATTCCCACAAAATTTGTGAGATGAAATTTCAATACCTACAGAATACTGTATTTTGTAATTTGTGAAGTGCAAAAGACATGTTAATGCCAACGCTTGTTGTGTGTCCTTTAATGAGATTATTGCAATACCCGGCTAACGCATTTATAGCGCCATTTAATTTGACAATATACTATTCATGCTCTGACTCCTGATACAGTGTTTGCCCAGTTGTGGTAGAAATGAATGCATTGCTGTGGGGTAATAAATAGAGAGGGGGGTGGATAAAGGGAGTTGGGGGATGGCTTTGAGATTGAAATTCAGTCTGGCGAGTGACGGAGAGGCAGGCTAGACGTCGGCGTTCCCACATTAATATATGTGTCTGTCTGGGCCCTCTTCAGGCCCTCGGCACCAGATGGAGTCTGGTCTGGTCCACCAACACCTGCTATGCTGCATTGTCTCCATCACTGATTACTCTACTTCCCATGTCGGCTTTTTAGCATTTTTATTGCTACGCCTTCACATTTATTCCAAATCATGTGCTTTCATTGGGAATATTTTCCTCTACATTGTCCGTCAGGATTTTGCAACGAGTGATCGTAGTGTTGATTATAATTTATAATATGCAAACCTGACGTGATGAAATACTTTCCGTGTTGAAAAAGCTGTTTGACTGTCGTTTAGGGTACTACGGAGGAAACTATGCAATGAAACATCTTAGTGTAGATACCAAACTATTTAATAACCAGCTAATTGCCTGCTTGCTTGCAAGTTGTGAATATTCGGAACACACAATTGGGAGGAAGCCTTGTTAGTAGATGATGATTCTTTGAAGATAAGAGTAGAGAACAGATACATGTGAAACAATATTTGCTTGATAGTATTGTATCATGATAGAGCTATATCATTATCCCAGTATTTTCATCACTATGATAGAAAACAAGGTCGCTATGTTCACTAATAGGAATTAAAAAGCCTTTCATACTTTTATTTTTCATTCTAAACAAGAAAAAAGTAATGTATGTTCAGTTTTTTTTTTTTTTTTTTAATAGGACAGTTTTACAAAATTAGGGTATAGGCAAAGTTGGCGCAGATCAAATTTATTATGCATTATAGGACGAACGATACATGACAAATGTTGACTATATATTATGAGCATTTTTGGATTTAATGTTTGGGCCTTTTTCCCAACAGTTTGCAGTTATATTTATTTTTATTTGTATTTCACAGCAGGCTGGATCAAATGCTCTCATGGGCCTAATATCGCCCGCGAACTTCAGGTTTCTTAGCAGTTCTATAAACTGTAGTAATCTCATCTTTGTGAGAGTGTCTGCAAATGTGGCGTTATTTGTACATTTCTGCTGCTCGAGCCCACTTTTGCAATGCAGCACACAATAAAGCCAGAACTATGCCGCTGTATAGAAGCTTCATTGCTTTAGTTGTGTGCATAGCAATGATTTCCCCTGAAGTAGGAACTTTCGGACTGCATTTGTGCATCTTTTTGATTGAGAACCTGCCTTTTGCTTCATAATACATTGAAAAATTTGATTTTTAGTTAGTATTTACGCTCATTCCACCCATCAAAACCTAGCTACCAAAGTTATCATTTTGTACTTTGAATTGCAACACTCTATCTCTCTGTATATATCTATAAACCCTTTTCCCTGAACTTATGAATTCCGGGGTTGGTAGCCTAGCAACAGGCTCTGACCCATGTGAGGGAACCAAGGGAAAGAATTTGAAAGGCTGACAAGCCAGCTTTAAATCCGCAAAGGACGTCAGATATTCGGTGGATGTAATCTCGCACTACTTTGTGTAATCGCTTGTGAAGTGCGCTGCTTGTATGCCTCCCTGTGTGTGGGGCAGATTCCAATTGTCATCCATTTAGTATTGGCAGCTGAAATTATCACGAGAAACATTATAAACAACAAAGAAAGATGTTTTACCATAAATACACTCAATGGCCACATCATTACGTAAAATTTTGGCATTGATTTTTGTGTTTTGTTTGTTTGTTGAAAGAAGGACTGTTTTTGTAAGCTGATACAGGATGTCTAAAGCAACAGTCAGTTGCAAATAGAAAGCACTGAATGACTTTTATGACTAAATACAAAATAAATCAACTATTATAACTACTGTTTTATCCAACATGAACTCAATGACTGCCATTGACATTGATAGACGTATAGCCCATTTTGACCTCCCAGTTCAAATAGAACAGATGTCCATCAAGGGTAGCGAATGATGTACATATGTACATTATGATATACTACAAATATGCATATGGCGGAAAATACTCAGGTGACTTGAAGTTCCGCTCTGAGACCCCCAATTTAGCCAACTTTCAAAATTGTCCGATATGCATGTGTGATACATCATTGGAAAGTTCAATTTTTTTGGCTGAAGAAAAATTTTTAACATGAGGGCATTTAAAAAAAAAAGAAGAAGTTTTTTTAAGCATCAAAATCCTATCTGGAGGAGAGAGCACGCGAGAGCAGAATTACAGACGCTATGACTTTAAGGAGATATTATCACGTACTTACCTTGTTTCGATCCAAAAACTCCATGTAGCATGTATCACTGAGTGTCAAGACACAGCTGTGAATCGCCACAGCTGGATTTTTGGGGGATTTTATGCGTGAAACATGGTAATATAACAAGGGTCGCAATGCAGGAATCGCAGACATCAAGGAGTGGTCGAGATTTTTTTTTTCATGTATTTACCCTTTTAAACGTTTTTTTTTTTTCCCTATAATTTTTTGTTTGTATCGATTATTTATCATCTATAATATCGGAGAAAATGCGACAGTAACAAAAAAAATAACAATTAAGCGATAGTTATGAGGTAGATATCCGTGACTCTTTTACAGACCCCATTTTTTTCATTATGACATAATTTGTTTAAAAGTTTAAAATATGGGAAGGAATAATTTAATTTAATTTAAAGTCTTTTTTTCCCCAAAAACAAAATATGAGACATCAAATAATGATTCTAAGCTAAAAACAACAAACATTTTGAAAAATAAGTATAATTACTTACCTTCGTTATATGGCTGGGTTGGAACAAAAGAATATGCTATGGCAGCATATAGACATGTTGTTCTATCGAACACAGCAGTTCTTTTGGCGTAAAATACAGCAGTTTATTTTAAAGAGGGTTGCAAGAGCAGAAACTGCTTTTCCAGTCTTATCTATGTTTTCTGCCATATACATGATTCATATGAACAAATAGAAGTTTTTATTTATGAATGCAATGTTTGTTTCCAGGTATTAGTGAGACACACCACATCCTCAATCAGCGCACAAGCATGCGAACCTGCAACTCCAACAGCAAAACAAGCGGACAGTCGTCCACACAGCAGCTTCGTCATACTGTGCAGGTGAGACAAGGTGCATATCTATGCCGTTGGTACGAAGCAGTGCATCATGGGTTGAACTGGGACAATTTTTTGTGTGGGTCTTGTAAAAGGTGTTAGTGTTGCTGGAAATCCAAAGAAAAAACAAAAACTGTGAAGTATGTGGCACACGTTATCATTTTAACCCTACACTGGAAATTTTTTTTTTTTTGGTGGTAATTTAGAAATGATTAACCTTGTAAAAGACAAAGGCCACAATACATTTGGTATAAGTGTGGCATACATGATTCAAAATGTGATGTACACATATGTGGACGCCAGGCCTCAATTATGAATATATTTTTCACCATAGACATAATGATATTGACGGGTCATATTTGACTTTCACTACGCCACGCCTTCAAGTAGGGGGCCATCCTACAATCCGCTTCAGTTATTCGCAGTCGGTCGTAGCAATCCAATGCCAGAATTAGGTTGAAAAAGTACAAAAGATGTACCGCATACAAACAGGAAGGATTGTCTCAGGAGTTATTTGTTCGAGGATTCAAGGTAATTATTATATTTTTTGTTTTTTTCACAAGAATTTCCAACGTAAAAAGCTCTTTGTTGTAAGGCTGCCGCCACAATGTCTAACAGACTAGCATCATTCTTTGACATATTTATGTAAAATAAATGTCAATTGCACATTCTTTTTGCTTTTAACAAAGAATTGAGACTGTTTTACGTCCATATCTCAAAAGAATTCAGGGATTTAAACATTTATTCACAAGAATTTTCACTGGAAAAGCTCTGTTTACATATGGCGGCCGCAAGGGCGTAGTTTTGGTCTCAACATTGGTGGGGACCATATAACAGCATGACCTGCATGTACATTTTGCTGGGGATGGGACATTAATAAGACCAAACAGATTGGGTTAACAGGTGTCAGGGCTACATTTCTCACAATAAGAATCTACTTATTGATAGGCTAAATGATCAATGCAAAATAAATCTGTATTGATTTACATACTACATACAGCAGCTTCCTACTCAATTTTTGCACGTTAGCAAATTCACACAGTTTAATGTTATGCAAACTCTGATGCAGGTCAGATTTTCAGTAGCAAAATTTGTGGTGTGTTCCCCACCTCCACAACATTGACATCTTTTTACATTATTGTATTTGTTGTATTTATTGTATTGCATTGTATTTCTGTCAGGGCTGTGAGTGCGTGCGTGTGTGAGGGGTTCGGGGGGTCGAGTCATCAGCCAATCATACGTGCGTTTGAGGAACAAAAATGGACTTGCACATTCAGCAAGTGAAAAGGGGTTAATGTAAGTCTGAACATAATGAAAATAATTCACTTAATAAGGGTAGGTTCAATTCTGTCCGTACAACATATGGGAAGATGATCTAAATTAGCTTTATTTCTGAACTCATTATATAATGCAAATAAGGTTTAAAGTTGGTGGGGCCAATTTGAGCATCCTGAAAAGTTGGTAGTGTTATGTCCCTACTTTCCCTATGCAAACCTTGGGCAGCCGGCACATTGACTAACAGACTAGCATCGTACTTCGACATATTTACGTGAAATAAATGCTAACGGCACGTTTTTTTTTTTTTTTGCTTTTAACCAAGAATCGAGACTGTTTTGCGTCCATATCTATAATGAATTCAGGGATTTAAGCATTTATTCACAAGAATCTGTGTCGTCTGTGATTCCACTCGATAAGTTTTGACAGCCACGGCAACAATGCAGGCCCCCTATTAATCGGCTCCACGCCCCGTGTCCGGTCAATATCATCATGAAGTCATGATTTTCATATTTTTATCTCTAATCTTGTGTATTCTTTATTTTAAAAAATCTATATTATACTCCTGGGGGTCCCAATCTAAATGGATTGGATGTCCGGCACCTTCAATGGCAGCCGGTGAGTTAAATGAGTGCCCTATAAAGGGTTAAGGCATTATTTCTGTGACTTTTTTCTCGCCAAATTCACAATTCAGCAAGCGTTTTGAGACAAAACACTTTAGAGGTCGCACTATGAAATATGTGGCAAGGTCATATTTTAAAAGCGCTGCACTTGCTTTTGTGATCAACAGCTTTAAACACTTCATTGATGTCACATGAAGACACAAGGTGAATCCTTTTTAGTCATCTAAGCATTTGAATCCCTTTCAGGAGATGAGACGCACCCTTAATTCTTTCACTGCCATTGACAGCGATAGACGTCTGATCATGTGGCTCTTTGTATCCTTCTGCTGTGAATTTAAATGAGTTTATCACTAATAGACATCCAATCCCTTTGAACTGGGAGGGTGGCAGCGAATGAACAAATGTTCATTCGCTGCCACCCTCCCAGTTCAAATGGATTGGACGTTTAACGGTGTCAATTGCAGCTAATGAGTGAATGCAGGGCTGGTTGACGCACATACAGGCTACTCTGTTCTTCCACACGAGATTAATCATGTAATGTTATTGCCATTTAGTTTGCAAATTTCCACCCAAAATTTAATTTGATTGAATTCTTTTACAAAACATAGATAAATAATTGGTTATTATAAATAATGGAATACAATTGTAGCAAACGAAAATATTTTAGATACAGAAAAAAATGAATATTTGATGTATTAGTTATAATGAAATAATTGTTAATAATCTAAAAATGAGCCTGGACAGTTATTGTAACACACACAGGAGTTTTTAGTATGCACCTCCATGCTTTTATCGCTTCCACTCCACTGTATACTGTCCACTGCAAGGCGCTTTGGGAAAAATAAAGTATTTCCTTCCCTTTCTGTCACGTTTCCTTTCTCCTCTGCTGTGAATAGAAACTTCATAACGGTTTCATACCAAGGCCCCTCAGCCCAGCTACTGCTGGCTACCACAGCCTCTTGAGATGGATGAAAGGATGAAACCATGAGGAGAAGAGACAGTTGTTAAAAAAATAAAAAGCTTGCTCGTAACTCAAATTTGCTCACAGCACAGCGCAAAGCATGTATAAGCGAAAGCTTAAAGGGATCCACGGATAGAGAGACTTGTAGTTCTTAAAATAGTTAAAATATAATGATATTGAAACCCCTCTTGATGTTTTCGTTTTCATACTATTTGTAAAATTATTTTAACTAGTAGGTCGCCATTGTTGTTGAGGTCGCAGGGCGGTGACATCACATGGTTACGCTGCTGGGCTTCCAGAGTATGACTCCAGTGACATAACAACGTCATCTATTCAACCCTTTAAATCTGAATCCAAGAGGAACAATAATGACCATGACAGCACTGTCGAAATTTCACAAAAACGAGCAGCAAAAGCCAAATCAACAGGAAAGACGGGATGAAACGTGACGAGAGTAGAAAAAAAACGGTATTCTACCAAAATGTGATACACCGGCTAAACGTCTACAAGAGCCGAATTTGATGCCTAAAGTACTAACCTGCGTGTTCAGCTTCTTTTGTTTAGATGCATACAGACAGAACATACTAAAAATGCCTTAAGAAAGTACTTAAACTTAGTAAAATCAAATAAGGGTGGTTTAAATATGCTACGTGACTGATGTGGTCAACAGATCAACAATCTGCTTTCAAGCTACCACAAGAAATCCCTATGCTTAAAAGTGTGAGAGGGAAACACATGCAAAAAGTATTTTGAGGCAATGAAAAGGTAATAAAAGACTAAATAAAAACACAAAAGTACTCGCCGCTTTTAACCGATGAGCGGAAGTTTTGGACGTCTCGCCGCGTGGAAGGAATTGCAGTAACCCGGTCGTATTCGTCGAGTGACAGTGAAAATCTACGTCATCACCTCGAGCTTCCATAAAACATGCCACCCTCCGTAGGTCAAAACATGCAATAAATATTATAGATTTTTAAATCAATAGCAATAATGTATGTGCTTCTCATAACATATTTTAGTAAAGGAGAACAATTCTGCCTTATTTATTAGGCTTATTATTAAATTGGGGCACTCGTCAAGGCCGAGTTATGCTTCTGTGGCAGACCTACACCGCCAAGGCAGACCCGATTTACGACCCGTCGCCGTAGCCTGATTTGCATCTCCACAATTTTCTGACTTCGGAGACGTGACGCAAATGGACTGTGATTGGTCCGCTCAGACTGTTGTTTCCGGTTTAGCGTGAAATCACCGCCATCTTCAAACATTGTTGTGCTACATGCAAAAATGGACCAAGCCGACTAGAGTATTGTCAAAGACGTCCGCAAGTACGACAACTTCTGCAATGTCTCGTCAGGACATTATTAAGCTTGCTAAATGGCAAACAAAAAAACTCTGTTGTGTCATTGTTGTGTATGCGGAGGAAAACTGGAGGAAGTTGACAAGAGTAACCCCAAAATCGTACTAAGACAACACCACACCCCTCTAGTGGCTTGGCAGTGAATTACAGAGCAACTCGTTCCCTTGCTGCAGAACTATTGAATGTCGTTACGCCGTCACAGCAACGCAGAAACATTTCTCAAGCTTCAGTGTGGAAAGTCACAGTGAACATTCGTCAGCAGAATGAAGACAGTGATTCCTCGTTTTTCGTGGTTAATGGGTACCAGAACCAGCCGCGATGAGTGAAAAATCATTGTGTGTGTTCAATGTATTTAGGATTGGAAAGAGATACACATAAGACAGGGGTCCCCAAACTAGGTAGCAAGTTTTTTTTTTTTTTTTTTTTAAACACTGACACCTTTCGAAAACGATATCTCGATTCTTGGCAGGAACATATCGATAACCTTTTGGGATACAAAGTATCATGATATATCACCATTTCGATACATATTGGAATCAAAATTTACAACATTTTCGCAAACCAGAGTTACCAGTAAACAACCAGGTATCAATCCCTCGATTGCTATATACCAGGGGTCATGAATTAAAAATCCTCTGGGTTCGAAATTTAAAAATTACAACAATCTCGGGTCTGGAAATATTTTTAATTCTTCTTTTTTTTCCCAAAAATACAAACGTATCTTTACGTGGCCATGCTTATAATTACAACATTCAAAATTGTAAGTAATATATAAAAGGTGCATAAAACTAAAAAGTGCTTGAATTGAATCATTAAATAGCAACATAAGAGCATGTTCACTGAAAGACTTTTTGTTTTGACCCAATATCCACGCTATTCTGAGGGAGCATTCATTTGCGCGTTGCTGTGCAGTGAATGAATGAACCATGAGCATTGAGGTGCGATCCTATTGAGCCCTTAATTCCGCTATTTTTTGAGAACGGATGGCAGAGGTCATAGGGAAACTTTGCGAAAAAGCTGCATGCTTCATCTCATAGTGCCTTTTCAAATTGCTGCTCTTTACAAGCGCTACCGTCTCTGAACAGATGAGCCATAGCGGTCTTGTGCTGCCGCCACGTAAAATGAACAAAAATGTGTTGGTCCTCCTCCTTAAACACTGTTTTCTGCATCAATCTTGCGTAGCTTTGAGCATGCCATTTGCCGTACCTTTTTCGGATCTTCCTCCAACTTCATTCGGCTCAGTATTTGGCTGTCACTCCGCGGAGTCTGGAAAGCTAGTGTGAGGGGCCGTTTACATGGTGACTCTCCGAGAATATGAAAAATTTCAAATTTGCTTTTGCGTCTCCATTTGAACAACGTCGCAATTCCGCATGAAATCGATGTAGTATTCCTGCCAGGCCCTAGGGGGCAATGCAGATTTACAGGGTGACAGAGAATGATGCACTTTGACCACTCCGAGCTCCCTCAGCCCGGAATAAAATATGCCCGCCCACTCGAAGAAATGGCATTTTTCTTTTGTTCAAAAAGGCACAAAAATTGAAACATTCAACATATTTAATTTAAAAATATTATTAAAACAGTAAATTAAAGCCGACATTCCGCCATATTTGCTGTTTTTAATGTTTAGTAGCACCACTGCACACGCCCAATGTGACGTGTGGGAGTGCTGACGTTAACGTCGTGGTCTCGCGCCGCGGGAGCCTTTAATATGCATGCCGAGGAAGACCCCCTCAATTCCCGGCAATCGGATTCTTCCACTTTGGAGGCAGGATTCAGAATTTTTCGTTTTCGCCTACCGTCTTCGCCGACACCATATGCACGCGAGGCAAGTCCGCTACTCAGTCATTGCGGATTTGTGTCGCATAGTCGCCATGTAAACTGCCCCTGAGACACGCTGTTCTAAAAATAACTTTCAAATGCTTCACTCCCATTGGCTGGTTCACGCGCATCACCGCTAAAGTTTTTGTTTGTTGCGCACCTCTGTTTTGCAAACCCGCAGACAAAAATGATTTTTGTTGTTGCAACGTGTATTGGTCGCGACAGCTTGAGATCCGGTCCAGATGGCTTGGGGGTCCGGAACCGGACCGAGGTCCGCGGTTCCGTGACCTCTGCTATATACGATAAGTCACAATACCAGTGCAGATTTCACTAAGAATGTATTTATACTTATACTTCACACCCCTAGGACAAAGTTGTCTCCTTACCACTTTTTAACTTCTCCCTTTTCCTTAAGCTATAAAATTATACTTGCTATGCTAAAAGACACATTTGTGTTCCCCAAAACTAAACGGAAGGATGGAGTAGAAGAGAGTGAGGTTCATCATCTGGGGAAAAAGTGAAACGATTTGATTTCCCTCCAGGCATAGACGATGATCAGTGACGTCGGCCTAGCTCTTGCCGAGCACCCTCTTCTTCCTTCTCAGGAGGGAACAGACACGCGAAGATCAGAGGAGATTCCGCCGCCCGTGGCTATCCTTAGCGTCGGAGCACACATCTTATGAACGTGATACTCAGTCGATAGTGCATCCTGCAAACGCTTCAATCGATGCAAACGAGCGGCGGATGAGATGCCGTGAACAGGCCTCCACATCGCTAAGACCTGTGGAGTGGCCTTTATGTGTGTGTTGTGTCACTTCACACAGTTGAGTTTTCTTGTAAATGGACATTTTTGAAGAGTGGGCAGCGTTAATCTCCCATGTTAAATGGCAACTAAATCCATTTGTTTTCTTTTCTTGGCTGTCATCTGCTTACTTCCTATCACAGACACACATGAACCAATACTTAGGTGTTGCTTATGTTTCTTTCCTTGGGTGCGTCTTTCATTCATTTAAAAAACATTATCCTTGTAACTTTTATCCTTCTACCTTTGTATACCGCCTTTCCTCTTTCTTCTTATCATTGTGTTCTTCTTTCCATGTGTTATTTGCCGTTTTCTTCCTTCTTTACTCTTTTCTTCTATGCTTGTATACTAATGTTTTCCTGTCTTTCTATACTTTTTATCCGACTATCCTGCTTGACTTGTATTCTATTTTTAATTCCTTCTATCCCACTATCCTTCTATCCTTCTTCTCTTAACCTTTTTCTTTCTGCCCCCATGCCCTTTTTCTGACTGCTATCATTCTACGCTAGTGTAATAAGGTTCTTCCATCCTTTTGTCTCTTTTATTCTTGAATAAATCTGACATTGTGCTCTTCTCTCCTATTCATAGTTGCTTGTCTGTCTATTCTTCTTTATTTCTATTCTTCTGTCACTCTTTCCCTGACTCTTACTATTCTTGCATCCTTGTGTACCTGTCCCCTATCCTTAAATTTTCCCATTTATATTTGCTCATCCTCTTATCATCCCATCCTTTGCCCTCCATCATTTCTTTTGTCACCCCATTTTTTTTTCTTTTTATTCCTGCATCCCTTTCCCCTTCCAACTTCCCATTCGCCAAATTCCCCTGGCAACCTCTCATCCTTGCTTTCCAAAATCCACTCATTTTTCCATCCTCCCATCCTCTCTCTCATGATCCCATCCTCTACCGTGGTTCAAAATCAGCTTTCCGTCGCCCCAGAGAAACCAATTCGGAGTGCTCTGCTCCAAACCGTCATGGCGTGTTGGCCAAGGGAGATGGAGTCCTTTCAGGTTTTCGGCTACACAACACGCACACGGCGCCGAGCTCCAGCCCCCCACCCACCCACACACCCCTTTGCTTCCCGACATGCCTACAGTATTGGCAGGGCAACGTGACACAACTCCTCCTGAGGTTCTCTTGGAGTTATTCTGCACATAATGTGACCTTTTAAGGGTTTTTACGCTTAAAAATGTGCACATGGGCGTGTGCGAGGTTGACCGTTGCACTCTGAGTCTCACGTGTGTGCGGGCTTACAGTACACTTGTCAGATTTAAATGCACAGCAAATCAAGCACTGCTTCATACATTTCAACACGGCAGTTGTGAGCATTGTCACAGCGTCCTAAATCTGCTTTTAAATGCCCGCAGAGATTTCTCACCATTTTCTTTTTTTTTTGTATGCATCACCCCAGCTCACTGGGCTGTTCTTAAAAGTTGATTTAAATTACACCCTCTGCTTTATGCTTCTTGGTAGGATATAAATCTCTTGAAATGAATGCACTTTGTGGGTGTGCGTGCAGAGTAGTGGCAGCGTATGTTAACATAAATTAAAGTCTGTTTGCTGCAGAGCCGATTGGAGGAAGGATTTTATCATGAAGAGTACTTACAATTAAATTCCATTTTGGTTACATGAAATGAAATAATACCGTATCGACCCGAATATAAGATGGTGTTTTTTGCATTGAAATAAGATTGAAAAAGAGGGGGTCGTCTTATATTCGCGGTCTAGACATTATACCCATTCACGACGCTCGATGACGCCAAATATCATTGAAGCGATGTTCTATTATGACAGATCTCAGCTACTCTCCCCATTCACAACGCTAGATGGCGCCAGATATCATTGAAGCGATGTTCTGTCATGACAGATCTCAGCTACTCTCAAGTTTAACCAGTTTGCATTATTTTATTGCAATGTTTTTCCTTATTCAGATTTGTTTTAAGGCTACAGTTACAGTTAGACTTCACTTTGATGGTTAATGCAGTTATTGCAATTTTGTTGTTTTATCACAATAGATTGGTTTATTTACATTTCAAAAACCAGAAGCCATTCATTTACAAATGTGATTACACTTTAGTTTACATATTTAAATGTTCAGATATTAAGGTTTGAATTAGGCAAAGTAACATGCTTTTTCTCTCATATATATTGTTAGAATCATTTGTTTCAGATGTACTGTAATTATTTTCTGTATAAAAATTAATATGGTGTTCAAAAAGTCTTTTTTCAAACTTCAGTCTTGAACAAGAGGGGGTCGACTTATAATCAGGGTCGTCTTATATTCGGGCCAATATGGTATTTGTTCTTAAATTGCAACAAAAATTGGGTTACAAGGCAGCAAACGTGACAAAAATCTGATTACAACCACTCTTAGTTAAAGTTTAAACGTACAATGTAAAACAAAATGAGTTTCATCACATTTTTCTCATTGAAGGTTGCTAGCTTAATGCTAACTCACAATTGGGAACACCATGTATGTGTTATAAAAAGTAGCATTACCCACATCAATTCAAAGAACTTTATTAGTGTGTTAGGAACTGCACTTGTGCATAGTATCAGTGCATACTCTTGACATCACAGATGTCAAGACTTCCACTATTACAGTATTCTTTATCCTCTGTCATTCTGTATCCTACTGTAGCTTTGTTGTGACAGTCTTCTAATCTACTTGCTTTATGTTTGCATTATGTACTGCCTCCCAGTGGACAAGGCAGGCACACCACAAGGAACCTCACAATGTCCAATTAATTAACTAATTTGCATCCATTGACGGCAAAAAATGTGCAATCCATTCGAACTAGAAAAGATCACTGTTAGCCTGTCAATGCCGTAATGGGCCCCCAGTATTATTATTACTATTAAGTATGCTTGTTTTTAAATAAAAAAAAACAATACAGTGGGTAGTAGGAGTGGGAACCTCTTGTTACTTCACAATACGATACGATTCGCGATACAAAGCTCACGATAATGGTGATCTGACGATATGGCGATTTCTACAAACAACTAATAAACAGAAAAACAAGCTTCTGCTGTGAATTGGAATGAGTTTAGCACTAGTAGACGTCCAATCCATTTGAACTGGGAGGGAATGCACGAATGTTCATTTGCTGCCATCCCTCCCACTTCAAACAGATTGAACGTCTATGGCCGTCGTTGGCAGCCAATGTAGGCAATGAGGTAATTTTGGCCCATTTTAGGTCATTTACCTGTTGATTTTCAGTTACTTCCTGTTGATTTGGGGGTATTTTATGGGTCACTTCCTGTTTATTTTGAGTTACAGAACAGGAAGTGACCTGGGAATCACCCAAATGATTAGGTAGTGACTCAAACTCCACAGGATATGACCTGTAAATGAACAGCAAGTGACCTTTAAATGCCCCGAAAAATCGGACAAAATGACTGCGAATGCTCCGGTGTCAAATTAGTGCTGCAACGATTAATTGATTAAGTCGAGTACTCGATTAGAAAAAAAAGATTCAAATTAAATTATGCTGCTTCGAGTATTCGTTTAATTAAAGTGGCGTTGTAATGGTTTGTTTTGAAAGTGTTTGCATTTATTTTAATTGATTTGGGTGGATAGACGGCCCTCTAATCTACTTCATTTCACATGGATGAATCCATCTGTTAAAAACAACATAAGATAAGAGGATTTTTTTGAATGCATTCGTAATTTAGATTAATTTGTTAAGAGCATTGTAAAAAAGCGTTAGCATTTTATAGAGTTTAAGCTAGCGGACTTTTGCTATGTAAGTTAGCCAATTGTTCTTTTGTTGTACATAGATCCTTTATATATATATATATATATATATATATATATATATATATATATATATATATATATATATATATATATATATATATATATATATATATATATATATATATATATATATATATATATATACAAGTATTTTATACACAGTGGCAGTGTATCAATATATATCAGTGTATCAATGTATATATATATATTAGGGCTGTCAAACGATTAAAATTTTTAATCGAGTTAATTACAGCTTAAAAATGAATTAATCGTAATTAATCGCAATTAATCGCAATTCAAACCAACTATAAAATATGCCATTTTTTCTGTAAATTATTGTTGGAATGGAAAGATAAGACCCAAGATGGATATATACATTCAAAATACAGTACATAAAGGACTATTTGTTTGTTATAACAATAAATCAACAAGATGGCATTAACATTATTAACATTCTGTTAAAGCGATCCATGGATAGAAAGACTTGTAGTTTTTAAAAGAAAAATGTTAGTACAAGTTCTAGAAATGTTATATTAAAACCCCTCTTAACGTTTTCGTTTTAATAAAATTTGTAAAATTTTCAATCAAAAAATAAACTAGTAGCCCGCCATTGTTGATGTCAATAATTACTTACACAATGCTCATGGGTGCTGAAGCCTATAAAATCAGTCGCACCCAAGCGCCAGCAGAGAGCGGCAAAACTCCATAAAACACAATTAACAAGCAGTTCACTGTACTGTCATTTAAATCTGTCTGAGCGGGGGTGTGCTAATTGTTAATTGCGTTAATTAACGCCCGTTAACGCGATAATTTTGACAGCCCTAATATATATATATTTATATATATATATTATATATAATATATAATATATATATATATATATATATATATATATATATATATATATATATATATGTGTGAGGCTGAGCTCAGGTATTTTAATTTTTTATGTCCCTTTATCCGATTACTCGATTATTCGAAATAAATAGTTCATCGATTAATCGGCTACTAAAATAATCGGTAGCTGCAGTCCTATTTCGAATGAACGAACGTTCCCAGTCTAAATGAATTGGGCGTCGAGCACCGTCAATGGCAGCCTTAGAGTTACCTGAGAAAGTATTATGGTGGAAGATTTTGGTAGCAACTTGTTGGTCCCTTTTTTTGTTTTTTTTTTAAACACTGACACCTTTTAAAATGATATCTCGATTCTTGGCAGGAGCATATCGATACCCTTTTGGGACACAAAGTATCACGATATATCACCATTTCGATATTTTGTCACTCCCCTAGTAGTGTTTTACTTTCAAGAATCGCTTTGCTTGTGGTTTTTTTTGTGCAACTGGAAAAATGAATGTTTTTCCATTTATTTCAACTAGGGATAAATGTTGAGATGTTTGATTTATGAGTGTCGTCAAATCATGCACCGCTGTAGCTCATAATTTCTATGGCTTTTGACTTTGATACTTTTTGACCAAACTTGGGAAAAAAAATTACAACAAATGTACCTGTGCTTGGCAGATTTAACACTCTGCCCTTCAAATTGGTCTGAAGCAGTGAATGTATAAGGCAAAATGGAGCAAGAATGTATGTTTTTCTTTTTTCCGAACAGTAAGAAAAAATAATTTTGATCTCACAGCAAGACGTCGTGGCGATCTGATGAGTAAAAAAAAAAAAAAAGAAAACAAGTTATTTTATTGTAATGGCACGGTGCAGCGGGATGATGGATGGATGTTGAGGGTTGCGCAGGAGGGGAGGCACAGGGTGTGTTGAAAGGCAGCAGGCTGGAGATTGAATGGGAGCAGAAAGGAGGGAGGCTGGCATTAGCGGCGGAGGCAGTTTGGGGGTGTTTAGAGGGGACGTGTGGGGGGGGTCCCCTCTATTGGTTCAATGCAACGGCCGTAGCTGCTGTGAAAGGAGGTCTCCCCTTTTTCCCACGCCCGGCGAGACGCACGAACGCCGCTTTAGCCTGCCAGGGTCAAGTCACATGGCTAATATATACACAACACACACGCATTGATTGTGTGTATGCACACAGGCACATTATTACATGAGCCTTAACAGACACATAAGCCTTCTCAGCTGGTTGCTTGTGGGATGTCAGTTTCTTATGAATAATGTGCCTTGAAGTGCACTTCGCACATGTAAGTGTTTGTACTTAAAATATACATAAAACCTTCAAAAAAAAATAAATATGTGACTTATTGATTGCCTAGCAGGCAGAGGAAAATGTATAAACTATGAGAAACCAAGTCACCTTAGTGTCCCAAAGTGATGCGCCGTACTTGATGTTGCACTTCACCTATAATCAAATTCCAAGAAAAGGCATGGGAAGATATAAGAGTGAGTTAGGGGGGGGTTCTAAAGGCTTTGTCCTAACCAGGGCCCCACCACCATCCAGTGCCAGATGCCCTGCTGCATTGTGTAGGTGCCCCCCCTGCGCCCCCTTCCCCACCAACCTCTCTGTCTCCTTCCACCATGATGTCACCCTCCTTGTCTGCCTGTCAGCGCCTCCACGAGAACTTGAGTGTGGGAAGGCAAAGGGGCGTCGGGGGGGGTGAGCAGTCGGCGTCACGAAGGAGTCCGGTCCGAGAGGTCAGCGCGTGGACTTGAACGGCAAACTCGCCTAGCAACTGGAATGTAGATGAATGCGTCTATTGCTCTAATTCAGTCTGAGCAAACTCCTTCGTTGGCTTTACAAAAAGAAAAAGTGGAAGGGGGAAAGAAGGGAGGGAGAGGGGCTGTCGACAACCATCTGTTTACACTTCGTTATTTCACAAATGATGTTGGTAAGGCTTAAAGGCACTTTGTAAATAACAGAAGTGTCCTCATAGACTTGCTCGAGAAGAGCTAATTGCAGGATTTTGCCCTCAAAATTGCTTGACTGTCGGACACCCAACCAACAAACTGTCGTGAGAAAATTGTGAACGTTTAACCCTTTTTGGACATGTGCTAATTTTTTTGTCATTATCATTATTATTTTTAAACCCCATATAACGACCTGGTATCCATGTATGTGGACCTTACATTTTGGGGTGTCTAGGCCACAATATTAACATTTGGTTTACAAGTGTGGCCTACATGACCCAAAACGTAATGTCCACAAATGTGGACTTCAGGCCTCGATTATAATGAAATATATATTGTAGAGGTGTGACAAAATATCGAAATGGTGATATATCGTGATACTTTTTATTCCTAAAGGTTATCGATAAGCTCCTGCCGAAATATCGTTTCAAAAAGGTGTCAATGTTTAAAAAAAAACAACAAAAAAACAAAAAGGGACCAAGAAGTTGCTACCAAAATCTTCTACCATAATAGTGTCTCAGGTAACTCTAAAGTGCATGTGACACGAAAAAGCAAGTTTATTTCATAATACACGCGATATTTTATGCTCCTGAATGAAATGGACCGCTTGGATGTGTGTGGAAGCGATCGCTATATTTATTTAGTTTTTTGAATCCCGTGCCATGAAAATGAGTGACTTCCGGCTTCGGTCTTGCATTGAGGAGGAGGGCGCTGTGACGTGTACGGGTGAAGGCGTCCTCTTCACTAAACAGCGGTACTGTTGTGTATGAGGACTAAGGATTCAGCTGATTTTGCGGGTTCCTATTTTCCTAAAATGAAAGATGTGTAAATTTGATTCAGTTTGTTCATTGCAATAATCTTTCAGATAAATTTGATTCCTTTTTTAAAAAAAATTGTTTAAATCATTTGAAAGAAAGAAAATAATTTAATTGGATGAAATAAATCATTTGAATTTCATGAATATTTCTTTTTAGTCACATAAAATGAAACAAACCACAAAAAAATGTATTAATTTTTCCCATGGCGGATTTGCTAAATCAAATATTTCAAACAAAATAGACACAATACAATTGATGTTGTCAAATAAAATGTATTGTTTTTTTAAATCAAATAATATTAAGCCAACCAATTTCTTTTTCATTGTATTATTCTCTAATTGAAAAGTACATGAAAATGACTCATCAATAAAATAAATGAATAAATTATTATTATTATTAATATTTTTAGTTGAATAACTTACATATGTAAAATGTATTTTTTTAAAATTACAATTAAAAAGTAATTATCTGTATGTTAAAATTTCATATCAATAAAATGAATGATGTCCAAGTTGTTCCTTTTCTTTCATTGTCAGCTTTAAATCTCCGCTTCCCTTTCTTGCCTCGTGTGCCTCGCTCGCTGTCCCACGGTGCGGAGTGGCGATTGTGCAGCAGGAGACAATGACTCACAAAACACAATTAGCCACGAGAAGATGCATTGTGGCAATTAGACCGCACAAAGGCAGGGGAAGGTGTGGCTTTGTAGCACACTGCTTTGTGGATTTGCCTTCACTGGTGTTAAGAGGGCCTTTGCAAAGTGGAGTGGTCGCAGAGACAATGGTGCACAGGATGCACAACACGTGTTCGGCCGTTTTTAGCTCTTTTTATGAACAGAACACAATGACGAGGACGCTCTCTATTAAATGTGCTTTCTTTGTGCACAAATGAACGAGCTACAAGTTAACAGTCCCTGTGGCATTGTGTGGGATTCGAGTGAACTTCAGTTTGTGGCCGTGGTGTCCGTCCTTTCGTCACGCTAATAAGAAGAGAGCACTTGAGAGAGAAAGCAGATCTCAACCAAGGCCAAATTGGAAAAGTTGTGCAGGAAAATACAGTATCTAGTGGATACACAACTTCGTCTTGATATTAAGCTTTTATAGGGCACTCGTTTAATTCATTGGCTGCCACTGACGTAGCTAGACGTCCAATCCCTTTTGACTGTCAGCCCTCTTGTCAAAAGGGATTGGACATCTAGGTCGATGGCACTGGCAGTTTAAATGAATTGGCTGTGTATTGTTGTCAATAGCATGCAATGAGCAATCAGAAAAGAAAAAAAAGATGGGGGGTCTGATTGTTATCTGGGGCCATGACCTAAGTGTATATTTTGTTTTTATTATATTAATTTTATTTCCATTCAGGTATGACAAATAAGCTATATTTATATTATGTCATTTGTCTTCATCTCATGTAAAATGATGACAAAAAATGTACATGTACCTACAACGGCTGGGTGATTTAAAGCTCGAAAGTTTGAAAAAAAAAAAAAAAAAAAGGGGTAATTTTGGTAAAATTTTGGTAATTTTGGCCTCGATTTTGGTAATCAGCAGTGTCATATTTAATCGACTTTTTGCATACATTGATGCAAACTGACTAGTTTGGCAGATTTTGAACAGCCCCTCAAAAACAGTCTAATGTTGTTGGTTTTCAAATGCTTTATTCCACTCCAAGTGAGACAAACTGCTAAGCTAATCACACAAAATTAAACACTGAAACACAAAAATACCAAATATCATTTTTTTATGCGTCCACTAATATACAATGGTATTGTAGAAAAACTTGTAGTAAAAAAACAACAACATAAAAGCCAATACAAAACAATTGTAAAAAGAATCAACATCAGACGATTTATTTTAAAAAAAAGAAAAATATTAACAAAATACATCATGATCCTTTTTTTTTAGCAGATCACACAGCCCTAACATAGGCCTTTATAGTATTTTTAAGATAAAGCAAACAAACAAACAAACAAACAAACAAACAAACAAACAAAATTTTAGACTCATACTTTCAGTCGGATTGTTACCTGTTGAGATATTTGAAATCATGATGTTTTTTTCACCCTAACAGATAAATGGACTACATAACCAAAATAACGTCTGAATCGAATGCTTCATATATCCTTGAACTTGTCTACTGTCAACTAGCTTGTAGATCTTATTTACAATAGGCTGTATATGTGACTTCTTTAACCTTGATAAATGAAGTTATAGGGTGGGAGGAGAAAAAGTTGCATGGAGGCAAAATAGAGAGAAAGAGAGTAAGAGATACAGAGAGAGTGTCACCAACTCCCCCCTGCTGGCTCGCTCTCAGGATCAATAACATTCGGGGAGCTGCTGAGCACTCCTGTCTAGAGAGAGGATGTAGAGG
Source organism: Corythoichthys intestinalis (assembly GCF_030265065.1). Taxonomy (NCBI): domain Eukaryota; kingdom Metazoa; phylum Chordata; class Actinopteri; order Syngnathiformes; family Syngnathidae; genus Corythoichthys; species Corythoichthys intestinalis. Next base: position 39,203,978 of record NC_080401.1, read on the forward strand.
GGGAGGACCTGAGGGGGAGGTAAAGCAAAAGCCTCCCCGCTGCCACGTTGTCATGTTATTTTCGCAAAAGTATTCAAACGCTGGATGTAAAATCACCAAACTTCCCACCAGGAGCAAATCTAGGACGTGAACTTTAGAGGTGTTTCAGGTAGTAGGCTTTGGAAGCGTAAAGTAAAGCAAATCTAAAATGAATTTGAGAATTTAACTATTCCTTCTGTCTGTGTGTATCTTACTTGCCAATGGAGCCTACAGTTGCTTGTTTACTTTCAAATTTATCCTGTTAGCAGACCATCTAATTCTAATTCTTGAACGAATATAAGAGATTAAGCGTGGTTGGAATTGGTCATGTGTGTAGTATGGCGTGAATGAGGTAATACAAAGGCAGTCTTGGGTGCCAAATAAGCGTTGCCATACCTCACTTATGAATTTTATGTTGAAATGACACATGACAAGCTATACTATGATTTAATCTGTCAAGTACAGGATCAGAATTCAGGTGTGGTAAAGGAGGGAGACATGGAAAACAAGCTGGATAGGGGCTCTCTAGGGACGGATTTGGGCACCCCTGATCTCATCCAAGGGCGTAGGTTTGGTCTCAATATTCGTAGGGACGATATACAGTAACAGCATAACCTGCATAACCACTTTTTGCTGGAGACAGGACATTTATAAAACCAAACAGATTGGGTCAACGGGGGTCAGGGTTACATTTCTCACAAATATGAATTTAATTAATTGATAGGCTGAATGATCAATGCAAAATAAATCTGAATTGACTTATGCTAACTTTCGCCACTGCAAATTTATAACGTCTTAATCTGATATTTTTTCTTGAATCTAGTCGAATAATTTTCTCCATCTTGTTTTGAGTTTTAAAGAAAAGATAGTCATTTTTCACCTAAATCCAGAAGAATTGGCTTTCAAATAATGTTTTGAACAATATCTATTCTTGAATTAAGAACATTTCTGACAAACAAGCTTTTTGGTAACACTTTATAATAACTATCTATTATAACTATTTAATAGATCATTAGTTAAGTGTTAATAAATGATTTATTGTTGATTTGTGAGGTGTTTGTTACGCAATTATAATGATAAACTGATGGTTAATGAGTATAGACTTGTATGCCGTATGTCAATGATTTATACCTAAACCTTATAAATTAGTAATATACCACTAACAAGTGTTTAGCAGCTTACTAACTGATGACTTATTAAGTATCAGTTCATAGTTTATTTATGTTATTGGGACGTTATTTTTAAGTTGTAACTCCTCCTTATTTCTCAATTGTTAATGAATGAAGAATAAGTCCTAGTTTATAATAACATCCCAATAACACACATAAGCTTATAAGTATACTTAACATATTAACTCACACTTTACAGATTAGTTGTTAATAGTTTGCTAACCATCTACTAGAACAGCAAATAGGTTAAACAAGTTCAAGGTAAAGAAATTTCATATAATATGTAAAATATCAAATTTTTGTACCTCAAGATTGTTCCACCCATAGGCCTTTCTGTGTGCTGTACTTACCAAACACCAAAGATGAAATGTTGAACATTTTATATAATGCATAGAAACACACACACTGAGCCATCACGTGGCAGAACAACAAAATACTAGTACAAACCTATGAGTTTGTGACACTTTTTGTGCTAAACACAGTATAAACTTATGAGGGGCATTTAACATCCATACATCACAGCAAATTGTTAACAAACACTTAACAAGTCAAATATGAATCATTTATTAACAGTTTAGTAATGATGCATTAACTAGTTGTAACAGATAGTTATTATGAAGTGTTACCGCTTTAAAAAAAAATTTTTTTTAAGATGAAATATACCAACTTTTTGCTTAAAATAAGTCTGTTAAACTCATTTTCAGCTAGCTATTTTTCTTATTTCAAGAAATTCTAAGTGGGTAAAATTTGCTTCAAGCACTGGCAGATCATTTCACTTAATTCTAGTAGATTTACACCGAAACCAACGGAATGTAACTAGTTTCAAGGAGGTGTGTTTGGGCTTCTTCTTTGGGCTGCTTTAACACCACATAAATAAAATAAAAATGAAAATTGAGGAAAACCAGGTTCACCACACATATTTCTCACAATTTAATTAACGCTAACAGTAGAAAACAATACACAACAATACAAGGAGGATATTTTTCTCAAAGCAGCTTCCTACTCAAGTTCGGGAAATTCACACAGATTAACTCATTCACTCCCAGCCATTTTTACCGGCGCAAGGCCCTTCGCTCCTGGCCGTTTTACTGGATTTTGACTGATTTTGCATGGCCCACAGAAAATTCTGTTCTATTACTATATAAACCCACCAAAACAAAGACTCTCTTCTTTCAGCAGAAAAGAAGTTAGTTCATATCCTTTTCCATTCTTTAGAAATCAGCATTAGAAAATAGCTTAGTTTGAGCAGTTTTCCAATTTCTGATGAAAAAATTGAGAAATTGAGCTTTTTGTGAAAGCATACATTTCAAACATAACTTTGACTTTAACACAGCTATTTTTTGCTTTAGTTACATCCCAAACATCTGAATAATGTTTTCCTATTACAAAATAAGAAACAACAAGACAAATAGAGCTTTTGATAGCAAAGTAGAAATTTATTTACACATAACTGACTGGCCGCGACAGCCAGTTAAACTTTTCCCTCATTTTTTTGAGTCTCTGCGGGCTCTCTGCTCGCGACCAGCACGGACTCAAAGGCATTGTCCGCTGCACTAGTGGTCCCGGTCGTTCTGCTCGGTCGTCCAATGCCTGGCATCCCGGGCGTCCTACCGGTTTTTCTGCTCCGTCGTCAGCATCCAGACCTGGCATCCATTTGGTCATCTTCTGCCGGCGCCCCAGCCGTGTGGCTTGGCCGTTCGTTGCCGTTGAATCGGGTTGCGGGTCTTACCAAATGCGCTACTGCCCTCCAGTGGCCAGTTTTATTGCTTTAAAATGGATTTTCAGCTTTGTGCTTTGGAGCTAAATTGAGTCAGAACCCAGAGATGTCTTTTTTGAAATAAATAAATAAATAAATAAATAAATAAAAAGACGTATAAATACGTCTTTGGGACACTGAAACAATTAAAAATAGAACGTATTTATACGTTTTTGGGAGCAAATGGGCTAATGTCATGCTAACTCCGATGCAGGTCGAACTTTCGTAGCAAAATTTGTGGTGTTTTCCCCACCTCCACAATATTGACATGTTTTTGCATTACTTACAGTGGCTGCTGCTAGCGGGAAAAAATTCTGATATTCCTCGTCTTCGAAAGGGGCGGAGAATGCGGCATGTTTTATTTGTGTCAGGACTTTGACTGTGTGTGTGTCTGTGGGGAGGGGGGGGGGGGGGTCAAGTCACCAGCCAATCAAACTCGTGTTTGAGGAAAAAAATGGACTGGCACATTCAGCAAGTGAAAAGGGGTGAATATAAGTCTAAACATAATAGGAGTACTGTAATTCACTTAATTATGATAGGGTCAATTCTTTCTTTACAACACATGGGAAGACAATCTAAATACACTATATAACGCAACTCATTACATAATGCAAACAAGGTTGCTTAAAAGTTGGTGGGGACAATTTAAGCATCCTTAAAAGTTGCTAGTTTTTGTCCCTACCATCCCTATGCAAACCAACACCCTTGGTCTAATCTATCACGTCATTGCTTTCACGTTTAAATATGAATGTTCTTCGTCATATTTCTCTTACCTTAGCTGTAGTCGATCTACCATCACAAACATTTGGTGTGCTTATACCTATCTTTTAGCCATCAAATTTACAGCACCTCACCATTTTCTCTTCATCCTATCCCCCTAGTTCCGATGAAGCTCGATTTAAAAATGTATAAAAGAGATTCATTGCTGCCATCTGTCTATAGTTCATCATTTCAGAATTTCACAGTTTATTTCTTGTGGTTGTACTGGCCAAGACGCTCCACCCCCATCCTGATAAAACAGTAGTTAACAGAGAATCGTCTCATTGGCTCGCCACTTGGCACTTTTGTTTGACGGCATTATCCTTTTCCAAACAAAGAGAAATAGATTAGCTGAAAAACAAAAGATTCCCATCTCTATCTGCGAATGACTGGTGACTATTTCATGCGCAGGTACACTTTTGCTCGAGTCACTTCGGATAGAATCTATCTCACTCATGACCAATACAAGAACAAGTAGTACACATCTGCTTGTGTGTTTACACCCCAGCAAAGAGTCTCGATATGTCCAACTAGGCACTCTCACCTGCCTGCTGGGACATTGTCCTTTCACTGAGATTATGCTCTGTCAATACAAACACACACACCCCTCGTACAAATGGGATTTGGTGTGCTGAATCTGTGCCGCTGCCAAATCCCTCTTGTGAAGTGTTGCAGAATCATCTCTGTTATAGCGCTAACTGTCCCCTAAATATCCTCAGTAAAAGTCCAGTCTAATAGGATTATCTGATGCATTCTGTCATTGGATTTGTATAGTTTTGCAGTGTATTATTAGGGACCAAAAGGGAGTTTTGTACTCAGGACACCTGAGATTTTGAGCTCCCTCTGGCTGACTCTAATCCATCACCCCCTCCTCAGGGTCCCATGCATCCATTCCTCACCCTCTTTCTACTTTCTCCTGTCCTTAATTGAGTTAGTCATCAGTTGACTGCCTCAATCACTGTTTGAGAGAAGGTCGGCACTCCCTTCCCAGGAGGGGAGATCATTGTCTACCCTGGTTGACTAGTGTAATCCCTGCTATCCCACCTCACCAGGGAAAAGGGGCAATACCCTCACTGGTTTGAGACATCTATGCAGGGCAAGCCCCGGAGGAAGTCCATGCCTTTAAAGTACAAGGTTTTTGTGGGAGTAGACTTGTTGTGGTGCAATCGGCTTGTTGGGCATACCAGAATTGTTTGTACTTAAAGGGATCGACAGATAAAAAGATTTGTAGTTCTTAAAAGATAAACATTATGACTTAAAATAATTTGATATTGAAACCCCTCTTGATGATTTAATATTTATACAATTTGTAAAAATAGTTTAACTTGTAGGTAGCCATTGTCGTTGACGTCACGGGGCTTTCAGAGTAGAGGTGTGACAAATGATCGAAATGGTTATACATTCACTGCTTCAGACCTATTTGAAGGGCAGAGTGTTAAATCTGACAAGCACAGGTTCATTTTTTGTCATGTTTTTCCGAGTTTGGTCAAAAAGTATCATAGTCAAAAGCCATAGAAATTATGAGCTACAGCGGTGCATGACTTGACTACACTCGTAAATCAAACATCTCAACATCTATCCCTAGTTGAAATACATGGAAAAACATTCATTTTTTTCCAGTTGCGCAAAAAAAAAAAAAAAAACCACAAGCAAAGCGTTTCTTGAAAGTAAAACACTAGCCACTAGTAGTGTGACAAAATATCTAAATGGTACACGGCATGTGCTTTGGTCAGATGAGACCAAGATTGAGCTTTTTGGCAACAAACACTCTAAGTGGGTCTGGCGTGCCACGAAAGATGCGCATGCCGAAAAGCACCTCATACCCACTGTGAAGTATGGGGGGTGGGTCAGTGATGCTGTGGGGCTGTTTCGCTTCCAAAGGGGAACTTTGTTAGGGTGCATGGCATCATGAATGCTTTGAAATACCAGGACATTTTAAATCAAAATCTGTTGCCCTCTGCCCAAAAGCTGAAGATGGGTCGTCACTGGGTCTTTCAGCAAGACAATGACCCTAAACATATGGCCAAATCTACACAGAAATGATTCACCAGACACAAAATCAAGCTCCTCCCATGGCCATCTCAGTCCCCAGACCTTGTTTTGTTGGCGAAAGGGGGTTGTACAAAGTATTAACACCAGGGGTGCTAATAATTGTGACACACATTATTTGATGTCAAATAATTTTTTCTTTGTGGGATTTTTTCCCCACTGAATGAATGCACTTGTATTGAAGGCTGGATTTTTCTCTTTTTTACCATTAAGGTATTATTTGAATTTAAAGAAAAATTATTAGAAGCTAAAAACCACATTTTAACCAGGGGTGCCACTAATTATGGAGGGCACTGTATTGAAAGAGCATTTTGTGTGCTCCAGCTTTTATTTAGTTACTTCCGGTCTCCAGTCATGTGAATTTGCATATTAAGCTAAATATTTAGTTCCAACCGTTTCCAGATTTAGCATTTAGGATATAGGATATAAATTTAAGATTTAAATTAAATATTTAGTTCTGGATTTAAAAATTCAGGTACAAAACTTCTTATTTAAAAATGAATATTTAAGTTGCTAAATATTGTTGTAAATGTGCAAAAAAAAAGTCACTCAAAAAATTTACACCACGTTTTAAACACTGTGTGGCGCTAAATGTGAGAAAATGTTGTTGTAATTTTCAGCATGTGCTGCTTTACAAACGGCGCCCATTACCCATAGTATTACTCATGAAGTGAGTTATTGGGCTCGTCCAGGACTTATCACAACCGAAGTGAAAATCATACAATTAGACCTAAAAGACAAACTTTTGGGTCCTGTCCGTAAGAAGAAACTGCTATCACATCTAAACTTGGCTGGTGATAAGATTCTAGATAAGCCTCTCGCGATATGCAATAAGTCAAATTATCGCACGGTAAATAAAAATGAGGGCGGTAACTTTCCAGGCTACGATTTATCCGTGCGTGCTTGCATACATTTCTGCGTGCGCGTGTTTGCGTGTGCTGCGTGCACTCGGCAAACGTGCGTGTTGATTGCATATGAGACTCCAGTAGCTCTCACAGATGTTGATTGGCCATCAACACACCGTAGAATTCGACTTCAGACAATTAAAATAAGGAAACACATCTATGTTAAACATGGTAAAACGTTAGCATTGCTATGTTGAGGCTAATGGAAAAAAGACAATGTTCTTATCACTTTAGCCCACGATAAAACATTGGCAGTCTTCTCCACAATGCAAAATTGCAGTTAAAAGGTGACACTTTAAACATGAAAACTCGCTGAATTACAGCATTTGCAAATGATACGAACAAAAGAAAAACATCTATTACTGACACCACATGCATGACGAAAAGTGAAGTGCACCTCTTTTTTGTTCTTTTCTTACTGAGTATAAAGCTTACCGTTAGTGGCTTAGCAAGTGTACTTCCGGTGAACATTTCAAAACAAAAGCACATCATGTTCAGATTTCTGGAGGCAATCCCACATACTTCAGATTCTGCACTAAGAATAGATTTTAAAATGACACCCATTATGAAAAATCTGATTGGCAATGACAACATGAGATGATAAATTATAATAATTTGGCTTCAAATTTGCTAAAATGCAAACTTTGCAGGACAAAATGAGAGTCATTTTGGATCAAATTAACACTTTTAATGGGCTCAAACATACATAATGGCTCATTATGCATTTTGTGTGTGTGTGTTTTAAAAAAAAAATATTTATCATTTTTAATATGGATTCTTTTATCTAATAATGACAATTTATTGCATTTGGATAGGTGATTCATTAGGATGTATTGTCACTATACTGGTCCTTCTCAAAAAAGTTGGATAGATATAGTTAAGAAAGATAAAGGTAGAAAGATGAAGTTCATTATTTTCTTTAATGTACTGATAAACATTAGACTTTCATATATTTTAGATTCATTACACACATCTGAAGAAGTTCAAGCCTTTTATTGTTTTAATATTGATGATTTCGGCAAAAGAGTCAAGAAAAACCAAATATCCCTATCTCAAAAAATTAGCATATCATGAAAAGGTACTCTAAAGAAGCTACTATCCTAATCATCTGACTCAACGAATTAACTCAAAACCCCTGTGAAAGATTCCTGAGGCTTTTAAAAACTCCCAGCCTGGTTCATTACTCAAATCCGCAATCATGGGCAAGACTGCTGACCTTACTGCTGTCCAGAATGCCGTCATTGACACCCTCAAGCAAGAGGCTAAGACACAGAAAGAAATTTCTGAGCGAATAGGCTGTTCCCAGAGTGCTGTGTCAAGACTTAAAAAAAAAAAAATCAACAAAAAAAAATCAACACTTTTTTTGTATTGGAAGGATGAAATATGCTATTTTTTGAGATAGGGATTTTTAATTTTTCTTGACTTTTTTGCCAAACTCATCAATATTAAAACAATAAAAGGCTTGAACTACTTCAGTTGTGTGTAATGAATCTAAAATATATGAAAGTCTAATGTTTATCAGTACATTACAGAAAATATTGAACTATACCACGATATGCACATTTTTTGAGAAGGACGAGTATTTGGGGCTGATTTTTTTTTTTTTTTTTTTTTTAATGGCAATAATATTGCATATACATTTATGAGACAATATGTCGCCAACTAAAATTTGTTATTATATCAGGCCTAATTCTAGGTTCAAGATTGTGAGTAACTGGACCAACAATCCAACACCACAGGTATTGTTCCTCCTTGAAGATTCTTGTGTCATCCCCTTGTAATGTCCAACCGTGTACAGTATAAGCTGCCGTCTATCCACCTTCGTCCTTCAGGCTCATTGGTTTTGTGGAATGATTTTCGCCGTAGTTACGAGAGGTCCGATTTGAAGAACAGCCCACATTAAAAAAGGCTGTAGTAGTGGTCTAGGCTTATGGCTCTTGAAGTGTAGTGTTGGGTCTGGAGAATTGTCTGATTCAATTATTCAACCTGAACAAGAAACTTTGATTGTCAATTGGATTATTGGAGGTATGATTCTCTCTTTGGGTGTGAAATAGGACTATGGACAGATTTATGGATGATCCCTTAAATTGTAAGGAGTCTGCAGTGGCAGACTTGGGGAAATTTATGTGAACTAAAAAACAAACAAACAAACAAACAAACAAACAAACAAACAAACAAACAAAAAAACACAACCATGAGTGGTTTTACCAAATATTTTTTCTGTTCTAAATGCTTCACTTTTGGCCAAAAATCCAACTAAGTTCTCATATAAACAGATTTCCAAGTTGTACATGTCCAACTACTAACAAACACAAATTCGCCATTTGCCTTTCACCTCTCAAACCTCCATCCATCCATCCATCCTGCCGCACAGCCACAATGCGTCGACTGTGTCCCGCGGCGGCCACAATGCAGCCCTGAACTAACAATATCACCAAGGCCTGCCTGGAAGCCGCCCAGCTTCATTGTGCTCGGTCAGAGGGGAGTTAACACCCATGTCTGAGCCCAATGAATAGAATTATTGTGTCTGAGACACGCAGCGCACCCCCTCGTCCCACATCCGTGCCCCCTCGAACCTCGCCGCTAAGACCCCTTACCTTTAGACTTGCCTCTCGTACTTGGCCAATCTTGTAACTTCCACCACAAACCTTTACTTCTGTGACCCAATGGAAGCTTGTTTATTTTTCTGTTTTGTTTAAAAGTAGAGAAAGCGCTCAAAAAAACGTTCGGTTGCTGTGGCGTGCTAAGGTAAGGAGGGGGGTGAATTTGGCCATGGCTCTTTCTCACACAATGGAAGCATGAATCCTTTAAGAAATACGCCCCCCTCGCCACCACCGCCGCCAAACTGCTATTATCATAAGAAGAGAGTTTGCCGGAGCCGTTTGAAGGATTCGAGATGACACAAAAGCTGCGATGTGATTCTCTGACAATGTTTCTTTGGAGCGGCACTGGTGCAGCCATAACATTTCCATTCCTTCACACGCTCTTTGGCGTCAACATTTAGAATGGGTCGCTCCATTTGATCCTTTGGCAACTTTACGAATGCTCTCATAGATTTCCAATTATGAAGCGATTCAGGATTGATCAGTTTTTAGAACCGTATTTTTCGGACTATAAGTCGCACCTGAGTATAAGTCGCACCAGCCATAAAATGGCTAACGAAGGGGGAAAAAAACATATATAAGTCGCACTGGAGTATAAGTCGCATTTCAGGGGGAAATTTACTTGATAAAATCCAACACATAGAACAGATATGTCATCTTGAAAGGAAATTTAAAATAAAAATACAATAGAGAACAACACGCTGAATAAGTGTACAGTATGATAATGTTTGCCTGGTACACCAGACTCACCGCTGTTCCAGCTATTGAGTCTGGCCACCATTCACGCGGATACAATTTCCAGGGCGGAGCAAGCCACAGCAAACAGACAGCGGAGTGGACCAATCAGCGACGGGCAGATGTGATGTTAGTAAAATGGCGAGGGCAGGACGAGGGACTTGCGCGCAAAAGTAAACATACGAAGAGCGCGGAGTTTATTCGACATGGCTAGCGCGAGACAGACTGTTGTCAATGACTCGTGTCGATGTGTTTTTGGTAATTTAAAACTTATTTTACCGTGGATTGGAACATATTCTCGGCTCTCCCGTTCACCATCTGTGTTGTTGAAGAGACGACTTTCGACGCGCAAAAGTGACGTTACTCGTGAAGAACACGTCACGCAAATAAACGAATCTGATTTGTCGATTGATTTTGTACCTGCTCGAAAGGCCGTTAATGGGATGGTTCCCAGACTATTTCTCTCAGTGTTTGAAAAATACAGGGAGAATAGTCTGGCAGAGCCAGGCATTGATAATGTGACATGATGTATAAACAACGAAATGCAAACGTGGCTGGTATGTTAACGTAACATACCTATTAAGAGTTATTCGGATAACTATAGCATAAAGAACATGCTAACAAGTTTACCAAACCATCAGTGTCACTCCAAAACACCAAAATAACATGTGAAATGTGTTAAAAATTTCACACATAAGTCGCTCCAGAGTATAAGTCACACCCCCAGCCAAACTATAAAAAAAACTGCGACTTATCGTCGGCAAAATACAGTAATATGATGAAAACATTTTGGAAAATTGAAGTACTGAACAAAAGATTCTGACAACTTGGCCTGCTATGACCAACAAATCAGTAAATTGAAAAATGTTGACAATGTTACAAGCCCTGAGAGGTAATTCAAAATTAATAATATGAAAGAAACATACAGTAGTATCATGAAAATAGTAGTAATGATTCCGAATAACTTTGACAGAATAGATCAGCATGTATACTAAAATCATATTGGACAGACTGGGAGTTGGTCGGGGGGTTGTAATCAACGTACATGTATTGGAAGCGGTGCGAGCAAGCAAAATAGCACAAACTAAAAGGGATACACTTGTAAGGTAAAACCAAACAGACAAAAAACAATACTGGCAGTTGTGATTGCTTGTATATTATGATTAAAAACTCGAAAAACCTTAATTTTCTAATTATTTTATACTGTGATGGAATCAGTCTTAATAGTGGAGATGTCACTGCTGTTTTTTTCTTGTCCTTCTCCTCCTCAATCATTTAGTCATATCAGCAGTTGAGCTGACTTTGGAGTTATTGAAAAACCAATCAGAATAAAGGTGCTATGAAATACCATGGGAAGTGACTTTAAAATCATTGCAGACCATGGTTTGGACACAAATCCGGCCCAAAAAAGTGACAGAAAAAACTTAAATGAAATTATATCGTTATTAGTCTTCGTGACTCTTCGTTTCTCAGCTGCACTGGGCCTGCCCGATTAAAAAATATCCAAACAGAAGATGATGTCACACCCAGAATGACCTGCAGATTTTTGCAGTCTGCTAGCATGCTATCCATAGGCTTTCTAATTCCTTGTTGCCATGTTCCGCCATTCTGTCAACATTAGAGTTGCCAACAGTCCAGGATTGTGCGAGACATCCTGGAATAAAGGAAGTTCTGGTTGGTACCAATGACAACATGTGCTAGCTAGAGGAAGCGTTACAAAGCTAGGCATGAGCATCAATTCTGGTTGTGACATCACAACCACAAATGCTAGTGCATTGTTTTGGGGGGAATAACGATGAAATGGTTAAAAATAGCCATATTTGAGTGCCAAATTCGTTTCATACATGTAAACTTACATCAGTGCAGTCATTTTCATTTTTTGATATGGTTAAAATAAAAAAAATAGCAACTTTAAGTGCTCTGCGTATAGAAAGTTAGGAAAACCTTACTCCCTTCTATTCTGCATGAGCGCAGTGGCAGTTTAAGCAAGACCGGGCTAATGGCTTTGCAGGCAGTGCATTGTAAAAGAAAAAAAAATTCAGTGATCCCTTGTTTTTTGCAGTTAATGGGGACCAGAGCCCGCTGTAATAAGTGAAAAACCGCGAAGTAGTGCTCCCCCTCGCAATTTTCTATTTTTTTGGTGTTCAATTTATTTATTCATATTTAGCATTGGAAAGAGATGAGACATGCTTTTTCTCCCTCCCCAAAGTATAATAAAAACAAACTTTTGTCATATCATATCATATGTATTTTAATAAATGGTTTTCAAGCACTTCAAATGTAATGATTATGATGAGTTTTAAACATGTTACTGTCCCCAACAAATTATTTTTAAATAATAATAAAGTAGAAAAATGTTTGTCTTGATCAGAGGTTGCGCTAGACTTTTTCGTTGTCTGTCATTTTGACTGACAGGGTCATAAAAATGCGGTCATAATCTATTTTTACCCGTCACTTAAATTTTTAAAATGATGATAATGACATTGTGGTGACCCTTTGTTTGGCATAATTCACCTTCCGTACTTGTGTGTCCATCTGGCCGAGCGCGTTACCGGTGTAGGTTCAAGCGCCTACACCGGCTACGACAGTCACGTGACAGAGACACTTAAGAGCTGCGCGCGGTCCCCTCACTATCCACTCGCTCTCGCTATATGATTGGCCGAAGAGTCGAAATGCTCTCCCGTGAAATGCCTGTTTAAAAATGTTCCCGTTGTTACTTCTTGCGTTCGCTTATAAGTGCCCATTTAAAAAGGAAAAGCGATGGATGATACTACACACAGAGCGTATTATTAACAAATGTTAAAGTTGTATAATTATATAGCGAGAATAAGAAACGTCACTGAGGCCCCAGTAGGTAGGTAGCCTACCATATGTAGCATATGGAACAATGAAATTAACAGTTCACCTGCTGTGGCCTGAATGTAGTCTCACACTTTCCTCCTGGTGCGCATGGACTTGAATTGCGTGCCCACTTGTGCAGTCCCTGTTTTTTCACCTCTTTTATCAACACCATCGTCGTTTTGGGGCTTTTTGAAGAAACTTAGGACACTCAGTTGCCTTGACATTTTTTCAGAGTAAGGCCAACGACGTCATGCATCAAGAGAGACAATAGCTAATTAATATGCTCACTCGCCACCCTGTGGTCTGGGGTGTGAATTGCAACCGGTCAAAATGACGGATGGACTTCAGTTTTTTCCGTCACCGTTTTAAAAAATCGGTCAACGACGGAAAATATTCGGTTAACGCGACCCCTGGTCTTGATTAAATGCTTCATTGAGTGAGTCCACTCAAATCCGCTCAAACTGCTCACTTACGCACAATGAGTTGCCACAGCAACTGTTTAACAACTAAAACATTGCTTGACACATGCGGCGCTTTGAAACTTCTGCTTCTAAGCGTCTCTGGCAAAATCAAACCTTAACGTCCATCAATCATCGTTAACTTTAAAAAGCACCGGAAATACGACGATAGCACCAACATATTCATAGTTAGTGTAGGCGTTCAATTTATTTCTTTCTTGTTGTTGTTTGTGTTTCTTCTATTTGTCTTTCATTTTCTTCTGTTCCCCCATAACCCCTTCCTGTTCGGTGGTTTTTCTTAATAAACGAGGTATGATCACAATGGGAGTATGTCATACTCCAATGTGAAACATTAAAACTGTTCAGACAAAACAGGACACTTAGAGTTCCATTCTCCATGTCAAACAGCTGAACAGAACAGGTTTTTATTTATTTATTTTTATTATTGGAAAAAGAAATCCACGATGGACTGAGGGCACGAAGTTTGAAGCGCGAAGTAGCGAGGGATCACTGTATTCTTCAGAATTTTTCTGTGAAAAAAACAGTCAACTGTAAAACAATGTAAAAACGGGAGCTATTGTACATCTGAAACTGTAAATTTTAGTGTCAAATGTTTTGACCAAGGGTTTAGATTTTTGACAATGTGTGAGCATTTTGTTTTTTACAAGTAGAGGTTCAAGAACCTTTTAAACACTAGAACCATATAACATATGATCGAGGTCTAACAGATATGTTGTAATATCTATTTTAACGCAAATTTAACATTTATTTATTTATTTATCTTTAAGCATTTAGTTTTTTTGTAGGTCACTGCTTGTGTTCATGTTTTGGCCCTTCTAGCAGGCCTTATTGGCCCTGATGACTCACCACTGGTATCTAAAAATTGAGAGCATGTTAAATGTCAGACCTCCAATCCCGGTGGTCTTTGCCCGATAAGGTGAACCGGTTCACGCCGACAGCCGGGAGACAATGCCAGAATATTCACCCCTGAACTCATGCTCAACTCCAGCAAAACTTACTATTAACCGTTTTTTTTTTCCTGTGTTTGTGTGCTGCAGAGAGATGAGGCAGAAGATGAAAAAGAAGAAGAGGAGGATCAGGAGAGTGGGTGGAAGGATAGATGGATGGAAGGATTTGCAGGAAGCGGCTGAACCCAGAGCAGGTGAACACAGCTGTGGATCTCCGTGACGAGCCTGGCTCGCTGCTTTCCTCGCGCGGCCCCCCCGGCGCTTGCGTTCAGGGGTCCCGTCGAGCCGACAGGGGCCAGGCAGAGTGGGCAGGCGAGGGCCGGCCCGATGCAGGTGAGGCGGGCAAGCCGAGGCGCCCGTCGCCGCCGGCTAGGAGCCTCCACGCGGTCGAATCAATACTAAGGCTAGCAGAGGTTGGCCAGAACTGCCTGCGGGCCCTTAAGAGCCTTGGGACCCTCCACCAGTACCCACCTCCATCTTTATTTTCCAGCTTCCTCCACCAGTCCCAGACCACGGCCCTTACCCTTGCACCCACCCCACACACGGAGTTTTTGCAGCTTGACAAACATCTTGCCACTGAGATGCTGGGCGCAAGGGCGGTAAAAGAAAAAGCAAAGACGTGGGAAAAATCTGAGTTTCTTCTCGGTTCCATAGGGATTCCTGGAGTTGGGGGAGGGGAGGATGAACAGGACGCTCCATCCAAGCCCAATATACCTTCATCTCATGGGCTCGGATGAAAGGACAACTTCTTCTCCAATCTGATATATTTTTTTATTGCTTTATATTTCCTGAGCCGCACTAAGAGCAGCAGCCTTCAGAGGATATGGAAGTGCAGTATTGATCTAGAAGGTGGGACGGAGGAAAGATGAGGGCTTTCACGGCTTCCTCTCTCTGTGGAAGCAGAAGTCAACTACTCCCTACTTATGAATGGCTGCTAATGAGTAATAAGACCTACACCTTTTTTTTTTTTTTTTTTAACCTGCAAGAAAATGCGAGGAGAGGTTAAAGCATCAGTCCTGAAGAGAGCTCAAACCTGAGACTACTTTTTGGTGAGTGCCTTAAAAGTTTGGCTACCACTGACGGCAATAGACGTCCAATCTATTTTGACAGGGAGTACCAGTCAAAATGAAGTGGACGTCTATTGCAGTTAATGAATGTTTTTAATATACATTGTAGGGGTGTGCCATCTTAGGCACCCCATAATTCGATTCAATTACGATTCATGGTGCTACAGTTCGATTATTGAACGATGATCGCGGTATTGACGACAATCACGATTATCACGATTATCTATACATCATACATTTATTAATAAATCAGCCAAAGTAATTTATCTCCATTATATATTTAAATGTCCTAATGATTCAACAGGAACAATGGAAACATCTCCATACAACAAAAAGATGCCCTTAAGCTGCTTTTTTTAAATTTATTTTTTATATTTTTACAAGAAAGTGCAAAAACATGAACCATTTTAATGGCAGTACTTATTTCTCAAAATGCCTATACAACACAAAGCTGACCTTGAGATGCTCTTTTCACAAGAAGGTGAAAAAGCATTAGCTGTTTCAAAGGCAGTACTTATTTCTCTCAACAATACAATAACATTTACACAGGTGGAATGCATTACACATTTTCCGGAAACAAACAAGGTGTCTTTAGAAATCAGACTTCTTTTAACCATATACTTTTTTCCCCACAGATTTCTGTACTATTTCGCATGTTTGTAGTGTTACCGCTATACTTAATCATGGTTTTACACATTCTGCATATGGAGTAACTTTTGTACACCAACAAACAACTCACAAATGGACGTGAAAATACACGTTAGCGAATTCGCTAAGTAGCTTAGTGCTCGGCACTAACTGTTAACATTTCAAAAACAACAACAATAAAGGCTAAACAGTACAAGAGGGTTCGTGTACTCACCTCTTATAGACGCACACCGGACTTAGCTACTCATAACACAACACATGACTTGAAACTACTGCTGGACAACTGAAAGACATGGAGTAACGAAATATCTCTTTTCCCCTCTTGCTCTAAAAAATAACTTGCGCACAGAAGAGGGCCCCAAGCGCGACCGCCGGGTACTTGCCTATCTCATACACAAATTTACTTTTGGATTTTTTGAACAGGAGTAAGTCTCTCGCCCAGTAACTTCGCTGCATCCATCATAACATTGTGCGTGTGTCCGTTAAAGGTGTCCGGGCGGCAGACGTGTCTTAAATTTCGTTCCGCTACTAGCGGCTGTCATAAAGTTTTTAAACATTTATGAATTGTAATCGAATCGTCTCGTGTCGAATCTCGATGCATCTAATAATAGATTTTTTGGCACAACGCTAATACATTGTCTCTTACTAACTACTACAACACATACTCTGTGAATCCTATACATACTCCTGAGCTGGCAGTGAATGAGTTAACATCACATTTAAATTATTACATGACGAGTAGCTCTTGCGTCATTTTGCTGACACTGATGCAAGGTTATTTTAAGCTATAATTAAAAAAAAAAAAAAAAAAAGTCTGTTTACTATGATAAATAAAAACAATATAATTGTCACTGATAACATCAAGTTTTTTATAAATTATCTTTTTAACTGCTTAGCTTTAGGCATGTGCCGGTATGGTATTCTGACGGTAACTTTTTGCAATTGCAGCTCTACAATGTGTTACTTTGAGATATCTGGGTTAAAAAAAAACAAACAAAAAAAAACCTTTTCCATTTAACAGGATTTTTTTTTCAAAACATATTAGAAAATCGGAACATAAGTATAATGTTAAGTTAAAATGAATTTTAAAAATATGTATGTATTCTAAATAAAATTAAAATAAATGCAGTCCTTGAGGTGAGCCTAAACCCACCACTACAGCTCAATATTATCACCACCAGAACAAAAATAATTGAATTATTTTCCATAAAAAGCACATGTGTATGACTCGTATCATGTTTACATTATACACACACTCTCTTTCTCAACACAGACAGTTGCCAGAGAGAAGAAAACACCACATTTTACCACCGTTAGACACACTAAACACGCTGGAGTTAACTCTCATAGCTGGTGGGAAACATTCATGACAGTGTTTACTAACCTTTAATTTTGAATAAAAGCGAAATCATATTGGAGGTATTGCCTCCTCGGCAGCCACCCTCTGCAAAAATGTTTTACATGTCGTTTGGCCCTCCTCTAAACTGTGGCCATCTGTAACTTTTCTATAGCCGAAGTATTCCCATAGCAGCGAATTCGTTTTCTTCGAGTTTCACCTCCTCCAGCCATCGGGTAGCACAGCCGACTCACTTACACTGAGCAACAACCTGTGGGGGGAGGGTTAAGCCTTACAGCTGCAACCGAGGGATTTCTCCATGCATTTTTGGGACATAAAACATAGTTAATACCTTAGGGACGGTTATATGAGGGAAAATTTTCGCCGTTTTGAAACCTTGACGTTTTCATTTCACGGAATACCTTGAAACTAGTAATCGGCAGATATATACTTAGGACATACAGTAGTATAACGGATTTTTTGTTATGTTGGGTCTTTGCAAACAAAAGGTTATATTCCACACCCTTTCTCCAATCCAAAGTTTTTTCCATCCCTACCTCAGATTGTTGACTCATGGATTTGCTAGTTGACAAAAGTTTTAACCTTGGCGCCAGTCTGCACATTTAGACTGTTGTTACTGTGTGATAAATTCATAATGAGCATCTAAATGCAAGAGTCGCTCCTCTCAAAGAATCCCTGTAATCACACTGTCATTTTTGCTGTTATTGCATGTGCTAGGAAATGTATTATAGTGCCTGCCAATCTCCTGGCATAGGCTAAGACTGGCGCCTTCTTTTTCTTTTCTTACCACCTCCTCCTGGCAGCGGCGGCGCTTACAAAATGGCCGATCGCTATCTGCCAGCTGCCTCGCTCGGCCAAGATGGCGCTTGGGCGCTCTCCGCGAGTGCCCGCTGTTTACCATCTGCCCTACCATCGTTAACGGCTATGCAAATACGCTATAATTGCATTTGCATGTTCTCCACCCGTGCACCTTCACCCCCACTTTTATTGTCTGTAAATAAAAGCGTTTAAATAAAAGCCGAATAAGCTGATTGAATAAGCGGCGGGGGCAATTAGCGAGTGAATGTCGCCCGCGTGGCTAGCGTCTTTGCATTTTAAGCTCACCTCATTACCTATGCTAATGCCCTTTTTTTTCTGCCTCCGGATCGGAGCGTCCGTTTGCGTCCGCCATTTTTTGGAGACGCCGCCGTTGTTGCCGCATTGTGCCATATGTGACATCTGTGCCGGGCTTCATGCCTCCGCTGACAGGCACACTGTAAAGGAAAGAAGCGGCTAATACATAATGACCTCATTAGCATGCTTGCCACTCCCTGCTATAGGCCCTTGTGCGCCGCTGTGCCGTGGGACCCGGCGGTGTACGCCCTTCTCACAGCACTCAGCATGCAACATTGTGTTAACACCCCCCCCACCCCCAAAAGCACCCTCATACACACACTCATACACGCACAATGCGGTGCTTTATTACGCCTTGTCAAAGCGCGGGGGGATCAGGGCTATCCATGCACAAGCAGCGGGTTGCATGCTGCTGCGTCGCCGCCAAAGAGTCCCAAAAACGCGCCGGTTCACCCCCTCGTTCGGTGCTTTTTGTGCCCGTGTTCATGTTTGTCTACATCATTGGCGAACTCAGTTATTTGTGGCCGTTTTCACGTCAAGGCTAATTAGTAGATGTAGGGGTCGGCAGCTAAGTTTGGCTCAAGGCCAAAATACCTTCCTCGCTATTCAATCGTGGGTGAAAATGATATTTTAATCAAGCAAACCTTGTTTTTCTGACTTTTTTATTTACCTGATCGTGTATAAAAACGTTAAAGGGCTTTGTAATTTTATGTAAATGAATTTGCTACAGGCTATTACTGTTTTACTGCTGCGACTCCTCACGGTGTCGTGAAACAGTAACCTGGTGATAATGAGGCTGCTGTCCTTAATCACTAACTCACTGTCTTTTAATAAATCTAATAATTGCCATTTAAAATCATAATTTCTCTGAGCCTAATTCCTGTATACGTTATATTCTTATCCATTTAGTCATCAGGCGGGCCAGATACAGTATAATTAGCAGCTAGTTGCCTACTATTGTTAAAGGGACACTCTCTCATTTTAGTCTTGTCAAATGTATTTGTATACAATTTTACTAAACCTGCAGAGTTAAAGATATAAATCTATAACCAATCTTAACCCTTGTTGTTAATTCTGCTTTAAAAAAAGGAATTACCGTATTTTTCGGACTATAAGTTGCACTTGAGTATAAGTTGCACCAGCCATAAAATGCCCAACGAAGAGGAAAAAACATATATAAGTCACACTGGAGTATAAGTCACATTTTTGGGGGAAAATTTACTTGATAAAATCCAACACATAGAACAGATATGTCATCTTGAAAGGCAATTAAAAATAATACAATAGAGAACAATATGCTGAATAAGTGTACAGTATGATAATGTTACATGATGCATGAACAATGAATTGCAAACGTGGCCGGTTTCTTATCGTAACATAGGTACTGTATTAAGAGTAAGTAAAGCTTAAAGAAGATGCTAACAAGTTTACCAAACCATCAGTGTCACTCCAAAACACCAAAATAACATGTGAAATGATATAATAATGTGTTAATAATTTCACACATAAGTTGCTCCTGAGTATAAGTCGCACCAAATTATGAAAAAAACTGCGACTAAAAGTAATTGAGTTAGTAACGCAGTTAACTCATTGCAAGAATATTTTGTTACTCAGAAAAATAACTGATGTTACTTTTCCTGCTCTACATGTAATTACATGTTACATTTTTTAACATCTTTCTTATCAACATTCGATAACATTTTTCACATCAAATATGTTTATGGCGGAAAACACTCCGGTGACTTGAAGTTCCGCTCTGAGATCCCCAATTTAGCCAACTTTCAAAATTGTCCGATATGCATGTGTGATACATCACTGGAAAGCCTAAAATCTCAATTTTCTGGGGGAAGAAAAAAATTTGAATTTTGGAGGGCATTTTCTTTTTTTTTTTTTTTTTGTAAAAAAGAATGGTTTTTAAACAGCAAAACCCTAACTAAAGGCGAGAGCACGCGAGAGCAGAATTGAAGACACCAGAATTTTAACGAGATATTATGGCGTACCTACCTCTTTTCGATCCAAAACCCGAGTGTGAAGACACAGCTGTGAATGGCCACAGCCGGATTTTTCCGGAATTTTAAGGGTGAAACATGGTAATATAACAAGGGTTGCGATGCAGAAATCGCAGACATCAAGGAGTGGTCAAGATCTTCATTTTCATATATTTACCCTTTTAAACGTCTTTTTCTATTTTTCTTTGTTTGGATCGATTATTTATCATCTAAAATATTGGAGGAAATGCGACAGTAACGAAAAAAATACAATTAAGCGATAGTTATGAGGTAGATATCCGTGACTTTTTTACAGACACCAATTTATTCATTGTGACGTCATTTGTTTAAAAGTTTAAAATATGTGAGTGGATAATTTTTTAGTCTTTATTTGTTAAGCTAAATAGTAGACATCAATTAATGATTCTAAGCTAAAAATGACAGACATTCTGAATAATAAATACCGGTATAATTATTTACCTTAGTTTTATGGCTGGGTTGAAACAAAAGCGGTTGCGCGACGTCTGTAAACAGGGGTTTCCAGGGTAAAACGGACAAATTAAAAATAGCTCGGGGGCTTCATGTGCCATGAATCTGCTATGGCAGCATATAGACATATTGTTCTATCAAACACAACATTTGTTTTGGCTTAAAATACAGCAGTTTCTTTTATAGAGGAGTGCAAGAGCAGAAACTACTTTTTCATTCTTATCTGTGTTTTCCGCCTTATATTAACTGACTGAATTACATTTTTCATACCCCCCAAAAAACAACAGGTGTAACGTCACTTTTAACATTTTTAAATTCTAGCTGTATAAGACTTTCAAGCAACTTTCAAATGCCGTGAGAAAAACCCTTTTAGTTTTTTGCACTTGTGTGTATCGTCACTCAAAATCCTGCCTTTGCTCTAGTTGTTTTGATAAAAAAAACTTCACTCAAGGTTCATCGATACGTCATTCAAGAAAAGTTTAGGGCATATTTGTTCTATTATACTGTAGCATCTACAACGACAACACCAACTTGGTAATGCATGCTCAACAGGAAAACAATACATTTTTTTCAATTAATTGTACCCACCTGGACGCCACGAACTGTATGCGAAAAAAAGAGTTGCCCGAGAGTTTAGGATGACGCTCTCCATGCTAAATGCTAATGGGACCGCGAATGCTATGATGGCATCGTGTTTCCTTCCCGCTCTGCTACCTCAAAGGCAGCTGTGACTAAATCAGACAACAAGGGGTTAATTCAACCAAATCGTAGTAACGTGCGTCTTTACATCCTCAGTCACGGTAACGGCGTTGCAAAGAATGGAAAAGTAATTAATTAGATTATTCACTACTGAAAAAAAATAACGCTGTTAGTAACGCTGTTATACTCTAATACCGTTATTAACAACGCTGATCTTAACCCGAGTGAAAAAAAAATCTTTTAAAGACCTATTAAATTTACACTCAAATTTTGACTGTAGTTGTTGCCAGAAACCTTAAAATGTGTATAGTCAAATTAATAACAAACTACCATAAATAAATTTCAACTGCTGTTTTACAGTAAATGACTGTAAAAAGTATGAATGTGTAACCTGTCTGATGGGGATATCACTGTGCTCCATTTATCATTGCCCTCACCGCAAGTTTGAATCCGGATTGTCACTGTGGCAGTTGAGCGTGCTGACTACTGAGCCAATAGTCCAGTATAGTGTCAGCTTCTTGCACACGCTTTTAAATTATTATGGAGTAAACTTTTCCTAATCTCTATTTAAAGCCATTGCTTTAACCTCTCTTCATTAGCTCGGTAGTCAGCATGCTTGACTGCCATGATGACAGTTTGGGTTTCAAAATGAAATAAGAAGTTCACTAATGTGAACTTTAAGACTGGTTACATATGAATCACAATATACTGTAAAATTCTACCATTTAAATTTACTGTAGCACGAGACTGTTTTTACGTGTACTTTACGATTTTCACGTTTAATCTGGCAATCACAGCTGCCAGTACTTTACCATAAATTTAACTTTTTTTTATGCAATGTATATAATATATGAGTTAATACTGAGCCTCATACAAAGTATGAGACTGTAATATTCGTTATATCACCCTTCAGAATTGGAATTTAACATTATTTTCCTGCTATTTCTGATAAACTACATTCTTTAATGTAATAGTTTGGGGTCACGAGCAGCAGGTTAAAACTTGGATCGTAACAAGACGACATCAGCTTTGCATGCCTCTTATCTGTCATTAGCATATTAACAATGAAAGTGCCATATGTTTTTTATACAGCAGCAGAGTGAACATAACACGCCACCAGGTTTACTTGCTGGCTGCTTTAACCATACACGCACACACACTGTACGAAGACAAATTGTAATCCATTGACTGTTTGCATTCACGCTTACTTAAAGGAAATAAAGAGAACCCTCGGTGACCGCCATCTCTCGCAGAAAGCTTTTATGCTAATGAACTCTCGTGCCGCTGTACATTTTGGTATCAGAGTGTCTGCAGAGCTTTCTTCAGGTGGTCGGTTTAGGAGTGTGGTGTGATTTCATATGGAAAGTCGTTCATATTAAAAGCAGTTTTTCCCGTAGGAAATAATAGAAATAGAAATAGTCCGGCATCAGTTTGTCACCATCCTTTATGAACTGAACAGGCAATGTTTTCAGTAACATGTTAACATTCTTGACTGCCATACGCACATAAATAAAAACAGCTTCATAATAATGAAATGTTTAAGAATAAACGAAAATGATGCCACATGCCATAACATATGAACAAATGAGTGACTCAAGTAGCATCTTGGACAAGCTGAGAGTAGCAATAAGAATTCTTATACTTAAGTAAAGTGGAAAGGAAAAACAAATTTAAATAAGACCCCAAGATATCAATCAATCAAATCCTGAACTCTTTTTAAAAAATCATTCTGTCAACTTTGACAAGGCTTCAACACTTCCCAAAGATTTATTTAATTACGGTTATGCATCCTTTTACGAATGACAATTTTGAGAGTGGGTTTAGTTGTGCCTTATTCAGATTGCTTGCAGCTTTTTATTTGCTTAGCTATTGATTTTGTTCATGTGTGTGCTTGTGTCGCATTGATGTAATACTTGCTGAAAGCATTTATAGCCATCGCTCAATTCTTTGCGGACCCGTTCCACTTGTCTTGCCCTCCTTCTTGTGACCAAGCAAAGGCAAAGGAGCGGCGGTTGCTTCCTACTCAAAGACTTCATGTCACTAGAGTTCAGCCTCCACCATTTTCATTCAACTTCAAATTCAAACTAGTATGTGAACAAGTGAGGCTTATGAAACAAAATTAACAGTCACAGTAAAACATGAATGCTAACTAAGCCAGTCGCGATATGCAATAAGTCAATTATCACACGGTAAATACAAATGAAGTCGGTAATCTTCCCGGCTGAGATTTATTGACGCGTACAAGCATGCATACATTTGTACATGGATGTGTTTCCGTGTGTGCTAGGCACACGTGCGTGTTGATTGTATATGAGACTCCAGTTCCTTTCACAGATGTTTATTGGTCAGTTCAGACATACAAAATAGGGAAACACATCTGCATTAAACATTGTAAAACGTTAGCATAGCTACATTGAGGCTGATGAAAAAAAACACTCACTTTAGCCTGCTAGAAAACATTGGCAGTCTACTCGAAAACACAAACTTGCGGTTAAAAGGTGACATTGTTTGTGTTAAAAGGTGACATTTCAAACATGAAAACTCACTGGTTTACAGCATTTGCAAATGATGCAAAAAGAAGAAAATTTTTTTACTGACACCACATGCATGACGAAAATTGAAGACAAGTGTTTTTTTTTTTTTTTTTAACTAAGTGTAAAGCTTACTCTTAGCAGCTTCGCGAACATACTTCCGGTGAACATTTCAAAATAAAGGCATGTCATGTTCATGTAAGTAAAGATTTCTGGAGTTAATCTCACATACTCCAGATTCTACGCTAAGAATAACTTTGAAAAGACACCCATTATGAAAAATCTGATTGGCAACGAATAATTTGGCTTCAAATTTGCTAGCATGCGCACTTTGCAGGACAAGATGACAGTCATTTTGGGTCAAATAAACACTTTTGATGGTCTCTAATTAGCAGAGAACAAAAATGGTGGTGGGTTTCTCAACTATTTCACATTTCACATACTGCGCTAGTGTGTGTTTTTAAATATTTATTATCTTTAATATAGTTTGTTTTATTTAAGAATAAAAATTTATTGCACTTGAATGAGTGATTTATTAGGATGTATTGTATTGTATTGTATGTATTGTATCACTACATTGGTTGTTGAATTGGTGACATAAAAATGACAATAATTGCATACAGGCAATAATTTATGAGACAATATATCGCCTACTAAAATTTGTTATCGCGACAGGCCCAATGCTAACAAACAGATATTAATGTATGTAGCATGTAGAGAGTAGCTACGAACAATATGTCCATCTGAGCTGTGACGTAACTGTATACTGTATATGACAGATAGATCATGAAATTCTTGCAATTATATGTTGGGAAACATGTTTTAATTGCAGCATTTTTTTGTCACACAGTTCTTCACAAAATGGTGTACCTCATCCTTTTTGGGATGCTCCTTTTATAGCCAATCATCACTTGTTTCTCTGTAAACCTGTTCTCCTTTCCAATATTCCAAATGAAGTTACAGTGTGAAAAAAAATAAAACTTCTATTAAGTTACTATAACTGTAGTAGGGCTTACCCAAACGACTAATTTTCTCCCGATTAGTCAGCCGACTATTTTTACAATTAGTCGACTATTGTTTTTTTTTTTTTTTAAACTAATTTAGCAATGAACTTTTAGTTGACATTTATTAATTCAACAGAAACATTGTGGAACACTTAAATTCTATATTAAAGTACAAAAAACACGTAAATAACAATAATAATTCAAAAACAAACAATGAGGTCAAATGCTGATAGCATTAACTAGTGCAAAAGAATGGAATGTAAACTGATTCAGAACACTGATTTCGCCTTTTCAACATGATTCAAAATAATTCTTAAAAGAAAAAAAAAATCTAGCATTAATATTATAGTATACTGCTATATATAATAGTATTATAGTAATTATAATAATGAAATCATTATTTAGATGACAAACATGACGTGCTTTTATTTTGAAATGTTCACCGGAAGTACATTCGCTAAACTGCTAACTGTAAGCTTTACACTTTGCGAAAAAAAGCACTTTTCGTCATTGCATTTGGTGTCAGTAACAGATTTTTTTCTTCATTTTTTCACTTGCAAATGCTTTTACCAGCAATTTTTTATGTTTGAAGTGTCACCTTTCAACCGCAAGTATGCGTTTTAGAGAAGACAACAAATGTTTTATAGCAGGCTAAAATAGGTTGTCTTTTTTCCCCCCATTAGCCTCAATGTAGCAATGCTAACATTTACAGTGTTTCATATAGATGTGTTCTCTTGAACTTTAATGTTACGGCGTGCTGATGACCAATAAACATCTGTGAAAGGAACTGGAGTCTCATATGCCATCAACACGCAAGCACAAATGTATGCACGCACGCGGCGATAAAATGCATCTGTGAAAATTACGGCTCTCATTTTTATTTACCGTGCGATAAATGGACTCATTGCATATCGAGACAGGCTTAGCAACTTCAATAAAACGTCGTTCGTCAGTTAGATAGACTTACGATCTGCCAACGTGTTGTCTCCTGTCGTTTCCAAAATTACAACTGGGTGACGGCGCTTAAGGTGTTCATTCACAGCCCACGTGCAGCCTGGTATGCAAGCTTGGTATAGGAGAGACAGGACACAACAGTGTACCCTCCTTTGTTTCGTTGAAATAAGTCAATGTTTTGGCTACTCTGGTGCGCTTTTTGGCTTTGTGCCGGTTTCCCCGCTTGCATACCGAGCCTCCGACATTCTCAACTTTCCATGCAAATATTGTTTTAACCCTGCATTAACCAGCAACTGGATGTTGTGGTCGTCGATGCATATACGTCATCGACTACGTCGACTAATCGGGACAGCTCTAAACTGAAAATTTTAAAAAGACTCAAATTTTCAAATTCAAAGTTTTCTTCAGTAACTTAATATAATAAGTATTCATAACCCATTAAATCTAATTAACACGGTTAAACAAACCTTTTTTTTCACCATAGACTGATTTCATTTAAAGACGTATTACCAATCTTTAAATGATAAATAAAATAAATATTGAGCAACTTAAAAATGTGCAAGTTCACCTATTTAATAAGATACAAAAGGTTTGTAATTTTGAAAAATGACCTAGGAAATGAGCTTTTATGATTTTTAAACAATCTATTTGTGAAAATGTATGGCGAATCAGTATTGAGCAGCCAGCAAAGTTACTTTTAATACCTAGTAATGTAACCTTGGTTGGCAATGGCATAGGTCAAACAGCCGGTGTACTCACATTTTAGTTGGTATTTTGCCCCACATCTATGCACAGATCTTCTCTAGAGCTGTGATGTTTGAGGGCTGTCACTTGGCAACACGGTAAAATGGATCTATAATTGTTTTTCCTTTTAAATGGTAATTTATAATTAATTAAAAAAAAAAAGTTCTATATTTTAAATGGGATGACATGCTATTTTATCCATTATATCAACGAGAAAACAATGTCTTTTAACTATTCATTCATTCATTTTCCATGCCGCTTATTCCTCACGAGGGTCGCGGAGGTGCTGGAGCCTATCCCAGCTAACAATGGGCAGTAGGCAGGGGACACCCTGAACTGGTTGCCAGCCAATCGCAGGGCACAAGGAGACACACAACCATTCACGCACACACTCATACCTACAGACAATTTAGAGTGTTCAATCAGCCTACCATGCATGTTTTTGGGATGTGGGAGGAAACCGGAGTTTCCGGAGGAAACCCACGCAGGCACGGGGAGAACATGCAAACTCCACACAGGAAGGCCGAAGCCTGGGATTGAACCCTTGATCTCAGAACTGTGAGGCAGATGTGCTAACCACTCAGCCACCGTGCCGCCGTCTTTTAACTAGGGCTGTCAAAATTATCGCGTTAAGGGTCGGTAATTATTTTTTAAAATTAATCACGTTAAAATGTTTGACGCAATTAACGCACATGCCACGCTCAAACAGATTAAAATGAGAGTGTCATGTCCATTTGTTACTTGTGTTTTTTTGTGTTTTGTCACCCTCTGCTGGCGCTTGGGTGTGACGGATTTTTTGGGTTTCAGCACCATCCATGAGCATTGTGTAATTATTGACATCAACAATGGCGAGCTACTAGTTTATTTTTTGTTTGAAAATTTTACAAATTTTATTAAAACGAAAACATTTGGAGGGATTTTAATATAAAATTTCTATAATTTGTACTAACGTTTATCTTTTAAGAACTACAAGTATTTTTATCCATGGATCGCCATAACAGAATGTTAATAATGTAAATGCCATCTTGTTGATTTATTGTTATAATAAAAAAAAAAAGTACTTATGTATGTATGTTGAATGTATATATCCGTCTTGTGCCTTATCTTTCCATTCCAACAATAATTTACAGAAAAATATGGAATATTTTAAAGATGGTTTGAATTGCGATGAATTTCGATTAACTAATTTTTAAGCTGCGATTAACTTGATTAAAAATTTTTATCGTTTGACACCCCTACTTTTAACTCATTTGTTGCTATTGAGAATAGGGAGTTAAATTACACGTCTATCGTCTTTATTGAAAGAAAATTGGTTAATTAGACAAAAAATTCTGAAAGCATCTAGCCTCAGTCACTACATAGGTTCTGGTCATCTCTGTAATACAGTATTCAAACAGAACTAAATGTTAAAAATGTAATTTCCCAAAAACGTAACTAGATTCAAAGACATTCTTATATAGGAATCTGTTCCTATTGCTCCAAAGGGAGTCAACATAAAGTCTGATTACAGACTGTAGGAAAGAAGTAAGGGATTTTGGGGGTACATTGCTCCAAGTCAGTGATTATGTCATTGCAACAGGCTGCAAACGCTGCGCCTGGCCAGACAGGCACTGAGGGGCCGAATTAGGAAGCCCTAGTGGATTGGAAGCTGCATGAAGAGGAGAGGGAAAAAAGGAAATGAAAATGGAGTAGTGCTGCATGTGTGATTAAACTGCCTGCTCACACTCAAGTGAAAGGCCACGCTTCTCGACACAGACATGGCCCTAATGAAAATGTGACCCCCCCACACCCCCATGTATGATGAATGATGTGCATGAGCGCATAGAACCTGCGAAACTTGGATTTTATACTGTAATGCTTTGGTTTTATTCTTTTATTAGGTAGAAGCGTATGCTGTAGCCCCTTTTGTGAGTGCAAGGAACCATTTTTGGTAACTTTTATGGTGATTTATTAGAAGTGTGAAGGTCGATATATTCATGATCATTGAGCAATTTTATGAGGAATTTATACTTAACCTTTTATAGAACACTCATTTAAAATACTATGAAATTAAAGAAAACGAAAATCAACTCTCGAGTGTTATTGGGGGCCTTAAGAAGATTGTATTCAGTTTCAGTTTAATTAATATTGCAATCATTCATAGTAATGCATTGGATTTATGTAGCACTTTTTGGACACTGAAAGACGCTTCACATTGCATTATTCTTTTAATCCACACTTGATGGTGGTAAGCCACTAATGTAGCTACAGCAGCTCCAACAGAAGCAAGGCAGCCAATCTGCACCATAGGCCCTTCTGAACACTATCAACCATTCATTCTTACTTTGGTTTAGTTTCGCACAGGCAAGTATGGTAAGGTAACTTGCCCAAGGACACCATGACAATCGAACCCAAAATCCTTCAATCAGTGGAGGACCCGCTCAACCACCTGTGCCACCGTCTCCCCTGAAAAATATAAGTGGGTCAATATTTAATGATAATATGTAGAGATATGTTCCAAAATATAAAATCGTAGTACAGTGGTACCTCTACATACGAAGTTAATTCAGGACCTTGTTTGTAAGTCGAAATGGTCGCATGTCGAGCAGGATTTTCACATAGGAATACATTATAATTCCATTAATTCGTTCTACAGCCCAAAAACCTAAACTAAAACTGCTGGTACTATTACAAATGGCAATTACACATAGCAAAACAAATAAATGATAAATAAAAATCGGAATAATATTATAATAATAATAATTATTAATTATTCCTGTAATAATGTAAGGAATCGGGTTTTAATGTGGCGGACGTTTTTTGCTGTACCTGAACGCACCTCACCCGACACCGGTGAGTTTGAGAGTTTCAGTTTCACTTTCAATGTTTTCTTGAGAACACCGTCAACTTTGGCGGTCAGGAGGCGTTTTGTGTTGAATAAGTTGTGAAATATATGATAAAAACGTGCAAGGCTGGCGATTTCTTTGGAGGTGTTACTACAATAATAATTGTCAGCTTAATTTATGAAGACTGGTGAAAGGTGGTCGGAGGAGGAGGACCGTGGAGATGTATTGTTTAGCCAGTTCAGTGGGATGCGCACCCCACGCTCATATTTTTCTATAATTTGCATCTTTATTTGAAAGGTAAGCGTCACCTTTTTCCTTGTTTCACCAGCTGTACGAACCTTTTGAAACCTGTGTTGATTTTTCACACAGGAAAATCCGCACTGCGTTTGTCTGCGGTGCGGTCATGTTGTCGTATTTCGAGCATGTCGTCGGATGTAGAAACAAATAACGAGTCAAATTTTACGTCGGATGTCGAAAAGATCTTGTGTCGAGGTACCACTGTAGTTGTGATGAGAGTCTTTCAAAATTGTGATAATAGTAACTTATGTAGTAGATCATGTGATTTCTAGTGACCAGTCAGCAATCAAAATTATACAAGGTGATAAAACAGTTGATTGAATATTATGAAAGTGAAGTACAGTGGTACCTCGACATAAAGATCGCTTTGACATCCGACGTAAAATTTGACTCGCCTTTTGTTTCTACATCCGACAACATGCTTGAAATACGATGATTTATGACAGTGTCGCAATTTTTTTGTTTTGCCGCAAGACAGACGCATCACGGATTTTCTTGTGAGAGAAATCAACATGGGCTCCAAGCAGGTTAATGCGATGGTAAAAAAAGGTGACGCTTACCATTGAAATGAAGATGGAAATGTGGGCGTCCCTGAACTGTCTCGACAACACGGTTGTAGAACGTCTCCTGTCTTGACGGTCCTCCTCTGGCCTCCGATCGCCAGTATTATAAGTTAAGGTGACAAGTATTATTGTGGTAACATCGGCAATGAAGTCGCCAGCTTCCTCAGGTTTTTAATAATTTTAGTTCAGAACTGCAGCACAACACGCTTTCTGTCCCCCGCAGTATACGCCAAAAACAACAAAACATTAAAAGTAAAACCAAAATCTGTAGTGCACGCTGCTATCTCACTGTGAGGTAAGCCACGCGGTGCGTTCAGGTACAGTACGCAAAATACATTCGCCACATTAGAATCCGATTTGTTCCATTATTACAGAAATTATTATTAGTATTATTATTCCGATTTGTATTTATTATTTATTTGTTTTGCTGTGTGTAAATGGTATTTGTAATAGTATTAGCAGTATTTATTAAGGATTTAGTGTAGGTTTGCGGGTTGTGGAACCAATTAAGGGAATTATAATGTATTCTTATGGGAAAATCCTGCTTGACATATGACCATTTTGACTTACAGTCAAGGTCCTGGAACGATACAACTATGTAGAGGTACCACTGTATGTTGTTGGTTTCTTGTTTTGAAAAATATAAAGATAATTATGACTGGAAAAAAGTGTCATACAAGGGTAAACATTTCAAAAGGTTTCTTTTTTAAAGCTATAAAAATATTTTGGGGGAGAGTATGAAATAAAATCGAATACTGAGTTTAATTTTAATCATTCCGTCCATTTTCTGCACCACTTATGCTTGTCAAAGTTGCGGAGTGCTGGAGCCTATATCAGTTGACTTCGGGCAAAAGACAGATGAAACCCTAAATTGATCGCTGGTCAGTCATAAGGCACACATATAGACAAACAACCATTTGCACTCACAATCACATCTTTACTAGGGGTGTAACGGTACACAAAAATCTCGGTTCGGTACGTACCTCAGTTTTATGGTCACGGTTCGGTTCATTTTCGGTACAGTAAGAAAACAAAATGCAAAACACAAATGTGCTAGTTGTTTATTACACACCTTTGTGTTTTCAACATAGGAACATTAGCCTATACAAAGCTAGAATTCTGCTGAAAAAGTAGCGGGTATTTAAAGATAATCCAACAACAATTTGCCTTTCAGACCCCGCGTATTGGTCAGCTTTCTTTCTGAAAGAAAGAAGAAAAAAGAAGTCCTGTGCTAAAGAGAAAAGCAATCCCAATGACAAAGATTTTAACATGTATTTTACTAATGAAATCTTTTTTTTTTTCCCTTATGAACGGTTTTCAAAAGCTTTATTGTTGGATTTTCTCAAGTTAAAGCACCACACAGAAATTAATAAATTTAATTGTGTAAGCAGGATCTGTGTATTATTCTTATTATTTAATTACAGGTGTTTTAGCTCATTTCAATTTATTTCATTTTAATGGGCTATTATTTATTTTATTATGTGTTTATATTTTACAATTGTGATGTAGTATTCATTTATATTGTATATTTTATGTTGTATAACTTTAGTTCCTATGTGAATATTAGTTCCTACTTGTTTTGTTGTGGTAGGAGGGTTTTGTATTGAACACGGGGCCGTGTTGGTTATTATTATAGCAGAGAAGACAGCAGTAAATCAACAAAGACAAGTCAATTGTGCCCCAATTTACCACTCAAGAGATCTGACGGACTCAAAAAGTGGGTTACGATTGCATATTAGTTTGAAAATCGACCGGATCCATCGTATTTTTACACGAGTGACTTCCGGTCTGCCCAATCCTAGCTACCAGTAGTAGTATTGACACAGGAGGGTCGCGCCTTGCGTCAACTAATAAACTCCGCCGTTCTTTTCGCGTGCGTCATGTTGAGCCGCTTCTGGGACGCGTCTAACACGCGGCCGCACTGCGACTGGTGTGCATTGGCTGATTGACTGCTTTCTCGCGGCGGCCACGTTGTCGCGCCGTTGACGTTTCTGGGTTACACTGTCCTACCGTGTTGGTCCTCATTATAGTAGAGAAGACGGAGTAAATATAATCTACACAAAGAAACTGTAACCCGATCGACTCACAGCCTCGAAAAGTAAGGGTTAGCATACATTACATCAGAAACTCGTTCGGTACGCCTCCGTTCCGAACCGAGCATCAGGTACCGAAATGGTTCAATACAAATACTTGTATCGTTACACCCTTAATCTCTATTAAGGTGGACTCAATCCCACGCTGCCTGTGTCAAAGTCAGGTGAATGTACCACTTCACCATCAGCAAATCTAATTGTAATCTTATTGTTTAATGATTCCAAATTCATCCTTTCATTCACCCATCACCCTATCCCAACATAGAGCAGGGGGAAGGTACACCCTGAACTTGTCGACAGCCGATCGCAGGCCAAACAGACAGACAGTGTTCAGTTAGCCTACCGTGAATATTTTGGGATGTTAAGGAAGAACCCGGAGACAGGCAGAACATAGGAGGGTCGGCACCTCGATCTCAGAACTGTGAGACGGACGTGTTAACCACTCATCTACCATAATGCCCAAACATTGAAATAAAAGGTAAAAAAAAAAAAAATCACATTCTTTTTCGGTTGGGATAGCAAAATGAAAAACAACAATTATATTACATTTTAATAACAACTAATAAAATTAATTCATTGATTACAAACTTGAATATATAAAAAAAACTTATAAATTAAATTCTGAATTAATTGCTAATTATTTGCTATTATTAAGTCTCATTGTTAGGTACATGTCCATATTATACAGTATTTAGATTAAATAAAAATTCGACTTTTAGAAGGACAAATTTTTCAGTTTTAAAATGACCCATTTATCAATATATTTAACAATAAAACATTTTGCCGTTTGTCATGGCTTGAATGTGCACTGAACCAACTGAGACCAATTTTTAATATTTTATTGACCTAATTTCACAAAATATTGGAGGCACAATACTTTTCATTTCGCCACATTGGGCAGGTTTTCGGGTCCAGATGCTGAGACTTCCTATCAGTCATCCAGCGAGCGTGGGAACGGGCTCCGTGATGATGATGATGAAGGAGGTGTGCGTGCGCTGAAGGAAGTTGCACTTATTA
Organism: Corythoichthys intestinalis; assembly: GCF_030265065.1. Taxonomy (NCBI): domain Eukaryota; kingdom Metazoa; phylum Chordata; class Actinopteri; order Syngnathiformes; family Syngnathidae; genus Corythoichthys; species Corythoichthys intestinalis. The sequence continues at coordinate 39,237,628 of NC_080401.1, forward strand.
TGTGGCTAGACAGCCCAGCTGCACTGACGTCCATTCAGAAAAAGGTTAGGAATGACCGGAGGGGTCAAGGTCAGGGGTGCGGAGGTACGCCAGAGGGGGGTGTGCGTCTATGCATCCGTGTGTGCATGCATCCCCCCAGCTGGCCGACTGTCTGTAAGCTGCCTTCGTGTTTGCTTATTTTATAAGCTGCTTCTTATTGCTTTGCTCCACGGACAACTTGACGCAAAAGGGGGGAGTGGAAGAGGAGGGCACGCCACCCACCCTCTGGCCCGTCTCTAGAAGCCCAAATGGAGCCAGGAATCAGTCCTGCATCTCGGTAGCCCACCCTCCTGGTCAAATAAACCCCCCTTCCAGCCCCATGGAGTGAAACCCAGTCAGACACTTTGACAGCCCCCCCAGCAGTCCCAGCACCCCCTGTCTGTCTCAGTCTGCTGCCTGCTGTAATTTAACATGTCAGCTCAGGGTTCATCTGGTGTGCACCCAAAGAAGGTAGCCGCGCACCTTGTAGCTGCTGCCGTGAGCCTTATGTGCAGTATTTTGTAGGTATGTGTGTTACCTTACCATTTGCATTGTTGTTAGACCATTTGAATGAATAAAGGGGTACTCCAAATTGTATTCAATAGGTGTGAATTCAAGGTATACCTCACCTCATGGCCAGAAATCAGAAAGAATAGTCTTTATCTTTCATGTAAGTATAAAAAAGCAGATTTGTGATTATTACACTGTTATTTTGTTCATATTTAAATATATACAGTATAGCATCATTGCAGATATACAACCTGCGTGGTTCCTGGTTCCCTACTAGTATTGTTATTGGAAGCCCTTTTAATTTTCGTCTAAGTCAGGGGTGTTGCAAAGGGGGCCAGATTTGGTGTGGTAAAAATGTGGGGGGCCGACCTTGGCTGACAACCTTTACATAGAACAATATATTTAAGCTAATTTTAGCAAGCCATTCTGTGTGTCACATTTGCCTCATTATCTTTTTTAATTACCGTATTGGCCCTGATATAAGACGGTGTTTTTTGCGTTGAAATAAGACTGAAAAAGTGGGGGTTGTCTTATATTCGCGGTCTAGACGTTATACCCATTCACGACGCTAGATGGCGCCAGATATTATCGAAGCGATGTTCTGTCATGACAGATCTCAGCTACTCTCAAGTTTAACCAGTTTGCATTATTTTATTGCATTGTTTTTCCTTTCGGATTTTTTTCAAGACTACAGTTACAGTTAGACTTCACTTTGATGGTTAATGCAGTTATTGCAATTTTGTTGTTTTATCACAATAGATTGGTTTATTTACATTTCAAAAACCAGAAGCCATTCATTTACCAATGTGATTGCACTTTAGTTTACATATTTAAATGTTCAGATATTAAGATTTGAATGACGAAAAATAACATGCCTTTTCTCTCAAATATATTGTTATAATCATTTGTTTCAGATGTACTGGAATTATTTTCTGTATAAAAAATAATTTGGTGTTCAAAAAGTTTTTATTCAAACTTGAGTCTTGAAAAAGAGGGGGTCGTCATATAATCAGGGCCGTCATATATTCGGGCCAATACAGTAATAATTTCAACAATCTCGCAACTAGCCTTGTGGCGTTCTCTTTCGAATCTCGGGCTCTTGCGAAATACTGCTGCTGTGAAATTAAACTAGCTTCAAGTTGCTTCAATTTCTCGCTGCCTGTAATCTTGTCGTACAGGTCAGAGTGTCTTGTTTGGTAATATCGCCTTACATTGAACTATTTAAAAACAGCGACTGTCTCTTTGCAAATGAGGCAGACACGGTTGTAGCGTATTTTAGTAAAGAAATAGTCCAATTTTCAACTATTCTTCAAGCGTCGGCCGTCGTAATCAACTTTTTTTGTTGATTGTTGATTGTCGCCATTTTAAAAAATTGGGAGTAAAGGGTCACAATGTTGCTTAGAGTGCTGCTGCCGTTTAGTGGGTAAATGAGGAGCAGCATTTAGTGTGTAAGCTACTTCATATGCTGGTGGCAGTACTGCTGACCAATTTATTACGTCTGTGTGCGGGGTGCGGGATGTGTACAGGATGTTATTGATTTTATGACAGAGGCTGGGGGCTAGGGTTGTTCCGATCATGTTTTTTTGCTCCCGATCCGATCCCGATTGTTTTAGTTTGAGTATCTGCCGATCCCGATATTTCCCGTTCCGATTGCTTTTTTTTTTTTGCTTCCGATTCAATTCCAATCATTCCCGATAATTTTCCCGATCATATACATTTTGGCAATGCATTAAGAAAAAAATGAATAAAACTCGGACGAATATGTACAGTACTGTGCAAAAGTTTTAGGCAGGACACCTGCCTAAAACTTTTGCACAGTACTGTATATATATTTTTTTAATTATAAAATTTATTAGGATCATGGAAGCTTCCACTTGGAGAAAATATATACATACAGTATATCCTGTATATACATAATATAATAAAAATATACAGTACTGTGCAACAGTTTTAGGCAGGTGTCCTGCCTAAAACTGTTGCACAGTACTGTACATTCAACATACAGTACATAAGTACTGTATTTGTTTATTATGACAATAAATCCTCAAGATGGGATTTACTTTATTAACATTCTTTCTGTGAGAAGGATCCACGGATAAAAAGACTTCTAATTCTTAAAGGATAAATGTGACTTTGTATATTGTGGCTAAATATTGCCATCTAGTGTATTTGTTGCGCTTTCAGTAAATGATGCTGTAGCCATTTAACTGTTGTGCCCAAATGCATGATGGGAAGTGCACCCATGACTCTGCGTAGTGGTACCAATTGATATATCTTCTCTGCGTTGGGAAATAACATAGTGTGTTAAGAAAAATAATTACTGCCTTTCTTCCCCACATTGCTTCCCACGATATTTCTAATCGTAGGCAGAGGGATTGTAAGGCTTTAGCCAATTGAAAAAGTGCTCCAAAGGCTGCCAAAATCTACTAATTTTACGCTGCCTTTTAGCTCTCTATATAGGTAAAACGGCGCCATTACAGATTGAGCGCAACAATGCGTGAGTGGATCGTGCAGCGCATGCGTTAATTGCGTTAAATATTTTAACGTGATACATTTTTTAAAAAATTAATTACCGCCGTTAACGGGATAAATTTGATAACCCTACCTTAAGCCTAAACTAAAGACTCTGGATGAGTGTAACATATTTGTCTGTAATGTTAAATACAATTAGAAAAACAATTTAATAAAAAAAAGAATATATATATATTAAAAAAAGGCATGTCCGATACTTTTTTGCCGATTCCGATACTTTGAAAATGACGTGATCGGACCCGATCGATCGGACCACGGGCTGCATTTGGCCCCCGGGCCGGACTTTAGACATGTCTGGTCTAAGTCTTTTGGACGAAAATACTTAATAGTCTTCGTCATATTTTAGTCATTTCAAAATTTGTTTGTCTACGTCTAGTTTTCGTTGACAAAAAGTAATTTTGTCTGGTTTTAGTCGCCGTTTACTCAAAATGTTTTCGTCTCTACAAATTCAAAATTGTTAATCCAAAAATGAAGATATCCATTTTTTTTCCAACAATTTCCAATGAACATTGACAGACGAGCACATATTGTAGCGCCTACAAGGACAACACCAACTTCCTGGTGATAATACACTCCAAGCAGCAAAACATTACTTTCAATAATTATACCCACCTGGACCTCACGTACTATGTGTAAAAAAAAGAAAAGTTGTCCGATAGTTTAGGAGGATGCTCGCCGTTAGCACTAGCCGAATACTAATAATACTAACCGAATGCAATGCTATTGCTATGAGTTACATTTAGTGTGTGATGATCACTCAGCAAACGTCTTTAAAGGCTAAAGCAAGATTGCATATTCTCTCTTGCCAAGATAAGAAAACAAATCTTACTGTGTTTTGTGAAACAAGCAAGCCTGGAGATGAGAGGACACCATGAGTTGGGGGTGGGGAGTGCGGCACGTCACATGTCACACAACCAGATGCTGCTACGATTCAGACTAACTACATGTGGTGGATACCACTACCACCACAATTTAGTTTTTCAAGATTTAGCTAATTATTTATGTGATATTTTTTGGACAAGTATTTTCTAATGGGTGCACACTTTAGTTAATATTTGTCTGAATGCTTATTAGATTTTATTTGCCAATTTGAGGTAACGACCACAGCTGTGTAAGAGCTGGCACCTACCATTCTGAAGGGGGGTTATTTAAGTTGATTTAATTATGATTGTTTGGTGTAATGTTTTCAATGTTTGTTTAAATGCACATTACTTAATTATTGTTTGAATAAATGTATTTTTCCATCTGTTGTTGTTTTATTAAGTTGACAATGTTTGGTTAATTTGTCATTCCTCCTTCAGATGGTCGTTAGTTGAGTCCGCCCTGATTTAAACGGCCACAGAGATGTGTCTGGAGGTCAGTTTGGTTGAAGCCTTTTGTTATGTTGGCCTCTTTTATGTTGGGACCAAGATATTTTGTGAAACTGTTTCTTTTGTGAGTTTTATTAAATTGAATTTTCACCTAAGTTGAAACACCAGTGTCCACGTGTATGTTGGTCCACGACACTACACATAAAAATGTCACACATTGTGAACTTGTGACGGAAACTATGGAACATTTTCGGCTACTTCTCGTCTCGTCAGACGACAACTGGCATTCGTTTCATTATGTTTTTGTCTCCCAAGACACATTTATATCTTATCGTTTCATCATCGCCATGAAAAAAATTGTTCATCGACGAAATATTTTCATTGTAGTCATCGTAGACAAAAACAACACTGCCCCCTAAACTGTAAAAACATAATACTATCATAAAGGAAAAAAAATGTTAAATTTATTGTAAAATCAGCTTTGAGTTGCTAGAATTTTGCTGTTAAAAACAAAAAACGGCGAAGGCGTGAAACACTCGTAAAAACTGTGTATAATGCTTCTGTGACTATAAATTTCATAGTAGTTAGTTTTTTAACTGAAAATCATGCTGGTAAAATATTGAAATTGTAATTTTATGGACTCTGATTGTAATTGTTCTTGATGGTGGTGATATCAAATCAAAACCTGTTCGAATTCTCCCCCCTATCCATCCTACACCGCTATCTTTGCTGTCAAACGTGCTAACTAGCTGGAGGCTAGACTGTGCTATTTGCTCAGTAGTCAGCACATCTGACTGCCACAGAGACAGTATGGGTTCAAATCGCATTGGAGTGTGGCGAGAACAAGAATAGGGGCCATAAGGCCGAGTTATACTTCCGCGTCAGACCTGCGCCGTCAAGGAAGACCCGATTTACGACCCTGCGCCGTTGCCTGACGCGCTCTTATTGATTTTTCAAACCCTAGCGTCAGCCTAGCGTCACGTCAACGCATATGACGTGGGGGAAATGGACTGTGATTGGTTCGCTCAGACTGTTGTTTCCGGTACGGTGCGAAATCCCCGCCATTGTGAACATTATTTTTCTACACGCAAAAATGGACCAAGCCGACGGGAGTATCATCGAAGAGCAAGTCCGGTCAAGACATTATTATGATTGCCAAATGGCAAGGTCGGCAATTGAAAAAAAAAAAAAAAAATGGAAGAACCACCGAGACGTGTGTGTTCGGAATCGAGTGGCCACACGAAGCATTGACCCAGTCGGTCAAAAACTGCCAACTTTTTGTCACTTTATGTCGTATGTTTGGTTGGTGCACTTCATCATTTATTGTGTACATATGTTTGCTGTGAGTCTGTGACTTATTTACGTGTCACACTACAAGTATATGAAGAATAAAGCACAGGTTTGGTGTCAAAAGAGTTGTTTTGATCTTTAATTTTCAATAACAGACAGTTAACACACAATACAACATCAAATCAAGGCTCCCATCACAGTTTGGGAAGTTCTATAGACGCCAGAAATCTGCTATGGCTTCCCACTGTCTAGTTGTAGGACACCACAAACAAATCGGGCTGGAGGGCTTTGCAGACCTTGGACGCAGTGCTCGACGCCATTTTGAAGCTAGCCGCCACAGCTAGCTGTCTCCACCCGAGTCTAGAACTCTGTGCAGCATCAAAAGTCGGCCAGTCCGCTTCCAAACCGTCTTCTGCGTCGCTTGCCCCTCAACATTTATATGATCAACATTTATTCAATGTTGATGAGCAGAAGATTTACATTCAAGCGTTCCATTTGGTATTGTTTATTTTTTTCTCCGTTAAACTAGACTAGCGGAAGTCAACAAGTATGCCCAAAACCATACAAACATAACGCCACAACCCTCTAGTGGCTTGGCGGTGAATTACAGAGCAACGCGTTCCCTCAACGCAGAACTATCGAATGCTCATTGACGCCGTAATCACTTCGCTGTCACCGCAACGCAGGAGTATAACTCAGGCTTTATGGTGTCACCACTGTCAGATCGGTTCCCATATGTACTGTTTAGAGTCATTAATTTAACAGTAAAACTTTTACGTTATTTTCCATTGGCAATTTCTGATTAACAGATCTAAGAAGGCTTTCACATGCACAAATGAAATTTAATTTACTGTAGTATGATGCACATCCCTCAAATGCACAAGAGAACTTTATTTGTATATAGTATATAAACTAGTGCTGCAACGATTAATCGATTAACTAGAGTAATTTGACAAGAAAACAGCTTCGAATTGAATTTTGCTGCTTCGAGTATTCGTTTAGAGTGGCATTGTAATGGTTTGCTTGCATTTAGTTTTATTGATTTTGATGGATACACTGTCCTTTAGTGGCAACAGTGAATATGACATAACTCATTTAACATGGCTGAATCTAGCTGATCCCTGTTAAGACCAACATAAGGTAAATTTTTGTTTGAGTTAATATGTTTTTTTTTATGCATTCGTAATTTAGTTTATAGGTATGTTTAGCCGTTTTTTTGTGGGAATATGCGTTCGAACGATTTGTTAAGATCATTGTACAAATATATATAAAAAAAAAGTTAGCATTTAATAACATTTAAGCTTACAGACTTTTTGCTTTGCAAGTTAGTCAATTCTTTTGTTGTAATTAGATCCTCATTTATTTTATTTACACCATTTGAGCTGAAGCGCAAGTATTTTAGTTTATTTTTATATGAAAGTGCAATTCTGCATAGTGTGAAGAAACACTCGGGAATTTTATTTTGTATTCGCAGTTAATGCTCTTTTGAAAGCGCAATCTTTGTTTTACATCTTCTAAAATTTATTCTGCAAGGCATAAAATGTTCCTGATTCGATTATTCAAACTAATGAGTTGATAGAATAATCGACAACTAAAATATTCGAGAGCTGCAGCCCTAATATAAGCCACCGCGTCCACATCGCATTCTGAGAGATTTACATCAAAACACACGCAGATGATTGCAAAAATCCATAAATTAGCCACACTGGACGACATATAAGCCTCAGGGTTGAAAGCAAGATGGAAATGAAGCAATTTAAGATCTGAAAATTTTTTTGGGGGGTGGTGCAAAATGTATTTCTATTATTTCTATATTAACACTTGACTGCCATTGATAGTGTGCAATCCATTTCAGTTGGGAAATGTCTTATTTTATTTCCCAGTTGAGATGGATTGGACGTCTATAACCCTCAATGGCAGGTGGTTATTTAATTCTATTGGTAATCTTAATCTACTGTAATTTGCTGCATTCACCTCTTGGACATTTTAAAAGGGAAAGCAGAAAACAATATGGCGGGATCCGGACCGTTCTCATTCCCCATTATGGGGGGACTTCCACTTCATTAGAAAGAAAGAAAGGTCTTTCGCTCGTCACCTCAACACGCAATGCCTCCTTTTCTCCTCGCCATCGCCTGGAGGGAGTGGGCGTGTGGAGCGATCGTCCACCCGCACAAAACCAGCCTCACCCCCTCCCAGCTTCCTCATCGTCTCAGCTCTCGCGTTGAAATCAAGCTTCACCTTGTGCACCCACCCACTGCTTAAATCCCTATCAGCATGTCAACTTAAATGTCTGCCCAGCTGGGGTTGACACACATGCACACACACACATTGACACAGCACCATCTTTTGCTCACTCCCGGGCTTTAGCCTTCCTCCCCGCTGACCCCTTTCACCTCATCTTTTGCTCCCTTCCCCTTCCCACCGCTTCTCCTCCAACCTACTATAGACTATCGGCACCCGCTTTATCACTTTATTATGATGTTATTATTTATTTCATTGGATTTTTTTTTTTCAAGCGGCTTCCTTCAAACGCTGCTCTGCACCCTCGGGCCGCGCCTCTCCCGCTCACCTTTACATCTCTCTGATTAAAAAGTTGCAGGAACGCTCTATCCTCTAAATTTGTCACGGCAACAACTGCGGGGTCACTTTATCTGCTAATAAAATCAGCAGCTGAAATATCTGCAGTATGAAATAAGGTCCCGTATTTTTCTTAGTTTATTTTTTGATGTACTGCCACCATAAAATATAGTGGGAAAAAACTGCTGTATTTAATCACTTTAAAGCTGAAGTAAGCAATAATTGGCTTCTTTCTTCCCTCAAGAGCTCCACCCAAAGTTATGATATGTAATTTACACACAGCAGAACTTAGGAAGTACTTGTATAGGCAAGGGCGTAGGTTTGCATAGGGACGGTAGGGACATAACACGACCAACTTTTCAGGATGCTCAAATTGTCCCCACCAACTTTAAGTAACCTTATTTGCATGAGATTGCATTGGAATGAGTTTATCACTAGTAGACGTCCAATCCGTTTGAAGTGGGAGGGATGGCCTGGGAGGATGCAGAAATCGCAGACATCAAGGAGTGGTTGAGATTTTCTTTTTCATGTATTTACCCTTTTAAACGTTTTTTTTTTGTCAATTTTTCATTTCGGAGAAAATGCGACAGCAACAAAAAAATACAATTAAGCGATAGTTACGAGGTAGATATCCGTGACTTTTTTACAGACGCCATTTTTTTCATTGTGACATAATTTGTTTAAAAGTTTAAATTATGGGAGTGAATAATTTTTTTAAGTCGTTTTTTTTTTTTTTTTTTTTTTTTTTTTTTAACGAAACATCAGACATCAATTAACGATTCTAAGCTAAAAACGACAAACATTTTGAAAAATAAATATAATTGACTACCTTTGTTTTATGGCTGGGTTGAAACAAAAGGGGATGCGCGACGTCTGTAAACGGGGGTTTTCAGGGTAAAACGGACAAATTAAAAATAGTTCGGGGGCTTAATGCGTCATGAATCTGCTATGGCAGCATATAGACATGTTGTTTTATCAAACACAACAGTTGTTTTGGCTTAAAATACAGCAGTTTCTTTTAAAGAGGATTGCAAGAGCAGAAACTGCTTTTTCAGTCCTGTCTGTGTTTTCCGCCATATAGTATATTTTTTATTTTTAAGGGAGGCTGGAATGGCTCTAATTAGGGTTGTTCCGATCATGTTTTTTTGCTCCTGATCCGATCCCGATCGTTTTAGTTTGAGTATCTACCGATCCCGATATTTCCCGATCCGATTGCTTTTTTTTTGCTCCAGATTCAATTCCAATCATTCCCGATAATTTTTCCCGATCATATACATTTTGGCAACGCATTAAGAAAAAAATGAATAAAACTCGGACGAATATGTACATTCAACATACAGTACATAAGTACTGTATTTGTTTAATATGACAATAAATCTTAAAGATGGCATTTGTATTATTAACATTCTTTCTGTGAGAGGGATCCATGGATAGAAAGACTTGTGACTTTGTATATTGTGACTAAATATTGCCATCTAGTGTATTTGTTGAGCTTTCAGTAAATGATACTGTAGCCATGCCCAAATGCATGATGGGAAGTGGAACCATGACTGCGCGTAGTGCTAAGAATTGATATATCTTCTCTGCGTTTGGAAATAACATAAGGTGTTAAGAAAAAGATCAATTGCTACCTTGCTTCCCCACATTGCTTCCCATGATAATTCTAATCGTAGGGAGAGGGATTGTAAGGCTTTAGCCAATTAAAAACAGGCTCCAAAGGTTGCCAAATTTCACTCTACTCATTTTACGCTGCCTTTTATCTCTATATAGGTAAAACGGTGCCATTACAGAATGAGCGTGACAGTGCGTGAGTGGATCGTGCAGCGCATGCATTAACTGCATTAAATATTTTAACGTGATACATTTAAAAAAAATTAATTACCACCGTTATCGGGATAAATTTGATAACCCTAATTTAAGCCTAAACTAAAGACTCTTGATGAGTGTAACATATTATGTCTGTAACGTTAAATACAATTAGAAAACCATTTAATTAAAAAAAAAAAAAAATTTTTAAAAAGGCATGGCCAATATTTTTTTGCCGATTCCGATACTTTGAAAATGACGTGATCGGACCCGATCAATCCCGATCGATTGGGACATCTCTAGCTCTAATGCCATTTCAATTCATTTAAATATGGAACGATGCTTCAGATTCCCCATTCAAGGGTTGCTAAATATCTGTGCTGACAGCTCATTATGCAGGTCAATTCAACTCATTTAATAACGTTCACAACATTAATTTGATAAAATGAGTTAGGAATACTTAGAATAACAAGTTACTCAGGAGAACCTAAGATTGTGAATCAGGTCTGCTTAATGTAAAGTAACAAGTGTGGTCACGAAACGAATTCAATGGAATTTCAAGGCAACTCTGTTTATCTTTTTTTTACCTTTTTTGCAAGGCGCACATGTTAAGCTGAAATTGTTTTTCAGTTTGGTGTATTTGTATTCAGCTCATCCCCACTTACCATTAACAGCATGCCAGCAGGCAAACTAGCAGTACACCTGGTTAAGAAAGACTCGTGCTTGTGAATAAACCCAATATATATTGTGCGTGTGTTGGGGGGGGGTCTTTGATTTTCAAATGGGCCACGCAGACCCTTTATTTTGTTCTTTTGTTCCTATCAGGCATGCCACGGACAGCACATGAAAGACTATAATGGGGTCCTCGCTGCATGCACGTGGCGAGACAGCAAGGGATGATGGACCATGTGGAGGTGTGTGTGCGATCCTTTTCCCCTCATTGGTGTTCTTCTCTGATCATGTGATCGCCTTGACACCATTATGCAAACACACAGTCAGACACACGCGCACACACACGCAGATTTTAGTTCATTTGTGCTTTTGTGAGTTTGTCTCTCAATGTGCAAGTTCATTGTTATTCATTCGACCCCCATCCTATGATATTTGCCCAGCCCAGGACACATATACATGCTGGCAAGTGCACAGTGCAGTATACAGAAAAATTATCCGAAATCCTTATATTTAATTTTTCATTTATCGTATCACCCTTTGATTACGATGAATTTAGCACGTCCTTCCATTGTGGCCTCCATATCTTAGGTTTGTATTAGGTTCTGATTTGCAGTTAATCAATGGGTGCTTTGAAACTCATAAGGACCTCTTAACGAATAGACACTTGGGTCAGTATGACTCGAAAGTGCCTTTGGTGTCCTCATTAAAGTCACTCATCAGCAGCGTAATGAAACTCTGAGGTTTCAATATAAATGGCCAAATGTTTGCTCAAATACCAATAAAGTATTAAGTAGGGGTGTGAGAAAATATCGAAATGGTGATATATCGTGATACTTTGTATCCCAAAAGGTTATCGATATGCACCTGCCAAAAATAGAGATATCGTTTTAAAATGGTGTGTGTTTAAAAAAAAAAAAAAAAAAAAGGACCAAGAAGTTGCTACCAAAATCTTCCACCATAATAGTGTCTCAGGTAACTCTAGGGCTGCCATTGACAGCGCTCGACGCCCAATCCATTTAGACTGGGAACGCTCGTTCATTCGAAATAGGGCTGCAGCTATCGATTATTTTAGTAGCCGATTAATTGATGAACTATTTATTTCGAATAATCGAATAATCAGATAAGGAACATAAAAAAATTAAATACCTAAGCTGAGCCTCACATGGTATATATAAAAAAAGAGGCTCTATGTACAACAAAAGAACAATTGGCTAACTGACATAGCAAAAATCCGCTAGCTTAAATTCTATAAAATGCTAACACTTTTTCAGTGTTGGGCACGTTACTTTAAAAAGGTAATTAGTTATAGTTACTCACTACTTCTTCCAAAAAGTAACTGAGTTAGTAACAGAATTACTCTACAGAAAAAGTAACTAGTTACCAGGGAAAATAATTATTTCCGTTACTTTAAAAAGAAGTTGTTGTATGTCAAAGAATTTGAAATTTTCCGAGCAGTATTCGAGTCAGTTGAATAGAGAAGAACAGACAGGTAGTTGTGTTATAGAACCTTGTAATATTTATTGCACTTCACCAGCAACAGATTTATCCTTCACTTGAAGTGCAACAAAAATAAACAGATTTGAATTGCTTACCACAGATGTCGACAAAAGCTTTGCCCCGGGACATAAATTACACTTTACATGCACGTTTTTTCCTTTACTTTCAACCAACTTGAAATAGTGTTTATATCTCCACCTCGTATAGGAAAAATTTTCCTCTGAATGCTCTGCCATCATATCCCTCTGCATCTGTTTTGCGTGTGTGTGTTTGCCACACGCGCTGTTCCGGTTTGTGTGTGAAAACACCGGCTCTGACGTTTGTTAAAAAAAAACAAAAAAAACTTTATTAACAATACACGTACGGTATTAGGCTCGAGCGTTGGGGGATCACATGAGATTTGACAAGAATGCAGCCATATTGGAAGCAGGTCTGGCTCGCAGGACATTAAACTTTAACTTGCCACTTCGATAAAGAGACAAATTTGTTACCAAGGCGAAGAACGGATATGTGATCAAACTTCAGGATGTGAACAATGTTGACCCTTACGAGCAAGCCGAAGACAAATGGAGTAAAGATGCCGACGGGCTTCCACAATTACGCGAAATGGACATTCTGCTGTATTTATTGTTTGATGTATGTTACTAAACTCATCAGTGATTCCGAAATTACAATTCGCTACGAACAGTTTTGCTGGTTCTATGTGATCGCCAGTTTGTTTACATTTAGTTCCCTGCTTACTCTCAGTCTTGGTTGGTTCATTGTTGCTTTTGATATCCATCTTACCAAAATCATAGTTTTTATTAGCTTATTTTGTATTTTTTGTTATATTAACGCAATGGCAACAATGAGTTGATGTGTGAATCTGACATTCAGAGAAAAATCTGAATTTTTTGGGGATAAATGGGGAACTCTCAAATGCAACTAATGATACTGACTCACATTTTTTTGTCTCTTGTTTTCTTGATTCGTGGGAAGGTTTTTTCAAGTGTCCCTCAAAAGTAAAAAAAAAAAAAATCGCCTATACATGTCTTTCATTCAGAGCTTTAAGAAGCCGTGTTAAGGGTGCAAGCCAGCTTTAAATCCTTCAAACATGAAGGGGTGGGACTCATAGTGGGAAACACCATTGGGGGGCCTCTAACGTTCAAGTCACGCTCACTTATGCTAAGGGGGGATAACAGAGAGTACAATAGATCCTGAATGTGAGCTAATGATGTATGTCTTTGATTCTGAGCTTGCCTGTGAGAAACCTTTTATTCATAAAGCCAAAGTTGGCATCGTACCTTCTGAATCATTTAAGAAATCAACTAATCGAATGTATTTTCACCACTATTATAGTTAATTTTTTATACAGAAAATCTCTTTCCATACCAGCCAACCACAGCGACAATGATCATTCGTTGTTACTTTTCCACACAGAGATGTCACCATCTTTAAAGGAAATGAGAGGAACTGCAGTGGTTGGTGGCGAATTAACTGTGACAGCGTACCATTAAGTTCAAAGTATAATGACAAACGCGTTTGGGATGGTAATTTGGTAAAAATCTAGGAGCCGTTTACATGGTGGCTCTCCGAGAAGACGAAAAATTTCATGTTTGCATTTATATGGGCCCGTCTCCATTCGAACAATGTTGAAATTCCGCATGAAAAGATGTAGTATTCTCGCCAGGCCCTAGGGGGCAGTGCAGATTTACAAGGTGATAGCGAATGATGCACTTTAGCCCCACCAAAGTTCCTCAGCCCGGAAAAAAATATGCCCGCCCACTCGAAGCGATGGCATTTTTCTTTTGTTCAAAAAGGCACAAAAATGGAAACATTCAACATATTTAATTTAAAAATATTATTAAAACAGTAAATTAAAGCCGATATTCTGCCATATTTGCTGTTTTTAATGTTTAATAGCACTGCTGCACACGCCCAATGTGACGTGTATGAGTGCTGACGTTATCGGCGCGGTGTCGCGCCGCGGGAGCCTTTGATATGCATGCGGAGATAGCCCCCCTCAATTCCTCGCAATCGAATCCTTCATCTTTGGAGGCAGGATTCAGAATTTTTCGTCTTCGCCGACACCATATGCACGCGAGGCAACTCCAAAACACAGTCATTGCATCTTTGTGTCGCAGAGTCGCCATGTAAACAGCCCCCTAGTTCGTAACGCAATTCAAATATCATAATATGCACATAAGCTCGTTACTTTGTATTACTTGAAAATCAAATAAGCTTAGAAAATAGCTAAAATTTGTTGAATTGTGTGTTTTAGTGTTATATCAAGTTAAAATGGGTATTTCAAGGGTTTTCGTCCGAAGACCTTACAGTATATGTTGTGTTTTACTCTCCGCAATTTTTCTTTCTTGGAAGACAATACTTTTATACAATGGTAAAATATAGAAAAATATCCCCACAATAAAATATCGGTTTTGTTATACGGCCCAATGCAATTGTCACGTAACGGTCGATTAAAACAGTCCCTTATCCTCTCACTGTTTTCCTACATCTTAGCCCACAACACTGACGTTTAACTTGTTATATCAAGCCGCTACACTTTCCTTTACGTTGTTGACAGTGGCGTTATTTTTCACTTTCACGTGTCACACTGGGGTCACGCCTTTCATTTTCAACCTCCTCGTGTGGTTTTCACACCACGTCGCACCTTAAATCGCACACGGTATGTGTCGCATACGCTGTTTGTGTACGTGTGCGTATGTCTGCATGCTCACTTGATGTGTACCGTTAAAGCTATTAAACTGTCTGATTTCATCAAACGCATTCAACCATATATGTACAGAGAATAAATGTTTCATGGCAGGCCAAACATTGGGCGCAATGGTTGAAGTAAAAGTAGGCAAAATTTGTACTGTTACTTTAGAAATGGGCTGTTCAAAAAATTCATAATGTCCAGTTTGAGAAAATGTCTTGAAACAAAGGTCTAAATTGTCCTGACAGAAAATTGAGACGTAAACATAAACTGCCAAAAATTTAAGCTCGAATTTGTCCGTCTAGAAAACTGGACTCTAACTTGTCGTGCTACAAAGTTGAGCTGCAAGTTTTCCTGTCAAAAAAGTTAAACTCTATCTTGACTTGTCAGTCTACTGAGCTGTAATTTTCTCCTGCCAGACAATTAATCTCTAAATTGCCTTTCTAGAAAACTGAACTCAAACTTGTCCTACCAGAAATTTGAACTCCATCTTGTCCGTCTTATATAAGTGAGCTCTAACGCATCGTGTCTCAAAATTGAACACTAATTCCTCCTCCTACAAAATATAACTACATTTCCTGCCAAAAAAATTTAACTTTAGTTTACTCTTCTAGAAAACTGACAGAGGTGGGTAGTATAGCCAAAGATTTTACCCGAGTAAGAGTAGCACTTCAAAATTTGACTCAAGTAAAAATAAAAGTAGTTATCCAGTATGCTAGCTTAAATGCTATGAATGCTAATGTATTTACAATTCTCATAGCAAATCGCTCACACATAACTCCAAAAACTGTAGCTCCAAACTAAATTACAAATGCATACACGAACATATATTAGCCGAAACAACTTACAGCCTGATGTGGAGCAAACCAGAGCGCAGCTGTCCTTTATCCATGTCAGACGCTACTCAGTCATACAACACGACAGTCCAGCAAAACCCAACGCTGCTACCAGAGGGAAGTGTATCCTCCATCATTAAACAAAATACTTTTAGACTTTTTTGGATGGTTATTTCCAGATTTATGATTACTTAAAGGGTTAATTCTGATTTATGTGGGAATTCGTATTAGGTCGCCAGCGTAGGAACGGAACTCATTCGTAACCTGGGGACTATCCGTATATAACCTATTACATGACCATATTAGGCTAAAGCAATGCACAAAAATCAACAAATTCCGACTGTGAAAATATATAGAAATGAAACATCATCTGTTCCAAGAACATGAGTGCCCTCTAGCGGATAAAATATATTTTCCAACATGCAATTAAAACGATCAGATCTCCGGTTTTCCGTGTTCTATGTAAATGTAGCGCGTTATTAATAGAGGTCGACCGATATGGGATTTTTAAATACCGATGCCGAGATGGATATATAAAAATTTTTTAAGCTGATTGCCGATATCCGAAGCCGATTTTGAAAGCCGATATTTGAGGCATATTTTAAAATTTCATGATTTGATACACTTCAAAACTGTTCAGATGATGTACAAGGCCCACTCAAATTGTCTCCCGTCTAACTTACAAATTCGGTTCCAAGTGAGGGAATCCAATTAGGACTTGAGAGGGAGCAGGTTGTTTACTTATCGCAAAGTTAGAACTACCTTAAAATGATTTTCGGTTACTAACATTGGCGTTCGCCTCTGGAATGCTATTGACCAAGCACTGACCAGCATAGGGTCACTGAGTGCCTTTAAAAGGATATACAAGGATAGCATTCTGAGTCGCTACCATGATTGACCATAATACTATAAAACTACTGCCACACACACAGACACAACATAGTGTTCCCACACCAAATAAATGATAGGAATGTCAGGGGCGAAGATAAAGTAGTCACAACATAGCATGCCCTAAAAATAAGCCCCGTAGTAAATGCAGAAAATTAACTGCTGACTTGCATACTGTCTACTTGATGTGAACTGTAACAATTGTGTACAATGGAGTTGCTGAACTGGTCGCTGAGTTCTCTGGACAGAATTTAACAATGCGATCTACATCGAGCCAACGCCAATGTCCGGCCAACACTTTCACGTCTGGACTCACAAATCTGACAATCACGCTAATCGATGAACTCACAAAGGATCGACAACTTTACCAAAGTGTTACATCCAATCAGTGACTTTTGGGTAGAAAATTCATGTGAAGCCAAAAAAAAAAAAAAATGCTCATGTATCACAATGTATAATGCTACCATGTATTGACTGTGAATCCTTGGTTGGTTGAAGGAGACAGGACTTGATAAGCATATGCTTCTCCCGTCAGCCCTTGTCTTTTTTCTTCGGTTTTGTTTCTCCGGGTTAATCCTACAGTATCACAAAGCTTGTAACTGCATTGATGACCTGAGACATAAACGATTAATTTTGTGGAGTGGTACCAAACCAACTATCGCAGCACTACGTTTTATGATTATACACACTCAGAAAGAACAGTACATTATTCTCAAAGAACTAAACAGATTAGGACGTCATGTGAGATGTAAAAGAGAATGAGAGTTTAAGAGGATGCTCGCCATGCTAATACAAATTCTACGCTAACGCTACGAGTTACATTTAGAGTGTAAGGATCACTAAGTAAATGCCTAAAAGGCTAAAGCAACATTGTTTATTCTCTCATGCAAGATAAAAAAAAAAATCTTACAATATTTACAAAACAGGCAAGCCTGATGCTTCCTGTAGCAGCCTGTCTTAAGCTGTTGCAGAGTGGTTCCGGGGTCCTACCATCAGTCTGCCGTGGCCACAGTTTCCCACACAAATGCCTGATCAAAATCCTTTTTAATTGGCTTTTTTGTTGTTAATCAGCCAATTGCTGATGATGGGAAGAGGCCCATATATCAGCCGGCCGATATATCGGTCGACCTCTAGTTATTATATACCCACCTCTGAATACTGAACACTAATTTGTCCTGCCTATAAATTTAGCTGTAACTTTTCTCCAGCCAGAAAATTGAGCCCTAAATTATCCTGCCAGAATTTTTTCGTCATCTTCAGATTTTGAGGGACTATTCTTCATGAAAACCTTTTTGTCTCATACTCGATTGGCTGAGTGATGTCAAGTAGAATTGCTTGACTCGCATATCTTTAGTCTATACCAGGGGTGTCCAAACTTTTTGCGAAGGGGGCCAGATTTGGTGTGGTAAAAATGTGGGGCGCCGACCTTGGCTGACGTCCTTTACGCAGAACAATATATTTAAGCAAATCTTAGCAAGCCATTCTGTGTGTCACATTTGTTTTATTATATTTTTTAAATTAATAATTTCAACAATCTCACAACTAGCGTTCTCTTTCGACTCTTGGGCTCTTGCGAAATACTGCTGCTGTGAAATTAAACTAGCTTCAAAAGTTGCTTTAATTTCTCGCTGCATATCTTCCCTGTAATCTTGTCATACATGTTAGCGTGTCTTGTTTGGTAATATCGCCTCACATTGAATTCTTTAAAAACAGCGACTGTGTCTTTGCAAATGAGGCAGACACAGTTGTTGCATATTCTATTGAAGAAATAGTCCAATTTCCATCTATTCTTGAAGCGTCAGCCGTCGCAGTCAACTTTTTTTTTTGTTGGTTGTCGCCATTTTAGAAAATTGGAAGTCAAGGATCACACGGGGTAATGTTGCTTAGAGTGCTGCTGCCTTTTAGTGGGTAATTGAGGAGCAGTATTTAGTGTGTAGGCTACTTCATATGCTGGTAGCAGTACTGCTGACCAATTTATTAAGTCTGTGTGCGGGCCAGACAATATTGATCTTATGACAGAGGCTGGGGGCCGGATGAAATTTGACCACGGGCCGCATTTGGCCCCCGGGCCGCACTTTGGACATGTCTGGTCCATACAGTATGTTTTGTAACTACTTTAAAGGCTTTGTTTCATCTTCTGGTAGGCTTTGAATCTGAAGCTCACAGATAGTCCTACTGATCGACTTAGCAAAGACATTAGACAATAATGTTTTTTTTTAATCAATTATATTATGGAGTGGGCCATCCCAAAACCAAACGTCACTTGGACGTGAGGTGGAAAGTGTAGCCTAAATGGCTAGTTGAGACCCCTCCCAGGTACCTCTGCTCCACACTGCTCTCACTTCCCCCCAAAAATCTGTACCCCTCACTTCTCAGGCCCATTGATGGGGTCCCACCAGACACCCTTCACTCATCAGCCTCACTCTGCATAAATAACAGCCAGCAACCCAACCTCCCATGTGTTTCGTCCCATCTCCCAATCTGCTGCCCCTAAGCCCCCTCCAGGTCTCACAGCCACCCCCCAAAGGATCCCCTCTCTTCAAATCCAGCACGTTACGCCCATTTCCTCTCTGGCGGCTCCTCACTTTTTAGCTCTAAATCTCCAGCTCCCTCCCCGCTTTGGCTCTCCATCGCCGCTCGTCCCGCTCGTCTCCTACTCCTATTCAGCAAGGATTTTGTTTACATCTGTCTTACTAATCACCACCAGAGCCTCACTAGACCTCACAGATGTTGTAATAATGCAGGGGGATTAACAGGTTTAACACTCGGGCTTATTTAGGGGAGTTTCTCCCCTTCTGTGGTCGGCTCCTCCGCTGTTTGACCTCTTATTTCTGAGCTGGGATTCAGCAGCCTCACACTACTTGGATTTGACTTTCTGTCCAAAGAGTCTCGCTTGCTGTAAATTGATCACAGATTGGATTAGAGTGAACCCTGTTTTATCGCAGGGGATAGTTTTCAGACCACATTTAACAATTTATAGGGCACTCATTGAACTCATTGGTTGACGGCACTAGCTATCCAATCCATTCTGACTGTCAAAATGGATTGGATGTCTAGCGCCACCACTGGCAATGAAAGATGAGCATTCTGTCACAGTGTTTGTTTTGTTGACTATAATTTGTTTGTGCTTCCTTGTGTCTCATTCTGTCTTGTTTCCTTTGTGTCTGTTTTGATTGAACCAATCATGTCACCTGTTACTTGGCGTTTGGCCAATCAACTTCCTCTCTACTTTTGGTACTCACTATCTCGTTTCGTTACCCCTGTTTTTAAGCTCCCAGTTTTTGTCCAGTCTTTGTTGGTTGTCATGTTTGTGTTTTTGTTTATAATTTGTTTTTCGATACTTTGGTTGACCACCTGAGTTTTTGTTTGTACTTTGTTTTTTGTCTGAATGTTTTGGGGAAAAAAAAAAGTTTCATAACCCTGCCTTGCTTCCCTGATTATGTTCACTTAGGTCCACGCCTTCTTAAGGCTGATTTATGCTTCCGCGTAGCTGTGATGGCGGACCTTCGCCGTTAACACAGACCAGATTTACAACCCTACAACGTAGCCTGACGTGCACCTCCAAAAAATCCTGACTACACGTCACACCAACGCACGTGGCTTCAACGTCGAAGGACTGTGATTAGTCCGCTCAGAACGTTGTTTCCGGTTCAGCACAACAACACCGCCGTTTTCAAACATTCGCAAACGTGTTCTGTCTCACCTACGCTTCAACATTTGTATAAGGCGGAAAACATTCAGTTGACTTGAACTTCTGCTCTGAGACCCCCAATTTGGCCAAATTACAAAATTGTCCGACATGCATGAGTGATACATCATTGGAAAGCTTAAAATCTCAATTTTCTGGGGGAAGAAAAATTTTGAACAGGAGGGCATTTTAAAAAAAATCTATCTGGAGGTGAGAGGACATGAGAGCAGAATTACAGATGACAAGACTTTAAAGAGATATTATCGCGTACTTACCTCTTTTTGATCCAAAAACTCCATGTAGCATGTATCACTGAGTGTCAAGACACAGCTGTGAATGGCCACAGCTGGATTTTGGGGGGATTTTATGGGTGAAACATGGCAATATAACAAGGGTCACGATGCAGAAATCGCAGACATAAAGGAGTGGTTGACATTTTATTTTTCATTTATTTATACTTTTAATCATTCTTTGGACTTGCTTCCTTAGCTCTACGAACCAGTAGCAATTTAATTTCGTGATGTTTTCAGTTTAATTTAGCTATTTCCAGCTTGCTATGTTGATAATTGCCATGTTTGTTTACCGCTTTTTGTCTTACTTTGAAGAAAAAGGAAGTGACGATCGGCCCGCCATAATATTTACGTCATCAGCCATCATGCTGTGACCCGTGAACTTAACGCAAACAGCTTCCCAGGAAAGTCCTGGACGTTATACTATGACCCTTGAAATGTTCGGGTAATCTCTGTGTCAGTAGACCCGGGAAATTGCTTTCACATACAAGGCCTGCCCGGTTAAATCCTGGGATTTAAACTGTGTTCAGGTGTATGTGAAAAGGTCTATACTTATAGCTCTCCCATTGGTTATTGTCCAGCATCTTCCTGGCATCCAATTGGCTAAGAGGGGCCTTTACTGTACTGGCAGGCAATGAGTCAAATATAGGGATGGGAATTGATAGGATTTTTACGATTCCGATTCCATTATCGATATTGCTTAACGATTCGATTCTTTATCGATTCTCTTATTGATTCTAATTTCGGGAAAAGGAAGAACAAACATTTTGATTGGCATCGAGTTTGTTTAATTAGAAGTCACAACCTTACAAACTCACAACGAGGTCAAAAGAGGCCCAAAGCCTCAATGTTACCTGTGGCAATAAGTGGCAAATGCACAAGAATGTGTAACATTTTACTGAAACATTTTTCTAAAAGAAATAAAAAATATTGGTATATATTGGCATATAGGTCGTTGTTCTGCCTTTGGCAATATGTGTTAAAGCAGGGGTCCCCAAACATTTTGCTGTGAGGGCCACATAACTTTTCCCTTCTCTGATGAGAGGCCGGGGTCAGTTTGTAACAGAAAAATTGTGACGATTGCAGGAGTGCGTAAATGTAAAAGAATTATTGTTTTTCAGAAAGCCACAATCAAATAACCCTCTGTGGATTCTTCACGGAACAAAAGTAAATAAAATAAAAATAATAATATGATAATAATAAATAATAATAGCACTGTTAATTAAATAGATAATAACCAAATAACCCTCTCGGATTTATTCACTGAAAAAGGCCAGGAAATAAATAACACTACTGAGGGAGAAAAAAAACAAAAACAATTCAAAATGCTCTCTGGAATTGTTCAGGGGGCCGGACCCAATATGGAGCCGCGGGCCGTAGTTTGGGGACCCCTGTTTTCACTTACCAGGTTATTGAAATGCGGACCTTTGAGTTTTTATGGCGCTTTCACGCTCAAGTGGTGGTGCCCTTGCGCTTCCTCACGCGAAGAAGAACGCGCTCACGTGAAGAAGAGCATGCTTACACGCGCAGAAGAAGAAATGCTGCATCCAAGCGAGTGAGCGAGTTAGTGAGAAAGGGAAACACTGCCACGAGCCTACGTTCTTTGTTAATGTTTGTAAAATATCTACAGAGGCAACGCCTGTATGTATCGTCTTCTGTGTTGTTGTTGTGTGTTTCCACTCACGATCGGACGCTTAAATCCAGTTGTGTAGTGGTTTAAACGATGTGTTAATGCTAGCGAACGCATGCTAACTGTTTGTTATGACTGTGTTAACAACTAATCATCGCTGATTTACGTTGATGCAAACCTGTTTGTTATTGGGGACAAAATTGTTGTTGTTTCATTTCTATTTTTAGTTTCAAGTGATGGTTGAATAAAGTCAGCAAATTATACCAACGTCTTCTGCATCGTCATTTGGGAGTTTAGCTAGCTGTATAGCCAGGACTGAGCCTTTGCGTCTCGGTGAGGACAGTGCGGTCTATTCCCTCCCGATGCAGTTATCTCCACCTTGCAATGACTGCGAGTCGCTTTGTTTTAATTTTTCCTCGTGAAGTGAAGACACACTTTCGAGCGTTCGAACCTACGTTTTGTTTACGGCGGCAATGCTCGTGCTGAACTATCGTAACCTTTCATTTTCACCCTTTTTCCTGGTGAAGTGTAGCCAAACTTTGGAGTGAGTGGCTCTTGGCGCCATGCTAGTTTGATGCGTCTGGACAACAAGACACGTCACGACGCAATATGAGTTTTTAGGGATCGTTAAAGGGATCGTTAAGGCTTTTTCATTGTGATGTCGAGGCCTCGAAACACTCGGAACCGGTTCGGAACTGGAATCGGATTTCGATTCCCATCCCTAGTCAAATACTAAGAAATTAAACAAAAAAAAAGAACCCATAAACTTTAGAGTGTTACTGACAGCCTTAGGCAGAGTGTATTTCTGTTTTCGTTCATTTTATAATTGTCATAATATTATAATTGTCAAGAGTTAAAAGTTTTGGTACCAAGTCCAACTTTGTTTGCTAGTTGGCGAAATTCTTCCAAATTCTGCATTGAAGGCCCACTGCAGTCTTGACTGTGTTCAAGCATATTCCAAGATGCAATGTGACTTGGATATTTTGACATTTTGACTGGGAGGTTGGCAGCGATGGATTGGACGTCTAGCACTGTCAGCGGCACTGAAACATGAGCATTCACAGCCAGTCATCAAAAATAATATTTGGTCCTGGCTTGTAATAGATTTATTTGTGTTGATTTTGTCTAAACTAAATGAAAAAGTGCAAATAAAAAGGTAAAAGTTTCTTTTTGCTAAAATTGGAGGCTAGATTCAACATTTCCGATTTTATGTCCTAATTATGCAGCAAATATTTATGTTAAATGTCATTTGTCCGTGTTTCAGGTCAAAGTAAGTCTATAAAATAAGGAGGAAAATGTACAAATATACTGTATGTATATGGCGGAAAACACTTAGGTGACTTGAAGTTCTGCTCTGAGACCCCCAGTTTGGCCAAATTTCAAAATTGTCCTATATGCATGTGTGATACATCATTGTAAACCTTAAAATCTGTATTTTCTGGAGGGAGAAAAATTTTGAACACCTTAAAAGTAAGCCGGATCAGGTGAGTGAAAAATACACATTTTCGAGACCTCTGAAATTTTCTTTAAGTGTCTCATTTAAAAAAAAGGTTTTGGACACCCATCCTGGTACATAATAAATAACAAAACTTCAAGATGACCCCCCTTTGTCTGCCCAAGTCTTGGATAATCAATATGCATGCATTACGACATGTAGGTGGATGTACAATAATAAAGGAAATTGGTGTGTGACAAAATGTAGATTTAATTTAGCCCTGTGTTTTAAATAAACATGGCTAAACGAGGAGTCAGCTGTATATTTAATGATAACTTTACTGTATACATTTTTTTATTTGGCTTGATTTTAATCTGTGCTAAGAAAAAACATTTCCAGGGGAATACAATTTTTTTTGCGATAGTTATTTGGTAGATATCCGTGACCTATTTACAGACACTATTTTTTCATTGTGAAGTAATTTGTTTAAAAGTTTAAAAAATGCGAGTGAATAAATTTTTAGTCGTTTTTTTTTTTTTTTTTTTAACTAAAAATTAGACATAAATTTGTGATTCTAAGCTAAAAATCAATATATACCGGTATATAACATAATAATAATAATATAATATAAATGAATATTTTGAATGATAAATATAATTAATTACTTCTTTTTATGGCTGGGATGAAACAAAAGCGGTTGCGCAGTGTCTGTAAACAGGTGTCTCCAGGGTAAAACGAACAAATTAAAAATAGTCCGAGACATAACGCACCATGAAACTCCTATGGCAGCATATATATAGACGTATTGTTCTATCAAACAACAGTTCTTTTGGCCTAAAATAAAGCAGTTCATTTCAAAGAGGGGCGCAAGAGCAGAAAAGGCTTTTTCAGCCTTGGGAGTGTTTTCCGCTATATACGTATAAAATTCCAAAGTTATGACCACCAACCTAAACTTTTTGGGAAACAAAAGTGGTTTTAATCTGCCAATGCGACAAAACAAACTAGGAAATCCCACTTAGAACATGTGTACAAAATCTATGTTACATGGTGAATTGGACATCTACATCATTGGCAGGCAATGGGTTGCAGTGAATAACATTTCTGAACCTGAAAAGAGAAATGTATGATATATCAAATATTCTCTTTTAATATTGTCAAAATAAAAGGTTATTTCAACAAGAATTGCCCAAATTATTGCAAATTTTTCGTTTACATAAGTGAGCAGAAAAAAAACTGTTATGTGTATGAGTACAGTGTACAGTGCGGATAATCCTGCATTTGTTGTGTATTTTGTGTAGCTTCCTGTCCCCCCATGACGATGCCCCTCTGCTCCCCTTAAATCTAATGAGACGCTTCTCAAAGACTCAGCATCACGCCATGTGGTTTTATGACCAAGCACATCTAGTCTGTGTGTGTGTGTGTGTGTGTGTGTTTATATTTGGTGTTTGTGTGGTGGGGGTCAATGTATTTCTGTCTGGAAGCTAATCCCAAAGGTGATATTAGTTTGGTAAGGGGTGCAAACACTGGTGCAAACACCCCCTCACCTCCTTACGTGTCTATGTGTGTGCGTGTGTGCATGCTGCAGGCGTTAGGGTCAGCCAGTAAACCCAGACAGACTCTGTCTTGACCCCTGACCCGTCACTGTCTACCAGCGCCGGTTGGGAGGGCGGAGGGGTGCGTGTCACACACACGCCATTGATGCAGACAGCTGATAGACGCACAAGCAAATACACAAGCACGCACTTACAGCGACATATGTCAAAGATGGCCTCAGCCTGTTTGTTTATTGGAAACGGCATTTCCTTTTTTATTGCCATTATGGTGACGACACCATGATTTAACTCAAGTTTTTGTTTTCTCCACAGATGAAGTGACAATTCATCGCCAATGATGATGCAACGCTGCAATCAAGAGCAGGAACAAAATGCAAGATAAAACTGCAGAAAATGATATGATTTTCATTACTATAATAGGATTATGGTGGCAAGGTAAATGAGTGTTAGCATGTGTGCCTCACAGTTCTGAGATTAAGGGTTCAATCCAGGGCCTTCGTATTTGGGGTTGGCATTTTCTTCCTGTGCCTACGTGGGGTTTCTCCGGGTACTCCGCCTTCCTCCCAAATCCCAAAAACATGCAGGGTAGGCTGATTGACCACAAGAAAATTGTCCCTAGGTATGAGTGTATGTTCGCGATTGCTTGTCTATCTCGGGGTTCAGCAACCCATGGCTCTTTAGTACTGCCCTAGTAGCTCCCTGAAGCATTTCAAAAGTTAGTTCAATTTTTCTTTAATCACAGACAATTGTTTTAGGTTGTTTTATTTACCTGACATGTTTCGCCAACTACTTTCGCCTTCATCAGAGTGTCACTGGTGTTGGTGTGACGCATCTTTATCATCTGATGGATGAAGACGTGACTCACCTGTAAAATTTGACAGGCAAACCACGCCCTCTGCTGACCTTTTACTCTTCCAGGATGCTGGTCCAGGTAGTAGAGAGCATGTAAGTCCCCTCGTCCCTGTTGATGGTCCTCGGGCCCTGCTTGCGGATTTAAATGGCCTCCCTGATCCAGCGCTGATGTTTGTTTTTTTCGGTGCGGATGACTCAGGCCTTTGCCCAGTTCATAATGTGGTTTTACCTTTTGCAGTGGTCAGTAATGGCTGACTTGTGGTGTTCCTGTTGTGCTTGTTCTTTTATTGCTCTTGTTTGTTTTGTTGCACTTGTTCTTGTTGCCGTCTCCTTCTCACACTCCTTGTTGTGTTCTTTTTTGTTGTAATAAAGCTCCTCCCTGTCTCCCCGATGTATGATTTATTGCATGATTTGCATTAAATTTCATGCGCGGAGTTGCAGTTGTTTTCTGGGTGGATTTTGTCCTTTGGATTGACCAATAGCTGGCAGATTGTTGTTTATTGTTTTTACTGGTGTGTTTATGTTGTATTTCCTCATTGTTCTTTGGATACGTTGCGTAACTCCTCTCACGTACGGCAACATCATCATATCTGTGTGTTCGTTTTGTTTGATTTTAGTTCGCACCAACACCGGTGACACTCTGATAAAGGCTGAAGTAGTCGCCGAAACATGCCAGGTAATTAACAAAACCTAAAACAATTGTCAGTGATAAAAGAAAAAAAATCAACTAATCTATAAGTGTAGACAAAATGAACTCAATACGTTTTCAAAAATGTTTGAAAATGTAAAAAGATGGGGGAGTGAAATATATTTTTTGTTTTACTACGGTTTCTTTAGGAGGACAAACATGACTCAAATATTGTTCTAATTCACTAATATTATAATGAAGTTAAACTTGAGGCGGCATTATACAACAGAGTAGTCACGTGGTTTGTCATTCTCTATAGGATGCACTGCAGGGAAAATAAACATTTACCCATAGACTTCACTATCAGTTGACGGGACACGGGGCTCGGGCCGATCCATTGGGAGCTTATTTTCAAAGACTTAAAATTCTAATATTTTCAAAACCAAAGCCGCTAGCGACCTAAAACCAAAACAGGCACCTCCCTTAGGCATATATGAGTCCCAATGAGCCGCGACGTAAAAAAATTCAAAGTCATTCCTTAATGAAATCCCGATTAATTTTTTAAAATACAAGTATAACTAAACTTAAAATGGCTATGAAATTCACAAATTTTACACGAGACGCACAAAAATCATCAAGTGCATAGATAAATTGTTATTGATCCTGAAAATATAGGTGATTAACATATACGTTTTTGCCCAAAATAGCAACTTTTTTTTTTTTTTTTTTAATTTAACAGCAAATCTTACTTGAAAATACTTGAGGAATGCATGCAGAATCATCTGAATTTTACTCAACAAAAGCATAATTTGCATTTTTCTATATACAATCACAACTTATTTACTGTAGGTTGAATTCCGCTATTATGTAGAAATACATGTCGGCCGTCACAAAACAAAGAGCTTTTTAAGTTAAAAATTCTTGTCAGCAAATGTTGAAATTGCCGAATTTGTATAGATATGAACGTAAAACAGTCAAGATTCTTGGTTATTAGCAAAAAAACGGCAGTTTTGGTTCATTTTACGCAAATATTTCAAGCAAAAGTTACAGTATTGTGTAACCCAACATGGCGGCCGTCACGAAAGAGCTTTTTAAGTTGAAAATTCTCGTAAATAAATGCTGAAATCGCGTAATTTATATCATTATGAACGTAAAACAGTCTAGATTCTTGGTTAAAAGCAAAAAAAAAAAAACGGCGGTTATCATTCATTTTATGTAAATATTTTAAGCCAAAGTTAAACAAATTTTATCCATTGAATTTTTTCACAAGGTTTCAAAGTGCATGCTTGGTACTATTTAATATAATAATTACTGTATTTTTCGGAATACAAGTTGCACCTGAGTATAAGTCGCACCAGCCATAAAATGCCCAACGAAGAGAAAAAAAAAATACATACAAGTCGCACCGGAGTATAAGTCGCATTTTTGGGGGAAATTTACTTGGGGGAAATTTATTTGATAAAATCCAATACATAGAAGAGACATGTCGTGTTGAAAGGCAATAGAATATACTGTCCTCACCAGGACGCTACGGCTCGGTCCGGGCTAAACTCCCAAGTGACGATGCTGGACGTCCGTATAATTTGCTGAATCAATTTCGTCCTCGATACCAAACAGGTTTGCATCGATGTAAATAAATGATACTTAGGTGCTTTTACAGCAATGACATGACACAAACGGTTAGCATGCGTTCGCTAGCATTAGCGCATCGTTCAAGCAACCACATAACTGGCTTTAAGTGTCTGATCGCGGGTGGAAAACACACAACAACAACAACAGAAAAGATTATACACACAGGCGTTGCCTCTGTAGAGATATTTTACAAGCATAAACAATGAACGTAGGTTCGCAGCCGTGTTTCTCTCTCGCTAACTCGCCCACTCAGTCAGAGCTATGTAGCTGTCGGTCTTCTTCTGGCCTGTGAGCGCTCTTCTTCACGTAAACAAGTGCAAGTGCGCCCCCATGTGGGTATTAAGGCGCCACAAACTAAAAGCATGCATTTCAATATAAAAAAGTCAATAATACAATTGAGCACACATTGCCAAAGGCAGAACGCGAACGTGGCCATAGCTATTAAGTTATTCAGATAACTATAGCATAAAGAACATGCTAACAAGTTTACCAAATCTTCAGTGTCACTCCAAAACACCAAAATAACATGTGAAATGAAATCATAATGTGTTAATAATTTCACATATAAGTCGCCACCCCAGTCAAACTATGAAAAAAAACTGCGACTTATCGTCCGAAAAATATGGTACCTTGAATCCTCGACCAAATCACTCTTGACACACTCCTGCCTGCTTGTATGCAGTAAAACCTTTGTCCTATTTCCACCTAAATCCGACATTAGAACGCAGCGTGTGTTTGAGTTTATCACAGTGAAAGCCAACTCAACGTTCTGCCAGAGTCGGCCCCCTACGGGAAGGCGTGGCGAAGTGTCTGCGGGAGCTGTCTTGTCAACTGATGGTGGAGTCTATGATTTAGCGTATTTTTCGCAATAAGAAGTGCATCAGTGTATAAGGCGCACATTCAATAAATGGCTTATTTTAAAACCGTTTTCATGTATAGGGCGCACTACATTAGAAGGTGCAGTAGTAGTAGTAGTAGTATTGGTTGACGTTGCGTTATGCATCCACAAGGTGGAGCAGAGCTACATGGAATGTCATGCCATGATTAACCAATACTGATCCTTATGTAAGGCACATCGGATTATACGGCACACTGTCGGCTTTTGAGAAAATTGAAGGCTTTCAGGTGTGCCTTATAGTGCGGAAAATAATCATGAAGGCTCATGATGTATTTGTAGCTAACTTAGTCATTTTGGTAGTAGGGTAATATAACTACTATAGATACATAGAACATGTGGTGCCTTCATTATAAGGCTTATATAAGGCTTTCTATTTTTTGCTTTCTGTTTTTTTTTTTTTTTCTCCAATATGGCACTTTTAACAATTTGGGTTGCCGACCCTTGGTCTATTTTTCCACTGCGATTCGCTGGCAACTAGTTTCGTGTGTACCTCGCCTCTGGCTTATAGTTGGCTGGGATTGACTCCAGCACCGCCACGACCCTGGATAAGCAGTACAGAAGATATATCATCAAATTTATCATCAAATTCTGTTTTATTCCAAAAACAGTCAGGATGTAATTTAATTGGAATTCATTTGATTGGACAAAACATGTCAAATGTGAGCAAAAAATATATTGTCTAATCAAATTTGTATTTAAGAAATTGACACACAGTACATGTTGAGTGTTTTTATTGTATCCAATTGATTTTAAGTCCAACAAAGATGTTTTTTTCTGGATAAAAATGAAAAGGAAAATACTTTTTCATTCATTTCATACTTCTTTTCATTAACTAAAAAAAAAAAACAAAGACATTTGTTTTTTAAATTGGATCAAATGTTGTATTTTTGTGTAAACAGAAAAAAGAACATTACTATTATGTTGGATTATTTTTATAATAATAAACCTATAAATTTCATGTATTTCATTACCCCACACTTTTCAAAACATTTAAATTAGATACACACACTTTGGCACTAATACATTTTCAATATGATTACTTCCTTGCCTATTAGCTGAGTAATATTACAGCATTATACATTACAGCATTCCATTATAGTGAGACATACATGGTATACTATTAACACCTACTGATACCCAATAAAGTTGTAATCATAAAATAAATGTTTCTTTTTCATTTTTTTTTTATCTTCATATGTTTAATCTTTCTCTCAAGCCTTTGCATTGATTTCCATAATTGCAAAACGCCTCCAATATTGCCCTCATGTGATTTCCAATAAATATGTGAGTCCAAACTCTACCTTTGTTGTTGTTGCATATCTTTTTATTTACAAATGTGCCTGCAGCACGACCATAATAGATGGATGTTTTGCATTTTTTCCACCTACCTTTTTATAACGTTTATAAAAACACCCAAACGGCCAATAAACGGCTCCCGTTTGAGTCGTTCAGAGCGGCGTACTGTTTACGCGTGCGAGCATCAACTCCGGCCTGCATACAAATAAGCCCCGGCTGCCTGTTGTGAACGTTGACTGAAGGATTGGAAGGGGAACAGTTCAAGGCGCTGGCCCAAATCCGCGGTGTCAATTAGACGTCTTTGTGGCCGAGCAGCGGGAGCGCTCAAGCGAGTTGCCGCTGCTGAATTAAGCCCTTTATTCAAAACCACACGCATGCACACACACGTTGGGGGTGCTGACACATCCTTCTGCTCGTCCCTACAGCTAAATTCATGAAAAACTAGGCCGTTGCGATCAAATGAATGTTTATTTTTTTCACACAATGTGCATTGTGAGAGCACATTCATCTTGAATGTGTTAGATCTGCCTCTCAAACTAATGTAAGTCGATGGAGAAAACTTTATAAAGAAACAGATACAGTCGTATGAAAACGTGTCTGAACCTGTTGGTTTTTCTCCCATTTCTGCATAAAATCACCATCAAATGTGAGCTGATCTTTGTCAAAATCACACAGATGAAAAAACGGTGTTTGCTTTAACTAAAACCACCCAAACATTTATAGGTTTTCATATTTTAATGAGGATAGTATGCAAACAATGACAGAAGGGGAAAAAATAATAGTGTACCGCACGCATGCTATTTTTAGACCGTGACGTCGCATCGTAACGTGAAAGTAAAGCTGAAGTGGGACATTATAGACCCGCCCTCGCATAGAAACAACGTAATTTGTGCTACTTTTCGCCGGTAATCTTTCAAAAACGAACATGCCGATCACGCATTGCTTTTTTGGAACTTGAAGAAACACTCTAGACATTACGACACATGAAGAATATTTTCTTCATACGTTTCCGGAAACCAAAAACTCGGGAGGAAAAAATGTGAAGACCGAATCAACTTGCGCAGACTTTAACACCAGCTCGGTGAATCCATTCACATTTCATATGTAGTAAACGTTTTGTTGGGTTGGCATGGTCTTTCAGAGGACAAAGAGGTAAGCCAATTTTATATTTTTACCTTATTTTTTTTAGCGTAACGTTGTGCCGTACTGCTTCTGTCTGACAATGAATGACCTGACAAGAATTACAATGGTATCTGACTGGCACTGTTACCGTCTCTGTTGTTTTGTATATATATGTATATATATACAGTACTGTGCAAAAGTTTTAGGCAGGACACCTGCCTAAAACTTTTGCACAGTACTGTATATTTTTATTATATTATGTATATACAGGATATACTGTATGTATATATTTTCCCCAAGTGGAAGCTTCCATGATCCTAATAAATTTAATAATAAAAAAAAAAAAAATATATATATATATATATATATATATATATATATATATATATATAATATATATATAAACAACTTTAGTAAGGGGGCAGTGTAAATGAATTATAGGATTAAGATGTGTTATCAATGAAAAAATTAAAAGTGTTCGTTGGCTGTCACTGAGTAGCATTTGCGACCGCTACACAAAGCTAACTAAATTACCCCCAAGAACGGTCAGACCTAGGACAACCAGAGGATATATAAGAAAGACAGGGCTGATGGTAAAGGATAGCTAGTTGAAACAGGAGAATGTCATTGTCAGTCGCGTCGATAAAAAAGCTAAGGCTATGCTTAGGTCGGCTCGTTTTTTTTGTCTTTTTCAGCCTTCGACACTCAAGCCATCTCTTTAACTGAACATTTTTATGTTCTTCCACATCTTTGCCAGTGAATTTGGCACCAGGCACGTCATTTTCAGAGAGAATTGGTAGGTTTAGCTCTGTAAACATCTCCTTCGTACACAGTTTCCATTCATTTCCTATTAGGGACAAACAGTGGCTTGTCCCTACTTAGCAACAGTAGCTAATGTCATGAATATTAATGAACGGAAGTGACGTGTTGCTTGCGGTACACCATTATGTGAACCATCACATTTAATATTTTGTGGCGCCCCCTTTGGCAACACTAACTCAAACCAGACGCTTCCTGTAGCTGCAGATAGTCTGGCACATCGATCAGGACTAATCTTGGCCCATTCTTCTCTACATAACTGCTGTAGTTCAGTCAGATTCCTGGAATGTCTGGCATGAATCGCTGTCTTTAGGTCATGCCACAGCATCTCAATGGGGTTCAAGTCAGGACTTTGACTTGGCTACTCCAGAATGTACCGTATTGGCTAGAATATAAGACGACTCTAATTATAAGAAGATCCCCTCTTTTTCAAGACTCAAGTTTCAAAAAAGAGTTTTTGAACACCAAATTAATTTTTATACAGAAAATAATTACAGTACATCCGAAACAAATGAGTATAACAATATATTTGAGAGAAAATTTGCCTCATTCAAATCTTAATATCTGAACATTCAAATATGTAAACTAAAGTGCACTCACATTCGTAAATGAATGGCTTCTGGTTTTTAAAATGTAAATAAACTAATCTTTTGTGCTAAAACAACAAAATTGCAATAACTGCATTCACCATCAAAGTGAAGTCTAACTGTAACTGTAGTCTTGAAACAAATCTGAATAAGGACAAACTTTGCAATAAAATAATACAAACTGGTTAAACTCGACAGTAGCTGAGATTTGTCATGACAGAACATCGCTTTAATGATATCTGGCGCCATCTAGCGTCGTGAATGGGGAGCGTAGCTGAAATCTGTCATGACAGAACATCGCTTCAATGAAATCTGGCGCCATCTAGCGTCGTGAATGGGTATGATGTCTACACCGCGAATATAAGACGACCCCCTCTTTTTCATTCTTATTTCAATGCAAAAAACACAGTCTTATATTCGGGCCAATACGGTATATTTTGTTCTTCTGAAACCATTCTGAAGTTGGTTTACTTCTGTGTTTTGGATCATTGTCTTGTTGCAGCATCCATCCTCTTTTTAGCTTCAACTGTTTGACGGACGGCCTCAGGTTTTCCTGCAAAACATCCTGCTAAACTTTTGAATTCATTCTTCCATTAATGATTGCAAGTTATCCAGGTCCTGCAGTAACAAACAGCCCCAAATCAGGATGGTCCCTCCACCATGTTACACGGTGGGGATGAGGTGTTGATGTTGGTGGTTTTCCTCCACACATGACGTTGTGTGTTTGTTGGGTCTAAAACACCTTCTTCAATTTAGCTGTTGACCCAGAGCGAAGTGACAAAGGCAGGACACAAGGAGGCAGTTTTGGGGAGAGTCGGAGAGCGCAACGTGCCAAATCGGAATCTCACCGA
The DNA here is from genome assembly GCF_030265065.1 of Corythoichthys intestinalis. Classification (NCBI taxonomy): domain Eukaryota; kingdom Metazoa; phylum Chordata; class Actinopteri; order Syngnathiformes; family Syngnathidae; genus Corythoichthys; species Corythoichthys intestinalis. The sequence goes on from NC_080401.1 coordinate 39,271,540, forward strand.
GGTCTCTCTCCGGACTCCCCGCGCTGCTGACTTTTATTGAGGGCTTGTTGCTGGGCGTAATATAGTTACAACACTGTTGTCCAACGTGGCAGTTTTGATCGGGCAAAGTTCCTTATTCTAGTCATTGATTTAACAGTCACACTCTTGATCAAATTAACAGTCACACTCTTGAGCGAGCAAGATTGTTTTGAACACACATTTGCACTCGAAGTTGTTTGGTGGAAAAGTACTGAGACGTTGTGTGATGAATCAACATATGTGTGTGTATCTATTTATCAGCAGAATGTGAGCAATTGCCGGTAATAAAAATGTAAGCACATGATAATGGGCTAAAACTGTATTCTTAGAGCAAACTTGTATAACCCGCAGAGTATAATGGTCATACAATCAAGCATATCTTAGTGTTATTCCCAAACAATTCAACTTTGGTTTCATCAATCCACAAAATATTTTGCCGAAACTTCTGTGGAGTGTCCAAGTGCGTTTTTGCCTTTTTTAAACGAGCAACAATGTTTTTTAGACAGCAATGGCTTCCTCCGTGGAGTCCTCCCATGAACACATTTTTGGCCATAGTTTTAAACATAGATGATGTGTGCACAGAAATATTGGACTGTGCCATTGATTTCGTTACTTTAGGGTTCTTTTTTTACCTGTCTGAGTATTCTGCGCTGAACTCTTGGCGTCATCTTTGGTGGACGGCCAATCCTTGGGAGAGAAGCAACGGTGATGAACATCCAGACTACTAGAGATGGTTTTGTATCCTTTCCCAGCTTTACACAAATCAACAATCCTTAATCGCAGGTCTTCAGACAGCTCTTTTGACCGAGCCATGATGCACATCAGACAATGTTTCTCATCATGACATTTCATACAAGGTGTGTGTTTTATAGTGGGCAGGGTAGCTTTAAACCACTCATTAGCAAAATTGGTTTCAATTGCTCTTTAGGTCTACTTCGGCAGGGGGTTCACTTACTTATTTTTCCCCCTTCTGCCATTGTTTGCATACTATTCTCATTACAATACGAAAACCTATAAATGTTTGGGTAGTTTTAGTTAAAGCAGACACTGTATTTTCATCTGTGTGGTTTTGACAAAATCAGATCACATTTGATGGTGATTTTGTGCAGAAATGTGAGAATTTCCTAAAGGTTCAGATTCTTTTTCATACCACTGTGGACACCATGATGAAACTTGGTGGATCTATAGAAATACTTAGTCTGCCCTCAACTAGCCCTCGGTGGGCAAGCCAGTATAATGGCGTGCGTTCGTGTGTGTGTTGACGGCCCGAAAGAAAGTGGGAGATTATCCCATTCTGTGTGTCCAGCCACCAGTGCAGCATCGACCACGGCGGGCCACCCGGGGTGCCTCCAGCCAGCCGTGAGATGGCCTTGATATACATGCTCACTGGCCATGCTGGATTCCCTCACACTCTTTTTCTAGCTGGAAAACACTGGAATGAAACACAGAAGCACGCACTCGGAGTACAGTGGGCAGCGGGTCATTTTGGGTGTCTGGCGAGGCGAAACGGAGGTCGTGAGGGAGGTGGGAAAGCTCTTTAAATGGTGGGAATGATAGCGTAACACCTATAGATGGAGTTACGGATCATGTCACATGAAGTTTGTGTACAATGTATGAATGAGTGACTTGCTAAAGCAACCTGGACTACCAGATGGGACTGTTCTATCCGGCCTACTATGAGATCAGAAAAACAAATTGCAACTCAGAAGAACTGTTATGAAAAGCATTCGACAGAGAAATTCCACACAAGTTTTTCTTTCCCTTCTGTTATTTCTTCCTTCTCTTCCCTGCAGTTTCCTCCATCTTCTGTCCTTTCTTCCTCACGCCCTTTCCTCATGGCTTTTATTGCTTGCTAACTAACTCTAGTTCTTAGCTTCTTTCCTGTCTCTCAACTTTGTGACTTATGTCTTTCTCCCATCTTTCTTCCTTCCTTTCATACAGGGGTGAAAGTGGCTAGAATTTCTTGCCGGAACTCCCTGACATGAAGGACGCCACGGAGCCAGAAATTTTGTGTGTTTGTGTGTGTGTGTGTGGGGGGGGGGGTCAAACCTCCTAAAACTACAGAAATGCAAAGAAAACGGTTTTGGTACAGTTATTTCTATAACACATAGAAAAACTGATTTTCCTTCAGTTGCCAAATAAAAGTTAACAAAAACAGCAATAACCCCAACCTCCATCTAATTTTTATTTTCCCTCATTTCCTCACATACTAAATGCCCCTCTTAATGTTTTCGTTTTAATAAAATTTGTAAAATTTTCAATCAAAAAACAAACTAGTATCCCGCATTGTTGATGTCAATAATTATACAATGCTCATGGGTGCTGAAGTCCATAAAATCAGTCGCACCCAAGCGCCAGCAGAGGGCGACAAAACTCCAAAAAACACAAAGTAACAAGTGGCACTCTGCTGTCATTTTAATCTATTTGAGCGGGGCATGTGAGGTAATTGCGTCAAATATTTTAACGTGATTAATTTAAAAAATTAATTACCGCCCGTTAACGCGATAATTTTGACAGTCCTAGCCCAAACGCAAAACAACATTACTTCGATAAAAAAAGTTGCTTTAACAAAAATAATTGACTTCAATCAAAAAAATAAAAATCCAAACAAAAATAGCTTTCAAATGCATTTTTTTGAGTTTGAAATCTATTTTTACATTCAAACACATTATTTTTGATTGAAATGACTTTTTTTAATTGAAAATATATGTTTTGATTAAACTTTTTTTTTTTTTTTTTGATTGAATAATGAAGACACAAATCTACCTCCATATGGCTCCGCCCAGGTGATACAATTTTTGACTGGGGTAACTACACTGGCATGACAATGACGGGCATACCATATTCAGTGGATGACGATCTTATATACTGTAGCTGTCCTAACCAGCCTGATTTAAAATTCCCCTCAAGAATGATGGGGAACAAAAAACGCTCATTTTCAACTTATTATTATAAATATTCTTGTAAGCTAATTTTATTGCTGACACTGCGTTTTGGGGTCATCAACATGTTGTGCCCCCCCCCGCCTCAAAAGTCAAACTTCGCCTATGAATCATCTCATGAGGTGCCTAAACACAACTGAAAATTTGCCAATTTTTGTAAGCACGTGAATCATGATAAACATGTTTGAAATTTAGGAGTCCCTCAAAAACTGATGTATTTATGCCACCCTAGGGTGAAGGTTTGGTCTCAACATTGGTAGGGACGATATTACCGTAATGCACATAACGCAAACAATAATCCAAATAATGGATGGCTAGATTGACTCTGTTGTTCCTTGTGGAGACTGGTCTGACCGCAGTAGTTTTGCAGGTCAGCAAGTTTAATGTTATGCTAACTCTGATGCAGGTCGGACATTCAGTAGCAAAATTAGTGGTGTTTCCCCCAATTCCACATCATTGACATCTTTTTACATGACTTACATTGGCTGCTGCTGGCCGAAAAAACCCCCCAAAAAACTAATTTCTCTTCTCTGAAGGGGGTAGAGGAGGTGGCATGTTGTCAACATGAGTCTGTCGGGGCTGTGTGAGTATGTGTGTGTGTGTCTTTGTGGCGGGACGGAGGATTCAAGTCATCAGCCAACCAAACGTTAATTTGGTGGGGGTGGGGGGGTGGGGGGGGGGGTACCGGCACATTCAGCAAATAAAAAAGGGATAAATGTAAGTCTGAACATAATGGAAATAATTCACTCAATAATGGTAGGGTCTATTCTATCATTACAACATACAGAATGGGAAGACAATCTAAATTACCAATTTAACTGAACTCTTTATATAATGCAAATAGGGTTGCTTAAAAGTTTGTGGGGACAATTTGAGCATATTGAAAAGTTGGTAGTGTTATGTCCCTACAGTCCCTATGCAAAGCTACGCCTTTGATGCCACCTACAGGTTTTTAAATCTAATTTGCAGCCCTCAGATTTTACGCATACAAGACATCACACTAAAGCAGAAACTTGTTCAGCAAATGAGTTTATAAACTCTTCCTGCGGAAGAAATTAAGGCCCTTTGTCATTTAATTGCCCTTACACTCTGTTTGTGTTGTTAACGTGGGGGGCAGTTGCCAGTACAAAGGCCTTTAATGACAAGACACAAATCCGTAAAACACACAAACAGGAGGTGGCAGTACAAAAGCTGAAATGTGGATTTTTTTTTTTTTTTTTTTTTATGTGTTGCAAAGATATTTCAACAAGTCCTTCCTTCACGTGTGTTTCATTAATTGTAGCATTAATGACATGAAATCACACAAAGGCAGTTAATGTCATAATGTGGAATATTTTTACATGAACCCTTCCATGCACGATTTATGACTTTTTTTTTTTTCTTTTTCATCTAACTCTTTGTCTGTCATTGACAGCACCGGGTGGGGTGACATCCTAGTCAAAATCGATTGTCCTTCAATGGCAGCGATAGATGAACATTCTTTCCACTTTATATAAATTGAGCATCTCTCACCGTCAATGGCAGGCATCTAACAATGAGTTAGATACTGTGAGTGGGGGAAAAAACTAGAGTATTACAGTATATGTGGCCGTAACCAAAGTTTATTTCTGTTTTTATTAATTTGGCTTTTATTAATATTGTTTTATTTTTTGAATGTATTCATAATTATGTGAAAAAATATTTAAAAATACAAGTGATTAATTTTTTTTTTTTTTAAATGTAATAAAAAATGCTATATTTATTTTTTCATTTATCACTTGCCCTGTAAAGGGTTAAGGATTTTAAGAGTCAAAATTAAAATATGAAAAAAAAAAAAAAAAAAAGACTTGCACGTTAAAGTGTTAAATCGCAGATGAAGAGTTTGTCAGATTTTGGTGTAATTTGACAAATTTAAACTATAGATGAGTTCGTCGAAACAACTATGAGATTTCTAATGACTGCGATAAGAATTTGCGTTTTTTTTTTTTTTTTTTCGTTTTTAAGGACTCAGACAACACTGCCTTCCCAAACCCGGAAGTGTGACATCATTTACAGAAGGCAACAGAAGACGTGGCGGACTTTTGCCATAGTAGCACCAACGATAATGACATTTCCAGTGGAAGTAACCGTTCAGGACCGCCTTTTTATGACGTTAGCGATGACGAGTGCTCCTAGGAAAGATGATCTAAAATTAGTCCTTACATGTTTGAACCTGAGGCGTTAGAACGCCGATTTACTTGGCACAGCAGATGGTGGTGATGACGCCAAGTAGCGACCCCTTCATGAAAGGAAGAGTGGCAAGCCTATGTCTAGCATTGTGATTTCTCCCAGAACCTTTTTTTTGTGATTGTAAAAACAGACGAGTACCTACAATGGGGCAAATAAGTATTTGTTCAACCACCAATTGTGCAAGTTCTCCTACTTGAAAAGATTAGAGAGGCCTGTAATTGCCAACATGGGTAAACCTCAACCATGAAAGACAGAATGTGGGAAAAAAAAAACAGAAAATCACATTGTTTGATTTTTAAAGAATTTATTTGCAAATCATGGTGGGAAATAAGTATTTGGTCAATACCAAAAGTTCATCTCAATACTTTGTTATGTACCCTTTGTTAGCAATAACGGAGGCCAAAGGTTTTCTGTAACTCTTCACAAGCTTTTCACACACTGTTGCTGGTATTTTGGCCCATTCCTCCATGCAGATCTCCTCTAGAGCAGTGATGTTTTGGGGCTGTAGTTGGGCAACACGGACTTTCAACTTCCTCCACAGATTTTCTATGGGGTTGAGATCTGGAGACTGGCTAGGCCACTCCAGGATCTTGAAATGCTTCATACAAAGCCACTCCTTTGTTGCCCTGGCTGTGTGTTTGGGATCATTGTCATGCTGAAAGACCCAGCCACGTCTCATCGTCAATGCCCATGCCGATTGAAGGAGATTTTCACTCAAAATCTCTCGATACATGGCCCCATTCATTCTTTCCTTTACACAGATCAGTCGTCCTGGTCCCTTTGCAGAAAAACAGCCCCAAAGCATGATGTTTCCACCCCCATGCTTCACAGTGGGTATGATGTTCTTCGGATGCAATTCGATATTCTTTCTCCTCCAAACACGAGAACCTGTGTTTCTACCAAAAAGTTCTATTTTGGTTTCATCTGACCAAAACACATTCTCCCAGTCCTCTTCTGGATCATCCAAATGCTCTCTAGTGTGTACTGGCTTCAGCAGGGGGACACGTCTGGCAGTGCAGGATTTAAGTCCCTGGCGGTGCATTGTGTTACTGATAGTAGCCTTTGTTACTGTGGTCCCAGTTCTCTGTAGGTCATTCACTAGGTGGTTCTGGGATTTTTACTCACCGTTCTTGTTATCATTTTGAAGCCACGGAGTGAGATCTTGCATGGAGCTCCAGATCGAGGGAGATTATCAGTGGTCTTGTATGTCTCCCATTTTCTAATAATTGCTCCCACAGTTGATTTCTTTACACCAAGCGTTTTACTTATTGCAGATTCAGTCTTCCCAGCCTGGTGCAGGTCTACAATTTCGTCTCTGGTGTCCTTCGACAGCTCTTTGGTCTTGGCCATAGTGGAGTTTGGAGTGTGACTGACTGAGGTTGTGGACAGCCAGAAATGTTGCTTGTTTGAAGGTGACCAAATACTTATTTTCCATTCTAATTTGGAAATAAATTATTTAAAAATCAAACAATGTTATTTTCTGTTTTCTTTTCACATTCTGTCTCTCATGGTTGATGTTTACCCATGTTGACAATTACAGGCCTCTCTAACCTTTTCAAGTAGGAGAACTTGCACAATTGGTGGTGGAACAAATACTTATTTGCCCCACTGTACATTTACACATTTTCATATGCTGAATGTGCCAGTCCATTTTTTTTTCTTCCCTCAAACGTATATTTGATTGCTTTGTCAAACGCATATTTGATGACTCCCCACATACGCACTCACAGCCCCGACAGAAATACAACATGTCGGCAACATGCTGCCTCCTCTGCCCCAAAGAGGAGGGATATTAGATTTTTCTCTTTTTTTTCGGCCAGCAGCAGCTACTGTAACTAATGTAAAAAGACGTCAATATTGTGGGAGTGGGGAACACACCACTAATTTTTCTACTGAATGTCTGGCCTGGATCAGAGTGAGCATAAAATTAGACCGAGTAAATTTGCTAATCTGCAAAATTCAAGTAGGAAGCTGCTTGGACAGAGCGAGGGTTCAATTAGTCGGTGGAATTTTTAGTTTTAGTTATTTGATATTTACAGGGCTCTGGAGTGGCTAAGCTAGCACGAGTCAGTTGGGCCATCTTAACATGCCACTAAAAAACAACATATGTGCACATGAAAATCACTGATGACCCATGCAATCAATAGTATAGGCTATGTTTTCTGGATAAAGTTATCAATACTTACCACTGTAAGTAACCAGTTTATATTGTTCCTCGTTCTTCATTGGGAATTCGTAGAAACTTTCCTTTGCCCATTTCTTCTGTCTGTTTCCACAGCCTCTAAATAAACATTTGGCCCTGTTGCCCGCCGTCAATTAACTCAGCAGACTAATGCTACTTTCGAGGAAGATGGGAAGTCAGAGTTTCCAACCTCCGAGCTGGAAAAATTATAATTGGAACGCCTCCGCTATTTGACCGCTTACAAGAGGGCAGGTTTGCTGGAGGTCAAAATGTCTTTTGATGGCCAAACTAAACAAAACAATCAGCACCAATGACTCGTGCTAGCCCTGAAACTAACAAATAACTTTCAAACTGCACGGAATTTGTTAAAATCAACTCAACCAACTAATTAAAACCCTGCTCACACGAAGATTAAGCCTAATGTAAAAAATTCTGAACCTCTGAAAATTCTGAAATAATCAGCTTTTTCATAGCTATCCACTGTAATGATTACTGTCCCTGAAAGGGTTGTAAATAGAGATCGGGATGCCGATCGATCGGGTCCGATCACGTCATTTTCAAAGTATCGGAATCGGCAAAAAAATATTGGCCATGCCTTTTTTTAATATATATATATTTTTTAATTAAATCGTTTTCTAATTGTGTTTAACGTTACGGACATAATATGTTACACTCATCCAGAGTCTTTAGTTTAGGCTTAAGGTAGGGTTATCAATTTTATCCCGATAGCAATCAATGCATGCGCTGCACAACCCACTCACGCATTGTCGCGCTTAATCTGTAATGGCGCCGTTTTACCTATACAGAGAGATAAAAGGCAGTGTAAAATGTGTAGAGTGAATTTTGGCAGCCTTTGGAGCCTTTTTTTAAATGGCTAAAGCCTTACAATCCCTCTCGCTATGATAAAAAATATCATGGGAAGCAATGTGGGGAAGCAAGGTAGCAATTGATCTTTTTCTTTTGGGTATGGCTACAGTATCATTTACTGAAAGCTCAACAAATACACTAGATGGCAATATTTAGTCACAATATACGAAGTCACAAGTATTTCTATCCGTGGATCCCTCTCACAGAAAGAATGTTAATAATATAAATGCCATCTTGAGGATTTATTGTCATAATAAACAAATTCAGTACTTATGTACTGTATGTTGAATGTATATATTCGTCCGAGTTTTATTCATTTTTTTCTTAATGCATTGCCAAAATGTATATGGTCGGGAAAAATTATCGGGAATGATTGGAATTGAATCGGGAGCAAAAAAAAAAAGCAATCGGATCGGGAAATATCGGGATCGGCAGATACTCAAACTAAAACGATCGGGATCGGGAGCAAAAAAACATGATCGGAACAACCCTAGTTGTAAAGCAAATTCTGGTCAATTGTGTTGAACTTCAACCACTCCACCGCCTCCCGGTTAAAATGGATTGGACATCTATCCCAGTCAATGGCAGCCAGTGTTAATCAGAGCAAGTGTTGTAGAAAATGGATGAATGGTTTTGGAAGAAAAATCCTAGCAACAACAAACAAAGCCTATTGTCAAATCCTCGCTGGTGAACCCTCGCTCAGTCATCCCCTGAACTTGGCCGCTCGCCCCAGACTTCTCATAAAAGCTGTCGGTTCAGCCCACAACGTGCTAGGCCGTGGCGGGTGGGGTCGACGGCGGGTGGCGGGTGTACGTCCAGACAACCCGGGGCCCACTTTGTCACTCTGACCGCGATGGCGCCATTGAATGCGCGCGCAGGGAGCAGAAGGTTCACAGGACCCCAAGCTATTCTCATGCAAAGTGCGCCACTGCTTTCCATCCATCCACACCTCCGCATTTTTTTTTTTTTTTTTTTGGGCAGGAAATGCACATGCATGTTTATTAATGACCACCATGATTCAACCAATCTTTTCTGTGAGTCATGTTGTCATAGATACCATCAAAAAGCTCTAAACACTGGCAGGAGAGGTTTTCCAATAAAAGATCCACATCCCAACTTCCTGTGAACCTTGACAGTGAAAAACATTTTTCAACTACAAGTTTCCACCAATTTCAGATTCTGTCCTTCCCTTCATGGTGAATTAGTTGCGCTATTTTCTTTATTCTTCTTCTTGTAGGTGCTGCTCTGCTCGTTCTCATTGGGTTCCAACACGCACATGACAAGAAGTCTTGTTCAAGTGCCGAAACGGTAGAATTAACCTACAGTGGAACCTCAGTTTACAAATGACCATGTCTACAAACTATTTCTGTAACATGAAAAACTGCTATTACATTATTAGCACTAGAGTTAGAGATAATGACTTTTTAACTGATAACCAAGGGTGAAAGTGTCTAGAATTTCTTGCCGGAACTGCCCGACGTGAAGGTCGCCACAGAGCCAGAAATTGTATTTATTTATTTATTTATTTATTTATTTATTTATTTATTTATTTATTTATCTATCTTCATTTTTGGCGGGGCGGTTCAAACCTCCTAAAACTACCGAAATGCAAAGAAAACTGTTTTGGCAGAGTTATTTCTATACAAAAACGGATTTTCATTCAAAATTGTATTTTTTCAATGATTTGCAAACTAAACTTAACAAAAACAGCAGCAACCCCAACCTTCATCTCCTAATTTTTATTTTCCCTCATTTCCTCACATACTAAATGCCAAATCTCAGTTTTAACTACTTAAGAACATAGGATGTATATTAAAATCGAAGATAATGTAAACATTTACTTTTTGGTGTGTTTTTTTAATAATGAAGATACAAGTAACATACATTCAGAAAAATAAGTACAAACTTATATCATGCAGAGTGAAATGGAATATATTTTGAAGATCGCACAAACATTGACTTTTTTAAATCATAAGGAAATAAATAAATACCCTAACATAAATGAACAAATAAAAGTCCAAAGTGCACATTGACAGCTAAGATGTTTAGAACCTCCCCATCAGAGCAAATAAAACTAATTATGATAAGCCTCCTCAACTCTTTCCTTGCGCTTAGAGATTTGATCTATTTTCTGTTGCCTTGCCCATTTTTTGTCGCATCAATTTAATTTTTTTTTTTTTTTTTTTTTTTGCTGTTCCAGAAAACATGCACATTTGAACCAGTCAGAGCTAACTATCTCTGCTGATTACATATCAGTATGTCAGCCAATTGAACGGATAAATGAGTCCAGGCGTTTGCTGTGTGCATTGGCATATTGACGTGACTCATCATCCTCTGACTCTGATAACTGAAGCAGCTGTGGAAACCTCCATGCCGTCCGTGGAATAAAGTAAATAATAAATATCGGTGGAAACGGATTACGCTACACAAGCACTTTATTATGCTTGTTGTTAACACTTTTGTATGTAAATCTGATGTTAGTAGGTAGATGAAATGCATGTCTGGCAGCTTAGCTTTTTTTTTTACATAGCGTTTTGATTGTTGTCGTCATTTTTTTGGAATCAAAGCACCGCATTCAGGCCCTGAATCTTATACCGGAACTGCATTCCTGCCCTTAATCTTATACTGGAACTGCATTCCTGACTGTTCTGGCCCACTTTCACCCCTGCTGATAACCGATATCCCGATATTGTCCAAATCCGATACTTATATCAAACCAATACATGCGGTCTTGGACTTAACATATTATGGCTAATTGTATTGTGAGAACCCACTGGATGCTTTGATAATAATGAATGTAACAACTTCAAGGTTTTCCAAATAATCATTCGGTAAAAAATAAGAACATCTTCAACTGAAGTTATGGAAAAAGTGCCTATTTTCCACCCTTATATTTATTGTTCAAATCAAAATGCTGCAAACATCAGTTTCTTCAAGTGGAAGTTCAAAGTGCGAATAAGGCACTTATTCTTTCCTTAAGTGGCTGTGACACGAAAAAGCATGTTTATTTCATAATACACACAGTATTTTATGCTCCTGAATGAAATGGACCACACTTGTTCAATTTTTTTAATCCCGTGCTATGAAAATGACAGACTTCCAGCTTCGGACTTGCATTGAGGAAGAGAGCGCTGTGACGTGTACGGGAGAAGGAGTCCTCTTCACTATAGACTCCAATCACCAACATCACACAATCACGTGATCGCTGTGTTGTGCCGCCATATTGTCCGTCATTGTGTGTCCGTATTGTCATTGACCGTAGTTTCTAAAGGTGGATTCACTTGCAAATTATGGAAGCCCCGGTGCTTTCAGACGCTGTAAACTCATTGGATGAGTTGCATAAAAGCCGTTATTTGGAAAAGCTTTGGTCGATCCAGTCGCCAGATCCATATTTGATGCCCAAACCGATGTTTCCTCCTGTCCGGTCCCGTCCTGTGCGTCAGAGCTCGTCCTGAGACCACAAAATTTCCAATCATACTCCAGTTTATGTCACGATCAGGAGTCGGGTACCCAAAATCGGCACCAGCCCGAATATAAACCGACATTTGGTCAGCTGAGCGTCACCGTTGTCAAGATTGTAAAATGAAACTTGATCGACAACGGGCCGGTGTGTGCCGAAAAATAGCTTCCCTGCGTGAAATGTCCCCCCTGACGGGAGCGCTTATTTATAACGCTTTATTGACGTGAAAACATCAAATGTTTTCATGGACGCATTACAGTAATGGATTTACGACTGTAAAATCGGTTTTAAATAATCAAATTACACAACATATTAGTACTGTATTTTAGTAACATCGTGGACTGGGCCACATAACCATCTTTGAACAGAAATGTATTAGTCTACAGGTTTTCACGACCATATCCCAATGACAATCACACAGGTATGACATTCATTAGTTCAAGCAGAGTAAAATAATACATATTCACGGTATAAGAAAGTTGTTTCCGTGTGGGCGCTCCCGTCAGGGGGAATCTATCTTGGCATCATATTGATGTTTTCGCCGCTGTCTAACGGCTGTCGACACAAACGCACCATGGACCGAGATAAACAAACCGTGCTGCTTTCGAGATTTGCCCTTTTAACAATGGGCACACAGCAACTACTAAAATGAATGTTTATCTTCTCTGTTACTGCAACAAACCGCCACACATGCCTTCACCATTTTGATTGATCAATGTTAACGATTGTCAGGAAGGTTTTTGGGTTCGTTTACTAGGCGGTGATTCCTTAGACAAGCAGAAAAACACGCAGTAATAGGAGGAATGTACGTAGCGGTAATATGTAAACACGATGAGCTGACGGACAATATGGCGGCACCAGTCAGGGGGGGCGGAGTTGTGACGTCACGTGATTGGGGTCTATACAGCCGTACTGTTTTAGAAGGACTAAGGATTCAGCTGATTTTGCGGATTAATTCGTTTATTTTTCGCATCACGACAGCCATACGGCTGCAAAAAAAAATCTTGCTGTAGGACTGAGAGGCGTGTGCGCCTTTTTGGGGTTTCAAAAGGTTCCCATTCACCGGTTGGTATTGGCCAAAACAAGCCCTACAACTGTTGGATCATGGGACTTACGAGGAAGTGAGTAAACATCGTGTTTTGTATTATGTCAAATACTGGGTTCATTTTAACATCTAGGTGGCTTGCATTTTGTGGCTGACATGCTCCTTGTCCCCTCGGCCGACGACTGGCGGCTTGTCGCACATCCCCCGCCGGGAGAGCACTATACTCGGCTTATTGCCCTCTTCGTGTGCCCGGTGTTCTGTCAAATTTTCCAACCGTTCAGACATTGCAACTTTGTGTCAAAAACAGCCTCGAATACAGCGATTACAAAGTCAACACTACAAACTTTCTTTAAATAAAGGACTACTTACACTCACCGGCCGCTTTATCGGGTACACCATGCTAGTAACGGGTTGGACCCCCTTTTGCCTTCAGAACTGCCTCAATTCTTCGTGGCATAGATTCAACAAGGTGCTGGAAGCATTCCTCAGAGAGTTTGGTCCATATTGACATGATGGCATCACACAGTTGGTGCAGATTTGTCGGCTGCACATCCATGATGCGAATCTCCCGTTCCACCACATCCCAAAGATGCTCTATTGGATTGAGATCTGGTGACTGTGGAGGCCATTTGAGTACAGTGAAGTCATTGACATGTTCAAGGAACCAGTCTGAGATGATTCCAGCTTTATGACGTGGCGCATTATCCTGCTGAAAGTAGCCATCAGAAGTTGGGTACATTGTGGTCATAAAGGGATTGACATGGTCAGCAGCAATACTCGGGTAGGCTGTGGCGTTCCAACGATGCTCAATTGGTACCAAGGGGCCCAAAGAGTGCCAAGAAAATATTCCCCACATCAATACACCACCACCACCAGCCTGAACCATTGATACAAGGCAGGATGGATCCATGCTTTCATGTTGTTGACGCCAAATTCTGACCCTACCATCCGAATGTCGCACCAGAAATCGAGACTCATGAGACCAAGCAACGTTTTTACAATCTTCTATTGTCCAATTTCGATGAGCTTGTGCAAACTGTAGCCTCAGTTCCTGTTCTTAGCTGAAAGGAGTGGCACCCGGCGTGGTCTTCTGCTGCTGTAGCCCATCTGCCTCAAAGTTCGACGTACTGTGCGTTCAGAGATGCTCTTCTGCCTACCTTGGTTGTAACGGGTGGTTATTTGAGTCACTGTTGCCTTTCTATCAGCTCGAACCAATCTGGCCATTCTCCTCTGACCTCTGTCATCAGCAAGGCATTTCCGCCCACAGAACTGCCACTCACTGGATATATTTTCTTTTTCGGACCATTCTCTGTAAACTCGAGAGATGGTTGTGCGTGAAAATTCCAGTAGATCAGCAGTTTCAGAAATACTCAGACCAGCCCTTCTGGCACCAACAACCATGCCACGTTCAAAGTCACTCAAATCACCTTTCTTCCCCATACTGATGCTCGGTTTGAACTGCAGGAGATTGTCTTAAACCATGTCTACATGCCTAAATGCACTGAGTTGCCGCCATGTGATTTGCTGATTAGAAATTAAGTGTTAACGAGCAGTTAGACAGGTGTACCAAATAAAGTGGCCGGTGAGTGTACGTTTGATCATGAATTGGCATGTAAAAAGCTCTCCTCATACACATATTGTCATGTTAGCTGCATTACAACTGCAGCCGCCCTCCTCCACTGAGTCTCTCACTGTTTACGACTTCGCCGTGTAGTAAAGCATTATTTTGCCATATTCGTGTTAACCATTCGGCAGCTACACACTCCTCCGATGTCGATTTGTCTGGCGGTCATTGTCCAGCTGCTTCCTCGCAAACGAACCCTCTGACCTCAGCAGGGGAAAGATGAGCTCTCAGTTGTTCGCCACCAGGCGGGTTGCCGATCGGCAAAGACGATCGAAAATCCAGTCGTCATATGAAATGATCCAGGTTAGTTATGTGTTATTTTCCGCTTCGAAGACTTTGAAAAATCACTCGGTTCGGGTTAGCATGTCGGCTAGCTATCGCGCCTCTTGGTTTGTTTACATTCTCCGAAGCCGGGGAAGGGAAATGACATAAGCCCGATTTACGTGGCATAAAATATCGTTTAGGAGGTGCGACAGTAAAGGTGAAGTCGACAGTTTTGACCATTATTGAGTAATTTTGCCATGTCGTCCTGAATAAATGCATTTTTATTATTTCATATTCCATTTAGCACAAGACTGTTATTTGTCATGACCATGACATTTATTTAGCTATTGGGGAAAAATACTTGGATAAAAAGAATATCCTGTAAAAATATTGGAGTAGAGAGACTGAAACAATGACATTTTGCGGCTCTCTTCGTCGCTTTTTCCTCGTTCTGAATAATTCCCCCTCAATGGGCTGAAGAGTAAAACCGATGAGCCCATTCTCCCGCTGACGTCATCCACCTGTTGGGGACGCTAGAGCCCTATAATGGTAGGCGTGGCTAACCGGCAGATTAAAAAACTAATTTCTCGTCATCTGCGCTTTGCTAAACTGTTGTATATAGTCGAATCGTCTCAAAATATGATTCTAATTCACATACACATACAAAATAGGATTAACTTCAAACTTGATTAGTAATTACTTGGCAGTACGTATTTTGTGTCCGCTTAACTTTGACTATGCTCAGTTAATATGTGTTTTAATAAACACTGATGGGCCTAGATGGGATTCTCAGCTACGTTATAAGTGGTAAATCACTGGGATTTTCTATCCGAACAGTCATTACAAAGCGTTGTTTTTAGGTAAGCCCATTAATACGGGAACAGCAAACTGGAACAAAGATGGCGACCACCGATCTCTAAGAAGAGACCATACAAACTCCACATTATCCACCCCAACCTCACAACTATAGGTCACAGTGTCACACTAGCTAAATATTCATCCCAAATTCTAAACATGCCAATTTGAGTTAGACTCAAGTCACGTGATTGGAGTCCCCCACCTCTTTAAAGCAATGCCAACGCCATTGCAGTGTGTTTGATTGAGTGCGGTCCACACTCCCTCTAATGGAAGTGGCTCAGTAATGCACTGACCCCGCAGCTTTTTACAACGCTGCCAACCGATAAGTGGCCATATGTGCTGGGCCTTGTAAAATTAACAAGACTGAGCCATAACGCAGAAAAGGGAATGTCCCCGCAGCACTTTAGCATGCATACATTCAACCGCTGCACTTCTCTTTTAAAGCCCCAATTTCATATTTTTACACCCATAAAGGTGGGCTTTACAGGGGAGGCCTTTACAGGACAGTTTATGTTGGATAAAATGCCTCTCAAGGTGTTTTAATGCCCGCTGGATTTATGGAGGCTGTCAAGTCGAGAGTGGCTCTCGTCCTGACAGAGTCGCCCATCAAAGTGACTGCGACTGGACGCCATCCAGAGCTGGTTGGCACGCACGACATGAGCGCACACGCTCATACTTTAATATTTACACTCACATGCAATACATCAGCACCGTCGTCGTTAGATGCCGTCCCAAGTGCGTTAATCATGTTTATTACGCAGACTGTGGTGTGTATGGGTCCCGAACTCGACTGTGTTATCACAGAGATCGTATTCGCATATGTTTGGGATAATTCATATGCTTGAAAACCGAGGAGATATACAGTAATTTTCGCACTATAGGGCGCACCTGACTATAAGCCGCCACCCACCAAATTATACACATAAACGGCATTTGTTCATAGATAAGCCGCACTTGACTTTAACGCCGCAGCTGCCCTCGCTGTATTATTGGATATTCACACCAAAAGATATCAACCGGTAACACTTTATTTGACAGCAGCATCATAACACTGTCATGATAACAAACGAACCACCATGAAGCTTTGAACCAATTAGCTGCAAAGCTACATTCTTTCAAGAAACCTTCATTTGGCCATCACTGTTCTCTTGGGGAAGACAGTCAACCTCTGTTGCCACCTGCTGTCAACACTGTTGTCGTCCAACATGCCTCCTAGCATGCATTGTAGCGTAAAAGTCAATCAAAATTCATGTTTTGCGCTAATTATTTCTTCAGTTACTGTTCCAGTTTTTTCATTAGTTGCCAGTTAAGCTATCTGGTAACACTTTATTTGACAGCGGTGCCATAAGACTGTCATAAGACCATCATAACTATGACATGACACTGCCATGAGCATTAATGACCCTCATTTTGTGTTATGTCATGTGCCAGCATATTGCCAGCATATTGCATCACACTCATGAATCACAATGCTTCCATCACAAATACTTTGTGCTCTTTAAGAACAACTGAGAACAGTATATAAGGCATGAACACATAGCATTCAGTGTCAGGTCGTCAGCGATTCAGCATACTCTTGCATGTCAACTGTCCGTTACCGCTTGACCTGATTGTTTTCTTTGCCTGTCAACATCAATAAAATCCTGTGTCTGTGATACGCAACTGGTTCCTCCGTCGCGTACTTGACATGTCATCCGGAAAGTTATCTCCATTTTGAATGGATTTAAAAGATACGAGCTGGACATAAATGGAGTTAGTGACATAATCTGCCAGATGACACTTAATTATATCTGTAATAAGCATTCATTAATGCCCATGAAAATGTCATGCCATAATTATGATGGTCTTCAGGCAGTCTTATGACGCTGCTGTCAAATAAAGTATTATCTATTAACCCAAATAAATCAACAAATAAGCCACACTGGACTATAAACCGCATGATTCAAAATTCAAAATATGGGAAAAAAGTAACGGCTTATAGTCCGAAAATTACGGTAATGCAGTGGTATCCTGAGTTACGAACTGTACAGATTTAATTTGACTTGTGGGCAAAAAATATTTTACTGAAGCTTCCTGAAAACTTTAGACCAGACATGTCCAAAGTCCGGCCCGGGGGCCAAATGCGGCCCATGGTCAAATTTCATCCGGCCCCCAGCCTCTGTCATAAAATCAATAATGTCTGGCCCGCACACAGACCTAAAAACTCGGTCAGCAGTACTGCCACCAGCATATGAAATAGCTTACACATTAAATGCTGCTCCTCATTTTACCCACCAAAAGGCAGCAGCACTCTAAGCAACATTACCCCGTGTGACGCTTTACTCCCAATTAGCTAAAACGGCATCAATCAACAACAACAAAAGTTGACTGTGACGGCCGATGCTTCAAGGATAGGTGGAAATTGGACTATTTCTTCACTAAAATACGCAAAAACTGCGTCTGCCTCAATTGCAAAGAGACAGTCGCTGTTTTTAAACAGTACAATGTGAGGCGATATTACCAAACAAGACACGCTGACATGTACGACAAGATTACAAGGAAAATACGCAGCTGAAATTGAAGCAACTTAAAACCAGTTTAATTTTACAGTGGCAGTATTTCGCAAGAGCCTAAGAGATGAAAGAGAATGCTACAAAGGAGTTGCAAAATTTTGTGGAAATTATTAATTAAAAAAAATAATAAAGCAAATGTGACACACAGAATGGCTTGCTAAAATTTGCTTAAATATATTGTTCCACGTAAAGGACGTCAGCCAAGGTCGGCCCCCAACATTTTTACCACACCAAATCTGGCCCCCTTTGCAAAAAGTTTGGACACCCCTGCTTTAGATGGTCTATTTGTATAGTTATCGGTATTATACTACCCCAGGTGGCCAACGCAAGCAAACTAGAAGGCTCAATACAATGTCCATTAAATTGAAGTAAAAAATTATAGTGGCTTTCCCTCAACTTGAGTATGGCAAGTTATTTTTTTTATTTTTTATTTTTTTACAGGTTACCACTTATTTTTTGAGGTAGGTTCCTTTCTTTTTAAGCTTGTGAATGTTCAAAAAAGAGCATGCGCCTTTTATATTTTGGTATTGATCATAACATTGGTTGCCAAACCTGCAAAATAGTTGTCAAAAGAATTTGAAAATGATTTTTTCTTTAAAGAACACATTCTATTTTTTATATACAGCGCCTTGCAAAAGTATTCGGCCCCCTTGAATCTTGCAACCTTTCGCCACATTTCAGGCTTCAAACATAAAGATATGAAATTTAATTTTTTTGTCAAGAATCAACAACAAGTGGGACACAATCGTGAAGTGGAACAACATTTATTGGATAATTTAAACTTTTTTAACAAATAAAAAACTGAAAAGTGGGGCGTGCAATATTATTCGGCCCCTTTACTTTCAGTGCAGCAAACTCACTCCAGAAGTTCAGTGAGGATCTCTGAATGATCCAGTGTTGTCCTAAATGAACGATGATGATAAATAGAATCCATATGTGTGTAATCAAGTCTCCGTATAAATGCACCTGCTCTGTGATAGTCTCAGGGTTCTGTTTAAAGTGTAGAGAGCATAATGAAAACCAAGGAACACACCAGGCAGGTCCGAGATACTGTTGTGGAGAAGTTTAAAGCCGGATTTGGATATTTCCCAAGCTTTAAACATCTCAAGGAGCACTGTGCAAGCCATCATATTGAAATGGACGGAACATCAGACCACTGCAAATCTACCAAGACCCGGCCGTCCTTCCAAACTTTCTTCTCAAACAAGGAGAAAACTGATCAGAGATGCAGCCAAGAGGCCCATGATCACTCTGGATGAACTGCAGAGATCTACAGCTGAGGTGGGAGAGTCTGCCCATAGGACAACAATCAGTCATACACTGCACAAATCTGGCCTTCATGGAAGAGTGGCAAGAAGAAAGCCATTTCTCAAAGATATCCATAAAAAGTCTCGTTTAAAGTTTGCCACAAGCCACCTGGGAGACACACCAAACATGTGGAAGAAGGTGCTCTGGTCAGATGAAACCAAAATTGGACTTTTTGGCCACAATGCAAAACGATATGTTTGGCGTAAAAGCAACACAGCTCATCACCCTGAACACACCATCCCCACTGTCAAACATGGTGGTGGCAGCATCATGGTTTGGGCCTGCTTTTCTTCAGCAGGGACAGGGAAGATGGTTAAAATTGACGGGAAGATGGATGCAGCCAAATACAGGAACATTCTGGAAGAAAACCTGTTGGTATCTGCACAAGACCTGAGACTGGGACGGAGATTTATCTTCCAACAGGACAATGATCCAAAACATAAAGCCAAATCTACAATGGAATGGTTCAAAAATAAACGTATCCAGGTGTTAGAATGGCCAAGTCAAAGTCCAGACCTGAATCCAATCGAGAATCTGTGGAAAGAGCTGAAGACTGCTGTTCACAAACACTCTCCATCCAACCTCACTGAGCTCGAGCTGTTTTGCAAGGAAGAATGGGCAAGAATGTCAGTCTTTCGATGTGCAAAACTAATAGAAACATACCCCAAGCGACTTGCAGCTGTAATTGGAGCAAAAGGTGGCGCTACAAAGTATTAACGCAAGGGGGCCGAATAATATTGCACGCCCCACTTTTCAGTTTTTTATTTGTTAAAAAAGTTTAAGTTATCCAATAAATTTTGTTCCACTTCACGATTGTGTCCCACTTGTTGTTGATTCTTGACAAAAAAATTAAAATTTTATATCTTTATGTTTGAAGCCTGAAATGTGGCGAAAGGTTGCAAGGTTCAAGGGGGCCGAATACTTTTGCAAGGCACT
Source organism: Corythoichthys intestinalis (assembly GCF_030265065.1). Classification (NCBI taxonomy): domain Eukaryota; kingdom Metazoa; phylum Chordata; class Actinopteri; order Syngnathiformes; family Syngnathidae; genus Corythoichthys; species Corythoichthys intestinalis. The sequence goes on from NC_080401.1 coordinate 39,291,804, forward strand.
GTATCTCCATTTTGAATGGATTTAAAAGATCCGAGCTGGACATAAATGGAGTTAGTGACATAATCTGCCAGATGACACTTAATTATATCTGTAATAAGCATTCATTAATGCCCATGAAAATGTCATGCCATAATTATGATGGTCTTCAGGCAGTCTTATGACGCTGCTGTCAAATAAAGTATTATCTATGAACCCAAATAAATCAACAAATAAGCCGCACTGGACTATAAACCGCATGATTCAAAATTCAAAATGAGGGAAAAAAGTAACGGCTTATAGTCCGAAAATTACGGTAATACAGTGGTATCCTGAGTTACGAACTGTACAGATTTAATTTGGCTTGTGAGCAAAAAATATTTTACTGAAGCTTCCTGAAAACTTTAGACGGTCTATGTGTATAGTTATCTGTATTATACTCCCCCAGGTGGCCAGCGCAAGCAAACTAGAAGGCTCAATACAATGTCCATTAAATTGAAGTAAAAAATTACAGTGGATTTCCCTCAACGTGAGTATGGCAAGTTATTTTATTTATTTATTTATTTATTTTTACAGGTTACCACTTATTTTTTGAGGTAGGTTCCTTTCTTTTTAAACTTGTGAATGTTCAAAAAAGAGCACACACCTTTTATATTTTGGTATTGATCATAACATTGGTTGCCAAACCTACAAAATAGTTGTTAATGGAATTTGAAAATGAATTCATAACTTATGAATTCAAAATATTTTTTTCTTTAAAGAACACATTGTATTTTTTATATATATATCCTTCGGGGAATAAATCACTAATAAATCAACCTATCAATAAAAGAGAAGTCACTATTTCCCAGTTTTGATCCTTTCTTTTTTTGTGGGGGCAGTATTGCTTTTTTAGGTTGGTCCCTCCAGGAATCAGCAGCGAAAAACTGTTGCATTGACAAATCTGATTCTGCGGAGGGCAACTCTTTAATCTGCGGCTTGAAATTGTTTTCCAATGAGCGATAAAAAAAACAACATAAAATGACCAGTTATAAAGCAAATTAATCTAATAATGATGTTCAAATTCTTTCATGAAAGTATTTGCAATACCAAAACGCTGTGCAACTTAGTGGTTATAAATTAATTATCATCAGTATTGTCTTTGTTGCTCTTGGACAGATTTATTTGTATTACTCGTAAAGAGCAAAATATTTAATCAAACAATGGGTTTTGAGAAGTTATATTAAATGAAGATTTAAACAAAGTGCAAACTACCCAGCTTACCTGGATATTGTAAAAATTGGCCCGGAGCAAGAAAAAAAATACCTTAAAAAGTGCAAGACATTTCATTAAATGGAACAATTAAGGTTAAGTATAAATTATCCACTTGTTTTCGAAGCATTACTGCTGACTTCTAGAAATAATGTAAACATTCAGCCAAGCAATGTAATGCAGTTTCTTTTCTGTGTGTGGTGGGTGCTATTTAAGTCACATCTAGCTCCTGTGAAGAAACCAACAGGTAAAATGTAATAATCTGCACTTCGCCCTGTATTCCATGGACTGTTTTTATTTCTGCAGAAGACATTGAAATTGGCGGTAAATTCGCGGACTCTAGTGGGACTATTAGGTCAAATTATTTATAATGGTTGACATTTTTTTTTACATTCTGCATTTGTGTGACACAAATATTAAACAACTCTTCAAATTGCATGTACATCTTAAGATATTTCTATGATAATAACTGTTTGATCCTTCAATTATTTTATTTTACCTGACATTTTGTTCTTTCCTTGGCCACAATACAAGGAGTATTAAAGATGAATGCATTAAGACTCCAGTAGTTTCACAATACTTTTGCTAACATGTTTTTTTTTTCTTTTTACACTTGAATGAGTATGTGCTCTTTATTCAGGTACTCCAAAATATGAATTTTAGCTCCATTGATGACAATAAATTGTCCATAGGTGTAAATTTGTCTGTGAATGATAGTGCTGCTATTGTCTGGTGACCAGTCAAGGGTTTATCCCACCTTTTCCAGGTGAATGCCCGTACATTTGTAAAACATGATGGCCACATGCATCACGGCATGCTTCTCTTCTGCCGCCATCACATTTCTCTTCGATTTAGTCCAAGTGTGAACAGCTATTGTCCGCCACGCAGGGGCGAAGGGCTGGAAAGTGAATTATTCATGCCACATTTGAGTACATGCAAATAGTGGGGCGCCCCCTTCTTCTTGGCACGGGGCCAGGTTACCTATGGCAACGGCGCCTTCAAGAAGCATATTTCCAATCCCTCCTCCTTCCATTTCTCGCTCAATCAGTCGCCCCACGACCGCACCAGCTTCCAGTCGGTGGTATTGTCTCGATTGTTGCAATACCGGCCAGGTTGGCAGGACATACCATATTTCACAGTCAAGGTCAGAGGCAAGGGATGAGCGATGAAGGACAGGTTCCCTCATTCCATCCCTCCATGCAGCTGCAGCATCTGTAAAAACAGTGGGGGAAATAGAGGATATTTTTTATTTGAAATGCTCAATCATGCTAAAATTGTAGCACGTTATCAGCTACAGTTTATGTGTTTGAGTTCGCGTTTGCCTTTTGTTGTAATTTTTTGTAAAAACAACCATTAAACATTTTGACAATTTTGACATTTTTTTTTATTTTCATAATTGGAAGTTTAAAAAATAGAGGGGGGTTCAAGTTCAGGCCATGAGGTGACTAAACCCCCACAATCCTCTATGACATGCTGGCGTCTCTTGGCTGCCATCTACTGGAGAACACTACATAAGAGAAAAATGAGCTGTCGTCATACTCAAGTTTGCACTGAAATGTCAGTCATTGCACTGCTAAAGCTACAACATTGTCACATGCATTCACTAAGTAATATGTTCTTAGACATCTGTATCAATCTGGGTACTGCATAATCTTTGTACTACATATGCAATATTTGCACTGCAAAATCGAAATCTATGCAAAAACTGTCATTTGCTCTATCATATCAAGTCAGCTGTCTGCCTCGTAGTAGGAGTACTGTAAACTGTCATATACGCGGTTACACTGCTGGCCAAAAGTATTGGCACCCCTTCAATTCTGTCAGATAATGCTCAATTTCTCTCAGAAAATGATTGCAATTACAAATGCTTTGGTAGTAATATGTTCATTTTTTGCTTGCAATGAAAAAACACAAAAGAGAATGAAAAAAAAAAAAGTATCATTATAATTTTACAGAATACTCCAAAATTGGGCTGGACAAAAGTATTGGCACCCTCAGCCTAATACCTGGTAGCACAACCTTTAGACAAAATAACTGCAAACAACCACTTCCGGTATCCATTAATGAGTTTCTTACAATGCTCTGCTGGAATTTTAATCCATTCTTCTTAGGCCAACTGCACCAGGTCTCTGAGATTTGAAGGGTGCATTCTCCAAACTGCCATTTTCAGATCTCTCCACAGGTGTTCTATGGGATTCAGGTCTGGACTCATTACTGGCCACTTTAGAAGTCTCCAGTGCTTTCTCTCAAACTATTTTCTAGTGCTTTTTTAAGTGTGTTTTGGGTCATTGTCTTGTTGGAAGACCCATGACCTCTGAAGGAGACCCAGCTTTCTCACACTGGGCCCTACATTATGCTGCAAAATTTGTTGGTAGTCTTCAGACTTCATAATGCCATGCACACGGTCAAGCAGTCCAATGCCAGAGGTAGCAAAGCAACCCCCAAACCTCAAGCAACCTCTGCCATGTTTGACTCGGGGGACTGTGTTCTTTTCTTTGAGGGCCTCGTTTTTTTCCCCCTGTAAAGTCTATTTTGATGCATTTTCCCAAAAAGCTCTACTTTTGTCTCATCTGACCAGAGAACATTCTTCCAAAACGTTTTTGGCTTTCTCAGGGAAGTTTTGGCAAACTCCAGCCTGGCTATTTTATGTCTCTGGGTCAGAAGTGGGGTCTTCCTGGGTATCCTACCATAGTCTCTTTTCATTTAGAAGCCAATGGATAGTACGGGTTGACACTGTTGTACCCACGGACTGCAGAACGGCTTGAACTTAATTAGATGTTAGTCGAGGTTCTTTATCCACCATCCGCATAATCTTTTGTTGAAATCTCTCATCAGTTTTTCTTTTCCATCCACATCTAGGGAGGTTAGCCGCAGCGCCATGGGCTTTACACTTGTTGATGACACTAAGCACGGTAGACACAGGAACATTCAGATCTTTGGAGATGGACTTGTAGCCCCATTCTTCCTCACAATTTTGCTTCTCAAGTCCTCAGGCAGTTCTTTGGTCATCTTTCTTTTCTCCATGCTCAATGTGGTGCACACAAGGACACAGGACATAGGTTGAGTCAATTTTAATCCATTTTAACTGGCTGCACGTGTAATTTAGTTATTGCCACCACCTGTTATCAACCACAGGTAAGTAACAGGTGCTGTTAATTACACAAATTAGAGAAGCATCACATGATTTTTCAAAGTGTGCCAATATCATTTTGTGACAATAACATTGCAAGCAAAATAAGTGAAAATATTACTACCAAAGCATTTGTAATTGCAATCATTTTCTGGGGGAAATTGAGCATTATCTGACAGAATTGCAGGGGTGTTAATACTGATGGCCAGCAGTGTATATTACCAGTACATCACCACTTGCTGCTAGTCAGTTATTCACTTTATTCCCAATCTGTGGACACTGTAAAGTGTTTTAATTATTAGCCTTATTGTACTTTTGTTGCACTTTGTCAAAGTTTTAAATCTCGTACTCTGTACATTGACAACAAAGGCTTTCTATTCTATTCGATTCAAAATGTTTTTTTTTTTTTTTTAACTTGTTTACATTATGTGGACGGAAGATGAAAACGTTGTAGTCTATAATAAAACACGCTAATCCTGTTGCATGGAATTATCATAATTAAAATAAAATGAATTATAACACATTTACCTGACATGTTCAGGACAATCAGTCTTTATTTGACTTTCAGATCGTGTACATTTTGTCAAAGGGCCCCCTCATCTGGACAAATGAGGTATAGCTGTGCGTTAATGACGTTTTTTGTAATGCAGAATTCATATCATTGGAAGTACTGTACTCAATAAAGTGGAACTATCATAAACTCGTCTTTGTTTAACTTACAAAATCCGTATATACAATATGCATACATTTATTTAATTACATTGCTCAATAAAGCATATATTTTCACATTTTCTGAGATTTTACCCGAAACACAAATAAAGGAAAGCTTTTACCTTGAAATCCGTCATTCAAAGCTCTATAAAATGGCATAGTGGTCACATATTGTGACGAAGATGCTTTCTAATTGATTAAAGTGACCTTTAAAAAAAAAAAGTAATAAATTTGCCTTACCCACTGATATTCCCTCCCCAAAAAAGCATCCAAATGAAGACATGTGAATGCATTTGCTCGGGCAGCTTTGATATCCCATTTCTACTCACGATAACACTCATAATCACCATGATACTGCTTGAACAGGACAATCATTTCATTACGTGACATTCATCAAACCCTCGTGTGGTCAATCAAGTCAAGGTATGTGGATTATCTTGAAAAGAACATATAATCCAAACACAAAACACACTTCCTAATAGAGCCATTTGTCAATAAAAAAGTGATTGTTTGTGACTTAAGCGTCCATATTTGAGCTTCATTGGTCCCATCTGTGCCTGTCAGTGGGTAGAGAAGCCAATCTGGTGAAATTTGAGAAGAAGGCTGTGCGTTAGGTCGAAGGTGGTGAAGCTGATGCCCACCGCCACGGGCCCCTTGAGCCAGTTCATGCTCAAGCCTTTGTAGAGTCCTCGCACGACGCCCTCGTGGCTCACAATCTCGCGCATGGTTCCCAAGATACTGTTGCAAGCAGAGCCGGTGACACCGGCCGTCTGCATGCGCCGCCGGACCACGTCCAGAGGGTATGAGGCCGACTGTCCAATCAGGCCTGCGCATGCGCCAAAAGCCAGGCGTTCAACGGTGTACGGCTGAGCTCGTTTTGTCTTTTCTAGAAGCAGGACACAGAAAAGATGGTTAAATAAGCAGCGTACAGTTGCAGTTTTTCTATAAAGATAACACAGGTAGCTGGCAAGGGCGTTTTTTTATATTGAACAAAAATTGATACTGATTTAAAAAACAAAAACAAATCTGCTAATAGGTGAATCTGCAATTTCCAAAACCTCCACTAAAAATAACGTTTTACACAGAGGGGGTAGAGTAGCCAAAACTTGTACTCAAGTAAGAGTAGCGTTACTTCAAATGAATATTACTCAAGTAAAAGTAGTCTTCCAAAAAATGTACTCAAGTACAAGTAAAAATAAGTATTTGGTGAAAAGAATACTCAAGTAATGAGTAAAATTGTGAGTAACTGCTTACAAATTTGTTTGATTTTATTGTCTCAGCCCACAGCTATTTATAGGAACTGTTGTTACAATGATACTGTCCGATAACTCATTAGACAACATACATACATTAAGCCAACGGCGAGAGAAAAAAAATTACAAAAATGAAGCATTATTCGTCCAAAGAGCATAAGTGCCCTCTAGCGGAGAAAATAGTTCCTAGTTTGAATAGTGAATCGTTCCTTCATAGTTACTATTATGAAATTAAAAGGATCCCATCTACGGTTTTCCGTGGTCAGTCGGTGCCAAATAAAGAGAGGAAGAGAGGTTAAAATCCGCGCTTTCGAGTCATATTGAGGGCAGTGCTCTATGTCAAATACATAATTTTTTACGGTGCTTTAAAGACGCCATGTGATTGAACAGGCTGGCTTGATGATAGAACGACAAGCTTGCGTCTGATTGGTATAATGGAGTGATGTGATTATTGTTGTGATGTCTCATTGGCGAAATTGGTAGAGCTACTCTTGACATCGCTGGCAACAACAAAAAAAAATCTAATATGAAGAATAAAAAGGAAAAATGTAATGACTCTTGTGTAACCCAAAGTAGCGGTAAAAGTAAAAAGTATGGCTTAGTAAAACTACCGGTACGCTTAGAAGTATTTTTTCTCACTAAAGTTACTCAAGTAAATGTAACAGAGTGAAGAGTAAAGACATGGAACTGGTCAATTGGTCAGTGAGCGCCCTGGACAAGATCTTCTCTACAATGCGATCAGAAACTGGACAATGCGCCTGCCTGGGAAACACTTTAAAGTCTGGACATTTGGAGGATAGCTGGGGAAAATGGCGGCTGCAGTGTCTGACCACACTCAAAGTTGAAGATATCGAGGATGTGTACTTTTCGTTGCGCTGCTGGTTGCGATTCTTCTGCAGGGGCTTGGGGCCCACTTGATTCGTCGGATCATCATGAAAGTGTTGGAAAGCCAAAAGAGATCAGTGGTATTGGCCACTACTGCGGCCAGCGCTATTGCTGGATTGCACGCCAGTCTCTACAAGGTCTGTGATGACATATTACAGGTGAAGAATAACCTAGCGGCATCCAACACTGCCACAACCAGAATGGTAATGAAAATTACTACGGAGCTGCGAAACCTGGAGAGGAATGTTCGTCGGAATGCAGCAAGGAATGAAAATCGCGACTCGGATTAAATCGACGAAATGGGGTGGCGGACACGGCCTTCCATCCATCGGTCCTCAGCTAGTCCCTATCTTCTGGATTGAATCAACTGAATGAACTAACCTCTGAATTATGAACAAGGGGAGGGAAAAAAAAACTTGTAATCACTACACAATCGTAAATGTCAAAAATTGTTATTCGATAATTTCTGCGTCCTACGGTATAGTGAGAGCAGGATTCAAAAAGGTTCGGCTTCTCATGTCTGCCCTTTTCTTTTCGGGTTGAATTAAATGTAAACACATATGAATGCTGTATGTTTGTTTGGGATTGTCATGCCTGAAGGGAAAATAAAGAAAGAAAAAGTACTTGTAACACGGTACTACCCACCTCTGATTTTACATGGCCCATATCATTTAACCTCCACTGCTTGATCACTATTCTTTTGTGATGCAACCAGCTGTCGATCAGTCTTCTTTATTATTATACAAGATATGAGCGCGAGGCAATGGCAGTGACCTCACATTATTTCAGAACAGTTTGGTAGATTCTTTAATACAAGTTTTATTGTCACTCCTGGTTTAGGTTTAGAGTAAAATTCAGTGGTTCTTAAAGTATGGTACTTTGTCTCCCTCTAGTGGCAATGACAGATTCAATAAAATAAACACTTAAACTTGTTTTTATCCACTTCAATACCTTTACTAAGTACAGTCAGTTCTATTTTAGCAAACATCTACTTCAGTTCTGTTTAACCTCAAACAAATAAATTCGAATGCAATATCTTAAAATTTTCAGACACTTACAGTTTTCATTGGACTTTAATGTAAAATATAAGCCAAAAAATAACAGAAGAACCAAGAATTGCTTTTGGTTGTGACTGCCTCTTTTCCTGACATCAAACTGTTATACTTTTCGTTATGTAGCCAAACACCTTATACTGATATTTTCGAATGTCTACATTTGTGTACATTTTTACACTGATATACGATTTGTGTCTCAGCCAAATTCGGTGCAAAAATAACTGGTAGTTGTAGATTTTTGTGTTTTTACTCCTGTAACAAAATTTGTAGAAGCACATTTAGTGCATAGGTATTTTAAAATATATATATTTTTTGCTACTACATTAATACAAGTTCCTCTCGCTACAACTAAAAAGTTGGTTTTGTTTGTTTGCTATTTTATAATTCCCAAATTGTAGCTTAATGCGGAAGTTCAGAATTTTTGACATTAGGCTTAATCTTTGAGTTAGCGGGGGTTTAATTAGTCGGTGGAGATGATTTCAATAAATTCAGTACAGTTAGTTATTTATTCATTTCAGTGCTCCAGAGTGGCTAAGCTAGCGCTAGTCAAAAGTACCATCCTAGCATGCCAATAAAAAAAACGATACTAACGGATCTAACATAAATAAATTGAAAATGCAGATCGTTGTTCAAAATACCTACAATGCTCAAGTAGGTCGAAATCCAGCGTGGGGCTACTGCACCTAAAAACATGTTTTGTTTTCTCCTTGAGATAACTGTTGTTGCGATTTGGTCTAAACAAATAAAAGTTGATTTGATTTTATTTGACTTAGAACACATCCCTAACTGAATAGTATGGACATGGAGGTGACAATGTTTTTTTAGGTAACCTATTGTGGTTCCTCGGTATAATAATTATTATTATTATAGTTATTCTTTGTTCCGCAGCCCTTTTGAGCTCAATTTGACCCCCTTGGAATGCTTCAAAATGCACCAAAATCGGCAGGCAGGTCAAGACCGGTGTTCGGCCATTCCTTACTATGCGGCGAAACATCCTACACAATGCTCAGGGCGCTTGCGCATGCATCCACACGCATGCGCACATTGGTTAGAAGCGGCGAGTACTCACTATTTTTGTTTTTATTTAGTTATTTAGAACCTTTTCACTGCCTCAAAGATACTTTTTGCATGTATTACCCTCTCATACTTTTAACCATTGTGTTTTTTTGTGTTAGCTTTGAACCAGTTGACCACATTAGTCACGTAGCGTATTTAAACCGTCATTATTTGATATAACTACATTTAAGTATTTTCTGCAGGCATTTTTTTAGTACATTATTCCTGTATGCATCTAAACAAAACACATTTAGAGCGCACGGTAGTACTTTAGGTGTCAAATTCGACCAATGTAGGACGTTTCGCCGATGTAAGATATTTTGGCAGAACACCGGTACAATCTTTGATACCGTGTAAAGACAAATTCCAAATACACTATATAGCGCCCCCTAGCAGTCATTCTTTGTCACGCCGACGTTTTGAGCCCTACTTTGACCCCCTCAGAATGCTTCAAAACTCACCAAACTCAACAGCCAGGTGAACACTGGTGAAAACTTTAATAAAATGTAAAAAAAAAAAAAAAAAAAAAAAAAAATCAAAATATGCGTAAATGTGTGTAGCGCTCATAGGAACAAAACCAACATTTCATTTCATGTTTTTTTTTTAAGGTGAAAGAGTAGGTAACAAAGCAAAGGTTAAAACTTAGAACACATCAGTACTATATGAATGGGATACCATACGCGGTGCCCAGACTGCCGTTAGTACTGCATCCAGTTTTCTTTGGGTGGGCAGAGCGTGTCTGTGGGTGGGCACTGCCCCCCCCCTCCCCCCCCGGTAATGGATGGAACCATTGACTAGCGCTAGCTTAGCCACTCCAGAGCACTGAAATTAATAAATAACTAACAAACTGCAAGGAATTTGTAGAAATAAACTTCACCGACTAATTAAACCCCCACTAACTGGAAGATTAAGCCTAATATCAGAAATTCTGAACTTCCCCTTTAAGGAAGCAAAAACCCTGCAGGTACCTGTGTGGAGTTTCTTAAGGGTTTCATAAGTGAAGAATGTGATTCCAGCGTAGGGGATGACACCCAGTATCGTGGGTGTAAAACCTCTGTAGAGGGTCTTAAAACCTTCCTCTTGGGAGATGCGCACAAAGACGTGCATTATGTTGCTGTACCTGTCATAAACAAAATTGACAGGGATGAAATCGAATGGCCTCAAAGTTCAGTATTCGGAATTCATACTACACTTTTGGGACTTACATTTCTTTGGCTGTAACTGCCATGCGAGCGCGCACCATGTCAAGTGGGTACGTCAGCATGGCGGCGGTGGTCCCGGCTAACGAGCCGGCGAGGAAACGCGGGAAGGGTGGAAGAGCTCTGAAACCACGCAAAAAAACTGTTACATTGACAAATACGAAAGAAACGTTGCAAAAAAATATGTTATCCGGCCATGCTTACTTTCCCTGGAAGCCGTAGTGGCCCCCTAGAACTTTTTTGTACTGTTCGTGGGAGCAGAACTGGATGGCTGCGTAGGGCATAACCCTCACCATGGTGGCAGAGTTCCCCCGCCACAAGCTGAGGAGACCATCTTTCACGTATGAGCAGTAGATGACTCTGAATGCCTCCTTTGAAGGCATTAGAAAATGTGTCTTAAAACCACTTTATGCCACGTATAAGAGGTATTAGTGAGATCCAATGGTTCATTCTGACTGGTTCCAAAAGTTACAAAGAGTTAAGAAGTGTGATTTATTATTGTTTGTTTAAATAAAGTGGGAACTGTATTTTTTTTTTTATCTGAAAAAACTTGCTTCAGTGCTTCACTTTTAATTTTCCCCCAAAATTACATTTTTCACCCCCTATGTTTTTACCCAATTACTGTCATTCAGACTATATGCTGCACCTGCCACATTTTACAAGTAAAATATCTGTTCATGTACAGGATAAGCTGCACTGGACTATAAACCCCAAGTGTATTTACAGTGTAAATTTTACACTAAAAGACATGCAGTAAAAATCCATGAATATGATACAGTGTTTGATTTTCCAAAATGTTTCTTAATCGATATCTCTACTAAATTTGGCCACCCAGGAAAAAATAAAAAAAAAATAAAACAAGGATTTTTTTTTTTTTACTTAAAGCAACACTTTGTAACTTTTCAGTTTTGGTCGATTTTAGCGACGCCGGAGGACAAACATGGGATTGTTTTGCCATAAGGAAGACTGCGTTTCTCATGAGGACACGCCAAAACCCGCGCAGAGTCGTAAAATCATGATCTCCCGATCGCCTGCACATGAATTAAATGACATTTCTGTTACCCGCAGCTGTGTGAAGGATGAATAGTATTAAGGTAATGAATCCAGTTGTGGGTAAACAATACCATATGGCGGTTAGCAACCGTGTGGCTAACCCACTCGACCCCAACCAAACTCGTCAGGAGGGTGGGGGGTGTCAAGCCAGCGAGTGAAAGCCGGGCCAATGTTTATTCTGGAGTATCCTTTTATCCTGGTAGCCTCTCTTTTTATTTTTCCTCCTCGGACAAATCTCTTTTGTTGCTCTGCCATCTTTGCAGAATTCCCAAAAGCGTACGCACTGACTTCCCTCTCTATAATGAATGGGGAAAGGGGGAAGTGACGTATGCCGTAAAGCAGCCGGCACATTTGGAATTTTTTGTGTGGCAGGGTTACTGCCAAGCTCCTCAAAGTTTATTAGTGCCTGTGAAAGCGATACAGACCCCCTGAAGATATATAAGAGGTGTCATTCAACTACCATAATTTTCACACTATAAGGCGCACCTGACTATAAGCCGCCATCAGACAAATTTGACACGTAAACGACATTTGTTCAAAGATAAGCCACACCAAACTATAAGCCACAGCTGTCTTGACTGTATTATGGGATATTTACATCAAAAGATATTAACCGGTAACAGTTTATTTGACAGTGACATCATACGACTGTCATAAGACCAAATGAACCATCATGAAGCTTAATTTAGCCATCACATCTCCCTTGGAGGAGACAGTCAACCTCTGCTGCCACCTGCTGTCAACACTGTTGTTGTCTAATATGACTCCTAGCATGCATTGCAGCGCTATAGATGAAAATAACAATCAAAATTCATGTTCTGTGCTAATTATTTCTTCAGTTACTGTTCCAGTTGTTTCATTAATTGCGAGTTATGGTATTTGGTAACACTTTATTGGACAGTGGCACCAAAAGACTGTCATTCGACAATCATAATTATGACATGACAGCGTAATGAGAACAAAAAAAACAAACAACTAAAGTGTTGCCTATTTACCCAAATAAATCAACAAGTAAGCCGCGCTGGACTATAAGCCGTGGGATTCAAAATGAAGGAAAAAAGTAGCGGTTTATAGTCCGAAAATTACGGTAGTTGTCAGTCGAAGTATAATCACAAATGGAATGAAAATATTTTATAAAAGGTGAAAAGTTACAAAGTGTTACTTTAAAACAAAGTTTTTCTTTAGATTTTGAAACTTTTTTTTTTAAATCTCCAAATTTATATATTAATTTCCTATTTTTTTTTAGAAATGAAAATCAAATGTGTTAAACATTTTTTTTACTGTTATAAGTGTGCGTTTTTAATGTATTCATTTTACAGTTGTTTGTATTTTGCAATTATAAATTTTGTTCAGTATATATTTGTATGTGACACACTGTTCCATCTCCGTAGCATGTGATTAAGTCCCATAACACTGAATTTAAAAAAATACTAGTACATTAGTGTACATTTTTGCCAAATTCTCACCTTTGCTGAAAACCGATTTGAGGACACTGTGAAATGGAAAAACAAAATGATTAGAACAAGAAACTGGTAGGCTAAACATCGACTAAGAGGATTAGTGGTTAGTTAACAGTTACATCAGACACTTAACAGTCTGCATTGAGCCAAAGAAAGAACAGGTCAATGAACAAGTTATGTTGAAAACTTTGACACCCATATCTGGGGAATGTTTGTTTTCCGATAGCTACCTTGAAAGATGATCTTGGTACGATCCAAGGGTGCAATAACAGTTTTGGCAACGGCTCCGGCGAACGCGCCACACAACAGAGAATCCAGCGCCGTCCATCTGGTCCTCAAGTCCTATTTGTTCAAAGAACAAAATAATGATAGCACAAAATTAAAAATAGTAATTGTTGCATCTGCTTATCATCATCCAAAACAAGGGGACGTGACCTATCTGTTTATCGTAGGGTGATAACACTTCAATAAAATATGTTTACATGTGCGGTGTCCAAAGCCAATTCACTAAAGAGAACTAATTTTGAGTTTGATTAAAAAAAATGTAATATCTGCCATGTGAATTTCAGATACCTGTGCCTGGTTTTGTATATACCGTATTTTTCGGACTATAAGTTACAATTTTTTTAATAGTTTGGCCAGGGGTGCGAGTTATAGTCCGGTGTAGGGGTGTGACAAAATATCGAAATGGTGATATATCGTGATACTTTGTATCCCAAAAGGTTATCGATATGCTCCTGCCAAGAATGGAGATATCGTTTTAAAAAGGTGTCAGTGTTTAAAAAAAAAAAAAGGGACCAACAAGTTACTACCAAAATCTTCCACCTTAATAGTGTCTCAGGTAACTCTAAGGCTGCCATTGACGGTGCTCGACGCCCAATCCATTTAGACTCGATTATTTTAGTAGCCAATTAATTGATGAACTATTTATTTCAAATAATGGAGTAATCGGATAAGGGACAGAAAAAAATTTAAATACCTGAGCTGAGCCTCAAACGGTATATATATATATATATATATGTATATATATATATATATATGTATATATATATATATATATATATATATATATATATATATATATATATATATACACATATATAGAAAATGAGGATCTATGTACAACAAAGAACTATGGCTAACTTACATAGCAAAAGTCCGATAGCTTAAATGCTATAAAATGCTAACGCTTTTTACAATGCTCTTAAGAAATGGCTCAGACACATATTCCCACAAAAAATTGCTAATTATACCTTTAAACTAAATTACGAATACATTCAAAAAATCATTAGCTCAAACAAAAACTTAGCTTATTTTGGTCTTAACAGGGAGCAGATGGATTCAGCCATGTGAACTGAGGTAGACTACAGGGCCGTATATTCACCCAAATCAATGAGAATAAAAGCAAACACTTAAAAAAAAAAAAAAAAAAAAAATTACAACGCCACTTTAATTAAACGAATACTCGAAGAAGCAAAATTTAATTAGAATATTTTTTTTCTGATCGAATACTCGAGTTAATCGATTAATCGTTGCAGCACTAATTCGACGCCAGAGCATTCGCAGTCATTCTGTCCGATTTTTCGGAGCATTTACAGGTCACTTGCTGTTCATTTACAGGTCATTTCCTGTTGAGTTTTTGTCACTACCTAATCATTTGGGTGATTCTCAGGTCACTTCCTGTTCTGTAACGCAAAATAAACAGGAAGTGACCCATAAAATACCCCCAAATCAACAGGAAGAACTCAAAATCAACAGGTAAATGACCTTAAATGGCCCAAAATTACCTCACTGCCTGGCATTGGCTGCCAATGACGGCCATAGACGTTCAATCCGTTTGAAGTGGGAGGGGTGGCAATGAAGGAACGAATGTTCATTCGCTGCCACACTCCCAGTTCAAATGGATTGGATGTCTACTAGTGATAAACTCATTCCAATTCACAGGAGAAGCTTGTTTTTCTGTTTATTAGCTGTTTGTAGAATATCCTAGAATTATTTCCTGACCAATGTATCGATAATTGTTGTATCGCCATATCGTCAGATCATCGTTATTGTAAGCTTTGTCTTTGTATCGCAAATCGAATGGTATCGTGAGGTAACAAGAGGTTCCCACTCCTAGTCTAGAGTGACTTATGTGAGAAGTTATTAACACATTAGTATATCATTTCACATGTTATTTTCACACTTCGAGTGACAATGATGGTTTGGTAAACTTGATAGCATGTTCTTTATGCTATAGTTATCGTAAGCTACTATATGTCATGTCAACATACCGGGCACGTTCTCAGTTCGTTGTTTACGTGTCATGTAACGTTAGCATAACATACACTTATTCAGCCTGTTGCTCTTGATTCTATTTATATTTTCAAATGCCTTTCAAGAGGACATGTCTGTTCTTGGTATTGGATTTTGTCAAATACATTTCCTCGAAAAATACGACTTAGGCCATGTCTACACATAGCAGTTTTTTTTTCATTTTAAAATCGAGGATCATGCCCTAATCTGTTGGGAAAAAACAACACACCAGAACGTTTGTAGAAAAAAAAAAGCGCCCACAGTCAACCGTATTTATTCATTTTTTAGTACATTCATAACAATGGGCGAAAAATAATTGTCCATAATACCCCCAATCCCTCGCATGTGTTCTTCAATATGAAGCACTGCAAGAGTTTGTAAATAAATGGAAGCAAAAAAGCACCTGTCTAATTTACTCCAAATTTAAACATTAGTCTCATGTGTCATGCAGGGACAAAGTTTGTCGCAGTCAGTGACGTTTCCACAGTTAACACTTCGGTTATCAGTGTCCACATGATGGCGCCAAAAACGCAGAATTTGCACATCTTCACTCTCAGCGCAGTTTTCAATAACCCTTGTTTAATAGGCCAAACTGTAGAAAAAGTTCTTTTTGCCAAGTACCCTGCTACTCAGGTACGACTTATTGTCCCAAAAATAAGGTATCCTGCATTCCAGTTTGAGATATCAGATAATAAGTTTTAACTAGGTCAGGGGTCGGCAACCCAAAATGTTGAAAGAGCCATATTGGACAATATATATATATATATATATATATATATATATATATATATATATATATATATATATATATATATATATATATATATATATATATATATATATATATATATATATATATGTCTGGAGCCACAAAAAATTAAAAGCCTTAAATAAGCCTAATAACAAAGGCAACACATGCTGTATGTATCTGTATTAGCTTTATTAGCCTACTATCAAAATGACTAAGTCGGCTAAAAATTCCTTAACGAGCCTTCATGATTTAATGTTTATTTCCCCTGCAGTGCATCCAACGCACCAAGTGAATACTCTGTTCATTACTCATTATTACTTCATTACAATATTAATGAATTGTTGAATTGCTTTTATTAAATTATAGAAATACAATAAAGAAATCTGATTTTTGATGTCATTTTTATTTTGAGGTTTTGAAAAACAACAAAATGGAATGTGAATAACATGCCTCTTATCTGGGCAGGTCTTTGATTTTCTTCATTATCTCGGTTTTGGTTTTGAAGTCTGCATCTGTGAATGGTTTTCCACGCTTTATTATCTCCCGGGTTGCAACAAAACATGCAGCAGTAGTAGAGTTTGGCGATGCAATCCACTTCTTAAATCTATTTTTGCGCTTAACTAAGTTCTTCAGAAGTAATGGAACCACACTTTTTCTCTCATTCCCAACTAGACTACCGGTTTGTTTATAATAGCCCCCTTCCTGGCATCCCGCCCTGCTGATAGAAATGTGTGTCGCAGGCTATGACGCAAATCTTCGTTGACAGAAATGTTGAAATTTAATATTTATTTTACACATTTTTACAGCACTGTGTCATTTTTGTCCTTCTACAGAAACCATATGAAAACAAAAAATATATTTCCCTCAATCATCTTTTTCCATTTTCAAACATTTTTGAAAATGCTCCAGGGAGCCACTAGGGCAGCGCTAAAGAGCCACATGCGGCTCTCAAAACACAGGTTGCCGACCCCCGAACTAGGTGAAATTACATTTTTCAGTATCTACAACACGACTTACAACACTTGTATCATGAGAAAACAATGTTACATCTTGATAGTCAAACTTTACATTTAAATTTCAAATCTGTATGCCAGTTGGTTAACTTTTCTTTATACATGAATGACAGACGAATGTGAATGTTAAGTTAATGAAAGGTTACTGTCACAATAGCAATAAAAATACCAAGATGGATGTTAAAAATGGTGTGGTTTTTGTTTTGTTTTGTTTTATTCTTCTCTATTCATATTTGTCTGGATTCGCAAGTCATGGCAATCCACAAGATTTGAGGTTTTTAGTTTGTTGTTGTTCTTTAAGTTTTGTTTTGTTTTCTGAAAACGTTCAAGTAAGATTTAGGCTACTAAATTCCCTTCACATTGTTTTCTATGAGGGAAAATAAGCATCCCAACCCAATGGATTACATTCAAGTTTTGAGGTTAAACTATTTATGTATGTGTTTGTGCACATGCTTGCACGTGCTTCTTTTCTAGGCCTCAAGGGCAGCTGAACCCAATAAAGAGCCACTCCAAGTGATAAGAGTTGCCTCACTTAAAAGAAAGATAAACGTGCCATTTCGGGAGTCTTATTGAGGTCAAATAACTGGAGTTTGATCATACGACATGTCGATTTGAAACACATTGATAATATAGTGTTAATATAATATTAACAGTCTTGGAATGTGTCTGCTTTACCTTTGGCTTCTTTCTCAATTTTACAGATGTCTCTACTGGCTGCTCAGTACATATTGATGAAGGCAATAATTTGCCATCAATAGTAGAATGCAGGCTAAATCTGCAAAATGTGTGGTCTTCTTTGCTTACAACACACACTGTCAGAGGATGAATAAGTTATTATAATTATTTTTCAAGCAGACACAGGGTACACCAAGAACTGGTAATCAGCCAATCACAGGATACACATTCAACACATGTAGGGATAACGCTAACCTAAATGTTTCTATTCATATTATTTTTTAGCATTTTTCCGTTTATAGATTAGATCAAATAGTTTTCATTCATTTTCACACATTTTTCATTGTGGTCAATGTCCCAATTTTGTCATTCAGCCGAGAGACAACAAAACCTTAAAAGTGTTCTATTTCATTTTATCAACTGCCATTACAAAAAAGACTCTGACACCAAAATGGTGATTTTCTAAAAAAATTTTAATTGATATATTTGTGTTTCGGAATTGATTATTTCCATACAATTTATGTAATCCATGGTATAATTCTTATCATTCCCCAAAATATATTTCTTCATGTCAGATTTCTTCAACTGTCTTTTTTTTACCCTTCAGACAAACAAAAAATACTTTCCTTTATAAAAGAAGAAGAAGAAAAAAAAAAACACTAGTGTACCACTATAGGCTGAAGACTTTGATATGCTTATTAACTTAACTAGCTAACGCCTAACCTACAGGCAACAACATGTCCGCAAGTAAAAAAAACAAGAAGAAGAAAAATGAAAATCTCTGAGGATCGATGCATATGCATCCCTAGAGTTTATCTACCAAATTTCAATGTAATCCATCAACGAATAACGGCGGAATACAAAAAAAAAAAAAAAAAAAAGCTATAATAGTAATAATATATAATAGTTTACACACCCCCGGCAACAACATGAGCGATAACTTGTTAGGCCTTCAGCCATTAACATGTTCACCTGCAGGCAATTTAAATTCCTTTTCATCTTTAGGAGGAACTATTATTATGCTACCTAATTGTACTTGCATGCTCTCTCGGGTTAATTACACAACTGAACTGACAACATTTCTTTATCCATGACTAACAGTTAACAAAGTTCATAAATGTTACTTTGTACATTCCCTTTTCTGTCAATAAAGGTTTTCTTGGCAGTTTGACTGTAACTGATTCATTCCATATGTACTATTTCCTATGAAATCAGAACACTTGTAAATATGAACATGTGCTGTCATCTGACCCAGTTTCAGGCCGGCTGCTTGCTACCTTCCTGCTATTTCCAGCCAGCAGAGACAAGCCTACCAACTACTGCAGAACGCCTTTACTGGCAGTGTCACAAAAACAACAGAGCTGAACGGGGGGCATGCATGCTATTCATTTGAAAGCCATACCAGAAGCCATTTTAGTCAGTCTGTCATGATGAATATGATGTTTGTCATGTATGTCTCCACCCTTACTTTCGAGGTTTGATCGTTTTAACAGTGACGGGAGTGGTGAATTGGTAGTTGCCATCTACAGACATTTAACCATCTATTTCACAACCTGCTTGAGGCTTATGTAGTATTACCTGCTTTTCATTCGTGAATAACACAGGTCACAGCTTGAAAAGAACTACTACTTCTTAACTCTTTTAATGTCAGCCATTTTAAGAAAAGACAACATCAAGAGAGCCATCTAATTAGAAACAGTTGGACAGCTATTTGTAGGCCCGAATCATATTGTTTTATGACAACGTAAACATGTACACTACCTAATCAAAGAAAAGATTGTCTTCTTAAATTAAAAAAAAAAGAAAGTTTTTTTCAGCTTTATTCTGTTCTTCATTGCTCCGCAGTAGAACGTAATGTTTTGTGAAAAGATTTTTTTGTACAACAGTGACACTAATATATAGATTTTAGTAGCACTTCAAATATCTCACCCATCCCTATAAGAACTGTGCATTTTTCATATATAGGGCACAACGAATTATAAGGCACAGTAGTAGTAGTAGTAGGGGTTGAGGTTGCGTTATACATACCAATAGATGGAGCTGCGCTAAAAGTAATTTCATGCCATGATTAACCAGTATTGATCCATATATAAAGCGCATTGGATTATAATGCGCACTCTCTGCCTTTGAGGCAATTGAAGGCTTTTAGGTGTGCCTTATAGTGCGGATAATACGTTAATTGAAGACAAATGTAGTAAACGGCATTCGACATTTGGATGCTAGTGGATAACCTTTTACGTCATTTATGTCTGTCATCGATGGCGATTGATTTCCAATCTATCTTGACTGGGAGGATATCAGCAATCGTTCGACCACTGCCAACCCTCTCATTCAAAATTGATTAGACATCTACCACCATCAATGGCAGCGAAGTATGATCCCTCAAAGCCAGCGATCCCAGTTGAAATGGATTTAATGTCTATCACTGTCAGTGAATGAGTTAATAGTAAAAAGTTTTCCCACCTCTGTGTGACATTTCTGCAAGCTAGTGATACATTTTTCTAGTGACTCAAAACTGAACCAGTTTTCATTTTTGCACTATTACTGATGTCAAATTGAACATTTTTGTACTCAACCCAAAGTGCTCAACAGTGCAAAACAATCCAACAAAAAAGAACATTAAGAAGAATTAAAGCAACACTATGTAACTTTTTAGTTTTGGTCGATTTTAGCGACAGCGGTAGTGTTTTGCCTTAAAGAAGACTGCGTTTCCCATGAGGACCAGTGCACACCCACATAGTGTAGTAACATAAATCAATCACAAATCAATCTACCAGTGGCATGCAGATGGATTAAACGGCATTTCTGTTTCCAGCAGCTGTGTGAATGATGAATAGTAATAAAGTAATGAATCCAGTTGGGGCTAAACAATAGCATATGACAGTTAGCAACTCTGTGGCTTAGGGGCAGTTTAAATGGTGACGCTCCAAAGAATACGACAAATTTCATATTTGCATTTATATGGTTCCGTCTCCATTCGAACAATGTCGCAATTCCGCGTGAAAATGATGTAGTATTCATGCCAGGCTTTAGGGTGGAGTGCAGATTTACAAGGCGACAGCCAGTGATGCACTTTGACACCAACAACCTCCTCAGCCCGGAAGACAACGTAACCGCCAAGCGCCAACTCCAAGCAATGGCATTTTTCTTTTGCTCCAAAAGGCACAAAAATGGAAACATTAAATATATTTCAACTAAAAATATTATAAAAACCGTAAATTAAAGCCGACATTCCGCCATTTTTGCTGTTTTTAATGTTTAGTAACAGAGCTGCACACGCCCAATGTGACGTGTGCAAGTCCTGACATCATCGGCGCGAGAGCTTTCCATTGATATGGTTGTGGAGCAAACCCCCGCAATCGAATCCTTCCACTTTGAAACCCGGAATCAAAGGTTTTCGCCTTCTGTTTTTGCCGACACCATATTAAGGGCCGTTTACATGGTGACTCTCCGAGAATACGAAAAATTTCAAATTTGCTTTTATATGGGCCCGTCTCCATTCGAACAATGTCGCAATTCCGTATGAAAACGCTGTAGTATTCATGCCAGGCCCTCGGGGCAGTGCAGATTTACAAGGCGACAGTGAATGATGCACTTTGACCCCACCAAAGTTCCTCAGCCCGAAAAAAATGATGCCCGCCCACTCGAAGCAATGGCATTTTTCTTTTGTTCAAAAAGGCACAAAAATGGAAACATTCAACATATTTAATTTAAAAATATTATTAAAACAGTAAATTAAAGCCGACATTCCACCATATTTGCTGTTTTAATGTTAAGTAGCACCGCTGCACACGCCCAATGTGATGTGTACGAGTGCTGACGTTGTCGGCGCGGTCTCCCGCCGCGGGAGCCTTTGATATGCATGCCGAGGAAGCCCCCCCCCCCAAGCCCCCGCAATCGAATTCTTCCACTTCGGAGGCAGGATTCAGAATTTTTCGTCTTCGCCTTCCGTCTTCGCCAACACCATATGCACGCGAGGCCACTCCACAACACAGTCATTGCGTCTTCGTGTTACAGAGTCGCCATGTAAACTGCCCCTAAGACAAAGCCATTCCGAAACATAATCATTGCGTCTTGGTGTCCCAGAGTCGCCATGTAAACTCCCTCTGAGGGGCAGTTTACATGGCGACTCTGCGACGCAAAGACGCCATGACTGAGTTGCGGACTCGCCTCGCGTGCATATGGTGTCGGCGAAGACGCAAAATTCTGAATCCTGCCTCGAAAGTGGAAGAATTCGATTCCGGAGGAATGAGGGGGGCTTGCTTCGCATGCATATCAAAGGCTACTGAGGATAATGTCAGCACTCGTACACGTCACATTGGGCGTGTGCAGCCAGCGGTGCTATTTAACATTAAAAACTGCAAATTGCGGCACGCCGGCTTTAATTTACTGTTTCAATAATATTTTTACATTTAAATATTTTGAATGTTTCCATTTTTGTGCCTTTTGGAGCAAAAGGAAAATGCCACTGCTTCGAATAGGCGGGCATGTTTTCTTCCGGGCTGAGGAGCCCCGTGGGGTCAAAGTGCATCATTCGCTGTCACTTTGTAAATCTGCACTGCCCCCTAGGGCCTGGGATGAATACTACATCGTTTTCATGCGGAATTGCGACATTGTTCGAATGGAAACGAAACCATGTAGATGCACATTTGAAATTTTTCGTCTTCTCGGAGAGTCTGTGGCTAAGCCCCCCCACGCGAACTCGTCAGCAATGATGAGTTCGGTTGGGGGGGGTCGTCACGCCAGTGAGTGAAAGCCGGACCAATGTTTATTCTTGAGTATCCTGGTAGCCTCCCCCTTTTTTTACTCCTCGAACAAAACTTTTTGTCTCTTTTGTTGCTCTGCCATCGTTGTGTGAAAGTGTTCTCATCGACTTGTGCCTTTAAAATGAATGGAGAAAGGGGGAAGTGACGTCATGTCATTCAACTAGTTGTCAGTCGACACATCATCACAAATGTGATGAAACTATTTTAGATGGGTTGAAAAGTTACCTAGTGTTGCTCTAAAGCATTATTTAAAAAAAAACACGAGCAAACCAGCAATTTAAAAATAGAAGAAAACATGATAAATAAAGGAATCTAAATGTTAAAGTGACGTTTTTACTGAGAGGCTTGTAGCAAATGAAATGTTCCAGTGTCACTGAAAACGTTGAACGTCCATCGCCGTCAATACACGGTCAATATGTTTAAAAAAAAAAAAAAAAAAAAAAACTATGCTATGCTAAAATGCCATAAAGTGATTTGCTTCCGCCCCAAAATATAACATTGATTAAAAAGTTACTCATAAAACAGTTATTTCTCTAAATATTGAAGATATTTAATAAACACTCAAATGGCAATCACTCAAATATGCATGTACTGTAGTTCCGTGATAATCCCTCGAAACAAACAGTTACGCAACATGCAAATTCAAAAGGAACTCACCTTGGTTTGACTAGTAGCTGGCAGGGTGAGAACAGTGGCCTGGGCAACTGGCAGGCGGCTCGGGTGGTCGTGCACGCGGTGGGCCATGAGTGCCCCTCACTAGTAGTGTTGGAGACCCTCACGCACACTCATGATGGAAAACCAGGGCAGATTGATCTCTGCAAAAATAAATACAGTTTAAAAACACCCGACAGTACAGCTTGTTCCCTTTTTTTAAAATTTCCTTTTTTTATGCATGAAGTTGTTCTGCGCATGTCCATGCACAACAGTGTACACAAACAAGGGGGTAAGCAAGCCCCCTTTCAATGACAAATAACAAGTGAGTCGTTGTGACATCCCCAACCACAAATCTAGTTAATCAATTCAGCATGAATTGCGATAAAAAGTCATATTTCGGATTTTACCTGAAGAGGTTTTCGGCGTGTTATGTCAACATTCCTGCATGGACGTCTTGTTTTTTTTCCTTCGCAAGATGATCCAAGCGCAACTCAAGTCTAAAGCCTTTTTTGTGTTGTAGAGGGAAATGATCGTGAAAGACAGGTGTCAAACGGTCTAGACTCCTATTTATAGACGATTTACGCGAGTGAAATGAATCCGTGTTCAGTCCGTACTGCTGCGCACCAGATTATTTGTGCATGACTGAAACGGTCTGCGTCCTCAAGAAAGTGGGACGACACTGCCCACTGTTTTGGACTACAACGCCCACAATCGGGCAGAGTCAAGTGGAGAACTCTCGCGACACTTTGCGGGATCTTGGGTTGCCAGGTTTTGCTTGTCGTTTGCCGCAAAAAATGTTCAGCGTAATGGGAAAACATTTTTTAACAGCTCAAGGCGTAAAAGTAAGAATATTAAAAAAATAATAATCACATGTTTAATCATTTGAGTCATTGCATGTTTTTTGTTGTTGTCATTCGTTTATATTGTTGAAAAAAGGGTTGGCTTTATTATTTTTTTCTATTATTGTAGGAAATTAAGGGCATTAAATTAAGGGCAATTTAACCCTGTATAATGCAAGTAACTATTTTTTTGGTAATTTAGAAAACTTAACCCCATAAGGACCTGGCATCCACAGAAGTGGACAGCAAATTTTGGGTCATGTAGGCCACAAAACAGTATTAACATTTAGTGTGGCCTACATGACCCAAAATGTGATGTCCACATACGTAGGTGCCAGATCTCAGATATAATTACAGTGATACCTCGCTACTTTGTGCCCTCAGTCCACTGCATTTTTCAATAGATAAATAAATAAATAAATACATGTAGTATTTAATTGAGTTGTCCTGATCCGATCATGGTCTCTCACTCTCGCTCCTGCCGCTTTTCTGGGTCAGGCAGTCCACTGGAGTTGCTTATTAAAGTTAACGATGATAGTCAGACGTTAAGTTTTGATCTTGCCAGAGAGGCTTGTAAGCCAAAACTTCAAGAGCATCGCATACGTCAATCATCATTTAACTTGTTGAACAGTTGCTGGCAACTCATTGTGTGTAAGTGAGCAGCTTGAGCAGATTTGAGTGGACTCATTCATTGAAGCATTTAATAAAGACAAGCATTTTTCTACTTTATTCTTGTTTAGAAATAATTTGGTGGGACATTAACTCGTTCAAAACTTATCATAATTATTACATTTGAAGTGCTTAAAAAACATTCATTGAAAAAATTATATACATACACATATATTGTATATTGTTTTTATATTTTATTTATATATATTTTTGAAATTATACTTTGGGGGGAAAAAAGGGAAAACATGTCTCTCTCTTGTGTCAGTCTCTTGTCTCATGTATCTATTTTCAATGCTAAATCTGAATAAATACATTGAACCCACACACACAAAAAAATTGGGGGGGGGGGGGGGGCACTACGTCGCAGTTTTTCATTTATCGTGGCGGGTTCTGGTCTCCAATAACCGCGAAAAACGAGGGCTCGCTGTATATTTCTAATCATTAAAAAAAAAAAAAATACCCTTAATATTTAATGAATAAATGAAATTATAAATTAATTAAATGTAAACAAAAACACAATTCAAATGAATAATACCAACATTTTCTCTGGTTATGACACTAAATAAAATAACATTGAAAACAAATAACATTTTAAAATATTCCTTCTTTGTTGAAAACATTTTTTAAATCAATAAACACTAAACAAATAAAGAGCATAATTGCATTTATCTTACGTTATTTTAAATTTTTTATTACTATTTTAAAAGAAAATATATTAAAGTAAATACATAAGAAAATATTTTCTGCCACTTTCCTTTTTAAATAGAGAGAAAAAAATCATTATCATTATTAATATTTTTTAATAAGTAAGAGAAAAGTCACTATTAAATTAGTGAGTGCCCCATAAAGGGTCAAGGGAAATTCAAGCAGGACTATAATTATTAGACATGTAAAATCCTTGCCTACTTTGCTAAAAAAAAATAACACTTTCCCTTCTTTTTATTCACTCAAGTGGTGGTAGTGCACTTGAAGCTCACTTGGACCTCAGAATTTGGCTAGTAGCACAAAGCAAATAAATAAATAAATAAATAAATAAAGAATCAACCATACAATTGTTCAGAAGTGGAAGAATTTTTAAGTTGTGGCACTCACATTGTACTGCTGTTTGCATGAAACCTGGTTTATTTAGTCAGAGCTACGCTTAAGTACATTTGAAATAAACAGACTGACCCAAAAATATATATATTTATAGAATATTTTATTTTGTTATTTTCAGTTAGTTATGTTCAAGAGCGTAAGAAAACAAACAAACAAAAAATGCTATATTTTGTGGTCTGGTGACACAAATCAGTTGTCATGAGTGAATTGTGACAATAATTATATTAATGAGCGCATGTAAAAAGCAAAAGGGGACGAATTAGGTCACATTTGCAGGAACTAATGTTCGAACGTTAGCATCTGGCAACCCAGCAGCCTGGCCTGTGAGCGCTGAAAACTTGTTGTTGTCGGGGAAAATGGCGTCAAACGTAGAAGCCCCGGAGCGCTGGTACCTCGCCCTACTCGGCTTCGCGGAGCATTTCCGAACATCCAGTCCGCCCAAAATCCGCCTTTGCGTGCATTGTCTCCAAGCAGTATTCCAGTTCAAGCCGCCACAGAGGATAGAGGCCCGCACGCATCTCCAGCTGGGCTCGGTGCTTTACCACCACACCAAGAACAGCGATCTGGCCAGCAGCCACCTGGAGAAGGCGGTAAGCGGGATTAATGAGCTAGGAAAGCTCGGGGATGTAGCAACGGAGCTGGCGGGTGTAGGCCACAGCCTGGGAAACAACAAAACACCGGGCACTTTTTCAAGGCGCTTCGTTTACATCTGACAAATCGTCCTATAGCACTGTTTTGTAATCGTTGCATTTGTGTCACCGTCCTAATGAAACGTTTGTCCTCAATCGGCCGCTTTCATTCTTTTGGTCGCTGTGCAGAATTAGCTTCTGAATGGATTTCTAAATTGTCCAGCATCACAGAGTCAACTACAACGTGACGAGAAACTAGAATAACGTTTGTTTCCCCTCTCTTTTAGTGGTACATTTCCCAGCAAGTCCCCCAGTTCGAAGATGTCAAGTTTGAGGCTGCAAGCATTTTATCGGAACTCTTCTGCCAACAGGTAACATTTGGACGTCCATTTATCAGAGGGGTTTCATTGAAATATTCATGCATTAATGCAGTGTTAAATGCAAAATTCTTTGCATTTTTGTTTGTGTTAAGTAAACTCTCTATTAATACACATTTGCTGAAACTGTTGATCTATTTTCAGAATTTGGTGGACTCTGCAAAGCCTCTTCTGCGCAAGGCCATTCAGATTTCTCAGCAAACACCGTATTGGCACTGCAGACTGTTGTTCCAGCTGGCAGTATGTATCATACTTGTGCCGATTTCATTTTCTGGATACATCTCGTATGAAAGAAGTGGACTCGGCACTTTTTATCTTATACAGTCCTTTTTTTTTTACCACGGAAAACAAAATTAATTGACAGACATAGAAGCAGGTCCGATGTTGGGGTAATAAGAGACTTAAAGTTGAAAAAAACAAGATGACTTAAATACTCCATACTGATGTCTGAAGCCTGAACTCGACAAATCGCTACTCACATTGTGTCTCTGAAGTCATTTTTGCAGAATCACTAAGCTTAAAAATACTGAGTTTCACAAAAAGAATCTTTTTTATAGCAACTTCATACACTGGAGAAAGACTTGGTGTCCGCGTGTGACTTACTGGGTGTTGGAGCGGAGTACGCCCGCGTGGTGGGCTCGGAATACACAAGGTATGTCTAAGATCGAGTTTCAGATATACAGTGGTATAAAAAGTATCTGAACCTTTTGGAATTTCTCACATTTCTGCATAATATCACCATCAAATGTGATCTGATCTTTGTCAAAATCACACAGATGAGAAAATAGTGTCTGCTTTAACTAAAACCACACAAACATTTATAGTTATTCATATTTTAATGAGGATAGCATGGAAACAATGACAGAAGGGGGAAAATAAGTAACTTAACCCTCTGCCTAAGGAGACTTAAAGAGCAATTGAAACCAATTTTTACCAAACATTTTAAGTCGGGTGTGTGCCCAATCACTGATGAGTGGTTTAAAGCTGCCCTGCCCACTATGAAACACACACCTGGTAAGAATAGTCTTGATGGGAAGCATGGTCTGTTGTGCATCATGGCTCGTTTAAAAGAGCTGTCTGAAGACCTGCGATCAAGGATTGTTGATTTGTATAAAGCTGGGAAAGGATAGAAAACCATCTCTAAAAGTCTGGATGTTCATCAATCGACAGTCGGAGTAGTTATCTACAAATGGAGAGAATTTGGCACTATTGCTTCTCTCCCAAGGAGTGGCCGTCCACCAAAGATGACGCCAATAGTTCTTCGCAGAATACTCAGAGAGGTAAAAAAACACTGAGTGTCTGCTAAAGACTTACAGAAATCACTGGCACAGTCCAGTATCTTTGTGCACAAATCAACTATATGTAAAACTATGGCCAAAAATGTTGTTCATGGGAGGACTCCATGGAGGAAGCCACAGCTGTCTAAAAAAACACAAAAAAACATTGTTGCTCGTTTAATGTTCGCCAAAAGGCACTTGGACACTCCGCAGAAGTTTTGGCAAAATATTTTGTGGACTGATAAAACCAAAGTAGAATTGTATGGGAGTAACACACAACCTCATGTGTGAAGGAAAAATGGAACAGCTCGCCAACATCAACACCTCATCCCCACCGTGAAGCATGGTGGAGGGAGCATCATAATTTGGGGCTGTTTTCTTACCTCAGGGCCTGGACAACTTGCAATCATTAATGGAAGAATGAATTCAGAGGTTTATCGGGATGTTATGCAGGAAAACCTGAGGCCCTCAGTCAGAGAGCTGAAGCTTAAAAAGAGGATGAATGCTGCAACAAGACAATGACCCAAAACACAGATGTAAATTAACTTCAGAATGGTTTCAGGAGCACAAAATACACATTCTGGAGTAGCCAATTCAAAGTCCAGACTCGAACCCCATTGAGATGCTGTGGCATGACCTTAAGACCACGATTCATGCCAGACATCCCAGGAATCTGACTGAACTACAGCAGTTTTGTTGAGAAGAATAGGCAAAGATTAGTCCTGATCGATGTGCCAGACTGATCTGCAGCTACAGGAAGCATCTGGTTGAAGTTATTGGTGCCGAAAGGGGGGCCACAAAATATTAAACGTGATGGTTCACTTATTTTTCCCCCTTCTGTCATTGTTTGCATACTGTCCTCATTAAAATATGACAACCTATAAATGTTTGGGTGGTTTTAGTTAAAGCAGACACTGCTTTTTCATCTGTGTGGTTTTGACAAAGATCAGGTCACATTTCATGGTGATTTTATGCAGAAATATGAGAAATTCCAAAAGGTTAAGATACTTTTTCTAACCACTGTAGAATACAGCAAAATTATTACTATTTTTAAATGATATACTTATTTTGCAATTTGGGCTTTAAATCATCTCCAAACTGGACAGGCACCATTTTCAATGTTACTTGCATGCAGCGTATACATTTTGAATAACCTTTCCTTCTTTCTTGAGCCCATATTGATTTTTCTGAAATGCGTATTGGCACTGCCCCATTTAATTATGGCAGTGTAAATATTGACTGACTTGACTGATTGTGAGGAACGCTGACCTGATGCTTTTGTCTTTTCAAGGGCGTTGTTTCTCCTCAGTAAAGGCATGGTAAGTCAAACTTTGATTCAAGAAGTTGCATTACATAATTGCTGACAGACAGTTGTGGGTCGCATTGACAAGAATGAAAGAATAGTAATGTGTTAATAAAAAAGGGTTATCAAGTTTGAGAAATAAAGTTGCGAAATGAAATATTTGTGATATGAAAAATATTGCATAGACGTGTGTCATTATTGACCCATTAATTTATGGCAAATTCTTGTGCAAGTTATAATTACTCATTCATTAACGCCTATTAATATGATGACTCCTAAGCATTGTTTCGGTGTATAAGCCGGGGCATTTTAATAAATCTCAAATTTTCTATGATATTGTCTTAAAATTTAAATTAAATAATTTTATGTTTTTTTTTTTTTTTTTTCCTTAAAATGCAAAACTTTTTCTATTGCTTATTTCCCCCCCTCTTAAAACGACAATTACTATTAAAATATTTTATTTAAATCCCACAAATTTTTGACACTTTCTCATAACGCATTGAAACTAAAATTTCGGATCTTTCTCTTATACTAAGTTTCTACCTTCAGTTTTTTAAATTTTTTTTATACCTTTTTTCATTTGAGTAACAAATTCATATCTCTATTTACTTTTCTTACACTAACAGGCTTGCCTGGTGATGAACCATTTCTCGTTAATGACAAATAGTCAATAATCATTTTATTTTTGTTTTATTTTTATTTATTTATTTTTATTCTGTGATTAAATGCGATCTTTTGTCTTGGTTTTTACGTTGTGTTGATTTAAATGTGATTTTTATGGTCTTCATGTGATGTAAAGCACTTTGAATTGCCTTGTGTTGAATTGTGCTATATAAATAAATTTGCCTTGCCTTGCCTTGCCTTTTAAATTGTTCAAACAAACTTTTATGTTTTTTCCATGATGTACATTTTTTCTGACCATACAGCTGCTACTAATGGAGAGGAAGCTTGGCGAGGTGCATCCCTTGCTTACACTTTGCGGAACCATTGTGGAGAACTGGCAGGGAAACCCCATCCAGAAGGAGTCCCTGAGGGTCTTCTTCCTAGTCCTACAGGTCACACACTACCTGGATGCTGGACAGGTACAGTCAGGATGGTGTCAATTAGGCATGTGCTGGTATGAAATTCTGACGGTATGATAACCTTAAGCCAAAATATCACGGTATTGCAATTACAACTCTAAAATGTGTTACCTTGAGATATCTGGGTAAAGAAAAAAACTTTTTTCCATTGAACAGAGTTTTTATTTTTCAAAAAGTATTAGCAAATTGGAACATAATTATAATGTGAAGTTGAAATAAATTAAAAATAACACAACATTCTAAATTAAAATAAATGCAGTCCTTTAGGTGGGCCTAAGCCCATAGCCACAGCTCAACATTATTATCATGACAAAAAAATAAATAATTAAAAAACATATATAATTTCCATAAAAAGATGTGCGTATGACTATGTTTACATGATACACTCGCTTTCTCATCCCAGAGAGTGGTCAGAGAGAGAAAAAAAAACATGTTTTACCACCGCTGGACACACTAAACACGCTGGCGTTAACTCTCGTAGCTCGTGGGAAATGTTCATGACAGTGTTTACTAACTTTTAATTTTGTATAAATGCGAAATCATATTGGAGGAATTGCCTCCTCAGCAGCCACTCTCCGCAAACATGTCTTACATGTAGGTTGGCCCTCCTCCTCTAAGCCGCAGCCATCTGTAACTTTTCTGAAGCCGAAGTGTTCCCATACCAGCTATTTCGTTTTCGTCGATGGGGGAGAAAGTTCAGGAGTATCACCTCCTCCAGTCATCGTTTAGTTTAAGTTTATTGTCCCCTAAGAAGGGGGAAACTTGTCTTACAGCAGGTAAGCATACAGATAGCGTGTAGCACAGCTGACTCACTGACACTGAGCAACAACCGGTGGTGGAGGGTCGAGCCTTGCAGCTGGAACGAGAGATTTCTCTCTGCATTTTTGGGAGATAAAATATCGCTAATACCATAGAGACGATATGACGGGAAATGTTTGTGGTTTTGAAACCTTGACGTTTTCATACCACGGTATACCTTGAAACCGGTAAATGGCACATGTCTAGTGTCTATATAATTCTTTTGTCTTCTCTCTCTTATGAGACTGTGTTGATTTTCCTAATAGTGTCACTTGTAACAGTTTCTTGTTGATACAATCCCATACATGTTCCCTCAGGTAAAGAGCGTGAAGCCTTGTTTAAAGCAGCTGCAGCAGTGCATCCAGACCATCTCTACACTCCACGATGATGAGATTCTTCCCAGCAACCCAGCTGACCTCTTCCATTGGCTCCCTAAGGAGCACATGTGTGTCCTTGTTTATCTGGTAAGCGATTCTTAAAAATCCACCCTCCCCCCCATTCTCTGCCATCCTGAATATGAACTGCAAGCTTTTATGTAATGATGGTTGATTTTCGAAAGAAAATTTCTCTGAGATCATCATTCATTTGTATTAATTCTGTGCAAAGTCCTAAATCTTACCATCATAAAATCTTTATCGACTAATTTTTTTAATTGGGTCAGGCTAGGGCTTGGCAATTTTATGATCGTGGAAAAATTTGAGGTTCATTTCATGAGTATATTTTACTGCATGTACAGTGCTGCTCGAAAGTTTGTGAACCCCACAGCGATGGTCAGATTTTTTGTAAAAAAAACTAAAATAACCTTATTAAATGTTAAGTTATACCCAAATCCACAATACTGACATTCCAAATAATGGACTGAAACAAAAGAAATAGTTATATTGTCATTCTTTATTTAACAAAAGTGGTTGATTTAAGAAAAACTCAGATATCATGTGTGCAAAAGTATGTGAACCCCTTCAGTTAATAGGATATTGCGCCTCCTTTTGCAGAGATTACCTCAACCAAACGGTTTCTGTAGTGACTAATCAGCCTCTCACATCTACTTTGGGGGATTTTTGCCCATTCTTCCTTGCAGAACGCAGTCAGTTGAGAGAGGTTTGATGGGCGTCTGGCATGAACTGCTCGCTTCAGGTCCCGCCACAGCATTTCAATGGGATTTAGGTCAGGACTTTGACTGGGCCAGTCCAGAACACGAATCTTCTTCTTTTTCAGCCATTCCTTGGTTGTATTGCTGGAATGCTTTGGATCATTATCATGTTGCATGATCCACCTTCTGCCAAGCTTTAACTTCAAAACAGATGGCGTCAGGTTATGTTCTAGGATTTGACAATATTCCTCAGAATTCATGATTCCCTGGACTATGTGGAGTTGTCCAGGTCCTGAGGATGAAAAGCAAGCCCAGATCTTGACATTCCCACCTCTATGCTTCACTGTTGGGAGAAGGTTCTTTTGGTGGTATGCAGTGTTGACTTTTCGCCAGACATGGCGGTTTTGGTTGTGACCAAACAGTTCAATTTTGCACCTACATCAGTTGATGAAAACTCTTTTTAATTTAGTCTCGACAACACAACTGTTAAAAAAAACAAAAAAAAAACTACTGAATTGATTGATTAGGAAATCAGGTTGAAATAATAGAAAATTCCAAAATGTTGAGGGGGTTCACAAACTTTTGAGCAGCACTGTAAACGGCCAGTGTTCCCTGAGATATTAATAATGATGCCACACATAATAAGTCAATATTAACAGTTGCAAGGACAAATGTAACTTATTATTTATTTTACCTGAAACTTGTGCCATCTTCAAATGACAAAAAATCGTGTCTTTTTTTCGTTTCTTGACCACTTATTATCCTTCTAATGTGGCCACATCTTGGTGACAGGTGACAGTGATGCACTCCATGCAAGCGGGCTATCTGGAGAAAGCACAGAAGTACACAGACAAGGCACTAATGCAACTAGAAAAACTAAAAAGTAGGTGTTTTTTTTGTGTGCGTTTTCCAAACAATTGTAGTCGACAGTCCCTCACTCACGATCCTTGTCTGTTGATAGTGTTGGACTGCAGCCCTATCCTTTCTACCTTTCAAGTCATTCTACTGGAGCACATCATCATGTGCAGGCTCGTCACAGGCCACAAGGCCACCGCATTACAGGAGGTATTTTCAACCTCTGTCCCTGCTTGTTCTGGTTAATTGATGTTAGAAAATACACACAATGACACGCTTTCTTGCCGTTCAGATCTCACAGGTATGTCAGCTTTGCCAACAGTCTCCCAGGTTATTCAACAACCATGCTGCCCAGCTCCACACTTTATTAGTGAGTATTTTAGCCTATTTTGGGGGGCAAATTTAAGTTTTAGACACAACAAGGAATAATTTGATGTTCTACTTCTTTCAGGGCCTCTACTGTATCTCTGTAAACTGTATGGATAATGCAGAAGCACAGTTTACCACAGCTTTGCGGGTGAGTGTCCCTCTTTTCAACGCATGCATTTGGATCAACTTCTTGTCTGCTCTGAGGTATTCGCTCATGCTGACTCAAATGTGTCTTTTGTGTTGTAGCTCACCACACACCAGGAACTGTGGACTTACATCGTCACCAACTTGGCCAGCGTTTACATTAGGGAAGGCAACCGACACCAAGAGGTCTGACAGTATAAGTTCAATATTTGTAAAAGAAAATAATGTAGTTGGTTATTAAGGGTGTAACGGTACATGTAATAGTATTGAACCGTTTCGGAACGTGGTAGTCGGTTCGGAACCGACGCTTACCGAACGAGTTTCTGACGTAATATAACCCTTACTTTTCGAGGCTGTGAGTCGATCGGGTTACAGTTTCTTTGTGTAGATTATATTTACTCCGTCTTCTCTACTATGAGGACCAACACAGTAGGATAGTCCAGAAACGTCAACGGCGCGACAACGTGGCCGCCGTGAGAACGCAGTGAAACGCGGGCGTTAGAGTCAATCAGCCAATGCACACCAGTCGCAGTGCGGCCGCGTGTATGAGACGATTAGTTAATTGTCGTCTTCTGTAGACATTGGTCACCGCTTCATGGGTAGTCCCAAATTGAAATATTTTGGTATGGCAATTTTCCCACCAGATGGCGCTATAACATATAATTTAAGGGATTTATAATAATCCAGTTTATTTAGGAGAATGGTATAGGAAACCATGTATTATTGTTGCATTAGAATTAGAATATTGTTTGATGCTATTCCATTCTCCACTTCAGTTGTACAGCCTCTTGGAGAGAATAAACCCAGACCACAACTTCCCAGTCAGGTAAGATGAATTTCATTTTTTTCTCTCAGTCCTAGACGGCATTATCAGGCTATTTAGAAAACAAAGGAATGTAATTTGATTTACATATTTTAAACTTACAAAGACTGTAAATTTACATTCAACAATGATAATAATGAATACACTTTCAAATTTAATCAAATCCAGCACAAGCTATCGATGGAAAGCATTTTTATTAGTTTAGGTGTGTGTGAAAAAGGATCTATCAGATGTTGTAAATGTCTTTGGTTGGCATGTTTTAAAATTCTTCTAGTGTTTCTTATTAAGTGTCAAGTGAGTTCTGTATAATTCATTTTGTAAAGTACAATTCGGCTGGAGTAACATCTCGCTCTTTGTTCAGCTCACATTGTCTCCGTGCGGCTGCCTTTTACATCCGGGGACTGTTGTCCTTCTTCCAAGGCCGCTACAACGAGGCCAAGTAAGAGAATTTTTTTTTTTTTTTTTTGCCATCCACCACAAAGTGTCTAATGCAAACCACACCCGAGACTCGGCTTTTAATGTTTTCAATTCTTGTTGTCCTCTTTCTAGACGCTTCTTAAGAGAAACTTTAAAGATGTCTAATGCAGAGGACCTGAACAGACTCACTGCATGCTCGCTGGTTCTACTGGGCCACATATTCTATGTGCTGGGAAACCACAGAGTAAGACTAAATTACTATGCTTATTTTATATTGATATCCTATACAATTTTTAAATTATTACAATGGCTTAAAGTGGTATTAAAGTCTTTATTTTTTTTAAACATTCTTTTTCATAAACTTGGATGCAATTTTGCCTGGTTTGCCCAAAAATTAATATTGAATGTGCCCAAAATACCACTTTTCAAGTTATTTATTAGGTTGACTTGGGTTCCTGCAAAAGTTTAATTCCGTTAATATTCAGCTGACTGGATCCAATTTGAATATTCAGTGTTTGAATTTTAAATCTTTGCTCTGATTGACTGTCAGTGGAGTAGGTCTGTCAGCGGGAAGCTCGTAGGACTTGGCAATGCTTGTGGTGACTTTGACACATCATAGAGACGCAGACTACAGTCGTTTTTCAATGACAACAAGCTTCATTATTGCACAATTATACAAAATAAAATATTTACTTACTTGAGATTCCAGCTTCTACGGGGTTCTGTGCCCTTGTGCATGTAGAGAGGTGTATTTCAGTCCGAAGGTAAGCTTTTGCCAGGACTTCCTGGTTCTGAAAGGCCTAGGTATTTCTATTTCTACTGAAATAAAACATCAACTCTCTTGATGCCAACACGTTCACATGGTGTGTCAAGACTGAATGACACAGTCGTCCTGCAAACATCTGGAGACCACGCACAGGGGATGGGGTGGGGCGAGTCGATTTAGGACCAGGTGAGGAGGCCAACTTTTGCCAGCATCCAACCTAGAAAAGTGCCGGCTAGAAGCTTTGGCGGAGTGGCGGTCACAGGAAAAAAAGGAGACAATGACAGGCAATGGTCGTGCAACAAGAGTATTGTACTAAACAACAGCAAATGCACATGCATAGACTTAAATATTGCTTTTATATACAGTGGTACCTCGACATTTGATCCTTTTGACATAAGACATAAAACTTGACCCGTCATTTATCTCGACATATGATGACATGCTCAAATTATGACGATTTATGACAGCGTCGCAATTTCATTGTTTTCCTGGAAGACTGACGCGCGGCGGATTTTCTTGTGAGAGAAATCAACATGGGTCCCAAGAACGTTAGTGCAGGAGGTGGAAAAAAGTGTCGCTTACCAGTGAAATTTAGAAGAAAATGATAAGAAAATATGAGCGTGGTTTGCATGTGAGTGAACTGGCTCGACAATATGGCCGGTCTACTCTGTCCTCCGTTTGCCAGTAAGTTAAGGTGACAATAAAACGCTTTTTTATTTCTGATTTATTAATTTTGTAAAATCGGCAAGGAAAGCCGACAAGGTTCTAAATCATTTATTTCAGAACTTGTGCAACACAACACGGCTACTGTCCGCCATAGCCGACGCAAACAACAACATGAAAAGAAAAACTTCCTACTGCTCCGCACCTCTCTTGCGTCAGTCACACGGTGCGTTCAGGAACAGCATACAAAACACAACCACCAAATTAGAACCAGATTCATTACATTAATATTATTCTGATTCGTATTTATAATGTATTTGTTTTGCTATGTGTAATTGCTATTTTTGATTGTACCAGCAGTATTTATTAAGGATGTACCATGGGTTTTTGGGCTGTGGAACAAATTAATCGAATTATAATGTAATCTTATTGGAAAATCCCGCTTGACATACAACCATTTCGACTCGCTTATAAACCACGTCCTGGAACGAATTAAATTTGTAAGTATGTATGAATGTACCACTGTACTATTGAGCTTAATATGACACACTTTAGAACCTGGACGTGGCAACCTCCAGGTGGCTTTTGTCAGTGCTGGAGTACTTAGTGCTCCCAACATTAGTGGGTGAAGAGTAAGAAGGACGAGGGCAGGTACATGTATTATACCGCATAGTTTGATGTCACACTGTAACCAATTTCTAAATCTATCGTCTGCAGAACAAATGCACTCGCAAACGTGATAGTAATTAAGTAAAAAAACTACATAGGTACCACAGTTAAACCAGGGCACACTCCAATTTTGAGCCATCTAAATCATGAAACAATTCAAACTGTTGTGAAATGACTTCATTTCCTCTTTAAAGCTTGAACTGTTGTTAAAGGTTTATCACATTCTGATTTGTTCCTTGTAGGAAAGCAACAACATGGTGGTACCTGCCATGCAGCTGGCTAGCAAGATCCCCGACATGTCTGTGCAGCTTTGGTCCTCTGCGCTGTTGAAAGGTACATTTATTTTTCTTTGTTGTTAGCAAAATGTATGAATAAAAATGAAAATAGTATGACTGTCCTTTGTGTCAAACCATGCCATGTGCGCCACAGATTTGAACAAAGCACTTGGGAACACTATGGATGCCCACGAAGCAGCCCAGATGCACCAAAATTTTTCCCAGCAGCTTCTGCAGGATCACATCGCGGCCTGCAGTCTCCCCGAGCACAACCTCATCAGTGTATGTAAAGCACTTGACTGTTGTCCAATGCTCTCAAAATGTCAAAAACTTTTCTCGAAACAAAAAGTAAGGCTAATGGTAGAAAGGAAATATACCGTAATTTCGGCAATATAGAGCGGTTAAAAAATTATATGCTGCACCTGACTATTAAGACGCATGTGTCCATATCTTAATATGGGATAAATACAGAGCAAGATGTTGGACAGAAAGATTTGATTGATCAAAAATACCTTTATTGATCAAATTACCATCAGCACGCGGAGTTCAATCCTCCTCATCATAGGCAGTGGCCTGTCAGGAAAGCTAGACAAGTCCCACTCGTCCTCTTTCAGGTAGTCTGAAACCATAAAAACAAAAGTTGCAAAAGGTCACGATATATAAAGAAAAAAATAAATAAAATCCACTTTACCTAGACGTTTAAGCTTAACATGGACAAAGTCCTCTTAGAAATCTACTTAGTATTTGCTGAACTTGGGGATAATGACTGTCAGCACCAGCCCTAGCATAGCAGCTTTCTTGTAGCATATTGTGGCTATCCATCCTCTTTAAATCTATCAAACCACCAATGTCTAGCCTTAAACTGTTCCTCTGTAATGGCATCAAGCATAGGACTGATATTTTTGTCGACAACAAAGTCTTCAAGTGCAGGTTGAAAAGGGCTATTCGGTGCTTGCGTAACATCCTCTTGTCATAGCAAACAGTGGATATCTATCCTTTATGAATATGTCTCATCACCCATGGTTAAACTTAAATCGTTTTTTTCTGTACCGGCACGTAGTATTTGATGGAGCCCTGTTCGATACGAAATTTCCCCAGTTTTTTATGAAATCTGACGAAGCGGCTGGCTGGGTTTGTCGATGCTAGCGTAGTAGCTGAAGCCATGTTGTGGACATTTTTTTATATCTATTCTTTTAAAATATTTCTAATGACGCACTGTAGCAGCTGAATGCCATGTTGTGGCCAATTTTTGATATCTATTCTTTTAAAATATTTCTAATGATGCACCGGGTCGCGAATATCCATTAATAGACTTCATTATTAACTCATTGGGTGCCACCGACCGCAATAGACGTGTAGGCTAGCAGCGAATGAACACACACCCTCTCATTTGAATTCTGAGCAGAAAAATGAAAAGAGACACATGAATGGACGTCTATCATCGTCAGTGGCACTGATTTAAAGCTGCAGGGTTAAAATGGACAAAACAAAGTAGTGGCTCATGGTCTGAAAACTACAGTAATTGCTTTTTTATTTGACAGAGACAACTGAGGCTACATCTACACAAGGACGGATAATGGCCTTAAACATGTAATTAGTTGGACCATACGGCATGTCGGCTACATTACTATGCATATTATGTGGATTAGTTGTTGGACGGATAATGTAGGCGCGGAATATTACACGCCGCTTAATATGGACTGCTGTTTCCGTACAACAATCGGATACTAAGGAAGTGACGTCATGCCATCGCCATTTTTAGTGCTGCATGACAGCATCGTAAACGATGAAGGCGGACGATCACGACCTGGCATTCCTGCTCCTCTTCCCTTTTCCACACATTTTTCTTCAACCTTTAAACTACGCCGCAATAATATGCTTCAATTCAGTGCCCATTTGTGGTCCTCCCATCGCGGATGACGCTGAGATGAGCATTTTTTACAGAGCTCATCTCCCGCGTTGTCTCCGATCAGCCAGCTGTGGGGCTGGCCTCTCCCAACTCAATGCCGACCGAACATGAGTATATAAAAATGCGTACAGGAAAATTAAATCCCGAAAAGTGACCTGCGTGGTACCCCCAGTCAAAGAGGCGTGCGATCAACTTTTTTCCCATGACATTTCTGCCTGTCAAAACTGTCTCCATTTCCAGGATCGCCACTGTTACGCACAAGCACTCCTGGTTGCGGCTTCCAGGAAATATACGCAGCGCCACACCATATACTGCTATTTGTTATTTTCCAAGTGGTGAGAGCGCAACTGAGAATTGATTTTAACATCCCAAGTTACGATGTCAGGCTTATTTCAATCACAACTCGGCGTCTGCTCGTGAAAGCCAAGCGTGCTCTCCCTTCACTCTCGCTCCTGCGTGATGTGTTCAATTGCATTCATGAAAAAAAAAAACATGATCACAAAATAATGACAGTCTAGAAAGTGTAGTAAATTTGCTGGTGGCGAGTAATGAGTTTCTGGTTCAGAGGTAAACCGCGCGGGCGATGACGTAACATATGAGGCTGCTCCTTTCTACGCATGCGTAGTATGCGCAAATGCGGGTGTACTTTGCAGAAGCAGAGGGGCCTTAAACGCGCCTTAAACTTAAGTGTGGACAGGTATAAAAATAGTCGGCAAAATGCCCTGGAGAAAATGATCTGTCCTAATGTAGACGTAGCCTGAGAACAATTTGGTAGTCAACAGCTTTAGAGATTATTCACTGCTGGTATCAATATATATATAAACACGTGCCTGGCTTTGTGTTTTATAGTGGACTGACGGCCCTCCTCCTGTCCAGATCCAAGCCCAGAACGGTCCCACCACCAGCCTTGCAAGCTTGCTATGAGAAGGACTGTGTAGGTGTGTGTCAATGTGTGCGCGACTGTGTTCTATGTATATGCGTGTGTGTGTGTCTTTGAGAGAGAGTAAGTGCGTGCAGCTGGTACATTATCACAACAAACGGCATCTAAAAAGTTTGTATCTGGATCATTTTTCAGCAAGATTTAAGTAGTTTATTTTTTCCATTTCACTTCTATTATGATTTGCTGTAAAACATTTACCACTACTGTTGTCTGGTTGGAGCAAGGCAAGAAATTTGGGCTGGTTTAATTTGGGCTGGGGTAGGCTATTTTAAAACTAAGTAGACCTCCTAAAAATTCTTCCAAACATTTAACCCACACATGCTCATTGTATACGATCCTAAACATTTAAAACCTGAAATAGAATAATGGTTCCCTACCCCATTTTAACTCATTGGCTGCCATTGACAGCAATAGACGTCCATTCCGCTTGAACTGAGAGGGCTGGCTGCGAATGAACAAATGCTCATTCGCTGTCAGCCCTGCCAGTTCAAATAAAATTGGACGTCTACTCGTGAAAAACTAAATTTAAATTCACAGCAGAAGAATGAAAAGAGCTGCATGATTGGACGTCTACCATCGTCATTGGCACTGAATGAGTTAAGAGCTTGTCCACTTCAACTTGGGGCCATGCTCTGCTTCTGCCAGCGTAATTTTCCTTTCGTTCGGAAGATGAAGCGAAACAGTAGATAGACAGGAGGGTAGTAAAGATATAGAAGAAATTAATTTATTCATATTTTTGTATCTGTTGTTAAATATTTGACATCATGCTTTTGTTTTTTTGGATGTATTTGTTTTCACATGCATGGAAGTTACTGATGTTGGACTCCTTGTACATTAGTTTCTGGCCTGGGTTTGCGAGTAAGATAAACTTGGTAGATATTTTTTGCACAAAATCCATAAATGAGAAGTAAAAAGACGTCTTGTAATATATTTTCACACAAAATGATCAGTTGGAATGTCACATTTTTGCTAAATTAAGAGTGAGGATGCATTTCTAAGAAAGTTCAGTGTTCAATATGTGTGGATCCGACATCCATGCAAATTTTTTATATTATTTCGTTTCTTCCCCCTTCCGTAATATACTATGTTAAATTCGACAAATCAAGGTTTATTTTTTTTTGTCAGCTAACCGTAATCTTCAGAGCTTGTTGATTTTTCTACTTATATTTTTGTTACGATCTCAATTTGTCCCAATTAGTTCTTCTTAATTGTGTTCTTTACAGTCTGTGTGTGTGAATTTACCACTCATCGAACCTTTTATTGTACAGTGACATTTTATAAAGGTAATTTAGTAAAATGTCATGTATTTTTAGCCCTAATGATGTAGAGATTTCAATGCTTGGTATTTAAGGCACTCTGTTAAGGACACAGTTTAAACTCGAGTACTAGTTATACTCTATCAATGAATATGTTTTTAATGCTCATGATGTTTTCAATAATTTTTCCAATAAAAACATGAAACAACAACAACAACCTTTGTTATTACAAGTTTATATTTCCATTAAATACAATATTTGTACAAGGGTGGCCAAAACTCTACGTTGAAGGACATTTAGGGAATTATTTTAAAAAAGGCGTAAATACTTAGCAGCTTGAACCTTTTCTAGACGTGGAAAAGAAGCCATGACATTGGTGGTGCAAAAACTTTAGATTTTTTGTTTGAATTTCAAATGTTTTTGTGACACCATTAAGTGAAAAAAGTGAGTTTTAAAAATGGCCTCAAGGGGGTGCGCGACTTCCAAAAAGTGCAACTTTCGAATAGCACACTTGACTTGGATATTTCCTACTTATCGTTTTCATATTGCGTTATGGATTTCGAGGAATTAACTGGATTAATCCAACACCTACCCCATAAACTTGCGTTTTACAAACCTTTTTGCGTCGTTCATTGCGTTATTCATGTTGGCCAATATGATTGCAGTATACTATCTGAATTTGAGTCCACAAAGTAAAAAAAAAAAAAAAAATTGAACTGCGTCCTCAAACGCAAACGCCTAATTGTAAGATAGTTAGTCCCCAAGGATTCCTGTTTTAATCAGCAAACTATAAGTATAACAACATAACTTTCAATTTTTTTTATTTTTACATTATGCTGGAATGCATGGCACGCATGTTTTTCCAACAGCAGAGTAGACGGAAGCCAACATTTCCTAGGTGTTGTAAACGCGGCATGACGTCGCCTGTGGTGGCACACATTAGCAACCGGAGTGGCAGCGGACAGACGAGAGGGGTTCCCCTGGATTTTTTTTTTTTTTTTTTTTAACGCAGAAGGAAGCAAAATATAAGTAACGAGAACCACGGGGAACCCGGCCGAGCACCCGCTAGACTCCGTAAGTCCATACATTCCTCCACAGTAACAACTTCCAGGACGCCTTTATTGACAATCACACCGCGACGACACGGGAGGAACTTTCTCCGGCGATGCTAATGCGGAGCTAGCCTAGCTCGCTCGCGCAAGGTAACTGTTTGTGCACTCGCACCTCAACGCAGTCGCGGTGTGCGTCGTCTCCAAACTCTCGGAATAATCCCACCAACTTCACCGGCAAAACTTCATTTAAGATGCTCCCATAGTAAGTCATGACGTGCCTTTATCCCGCGTGTTGGCTGCGAATCCGTAAAAAGTAGGCGAAAGACACGAATTTCCGTGTTTAATTAACGCCAGATTCCTCCGCGTGAATAAAATTAGCGACAGTGTGTCTGGCCAGGCAAGTGTCCAGAGAGTTAGCACGAGCTCATTAGCGGGCTAACTTAGCTTGTTAGCTCCGCGAGATCAGGTCGCTCTTCATTGTCTGTCGTGTGTATCGCTATTCGGACACCAAACCCTGCCAAATATCACACATCTTTATTTATTATAGTTTAACGAGTGCAACCCCGGGCACTGCGCCACTAGGGGTGCGTGTTCATTTTTTTGGAGTTTCAAAAGGATGCTGTTAATGACCAGTGGTCGTTAGCTCGCCTTTTTACTTAGCCATGGTGTTACAAGCCGGACAGATGGGCAGGTTGTTGTTAGGAAGCCAAGCATGAGATGGCTTCTTCTTCAGCCTTCCTAAAGTTGCCACCACGAAAGTTTATTTCAAAACTGACCACTGTTTCTCCCCGTTGCTGTAAGGCGTTTTGAATACTTTTTTTATTTTATCCTCTGCTCTCCGATGTAGTATTATTACGCAGCCGTTAAGCCATTGAGCCTAAAAACTTTGTCATATTAGCTCTACCGTGAAAAGCCTTTTATGGAGGCGTAATGGTGGACGTTTGTGCCTCCGCCGGAGTGTGCGTGTTGTCTTTTATTTTCCCGTTCACGACGGATTAACTGCCCACGTAATCAAGTCATTGCCCCCTCCCTACTTTGCTCTTGGTGCGTTACACCATTGTTTTAAATGCTAATCACATTCACATTGAAATAAGGGTTCGCGCATTAGCTTCCAGCCAACGCGAAATGTGTACATTAATAATCATGTTACCGGATATTCAACATATTTTGTCTTATGACAAGCCCTTTGAAGGTGCAATATTCTGCCAGGGATCAGACACAAATTGAATTGCAAGGAGGTCCTGGCTTTACGTTGGAGCTACGTCACTTTGTATGTTGGATCTCTACGCAATGACAGTTATAGTAAACACATTTTTGTGTGAAAAATAATTCTAGACAGTACCATAAATATAAACTTTGATTCTATCCCTGCTGACAGGGCAAAGGTGGATTTGCCATCCACTAGACACTGCTGTCCAAACTGAAACATTAAAAGGACAATTAGTTACTAGCTGAATATTTGTTTGAACAACATGTCAAAGCCATAAATATGAAACAGTTGATGAGCATGCCTTCTTGTCCAAAATGCTAATTTACTCCATTCATAATCCGAATTTTATGTTGAGAATATCATAAAGCAGGGGTCGGGAACGTTTTTGGTTGCGAGAGCCATGAACACAACATTTTTAAATGTTATTCAGTAACAGCCATACAATATGTTTAAAACTAAAAATACAAGTAATGTGTGCATTTTATGTAATTTCAACACCTATAAAGTACAAGGTTTGGGTTAGTCTCTGAATTCTTTTTCATATTGTTATGCTGTTGCTAATCAATGATGAGTATTTCTTACCATTAATGCGACTTCTGGTGCTGCATGGTTTTGCTGATGATTTTGCTTCATGCAGGCGTTGAGAAAAGGATGCAGCTCTTTTCATGTTCACGAAGCGCCACGAATCCTGTTTTTCCCACCACACAAGGAGCTCAATAAGTGCTCACCTAAACAAGTTTATCCATCGGTAGATTTTTTGTCTTTAGAGAACTCACTGAAGGACTTGAATAAATCCTCCCCTCTTGTTGTCCCTTTCATAGTCAAACTTGCAATCACGCTGAATTGGGATAAATTGCTTACGTCTCTTGACTCATCCAAAGCGAGAGAAAAAATTGTGCCGAATTTATGTCCTTCACTTG
The DNA here is from genome assembly GCF_030265065.1 of Corythoichthys intestinalis. Classification (NCBI taxonomy): domain Eukaryota; kingdom Metazoa; phylum Chordata; class Actinopteri; order Syngnathiformes; family Syngnathidae; genus Corythoichthys; species Corythoichthys intestinalis. The sequence continues at coordinate 39,336,417 of NC_080401.1, forward strand.
CGTTGCCTCAATTTGATTTGACATCATGACTGTCTTCATCCGAAAAGTCAAAAACTCTCCACAAAGGCAAATTCCTCTGTCAGTTCCTGCTGAAAAGTACGATACTCCTAGTCTTTTTTTCATTTCCCATCTTCTTAAAAGGGTTTCTAAAATAATCTGACAAACGCGGAGAATGAAACTAAATACGAGGGTTGTTTACTTCAAGCACTATTTTCGACAGCAAAATATGGCTACCCCCCCCCCCCCCCCGAACAGTGTCTTTGCTTCATCTGCGTTGCAAGTTAAATAAAAATATAGATTGACACAACGACATATATGTTTGCCACTTTCCCACTAAAATTAATGCGAACCGGGTTTCTAATCACCGTTTGCAGTATACGGACTACGTGTCCCGTGATCACCCTGGGCTCACGCAGCCAAGGGCATGGGACTTGGGATCTAACGTAGCACATCTAGGTTGCTATTTGGTGATATCTAGTGCAAATTGCGCGAGTGTTGTCAGAGCATTAAAAAAGTTAACATACGCCGCAAAAGTCACGTCTGCTCATTACTGCACAACACCAGTATATGACCGGTGACAGTCGCCGTTTCGCGCAATGCGCAAAGTAGTGTAACAAAGCTTTTTTTTTAATAATTCAAGATTTGTCTGCGAGCCAGATGCAGCTGTCAAAAGAGCCAGATCTGGCTCACGAGCCATAGGTTTCCTAGCCTTGTCATAAAGCAAGGCACAGCGGTACCTTGAAGGTCGACCACAGTGCCTTCAGTAGCATTAGTTGGTCTGCTCGACTCTGAAAACAAGAATTTTTCGCATTCCAGTCGATAATATTTGTCAATAATTTTTTCCAAATTGTCGCCATCCGTACAGACAATAACATGGGAGTAAGCAAAAACATGTCAAGGCAAATTTATTTGTAGAGCTGTTATACAAATGCTATACTATAGCACAATTCAACACAAGAGCCCTTTACATCACATTAAAATCGGCAAGACACAAAAAAGGTCAATTAATAAATAGAAGTAAAAACATGAAATATTACATAAATGTCACATTAAAATCATCCAGTTATAAACAATGTTTAAATAAATAGAAATTGAAACAAATGGATAATAAGCATTAGTCAAGCAATGCATATGCATAGATCACTAACATTTTAAACATTGAGTTGTCGTATTTGTTAATATTAGCCTTAGCTTTAAGTTAGATTTACATCAGCTGCTCGTCAGCTGTAAGTATACTGTACATCTGTATTTCTGTGATTTATAACTGAAATTGATGGGATACATCCAAACTGGACTGGCATCCAGTATTATAACATGAAAACACTAATCGGGTTCGCCATTATTTATGTCTTTGCTGTCTGTCGCATAACTAAAACGAATAGGCTGGTGCGCCTATAAATAGTAAATATTGAATCTACACATGTCATAATATTATTGTTTTGAGATGGGTAATTTAAGCCTTTACAGGGCAAATCACAGTTTTTTGGCAATCTAAATAGAAACAAAAAAAAACCCCTGTACCTCATGACCTGACGCGTTGCCTACATGACCAATGTCATGCCCACATCCTGGATGCATGGTCTCAAATATATTTATTGCTATAAATAATTATTTTATTTTTAATATTATTTCATATTTTTTTTCATGAGTAGATACATTTATACATGGATTGTAAATTACCACAAAAAAAGAAAATGAATGAAAACAGAAATGCTGTTTGGTTATGGCACATAATAACACTCTGAAGATGATAACAGTACCTCAGTCCAAATGTATTGGCCATCTAGTACCGTTATTTGCAGCCAATGAGTTCATAGATGCTCACAGTTTGTCGTTTGGGTTCTAAGATATATTGTGTGACACCAGTCCTGGAAAATTTCTGACATAACAAGGGCACAGTAATGGATTTTGAGATCCATAACACAGCCATGTCTTTATTCCGTACTTCTTGTCAAATCCAAAACAAAGTTGTTTGTTCACGAAAAGTTGGCGACACTTCAGCTCAATCATCCACATGACTACTGGCATCTCTGGCTGGCTTAACAATGGAACTCACTAACATTTGGCAAAAGTACTTGGTCTGCGGCAGTATTCCTCGCCTTAAGTGAATCCACTTATTATTAATGCTAACTGTCTGTGCAAATTCTTCCTTTCTCACTTAAAGGACCCACAAAAAGTTAATTCTTTGATGCTGGGTGACATGAGATCTAGTGACGTGCATCAAAACTGGTGCCTAAAAATGGGTGCTGTTTTTTAAGGAATATTTTTTTCCTTTGGTAAATTTTCCAGGCTTCAAGGACTTTGGAAGTTCCATTTCACAGCGCTGAAAAAGAACCCTTTCACATGAAAGCAAGTGCCCACCCTCGGCTAGCGATTGGGGCACATGTCGCTTTGCATTTTATGATGGACTATGGATTTGCACGGGGTCGGGGGGAGTCTTGTTATGGAAAAGACTCACTGGAAATTATGTGAGCAGACATGCATGACTCAAGATCCACTTTTACTGCTGCATCAGACTTCAAATACTTTTTTTCAGCACATTCTCAAATGATACCTATCACAATATATCTTATTCTTGAGGGATGTGATTTACTCAAAAAAAAAAAAAAAAAAAAAAAAAAGATCCGATTCCTATCTCGATTCGCAATCGATGGTCTGATTCAGGGACAATTGATAAAAAATAGTAACTGATTCGATCCAATTCGGTTCAATTCAAAGTGACAATTTAACCCGTAAAAACTATTGAAAAAACAGGAAAACAGTTATTTTAAAATAGTACCTTTTTTTTCTTTTTAAAAATGAAGTCCAAGAGGAGACAATACTAGTCAGGCTTAATGCTACATCCAGACAAGATAACAGCCTTTACAGTATATCTGGGGAGATAATTAACATGATGAAAGACAAAACTGGCAGTCTGGCGTGCCTTACTTCAAAGGTTTGCAAAAAACTGCCCATTCAGGGAACACAAAATTAAATATATTTAATAAAATATAAAAAAACAAAACAAAGTTTTGTAACTTAATTCTTTAGTTTGTTATTCATTTTGCACACAACTTTGAATGAAATGCTGTCTGGAAGGTAACTTTTACCTTAGCTCGAGTGTTCAACATGTTGTATCGTTGCTTGTAGTGCCTCATGCCTCCATGCATTGTGGCTAGACATGTGCTGATTACCGGTTTTAAGGTATACAGTGGTATGAATACGTCACAATTTCAAAATTGCAAAAACTTTTCCTACATACCGTCCCTACGGTCTTTGCTATTTTTTATGTCCATAAACTGCAAGGAGAAATCCCTTGCTTGCAGCTGCAAGGCCCAACCCTGCCCCACCGGTTGTTGCTCAGTGTCAGTGAGTCAACTGTGCTACACGATGACTGGAGGAGGTGAAACTGCTAAACTTTTTCCCCCATCGAAGAATGGAAATGGAAATGAAATTCTTGGTATGGGAATACTTTGGCTACAGAAAAGTTACAGGCTTAGAGGAGGAGGGCCAACCGACATGTAAAACGTGTTTGCGGAGAGTGCCTGCTGAGGAGGCAATAACTCTAATATAATTTCGCATTTATACAAAATTAAAAGTTAGCAAACACCGTCATGAACGTTTCCCACCAGCTACGAGAGTTAACTCCAGTGTGTTTAGCGGTGGTAAAAGATGTGTTTTCTGTCTGTGTTGAGACAGAGTAGTGTTTAATGTAAACATACGAGTCATACACATGTGCTTTTAATGGAAAATGATTCCGTTATTTTTTTTCTGATGGTAATAATGTTGAGCTGTGGCTGTGGGTTTAGGCTCACCTAAATGACCGCATTTATCTTGGAGTTAGGGTTTATTTTTTATTTATTTTGACTTAACGTGACACTTATGTTCCAATCTGCTAACCTGTTTTGAAAAATAAAAATCCCGTTCAATGGAATAAAGTTTTTTTTTTTTTAAACCCAGATATCTCAAAGTAACGCATTTTAGAGCTGTAATTGAAATGTCGTGAAACCATGATATTTTTTGCTAAGATTATTATAATGTCAGAATCTTATACGGCACATGCCTAATTGTGGCATTACAGATGGAATATCGTCCAAACCTCATGCTTTGTGCTAATTATTTCTTCAGTTACTGCTCTAGTTCTTTCATTTCTTGCTAATTGTTTTTTAGTTTTTATATGTGAAAATTTAAATTTTATTATGGCACTGAAAGTGTGCCTGGCATTTCAATTAATGACCTGCTATAATTTGTCATTCTTTGTGTTGAAGTGAATGTAAACCTGTTCTTCTGCTTACCCGTATAGCCACAATATTGCTGGTTGGTACTCATGCTCGCCAATAGATAGATCGTGTAGAACAAATGTCGTGATCCATCAGAAATTGCATACGTCACACCAGACACTAAAGGTGACGTTCCCAAATGACTGGATTAGGAATGCTTTGTATCTGCGCGAAAGCATATGTAGTAACTGCTGTGTTTAGAGATTTTAATAATATTTGGAGCCGTTTCTTGGTCAGTGTTTGACAAAATAGCACATTCTATGTTTGATTGAGGATCTGGATCACTACATCCTGTATTTTACCCCCCTACCACCAATCAGTCTAAAGTTGAGTACAAAAAGTCATACAAAATGAACACAACTTCCTCCCAAGTTTGGTGAAACTCATTTTTGATTTGAGAGTCAGTCTGATTTTCTTGACTCCTTTCAAGTGTTGCATTGAGACAAAATGTATTTATTTTTTAATCCATCCCGTGTCCTGTGGTTAAACAGTGACGTGAGGTGGTGTGAGGTTTTAAAAAAATAGACAAATAAAAATAAAATGCTCCACATCTACCGGTGCGCTGTCATTGCAAAAGGTTAACAGGATGTGCTAGTGAAACTGAAATCCCACCCAAAACCATTGGTATGGGCACTCGTTCTTCAGTACTGGCACGTGAAAGCTTACTTCTATTTTAGCTTCATTTTAATTATTATTAACCGACAGTTTTGATGTCCTTGGCAAACAGGAATTTTTATAGTCATGTTGCATCACATGACCAGGGACAGTATTGCTTCGCCCAAAGGCCTCGGGGCAACTTTCAGTGTTTGGTTGAGTGACCCATTTCTTATTTACCCTGTTCTTCATACAGTGGTAGATTGACTCTGAGTGCAGTTTGTATCAGACGAGTTTGGTTTTGTTCCCTATTGTGCTTAACCCTTCATTGTTTATTTCACTCATTGGCCGCAATTATAGGTAGACGTGTTGATTGGAAGAGGCTGGCAGAGAATGATCACTGCCAGCCCTCCCAGTCAAATCGGAATGGATGTCTAGGGCATTAATGGCACTAAAACATTCACAGCCAGTCCTCCCATTTTAAGTAATTGTCTAAGGAAATGGCAGGAAATGAGTTTAATACTAAAAATATATTTTAAAGATCATTTACAAAGTGGTATGAAGGGCAATAACTAGGGTGTATTTCTGTTTTAAATAGGACTGTCCCCGATCCGATCACGTGATCGGAAATCGGGCCGATCGCGCCATTTTTCAGAGGATCGGAAGAAAATAATCGGGTTTTTACTTAAAAAAATATTTATTTTTCAAGGGCTAAAAAGCAACAAAATAATCCAGAAATACAATGTCATTGCAAAAAGAAACAAATATACATACGTTTTATACTCAACATTCCTGGAAAAAGAGGAAGCATTGTAAACAGTACAGTACTGTACCATGTTTGGAATTCTTGTTCAGATAAAAAAAAAAAAAATACAACAACAAACTAAAAACAAAACAATTGCAGTATCAGACGGGACTCTTTATTGGCAGATTCTCAAGATCAAGTGACCCTGACTCGGGTGCAAATATATGCAATCGGGACATCCCTAGTTTTAAAACATTGTACAGTGGACTGGTACCTCGACATACAATTGCTTCGACAGACGATCCTTTCGACAGCCAATGTAAAATTTGACTCGCCGTTTGTTTCTACATCTGACGACATGCTCGAAATATGACGATTTATGACAGCGCCGCAGTTGATGTTTACCACTGAAATGAAGTTGGAAATTATAGAAAAATATGAGCGTGCTGTGTGCATCCATGAACTGGCTCAACAGTACGGCCGTAGAATGTCTACTGTCTCGATGGTCCTCCTCCGACATCCATTTGCCAGTCTTTATAAGTTAAGGTGACAATTTTTCTTGTGGTAACATCGTGAAAGAAATCGCCAGCTTCGTCAGGTTTTTAATAATTTACTTCAGAACTTGTGAAACACAACACGCCTACTGTCTGCCGCAGTTGACGCCAAAAGCAAATCATTAAAAGCGAAAGTACACCCTCTACTGCACCTTTCTCTCGCTTTCACGTCAGCCACGCGGTACGTTCACGTACAGCACGCAAAAAACACCCACTACGTTAGAACCCGACTCATTATTACAGGAATTATTATTATATTGTTAATCCGATTTTATTATTTATTTGATTTGCTATGTGTAATTGCCATTTGTAATAGTACCAGCAGTATTTATTAAGGATTTAGTGTAGGTTTTTGGGCTGTCGCACAAATTAATGGAATTATAAAGTATTCTTATGGGAAATCCTGCTCGACAGATGACCATTTCGACTTACAAACAAGGTCCTGGAACGAATTAACTTTGTATGTGGACGTACCACTGTAATTTGATGTTTTTTTTTTTTTTTAATTAACCTTCTATTTTTTTAAGCATAAAAAAATATATATATACGTTTTTGGGCCACGCATATACACTCACCGGCCACATTATTAGGTACACCTGTCCAACTGCTCGTTAACACTTAATTTCTAATCAGTCAATCACATGGCGGCAACTCAGTGCATTTAGGCATGTAGACATGGTTTAAAACAATCTCCTGCAGTTCAAACCGAGCATCAGTATGGGGAAGAAAGGTGATTTGAGTGACTTTAAACGTGGCATGGTTGTTGGTGTCAGAAGGGCTAGTCTGAGTATTTCAGAAACTGCTGATCTACTGGGATTTTCACGCACAACCATCTCTAGGGTTTACAGAGGATGGTCCGAAAAAGAAAAAATATCCAGTGAGCGGCAGTTCTGTGGGCGGAAATGCCTTGTTGATGCCAGAGGTCAGAGGAGAATGGCCAGACTGGTTCGAGCTAATAGAAAGGCAACAGTGACTCAAATAACCACCCGTTACAAACAAGGTAGGCAGAAAAGCATCTCTGGAAGCACAGTACGTCGAACTTTAAGGCAGATGGGCTACAGCAGCAGAAGACCACGCCTGGTGCCACTCCTTTCAGCTAAGAACAGGAAACTGAGGCTACAGTTTGCACAAGCTCATCGAAATTGGACAATAGAAGATTGGTAAAACGTTGCCTGGTCTGATGAGTCTCGATTTCTGCTGCGACATTCGGATGGTAGGGTCAGAATTTGGCGTCAACAACATGAAAGCATGGATCCATCCTGCCTTGTATCAACGGTTCAGGCTGGTGGTGGTGGTGTAATGGTGTGGGGAATATTTTCTTGGCACTCTTTGGGCCCTTGGTACCAATTGCGCATCGTTGGAACACCACAGCCTACCTGAGTATTGTTTCAGACCATGTCCATCCCTTTATGACCACAATGTACCCCACTTCTGATGTCTACTTTCAGCAGGATAATGCGCCATGTCATAATCATCTCAGACTGGTTTCTTGAACATGACAATGAGTTAACTGTACTCAAATGGCCTCCACAGTCACCAGATCTCAATCCAGTAGAGCATCTTTGGGATGTGGTGGAACGGGAGATTCGCATCATGAATGTGCAGCCGACAAATCTGCACGAACTGTGTGATGCCATCATGTCAATATGGACCAAACTCTCTGAGGAATGCTTCCTGCACCTTGTTGAATCTATGCCACGAAGAATTGAGGCAGTTCTGAAGGCAAAAGGGGGTTCAACCCGTTACTAGCATGGTGTACCTAATAAAGTGGCCGGTGAGTGTATATGTGTAGCCAAAATGTGAGTACAGTGATACCTCAGCTCACGAACATAATTGGTTCCCAGAAAGTGTGTGTAAGGCGAAAAGTTCGTCTTCCGAACATTTATTTCCCATAAGAAACCATTAAAATGAGAATAATCCGTTCCCAGCTCCCCATAAAACATAATTTTCTACTAAATAAGCCTTAAAACTACACAAAAATATACCTTATTTTATGTATAATAAATGTGCTATTGTATTATAATTAAAGAAATAAACTGTACTGTATAATAAAGTCGTTTTATTTACCTTTGTGATGGTAGTTGATGGCTTGATGGAATGGAGTGGGAGGAGGAGGGAGGGAGGGAGTTACTGTTTGGAAGGAGAGTGTTACCGGCAAAGTGCGCAGTTAGCGGAGACTCCACTGCTGTGCCCCCCACATGCTTTTGGTTGTTAATAAAAGTGCCCACAAAAAGCCATCCGACGCCTCTGGGTGTTTGTATGCACGCCGCCACCTTTCTGGAGAGGAAATCGGGCGAACCGAAGACAACCGACAACAACGGGCCAACGTGACTCGCCGGTCCACTTCTCACTAAGGTGGGAAGCTGAAAGCACCGCCAATTACCAGTCGAGGGCGAATTGGTAACACGAGTCACCTTCCATAAGGACTGTAGGTAACTCTTTTTCGGTCCCATAATAGCAAAAGTACACTCAATATAGTCCAAAATGTCTATCAAACACAAACCACGTCCGCACTCAACGAAAGTGAGGGGACGAACTGGGACGCCGTGAGCGTGCGTCAGCTTCTCGTGGCGCTTTACACCGCGTGAATTGGTTCGTCCGCCGAAAACTAGTTCGTCAGCAGAGACTATATGCTCGCGAATTTAATGTTCTTGAGGCGAAAAGTTCGTGAGCTTAAGCGTTCGTGAGCTGAGGTATCACTGTATGTGTGTGGGAATGTATGCTAACGCCATGTCTTAATGGGGTTAAGGTTTTTTTTTTTTTTTTTTTTTTTTTTTTTAAATTATTAAAAGTTGTTTGCCCTATAAAGTGTTACTGTTTAGTCTACCATTGTCTTGGAGTCACAATTCACAGCTGTGGTCATGTTGTTGTGCTCCTTATGTATTTCACTTGTTCAGCCTCTGTTTGAGTTAGGAAATAACTATTCGATGAAGAAACAAATTGAAATCGAATCAATAAATTAGACTTTCAAACTGTCACGTCATCACTGTCAGCCCTCCCAGTTCAAATGGATTAGATGGCTATCGCCGTCAATTGAAGCCAATGGTTAAACAAAGGTGTCGAATATAAGGGAGTGGAAAGTCACAGTTGCTAAGAGGAACGTTGACCCATTACATTTTGATTTAATGTCCAAAATTGTCTTAACTTGTGACAAACGCATCGCAGAAGAGTGCAGTTGCTGAGGGCAAGTCAATGTCACGCTTTACAAATGTTTTTCATACCCGTTTAGTGGTAAACACTGCGTTCTTTCTTTTTTTGGTATTGCTGTCTTGGTCATATTGTACTGAGCAGCCAGGACAGATATTTCACTTTGACTGATCTCAATGCTCATGGCTCCACTTGCCCCCAAAGTAATTATTGTGTGATGTACTTTCACGATCATATATTGTGTAATTACGAGGGTACTTCAAATTGCATGTGATGACTTATATGCAATTAAACACTGTCATATTATCATTCTTTTGAACATATCCATGTTTATTTTAGTTGTAATGCATATTCATCATTGGCAAATTTGTTTCGCTGGATGCTCCCATTGATCCATGCTTCCTTAGTTGCCATGAATATACACCAGTAAATGCATAAACCGACTGTTGCCTTAGTTATTAATGTTTTTTTTTCGTCACTCACCAGTGAAACCCGCATGACCAGTATTGCCTGAAACCACGTCTCATCTGAAGTTGATGCTTCGCCGAAGAAGCAATACTGGAACTTCATTATGTTTCTAATAGGATCAAATGCAGTGGTTTTAATTTCTTGCCCCATAACATATGGCCCTTAAATTTAGGTGTTCGTAATTGGAATGTTGATTTACCTGCTGCTCCTTGAAATTGTGCTCATTTTTTGGGTTAGTTTGTTGTCCATAGCTTCGGACCACCATTGCACAAACAAACATAGATGTCTGTCAGTCATAACCAAACATGCCTTCTTCTGAAAGATTTGTAGTTCATAAATAATAGCTGTATATATAGGTATGATCTTGTGCCACTCTTAGGCTTGGTTCATCTCGCCGGTCTTAATGCTGGAATCCGATTTTTTTGTGGTTTTCTGACTCCAGTGAGGCATTAACGTGACGGTCTGAACGGGGAATGTTGTATTAAAGTGGACCATTTCAAATCCGATCTAGGTCACTTTCGTATGTGGTTAAAATCCGATCTGGGTCACATTTTTCCAGAATGTGGCTGCGGTCTGAACTTTCAAGTCCCCCTATTCGGAATTCATGCAGCAATTACTTCAGCAAAGAGCGAGAAAGACAGGGCACTGCATTAGCAATGGAGCTGTGCGTTAGCACCTAGCTTAACGCAGCTTTTAGGGACGAGGCAAGCTTGACAACAGACATAAAACAAGAAAATTGGGAGGGAGAGTCTTTCTGTGCTCCAAATTAGCAATATTTCAAGATTGCTTACACTGCTGAGAGTCAGGGCAAACTGTCTGTATGTGTGTGTGTGTGCATGCTATCAATCCATATAAACTTTGAATATAAGACTAAACGGGGATTATTTATATCTGTTATTTGTGTCCTCTTTTTGGAAATTAACACTAGAAAACCCAGCAAAGGCCGAATCGGCCTCGCCCCAAGACAAATACTCCTAATATTCCTATATATGAATGGCTCTTGTCTGTCGGACAACGACTTGCCAATTCAAACACACTTGGGTCATTTTGGCCACCTCTGGGTTTTTCTGGGGTATGGGCCAAATCGGCCATTGCTTGGGACTATTAGGAGTACAAGAATTTTCTGGGACTTCTAGTGTAAAAATATGATCACCCTAGAATGACTTCGAGCCAGGATTTGTTTTGATGCGCCTGCGCATGCGAGTCAGTTTGCTCAGCGCATCTCGGACTGCGAATTAGTGGGCATACGTAATACTTGAATTGGCTCAATGGACAGAGGCAGTCTGAATGGGCCCGGCAAAAAAACACAAGTATGACAAAAAAAAAAAAATAGGAATTGTGCATCAAGACCTGCGGTATGAACATAGCCTCAGTGTTTGGAGGACGTCCTGGAGGAAAATGGGTTTAGAAAATGTCTGAATGGACTGGGGCTTTTGTTAGTTGACAGTATTATTAAAAGATACAGATTTATAGAGTTTTCACTTTTATTTTTTAAAAACCTGTCCCGTTCTGCTATTTGGACATGCAAAATTGTTCAAATGCTTGAACAGTTTTATTGTGCAATGAAACAGTTTTAAATACTTTCTTGTGGTTGTTCACATTGTGGCGTCTTTTTAAAGAAAAATAGGCAAAGGTATTTAAGGGACAAACAGAAGGAACATGGGGAATGGAGTTACAGAAAAATTATTGAAATTATATGTTACCTCATGATAAGTAGCGTTACAAAGTACTGTAATTTTCAGAATATAAGGCAGACCGGACTATAAGCCAAAGCCATCTAAGTTGGCAAGAAAAATGTATTTTTTTTCCGAATATCTCCACTGGACTGACTATAAGCTGCAGGTGTCCACATTTTATTTTGGGATCTTAACACAGTACCATGTAAAAATCCATAAATGAGCCACACTGGACTATAAGTCGCGGGATTCAAAGAGGGGTAAAACTGGTGTTTTATAGTTTTATAACCCCCCCCCCCCACCACCACCTTTATTTATTTATTTATCTATTTTTTTATAAACCAAAGGGCCACTGTGAGGAGAAGATACAAAAAATTTTCACATTTAGGGCTGAATTATGCTTCTGCGTTGCGGTGACGGCGGAGCGACAGAAGCTAATTGTTCGATCAAGAACCTGTTATCACGTACTTACTGTATCTAAATAACCATCTGTAAACATGCATTTAAGACTTTAAGACCGTTTCTTTAATATCCATACAGGGCATAGCTAGCCATATATTAAAGTGTAATGCTTTTGAGGAGTCACTTTCCACAAAATTCAAATGTTTTGACTAGTTTTGTTTTTAGTTGATATTCTCATTGGCTGCCTCTGACGATGATATATTATCAATCTCTGATTGTACTTCAGAGTCGAGAGGAATCTGACGCCAGTTGCTGTCAATGGCAGCCAATGAGTTAAACATATTGTACTTCCTGATGTTTTGATGTCTGGTATAAATAACCTGTTGTCGAGCGTTTGGTTCCCCGCCCTATTGTTTCGTTTAGTATGTTTGAGTCATTTTAGCTTTTTTTTTTTTTTTTTTTCACCCTCTCATTTTCTCTGGTCACTTCCTGCTTGCATCCATTTCTGAGAAATGTAATCTGATAGCAGTCTGCGTGTGTCCTGGCCCTTTAGTCTGTTTGCGGGTTTTTATAGAATTATAGGGAAACCAATTTGGCCGTAGTTTTAGATTGCTCCAGCCGGCAATTCCTTTTAATTTGCGGCGAGTAAATGTTTTTGGTCATTCGGTGGTCGATAATCTAGACTCTATGTTAGTCGTGTGAATCAATTACTCAGTGTGGCGCTGAGGGTTGTAATGGCGTGCATATGTGTGGGCTTGTGTGGTCCCCTAAAGAAAAGCAGCTTGGAAGAACGATTGTCATTTGAACAACTGATGATGGATACACTTTAAAGAGGGATTAAGAAACAGTCACATTTGGTTGTGATCATTTGCAAACGACACATTCAAAACGTTTTGTTGTCGAACTCAGGCGGACACATGCTTACCCACACATTCACTTAAGTTTGCCTCTGGCTCTTGCTGACACACACATGCGCACACACGCACAAGAGCACACGCATTCAGTCCGGCAGGTTCAGGGTTAAAGGCTTCCATTTTGTTAGGTAACACCCTAATGGTCTGATCCGTCAGTGGCGTTAAAATGGCAGGGGCTTAACCCTTGCCGTTCGGGACGCAACCGGTAGGGAGGGACACACACATACGCACGCACACACACACACACACACACACACACACACACACACATACTTTCGATGTTGTTATTTTTGTGTGGGAGGGAAAGACAGAGGGTGAGTATGAGAGGACAAGGAAGCATGTTTTTCACTCTGGTACAGTTAGATCATGGCTCCACTCGCCACATGTGCGTGACCCCCCTCACCCCCCAACATGGCACCACTTCAGCTGGTTCCCTGCCCCCCACTCCGAGCCTGTGTAGCACAGGTTAAGTTCTTGTTCTTCAATACAACATTATGTCATAATAGCCGTGGACCTATCACAATTTTCTGGCAGATCATTTATTTTTGAAAAGCCTGACCTACTGTTTTTCTCTGTCCCAATTTTTTTCATGAACAGCATGCACCTTTAACATTCCAACCAATCTTGTTTTATCATAAAACATTGAACATTAGGTTCGAAACAAGATTGTATAAACGTCACTTGCTTCAGCTTTCTTTGAAATTTTGGTGTCTGTTGCTGTTAAATGTTAAAATGAAAACCTATGTTATGTTCAATTTCACCTCTGAAGTTAAAAACTACATGGCCATTTTTTGTTTCTATTTTAAGCTGTATTGGTTATCCATTGCATGTGATTTACTTTATAATGTAATTGGGTAAAGGAAGGGTGGTTAAATATTGTGTGCAATAAAAATGCTCTTAGTCTGAAGAAGAAATCCATCCATCCATCCATCCATCCATCCATCCATCCATCCATCCATCCATCCATCCATCCATCCATCCATCCATCCATCCATCCATCCATCCATCCATCCATCCATCCATCCATCCATCCATCCATCCATCCATCCTCCCATCCTCCCATCCTCCGCCTAGTCCGGGGTCGAGTCGCGGGGGCAGCAGCTTTAGCAGGGAAGCCCAGATACCCTCTCCTCAGCCAGCTCCTCCGGCGGGATTCCAAGGCTTTCCCAGGCCAGCCGAGCGACATAGTCTCTCCAGCGTGTCCTGGGTCGTCCCCGGGGCCTCCTTCCGGTGAGACATGCCCAGAACACCTCTCCAGGGAGGCGTCCAGGAGGCATCCGAACCAGATGCCCGAGCCACCTCAACTGGCTCCTCTCAACGCGGAGGAGTCGCAGCTCGACACCAAGCCCCTCCCGGATGACCGGGTTTCTCACCCTATCTCTAAGAGAGAGCCCAGAAAACCTGCGGAGGAAACTAATTTCGGCCGCTTGTATCCGGGATCTTGTTCTTTCGGTCACGACCCACAGCTCGTGACCATAAGTGAGGGTAGGAACGCAGATCGACCGGTAAATCGAGAGCTTCGCCTTTTGGCTCAGCTCCTTCTTCACCACAACGGACCGTTGCAGAGTCCGCATTACTTCAGACGCTGCACCGATCCGCCTGTCAATCTTTCGCTCCCTCCTACCCTCCCTTGTGAACAAGACCCCAAGATACTTGAACTCCTCCACTTGGGGCAGGATCTCATACCCGACCAGGAGAAGGCATGCCACCCTTTTCCGGCTGAGGACCATGGTCTCTTATTTGGAGGTGCTGATCTTCATCCCAACCACTTCACACTTGGCTGCGAACCGCCCCAGTGAGAGATGGAGTTCACGGCTTGATGAAGCCAACAGCACCACATCATCTGCAAAAAGCAGAGATTCAATGCTGAGGCCACCAAACCGGAAACCCTCAACGCTTCAGCTGCACCTAGAAATTCTGTCCATAAAAATTATGTACAGAATCGGTGAAATAGGGCAGCCTTGGCGGAGTCCAATCCTCACTGGGAACGAATTTGACTTAGTGCCTGCAATGCGGACCAGACTCTGACACCGGTCGTACAGGGACCGAACAGCCCTTACCAAGGGGCTCGGTACCCCGTACTCCCAGAGCACCCTCCACAGGACTCCCCTAGGCACACGGTCGAACGCCTTCTCCAAATCCACAAAACACATGTAGACTGGTTGAGCGAACTCCCATGCCCCTTCGAGGATCCTGCCAAGGGTGTAGAGCTGGTCCAGTGTTCCACGGCCGGGATGAAAACCACACTGCTCCTCCTGAATCCGAGATTAGACTTCCTGACGGACCCTCCTCTCCAGCACCCCTGAATATACTTCACCGGGGAGGCTGAGGAGTGTGATCCCTCTATAATTGGAACACACCCTCCGGTCCCCCTTTTTAAAAAGGGGGACCACCACCCCGGACAGCCAATCCAGAGGCACTGTCCCCGATGTCCACGCAATGTTGTAGAGGCGTGTCAGCCACGACAGCCCCACAACATCCAGAGCCTTTAGGAACTCCGGGCGGATCTCATCGACCCCGGGGCCTTGCCACCGAGGAATAAGAAATTACGTACATATTTTCAGAATTTCTAATCCCATATCGTCAAAATGATCATCATTGCAAATTTTGTGGAAATACCGCGATATATACTTTTGAGGCTATCGCCCACCCCTACCACATAGTAAGTATATGGAACGATAATACAAATGTCACTCCTTCTCACATTAATGTAGCAAAGAGCGGCAGACATCACAAACGGAAACATTATGTTGAGTTCACAAAAGTATGAAAATACCCTACAAGTGCATTTATATGCTCATATTGATAACCACGACTGTCCGAGACCAAATGCTAGTGGGCTAATATGGCTGACTTATTACGCGATTGTCGGACGGGTGATCTTTATTGATTGATTGATCAGGTGCCACGTTTACATGGAGCCAAATATTCCAATTACAATCGGAATATTTGTTCAAACCGAATAAATGTGTTCCATATAAACACCTCATTCGGAATGAACAGGCCCAAACCGAATGGAATTTCATTCCGATTCACAGGGGTGGAATATTCCTTTTCCCAAACCGATTAGAAGTAAAATTATATCATGTAAACAGGGAAGCGGAATGGTGTCTGGTTGCGTTCTTTCTGCGCATGCTCCGTACTGACGTGGTGACGTCACTTGGTGACGTAAGTAACGTCACTTGCAACATGGCTTCCAAGCACACGCACAGCGCACCCACACAACTTTTTAAATGAACGGCGTATCATTCTGAAGTTTTGTATCCACTTGAAAAGTTAAAACAGCAGCTGATCTGACGATCGATCTCCATGTTTTGCAACGTGACGCTTTGTTTTGATTAATCTGCGCATGTCAGACGGCAGTTGTCAAACGCCCTTTCGGAATAAAGGCAGTCACATGTAAACGCTGGATCGGAATAGATGAAGTGACATGTAAACAGCTGATGTGAATTTTCCATTCGGAATGATTTGAATCGGTATGAATAAAAGTCAGCATGTAAACGTGGCTAATGATCGTACAAAACTTATTAAAATCGTGCACCAAAACTTAATTTCTTCAATCATTTCAACAGACAGCGAAATAATGTAAATTTTGGACTATAAGGTGCTGCTTTTGTTTTCTTTGGTTTGCTTTTTCATTTGGAACTTTGCAGTTTATATAGCAGTGCAGATACTTTATGGATTTTTATCGGACAATTAGCCCCAGGGGGCTTGTAGTCAGAGGTGAACTCCCCTCTTTTTCCCTTTTTTATTTTTTGAAAATTTTAAGGGGTGTGGGTGAAACCTCTTAAAACCACAGAAGTGCAACAAATTTTCATTCAAAATTGTATTTTTTTCAATGAAAAATAGCTGTTAACAAAGACACCATACAGTAACCCCAACCTCTTTATTTTCCCTCATTTCCTCATCTAAATGCAAAACCTCAGTTTTAACTACGTACTTAAAAACATACTGTACAAAGATGTACATTAAAATTGAAGATAATGTAAACATTGACTTATATATTGTACGTACATTACCAAATATAAGTACAAATGACTTGCATTATGCACAGTGAAACGGAATATATTTTGAAGATAACAAACATAGAATTTTTTAAATTGTAAGGAAATAAATTAGTAGCCTAACATGGGTAAATGAGCAAAAAGAAGTCCAAAGTGTACAATAACTACATTGCCAAATGTACCGCATTTGAGACGAGCATTTCTGGACCCCATTGAAATTTTAAAAATTGTTTAAAAGGTAAAACTTTGTTGTGTTCAATCTCACTTTCGTTATACTGTATTTGTTTTAGGACGAGAACAGCACGTAATGCTTAATCATCATTTATGATACAAGTTAGAGAACATACATTTTAGTTTAATGTATTTTAATTATGTTTGAGTCCCACGTAAAGCTTTCAGATTAAAAAAAAAAAAAAAATCTGAATTTTCTGTTATGGGGTCAGGCATTATAACATGGAAGATGTTCGGAACCTCCCCATCAGAGCATTTGAAATAAGCCTCTTCAACTCTTTCTCTTAAAGATCTGATAATTTTTACATCGCATTGCCGTTTTTTTAATCGGATTAATTCAACAAGCATGTTCGGAAACGTGAATTTGAACCAATCAGAGCTAGCTATCCATGCTGATCACATATAGGCATGTGCTGGTATGAGATTTTGACGGTATGATAACCGTGGGCAAAAATACCGCGGTTTCACGGTATCACGGTATTGCAATTATAGCTCCAAAATGTGTTATTTTGAGATGTATGGGTTAAATAAAGATCAAATTAAATTTCCATTGAAAAGGATTTTTACATAGTTGCAAATTGGAACATGAATATATTGTTAAAATAAATTATCAATAAAAAAAAACATTTTAAATAAAATTAAAATATATATAACTTATAGACTATACCCACAGCAACAGCTCAAGTTGCTCAAGATTAGAGCAAGAACAAAATAATTTCTATAAAAAAGTAAAAACACTTCTGAATAAAATTTTTAAAAATTCTACTGCATGACTTTTTTTTGAGGGTGGAAAAGCTCAAGTGAAGTTTCGCCATTTTCAGCCACTGTGTCAGCTCTAGTCTACATGATGTCATGCCCATGTGTTAAAAACATAAAGAATTCACAAGTTGATAAGTTAGTTAAAATGTATAAGTTGGTTTAAAGTGTAAATCTTGTTGTGGAAAGGTTTCATCTAAACCAGGGGTGTCCAAACGTTTTGCAAAGGGGGCCAGATTTGGTGTGGAAAAAATGTGGGGGGCCGACCTTGGCTGACGTCCTTTACGTAGAACATTATATTTAAGGAAATTTTAGCAAGCCATTTTTTGTGTCACACTTGCTGTATTATTTTTTTTAAATTAATAATTTCAACAATCTTGCAACTAGCCTTTAGGGTGTTCTCTTTTACTCTCGGGCTCATGCGAAATACTGCTGCTGTGAAATTAAACTAGCTTCAAGTTGCTTCAATTTCTCGCTGCGTATCATTCCTGTAATCTTGTCGTACATGTCAGCTTTTCTTGTTTGGTAATATCGCCTCACATTGAACTCTTTAAAAACAGCGACTGTCTCTTTGCAAATGAGGCAGACACAGTTGTTGCCTATTTTAGTGAAGAAATAGTCCAATTTCCACCTATCCTTGAAGCGTCGGTCGTCGCAGTCAACTTTTTTTTTTTTTTTTTGTTGATAGTCACCATTTTAGAAAATTGGAAGTAAGGGGTCACATTGGGTAATGTTGCGTAGAGTGCTGCTGCCTTTTAGTTGGTAAATGAGGAGCAGCATTTAGTGTGTAAGCTACTTCATATGCTGGTAGCAGTACAGCTGACCAATTTATTAAGTCTATGTGCGGGCCAGACGTTACTAATTTTATGACGGAGGCTGGGGGCCGGATGAAATTTGACCACGGGCCGCATTTGGCCCCCGGGCCGGACTTTGGACATGTCTGCTCCAAACAAACAAACAAACAAACAAACAAAACATTGGGATTGAGACTTCTCCTTGATCCAGCGAACGTGGATTTGTGCTTAGGGCAAGAGCATCTTTTGCAATTAGCGATCTTTGATGCTATCCCCTTTTCCCCTTCATTCAAGCGAATCAAGCTTGTTTTCTCACTCTGCGGCTGTAACACTCGACAAAGTTGCTCTCCCAGCTAAGCCTAGGCTAACATTCGTCTTTGTAACCTTTTAGTTAGTTTGTATATTCAATTTGAAAGGAAGATGTGTGTTTTGTTTTTGGCAAACTTTTTTATGGTGCTAATCTGTTGAAGCTACTCACACATGGAAAAATACAATTGTACAACGTTTTGAATGTATTCATTTTGTATATTCCACATACCACGTTTTGAGAGCTCAATAATTTGAAGAAAAGTACACCTTATGTTTGGAGTAGACATGTGCCGGTTACCGGTTTCACGGTTTACCGTGGTGTGAAAACGTCGCGGTTTCAAAACCACAAAAATTTTCCGTCATACCTTAGTACGGTATTCGCTATTTTTCATGTGCCAAAATGCAGCCGAAGTGGCTTGGTGCGGCAGCGCTCACCCCTTCCCGTTTGTTGCCTTGAGTGTCAGTGATGCTATTCTGCTAAACAGCCAGCAAGCCCACAAACAAATCCTCCAAACACAAGGCGTACTTTTCTTCAATTTATTGAGCTCTCAAATCGTGGTGAAATATACAAATGAATACATTTAAAACGTTGTACAATTGTGTTTTTCCACGTGTGATTAGGTTCAACAGGATAGCAGTAGCACCATTAAAAAGTTCGCCAAAAACAAAACGCACATTTTCCTTTCAAATTCGATATACAAACTAACTAAAACTTACAAAGACGAATGTTAGCCTAGGCTAAGCTGGGAGAGCAGCTTCGTTGTGGTTTTATGTCTCACAGCCGCTGAGTGAGAGACAAGCTTGAATGAAGGGGGGGAAGAAAAAGAATCGCATCAAAGATCGCTAATTGAGAAAAGGAGGTCTCACTCCTCACTTTTTTTTTTTTTTTTTAGATGAAACCTTTCCTCAACAATATTTACATTTTAACTAATTTATAAAACTAACTTATACATTTTCAACTAACTTATTAACGTATGAATTCTTTGTTCTTTTTAACACAAAGGCATGGCATCATGTAGACTAGAGTTGACACAGTGGCTGAAAATGGCGAAACTTCACTTGAGCTTCCCCCTTAAAAAAAGTCATACAGTATATATTTTTAATTTTATTTAGAAGTCTTTTTACTCTTTATAGCAATTATTTTGTTCTTACTCTAATATTGAGCAACTTGAGCTGTGGCTGTGGGTATAGTCTAGGTTCTATTTATTTTAATTTGATATAAAATATGTTATTTTTTTGTTTATTTATTTTCACATTATATTCATGTTCCTATTTGCAAATATGTTTTGAAAAGAAATCCTGTTCAATGAATTTTTTTATTTTTTTTTTTAAACCCATACATCTCAAAATTTTGGAGCTATAATTGCAATACCGTGATACCGTGAAACTGCGGTATTTTTGCTCACGGTTATCGTACCGTGAAAATCTCATACCGGCACATGCCTAGTTTGGAGTATTTGTTTTTGGGTTCACTGGCTGTCTCGCCGATAGCGTCACTTTCACACACAGCAACAAACGGGAGGGGGTGAGCGCTACTGCGCCAAGACACTTCTGGCTGCATTTTTGACACATGAAAAATAGCGAATACCGTACTACGGTCTGACGGAAAATTTTAGTGGTTTTGAAACCGCGACGTTTTCACACCACGGTAAACCGTGAAACCGGTAACCGGCACATGCCTAATCATATATCAGTATGTCAGCCAAATGAACGGACACCTGGAGTCCAGGCAGGGTGGTTCGCTGCGCGCATGCGAACATGGACGCGAGTCGACTGTCTCGTCGGACTAAGATACACAAGCTGGGAGATCTCCGTGGAATAAATAAACAATAAATATTACAGATCGGCCGATATGGGTTTTTCAGGACCGATACCGATTATTGGTAGTTGGAAGGGCCGATAGTTGTTTTTTGGAGCTGATATTCATTTGCTATAAAAGTGAAAAGATAGATGTAAAAAAATTGGATAATGCAAACACTGAACTTCATTTAAATGCCTAAATGATGTTTATTGAATCACACAAATAGAAAAAATAGCTCCAGAAGCGCCTGAATTTTCTAGACTCAGAAACATCTATTAAAAAGTTGAATAAAATAAATAAAAATAAATAGCCCTCTGAAATTTTTCCACGGAAAAGAAAGCCCTGATGACCTCGTCTAAGTATCCTTGAGCAAGATACTAAACCACATGTTGCTCCTAGTGCTGCGTCACCAGTAGGTAGATGAAGATATAGTGTGAAGTGTTTTGAGAGCCTTAAAAAGGTGGAAAGGCGCAATACAAGTGTAACTCCATATACCATTAACCTTTAACCAATCAAAGGACGGGGTGAATACTAGTGCAGGAGAGAGCGGTGCAGCTGCATCAGAGCTGAAATAACCTTGTTTTAAATGCATTTTTTAATATCGGCCGGTCGGATTAAAAAAACATCCAATACCGATATACACAAAAATTTCTAAATAACAGTGTTGATAATTGGCTTGGCTGATATTCGGTCTCTAATAAATATCGGATGATGCTGCACAAGCACTTTATTAGGCTTGTTGTCAACACTTGTGTATGTAAATCAGACGTTAGTAGATTGTTTTTGTCTTGGAGATGCGTGTGTGGCAGCCTGGCAGTTTTTTTTTTTTTTAGTATGGGTTTGACAGTTGCCGTCAGATTTTTGGGATCAAAGCATCGTTCCGCCCCATTCCGCCCCCAAATATTATACTGGAACGGTGTTCTAACCCATTCCGGCCCACCTTCACGCACTTCACCACTTTCACTTATAGTCGAGTGAGACTTATCTGAACAAGTGAAAGTGGTAAAGTGCGTGAAAGTGGCCGGAATCAACTGGAACACCATTCCAGTATAATATTTGGGGGGGGACGATGGGACGTTGTGCGCGTCGACTATGTCGAAATAGTCGACGCGCAGAACGTCCCATCGACGGTAATGAAGGGTTAAAAAAAAATATGTGTGGAAAGTTGAGAATGTCGGACGCTCGGTATGCAAGTGGGGAAAGAGGCACAAAGCCAAAAAAAACACCAGAGTGGCCAAAACATTGACTTATTTCAACAAGACAAAGGACTGTACACTATTGTGTCCTATCTCTTCAATGCCAAGCTTGCATACCAGGCTGCATGTGGGTTGTGAATGAACACATAAAGCGCCGTCACCCAGTTGTTATTTTGGAAGACGACAGGAGACAACAAGCTGGCAGAGCGTTAGTCCATCTAACTAACTAACGAACGATATGTTTTTTGAAGTTGCTAAGCCTGTCGCGATATGCAATGAGTCCATTTATCGCATGGTAAATAAAAATGAGGGTGGTAATTTTCACGGCTGTGTTTTATCGCTGTGTGCGTGCATGCATTTTTGAGTGTGTGTTGTTGGCATATGAGACTCCAGTTCCTCTCACTGATGTTTATTGGTCATCAATACACCGTAGAATTAAAGTTTAGACATACAAAATAAGTTAACACATTATACTAAACACTGTAAATGTTAGAATTGAGCGTTAGAAAAGCACAAAAGTGTTTTGACGGCATGAGTACATGTTCTGCGTGCACAAAAATGTGATTTGCGTGCACGAAAACATCCTTTTTTTCTTCAAGAACTCACAAGCAAGTCACTATATTTAAGTACTTTTAATAATTGGCCAAAAAAAGCAGTGGAGGACAGACATGTTTGCATATGTCTGACATGTGCTCGGAATATATGTATGTGTGTGCTCTGCCAGTTTTCCTAGTTTCAATGTATTGGATGTGCATCACCGTCAAAGGCATTAATTAGTAATTAACTGCCAGTCTTCCTTGTTCAATTAGATTGGACATCTATCATCCTCATTGATATCTATTGTCTTTAAATTTAATCAATTTTGATTAAGTTTAGTTGCTTGTTTAACACTACATGTGGGAGAACACAGGCAATCTAATTATGTTAGGCAAAATGGTCTTGAAATTGGAGTTACAAGGTCTTCATTGGACAGGAGCAATATACGACCTAGAGAAACTGCGCAAGGAATCCTTGTTATATTATTACATGTAATTAGCCTAATATTGATCCTCGGAGAAGCTTGGTTGTTGTTCTCTTTGTGCACTCTCAGCAAGCCCAAGTCCTGACTCAACCTAAAACCATTTGTCCAGAAGAGATGCATCCATTTTAAAAGTGATGTCCCCATCAAGAAATACGTGACTTACTCCAAACAAAGCTATTATTGACTAGCGTGTCTCTAATTGAAGCGTAAAGACATGACTGGAAAGCATGGGCTTCTTAAAATGGCTGTTAATGTGTCGGCTGACTGGGCCTGGTCGGGTCCCAGTGGGGAAATGATTATGGAGCTGGAGATAAGAGGCTCGTATGCTACCTGAGGGGGTGGATGAGCTGTTGCCATTGATCTTCTTTCCTTGTTGTGCTGGACACAAAAGGAAGGAGACCGTAGTGTCAAACCAGGTCAGGAGATTTCTTTTTGCTTTCATTGGGAAAAGATGCATTTTACCTTGACACACAAAACGCCAATCTTGGGAATTTAATCCAGGCAGCATGATTTAAAGAAAAGATTGACTCCAGATAATGTAGTTAGCTCAAAATAATTACAAGTATATTTGCTTACATCAACGCAGAAAAGAGTGCTTGTTCTCTCCCTTTTCCTCAGTTGTCTTTATTAATAGCCTGCTCGGCACTTAAGTCTAATTAGTCTAAGGGAAACGAGGTACATCCAAAGCAGACTGTGAGAAGAAACAACACAGATCTCAATCTGTGTTTGTCAGGATACCGTGGATTTAAATTTTAAACTTGAAATTGTCCTGTTTAGGCGTGTTAACTAATAAACATAAAATTAAGAAAACAGGAACATAATTTCTGCAACTGAATTCTAATACAATTTTAATCTATAATTTTATAAACTAAATGAACAGTTTAGACCATCACCCACCAGGAGAAGGGCTGAACGATTTGGGAAAATTATTTAATTGCCTTTGTTTAAAACCAAATATTGTGATTGTATTTTATGGGCAGGGTTATCTTCCCATGATTAACTAAGCGCAAGAAATAAATCAGGACAGAGTGATCAACACCATACTGGGTACAGCCCACATATAAGTAAATGTTACCTTTAGGTCCCAAAATGAGTGGCTACAGGCCCGGGCTGTGCTGTTGCCGCCATTGACTGGTTGGCCTGACACTTAAAAATTGTGATTAGTGGCTTTTGAATTGATGAACAAGAACTACTTTGAATCGGAGGACATATTTATCGTCAACAATTTTTACGTATTTCTTGGTTTTGTTCTACAGTTCAGAGTCAAGAGATGGTCCTTAGGGTTGCCATGATTAGGAATTCCTGGTAATGATTAATGGTCAAAGAAATAATCGTGATTGATGAATATATTATTTTTTCCCACTCGGCATTATATGCTACTATGATATTATGGGGTTAATATTGCATATACTGCACACCAATGTTGTTTTCGTCAACGATGATGATAATAAAAATATTTCGCGAACAAACCATTTTTTCATGACAATGACATCACGATGGCGCGCTGAAAACGTGTCTTGGGCGACGAAAACAGAATGAGATTGATGCCAGTTGTCGTCTGACAACACGCAAACGGGATGAAAATTCGCCATAGTTTCCGTCATGAATTCACAATGTGTGATATTTTCTTATTGTATGTGTAGTAGCACGCATTTAGCAGTGTTTGGTCGTGTCACTCATGTGACGTGCTGCGCCTTCCCCCAATCCCCCTGCCCCGCACACAAGCCTGCGTCATTCCAGGCTCCTTTTGTGAAACATATGTGTCAGGTGCTGCTTGGTAAGTGTTGCTTTCTTATCTTGGCTAGATATGCCATGTTGCTTTAGCCTTTAAAGGTCTGTGCTGGGTGATCATCACACACACAACTAACTTTTAGTGTTAGCATAGCGTTCGCATTAGGATTAGCATTTAGTGCAGTGATTATGTGTCTTCTTAAACTCTTGGAAACCATTTTACATACAGTTTATGGCGTCCAGTTGAGTTTAATTAAATGCAAATAATGTGCTGTTTTCCTGCTGAGTGTAACATTATCATGAAAATGGTGACGTCCTTGTAGACTCTACAGTTATGTGCTCGTCTGTCATGTTCTTTCGAAATTGTTGGGAACCATTTATTTATTTATTTATTTATGGACTAAAACTTTTTAAGTTGCATTAAAGTCATTTTGTCTACACTTATAGATTAGTTGAATTTATCTTTCATCCCAGACAATTGTTTTATGTTGTTTTATTTACCCGACATGTTTCGGCAAAAGAGAAAAAAATCAACTAAAACTTTTGAAGTTTATAGATGAAAACATTTTGAGAATTGTCTACTAAAACTAGACAAACAAACAAACCAACAAACAACTTTTAAATGACTAGAATATGACTAAGACTAATAAGTGTTTTTGTCCAAAAGACTAAAATGAAAATTAAAATGGCTGCCAAAACAATGCTGTTCAATAAAGAAGAGCAATTTAATTGTCAAGAAGTCAAGTCAAGAAATAATAAGATAACTGCAAAAGTGCAGGATTTCAGCGTGTTAGTTCAAAAACCCTTTAAGGAACAATGCACAGGAGAGGTAACGGGTCAGACTTAAAATCTTTGACTCAACTTTTCAGTCATAAAGTGATAAATTAAACAAAGTGCAAAAATGAAGTGCACAGATTAGAAAAATACTCTCATTACCAGGTGCCTGGACTCCAAACATTGCTTGAGGATCGTTGTTTGCCTGACAAAGTTTGCAGAACGCTTCTTCGATTTTGGGGGCTTTCCTTTGTCTTTCGCTATGAAGCCGAAATGTGTCCAAAACGATGAAGTGATGCGTGGTTTTGAGACAAAAGTTGGAGCTGCCGTGATGACCGCTCCCACAGGGATTAAAGTATCATAATAACAAAGATGATGGCAGTGCCTTGACTGCTGGATGTCTGCTGCCGCGTGTGCGTTGCTGAACGTTGACGTCAGATTCAGAGTAAATAAAACTAAACTTTTGGGATATACAATTTGTTTGAATTTCTTTTCTATTCATTTCAGTCAAAGGTGGTCACAAAGGGGGGCGGAGAGAAAAAAGATGGTAATACCAAATGTGAAAAATATTTGTTTAATAGCGGTGGCAATTAGGGTTGTTCCAATCATGTTTTTTGCTCCCGATCCGGTCCCGTTCGTTTTAGTCTGAGTATCTGCCGATCCCGATATTTCCCGATCCGATTGCTTTTTTTTTTGCTCCCGATTCAATTCCAATCATTCCCGATAATTTTTCATATACATTTTGCCAATGCATTAAGAAAAAAATGAATAAAACTCGGACGAATATATACATTCAACATACAGTACATATACATAAGTACTGTATTTGTTTATTATGACAATAAATCCTCAAGATGGCATTTACATTATTAACATTCTGTGAGAGGGATCCACTTGTAATTCTTAAAGGATAAATGTGACTTTGTATATTGTGACTAAATATTGCCATCTAGTGTATTTGCTGAGCTTTCAGTAAATGATACTGTAGCCATTTAACTGTTCTGCCCAAATGCATGATGGGAAGTGCAACCATGACTGTGCGTAGTGGTACCAATTGATATATCTTCTCTGCGTTGGGAAATAACACAGGGTGTTAAGAAAAAGATCAATTACTACCTTTCTTCCCCACATTGCTTCCCACGATATTTCTAATCGTAGGGAGAGGGGTTGTAAGGCTTTAGCTAATTAAAAAAAGGCTCCGAAGGCTGCCAAAATTCACTTTACTCATTTTACGCTGCCTTTTAGCGCTATATATAGGTAAAACAGCGCCATAACAGATTGAACGCGACAATGCGTGAGTGGTTCGTGCGGCGCATGTGTTAATTGCGTTAAATATTTCAACGTGATATATTTAAAAATAATAATAATAATTACCGCCGTGAACGGGATAAATTTGATAACCCTACCTTAAGCCTAAACTAAAGGCTCTGGATGAGTGTAACATATTATGTCTGTAACGTTAAATACAATTAGAAAACCATTTAATTAAAATATATATTTATATATTGAAAAAAGGCATGTCCGATATTTTTTTGCCGATTCCGATACTTTGAAAATGACGTGATCGGACCCGATTGATCGGCATCCCGATCACGGACATCTCTAGTGGCAATCTTGGGGCACCTAATGATTCTATTACAAATCAGAGGCTACGATTAAATTATAAATCGATTATCTATGCCCCTCCCTCAGCTATTAGCTGCTTTTAATGTTTCGTACATTAGTTACAAAAAATGTTCAAAATTCCTCTCAGGCTTAAATAAACTACTACTGTATTTCAGTAGTAGTAGTAGTAAGTTAACAGTTCAAAACAGTAAATAAAATACTCAAGTCCGCAGCAGCTTTAAACTACTTTAAATTAATTTAATGTTGTGAATCAACCGTTAAAGTTGTTAAAATGTCTCCTATTATACCATAATTTTCACTTCTGCATTCGACATGTGAAAGTTTTAAAACTGTTTCATCATTTAAAGATTTTGCCGATTTGGAAGCATTTTAGATAAAAAGTTAATTAGGTTCGCTCTGAAGTTTTGTTACAACAGCCTTCCAGAGAAGTCTACTGCTTTAAGATGGTGGCTGTTTACTAACCTCGGCAATTCTGTCATTTCGCATCTAGTTTTCTATACATGTGCTAACGCCGCCGAGGCTGTCATTTTGCATCAAGTTCTATGTACATGTGCTAACGCCGCCGAGCCTATCATTTGGCATCTAGTTCTATATACATGTGATGTCTACCGTAGCATTATATGGGCGTAGTTTGTAGCAGCTGTAGGCCGCAGTCAGTTATTATTGTTTTTTATCTAGCGGCATGAGTTGAGCATGATGTTTACTCTCGGTCCGTTCCTAACTGCATCCTGAAGACCGCACTGATTGTGTCTGCTTTACCTGGCATATTTCAATAATCGGAATTTGGATGTGTAGCCGTATAGCGAATAATCTAAGAATTGCACACAATTTTGCACACCTTTATTAGTTAATATGACCAATGTTTGTGATTAGGCAAATATGTCATTCGCAACAGCCCTACTGGTCCTCCCGTAGCAGGTTCCTCCGAGTTCAAATGGATTGGAAGTCCCTTGCTGTCAACGGCAGCGAAGTATTTAAATAGGCATGGACTTGAAAAAATGATTATTATTAACTTAATCAACTATCTTTGGTGACGGATAATTAATACTTATCGGAAAGATCTCGGCTTATGTATACCTTATGATGTTTTGACATTGTAGACCTCTGTGAGAAAGTGAGAGACATAGTTAAGTTTCCTACAAACTAGAGGTGATGAGTGAAGAGCTCACATCACACCACAAGCCTCCTGAGCTCGTGAAGAAACCGAGGGACAAGATATAGAAAACTCCTGGGAGTGATAGGCGTAATGATGCAACCATCTCACCCCGTTGTACACAACCATTGAACCGCTCTCAAGTGTAGCACACTAACCTCACATGCGTGTACAACAATTTTGTTTACTGCACTTGTTGCTTAGCAGCACTAACTGATGGATCAGGATGGCATCCTCTCTTCTGGGACCAGCAGAGCCACATTGGTGTTGACCTGCCCACAGCTGTTCCTAGTGACACCGTTTTAGCCAATCATTTTGGACACCTTTTGAATCATTCACTGTATATTCAGAATCCAGTTTGTACCATTTCAGTTGAAGGATGTAACAACTAAGCACATCTATTATTTTTGTGAAACAGGCAAGTTCCATTTAATGCCGCGCGCTCATGCAAACAGTCTAAACTTTGTTCTGTGAAATTGTTTCAAGCATTGACTATTTTCTGATTCTTTTTTCATTTTTATTTGCAAATAGAGAAAGCATTCAAAAACATTTGTATATTTTTGGCATCTGGTTTAGGCCTTACATATTTCAGACATTGTTGACACACTGACAACACCTACTTTTCATTTGGGTTGACATGCTTTGGAGTTTGGAATGTCATTTGAACATTCCGAAACCTGTCAATGTAATGTACTCCTACCTAAAGTATGGCTTTTACTTTGGGTTGGAATAGTGGGTTAAATGAACAATCGGTGAGACTCGTTTGAATGAATTTGTATGGTCGTTATCTTTGAATTAATCTTAGGGTAGTCTCACACAATGCTGTGAAGATGTCACATCAGGATCTTGAGATCCTTTTGGGCACAAAAATGCTGCAGTCGTTTTACCATGTTGACTTATTTTTTGGTGGGGGCATACCTAGAGTTGAAGATATGTCTGCATCAGCTGTCCCAATGGGATTGAGTTTAAATGTTGCAGTGTTTCTGCTGTGTAATAGGTTATGTGAGAAGTAGGTTTCATCATCTTACTGTTGGCTATTGAAAGAGATTTAGGTCAGCATCTGGGGCATTGGCACTAGGACAAGATGTCACTATACTGCAGGGTGCTTTTTAAGGCTGGATGTATCCACTAAATGGAGCACTATCAATCTCCAAGGGGGAAAAATGCAGGATGATTACCCACGGAAAAAAAAAACCTCACGCGTAAAAAAATTCCACTATGTCTACCTTTTCATTGTCCATGATATATGTAGTTTTACAGTTAACTGTTAAGTCAAAGCGCAGCACAAACAATTAATTATAGATCCCTTTAACACCAGAGATGTTTGTTGGGTGTTTTAATGTTTGATGTTTTAGCAAACATGTCAGTCTCCTAGCAAGAATATCTGAGTATGATAATGACTTTCAATGATAAACTGACGTTCTCAGCTTGTAATTGAAAGTAGTGAGGTAAACCGTTTCCTCAAATCTCTGTGAATAAAACATTACATTAAAACTGATGTATGTAATTCATAGTGTCAGTCAGACTGTTTGCGATGATCTGCTTAAAATGTTAATTTTTCATGCTTGTCAGCACTTGTTAATTAAAAAAAAGGTATTCCTGTCTAGACTGTTGGGTTTTTGCTTGCCTTTAGTACAGTACAAGTTCACTGAAGCTTAGTTATTGTGATTATTCGAAACACACTCTTAAAAAAACATTTTCACTGGTTTTTACAACTTTTTTTTAAAGATAGTGAACAAAAAATATTAATTTGTGGGGAAAAAAATTCTATTTAAGTCCAAAAGTGGACTTAAACGGAAGCCATTGGGTAACATTATATATATATATAATTATGGTCATTAATAGCGGAAAGTACCATTCTTTTCCTGCTGATTAAAATTCTAGATGTGAGCAATGTAATTTGTCATGGATTGGCAATCATACACTTAGTCATGGACGAAATTATTGGCACCTCTGGAATTTTTCTCAAAAATGCAACATTAACGCAATTACAAATGTTTTTTTTAGTATGAATGTGTTTATTTTTTGGGATTTGCATTGGAAAGAGACAAAAAAGGAATGGATTATGGATTAAAACAATTATGTCATGGAATCAGTGAAAGAGAGTACCTATTGAGCTTCCAGTCAGATTGCCTATAGGGATCTTACTGTTTGTATTGTTTCTTTGGCGTGCCATGATATGCTTTGATATCTTGCTTACTGGTGAGGAAACTGCCTTTTTTAAAAGACAGATATGGAGGTGATGTTAAAATGAACTCATGATTGCGCTCTTTCAGTACTTACAGTAGTTACAGGTATGGGTTTAGTGTAATGTTAGCTAATGGTAATGATTTTACATATCACTGACTGACTTACCTTTCCCATTTCTTCAGGTTGAGAGCAGCCATGTCAGAGGAGGCGGTGCGACAAACGCGCAGCCAAAAAAGGGCCATGGAGAGGGACAACACGGTAGACATGGACTCCAAACGGGTCAAACTGGAAAAAGGGGACTCTGACGGAATCCCCCTGGACCAGGATGGAATGGAAGCAGAGGCCGTCATGCTGAAGACTGAGCAATCGGCAAAGCTAGCAGCCAGCATCCTAAAGACTGGGGAGGTGAAGGCCACGATCAAAGTGGAGGTGCAGACGGGGGACGAACCCGTTGATATGAGCACATCCAAAAGGTAAGAAGGACTGCATGTCGTATGATGCTATCATTCATACTAATACATTTCTTTGTGTACATTATGTCTCCATTAAAACATAGAACTCCTATAATCGAGAATACATGAACATTTCCTGATGACACTTGACGATGATGTGGTTGCCAGCACATTGATCGGTCTTCCTCCTGTGGGAGGAGTTTGTCTATAAAGTTATTATTAGAGTCTTTGCATTTCAGCTCATTGCCTTGCGGTAGCACAGAGCTGTCCACTGGAGTTTCAGGTTCCTCACGAACTCAAGCGACCGACGAACAGGAAGTCGTGGAGCGGCTGCATGTGTGAGGCCTGCCCCTCATTTTTAAGAGGGGGCGAAAAAGTTTGATGCTCCCGTGGGGCCCAGGCTCCATTTTCTCCCACCTGAGCATTGCCTCGCTCCTCACATAAAATGAAGACTGTGTCACAAACTGGTTCTAACTGGCCGTTGCCATGGTTTCCACATTGGAAGGAGCAGTTGGACGAGGGAGGGGCCCGAAGGAATGGTGGGTGTGTCACATGACCACGCCGACAAATGCTTGATGTCACGAGACAAGAGATAAACGTGCGTGATGAATTGATGGCAGTTGAAATGGAAACCAAGAGCTGACTCAGCCCAGTTTGTCACCTTTGAACTGGCCTCAACGTACGTGTAATTAGTCACTACACAGCCCATAATGTACTATTCAAATGAATGGATTAGTGTTTTTCGGATTCTTCACTTTCCTTCTAGTTGATTGGCAATTTAGGAGTTTGACATATCAACAACCCCATGGCCTCCATTCGGTTTCATCGGCTGACGTTAAAGTTGCATGCAAAGCATATGTTGTTGCTGCAAATAACTGTCACGGATTGAGCAGTGCTTATAGTGTGCTTCACTCATAAAGCCGAGGCATGCAGAAGCAGTGGGCCTTACATAACCAACCTGGTGTGAGAGCTCTTCCTGACTGAGTGGCAGCGACAATCACAAGTTAGACCCACTTTGCTATTTGTCCCAAGTAATTCCACCATTGTTGGACAATTTAGCGTAACTGCATTTATCGAATGCACACAACTGCCCCGTCGGCTGTTCAAGGCCAAAGTCTCATTATGAGCCATGCTAATTTTACATATATTTGAGGATGGAATCTTTTTGAAGGATGTCAAGGAGGTTTGTTTTGGATTGCTGTGCTCTGTGTAGTTAGTTTCTCTACAGCTTCCTGTGATGCTTGTCCTCTTGGGGTGGCTGTTTCCTAGATGGCGGTTTAGCAGCCACGCGCGTGTGAAGACTGAAGTGTTCACCAAAGTGTTAAGAAGTGAACATAAAAGATGAAGAAGTTGTGTTGGGGGAGGGGTGCGCCAAGGAGCGACTGGTTGAGTGACTGAGTGAGAGAGTATACACAATAGGTTGGCTCCTGGCCATGTATTCCCTTCCCCCCTTCACTGTCACCCTCTGCCGTGTCTCCGGCAATCCTCCGCTCTGCTCAACTTGTGACTTTGGCGTCGGCAAGCGGGAGGGTGGGGAGAGCCGAGGCCGAGGCTCTCCCTGTCCGACTAGGCCACAGAATTAGGGGGGACGAGGTGAGGCCTCGAGATTCTCTTGGTGAGCCAGGCCTAAGCTTTGACAGGGTTGGAATCAGTCGCACCTTATGTGTGCATAATTCCCTTAGAGCCAAACCTCTACGTCACCTAAGTCCTCATCAGCCTGGTCTCCTTCCAACTTTGACTTTTCTTCGAATTTGAAATCGGAAGAGAGAGAGAAGACCTATGTGTAACCATGTTGTTGTTTGGTGGAGACAGCCTTTGTTGTTCTCTTGCTCACTCCCTCTGCCGCCATTATTCTATTATTGATCTCCTGGTTCTTGTCCTCTTGTGTGCCTCAGAGCACATTTTCACCACATTGGAAAGGTGAACAAAACTAATTTGATACCGCCCCCTAGTGGGGATTGGTAAAAATGCAATTGCTGAGACTGGACCTTCCAAAGTTGAACATGATCACTTCATTTGGATTTCAAATATATTTTTTTTGACAGTTGGAGTCAGGATTGCCATAATTTCCCTAAAAATGTGACAAATTGGGACAATGTTTTCAAAGAACACCTTCATATTCTTTACATTTTTAGGTGGTTCAAGTCAGGGGATGTCGTCTGTTTTTTTTGCCAATTGTGGCTCTGTGACGCACTCAAGACATTGTTGTGATTAAGGGCTACAATACTGGTAAATAAATGTGACTTGACTTGAAACTCTCGTAGAAGTGTAAGCATTAGTTAACAATTCTGTGATGAAATTAAAGAACCAATAACACAAATATATTTAGCCGAAAGATGATTCCTAAATAGTTATTGTTCCCTGTTTTCCCTCAGCGAAATAAAGAGAGAGCGCCAGCCTGCCTCACCAGACGACGTAATCATACTATCTGACAATGAACCATCCAGTCCCCTCATGAACGGCCATTGCTTTACCAAGGCGGACACAGAAAAACTCATGGTGGGAGAACTGCAACACCAGTGTATGAGTGTTATCAAGCTCTTTTTAGAATATAAATTGTGTTTAATCGCTTTGCCTCGTGCCTTATACAGAAGAGTTCTCCTGAGGAACGGGAGCAAATCATCAAACACCTCAAAGAAGAGCTACGACTCCAAGAAGCCAAGTTGGTGCTGCTTAAGAAACTACGACAGAGCCAGATCCAGAAGGAGAGCTCAGCTCAGAAGGTAAAACAGAATACGAAAAGGTCAGGAGATTAATAGTTGATGTTGGAGTTGTCAGCTGAGATTCTGTCGGATTCCTGCTGGGGAGTTACCTTGAATAAAGTATTTGAATTTCTGTCATTCTCAAGGCATCTGGTTCTGTGGCGAATCCTCCTCCTTTGGTGAGAGGTAGCATTACATCAAGCAAAGGAGCCCTACAGGTACACAGTAAAGCATGGTTCTACTGAGATTGTCCTCCAATTTGTGCAGCAGGGGTTGAACGACTGACTGTTTTGTTGTAGTCAATTTAACTGTGATGAAAGTCAAGTTTAAGTCCAATAATAAAGACTAGAAAGTTGAAAATAAGGGTTTAACGATACAGGTAGTCCCCGGGATACGAATGAGTTCCGTTCCTACGCTGGCGACATAACCCAAATTTCTGCGTAAATCGGAATTAACCCTTTAGGTACCCCTTGAAGACCCCTAAATCTCAAAATAACTATCCAAAAACATGTGTTATATGTCATATTAGTAAAGTTAAAAAAATAAGATAGTGGACTTAAGACTGCCGACAAAATGTCGGCCGAGACAGTGTTACGTGACCTTTAAAAAAACGACTGGAGACAAAATGGAGGTCGAGACTCTGGCGTTGTAAAGTCGAAATCATGTTTGTCGGATACGTCGTAACCTGGAGGACTACCTGTACTGTACATTGATCTGGATTGATTATATAAACGCATAACATTAACACATTAACATGATCATGTTTTAGATGTGCAGAAAGAATGGTTTCGCCCTGTCCAACCTAACTTTGTCCTGTCCGTTGGCAGGTAACGGGTCGCAGCTCAGGAACAGTAATCCCGCCGCCACTGGTGCGAGGTGGTCAACATGTCCCGTCCAAGCACGGCTCTCAGACTGCTATGCCCCCATTGGTCAGAGGTGCCCAGGTAAGTCCTGAGATTGTTCATGTCACATGTACTGCATTGCACATCCCAACTCTGCTCACGCCTTTGTGTCCTTTCGCGTTTGGTCTGCTTCCTCAATCGGCTGCAATCAGCCTGTTACTGTGACTCCCCAGCAGATCGCAAGCTTGCGTCAACAGCAGCAGCACGGCGGCTCAGGGCCTCCTCCGCTGTTGCTTGCTCCCCGGGCGTCGGTGCCCAACGTCCAGATCCAGGGACAGAGGATCATTCAGCAGGGCCTGATTCGGGTGGCTAATGTAGCCAACAGTAATATCTTGGTCAACATCCCTCAGGTGAGAAAACAGCAAAACTATGAGTGGCGCCTCTCCAAACCATTTTCCCTATGGGAAGCAATAAAAGCAGAAAATAGTGCAAAGCTCAAGTGTCACAATCAAAATGTACTTAATAAACTTCATAAACACAAATATAACTATATTTAAAGTCAGACAAATGTAAAATTAGGTTTAATATTGTTAAAATATAAAATGAAATTAATAACTTTGCTCACAATGACGTGACTGTAGCTAGAATCCTGACTCAGGATCTACATCTACCGTACATACATTATATTCGATTCTCAATTTTATTCTTTTTCGTTTAGGATATGAGAAAAAAATGTTTATTCTTTAAACTGACCCACATTGCATTTGCCGAACCAACATTCTTTTAATATTTGTTGATTCATTTTAGCGTTTGTCTGATAATTGGGTAATTAAAATGTATTTTTCCACTTGTATTGATTATCTTATTGAGTCATCATTTGATTTGTCTACAGTACAATTCAAAATATTAGTACAATGAGCAGTATTGCTGGTACATTTAACATTTTAAAAGTGTATTTTATTGATTCATAGTTATCATAACATAATTGATTAAATCAAATATAATTCATTACAAATAATAAAATATTTTTATGCCATTTTATTTTTGTATGACTTTCGAGTAATGAATTGGCACATTCTTGCTTTAGAGGGGACTTTTGTGATCTAATAGTTAACAGACTGTATTGACATTTGATTTGACTATAGAGGTTCAGTCTGTTTGTAAATGACAAAAGTTGTTTCTGAATCTTTTCCACTTGATATCTGTCAAGCTTCAACAAGAATGTTATGAATATGTCCTCATTGATGTGGGTTCTGCTATTGTGTCCAGGCATCTCCAACAGGCATTAAGGGCTCCTCAGCATCGCCCAACTCTGGCATCAACGACTCGCCTGCCAGTCGCCAGGCGGCCGCCAAGCTCGCCCTTCGCAAGCAGCTTGAAAAGACGCTGCTGGAAATCCCGCCTCCCAAACCTCCTGCCCCAGAATTCAACTTCCTACCTTCAGCGGCCAATAATGAGTTTATCTACTTATTGGGGTTAGAGGAAGTTGTACAAAAACTCTTGGACATGCTCGGCAGAGGTGCGTTGGCTTTATATTCTTTGTCAGTGAGTTGTGGGTTCCTGCAACTTGTTATAATATCTCCCCTCCCCCACTGTAGGCAGTCTAGGCCCAACAGCCGGCATGTCTAGCTCTATTCCCAAAGAGCCGTACACCTGCACCCAGTGTAAAACAGATTTCACCTCCCGCTGGAGGAAAGAGAAGTCCGGGACCATCCTGTGTAACCAGTGCATGTCGTCCAATCAAAAGAAAGCCCTGAAGGCTGAGCACACTAGCCGGCTGAAGGCGGCCTTTGTCAAGGCGCTGCAACAGGAGCAAGAGATTGAACAACGCATCCTCCAGCAGGCCACTACTTCCTCTGCCTCCCCAGTTTCCAAAACCACCTCGTCCTCTAATTCACTGTCAAAAAGCGAAGTGCTGGCATCTCACCAGTACAAGCAGGTCCGGTCCGCCATGCCGCACAGATCTGTGACGGGCCATCACTCTGCCATTAAGCAGGTAAGTGCCACCTAGCTGGCAAGCATGTTAAGCATGCAAGTGAATTTCTGCGGAATTTCGCACAACCGGCACCTCTTTCACCTTCACCACCTCCTCCTCACAGCTGCAGAGCGCAGTGACAGCAGCAGCGTTGGGCAGCAGGCCAAGTAAGCACGTCGCGGCACGCCCCCTGCAGCAGGGGGTGAAGGTCAGTGCTGGTGGCAGCAACAGTAACCAGGGCAACGTGACTGCCTGGAGAAAGAGCAGTAGCAATGCAGGTAGATCACACTCTGTGAGGGAATTGCGTCAATCTGGAGTGTTCTTGAAATCTAATATTGTTGACTTTAACCCCCTCTCCCTCTTTCATCTCACTTATTCCATTATGATCTCAACAGTTCATGTGTAGCCAGCAACCTTCTCAATCATACAGTACACGCCCAGTTAGGTGGTGACATGCTAATGATTTCCTAAAATGTTTTAACATTAATCTGCAATACCTGCATTAAAAATGTTCAAGTATGTAGTCAATACACTGCTTCTCTATGACTTTCTTAGTGTTATAAAATTGTAATAATTGTTTCATTACCTTTACCAGAAGGTCATTTGCTCTATAATTAAAAAAAACGTAACTTTAAAATTATTATATTATTTTTCTTTATTCTCAAAATGCATTGCATTATTTTAATTGTAATTTTAGATTATTTTGTAATAAATTTATAATTTAAAACATTGTCAGCAAGACAGTGGAAAATTTTTAAAATCTTAATCAGAAAAAAAGATTTGATAAACTCCAGTTTCACTTGACACTCATTGTGCTAAACAGGGAATCGGTATGTATAGCACTAATAATATTCACCCTGACCTATACTAATTCCCTGTTTAGCACTAATAATATTCACCCTTGACTATACTGATTCCCTGTATAGCACTAATTATATTCACCCTTACCTATACTGATTCCCTGTTTAGCACTAATAATATTCATCCTGACCTACCCAATAGTGGCTGTGTTTAGATAATCGTCCATGTTGTCTCCATCGGTGTCTGTGTGTTGTGAATCAGAGTTTCAAACATACTGTAAGTCATTGGATAAAATGGACTTCTTTATTCATTTAATAGACTGTATAGCTCCATCCCATCATCATGCATGCCAAACAAGCTCACGTGCATTGGTTTTAACCGTTTTATGTCCTGGCAGGCGTGACAATGGCCTACGTGAACCCCAGCTTGTCTGCCCACAAGACCACCTCCTCTGTGGAGCGCCAGCGAGAGTACCTGTTGGACATGATCCCCTCCCGCTCAATCTCCCAAGCAGCCAACACATGGAAATAATACCACCTCATTACTGGCCACCCTGCCATTCAAATTCACCCCCCTCTCTTGCAATATCTATGATAGCCATTATGCACCCACCCTTCTATAACCTTATCATTCTAATCCCTTCTTTGAACTTGACGCAAGGGGAGGTGTGGGGAATGTGCCTCCGTTTTTGTCTTTTGTCTTGAAATGGAGCACCTCCTCCATTTCTACAACGAGAGCCCATTCCCCAAATCCTGGGATATAAAGATTGTGTCCAGTACAGGTTTTTTTTTTCCTTTTGTTAAAAAAAGTGGTCTGGGTTCAAACGTCTCTTTTGGTTGACCACATGGGAGTCAGCACAGGATCCCCAAACTCCTCTGTCTATAGATTAGACAGGGAAAAGATACTATTAATATTATTTGATACGACAGATAATGCGCCTTTTCCCTTCTACGGGAGGTCCGGTGCGGTGTCTGAACTGAAGATCTCGTCACAGAGATCGTTTGATCTTTGGGACCATCGCAAAAAAGACTTCAGCTTTGCAAAAATAAATAGAAGAGGAAAAAAAAAAAAAGACTTTAATACTGCACACAGACTGCCTCTTCTCTCCGACCTCCAGCGCGTACGCCAGAGAAGACGGTGTGTGGCATTTTTTTGTATGGCTGAATGTTAGGTTTCTTGTCTGTGATTGCTTTTCTTTTTTGAATTATTGTGCTCCTCCAACGCTTTGGAAGTTGCCTCACAACGAGGTGGGAATTATACGGGCTCATTTTAACGTCGAAGGTGGTTTTACATCTGTTGGTTTTCCACATTATAGCCGATTTCTAAATACTTTGAAGATTAAGGGTTTCACTGACTATTGTAAATTAATCGAGCCTAATGTAATGTTTTGAGTGATAAGAAAAACTTCCAAAGAACTAGTGGAGCCCAAATTGAATCCCTTCTGCTAGAAGGTTTGGAATTTATTTGAAACCTCTGGACATAAACACATGATGTCATGCTAATACTGGAGGGGGTTTGTCAGGAATGTCATTTTGTGACATGCTTTCTATTTTCTTTTGCTTTTAGTCCTTTAGGTTGTGGTGCATTGTTTTCCTCACTACACATAGTGCTCTCTGGGTTTATTTATAGGGTCAAGATATTAGTAAAGACATGCACGTGAATGGATCCGCAGCTGGTCCGTGTCGTTTGGCGTCCATCAGGAAGCTGGACAGCTTTCAGAATGTAATGATGCAAACAACATCCCCCATTTTCCAGATGTGGTGGTGATGTTTCGTCAGATTCTCCAAAAAGGCAGGGTTGCCTTTTAATCAGGCTAAGCTGGGGAAGATCGTACTTCAAACAAGAATTCCCACTGTGCTGGGTGTTAAGCTCTTTGTTCACTGCCAGTTTTTCCAATTAAAATGGATATTTGGTTTTTGCAACTATGTGACATCTACGACCAATTTCTGAATTAATAGCTAATGAAACCGTGACAGAGTTATTTGTGGATGACCTCCGACGAGTCCACAACAGCGGAACCAGACAAAGTACAGAATACAGTTCATTACAGATGATTGTATTTTTGGCAGCATAGCGTCAGAAAGGTTTTCACGGTTCTGGCGGTTAGGGTTCAAAATTTGTCCCTTTCCCAGTACGTACTTCCACTTTCCAAAAATATTAGGTGGATAGAAGACTAATTTTACCCTGCCTCAAGCTGTGAGAACGATACATCTCTATAAATTTACTTTGCCCCTTGGACAGTGTGAGCTGTCCCATGATGGCTAAAATACTGTCATGATTTCTTGGCTTCTCTGTGGACTTGAGCAACCGGTCTGAAAATCTGCGGCGGAAACATCTCAGGTTGTCTCCACATTCCCGACAGGCATAAAAGCAGCAGCAGCAACCCTTGTGCATCTTGTGGATGCAAAAACAAGTATGTCACCAAGTGTTACAACACGTCACTGTTTGAAATCACCACCATTCCGTTCATTTGAGAGGGAAAGAAGTGGCCAAACCCATACTGCTCAGAAAATGATGTATGAGGAGATATTTGTTCTTCGGGGGATTCCCGCCCTCCTCTGCTCAAATAATAATAAAAACTAATTTTAACCCCTCTTTGACTGATTTGTGAATTTCATTAATTACATTAATTTACAAACTTATAGAGTCACTGTTTTATAGATAACCTGAATTTTGTGTGAATTATAGTGACTGATAAATTGTTCTGGTAAAGTATATTCTGCCCTCTAGTGGTTGTATTGCCCTTTACTGTGTAATGAAGTACTCTAGGTATTTTTTTTTTAAAGGATAAGCGGCATGGAAAATGAATGATGGACAAACGTTCATTTGTGTAATGTGTAGTTCATGAAATTCAAAGTTAGGTTGAATGATTCTCTTGACAGGCACAATTACGGCTTCTATTCTTTCGCTCAAAAAGACTTTTTTTAAAAGACTAGTTTTTGAATCTTTTCAAATTGTCCAATATTCCTTCTTAATATGGTAGGATTACAGCTTCTATCGATTTCATTATACTATATAGTAAGAGTGGCTCTTAATATTGCAATATTTCTTGTCACTGCTAGATGGCAGAATACACCAAATGTTTCGTCTTAAACCTTTTTTTCCCTCACTGGGAACGTCAATTTAATTTTTAAACATTTTGTAAAATCCTTATAATGTTGGAAGGTAAATATGTAATTTCTATTTATTTTTTCTTTCGAATGCTTGGGAAATTACGTCTGAGTAAGGCTTTTATCTGTAATTTTTGGTTTGTTTGTCTTTTAACATCCAATTATGGCTCGGCCATCGTCTCCTACATCCGTCATTCTAGAACAAGCAAGAGCAACCTAAAGTGCGCCTGAATGTTAAATCCGGATTGCGCTTTAACGTCACCCTCCAGTGAGTATGGAAACGATACAATAATTTCCCTTTCAGAAGATTAAATTAGGGAACATAACACATACATTATATTAATGGTAAGGACTATAGGAGGAGTTTGACTTTTGTGGCGGGGGCAAAAATGTTGATGACCCCGAAACGCAGTGTCAGCAATAAAGTCAATTTACAAGATATATGCTCAGATAGTAGCTTAGACCATGCTCGTACATATAGGCATCCCAGCTGTGTGTGTCTGCACGTTTTTATGTCTTACCTTGTGGAGAGATAGACGCCACATCCGTTTTGACTGAAAATTCCAGCGAGGAACATTTATAATAATACGGTGAAAATGAGCAGTTTTTTGTTTCCCATCATTTTTTAGGGTTAACGTCTTTTGTTGAGCAAACTGAAACTCCCCTCACCATTTAGGCTCTCCGGCGTTTCACTGTCCACATTTTCAAACCTTGGTTTTCGCTCAGTAGTTGTCGGTTTGGAAAACTTGCGTATATCCATCTTGCCATCCTCCCTTCTGTCCTCAAATCCTTTTTTGGGGGGAGCTAAGCAAAGCAAATGACTGTCTCTAAGGTGCTAGTCACATGATCTGTTTGAAAAGTAATTTTGACCCATTACAGCATTTTTTTTGTTTGTTCATTTTTGTTGTTTTATTGCTTTACAACTCTAATAGACAACATTTTACTGGCAAAGTCTTAATTTTAAATTCATATATTGGAAAGTCAAATATCTATTTTAAGATTATTAAAAAAAAACAAAAAAAAACGGGACTTCCAGTGTTAAAAGCAGCACAGTGACTGAGTGGTTAGCACTTCTGCCTCAGTTTTGAGATCAAGAGTTCAATCATGGGCTTCGGGGGTTTTGTCCGGGTATTCCGGGTTCCTCCCTCATCCCTAAAACTTATATGGTAGCTTGATTGAACCCGTCATATTGTCCCTAGGTGTGGTTGTGTGCTTGAGTGTCTGTTTGTCTCTTTGTGTCATGTGATTGGCTGGCAACCAACTCAGGGTGTACCCCTCCAACTGCCGATAGTTAGCTGGGATAGGCTCCAGCACCCCCACGGCCCTTGTGAAGATAAACGGCACGGAAAATGAATTGCAGCATTTCACCACCGACAAACTGTAAAACTAGCAGATAGGTTTTAGAGATGCTAGTCTGTTTCTGGACTGTTGTCGTTGTGCAATTGAGGAAGCATTTTCGACAGATGTGCCACTGTTTGTGCACCCCTTTTACTCTGAGATCTCCTTGTATGCCTGTGTGAGAATTAAGATTAGCTTGGAGAGCCATTCTAGACTGTGTGGATTACTCTGACTATTTTTTCCTTTATTCAGCTGCTTGTACACATAGAATGATAAATCTGACTCTATTGAAAGGCTGAAATAGTTTTAATGTGCCACACAGGAATTTGATATTGAGTGATATATTGATAGTTGAGGTGCGACAGGCAGTAATGCACAGCACGAACTACCATCTTGTATAATCGTGATATTTTCCAGTTGTGGTTATTTTTTGTCTTATTTTACAAAATGCAGCTGAACAAAAAAGGGTCATTGTTTGTCTTAAATTCAACTTTTTTTCATGGTTTCTTCCATTGTAATCCCATAAAATAGATGGTTCATTCTGGTATGCACAAGTGAATACAGATTGAAATGCCATTGTATTTGACCCCCACAGTGTTGCCAGTATATAAAATAAAAATATGAATGAAATAATAAAATTTGAGTATAATATATGGAAATTGGAGTACTGTACAACTGTGCAATAGGAATATACAAAACAAGCAAGTCAGGAGGAGATTCACAGCAAGACACTGCATTTCAATAAGCAGTGATAGGTAATATTGTAAACTCCAGTGGTCTCCAAACGGTTCCTCAAGGGATGTTGTGAGTCCGGATGTTGTGAGTCCTGGTTTTTGTTCCTACCGATCGCTCACAGATAGTGTAACCAATGAGGTTTCTGCTAAAATGAGCTGCATCTGACTGCAATCAACTGATTGCACTCGTAAGACACCAGATTGGTGAGTAGGTATTGTCTTGCTTTGTTGGAATAAAATCCTGCACCCACTGCGGTGCACATATTATGTGAGGGATTCGCAGTTTACTGTAACGCGGTAATGGCCACAGGGACGAAACTATTTATGAACCTGGTGGTCCTGCACTGTAGGCTGCCGAGCCTCTTACCAAAGGCAACCCAGTAACGATAAAATGTGATGGAGAGGTGTACTAATAACAATCATGGGGGGGGGGGGGGGGGGTGCTAATAAAAACTGAGAAGCACTGGTATAAGCAGACAAAGAGAAAGAACAGTGAAAAAGTGGTGCAAAAACGACAAATAATGAGCGATCGAGCTGTAACAAGCTGTTTACGACTGCCCTTAGCAAAGGGGCACCATGTGGGTATCGCATATGCCCAGTAACCAATAGGATCGGGAGATGGACGATAGGTCAGATTAGGGTGTAACGGGGCAGACTTGCGTTCGGAAGTCTGCTATGACTAAACCGAGTGCTTAGTTCAAGAAAACCACCACAAGGGGACGGACGTAATATTCTAGTTAAGTCCAACATGGGGTCTGTGGCACTGAACAGATTTTTACAAAGACATCCAAAGGTTATATTGGCCAACCTGGAATCTCCCACAGATTAATTACTTATTTAATCCAATTCTTATTTCTACAATGAAATATTGATTCATTGGCTCTCATTGATTTAAATATTAGTTGTTCCATAACACGACACATTTGATGGGAAATGTATGTGCGCCCTCATTTTGTGTTTGTTCAAGACTAAATTTGTCCTCTTCATGTGAAATGTTTGCAAGTCTCCCACTGTGATGCCTGCTCTACATTTCACATCAAGGGATGCTCTGGCCGCTGAGGATTGTGCACAAATGTGTGTGAATTTGAGGAAGGGGAGTGCGGGGGTTGCTCCAATGGTGGCTGCCTGAGCCAATCAGCCGGCTAGTGTTGCCTCTCCTGAGTCTTAATTGGCCACCGCTCTTTGACCGAGTGCGC
Source organism: Corythoichthys intestinalis (assembly GCF_030265065.1). Lineage (NCBI taxonomy): Eukaryota > Metazoa > Chordata > Actinopteri > Syngnathiformes > Syngnathidae > Corythoichthys > Corythoichthys intestinalis. Next base: position 39,379,912 of record NC_080401.1, read on the forward strand.
TGCTTTTTAACGCTGCACAGTGGGGACCAAACATCAGCCTGACGAGCATCCAAACCATCCTTTGTCCAGACTGACTGTCTAGTGTGTTTTTGTTCAAAACAGAACATCCAGGGACTGTTTAGTAGAGGCGCGGCTGCTCCTTTTTCCTCTTTTTTTTTTAGCAGTCTTGCTGGGTGACAAACAGATGGAGAAGATGAACCACAGCTCAGCTGAAGCCGAGACCGAGACCATAGAACCTCTGCGTTACCTCAGGTAAGCACCCCCACTTTTGCAACTACAATCCTAGTCTGTGTAAGACACATTTCTGGGGACCTTCACAATGTGACCATGCTTACAGAACAAGATGTCAATTTCAAAGGTTGAATGCCTTGCAAATTTGCACCTGAGTTTGCGTGTGGATGATGCTGTTAACACATCACAGTCCATAGTCTAATTTGCGCCGGCTCTTCTGCCTTTTTGGTTATGTAGCAGTAAAAAAACTGTTGGATGCAATTCATTGTAGATTTCGTGTTTTTTGAGATGGGGGGGGGGGGTAACAATGTTACCAGATTAAAGTTGACATTTAATGAGAGTCATACTTTAATAAGGGTGCTTATGAACCACACGAGATCGTTTTGTTGTCACTTTATTCTGAAGCAATTCTTGTAAGATTGCATTTGTTAACAAGGCAGAGTCAACAAAAACATTTAACTGTCAAATCTCATAAGGTTACCTTTCTTGTAATATTCTTATGAAACAAACGATTATACTAAGATTGTTTTTTATCGCGCACAAAAAAAGTGACCATTACTCTTTTTTCTTAAAAAAGAAGTACTTGAGAAAAATATGACTATTGCAAAACTACACTTTTTTCAGCTTTAAAAAAAATCTGCCTTTTTTTTTTTTTTTTTTTGAAAACTCAGACTTTATCTTAGACAATCATCCAATTACCGGTATGTTATTAAAAACATTCGAGACTTTGGGAGGTGATCTGATTTATTTCTCATTAGGTTGTAACTTAGTTTCTTGGGTATCCTTTAAATGGCGCATATTTCCAAACACTGACATTCCTAAACATGTGAATAAAAGTCCAAACTTCAGCAATCTGACTTTATTCTGAAACAATCTGATACAACACATAACAAGAATTACATTAAAATGGAATCGTAAACAATGATTCACCACAGCATGTTTGTGTGTACACAGATTCGGGCGACCTTCATGCATGTAATGAATTCATGTTTTTAAAATATTCATGTCATTAACACGTGGCTCATAAATCATTTCCAAATGATACATTTATATTCATGAAGCGTGATGGGAAAGGTGGGACGGAAGCCAAATGTTGGCGGCTGTGGTTGCCGCGCAAGACTGAACCTTCCGCTTGGTTAGAAGTGAAATCATCATGTCAAGTATTATGTTGTCATGACGACATTTGATTTTACTTTGTTTTGTTGCCGTTTAAGGCTGATATTAAGTCTACCCGGAAACCCACTGATCAAGAATAGTTTTGGATCGTGAGGAACATTATTGTTAAACTTTGAATTATATTTATTACAATATTTATCAACATTAATTTTTAAATTTTTAAAAATAGGATAACAATTTATTTGAATATGCAACAGTTTATTTTTGTATATCTCTGCTAGTGTTAATATGTTTGAATGATTACTTCTACAAACATTTCTTAGAAAATTACAATGCTCCATCACTTGTGGGCTATTGTGTGCCTAAGGATCCCTGCTCCAGGGGATCTCGCTCCATGTCAGGTAATTTCTTTCGAGCACTTTCAAAGACATTGAGTTCATTTGGGTCATTGGAATGAGATCAATAGATATATAATCCTTCCAGGCTTTTGCAAACCAAAAACAGCTCTGTTTTTAAGATGAAACCCTTTCGATTGTTAATGCCATTCTGTGCTAAGATGCTTGAGTTGGCCTCGATCAAAGATGAAGTGGTACTTGGGCTTTGTCGCTTCCTTTCAGTTTGCATCTGAGCTTACACAAAGTCATGTAGGGAGTATTTTTGTCTGTCAGAGGAACAGCCCTTATGGATTTTGACTATTTTCATATCAAGATTTTTAAGGTAAATAGGGTCAGTGTGTACAGTTGTTTTCATATCTTGTGTGTCCCATTATTTAAAGGGATGATGAATGGAAGAGGGTTGCTCAAAGTACTTAATTATGCTATTCTTGAATTTAGACCTCCGATAATGGAAAAAAAAATATTACCAGCATAGCCATTTTGTGAAATAAGTCACGCGCACCCCGACTGAACCAAAAACGCTAATACACATCTGAAAAATAAAATTGTGTTTTATTTTTAGTTATTAAACAAATTTGCTGGGCTGCACATTAAGTGTGTTGTCTGTCCTTTGAAAGAAAATGAGTGATTGGGAAAAATGAATCTTTTATTGGGATTCAATTCAAACCATTAGGCATACAAAACAGCAATGAAGCAAATTATGAGATGGGTCCCATCAAATCGTCATTTTTCCCCCCAAGTTATATAAATTTATAAGCGCAACAAAAAAAAACATTTTTTTTTCCTTCTTTCAAGTTGTACAGCTCAATATCAGATTTTCCAGTGCAAGAGCGCTTGACTTTTATTGGCATATAATCCACGCATACTTGAGGTAATCGGTGTAAAAAAAATTTTTTTTTTAAATCAATGGCTCACGGTCTTTGTTACCTCTTGCCTCATGTTACCTCAGTTGAGGATAATTTCTTCTTGTCTGAATTAGAACCTTGATAATTTTTCAGTTAGCTGAGGTCAGAGATGGGTGGTAAGGCGTTACATTTACTAAATTAAATTTACTTGAGAAACTTTTTGAGAAAAATGTACTTCTTAGTGTAGTTTTACCACGTAATACTTTTTACATGAGTAAATCTGTGAAGGAACACTACTCTTACTCTACTACTTTGGGCTATACTAGAGTTGTTACTTTTTTCGTAATTATTCTACATATTGATTTTATTATTGCCAGAGATGCTGACGGTGGTCGTCTTAGTTTCACCAATGAGACATCGAAATGATAACCACATGACTCAATTATACCAATCAGACTTAACATAGTTTTTTTTAGCACTAGAGGGCACTCATGCTGTTTGGACAGGTGATGTTTCATATTGTTGTTCTGGTCTGAATTCGATGATTTTTGTGTCATCATTTTTGCCTAATATAGTCATGTAATAATTAGTTAATATTGATGAAGTTGTGCTGAGAAAAAAAAAATACCGTGATTTTTTAATTTTTTTAATCAAACATTGTAAGCAGTTACTCTCTATCAGTGTTGTCAGTAACACGTTACTATGTAATGTGTTACTGTAATCTGATTACTTTCTTCCAGTAACGAGCAATCTGACGCGTTCATATTTCCAAAGCAGTAATCTGATTAAATTTAGTTTCCTTAGTGCCTGTGCGTTAAAATTTTTTTGTTGTCTCATATTGCATGTAGAATGAAGAATACTGTAGTCATGTACGAAGAACATTTGAATAGAAAATATTGCTCTTGATTTTGGGAGTGACATCACATCTCACGTTTTCTCATCGGGAAAAAAAACAAAATACGGGTCACGTGCATTACCACGCGAGCGCTGTCTGCCACGGCGATCAACAACATGGCCTGGCTGCCTCGTCAGAATGCTAACAGTGAAAGGCAGGAGATATACCACAAACGGGTGCATTTGCTCACTGGAAATACAGCCATTACTTCACATTTCTGTCCAGTAAAGATGACAAAAATATCGCCGTGCGTTGCTAACTTTGCGCTGGATCAAAAAGACTGCCGACCGCTAAAAATTCGACCAATTCAAGGAACCCTTGGAATTACAGCACAAAGCGACAATATTTGAAACGGAGCCTACAGGTAATGAGGCAGCCAGCACGTCTACAGTTTGTAACCAGCTTTTATGTACATTTCATAGTTAGAGTTTGTAACTATAGGCAGAGTTTTACTTTAGTGATACTGGTGGCAAAACATGTTGATGACTCTGACACAAAAGCCAAAAGTTTGGACACACCTCATCATTTTTGCATTTTACATATTTTCACTACTATTGTAAATTCTTACTGAAGACATCAAAACTATGTGGAAACATGTGGAATGGCAAAAAAAGAAAAAAAGTGAAATAACTGAAAAAATGTTTTCTAAATTCTTCAAGGTATCCACCTTTTGAGGTGTCTCCAAACTTTTGGCCTATACTGTATATGTATGTATAAATATGTGTGTAGGGCGGAAAACAGACAAGTCTAAAAAGCAGTTTCTGCTCTTGCACCCCTCTCTAAAATAGACTGCTGTATTTTAGGCCAAAAGAACTGTTGTGTTTGATAGAACAATATGTCTATATGCTGCCATAGCAGATTCATGGCGCATTAAGTCCCAGAACTTTTTTTAATTTGTCCGTTTTACCCTGGAAACCCCCGTTTACAAACGTCGCGCAACCGCTTTTGTTTCAACCCAGCCATAAAAAGAACGTAAGTAATTATATTTATTATTCAAAATGTCTGTCATTTTTAGCTGGGAATCATTAATTGATGTTTAATATTTTGTTAAAAAAAAAACGACTTTAAAAAACGACTTTAAAAAAATTATTCACTCGCATATTTTAAACTTTTAAACAAATTACGTCACAATGAAAACAATGGTGTCTGTAAAATAAGTCACCGATATCTACCTCATAACTGTCGCTTAATTGTATTTTTTTAGTTACTGTCGCATTTTCCCCAATATTTTAGATGATAAATAATCGATCCAAACAAAGAAAAATTGAAACAAAAAACATTTAAAAGGGTAAGAACATGAAAAAGAAAATCCTGACCACTCCTCGATGTCTGCGATTTCTGCATCGCGACCCTTGTTATAAGACCATGTTTCACCAATAAAATCCCCCAAAAATCCAGCTCTGGCCATTCACTACCGTGTCTTGACCCTCAGTTATAAATGTTACATGAGTTTTTGGACCAAAAAGAGGTAAGCACGCAATAATATCTTTTTAAAATCGGGGCGTCTTTAATTCTGCTGTGTCATGCTCTCACCTCCAGTTAGGGTTTTGCCGTTTAAAAAAAAAAATTCAAAAATGCCCTCCTGTTCAAAATTGTTTTTCCCCAGAAAATTGAGATTTTAAGCTTTCCAATTATGTATCACACATGCATATAGAACAATTTTGAGTTTGGCCAAATTGGGCTCTCAGAGTGGAACTTCAAGTCACCTGAGTGTTTTCTGCCATAAATACTGTATAGACCCTACCCACGTGACGTCACAACTCCGCTCTCCTGAATGGTACCGCCCACTTGTCCGTCAAAACATAGTGTTAACCTGTTACGGCTACGTACATTTCTCCTATTTACGGCGTGTTTTTCTGCTCCTTAACATTAATAATCAAAATGGTGAAGGCGTGTGTGGCTGTTGGTTGCACTAACAGAGAAGATGGAAGGAGAGACTTGAAGTTTTACCATATTCCGAGGGATCCAAAGAGGAGAGCGAAATGGACGGCTGCAATTCGACGTGAAAACTGGGCACCAAAAAATCACCACAGACTATGTAGTAGTCATTTTATATCCGGTAAGATGCATTTAAGATATACTTAGAGGGTTTTGGGCTGACAAATAACCACAATTAAGATCATTGCGAGGCTAATCGCCGACAACATACGACGTAGTACGACATAGTTTCAAATTCAAGATGTTTGTGACTTCCCTTTCTTCCACCATCGTTTTTTTAAAAATAATATTTAGCAGGTACCAAGTGAAAGAAACTGGCCTCGTCTACGGGACTGACAAATAACCACAATTAAGATCATTGCGAGGCTAATTGCCGACAACATACGACGTAGTACGACATAGTTTCAAATTCAAGATGTTTGTGACTTCCCTTTCTTCCACCATCGTTATTTTTTGAATAATATTTAGCTGGTACCAAGTGAAAGAAACTGGTCTCGTCTACGGGGCTGACAAATAACCACAATTAAGATCATTGCTAGGCTAATTGCCGACAACATACACGTATGTATGTAGTGAGAGTGCTATCGCTAAACCATATAAACATTAAAAGCCTTAACTCCATTGACAAATGACATGAAATACATTAGACTTGACAGTGGATGTTAGCAATAACAAAAGATTTTGAATTGAAAATTTCGTAACTCACCTTTCCAAGCACAAGATAGATTCCTGCCGAATTTTCGTGGACGAGGACCTGTTTCACCCAACCAACAACGAAGTATTTATAAGCCTCCAAGCTCTTGAAGTTTTTCAAATTTTCGTGAGAACAGGCTGATTTTGTGTGGACAAGATAATTGTAAATATCAGCGTAGCAGATGTCAGGCAGACAGGGCGAAGACAGTGGGTCGAAAAACATCGATTTGGGCATCAAATATGGATCTGGCGACTGTATAGAACGAAACTTTTCAACATAACGCCTTTTATGCAACACATCCAGTGAGTTTACGGCATCAGAAAGCACCGGGTCTTCCATGAAATGCATTTTAAATTCCTCGATCAATTGAAAACAATGCTAATACAGAGACAAAATGACGGAGAAGTGGGCGGAACCACACAGCGAGCACGTGGTTTTGTGACGTCGGTGGATAGGGTATATAGACAGACACGGTTAATGTTCAATCAACTGTTTAAGCTCAGTTGTTGTTGGTAGCGTTTAAAAACTTAGGTTTAAAGAAATTCTACATATCCATCTTGCCTCCTCAGGTGTAGTTTTGGCAAAGCAAAGGATAGTCTCTCAGGTGCTAGTCACATGATATGTTCGAAAGATGATTTTGACTCATTATGAAATACGTTGTAGGATTCGTGTTCATTTCATTAATTTTTGTTGTTTGTTTTATTGCTTTACAACTTTTATAGACAACATTTTAACAGCTCGGTCTTTATTTTAAAGGGCAAGTTCAGAATTTTTGACATTAGGTTTAATCTTGGAATTATGGGGTTTAATTAGTTGTTGGAGTTGATTTGAACAAATTCCGTGTAGTTTGGCAGTTATTTGTTAGTTTAAGGGCTCCAGAGTGGCTAAACTAGCACGAGTCAATGGTGGTTGAAATCAACTCCATCGACTAATTAAACCACCGCTAATTTAAAGATTAAGCCATATATGAAAAATTCAACTATCCACGATGACATTTTTCTGTTGTCATTTTTGTTGAAGCAGCAAAAGGAGAAAAATTGGTAAAAAGTAACTTAGTTACTTTCATAATAAAGTAATCAGTAAAGTATCTAGATTACTTTTTTGAGGTGTAATCATTTATCAGTAATTAAATGACTTAAGTAATCCATGACAATGTTACTCATCACTTGAGAATTATTTTCAACGAATACTTTTTGTACTTTAGTAAATTCTTGGATGACTACTTTTACTTGAGTGATATTATTTCGACGTAACGCTAACTCGTACTTGAGCAAATTTTTTGGCTACTCTAGCCAATTCTGTCTGCGGTTCAAACTACGTACTTGAGTGTTGTTTGCTCTCTCATGTTAATTAGCGATTGTGTTTTGTGGTTGCATGTAGTTCTTATTTGAATCCTAATTGCCTTTCACCAGGAAAATTTGAGGTCAGTGTCATGGCCACATTTGCAATTAACATTTTTCTTTTTTTTGTCCTGGGACAAACTCAGTAATAGCTCATGGTGCAGGTAGTTTTGTTTTTTTTCACCGTGTTCACAGAGAAACTATAGATGTGATTACGATTTCACTACTACTTCTCCGAAGCGCTGTCTTCACCTCGTTCCAACGTGACAAACAATGACATGCTTATCTAATTTGACTTTAATGGAGGAGGGAAATTATGGACAACCAGTGCCCGGGAACAAATCCAGCCTCTCCGGCTCGCTGACCCAATCATCTGACTGTGCCTATAAATAAAATGGCCGGTGCTGTCACATAGCCAAATGCAGCTGCTGGCGTCTAAACGGTGACGGGTGGGCTGAACACAGGCTGACGCGGCCTGAGGAATAACAACAAGCTTGAATGATAAGCTGGAGTCACGAAGCAGCACGAGTGCAGACAGCTTGACAAAGTTACACCACGGCAGGTGAGGTGGCTTGTCAGGGCTCAGGTGTGCCAATGGAGAGGACGGCAGAAAATCCATCATCACCTGTCATGGGAGAAAAATGGAGGTGCCATTTTTCCTCAAATAATGGCCACCAATGGTCACCAATCAACCCAACAACAAACGCCTCCAAAACATCAGCCATCCATCCATCCGCTTTCTGTAGTGCCTTTTGTCATTAGAGGCCAGGCTGAGTCCCAGCTAACTAATGAGTGAGAGGTGGGCTAAACCCTGGACTTGTCACCTGCCAAGTTGTATTTTTCACAGTATTAAGGTGGCACAGCAATTTTCATGAAGCGAGTTGTTTACTCTTTAAAAGTGGCACATATAAGACTTTACAAGTGAATCAATATCACGTGTGTGATCCTGAGTAGAAGCCAATTTCGTAAAAATGGTATTATACCCTTTTCAGGGACGGCGATCACTACAGTTGACATCTGTTCAAATGTTATCATTAGCTTAACTCATTCACAGTGACGTGGGGTGAGGTTCATGGTTGGTGAGGCACTGACTCCTTTAGTGTCAGATTTCCAAATATATAAAGCAAAAAGGGTAGCTTATTCAATTGGCTACTGGTTATTTCATATCTCATCAGCATTCTTCACAAAACACACACACACGGTACATATTATCAATACGTAAAAGTAAGAAGATAACATGCATTTGCTCTACACCCTCAATGTGTTGGCCGTCGCAATTCTATCATTCATGCAACATAAATGAGAGTAAAGAGTGGTGTACAAAATCACAGAATTCAATTCTGACCTTTAGTGAAATATTCAGTTGTTTTTAAAACTTTAAATTCTGATACTTTAATCAATTTATTACAGATTGCTAAACAAAAAGTGTGAAAAGAAAAACAAAGAATTTTATTTAAGGCCAAAATTTAGTTTTTAAATATTCTATTGTATTTTTCTTGGTCTAAGCTTTTTTTTTTTTAATTAATTTTTTTTTTTTTTTTTTTTTTTTTTCATAAGATTGAAATGAAAACTGTTTGTGGTCTTGTGCCTGTCCTTCACCACAAAAACCGGCGTTACTTTGGAAGGGCATAGGTTTGGTCTCAACATTCGTAGGGACGATATAACAGCATAACCTGCATGTAGGTACACTTTTTGCTGGGGACGGGACATTAATAAGACCAAACAGATTGGATGAAGGGGGCAAAGGGCCACATTTCTCATGTATATGAACCTAATTAATTAATAGGCAAAATGATCAATGCAAAATAAATCCTTATCTACTGATAATAACTTTTACGTGCATTGGTTCAGATGATACACTGTTCGATTCAAACCTTTGTTTTCAAAAAATACAAAAGAAACATTTTGAAAACTTCCTGAATAAATGTCTGGTTTTTATTAGCAAACATAAACATAATGAAAATAATTCACTTAATAATGGTAGGGTCAATTCTATCCTTACAACATATGGAACTATTGAAAGATCTAAATTCTCTATATAACTGAACATTATATCATGCAAAAAAGGTAAGGTTGCTTAAAAGTTGGTGGGGACAATTTTAGCATCCTGAAAAGTTGGTAGTGTTATGTCCCTACCGTCCCTATGCAAACCTACGCCCTTTTTGTAAAAGTCCTCCTTATTTTCCTTTACTTTAAAAAATCTCTCCGCCTTAATCGAGAGGATTGCTTCAATTAGATCGTTCTGTGTTCTATTTGACAAGCCAGAAAACACAGTGGATGTGTCCAAATGTCTAGCTAACCTTTCATCTTTCTCAGCAAAACCATGTAATCGTTCTACATATATGCCACGTTTAGAAGAGCTTACACACTCATCGTTACCACGAAATGTTAACTCCTGTTTAGATAGGATGCAGGTTGCATTAATGAGGTCTTTCAAACTCTTTCGGTTTTCCTTTACCTAAGCATTGTGGATGCGACCGTCGAGCTTCCGCTGTTCGTCAAAGCCAAATCGATCCTTGAGCTTCCAAAAGTTCTTAAAGCAATCAGGCTTTGAATGTGAGTGGTCGAGCTCTCATGTTTGCTGAGGCTTCGTGGTAGTTTTTTAATGTCACAATATCTCGTGTTAGTCCAGACATTGGTACAAGTTGAGAAGAAAAGGCAGGGAAAGCAGCAAAGGCGATTTTTCGAATGACAGCCACATAGCCAGTCTTTTCGGGTGTACCAGTCCGTTTGAAAAGCGCGAGTTATCTTCTGTCCCGTAGTTTGAAGCAAACCTTTTAGCTCCGGTGTTGTGTTAACCGCGTCCACTTTTAACGGAAAGTCCAGTTACACATACGCCCCCTCAGTGCGGCAGAGTACTATCTGCGCAACCTATGCCTTTTCACTGCGGTTTTATTTCCCATCAGCAAAACTAAATATGTCGCTAACAAACATTAAACTTTAAGGCTTAAAGACATTAGCCAGACTGTGGAAAATCAGGTCAAATAAACGTATCTGGAAACATTATAATGGCGACATGCAGATGTACGGCAACCAGCATGCTCCAATTCCATGTATCAACCCAGTTTGTTATGGATTGCGCATTCAGAGGTGAGGCTATACTCGTTGCTGCCGCACCTCTCGTTTCATTTCTTTATTTGAACAGGAAATAGGCAAATTCAGCGATTTTGACTATAAAAAGTGTTTGAAATGAGTCATACATAAAGAGCAATGGACAAATATTAATACAAATTTGATGCTATAATTATTTTTTTGTCATGATGACAGGTGAGGCTCTGCCTCACCTGCCTCCCCTGACCGCACGTCACTGCTGCCAGCCCAGGTCATAGAGTAGGTGTTTTGTGTTAGTAAAAGAGGGAAATTGACATTGAAAACGCCTGTTAATGGGCAGTCAGAGTTAAGCTGTGTGAGGTCCTAAGAGAGGTATGAAACAAAACAAAAAAATTGAATTCATTTCCCAGAGCAAAATACACACGGGCCCCACTTATTTAAATTTAGTGTTATCGTTTTTTTTCTCCAATTATTTACAATTTGCTTTATTTTTCAGAAATTTAATTTTTTAAAATAATATATTTTCATTCATTTTTTTCCATGCCGCTTTTCCTCATGAGGGTCGTGGAGGTGCTGGAGCCTATCCCAGCTAACTACAGGCAGTAGGCAGGGGACACCCTGAAGTGGTTGCCAGCCAATCGCAGGGCACAAGGAGACATACAACCATTCATGCACACACTCATACCTATGGACAATTTAGAGTGTTCAATCAGCCTACCATGCATGTTTTTGGCACGGGGAGAACATGCAAACTCCACACAGGAAGGCTGAAGCCCGGGATTAAACCCTTGATCTCAGAACTGTGAGGCAGACGTGCTAACCACTTAGCCACCGTGCCGCCATATAATAATAATATAATATATTTTATTAATATTAATTTAAAAGTATTAGGGTTTTTTAATAAAAAAAAATAAAATAAAATCTTTAAAAAATATTTTACCCCCCCTCCCAAATGGATCTTTCAAATGATTCATTCATTTTATTAAAAAAATAAATAAATAAATAAATATGTATATGTATATATATAATATGTATATATATTTATTGCTCATTGTAAATTACATGTGGGCAACACAAATACTACAATTATTTTTAGAATATGGATGGAAGCCAGATTGCGCGTTATCTCCGTACAAGGCGTGCACAATGGCAGTACACACGTCTGCTGAATAGTTTACGCACTACTACTAGGCTACTACAAAGACAGCGTTCTATTTCATCTACAGTGTGTGTTGGGTTTTTTGTATCGGAAACAAAAATGCCAGTGTATTATAATGCAAATCCCCACAGCAAGACGGCGCAATGACACACGAACACATTTGAAAACTAAAAGATCACAGGTGAATTGCACATGAATAACCAGTAGCGTTCTGCACGGCGGAAGCTCGACAGCAACAACAAGTAATAATATGGATACAATACAAGCATGTTTTATCTATTTGAAAACACCAAAGATTGATTTCCTTTCTGGACCCCACGGTCTAAATCGGCAGCTAACATCTCCTCGCTGAGCTCTGAGAACTATCATCTTCATTTTCAACCTCGAATTGAATTTTAGAAAATTCATTCATTCATTTTCCGAGCCGCTTATCCTCACGAGGGTCACAAAGGTGCTGCAGCCAATCCTAGCTAACTATGGGCAGTAGGCGGGGTACACCCTGAATTGATTGCCAGCCAATCGCAGCGCACATGGAGATGACCAACCATTCGGGCACAAACTTATACCTTGGGACAATTTAAAGTGTTTGATCAGCCTACCATGCATGCTTTTGGGGTGTGGGGGGAAACCGGAGTACCCGGAGAAAACCCACGCAGTCACGGAGGAAAACATGCAAACTCCACTCAGGAAGGCTGGAGCCCGGGATGGAACCCTTGATCTCAGAACTGAGGTGGATGTGCTAACCACTCTGCCACCGTGCCACCAGTTTAGAAATTTCACTGTTTTTGTACACAAAAAAATGGTTATGCGCCATCTTAACGACTCATCTATCAATAGTCAACTTTTCCGTTCCATTAGCTTATTCAACGTGGCTCGGTAGCAAGCAAAGTGTCATGACTATGTTATTAACGAACAAAAACCTTTTCAACATATACATACTGGACTGTCTCAGAAAATTAGAATACACAATATTCTAATTTTTTGAGACAGTCCTGTGTATATATACAGGACTGTCTCAGGAAATTAGAATACACAATATTCTAATTTCCTGACTGTCTCAGGAAATTAGAATATTGTGTATTCTAATTTCCTGACTGTCTCAGGAAATTAGAATATTGTGTATTCTAATTTCCTGAGACAGTCCTGTATATATACACAGGACTGTCTCAAAAAATTAGAATATTGTGTATTCTAATTTTCTGAGACAGTCCAGTATATGTAATCCCCCAAATTAAATACGCTATTGTTTCAATGTGTTTTATTTTATTTATTTATAATAAGACAAACAACTACCCCCCCCCCCAACACAGGGGATACTGCAGCACCCTCAGTATCCCACTTCCCGCGCCACTGGGGTCTACCTTTGACATTGTCAGCTATAAAACTGACCTGTCCCAGTCATTATTTAAAGATTGTTCCAAAATGGATTAATGATAACAATAATGAATGCCAGTTTCTCTTACCTGTACAGTGGGGCAAATAAGTATTTAGTCAACCACTGATTGTGCAAGTTCTCCAACTTGAAAAGATTAGAGAGGCCTGTAATTGTCAACATGGGTAAACCTCAACCATGAGAGACAGAATGTGGAAAAAAAACAGAAAAATCACATTGTTTGATTTTTAAAGAAATTATTTCCAAATCAGAGTGGAAAATAAGTATTTGGTCACCTACAAACAAGCAAGATTTCTGGCTGTCAAAGAGGTCTAACTTCTTCTAACGAGGTCTAACGACGCTCTACTCGTTACCTGTATTAATGGCACCTGTTTTAACTCATTATCGGTATAAAAGACACCTGTCCACAACTCAGTCAGTCACACTCCAAACTCCACTATGATCAAGACCAAAGAGCTGTCGAAGGACACCAGAGACAAAATTGTAGACCTGCACCAGGCCGGGAAGACTAGAATAGATAATACGCTTGATGTAAAGAAATCAGCTGTGGGAGCAATTATTAGAAAATGGAAGACCTACAAGACACTTCCCTCGATCTGGGGCTCCATGCAAGATATCACCCCGTGGCGTCAAAATGATAACAAGAACGGTGAGCAAAAATCCCAGAACCACACGGGGGGACCTAGTGAATGACCTACAGAGAGCTGGGACCACAGTAACAAAGGCTACTATCAATAACACAATGCGCCGCCAGGGACTCAAATCCTGCACTGCCAGCCGTGTCCCCCTGCTGAAGCCAGTACATCTCCAGGCCCGTCTGCGGTTCGCTAGAAAGCATTTGGATGATCCAGAAGAGGACTGGGAGAATGTGTTATGGTCAGATGAAACCAAAATAGAACTTTTTGGTAGAAACACAGGTTCTCGTGTTTGGATAACAAAACAATACTCAATTGCATCCGAAGAAAACCATACCCACTGTGAAGCATGGGGCCGAAACATCATGCTTTGGGGCTGTTTTTCTGCAAAGGGACCAGGACGACTGATCTGTGTAAAGGAAAGAATGAATGGGGCCATGTATCGAGAGATTTCGAGTGAAAATCTCCATCAGCAAGGGCATTGGAGATGAGTCGTGGTTGGGTCTTTCAGCATGACAATGATCCCAAACACACAGCCAGGGCAACAAAGGATTGGCTTCGTAAGAAGCATTTCAAGGTGCTGGAGTGGCCTAGCCAGTCTCCAGATCTCAACCCCACAGAAAATCTATGGAGGGAGTTGAAAGTCCGTGTTGCCCAACGACAGCCCCAAAACATCACTGCTCTAGTGGAGATCTGCATGGAGGAATGGGACAAAATACCAGCAACAGTGTGTGAAAAGCTTGTGAAGAGTTACAGAAAACGTTTAGCCTCCGTTATTGCTAACAAAGGGTACATAACAAAGTATTGAGATGAACTTTTGGTATTGACCAAATACTTATTTTCCAACATGATTTGCAAGTAAATTCTTTAAAAATCAAACAATGTGATTTTCTGGGTTTTTTCACATTGTTTCTCATGGCTGAGGTTTACCCATTTTGACAATTACAAGCCTCTCTAATATTTTCAAGTGGTTGACTAAATACTTATTTGCCCCACTGTATACATGAATGAGTCATCTTTATTGGAGGGTCCCTTTAAATCTATTGAGGAGACTTTCTCATTTAAAATCCTGACATGGAGCCAGTGTAGGTTTTAGTAGTCGCCATCGTCCCCAACGTGATTTCGCTCAAAGGAAAGTGCTTAATGCAGCGCATACAATGCCACATTGTACAAAAGCAAAAAATAATCCCATTTTAGCTCAACACAAGACAGTTTGAGAGCAGAGCAAAAAGGTTGCACACATTCGACAGGCTGAAATGTCACACGGAATTCGGTTTGTTCACTTGAAAGACCACAAGGGAGCGTGACTAAAAGACCACACACTCAAAACGAAAAAGGGTCTTAACGCTGGCCTTGTGCATGTTGCTGTCTCATTGTGAAAGCTCACCAATTTCTTACATCCTTCACAGCCCTAATTTCCACCCAAACAGGGTATTCGATGCAGTATTTTTTTTCCCGTTAAGTGTTTGAAGGTTCCTCCGCCCTGCTTCAAACTCAAGTGTTGCCCTATTTTGTCCTGACACAACATTATTCTCTTTCCATCGGGGTCAGTCGTGAACTTGAGAGCGCCCTCGAGCAGCAAATAACACATTTTGCACAGACGGCCCGTTTATTGACAGGTTGAAAAGACAGACGGATAGCGTTTTGTCAAATCCACTTCAGCGTTATCGATCGTCCCCCCTGGCTTGATGGGATAAGATTATCATCATAATTGCTTATTGCTTGAGCTGCAGCAAAATATCAGAATACTGAGAAGGTCTTCGCAAATCATTAAATGACATCCTAAAGCAACACTTACATTTTTCTTTTTCCTTGAGCCCAGGGGAGTTTAAACATTTTTAACATTAGGTGCCATTTCCTTCTTTCAAAGGCCAAACTAAAAATAAGATTGAACAAATGTGTATTATATTTTGCTAAGATTTTATAATAATGCCTCCTTCAAACAGAACCACTAGGGAATGTCTGAAATCTGTTGCTAATAAGACAAAATGTTAAACTGGCAGTGGTGTTATGTCATCATAGAAAATTCTCCTTTCATTTTATTGTAAAGCAGAGTTAAAACTCAAAATCTTTTGCAGGGCTTAAATAGTCTTCCCCAGAAAAATAAAATGTTTATAATGTGTTTGAAAAAGACCACTCTTACATCTTATATAACCTACAGTGGGGAAAATAAGTTTTTAGTCAACCACTAATCGTGCAAGTTCTCCCACTTGAAAATATGAGAGAGGCCTGTCATTGTCAACATGGGTAAACCTCAACCATGAGAGACAGAATGTGGAAAAAAAAACAGAAAATCACATTGTTTGATTTTTAAAGAATTTATCTGCAAATCATGGTGGAAAATAAGTATTTCGTCAATACCAAAAGTTAATCTCAATACTTTGTTATGTATCCTCTGTTGGCAATAACGGAGGCCAAACGTTTTCTGTAACTCTTCACAAGCTTTTCACACAATATTGCTGGTATTTTGGCCCATTCCTCCATGCAGATCTCCTCTAGAGCAGTGATGTTTTTCGGGCTGTCGTTGGGCAACACGGACTTTCAACTCCCTCCACAGATTTTCAATGGGGTTGAGATCTGGAGACTGGCTAGGCCACTCCAGGACCTTGAAATGCTTCTTACGAAGCCACTCTTTTGTTGCTCTGGCTGTGTGTTTGGGATTATTGTCATGCTGAAAGACCCAGCCACGTGTCATCTTCAATGCCCTTGCTGATGGAAGGAGTTTCACCCAAAATCTCTCGATACATGGCCGCATTCATTCTTTCCTTTACACAGATCAGTCGTCCTGGTCCCTTTGCAGAAAAACAGCCGCAAAGTATGATGTTTCCACCCCCATGCTTGACAGTGGGTATGGTGTTCTTCGGATGCAATTCAGTATTCTTTCCCCTCCAAACACGAGAACTTGTGTTTCTACCAAAAAGTTCTATTTTGGTTTCATCTGACCATAACACATTCTCCCAGTCCTCTTCTAGATAATCCAAATGCTTTCTAGCGAACCGCAGACGGGCCTGGACGTGTAGTGGCTTCAGCAGGGGGACACGTCTGGCAGTTCAGGATTTGAGTCCCTGGCGGCGCATTGTGTTATTGATAGTAGCCTTTGTTACTGTGGTCCCAGCTCTCTGTAGGTCATTCACTAGGTCCCCCGTGTGGTTCTGGGATTTTTGCTCACCGTTCTTGTTATCATCTTGACGCCACGGGGTGAGATCTTGCATGGAGCCCCAGATCGAAGGAGATTATCAGTGGTCTTGTATGTCTTCCATTTTCTAATAATTGCTCCCACAGTTGATTTCTTTACACCAAGCGTTTTACCTATTGCAGATTCAGCCTGGTGCAGGTCTACAATTTTGTCTCTGGTGTCCTTCGACAGCTCTTTGGTCTTGGCCATAGTGGAGTTTGGAGTGTGACTGACTGAGTTGTGGACAGGTGTCTTTTATACCAATAATGAGTTAAAACAGGTGCCATTAATATAGGTAATGAGTGGAGCCTCGTTAGACCGCGTTAGAAGACGTTAGACCTCTTTGACAGCCAGAAATCTCGCTTGTTTGTAGTTGACCAAATATTTATTTTCCACTCTAATTTGGAAATAAATTCTTTAAAAATCAAACAAAGTAATTTTCTATTTTTTTTCCACATTCTGTCTCTCATGGTTGAGGTTTACCCATGTTGACACTTACAGGCCTCTCTAATCTTTTCAAGTAGGACAACTTGCAGAATTGGTGGTTGACTAATTACTTATTTGCCCCACTGTATATATGTATATATATATATATATATTTCGGCGCTAAAAACTTTCGACAGAAAATACCTACAACTGCATTTTTGGTTTTTGATAAAAGACCGAAGGTTTACCACCAAATAGTGTGAAGCCGTAGTCCTCTTGTGATGAAGCAAACAAAACACGGCGAAAAGCAATGCTGCTTCTCGTCCCGCGTCACATCGAGTACAGTGCATTTGAGCCTGAGTGAAATTAATTTGGAGTTCAAACAAGCGAACAGTATACAAATAAATTAGTTTTTAAATGCATACATGTCCGTTTGCTGCGGTTTAGTACAATCATTTTATGACATGACCACTTTCTCTTTTTCCCGCATTTTACCCCGTGGCGTCCACACCCCCTCTACTGGTTGCCGTTTAATCCGGCTGGGAGCGACTTTGCTCGGCTTCGTCGCTGCGAGGACTCAGCCCACTCGCCTGGCTCTCGGTTGATTCCACTTCTTGCACAAGAAAACAGTGAATCTTATTTTAAGGAGTCCGAGAGATTGTAATAGCCTTGTAAAGAGCTTTGCTAATTTCGGTGAGAACGGAATAGTTTTTATTGTTGTTGTTGTAAATTACAGTTCCACACAAACATACATAGATATCTCATTTACCAAAGCAACTGGAGGCGTGAGACCCATTTTTATAGTGTCCCAAACTTCCAAGAAAGCGCAATTATCAGTTTTATCAACCGTGAAGACCACCAAACAAAATTCTAAGACGACGCCAGCAGTTCTGCTATATATGCATGTTTTTGGGATGTGGAGGGAAACTGGAGTACCCGGAGAAAATCACGCAGGCACAGGGAGAACATGCAAACACTCCACAGGACAGCCGGAGCCCGGGATTGAATCGTTGATCTCAGAACTGTGAGGCGGACGTGCTAAACACTCCGCCACTGTATTACCAGATGCACGTTATTATGAGTTAAAATAATTTGATATTGAAACCCCTCTTGATGTTTTCATTTTCATACGATTTTCAAAATTTGTTTAACTATTAGGTCGCCTTTGTTGCTGATGTCGCAGGGCAGTGACGTCACATGGTTACGCTGCCGGGCTTCTAGAGTGTGACTCTAACGACCTAAACATATGATCTGTTCAACATGCATGACAGCACTGTCGATATTTCACAAAATGAAAAGAAAAATGAACAGGATAGACGGGATGAAGAGGGAGTAGGAAAAAGAAAACGGTGTTCTGCCAAAATGTGCTACACCGGCAAAATGTTCTGCAAGAGGCGAATTTGACACCCAAAGTACTACAGTGCGCTTTCAGCTTGTTTTGTTTAGATGCATACAGACAGATCATACAAAAGATGCCTTTTAAAAAAATACTTAAACGTAGTAATATCAAATAAGGGTGGTTTAAATATGCTACGTGACTAATGTGGTCAACGGATCAACAATCTGCTTTAAAGCATGAGAGGGAAACACATGCAAAAGTATATTGAGGCAACGAGAAGGTAATAAAAGACTCAATAAAAACAAAAAGTAAGTACTCGCCGCTTTTAACCGATGAGCGCATGTTTTGGACATCTTGCTGCGTAGAAGGAATTGGAGTAACCTGGTAGTGTTTGTCTACGTAGTGACAGTGACAATCTACGTCATCAACCAGAGCCTCCATTGCGCAAATAAAAAAAGACGCCCTCCGTAGGTCAAAACGTACTAAATATAATAGTTTTTTTTTTTTAAATCAATGGCAATATATTATGTGTTTCTAATGACATGTTTTAGTAAAAGAGAACAATTGTGGCTTATTAGAGACTACGAGTCTTTCAATTTCAATTTTTAATTTTATTTGTACAGCCCTATATCACAAAAAGTTTGTCTCAAAGGGCTTTGCAGAGGCAATATGATACACAGTCAGAAACAGTAGATAAATTAGATAAAGTTCAAGTCCTGGGCATCCCCCGTCCTTAAACCCTCCATATCGGCAAGGAAAAACTCCAAAAACCCTTTGGGAAAAATGAGAAACCTTGGGGAGAACCACTGTCAGGAGAGATCCACTCCCAGGATGGACAGGCTATAGATGGACCAGGACTGACGGTGGGTATTAGCAGCAGGAGGTCCAGTTTGTAGAGATGCAATGGAATGAAGAAACAAGAAGAGGTCCATCTAGCCAGATGAGGTGGGAAATGGGACACCGGGTGACTAGTGATGAAGAGACTAGTCAACTCGATATTAGATATTAGTCTTTAAGTCGGAGGTTCACTTTGAATGTTTTTATTACATTCATATAGGACATTGGTCTCAAACTGCGGCCCAGAGACCAATTGTGATCGAATGATCGCTTCCAGACCGTCCCAGTTGAATATCGATTGGATGTCTATTCCCATCAATAGGTGTTTTCAATATCAATTTCGTTCTTTCACTATCACAACAAATACTCTGTGACCTGGGCTGGCAGTGAATGATTTAGGCTAATAACTTTTGAATTGATGTCCACTATAATGACCACCATCCCATACTAGGGTTAAAATATTTAATACGTAGCAGGTACATATACAGTACATAACTTTCACTATTAACAGTATTATTTTTCGTGTGTTTGGTGGGGACAACCCCTATTGCTCTACTGCCAATCAGCATGAGTTACCAAAATCCTTCCAACTATTGATTTGTTTTGACATTTTCGAGCGAAAGAACTGCAATTTGTTTTGTTGCCAATCCGGTGTGTACGCCCCCTCCAAGTCGACTGGGACAGGCTCCAGCTCACCCACCACCCCGAGGACAAAATGGATGGATTTTGAGAGTGAAAGAACTGTGTTGTTCCACTTTTATTATGCTAAATCCCATCAGAGGGTCCTGATGGTAATTACGAATGATAAGAGGCTTGTGTCTTTCAATATGTGTTGGCAGGATTTTGTTTTGTAAATGAGTTATTTGTATGCGTGTTTTAGTTCGGCCGAGGGGAGAAAATCAATCGTATTGACTGGAGAAAATCGATCTGAGCTGAGCTTTCACGGACAAGAGAGCGAGTCAAATGACTGCAGTTTGGCCAAAATCACGCTTCACGCATTTGGGTTGTTACCCTTTGTTGTGTTTATCAGACGGATCTTTGATTCTTGTGCTGAATCGTAACTACAGATGGCCATCGCGGACTGATAGTTGTTTAATGAGTGTGGTTTTGGGTTCAGTTTATGAGAACTCTTTGCTTACTTGACATGCCATAAAACATTCTCAATTATGCACACAGATGGGCTGGTACTTAAAAAAGAAAAACGAGAATGTGGCTATACAAGCTGTTCTGAACTAAAGGGATGTAATTTTGGCCAATAATTTGTACGACTGTGAATTTTTGAAAACTAAAGGCACAGATCTATATATATGGCGGAAAACACTCAGGTGACTTGAAGCTCCGCTCTGAGACCCCCAATTTGGCCAACTTTCAAAAATGTCCGATATGCACATGTGACACATCATTGTAAAGCTTAAAATCTCAATTTTCTGGGGGAAGAAAAATTTTGAACAGGAAGGCATTTAAAAAAACAAAAAACAAAACAAAACAGCGAAACCCTATCTGGAGGCGAGAGCACGCGAGAGCAGAATTACAGACGCCATGACTTTAACGAGATGTTATCGCGTACTTACCTTGTTTCGATCAAAAAGCTCCATGTTGCATGTATCAGTAGCCACGTTTACATGCTGACTTTTATTCATACCGATTCAAATCATTCCGAATGGAAATTTCACATCAGCTGTTTACATGTCACTTCATCTATTCCCATCCAGCGTTTACATGTGTCTGCCTTTATTCCAAAAGGACGTTTGACAACTGCCGTCTGACATGCGCAGATTAATCAAAACAAAGCGTCACGTTGCAAAACATGGAGATCGATCGTCAGATCAGCTGCTGTTCTAACTTTTCGAGTGGAAACAAAACTTCAGAATGACACGCCGTTCATTTAAAAAGTTGTGTGGGTGCGCTGTGCGTGTGCTTGGAAGCCATGTTGCATGTGACGTTACTTACGTCACCAAGTGACGTCACCACGTCAGTACGGAGCATGTGCAGAAAGAACGCAACCAGACACCATTCCGCTTCCCTGTTTACATGATATAATTTTACTTCTAATCGGTTTGGGAAAAGGAATATTCCACCCCTGTGAATCGGAATGAAATTCCATTCGGTTTGGGCCTGTTCATTCCGAATGAGGTGTTTATATGGAACACATTTATTCGGTTTGAGCAAATATTCCGATTGTAATTGGAATATTTGGCTCCATGTAAACGTGGCAACAGAGTGTCACGACACAACTGTGAATGGCCACAGTTGGATTTTTGGGGGATTTTATGGGTGAAACATGG
This sequence comes from Corythoichthys intestinalis, assembly GCF_030265065.1. Lineage (NCBI taxonomy): Eukaryota > Metazoa > Chordata > Actinopteri > Syngnathiformes > Syngnathidae > Corythoichthys > Corythoichthys intestinalis. The sequence goes on from NC_080401.1 coordinate 39,401,666, forward strand.
TAATATAACAAGGGTCGCGATGCAGAAATCGCAGACATCCAGAAGTGGTCGAGAGTTTCTTTTTCATATATTTACCCTTTTAAATGTTTTTTTCAATTTTTCTTTGTTTGGATCCATTAGTATTATTATCTAACATATCGCAGAAAATGGGATAGTAACAAAAAAAAAAAATACAATTTAGCGATAGTTATGAGGTAAATATCCGTGACTTTTTTACAGACACCATTTTTTTCATTGTGACGTAATTTTTTTTAAAAAAGTTTAAAATATGTGAGTGAATAATTTTTAAAAGTCGTCTTTTTTTTTTTTTATACGAAATATTCGACATCAATTAATTATTCTAAACTAAAAATGACATTTTGAATAATATAATTAATTACCTTAGTTTTATGGCTGGGTTGAAACAAAAGCGGTTGCGCGACGTCTGTAATCAGGGGTTTCCAGGGTAAGACGGACAAATTAAAAAGAGTTCGGGGTCTTAATGCGCAATGACTCTGCTATTGCAGCATATAGAGATATTGTTCTATCAAACACAACAGCTGTTTTGGCTTAAAATACAACAGTTTACATTAAAGAGGAGTGCAAGAGCATAAACTGCTTTTTCAGTCTTGTCTGTGTTTTCCGCCAAATACAGTGGGGAGAACAAGTATTTGATACACTGCCAAATGGTTTTCCCATTGTGAGTGTATCAAATACTTGTGACAAAAAAAGTGACAAAAAAAGGTCACTTTTTGGCACTGTTTTACAGTGTTCAGGTACCCAAATGACAGATTTGGTTCCTATTGGTCCACTTCACAACCTTTGACAATGAAAACAAGTACCGAAACAACACGTTCTTGTCTTTTGGCTTCCATAGAAAACGAATGTGAATGTTCTTTTTTTTTTTTTTAAATCACTTTTGATTTTGTTTGTAACTCAAACACAACCTTTGACAATGAAAACAAGTACCGAAACAACACGTTCATATCTTTTGGCTTCCATAGAAAACGAATGTGAATGTTCTTTTTTTAAAATCACTTTTGATTTTGTTTGTAACTCATACACTGCCAATGGGTTTTCCCATTGTGAGTGTATCAAATACTTGTTCTCCCCACTGTATACTAAATATTGATAACACCTTAAATGTACATTTTAAATCAAAAGTTTTGACAGTAGTGTATATTATTCTAGTTTGCAAATCGTTTCTTCAATTTTCTGTAAATGGTACATTATTGCCTAAATTTATATTTTCATTCCAAATAGGGGAACATTGGTCTGTAAGTCATTGAGCACTGCGAACCTAACTTTATGTATGGTATTATTTAATGTTAGTTACCGAATACAGTGGTACCTCTACATATGAAGTTAATTCGTTCCAGTACCAGGATTTTCCCATAAGAATACATTATAATTCCATTAATTCGTTCCACAGGCTGAAAACCCACACTAAAATCCTTAATACAGCTGGTACTATTACAAATGGCAATTACACATAGCATAAAAATTGGAACAATAATAATAATACCTGTATGATGTAACGAATCGGGTTCTAATGTGCGGACGTGTTTTGCGTGCTGTACCTGAACACAACGCGCCGCTGATATGACAGACAGGGAGAGGTGCGGTTGAGAGTTTACTTTCTCTTCTAATGTTTTGTTGTGAACACCGTCACCTGTGGCAGACAGTAAGCGTGTTGTGTTGCACAAGTTCTGAAATAAATGATTAAAAACCTGAAGAAGCTGGCGATTTCTTTGGCAATGTTAAAAGAGTCACAATACACCTTCACTTATAAAGACTGACTTAACTAACAAATTATAAATGCTTAAGGGTCTCCCCTTAACCATAATTAACCATTACTGAATGCTTTTTGGACCCTAATTGTGTAACCCATGTGTAGCAGATAAACTGAACCATCAGTAGTTCAAATGAATGAAGTTGAAGCAATCACAACCAGACACTGACTGTTTTATTGAAAACAATAAAACATTATTCGAGGTGAGTCCAGTGGCGCCCCCAGGGGATGGCCAAGGGTGGCCGCGGCCCCCCCTATAAATTTGTTGGCCACCCCACTGGCCACCCCGCTTGCCAGTATATTGTTAGATTGTTGTAGCATCAGTTATGCATTTCATCCCATCACGTGTCCTTAAGTCTTTCTGATAGTTTTCCCCTGACCTTTTTACTGCAATCATATAATGAAAACCTGAAATTATGGCTTTTAGTTTTGGTGTGCCACCCCAAGATTTTAAGGGGCTCCATCTGGCCACCCCACTGAAAAATTTCTGGAGGCGACACTGGAGGTGACATCTTAACTTCAACAGCTACATGCAAAACAAAAAAAGCACTTTGGTACTTAACCATTAGTTACTGTCTGGTAATGCATTAACTAATGTTAATTAATATATTAATTTATATTACTTAAGGGATTATATATATTTTAATTTTACTTAAATATTAGTTATTGTCTAAACACGCAATAACTAAACCTAATTAATGGACCCTTATTGTGAAGTGTTACCGAAAATTTTTTACATTTAAGGCACTCGTACTTCATAAAAATGCTGTTTCTTTAGGGTTTTTAAGTAAGGTTGCCCTGTATTCCATTAGTAGAGCTGCTCTAAATACCATCTACTTCAGAAACATAACAAGAGCAATGTGTCATCATAGGCAGACAAGCTTTAAAGAGATGTTTTCTCGGGGATGCTTAATGTGATGTTCACAAATTAGACCTTGACACAGCAGAAAGTGGAGCAACCTATTTGTGCTTTTGAAAAGAAATTATCTTCATTTACTTCAGCTCAGAATAGAATAGTTGCTGCTGCTGCTGCTACTACAACTACAGTACTCATTCATTCATTCATTTTCCATGCCGCTTATTCCTCACGAGGGTCGCGGAGGTGCTGGAGCCTATCCCAGCTAACTTCGGGCAGCGGGCCTTGATCTCAGAACTGTGAAGCAGACGTGCCAACCACTCAGCCACCGTGCCGCCACCGCAGTACTCTATTTTCTTAATTTTTTTCATGTTTAAGTACAGCACCTTTCAACTTAAGTTGAATTTTAAAAGTGCTCTACAAATAGAATTAAATAACATCAGGATTTTGGACACACATTTTGAACTAAAACCCTGCCAACCTAGTTATGCTCGTCACAGCAGCAACTGTCATTTTCTCCTTACCTCTTTTATTTGCAACCCTCTTTGTAGCTAAGCCGGTGGGCGTCATGTCAGCAGCGGTCAAGGTTTTTCTGATGGAGGTGACGGGGAAGAGAAAGAAATGTTCATTGTATGACAGAAACTACTATTATTGTATGGGAGCTTTCTTGTTCAGTAATTTCTATGACTAACATGTAGAATCACCAAGGTTTGTGTTTTGCATAACATTGAATTGCTTACAGTAGCTTGGATAGCATGTTGCTTCAACTCTTACAGTCCTATGTTATGTCACAGGATACTTAGTGGATCAAATAGATGAGAGTTAGTCTCTTTCGATCATAAAATAAACCAAAATAATCCAATCTGCCGTTTATTCCCACTGACGGCTGAACCATTAACTGGAAGTGACTCTGGCTGAAAACTTCCAAATTGCTTCTAATTAGTGTTGCAACGAATAATCGATTAACTCAAGTAATTCGATTATAAAAAAGTGAGAGTTCGTTTAATTAGTGTTGTAATTGTTTTGAAAGTGTTTGCATTTAGTTTTATTGATTTGGGTGAATACACTGCCCTCTAGTGGCAACAGTGAGTATGACATAACTCATTTAACATGGCAGAATTCAGCTGCTCCCTGTTAAGACCAACATAAGGTAAGTTTTTGTTTGAGCTAATGTTTTTTTTATACATTTGTAATTTAGTTTACAGGTGTATTTATGAGTTTTTTTTGTGGGAATATATGATTGGACATATGTTAAGAGCATTGTTAAAAAAAAAAAAAAAACGTTAGCGTTTTAGACCATATAAGCTAGCGGACTTTCGCTATGCAAGTTGTCCAATTGTTCTTTTGTTGTACGTAGATCCTCATTTATTTATTTTTTTCACCTTTTGAGACTAAGCTCAGTTATTTTAATGTATTTTATATGAAAGTGAAATTCTGCATATTTTGAGGAAATACGCTGGAATTTTATTTTGTAATGGCATGTAATGCTCTTTTGAAAGTGCAGTCTTAGCAAGCCTTTGTTTTACATCTCCTGAAATGTATTCTGCAACGCATTGAATGTTTCTAATCCGATGACTCGATTATTTGAACTAACCAGTTGGTAGATTAATTGATAATCAACAAGTGCGCCCTACTATTAATGCATTTTTCCCCATTTTTAAACATTGCAGTCATCAGCTTCTTAGTTATTTTTCTCCGTAATTTACTCGTTTTGTACAAAAATGGTTAAATCATTGCGTGCCATTGACAACAATAGAAAAACAATGTAAAAGTCGGTAAAGGTTACTTTTTCAGACCACGCACAGAGAAATCAATAATGGAATAACTCTTACTGGGGAGGGGGGTTCATGAAATCATACTGTAAAATTGAATTCCCAAAACGAGTATCTGCATTAGATTTGATAGCTCATTAGTCTGCAGTTAAAAAAAAAAAAAAAGTACCGTAATTTTCAGCCTATAAAATGCACCTGACTATAGGCCACCACTCACCAAATTTGACATGACATTTATTCATATATGAGCCGCACCGGACTTTAAACCACAGCTGTCCTCACTGTATTATGGGATATTTACACCAAAAGATATTAACCCGGAACACCTTATTTGACAGCAGCAACATTAGACTGTCATAAGTCTGTCATAAATATGACATGACACTGTCATGAGCATGAATTAATGCTTATGACAGATGTCATTTAGTGTCATCCGGCAATTGATCTCACTTTTGAATGGATGTAAAAGATCTGAGCTGGACAAAAATTGAGTTAGAGACAAAATTTGACTTCTGTTATAAGCATTCATTAATGCGCATGACAGTGTCATGTCGTAATTATGACGATCTTATGACATTCTTATGACGCCGCTGTCAAATAAAGTGTTACCTACTAACCCAGATAAATCAACAATTAAGCTGCACTGGACTATAAGCCGCAGGATTCAAAATTAGGGAGAAAAGTAGCGCCTTATAGTCTGAAAATTACGGTATTTACACCATGGAGAGCTGTTTCACAAAGTTGACTGAACTGACCATGGCTGGAACACGAGAGATGTCAGTTGAAACAAAGGAGAGAATGGTCAAGCTGATTAAAGTAAACCATCTTGCTGTGTCGGTTGCTCCCAGTCAGTTGTGTTTAAATTCTGCACCATATGAAAAAATACTTTGAAATTGTTCAAGGCAAGCATACTGCTAGTCTAGAATGAGGTAGACAAGCTTCAATACAGAAAACTTAAAGATACTGTATAGGTCTTGTGAACAGGAGTCAACGTATGTGACTGAACTGTGAGAAAACCACCTGAAGGAAATAGGATTTACGTACATACAGAAAAACCAAGCGAAAGCCCTTATGAACATTTAAACAGGAAATAACGCAGTTACAAAGGTCTAAGGAAAGCTGTCGTGGACTGCCGATGGCTGGATAAAAGTCATAATTTTTCAGTAATGAAGCATGAAATCTGCATCGGGCAAAACGATGATAGCTGAACTTTTGTTTGGTGTCTGTTCAATGAGACTTTTAAAGACATCTGCCTGAAGAAGACATGCAATATTCTACAGTCACTGATCAGGCTGCATTTCTGGGAGAAACACTTTGGAAACGGCTTGCTTACATCTTCAATAAATGCGCAAGTTTATGTTGACAATTTGGACACATTTCTAATTGCATAGTTTGAAAGGATGTTTGAGAATGATGAATAATGAAATAACAAGTTTCTAAATGACAGAGAGCTGCCATTTGAAAGGAAAGTTTTGTGTTATTTCGACGGTTTGCTTTTTTTCTGTACACGATAAAACAACTCTGTGAACATCCTCTGTGACTGGTGATTCCATCTTTTTTTGCCAGGGGGTGTACTCCAAAACATCTTTTTTTGTGACTTTCTTCCGTTTCAGGCCAACTTTTAATTTTGTGTTCCGGTGTTTTGTCAAAATATCATACAACGGTGAAACGTCCAACCAATGGCGAATTTGACACCCTAAGCCAGGGGTGTCCAAACTTTTTGCAAAGGGGGCCAGATTTGGCGTGGTTATAATGTGGGGGGCCGACCTTGGCTGAAAACCTTTACGTAGAACAATATATTTAAGCAAAATTTAGCAAGCCATTCAGTGTGTCACATTTGCTTTATTATTTTTTCAATGAATAATTTCAACAATCTCTCAACTAGCCCTTGCGGCGTTCTCTTTCGACTCTCGGGCTCTTGCGAAATACTACTGCTGTGAAATTAAACTAGCTTCAAGTTGCTTCAATTTCTCGCTGCTTATCTTCCCTGTAATCTTCTTGTACATGTCAGCTTGTCTTGTTTGGTAATATCGCCTCACATTGAAATCTTTAAAAACAGTGACTGTCTCTTTGCAAATGAGGCAAGACACAGTTGTTGCATATTTTAGTGAAGAAATAGTCCAATTTCTACCTGTCCTTGAAGCGTCAGCCGTCACAGTCAACTTTTTTTTGTTGATTGTCGCCATTTTAGAAAATTGGAAGAAGAGGGTCACACGGAGTAATGTTGCTTAGCCCTTAAATACCTGCAACATGAAGCAATTATCAGAGAATCCCAAAATTTGAAAAATAAGCTCCTAATGAAACCTTTTTTTCAAATATGTGAAAAGTCAAAATGAATATGTGTAATAAGCGCTCTAATATCTATAACCCATGCTAAATCATGTTTTTTTTTCTCATGGAACCTGCAGATGCATGTGTCGACTTGCATCCATCATTTTTTTTTCAAAAAGAAATGTCAAAATTCTAAATTAGTCTGAAAATCATGAAATTTTAGGTGTATCAAATGCGATACATTTGGCAATAAAGGGTTAAAGTGCTGCTTCCTTTTAGTGGGTAAATGAGAAGCAGCATTTCGTGTGTAAGCTACTTCATATGCTGGATGCAGTACTGCTGACCAATTTATTAAGTCTGTGTGCGGGCCAGATGTTGTTGATTTTATGACAGAGGCTGGGGGCCGGATGAAATTTGACCACGGGCCGCATTTGGCCCCCGAGCCGGACTTTGGACATGTCTGCCCTAAGCACTACCGTGCGCTTTCAGATTGTTTTGTTTAGATCAGGGGTCATGAATTAAAAACCCTCTGGGTCCAAAATTAAAAAATTATAACAATCTCGGGTCCGGAAATCTTTTTAATAGGGTTGTTCCGATCATGTTTTTTTGCTCCCGATCAGATCCCGATCGTTTTAGTTTGAGTATCTGCCGATCCCGATATTTCCCGATTCGATTGCTTTTTTTTTTTTTTTTTGCTCCCGATTCATTTCCAATCATTCCCGATAATTTTTCCCGATCATATACATTTTGGCAATGCATTAAGAAAGAAATGAATAAAATGACGAATATATATACATTCAACATACAGTACATAAGTAGTGTATTTGTTTATTATGACAATAAATCCTCAAGATGGCATTTACATTATTAACATTCTTCAGGGATCCACGGATAGAAAGACTTGTAATTCTTAAAGGATAAATGTGACTTTGTATATTGTGACTAAATATTGCCATCTAGTGTATTGTTGAGCTTTCAGTAAATGATACTGCAGCCATTTAACTTCTGCCCAAATGCATGATGGGAAGTGCAACCATGACTGTGCGTAGGGGCACCAATTGATATATCTTCTCTGCGTTGGGAAAGAACATAGGGTGTTAAGAAAATGATCAACTACTACCTTTCTTCCCCACATTGCCTCCCACATTATTTTTAATTGCTGAGAGAGGTATTGTAAGGCTTTAGCTACATAAAAAATTGCTCCAAAGGCTGTCAAAAGTCTCTCTACTCATTATAGGCTACCTTTTAGCGCTATCTATGGGTAAAACAGCGTCTTTATAGATTGAACGCGACAATGCGTGAGTGGGTCGTGCAGCGCATGCGTTAATTATTTAACGTGATTAATTTTAAAAAATTAATTATCGCCGTTAACGCAATAAATTTGATAGCCCTACTTTAAGCCAAAATTACTCTGGTTGAGTGTAAGACATTTTGTCTGTAACGTGAAATACAATTAGAAAACGATTTAATTAAAAAAATATATATATTAAAAAAAAGGCATGTCCGATATGTTTTTGCCGATTCCGATACTTTGAAAATGACGTGATGCCGATTGATCGGGACATCTTTAATTTTTAATGCTTCTTTTTTTCCAAAAAATACAAACATATCTTTACGTGGCCATGCTGATAATTACAGCATTCAAAAATGTAAATATAATATAAAAAATCAATTTATTGTAAGTAATAAATAATATTTAATAATAATTAATTAGTAATAAATAATAACGCGATCATATTGAGCCCTTAATTCCGCTATTTTTTGAGAACAGATGGCAGAATTCTTAGGGAAACTTTGCAAAAAAGCTGTGTGCTTCGTTTATAGTGCCTTTTCAAATGGCTGCTTTTTACAAGCGCTTCTGTTGTTCGGCCATTCCTTACTACGCGGCAAAACATCTACACAACGCTCAGCGCGCTTGCGCAAGCATCCGCACGCATGCGCACATCGGTTAGAAGCGGCGAGTACTCACTATTTTTGTTGTATTTAGTTTTTTAGAACCTTTTCATTGCATCAAAAATACTTTTTGCATGTATTACCCTCTCATACGGTACTTTTAACCATTGTGGTTTTTTGTGTTAGCTTTGAAGCAGTTGACTACATTAGTCACGTAGCGTATTTAAACTGTCCTTATTTGGTATAACTGCATTTAAGTATTTTCTTCAGGCATTTTTAGTATGTTCTGCCTGTATGCATCCAAACAAAACAAGTTTAGCGCGCACGGTAGTACTTTGGGTGTCAAATTCGACTTATCTAGGATGTTTCGCCGATATAGCAGATTTTGGCAGAACTCTGTCTCTGAACAGATGAGGCATAGCGGTCTTGTGCTGCCGCCAGGTAAAATGAACAAAAATGTGTTGGTCTACTCCTCCTTAAACACTTTTTTTCTGCATCAATCTTGCATAATTTTAAGCACGCCATTTGCCGTACCTTTTCGCCTCTTCCTCCAACTTTATTCGGCTCAGTTTTTGGCTGTCACTCCGCGGAGTCTGGAAAGCGAGTGTGAGACATGCTGTTATAAAAATAACTTTCAAATGCTCAGTGGTGAAAGTGGCTAGAATTTCTTGCCGGAACTCCCCGACGTGAAGGTCGCCACAGAGCCAGAAATTGTATCTATGTATTTATTTATTTATTTGGGGGGGGGGGGCAACCTCTTAAACTACTGAAATGCAAAGAAAACTGTTTTAGCACAGTTATTTCTATAACGCATACAAAAACTGATTTTCATTCATAATTGTATTTTTTTTCCCAATGATTTGCAAAATAAAAGTTAACAAAAACAACAATAATCCCTACCTCCAGCTCCAAATTTTTATTTTCCCTCATTTCCTCACATACTAAATGCCAAATCTCAATTTTAACTACTTAAGAACATAGGATATATATTAAAATTGAAGTTAATGTAAACATTTACTTTTTTTTTTTTTTTTAAATAATAAAGATATAAGTAACATATGTTCAGAAAAATAAGTACAAATGACTCATATTATGCAGAGTAAAATGGAATATATTTTAAATATCGCGCAAACATTGACTTTTTTAAATCATAAGGAAAATAAGTAGCCTAACACAAATGAACAAATATAAGTCCAAAGTGCACATTGACAGCTAAGATGTTCTGAACCTCCCCATCAGAGCAAATAAAACTAAATATGATAACTAAGCCTCCTCAACTCTTTCATTGCTCTTAAAGATTTGATCCATTTTATGTTGCATTGGCCTTTTTTGTCGCATCAATTCAACAAGCTTTTGCTGTTCCAGAAAACATGCACATTTGAACCAATCAAAGCTAACCATCTCTGCTGATCAAACACTTTATTATGCTTGTTGTTAACACTTGTGTATGTAAATCTGATGTTGGTGGATCATTTTCTTTTTGGAGCTGAAATGCATGTGTGGCAGCTTAGCGTTTAAAAAAATTTTTTTTTTATACATAGCGTTTTGACAGTTGCTGTCATATTTTCGGAATCAAAGCACCATGTACCGGAACACCATTCCGGCCCTGAATCTTATACCGGAACTCCGTTCTGGCCCTGAATCTTATACTGGAACTGCGTTCCTGACCGTTCTGGCACACTTTCACTCCTGCAAATGCTTCACTCCCATTGGCTGGCCCACGCATGTCACCGCTAAGGTTTTTGTTTGTTGCCCACCTCCGCTCTGCAAACCCGCAGAAAAAAGTGATTTTTGTTGTTGCAACGTGTATTAGTCCGGACAGCTTGAGATCCTTCCAGACGGCTTGGGGGTCCGGAACCGGACCGAGGTCCGTGGTTCCGTGACCTCTGGTTTAGATGCATACAGGAAAAACATACAAAAAAAAGCCTTAAGAAAATACAGGTAGTCTCCGGGTTACAACGGACCCGGCTTGCGTGATTTCGCCTGGGTCTTGTCGTTTTTTTTTTTTTTCTTCTTCTTTTTGTTTTGTGGTGCATGCTTTTATTTTGGCGCAGGCAGCGTAGAACAGGAAGCGAGTGCATGATGCCCAGAACTTGAACTTTATTTATTCATCTTTGTTTACTTCATTTGCTGTTTCTGACTGTGTATCATATAGCCTCTGCAAAGCTTTTTGAGACAACCTTGTTGTGATTTAGGGCTATACAAATAAATGAATGAATTGAATTGAAATGAATTAAAAGCTATCAGAGGAAAACAAACGGCAAAAGTATTTTGAAGCAATGGAAAGGTAAAAAAGTATATCAATAAAAACGAAAATAGTAAGTACTCGCTGCTTTTACCCGACGTGTGCATGCGTGCGGAAGCGCACTGGGCATTGGTAGCACGTTTCGCCTCGTAGCATATTTTGACAGAACACTGGCTCATTGCACGATATAATCAATGTCTATCATGTAGATGTATATAGCTTTTGGGTTTCGTCATTAGGTGTCAACGCTGCCGAGTCAAACTGCCCCTCAAAAAATTGCTTTTAATTAGGGCTATCAAAATTATCGCGTTAACGGGCGGTAATTAATTTTTAAAAATGAATCACGTTAAAATATTTGACGCAATTAACGCAAATGCCCCGCTCAGACAGATTTAAATGGCAGTACAGGGGCTTGCGTGCTGCTGGATGTGGTAGGGCATGCTCGGGTTGGGGGTTCCGGTGCCGGGATTAGCGATGCGGCGGCGTAGGGTTGGTCGCCAACGGGCTTACACTCATAAGAGATTCACACGATTACTGGGTTCTAGATCACAGAACTGATTTGTGTACACTCTACCCCTTTCAATCACTTAGCTTATAGTCTTATAGACACCCCCACCCCCATTCTCCTCTTTCACTGGCCAATTGGCCCCCACATGGTGTAAACCGGAAATACATCTCGCTGACGATAGCACCAGCACATTAGTAACTAGTTTAGATGTTCAATGTATTTCTTGTTGTTGTTTATGTGTTTCTTTTCTTTCTTCTCTTGTATTTCTTTTCTTCTGTCCCCCCATAATCCCTTCCTGTTCGCTGCTTTGTCATAATAAAAAGGTATTTTGAAGGATCACAATGGGAGTATGTCAGACTCTCCATGTGAAACATTAAAACTGTTCAGAATCCGGGCACTTAGACTTCCATTCTCTGTGTCAAACAGCTGAACAGGACAGGTTTAAAAAAAAAAAAATAAAAAAATGGCAGTACAGCCACTTGCCCACTTGTTAATTGTGTTTTATGGAGTTTTGCCGCCCTTTGCTGGCGCTTGGGTGCGACTGATTTTGTGTAATCAGTTAAACTTAGTCAGGTGCTGCTTGTTTCAGCAGGAAGTTCATCGGTTAAACTCTCTGCGCGTTATCGGTTGGAACAAAATCCAGCACCCACTAGGCTTTCTGAAATTGGTTTGACACCTGTGGTGTAAGTAATTATTGACATCAACAATGGCGGGCTACTAGTTTATTTTTTGATTGAAAATTTTACAAATTTTATTAAAACGAAAACATTAAGTGGGGTTTTAATATAAAATTTCTATAACTTGTACTAACATTTATCTTTTAAGAACTACAAGTCTTTCTATCCATGGATCGCTTTAACAGAATGATAATAATGTTAATGCCACCTTGTTGATTTATTGTTACAATAAACAAATACAGTCCTTATGTACCGCATGTTGAATGTATATATCCATCTTGTGTCTTTTCTTTCCATTCCAACAAAAATTTACAGGAAAATATGGCATATTTTATAGATTGTTTGAATTGTGATTAATTGCGATTAATTACGATTAATTAATTTTTAAGCTGTAATTAACTCGATTAAAAATTGTAATCGTTTGACAGACCTACTTTTAATACACAAATTTAATATTTATAAGTCTTTAAAATTGCTTTTTGAATACATTTTAACAAGATTAAATCATTTAGTTAGTGTTTTTAAAATGATGACATTAAGACGTTAAACAAATAAATCATTACCTGTTGTAATAGGTACTCTATCCCTACCAGTTGTCAAGGAAACCCAAGCCCGTTTGAGTGAAAGTGGCAGGTGATGTGTTTAAGAAAGGATTTTCACTGAGGATGATTAACAAGACTGATTCCTGCTAGTGACAGCGTTACAACCTTCCGATTGATTCCCGATGGACGCGCTTAAACATATAAAACGCTTGTTAAAACAAGCATATTACAGTATCCGTATCTTCTGCCACGATTCTTCTGCTGCCATTTTGCGGGAATCTTCGTGTGGAAAAAGCTTGTTTGTGCATGTTGACAGGTATTTCTTGTCCAACCGCCTTTCTGCTGTGAGTCAGTGCCAACGGGCAGGTTTTCACAATTCCCAGTAATTGGTTCGGCTGAGATTGGGGAGAACAAACATTTTCTTTTGCTTAGTGGCAATTGTTTTCGTGTCTTTTGTTGAGCTTTCTTAGCTGTCAATAGCTAATATGCATAAATATATTTAACTTACTTAGAAAAAGATATAAACAATTAAATTAGCTAGCTGGTTATATTGTAGAATGCAAAGCAATATTCAATATAATTGTGGCTGTGTTATGAGATTTCCAAAGTTATTGTTGGTATTATTATGAGTAGGGATGTGCCGAACGATCGGGTCCGATCACGTCATTTTCAAAGTATCGGAATCGGCAAATAAATATCGGCCATGCCTTTTTTAATATATATATATTTTTTAAGTAAATCGTTTTCTAAATGTATTTAACGTTACAGACATAATATGTTACACTCATCCAGAGTCTTTAGTTTAGGCTTAAGGTACCGATAACGGCGGTAATTAATTTTTTAAAAAACTATCACATTAAATATTTAACGCAATCTGTAATGGCGCCTTTTTACCCATTTAGAGAGATTAAAGGCAGCGTAAAATGAGTAGAGTGCATTTTGGCAGCCTTTGGAGCCTTTTTTTTTAATAGGCTAAAGCCTTACAGTTCCTCTCTCTACGATTAGATATATCATGGGAAGCAATGTGGGGAAATAAGGTAGCAATTGATCTATTTCTTAACACCTTATGTTATTGCCCAACGCAGAGAAGATATATCCATTGGTAGCACTATTCACAGTCATGGGTCCACTTCCCATCATGCATTTGGGTTGAATGGCTGCAGTATCATTTACTGAAAGCTCAACAAATACACTAGATGGCAATATTTAGTCACAATATACAAAGTCACAAGTCTTTCTATCCGTGGATCCCTCTCACATCACAAGTCTTTCTATCCGTGGATCCCTGCCATCTTGAGGATTTATTGTCATAATAAACAAATACAGTACTTATGTACTATATGTTGAATGTATATATTCGTCCAAGTTTTATTCATTTTTTTCTTAATGCATTGCCAAAATGTATATGATCGGGAAAAAATATCGGGAATGGTTGGAATTGAATCGGGAGCAAAAAAAAAGCAATCGGATCGGGAAATAGCGGGATCGGCAGATACTCAAACTAAAACGATCGGGATCGGATCGGGAGCAAAAAAACATGTTCGGAACAACCCTAATTATTAGGGCTGTCAAAATTATCGCGTTAACGGGCAGTAATTATTTTTTAAAATTAATCACGTTAAAATATTTGATGCAATTAACGCACATGCCCCGGTCAAACATTAAAATGACAGCACAGGGAAATGGGTACTTGTTGTTTTTGTCGGAGTTTTGTCGCCCTCTGCTGGCACTTGGGTGCGACTGATTTTATAGGCTTCAGCACCCATGAGCATTGTGTAAGTAATTATTGGCATCAACAATGGCGGGCTACAAGTTTATTTTTTTGATTGAACATTTTACAAATTTTATTAAAACGAAAACATTAAGAGGGGTTTTAATATAAAATTTCTATAACTTGTACTAACATTTATCTTTTAAGAACTACAAGTCTTTCTATCCATGGATCGCTTTAACAGAATGTTAATAATGGTAATGCCATCTTGTTGATTTATTGTTATAATAAACAAATACAATACTTATGTACTGTATGTTGAATGTATATATCCATCTTGTGTCTCATCTTTCCATTCCAACAATAATTTACAGAAAGATATGCCATATTTTATAGATGGTGTCAGGCGGACTCAGTTGCGGAGGTTCAGGCAAAAAACGTTATTTTGAAAACAGAGGTTCTTCCGCTGACATGCGGGGATGTGAAAAAATACAAACAAAAGGCCCTCCAACGGAGGATTAAGTCAGGGCAACGACAGTTCAAACAAAAACGCACTCCAAAAGGGAGGAAAGGCAAAAACTAAAAACACTCCTAATGGATGAAAAAGTCAAGATGGCTAAGATCAAAAAAAGGCTCAAACACAAAGCGCTCCAAGTGGAGGATAATATTCAGAATCACTATGACAAGCTATGGCGAGAGGCTGACGTGACTGACCTTGGTAGAAAGACACTTCTGCACTAGACAAGGGAAACTAAGGCAATATATACACAGGGGGTAATGTGGAACAGGTGGAAACAATAGGTGACCAGAGGAAGGGCAAGTACGCAGACACAAGGAGGGTGAAGCTTTCAAAATAAAACAGGAAATGACATGGCATGACAGAACCCCCCCCCCCCCCCCTCCCAGGACCGGCTACCAGACGGTCCAGGTTGGTCGGGGTGGTCCCTGACCTTCGATACGGGAAACGGACCCACGAAGGGGGGGGCCAACTTCGGGCAGGTGGCCCGGAGGGGAAGGTTTCGGGCGCTTAGCCACACTCGCTGTCCCACCTGGTAGGCGGGTGCTGGGCGTCGGTGACGGTCTGCGGCCTTCTTCACACGATCCCCTTGGCGGACAAGGACTTGGCGAGCAGCTTCCCACATACGTCTGCTACGGCGGACCAAGGCATGGGCAGACGGGACAGAGACCTCCCGCTCCTGTGCGGCAAACAAAGGGGGATCGTAGCCATGGACGCATTTGAAGGGTGACATACCTGTGGCGGAGGTGGGAAGAGTGTTGTGAGCATATTCGACCCAGACCAGGTGGTTGCTCCATGTGGATGGGTTCTGGGATACCAAACACCGGAGGCCGGTCTCCAACTGTTGATTGAGGCGCTCGGTCTGGCCGTTGGACTCCGGATGGTATCCTGACGTGAGGCTGGCCTTGGCCCCGATGAGGTTGCAGAATTCCCTCCAAAAGCGTGACACGAACTGTGGCCCCCGGTCCGAGACAATGTCCCGGGGGAAACCGTGAATGCGGAATACCTCCCGCATCATGATCCCTGCAGTGTCTTTGGCCGAAGGCAAGGCAGGCAGGGCTATGAAGTGGGCCATCTTTGAGAAGCGGTCGACCACAGTCAGGATTGTGGTGTTCCCCTGGGATACAGGGAGCCCCGTGACAAAGTCCAAGGAGATATCAGCCCATGGTCTGGAGGGAATCGGGAGAGGCTGAAGAAGGCCCATGCGTGGTCTGGTGGACGTCTTGTTTCGGGCGCACACCGAGCAAGCCTCGACGTACTCCCGGACCTCCGGCTCCATGCCTGGCCACCAGAACCTCCGGGAGATGGCGTGCATGGTGCGCCTGACTCCCGGGTGACAGGAAAGCGGCGTGGAGTGGGCCCATTGGATCACCCGGGGGCGTAGGTTTGCCGGGACAAATAGTCGGTTCTCAGGGCACCCCCGAGGTGTCCGAACCCCCCCTAATGCCTGCTTAACCTCCGTTTCTATTTGCCAAGTTACCGCCCCTACCACACAATTCAGTGGCAGGATGGGTTCAGGTTTCTTGGCTACAGGCTTGGGGTCGTAGAGGCGAGAAAGGGCGTCTGCTTTGATGTTCTGGGACCCCGGCCTGTAAGAGATAGAAAAGGAGAATCGGTCAAAAAAGAGGGCCCACCTGGCCTGGCGAGAATTGAGTCTCTTAGCTGTCTTGAGATACTCAAGATTGCGATGATCGGTCCAGACTATGAAGGGCTGCTCCGCCCCCTCGAGCCAATGCCGCCACTCCTCCAGAGCAGTCTTGATGGCGAGTAGTTCTCGGTCGCCCACGCTGTAGTTCCGCTCCGCTGGTGACAGGCGGCGGGAAAGGAAGGCGCAGGGATGCATCTTCCCATCACGCTCAGATCGTTGGGACAGTATAGCCCGAATGCCCTCACAGGAGGCGTCGACCTCCACCACGAACTGAAGATGGGGATCAGGCATGGTCAAGATCGGGGCTGTGGTGAAACGGGTCTTCAAGGCCTGGAACGCTGCCTCCGCCGCAGGGGTCCACTCAAAATGCACCTTGGTGGAGGTAAGAGCGTGGAGAGGGGCTGCGATAGTACTAAAACCGCGGATAAACCGCCTGTAAAAGTTGGCGATACCGAGGAACTGCTGAAGCTTCTTACAACTGCTCGGTGTGGGCCAGTTAACTACCGTGCTTACTTTAGCAGGGTCCATCTGAACACCCCCAGGAGATACAATAAAACCCAAAAAGGAAATAGTGTCAACATGGAATTCACTTTTCTCGGCTTTAACAAAAAAGTCATTGGCAAGAAGACGCTTTAAAACTGATTCAACATGTTGCTTGTGGGTGGCTATATCTGAGGAGTAGATAAGGATGTCGTCTAGATAAACGAAAACGAAACGGTCAAGAAATTCTCTGAGTACGTCATTGATTAATGCCTGGAAGAACGCGGGTGCGTTAGTGAGGCCGAAGGGCATGACCAAATATTCGTAGTGGCCATCTGGGGTGTTAAAGGCAGTCTTCCACTCATCCCCCTCCCTAATGCGGACTAGATGGTAGGCGTTGCGCAGGTCTAACTTCGTGAATACCTTGGCCCGCTGTAATTGGTCGAACACCGAAGACATGAGCGGGAGGGGATAGCGGTTCTTGACTGTGATGTCATTGAGCTGGCGATAGTCTATACAGGGACGGAGCGACCCGTCCTTTTTTCCAACAAAAAAGAAACCTGCACCAGCCGCGGACGAGGAAGGACGGATGAGCCCCGCTTTCAGGGAGGCCTGGATATATTCGCGCATGGTGGCCTTCTCAGGTCCGGAGATGGGATAGAGGCGCCCCCTGGGGATAGTGGAGCCGGGAACGAGATCAATAGCGCAGTCATAGGGGCGATGAGGTGGCAGAGCCTGGGCTCGAGCCTTGTCAAAAACCTGGCGTAAATGGTGATAGCACTTTGGGACGGTGCTCAAGTCAATTTCTGGTTCTGGAGTGACAGAGAGAGAAAACTTGTTAATTGTGGTCTCGCCAACAACAGGAACCTTGACCCCAGGGTTCTTCACCACAAGACAACGTCCCTTACAGTTCGCACCCCACCCCAGTACAGACCCAGAGTTCCAATCTATATAAGGTTGGTGCTTGCGGAGCCATGACAGTCCTAAAACCAGTGTCTGGGCTGGGGCAGAAAACAAATGGAAAGACATTTTCTCAGTATGTCCTTGGACAGTGACCTCTACAGGTTCACATGAGTGGGTGATAGAAAAAAAGTCTCTCACCGTTGAGAGATCTGGCCACCAGGGGCCAATCGAGAGGGATGGCACGTAGGCCCATGAGATGGCAAACCCCCCAAGGCATTAGACAGTCATCAGCGCCAGAGTCTATCAGGGCAACGAGTGCATATGTCAAAGCTTTGTGCTTTACCTGAACGGTGGTCGTAGAGCGGGGGTTGGGACCCGCTGGTTGACTGACGTAGCTGGGCCTTGGTCTGCGGGCGGCGCAACCCGCCACCAGGTGTCCCGAGCTCCCACAGTAGAAGCATAGCCCCTCCTGTTGTCGGCGCTTGCGTTCCTCAGGGGAGGTACGTGTGGGACCAAGTTGCATGGGTATAGCATCGTTGGAATCCCTAGAAGGTGAGGCCGGCGGGTTGTGGGCGCGGCGAGGTCCGGACTGCTCCAGCGACTGGGGAGGCGGTCTCACAGCTTGGATCGGCCGGCTCCTACTCAACTCCTCAAGGCGATGGTCGGTGCGTATGGCGAGTGCGATGAGTTCGTCCAACTTCTCCGGGAGGTCGAGCGGTACGAGACGATCCCGGATAGTGGGAGAGAGCCCCTTAAAAAAAGTGTCATACAGTGCGGTGTGGCACCAGCCGCAACCTGCGGCCAGGGTGCGGAACTTAATGGCATAGTCATTGACCGAGGCTTTACCCTGACGCAGGCTGCTGAGCTCTCGTGCTCGGTCTCTTTCGGAGCAAACTGGGTCGAAAGTGGTCTTTAGGGCGTCTATGAATGAGGACAAGTCGTGGCACGAATACGAATCGCGCTCCCACTCAGCCATCGCCCAGGCTCGGGCCCGTCCCGACATGTAGGACACCATGAAGGCGATGTGAGAACGGTCACTGGTGAACTCGTGGGGAGAACAGTCAAAGTGCATACAGCATTCCGTGACAAAAGCTCGGCTAGTACCTGGGTCCCCGCAGAATCGCTCTGGCGGTGCCAATCTTGGTCCTCTTCCGGGAACCAGGGAGGAAGAAGCAGGAGGGGTGCAGGCAGGGGTATTGGAAACGGAAGCTGGTTGTGCTGGGAGCAGCTGGGCTGTGAGCTCCATCAGCTGATTGTTCATTTGGACCAGCTGTGCAGCCATCCTGGCTTGGAAGTCCTCCTGGCGGGTGAGACGAGCCGATTGCTCTCGGAGCGTGGCAAAAAATTCGGGAGACTCCGCTGGGTCCATTTCTGGCAGAAGTGTTCTGTCAGGCCGAGACGATGAGGCGGACTCAGTTGCGGAGGTTCAGGCAAAAAACTTTATTTTGAAAACAGAGGTTCTTCCGCTGACATGCGGGGATGTGAAAAAATACAAACAAAAGGCTCTCCAACGGAGGATTAAGTCAGGGCAACGACAGTTCAAACAAAAACGCACTCCAAAAGGGAGGAAAGGCAAAAACTAAAAACACTCCTAATGGATGAAAAAGTCAAGATGGCTAAGATCAAAAAAAGGCTCAAACACAAAGCGCTCCAAGTGGAGGATAATATTCAGAATCACTATGACAAGCTATGGCGAGAGGCTGACGTGACTGACCTTGGTAGAAAGACACTTCTGCACTAGACAAGGGAAACTAAGGCAATATATACACAGGGGGTAATGTGGAACAGGTGGATACAATAGGTGATTAGGTGACCAGAGGAAGGGCAAGTACGCAGACACAAGGAGGGTGAAGCTTTCAAAATAAAACAGGAAATGACATGGCATGACAGATGGTTTGAATTGTGATTAATTACGATTAATCATTTTTAAGCTGTAATTAACTTGATTAAAAATTTTAAATCGTTTGACACCCCTAATTATTATTGTTTCCCACCAATCCAACACCTCTAATGAGGCAGTTGCTGGGAGAGTGCATTTTTTAGCTCGTTGGATGTGTCGATGGGCGTTTGCTAAGGGCAGCACCCACTGTTTCTGGTGGTCTGAAAGCCAACAGGTTAATAGTAACCCAGAGGAGAAGTAGACAGAAAAGTCAGCAATTTGAAAGGAAATGAAATGGAAGCAGGGGGACACTATAAATAAATTTGCCTTGCCTTGCCTTGCCTTATGGCTGTCGGATTTCAAACCATTTCAAAACGAACAACGTAAACTGCTCTGACAAACCTGAAATGATTTAACTAACAACTGTCATATAATGAAACGTAGTTAAGATGTACCAGAAGTGAGAGCGAGTGTTCCAAGATGGAGCTCTGTACGCAAGCTGCTGTCACATTTAAATGACACATAAGGAGCCTCATGATTCACGTTACACAGTGAGAGCAGTACTAACAAGTCACTAAGCATGTAGTCCATTAGATGCTAATGCAATCATTTCTACCACCCACTCCCAGTCTGATATTCCAGCCTACAGCCACATTTTTTCCCATTAGAGTATAATGAATTCCAAGATTGGTCTGCACCTCATTCCAATGCAATATTTTTTATATTGTTGGGCAATGCATAGATAGCAAAAATAAATCTCTTTCCCGCTGCTTGTTTCCTCTTTATGTGCGAGTGCTTGGCATTAACGACTCATAAACAGAGAGGCTTCCATAGTGATTAAGTTTTAGTTCAACTGGGAGCCAAAATCTTAATACACACATGGACTCCTGCCATTGTCTTGAAAAGAACAGCTTCATAGTCACTAGATACTACACTTTATAATGAGGATACCTTCTCTGTTGTCGCCATAGCAACCCCAGATTACCTCCCTCACTGCCCCATTATATAGGTGGACCAGGACACCTTATATGTGTTACAATTTAGTGCGTGTATCTCCCTTGAAACCCCGGTCCTCACATTTCAAAAGGATGGTGTTAATGGCAGCCAATGAGTTAAGGGGATTACCTCCGACACTTACAAGCGACCATAATCACATACTACCAACCCTGCTACTGCCATATGCATTGCCTCCCTCAAATAGTCATAATATGTATGATACTTCCTCACAAATATAATATGTGATGAATTTCATCTTGACCTTTCGCCATCAAAGATTTCCCACTCAGTATCTGTGAAGAAGGGCATGATCTTCATCAGCTAAATTACTGGCACTATCTGCCAACCATAAATTGTGGACACACGCAGACACCATCAAATGTAAGGAAAATCAAGAAATACTTGAACCCACAAATTCTCATATCCTCCTGACTAGTAGCCTTCATCCTGGAAAACGTTTCCTTTGTTGATGCACCAAAGCCCTAACCTTTCACATTTGATATCATTGGAAAGCTCTAAGTCAGGGGTGTCCAAACTTTTTTTCTCGAGGATCACTTTCCAAAAAATTAAAGGATGCAAAGTTCAACTTGCAATCCTTCCACGTTCATTTGTTAAATCAGGTTTAAAAAAAAAAAAAAACCCAACAACATGTTTTTAAGATGCATTCATTAAAAAAAAAATCTGGCTGCCATTGATGTGGATAGACGTCCAATCCATTTTGACTGGGAGGGCTGGCGGCGATCGTTCACTCTCTGCCAGCACCCCAGGCAATGAACCAATCGCAAAGCCCTGCTCTCTTGTAAAACTCAGTCAAGCCAAGGCTCTCTCAGATTCTCTCATTGATAGTGCATAGACTTCATAATGATATTGACAGGTCACCTTCCCAAGACACTGCACCACGCCTTTAAGTAGTCGGTCAAAGTCGGTCGCAGTTATTCTCAAATACATGCAGCGATCCAACGCCGGATTTAGGTTGAAAAAGTATGAAAGCATAGCTTAAAATGACCCCTTATGACGAATAAAATAAATGGACTCAAGTTTCTCTATCCCGGACGCGGGTTACCGGGGCCCCCTTCTGGAGCCAGGCCTGGAGGTGGGGCTCGAAGGCAAGTGTCTAGTGGCCGGGCCTGTCCCCACGGGGCCTGGCCGGCCACAGCCCGAAAAGGCAACGTGGGTTCCCCCTCCCATGGGCTCACCACCTGTGGGATGGGCCAAAGGGTTAGGGTGCGTAGGGAGTTGGGCAGCAGCCAAAGGCGGGGGCCTTGGCGGTCCGACCCCCGGCTGCAGAAGCTAACTCCTGCGACATGCAATGTCATCTCTCTGGCAGGGAAGGAGCCCGAGCTGGTCTGTGAGGCAGAGAAGTTCCGACTAGATATAGTCGGACTCTCCTCCATACACAGCTTGGGTTCTGGTACCAATCCCCTCGAGAGGGGTTGGACTCTCTTCCACTCAGGAGTTGCACACGGTGAGAGGTGCCGAGCAAGTGTGGGCATACATATTGCCCCCCGGCTTGGCGCCTATACGTTGGGTTCTACCCCGGTAGACGAGAGGGTAGCCTCCCTCCGCCTTCAGGTGGGGGGACGGGTTCTGACTGTTGTTTGTGCTTGTGCACCGAACAGCAGCTCAGAGTACCCACCCTTTTTGGAGTCCTTGGAGGGTGTGCTGGAGAGCGCCCCCTCTGGGGACTCCCTCGTTCTCCTGGGGGACTTCAAAGCTCACATGGGCAATGACAGTGAAACCGGGAGGGGTGTGATTGGGAGGAACGCCCCCCCCCCCCGATCAGATGAGTTAACTCCGCAGGGTGTCCGGGCTCTCACTTAGAGATAGGGTGAAAAGCTCGGTTATCCAGGAGGGACGCTGCGTCGAGCCGCTACTCCTCTGCATTGAGAGGAGCCAGTTGAGATGGCTCGGGGATCTGGTTCGGATGCTTCCTGGACGCTTCCCTGGAGAGGTGTTCCGAACATGTCCCACCGACAGGAGGCCCCGAGGACGACCCAGGACACGCTGGAGAGACTATGTCTCTAGGCTGGCCTGGGAGCGCCTTGCGATCCCGCCGGAGGAGCTGGTTGAAGTGGCTGGGGAGAGGGAAGTCTGGGCTTCACTGTTAAAGCTGCCCCGCGACCCGACTCTGGAGCAAGCGGAAGATGATGGATGGATGGATGGATGGATGGATGGATGGATGGATGGATGGATGGATGGATGGATGGGGGGGAAAGTACGAAAGCTGTACCGCATACAAACAGGAAGGATTCTCTCAGGAGTGATTTGTTCGAGGATTCAAGGTAATTACCGTATTGGCCCGAATATAAGACGACCCCGATTATAAGACGACCCCCTCTTTTTCAAGACTCAAGTTTGAAAAAAGACTTTTTGAACACCAAATTAATTTTTATACAGAAACGACCACGGAAAGCTTTTCTCTGACTGTGAGCATTTTTTAGGCGATCTTTTTGAGCTCTACATCTCCGTACATTACACTCTGTGACACCATATTTCACAGCCGCTTTGCAGTTGTTTGAAGACACCGCCTCATTTATCACCATCAACTTGAAGTTTGCGTCATAACTTCTCCTCAGCTGCCGGTGTTCTGCCAAAATGTCCTACATCGGCGAAACGTCCTACATTAGTCGAATTTGACACCTAAATTACTACCGTGTGCTCTAAACTTGTTTTGTTTAGATGCATACAGGAATAACGTACTAAAGAAATGCCTGCAGAAAATACTTAAATGTAGTTATGTCAAATAAGGACGGTTTAAATACGCTACGTGACTAATGTGGTCAACTGCTTCAAAGCTAACACAAAAAAACACAATGGTTAAAAGTATGAGAGGGTAATACATGCAAAAAGTATCTTTGAGGCTGTGAAAAGGTTCTAAATAACTAAATAAAAACAAAAATAGTGAGTACTCGCTGCTTCCAACCGATGTGCGCATGCGTGTGAATGCATATGCAAGCGCCCTGAGCATTGTGTAGGACGTTTCGCCGCGTAGTAAGGAATGGCCAAACACCGGTTAACCTGGCCAATCTTCGACCCACTTTTCTCCAAATTGTCGCGAAGTTTCTCCATTTTCGGTTATCTCTTCTATTACCGGTATTTTCTTCTCTTTTCCTTCTTACCACTTTCTTCTTCGTGTCAGGGGTTCGCTTTGGCCGCCCGAGTCGCGTTCAGCATTCGATTCATTGATGACTGGCGCCATCAAGCGTCGTGAATGGGTATATGTCTAGGCCGCAGTTTTTTTTTTTTTTTTTTTTTTAGGCCGCAGTTATAAGACGACCTCCTCTTTTTCAATCTTATTTCAGTGCAAAAAACATCGTCTTATATTCGGGCCAATACGGTATTACATTTTTCGTACCATGCATGCATTTTTAAACGTGAAAATGATCAATGGGAGAAATGAACCGCTACGGCATTGGCATCATAATTCGCAATATTTACGTAAAATAAATGCTGAATGCCCGTTTTTTTTGCTTTAAAACAAGAATCGAGACTGTTTTACCTTTCATAATTATAAAGAATTTAGGGATTTAAGCATTTATTCACAACAATTTTCAACGTAAAAAGCTCTTTGTGGTGATAAGGCGGCGCCACAGTGGCTTAAAGACTATCAGCACCTTCGACATATTTACGTAAAATAAATATAACTGCCCTTTTTTTTTTTTTTTGCTTTTAACCAAGAATTGAGACTGTTTTACGTCCATATCCATAAAGAATTCAGGGATACAAGCAATTATTCACAAGAATTTTCAACGTAAAAAGCTCTTTGTCTATGTTTCACTCTGTCAGCTTTGTCCGAGGTAAGCCCCCTATTAATCGGCCCCGTGCCTCGTGTCCCTTCAATATATTATGAAGTCTATGGACAGTGATTGAGTGAATGAAAGATTTACAAATTTCTGAATTTGCACTACCACAGCTGGCAATAGACCTGTTTTTTTTAATTTTTTTAAATTTATTATTACTATTTTTTTTTTTTTTTTAATGAATTTCTTCAAGAGGTTGACAGAGAGGGTTGCAGTATACAGTAGAGTGATATGTCCATGGTATTAAACTTTACAGAGAACAGACCATTATTATAATCGAGACTACCACTCGCAATTTAAAAACGAAACCCCACAGGCTGAATATCCATCTTGCTATAACTTCAGTTACATTGTAACGTTATGTCATGCGTTCTGTCAGATTTTTCTCAAGAAGCTTTTGTGGCGATGAATAACTTTTACATTCAGTTGGTTTGTCAATATTATCCAGAGGTGCTAAATAAACAACTTATATCATAAACATATACATGTGCAACATTAATACGACATAAATAATTGCTCAACGTTGAAAGAGTGGCGTGCATTTGAGTTGACCTAAGCCAAATGCTTGGTGTGTGCGTGTGTTTTTTTTGTTTTTTTTAAAGAAAGTTTGTGGTGTTTACTTGGGACTCTCAGTGCTGGGGTCTTGACAGCTTAGATATATTTTATTCTATTTGTGTAGTGACAGGCCCGTAAACAAGTAAGCAGTCAAATGTTAGCAAGCTAACGTTAATAGTCAAGTCGACGTTTTTACTAAATGCTATCAATTTTTTTTTTTTTTTTTTTTTTTTTTTTTTTACAAATCGATCTTTAACCTTTGAACAAGCATCAGTGTCATCGGGCGACTGCCTTGACATTCAGTTGTTTATGTGGTCAACGACAGAGCCTTACCCATAGCGTGCATACGGCGAGCCTTCTTTTAGGTAGTGAAAAAGGCACCAAAAAAAATTCTCCACCCAATCTTTCAGGGTACCTGGTGCCAGAATTACAGGTACCCCACGAGATGTGTAAAGTCACGACCACACAGTATTTCTGTGCAGCTCTGTGGCTCAGTGTCAGACTTTTGTGATATGGGGGCGTGGTTTTGCGATAGGTCCATTGCAGTGATACATGATCACTCAATGCCAGTCTTCCCAGTTGAAATGATTTTGTTGTCTATAATTGCCAATGGCAGTGAATGAGTTCATATAGGGCTACAAGCAACAAAACAATCCAGAGCAAAATAATTCAAGAACATCAAGATAGCTTAATTTATCATACTGGATTATTTTTTTATGTTTATGTAAAACACGATACTGAAAATTAGGGCTGTCAAAATTATCGCGTTAATGGGCGATAATTTTTTTTTTATTAATTAACCACGTTAAAATATTTGACGCATTTAACGGACATGCCCCGCTCAAACAGATTAAAATGACAGCCCAGTGTCATATCCACTTGTTACCTATATTTTTTGGTGTTTTGTCGCCCCTCTGCTGGCGCTTGTGTGCGACTGATTTTATGGGTTTCAGCACCCATGAGCATTGTGTAATTATTGACATCAACAATGGCGAGCTACTAGTTTATTTTTTTTATTGAAAATTTTACAAATTTTATTAAAACGAAAACATTAAGAGGGGTTTTAATATAAAATTTTTATAACTTGTACTAATATTTATCTTTTAAGAACTACAAGTCTTTCTATCCATGGATTGCTTTAACAGAATGTTAATAAAGTTAATGCCATCTTGTTGATTTATTGTTATAATAAACAAATACAGTACTTATGTACAGTATGTTGAATGTATATATCCGTCTTGTGTCTTATCTTTCCATTCCAACAATAATTTACAGAAAAATATGGCATATTTTATAGATGGTTTGAATTGCGCTTAATTACGATTAATTCATTTTTAAGCTGTGATTAACTCGATTAAAAATGTTAATCGTTTGACAGTCCTACTGAAAGTCTTTATCTTCGTACATTGATTTCAACATGTATTTTGAGCCCTGAGCTAATAGAAAAGCACTCTTTCAATGACTAGCTTCATCTAATGTTATAGATGAGAAGTGCTACAAAACTCTAGGGTGAGATTAAGCTTCTTGTGCAGCCATATTCAATATTTTCATAATTTGCTGCGGGTCAATAAAAACTTAGCAGTTGGCCGGCAGGCCTTAGTATGGCTGCTTCTGCTCTAAATGTCCTCTATCGAACACAAAAGTTAATTTAATTGTATGTAGTGGTTAGGAGATATTCAGTTTTTACAATCTACAAAGGACAAATTACAAATAAAGTGAGGATGAATATAAAGCAGTCGAAATGAGCTAAATAAGGAAGTGTTACACTACATCATGAATTCCTAGGTTTGTCTGCGCCTCGTTCTGCAGTGTTAAGCTTTTGTATTTATGGAAGAGGGATAAATTGCAAGGCTAAATCTCTTTCTTCCTCACTTTATGTGCCACTGCTGGCCAAAAAAGAGCCATAAACACTGGCACACACACATAGAGTCAAGCCAATATTGCTGCGAAAGGTTGGCAGCATGCCAGTTTCAACGTGGTGGTTCTCTGGTCTCTCATGGTTGAACCTACTGCTGTGCTCATCAATTATACATTATCTGTATATTGTGTTTGTGTACATGCGTGTGTGTATGCGTGCTAATCTTTACACAAGTGTTGCGGAACATCCTGATTTAAAAGGATGGATTAACTCATTGGCTGCTATTGATTGTTCGCTGCCAGCAGTACCAGTTCAAACGGATTTAGATTGAAGTATTGGAATAGAGCATATGGATGGCATTCATAATTGCAGGGACTGAAACATCTCTGATTCCGTCAATTCCAATGGAGGCTATATCCGGCAATTCCAAAGACAGAAATATACGTCAATTTCAAGGATGGAAACATCCGTTTATTCCTATGATGGAAATAGTGGCGGAAATATCTATCAATTCAACAGGCTCAAAGGTTTTTTGATGATTTAAATCGTTTCAATTTCAAACTATTTTGCCCAAAAACAAGTTGAGAAAATAACCAAAATCATGCATTGGACCATCTGGAGTAATTTGACACCATGGTCAACATTATTGGACACACAAAAAGCTCCCCTGTGGCTCCCATTCACATTGAACTTTGACCCGACCTACAAGTAAATCCCCATTGGGTCCGATGGACAGTAAACTATGAGCCTCAAAATTAGTACCCGCTGGCTCCATGAAAGAGAAAAACAGCTGCGTGTCACATGGGCAAGAAATCAGATTTGACCTGCAGTGTGATCATAGCCTAATATTCGGAGTGGGACCGCGTTTTCATGAGAATTTTTTTTTTTCCCTCAAATATTTTAAAACCGCTTGGTTTTTGTCGGTTTGAAAATAGTCCATGCTGAACAGGTCAAACTTCCTGTGTGTTTTAATAGTTTTAATATTGCAAGATACAGCGGTACCTCTACAGACGAAGTTAATTCATTCCAGGACCTTGTTTGTAAGTCGAAATGGTTGTATGTCGAGTATGTTTTCCCATTTAATTACATTATATTTCCATTCATTTGTTCCACAGCCCGAAAATCTACACTAAATCCTTAATAAAAAACTGCTGGTACTATTGTAAATAGCAATTACATAGAACAAAACAAATAAATTATGAATAAAAATCAGAATAATAATATCATAATAGTAATAATAATAATAATACCTATAATAATGTAACGAATCGGGTTTTAATATGGCGAATGTGTTATGCATGTTGTACCTGAACACACCGAGTGCCTGACGTAACAGAGTGACTTTTTACTTTCACTTTTCACGTTCAGCTGCAGCGGACAGTAGGCACGTTGTGTTGCGCAAGTTTCGAAATAAATGATTAAAAATCTGACGAAGCTGGCGATTTTTATATGGTGATCTTACAATCATAATAATTGTCACCTTAACTTATAAAGACTGCCGAACAAAGGTCTGAGGAGGACCGTCGAGATCGTAGATATTCTACGGCCGTATTGTCAAGCCAGTTCACGGATGCACACACCACGCTCATATTTTTCTATCATTTCCATCTTCATTTCAATGGTAAGCCTCGCCTTTTCACCAGCTGCACTAACATTCTTGGAACCCATGTTGATTTCTCTCACAAGAAAATCCGCCGTGCGTCCGTCTTGCGGGAAAACAAAGAATCTGTGACGCTGTCATAAATCGTCAAGCATGTCGTCGGAGTTAGAAACAAATGACGAATCAAATTTCGGATGTTAAAAAGATCGTGTGTCGAAGCGATCGCATGTCAAGGTACCACTTTATATCGCAACATATCGCCAATCCCCAAAAAGTTGCAATATATGTTTTTTCAAATATCGTTCAGCTGTAATTTATATATTTATATATTTATACATATTGAGTATATGTACTGTATATAGTACATACAGTGGGGCAAATAAGTATTTGGTCAACCACTAATTGTGCAAGTTCTTCCACTTGAAAATATTAGAGAGGCCTGCGATTGTCAACATGGGTAAACCTCAACCATGAGAGACAGAATGTGGGGAAAAAAAACTGAAAATCACATTGTATGATTTTTAAAGAATTTATTGGCAAGTCACGGTGGAAAATAAGTATTTCATCTCAATACTTTGTTATGGATCCTTTGTTGGCAATAACGGAGGCCAAACGTTTTCTGTAACTCTTCACAAGCTTTTCACACACTGTTGCTGGTATTTTGGCCCATTTCTCCATGCAGATCTCCTCTAGAGCAGTGATGTTTTGGGGCTGTCATTGGGCAACACGGACTTTCAACTCCCCCCACAGATTTTCTATGGGGTTAAGATCTGGAGACTGGCTAGGCCACTCTATGACCTTGAAATGCTTATTACGAAGCCACTCCTTTGTTGCCCTGGCTGTGCGTTTGGGATCATTCTCATGCTGAAAGACCCAGCCATGTCTGATCTTCAATGCCCTTGCTGATGGAAGGAGATTTTCACTCAAAATCTCTTGATACATGGCCCCATTTCTTCATTCCTTTACACATATCAGTCGTCCTGGTCCATTTGCAGAAAAACAGCCCCAAAGCATGATGTTTCCACCCCCATGCTTCACAGAGGGTATGGTGTTCTTCGGAAGCAATTCAGTATTCTTTCTCCTTCAAACACGAGAACCTGTATTTCTACCGTAAAGTTCTATTTTGGTTTCATCTGACCATAACACATTCTCCCAGTCCTCTTTTGGATCATCCAAATGCTCTCTAGCGAACTGCAGACGGGCCTGGACGTGTACTGGCTTCAGCAGGGGGACATGTCTGGCCTGGCGGCGCATTGTGTTACTGATAGTAGCCTTTGCTACTGTGGTCCCAGCTCTCTGTAGGTCATTCACTAGGTCCCCCCGTGTGGTTCTGGGATTTTTGCTCACCGTTCTTGTTATCATTTTGACGCCACGGGGTGAGATCTTGCATGGAGCCCCAGATCGAGGGAGATTATCAGTGGTTTTGTATGTCTTCCATTTTCTAATAATTGCTGCCACAGTTGATTTCTATACACCAAGCCAGAGGTTGCGCTAGACTTTTTCATTGTCTGTCATTTTGACTGACATTGTCATAAAAATCCGGTCATAATCTATTTTTACCCGTCACTTACATTTTTAAAATGATAGTAATGACATATTCAATAGTATTTAGTTTTCGTTCATGTTTAATTAATATTCTGTCCGAACAAGCTTAACAAGAGGCAAACAGACAGCGGAGTGCACCAATCAGCGACGGGCAGACGTGCCATTAGCGACGAGGGCAGGACGAGGGACTTGCGCGCGGAAGTAAACATACGAGGAGAACGGAGTTTATTCAACATGGCTAGCGCGAGACAGACTGTTGTCAATGTCTCGTGTCGATGTGTTTTAGCTCATTTAAAACTGAATTTACCGCGGATCGGAACATATTGTCGGCTCTCTCGCCATCCGTGTTGTTGTAGAGACGACTTTCGGCGTGCAAGAGTGACGTTGCTCGTGAAGAACACGTCACGCAAATAAACAAATCTGATTTGTCGATTGATTTTGTACCTACTCGAGAGGCTGTGTCCCAGACTTTTCTCTCAGTGTTTGAAAAATACAGGGAGAACAGTCTGGCCGTGCCAGGCAAACACTCAGTTGCCTTGACATTTTTCCGAGTAAGGCCAACGACGTCATGCATCAAGCGAGACAATAGCTAATTAATATGCTCACTCGCCCCCCTGTGGTCTGGGGTGTGAATTGCAACCTGTCAAAATGACGGATGGACTTCAGTTTTTTCCATCACCGTTTTAAAAAAACAGTCAAAGACGGAAAATATTCGGTTAACGCGACCCCTGCACCAAGCGTTCTATCTATTGCAGATTCAGTCTTCCCAGCCTGGTGCAGGTCTACAATTTTGTCTCTCGTGTCCTTCGACAGCTCTTTGGTCTTGGCCATAGTGGAGTTTGGAGTGTGACTGACTGAGATTGTGGACAGGTGCCTTTTATACCGATAATGAGTTAAAACAGGAGCCATTAATACAGGTAACGAGTGGAGCCTGGTTAGACCTTGTTAGACCTCGTTAGAAGAAGTTAGACCTCTTTGACAGCCAGAAATCTTGTTTCGTAGGTGACCAAATACTTATTTTCCACTTTAATTTGGAAATAAATTCTTTAAAATCAAACAATGAGATTTTCTGGTTTTTTTTCCACATTCTGTCTCTCATAGTTGAGGTTTACCCATGTTGACAATTACAGGCCTCTGTAATATTTTCAAGTGGGAGAACCTGCACAATTAATGGTTGACTAAATACTTATTTGCCCCACTGTATATATATATAGTACAGGCCAAATGTTTGGACATACCTTTTCATTTGTGCGTTTTCTTTATTTTCACCAATATTTACATGGAAAGTTCTCACTGAAGGTTATAAATACATGATATAACACATGTGGAATTATGTACTTAGCAAAAAAAGATAAAATAACTAAAAATGTATAATATTCTAGTATCTTCAAAGTAGCCACCATTTGCTCTGATGACTTTTTTGCACACTCATGCCATTCTCTTGATGAGCTTAAAGAGGGAGTCACCTAAAATGGTTTTTGACTTCACGGGTATGCTTGTTCAGGGTTAATTAGTGGAATTTATCTTTTAGCAATGGGGTTGGGACCTTCATTTTTGTTGCACTGAATGAGGTGTGTCCAAACTTTTGGCCTGTACTGTATATACATTAACCAATCCCTTACCCATTCAAAAAACATAGGTTTCAAACTAAGTACTTTGTGGAATTCTTGCTTTTGTGCTGTAATAATGATCTCCATTATTTTCCCTTCTGTTTGCTTTGTACTCTTTCTGCTGTTTAAGCCATTAAATATTGCTTTCCTCCCCCCGCAAAGACTGTCTTAGAGTTAATTACAGCCGGCACTCGCGTCATCTTTAGCCATCTGACGTCCTCACGATTCCAATTAGCCACATGAGAACAACGCAGCGGCCTGTTCGCAATTAATTTGGCAAAAGCTGTAGTTAACGGTGCTGATGGCTTTCAGAGAGAATGAAGATGATTGTTATGAGCCTTTTTACTTCTTCCGTGTGAGTGGCCGCGATAAGACTTGGTGCTGCACGTCCACTGAGGAAGTAGGGTGCAGCTTGGCTTGTTTCATCATAAGTTTCATAACCATTCACCTTCAGTGTCTCCCTTCAATCAAAGTCAGTTATTGTCGTTTTTTTTGGAAATAATTGGAAAATTTTCATTCTTTTAGCAATCCCTCAATAGAGCTAATCCTCATAGACCTGGGAGCGCTGATGCCATCTCATCTGGTCGCCAGCCAATTAAAGGGACTTGTAGACAAACAAGCTTTCACACTCATATTTAAATAAGGGAACAGTTTACAAGTGCAATTGAAAGGAAGCAAAAACATTGAAAAACAGATTCTTAGAAATAAATACAGATAGTCCCCGGTTTATGAACGAGTTCCCTTTCTGCACTGGCGATGTAACCCATATTTTTGCAAAAGTCGGAATTAATCCTTTATATACCTCAACAAAAAAAAACCCAAAACAAAACAAAAAAAAAACGATTCAAAAACATAAATTATACGTCATTGTGCTGGAGCTAAGTCCTAGCTAGACGGTGAGCTAAGCTCCGAAATGACGATGTCAGACATCTGTGTGGTTTGCTGACTTTATTCAGCTGCTCATGACATTAACACTTGCAGAATGAAACTAAAATAAAATGAAATTCAATCAGTCTCATCTTAAATAATAGCAATTCAAATTTGTGTTTACAAGAATCTGCTGATACAGCAATAACAAACGATTAGCATGTATTAGTTAACATCCGCACATCATCAGTTCAAAAGGGGTTATATGCAGCCGTCGCCTCTGGATGCGTCACAAGCAACAAATGTGTGCGCAGGCTATCACCTCTTCACTTGGCTGCTTCCTCGTGTGTGTGTGCCATCACTGCCGTGTGTGGGCAGGTGTGTAAATGCTCTCGGGGTTATACCTGCTCTACACTTCCTGCGCCAAAATAAAAGCAGGCATCACAAAACAAATTTCAACCTTTGGAAAAAAAAAAAAAAAAAAACCGACGACACACAGGCGTCTTGAATTCGAAATCGCGTAAATAGGGTCCGTCGTAACCCGGGGACTACCTGTATACCAGGGGTCAGCAACCCTGGTCCTCGAGTGCCACTATCCAGCTTGCTTTCCATGTCTCCCTCCTTTGACACACCTGAATCAAATGATCAGCTCATCAGCAAGCTCTGCAGGAGCCTGATAATGATCATGATTATTTGATTCAGGTGTGTTAAAGGAGGGAGACATGGAAAACAAGCTGGATAGTGGCACACGAGGACCAGGGTTGCTGACCCCTGCTGTATACGGAAGAGGATTAGGTCCACAGAAGGAGCAAAATAAAAGCTGGCTGACTTTAAAGTCAAAATTCTCATTTTAAAGTCAGAATTCTGAGAATGAAGCAAAAATTCTGACTTTAAAGTCAGAATTCCGACTTTAAAGTTAGAATTCTGAGAAATAAATGGATTATATTCAGCCGCAATAAAAATGGCGATGGCACGCTCCATGACGTCACTTCCTTAGTATCCGATTGTTATATGAAGACATCTATATTAAACGGTGGGCTTGTTGGGCCGCTGGGGGTCCCGTGGCGTGCTGTGCCGGGTGCCGGTCTCTATTACATTTTCAGTAAAATACTGGCAACTGACTTTGCTAGAATCTTACGTTAAAACACATGTAAAAGCGGTATAGTGCATCGCCAACTATCAATTTTACGGTACATTTTTGTGTAGTATATAAAATATAATAATAAGTATGGTTTTCACTTTTTTTGTTTTTATCAGTATAATTCTGGAAACAACAGCTGCCAGTATTTTAACTCATTTGCTCCCGAAAACGTATAAATACGTTCTATTTTTAATTGTTTCAGTGTCCCAAAGACGTATTTATACGTCTTTTACGTTTTTTTTTTTTTTTCCACAAGAGACATCTCTGGGTTCTGATTCAACTTAGCTCCATAGCACAACGCTGAAAATCCATTTTAAAGCAATAAAACTGGCCACTGGAGGGCAGTAGCGCATTTGGTAAGACCCGCATCCTCGATTTAACCGAACGAAAGGCCGGGCCGCACGGCCGGGGCGCCGGCGGAAGATGACCGAATGGACGTCCGGGATGCCAGGCGACGGACGACCGAGCAGAACAACCGGGAGGATGCCCGGAATGCCAGGCGCTGGACAACCGAGCAGAACGACCGGGACCACCAGTGCAGCAGATGATGCCATTCAGTCCGTGCTGCTCGCCGGGCAGAGACAGGCGGCGATGAGGGAAAAGTTTACCCCGACTGTTAGTTAGTTATATGTAAATAAACTGTTACTTTGCTATCAAAGCTCTATTTGTCTTGTTGTTTATGTTATTTTGTAAAAGGAAAAAAATATTCAGATGGTTTGGATGTAACTAAAGCAAAAAATAGCTGTGTTAAAGTCAAAGTTATGTTTGAAATTTATGCTTTCACAAAAAGCTAAATTTCTCTGTTTTTTCATCAGAAATAGGAAAATTGCTCAAACTAAGCTATTTTTTAATGCTGATTTCTAAAGAATGGAAAAAGACATGAACGAACTTTTTTTCCTGCTGAAAGAAGAGAGTCTAATCTTTCTTTTGGTGGGTTGTACGTTTATATAGCAATAGAACAGAATTTCCTGTGGGCCTTGCAAAATCAGTCAAAATCCAGTAAAACGGCCGGGAGCGAAGGGGTTTGCACCGGTGAAAATGGCTGGGAGTGAATGTGAATTCACCATGTTTTATCTTTTTGTTTTTCTTTTTAAACAGTGTAGCTACACACTTCATTAAGATGTTAATTTCTGTATCATGTTTTACATATTACACGTGAATATTTGTAGTTATTACAGTGCTTCTTTTCCGTACCACCAGGGCAAACTCCCGTGCAACACTTTCCCTGATCAATATTAGATTTAAAATGTCCTTGGTGCCCCAGCGAAATGTATTTTCTTTCATCTTACACAAATGCATTCCATCTAACAACCTGAATTACATTCAAATCATGTACCACTTCAAGTCTTTCGTTGACTGCTTTGCTTGCATTTGAATGAACCAGTCAAGCGAATTTATTGTACTTGTTAATCATTCTTACATCAAGCGTTTACTGACTGCCGTTGCTATCGGCGATGCGGCACAAATGTTAAAACTGTGACTTTTAAAGCCTGGGCGGTGAGTGAAATTTATAGAGAAGGAGCAAAACGATAGCCACGGAGATGTAAATCAGCCCCAATTCAATATGCGTGGGCTGTAATTCAGGCAGGGCTACTGGGCCGGAAGCCAGTTGACCGCATCTCTCTCACCGAGCTAAATAAGGCAACAGCAACAAAATCCAATGATGAAATGCAGTTGTACACCCCTAAAATAATAAACATATTGTCTTGTGATCATCTATCTGACACTAAATTCAGATCTGATGTTTATTTTTATAAGAGTATGCAGGTGTATGTGTTTATATCGGATGAGTAATGTGCAGACTAAACTAAACTGATTAAACTTGACGTGAATGACAAGATTAGATCAAATTGTGGATTGTAATTTTTCATACACAGATAAATCAGAGCAGTGCTGCAGATTTAAGTGAATCCCAAGTCGATGATTTGATAAAAACCAGTGAGCAGCATGAAGACCCTCACAATGGGCACCTTAAAAGCCACCATATGGTGGCACAAGGACCCCACGATTCCCCCCACCGCCCACTCGGCCAGCTGAGGCTGCTGCTGTGCCAATTGATCTTCACGGCAGTCGTCACATTATTGGATGCTGTGCTGTTGCGTTGGATCTTGTTGATCATGGACATGAAACATGTTGCGCATTTAGTTTGCGGGAACATCAAACAGGAAAAAAAGGAATATGAGATTTAAGAATGATTATATGATTGTATTTTTTTGCATGTTTTAGGTTTTGTGAGAGACAGTTGGGAAAGTGTGTTCAATTTCATGCATCCTTGTATGTTTTCACACCTGCTGACAGTGGGTTTCGAATGACAGCGTGGAGGTCATGCTCTTAATATTTTTCAGTATCACGCCATGTAATGAAATTATCACAGGAACAATAGGAGGAAAATTGGATTTGCCTTGCTCCTTATCTTTGAGAAAAACAGCATGTTCTATTAAAGGCGCACACAATTAATCCAGTTATATCATTCGCGATGTTCAATCAATTTTGTGCTGTGAATAATACATGCTAGCCCTCTCATTTAAAACAGATTGGACACCTATTTCCTTAAATAGCAATGAAACATGAGTCATTGGATTTTTTTTCTCTCAATTTTTAAAGGGACAGACAAACACCTAGTATAAATGACAATGCATACAGTTGCTCAAAAGTATTTAAAGATGTTATGAAATACTGCCACAAGTGAATTTAAAATAGACCACATTTTTGACACAAATGCAAATCCAGTGACGTAAAAGGCTTAAAACTGAAAGTGGACCCTAATTAGTCGTCCTTTCTCAGCTGCCTTTGCTTTGCCCACTCAAAAAAACAGAAGATGACGTCACATCCAGAATGAGCTGCAGTATGCTATTCATTTGTTTTAGTGTCATGCAATCATTTTCATTTTTGTCATGGTCACAATGGAAATTGTGAATTTCTAGATCTTCATATGAAGATTATAATCTTTTAACATAATAGAATAACACTGCAGTCAGTTACATCCACGCAGATACCCACTGAAAGACAATAGCATGTGATAATTAGTTTGAATGATGAGGGCAATCTAGGATACAAGCATTTGATTGGCTAAAATAGTACATGATACCTCATTTTTCGCAGTTAATGGGTACCAGAATCCCCCACGATAAGTGAAAAACCGCCTAAGAGATACATAAGACTTGCTTTTTAAAACTTTTTTCCCCCCAAAGTATAATTAAAAAAAAAAAACTTTTATGTGTATATATATATATATATATATATATATATATATATATATATATATATATATATATTTACATATATGTACTGTATATAAATACTGTAAATGGTTTTAAGCACTTCAAATGTAATAATTATGGTAAGTTTTACACATATTACTGTCCCACTGAATTACTTTTAAACAAGAATGACATAGAAAAATGCTAGTCTTTATTAAATGCTTTATCAAGTGAGTCCACTCAAATCCAATCATGCTACTCACTTACACGCAGTGAGTTCCCACAGTAAGCTAAACGATGATTGACACATGCGGCGCTTTGAAGTTTCGGCTTCCAAGCTTTCATGGCAAGCTCAAACCTTAACGCCAGTCAATCATTGTTAACTTTAACAAGCAACTTCAGTGCACTGCCTGACTAGGCATGTGCCGGTATGATATTCTGATGCTATGATAACCTTAAGCCAAAATATCACGGTAACACGGTATTGCAATTACAACTCTAAAATGTGTTACTTTGAGATAGCTGGGTTTAATTTTTTATTTTATTTTATTTTTTTTTAATTCCATTGAACAGGATATTTAATTTTCGAAACCTATTAGCAAATTGGAACATAAGTGTAATATTAAGTTAAATTATATATATATATATATATATATATATATATATATATATATATATATATATATACTAAATAGAATTAAAATAAATGCAGCCGTTTAGGTGAGCCTAATTCCACAGCTCAACATTATTACCATTGGAACAAAAATGAAGTTTTTTTTTCCCATAAAATGCATGTGTGTATGACTTGTATCATGTTTGTATTACACACACACTCGCTTTCTCAACACAGACAGTTGCCAGAGAGAAAAAAACACTACATGTTTTATCCCCGCTAGACACACTAAACACGCTGGAGCTAACTCTCGTAGCTGGAGGGAAACGTTCATGACAGTATTTACTAACCTTTAATTTTGTATAAATGCGGAATCATAATGGAGGTATTGCCTCCTCGGCAGCCACCCTCTGCAAACACGTTTTACATGTCGGCTGGCCCTCCTCCTCTAAGCCTGTAACTTTTCTGTAGCCAAAGTATTCCCATACCAGGAATTTCATTTTCTTCTATGGGGGAAAAAGTTCAGCAATTTCACCTCCTCCAGTCATCGTGTAGCACAGATGACCCACTGACACTGGTCTCGGCAGCCACCCCCCGGAAACACGTTTACATGTCGGTTAGCCTTCCTCCTCTAAGCCGCAACCGTCTGTAACTTTTCTGTAGCTGAAGTTTTCTCATATCAGCGATTTTATTTTCTTCGTCTGGGAAAAAGTTAAGTAGTTCCACCTCCTCCAGCCATCGTGTAGCACAGCGGACTCACTGACACTGAGCAACAACTGGGGAGGGCTGAGTCTTACAGCTGCAAGCAAGGGATTTCTCCATGAATTTTTGGGACATGAAGATTAGCTAAAACCTTCCACAATGGACTGAAACTGAAAGTTTGTAGCGTGAAGTAGCGAGGGATCACTGTACTGACATTGATCAAATCTCTGCCTACACGTTAGACAACCACTTCTTGCAAGTGGCAGAAAACACTCAGGTGACTTGAAGTTCCGCTCTGAGACCCCCAATTTGGCCAAATTTCCAAATTGTCCTTTATGCATGTGTGATACATCATTGGGAAGCTTAAATTGTCTTGGAGAAGAACAATTTTGAACATGAGGGCATTTAAGAAAACATTTTTTTTTTACCCTAACTGGAGGTGAGAATACACGAGAGCATAATTAAGGACGCCATGATTTTCACGAGATATTATCGCATACTTACCTTGTTTCGATCCAAAAACTCCATGTAGCATGTATCTTCGAGTGTCAAAACACAGATGTGAATGGCCACAGCTGGATTTTTGGGAGATTTTTTGGGTGAAACATGGTAATATAACAAGGGTCGCGATGCAGAAATCGCAGACATCAAGGAGTGGTCGACATGTTCTTTTTCATATATTTAACCATTTAAAACCTTTTTTTTTCCCAATGTTTTTTTTTTTTTCGGATCGATTATTTGTCATCCAACCAGGGGAAATGCGACAGTAACAAAAAAAAAAAATACAGTTAAAGCCATAGTTATGAGGTAGATATCTGTGACATATTTACAGACACCATTTTTTTCATTGTGACGTAATTTATTTAAAAGTTTAAAATATGCGAGTGAATAATCTTTTAAAGTTTTTTTTTTTTTTTTTTCAAACAAAATATTAGACATCGATTAATGTTTCCAAGCTAAAAATGACAGACATTTTGAATATTAAATATAATTACTTACCTTCTTTTTATGGCTGGGTTAAAACAAAAGCGGTTGCGCGACGTCTGTAAACGGGGGTTTCCAGGGTATAACTGAAAAAGTAAAAATAGTTCGGGGGGTTCCTTAAAAAATTCTGCAGGTACGATTACGAATAGCAATTACACACAGGAAAACAAATGAATTATAAATAAATAGGAAATAAAAAAAGCGTATTTATTGTAACTTTTAGAGACTAGCGACCGGAGGGCGTGGAGATAAAGAAGGATATGGTGAGCATTTTTCTGGCTAATTTAACAAATGCATTAAAATAGAGACATTTAAAAAAATTAAATTATGAATAAATAAGACATTTTAAATGTTTTTATTGTCACCGTAACTCAAGGGCACAGGTTTGGTCTGAACATTGGTAGGGACGGAAAATAAATCTTTTATGTGTACTGGTTTAGCCTACACCGTTCAATTCAAACCTTTGTTTTCAAAAACTGGATTTTAAAATGGATTTTATTTACAAATTTAAATTGCATTATTTGTACATAAAGTATATTAACATGCACAATAAATACAAGCTTGTTAATCATCTCTTACTTATTCAGGAATTCAAGAAAATAAACATGTGTCTTAAGACCACTCAACATTGTCTAAATAAAGAAAATATAACTGAAAAAACTTCTTTGTCACGGAATAACAAAAATAAATAAAAATGGAGCTGTCCCTTAGGTAAAACACTACAACAACAAAAATGAAAGCTCCTTCGTTAGCTGCTTGATGACATAGATAAAAAAGTAAAATTGTGGGAAGGGGGTAAACCTTGTTTTTTTTCCCTCACAGTTAATTTAACGTTAACAGTAGAAAACACATACAGGAGGACACTTTTCTCTAAGCAGCTTCCTACTTGATTTTTGCAGGTCAAGTTCACACAGTTTAATGTTATGCTAACTCTGATGCAGGTCGCACTTTCAGGAGCAAAATTAGTGGTGTAATCCCCACTTCCACAACATTGACGTCTTTTTACATTTCTTATAGTGACTGCTGCTGGTTGAAAAAAACCCTTATAAATATCTAATGTGTGTGCGTGTGATTATATCAGGGGGATGGGGGGGTCAAGTCATCAGCCAATCAAATGTGCGTTTAGGAGGGAAAAAAATGGACCGGCACATTCAGCAAGTGGAAATAGGTACATGTAAGTCTGAAGATAATGAAAATAATAATTGACTTAATAATGGTCTATCCTTACAACATATGGGAACACAATCTGATTGACCGATATAACTGAAGTCATTATAATGTATAACGCAAATAAGGTTGCTTAAAAGTTGATGGGGACAATTTGAGCATCCTGAAATGTTGGTAGTGTTGTCCCTACCGTCCCTATTCAAACCTACGCCCTTTCCTTAACTTTCCGGCGAATGGAGGTCAGAGGAGACGACGGGTGTCGAGGTAGAGCCGTGTTCTAATTACAGTTCCAGTTCAGTCACACCGCGCTCATATTATCCCATGATTTCTTTTTCATTTTAATTGTATTCTTCCTTTTTTCACCACTACTACCACCTGAGCTAACCTTCTTGCCCATGATGATTTCCCTCACAAGAAAATCTGACGTGCTGCCGTCTTGCGGGAAAACAATGAAATTGCG
Organism: Corythoichthys intestinalis; assembly: GCF_030265065.1. Lineage (NCBI taxonomy): Eukaryota > Metazoa > Chordata > Actinopteri > Syngnathiformes > Syngnathidae > Corythoichthys > Corythoichthys intestinalis. The sequence continues at coordinate 39,442,437 of NC_080401.1, forward strand.
ACGCAGTCGCAAATTGTATCTCGAGCAATTCGTCATATGTCGACATGACGTTACACATTATACATCAGAAAATGAAATTCTGTGTTTTTTTTTGTTTTTTTTTCCAATTTATCAAACAAGATTCTTTCCGCCGCGAAACAAACGATAACGGTGTTATCTGTCCTTTCAATTTACATTTTCATACAACACAAAGCGCAAATACTGAGATCATTCAACTTTTAATTTGCCGCTTTGTTTGATTCGGCTGTGTCAAGTGTCTCTAAGTAGAGGTTTGATGTGGTTGATACACGAATGACTAGTGATTGCGTGTAAATGCAACAAGAGGAACACTGCAGAACCTACAGTTGTAATGAGTGGTGTGCTTTGTTGCCGCTGACCTCTCCAAGGCAGCTTGACCGACGACAAATTCTCTGATAAGAGAACAGCTCTAAGCTTACACAAGTACATCCAATTGGTTACACAATGGTGGTCCTGGAGTGGCAGGAGATTGCGATTACATGAACCCTTGGCAGAATAGATGCAATAGTCGTTAAGGACAAACACAATCGGTTCTGGTGCAGTTTAGACATGTGTTTTTATGTAGCAATTGAATTATCTGTTTGCGCAGTGATTGGATGGTGACTAGAACGGGCTTCATCCCGCCTCAGGCCCAAAGTAAGCTGGGATCGACTCCAGCCCACCCAGAACACTAATGAGGGCAAACACAATATATACTATTGGACTTGTCCAAAAATTATTAATTCATTTTCTGCATCAGATAATCGCTGAAAGCCCTCCTAGTCCAAATAGATGGCATGTTTATCCCCATTAACTCATTTGCTCCCAAAAATGTATAAGCTGTCAAACGATTAAAATTTTTAATCAAGTTAATTAAAGCTTAAAAATTAATTATTCGTAATTAATCGCAATTAATCGCAATTCAAACCATCTATAAAATATGCCATATTTTTCTGTAAATTATTGTTGGAATGGAAAGATAAGACACAAGATGGATATATACATTCAACATACGGTACATAGGGACTGTATTTGTTTATTATAACAATAAATCATCAAGATGGCATTAACATTATTAACATTCTGTTAAAGCGATCCATGGACAGAAAGACTTGTAGTTCTTAAAAGATAAATGTTAGTACAAGTTATAGAAATTTTATATTAAAACCCCTCTTAATGTTTTCGTTTTAATAAAATTTGTAAAAATTTCAATCAAAAAATAAACTAGTAGCCCACCATTGTGATGTCAATAATTACTTACACAATGCTCATGGGTGCTGAAACCTATAAAATCAGTCGCACCCAAGCACCAGCAGAGGGCGGCAAAACTCCATAAAACACAATTAACATGTGGGCATTTCACTCTACTGTCATTTAAATCTGTCTGAGCGGGGCATGTGCGTTAATTGCGTCAAATATTTTAACGTGATTAATTTAAAAAATTAATTACCACCCGTTTATGCGATAATTTTGACAGCCCTAATAAATACGTTTTATTTTTAATTGTTTCAGTGTCCCAAAAACGTATTATACGTCTTTTACGTTTTTTCAACCAATAATGTCGTAAATAGAGGTACCACTGTATTTCATAAATTAACTCACTGGCTTCCATAAACTCATTCACTCTCAGCTATTTTCACCGGTGCAACCCCCTTCGCTCCCTGCCGTTTTACTGGATTTTGACTGATTTTGCAAGGCCCACAGAACATTCTGTTCTATTGCTATATAAATATGGAACCCACCAAAAGAAAGATTAGACTCTCTTCTTTCAGCAGGACAAAAACAGTTAGTTCATATCTTTTTCCATTCTTTAGAAATCAGCATTAGAAAATAGCTTAGTTTGAGCAATTTTCGCAATTTCTCATGAAAAAACGGAGAAATTGAGCTTTATGTAAAAGCATATATTTCAAACATAACTTTGACTTCAACACAGCTATTTTTGCTTATGTGAGATCCCAAACATCTGAATAATGTTTTCCTTTTACAAAATAACATAAACAACGAGACAAATAGAGCTTTTGATAGCAAAGTAACAATTTTTTTGCACATGGCTGGACTGTTGGGCTGGGAGATGGTGCTGTTGTGGCCGCCGCGGCTGTCTCGGCGGATGGGGTGGGCTTTTCCCTCATCACCGCCTGTAGTGTCTCATCAAAATGGATTTTTTTGAGTCTTTCTTTTGTGGTGACCACTGCCTTGTGGCGGAGTTCGGCTGGGGAACTTGTGTTCCTGGGAGGGAACTGGTTTGGCCGTGCGCGTTTCCGGCTGAGGCGCGGGACACTGGAGGGTGGGGGAGACGCGAGTGGCCGGACACAGCGGCGCGGGCTGTGCTCGGCGAGCAGCACTCAACGGCATTGTCCGCTGCACTGGTGGTCCCGGTCGTTCTGTTCAGTCATCCAGTGCCTGGCATCCTGGATGTCCTCTTGGTTGTCGCACTTGGTCGTTCGTCGCCTGGCGTCCCGGACGTCCTCGTGATCGTGCTGCTCAGACTTCCCTCGCCTGACGTCCTGGTCAACCATTCAGTCGTCTTCAGCCGGCACCCCGGCTGTGCAGCCCGGCCGTTCGTTCCGTTAAATCGGGTTGCGGGTCTTACCAAATGCCCTAGTGCCCTCCAGTGGCCAGTTTTATTGCTTTAAAATGGATTTTCCGCGTTGTGCTTTGGAGCAAAGTTGCATCAGAACCTAGAGATGTCTCTTGTAAAAAAAAAAAAAAAAAAGAAAAAAAAAACGTTAAAGATGTATAAATACGTTTTTTGGGACACTGAAACAAAAAATAAAACGTATTTATACATTTTTGGGAGCAAATGAGTGAAAGTCAATAATGACAACACTTTTTCACACCATTTATTAATGCTAACACATTAATGCATACATACAACAACATAACAATATACCATTGTTTTTATCAAAATATTTTAATTAGGGCTGTCAAACGATTAAACATTTTAATCGAGTTAATTACAGCTTAAAAATTAATTAATCATAATTAATCGCAATTAATCGCAATTCAAACCATCTATAAAATATGCCATATTTTTCTGTAAATTATATATATATTCTGTAAAATAAATTGTTGGAATGGAAAGATAAGACACAAGATGGATATATACATTCAACATACGGTACATAAAGACTGTAGTGGGCATTTCACTCTACTGTCATTTAAATCTGTCTATGCTGTCCTCACTCCGAAGCGTCTACTTTTTCCAAAGCTAGACAGCTAGTGAACGACACCTTAATAATTAGACTTTTTCCTTTTTCATCTGATTTATTAATAAAATGGCCTGAAACCACTGTCCTCTTTAGACCGTCGTAAAACTACAAAAAGTACACAAGCATTGCATTAGCAACAACGTTAGCTTAGCACGCTATACATGTTCACTAAACATAAACAACAAGCGTCTCATACAAAAAATATAACATTTCGCTTACTAACATAATATGTACATTCTTTACAACAACCATACTTACGGACAAATCTTGTCCAAGGATCATATAAGCACAACATTATCAGCCCGAGACGTCGTGCAGCCATAATGAACTGGCAAGAAAACAATAAACCATGTCGCAAAGCGACCACAAGAGTTCGCTGTTGGACAGCACAAAAACCCTTGCTGTAAAACTTACCAAAAGGCAAAATACTTTCTGAGCGGGACATGTGCGTTAATTGCGTCAAATATTTTAACGTGATTAATTTAAAAAATTAATTACCGTGTGTTAACGCGATAATTTTGACAGCCCTAATTTTAATTGATTTAATTTGATTAAAAATGACCTACTCTAAACAACTTATTGTATTTGTTAAGGTTCTGGTGTAACAGGTGACCTAATTCATTGACGATGAGAGGGTGTGTTAAATAGTGTCCGAATAATCCGGTGGACAGTTGGTGATAGAACAGGTGAACGGGCAGGCGTTTTGCCAGGCAAGCAGTACAGGATCTAGGGATGGAAAACACAAAAATGAGCTCAGTATCAGGATTACAAGATTCTTTGTTATCTGAAAGTCACATACTTGTAGGTGAGTTGTTGATCTGGCAATGATGTGAGGCCAAGGACCGGTTTAAGTAAGCTGCTCACGATGATCAGCAACACCTGGTCCCAGGCTCACCCATCTGTGCAATGAAGGTGACAATTAAGGCAAAACTATCATAGTGCTGATCCGGGCCGCATCTGGCGTACTGACCTTAAGTGGGAGTGATTGCTAAGCGGATCTGGCGAACTGAGGCCAGATCCGGCACGCAGTCGCCTGCTTTTGGGGCAAATACCACTTTTCATTCTCGCTGTCGATCGTTTTGTGTGTGCCTTTTGGGGGCGAGAACAAGTGACGATAAAGCTTGGCTAATTAATATTAGTCGTTTTCAGCAGCGCACAAAGAGCATATATGCCTGTGATTATTTTCATATTGCTTGCGTGTGCGCATTCCCTCGGCATTTGTGTGTAAAAATCCATTGAGAGGTCTAAATACAATGCGAATTTTCGCTGGTGTGTCAATGGTATTTTCTGATTAGTATTAGCATGTAGCTAACTGGGTTTTTGAGGGTGGGGGGTGAAGGAAAAGTGCTGTGTGCTTTATATTTAAATAAACAGTGTGTGTAATGTCTTGTGTGTTTTTAGTTTAACAATTAACATCAACTGGAGTGAAATCACAGTTGAAAGTGCTAAACATTGGATTCATGAGTGCTTGGGGACGGCACAATATACTTTTTTTGTGGTTTTTGGGAAGGCTGAAATATATTAATGGAATTTAAATGTATTTTATTTGGGAGAGATGGTTTATTATTTTGTGTAAAAAGACTTACAAGCATGGTCACAGGGTGAATCAACTCTAATCTCAAGGTACCACTGCATATTGGACTGAATAGAGATGCTAGTGTGCTTTTGCATGAAAGGTGTTTCCCCTCGGGGACAGTAACGATTCTTCTATACCTTTCTTTGACAGTTTTAATCAAAAGCAAGGATTGTTATCACGATGAAAGCAGAATTCTTTGTCAGTTTCTCTCATTCCCGCCTGGTGGTGGTCTGCCAGGGTTATTTTAATGCTGCTCCCTATCGCTGCAGCACATCACATTGGAAAGGTGGAAATTAAGTGAAGTGAGATGGGGGTTGATGGCACGACTGGAGCTGTTTCACTCCCGCAATGTGAGTGAAAAATAGGAGCGCTGTCCTCTTGAGTATTCACTTCTTATACAGTATATTGCATGCACTCTACTGTATGTCGAAACATGACTGCCACTATCACATACAGGTGTTTCAGCATGTCTGTGAGCATTTTAGGCACTCTCATTTTAACCTTGAACTGCAGTCTATACAGCAGGTGTTGTTGTATCATTCTGGTTCATGTACCGCACAGCATTTGCCTCCCACGGGGACTCTTTTCATAGTTTCAGTTTCATGCAAGAGTAAGGAAAACACATTCATTAGAAGCTGCTTGGGATCACGGTTGAGCAGTGTTTAGAATGATGGTGAGTAGGAGGTCCTCAGGGGAGGGTTGCATTGAAGGCACCATGGGGGAAATCAAGCCCTTTGGGGGGAGGTGCAACAGGAGCTTACAGTATATTCAGCATACTTTACAGAAAATTCTGTACAAAGAAACAAGTAGCCTGGATGGACACACTTTAGTTAATATGCTCTTTAGTTGACTCATTTCCTCACTATGTTACAAATGACACATTTCTAGGTTAAATCAAGGAAAGTAAGGAATACTATACTGAAATGTCATTCTTATTAAAAACAATGTTTGTCTGGGTTAGTGCCCTGGGGTAGTGTCCTACTGAAGCGTTAATATAATTGCTGCTTCAGAAAAGTTAGGTTTTCAACTCTGTGCTGCTCCCTGGTGGCAACACACTCAGAAGCACACACTTTGACATGAACTAGTAAAAAAAATAAAGGCATTGGGCAAAGTTATAGCAGCAGTAAACGTTAACTATTTTGTGGAAGGTCCATTTTATGTGTTGACTGAAGTGAGTAAAATAAGTTCAAAAATAGTTTGTTTAGGAGAAAAAAACACACCTTTTGAACATTTTAGCTCAAGGGAAGCAGCAAAGTGCACTTTTACATGTAATCCAATTTTATATTGCATACAAAAATGGTGTTACATTTATAATAAAATAAATAAATGATAGAGTGGATGAATGAACATTTCACCTCAACTTTTGCCTTATATTTCCTGATGCCTTAAATAGATAGGATAAAGAGTAGACATTTAATGATTCCCGGCCCCCACTTGAATTATTTTGTGATTGTCAACTCCCCAACCAATCAAATAGTTGCTGCTCTAAACTTTCTTGGTATTTTGTGGAAAAGGATTCAAGAGACAGCAAGGCATACTCCATAAAGCAAGCCTTTATGAACAACTTAAGGTCTACTTGGCAACAATAGACATTCTGGGGGTAAAATTAGCATTATATCCGACTAGACGTATTCAGACCTCCCAAAAAAGGACAAACTGTCAAACATACTAGCATGCGGCCCAAACAGTGGTGGAATGTAATGATGTAAAAATCCGTTGTTACTATACTTAAGTACATTTTTGTTTAACTGCACTTTGAGTACAAATATGAAATGGCTTTCTACTTTTACTTCACTACATTTTACAGCACGTATCTGTACTTTTTACTCTACTGCTTTGCAACTTGTTTGGCCTGCGTTACACATGACTTTTGTTTGTTTTCTTTTTTTGTCCTTGTGAATTGATAGTTTCGTTTTCATGCCTCCGGCGCAATCGATAAGCCCCGTTCAACTATACCGTAACTGAGCACTAGAGGCAGCAACATGAATACAAGCAGGATTAGGCAGGTGAAAAAGATATTGACCAATAAAAACCAACAGTGAGAGCAGCGCGCCTTCAGATGGGTGCTAAACACTCTTGTACAGTGGGTGGCGATATGCACCTGATAGTTGTTTGGAATCCGTCATTAAGCTAGGTTTTGGAGTTTTTGAGCTCGTTAAGCTTCTATGTACAGTGCAGTCAATTTTATTGCTTGTTTTTTCCATTCTGCAGAGTTTTAAAAACTGAAATCAAGGAATTTTCTGGTTCTTTCTTTGAATAATGACTCAGATGCATGTATGTATATTTAAAAAAAAAAACAAAACAAAAAAACGTATATTAGGGGTGTCAAACGATTACAATTTTTAATCGAGTTAATTACAGCTTAAAAATTAATCGTAATTAATCGCAATTAATCGCAATTCAAACCATCTATAAAATATGCCATATTTTTCTGTAAATTATTGTTGGAATGGAAAGATAAACAAGATGGATATATACATTCAACATACGGTACAGTAAGTACTGTATTTGTTTATTATAACAATAATTCAACAAGATGGCATTACCATTATTAACATTCTGTTAAAGCGATCCATGGATAGAAAGACTTGTAGTTTTTAAAAGGTAAATGTTAGTACAAGTTATAGAAATTTTATATCAAAACCCCTCTTCATGTTTTCGTTTTAATAAAATTTGTAAAATTTTCAATCAAAAAATAAACTTGTAGCCTGCCATTGTTGATGTCAATAATTACTTACACAATGCTCATGGGTGCTGAAGCCTATAAAATCAGTCGCACCCAAGCACCAGCAGAGGGTGGCACTGTGCTCTCATTTTAATCTGTCTGAGCGGGGCATTTGTGCGTTAATTGCGTCAAATATTTTAACGGGATTAATTTAAAAAATTAATTACCGCTCGTTAACGCGATAATTTTGACAGCCCTAATATATATATATATATATATTAAAGATACACGATAATATCGGTCACCGATAATTATCGGCTGATAATGGCAATTATGACGTCACACAGATAATCCAGATAATAAAAAAATTCAACCGATAATGCAATCCGATAATTATATACTTGATTTGGCCTCCAAATGTGCGCAACCGAAGAATTCAGCATGCCGCCTCCTCAACCCCTCCCCTCTCTGAAGCCCCTGAGGGAGGAGGGGTTGAGGAGGCGGAGTTACACGACAAGAAGTAGTTGAATATTATGGCGGCTGTTACTAAAAAAACGACGCTCTCGCTATCTGCGAAATATGTACCGTAGAAGTTCCACGAGGCAGAAAGAAAGCGTCCTCATTCAAAACCACTAACCCAGCAGCCATTTAAACCTGCAGCACAAAGATTTTTGGAACGAATACGAGGCTGCTGCTAGCGGGAATGCTAAAGCTATTGTAAACACTAAGTTAAACTACAGGGCTTGTGACGATACAGAGTCGGGCTGTTTGGGAATGCAGCCCAAGGCGGGTGGTAAATTCGCATCTAAGGCTAAACACCGGCACGACTGGAGACCGATAGTCGGCAAGTAGCCGTCTTCCGACGGAGCCCGCCGCTCTGGCCGGTCTGGCAGGCCGCCGCTGAGCCCAGTTCCCCGGCCTCGGGACCTCCAGCGAACACCCCGGTTTCGTGGTGCGTTCCCCCACGGCGTGCGAGCAGAGCCAGTACCCGAATACACTGCCGCGAACCGGCCGGGGCGGGCGGATTATTTGGTACGTAGCTGCCGCTGAGACGAGACACGGTTTTTTCGAGCAGAGCCAGGACCCGAATACGCCGCGGCGAACCGGCCGGGGCGGGCGGATTATCCGGTACGAACGTAGCTGCCGCTGCCGCCGAGACGAGACACGTTTTTTTTTTTTTTACCTAAATGACCCGAGAGCCAAAGCCCTGGATAAAAAAATAATGCAGTTTATACGACCACCATTCTTCATGAAAAAGTGATGTCCAGTGAGCAAGCTTATCATGACGGCACAGTGGTTAGATGATAATTTAAACATGGAGAAAACGAAGTCAGCCAGTCAATAATGCATTCAGTATGTAAAATGACGAGCGGTCAGATGACTTTGTAACGCTGCCTTTATTTTCGGCTTAACAAAACTCGGGCACAAAACAAAACACACGCGGATGCGAGCTCCAACTCCGTCCAAATAGTACTGCCGTGTAGCAGTTTAGCTGCTGTAAAACAAATGTCGCGAAAGCCGCAAATGTAAACAAAGCGTTGCAGAATGGGTACATGACATCTCGCTCTTTTGAGTTAATCATTTTCACAGTGTGCAACAAAGCATATAACATTAGCAATCACTTTTCAAATTATTTAACTTATTTCTCTGCTCAATTACAGTCACAGTAGATAATCAAATTCTTAAATCAATATTCTGTAGCCACAAATATTATTCAAAATCTTTCCTTCTTCCAAGTTTTTTTTTTTTTTTTAGGATTAAGTATAATAATGTATTGCTTAAAACAATGCTGTTAAGATTATTTTCAGGTAGCTATTTTTCTTCTAAGAAATCTGAGAGAAATACGCTTGAAGCGATGGCAGATCATTTCACTTATTGCCAATAGATTTACACTTAAAACTGACTAGTTTTAAGGAAGTGTGTTTTGCAGTGTATTAATGTTATATATGTTAGGAATGGCTTGCTTTTTGTGCAACTTAGGTATTTACTCTGTAAGTAATTGTTGCCAAAGGTTTACCATTACACAATGTCAGACAATCTGTCATTATTTAGGTGTTTGAATTGACGACTTGTTCATATTTTATGTTGAAAAAAAGAGCAATAAATTATATTTTTGGACAGTAATATTTTCTTTTGTGTATACTTTAAAATTTTACATAAATCTTTTAATAGAATTATCGGCTTGACATTATCGGTTATCGGTTGGAATGAGGAGGAAATTATCGGTTATCGGTATCGGTTGAAAAATGTATTATCGTGCATCACTAATATATATATATATATATATATATATATATATATATATATATATATATATATATATATATATATATATATATATATATATATATATATATATATATATATATATATATATATATATATTGCATTGGACGAATATATATTTACTTGTAAAGTAAATTTTAAAGCATGTACTTTGTACTTTTACTTGAATATTTTTTCCCCTAGATTTCCTAGGTACTTTTACTTAAGTAAAAAAAAAAAGCTAATACATCATCCACCACTGTGCCCAAGCAAGTGTGGTGTGACTTGCATTAACCTGTTCTATTATACTTTTTTTTGTTTTGTTTTTTTGAAAGTCTGACAGGATGTGTAAGCAGTTGTTGCTTTAATGTAGCAGAGCAGGCTCTGTTATTTCTTTGAGAAGTCAACTAAACATTAGGGGGAGAAAAAAGATCCTAAAATTCATTGAAAAATACGTAAGTCCTACACAAACCAGGGCATAAGTTAAAACTTTGGTTTAAGTTACATTGACCAGTACTACTGATTCTGAAGAAACTAAACAGATTTACATTTAAACAGCTAGATTGTTGAACATACTACTCATGAAAGAAATAGTCATACAATGATCCCTCGCTACTTCGAGCTTCAAACTTCGCGCCCTCAGTCCATCGCGGACCCCAGAAATAATAATAATAATTTAAAAAATCAATAAATGAGTGCAGTATTTTACAGGAATGTCCCGATCCAATCACGTACAGCCTCCCACTCTCCCTCCTGCTGCTTTTCTTGCTCAACAGGCAGCTGGAGACTGAGTTTGCTTGTTAAAGTTTACGATGAGTGAATGGGTGTTGCTTTGATCCTGCCAGAGAGGCTTGGCAGTGCAGTCCTCTAAGCCAAAGATCTGTCAATCATCGTTTAGCCTGTTAAACACAATAGTGGTACTGTGCTATGACAAGAGAGTGAGAGTGATGAGAGGCTGGTCTTAGCAGCATGAGTGGATTTAAGTGGACTCACTCAATGAAGTATTTAATAAAGACAAGCAATTTGCCAAGTTATTCTTGTTTAAAAATAATTCGGTGGGACAGGAACATGTTTAAAACTTCGCGGTGGGGAGCGGTCCTCATTAACAGCGAAAAACGAGGGATCACTGTATTATCACATTATAGCTGGGAATGTAGTTCATTTATTATGATAGTAGTGCGGCCTTGGGACAAGAACTCGCTTAGCTGAACCAACTACCAGATCTCATTCTGTAAACACAATGAGCATATTTTGACAGAAAAAGGCACCGCAAATATACTCTGACCTTTTTGTATTTGTTGTTTTGTTCTTTTTTTAACTTAAACTTTATCACCCCTCAAGGGCAAAGTGAACAAGTGCCGTAGTGTTGAAGTCTACGTGGTTGGGGTCTCCTCGGAGCCTGTGGGTTGGGGTGATCTTTGCAAAGATCAACTTGTCTCAGTCGCTCAGGAAACATCCCTGAGGTGAGCTGTGGGTGACAGCTGCCGCCGCTCCGCTGGCTCAGGTAAATGCCATGAGCCCCACTTAGATTTGTTGCTTTGCCTGAGCGCACGCACACAGATACACAGCTGTGCCTTGAAGGAAAGTAAAAGCAACACAAACAGGATTAGCATCGGCAGTACAGTCACAGGGGAGTTAAATGGAGCAGATTCCCACAACACATCACATGAACTATACTTCACCTCACAAACAATGATAACAGACTATCGTCAAGGTTAACAGCGTGCAATGTTATTATTCCATGACTTTTCAAGAAAAAAATGAAATATTGAGCGATTTCCTCAGGCATGAATGTGGACTGATATGATGAGTAATACAAAATTCTGCCTTTACCTTTCCATTTTGTCATACTCTACTTACAGCATTGCTTCTCAATTATTTTCTGCTATGCCCCCCCCAGGAAGTAAATTTTCCGCGCCCCTCCCAACTCTCTGCCACCACTGTAAATATATTGTAGTATCATTTATAAATAAAATTCTTATTATTATAAGTACACCTCTGCATAACATTGTTCTTTTTAATATTAAAGAAAAAAGTAATATAGATCAACTTACAATAAAGTGTTTAAAAAAAAAAAAAATCCATACGGTAAAAATACTCGATACATTTTTTTGACCGTTTGATACTAAAAAATAAAATTTAATAAATCAATAAATAATAATACATTCAAATTGATTAGCAACATTAACTCACAAGGACAATATGCCAATTAGACCGAAAAAACAAAAATTAATAAAACAAAAACGACAGTGTCATTGGACAGAGGGACACTTTTTATTTTTGCTGCAGGCAGTATCAGCTCCTTTGCTATGGTGTGGGGTTATTTTGCACTAAGCAACTTGGTATGCCACCTTATATGATTCTGACAATGCTCGCTAAAGCTTGACAAAGCAGGAGGATTGTTAGCAATATTCGGCATGTTTTCGCTGAAAAAACATAATTCCTTCTGTCCACTGCGAACATTTTTAGACAAAGTAAACAGACTGGTCTTTCGTCGTCTCCCACTGTGCTAAACGTCAAAGCCAAAAGCCAAATGTGACATATGCTTCATCATATTTCCTTGTCTTAGCTTTTCATATCTCCAGTGCTCTTTGCTGTGTGCTCTCGTTTGGTTAAAAAATATTGTGCACATGCTGAAAATAAGAGCGGCACTGCCACCCACTGAATAGATGTGCAATTACACTTTATTCTAGCACGGCAAAAAAGTATGTTCCCCAAGGTCACATGTGCCACCCCCAACATCGCTTTGTGCCCCCCTGGGGGGGCCCGCCCCACTATTTGAGAAGTACTGAGTTACAGCAATATGTATCAAGTGCTGCCTCATTGAGTGAAAATGCTGTTAACAAGGGCGTAGGTTTTTATAGCAACAGTAGGGACATAACACTAGCAACTTTTCAGGATGCTCAATTTGTCACCACCAATTTTGAAGCAACCTTATTTGTATTACATAATGAGTGCCGTTATATAGGTTATTTAGAAAAGGGCATAGGTTTGGTTTCAATATTGGTAGGGACGATAACCCTAAAAAAAATTAAAAATTAAAATAAAGTCTTTCTTAAAGTAAAACGCTACTGCTTTTGTCCACAAGCACAGCCGAACTCAACTAAAAAATGAAAGCTTCTTTGGGCTCCTTAAAGACTACATAAATAAAATAAAAATGAAAACTGGGGAAAAGGGGGTAAACGTTGGTTTACAACATTTCTTACAATTTAATTAACATTAACAGTAGAAAACATACAGGAGGATATTTCACTTAAAGCAGCTTCCTCCTACAGTTCGAGAAATTTATATAGATTAATGTTACGCTAACTCTGATGCAAAATTAGTGGTGTTTCCCCACATCCACAACATTGACGTCTTTTTACATTACTTACAGTGGGTGCTGCTAGCGGAAAAAAACTAATATCCGTTGTCTTCGAACGGGGGGTGGGGGGGCGGCATGTTGCATTTCTGTTGGGGCTGTGAATGCGTGTGTGTGTGTGGGGGGGGTCAAGTCTTCAGCCAATCAAACATGCGTTGGGGAAAACATTCAGCAAGTGAAAAGGGGTCAATGTAAGTCTGAACATATGACAGTACTGTAATTCACTTAATAATGATAGGGTCAATTCCATCCTTACAACATATCCTATATACCAGAAGTCATGATATATTGCAAATAAGGTTGCTTAAAAGTTGGTGAAGACAATTTGAGCTTCCTGAAAAGTTGCTAGTGTTATGTCCCTACCGTCCCTATGCAAACCTACGCCCTTGAATTTAGATTATCTTCCTATATGCTGTCAATATAGAATTGACCCTACCATTATTAAGTGAATTATCTTTATTATGTTCAGACTTACATTTACTTTTCACTTGCTGACTATGTCGGTCTTTTTTTTCCCCTCAAACGCACGTTTGACTGGCTGATGACTAGACACCGCACACGCACACTCACCCAAGTTTGATAGAAATACATATCAACATTCCGCCTTCTACGTCCCCTTCGAAGAGGAGGGATATTAAGAATGTTGTTGAGGTGGGGACACGCTATTAATTTTGCTACTGAAAGTCCGACCTGCATCAGAGTTAGCATAAGCAACTATGAACTTCCTAGGGCGAGTAGGAAGCTGATTTGAGAGGTGTCCTACTGTATGTGTTTTAGACTAGTTAACGTTAATTAAAATATATTGAAATCAGAGGTGCACGATAATTATCGGTCCGATAATAGGAATTATGACGTCATCCCAATAAATCCGATAACATTATGTATTATCGGCCCTATTAATAATATTTTTGGCACGGTGTCGGATTGTGATGTGTGCGTTTGTTTCCACTCCTGATTTTCCAGTATGCAAAGTTTTTTTACTGTCTTTGTTTTGTTCATTATAATAATGTTCATGTCATCATGAAAATTCTGGTTCGGTCAAAGGCAAATCCATGCTGAATCAACCACTAGTATTTTTGACCTACAGGTGTTCAAAAACTCAGGTGAATATACATTGAAAAATTATATATAAACTATCGGTCATCGGTCATCGGTATCGGCCTTGAGGAGCAGGAAATTATCGATATCGGTATCGGTTTCAAAAAATGGATATCGTGCACCCCTAATTGAAATGTATGAAATGTATTAAACTCTGCGGAAAACTATGAAAAATGTGAAAACGTGAGCACGAAGCTGCTTAGAGAGAGAGCTCCCATGCTGTGTTTCACAGGAAAGTGTTGACAGTAAAAAAAAAAAAAAAAAAAAAAAAAAAAAAACACATGCTGCTGCTTTTCTTCTTGTAAATGGCCTAGATTAGAAGGACAAAAGGGTAAAGCATGTTCTGACTTTACACTTTTGAAACTAGTAAATACCTATATGAGCATTTATTCATTAATTAAGATGTATTTTTTACATTATTAAAAAAAAAAAAAAAAAACATTTGTAGCCAATGCAGACATTTTTCAGACAATCATATATTATTTGTAATCGAGGTAAAAAGTTTAATTAATCCCGATTTTGATTTTTTTTCTATAATTGCTCAACCAACTAATGCACTTAGAGAGAAAATAAGGGAAAAGTAGATGAAAGGGACAACCAATTAAATCAATGTATTGTCCTTGCGGAAGGACAATGTAAGCTAACATGTAGTACGATGTATAGGTTAATAGGTTAAGTATTCCCCCCCCAAAATAAAGAAAAATACATTTCCTTTATATGATACAATTTTGAAAAATGACTTTCTCCATGAAAATAACCTTTTTTTTTTTTTTTTTAATTATTATTATTATTATTTTTTTACATATTTAGGTAGGAAACACATCAGCATATTCGTGAGAAATGTAGCCCTGACCCTTGTTCACCCTATCTGTTTGGTCTTATTAATGTCTCTTCCGGTCGTCCCCTGCAAAAAGTGTACATGCAGGTTATGCTGTTATAGCACCCCTACCATAGGTGGAGTTTGACTTTGGGGCAGGGGGGAATAACATGTTGAAGACCCCGAAACGCAGTGTCAGCAATAAAATTAACTTACAAGGATATTTCTACTAATAAGTTGACAATAAGCGTTTTTTGTTTCCCATCATTCTTGACGGGAATTCTAAATCAGGCTGCTTAGGCAATACTTTTCGCCAAGATCGTCAACCATTGAATATGGTATGCCCGCCGGTGTCATGCCAATGTAGATACCCCAGTCAAAAATTGTATCCCCTGGACGGAGCCATATTTGTGTCTTTATTATTCAATCAAAAAAAGTTGCTTCAATAAAAAAAAGCTGCTTCAATCAAAATATATATTTTCAATAAAAAAATGTTGAATGCAAAAAGAAATGTGAAATTCAATAAAAATGCACGTGAAAGCTATTTTTCTTTGATATTTTTTTTTGTTGATTGAAGCAACTTTTTTGATTGAAGTAAGGTTGATTTGTGTTTGGGCCACATTTTGGCTTGGACATTTTTTTCTTTATTATTCAATCAAAAAATAAGTTGCTTCAAAAATTATATATTTTCAAAAAGAAAATTCACTTCAATCAAAAAAAGAAAAAATTTCAATCATAGATAACGTTTCTGAATGCGAAAAAATATTTGAGATAGAAAAATTTGCATTTGAACACTGACAGTAATTTTTAATTGAAAAAGTTTTATTTGAGTGAAGCAATTCTTTTTGTGTTTGGGCCATATTATGGGAAGGACATTTGTGTCAAAATCATTCAATCCCCCAAAAAGTTGCTTCGATCAAAAATATATATATTTTCAAGCAAAGCAAAAAAATCATTTGAAAAATAAAATTGCCCTCCCCTATTTTTTTATATTTTATTTTTTTTAAATTATATGCAAAGGCAATGATCGTCTAAGGTGCTAGTCACATGATCTGTTCGAAAAATAATTTGGACCCATTATAAAAATATATTTTTTGTTCATTTCATTCATTTTTGTTGCACTTTTATTGCTTTACAACTTTTATATGGTGGAAAACACTTAGGTGACTTGAATTTCCGCTCTGAGACCCCCAATTTGGCCAAATTTCGAAATTGTCCGATTTGCACGTGTGATAAATCATTGGAAAGCTGAAAATGTCAATTTTCTGAGGAAAGAAAATTTCTAACCAGGAGGGGCTTTAAAAAAAAAAAAAAAAAAAAAAAAAAAAAATTTAAACAGCAAAATCCTAACTGGAGATGAGAGCATGCGAGAGTAGAATTAAAGACGCCATGATTTTAACGAGATATTATCGTGCCCTTACCTTGTTTCGATCCAAAAACTCCATATAGCATGTATCATTGAGTGTCAAGACACAGATGTGAATGGCCACAGTTGGATTTTTCTCAGGATTTTATGGGTGAAACATAGTAATATAACGCAATGCAGAAATCGCAGAGGTCAAGGAGTAATCGAGATTTTCATTTTCATATATTTACCCTTTTAAACGTTTTTTTTTTCTTTCCAATTTTTCTTTGTTTGGATCAATTATTTATCATCTAAAATATTGGAGAAAATGCGACAGTAACGAAACAAATACAATTAAGCGATAGTTATGAGGTAGATATCCGCGACTTTTTTACAGACGCCAATTTTTTCATTGTAATGTTATTTGTTTATAACTTTGAAATATGCAAGTAAATATTTTTTAAAGTCATTTTTTTAACGAAATATTAGACATCAATTAATGATTCTCAGCTAAAAATGACAGACATTTTGAATAATAAATATGATTACTTACCTTCTTTTTATGGCTGGGTTGAAACAAAAGCGGTTGCGCAACGTCTGTAAACGGGGGTTTTCAGGGTAAAACGGACAAACTAAAACTAGTTCGGAGACTTAATGCGCCATGAATCTGCTATGGCAGCATATAGACATATTGTTCTATCAGACACAACATTTCTTTTGGCTTAAAATACAGCAGTTTATTTTATAGAGGGGTGCGAGGGCAGAAACTGCTTTTTCAGCCTTGTCTTTGTTTTCCGCCATATATATATAGGAAAGTCAATTTCATACAATGATACTTTTAGGCCACCAGGGGGGGCCTTGCCCTCCCTTAAAATCAGCTTATGACCCCTACCAATGTTGAGACCAAGCCTAGGCCATTGGATGTTAACAAATTTGCTCACTTTGTACGAGGGTTCTGGATCCTTTGGAATTCTTATACAATTCTACTTTAATGTAGTGTCTAACAAGTGTTTTGCCAAAGATACTTTTCTACTGCATTATTCTTTCGGATGTTTTCCCCCAACGAGCCCCGCAGGGCACACACACTTACGTCTTGAGGAAGGAGGCGCAATGTTAACATCAACCACTAGATGGTTGTAGAATGAAGGGCATTGTCTTTCTCATTCTAATACACCCACTTTTATGGTAAAGACAGCATTATTATTATTCATCTTACCCCCTTGCAAAGCAGTATGGGCCATATATGAATTACGTTGACATTTTCAGTCACTCATACAGTGTAAACATGAGGCAGGCGAAAGGACATGGTATTACTCACATAGTTTTTTTCATGTATTGTTTGTTTGGCATTGACGTTGTGTATTAAAGCGTTAGGTGGTGTAAAACATTCACATAATGAAGGTAGCAAAAGGTTAGAAAATTCTTGAGAGGAGCTTCATTTAGACAGTCCATCATCCTTACTTTGGTGCAAACTTGAGGCACTTTTGGCAGTTATATAACTTTTTAGGGCTGCGTCAACTGTTTGCTTATTTTAAATGATCATAAAAATCATATTATTTTGTATACTCTACACCAGGGCCGTGCAAAGACCAGTGGGGGGCAGGTGCTTATAGATCAAAAGGGGCACATGAACAAGTACCGTACTGGCCCGAATATAAGACGGCCCTGATTATAAGACGACCCCTCCTTTTCAAGACTCAAGTTTGAAAAAAGACTTTGAACACCAAATTAATTTTTATACAGAAAATAATTACAGTACATCAGAAACAAATGATTATAACAATATATTTGAGAGAAAAAGCATGTTATTTTGCCTCATTCAAATCTTGATATCTGAACATTTAAAGATATAAACTAAAGTGCAATCACATTCATAAATGAATGGCTTCTGGTTTTTGAAATGTAAATAAACCAGTCTATTGTGATAAAACAACACAATTGCAATAACTGCATTAATCATCAAAGTGAAGTCTAACTGTAACTGTAGTCTTGAAACATCTGATTAAGGAAAAACATTGCAATAAAATAATGCAAATTGGTTAAATTTGAGAGTAGCTGAGATCTGTCATGACAGAACATCGCTTCAATGATATCTGGCGCCATCTAGCGTCGTGAATGGGGAGAGTAGCTGAGAACTGTCATCACAGACTATCGCTTCAATGATATCTGGCGCCATCTAGCGTCGTGAATGGGTATAATGTCTAGACCGCGAATATAAGACGACACCCTCAGTCGTTTTTCAGTCTTATTTCAATGCAAAAAAACAGCGTCATCTATACCACCCAATACGGTATTTAATACCCCTTAAAACAACATACCTCCCATTTTAACCAGCTTTACAGTAAAATTGGCTGTGATTGTGACATACTTTAATTGGGAAGGGGGGGAATATTGAATAGAAATCAACACAGTCATCAGCACTTTCTGGCTATGACTCAGTCAGTCTTTGCTTCTTTTCTTCCTTGAACGTCTACATCAAAACTCCCTTCCTCAACTTCACATCAGATGGTCACTGACAACAGTTTTTTTTCCAAAACTGTTATTTTATTATTATCCATATTTGACAACTCTCGCACCTAATAATTAATAAAGTAATGATATAAAATCTTATAGAAAAATAACATTGTAATTGTGTTTATGATTGTTGTAATTTATACCTTACTATCCTTGCAAACTGTGCTATACTTACTTTTTTTTTATTTTTATTTTTTTAAATCCCCCAACCTGTTTTTGTCACGAGGCATGGCTACATAATCTTAAATTTTTTAAATGATCATAATGAATTTCTGGTCTGAAAATCTCTGGATTTTATTGCTCGTAGAAGGCTTACTAAACGGGCTTGTTGAGTGATCGCACATTGTGTTCTGTGTTGTAGTAAAGGCGAGGCGAGCGCCATTGAGACAGAACTCTTGCGGGACTACAAGTTTGGACAACAGCAGCTCATTGAGATCTGGGGACACGCCTGCGCGCTTGCCATCTCTAAGGTTTGTACTTTATCATGTTTCAATATTGGACCAAAACCATAATGTCAACCCATGTACAGAATCTTTACAAATATGATATATTTAAAGCTTTTGTTTTTTGTAATTCAGATAGTTATGGTTTTTAGATCACAGACAGAATTATAGTGTCTCAAAAATCGTGAACCCCTGCTGGCCCCCCGAAATTCCTTAAAGTTTTACATTTTGCTTTATCACTTAGCTGTAACATAAATCGAAATTTCATCAAACAGTGTGTAAATGCTTTCCATATTTTTACCAGAAGTGATGACTTTACTACATACCAAATTTTTTAATAGCAGGGTTATTTTTTTCAATGAGTAATCTAATTACCTCTCCCATCTTTGCAACGCTGTTACAGTTACTGACAGTGTTGTCACTTGAAAAAGTAGTTTAATCACTGATTACTGATTACGTCTCAAAAAAGTAATCTAGTTACTGATTATTGTCAAAGTAACTAAGTTACTTTAACAGTAATTTATCAGTTACTTTTTACCAATTTTTTCCCTTCGCTGCCTCAACATAAGAATGACAACAGAAAAATGTCATCGCATGTAATTGAATTTTTCACCTAAGGCTTAATCTTTGAGTTAGCGGGGTGGGGGGTGGGGGATTAATTAGTCGATGGAGTTAATTTCAATCAACATTGACTCACGCTAGCTTAACCACTCCGGAGCCCTGAAACTAACAAATAACTGAAAAACTGCACGGAATTTGTTCAAATCAACTCCAACGACTACCGTTTTTTTCGGACTATAAGTCGCACCTGAGTATAAGTCGCACCTGCCATAAAATGCCCAACAAAGAGGAAAAAAACATATATATGTCGCACCGGAGTATAAGTCGCATTTTTGGGGGAAATTTACTTTATAAAATCTAACACATAGAACAGATATGTCATCTTGAAAGGCAATTTAAAATAAAAACACAATAGAGAACAACATGCTGAATAAGTGTACAGGATGATAATGTTACATGATGCATGAACAACGAAATGCAAATGTGGCCGGTATGTTAATGTAACATAGCTATCAGGAGTTATTCAGATAACTATAGCATAAAGAACATGCTAACAAGTTTACCAAACCATCAGTGTCACTCCAAAACACCAAAATAACATGTGAAATGATATAATAATGTGTTAATAATTTCACACATAAAGTGCTCCCGAGTATAAGTCCCACCCCCAGCCAAACTATGAAAAAAACTGCGACTTATAGTCCGAAAAATACGGTAATTAAACTCCCGCTAACTTGAAGATTATGCCTAATGTAAAAAATTCTGAACTTCCCCTTTTAAATAAATACCTAACTGTTAAAATGTTGTCTATGAAAGTTGTAAAGCAATACAACAAACAACAAAAATGAACGAGATGAACAAGAATCCTTTAAAGTATTTCATAATGGGTCCAAATTATTTTTCAAACAGATCATGTGACTAGCACCTGAAAGATGGTCCTTTGCTTTGCTTAGCCAAAACTACTAGTACTACTGAAGCGGCAAGCTTGATGTTTAGAATTTCTTAAAACCTACGCTTTTAAAAGCTTCAACAACTAAGTTTGAAACAAGGATTGAACATTAACAGTGTCAAGATCTATATACTGTATATACAGTATAGGCAAAAAACTTGGACAGACCTCATTCAATGCAATACAAATGATGTTCCCAACTGCCCTCTTTTGGATTCATGGAATAACTACATCAGTCCACAATTAATCAATCCACATTGAATTAATCAGACCTGAGACAAAAAAAATCAAACATCTGGCTATGAGGATCGATACAAGTGCGTCCCTGGAATATACCTACCAAATTTAATTCTGATCCGTCCACAAATAATGGAGGAGTAGCCATTCTAGTTAGTGTCCTCATCACGAAGAAAAACAGAACAAAGCTGGTGACTTTTTGAGCCCTCCCTCTCTGCAGCCTAAAGCCGGAGTTATGCTCTGCATTACGGTGACGGCGTAGCGTCAATGAGCATTCAATAGTTCTGCGGTAAGGGAAAGCGTTGCTCTGTAATTCACCGCCAAGCCACTAAAGGGGTGTGGCATTGTGTTTGTACGGTTTTGGGGGACTCTTGTCGGCTTCCCCTAGTTTTCTTCCGATTAAACAACAATGCCAACAGAGTTGCAACACTTGAATGTGGACCTTCAGCTCATCAACATTGAACAACAAATGTTGATCATACAAATGTTGAGGCACAGGCGACGGCAAGATGGTTGCGGATGTGGTCTGTCCGACTGTTGATGCCGCACAGAGACTTGCAGTTTACGAATTATAGGATCGAGTTGAAGCCAGCAAGCTGCGTTTCGCAGCGTTTTGTCCGATTTCTTTGCCGTGTCCTACAACCAGCCATTGGGAAGCCACAGATTTCTGGCGGCTGCAGAACTTCCCAAAATGCGTTGGAAGCCTTGATGGTAAACACGTTAACATAAATGCACCGAGGTACTCTCAATCAGTGATGATGTATCAAGTGTGACTCACGGCAAATATGTACACAATAAATGATAAAGTGCACCAACCAAAAATACAACATAAGGTGATAAAAAGCTGGCAGTTTTTGGCCGACTGTGTCACCGCTTTGCGTGGCTATTCGCTTCCGAACACACACATACAGTGGGGCAAATAAGTATTTAGTCAACCACCAATTGTGCAAGTTCTCCTTCTTGAAAAGATTAGAGAGGCCTGTAATTGTCAACATGGGTAAACCTCAACCATGAGAGACAGAATGTGGAGAAAAAAAAAACTGAAAATCTAATTGTTTGATTTTTAAAGAATTTATTTCCAAATTAGAGTGAAAAATAAGTATTTGGTCACCTACAAACAAGATTTATGGCTGTCAAAGAGCTCTAACTTCTAACGAGGTGTAACGAGGCTCCACTCGTTACCTGTATTAATGGCACTGGTTTTAATTCATTATCGGTATAAAAGACACCTGTCCACAATCTCAGTCATTCAAACTCCAAACTCCACTATGGCCAAGACCAAAGAGCTGTCGAAGTACACCAGAGACAAAATTGTAGAACTGCACCAGGCTGGGAAGACTGAATCTGCAATATGTAAAACGCTTGGTGTAAAGAAATCAACTGTGGGAGCAATTATTAGAAAATGGAAGACATACAAGACCGCTGATAATCTCCCTCGATCTGTGGCTCCATGCAAGATCTCACCCCCTGGCGTCAAAATGATAAAAAGAACGGTGAGCAAAAATCCAAGAACCACACGGGAGGACCTAGTGAATGACCTACAGAGAGCTCGGACCACAGTAACAAAGGCTACTATCAGTAACACAATGCGCCGCCAGGGATTCAAATCCTGCACTGCCATAAGTGTACCCCTGCTGAGGCCAGTACACGTCCAGGCCTGTCTGCGGTTCGCTAGAGAGCATTTGGGTGATCCATAAGAGGACTGGGAGAATGTGTTATGCTCGGATGAAACCAAAATCGAACTTTTTGGTAGAAACAGAGGTTCTCGTGTTTGGAGGAGAAAAAATACTGAATTGCATCCGAAGAACACCATACCCACTGTGAAGCATGGGGGTGGAAACATCATGCTTTGGGGCTGTTTTTCTGCAAAGGGACTAGGCCGACTGATCTGTGCAAAGAAAAGAATGAATGGGGCCATGTATCGAGAGAGTTTGAGTGAAAATCTCCTTTCATCAGCAAGGGCATTGAAGATGAGACGTGGCTGGGTCTTTCAGCATGACAATGATCCCAAACACACAGCCAGGGAAACATAGGAATGGTTTCGTAAGAAGCATTTCAAGGTTGTGGAGTGGCCTAGCCAGTCTCCAGATCTCAACCCCATAGAAAATCTGTGGAGGGAGTTGCCCAACGACAGCCCCAAAACATCACTGCTCTAGAGGAGATCTGCATGGAGGAATGGGCAAAAATACCAGCAACAGTGTGTGAAAAGCTTGTGAGGAGTTACAGAAAACGTTTAGCCTCCGTTATTGCCAACAAAGGGTAACAAAGTATTGAGATGAACTTTTGGTACTGAGCAAATACTTATTTTCCACCATGATTTGCAAATAAATTCTTTAAAAATCAAACAATGGGATTTTCTGTTTTTTTTTTTTTTTTGTCTACATTCTGTCTCTCATGGTTGAGGTTTACCCATTTTGACAATTACAGGCCTCTCTAATATTTTCAAGAGGGAGAACTTGCACAATTAGTGGTTGATTAAATACTTATTTGCCCCACTGAACTTGTCTCGGAGGTTCTTCCATTTATTTATACAATCGCTGACTTCCAGCCCCGTATTTTCGGCAATCTCCTTCCACGAATTGCTTGTCATTTGGCATTCTTTATAATGTCTTGACGAGACATTGTAAAGGTTGTTGTACTTGCGGACCTCTTCGATGATACGTTCATCGGTTTGGTCCATTTTTGCGTGTAGCACAGCAATATTTGAAAATGGCGGTGATTTCACGCTAAACTGGAAACAACAGTCTAAGCGGACCAATCACAGTCCATTTGCTTCACGTCACCACGCGTTGACATGACGCCAAGTCAGAATGTTGTGGAGGCGCACATCAGGCTATGGCGGAGGGTCGTAAATCGGGTCTTCCTTGATGGCTTTGGTCTGTCGCAGAAGCATAACTCGGCCTTAAGAATCTCCAGTTGCCTCTGTCCCCTCTGATATTTCCATATGCAACCCTTAAAAGAAAAAGTCCGGACACCCCTGGTTGAGTTAATAATGAGAATAGAAGGCATGAATGGAAGTTAATACAGACAGAGTGGCATCATTGGTCACAAGCTAAGACAAGACGTGTGCGTGTCCAACCACCGGATCCACTTCCCCTCTTCATCCTGGTCCAGTAGCCAAGATCGGCAGCCTAGCCTGACTGAACAAACACAGTCGGACTACCGCCGCCAACCGCAGCCACCCGCAGCACGCCACCGCTCGCATGACATCACCGCTATTTGAACACAATTACAGTCAAGAGAGATGCTAGACAGTCCGATTTGGCCCGATTCACTGCCGACCTACTGCTGTTACTGTGTCCAGGAATACCACACCAAAAACACAAGCGCATACACCTTAGTTTGCCAGACAGATTATAGGTTCTCTGTAAAACAATCCCTTTCCCGCAGCCTGCACTCAGCAGAACCAGACTGTGGGCTTCTGTATCAGTCTGAGACTGTTCATCACCTGAGTGGAGACAGGAGACATTATGTTGCTCCGCAGCAGTAAATCTCCACTTTACTCAGACGTTACACTTTCTCAAATAAAAACCTCTGAGCCACGCTGGAAAGATGACCATATTTGTTATTTTAGGGGCCAGATAGTGTTTTCTTCAGGCTTGTTTGGAGGTGAAAGTGCATGCGAGATATCCCCACGGCGACTATAGAACCTCGCCGGCATTCCGCTTTTCTCTTCATCCTCTCATTGAGGACTCGTTAACGTCGCAGTTGGAGACGCACTACAATGAAACAAAACACCTTTTTTTGGTTTGAACTGTGGATACGTGATAGTGTTTTATTTTCCTAAAACCTAATCTGTTTGCCAGCTGGCTGTACTCACATCTACCTGGAAGCTGCCTTGACATATGCAGAATATGTGCCACCAGATGGCTTTATTACTATAAACACTTGTAAATATACCAAGTTTAATGAGTACTCTACTGTATATAAACAATCCACTGAGAGTGTAGTGGTAGAGTTGCCTGACTGGGGTGAAGAGTGGGTTACTGTTTATGCCCTTTAAATGACTGGAGACTAGGTGAAGTTCTTCCCTGCTTTTCACCCCAAGTCAGCTGAAATAGGTTCCAGCACCCCACGACCTTAAACAGGATAAACGTTATTGAAAATAGATGGATGTATACATAACAGTGCAACATGATATGTTTGGAGGACAGGGACATACTGTAAGTAACAGTAGTTCACTGTAGTTAATATGTTGAGAAATTGTGATTCTAAAAGCCCCAAATCCAATGAAGTTGGGACATTGTGCAAATTATAACTAGAAATGGAATACAGTGATCCCTCGCTACTTCGCGCTTCAAACTTCGCGCCCTCAGTCCATATCAGATTTTTTCGCAATCACAAAATAAATAGATACAAATGAGCTGTCCCGATCCGATCACGCAATGTCACTCTGCCTCCTGCTGCTTTTCTTCTTCTTTCTTAAGCCTGAGTTATGCTCCCGCGTTGCGGTGACGGCGCAGTGGTTCTCCGGCCAGGTGACACGTTGCTCTGTAATTCACCGCCAAGCCACTAGAGGGGTGTGGCGTTATGTTTGTACGGTTTTTGGGCATGCTTGTTGACTTCCTCTTGTCTAGTTTAACGGAGAGAAAAAAATAAATAAACAATGCAAGATGGAACGCTTGTATGTGGATCTTCAGCTTATCAACACTGAATAAATGTTGATCATGCAAATGTTGAGACGCAGGCGACGCAGAAGAGGGTTTCGAGGCGGTCTGTCCAACTTTTGATGCCGCATAGAGAGTTCTAGCCTTAGGTGGAAACTAACTAGCTGTGGTGGCTAGCTTCAAACTGGCGTCGAGCACGGCGTCCAGCATTTTGTCTGCAAAGCCCCCAGCTCGATTTGTTTGCCGTGTCCTACAACCAGCCAGTGGGAAGCCATAGCAGATTTCTGGCATCTATGGAACTTCCCAAACTGCGTTGGAAGCCTTGATGTTAACGTTAAAAGCACCGAGGCACTCTCAATCAGTGATGACGTATTGTTTGAACTGTCTGTTGTTGAAAATGAAACATCAAAACAACTCTTTTGACACCAAACCTGTGCTTTATTCTTCATATACTTGAAGTCACAAACCCCACAGCAAACTTACGCTTACGGGCCACATTATTAGGTACACCTGTCCAACTGCTCGTTAACACTTAATTTCTAATCAGCCAATCACATGGCGGCAACTCAGTGCATTTAGGCATGTATACATGGTTTAGGACAATCTCCTGCAGTTCAAACCGAGCATCAGTATGGGGAAGAAAGGTGATTTGAGTGACTTTGAACGTGGCATGGTTGTTGGTGCCAGAAGGGCTGGTCTGAGTATTTCAGAAACTGCTGATCTACTGGGATTTTCATGCACAACCATCTATAGAGTTTACAGGTCCAAAAAAGAAAAAATATCCAGTGAGCGGCAGTTCTGTGGGCGGAAATGCCTCGTTGATGCCAGAGGTCAGACGAGAATGGCCAGACTGGTTCAAGCTGATAGAAAGGCAACAGTGACTAAAATAACCAAACATTACAACCAAGGTAGGCAGAAGAGCATCTCTGAACGCACAATACGTCGAACTTTGAGGCAGATGGGCTACAGCAGCAGAAGACCTCGCCGGGTGCCACTCCTTTCAGCTAAGAACAGGAAACTGAGGCTACAATTTGCACAAGCTCATCGAAATTGGACAATAAAAGATTGGAAAAACGTTGCCTGGTCTGATGAGTTTCGATTTCTGATTCAGATTCAGATTCAGAATATTTATTGTCATTGTTGCAAAAAGCACAACGAAACTTTGTTTGGAGCATCCATACAACTAAGTTGGTAAAGTGCAAAACCCATATAATAAATACCCTTAAGTACCAAGTGTAAACATTGACACAGTATTAGACATAAGTACAAAAAAGATTTCACAGCCGCATAAAGTCATGTCAGTGCTAAAGTGCAGAGCAAAAATATACCTGATAAGAACAGTTATAAGTCAGTGCAAAACCAGATGAGTTAATCAAGTATAATCAAGTATACTGGTTGTCAACCAATAGGCAAGGGTAAGGGAGGAGGAAGTAGTGGGTAGTGACATACTGCAACAATGCAAACCAGTTCAGAGTTATTGTATTTGGTGGATGTGAGTTATTGTCCGTAAAAGGGGGGGGGGGGGGGGGCAGAGAGGGGAGAGGGGCAGAATTCAGTAGCCTCACAGCCTGTGGATACAGACTGTTGGCCAGTCTTGATGTTCTGGCCTGTATGGACCTGTACCTTCTCCCTGAGGGCAGCAGGTGGAAAAGGTGGTGAGCAGGATGGTGCTGGTCCCGCAGTATGTTGTGCACTCTTATTAAACAGCGAGTGGAGTAGATGGTGCTGATCTCAGGGAGAGTCATTCCAATGCGCTGGAGCGCCTGCTGGTCAGCCTTGGTGCAGCTTGAAAACCACACTAGAAGTCCATATGACAGTACACTGCTGATGGCACAGTTGTAAAAGTTCTCCATCAGAGGTCTGTGGATGTAAGTGCTCCTCAGCTTCCTCAAGTAGTAGAGGCGTTGTTGTGCCTTACCCACCGCTGAGGAAATGTGATCCCCCCAGGACAGGTCCTCAGTCACCGATACTACCACAGCAGTGGCAATGGCAGCGCGCACAGACGCAGCGGCCCAGAGCTCCTCCTTCTGCTGCAACATTCGGATGGTAGGGTCAGAATTTGGCGTCAACAACATGAAAGCATGGATCCATCCTGCCTTGTATCAACGGTCCAGGCTGGTAGTGGTGGTGTAATGGTGTGGGGAATATTTTTTTGGCACTCTTTGGGCCCCTTGGCACCAACTGAGCATCGTTGGAACACCACAGCCTACCTGAGTATTGTTGCTGACCATGTCCATCCCTTTATGACCAGAATGTACCCAACCTCTGATGGCTACTTTTAACAGGATAATGCGCCATGTCATAAAGCTAGAATCATCTCAGACTGGCTTCTTGAACATGACAATGAGTTCACTGTACTCAAATGGCCTCCACAGTCACCAGATCTCAATCCAATAGAGCATCTTTGGGATGTGGTGGAACGGGAGATTCGCATCATGGATGTGCAGCCGACAAATCTGCACCGTGTGATGCCATCATGTAAATATGGACCAAACTCTCTGAGGAATGCTTCCAGCACCTTGTTGAATCTATGCCACGAAGAATTGAGGCAGTTCTGAAGGCAAAAGGGGATCCAACCCGTTACTAGCATGGTGTACTTAATGTGTATGTACACAATAAATGATGAAGTGCATTAACCAAAAATACGACATAAAGTGATAAAAAGCTGGCAGTTTTTTGGCCGACTGGGTCCCCGCTTCATGTGGCCACTCGATTCCGAACACACACATACTTGTCTCGGTGGTTCTTCCATTTTTTTAATTCAATTGCTGGCTGACCTCCAGCCCCGTATTTTCAGCAATCTCCTCCCACGAATTGCTTGCCGTTTGGCAATTTTCATAATGTCTTGACGAGACATTGTGGAAGTTGTCGTACTTGCTCTTTGTTTATACTCTCATCGGCTTGGTCCATTTTTGCATGTAGCAAAATAATGTTTGTCTTTGGCGGTGATTTCGCGCTGAAACGGAAACAACAGTCTGCGGTAATGAATTTTTTTTAATCACATTAAATAATTAACGCATGCGCTGCACGACCAACTCCTGCATTGTTGCATTCAATCTATAAAGACGCCGCTTTACCTATAGATAGCGCTAAAAGGCAGCGTTTAATGAGTAGAGAGAATTTTGACAGCCTTTGGAGCAATTTTTTATATGGCTAAACCCTTATAATACCTCTCTCAGCAATTAAAAATAACGTGGGAAGCAATGTGGGGAAGAAAGGAAGCAGTTGATCATTTTCTTTACACCCTATGTTCTTTCCCAACGCAGAGAAGATATATCAATTGGTGCCCCTACGCACAGTCATGGTTGCACTTCCCATCATGCATTTGGGCAGAAGTTAAATGGCTGTAGTATCATTTACTGAAAGCTCAACAAATACACTAGATGGCAATATTTAGTCACAATATACAAAGTCATATTTATCCTTTAAGAGTTACAAGTCTTCCCATCTGTGGATCCCTCTCACAGAAAGAATGTTAATAATGTAAATGCCATCTTGAGGATTTATTGTCATAATAAACAAATACAGTACTTATGTACTGTATGTTGAATGTATATATTCGTCCGAGTTTTATTCATTTCTTTCTTAATGCATTGCCAAAATGTATATGGTCGGGAGAAATTATCGGGAATGATTGGAATTGAATCGGGAGCAAAAAAAAAAAAAAGCAGTCGGATCGGGAAATATCGGGATCGGCAGATACTCAAACTAAAACGATCGGGATCGGATCGGGAGCAAAAAAACATGATCGGAACAACCCTATAAAAAATATTTCTACATAGACTGAAGAACTATTGCCAGTTAACACAGTTCTTCACCTACACCTACAAATGCAATCCAGCCTACAATATTGAAGCAGAAAAAAATGTTAAGAAAGGCTTAATTCCTAAAATGATCATACCATCTGTTAAACATCTAGATATTTTCCTAACGATTTTCAAGTGTTAAACACATCTAAAGGCTTCATGTTAGAATTAA
The DNA here is from genome assembly GCF_030265065.1 of Corythoichthys intestinalis. NCBI lineage: Eukaryota > Metazoa > Chordata > Actinopteri > Syngnathiformes > Syngnathidae > Corythoichthys > Corythoichthys intestinalis. The sequence goes on from NC_080401.1 coordinate 39,472,059, forward strand.
TCAATAGTTGTCTTTGTTAACTCGTGCCAAACTTGCGTTGTAATTATAATTACGTCACATGCATCAATACATATGATACGCTCTCTACTTCCTTTATAGCGGTTGACTCCCAACAATATTTGACTGGTAATAGTTTCTCCAGCAGCATGAAATGTTTCCACAGCCAATAACAACCATCCTCCTGCCCGTTCATCCGAATGAGAGCCTGACGCGAATGAATAAGTGTGAACAGTAAAAGAAGGCTATAAAGGGGAGAACCTGACACAAAATGGAGCAAAGTGAACAGCCAAATAAATGCAGTTTGATCATTCAAAAATTAAATCTGATATTTGATTTTGTGGGACTGTGAACTATGCAGCATGCGGCTTGACCACCTGAGCACACAACATATGATACTTGTTTTTCAGAGTTTACTTGGTGACACTTGCTGGCTTGTTGACATGCTAGCGCATTAGCTTAGCATAAAACAAAGGATTTGAACTCATGAAATAACAGCATTTTTTTGTGCTTAAATACATTCACAATGTGTTTACAAATTGTGTTTACTGTATATAAGTAATTCATATTCATAACACTGTTTTACGTCACTCCAATGATTCAAAATTTAAAAAGACAGGTTTGTAAAATTCCCCAGTTTCCTCATTAAATTCCAGAATTAAGACATATTCTGCATAATTCCTTCTCCTATTTCTTGGCCTATTCAAATCAATCGCAACTTCAATCAAATCTGCTCGTTTAGGAAATGCATTTTAAACGTTTCAAAGCACACGTGTTCACCAGCTAGCCTCCAATTTAGTATCGATGGCTAAGCTCATAGTGAAGGTCTTAATGCACATAGCCGATTTTTTTGTGTTTTTCGGACTCGAGTGAGGCATTAAATTGATGGTCTGAACGGGGGGACCATTTCAAATCTTGATTTAGGTCACTTTCGTATGAGGTTTTAAATCTGATTTGGCCCACATTTTTCAAAATGTGGCGGCGGTCTGTACTGTCACTTCTCCTAAATTGGAAGTAATGCAGCAATTACATCAGCAATGAGTGAGAGAGGCAGGGTGGACAGCTGCGATGGAGCTGTAAATTACTGTTAGTGCCTAGCTTGAACTCAGCTTTTAGACAGGAGGCAGTCTTGACCACATTAATAAAAAAATAAAATGAAAAGAATAGGATAAACCTGAGAATGCTCGGCTTTATTTCTGTGCGCCAAATGAGTAAGACTTCAACTGCTTCTATTGCCGAGTGTCGCAGAAAACTGACCGTATGTATGTTCTTCATTCATACACGGTGCGTGCATGCGTTCTATCAATACATGTGAACTTTGAATGTAAGAGTAAACAGGTTTTTTTTTTTTTTACTTATGTCTGTTATTTGTGTCCTCTTTTTGAAAATCAAAATATGGTCACCCTAGAATAACGTAGGGCCAGCATGTGTAGTCATTTGTTTTCATACTTCTGCGCATGTGGGTCAGTTTGCACAGCTCATGTTGGATGCAATTTAGTGCGCATACAGTCGGGCAAATAAGTATTTAGTCAACCCCTAATTGTGCAATTTCTCCCACTTGAAAATATTAGAGAGTCCTATAATTGTCAACATGGGTAAACCTCAACCATGAGAGACAAGATGTGGAATTAAAAAAAAAAAAAACAGAAAATCACATTGTTTGATTTTTAAAGAATTTATTTGCAAATCATGGTGGAAAATAAGTATTTGGTCAATACCAAAAGTTCATCTCAATGCTTTGTTATTTACCCTTTGTTGGCAATAATGGAGGCCAAACGTTTTCTGTAACTCTTCACAAGATTTTCACACAATGGATCATCCAAATGCTCTCTAGCGAACCGCAGACGGGCCTGGACGTGTACTGGCTTCAGCAGGGGGACACGTCTGGCAGTGCAGAATTCGAGTCCTTGGCGACGCATTGTGTTACTGATAGTAGCCTTTGTTTCTGTGGTCCCAGCTCTCTGTAGATCATTCACTGGGTCCCCTTGTGTGGTTCTGGGATTTTTGCTCACCGTTCTTGTTATCATTTTGACGCCACGGGGTGAGATCTTGCATGGAGCCCCAGATTGAGGGAGATTATCAGTGGTCTTGTATGTCTTCCATTTTCTAATAATTGCTTCCACAGTTGATTTCTTTCCACCAAGCGTTTTACCTATTCCAGATTTAGTCTTCCCAGTCTGGTGCAGGTCTACAATTTTGTCTCTGGTGTCCTTCGACAGCTCTTTGTCTTGGCAATAGTGGAGTTTGGAGTGTGACTGACTGAGGGTTGTGGACAGGTGTCTTTTATACCGATAATGAGTTAAAACAGGTGCTATTAATACAGGTAACGAGTGGAGCCTCGTTAGACCTCGTTAGAAGAAGTTAGAGCTCTTTGACAGCCAGAAATCTTGCTTGTTTGTAGGGGACCAAATACTTATTTTCCACTCTAATTTGGAAATAAATTGTTTAAAAATCAAACAATGTGATTTTCTGGTTTTTATTTCCACATTCTGTCTCTCATGGTTGACAATTGCAGGCCTCTCTAATCTTTTCAAGTAGGAGAACTTGCACAATTGGTGGTTGACTAAATACTTATTTGCCCCACTGTATGTAATAATTTAACAGGCCCAATGGAAAATGGCAGTCTTGAATGGGCCCGCCCAAAAAAAACACACACACAAAAAAGGTATGATTTAAAATTGGAATTTTGCATGAAGACCTGCGATCTTAACCTAGCCATAGATCCTTGAGTAGGATGCTAGTTAGTTGACAAATATTCAGTTCATACTCATTGGAAAATTTCTCGTCAGTTGTCCTGTGACCCTATCTCTGGCCCCCATGTACGTCCTTTGATGCTGTGATGGCGATAGCGGCTGCTGTCTCTTCTGCGTGAATTCACCGTTAGTGGAAACGGGAAGCTGGGGTAGATGACCCGTTTTTACGACCTTATTAATAGTAATAGGTGGGAAAGTGATTTCCTTTGCAGCCGTTCAGTTGGTCGAAGCCAAAATTTGAAGCCAGGAAAGCTTTCGATTTCTTCCAATTGTTGTTGAAAGGACTAAAGAGGATCTTACCTCACCTGAACTACCTATTAGGCTCAGTTGCAATTTGCTATGGCTGAATCGCAGACTTTCATTGATTTTTACATTTCAAACTAATGATACTAACTAAAGTGCATTTTAAATTGATCAAAACTCAGAGGGTTTTCTTAGCATTATGTTGGAGTCATCACACTGCTGCCTGCTACATTTTACGACCTGCATTTTGAACCACGGTATCTACCAAGGGTGTAGGTTTGGTCTCAACATTGGTAGGGACCATAAAACAGCATAACCTGCATGAACACTTTTTGTTGGAGACGGGACATTAATACAACCATACAGATTGGGTGATATGAACCTAATTAATTGATCATTGCAAAATAAATCAGTATTATACTTAATTTCATATAGTATGTATTGGTTCAGGTGATACACCGTTCGATTCTAACCTTTATATTAAAAAAACTACTTAAGAAACATTTTCAAAACTTCCAGAATAAATGTCTGTTTTTTTTTTTTTTTTTTTTTTTGCAAATATAAAGAGCAATATTTGAACACAACATAACATACACAATATAAACTTGTTAATAATATCTAAACTATCCAGAAAAAAAAAATAAATAAAATTGCCACTCAACATTGTCTGTCTAAATAAAGAAATTAAATATAACTGAAAAAATGTCTTAGGAAATAACAAAAATAAACAAAAATGGAGCCTTCATTTCAGTAAAACACTACTGCTTTTGTCCACAAGCACAGCTAAACTCATCAAAAAAATGAAAGCTACAGTGGCTGCTGCTGGCTGAAAAAAACACCTAATATTCCTTCCCTGTGAAAGGGGTGGAGGAGACGGCATGTTGTCGACATGTATTTCTGTCGGGGCTGTGAGTGCATGTGTGTGTTGGGGGGGGGGGGCAAGTCATCAGCCAATCAAACGTGTGTTTTCGAGAAAAATGGACCGTCTCATTCAGCAAGTGAAAAGGGATTAGTCTGAACATAATGAAAATAATTCCATTAATAATGGTTGGGTCACTTCTATCCTTACAACATACGGGAAGACAATCTAAATCACCTATATAACAGAACCCATTATATAATGCAAATAAGGTTGCTTAAAAGTTGGTGGGGACAATTTGAGAATCCTGAAAAGTTGATAGTGTTATGTCCCTACGCAAACGTACGCCCTTGGTATCTGCACAAAAAGTGTGATAAAGTATAAACGTAACCATCACATTGTGAGGGCGCATGTTATTTTTCCTAGAGACTGCACGTCTGGCATGTTGGTGGGAATGCATAGCCACAGATCACATAGCGCACAGTATAAGAATCCTTTAAGTCTGATGGCTCTAAAGTGCATTCTTCTTTCTATTTTTCTCCCCTACAAGCCTTTTGTGTCTAAGCGTCAGCTGTCTATTTATGCTTTTCTTCCAGGCCTACCCTCTCAACTCTTTAGCCAAGAAGCAACCAACAGTGCTGGTCATATGTGGGCCAGAGCAGAACGGCTCCATTGGCCTTGTATGTGCACGACATCTGCGCATGTTTGTAAGTACAAATTATAGCATACAAAGATAAGAAGTAGGGAAATCTTCATATACTGTATGTACTTTATGATTAACACAGAGTAGTAATTCAATTTTTCAACCGCTTGCTTCGTAATTCATAGTTGAATTAAAAAAAAAAAATTCATACATTTGTGATTTGTTGCCTCATCTCCTGCCGATTTATTGTTTTTTCTGTGTGATCCAGCACTGTCCCTTGTCCTAAGTTGCCACGGAAACAGCAGGATGAAAATAGTGGCTTGGGGTCTCATGTTTAGTGCAGCACAAACTCTGCCAAGCAATCAAGAAGAAAAATAATTGGAATGCTAATTGGCATCGCTGCGCCTGGTGGCGTTACTGCAGAATTTTTGCAGGCAATTTTTGTTTATAAAGACTTTTCATAACTTTTATAAAGCCTTCAAATATTCCATGTACGAATGTGTAGGGGGATCAGGGTTGTTTTTTTACAATGGTAGGTTGTCACACTTCACTATGATGGAACCACAAGAGGGTGATTTTTCACAATTTTCATTCATTCATTTTCCAAGCCGCTTATCCTCGCTAGGGTCAGAGAGGTGCTGGAGCCAATCCCAGCTAACTATGGGCAGTAGGCAGGATACAACCTGAATCCAGCCAATGCAGGGCACAAAGAGACGAAAAACCATTCATTCACACACTCATACCTACGGACAATGTAGAGTGTTCGATCAACCTACCATGCATGTTTTTGGGTTGTGGGGGGAAATCTGAGGACCCGGAGAAAACCCACGCAGGCACGGGGAGAACATGCAAACTCCACACAGAAAAAGCCGGAGCCCTGGATTGAACTCTTGATCTCAGATTTGTATGGCGGACGTGCTAACCACTCTGCCACCGTTTGTTTTAATTCAGTGATCCCTTGTTTTTCATGCTTAATGGGGACCAGAACCCACTGCAACAAGTGAAAAACCGTGAAGTAGTGCCTCCCTGCCCCCCCCCCCCCCATTTATTATTTTTTTGTGTGTTCAATGTAAAACCGTTCAAAAGTTTGGGTTCGCTTAGACCCCAAACTTTTGAACGGTAGCATATTTATTCAGATTTAGCATTGGAAAGAGATACATATAAGACATGTTTTTTCACCCCCCCCCCCCCCCAAAGTATAATTAAAAAAAAAAAAAAGTATGTTTATAAACAAATAAATAAATAAATAAAAATAAAAAAAATCGTCATTTCGCCCACCCGGACGATATGGTCTCTCCTTTCAAGCTCGGGTCCTCTACCAGAGGCCAGGGAGCTTGAGGGTCCTGCGCAAGATCTTAGCTGCCCCTAGTACCCCAATCACTACTGGCACCACTGTTGCCTTCACTCCCTACATTTTCTCCAATTTTTCCTTCAACCCTTGATATTTCGCCAGCTTTTCGTGTTCTTTTTTCCTGATGTTGCTATCGCTTGGGATTGCTACATCTATCACTACTGCTGTCTTCTGATGTTTATCCACCACCACCATGTCAGGCTGGTTAGCCATCACCAGTTTGTCTGTCTGGATCTGGAAGTCCCACGGGATCTTGGGTCGATTGTTCTCGATCACCTTTGGAAGTGTTGCCCACCTTGACCCTGGGGTCTCCAGTCCATACTCGGCACAGATGTTCCTGTCCACTATGCCAACTACTATATGTATATGCAGTACATATATAATTATGATAAGTTTTAAACATGTTACTGACCCACCAATTTATTTTTTAAAAACAAGAATACAGTAGAAAAATGCTTGTCTTTATTAAATGCTTCATTGAGTGAGTCCACTCAAATCCCTCAAGCTGCTCAAGCTGCTCACTTACACACAATGAGTTGCCACAGCAAATGTTTAACAAGCTAAATGCTGATTGACACATGCGGAGTTTTGAAATTTCGGTTTCCTATCATCTCTGATAAGATCAAACCTTAAGATCTGTCAATCATCATTAACTTTAATAAGAAACTCCAGTGCACGTTATATTCGGGAAATTACGGTATATAATATATATCCGCGATGGACTAAGGGCGCGAAGTTTGAAGGATCACTGTATCGGTATTAAAATAATAAAAATTGGACCAAGAATAAATCTACATTGTCTTTACTGTGGAGTGACACACTACTATGGTAAAATGCAATAACCTTAGTATTTCCAAATAGCAATTTCTAAATCTTAAGGGTTTCAATATTCTTTTTATGAGCTTTTACACAATGGTTTTCTAGTTATGAAAGTGTCTACTTTCATTCACATTCTCAAGCTAGCTAGCTAATTGCTTGCTAGGTGTTGGTTTAGCTTTTATTGCCACTTTACTAAGCACAGTGAAATTGTTTCCCAACACTCAGAACAAACTGTTCTCTATGATTAAAATAAAACTTGACTTTTGACATGCATCATGATTAACAAGCTGTCCCGGAATATAATTTGAGCTCCCGTAAAGGTCTTTGAGCAGTTATCCCATTACTCTCCCGGCAAGAGTCCTCAGACAGTCATGACATCACGCCGTTGTTACTCTCGTTAATGCGGTCTGCACGTGAACATGATGTCATGAGCGTCGCGTCTTGCGCTCTCTGAGATTTCAATACAAATTATTAGTTTTGGAAGCCGCTTTGAGGATACCAAACACAAAACTGAAAACGGATATGGATCTTTACCACATGTCTGTCACACAACCACAATTTATGGGTAGTTAAAGTTGTATCAGATAGGCTATGCAAACTACAGTGTATTACACCACTGAAATGAACGCTTCCAACTCATCATTTAAATTGCCATCGTTTCGGTCTTTTTTTCTTTGTTTGTTTTAAACCATTTTTAAATGTTAGCATTTGTGCCCCTCTGGAAGCGCACTAGTTTTCTCTGAGTGGAGAAACTCGATCACCTTGGCCTAGGAGCGCTCCCCTGGTGCCAGAGTGTGTGTTGCTCGTGGCGTTTTTGTGATCCATGTCAGCTGGAAGACATACTGGCACATGTGAGCACCAAAAATAACCCAAAACAAAAAAATACCACTAGGAGTTGGCTGTTTTCAGTGGCTAAGCTGTGAATATGAAAAGAAAATAGTGATGAATTGTCACTTGAAAGATGACTTAGGGATATTTGCAAAATGAGCTCAAGCCACATCATCAGTCTTTTCCCCCCTTCTTTACTCACTTTTACTTTCTGCGTAATCAAAACTGAGCTTTGTCATAATGATTTTTCATACAGCACAAAAGAACCATGCCGTGTTCCCTCACTTTATTGTGGTTCTCCTACTGCTACTTATAGATATATATGAGTGAACTTACTTTTTGCCTCCATGGCCTGCAGATGATCTGAATGATGAAACATCCTCAGAAAATTCCATATTTTTCACAGGATATAATGGGACAGGTCAAATGTTTGTAGAATGGCCCCTAGGCAGGATTTTCATTCTCGCATGGAATAATTTTAGTTTGTTTTTCTTTGAAGCCCCATGGTAGCCCCCCATGCATTTTGAAGGCTTCCGGAAGTGAGTGAAGCGCTAAAGTAAAAAGAAATAATCCTGGATATGCTTCCGGAGGGATAGAGTTAGTCAGCTGACTATGAAGAGAAATAATTAATTTATATAATCTCTCGACAGTCCTGAACAGAATATAAAGCCACTTTGTTTTCTTCAATTTCTTGTTTATTTTAATGTCTGGTTCCACTAAAATTGTATTGTTTTTCTGAACAGACAGAAAGTGATTTTGGTTATTATGGGAAAACAACAAAGAAAATGGCAGGTATCAACTCTGAAATGAAACTTTTATGAGCTGTTTTTGTTGTCATCAATGTATTTGTCCAAAACCTTTATTCACTTAAAATGAACAAAAACCAGTAGAAACGTGGAATTTGATTTTCTCTCATATCTTAACCAGTTATCCAATAATGACTTTTTAACCGATAACCGATATCCCGATATTGTCCAACTCCAAAAATCCAATACCGATATCAAACTGATACCGATACATGGGGTCATAGACTTACAGTGATATGGAAAAAGTATCAGAACCTTTTGGAATTCCTCACATTTATGCTTAAAATCACCATCAAATGTGAACTGATCTTTGTCAAAATCACACTGATGAAAAAAGTGTCTGCTTTGACTAAAACCACTCAAACATTTATAGGTTTTTATATTTTAATGAGGATAGTATGCAAACAATAACAGGAGGGGGGAAAAAATACATAAAACATGACCCCCTCCCCCCTTTGGCAGCAATAACTTCAACCAGACATTTTCTGTAGATCTGTCCGGCGCATCGATCAGGACTAATCTTGGCCTTTTCTTCTCTACAAAACTGCTTTAGTTCAGTCAGATTCCTGGGATGTCTGGCATGAATCTCTGTCTTTAGGTCATGTCACAGCATCACAAGGGGGTTCAAGTCTGGACTTTGATTTGGCTAGTGCAGAACATGTATTTTGTTCTTCTGAAACCATTCTGAAGTTGATTTACTTCTGTGTTTTGGATCATTGTCTTGTTACAGCATTCATCCTCTTTTTAGCTTCAGCTGTATGACTCAGGTTTTCCTGAATAACACCCCATACACTTTTGAATTCATTCTTCCATTAATGATTGCAAGTTGTCCAGGCCCTGTGGGAGCAAAACAGCCCCGAATCATGATGCTCCCTCCACCATGCTTCACGGTGGGGATGAGGTGTTGATGGTGGTGAGGTGTTCAGTTTTTCCTCCACACATCACGTTGTGTGTAACTCCCAAACAATTCAACTTTGGTTTCATCAGTTCACAAAATATTTTACCAAAACGTCTGTGGAGTGTGATAGTGCCTTTGTGAGAACATTCAACGGGCAACATTGTTTTTTTTAGACAGCAGTGGCTTCCTCCGTGGAGTCCTCCAATGAATACCATAGTTGATGTGTGCACAAAGACTGTGCCAGTGATTTCTGTAGGTCTTTAGCAGACCTCTCTGAGTATTCTACGCTGAACTCTTGGCGTCATCTTTGGTGGACGGCCACGCCTTGGGAGAGAAGCAACAGCGCCAAACTCTCTCCATTTGTAGACAACTTATCTTACTGTCGATTGATGAACATTCAGACTTTTACAGATGGTTTTGTATCCTTTCCCAGCTTCGTACAAACCAACAATCCTTGATCACAGGTCTTCAGACAGCTCTATTGATCGAGCCATGATGCACATCAGACAATGCTTCTCATCAAGACAATTCTTACCAGGTGTGTGTTTTATAGTGGGTAGAGCAGGTTTAAACCACTCATCAGTTATTGGGCACACACCTGACTAAAAATGTTTGGCAAAAATTGGTTTCAATTGCTCTTTAAGTCTCCTTAGGCAGAAGGTTCACTTACTTATTTTCCCCCTTCTGTCATTGTTTGCATCCTATCATTAAAATATGAAAACCTATAAATGTTTGGATGGTTTTAGGTTTTGTATTTGCATCTGTGTGATTTTGACAAAGATCAGATCACATTTGATGGTGATTTCATTCAGAAATGTTAAAAATTCCAAAAGGTTCAGATACTTTTTCATACCATTGTAACATATTATGGCTAATTGTATTGTAATGCCTCACTGGATGCTTTAATAATGATAATACCCACATAACAAATCCCAAGCATCTTAGTTGGAGACCGCTAATAGTCAATAAGCATTACTGCTGTGCTAAGCTGTGACCACCCTTGGACAAAGGCAGAAGGCTTCTACATTCACTTTTAAGGCTTCATGCATATCGGCCCAAAACTGTTGTCGATATTATCCGATATCATTGTAAAATGCCGTTATCGGCCAATATTTTTGGCTACCCGATAATATCAGACAACTCTAATCTCAACTGTATCTCAGGTTTTTCACCTAATGTCCCCTTTGACATTACATTATCTTGCGTTTTTGTTATTTATTAAGGCTGTAACGGTACATGTATTTGTATTGAACCGTTTCGGTTCGTGGTGCTCGGTTCGGAACGGAGGCGTACCGAACGAGTTTCTGACGTAATGTAACCCTTACTTTTCAAGGCTGTGAGTTGATTGGGTTACAGTTTCTTTGTGTAGATGACCAACACGTGAGGACCAACACGGTAGGACAGTATAACCCAGAAACGTCAACGGCGCGACAACGTGGCCGCCGCGAGAACGCAGTGAAACGCGGGCGTTAAAGTCAGTCAGCCAATGCACACCACTCGCAGTGCGGCTGCGTGTTAGACGCGTCCCAGAAGTGGCTCAACATGACGCATGCGAAAAAAACGGCAGAGTTTATTATTTGACGCAAGACGCGACCCTCCTGCGTCAATACTACTACCGGTAGCTAGGATCGGGCAGACTGGAAGTCACTCGTGTAAAAATACGGTGGCTCCGGTCGATTTTCAAACTAATATCCAATTATAACCCACTTTTTGAGTCCATCAGATCTCTTGAGTGGTAGATCGGGGCACAGTTGACTTGTCTTTGTTGATTTACTGCTGTCTTTTTTGCTAAAATAATAACCAACATGGCCCCGTGTTCAATACAAAACCCTCCTACCACAACAAAACAAGTAGGAACTAATATTCACATAGGAACTAAAGTTATACTATATCACATTTGTAAAATATAAACACATAATAAAATAAATAATAGCCCATTTAAATAACATAAATTGAAATTACCTAAAACACATGTAATTAAATAATAAGAATAATACTCAAATCCTGCTTACACAATTAAATTTATGAATTTCTGTGTGGCGCTTTAACTTGAGAAAATCCACCAATAAAGCTTTTGAAAACCGTTCATAAGAAAAAAAAAGATTCATTGAGGCATTTCATTTGTAAAATACATGTTAAAATCTTTTTGTCATTGGGATTGCTTTTCTCTTTAGCACAGGACTTCTTTTTTCTTCTTTCTTTCAGAAAGAAAGCTGACCAATACGTGGGGTCTGAAAGGCAAATTGTTGTTGGATTATCTTTAAATACCCGCTACTTTTTGAGCAGAATTCTAGCTTTGTATATGCTAATATTCCTATTGTTGAAAGCACAAAGGCGTGTAATAAACAACTAGCACATTTATATTTTGCATTTTGTTTTCTTACTATACCGAAAATGAACCGAACCGTGACCTCAAAACCGAGGTACAAACCAAACCGAGATTTTTGTGTACCGTTACACCCCTATTATTTATTCATTTTAATGTTTGTATACTGCAAATTGCAGTCAGGATGCATATGATCCCTCCTCGTACAGCATTACAATGTTGTCTTTTAACTCACTGGCTGCCATTGACGGCGATAGATGTCTAATCCCTTTGAAGAAGGAAGGCTAGCAGTAAATGAACATCCAGCCACCCACTGTCAGCAGAAGGATGGAAAAAAGATGAAAACATGATTGAATGTATTGTCAATAGCACTGAAAGAGTTAATGTTGTATTTTTGCTATAAGAGGAGATGTTGCATAGAAGACATTTATAGAATGCAGTATTTATGGTCTTCTGACTAACGCGGCAGCTGCTATACTCAACCTAAGCCATGACGACAAACAACTGTTTACAGTAAAATCGAATCCCAAAATATCCTGGGCAATAAGCCACAAACTGTTTTATCAAGTCTAAATCCATATCTGATCACATGTAAATTTCCATTACAGTTGTTTTTTTTTTTTAACAAACAGACGTTATCTCGACGTGGATGTATTTTTTAGAAAACGTAACAAACATCGATTAATCGTAAAATTTGGCCTTTCGGAATTGTATGTTTTACAAACATAAGAGACGTTTGTACCAAAAGTTGCACTCATTCATACTTCTCTGGTTAGGGCGACCGCTCGTTGAAATAACGTCATTTTGCATAATCAGAAGAGCTCATTTGACTTCTCAAACTTCAAAGTCATTTATTTAGGCAACGTTCACCAGGGTCGACAACACGTGACTTGTGTATATTATTTTTTTGCTACATTTCTGTTATTGTAGTGATGGCCAACATGCATGTTTGAAGATTTGCTTAAAGTTGAAAGATCACAGGTGCTTCCTGAGAAACATGACAGATCTTTGGTTTTGCGGGCATCTGGATTTCTACTCTCACATCTATAAGGCAGACGTTCAGTCAGGAAGCAGACAGCAGAAACCGCAATCCCCGAACATTGGTGGATGTACGTGTCTCGAGCCACCGACCCGTTGTACAGAGTGCCATTTGTCAAATAATAAAATAATAACAATCACAGGCTATTGGCTTTATGATGTAACTTCCCGCATCTATTTTAAATGTTTTGTCCTTTTTTATTTTCAGGAGTATGAGCCCACCATATACCACCCAAAGCGATCGCCTCACAGTCTGCATCAGGATTTTACAGTTCAGTGCGAAAAGATGGACATCCCTTTCCTCTCTTATCTCCCTACAGAGGTCAGCGCTATCTTCCTGGCAGTCATTTCTTTCCGAACAATTGAAATATTCTGGACGATATGCAAAAATTAATCTTCTGTCATGATAATTTTATTTCATGATAACAAAATGCCACGATTTAATTTATTTTTCATTATTTGATGAAAAACTTTTAACATTTTTTAAAAGGTACCACTGATAGAAAGACATGTAATTCTTAAATGATACATGTTACTATGAGTTATAATAATTTGATATTAAAAACCCTCTTAATGTTTTCGTTTTAATAAAATTTGCAACATTTGTTTAACTTGTAGGTCGCCATTGTTGTTGACGACGCAATGCACTCTGGCGCTGCCGAGCTACCACAGTGTCACTCTTTAGCTACATAAACATGTCGTCAGTTTTGCCCTTCCAATTTGAACCCGAGCAGAAACGTGATGAGCAGGACAGCAAAATGAGCAGCAAAAGTAATTATGAAGGTCTACAGCGGGATTCGAAACCGCATTTCCAGTTCAATACGCGTAGACCACAGGACTATACTCCCGCATCCGTGTAGCATTTAAGTAATGATTTTTAATAGAAAGCAATCGCAACCCACATGTGTTGTCTATCTCTGTGCGGTAAAACTTGAAAGGGAAACGCAACTGAAAAGAAAGCGCGGCTGGCTTGACCACGGTATTAGAAAACACGGCTCACTTCATACAGCAAACAGTCAACAATGACATAGGGATTGCGTAAAGGGTTTATTGAACACACAAAAAACACACGATTGCGTAAAGAGAGACACAAAACGGGTCCGCGACAGTAGGTCGTGATCAATTAAAAAAAAAAAAAAAAAAAAAAAAAAAAACAGGGAAAACCATGGTGATAGGCAGACAAACGAAAACATAAAACAAGGCAATGGTGCAACTAGCAACGAAGGGATATACAAACTGTCAAATGGCAGAAAGTCAGTATCTCGACAAGCCTCCTAGGATCGATTTAAAGACACTGCTGATGAGCTAGCATTTGAATGCAAGTACGATTTTGGAGACTCATCCCACAGATCTGTAACAAAACAATCTGACCAGCAGCAGAATGTGACAAAAGCATGCCAGTTGTTATACTAGCTTCGCTTGCTAGTATGCTAGTCACCCCAAGCGTGCTTTGCTCGCGTAAAACATGGCGCCCTCTGTCGGTCAAAACGTACTAAATACCGTATTGGCCTTGATTATAAGACGACCCCCTCTTTTTCAAGACTCAAGTTTGAAAAAAGACTTTTTGAACACCAAATTATTTTTTATACAGAAAATAATTACAGTACATCCGAAACAAATGATTATAACAATATATTTGAGAGAAAAAGCATGTTATCTTGCCTCATTCAAATCTCAATATCTGAACATTTAAATATGTAAACTAAAGTGCAATCACATTCGTAAATGAAGGGCTTCTGGTTTTTGAAATGTAAATCAACCAATCTATTGTGATAAAACAACAAAATTACAATAACTGCCTTAACCATCAAAGTGAAGTCTAACTGTAACTGTAGTCTTGAAACAAATCTGAATAAGGAAAAACATTGCAATGAAATAATGCAAACTGGTTAAACTAAAAAAAGTAGCTGAGATCTGTCATGACCGAACATCGCTTCAATGATTTCTGGCGCCATCTAGCGTCGTGAATGGGTATAATGTCTAGACCGCGAATATAAGACGATCCCCTCTTTTTCATTGTTATTTCAATGCAATAAACACCGTCTTATATTCGGGCCAATGCGGTATTACAGATTTTTAAAAGAATGGCAATAATATATGTTTCTAATAACATATTTTAGTGAAAGAGAACAATTGTGGCTTATTAGAGCCTAAAGGTCTCTAAGTCCGAGGTTCCCTTTAAAATTTAAAGACCAGAAAAAGATATTATACCTGTTTATCTTCTTTTCCAATGTAGTAGTAGTGCTACAGTACTATAACTGTTTAATGTATTTATGCACCATGTTTGTGTTGTGTGGTGATTTATCACACACCTGGTTAGTTGGTAAAGGGGCATATCGTAGCCGTTCCACATCCTGATTCAGAAAGCATCAACACACTATATTATATTATTAAACTTGACGAAAATTATGTCATCGAAAATGTACAATCGTTTTAGCAATATATATCTTCGTATAGCCCAGCAATACGCTCTGATGGCCAGGCAATTACAAGACTATGACACCCCTACATTACTACAAAAAAACAAACGAATAATCATGTGGTTTCCGTTGCGCTTCACTGCTAATTGCAAGCAATCCCTTAATAGAGTTTTTACAAGCTGTTGTAGGGAACAATTTAGGTTAATTCAGTTTCGCTCCAAGGCACTACTTGCTCCAATTTTGTGGAAACATTTGGGCCTACTCCTTCTAGGGTACATTTTTCTTTTTTTTTAATAAATGCAGAAGGCAAATTATTTCCATTCCAAACTCCTTCTGGAACTGATTCACTTCACGAAATAAGTCATTCACCCTGAGGGACGATTGCTTTTCACAGGTTCAGCTCATAAACGACGCTTACAACCTCGTCATCGACGCCATGCTGGGCCCCGAGGATGACATCGTTGACATTAAGGAGCCCTATGCAGGGATTCTAGTGACCCTCAAGCAGGTCAAGATCCCCATAGCCAGTGTGGATGTGCCCTCGGGTGAGTTTTAACCAGTGTCAGCCCAAAAGGGCCTCTTGCTAGCTCCTCGTCGGATCTTCTTAGTACTGAGGTGCAAGTGGAGGACAAGCTTTCATCATTTGTAGAGGTGTGCAAAATTTCCGATTCTTAGCTTATTCGCGATTCGGCCGTGGAAGATTCGAGAACGATTCACAAACATCCAAATTCCGATTATTGAAATATGTCGAATAAAGCAGAAGTAAAACACACTCAGCGCGCCACGCGGTCTTCGGGACACAATGAGGAACGGAGCGAGAGTAGCTAAACATCATACTTGTCATTACCCGGCCCCTGAGGTAATGCCAATGCTCAACTCACAGCTCTAGCTCAACTCATGCCGCGAGATAAAAAAAACAACAACATAATTGACTGCTGACGACAGCTGCAACAAAGTACGTCCACATAATGTTATGTTAGATATCATATTTATATAGGACTAGATGCATAATAGACTCGGTGGCGTTAGCAGCACATGTACAGAAAGCTAGATGCGGGCGTTAGTAAACGGCCGCCATCTTAAAGCAGTAGACTTCCCTGCAAGGCTGTTGTAGCGAACCTTGCAAGCGAACCTAATTATCTTTTTATCTAAAATACTCCTAAATTGGTAAAATGTTGACTTGACTCTATCTTTGAAATAGTTTTAAAACTTTTTTATGTCGAAAGTAGACAAAAGGGAAATTATGGAATAACGGGAGCAATTTTAACAACTTTAACGGTTGATTCACAACATTAAATTAATTGAATGTAGTTTAAAGTGCTTGTGACACGAAAAAGCATGTTTATTTCATAATACACGCGGTATTTTATGCTCCTGAATGATATGGACCGCTTGGATGTGTGTGGAAGCGATCGCTATATTTATTTAGTTTTTTGAATCCCGCGCCAGGAAAATGAGTGACTTCCGGCTTCGGTCTCGCATTGAGGAGGAGGGCGCTGTGACGTGTACGGTAGAAGACGTCCTCTTCACGCTACAGTGTACTGTTGTGTATGAGGACGAAGGATTCAGCTGATTTTGCGGATTAATACTTTTATTTTTTGCATCACGCCAGCCAAACGGCTGCAGAAAAATCATTCTTTATGCGGGAGAGGCGTATGCGCCTTTTTGGAGTTTCAAAAGGTTCCCATTCACCGTGGATATTTACTGTGGGACCATTGGACTTACAAGGAAGTGAGTAAACATCTTGTTTTGTATTATGTCAAATACGAATACAGTGATTACAAAGTAAACACTATAAAATTCCTTTAAATAAAGGACTACTTACGTTTGATCATTAATAGGCATGTAAAAAGCTATCCTCATGCTCATTAGCAGTTAGCTGTTAGCGCGTTAGCTACACAACAATTCCAGCCACCCTCCTCCAGGGAACGAACTGTAAATTGCTCTCCGCCGGGCGGTTTGCCGATCCGCAAAGAAACTCGACAACCGGGTCGTCATGTCAAATAATCCAGGCTAGTTATGTGTGATTTTCCACTTCGAAGACTTTGAAACATCCCTCGGTTCGGGTTAGCATGTCGGCTAGCTGTCACTCCTTCTGGTCTGTTTACATTCTCCGAAGCCGGGGAAGGGAAATGACATATGTCCGATTTAGGTGTCATAAAATATCGTTCGGCAGGTGTGACAGTAAAGGTAAAGTCGACTGTTTTGACCATTATGGAGTAATTTTGCCATGTCGTCTTGGATAAATGGATTTTTATTATTTTATATTCCATTTAGCACAAGTTATTTGTCATGACCATGCCATTTATTTAGCAATTGGGGAAAGTACTTGGGTAAAAAGAATATCCTGTAAAAATATTGAAGTAAAGAGACAGAAACAATGACATTTTGCCGCTCTCTTCGTCGCGTTTTCCTCATTGTGAATAGTTCCCCCTCGACGGGCTGACTGGTCCTTCTCAAGCCATTTATATAGCTATTGGGGAAAAATACTTGGATAAAAAGAATATCCTGTAAAAATATTGAAGTAAAGAGACAGAAACAATGACATTTTGCCGCTCTCTTCGTCGCGTTTTCCTCATTGTGAATAGTTCCCCCTCGACGGGCTGACGGGTCCTTCTCAAGCCATTTATATAGCTATTGGGGAAAATACTTGGATAAAAAGAATATCCTGTAAAAATATTGGGAGTAGAGAGACTGAAACAATGACATTTTGCAGCTCTCTTCGTCTCGTTTTCCTCGTTCTGAACAATTCCCCCTCAATGGGCTGAATAGTAAAACCGATGAGCCTAGTCTACCGCTGACGTCATCCACCTGTTGGGGACGCTAAAGCCCTATAATTGTAGGCGTGGCTAACCGGCAGATTAAAAGACTCATTTCTCGTCATCTGCGCTTTGCTAAATTGTTGTATATGGTCGAATCGTCTCAAAATATGATTCTAATTCACATAATAATGCCATTTAAGACTTTTTTTCTGGTGTCGTATGCTCTTTAAAGCTGCTGATACAGAATGGGGATTTGAGTGTATTATTTGTTGTTTTTAACTGTTAACTTCATACTGAAATAGTCGTTTATTTAAGCCTGGGAGGCTTTTTTTTTTTGTATAGTTTTTGTAACTAATGTAGAAAACACTGAAAGCAGCTAATAGCGGGAGGAGGGGGGGGGTCATCAATAATCGATTTATATACGAATCGTAGCCTCTGAATCGTAATCGTAATCGAATCGTTAGGTGCCCAAAGATCCCCACCTCTAATCATTTGTTTTGGGCGTGAAAGTAGGTCCTCAACTGTTCATGTTGTTCCTCAGGTTGGGATGTGGAAGAGGCAGGTCAGGATGGGATAAGCCCAGAAGTGCTCATCTCTCTGACCGCACCGAAAAAGTGCGCCATGAGTTTCTCGGGGAAGCATTTCTTGGCCGGACGCTTCCTGCCTTACGACATCCAGAAAAAATATGATCTCAACTTACCGGAATACCCGGGAACAGACTCTCTCATCGAACTGTAATGCCCGGGATACAATTTGTGAGCGTCTTTTGTTTGGGTCTTACAAATGAGAAACAATAATGTCTCAGTCGTATCTGCCGTAGGAGGATTTAGTACCAATGACCTGGTGGCTTGAAGTCTTTCTGTGTCAGTCTCCACATAAGAACTGTAGCATTATACTTGTTGGATTTATTTAAGAAATGAGATTTGTTTCACGAACAGAACCGTGTAACTGTTTGTTTTTTATTTGCATTATAGCAATATGTTTATTTCTCATTTATTGCCTTTACAAAAACAGTTCTTGTCGTCTAATAATAAAATGTGAATTTAAAACCCATGTTTTTGTCATTGACTTTTATTATGGAAACAATGGAAAGCTTTGGTTGAAACACAGATCTTCTTTCACTGCAGCAGGATTTACTGTACATTTGGGATATCATGACGGTCGAAATGGAACAAAAATGCATGGACCTGGTCATCCTCTATGCTATATTCCAACAGTTAACGCATTGGTTGCCATTGACAGCAACATCTATCGCCATCACGGGCATTGAAACATGCTCATTTTCTATCAACAGTAACTGGGAGGCAGTTACACCTTTACTGCCAGGCCACTTGTTCCGGTTTATTGCTCCATTACAAGACTTGATTTGGTAATAAACTGATGAAATCCGCCTGTAACCAAACCCAGACAAAGAAAAGTCTGTCATTACGGAGGATATAACTTCTGGTTTTAATAAAAACAACCAAGGGAAGCTCCGTAATGAATGAGATCATTGGTGTTTATTGAATAAACAGCAGCCTCATTTGAATTCTAATGTACTAAAACATAAAATTGTGTGGTTTAATGTGTAGCAGTTAATATAATGCGCAAATGACTTTCATTGTTGTCAGGAAATACGCCATGCTCACTACTCTGACATTTGTAATTTTTTTGTTGTTACAGTGTTAATAGTGGCATTTCTTTCTGTCTTTTTTGTTGTTGTTTTTAACCCTTTTCAGCTGCTTGACACAGAGAATGGAAATCTGAGTGTTCAATTGGTCTGAACAGTTTTAATGTATCACAAGAGTATGACATACTCCCATTGTGATCATTCAACATGCCTCGTTTATTAGGAGAAAGCAGCGACCAGGAAGAAAAAGAAAGGAAAAACAGAGAGACATAGGAGAGAGACACAGAAGAAGCACAAACAAAAACAAGAAATACATTGAACGCCAACACTAATTATGAATATGTTGGTGCTATCATTAGCTAGTTGTATTTCCAGTTGACAACATGCAGAGGGTCTGATGACCAAGGAGAAAGTGGGGGGGGGGGGGGGGGGGGGTCAGAAAGATAAGTACAGTGCCCTCCATAATTATTGGCACCCCTGGTTAATATGTGTTTTTAGCTTCAAATATATATTTTTTAAAATTCAAATAATATGGGACCTTAATGGGAAAAAAAAGAGAAAAATCCAACCTTCAATACAAGTGCATTTATTCAGTGGGGAAAAAAATCCCGCATAAAAAAAATAATTATTTGACATCAAATAACGTGTGTCACAATTATTAGCAGCCCTGGTGTTAATACTTTGTGGAACCCCCTTTTGCCAACAAAACAAGGTCTGGGGACTGAGATGGCCATGGGAGGAGCTTGATTTTGTGTCTGGTGAACCATTTCTGTGTAGATTTGGCCATATGTGTAGGGACATTGTCTTGCTGAAAGACCCAGTGACGACCAATCTTCAGCTTTCGGGCAGAGGGCAACAGATTTTGATTAAAAATGTCCTGGTATTTCAAAGCATTCACGATGCCATGCACCCTAACAATGTTCCCAGGGCCTTTGGAAGCGAAACAGCCCCACAGCATCACTGACCCACCCCCATACTTCACAGTGGGTATGAGGTGCTTTTCAGCATGCGCATCTTTCGTGGCACGCCAGACCCACTTAGAGTGTTTGTTGCCAAAAAGCTAAATCTTGGTCTTATCTGACCAAAGCACACGGTCCCAGGCTTCAACTGGGAAAGCTGAAGATGGGTCGTCACTGGGTGTTTCAGCAAGACAATAACCCTAAACATATGGCCAAATCTACACAGAAATGGTTCACCAGACACAAAACCAAGCTTCTCCCATGGGCATCTCAGTCCCCAGACCTTGTTTTGTTGGCAAAAGGGTGTTGTACAAAGTATTAACACCAGGGGTGCTAATAATTGTGACACACATTATTTGATGTCAAATAATTATTTCTTTATGTGGGATTTTTTCCCCCACTGAATAAATGCACTTGTATTGAAGGTTGGATTTTTCTCTTTTTTTCCATTAAGGTCCCATATTATTTGAATAAAAAAATATATATTAGAAGCTAAAAAACACATCTCAACCAGGGGTGCCAATAATTATGGAGGGCACTGTAACTGGGAGGGGTGAAGTGTACACAAATCACCCATGTGAGGTGTAGAACCCAGTATTTGTGTGAAACCCTTGTGAGTGTGGATATGTTGGCATCCTATTCTATGCTGCCTGATCGCTAATCATAACACCTAGTTTTTCAGACGTGATAGTCCTGCAAACGGGTGGAACTGCAGCGCGGGAGCCGCCCCAGGGTCACGGCCCTTCCCCAGCCAATAGGGGGGAGCGAGCAAGCACAGCCCATCCCTCCTCCCACAGCGCCAGCAAGAGGTCCGACGTCATCCCCCCGGGATCTAAGGTGGTCCCCTTGGGCTATGACAACGGCGTTCCAAACAGTGCTATCTTTGCAACACCGTTACCGTTACTGAGGATGTGAAGGGGCACGTCAGTGCGTTACTACAATTTGTTGGAACAAAGCGGAAGTTGTCTGATTTTGTCGCAGATCTGCCTGCCTGCCTGCCCTGGAAAGTGCAGAGCGGGAAGGGGAGGATAAAAGGGGGTTGATCTCAAACGCGATGATGTTTGGCTAGGTGGCTCGGAGCGTTAGCATGGCATTCCCGTTCGCGTTAGCATCAGGCTATTGCTAACGGCTTTTTTTTTTCACATACAGTTCATGGCGTCCTGTTCAGTGTGATTAATTTTTTTTCATTTTACAGACAAAAATATTTTTCTTAGTGCTGTCAAATTTATCGCATTAACGGGCGGTAATTAATTTTAAAATTAATCATATTAAAATATTTGAAGCAATTAACGCATGCACAGAAAAATCCGTTCATGCGTTGCCTCAACCAGTTTACAATGACACTGTTTTAGCACATTGAGGGCAAAAAGCCAGAGAAATGCAAGCGGACACAGGCGTTCATTGAACCGCGCCTTTTATTAGCTTAAGCTTTGGCAACTCTTTCACAACAAATATAAGTATTGTGGCATACGACGTGGGGAAGAATGACAGGAGAAGATCTTTTAGTTAACACGCTAAATTGAACACAACGCAGAACATACTGTAAACTACTTGCGGCCACCACTGACAGTCATGGTTACCCAACTTCCCATCATGCATTTGGACGGAACAGTTAAGTCGCTACAATTACATTTAGTGTGTGATGATCACTCAGCACAGACCTTTAAAACCTAAAGCAACATTACATATTCTCTCTTCTTGCCAAGAAAAGAAGACTAATCTTAGCGTGTTCATCCCAAAACAGGCAATGGGAAGACTGGAGAGGACACCAGCAGATGAACTGGGGATGGGGGGGGTGCACGCAGCATGTAACATGAGTGACACAACCAGACACACATTGTGAACATGTTCCAAATACTACGGCACATTTTCGTCACGTTCTTGTCTCGTCAGACGAAAACTGGCATTCGTGTCGTTATGTTTTAGTCTCCCAATAAACGTTATTAGCTCATTATTGTTTCATCATGGTCATGAAAAAAATTGTTCATCGACGAAATATTATCGTTATAGTCGAAAACAAGACGAAAACAACACTGGTGGGTACAATTCATTGAAAATAATGTACTGTTTTCCTGCTGAGTGTGCATTATCGTCACCAAGTTGGCGTTGTACTTGTATTATATACCCATATTATAATATATATATATATATATATATATATATATATATATATATATATATATATATATATATACAGGGGTGCACATAAGTGGTCCGCATGCGCGCATGCGTACTGGACGTAGACAAACGCGCTGGCCCTCAACGGCTTCCATACGCTTTTGTGTACCGATGGCTGACCACTGTATTTGCGGAGGACACGAGAAAATAACTTCTCAAAATGTCGAAGAGGCAGGCCACACTGAGTAATTACTTCCGTGTTCCCCGGCCCCCGTCAAAAGACAGACAGACGACAGAGACGTCACCGGAGCTACCGAAAAAAAGGACTTTTGCTGGCAAGAAGCAAATGATGCTCGCACGGAAATGCGGTACAAAATGTGCCGTGAGAATCCCAATGTCGCCGATAAGAGCAGCGCATTTTATGTAGGGTCAAAGAATTTCAGCCATCCAAACTTTGAAAACCCACGGAAAAAACAGAGAGCATGTGGCAATTAAGCAAACTATCGATGTCAAACAGGATCCCACTCGCCCTATGGACAAGTGGCGGAATAAAGGTAATGAACAACGACATGCACTGACAAACGTGTTTTTGCTCGCATTTTACAAAGCTAAACATGCACGTTCAATGAGGTCTTATGAGGAGGACATCCCACTTTTAAAAAGGCTTGGAGTTAATGTGGGAGCCGCATAATGCCCTTTATTTTGAATTGGTGCTTTTTATTTCTTTACATTTCACTTCAAAGTAATGGCAATTTTGTTGTGCCATTTGATGTTAATCAAGCATTAATTGTTAATATAATTAATTAAAGTTAATTGGCTCTAAGTAAAGCTTGTCATAAATTTATCGCATCAGGCGGGTTGGCTCTCAAGCTCAATGAGGACCAAGTCACATCTCCAGGTCCTCCTCTGAGAACCTGGCATTTTTTTTGGGGGGGGGGGGGGATTACCAAAAATAGTCACTTAAACTAAACAAAATATTTTTTGAATTATGTATCCATGAACCCTGTGTGATGTTTTTAAATCAAAACAACTAGAGCAAAGGCAGGAGATTCAGAGGCTCACCTGAATATTGAAAAATATATCTATATGTATTAGGGGTGGGACGATACACACAAGTCACAGTTCAGCGGGGGTCATGTTTCGGTATGGGGGTCACGGTTCGGTGTGGGTTCAGTACAACAGGAAAAACAAAAAGGTTTTTTTTCTAATAGCACTTGAAAGTTAAAGTTTGTATATTGTTACACTCATATCAGTGAAATTCAAACAAAAAAAACTGTCAAAAGTGTGAACTATGATTTTTCTTTTTTTTTTTTAATGTAAAAAATCAATTCAATTCAATCAGTTAGTATAAAGTAGGGCTGTCAAAATTATCGCGTTAACGGGCATTAATTAATTTTTCTAATTAATCACGTTAAAATATTTGACGCAGTTAACGCAGATGCCCCGCTCAGAGAGATTTAAATGACAGTACACAGTAAAACGCTCACTTGTTGTGTTTTATGGAGTTTTGCCGCCCTCTGCTGGTGCTTGGGTGCGACTGATTTTATAGACTTCAGCAT
This sequence comes from Corythoichthys intestinalis, assembly GCF_030265065.1. Lineage (NCBI taxonomy): Eukaryota > Metazoa > Chordata > Actinopteri > Syngnathiformes > Syngnathidae > Corythoichthys > Corythoichthys intestinalis. The sequence continues at coordinate 39,496,047 of NC_080401.1, forward strand.
CCATGAGCATTGTGTAAGTAATTATCGACATCAACAATGGTGGGCTACTAGTTTATTTTTTGATTGAAAATTTTACAAAGTTTATTAAAACGAAAACATTAAGAGGGGTTTTAATATAAAATTTCTGTAACTTGTACTAACATTTTTCTTTTAAGAACTACAAGTCTTTCTATCCATGGATCGCTTTAACAGAATGTTAATAATGTTAATGCCATCTTGTTGATTTATTGTTATAATAAACAAATAGTCCTCATGTACCGTATGTTGAATGTATATATCCATCTTGTGTCTTATCTTTCCATTCCAACAATAATTTACAGAAAAATATGGCATATTTTATAGATAGTTTGAATTGCGATTAATTGCGATTAATTACGATTAATTAATTTTTAAGCTATAATTAACTCGATTAAAATTTTTAATCGTTTGACAGCCCTAGTATAAACATATTTTATGTGGAAGATGTAATAAAATGTATAATGTAATAATGTGTAGAAAATGAGCTCATTAACTACTCATACAATGAAGTAACTGAGTTACTAACTCAATTACTGTTTGAGAGAAGTAATTTTTAACTGTAACTAATTACTTTTTTTAAAGTAAGATTATCAACACTGGTTGTTGAAGCATAGAACAAGTTTTGCTCAGCTCAATTGAAGTGTCAAGAGTTGAAATACAGATGTATGTAATCAGTCAAATGAAAAAGAAAGACAACGTTGAGCTCCATCATGTTTTCAACTAACGTCAGCAAATGTTTCTAAACATTTCCCTCAAATGTCAGACGAAGTGTAATTCGACAACAACCGTGTCTTTTGTTAATAAGGCCAAATTAGTGCAAGAAACCAGAAAATTAAGACCGTAATTGGTCATTGTAAACATGACCTCACATTGCATCAACAAGATGTAAACAAATCATCTACTATCCACATAGCTTGAGGGCGCAGGGATGAGCGGGTTTATTTACAAAATTCTGGTTCTGGGGAGAAAAAAAAACTTCATCATAGCTTGGGTCTGCTTACACAGATGGACTTTGGTATGTTGGAGCCATCATGCTGGATGTGAACGACGAATTTGTGTTTCAAAAACTAAGCGGTGGAACCCTGCGGATATTATATTAAGGAAAGTTAATTGTCTTTTTTTGCAAGTAAATGATTAATGCCAGGCCTCTCTGTCCAACTGGTTTGGTTGTCTGTCACAATCACTAATGAGTTAAATTACTGCCCCCCCACAGTTTAAAAACAATTTTTAAATTCAGCACCCACTGCCCCTTCTAGAGTGTCTCGTCTGGCCGGCCCTCATCCCCTCCTTCATACCTTACGGGGGACCCAGATGTTGCTTCAGACTGACCAATAGTGAGCAGTGAGGGGCCGGATTGGCGAGCGCCCACATTGCTCCATCTTTTTAAAAACCACCGGCCTCCATCTTCCGACTGGACAACTTTCTGCCTGAGCGGCGACGACACCTCTCAGCATCTCGCGCACCTGAGCGGGTGACAGAGTGGCACAATGACGGGATTAAAAACGGTGGCCGTCTTGATCTCTTTCCTGGCTATCGTGACTCTAAGTCAAGGTAAGTTACCATCATGAAAGAACACTGTCAAGGTAGCTTTGGTGGTGAGATCTTAGGCACGTGTGCATGTGTGGTACTGTAAAGGACCACCGCTGCAGCTCGTGTGATCCAATATGATGTCACCAGCACGTTCAACTGACAGACTAATCCACAACATGTGGTGATAGCAGTGCAGGGGATCAGTAAGAGCAGAGCTCCCCCCAAAGACACTTGGTTAGCTTCATTTTTCAAAACTTTTAGCTCTGATTATTACCTCACTGTATAAGTCGCATTTTCATCATCATTGCCTACATTCATTAACTTGATCAACTGCTTTAATGTACTACACCACATGATGTCTATTTGGCACAATACTCTCTACTTTACACAGTAATGCTCACCATTATGGGACTTAGTTTTTTTTTTCTTCTCATAATCTCTACAATTTCTTCAGAAATAAATGGAATGTGCAAAATTTATACAATCAAAATATTTCAATTGGAGTTTAAATGTACTTTAACAAAGGAGACATATTTTTTCCTCCGACTTGATTCATTTAGCTCAGATGATATTACACATTACATACTTGAAAGCTTTAACTATAACTCATTTTATATTGTGCAACATTTTTCTCTAGTATAGGGGTGTGTGCAAACTTCAAGGGCCGTACGGTGATCACTCACTTATCGCTGTTAATGGGGACCAGAACCAACCGCGTGAAATGAAAAAACAGTGAAGAAGTGTCACCCCGCCCCCATTATAAACATTTTTTATGTGTATATAATATCAATAAGTGTATATAAAACCCTATAAATGCGTATGTTATCATTAGAACATTAAAGCATAGTTTGAAACATGTACTGGACTGTCTCAGAAAATTAGAATACACAATATTCTAATTTTTTGAGACAGTCCTGTGTATATATACAGGACTGTCTCAGGAAATTAGAATACACAATATTCTAATTTCCTGAGACAGTCCAGTATATAAAATATTAATATAAATAACATACACTAAATAACGTATAAATAATATACCGTAATTTCCGGACTACAAGCCGCTACTTTTTACCCTCATTTTGAATCCTGCGGCGTATGCAATGATGCGGCCAATTTATCAATTTTTCTAACGCCCGCCAGGAGCGCTCGAGGGTACAATGTAAGCGTAAGACAAGTGGAATATATGTGTCGAGGAAGACGCTAGTTTGCAGTCTTACCCGTATTTTAACTTTGTGCTTTGTCCACGAATAAAAGTAGCAGACCTTCATCTTTGTGCATTAGTAAGACTAGCAGACCCGCATCGTGGAAAATGCTAGAAGAAATGGATATGACGTGCTAAGTTGAATTGAAGGCTTGGATGACCAGTGGCAGATCGTTTACCGCTGTATTGTATTTGATTTTGAAAATGAACAGATGGGCCATGTCATTTGTTGCGAATATGTCACTTAAAGATTTAGTTTGTGAGTTTTATTGACTTTCTTCTTTAAGTTGGGCGGAAAACACTCAGGTGACCTGCAGTTCTGCTCTGAGACCCCCAGTTTGGCCAAATTTCAAAACTGTACGATATGCATGTGTGATACAACATTGGAAAGCTTAAAATCTCAATATTCTGGGGAAGAAAAAGTTTGAACAAGAGGGCATTTAAAAAAAAAAAGGGCATTAAAAAAAAAAAAAATTATAAGCCCCTAAACCCTAACTCGATGTGAGAGCATGAGAGAGCCATAGAAAGAGCATAATTAAAGACACCATGATTTCAACGAGATATTATCGCGTACTTACCTTGTTTCGATCCAAAAACTCCCTGTAGCATGTCTCACCGAGTGTCAAGACACAGCTGTGAATGACCACAGTCGGACTTTTTGGGGATTTTATGGGGGACACACGGTAATATAGCAGACATCAAGGAGTGTTCGAGATTTTCCTGTTCAAATATTTACCACTTTAAGCGATTATTTTTTTCCCCCCAATTTTTCTTTGTTTGGATCGATTATTTATCATCCCAAAAAATATCGGGGAAAATACGACAGTAACAAAAAAATACTATATAGCGATAGTTATGAGCTAGACAACCGTGACCTATTTACAGATACTATTTTTTTCATTGTGACGTTAAAAGTTTCAATTATGGGCGTGAATAATTTTTAAAGTCGTTTTTTTTTTTTTTTCCCAACTAAATATTAGACATCAATTAATGATTCCAAACTAAAAATGATAGACATTTCAAGTAATAAATATAATTACTTAACTTCTTTTTATGGCTGCGTTGAAACAAAAGCGGTTGCGCGGTGTCTGTAAACGGGGGTCTCCAGGGTAAAGCAGACAAGTTAAAAATAGTTTGAGGGCTTAATGCGCCATGAAACTGCTATGGCAGCATATAGACATATTGTTCTATCAAACAACAGTTCTTGTGGCTTAAAATACAGCAGTTTATTTTATAGAGGGGTGCAAGCACAGAAACCGCTATTTCAGCCGTGTCTTTGTTTTCCGCCGTAGATAAATTGTCCATTTACTTATCTACCGAAATAAATACAAAATGCATTAATTCTATTGTCCTGAAAAGGCTATATTAACGCAACAAACATTACCAGTTTTTTTTTTTTTTAATCATGTCAGTACCTGTTGGGTCACACGGTTAAAAAACTACTATTCTCATCCATTTACAACTTGAAATATTCATATCGGAAATCATTTAACTTCTGTTGGCACCTTGACCTCAAATGAAATGTTGAATTCACTTGACATCTAATCCCTACTGAATTTTAAAGGCAATCTTATGTAACAATTTTTAAAAAAAAAGTTCATTTTAAGTCCAGTTTGATCTAATTTACCGTAATTTCGGACTAAACTGCTACTTTTTTAATCCTGTGGTTTATTTGTTGATTTATTTGGGTTGCTAGGTAACACTTTATTTGACGCCATCATGGGCATTACTGAATGGTTTTGACGGATGTCATGAAGAGCATCCGGCAAATTAGGTCACTAACTCGATTTATGTCCAGCTCGGCTCTTTTACATCCATTCAAAAGTGAGATAATTTGCCGGATAACACTAAATGACATCTCTTATTAGCATTCATTAATGCTCGTGACAGTGTCATATCATAATTATGATTGTCTACTGACAGTGTTATGGTGCCACTGTTGAATAAAGTGTTACCAAATAACATAACTAGCAATTAATAAAACAACTGGAACAGTAACTGAAGAAAAAATTAGCAGAGAACATGAATTTTGATTGTTATTTACACCTGTAGCGCTGCAATGGATGCTAGGAGGCATGTTGGACAACAACAGTGTTGACAGCAGGTGGCAGCAGAGGTTGACTGTCTCCCCCAAAGGAGCAGTGATGGCCAAATGAAGCTTCTTGAATCAATGAAGCTTTGCAGCCAATTGGTTCAAAGCTTCATGCTGGTTCATTTGGTCTTATGACAGTCGTATGATGCCGCTGTCAAATAAACTGTTACCGGTTAATATCTTTTGGTGTAAATATCCCATAATACACTGAGGAAAGCTGCAGCTTGTAGGCCAGTGCGGCTTATCTATGAACAAATGTCCTTTTCGTGTCAAATTTGGTGCGTGGCGGCTTATAGTCATAGTACGGTAAATAATTCTACTAAAGGCTCACATTTAATTCCACAATCACAAGGTTTTATTTTAGGACTGTCGAAATTATTGCGTTAACAGGCGGTAATTAATTTTTTAAATTAATCACGTTAAAATATTTGACGCAATTAACGCACATGCCCCGCTCAAACAGATTAAATTCACAGCACAGTGCAATGCCAACTTGTTACTTGTGTTTTTTAGAGTTTTGTCGCCCTCTGCTTGCGTTTGGGTGCGACTGATTTTATGGGTTTAAGCACCCATGAGCATTGTGTAATTATTGAAATCAACAATCGCGGGCTACTAGTTTATTTTTTGATTGAAAATTTTACAAATTTTATTAAAACGAAAATGTTAAGAGGGGTTTTAATATAAAATTTCTATAACTTGTACTAACATTTATCTTTTAAGAACTACTACTACTAAGTCTTCCTATCCATGGATCGCTTTAACAGAATGTTAATAATGTTAACGCTATCTTGTTGATTTATTGTTATAATCAACAAATACAGTACTCATGTACCGTATGTTGAATGTATATGTCCATCTTGTGTCTTATCTTTCCATTTCAACAATAATTTACAGAAAAATATGGCATATTTTATAGATGGTTTAAATTGCGATTAATTACGATTAGTTAAGATTAATTTTTAAAATGTAATTAACTCGATTAAAAATTTTAATCGTTTGACAGCTCTATTTTATTTATTTATTTATTTTTTTTTTTTTAGAAAATTCTCACACATAAGGGGGAGTACTGTATACTGTATACTTGGTACTTTAAGTTTTAGCAGTATATATTAAAGTTTTCATGTATAAAAATGTCACTGATGTAAGTCCAGCTATGCCCTTAATAGGCGTCTTTGGAGTGGCAGTAAACTTATTACAAAGTCCATAAATGAATGTACACCAAAAAGAAAAATAAAAGTGATTTGGAGGTACTTGCTCACTAAAATGTAATGTCCTGCCAAACTTCAAACTGCATTGGCATCTTAACAGGAAATTCACATTAAAATTGCCGTAAAGTTTGCTTCATTTGTCAGTAGTTCACTTTTGCAACATGGCAGTAGCGCCTCCTGTGATCATAAACTGAGGCCCGTTCTCTGACCTGCTGGCTCAGTCTGGTAAAATAAGAGAATGGCTTATAAAGGACAGGTAGAGAGTAAATGGAAAGATCCACGTTGTGCACCGTCACGTTCTTTCTTTTGATGGCTTTTCGTAGTTGTCTTGAAGTGCGGCTGTTTGCGACTAATTTGGCTATTTGAAAGTAGCCAGCTACTTGTTCTGCACAGCTAATGCTGTGGCATCACTTTGCTACTTTACTTTTCAACACTCTCCAGAGCCAACTCGCCCTAATGGTCTGGCAATTAGACGCTACTGAAGATGAAGGGTGACAGCCAGCTGGGAGTTGGGAGCCGTATATCTACAGTACATGTTGGCTTCCTACAAAAAAAGAGGGGACTTATTATAAAGCTGGCGCCACAGCATGAACAAAAACAAGTCATTTATTTTTTATTATTATTTTTACTTTATTACTTTTTCTCTCATGCAGCTTAGTCAATTTGTTTGTGTGGCAAGTGTATTGTTATATTTGATCGTTGTGCTCAACTGTATTGACTTTTATTTGGGGTCAACCCAGGGCCGGCCCTGGCCATTTGGGGGCCCCTTAGCAAAAAAATGCAAAGGGGCCCATATTTTTGGCCCACCATTTCGTCACAGTGTACTGTGAAACCCATACATGCGATCCAACCCATACGTCCATATTTTGTATATTAATCAGATTTTGTTGCACTGCATACTTCAAACTTCTCACCCCAAATGATTGTCAGTACTTACAGTAGACACCGCCAAACCTTTTTCTAAAAGAGGAAAGAAAGAAGTTAAGGAAGAACTTTTATTTTTTAAGCTTGTAAGTAAGTATCAAAACTCACAAAAGTCAAATAAAGCAAACTGCAGTAAACAAAATAGAATATAAATTAAACAATTGCCAGATTGGGGGCCCCCTAGTGGTCAGGGGCCCTAAGCAGCTGCATAGTCTGCGTATAAGCTGGGCCAGCCCTGGGTCAACCAACACATTAGGGATGTTGAAGGTGGCGCGTAGTTTTCAAGACTCTTACATGAAGCACTGAAAAATCTAAAGTTGTATCGTTAGGGCTGTCAAACGATTAAAAATTTTTAATCGAGTTAATCACAGCTTAAAAATTAATTAATCGTAATTAATCGCAATTCAAACCGTCTGTAAAATATGCCCCATTTTTCTGTAAATTATTGTTGGAATGGAAAGATAAGACATAAGACGGATATATACATTCAACATACTGTACATAAGTACTGTATTTGTTTATTATAACAATAAATCAACAAGATGGCATTAACATTATTAACATTCTGTTAAAGCGATCCATGGATAGAAAGACTTGTAGTTCTTAAAAGATAAATGTTAGTACAAGTTATAGAAATTTTATATTAAAACCCCTCTTAATGTTTTCGTTTTAATAAAACTTGTAAAATTTTCAATCAAAAAATAAACTGGTAGCTCGCCATTGTTGATGTCGCGGAGCAGTGACATCACATGGGCTTCCTGCTGTTTTTCCAGTGTCTTTAACTACGTATGGTAGTGATTAAAACATATCACAAGGTGTCAATGGCGAGTTTGAAATTACTTGAAATCAAGCCAATGAGTGTGTTTTGTCCCTCGACCAACGCCGTAGTTCCCTGTGTACTTGTCCATCCATTGTACAACATTTGAGTGCTGGATTCACAACGTACGAGACCTCTGATCGCTTGTATTTTGTGACTGAATATTGCCATCTAGTGTATTTGTTGAACTAAACGAGAGCTAAACGAAATGTTTGAATAGTTTGTCCAAAGTCTGATCATCATTAATACAGATATAAGCGCTTTTCTTTTTGTGAACATTATTTTTTTGAGAGATAGGAATATTATTTTTGCTCTGTATTCTATCTTCAATGTGTGTGAGTACACAAATTGACAGCTAGCGAACAACAGAAGCTCCAAAGGGAATCAGACGTTGGGGCAAAGTTGAATGGGCTTTACTGTAGTCATCAATTCTCTTGACAGGGGCACGTTTCTGATTATTGTAAAACTGAAAATAATAAACATTGTGTCAATAACTTGCACAAGTCACAAAATAACACTAAGTATACACACACGTTTCCATTTGAACAGTAGCACTAGCCAATTAGCTCACAAGCAACAAATAATGTAACTACATTGCACCATATATGCAAACAAAATGAAATGTACATCACCAATAATTACACAATGCTCATGAATATATACAAAGAAAGAACACAACTCACAGGCGATGCATGTATAAGAGACAACCAGTGTGATGAAACAGCGAGAACTTCCACTGAATACTGGATGCGGACGTTAGCTGGTCTGTATAGCACTGTATTGGTATGAGTTAGCATCGACATACAATCACGTCAGCAGAGCATGCTGAAACCCATAAAATCAGTCAACCCAAGCGCCAGCAGAGGGCGACAAAACACCAAAAAACACAAGTAACAAGTGGAGATGACACTGTGATGTCATTTTAATCTGTTTGAGCGGGGAATGTGCGTTAAATGCGTCAAATATTTTAACGTGATTAATTTAAAAAATTCATTAAAGCCCGTTAACGCGATAATTTTGACCGCCCTAATCGTGGCCTACAATTTTAATTTGTTCCATGGCCAAGGTAGTAACTCAAAATAATTGTATTTTCAGCATTAAAATGGCATTAATCCATTGCAGTCTTCTTCCTGAGGACATGTTGTAAGCGATCGTGATCCCGCCATGTGATTAATTATTTTTTGTTAATCACAGACTTCAGTATCAGTTGACGAGACAGCTCCTACAAACATTGCGCCACGGCTTCCGGTAGGAGGCCAGACCCCGCAGAGCGTCCTGGCAGCTTTCACTACGATAAACTCAAACATACGCTGCGTTCTAACGCCGGATTTAAAGGGAAACAGTTTGAAAGTTTTGGTGCATGCAAGCAGGCAGGAGTGTCTCAAGAGTGATTTGGTCAAGGACTCAAGGCAACTATTATATAGAATAGCACCTTGCATGCACTTTGAAATGTTGTGAAGAAAATTAAATGAATAGAAAAAAATTAGCTTAACTTTAGAATGAAATATTTACGTAAAATGAATGACAACCGCCCGTTTTTTTTTTTTTTTGCTTTTAACCATGAATTTAGACTGTTTTATGTTCATAGTTGTAGAAATTCCGGGATTTACACATTTATTTGCAAGAATTTCCAATTTAAAAAGCTCTTTGTTTTGTGATGGCCGCCATGTTGGATTTTGTATCCATACACAATAGCGTATTTTTTTATAATTTTGGCAAAAAAAATTCTGCGTCTGTACCAAAAAAAAATAAAAAAATTCGGCTTTTACGTGTTATATTTTACGTACCGTTTCAATCTAAAAACGACAAGGGACAGATAGCAGGCAAGACGCTGTAAGGAACCTACATAAATACAGTAAGTTGTGATTGTATATAGAAAAATGCAAAATTTGTTTTTGTTGAGTAAAATTAAGATGATTCTGCATGCTTTCCTCAAGTATTACGTTTCTGATTTGAAAATCGAGTGATTTATTAACTGCTGAAAAAAATTGTGGTATATTATATATATATCTATAAAAGTCACTATTTCGGGCAAAAATTTATATGATAAGTTAAATATTGCTATTGAGCCTGAAAATATAGGTGTTTATCTCTGGATTTGGTGATTTTACGCATCCATCGTAAAATCTGAGAATTTTATAGCCATTTTAAGTTTTGCTATACACTGTACTTGTATTAAAAAAATATTAATCGGGATTTTATTAGGGAACGACTTTGAATTTTTTTATGCCGCTGCTCACGGAGACTCATATATGCCTAAGTGAGGTGTTTGTTTCAGTTTTAGGTTGCTAGCGGCTTTTGTTTTGAAAATATTTGAATTTTAAGTTTTTGAAAATAGGTCCCCTACGACGCGGCCCCGCACCCCGTTTCCCATCAACTGATAGTGAAGTCTATGTGTTAATTGCAAGCCCGTCGACGGGGGGGTATACCGGGTATGTTGTCCCGGGCCTCAGGACCATAGGGGCCCTGAATGACCCTTAATTTATTTCATTTTACATTCACATATTTCTTTTTTATTCAAATCATTGTCTGATTAAATATTATGTTCTACTCGATATACACAGTACTTAAAAACTTTAACATATTAAATATTTCAAATATATATTTTTTCCTTTTTTGTGCAAAACGCGAGAATTAGGGCTTGAGTTGGCTGTGGACGGTGATGTCCGTAAGTAAACAACAGCCGCTAAGACTGAACGTTTACATTCGCGATCACCGTGACCAAAGCCCGATTCGAGTCTGTCACTGGCCGTTTGTAGCCTATTGAGCTGCAAGGAGAGAAAAGCTGATGGGAGATCAGGGATATATGTTAAGTCTGTGGGGAGCAGGTGCGCGAGGCTGAACAGACTCGGGTCCGGCTGGAAACTGGATTTCACTGATGTTAGAAATGACTTTGCTCTCAAAAAATCTATGCGCATCACTGTTTGAGTACTTGATATCCCCAGGGATGTGGAGGGGGCAGGCACAGGATGTTTAGTTATACTGTTTTGTTGCTTAGCAGGCAGGCATAGCACTCTCAGGTGTATTGTATTGTAGCCTACATGGGACAATAGAGGGAGGATCCTATAATGGGCTCTTGTCCCAGGGCCCCTGCAAGTCTGTTGACAGCCCTGGTGAATCGTCTTTGTTAATGTGTTCATTTGTTTTTGTTGTTGTTTGTAGGTTGTTAGGCTTTTGTTCTCCCTTCTGTTTGCAAGTACGGTATTTGGTGCCAACTGTCAACCACAAGATAGCAGCCTATTTTTTTTTTCAAAAGAAGACGTAAGCAACAGGAAGTATTTCCGGTAAGCCTAGTGAGCCTGAAAATTCTAGAACAACACAAGCCTCTTCAAATCAAGTCATTCTCTTTTGTGAAAGGGGCTATATGAGTAAAGTTTGATGGCTTGTTTTCATTGTTTTAGACTTTTTGGAAGCATTTTTGTACAAGTGATTGATAAACGATAACGCAATCCAAACATTGGTGTTCCATATTCACCATGGGAACAGAATCAAGTTGTAAAAAAAGCAAGGAAGGACTCCTTGCACAAGAAATCCAAAGTATGTGAACCCTTTGGAATTCATACATTTAAATTGGTTTGAAAATGTGGTCTTATCATGATCAAACTACAAGAAATAAACAGATCTTTCACACAATCATTTCATATTTACTTAGAAAATAACACAAACGATCACAGGACACGGACAAAAAAAGTATTGAACCTTTGATTGTGCCTGTTTGAGATGCGATCGCATGAACTTGAGAGCTATTCACACCAAACATTGCAGCAAGCTTGTTCAACTTAAAGAGGGATGGCTCAAAATGCATCTTGATTGTCTCACTCCTTTCATCTGCAACTACAGGAAACATTTGGTTGAGATTAGCATTGCCAGTGTGTGGTCAGTTTTTAAATCCAAGGTTCATGTTTTCTTTGCTGTCATGAATGTTTACGTTATTTTTAAGGCTGTCAAATGATTAAATTTTTTAATCGAGTTAATTACAGCTTAAAAATTAATTAATTGTAATTAATCGCAATTCAAACCATCTATAAAATATGCCATATTTTTCTGTAAATTGTTGTTGGAATGGAAAGATAAGACACAAGACGGATATATACATTCAACATACGGTACATAAGTATCGTACTTGCTTATTATAACAATAAATCAGCAAGATGGCATTAACATTCTTAACATTCTGTTAAAGCGATCCATGGATAGAAAGACTTGTAGTTCTTAAAAGATAAATGTTAGTACAAGTTATAGAAATGTTATATTAAAACGCCTCTTAATGTTTTCGTTTCAATAAAATTTGTAAAATTTTCAATCAAAAAATAAACTACTAGCTCGCCATTGTTGATGTCAATAATTACACAATGCTCATGGGTGCTGAAACCCATAAAATCAGTCTCACCCAAGCGCCAGCAGAGGGCGAAAAAACACCAAAAAACACAAGTAACAAGTGGACATTACACTGTGCTGTCATTTTAATCTGTTTGAGCGGGGCATGTGCGTTAAATGCGTCAAATATTTTAACGTGATTAACTCATTCGCTCCCAGAAACGTATAAATACGTTCTATTTTTAAAAGCTTCATTGTCCAAAAAACGTATTTATAAGTCTTTTGCGTTTTTTTTTTTTTTTTTTTTTTACAAGAAGAATCTTTAGCTTGCGATCTATCTGAGAAACAAAAAACAAGCCTCCAAACCCATTTTAAAGCAATAAAACTGGCCACTGGAGGGCAGTAGCGCATTTTGTAAAGACCTGCAACCCGATTCAACAGCAATGAAAGGCCGGGCAGCACGGTCGGAGCGCTGGCGGCAGTATGCCAGGCGGCGGACGACCGAACAAAACAACCGAGAGGACGCCTGGAATGCCAGGCGCTAGACGACGGAGCAAAACGACTGAGACACCGTGCAGTGGGCTCGCCAAGCAGACCCCGCAGAGATTCAAAAATAATCCATCTTTGTGAGACTGACAACAATGAGGGAAAATTTTACATGGCAGACGCGGCGACAACGGCATCATCTCTGCGACAACAGGCGTCATCTCTCAGTAGTCATGTGTAAACAAATTGTTACTTTGCTATCAAAAGCTCTATTTGTCTTGTTAGTTACGATATTTTTTAAAAGGAAAACATTATTCAGAGGTTTGGGATGTAACTAATGTAAAACATAGCTGTGTTAAAGTCAAGGTTATGTTTGAAATGTATGCGTTTACAAAAAGCTCATTTTCTCCATTTTTTTCATCAGAAATTGGAAAATCGCTCAAACTAAGCTATTTTCTAATGCTGATTTCTAAAGAATGGAAAAAGATATGAACTTACTTTTTTCTGCTGAAAGAGGAGTGTCTAATCTTTCTTTTGGTGGGTTCCATGTTTATATAGCAATAGAAAAGAATTTTCTGTGGGCCTTGCAAAATCAGTCAAAATCCAGAAAAACGGCTTGGAGCGAAAGGCCTTGCTGTGGTGAAAATGGCTGGGAGTGAATGAGTTAATTAAAAAAATTAATTACCGCCTATTAACGCGATAATTTTGACAGCCCTAGTTATTTTCAATAAAATGTTTTTTTTTTTGCATAGCGGTTTTGCGTAGTAGAAGAATTTATTTATTTATTCTCTTGATTTTGATGAAGACACAATTTATGCAGAAGTCGAAAAAAAATTCCAGAAGATTCACATCCTACCACTGGACAACATTTCTGGTGCATATTTTTCTGACTAAGTTATGATTTTCCAATAACGCCTTATGTAATTTTTTTGTTTACATACAAGGACATATGTGGGAGCAATTTATTTCTAATGGGATCCTTTGTGCTGTGGGCAATTTTGGGCTCTTGTGCAGCAGTTCAAGCAAGGACATCGAGATAGTTTTAACGCTCCTAATCATGTTTGAATGCTATCAGGGATGAAAGCTTTGCACTGCAAATATTTTATTGTACAGTATTAGAACCAAAAAACTTGAAATCAAGCGGCTGATGCGCATCATTAGCTAATGTCAGGAGCAAAATTGCTCGTCTTAATGAGCCGCAGATGCTTTAGGAATCCGAAATTGGACATTTGAAGGAAAGGAAAAAGACGACGCACATTTCGACAAAGAAGCCAGCCAGATGCAAAAACAGCTTCCATATGACATGGCAAACACATCATCCCACACACACACACTCACATACACGTCAGAGTTGCCCGCACTCTCAAGCAAACAGACAGACTGTCAGTCTGCATCAACTTTTACTATACAACACTGCACCCTTCATTGCCTAATCCAACAAGTTACGCAACATGGGAAGGGGGGATACGTCCCACAATATATGTGTAATAAACAAGCTCCAGACTTCTATACAGCATCCATCTGGTACAGTCCTACCAAGGCCTTTTCCGCATGTTACCCTTTTAATTTATTGGCAGCGTGATGTATGTAGCAGGCGAGGAGGTGCGTCACAAAGAGCCGCCGTGTCGTTAATGCAAGCGGTAAAACCTCTAAAATAAGAGCTGCAGTTGTCACGGGTTAAGATGTTAAAAGAATCGTAATGCGGTAGCTCGCGTGGCACGCAGGTGTCGCTATAAGTGGAACAGGGTTGCTAACCAGGCCCCGGTATCCACATCATCATTCCGATTTTACGAGAGGTCACTGAGGGGGTTGGCCTACGCTCTGTTTCAACACGTGACAAGTTGGTGGAAATGTCCGGGTTGAAGGTTAAACTTCACGAGTGTGAAAAGCGTAAAAGCAGATGGAAATAGCGCACGTGAGCGGTTTAAGTACAAAAGAAGGCTACGTACGAGTAGGAAATCATTGCTCGTGTTGGTTTGTGTTATAGCTTAGTGAGGTCACGTCACGTGACGTAATACATGCGAAAAACTCCATAACGTGTTCACATATTACTTCAAAACACAAGAAAAGCTTTTAAATGCTGAGGTCACTATCGCAAAACATTAGGCTGTTCGCTAATCTGAATTTCCGCTTTTAAGTAGGGCTGTCAAACGATTAAAATTTTTAATCCAGTTAATTACAGCTTGAAAAATTAATTAATCGTAATTAATCGCAATTCAAACCATCTATAAAATATGCTGTATTTTTCTGTAAATTATTGTTGGAATGGAAAGATAAGACACAAGACGGATATATACATTCAACATACGGTACATAAGTACTAGTATTATGACAATAAATCAACAAGATGGCATTAACATTATTAACATTCTGTTAAAGCGATCCATGGCTAGAAAGAATTGTAGTTCTTAAAAGATAAATGTCAGTACAAATTATAGAAATTTTATATTAAAACCCCTCTTAATGTTTTCGTTTTAATAACATTTGTAAAAATTTCAATCCACAAAATAAACTAGTAGCTCGCCATTGTTGATGTCAATAATTACACAATGCTCATGTGGTGCTGAAACCCATAAAATCAGTTGCACCCAAGCACCAGCAGAGGGTGACAAAACACAAAAAAAACCAACAAGTAACAAGTGGACATTACACTGTGCTGTCATTTTAATCTGTTTGAGCGGGGCATGAGCGTTAAATGCGTCAAATATTTTAACGTGATTAATTTAAAAAATTAATTACTATCCATTTAAGCGATAATTTTGACAGCCCTACTTTTAACATTACTAAAACAATTAGGAACTTTATAAAACTCTTAGAAATTAACTAGCTTTTGGTCTGTCAGAAAACATCTTCAAATAATAAGCAGGGGAAATCCGTGCACACAAATAAGATGTTTTCTTTTTTTAATTAGTCACATTTTTGGACTAACACACAAAGCTTGAATTTGATTAAACTTTGTTGTAAACTGTAGTACAGTCCCTAATCTCCAACAAATTTTATTGTGGGATGGTCACCTCGTACAGACTGACTTTTTTTTACATTGCAAACCAACGAGGCCATTATAAAGCACAATCCAATGGGGATAAAAATGTCAGGCTGGGTGCCTTCTTGTATGGTTTGAAGGAAATACTGCCTTTTCCCGTAGGCACCGTTTAACTGTTCGCATTATTCTAACACACTTAATATACTCAATCAGGGTATAGTAGCGTTTCTCGTATTTAATGTTTGACTGTTTGTATTACTCTAACACACCAATATATAATAAATAGCACTTATACCAAAGTTTAAGGAAAACAAGCAGAATATAGGGCGTAAACGATACACGACACCTTCTTATCACGGAAGCCCAACGTGTGCTTCATGAGCAAGACTGACGCTGACAAGCCCACGTCTGCACCACCAACTCTCGCAATCAGTTCTCCCGGACAGTCCAGAACAAATGGTGGGACGCCCTGTCCCAACACAAGGAAGACCAGAGAGCGCCCAATATCCAATGGATAACACGATTGATAAGACTCCAAGAGCCCCTTTGACGCTGAGGTGGCAAAATCCACAACCCTCACTGCCCTGACAACAGTAACTCCCAAATCCTTCTGTCCAATCCACAAACAGACATTAATCCCAAACACACCCTTCTTCCCGCCCACGGCCCGCCTCGCGAGAGCCTTCAAAAGCGTTGTCATTTTTCTACAGAACCTTTAGTTGACGTGTCATATGGTGACCTTGGAACGAGTTTGCCTCCACACCTGAGTCTGTTTTGCCTTTCTGTTTGATCGCTGTCGACCCGAATAAATTGTCAACTTGTTCTCGGTGGACCTTCTTTAAACTTTTCAAAATGGAGTCAGTACAAAGGATTAAGACTAAGGTGAACACGCAGAGTTTGGCCTTCTGGCCGGATTGTCGGGGTCTCGCCGGCCGGGTCGTCAGATGTTGGTCGTTGGTTCGGCTGGCGCGATTCCGGCAGTCTGGCTAGAAGGTCAGATTTCTTCCTTTGGGATAAATGGTAGCCACTGCAAAATTCCTTCATCAATTACATGTATTGAACAGGGGTTGGACAAAATCATGCAAACACCTAACATTTTGGCTTCGTAATCATTGAAAATAATTGTTGGCATTAGCAACATTCTAATGAAGTTGAGCATCTCGTATGGCCGGCACAATCCCCAGACCTCAACATTATTGAGCATTTATGGTAGGGTGACCATATTTTGATTCGGCCCGGCCTCGAGTTACTTGAATTTTACTTGAGGTTCACTCAAAGGTTCGTATATCACTAACATATGTTTACTGGATAGTAAAAAATCATTTTTATAAAAAAAATAAAAAATATATATATATATATATATATGCATATATATATATGTATACTGTATATATAGCCATATAGTAAAGAGAACATTTCAACAATTCAAGTAATCAAATAACAATTCATATTCTCAGAGGTTCCTCAACAGGCTTTATCCTTCCTATAAAAATAATCAAACGATAAAAATGCAAAAAAACAAACAAACAAACAAGAATAAAAACGAATGAAATGATGATAAAAAATGGAAATGTAGTCCAGTCAATACACACACACACAGTAGGGTATGTGCCAAGTAAGCATTTTTATAAATTACTATCATGACAATTGTCGTTGACAAATTATTATTCCCACTCTATTATTATTCTCATTCAATGTTCTTGATTGCACGCAAATAATAACCTAAATAAATTGACAAACTATTCAACCAGCACGTTTCAAATGCAGCAGTTCAAAACTACATCTCCCGTAATGCCTAGCGCGACTTAGCTCACTGATAGCTACCCGATTAGCAAGCACCGGTAGCCGAGGCAAAATCAAATATTGCTGTAAAATCATTGGCAGTGCAACGATACGACAACAAACGGGATTTTACAGATAACGCCAGTATAAAGCTCTGACATAAGTCAACAGTTGCCAAAAAGTAAGTTTAGCAAGTGTACCTGTAGCCTGTGAGCTCCTGTTGTGACGAAGGTTTGTTTGTAAATGAGAATTGACAGTTAACACCATGATAAAGCCAGTCTGACTGTGCACTCATGCACAAATTTGTATCCAAAGTAGAATAAAGGTATTTTCAAATTAATTACTCTTTTGGGTACATGAGCATTTGATTATATACGTATTGATCGTAAAAAACTCTTAACAACTGGGCAGGCTGTCTGGGAACACGTCACAGGCAGCACAGTACCATAGTATTCTGTGCAAAGTGCCCGTCAATTTCAACACACGCTAATCGGTCCTGCGAAAAGTAACGAAAACCGGACATTTTCATGAATTTATAAACCCGGCCGGACGCCACGGACATGAGGTGAAAAGTGGACATGTCCGGGCAAGAGGACGTTTGGTCACCCTAATTTATAGTCTGTTTTAGAGATTCAATTAAAACGTCGATTTCCGCCGCCATTGTCGTTAATAGAGTTGGAGGGTATTCTAACTGAAGAATGGCTTAAAATTCCTTTGGAAACAATTCAAAAGTTGTATAAATCAATACCTGGGAGAACTGATGCTGTAATTGCCGAAAAAGCCAGACCTACACCATATTAAATTAGTTTTTGTTGATTTCTTAAAGGTGTTTCCATTATTTTGTCCGACCGCTGTATGTTCAAAGGCACTAAATTGTGCTGATCAACACAGATATCGTTAAAAAGCATTACTTTCTAAGCGAGTCACTTGCTTATTCTGTGCTAATGACCTGTAATTTATAATGTTTGTTGTTGCTAGCCGCGACCAGTGCAGAATCAACGCTTTCATCAGTAGATGCATATTGGCCCATTGAGGTCAGAATGTCCTTTGGTCGCCAGTGCTGACACCTCACATTTGGAAATAAAACTCACATACATACCAATTAAGTGCCTTCATTTAACTGTTCTGGGCATTGACATTTCAGTTTGCTCCCTGGTCCAAATGGAGGCTGCAAATGAAAAAAAAAACTAACTTCTTTTTCATACTCTCATGCCTTATGTTCACCTTTGAATTAACAAGTAGGTTGTGTTCTAAACTGTACTACTTTCTTTCTGTTTACAGGGTTTAGAAGAGAGAGTTTATCAATCAAGAGAAGAAGAGCGACATCAAACAGTTTTACAGACAAAGGAACGACAGGTAGTATATAAATTACTGAAGCTGACTATGGAAATGAAAATATCAATCGATTACAAGGTGAAAACAAATATTTTTGCTGTAACTCTTATGTGCATTTTTAATCAGGAATGTCACAGTTGTCTTCTATTTTAACTATGTCATAACGTGGATTTATTACTGGGACCTAGATTGTTTTATTATTAAAATAAAATGTGAATTTTAAGCCAGTGGTTCATAAACATTTTAGAGTAACCACCATCCCACCACCAGAGCTGGGTAACCAAAAATTTTACTCAAGAGCAACATTACTTCAAAGTAATATTACTCTTGTAAAAGTTGTCATCCAAAAAATGTACTCAAGTACAAGTAAAAAAGTATTTGGTGAAAAGAATACTAAAGTAATGAGTAACATTGTGAGTAATTGCTTACATTTCTGTTTGGTTTTAAACAATGGTATTTTTCCAGCACAGTTATCTATATAAACTGTTGTTATTATGATACTATACAATAACATATTACATAACCACAATGAGCCAAACAAATACAAATACAAAATACAAAAAAAATGGAATTCCGGCGAGTGAAAAAAAAACAGAAACAGAAATGAAGAATTATTCGTCCAAAGAGCATGAGTGCCCTCTAGTTGAGAAAATAGTTCCTAGTTGGAATAGTGATTAGTTCTTTCATATTTACTATTATGAAATTAAAAAGATCATATCTCCGGTTTTCTGTGGTCAATCGGTGCCAAATAAAAACAGAGAGAGGTTAAAATCCGCACCTTCGAGTCATACTGAGGGCAGCGCTTTATGTCAAATACTTCATTTTTTACGGTGCTTTAAAAACGCCATGTGATTGAATAGGGTAGCATGATCACAGAACGGCAAGCTTGCGTATGATTGGTATAATGGAGTCATGTGATTATTGTTGCGACGTCTCACTGGTGAAATTGGTAGAGCTACACGGCATTGCTGGCCAAAAAAAAAAAATCTAATATGTTGAATAAAGAGGAAAAATGTAACGACTTGTGTAGCCCAAAGTAGCGGAGTTAGAGGAGCATTTTTTTTCTTCACAAATCTTCTCAAGTAAAAGTAAAAAGTATGGCTTAGTGAAACTACTCTTAGGAGTACATTGTTCTCAAAAAGTTACTAAGTAAATGTAACACAGTACATGTTCCGCGTTACTACCAACCCACCTCTGCCCACCACCATGGCCAACATTAAAATACAGTAGTACAAAATGTTACAAAAAAAAAAATCCAGAGGTTTTTAAGAGCCTCGGTGTCACCACTCAGATTTCAGGTAGTGCATGTATGTATTGAGTTAAAAGGTGTTACACGTTACACACATTGTTCCTAATTTCTTTGAACTGAAACAGTTCTAAAACATTTAATGTGAACATTTTGTAGTTAAGCTAAATGTACCGTAATGGATCATAAACGGATAATTTGAAGATTTAATTCCGTTTCATGTACCTTCAGAAGAAGCATGGTACCCTGGTGGTACTCGAACTATACAGTACTTTGAGAACAGCAACAATAGCCTTTAAGCTATTAGATCATGTGTGAATCAATCCATTTCAACTAGGAGGGCTGACAAGGAAAGATCCTCATCTGCTTTACAGTGACTCCCTGAGGTGTATTTGGCTTAAATGAGATGAACAGATCTTTTCTGATATGAAGTCGGATATCCATCTTTGCTTTTGACGCACGTATGCAGTGACTCCAGTTCTTGTAAGCCTTATTCCTAGAATCCTTTTGACTTCCTGCAGGTTTGACAGAGTGGACATCTTGGTTTAACATTGACCATCCTGGGGGAAATGGGGACTACGAGCGGCTGGAGGCCATCCGCTTCTACTACCGGGAGAGAGTTTGCACGAGGCCCACGGCAATGGAAGTTCGCACTACGGACTGGGTGGCGGCAGCAGATACGGGAGAAGTGGTCCACTCAAGTCTAGATAAGGGGTTTTGGTGCGTCAACAAGGAGCAACCTTATGGACGTACTTGCTCCAACTACCACGTCCGCTTTCAGTGCCCACCAGGTAATAGTCCAGGAGCAGTAGTTATTAAAACAAGGACACATTGATTTATGAATCTCCTAACATTTGAGATTGAGGCTGTCACTTCTGTGTTCTGTGCCATGAGCCAAAATTTGAGTTACAGCTAGTGTTATTTCATTATCAGTTGCGCACTGTTGGCTTTCCGATACTATACCGAAACCAATGTTGATTGAAAAACATCCACAAAATAACTTTTTTGTGGCTTGCATAAATTACTTACCTGATGGGAAAAAGCTGCTATCATGGTCCTTATATGTTACCCAAACTCCTGATTACTTTCCTTTCACTTGATTGTCTCACTTCTGCTATCAGATCATCTAAGAATAGCAGCTGCAATAGGCACTGAATTCAGGCACCACGTGTTCACTTTTATTTGGTCATGTTACGATCAATTAGGTCGGAAACAGTAACCAATTTGCACTGTGTTTTAATAATAACCCTACGTCTTAAGTCTTCTTAAGCCTAAGTCTTCTTTGTCTCCTTCTTCTTCTGTGGTTTGATGGCAGTTAGAAACTGAGGGGCCGTTTACATTGTGACACTCCGAGAATACGACACATTTCATGTTTGCATTTACAGCACATGTCTTGGTTCCGTCTCCATTTGAACGATGTCGCAATTACGCGTGAAAACGATGTAGTAGTCATGCCAGGCTCTAGGAGGCAGTGCATTTTATGCTGCGACAGCCAATGATCCACTTCCTTGATAACAGCCGCCTCAGCCCGAAAGACAACATACCCGCCCACTCCAAGCAATGCCGTGCACGCATTTTTAAATTTTGTTTCAAAAGGCACAAAAAACGTGAACATAAAATATTATTTCAATTAAAAATATTATAAAAAGAGTAAATTAAAGCCAACTAGCAGCGACTGCGTAGGCCCAAAGTGACGTGTGCCAGTGCTGACGTCATCGGAGCGAGACCGTTCCATTCATATGGTTGCAGAGCAAGCCCCTCAATCGGATTTTTCCGCTTCGTAGGCCGGAATCAAAAGTTTGCGTCTTTGCCTTCCGTTTTCGCCATCACCGTGTAAAGACGAGGCCATTCCCAAACACAATCTTGGTGTTGCAGCGTCACCATATAAACGGCCCCTAAATCTTAAAGAGTACATACCATGTGGCCTCCATGCGTTATTTATGAGTACTCGCTGATACCGATACCAGCATTTTAGTGCCGTAACAGGTCTCCTTTTAATATTAGGAGCAGTTTACATGGCGACTCTGTGACACAAAGACGCAATGATTGTGTTGTCGGCGAAGACGGAAGGCAAAGACGCAAACCTTGGAATCCTACCTCCAAAGTGGAAGAATTCGATTGCCGGGGGTTGAGGGGGGGCTTTCTACGCATGCATATCAAAAACTCCTGCGGCGCGGGATGGCGCAGATAACGTCAGCACTCGTACACGTCACATAGGGCGTGCACAGCGGTGCTTCTAAAAATTAAAAACAGCAAATATGGCGGAACGTTGGCTTTAATTTACTGTTTTTATAATATTTTTAATTTAAATATGTTGAATGTTTCCATTTTTGTGCCTTTATGAACAAAAGAAAATGCCATTGCTTGGAGTGGGCGGGTATGTTGTCTTCCGGGCTGAGCAGGTCAAAATGCATCATTTGCTGTCGCCTTGTAAATCTGCAGTGCCCCCTAGGGCCTGGCATGAATACTACACCGTTTTCATGCGGAATTTTGACATTGTTCGAATGGAGATGGAACCATATAGATGCAAACATAAAATTTTTCGTCTTCTCGAAGAGTCACCATGTAAACTGCACCTGAGTATTCAAGTTTCAATACATTCAAAATTATAGTTCTTGTGATTATCAGATTGTCCCAACATACGATACACATTCGAAAACCACTTTATGGCTATTGAATTTATAGGTCAAAGTACAACAACATCTTGTCTGCTTTGTCACTGATCTACTTCTTTCTTGGTGCTCAGAGCAGAGTTACTGGACCGAATGGAGCGAGTGGGGTCCATGCACGACAACCGTTTGTAACGATGTGGGTGTCCAGGTCAGGCAGAGGAAATGCATGAGCACACAGCCAATGCCTCTACTCTTGGTTCCGGCCTGCCAGGGCCACCATTCAGAGAGAAGGGAGTGCTCCACCCCTCCATGTACAGGTTATTGTAACCTTTACTTTAGTAAAATTAATTGGGACCATCTCCTAAATTTTCTTCATGTTAGTTAATTTCTCTTTTGGTTGTGTGTGGTTAGCCAAGTGGGGTCCTTGGGGTCGCTGGGGGTCTTGCTCTGCCACATGCGGGGGCGGTCGGAGGATCCGAAGGAGGACTTGCGTGAGGACCTCGGAGACAGTACAGTGCATTGGACGCCCTGCTGAAACTCAAAAATGTGGCAAGAATCCATGTCCTGGTATGTAGAATGATGTACGATAACAATGTTAAAATTCATAGCCTGCATCTTTAACCTCATCTTATTGTCTTGACAGTCAAATGTCAACGCGTGTGCACCGAGGGCCACCCTGACGAAGATTGCAGCCGTTGCGTGTGCGATGGCCACGTTTTGCATGGGGATGTTCACAGTGTGACGGGAGTCCCTGTGGCGGGGGCCCTGGTGGCATTTGCCGACCACCCCAAAGTCATACGTGCCCGGACGGATGCCAAAGGTCACTTTAGGCTGCATGGAACCTGTTCGTCTAACGTCACGTTACTCATCATCAGGAAGGAGAAGTTTTCTCCTGTCACTGTCTCTTCTACCAGTAACAGCACAGGCCTATCCTGGGTGTCTGCTGTCCTCAGATCAGCTGGTGAGTAGGGCTATATATTGATCTGGAACGAGACATTGATCGAATGCCTTTATGTCAAATCGAACCATGCCAGACTTTGTAATATCAGCAAATCTAATATCGTTCTTCAATAAAATCAACAACGTACCAAATTGTCAGGAAATTGAACCCACTTGTGGCTGACTATGTAATATCAGCAAATATCGTATTGTTGTCCAAAGAATCAAAATCACTTTACACACATTGTTTTTATATGTATCGTTTTGATGATACAGTGGTCCCTCGATTTTCATGGTTAATGGGGATCAGAACCCACCGCGAAACGTGAAAAACAGCGAAGTAGCTCCCCCTCCCATATTTGTTTTTTTTTGTGCGCTCAATGTATTTATTCAAATTTAGCATTGGAAAGAGCTACATGTTTTTTTCACTTTTTTCCCAAAGTATAATATATATACAGTATATATACATGGGTGCACATATTTTTTTTTGCCCAGGTTCTCAGATGAGGACCTGGAGATGTGACTTGGTCCTCATTGAGCTTGAGAGCCGACCCGCCTGATGCAATAAAATTATGACAAGCTTTACTTAGAGCCAATTACCTTTAATTAATTATATTAACAATTAACGATTGATTAACATCAACTGGCACAACAAAATTGCCATTACTTTGAAGTGAAATGTAAAGAAATAAACATAAAAGCACTAATTCAAAATAAAGGGCATTATGCGGCTCCCACATTAACTCCAAGCCTTTGTAAAAGTGGGATGTCCTCCTCATAAGAGCTCATTAAACGTGCATGCATTAAACACGTTTGTCAGTGCATGGCGCTGTTCTATATTAACTTTATTCCACCACTTGTCCATAGGGCGAGTGGGGTCCTGTCTAACAACGCCACATTGCCACATGCTCTGTAATTTTCGTGCTTTTCAAAGTTTGGATGGCTGAAATTATTTGACCCTATGTAAAATGCGCTGCTCTTATCAGCGACATTGGGATTCTCACGACAAATTTTGCACCACATTTCCGTGCGAACATCATTTGCTTCTAGCCATGGTACCTCCTGCAGCCACTTTTCAGTAAAAGTCCTTTTTTTCGATAGCTCCGGTGACGTCTCTGTCATCTGTCTGTCTGTCTGTCTTTTGACGGGGGTGGGGGAACACGGAAATAATTACTCAGTGGGGCCTGCCGCTTTGACATTTTGAGAAGTGATTTTCTCGTGTCCGCCGCAAATACAGTGGTCAGCCATCGATACGCAAAAGCGTATGGAAGCCGTTGAGGGCCAGCGCGTTTGTCTATGTCCAGTACGCTTGTGCGCATGCGGACCACTTATGTGCACCCCTATATGTATATACGAATATATATATATATATGTATGTATATATATACATACTGTATATTTTTATTATATTATGTATATACAGGATATAATGTATGTATATATTTTCCCCAAGTCGAAGCTTCCATGATCCTAATAAATTTAATAATTACAAAAATATATATACAGTACTGTGCAAAAGTTTTAGGCAGGTGTCCTGCCTAAAACTTTTGCACAGTACTGTATATATTTTTAAGCACTTCAAATGTAACAATTACGATACGTTAGATACGTGTTAAACATGTTACTGTCCCACCAAATTATTCTAAAACAAGAATAAAGTAGAAAAATGCTTGTCTTTATTAAAAGTTTCATTAAAAAATACGCTTTAAAAAAAACAACAAAAAAAAACAAGAATAAAGTAGAAAAATGCTTGTCTTTAATAAATGCTTTATTGCATGAATCCACTCAAATCCGCTCAAACTGCTCACTTACACACAATTAGTTGCCCCAGCAACTGTTTAGCAAGTTAAACAATGATTGACACATACGGCACTTGAAGTTTCGGCTTACAAGTGTCTTTGGCAAGATCAAACCTTAACGTCTGTCAATCATCGTTAACTTTAATAAGCAACTCCAGTGCACTGCCCGACCAAGAAAAGCGGCAGGAGCAAGAGTAAAAAACTACGCGATCGAATCGGGACAGCTCTATAAAATACTGCATTTATTATTATTATTATTTTTTTTAATTGAAAAAACTATCCATGATAGACTGAGGGCGCAAAGTTGGAAGTGCAAAGTGGCGAGGGATCACTGTATAGCGATCTGAATTGATAGATCGATTAAGCAACAATATAATCAACCCAATACAGTGATCAATATCGCCAACAAGTTTTGTTCAAAGAAAGTTTTCATTCTAATAGACGAAATATTTCAGCAACAAAATTATGGAAAAATTCAAAATTGCTTTGTATGCTTTGTAACTGAGAATTGATATCATATTGTAACGTTATGAAATTGTTTTTTTGCACCCCTACTAGTAAGTAGGATAGGAATGTATCCATCCATTTCTATAGTGCTTATCCACATTAAGGTCGCAGGTGAGTTTGTGCTTCGGTCAGTTGACTAAAGTCACCAGAAATGGTGCGAACCCACTTCAACTGATTCTGGCCAGTATTGCCACTTAAAACACCACTTATAGTTGTATAGTTCATCCATCCATCATTTGTTTTCTTGAATACCATTGTTTCTCCACAATAGTTTAAGAGCTCTCATAACGAAACTGATTAACACATCAAGTACAATTTCTCAGTTTTTAAGACTTCACAGCAGCACTTATTTGGTTGCATGGGAACAACTAAAAAGCAAAATAAAAAGCAACCTTATTGTGCTGCTTTTAAAGCCCAAATTCCCCCAAGTAATCACTCTCCAAAAGCAAACGGGCCAAATGTGTGAATCATAGGTAATATAAGTGAATGTTACAAGCTCTCAAAGCAGTCTTTCAGGCTTTGCTGCTTTCCCACAGAGAAGCCCTACATTGTGAAGCACCCCGAGGACAAAGTGCGTTACGAAGGTGGCCGTGTGCTGCTGTGTTGCAAGGCAACAGGATCACCAATGCCTGACAAATACTACTGGTGAGATGAATACAAGTGCTATTTTCTTTGCCTCGGCTCAAACAGGCAACATATCACATTCGTTGACACATTTCAGTCACTTTTTCCATAGCATTTAATTGATTTTTTGCCCTTCCTTTTGCAATTATGTATGGTCAAGGTACCACAACGGCACTCTGCTAGACAGAAAAGTGTACAAGTACCAAGAAGAACTTGTACTGAAAGACCTGAAGCTAGAGCAAGCTGGGCAGTATTATTGCAAAACCAGCAGCTCTGCAGGCAGCATTAAGTCCTCCCCAGCATCCCTTACTGTCATAGGTAAGTCTTGGATATCTATCACCCCTGAACTACCGTGTGTTTCTTTTCCCAACACATAAACCCAGCCAAAACCAGCATCCAACAGATAATACTCTCTTTTTAGTCAATGCACAGTGGTACGATAAACTTGACGATCTGTCTGACTCCACAAATGTCCTCTAAATCCATCACAAGATCAAGCAAAAGCACAATTCATTCCAAGTCTTTAGAGACGGAATATTACAGTTTAAGAGGAAGTGACCTCAAACTTTAGACCTCATCTGTGAGTTGTGTCCATGCATTAAGTGGATAAAAAACACAGACGTCTGAGAAAGCAAGTGAGGGGGGAAACATTTAACGGACTATTTCTTTTGGAGGCGGGGGGGATAAAGGGAAAACAATCACAGAGTATGGCTGTAATTCAAGACGATTTTTTTCATTGTATTGACTATTTTAAAAAGCATTTGGTAAAAAAAAAAAAAAAATCTCACAAACGGTGAGATGAACTCTAATATGACAATGAATTACTACCTCTGTTGAGAGTCACAAAAGAAATGCTGCATTTTCTAGGTGTGTCTTAGTTCAGATCAATGATTCTCAAATACTGCATCATGACCAACATGCGTGCTCATTTATTATTTTTTTAATTCATTTGGCTGCCATTGAGCAGGAGGTGCTGGCAGCGATCCAATGATCACAGTCAGCCCCTCCCAGTCAAAATGGATTGAAAGTCTAGCGCTGTCAATGGCAGGTTAACTAGGGCTTCCTTGATTAATTGACTAATCAATTAGCAAATGAATTGTGATAAATTGTGATAAATCATTTAGAGCAGGGGTCCCCAACCTTTTTTTGCACCACGGACCAGTGTGATTTGGGTCTTTTTTTCACGGACCGGTGTTCTGTAAAATTTTGCACCCTAATAAAATTTTGCTCCCAAAGCTTTTGTGGCGGTGAAAAAAGGCCTCTTTTATATTCAGTTGGACTCTCTGTTAGGGCAAGGTAGGCAAAGTTGATTTGGACCAAGATGTGAGCCGGAAACAGATGAAGTGTGAAGTGGCATTTATTGTACAAGGACAAAGTGTTGAGCGGCTGGTGGGTTGAATGAGCAATGGCTGTGGCTGTGGCTGTGAGGGCTTTGATGGGTGGGTGTCCTGATGGCAAAAAACAGAATTAGTTAAAAGTTTAAAGACAAGAGTCACAAACTACAAGCTTAGTTGGCCGATGTACCAATGGTGACTGGCAGAATCATCTGGCACCTGCTTGCTGTCCAGGCCGAGCCTTATGAGCAGTGTTGATTGATGGTGAGCTGCAGGTGCACTCTCAGGTGATCCAAGATTGGAGTGATTCCAGACATCAAAAACAGGAAGTGTTATACCGATAAAAGCCAGCAGAGAGGAGTGTGGGCAAGGACCACCACACTCTCAATGTTATCCAACGGTGCTAAAAAACTATTTACATCATAAACATACATATGCAACACGAAAATGGCGTAAATTAATGCTTAACGACACGGCGAAGTCATTAAGTGAGAGAGCTGCGTGCAGTTTTTGTGTGCAGCTAACATGACAAACGTAAGTTAATATGCCTTTCTTTAAAGAAAGTTTGTAGTGTGTACTTTGGAATCACTACATTCGTAGTCATTTTTAACATTACACGCATGCAAAATTTGCCAAATTTGTCTCTTAGCGATGTCAGGATATTCCGAATGACTTTAATCCAGAACCTCAGTAGAGTTGTTGTCTCAAATGTACAGTGGGGAGAACAAGTATTTGATACACTGCCAATGGGTGTTCCAATTGGCAGTGTATCAAATACTTGTTCTCTACACTGTACGTTTAAGGTCGCCGTCATTTGCGATCTCTACAAGCTGATATTCCTGTTGCACAGACATGCTCGAATCACTCGGTTCATTCACATACGGGTCACGAATCCACTCCTTCGCAGTTTGTGGGTCTTTAGTGATTGGAAAGTAGAATGGATTTTGTTTTCTTCGAGGTTGTAGGCTCATCTTCTGGCTCGTCAGGTTCCTTTTTCCCCGTAAAAAACCTGCCCAAAGACGTCTGTTTTTCAGTCATTTTGGGGGGGGGGGGTAATTATTTTCGGGAACAAATGTATGGGCGACGACCTACCTCATACGTTATTATCGAGGCCAAGCGCACATTGATATACAAAACAAGATGTACTGCTAACAGTCCAATCAATGCATTTCTATGACGACCTCCTATCCTGTAGTTGTATATCTAGAGTAGACAGGGATATTGGTGTGTTAAGCGGCACAGGCCAAAGTCAATCGGCCAGAATACAGTCTCTAATAAATTATTTATTGTTTTTGCGCGGCCCGGTACCAAATGCGCCACGGACCGGTACGGGTCCGCGGCCCGGTCGTTGGGGACCCCTGATTTAGAGACATTGCTTAACTCATGATTGTCCAAATCCTTTAAGCCTCTTTAAAACACATTTATTATTTTTTTCTCCCCATTTTTTTACTTTCCCTATAAAAAGTGGGAAGTGACTTCAAGTTCTGCTCTGAGATCCCCAATTTGGCCAAATTTTAAAATTGTCCTATATGCATGTGCGATACATCATTGGAAAGCTTAAAATCTCAATTTTCTGGCGGAAGAAAAATTTTGAACTGGAGGGCATTAAACCCCTAAACCCTAACTCGAGGTGAGAGCATGACAGAGCATAATTAAAGACTCCATGATTTTAACGAGATAATACCGTGTACTTACCTTGTTTCAACCTAAAAACTCAGTGTAGCATATCTCACCGAATGTCAAGGAACAGCTGTGAAAGGCCACAGCCAGACTTTTTGGGGATTTTATGGGTGAAACACAGTAATATAACAACGGTCGCAAATTGCAGAAATCGTAGACATCAAGGTGTGGTCGAGATTTTCTTTTTTAAATATTTACCTTTTTAAACGTTTTTTTTTTTTTTTTTGTCTTTTTTTTTTATTTGGATCAATTATTTATCAATTAAAATGTCGTGGGAAAATGCGGGCAGTAACAAAAAATATACAATTAAGTGATAGTTATGAGGTAGATATCCGTGACCTATTTACAGACACTATTGTTTTCATTGTGATGTAATTTTAAAGTCGTTTTTTTTCTTTAAAACTAAATATTAGACACCAATTAATGATTCTAAGCTAAAAATGATAGACATTTAGAATAATAAATATAATTACGTACCTTCTTTTTATGGCTGGGTTGAAACAAAAGCGGTTGCGCAGGGTCTGTAAACGGGGGTCTCCTGGGTAAAACGGACAGATTAAAAGTAGTTTGGGGGCTTAATGCGCCATGAAACTGTTATGGCAGCATATAAACATATTGTTTTATCAAACACAACAGTTCTTTTGGCTTAAAATATAGCAGTTTATTGTAAAGAGGGGTGCAAGAGCAGAATCTGCCTTTTCAGCAATGTCTGTGTTTTCCGCCACATACATTTAAATTTTTATTTTATATTTTTTCATTTGAAAAAAAAAACTTTTATTTATTTACAATTTATAATCAGAAAAAAAGGTGAGGAATCAATGAAAATTTTCTTATTTTCATTTCTGGGATTCAATTTCATTTCTGGGATTTAATTTAAATAAATATATATATTTATATATATATATATTTAAAAAAAAAAAAAACGTTCTTAGATACAGGGGAAAAAATATTGATTGTCTGATTTCTGAATTCTCGAAATTTTACAAAAAATTAAGTTTTTAACTTTACTTTCATCGGCCACACAAATTGATGTGGCAGGCTGCATCTGGCCCTTGGACCGATGGTTTGACACACTTGCAATAAAGCCTTGAAACACTGATTCAAAATTGGCATATAGTACGAAAACGCTAGCAAGTTATCATTTTATATTATGTGTATTGTTGAACTTATAATCACCTTTACCTTTCAGATTTAGCACCATTTATCAAGTATTATTGGAGATCAAAATAATGATTAAAAATATGAATGAACTGCACCAGCCAAAAAATGCTTAATCAATAGGAAAAAATATAAGTCGGGCGGAGCTTATTAAAAAACAATAAAATATATATATATTTTTAAATAGCCTTTTTTTCTTTCTTTTAGGTGTGTTCAGTGTATTATTAAGAATTAGTATTGGAAAGATACATATAAGACATACCCCCCCCCCCCCCCCCAAAGTATTGTCTAAAAAAAAAAAAAAAAAAAAAAAAAGTTTAAACATGTTACCGACCCACCGAATTATTTTTAAACAAGAATAACGTGGCACAATGCATGTCTTTATTAAATGCTTCATTGAGTGAGTCCACTCAAATCCGCGCACACTGGTCACTTACACATACACATTGAGTCGCCAAAGCACACTACAGCTAGTGTTTAACAAGGTCAACGAGCTCGTACATTCGGCGCCTTTCAAGGTAGGCGCTCCCAAGCTTCTCTGGCAAGATCACAGCTTCAGAGCTGTCACTCATCGTTAACTTTAACAAGCAAGTGCTTGGTGAGCAAGAAAAGCAGCAGGAGGAAGAGGTGAGAGGCTGTACGTGATTGGATTGGAACATCTCTATAAAATACTGTATTATTGATTTTAATCGAGAAAAAAAAACACTCCGCAATGGACTCAGGGCACAAAGTTTGAAGCGCGAAGTAGCGAGGGATCACTGTAAATCGCACTGGAATAAGTTGCATTATAGTACATCATAATAGCAACTATAAAATTGGGAACAACAGGCTAACTAGGCATTAACATAAAATATTAACAGTTATTCAGACAGCAATAGGCTCAGCACACACCTAGAGTGCCCTTCTCGCGGATGTCGGCGTGAAAAAAAATCTATATACAAGTCACACCTGAATATAAATTGCAAACTATGAAAACAAATGCGGCTTACTTCTTGAAATATTGAAACCATCAAAACATTGCAGACCAAGGTACGCCCTGCATAGCAGTTTTGCAAAACACAGTTTCAGATGTTTTTGTGCAGCAATATTTGTGTGTGTACTGAGAACAAGTAGTAATGTTTAATGTTTGGCCAATTGATCATTTTTATATGTCGTTTCAAAATAACTTACTCTGGTTTATCGCAATTTCACAGCAAAAGGCGCTCCAGCGTGCAATTCCACTCCTGAGGCACATCTGATCAGACTGCCGCTGGATTGCGTACAACCCGGGACGAACTCCAAGTTTTACAACGCAGGCCGCTGCCCTCATAACAAATGCGCTGGCTCTCTAGACTTTGATATGCGCTGCAGAGATGGAACCGCTTTTTGTTGCGGTGTCCAAACGATGGAAACTCGGACCATTGACTGTGGGAGCTACAGCCTTCCAATACGATCTGTATCCCAGTGCAGCTGTCAGAAGTGTGTGCAGCCAACTGTACTTGTGCGAGGGAGAGTGGTCACTGCTGATGATGGTGAGCCACTGCGATTCGGTCACATATACATTGGCAAAGACAGAGCAGGCACTACTGGATACCAGGGTGGTTTCACCATTCAAGTTACTCCTGACACTCAGAGATTGGTGGTGAATTTTGTTGACCCCACTGAGAAATTTATTGACACTCCCAAGGTGTTCATTTTGGACAAAAAAAGTGGATCCATCTACCACGACGTGAAGGTGATGAGGAAGCAGGCTCCCATTGATATCGACGCTGGAGAGACCAATGCTATTAACCTAGGAGAAATGACAGGTGAAGACCCGATTGGCCAGTTAGTCATTCCAGCCAATTCCTTCCACAAAGATAATGGAGAAATTTATGAGGGAACCGTAAAAGCAAGCGTCACATTCATAGACCCAAGAAATATCACTACAGCTTCCGCAACCCCCGGTGACCTCAATTTTGTGGACACTGAGGGTGACATGCTCCCTCTGAGGACTTATGGCATGTTCTCTGTTGACTTCCGTGACGACAGCAACAAAGAAGTACTCGGGGCTGGAGCGGTTCAGGTCCTTCTTGACACACAGCACGTAAAAATGCAAGAGCATATTCCCAAAATGAAACTATGGTCTTTAAATCCTGATACTGGAGTCTGGGAGGAGGAAGGCGACTTCTCTACCACGACAACTACAGGAGGCCATGGACGAAGCAAGCGTGAGGAGCGTACCTTCCTCATTGGCAACATGGAGATAAGAGAACGAAGACTCTTTAATTTGGACGTGCCCGAAAATAGACGTTGCTACGTCAAAGTTCGTGCGTACATGAGTGACAAGTTCCTTCCTGTTGAGCAGTTGGAAGGCGTTGTGATCAGCTTGATCAACCTTGAACCCAAGCCTGGATATTCCTCCAACCCGAGGGCGTGGGGCCGCTTTGACAGTGTCATAACCGGCCACAATGGGGCCTGCTTACCAGCCTTTTGTGATGCCCAGAGGGCCGACGCTTATACAGCTTATGTAACGGCAATGATGGGTGGTGAGGAACTGGAGGCAGCACCATCCTCCCCAAAGATGAATCCAAACATCATCGGAGTGTCCCAGCCTTATCTGGATAAAATAGACTACCAGCGCTCAGACCACGAGGATCCAGCTCTGAAGAAAACAGCTTTCAAAATCAATTTAGCAAAGCCCAACCAAAATAATCTTGATGAGACCAATGGGCCCATATATCCTTATCAAAATTTAATAGCCTGTGAAAATGCTCCAGTTGATGCGAATCACTTCAGATTTTTTAGGGTGGAGAAAGACAAATACGAATACAACGTTGTACCTTTTGAGGAGACTGATCTGACAACTTGGATAGGGGACTACCTCTCATGGTGGCCTAACCCTCAAGAGTTTAGAGCGTGCTTCATCAAAGTTAAGGTCCATGGACAAAAAGAAGTAATGGTCAGATCGAGAAACCTCGGAGGGTCACACCCAGAGACGAGGGGCAAACTTTATGGCATCCGAGATATACGCAGCACTAGAGACATGCGAGAGGCCAACACTTCAGCAGCTTGTGTCGAGTTCAAATGCAGCGGCATGTTGTTTGACCAAGCTGAGGTGGATAGATCCCTCATCTCGATCCTTCCACAAGGGAATTGTCGCAGAATCGCAACCAACAGCCTTCTGCAGGAGTACCTCATCAAACACCCTCCAGTTGCGCAAAACAACGACTCCCATGCCTTTAACATGCTAGCACCCGTGGATCCTCTGGGACACAATTATGGCATATACACAGTCACAGACCAGAATCCAAGGCTTGCTAAAGAAATCGCCATCGGCCGCTGCTTTGATGGCACCTCGGACGGTTTCTCTAGAGAGATGAAGTCAGATTCAGGAGTTGCTTTGACCTTCAGCTGCCCAGAGAAGAAAATCAACAGAGAAAGCCTCTTCCAGCGACTGCAGACCAACCCGGGATTGACACTGTCACAGATGGCGAGGGACATGAGGGAGATGGAAGGCCTGCAGGTGCAGAGGTCATCCACTCGAGTGGTGGCCTATCCCTCCGAACAACAGGGCAGGACCCAAGGTCGAAGGGTTGTCACTACAAGCAGGAGGAGGACGGTTATGCGCACACAACAACGCTAATGATAGAGACAAGAGGTAGGTTTTTTTAATTTATTTATTTATTTTTTTTAAATACAACAAGCGTCAAACTCATCTCAGTCACAGGCCACACTGTAATTATGCTTTCCTTGCCATTGCCTGACATTGAAAAAAAAACTTTTATGATAAAAACGTTAGTAGTCGTTGATCTTTCATCAATGACTTTTTTCACTGTAATTTATCGAAAATTATGAAGTTAAAGCACATGATTTACTTTTGTGGGCTGTGAGGTTGACACCTGTCAAATTAAATGTTTCATCAGAAGCAGTGTTGGGAATAACGCCGTTACATAATGGCATTATTTTTTCAGTAACGGGTTAATCTAACTAATTATTTTTCCGCCGTTACCGTTACTGATGGTCAAAAGCGGTACGTTACTTACTTTGAATAAATTGAAGAAACTACCAGCCGTAGCGCGTCTACTCTGCTCTGTTTATTTGTCATCCAAGAGTTGGGGTGCGTTCAGGTTCATGGCAATGAATAAATGAAACACACATAGCCTACCTTTGCAAGAACGATGGAGTTGCTGTTTGATACGGTCATAATGTGCAGGTCCTGCACCCATCCGCAGCAAAACTGTTCGTAGCTTTGTAGCGATTTGTAATTTCGGAATCGCAGATGAGTTTAGTAACATACACCAAACAATAAATACAGCAGAATGTCCATTTCGCTTAATTGTGAAGCCCGTCGACGTCTTTACTCCATTTGTCTCGGCTTGCTCGTATGGGTCAACATTGTTCACATCCTTAAGTTTAATCACATATCTGTTCTTTGCCTTAGTAACAAGTTTGTCTCTTTATCGAACTGGCGAGTTAAAGTTTAATGTCCCGCGAGCCAGACCTGCTTCCAATATGGCTGCGTTGTTGTCAGATCTCACGTGAGCCACCATTCTGTGACGTGAACGCTCGAGCCTAATAGCGCACGTACTGTACTTCAGAGCCAGTGTTTTCACACACAAACCGGAACAGCGCGTGCGGCAAACACACACACGCAAAACAGATGCAGTGGGATATGATGGCAGAGCATTCAGAGGAAAATTTGGTCGAAATTAAAGGAAAGAACGTGTATGTAAAGTGTAATTTATGTTCGGGGCAAAGCTTTTGTCGACATCTGTGGTAAGCAATTCAAATCTGTTTATTTTTGTTGCACTTCAAGTGTAGGATAAATCTGTTGCTGGTGAGGTGCAATAAATATACATGGTTCTATAACACAACTACTTGTCTGTTCTGCTCTATTCAACTGACTCGAATACTGCTCAGAAAATTTCAAATTCTTTGACATACAACAACTTCTTTTTAAAGTAACGGAAATAGTTACTTTCCCTCGTAACTAGTTACCTTTACTATAGAGTAATTCAATTACTAACTACTTACTTACTTTTTGGAGGAAGTAGTGAGTAACTATAACTAATTACTTTTTTAAAGTAACGTGCCCAACACTGATCAGAAGTAATCAGAGTAACTGAAACTTTTTTTAATGTCATTTCTAGACCTTCACTCAAGGCCACTCCTGTTTTGGAAGTAAAGGCTGACATTCTGATGAAGGAACTTTCTCTCCGCTGTGGAATTCACCAAATTTACACAAAGAGCAAAGTCTTGAGCCTGGCTGAAGATATCCAATAATCATATACTGACTTGAAGGGTTTGCTATTATTAGTTTTTCCCGCCTCCCTCCTGAGAGACATACATTTTGTGTTTATATGAAAGCAGTACCTGGCATGTATCTAAAGGGCTCTGGTCACATTTTATGCCTGAAAGTCCTATTTGACTTTTGAGAATGTACATTTTATAGGTCTAATTTTTGGTATTCAGTGGTGTGTTTTCTTTTATGATTTTTTTTTTTTTAATTTGCAGCAATTGAATCAAAAGCAACCTGTTTATGGTGGTGGCACCCAATCATGAAAAAATTGCTTTCCAGTGAACGTCTCTAAAAGTTGCAGACACTGAGCCCTTTCTCTTCAAAAGGAGAGAATCAAAAGAGACCGACTATACCGCTACCAGAGGACGTTTTCAGACATTTTCTTCAATGTTGCGCATGGATACACCACTTTGTCGGCTGAGATTCAGCAATACATTTGTCCATACAAAACGGGCATTTTCCAAGAGTATAATTGTGTGCCTTTTTGTAATTCCTTTTGGTCAAATATTTTTTTTTTTTTTAATCAGCTGTGTTGTGTTTGTCATTGAGATGTGCAATGAGAACAATATCTTGTATTTCTAGGCACTTTTTTTTTTTTTTTAATTGCACATTTTTTTCAGGTTTTAATTTTGCATTTGTAAGGAGTTGTGTATAAAGGAATAGACCATTAATTGTTAAAAAAATTGAAAAATATTAAACAAATCATCAACAACGCGCACAACACTGCGGCGAGTCACATGTCAGAGTCTACTAGAGTCTGTCACTTACAGTTTTGTCACAAATTACTTCTAGTAATACTAATCTACTACTAATGTAGTTACTTTATTGATTACCTACCTCAACATAAGAATTACAACAGAAAAATGCCATCGCATGTAATTGACTTTCAGATCATTGAATTTTAAGGGGGAGATCAGAATTTTTCACATAAGGCCTAATCTTCAAGTTAGCAGGGGTTCAATTAGTCGATGGAGTTGATTTCAACCACCATTGACTCGCGCTAGCTTAGCCACTCCAGAGCCCTGAAACTAACAAATAACTGACAAACTGCATGGAATTTGTTGAAATCAACTCCACCAACTAATTAAACCCCTGCTACCTCGAAGATTACTGTAAGCCTAATGGCAAAAATTCTGAACTTCCCCTGTAAAATAAAGACCTAGCTGTTGAAGTGTTGTCTAAAAAAGTTGTAAAGCAATAAAAAAAGCAACAAAAAAAATGAATGAAATGAACAAGAATCCTACAAAGTATTTCATAATGGGTCAAAATTATTTTTCGGATCATGTGACTAGCACCTTAGAGATGGTCCTTTGCTTTGCCTAGCCAAAACTACACCTGAGGAGGCAAGATGGATATTTAGAATTTCTTCAAACCTTAGCTTTCAAAAGCTTTAACAACAACTGAGCTTGAACATGAACAGTGTCAAAAAAATAAATAAATAAATAAATAATATACTATATATATATAATCATTTTATTGCTGACACTGCGTTTCACAATCAACATGTTTTACCTCCCACAAAAGTCAATGTCATGGTTACAAACTGTAACTATAAAATGTACGTAAAGGCTGGTTACAAACTGTAGAAGTGCTGGCTGTCTCGTTAACTATGGGCTTTGATTGGAGTTGTGTCGCGTGGTGCTGTAATTCCAAGTGGTTCCTTGAATTGGATGTGGAGTTTTTAGCAGTTTTTGAGCCAGCGCAAACTTTGCAACGCACGGATATATTTTTGTCATTTTTACCGGACAAAAATGTAAAGTAATGGCTGTATTCCAAGTGAGCAAATGCAGCCGTTTTTGGTATCTCTCCTGCCTCTTTCATTGTTCGTGTCCTGACAAAGTAGCCAGGCTATATGTTGTTTAGGCCGCAGACTCTTAGCGCTCACACAGCATGGTAATACATGTTTTCTGTCCTCCGATGAGAAAACGTGACAGGGAGTGCTTAATTTGTAAATCATAGGGTGCCGGAACACAAAGTACGTATGACAGCGCAGGGATGATGAGACGGGTACAGGTCCCAGAACTTACGCAGAAAATGGTGCTGAAAATAACACGCAAATGCCCACTTGCCATGCTGCGGGACTTACAAGCCTCAATTTCAGATAATATCCATGGTATAAATGTTATGACAACAATTTACAATTATTTAGGCACAGGTCTAACTTGTAAAACATAGAAAAAAACATCAGAGATTACAATAAATAACACAAACCCATTCTTTTGCGAGTTTCATCCCCCCTGTGTTCTCTGGCCCCCCAAAATTGTGCAGCCCAAACTCGAATTTCCCATAAGAGTACTGGCCTGTTGCTCCGGCTGTTTGTGGTCCACCTGGCTGAATGCTGGCGCTGTAGCTGGCCCCCATCCCGGGTGGCGCTGAACCTGACCAGCTGCTGCCACGGTAGCAGCCTCCTGCCCCGGCTTGGCTGGTTGTCCGTGAACCTGGCTAGCTGTTGCGGCGCTAGCCTCCAGCTGCACCCGGTCCAGCCCGTTGGCATGATCGCTGCAGCTGCCGTCATCGCCGGTTGTTGCTTTTCTGACTCATTTTGAACCATCTTCCTTCTTTTTGGGAAAAAACCCCCCCGTAAATTCAACTGTCTTTTTGGCATGTTGAAATATCGTTTGATCCTGGCTGCTTGCTCCCCAAATGCCGCAAATTTCCAAAGGCAAGGCAAATTTATTTATATAGCACAATTCAACACAAGGCAATTCAAAGTGCTTTACTCACATGAAGATCATAAAAATCACATTTAAATCAATACAACGTAAAAACCAAGACAATCAAAATCGGAAATAAAATTATACATAAAAATCGCATTTAATAACAAATAGAATAAAAATGAATAAAAATAAAACAAAAACTACTCCTACTAATAATAATTAAAATCAGCAATGGAGATAAGTACAAGAGGAATAGAAAGCAAGTAGATTGAAATATATAGACAGTTATGGATATGCAGTGCTAAACAAAAGTGTTTCACGTCAGGGGCGTGATTTGTTGGTCCAGCTTTTCATTGCATCAACAAATCTCCGACTCTTTCTAATGACATTAAATTTATATAAACAACATGCAATTCTTGGAATTTGTTCTGTAAATGAATTTATGCATATTATTATTGTATACATTTTTTAAAAACGTTTTCATATTATTATTATTTTCTACTGGACTGTCTCAGGAAATTAGAATACACAATATTCTAATTTTTTGAGACAGTCCTGTGTATATATACAGGACTGTCTCAGGAAATTAGAATACACAATATTCTAATTTCCTGAGACAGTCAGGAAATTAGAATATATTATAATACTGTCTCAAAAAATTAGAATATTGTGTATTCTAATTTTCTGAGACAGTCCAGTATACACGAGAGGTGCCGGATCTGCCCAAATAAGTCCAGCAACACAGGGAGGCCAAAATCAAGAGGAACCGGATCTTGTTCCGGCAGGATCTGGCACAAATTAACCCCTGGTGACATGAGATGTCACTCCCAAACTCAAGAGCAACATTTTCTATTCAAAATACTCTTCGTACATGATTACAGTATTCTTCATTATACATTACGAGGATATAAGAAAATAGTAACGCAAAAACACTAAGGAAACTAACTTTAATCAGATTACAGGTTTGGAAAAATGAACGCTTTAGATTGCTCGTTACTAAAATAAAAGTAATCTGATTACAATAACACGTTGCTTAGTAACGCGTTAGTGACAAGACTGTTTACTAAATAATTACAAATCCTTAATATGGTGTAGGAAACTAGTTTACTAGTTGCTGTAAGGCTCCACAGGTACTATATATCAATGTCCCTGCTAATTCTTTTTGAATTTATATTGAATTTATTGTATTATTACTTCGTTTGTACTTACCAGTCAACCACACTTAGACACACCTTCAGCATGATTCATACAAACAAAAACAACAATAGTTTAACATGTTCTTATAACTCAGCCTGCAGTATCCTAAGTACTCCTTTAATTAATGTCATAACCTAACACTTTCAAAGGTTTTTATCAGCAAAAGGAACATTTTCATTCCCAATAATAACAAACTTTCCGAGCTGAACTAATCTGAAAACCAGCCAAGAGCAACGCCGGTCCATGGGGAACCCAGGAGGGGCTAAGACGTAAACACACTTGTGCAGTTAATTAGAAAATAAACTGTGCATTCCTTGGGGGGCCATTAGAGCGATATGACCCAGACGCTCATTAACAGTCAAACACGCTCAATTTTATGAGACAAAAAAGAAATTTAGGCAAACAGATTAAATCCATTATCATCACTATGTCACCGGCCTTTCATTCGGTGTGCAGTAAATGTGAAAGATTTATGGTTTAGAGAACAAACTTTGTCACATTCCTGAGGTTAAAAATCAAATCAGTACTTGCTAACTGTCTAATGGTAGGTCAGGTGAACATAATTGACTGGCGACCAGTCCAAAGTTACCCGATTTAGGCTCCAGTTACTTGCAACCCTCGTCAGAATCAGAATGCATCGTTTCAAACTTCGTGCCCTCAGTCCATTTTTTTCAATTAGATGAATAAATAATTAAATAAATATATAAAGGCGGTAATTTAATAGAGCTGTCCCGATCCGATCACGTAGTCTGTCACTCTCGCTCCTGACGCTTTTCTTGGTCATGCAGTGCACTGGAGTTGCTTATTAAAGTTAACATTGATTCACAGACGGTTAAGGTTTGATCTTGCCAGAGATGCTTACTTCAAAGCGCCACATGCATCAGTCATCATTTACCTTGTTAAACAGTTGCTGTGGCAACTCGTTGTAAGTGAGCAGCTTGAGCGGATTTGAGTGGACTCACTCAATGAAGCATTTAATAAAGACGTGCATTTTTCTACTTTATTGACAATGATGGACATCCAGCTCATTTAAACTGGGAAGACTGGCTTTTAATTAGGGATGGAAATTGATAAGATTTTTACAATTCCAATTCCATTATCGATATTGCTTAACGATTCCATTCTTTATCGATTCGCTTATCGATTCTAATTTGGACTAATGGACTGTATGAGGTTCTGGGTTCAATATGTTTTAATTCAATTCAATTCCATTTCATTTGTATAGCCCTAAATCACAACAAGGTTGTCTCAAAGGGCTTTGCAGAGGCAATATGATACACAGGGTTCATTCGCCTCGGGGTTTCGGTTAGAACACGAGGAGCATAGAGTGGAGTTGGTCTTTGGCACTTTCAATCCGACTTGGCAACAGGCACAACTATATACAGGCAATGGCACTTGGTATGACAATCACTCAATGAGCAGATGAGAGCATGCGTGGAAAGATGTTGATGTATTTGTATGTGTGTGGAAGAAGACTGGAATGTGAGGGTATATGTATGGTTCTTGAAAGGAAAGAAAATTACATCATATTAGTGCGGATGCAATTAACAATGCAAATTGACTGTAAAGCAGTCATTAACACACATACATGACTCGCACATTATAATGACACAAAGTTGGGGGGGCGCGAGTGCGCGCGCACAACCCGGAAGCACACTGCGTGCACGTGCGATCATCTTGGCCATAAAAGTGGGGAAAACTAAGCACTTTACACTCATACGGATGTACAACATCATCTTAAGATGCTAAACACACAAATGTGCAACGCAAATATAATGTAAACAACGCTCGAGAACGAGCAGTGAGAATGCGCGGGAGCAACCAGCCGGCGAAACAGTAAAAACACGAAACGGTGGCGGTGATAATGGCTCTAATTTATCATAAGAACTCTATTGCATGAAGAGGAACTACATGGACGCACACAGCTTAATACTTCCTCTAAAAGGTGGCTGCCCTCTGCTCGAAATGCGCATCCAAAGTAACTGACTGGTTGGTATGGGAACAAACGCATATCCATGGAATCTTTCTAACAGGAGTATTAAAATGGCTAATAATATCGTTTAGGATTATTTTAGATGAAAATATGTTATATTTTTTTTATAGAGTATTATTCAACGAGGAATAAGATAGACCCATTAATATACTTTTTGGGAAAAAAAAAAATTACATTTTCTTTAAGTAGTCTCATGAATCCTGGCCTGTGAGAGTCAATGCAAATTCACTCGGCAACGACTCTTGCCAGGTTACACTTGATGAGAAGTCTCTCGATGAGGAATTATGTAGCCGTGCTTACTGAATCGAACATGTGTACCATACATAAATTTCGGAACATAAATCGTGCTGGTTGGAATCGATAAGAGAACCATTAGATAATTTGCCAAACGATTCCATGGAATCGGAACACACGGAACTGGTTCTCTATAAGAACAAGTTCTCAATTCTCATCCCTACTTTTAATCATCATATTTCAGTGCATTTGACGGCGGTAGATGTCCAATCAATTTTGAATGGGAGAGGTTGGCAGGGAATGATCACTGCCAGCGACATCTAGGACATCTAGCGTCGTCAATAACAGCCAATAATTTAAATGGTGTCATTAAAAAAATCTAGTATGATAACAAACATACCTGCACACACTGACCACAAACACTCTCTGAACTGGAAAGCCATGTCACCCTGTAACAGATGTAGCATCCAAGTTGTACGGCAGACAGTAATTGAAAGCAGGAGCGATCGTGACGTCAAACATCTTGGTACAAAGAAGCGCTAGTGACGGATGAAATGTTTGGTCAAGGAGGAAAACGTGAAGTAATTGGGGTCTTCGCAGGCTATAGCAAGAGGCTTGACAAGTGGTTGCACATGCCGGCTGCAAGTATGCTTTGACAGCAGCAGAGGCTTATTCAGGAGAAGCTATCAGGGGGAGTTTGAGCGACAACATAGCAATAATAATAGCCCGGCCAAGGCCTCGCATGGGAAAGTCAAGCACGTTGCTCAAACTGTTACTTGGAACATCAAAGGACACTTAAGAGGC
The DNA here is from genome assembly GCF_030265065.1 of Corythoichthys intestinalis. Taxonomy (NCBI): domain Eukaryota; kingdom Metazoa; phylum Chordata; class Actinopteri; order Syngnathiformes; family Syngnathidae; genus Corythoichthys; species Corythoichthys intestinalis. The sequence goes on from NC_080401.1 coordinate 39,538,784, forward strand.
AAAACATTTGAAGCGTTTCGGGGATGAAATGATGCGAGTTTAAGGCCCCTTCCAACAGAGAAAGCACACGAAAACAAGATTTATTCTGGGTGGAAAGAAAATGTTGATCTCAGTGGGAAGAGCTTTCATTGTAATAACATTTTCACTTGGCGGAGAGTCGTAAAATGTTAGCATGACAAATCATGCGTCAGAGATTTGCTGTCTGCACCATTTGGACCATGTAGGCTACTAGAAGTAGTAGCATTGTGCTAACTTTCTGATAATAATTAAAAAATATATAGATGGCGGTAAACACAGATAAGGCTGAAAAAGCAGTTTCTGCTTTGTCACCCCTCTTTCAAATAAACTGCTGTATTTTAAGCCAAAAGAACTGTTGTGTTTGATAGAACAATATGTCTATATGTTGCCATAGCAGATTCATGGCGCATTAAGCCCCCGAACTAGTTTTGATTTGTCTGTTTTACCCTGGAAACACCCGCTTACAGACGTCGCACAACTGCTTTTGTTTCAACCCAGCCATATAAAAAGGTAAGCAATTATATTTTTATTCCATATTTCTGTCCATTTTAGCTTAGAATTATTAATCAATGTCAAATATTTTGTTTAAAAAAAAAACAACATAAATTAAAAAAAAATCTTTAAAAACTTACACACGCGCATATTTTAAACTTTTAAACAAATTAAGTAAATATGTCACAGATATCTACCTCATAACTATCGCTTAACTGTATTTCTTTTGTTACTGTCGCATTTTCCCCGATATGTTAGATGATAATCGATCCAAACAAAGAAAAACAACATTTAAAAGGGTTAATATATGGAAATAAAAATCTCGACCACTCCTTGATGTCTGCGATTTCTGGATCGCAACCCTTGTTATATTACCATGTTTCACCCATAAAATCCCCCCAAAATCCAGCTGTGGCCATTTACAGCTGTGTCTTGACACTCGGTGATCTATGCTACATGGAGTTTTTGGATCGAAAAGAGGTAAGTACGCGTTAATATCTCGTTAAAATCATGGCGTCTTTAATTCTCTTGCGTGCTCTCACCTCCAGTTAGGGTTTTGCTGTTAAAAAAAAAAAAAAATAAATAAATAAATACTCTCCTGTTCAAAATTTTTACCCAAGAAAATTGAGATTTTAAGCTTTCCAATGATGTATCACAAATGTGTATAGGACCATTTTGAAATTTGGCCAAACTGGGTGTCTCAGAGCGAAACTTCAAATCACTTGAGTGTTTTCCGCCATATACATTTTTTTGGTAGAGTGCTGCTGCTCTCAAAAAGTCTGTATGCAATATAGTCCAGTGGTCTCCCTAAAGCAGGGATTTAGGTTTTGTGTACTCAACCCTCACGAGATGCACATACTGAATTGCAGAGGTGGGTAGAGTAGCCAAAACTTTTAATCAAGCCAGAGTAGCGTTACTTCAAAATAATATTACTCAGGTAAAAGTAGTCATCCAAAAAAATGTAGTCAAATACAAGTAAAAAAGTATCAAGTGAAAATAATACTCAAGTAATGAGTAACATTGTGAGTAACTGCTTATTTTTGTTTGTTTGTTTTAAACAATGGTATTTTTTTTCTCTCAGCACAAACATATTTATAGGAACTGTTGTTATAATATACTGTACTGGGTTATTACTAGTGTTGTTAATAACGGCGTTAGAGTATAACGGCGTTATTTTATTTTATTTTTTACTAGCGAGTAATCTAATTAGTTACTTTTGTCATCTTGGCAACGCCGTTACCATTACTGAGGATGTAAAGGCGCGCGTTACTACGCGTCACTACGTTGGTGACGCAAAATAAGTCTGAGAGACATGGACTTACGGAGACGAGAGAGCAGAGCGGGAGTCGGCAGGAGGGAAGGGAGTTGTGACGCTGTCGCAAATGTGATGCTAGGCTAGGTGGCTCTAATAATACCTGACTGTAGCCGATAGCCTACAAACTACCCCCACATGATGCTGCGGTAGATTTCACATGTATATAGAGTTAGATGCGAAATGACAGACACGGCAGCGTTAGCACGTTTATAGAGAACTTGATGCAAAATGATAGACTCACTGGCATTAGTAAACAGCCGCCATCTTAAAGCAGTAGACTTCTCAGGAAGGCTCTGTTGTAGAGAACCTTCCTAACGAACCTAAGTAACTTTTTATCTAAAATACTCCTAAATCGACACAATCTTGACTTGAATCTATCTTTAAATGATGAAAGTTTTAAAACTTTCACATGTCGAAAGTAGACAGAAGGGAACTAATGTAATAACAACTGGAATTTTAACAACATTAACGGTTGATTCAAAACATTAAATGACTTCCAAACGTTTTTTTTTTTGGGGGGGAATTAAAAAAAAAAAAAAAACATGAAACGTAACACCAGTTACTTTGCCAAGTAACTAATTACTCTTACATTCAGTTAACTGAGTTACTAACTCAAGTACTTTTGGGAGAAGTAATTTGCAACTGTCATTAATTACTTTTTTGAAGTAAGTTTGACAACACTGGTAATTACTCAGTACATAATCAAAGAAATAATTTAAAAAAATAAATAAATAAATAAATCATTGAATTCTGGCAAGAGAAAAAAATAGAATGAATGCCCTCTAGTGAAGAAAATTGTTCCTAGTTTGAATAGTGAATACTGAACTGTATTTTCTTCATAGATACTATTAGGAAATGAAAAGGATCATATCTCCGGTTTTTCGTGTTGAATCGGTGCCAAATAAAAACTGGGAGAGAGGTTTTAATCTGCACTTTTGAGTCACGTCGACGGCAGCGCTCTACAGTATGTCAAATACTTCATTTTTTACAGTGCTTTAAAGTAGGGCTGTCAAAATTATCGCGTTAACGGGCGTTAAATAATTTTTTTAATTAATCATGTTAAAATATTTGACGCAATTAACGCACATGCCCCGCTCAAACAGATTAAAATGACAGAACAGTGTAATGTGCACTTGTTACTTGTGTTTTTGGGCGTTTTTTCACCCTCTGCTGGCGCTTGGGTGCGACTGTGGCTTTCAGCACTATGAACGAGCATTATGTAATTATTGACATCAACAATGGCGAGCTACTAGTTTATTTTTGATTGAAAATTTTACAAATTTTATTAAAACGAAAACATTAAGAGGGATTTTAATATAAAAGTTCTATAACTTGTACTAACATTTATCTTTTAAGAACTACAAGTCTTCCTATCCATGGATAGCTTTAACTGAATGTTAATAATGTTAATGCCATCTTGTTGATTAATTGTTATAATAAACAAATACAGTACTTATGTACCGAATATTGAATATATATATCCGTCTTGTGTCTTATCTTTCCGTTCCAACAATAATTTACAGAAAAATATGGCATATTTTATAGAGGGTTTGAATTGCGATTAATTACGATTAATTAATTTTTAAGCTGTAATTAACTCGATTAAAAATTTTAATGGTTTGACAGCCCGACTTTAAAGACGACATGTGATTGAATAGGCTGGCGTGATCATAGAACGGCAAGCTTGCGTCTGATTGGTTTAAAGGAGTTTTGTGATTATTGTTGCGAGTCGCATTGGTGAAATTAGTAATGCTATTCTCAATGGCATCGCTGCCAAAAATAATAATAATAAATCAAATATGTAGAATAAAGATGAAAAATGTAAAGATTCTTGTGTAGCCCAAAGTAGCGGAGTAAGAGTAGCGTTTTTTCTTCACAAATCTACTCAAGTAAAAGTAAAAAGTATGGCTTCGTAAAACTACTCTTAGTAGTGCATTTTTCTCAAAAAGTAACTGTAACGGAGTACATGTAACGCGTCAAAAAGTTAAGTAAATGTAACGGAGTACATGTAACGCGTTAGTACCCATCTCGGCTTAAGTGTAGAAATTTTCAACATAAACCATCAAACATTTGACACTAAAATATGAAACAAACAAACTGACATAAACTTGAAAATTATTGATTAAATGTATCAAGTTATTTAAAAGGTATCACATTTCAAATATGAAAATTACACTGTGAAAATGTTTCAACATGAAACATGGTAAAACGTGACACTCATCATGTTAAAAATGTGAAAATTAGCATTTAAGTCTTTCAATTATGAATATTATCACATTAATTCAATCACTGTCGGCCCTCCCACTCCAAAAGGATTGGATGTCTAGCATCGTCAATGGTAGCCAATCAGTTTACGGGTTCAACAACGTCACACCTACAAGCCTCACAAGTGTTGCGTTTGAGTTTATTCTAGCTGCTGTTATTGGGAACCGAACAGGAAGTGGATGCCTTTGGACAAAAAGTGGCTGTTGTTGGCCATGCCATTCTTCATCGCTGGCTGCACCCGAACTGCTGCGTCCCGATGTGCTCGCCACACAGGTGCACCGACAGGGTACGCCTAAAACTGACCAGCTGGGTGTCTGTCCGTCTCTGCTGCCATCTGAGACCTTCGCCATCACGACCCAACGAACAAGTTACCGGCACGATGGGTTCATTGATGGATCAATGATTGATTCCAACAATAGCTGTCAAAGTCAACACAAAGACTATATTAATTTCAAACCCTACTTTGAAACTCTTAAGGGGTTCTAAAGCAGGTTTTCAAAAAGAAGTTAGGGTTTCAAAGGTAAATTTCAAAGAAAGGGGAGGGCCTCAAAGTACGGTTTCAAACTGGGGTCGGGATTCTAAACTAGGGTTTCCATCCATCCATCCATCCATCCATCCATCCATCCATCCATCCATCCATCCATCCATCCATCCATCCATCCATCCATCCATCCATCCATCCATCCATCCATCCATCCATCCATCCATCCATCCATCCATCCATCCATCCATCCATCCATCCATCCATCCATCCATCCATCCATCCATCCATCCATCCATCCATCCATCCATCCATCCATCCATCCATCCATCCATCCATCCATCCATCCATCCATCCATCCATCCATCCATCCATCCATCCATCCATCCATCCATCCATCCATCCATCCATCCATCCATCCATCCATCCATCCATCCATCCATCCATCCATCCATCCATCCATCCATCCATCCATCCATCCATCCATCCATCCATCCATCCATCCATCCATCCATCCATCCATCCATCCATCCATCCATCCATCCATCCATCCATCCATCCATCCATCCATCCATCCATCCATCCATCCATCCATCCATCCATCCATCCATCCATCCATCCATCCATCCATCCATCCATCCATCCATCCATCCATCCATCCATCCATCCATCCATCCATCCATCCATCCATCCATCCATCCATCCATCCATCCATCCATCCATCCATCCATCCATCCATCCATCCATCCATCCATCCATCCATCCATCCATCCATCCATCCATCCATCCATCCATCCATCCATCCATCCATCCATCCATCCATCCATCCATCCATCCATCCATCCATCCATCCATCCATCCATCCATCCATCCATCCATCCATCCATCCATCCATCCATCCATCCATCCATCCATCCATCCATCCATCCATCCATCCATCCATCCATCCATCCATCCATCCATCCATCCATCCATCCATCCATCCATCCATCCATCCATCCATCCATCCATCCATCCATCCATCCATCCATCCATCCATCCATCCATCCATCCATCCATCCATCCATCCATCCATCCATCCATCCATCCATCCATCCATCCATCCATCCATCCATCCATCCATCCATCCATCCATCCATCCATCCATCCATCCATCCATCCATCCATCCATCCATCCATCCATCCATCCATCCATCCATCCATCCATCCATCCATCCATCCATCCATCCATCCATCCATCCATCCATCCATCCATCCATCCATCCATCCATCCATCCATCCATCCATCCATCCATCCATCCATCCATCCATCCATCCATCCATCCATCCATCCATCCATCCATCCATCCATCCATCCATCCATCCATCCATCCATCCATCCATCCATCCATCCATCCATCCATCCATCCATCCATCATAAAAACATGTATAAAAGTAAAAAAATGTATAAAAATAGGGTTTCAAACTAAGGTGAGGGTACCAATTTATGGTTTCAAACCAGGATTAGGATTTCAAACTCGGGGCAGGATTCAAAAGTAGGGTTTCGAACAATGGTTAGGGTTCCAAAGTAGGGTTTCAAAAAAGGGGTTGGGTTCCAAAGTAGGATTAGGGTTTTAAATTAGGGTTTCAAGGTGGGGTTTCAAAGTGGGGTAGGGATTTCCAATTAGGGTATCATACCACAGTTAGGTTTTCAAATTCGGGTTTTAATCTTGGTTTAGGGGTTTTAAAGTAGTGTTTAATACTAGGGTTATGGTTTGGAATTAGGGTTTCAAACTAGGTATAGGTTCCAAAGTACAGTTTCAAACTAGTTTTAGGACTTCGAATTGATTTTCTAACACCAGTTTGGGTTTACAATTAGGGTTTCAAATTAGAGTTAGGGTTCCAAAGTCGGGTTTCACATTAGGATTAGGGGTCCAAAGTAGAATTTCAAAGTAGGTTTAGAGTTCTAAATTAGGGTTTCACACTAGAGTTAGTGTTTGAAACTTGATTTAAATTTATGAAGTAGGGTTTCACACTACTGGTAGGGTTCGGTTGCCAGCAAAAAAGAGCTGACTCAAAATGTAGATATTTGCCCATACTGTTTAAGATTTAACAAAACACTATTGAAAATGGAGATGAGAAAACTGCAAACTATCTTCAGCTACCCAACAGTTTTTTTCTAAAACATAAGCGTTTGTGGAACTTTACATGTGCAGTGTGTTGTACTGACCAGTGAGTGACCAGGAAAATTTACTGGGCAATAATGTCCTGCTTGCCACAAGTTTTTTTTCTTTCTTATTTTATCCATTTTTCTTAAACTTTCAGGTTTAAGAAAAATGGGGTGAAATGTCTGGACAGAGTTGGTGTGGGCCGTCCTTTAAAATTCGCACATTTCTTTTAAAGGGTAAAGTTTTTGTACTTGAATTAGTATGCTAGCTTCCGCTAACAGTTTTTTTTTTTTTTTGTTTTAATTATAAACAAGCGTGCAGCTTCCATTCTTACGCAATTGGTTACATAGGATTTCCACTGAGGTGACAATATCATCTATGGGTGTACTCTCCTCAGTCAATCTTTTCATTCCTAACTAAGGTCTTTACCCACAAAACTAAGTTCAGACTGACGAAATCTTCTTTATTTCACGTCATTTTAATTTTACAAAAGAAACAGAAAACTTTAAAAAGTGTGCATGTATAAGTGCACGCATATCGCATCTTTTATGGTTATGTGGTTATCACTTCCATTGATTGATTGATCAATTGATTGTCACATGCACATCACTTAAGTCTAATTCTTTTTTCTATTTCAAGATGAGTCCTTTGCATTATCCATTGCATTAGATTTGCACTATGTAAATTGCAGTTAAAAACAAGGGTGGTTTAATATTGTGTACAATAAAAATGCTGTTGTTCGAAAGCAACAATGTCCATATTGTTCAGTATTTTTTTTCCATATTGTCATAAATAATAATATAGTACATTTCCTTGAAATATTGTGACATAATTTTCCTGTATCACTCAAACCCTTTATGAAGGCAGGTTTGGAGTAAAAACACATTATCATCAAAGTATAAAATAATTTTGAATACAATGTAGTTTTTGGTAGTCCGGAACAGTGAAATATTTTTGTTCTGCATAGAGTTCCAATTTTTGTTGAAGTCCCCCCAAAAGCTTTGTCTGTCTACATCAAGCAATGTCCTGATGTCTCCTTTAGACAATTGCCTGATATCATCATGGTGTGACTTCACTCTCAAAGTACAAAGTCTGAGAAACTGACAGATAAGGCTTAGGAATGCTTTCAGATGGCTGGACTTTGAGAGGAAAAAAGTCTTATAAATAACCTTGAATGTGCTCGCTACCGGCAAGATGTGGCGTAATCAGTAACTTGGCGTTGCAGCCTAGCGGATGGAAGGTTGAAGCTCAGCTCTTGTGATGGGCAGGAAACGGCTGCAGGGAGAGAAAACTTGCGTGCTTGATGTAAACGTCACCATCCTCCACCTTGACTTCGTGCACTTGTTGCTAAACCAGTGGAAACATGAAAGACGATCAATGTGACTTGACAGTTGTCCTAAGGCAGGTGCATCGAAACATTTTTTTTTTTTTTGTGTGACATCTATACTCATTTAGTGCATCCAACATTGCAGGGCTCATTGCTTATATGTTGAGTAAAATTCTTCTACGTGTATCTTGCTTTAAAGCCAAACCTTCAAAGAGGTCCCAGATTTCCCGGTCCGGAGGTCAAAGTCGTAGTCGTGCCACGGACAAAAGACCCGCAGGATCCCATCAGCCTCCTCGATGTCCCCCTCGCAGAGTGGACCTCCTGGAAGACAGATAAGATGTTCCCCAGGAAACAACAATGCTTTCTACATTCCGACAGAAATCCCTCGTAGAGTTAGTTAAACTCATTCCAGACCAACAGATAATTCGGGTTTCATGACCTATATTTTAATGATATCTATCAACCTACAAAACGTAGGTTATGTAATGGAAATAGGCAATTTACATGTCAAATGATTGCCGCCAACCCCCCCAGTGAAAATGGATTGGACGTCTAGCGGCATCAATGGCACTGAAACAGCCAGCCAGTTCTCCCAGTTTAAATGAATTTGACATTTAGCACTGTGAATGGCTGGCAATGAGTTAAACACTACAAGTAGTCCCGGGTTACGACGCACTCAACTTACATGATTTCAACTTAACGATGCTGGTGTCTCGTTTTTCTTTCTTTTCTTAAATGTTGACTTTTGTTTTGAGATGCATGCTTTTATCTTGGTGCAGGATGCGTACAGTAGGTAGTACTAATGGCACACGATTATAAGCCAAGAACGTATTTGCGCACACGAAGAAGAGCGCACAGGCACGCGCACACACGGGAAAGACCGCATTTGTTCCAATGAAGAATTTGCACAGCCGAGTGAGAGAGAAAGAGGAAAGCCTGCAAGCCTGCGCACACATTTGTTGCTTATGAAACATCCATGGAGGCAACACCTGTATACACCGTACTGGCCCGAATATAAGACGAACCCCTCTTTTTCGAGACTCAAGTTTGAAAAAAGACTTGTTGAACACCAAATCAATTTTTACTGTATACAGAAAATAATTACAGTACATCTGAAACGAATGATTAAAACAATATATTTGAGAGAAAAAGCATGTTATTTTGCCTCATTCGAATCTTAATATCTAAACATGTAAATTTGTACAGTAAACTAAAATGCAATCACATTTGTAAATGAATGGCTTCTGGTTTTTGAAATGTAAATAAACCAATCTATTGTGATAAAACAACAAAATTGCAATAACTGCATTAACCATCAAAGTGAGGTCTAACTGTAACTGTAGTCTTGAATCAAATCTGAATAAGGAAAAACATTGAAATAAAATAATGCAAACTGGTTAAACTAAAAAAAGTAGCCGAGATCTGTCATGACAGAACATCGCTTCAATGATATCTGGCGCCATCTAGCGTCGTGAATGGGTATAATATCTAGACCGCGAATATAAGATGAGCCCCACTTTATCAGTGTTATTTCAAAGCAAAAAACACAGTCTTTTTCTTATTCTGGCCAATACGGTAACGCTTATGTACTATTTATTGTGCGTTTTCAATTGTGGTCGAACACTTGGGTCGAGTTTCTGTGAGTTTTTGGTGATGTGTGGACGCTAACTGATACATGCTAATGGTTTGTGTGGATTGTTATTGCTGTATCAGCAGCTAGTTATATACGAAAATTTGAATTGCTGTTAATAATGATGAAACAGATTTAATTTCATTTTTATTTTGGGTTCATTCTGCAAGTGTGGAAATTACAGAAAATATGAGCATGGTGCGCGCATCCGTGAACTGGCTGGACAATACGGCCGTAGAATGTCTATGATCTCGACGGTTCTCCTCCGACCTCCGTTTGCCAGTCTTTATAAGTTAAGGTGACAATTATTATTGTGGTAACCGCCAAAAAATCGCCAGCTTCATCAGGTTCTTAATATTTTATTTCAGAACTTGTGCAACACAACATGCCTACTGTCCGCCGCAGCTGAACAAAGTGAAAGTAAAAAGTCCCTCTCTCACTCTGTTATGTCAGTCACACGGTGCATTCATGTACACCACGCAAAACACATTTGTCATATTAGAACCCGATTCGTTACATTTTTACAGGTATTATTTTATTATTATTACTACTATTATTATATTATTATTCTGATTTTATTCATAATTCATTTGTTTTGCCCTGTGTAATTGCTATTTGCAATCGTACCAGCAGCATTTATTAAGGATTTAGTGTAGATTTTTGGGCTGTGGAACGAATTCATGGAATTATAATGTATTCTTATGAGAAAATCCTGCTCGACATATGACAATTTCGACTTACAAACAAGGTCCTGGAATGAATTAACTTTGTATGTAGAGGTACCACTGTACACACTTTCCTTCTCCGTTACCATTGCTGTCGATGACTGGAGGAAAACTTAAGGAATTCGACAAGAGTCCCCCAAAACCGTACAAACACAACGCCACACCCCTCTAGTGACTTAGCGGTGAATGACACAGTAACGCGTTACCTTGACGCAGAACTTCGAATGCTCATTGAGTACGTAGGGTCTACGCTGTTGCTATGCCATCACCGCAACGCAGAAGCATAAATCAGCTTTTAGCTCCAACCTCTTGGCGAGGACGGTGCAATGACATATAATACATGTTTTTCGATAGTCATTTGGAGATTTGGGGAGTATTTAGGGGCACTTTAAGGGTTAATTCCAATTTACGCGGAAATTCAGGTTACGTCACCAACGTAGCAACAGAACCCGTTCATAACCCAACGAGGACTACCTGTATTGGGGGGGGGGGGGGGGGGGGGAATAAATCAACTTTTAATACTGAGGCCCATAACCAGAATGTAATTCTGTTTAAATTATTTGAATTGTATTTATTTTGTTTTATTAACATTTTATCAATTTATTATTTATGAAAAACAATTTAATCATCAGAAAAAAAGTTTAGTAATAATACAACAATTAACAATTACAATTGAGACCTGGCTACCACATATATGAACAGCAAATTCTGGGTCATGTAGGGCAGGCCACAATTTTGAATATTGTGGGAAGCCGACATAACCCAAAATCCTTTTGATGCTTTTATTTTTGACTAAATTACCAAAAGTAGTCGCTTGCCACGACATCGAGTGGAATGGCGTACCGCAAGCAACACGTCACTTCCGCTCATTAATATTCATGACATTAGCTACTGTTGCTAAGGGGGGACACGCGACCGTTTGTTCCTAATAGGAAATGAATGGAAATCGTGTACGAAGGAGATGTTTACAGAGCTAAACCTACCAATTCTCTCCGAAAATTATGTCCCTGGTGCCAAATTCACTGGCAAAGATGTGGAAGAACATAAAAATGTTCAGTTAAAGAGATGGCTTGAGTGTCGAAGGCTGAAAAAGACGAAAAAAACGAGCCGACCTAAGCATAGCCTTAGCTTTTTTATCGACGGGACTGACAATGACATTTTCCTGTTTCAACAAGCTATCCTTTATCACCAGCCCTGTCTTTCATATATATTATATCCTCTGGTCGTCCTACGTATCTGACCGTTCTTGGGGGTAATTTAGTTAGTTTTGTGTACTAATCGCAAATGCTACTCAGTGACAGCCAACGAACACATTAAATTTTTTTCATTGATAACAAATCTTAATTCTATAATTTATTTACACTTCCCCCTTACAAAAGTTGTTTTTTTTTTTTACAACAGAAAAGGTAACTGGCAGTCAAATACCATTTTAATTCTTTTTAGGTCATTCATTGTCAGACAGAAGCAGCACGGCACAACGTCACGATAAAAAATAAGTTCAAAATTTCAAACTGGCTTGCCTCTTTGTCCTCTGAAGGAGCATGCCAACCCAACAAAATGTTTACTGCAAATGAAATGTGAATGGCTTCAACGTGACTTCACTTAGCTGGCGTTAAAACGTCCGCGCAAGTTGATTCATTCTTCACAATTTTTCCTCCGAGTTTTTCGTTTCGTGAAACGTATGAAGAAAACATCCTTCATATGTCGTAATGTCTAGAGTTGTTTCTACAAGTTCCAAAAAAGCAATGCGTGATCAGCATGTTTGTTTTTTGAAAGATTGCCGGAGAAAAGTAGCAGAATTAACATTGTTTCTATGCGAGGGCGGGTCTATAATGTCCTACTTTTTTTTTTTTTTTTTTTAATTTATTGATTAAAAAAAATAATAATAATATTGAACAACAAACATACATACAGACATACATATAAACTACGGCTGTCAAAATTATCGCGTTAATGGGCGGTAATTATTTTTTTTAATTAATCACGTTAAAATATTTGACGCAATTAATGCACATGGCCCGCTCAGACAGATTTAAATGACAGTATAGTGAAATGCCCACATGTTAATTGTGTTTTATGGAGTTTTGCCGCCCTCTGCTGGCGCTTAGGTGCGACTGATTTTATAGGCTTCAGCACCCATGAGCATTGTGTAAGTAATTATTGACATCAACAATGGCGGGCTACTAGTTTATTTTTTGATTGAAATTTTTACAAATTTTATTAAAACGAAAACATTAAGAGGGGTTTTAAAATAAAATTTCTATAACTTGTACTTAACATTTATCTTTTAAAAACTACAAGTCTTTCTATCCATGGATCACTTTAACAGAATGTTGATTATGTTAATGCCATCTTGTTGATTTATTGTTATAATAAACAAATACAGTCCCTATGTACCGTATGTTGAATGTATATATCCATCTTGTGTCTTATCTTCCCATTCCAACAGTAATTTACAGAAAAATATGGCATATTTTATAGATGGTTTGAATTGCGATTAATTACGTTTAATTACGATTAATTTTTAAGCTGTAATTAACTCGATTAAAAATTTTAATCGTTTGACAGCCCTAATATAAACATACATATCCAACAACAGTAATACAGAAAAACCAGCTCGCCTAGAAAAAACCCTGATCAACAATATTTCCTCTTATTTAGTAAGACATACAAAAATAAACAACAAATTATATATAAAAAGGCATTTTATATACCATACAATTTTGCATAAGATTCTAGAACAGACTTGCGTTTTTCATTCTGTGTCATATTAAGTGATGTGAAATACGAGTCAATCTCAACTAAAAATATTTTAAAGTTCGGATTTACGTTTTGAAATTTAGATTTACGAATATGATATTTACCCGGCAATAATAATGTCCCACTTCTACTTTACTTCCGCTTTACGATGCGACGTTACGGTCTAAAAATAGCATGCGTGCGTTAAGCCATTCCACAACAAAACGTTCTTTTATTTTGAAATCCGGGGAGGCGGAAATGATAGCATGGCTTGCTTGCCGTAACCTCTGTGTTGTTTCATTAAAATAGCTTTTACCGGAGTGTGGACATCGGGCATCCATGGCGAAGAACTCGCCCTTGACGAAGAAGAGGCACACGTCCGACTTCCGGCCGACGGAGGAGTACACGAGTCGGCATTTCCTGGCGGAAAGCTCCGAGGCTGTGCCGAGGTGTCTCCACGCGACGCTCCCCTTGTCTCCCTCTCCGGGGGATGAGGCCATTTAAGAACGAATTCACTTGCTTCCCGAATGTTAAGACGTCACAATTATTTATATTTCCCCTTCCATTTGTCCTATTTCGTTGGGCACGCAATCCATGTTTTGAGGCCGAGTATCACACACCAGGATTTCACTTAAACGCGCGTGCACGCGAACAGTGCTCGTCTGATATTTCCTGTCCATAAATTTAGTTAATTTTATAGTTGTATTAACTCATTGGCTGTCAATAATGGTGATAGACGTCCAACCACGTGGCTCTTTTCATTCTTCTAATGTTAATTTATATTAGTTTATTACCAGTGAATGTCCAATCCATTTGAACTGGGAAGGCAGCGAATAAATATTCATTCCATGCCACCCTATCAGTTGAAATGAATTGGACGGCTTGCATTTTCAATGGGAGCCAAGAATTAATTTAGATTTTTGATGGTTGACATTAATGTGTTAGCGTCATTGCAGTTTTATGTTAGCACAGTACAGTAAAGTACAGTACAGTACAGAACAATACAATACAGTACAATACAGTACAGTACAGTACAGTACAGTGCAGTCTTCATTCTATTTTTTACACCACCACTATTGTCTCAGATTACATGAAAAAGTAATTTAATTACTGATTATGCCTTTAAAAAGTAATCTAGTTACTTTACCGATTACTTTAAAAGTAATTTATCAATTACTTTTTACCAATTTTTCTCCCTTTGCTGCCTCAACATAAGAATCACAACAGAAAAATGTCATCGCATGTAATTGACTTTCCGATAATTGAATTTAAAGGGGAAGATCAGAATTTTTCACATAACGGTTAATCTTCGAGTTAGCAGGGGTTTAATTAGTCAATTGAGTTGATTTCAACCACCATTGACTCCTGCTTGCTTAGCCACCCAAGGGCCCTGAAACTAACAAAAGACTGACAAACTGCATGAAATTTGTTGAAATCAACTCTACCGACTAATTAAACCCCCGCTAACGCAAAGATTAAGCCTAATGTAAAAAATGTTAAGGTTAGGCTTTACAGCATATCAGGCCAACGTAAAACAATGCAAATTGACTGCACAATAATCAACAACACACAAATGAATTGCACAGTGCAATAAACACAAAGGTTGGGGCGGCACAAATGGACACGCACAACCCGGAAGTACGCCGTACACACACGTTGTCAATTTGGCCACAAAATGTGGTGGCAACTAAGCACTTTACACTCAATACGACTTACAACATATCCCAAAGATGCTAAACGAACACATCACCTCACGGCATAAATGTGCAACACGAATATGATGTAAACCAGGGGTCCCGAAACTTTTTCCTGTGAGGGCCACATAACTTTTCCCTTCTCTGATGAGGGCCGGGGTCAAATTGTAACAGAAAAAGTGTGATGATTGCAGGAGTGCTTAAATGTAAAAATTTATTGTTTTTCAGAAAACCACAATCAAAAAACACTTCCTGGATTCTTCACGGAACAAAAGTAAATAAAATAATAATATAATATAATATTAACGCTATTAATTAAATAGATAATAACCAAATAACCCTCTCTGGGTTCTTCACAGAAAAGAGCCAGGAAATAAATAACACTATTGAAAAAAAAAATAATAATCTAAATGCTCTCTGGTTTTGTTCAGGGTGCTGGACCAAATGTGGAGGCGGGCCGGTTTGGGAACCCCTGATGTCAACAATGCTCGCCAACGACCCGCCGTTGCAACGGTAAAGCTACGAAACGGCAACGTTTGTGGCAGCTCCAACCTATCGCTGGAACCCTCCAGAATGAAGGAAAATTACGTTAATTCATGCATGCACACAGATCAACATTCTCTAGCACATCTCAACAGGTGGCTGAACTCAGCTTGAATGTGCAACAGCGCTCTACACGCCTTTCTCAGTCCCAAAACACTTAGCGCATGTAACTCGAGACCAAAACAGGAAGTAACTATGAGCAGTTACCATGGAAACGAATGCGTAGTGGAAACCTTTCTAACATTTTCTGTTCAAAATGCTCTTCGTACATGTCTACAATGTTCTTCATTCTACATACAGTACATTATGAGGCAAGAACAAAACAGCAACACACAGACAATAAACTTTATTCAGATTACTGGTTTGGAAAAATGAACGCGTTAGATTGCTCGCTACTGAAAGAAAGTAATCTGATTACAATAACGTTAGTGAGAAATACTGCACACCACGAACCAGTTTCACACAAATAAAAACAAATACTAAAAACAATACAAATAGCTTTGTGCACAAGACCATACTAGTACATAGAACTCACAGAGAATGATGACTTTTGCCAGTTGAGCGCAAGACAAGAAAGAGAAAAATGAGACAAAGACCATTACAAAATTGTGAAAATATGGAGCTGCTCTGCACCCTCTACTGGGGGCTTAAGGGTTAATGGGAGTTCGCCCAACCAGTTCACATATATGTTTTATAGACCTATAGAAGGCATTTGACCCTGTCCCTCATCGTGTCCTCTGGGGTTGCTGCAGGAGTACGCGGTCCTGGGCCCTTTGCTAAGGGCTGTTGTTTCCCTGCATGAAGGAGCAGGAGCTTGGTTCGCATTGTCAGCAGTAAGTCTGACCAGTTCCCAGAGTACATTGGCTTCCGCCAAGACTGCCCTTTGTCACCAGTTCTGTTAATTCCTTCTGTGGACAGAATGTCTAAGCGCAGCCAGAGGTCAGAGGGGATCTGGTTTGAGGACCACAGGATATCATTCTCTGCTGTATGTAGATGATTATAGTCTTTTCACTCCAACAAGCCGGGGCTTTCGGTGAACACTGGGATGGTTTGCAGCCCCGTGTGAAATGAGCAGGATGACGATCAGCACCTCCAAATCCAAGGCCATGGTTCATCAAAAATAACAATTTGTTGGTGGAGTTATCAAATGAACTGCAATGGTCTACAGTTGGAACACAGACCTTCCCCAAGGCCGTACCAATGCAGGTCTCCACATATGCACGTAATAATTTTGTCATAACCATTCATTTAGTGAGAAATCCAAGTAACGTGGCCAGACTTGACCTCCTCGATGGAGGTAATGATCAATAGATACAGACTCCCTGACTGCAGCACTTTGGGAAACAGCTGGTGCAGAAATCAAAGCAAACATCAGCCAAAACAAGCACTCGTGCGGTCCTTCGCACGCCCGCCACCGGTCACAAGCCAAATGCTGAGCCTGCTGCTGCTCATGAGTGCACATCTTGCATTATTAGACACATGCAGACCCTTTCCTGTTGCTTGGCACAGGTCAGTCTGTGACACGGAAAGGCTTGGCCTGCTCAGATGAACTGAAAACCTGAAAGCCAAAAAGTGAGGTAAAAGTGGGCACATTAGTTATTCAAAATGTAATTGTGGAGATACAAACATAAAGCTCGTTATTGTTCACTTGATGGCAGATCTGTTTTTGAGGGGGTTTAACTTTCCACAGTGCAGCTTAACATCACAAGCTGTTTTGGAGCTCTGTGTCTCAGCCGACATTTCTGTTGCGCCTCACTGTCAAATGTGTTCTTTGACTGTGAAAATGTTTTTTTCCGACTAATACTTGACCCAAGAGATCAAAACTAACCTCAGGAAGATGC
Organism: Corythoichthys intestinalis; assembly: GCF_030265065.1. Lineage (NCBI taxonomy): Eukaryota > Metazoa > Chordata > Actinopteri > Syngnathiformes > Syngnathidae > Corythoichthys > Corythoichthys intestinalis. The sequence continues at coordinate 39,556,001 of NC_080401.1, forward strand.
AGACTATTAAACTAAATGAGTCGTGAAAGATAAAATCAGCCACTAATCTTCCTGCTCATGCAACAAATCTTGTGCATTCAAGGTCAAAATAAATGGTTATGAATCATTTTTTACTGTTTTCTTCACCACAATTGTGTTTGGTGTTGGTGGCTGTGCAGGCCCATCCGTTTTTGCCAAGGCGGCTGTCAGAAGACTGATGCGTAGCAGAGACAGCTTGTTTGGACTGCAAGAACGCAACCTGTGCAGCTTTGAGGACTGTCAAATTCTAAATACCGTCTTCACGTGGTCAACCAGTCACATAGAGTGGAATGACTAATAGCAATATCAAATACCGTATTGGCCCAAATTTAAGACGATGTTTTTTGCATTGAAATAACACTGAAAAAGGGGGTTGTCTTATACTTGCGGTCTAGACATTATACCCATTCACGACGCTAGATGGCGCCAGATATCATTGAAGCGATGTTCTGTCATGACATATCTCAGCTACTCTCCCCATTCACGACGCTAGATGGCGCCAGATATCATTGAAGCAAGCGATGTTCTGTCATGACAGATCTCAGCTACTCTTTTTAGTTGAACCAGTTTTGCATTATTTTATTGCATTATGTTTTTCCTTATTCAGATTTGTTTCAAGAATACAGTTAGTTAGACTTCACTTTGATGGTTAATGCAGTTATTGCAGTTTTGTTGTTTTATCACAATATATTGGTATATTTACATTTCAAAAACCAGAAGCCATTCATTTACGAATGTCATTGCACTTTAGTTTACATATTTAAATGTTCAGATATTAAGATTTGAACGAGGCAAAATAACATGCTTTTTCTCCCAAATATATTGTTATAATCAATTGTTTCTGGTGTACTGTAATTATTTTCTGTATAAAAATTAATTTGTTGTTCAAAAAGTCTTTTTTCAAACTTGAGTCTTGAAAAAGAGGGGGTCACCTTATAATCAGGGCTGTCTTATATTCGGGCTAATACGGTAAAGGCAAGGAAAGGAATAATACAACTAGAGTGCCACTAAGTAAAAGTGTAGTTGTTTGAAATAGTTAAGATTTTTGTGCTGATGGAGGAACAGTGAGACTAGCATTTTGTTCGTAATGTATTTGGAGCTGGATATTAAAAAACACCATACTATAGATTAATATGTATTTTTTTACTACTATACTGCATCCAGTGCAGGCTTCAAAGCCTGGAATCTGATTTATTCAAATTTGCCAACAAATCTTCCCATTTCTTGGCACAAATAGACTTTTCCACAACACGTTTATTACGTAAATGTCTAAATATACATTTTAACTAGAGTTGTCCAATAATGACTTAAAACCAATATCCAGATATTGTCCAACTCCAAAAATCCGATACCGATATCAAACCGATACCGATATATGCAGTCGTGGACTTAACACATTATACCTAATTGCATTGTGATGCCCCACTGGATGCTTATAAATGATAAATACTTCAAGGTTTTCATCCATATTTTTCAAGCATCTTAGTTTGCAGACATCTAATGGTCAATAACCATAACTGCTGTGCTAAGCTGTGACCAGCCTTTGTACAAAGGCAAAAGGCTTCTACATTCACTTTGAAGGCAATATGCATATTGGCCCAAAACAGATAATGAAAAAGCGATGTCGATATTATCCAATATCATTTTATCTGACCCGATAATTTCAAATAACCCGATAACATAAAAAAACTCAAATTTTAACATTCCTAACTTTATTTAAATAATAATAGAAAATAGTCACCCTTTAATGAATAAAATGTACTTTTTAAATATTGACTACTTGAAATGCTTTTCTTCTAGTTCTGATATATATTAAATTAAAATATAATCGGTGAACTAATCAAATCATTTATTAAAATACATAAATGTAGAAAGTGCCTGTAACAGCATAAAAAAATCTTAGAGTTATTATGTGAATTAGAATAATATTTGAGACGATTCCGCTATATACAACAATTTGGCAAAGCGCAGATGACGAAAAATTTGTCTTTTAATATGCCGTTTAGCCCCGCCTGTCATTATAGCGCTCTAGCATCCCCAGCTGGAGGATGACATCAGGAGGTCACAATTTCATCTGATTTAGAATTCAGCCCTTTGAGGGGGAAGATTCAGAACGAGGAAAATGCAACGAAGCGAGCAGCAAAATGTCATTGTTTCAATCTCTCTACTCCAATATTTTTACAGAATATTCTTTTTATGGAAGTATTTTTCCCCAGTTGCTATGTTGCTATGAAATATTAAAAATGCATTTATTCAGGACGACATGGCAAAATTACTCCATAATGGTCAAAACTGTCGACTGTATTTTAGTCCAATGGTCCCAAGGTTGTCGGACTTGTTTTGGCCAATCTCGGGGTGAACGGGAACTTTTTGAAACCCAAAAAGACTTACATGCCTCTCCCTGGTGCAGCAACAAAAGCCTGCAGCACACTTGGTTGATTTGAAAAATAAACGAATTAAGCCGCAAAATCAGCTGAATCAGCAGTCCATCTGCTTGCTATAAAGCAATGCTGTATAGTGAGATGCTGACCCGGGTGACGTCACCTTTGCATTCGTCCTCAACCCAAGACTGGAGCCGGAAGTCACTCATTTTTATGGCGCGGGATTAAAAGAAATTAATAAATAAAACGATTGCTTACACACGCATCCAAGCGGTCCATTTAATTCAGGAGCATAAAATACCGCGTGAAATATGAAATAAACATACTTTTTTGCAATCATAGGCACTTTAAATATACATGTAAAATTTATTTGCATTACTGTTTTTATCTTGCCTGATTATTAACAATGAATCAATTAAAATACAAACGTATGAGAATTTAATGCATTTTAATTTAGCACAGGCAAAATAAATGCAAAACTATAAAGATGAATATAATTAACAGATACAACAAAACAGTAAAAATGGCACATTAAATAAGAGCATGAAAAACAAATTTTATTCCTCGGTTCCAAGTGGTATTTCCTAGTTTGTTTCGTCGCATTGACATATAAAAACACTTCTGTTTCCAATAAGTTTGGGTTTGTGGTCACGTCTTTGAAATTCTGTTTTTGTTTTTCACTTTTCTTTACTGTTGTACTTTCTAATACCTATGTATACAGTACATATGTACATTTTCCTCCTTATAGACTTAGTTTGACCTGAAACACAAAGAAATGTGATTTATCAAATATTTTTTGAGTAACTTGGGCGTAAAATTGGAAATTTTGAATATAACCTCTAATTTTAACAAAACCAAACTTTTACCATTTTAGTGGCCCTTTTTCATTTAGTTTGGACCCAAGCAATACAAATCAAATGATTACAAGCCAGGAACAAAATTTTATTCTTTTTCTTTAATTTCTTTTTTTTCTTAGTCCATGAGCTGGATTTTTGGCTCTCATTCTGTGGTGCATTTTGGTGTTTATGAATCTTTTTGAGTCTTGCGAGTGTGGGCGTTTGACATTTTCATCTCGTTTTTCCGGTGAAGTAGAGTGAAATATCCCTGAGTCATATTTTGAAGATTGAGACACAAATCACTGCGACATACCGCATTTCTGCAGTAAGCCTTGAAAAAAAACAAAAACCTCTAGCAAACAATGAAAAACATGTGCACAGGTTGGCTTCGGTGTTGTAGAATCCTGCTCAATTTGGAAAAGCACCAGACGTGTTTATTTTCATACATGTGGCCAAGAATTACATGTTGGATTTCATCGAAGAGAACCGAGACAAAAGGGAAAACCGCTTTGTTGGTCTTTGACAACTAGCAAAGCTGTTGGGCGCTAAATTAAATGAGTATTCAGACAATAAACAAATACAATTAAACTAGAATAAAAGTCTGAGTGATGACGGTGTTATGGAAAAAATGAATAAACACAGGCTGGATGGGAATAACACTACAACATGATATTGAGGACATCCCGGAATAATCACTGGAATGCTGCACAACTATTTGCGGTAATAGCAGTTGTAGACAAGCCATTTACTTTACAATGATAACATATTAGGCAGTTAATTGCGCCTGATTTCATCACTTTGTTGACAACAACCCGGCAACCGCACTCAGGAGCCTGCTAACTCACTTAGCATGGGCCATTTGAGGAGCTCAATTCCCAAATGAAGTCTTTGAAATGCTGTTTAAGTGTTTTAGGGTCATAGTTTGTGCAGGAATTTTAATTTAAATTATTAATATAGGAATTAAAATAACCTTTAGGAACACCTCAAATATTTCTATTTAACGAGTCACAGTCCACTGTACAACGCCACGGTGTAATCTTTTTTTCTTTTGCTGTGGGTATACCGTATATACTGTAACTCTCCTAATGCCTGTCACAGTAACTATACTGTCGACTTACTGTCCGATAATAAAAACCATCGTATGTTTTAATGTATTGACATATTGTCTGACGTATCGTATGAAATGGCCAATGATTATGTTTTTCAGGGCGCAATAAATTACATGAAATCAACATTCATCGGCGCTGACTTGTTCTCGCTTTCTCTTCTTCTGTAAGCAAACTAGCTCTCTGCTGGAGGCAGGATTCATGCACATACACACACACCAACCATGGATAATAAAGCGTACGCATATTTTGGCATTCATCTTGTCCAAGTGACTACAACAGCAGTATTGCCCATGCAAATACGATGCAGATAGTATTGATTTATTCCGGTATCATATTTAATGTTTTTCATTTGTTACAGTGCTGTTTTCGTCAATGACGATAACGAAAATATAATAATGAACAATTTTTTCATGACAATGACGTGAAGATGATGAGCTAAAAACGTGTCTTGGGAGACTAAAACATAATGATACGAATGCCAATTTTCATCTGATCAGGTTAGAATGAGATGAAAATGCGCCATAGTTTCCGTCATAAGTGCTAAATGCATGACATTTTATTATAATATGTGTAGTTAGCTGGCATGGTAGCAGTGTTTGGTCGTGTCACATGTGGGTCGTGGTTACCCTACCCACACACATTTACTCATCGGTGTCCTCGCCAGGCATCAGACTTGCTTGTTTTGAAAACACATGGTAATATATTTTTTTCTTGTTTTGGCTAGAGAGACTATACCATCTTGCTTTAGCCTTTAAAAGTCTGTGCTGAGTGATCATCACACACTAAATGTAACTTGTAGCATTAGTATAGCGTTCGCGTTACCATTAGCATTTAGTAGTGGTGTCAACAATTATCGATGAGGCGATGCATGCCGATGCGGGGCATGGACGAATCGATTCAGCGCATTTTAAAATATATAAGTATGTTCAAAAATCTTCCCTGCGCAATTCCGGTGATGTAACGGATTTGGTTTCCCCATTTGTATTATTATTCTCATGTTTCATTTTTAACACACCGCATAACTCTGGTCAAGTTTCCCACCAACCTCGTAGAAGCCAAAATGTCTCCAGATGTCTGCTTTCAATGTCTTAGGTGCATCAATAATCTTTCTTGCTCCCTCTTTCTCCGCTTCAGCCATTGTTACGTTATGTCCTATCTCTTAGAGGTTAAATCTTGTTGCTGAACCCGATTAACATTTTGGGCCCGACCTGACCCGTTAAGCATTCACGTTCGGGTCGGGTCCGGCCGCCGTGCCGGACTAATAAATTATTTATCAAAAAAAAAACAAAAAAAAACAAACAAACAAAACAAAAAAAATAAGTAGACTATTTAAACATTAAGAAAACTTGCGTTTTTTTCTGCCAACTGAGAATCCGTTACGAAAGACACTTTTATTTATGCACACAAAGGCAACACAAATGTGATCCTTTTGAATCTTCTCTGTGTGTCTGCAAAATCGCATGTTTTTTTTTTTTTTTCCTAATATTAAACTTTCCCGGCGTTATTTGGTTGTGTAAATGCTTTGATAATGATCATAACAATATGTAGACTATTTAAACATTAAGAAAACTTGCATTTTTTTTCTGTCAGCTGAGAATTTGTTACGAAGGACACTTTTATTTATGCACACAAAGGCAACAGAAATGTGATCCTTTTGAATCTTCTCCTCTGTGTGTCTGCAAAACCCAAGTTTTTGTTGTTGTTGTTATATTAAACTTTCCCAGCATTATTTCGTTGTGTAAATGATTTTATAATGCTCATAAAAATATGTAGACTATTTAATCATTAAGAAAACTTGCGTTTTTTCTGCCAACTCGAAGAAATGAAAATAAATTGTTGTTGCTGCGTTTTTTTTCCCTGCGTCACTCCAAAAAAAAAAAAAAAAAAAATTCGGGTTTTTCGGGCTGGGCCTGCAAATCTAGTTAATTGATCGGCCTTCAATACCGGCGGGCCATGTCGGGTCGGGCTGGAAAAATATGATTTGCTTTAGAATTTTAATGCATCCTAGGCTTTAATGCATCGCGATGCATTGCCGAATCGAACCGAATCGAATCGTGACCCTCTGAAACGAATCGAATCGTGGCCCTCTGAATCGTAATCAAATCGAATCGTGAGGGCATTGCCGATGCACACCTCTAGCATTTAGTGTGGGGAGTGTCGTCTCAAAGTCTTGGACAACTTTTTTTTTTTTTTTTTTATACATACAGTTCGTGGTGTCCAGGTAGGTTTAATTAATTGAAAATAATGTAGTGTTTTCCTGTTGATATATTACGATCACGAAGGAGGTGATGTCTTTGTAGACTCTACAATTTTGTGCTCATCTGTCAATGTTCATTCCAAATAGTTGGAAACCTTTATTTATTCACATATTTATTTTCTGACTAAAACTTTTGAATTTTACAGACGAAAACATTCTGAATAAGTCTCAATTAAAACTAGACAAAATTTGTTTTCGTTAACCGAAACTAGAGTAAGACAAACACAAATTACTAAAATATGTCTAAAACTAAAAAGTATTTTCATCCAAAAGACTAAAACGAAAGTTAAAAGGGGTGCTAAAAACAACACTGCTTACAAGGAAGATGCTAAATACTTATGAACTTCATTTCCCAAAATGTGTAGCATTGTTGGCGCATGCGGAGACCGGTCTTTATTTTTTAGCCTACTGAGTGATGTTCTTAGACATGCAAGTCAACGGAGTATTTTAAAGCTAATCGCAGTAATCAAAGCAAACATCGAGGGCACAACTATTGGATGTGATGTGTTGACACAATTTTCTTTGTTACTATTGACACATGGATGCACAGAAGTGCTCTTAAAATTCAGTGACACAGAAACCACAACAATCTAGAATGTGGAAAAAAAAAAAAAACACAAAATTACATTGTTTGATTTTTAAAGAATTTATTTGCAAATCATGGTGGAAAATAAGTATTTGGTCAATACCCAAAGTTCATCTCAATACAGTGATACCTCAGCTCACGAACGCTTAAGCTCACGAACTTTTCGCCTCAAGAACATTAAATTCGCGAGCATATAGTCTCTGTTGACGAACTAGTTTTCGGCGGACGAACCAATTCACGCGGTCGAAAAGCGCCACGAGAAGCTGACGTACGCTCACGGCGTCCCTGTTCGTCCCCTCACTTTCGTTGAGTGTGGACATGGTTTGTGTTTGATAGACATTTTGGACCATATTGAGTGTACTTTTGCTATTATGGGACCGAAAAAGTTACCTACAGTCCTTATGGAAGGTGACTCGTGTTACCAATTCGCCCTCGACTGGTAATTGGCGGTGCTTTCAGCTTCCCACCGTAGTGAGAAGTGGACCGGCGAGTCACGTTGGCTCGTTGTCGTCGGTTGTCTTCGGTTCGCCCGATTTCCTCTCCAGAAAGGAGGCGGCGTGCATACAAACACCCAGAGGCGTCGGATGGCTTTTTGTGGGCACTTTTATTAACAACCAAAAGCATGTGGGGGGCACAGCAGTGGAGTCTACGCTAACTGCGCACTTTGCCGGTAACACTCTCCTTCCAAACAGTAACTCCCTCCCTCCCTCCTCCTCCCACTCCATTCCATCAAGCCATCAACTACCATCACAAAGGTAAATAAAACGACTTTATTATACAGTACAGTTTATTTCTTTAATTATAATACAATAGCACATTTATTATACATAAAATAAGGTATATTTTTGTGTAGTTTTAAGGCTTATTTAGTAGAAAATTATGTTTTATGGGGACCTGGGAACGGATTATTCTCATTTTAATGGTTTCTTATGGGAAATAAATGTTCGGAAGATGAACTTTTCGCCTTACACACACTTTCTGGGAACCAATTATGTTCGTGAGCTGAGGTATCACTGTACTTTGTTATGTACCCTTTGTTGGCAATAACGGAGGCCAAACGTTTTCTGTAACTCTTCACAAGCTTTTCACACACTGTTGCTGGTATTTTGGCCCATTCCTCCATGCAGATCTCCCCTAGCGCAGTGATGTTTTGGGGCTGTCATTGGGCAACACGGACTTTTAACTCCCTCCACTGATTTTCTATGGGGTTGAGATCTGGAGACTGGATCGACCACTCCAGGACCTTGAAATGCTTCTTACGAAGCCACTGCTTTGTGCCCTGGCTGTGTGTTTGGGATCATTGGCATGCTGAAAGACCCAGCCACGTCTCATCTTCAATGCCCTTGCTGATGGAAGGAGATTTTCAACCAAAATCTCTCGATACATGGCCCCATTCATTCTTTCCTTCACACAGATCAGTCGTCCTGGTCCCTTTGCAGAAAAACAGCCCCAAAGCATGATGTTTCCAACCCCATGCTTCACAGTGGGTATGGTGTTCTTCGGATGCAATTCAGTATTCTTTCTCCTCCAAACACGAGAACCTGTGTTTCTACCAAAAAGTTCTATTTTGGTTTCATCTGACCATAACACATCCTCCCAGTCCTCTTCTGGATCATCCAAATGCTCTTTAGCGAACCGCAGACGGGCCTGGACGTGTACTTTCTTCAGCAGGGGGACACGTCTGACAGTGCAGGATTTGAGTCCCTGGCGGCGCATTGTGTTACTGATAGTAGCCTTTGTTACTGTGGTCCCAGCTCTCTGTAGGAGAGGAGTGTGACTGACTGAGGTTGTGCACAGGTGTCTTTTATACCGATAATGAGTTATAACAGGTGCCATTAATACAGGTAACGAGCGGAGTCTCGTTAGACCTCGTTAGAAGAAGTTAGATCATTCTGTCTCTCATGGTTGAGGTTTACCCATGTTGACAATTACGGGCCTCTCTTATCTTTTCAAGTAGGAGAACTTGCACAATTGGTGTTTGACTAAATACTTATTTGCCCCACTGTATATAACATTATGTAAATGTAAATAAATGTGTTGCTGTTGTTGTCAGAGGCAACAGATCAGGGGGAGAGTTCCAAAAATCATGTGAACAGTCAAGGTTAATTGTATGCAATAATCAATGTGTGAAAGCTGTCACAAAACAATGTGTTTTGTGCTCGCACATCAAGTGGATGTATAGGGGGAAAAAATATCAGGCGAGTATAGGGCATATATACACATCACACAGACTAAACCAGCGAGTATACTTGATACTTGCTTGGGCTAAACCACTGGTACATCGGGAACTTGAGAAAAAAAACAAAAGAAGCCTAAAATTACTTCTTCCATTACCACTCTAAAAAGGTTTCATGTAAAAGCCAATTGATGATAGCCACAAAAGTGAAAGGACAAAAGTTGAAAACATAGATATATACTGTGCCTCATTAACAAGAAGTCCTTAGGTGTCTTATCTTTTGCGTTCGTTACACATAGAGAGGTCAGAAAACACTATTAAATAGTAAGAAGTGTGTTCTCTTTGCAATCATTTTCTGCCTATGAAATGATCACAAGCGGCAGCCATCAAACACTCCAGTAGACAAGGACGGCTCACAACATCACACAGCCGCAATATTAAAGCTTTGGTGGCAGCCGACTTGAACTAAAGGTTTCCTTTTCCTTTTTTCCCCTCTCAAACAAAAAAAGTTACTCGGGTAAAGAGGAATTGGTGAAACATGAGAATGTCTTCTGCAGCTCCAAATTGCATCCCAGGTTTTGGAAGGTTAGTACTTAATAGGACGTTGACCAGGCTTTTTCCTGCTAATTGGCTTTCACTTAGTTACTGTAAGCTTGACTGATCTGGTCATCCACTGCCATTGATAGAGATAGTTTAGTCCATACACATCCACAAATCGATTGGACGCCTTTTGCCGTCAATGGCAGTGAAAAAGTTAAAGGGAAAGAAACATTATTAAAACATATAGAACAATATCAAACAATTGAAATTAAAACAGGGAATCTAAAGTATCATGTGTTATCATCAGAAAATGTTATTTTCTAAGATGTAGCAAAAAAGGCAGTATACTATGTCCAGTATACTTTTAAGAACACAGTTCAAGTCACATCAAATCTATTAATACTGCAACCCAGAGCAATAAAAGAACTTTTATTCCCACTGTGAGCTTCTTTGTTCTCTAAGTTTTAGTTTCTATCGTCATGACTGCACCATGTAACTTTATGTGCAGCAGTCGCAGAGAGTCTGAAGAAACAATATTTATTGACTATCAGTGTTTGACAGCAGTTTTATGTTTTGAAAACCCAGGACATCTACCTAGAGCAAACCACTGGTCTTGATGATATAATGTATAAAATATAAGCCCATAAGCTCAAGAAAATGAGCAAATATCAAATTCCTTTAGAAAGCTTCTTTGGAAAGTTGAAAAGGTCAAATGATAGAAAGAAAGAGAAGAGCATGTGCTTGTTTATACACCGTTAAAAAAAAAAAAACTTCCAAGAAGTTGTGCTAACTTAAGTTTTTAACCCCTTCAGACCCGCATTTTTTTCTGCTGGGCAAAAAAAAAAATCTTCGCTGATTTTTACCCTTCTCAAATACCAAAACAAAGGGCAATTTTTTGTCAGGGATATTTCATACTTTTATTGGTTATTTTTAATGGTAATGTTGATGAGAAATGAGCACTTAACGTTTGCGTTTTTTAAGTTGCGTTTTGTCTCAGCCATTTTCAGAGTCAAAAATAGCAAAGAGGGAATGCTGAACCTCATGATTTGATTTTGATGGGTAAAGTTTCGTCCAATCATCTCCCAGAAGTGGCAATAGCAACTAAAGGTAACACTTTATAATAACTATCTGTTATAACTAGTTATTACATCATTACAAAACTGTTAATAAATGATTTATAGTTGACTTGGTAAGTGTTTGTTAACAATTTGCTGTGATGTATGGACGTTAAATGCCCCTCATAAGTTTATACTGTGTTTAGCACAAAAAGTGTCACAAACCCATGGGTTTGTACTAGTATTTTGTTGTTCTGCCACGTCAGTGTGTGTGTTTCTATGCTTTATATAAAATGTTCAACATTTCATCTTGGTGTTTGGTAAAGAACAGCACAGAGAAAGGCCTATGGGTGGAACAATCTTGAGGTACAAAAATTTGATATTTTACATATTATAGGAAATGTATTAACTTTGAACTTGTTTAATCTATTTGCTGTTCTTTAAAGTTTAGTAGATGGTCAGCAAACGATTAACAACTGATCTGTAAAGTATACTTATAAGATTACGTATGTTATTGGGATTTTATTATAAAGTAGGATTTATTCTTCATTCACTAACAATTGAGATTGTAACTTATGACATTAAGAATAATGTCCCAATAACATAAATAAACTATGAACTGATACTTAACTGATACTGAACTGATACTTAATAAGTCATTAGTTAGTAAGCTGCTAATAGCTTGTTAATGGTATATTACTAATTTATAAGGTTTAAGTATAAATCATTGACATACGGCTTACAAGTCATTTATTACTCATTAACCATCAGTTTATTTATGGCATATTAACTATCTATAAGGCATCATTATAAATGCTTAACAAACTGTTAACAAACACTTCACAAATCAACAATAAATAATTTATTAACAGTTTACTAATGATCAATTAACTAGTTATTATAGATAAGTATTATAAAGTGTTACCCAACCAAATTCTGTGTATTTATTGATGTAAAAACGCGAACACGTCATGTCCTTCAGCAGCATGTTCAGGTCTGAAGGGGTTAAGTAAGTACAAGTCAAGTTTTGTAAGTAACTTGTTATTGTGAGTATTCCCAAATAACTTCATAAAGTCAGTTGGGTTTACTTGAATGATGAAGTTTTAGGACAAAAGTTCTTCTGAAGGAAAAAGAACTTTACAGTAAACTGCTAACTTGAAATTTTAAATTGCACTTATTTGGCCCGAATCTCACTCATAATGCCTTTAAAAGAGTGCGCTAGCATTAACTTAATGAATTAGGCATTGTAGCTCACTTCACTATGCATTGCGTAAGTTTGAATCCCACTTGTTTTACCTTTGTATGTACTTAAGTTCTGTTGACTTAAAATTTTAAGCTCCACTTACCACAAGACCTTCTCACTTAAAGGGAAGCTCGGACCTAAAGACCTTTAGGCTCCAATAAGCCACAATTGTTCGCTTTTACTAAAATATGTTATCAGAAACACATAAAATATTGCCATTGATTTAAAACTCTATAATATTTAGTACATGTTTTGACCTACGGAGGGCGCCATGTTTTATGCGCACAATGAATGCCCGGGGTGATGACGTAGTTTGTCACTGTCACTAGATGAACACTACCGGTGTTCTGCAATTGCTTCTACGCGGCGAGACGTCCAACACATGCACACATCAGTTAAAACCAGCAAGTACTTACTATTTGTGTTTTTATTGAGTCTTATATTAGATTTTCATTGCCTCAAAATACTTTTTGCATGTGCTTCCCTCTCATACTTTTAAGCAGTGTGTTTTCTTGTGGTAGCTATAAAGCAGATTGTTGATCTGTTGACCTCATAGCATATTTAAATCACCCTCATTTGACATTACTGCGTTGAAGTATTTTCTTAAGGCATCTTTAGTATCTTCTCTGTATGCATCTAAACAAAACAAGCTAAAAGTACATGGTGGTATTTTGGGTGTGAAATTTGCATCTTGTAGACGTTTCGCAGGTGTAGCATAGTTTGGCAGAACACCATTTTTTTCCCTACTCTCGTCTCGTCTCATCCCGTCTTTCCTGTTCATTTTTCTTTTGCTGCTCGTTTTGTGAAATATTGACAGTGCTGTCAGGGTTGAACAGATGACATTTTTTTTATGTTGCTTGAGTCATACTCTGGAAGTCCGCAGCGTAACCCAGTGACCTCATCGCCCTGCGACATCAACCGCAATGGCGACCTACTAGTTAAACTAATTTTACAAATTGTGTATAAACGAAAACATCAAGAGGGGTTTTAATATCAAATTATTTTAACTCATAATAATGTTTATCTTTTTAGAACTACAAGTGTTTCTATCCTTGGATCCCTTCAACATTTTGAGCTTTTGGCAATAAATTGCATTTTCATGTTTATTATTAAAAATTGCAAATGCATTGAAATAGGTTGACTTGAAATTTATATTTTTTGGTTCTTTGTTGTCAGGCTCCTTACAAGTCACTAGAGGAAAAACTTTGTGATGTCACTATTATACAAAGAATGCTTTATTATTACATCAAAATAGGGCAACTATATGAACAACTTCCTTGCAAAAACATTTTCTTACACTGACATCTTACAAAAATGTACTAAGATGAGTAATTTTGAATGTGATGATTGCAGTGACCTAAATATGTCAGCCACAAGAGATGAAGATGGTGTGGATTCCTGCCTTCAAACATTACAAAAAACATCCACTTCTACATTTCCTTTTCATCAAGTCAGCCCAATCAACTTGTCAGCATATATCGGTCTTTTTCTCCCCTATTTTAACAATCCTTACCACTTCTGATCTGCAGAGATTCGTGTTGAAAGGCCGCAACAATCTGGAAATGTCATACAACTGGAGTTTTGTAGTTCAGCCCAATTTGAGGGTATTTTACTCACACAATGAGACGACAATACAGGGTGCAAAATTCATATGTATTTTCCAAGTAGTGTTGCTGAGTGAAGTACAGCTGACTGGACTTGCACGCATCTTAAACCACTGAATATTTGAGCGGGAAACACATAAAATTGTCCCGGTGGCGTTTGCCTGCAACTTGCACCACATTTGTGTCTGCAATAGACATCAGATGCTACATGCAGTACATTCCTCTTTGTGATTGTGTCCACAAGCACGATACATCTTGTTCCTCACACACAGGAGCTCAACATCTGAAAATTTCGACAAGAAGACAGTTGAAAGGAAGCCTGGAATGATCCATTAACGATGTGAGTAAATTGGCATACCGCATGTCTCAGAGTCTCATTTAACGATGGAATTAAAAAAAAAAAAAAACTTGGCCAATGATGAAAATAGCCAATGAAAAATTAAGCGAAAAGAAACTTCCTTTCAGTGTGGAATCCAGGATGACTCTTTTCCATGTTGCTGATGTAATCAAATGGGATTAGCGCTGTGTAAACTGAAATTAACCAACTACAAATTCCAGTAGCTGGTTCTGCATTTTAGTCATGGGCCATTGTGCTAAGGGCCATATTGCTGCGTTACACATAATACGATTAAAGCTAGGAAAGCAAGCAAAACTCTTAAACTATTTATCTTCCTGGACAACATTATCTGAAAATATCTACACTACAATTTAGCTGTATCCAATCATTATAAGAAAAAAACATGATATGATCGTAAAAAATTGACATTAAATACAACATCCACAACACTACTTTTTTTTAAAACTGATAAAATCTTTCGTCTTTCGCGCCAAATACTTGTGGTGGATTGCTAGTTCTTGTTGCTATCTGAAAGTGTTAACTAAATCCTTTTTCGGCTTGTTTCTAGAAAACAACGACCTATCCTCACAATTATTTAAAAGTTTGACCTTAAATATTAAATTAATATTTGGAGCACAGATGAAGCTCAACCAACCAAAGACTATTTAGCATAGGGTGACCAAACGTCCTCTGTTGCCCGGACAAGTCCTATTTTCACGTAGTGCCCTCGTCGTCCGGGCGGGTTTTATAAATTCATAAAAATGTCCGTTTTTTTATGATTTTTCACGGGACCAATTTGAAGAGAATCCCTCCGGCCGCTGGGTGGCAGCAGTTGACATGGCTCCTACTAGAAGGGAGGGAAGGAGTAGTTCTTCTTGTTTTTGTTGGCAGTTTACCCCTATCATGAGGCATTACCGCCATCTACTGGGTTGACAATTTGGCCACAACGCCTGCCCAGTTGTTAAGTTTTTAACGATAAATACATAAATAATGGCAACTGTTGACTTCTGTCGGAGCTTTGACTGTAAAATCCCATTTGGTGTCGCATCGTTGCGCTGCCGATGATTGTAAACTTTTTTAGCAAAGTTTGATTTTTGCCTCAGCTAGCTAATAGTGAGCTAAACCATGCTAGACATGATGGGAAACGTTGTTTTGAACTGCTACGTTTGGAAACATGCTGGTTGAATAGTTTGTCAGTTTACTTCAGTTATTATTTGTGTGCAATCTAGAACATTGAATGAGAATATCAATTGAATGGGAATAACAATTTGTCAAGGACATCTGTCGTGATAGTAATTTATAAAAATGTTTAGTTGGCACATAGCCTACTGTGTGTATGTGTATTGACTGGACTACATTTCCATGGGTCTGCATTATACTGGACTGTCTCAGGAAATTAGAATACACAATATTCTAATTTTTTGAGACAGTCCTGTGTATATATACAGGACTGTCTCAGGAAATTAGAATACACAATATTCTAATTTCATGACTGTCTCATATATATATATTATATTTTAGTCATTATTATTATTATTTTTTTTTAATTTTTTAATTTTCAAACTGCATTTTCCCATCCAGAGTGAGGGGGCACACTTTAAATATATTAAAGTCAGGGGTGAAAGTGGGCCGGCGTTCCGCCAAGAAATACGATGGCGGAACGCCGTTCTGGCATACGGTGCTTTGATCCCGAAAATATGACGGCAACTGTCAAAACCCAATGTTTAAAAATAAATAAATAAAAAAACCTGCCACGCTGCCACACACGCATCTCCAAGAATAATCTACTAATGTCAGATTTACATACACAAGTGTTAACAATACAAGCCTAATAAAGAGCTTGCTTAGCGTAATCCGTTTTCACTGATTTTTATTATTCATTTATTCTACGTAGTTCTCCCCAGCGTTTCTCTCTATCTGACAAGTCGCATTGCCTGTAGCCCTTTTCACACATATTACCAGGGAATGTCCCGTATAAGGTAACGCAGGATTTACTCTCGTCATTGCTTTCGTGCATGAAAAGATTCCAAGAATGAAGCCGGTTGAACGCTTTCACAGACTTGACCTGTGTTGCCCACTGGCACTCTCTGTGCGTGGAAGGCTGCTGGGCGATTTTATAACCTGGACATTACGTCATTTTTGGTCAGCATTGTCACAATGTCGGTCAAATCCTGTCGTGTTTTGTTCCGGAGGGAGCGTTCCCCGACGTGTAACTGCAACCAATTTAAGGTCATCAAGAGGTAAGATCGGGCCTAAAAAAAATCCAGCCCGGCCCGACCCGACCCGACCCGGGTCCGCTGGTATTAATGCCCGACCCGCCCGAGCCCGATCAATTAACTTGATTTGCAGGCCCCCCCAAAAAAACAAAATGTTATGTTTTATTTGTAGGCCCGAGCCAGGAAAACCCCCCCCGAAATTTTATATTTTATTTGTAGGCCCAAGCCTGAGAAACCCCCCCCAAAATTCTATGTATTATTTATGAGGAGAAGAGCGAAGGGATGCTCCAGTCAGACCTGGACAGATCACTGCTTGCTGCTTGGAAAAACGGACTGGTTGCGTTTTGCGTGATCACATTTGGTGACAATGCCTGCGCATTAAAGCCTGTCTTTTGTAACGAATTCTCACTTGGCAGAAAAAAAACGCAACTTTTCTTAATGGTTAAATAGTCTACATATTTTTATGATCATTTTAAATGCATTTGCACAATGAAGTTTGTAAAATGTAAATAGACAGATGCGGTTTTGCATCGCAGAGGAGAAAGATTTTTTATCCAAATTATTTATTTGATAAATATTCCTTTGTTTAACATCCATACATCGTTTTGGCATACGTATATAAATATATATTTATTTTAAACATTTTGCGAGAACCCCGACCCGAACGTAATGACTGACATTTTAATTTCGTTATGTTTTCAGTTTAATTTAGCCATTTCCAGCTTGCCATGTTTATAGTCCTGCTTTCACACACACCAGGAGAAAACCAACGCAGGCATGGTGAGAACATGCAAACTCCACACTGGAAGGCCGGAGCCCGGGATTGAACCCTTGGTATCAGAACTGTGAGGGGAACGTGGTAACCACTGTGAAACCTGTTGTGTTTTATTGTGTGTTATATTTATAACTGTGCCAAAAGTTCTTGCATTTTGGTGGTTTTAGGAGGTTTAAGCCCCCCCCCCACGCACACACAAAAAAAAAAAAAAAAAAAAAAAAGGGCTCTTTGGCGAACTTTATGTTAGGGAGTTCCGGCAAGAAATTCTAGCCACTTTCACGCCTGCTTGCAAGTTATGCTAATACTTAAAATTATCTGTGTAAACATTATCTTTTGATAGATTATTAAATATGAATAACCTTCTAGTGTTAACATGAGTAATATGGGATTGGACTAGGTCTAGTTCTTGTTCATCCTACTCCTTTGAACATGTAAATTGCACTGAAACACGCCATATGTTCATTATTGTTTTCTTTCTTTCAATTTTTGTTTTCATATTTTGTAATGCGTTGATATTTTCATCGAATCAATCGATCAATTAGCCTAGTAAACCTCTAGAGAACCATTGTTGCCAAATTGCAGTAGGAAAATTGGCTGATTTGAACAAATAGCTTTGAAATTCATAATGTCATGATTTTTGGGAAAAGCTGCATGCATATTAACAGATGTAGGGAGACCTAGCATGCAATACAAGAAGAGTCCTTGAAATACTTCAATCCCGGCATGTAAATCATCATCATCAGTGATGCAACTAATCATGTTGTTGCGAGCAGAGCGTGACATTTTGCAATTTGGCCGGATAAAGTGAAGACGGTGCGTAACACATAGACACAAATCTACTGCAGAGAGAACAACCCAAAGATGCAGCTTACGTGATTCAAGCGTTACAAAATCAATTCAATTAAAGCTCTGGAAATAAAGGAGATTATCTGTAGATGAAACACAAAAGGAGCCGACGCAAAATGATTTTTTGCTGCTTCAATCCTTGGTTTACAGTAAATCTTATTTAGATACCTCAAGCCTTTCTAATCTGCATTTTTCCCACAGCAGCGCTCTTAACTGTACTTCCTGAGCTCTGGTATCAAAGGAAGGCCATCCATAATATGAGAGAATATTAAAGTCTAGGGCACGAGAAAGCCGAGGCTTTCTGACATGGTAAACAAAAATTTCATCTGGGCATGTCCTTTTTTTTATTATTAGACTCAGGTAATAATATTGGCGATACCTTGGAGGCTACAAGCTTGTGTGACATTTCCGCTCGAGGGGACCGTGGCATTTCAGGTTGAAATCGTCATTCGGCATCATTATTCATTATAACTTTTGCTTGAGCTTGACCCGTTGAATTTAAGGACTTGAGCGAAGAGAGGCCATGTCTATAAAGGAACACACGATACTCCATGAAAGCAGAGATGGAATCTGCGCTGGCTCACCGCGTCCAACCACATCACAGCCCCTCCAGCCAGGCCGTCTCAGTGTGGGACTTAATGGGAATGAGGGGATCCATCCGTCTGGGAAAGCGAATGATTTGGGGTTCACTTGGGTCTAACACATATTTTGTAGAGCTTTTATTATTGTGCTTCTGTCAGATATCAGTCCGAGTGTTATCAGTGTTGTCAATCATAGACATGTATAAGTTTGGCTGCTTAAATACGACCAATGGGAATCACAGGCTGTTTTGTGAAAATGGTTTTACTGGACTTAGCGCATACAAACATTCTAAATAACTGCCAGGTCCTATTGTGGAAAGAATGAATGCAGCTGCCCTTCTCTCTTTCTCTTTCCACTCTGTATTTTTTCCTCGGTGCCAGCCACCTCCATCATCTACGCAGCATGTGTGCACAGCCATTTGGCTGCTTCATTAGTTTAGCGGTTTGACCACTTTGCAGCACTTCGACCGTTTGTGTGCCATGTAAACATAATGCTGTAATTTAAAAAGCCATCATTTGACTTGGACTAGAGAAAGCATACAGTGTGAATAGTGTGAAAGCAGTACTTCAGGTCATTTGTGTCCATTGGTAAAGCAAAGAAAAAACTTTATTTTGCATCATGTGTTTGATCCTGATTCAGAGACACTGGGCCTTTTTTTCAGTTCCCAGTTCCGCTGTCAACATTTTTCACACGATTCAAACAACTGAATCTTGTTGAACGATATTCAAAGAGAAAAGACTGACAAAGATCCATAATTTATGAAATTGTGTATTAAAACTAGGGCTGTCAAACGATTACAATTTTTAATCGAGTTAATTACAGCTTAAAAATGAATTAATCGTAATTAATCGCAATTAATCACAATTCAAACCATCTATAAAATATGCCATATTTTTCTGTAAAATACATATATATTCTGTAAAATAAATTGTTGGAATGGAAAGATAAGACACAAGATGGATGTATACATTCAACATACGGTACATAAGGACTGTAGTGGGCATTTCACTCTACTGTCATTTAAATCTGTCTATGCTGTCCTCACTCCGAAGCGTCTACTTTTTCCAAAGCTAGACAGCTAGTGAACGACGCCTTAATAATCAGACTTCTTCCTTTTTCATCTGATTTATTAATAAAATGGCCTCAAACCATTGTCCTCTTTAGACCGTAGTAAAACTACAAAAAAATAGTACACAAGCATTACATTAGCAACAACGTTAGCTTAGCACGCTATACAGGTTCACTAAATATAAACAAAAAGCGTCTCATACAAAAAATATAACATTTCGCTTACTAACATAATATGTACATTCTTTACAACAACCATACTTACGGACAAATCTTGTCCAAGGATCATATAAGCACAACATTCCAACGTAGGCGTCAGCCCGAGACGTCGTGCAGCCGTATTAAACTGGCAAGAAAACAATAAACCATGTCGCAAAGCGACCACAAGAGTTCGCTGTTAGACAGCACAAAAAGCCTTGCTGTAAAACTTACCAAAAGGCAGAATACTGTCTGAGCGGGACATGTGCGTTAATTGCGTCAAATATTGTAACGTGATTAATTAAAAAAACTAATTACCGCTCGTTAACCCGATAGAATGTCTACGATCTCGACGGTCATCCTTCGACCTCCGTTCGCCAGTCTTTAGAAATTAAGGTGACAATTATTATCTTGGTAACATCGCCAGGTTTCTTCGTCAGGTTTTTAATCATTTATTTCAGAACTTTTGCCACACAACACACCTAATATCCGTTGCAATTGACACCAACAACAGGACATTAAAAGGGAAAGTAAGATCTCTACCACACCTATCTCACTATCACGTCAGCCACGCAGTGCGTTCAAGTACAGCACGCAAAACACATCCGCCACACTAAAACCCGATTCGTTACATTATTACAGGAATTATTATTATTATTAAATTATTATCTCGATTTTTATTTATAATTTATTTGTTTTGCTATGTGCAATTGCCATTTGTAATGGTACCAGCAGTATTTATTAAGGATTTAGTGTATGTTTTCGGGCTGTAGAATGAATTTATGGAATTATAATGTATTCCTATGGGAAAATCCTGCTCGACATTGGCTTCCAGGAATTCAACCATTTCTTTTGACACAAATTGGGGCCCGTTGTCTGACACGAGTTGTGCAGGGGCTCCGAAACAGCTAAACATCTCTCCTAACATCTCAATTGTCTTTTCTGATGTGGTTGATTTCATGATAGCTACCTCTGGCTACTTACTATGGGTATCGATAGCAACCAGAAACATTCGATTTTCGAAAGGCCACGCAAAGTCAATATGAATGTGATGGATGGAGTGGGGCTGCAAGCTCCTGAAACAAATTAATTTCGTTTGTAGAGTTACCACTGTATTTCAATGGAAGCTTTAGCCTGCTAATGAGGCTAAGCCGAACACAAAATACCAAATGACTTACTTACTCATTTATACAATGTTGAAATAATGGCCAAAATCCATTGGAAGCATATTGGAAGTAAAGAATGTGTCTTTAACTGGCGTTACTTCTGGGTAATTGCGCACGCGTTGGCCAATGGTTTGAGAATAAAATTGCGGATTGGGATTCTTTGTAAAAAGAACAAAACATATAACAAAAACACTTTTGATTGTGGCTAGATGAAGTCAAATCTATCTAATTCAGTAAAGTACAATCTGAGATGATGGTTGGAACTTTAATATAAATTGAAGTCACAAACGATAGAAAGTGTCCACTTCGGTCCAGTGACGAGACACAAATACTAACAGAATAGATCAGAACAGTCATCTGCTGTAGACATCTACGTCGTGTTGCATCTTGGGAAGTTTTGTCTGCTACTTCCAACTTTGATAGCTCCCACTTGATGCTAACTAGCTGGTGCGCATACTTCAGGGTATCCTCAGTGTCATTCCCGACTTTCTTTCGAATCACGAGGTCAGCAGCAATGGAGCCACAGTTCGACTGCTAACGAGGTGCGGCGTGTCTTTCCAGGCTCAGGCCGGAGGGGGAAGTGGGTCCAGTAATTGTCCAGGGAAGTCGGAAAAGTGAGGGGAAGGTGATCTCTGCAAGTCTGCTTCTTGAACACGCATCATCCATGAAAATCCAAGAAAGAATGCATTATAATTAAAGGATGTGATTCTCCTTGTAATTCCAATTCGGAGGTAACACTTGGTTTGTTGACTGTCCCAGTGGCTGGAACACCTACCAAACTTTCTCATTCTGAGTGAATAAACCTATTACTCTAAAACATACTGTATATCCAGTCATCTACTGTATCATCCGTTTGTCCAGTGTTACAGGGAGATGGGACATATCCCAGCTGACATAAGACTTAAGTTGGTCTACACTCTGAACCCTGATTTTCAGTTAACTGTTTTTACGGAACATATACCGAACACCATGCTTACTGTAGATGCCTACCCAAAATGTATGCTCCAATTATAAACTTCAATTAAATGACAGTAATAAAGTTGTATAATAGATATTTCAACTTCCTACAGTGTGAATTGGGCGGATGTCTTAAATTGTAAAAAGGTACTATTACCTTTTCTTTTTGTACTGAACCCCACCCCCACAACTGAATATTCTATTTTTCCACAGGTCATTTGACCAGGGCCATAATATATTACGACGGCATTAAATTCGCCTTTTCTCCTTTCAGTATTCCAAAAGGTTATAACAGCACTATAATGTCACATTTGTAAGACGGGAAACCCGATCACTGGGACAATTATGAATAACAAATGAATCATTTCATTTTCATTTATGATTCTGAGATGACAGTTTTTGCATTTGACCCGATGCTTTATTTCTCAACGTGATTTTCCAGGTCACCTGTAATTCGATGACTACTGTGTAACCTTGACAAAAATGTCAAGGGCAGCCTGCATGAGACATTTGTGTCGTGAATCATTGTGGTGAGGACAGAGCTTAGTTCAGCATGTGGTTCAGTGCAAAAACAGTTTTTTCCAAGAGAACCTATGATGGTACTTAAAGCTGGTCAAGTTGCTCTCAGTAATGCACACTTACTAATGGAGCGGTGTGCATTACCTGTATGAGCGATGGTACATTAAAGTCATTAGATGAATCATCTCTTTAGAATTTGAATGGTTAAGCAAAATGAAGGTCTTAGTTGGTTGATTAGACATCATTAGCGTTGGGATCCAAACACGAGCCAGGTCTCAGCAAAACAATTAACCTCACGACAGCTCGACGCCGGCTCTACGCAGGGGCAAGAGGGGGGAGTGCTCCCTCAAATAAATGTCTTGAGAAAATCACATTTTAATATACTCACAAAATTAGTACATTACATTTGACAGAAAAATCAGCAGTAGTGGAAAAAAATCTGCCAAAAAGGGGATATGAAGACGATAAAGTATCAGTTCTCTCTCATCTCTCTTTCCCTTCTATGTGTGTGCATTTACAGGATTGTCAGCGCGCACGCACAGTTGAGCGTGCACAGCCCCCAGTAAACATCTAATCACTGTTAGTATGTAAACGAGCCTAGACGTCACTAGACAATGTAGTGTCAGGTTTCAGCGCGGCCACAGAACGGGAAGATTTTAAAGAAAGATCTGCGTTTTCTCAGTAACAACAAACACATCCGTTGCATCCGTTTTTCAGAGCTTTTAAAAAGTATAGTGCTGCAATCCACTTCTCTATAGAACCCCAAAAGGGTCAAAATTAAATAAATAATAAAAATAACATTTTGAAATAAATACCCTTTGATGAATCACAGAAATTGTGTAATATGGCCCGTAAATTGTAAAATAAGGTAATAATTAGGGATGGGAATTGATAGGATTTTTACGATTCCGATTCCATTATCGATATTGCTTAACGATTCGATTCTTTATCGATTCTCTTATCGATTCTAATTTGGGGAAAAAGAAGAACAACTGTTTTGATTGGCATCGAGTTTAATCAGAAGTCACAACCTTACAAACTCTCAACGAGGTCAAAAGAGGCCCAAAGCCTCAATATTAACTGTGGCAATAAGTGGCAAATGCACAAGAATGTGTAACATTTTACTGAAACATTTTTCTAATAGAAATAAAAAATATGAAAATGAATGAATGAATGAATATTGGCATATAGGTCGTTGTTCTGCCGTTGGCAATATGTGTTAAAGCAGGGGTCCTTTTTCCTGTGAGGGCCACATAACTTTTAACTGATGAGGGGCCGGGTCAGTTTGAACAGAACACAGAAAAAGTGTGACGATTGCAGGAGTGCCGAAATGTAAAAAAATATTGCTTTTCAGAAAGCCACAATCAAATAACCCTCTCTGGATTCTTTACAGAACAAAAGTAAATAAAATAAAAATAATAATATAATATAATAATAACAATAATAAATAATAATAACACTATTAATCAGAGAGGGTTATTTGGTTATTATCTATTTGAGTTCTTCACAGAAAAAGGCCAGAAAATAAATAACACTATTACGAAAAAAAAAAAAAAAAAATTCAAAATGCTCTCTGGTATTGTTCAGGGGCCGGACCAAATGTGGGGGCGGGCCGCATCCGGCCCGCGGGCCGTAGTTTTGGGACCCCTGTTAAAGTGTTTTTCCAGTATATTGAAATGCATTAGTTTTTATGGCGCTTTCACGCTCAAGTGGGGGTGTCCTTGCGCTTCCTCACGTGAAGAAGAGCGCGCTTACACGCAAAGAAGAAATGCCGCATCCAAGCGAGTGGGCGAGTTAGTGAGAGAGGGGAAACACTGCTACGAGCCTATGTTCTTTTTTAATGTTTGTAAAATATCTACAGAGGCAACACCTGTATGTATCGTCTTTTGTGTTGTTGTTGTGTGCTTCCACTCGCGATCGGACACTTAAATCCAGTTGTGTAGTAGATTGAACGATGTGCTAATGCTAGCGAACGCATGCTAACCGTATTAGCAGCTAATCATCGCTGATTTACGTTGATGCAAACCTGTTTGTTATTGGGGACGAAATTGATTTGTTTCATTTCTATTTTTAGTTTCACTCTTCAAGTGATGGTTGAATAAAGTCAGCAAATTATACCAACGTCTTCTGTATCTTCATTTGGGAGTTTAGCTAGCTGTATAGCCGGGACTAAGCCTTAGCGTCTCTGTGAGGACAATGCAGTGTTATTCCCTCCCGATGCAGTTATCTCCACCTTCCCTCCCGATGCAGTTATCTCCACCTTGCAAGACTGCAAGTCGTTTTGTTGTAATTTTTCCTCGTGAAGTAAAGACACACTTTCGAGCGTTTGAACCTACGTACTGTCATTGTTATGTTTACGGCTGCAATGCTCGTGCTAAACCATCGTAACCTTTCATTTTCACCCTCTTTCCTGGTGAAATGTAGCCAAAATTTGGATCGGGTGGTTCTTGGAGCCATGCTAGTTTGATGCGTCTGGACAACAAGACACGTCACAACGCAATATGTGTCTTTAGGAATCGTTAAAGGGATCGTTCAGGCTTTTTCATAGTGATGTCGAGGCCTCGAAACACAAGGAACCGGTTCTGGATTGGAATCGGATTTCGATTCCCATCCCTAGTAATAATATTATGAAAAAGATTTTACAAAATAAAAAGTGTTTCCACAAAGTATATTTTTTCTCATAATCCCTTTTTCCATAGTCGTCTTTTTATTTCATAATGTAATTTTTCAGCGCAAGGACACACTTTTACAAGGTAGAAAGCATTTTTCACAGTTATTTATTTATGTCTTTTTCCACAGTGGCCTTTTTAATCCATAATGTCGTTTTCCAGCACAAAGAAGCATGTGCTGTCAATCAAATACATAAGACAGAGTCAGTTAGGTGATTGGCTCGATGGATTGTGGAGTCAAAAAAACAACAACACCCTATACTGTATATATATATATATATATATATATATACATATATACATATACATATATATATATACATATACATATACATATATACATATATATACATATACATATATATACATATACATATATACATATACATATACATATATATACATATACATATATACATATACATATATATATATACATATATATATATATACATACACATATATATATATATATACATATATATATATATACATATATATATACATATATGTACACACACACACATATATATTATACATATACTGTGTATATATATAAATACTGTATATATATATTTTTTTTTAACATATATATACATATATATACACACTAATATATTTTAAATATAATTTAATAAACACCAAATTATTTTTAAACAAGAATAAAGTTTTTTAAAAAATGCTTGGCTTTATTAAATGCTTCATTGAGTGAGTCCACTCAAATCCGCTCAAGCTGCTCACTTTTACATAATGAGCTGCCACAGCAATTGTTTAACAAGTTAAACGATGACTGGCGCATGCTGTGCTTTGAAGTGTCTGTCAATCATCGTTAACTTTAATAAGCAACTCCAGAGCACTGCCTGACCAACAAAGAGCAGGAAAAGAGAGGGAGGGAGCGTGAGTATACGAGATTGGCTCGGACAGCTCATCTGTATTTATTTAAGGGCTGTCAAAATTATCGGGTTAACAGGCGGTAATTATTTTTTAAATTAATCACGTTACAATATTTGACTTAATTAACGCACATGCCCCGCTCAAACAGATTAAAACGACAGCACTGGGTCATATGCACTTGTTACTTGTGTTTTTGGGAGTTTTTTCGCCCTCTGCTGGCGCTTTGGTGCGACTGATTTTAAGGGTTTCAGCACCATGAGCATTGTGTAATTATTGAGATCAAAAATGGCGAGCTAGTACTTTATTTTTTGATTGAAAATTTTACAAATTTTATTAAAACCGAAACATTAAGAGGGGTTTTAATGTATAATTTCTATAACTTGTGCTAACATTTATCTTTTAAGAACTAAAAGTCTGTCTATCCATGGATCGCTTTAACAGAATGTTAATGTTAATGCCATCTTGTTGATTTATTGTTATAATAAACAAATACAATACTTATGTACAGTATGTTGAATGTATATATCCGTCTTGTCTTATCTTTCCATTCCAACAATAATTTACAGAAAAATATGGCATATTTTATTGATGGTTTGAATTGCGATTAATTGCGATTAATTAATTTTTAAGCTGTGATTAACTCAATTAAAAATTTTAATCGTTTGACAGCCCTACTTTATGTTTTTTTTTTTTTTTTTTTTTTTTTAATCTGCGATGGACTGAGGGCGCGGAGTTTGAAGCGCAAAGTAGCGAGGGATCACTGCACTTAATTTAATATACTTATTTTCACCGATGATTCTTGGACAATTAAAATCTCAAACAGTAATTTTTGTTATGGTAGTCACCGATGCGTCTTGAAAGCTCCTCCTTGAAGTATACACACTTTAACTTCAACAGCTACCATCGCTCCCCAAGTGTGTTTATTTGCTTTCATGCGTACTGTATAACATGAGTTTAGTTTGTGCGCAATGGGGAACTGATGGGAATGCCATCCCCATCATCTTTTTTCTTGAGCTGAAGGCTACACTTCATTGACTTCTCAAGCTCCCTCGCAGTGACACCCTCGTCTTTCCTTGTGTCCTCACGGCAAAATGGCTGCAATGGCTTTTTTTGGTTTGTTTTAAGCAGCCAGATAGAGTCAGGGCCAGGTCAGTCAGCAGCAGGAGGGGGATGAAAAAATTGTCTGACAATGTGGGTGACATCAGGCCAGGATAGAGAAAATACAGGCTTTAAGAGTCTCTGTTTGTAGAATCTATGCAGTTCCACTGCAAAGGCTTTGTCTAAAATGATGACGATGAAGCCTACAGTAATAATTGTTGCATTCCTTTAGCGTTTTAAAAAGTACATATTACTCAGAAATCATAATTTTTTTAACAATCCACCTATCTCAGCTTGTTGCCATTTTGTCTTATAGACCAAAATAAATGTCACAACAGCCCACATAGCACGCATGTAAATGTCACGTGACCAAGCCCAGAAAACGCATTTTCAGTATGGGTTACTGGCATGATCGTTTGAAAAAAATTAGCTGATTTTGGGTTCAAGCCATCATGCCATTAAGTTGATGGTAAATCCATACCACAGATTTGGTCACGAAACATTTGCACGCATGATTGAGGAATGTTATGTTGTCAATTTCAGTTGACAGTAGAGGGCCTACTTGGACAAAATGGCGACCCCGCGGAGTATGATGAAGTGAAGATCGTATATGTTTGTTATTCTATTTTTTGTTTGACAAAATATTAGACACAACATTTTTATCATAATTAGGGCTGTCAAACGATTAAAATTTTTAATCGAGTTAATTACAGCTTAAAAATTAATTAATCGTAATTAATCGCAATTCAAACCATCTATAAAATATGCCATATTTTTCTGTAAATTATTGTTGGAATGGAAAGATAAGACACAAGACGGATATATACATTCAACATACTGTACATAAGTACTGTATTTGTTTATTATAACAATAAATTAACAAGATGGCATTAACATTAACATTCTGTTAAAGCGATCCATGGATAGACAGACTTGTAGTTCTTAAAAGATAAATGTTACTACAAGTTATAGAAATTTTATAATAAAACCCCTCTTAATGTTTTGGTTTTGATACAATTTGTAAAATTTTGAATCAAAAAATAAACTAGTAGCTCACCATTGTTGATGTCAATAATTACACAATTCTCATGGTGCTGAACCCATAAAATCAGTCGCACCCAAGGGCCAGCAGAGGGCGACAAAACTCCCAAAAACACAAGTAACAAGTGCATATGACCCTGTGCTGTCGTTTTAATCTGTTTGAGCGGGGCATGTGCGTTAATTGCTTCAAATATTTTAACGTGATTAATTTTAAAAAATTAATTACCGCCCGTTAACGCGACAATTTTGACAGCCCTAATCATAATTTGACTTCTTTGACCAAAAATAACAGTTAAAAGAATTGAATGGTTTTCTTGTGTTTACAAGTTTTCAAAAAGTACATTTCTCTATTATATAATGAATGATTTAGTAGAAATTAGTGTTGCTAGCGTGTCGAATATACAGCAAACTAATGTAAATATACTGATGTACAGACCTTTGATGTCCCAAAATACCCTCACATAAAAACACTCAGCTCCCTTATGTGTAATCGGCGTTGTCGGGAACGATCCGTGAATCAGCACTCATCTGTTTTCCCACTTGAAAAACTCATTAATGGCAACTGCAGAGCGTCTGAGTTTTCCTCCATCTTTATTTGGGTCACTTAAAGACACACTCTCTATTGTGTCTGACCCATCCTTCAAATATCTGCTTTTCCCACTTGCCAAATACCACAGATACCAGTTGTGCTTTTTCAATCTGGAGTGAGCAATCAATAGAGTGAATAACAGGGGGAATTGGGCAATGGGAAGATTCATTCCTAGTAATAATAAAAAAAAAGGGGGCAATAACAACTTATGTCGATAAATGTGAGTGTACAAAAGGTTCTTTACTGTGTCATTTGGCCACAGTAGCAAAACAGGCTGTTAAATCAGATAGTGTTAAATGTGTGGGTGTAAAGCAGACGTTATAAATCAATGGCGACTTTACAGACAGGGAAAAGCTATTGCATAGCCATTTGTTTAGTCAGAGGAAATACTCTTTGAAATAAAATGAGGTTAACAAAAAAAACAAAAAAAAACAAAACCAAACCAGTAAGCACTTGTATCAGTGTTTACAAACCTAATAATGGTCAGTTTTGATGAAAAATACTGCAGAAGGTGCAAAAATGAATGCCATCTGTTCTATGACGTCGCTTGACTTTCAACTGTTGGAATTTTAAAACAACTCCACGTGAAAATAAGGTAGCTGTGGATGAGCTTGCTAGTCACTTGAGCCTCACTTAGTTTGGCAATTCTGACTGGGTCTTGTTTTCAAAGAGTTCTACATGCACTGGCATTGGCAGTGATAAATGAACCGCGATCTTAGTACCAATTGTATTGCACGACCATGAAGACTGTCCTTGAATTACTCTGCTCTTTTCAATTACTTGCATAGTGTGGCCGGTTAGCTCAGTTGGTTAGAGCGTGGTGCTAATAACGCCAAGGTCGCGGGTTCGATCCCCGTACGGGCCATAGTTTTTGAAAATATCTTCAGTGTGGCGTTGATAAATGTTATCTTAACACACAAAACAAATACTTGACCGTAGTTGAGTGATAACAAAGCAGGTTGCATGGCCACTTGTGTAATATGCAGTTTTACTCCTCTCTATCCTTGACTCTTTACTTTCTTGTATTGCTTTATATTCTGGCTACAAAAACCAGGGACGCTTCATCTATGTCCACAGCACTCAGAGATGATCAAAAAATTAAAAAACAACAACAACAACAACAAAAACATCAGTTTGAAACACATCAAACCTTTACTTGATCACTGCATTGTCTGTTATGTTCGATACGCACGCACACACAATAATTTTAATGGCCTGGTTAGTGGGGTCTCCAAGCGAAATCCTACTTTGTCCACTGGCTTCATGGGGACTACAGTGGAGATCCTTAGCAATTTGATGAAAATTGTACATCTTCAATCAATTTTGAGGTTGTGTATAGACAACTGCATCTTAAAGTAGACCACCATGCAAGTCTTGCTACTTCTATTCTGTTTCGTATTCCCCCTTGATATTTCTGCTGAAGAGCGAAACCTTTAGTTGCTCGTGTCACGTTTCGCACTAAAATTTTTTTTTTTTGTCAGGGAAAGAAAAACACTCCTTCAGCATGTTATTATGGCAGTTTCAACGTGATACATCCCCAAAAATGAATCCCATGTCTAAAACGGATAGACACGCATATGTTTTTTGGATTGAGCGGGATAGAAAAACACGAGTGGAGCTAATTTATGTAGTGCAAGGCTCAAATTATTTTTCTAGCTCTGTTACTTGAGGAAAGCATCCATTTTATTAATATGATGCTTGCTGTCAGACATAACATTTTCATTTAGTCAATGTTGTGTGATTTGAAATAAAACAGCAGTAGGTTTGAACAATGTGTCTAATTTCGTTCGACCTCAGATATTTTTGTTACTTTTAGGCAATTATTGTCCTTCTCATTCTCAGCCTGAGACTTTATCCTTTTATAACTGTACCAACAATAGGACCGGGTGAAACTACAGAATTCTTGCATTAAAATGGATGTGACATCTATCACTGTCAATGGCAGGAAATTATTAAAACAAGGTAGTTGACTAGCATGCCGTAATTGGAACTGAACGTTTGGATTCTGGTTGACAGGCCTTCTTATTGTGGGGACCGAAAGAGTTAAACAAGAAGAAAAGAAGAAAACAAAAAAACTTCACTTTGGTTTAAGTGGATTGCAAAAGAGTTATCAAATAAGTGAATAAAAAAGTGAAAAATAAATAAATAAAAATGGAGCCTACCTTCAGGTAAAACACTACTGCTTTTGTCAACAAGCACAGCCAAACTCAACCAAAAACGAAAGCTCCTTTGGGCTGCTTCTAGACCACATA
The DNA here is from genome assembly GCF_030265065.1 of Corythoichthys intestinalis. Taxonomy (NCBI): domain Eukaryota; kingdom Metazoa; phylum Chordata; class Actinopteri; order Syngnathiformes; family Syngnathidae; genus Corythoichthys; species Corythoichthys intestinalis. The sequence goes on from NC_080401.1 coordinate 39,587,013, forward strand.
AATGAATATAAAAATGAAAGCTGAGAGGGAGAGGGTAAACCTTGGTTCACTACATTTCTTACAGTTTAATTATCATTAACAGTACAAAACATACAGGAGGATATTTCTCTCAAAGCAGCTTCCTCCTAAATTTCGAGAAATTCACAAAGATTGATGTTATGCTAACTCTGATGCAGGTCGGACTTTCAGTAGCAAAATTAGTGGTTTGTTCCCCACCTTCACAACACTGATGTCTTTTTACGCTGACTTGGCCATTTTACAGTGCCTGCTGCTGGCGGGAAAAAAACTTCTAATATCCCTTGTGGGGGCAGAGGAGGCGGCATGTTGTATTTCTGTCTGGGCTAAGAATGCGTGTGTGTAGGGGTGTGGGGTGTGTGTGTGTGTGGGTTCAAGTCATCAGCCAATCAAACGTGTGTTTGAGGGGGGAAAATGGACTGGCACATTCAGCAAGTGAAAAGGGGTCAATGTAAGTCTGGACATAATAAAAGTACTGTAATTGACTTAATAATGGTAGGGTCAGACCTATCCTAGGCTAGGTTCATACTGCAGGTCACAATGCACGAATCCAAATTTTTCGTGTATTTCCGACTCCAGTAAGGCATTAACTTGACGGTCTGGAAGGGACAAGTTGCATAGAAGACGACCATTTCAAATTCGATCTGGGCCACATTTGTATTTTTCCAGAATGTGGCGGCGGTCTGAACTGTCAAGTCTCCCAAATCGGAATAAATGCAGCAATTACGTCAGCAAAGAGCGGAAGCGGCACGCAACAGCACACACAGTTATTTGTTTTGATGCTTTAGCGCATGCGGGTCAGTTTCCTCAGCACATTTCAGACTGCGAATTAGTGCACATGCGTAATACTTGAACGGGCTCAATGGACAAAGGCAGTCTGACTCGGCACGCCAAAAAAATAGATATGACAAAAAAATCGGAATTGTGCATTAAGACCTGCAGTATGAACCTAGCCTAAATGACCTATTTAACTGAAGTCATTATGTAATGCAAATAAGGTTGCTTAAAAGTTGGTGGGGACAATTTGAGCATCCTGAAAAGTTGGTAGTGTTATGTCCCTACCGTCAGAGGCGTCGCGTCCCATTAGGCAAACCAGGCAATTGTCTAGGGCCCCCAGCCAGCAGGGGCCTACAGATTTAGCACATGCAGCTTTACTGCACTGTCGCAGCGACAAGTGCGACAGTGTCAGTGAAAGCCTTGTGTCTGAGTTTCCTGAAGGGGCCCCTTCACTCGCTCTCCACTCAACCCCCTTACTTGATTCGGAGTGAGATTGAGCGGCGATTTTGCTTTTTTTTAATTGGCGTATATCCAAAATGATGAGAAGTTATCCTTCTGGAAGCGACAAAAGAAAGAAGAAAAAAGCAGATGAGGATAAAAGGAAGCAAGACAGCGGTGAGTGTACTATGTTACCGTAGTTTTATGTCCTAATGTAGTAGAAGCCGGGCACTTTGAGTGTCCTAATAAGTGCTCTATGAGATCGAGGCGTTATTATACTTTTATTTAATATGCTGTTGCTCCAAGTCCAACTGTCTCCCTTACTTGCACACGCTCAAAGGGCCCCATGTTACTTGTTGCCTGGGGCCCCCGGGGACCCTTGCTACGCCTCTGCCTACCGTCCCTATGCAAACTTATGCCCTTGCCCATATTCAGTTGCGCGGGACATGGAGTGCTGGTTGATTCTTTTTTCATTCCTTTTGTTTGTTTGTTTATTTGGTTTTGTTCAAAACAAAAATATAAAACGTATTGAAACAATAGCTTATTTAACTGTGGGGATTATAGATACAGTATATATGTTGAAAAAGATTTTTGGGTGAATAACATGGTCACCACCTGACACCTTGCTTGCTACCAGGTCACGTTGACTGAGGTGCTACTGGAACAGTAAATATAACTGTTGACAGAGGAGACGTTAACATGGCGCAAAAACAAATTAGCGATTTTTTTCCTTACAAAAACAGTGAAATTTTCTAAAATTCAATTCGAGGTCGAAAATGAAGATGGTTATGATGATAGTTCTATAATAGTGCCCAGCGAGGAAAAGTTAGCTGTAGATTTAGACCGTGGAGTCCACAAAAGAAATATACTTTTGGTGTCTTCACATAGGTAAGACATGCTTTTATTGTAGCCAAATATTATTTGTTGTTGCTATTGGGCTGCCGCCATGCAGAACGCTGTTGGATGTTCGTGTGGAAATTTAGTGTTGTGAAAAGGGGGTGTTAAACCAAGGCTTATTGGACCTTTTCATTTTCAAATGTGTTCGTGTGTCATTGCACCGTCTAGCGCTTTTATTTCCAAAACAAAAAATCCAAAACACGCTGTACTTGAAATAGAATGCTGTCTTTGTAGTAGCCTAGCAGTAGTACTTAGACCGTGTGTGCTGCCATTGTGCACACCTTGTATGAAGAAAACTCACGAGCATGACAAATTAGGAGCGAAAGGCTGTTTTTGGATGGGTAAAACTAAAAAGGATCCCCAGCACCCCCTGTTGTGAGTGACTTCCAGTGCCCCTGATCATATTCATGCATTTGTCTGTCTGTCCATGCAATTTGTTCTTAAGTCTCCACTGTAGCAAGTAAAATCCATGCTCTATAGGTTCAAAGTCTGGATATTGACTTGCCATGTCTAAGCTTTCGTCTGACGAATCCATAAATGACAGGTTCACTATATGTGAAGGAAAAAGACGCGTTGTTGGTCTCTTGCCAAGGTACGCAATGCAAAGTGTGTAGAAGGTCACTGGAAAAGAGTAAGCACAAATTCAAGCTTAAATTGGTCTACGCGGTCTATGGCCTTACTTGGAGCAGACATGTTTTATTGCAATCACAGGTGCACCTGAGAATGTGTTCACTCTGCATACACAATTTCTGCAAGCATCGAGAGCCAGCGCTATTTGAGCGGCCTCACTTTTCCAGATGTGAAAATATGGCAACGGGAACCTTTGAAAAAAAAAAAAAAAACCTCAACAACAAAGGAATGATTTTGTATCAGCGCAACTTTTTCAAGCGACCTGTTATGGAAAATGGTGGTCAGCATCTAAACATGGTTTGTTTCAAACCGTCACTTTTTGGCAGCAGAGACGATAAGGTTCGCATTTTACACGTGAGGCCAAAAGAAAGCGCAGATGTGCCCTCGCGCCTTCTCCTCCACCAATTAAATTGTCAGCGCTGATCGCGTCAGTTTTTTTGCGCCTCGCCGCAAAAACCCCGCGTTGGTCCAAGTCGTCTTGTCAAAATCGGAATAGGAATAAAGATACAAGTTTGTTACGGTCCGTGTCGCCGGTTGCATGTGGAAAATGTTTTATGGCTTCTAGAAGTGAATGCTGGCAGGGCTTTGCCAAATCTGTTACATCAAATTCAGCAAAGTGGCTAAAACATATTATGAAGATTATTAGTGCTTAAGACTTCAGTACCAAAACTACGGCCCGCGGGCCGGATACGGCCCGCCTCCACATTTGGTGCGGTCCCCTGAACAATTTTTTTTTTCCAATAGTGTTATTTATTTCCTGGCTTTTTTTTCTGTGAAGAACCCAGAGAGGGTTATTTGGTTATTATTAGGGCTGTCATATTTATCGCGTTAACGGGCGGTAATTATTTTTAAAAATTTATCACGTCAAAATATTTAACGCAATTAACGCATGCGCAAACCGACCCACTCACGCATTGCTGCAAACAGCCTGCAATGGCGCCGTTTACTTATAAACAGAGCTAAGAGGCAGCGTCAAGTGAGTGGAGTAAATGGTAAATGGTGTGTTACAAGCATTCATTGGGGCCGTGCTTTTAAGTGGCAAAAGCTTTGACATCTCTCCCACAACAACTATAAATATAGTGGGAAGTGACGTGGGGAAGACTGACAGGAGTTGAACTTTTTCTTAACACCTTGTATTGCTCCCAACGCAGCCACCACACACAGTCATGGTTGCTCCACTTCCTATCATGCATTTGGGCAGAACAGTTAAGTTGCTACAGTATCATTTACTGAAAGCTCAACAAATACACTAGAATGCAATATTTAGTCACAATATACAAACTCACATTTATCCTTTAAGAGTTACAAGTCTTTCTATCCGAGGATCCCTTTCACAGAAAGAATGTTAATAATGTTAATGCCATCTTGTGGATTTATTGTTATAATAAACAAATACAGTACTTATGTACAGTATGTTGAATGTATATATCCGTCTTGTCTTATCTTTCCATTCCAACAATAATTTACAGAAAAATATGGCATATTTAAGAGATGGTTTGAATTGAGATTAATTACGATTAATTAATTTTTAAACTGTGATTAACTGGATTAAAAAAATTAATCGTTTGACAGCCCTAGTTATTATCTATTTAATTAATAGTGTTATTATTATATTATACTATATTATATTACAGAAATTATAATATATTATTTTCATTTTATTTACTTTTGTTCCGTGAACAATCCAGAAAGGGTTATTTGATTGTGGCTTTCTGAAAAACAATAAATTTTTACATTTAGGCACTCCTGCAATCGTCACACTTTTTCTGTTACAAACTGACCTGGCCCCTCATCAGAGAAGGGAAAAGTTATGTGGCCCTCACAGGAAAAAGTTTGGGGACCCCTGGCTTAAGATATATATATATATATATATATATATATATATATATATATATATATATATATATGTATATATTATCCATCCATCCATCCATTATCTTCCGCTTAGTCCGGGGTCGGGTCGCGGGGGCAGCAGTTTTAGCAGGGAAGCCCAGACTTCCCTCTCCCCAGCCACTTCAGCCAGCTCCTCTGGCGGGATTCCAAGGCGTTCCCAGGCCAGCCGAGCGACATAGTCTCTCCAGCGTGTCCTGGGTCGACCCCGGGGCCTCCTGCCGGTGGGACATGCCCGGAACACCTCTCCAGGGAGGCGTCCAGGAGGCATCCGAACCAGATGCCCGAGCCACCTCAACTGGCTCCTCTCAATGCGGAGGAGTAGCGGCTCGACATATATATGTTTATTATATTATTCAAATATATCCATTAATTTTCCAGCTGCGTGGCCTCATAATTGATAAGAACATTAATCTTAAATCACGCACATTTAGTGTCAGGATTAACAGATGTTCAGACCTTTGATAAAAATGGTTCCGCTTCACTAGGACTGACTGCATCATTTTCCTTACTAGCCAAGAAGTTTCTATTATTACAGACTTCCGATCACAATAGATGCAGCATTTTTATGTTTTTAAGCACATGAATTCACTTAATAACGACTACTTTGAATCAAAGAAATCTTTATGGAAACAATTACAGTCGATTGTTTAAAAGTCCTCGATACCCGAAGTTGTGTATATCAGAGATTAATCCATGCAAGTCTAAGTACTCATCGACCTTACATGTACAGGAAAACTGCGTATGGCTCATTAAAGAAGATCTAGATCCTTTTATCTCGTCGATACTGGGGATGAAGGTAGCAATTATAAAGGTAGTACGTCACTTATGGTAAGTCTCTGCATTTCTAGATTACGGTCTCTTGTTGTAATCAATGTGTGTTGTGCTGGTGACCAGAAGTTAGCATGCTTCCAAATTAGCAAAGACAGGAGTGCCAAATGTGTGGTGGCACTGTATTTGTGAGACGTTCCACTGAAACCAGGCGCTTCTCACATAGTGTAAAGATGAGAGACGGCAAAGACTTCATTATCAGTTGACGGGAAACGGAGCGGGGGGACGTTCTAAAAATTTTTATATTTTCAAAACTAAATTCACTAGCGACCTAAAACCAAAACAGGCACAACCCCTAGGCATGTATGAGTCTCCGTGAGCAGCGGCTTAAAATAATTCAAAGTTGTTCCCTAATAAAAGACACCTATCCACAACCTCAGTCAATCAAACTCCACAATGACCAAGACCAAAGAGCTGTCGAAGGACAACAGAGACAAAATTTTAGACCTGCACCAAGCTGGGAAGACTGAATCTGCAATAGGTAAAACACTTGGTGTAAAGAAATCAACTGCGAGAGCAATTATTAGAAAATGGAAGACATACAAGACCACTGATAATCTCCCTCGATCTGGGGCTCCATGCAAGATCTCACCCCGTGGCGTCAAAATGATAACAAAAATCCCTGGCAAAAATCCCAGAACCACATGGGGGGACCGAGTGAATGACCTACAGAGAGCTGGGACCACAGTAACAAAGGCTACTATCAGTAACACAATGCGCCGCCAGGGACTCAAATCCTGCACTGCCAGACGTGTCCCCCTGCTGAAGAAAGTACACGTCCAGGCCCGTCTGCTGTTCGCTAGAGAGCATTTGGATGATCCAGAAGAGGACTGGGAGAATGTGTTATGGTCAGATGAAACCAAAATAGAACTTTTTGGTAGAAACACAGGTTCTCGTGTTTGGAGGAGAAAGAATACTGAAATGCATGCGAAGAACACCATACCCACTGTGAAGCATGGGGGTGGAAACATCATGCTTTGGGGCTGTTTTTCTGCAAAGGGACCAGGACGACTGATCTGTGTGAAGGAAAGAATGAATGGGGCCATGTATCGAGAGATTTTAAGTGAAAATCTCCCTCATTTAGCAAAGGCATTGAAGATGAGACATGGCTGGGTCTTTCAGCATGACAATAGTCCCAAACACAGCCAGGGCAACAAAGGAGTGGCTTCGTAAGAAGCATTTCAAGGCCCTGGAGTGGCCTAGCCAGTCTCCAGATCTCAACCCCATAGAAAATCTGTGGAGGGAGTTGAAAGTGTTGCCCAACGACAGCCCCAAAACATCACTGCTCTAGAGGAGATCTGCATGGAGGAATGGGCAAAAATACCAACAACAGTGTGTGAAAAGCTTGTGTAGAGTTTCTGAAAACGTTTGGCCTCCGTTATTATTAGTTTTACCCATGTTGACAATTACAGGCCTCTCTAATATTTTCAAGTGGGAGAACTTGCACAATTAGTGGTTGACTAAATTCTTATTTGCCCCACTGTACATTGGATTAAATAAAAATCTTAATTAAAATAAATTTAAAACCATGAATAAATGAATTAACATTTTAATGGTGGGATGTTGTGAGCAGACATTTTTTTGGGGGGAAAAAAATTGGTCAATTTGACAAAAGGCCATGACATTAAATGTGGAAAACTGCAGCATTGTGAAAACTGATGTGCTGTCTATGAATCATTAAACACGGTTGGTAATTAAATAAACACCATTTAGTCTAACGAAACAGCAGGCAGTGTTAACCCCACATGAACAAAAAAATTAAGGTCAACACAGCAATGCCTGAAAATTGGGTCAGGTGCCATTTAGCATCACATTATTGGGCTAATGAGAGACTGCTGTTTAGCAGTTGTCCGTATATGTTCACGTGTTCCCTAGCTGCCCACTCGCTGTCTTTAGTCTGGGAAATGTTCTCCCGTTCCACCCGAAGGAGATGACGCGTGGCCATCACAGACGCTGAGCTACGGTCTCGGAATCCAGACTCGCCGTGTTCTTTGTGCGAACAGGAAGTGCTTCTGTTTGGCAGCCAGGCCGGGGGGGAGTCTCAGGTCGCCCACTGAGCCTCCGTGCTAAGAGACCATTTACATGGCATGCTATCTGTGATTGCCTGAGGAACATTAAGTTTGTTTGTTGAGTGTGTGCAAGGGGAAGTTAAAAAGGCTCCTGCTTTTGTTTTTTTTTTTGAGTATGGAGTTATTTCAACTTATACTTGACAGATTTTTCAATTGAAATTTCAACTAAAACAAGCAATAATTATTGATTCAAATAAAATGAATGAGTATTTCACTTTTAAATTTCAAATCCGCATACTGTATTCACAAATAGTCAAGGGACCCATTCTGCCAGGCTCAGTAGAACGTTGCCTTGCCCTGTGATTCCCATTACTGCCCTGCACTCCTGGAGCTCACCTCCTTTCACGCCCCCACCTCCTCCTCAACGTACGTTCCCATTTGCCTCTCACAAAGACAAACCCTCTAGAAAATTGATCACCTACTTCCAAAAGATTCTCTAGTCATTATTTCAAGACCAAAATTTGTGTTTCAAAATAAGGAACTTTATCCCCAAAAGTAAAACTTTCCCTCATTTATGCCAAAATGGAAAAGTCAAGCCATGAAGATTTTTTTTTTCCATCACAATTACCCACTACTCATAAAAAAAGTGGACTTAATCCCCCTATGTTTGGAATATTTCACTTTCATGTTACTGTATAATGCAGTGGCCTATTTACTGAACCGCAATGCTCGATCGGGTCAGCTCTCAGTCAAATGAAGCGCCTTTACAACGTGATAATATCGTACATTATGACAATGTAGCGCGAGAGGTCTTGAAAATATGTCTTTCATTTCCTGCAAATTATACCACAGTTCATTACACGTGTTCTCATTTACGTTCTAAGTGTTGGACCTTGTAACAGTCAAATGTGGTCTAGTAAAAAAAGAAAATAGTAAAATCCATTCCGTTAAATCATCTATTATAGGCACAGCATGTGTAATGACGTGAGGTTGCGTTTGAGGAAATATGGTATGTGAAAAGGAGTAAATAGTAATTGGTTTCATGGCTTCATTGGAACTATCAGGTGCTAAATACTTGAGAACAAAGGGTTGCAGAAAATTAGTGTAATATCAAGAGATGGATCATATTGTAGAGGTCTTACATTAATAGTGATGTAATATTAGAAAAATAAAGTTTATTACGTATTACATTAGAGAGCACTGTTGTAATCTTAACATAATACAATTATGTCAGATGAATAAAGTCACATTCTTTGGGAGAAACATGAGATTTAATAAGAAAACATCTATTTTAAAATGATACAATTTTATTGTTAATTTACCGTATTTTTCGGACTATAAGTCTCACCTGAGTATAAATCGCACCAGCCATAAAAAACCCAACGAAGAGGAAAAAAACATATATACTGGTAAGTCGCACCCCCAGCCAAACTATGAAAAAAACTGACTTATAGTCTGAAAAATACGGTAATGTTATTATTATTTTTAATTTCTTCTTACACAAACTTGCATCAAAATTTTCCACAAATAAAGTTGCCATTCCTAGAAAGGAGTTTTAATACTGCAAGACAAATGTATTATACTTTTTAGAAAAGCTTTGCTTTAGGCAGACTATAATTCACCCCACCATCTATTACCGGGTCACTAAGCGTTCATCGCTGCAACTCAAGTCTTAACGGCATATTTTTGACATTTTGCCTGCTGTTGGAGACTTTACAGTATTATATGAAAATGGTGTGCTCCAAGTTGGCTGCTAAAAGAAAACACGGACAGTGAAAATTGGCAATTGTACTGAAAAATGTTGCATTCCTCATCCAAGCAGCAAATGTGTCAGTAGATTGTAGCTGTGATGAGGTAATCACAACTTAAAATAAATTAAAAACACTGAAATTGTTAAATGACGCAAAAAGCATAAGATTGTTCACCAGGTATAAAATAAAGTGATAGACAATGTTTGAAGGTAAACCCTAAAATCAGACTAACTGCGTCTCAATTTTATTCAACTATTTATTTTATTCTGAATCACAGAAATGACTCCCAGTAAAGTCTGTGTGGCAATGTTGACATGAATTTGACATGTCTTTTCTTGTCAATTCTTGTGTGGTTACAACTGTCTTTTTGGTACGGAGTATGCCTGAGTGTCTTCTTATTTTAATTATGAATGAATTATGAGTTATTCTTTATATGGATTCGACTTGTTTGGATGACAAACAGATGCTGTTCACATCAAAATTCTTTCTTTTATATGAGAATACAGTGGTTTGAAAAAGTATCTGAACCTTTTTGAATTTCTCACATTTCTGCATAAACTCACCATCAAATGTGATCTGATCTTTGTCAAAATCACACAGATGAAAAAAGTGTCTGCTTTAACTAAAACCACCCAAAACATTTCTAGGTTTTCATATTTTAATGAGGATTGTATGCAAACAATGACAGAAGGGGGGAAATAAGTAAGTGAACCATCATATCACATTTTTGTGGACCCCCCTTTGACAGCAATAACTTATACCAGACACTTCCTGTAGCTGCAGATCAGTCTGGCACATCGATCAGCACTAATTGTGGCCCATTTTTCGCTACAAAACTGCTGTATATCAGTCAGATTCCTGGAATGTCTGGCATGAATTGTTGCCTTTAGGTCATGCCACAGCATCTCAATGGGGTTCAGGTCTGGACTTTGACACTCCAGAATGTGTATTTTGTTCTTCTGAAACCATTCTGAAGTTGATTTACGTCTGTTTTGGATCATTGTCTTGTTGCAGCATTCATTCTCTTTTTAGCTTTAACTGTCTGACAGACGGCCTCGGGTTTTCCAGCAAAACATCCTGACAATCATTTGAATTCATTCTTCCATTAATGATTGCAAGTTGTACAGGACCTGGCGCAGCAAAACATCCCCAATTCATGATGCTCCCGCCACCATGCTTCACGGTGGGGATGAGGTGTTGATGTTGGTGAGCTGTTCCATTTTCCACCTCACATGACGTTGTGTGCTACTCCCAAACAATTCAAATCTGGTTTCATCAGTCTACAAAATATTTTACCAAAACTTCTGTGGGGTGTCCGAGTGTCTTTTTGCTAATGTTAAACGAGCAACAAATCTATATTTTTTTTAAGACAGCAGTGGCTTCCTCCTCCCATGAACAGCATTCTTGGCTATAGTTTTACATATAGTTGATGTGTGCACAAAGATATTGGACTGTGACAGTGATTTCTGGAAGTCTTTAGCAGACACTGTAGGGTTCTTTTTATCTCTCTGAGTATTCTGCGCTGAAATTTTGGCGTCATCTTTGGTGGAAGGCCATTCCTTGGGAGAGAAGCAACAGTGCCAAACTCTCTCCATTTGTAGACAACTTCTCTGACTGTCGATTGATGAACATCCAGACTTTTAGAGATGGTTTTGTATCCTTTCCCAGCTTTATACAAATCAACAATCCTTGATCGCAGGTCTTCAGACAGCTGTTTTGACCGAGCCATGATGCACATCAGAAAATGTTTCTCATCAAGACAATTCTTACCAGGTGTGTGTTTTATAATGAGCAGGGCAGCTTTAAACCACTCATCAGTTATTGGCCAAACACCCAACTTAAATTGTTTGTTAAAAATTGGTTTCAATTGCTCTTTAAGTCTCCTTAGACAGAGGGTTCACTTACTTATTTTCTCCCCTTCTGTCATTGTTTGCATGCTATCCTCATTAAAATATGAAAATCTATAAATGTTTGGGTGGTTTTAGTTACAGCACACACTGTTTTTACATCTGTGTGATTTTGACAAAGATCAGATCACATTTGATGGTGATTTTATGCAGAAATGTAAAATTCCAAAAGGTTCAGATACTTTTTCATACCACTGTAAGTACTATGTCTCCCTCATATTTAAGATGCCAGAAGTTATTTTAAAGCGCGCCTTCATGCATTTAATGGAATTATATTTTCTCATCAATATTTTATGTATAAGTACAATATATTTAATGGAATTTATAAGAAATAATTACATAAAAATCTTCCCCATAACTCAAGTTTTGTATAGTGAGATCTGTTCATGCTCATCCCTGAATAATAAGCATCTGCAAAGTACATAATAATACTATACTGTTTTTTATGGGTCTTTTAAGGTGAAGGGGCTGCTGTCTGCCTCAACCAGGTTAACTCTGTTTTTAAACATTGTGCCAATAAAAAAGCATATAAAGATATTTTGAAATCTTAGATCAACTTTACTGTCCAGTTTTTTTCTTGAGAGTTCTAAAAGCTTCTATTTTATGTACAATATTTGACCAAACGACCGAACAAAAACAAGAACAGTTTAACAGAGGATTGTGTTGAAAGGAAATCAGACAGATCATATGAAACGGTAGAAATACCATCTGATAATGTACAATATTTGCTTTTCTGATGTAATTTCAGGTCGCTGCAAATAGGAAGACTGTCACTGATAGCAAAAGACGTCCAATTCACTTGAACTGAGTCCAAATGGATTGGACGTAAATCACCGTCAATGGCAGCCAATGAGTTAACAGTAAAACTAATTAACCTGATAAAATAATAAACTCGCTTGCCCTGTTGGACGTGACAGCAAAGGCGACACTCCCATCTGGTGGACAAATATGTTAATGCTGCCATAGTTAAGAGATGATGTATCTTGAGATGGACTGATGAGATTGATTGATCGATAGATTGATTGATCGAAGATAGAAGTCATGATTCCGAAGTGAGGATTCTGAGAATAAAGTCACATTATTTAGTGATTATATATTGAAACGATATACACTATACAGTACATTTAAATGAATCATCTTGCATTGATTGATAAATGAGTAATTGAAATGGCCTAAAATATATTATTGATCACGGAATTATTACTGTAAGTGAAGTCAGCCAGGTTACCTGTATGGGGAAAAAAAGCTACAATGCTCAATCCAGCGTAGGGCTACTGCACCTTAAAACATGTTTTGTTTTCTGAGATAACTGTTGTTGTGATTTGGTCTAAACAAATATAAGTTGATTTGATTTTATTTGACTTATATCACATCCATAACTGTACAGTATGGACATGCAGGTGACAATGTTTTTTTAGGTAACCTATTTTGGTTCCTCGGTTTTATTATTATTATTATTATAGCTATTCTTTGTTCCGCAACCCCTTTGAGCTCAATTTGACCTCCTTAGAATGCTTCAAAATGCACCTAAATCGGCAGGCAAGTCAAGACAGGTGCAATCTTTGATACAGTGTAAAGAGAAATTCCAAATACACTATGGCTAGGTTCATACTACTTAATGCACAAATCCGTATTTTTGCCATATCTGTTTTTTTGGCGTGCCAGTTCAGACTGCCTTTGTCCATCGGGGTCGGATGTATGGGGTGGCCGGGGTGGGCACGGCCCACCCAGATGTGTGTCGTGCCCACCCAATCAAAATGTCGCGAATATCTATTGTAGCGTCGCACTGGATATAGAGAACGCACAGAGAGTTGGTCTCACCTACTTTTTTATTGCAGGATTAACGGTTACTGTTGGCCGCAACCACGCCGAAAAAGCAATCATCAAAACAAGCCGGTTTTCCAACCTCGTTTGTTATCCGCGCGCTTCCTCTCTCTCCTCCAGACACATTCTCGTAGTCGGACATCCGGGCATTAATGACGTCACTAGCCACAACAAAGCGTCGCCATATTGAAATGGGGGCAAAACACGAGTCACAAGCAGTTGCTCTTTCGTGCATTGTAGTACAAACGCGTTGAACTTTTGTCCTATTTGCGGTCTTTTTTTCCGTCGGAATGACTGAAACTTGCCGTGTTGCGGGTTGTAACACAAGGAAGAGTTCGGAGCCGCATTTGAAGTTCTTCATTCTTCCTCGTGAGAAGAAAAGGACAAGCAAATGTCTGAAGGCAATCAATCAAGGAACAGTAAAAGAAGATGGTTCCGTGGACCATTCTCGCCAGTGGGAACCTAAATCCAGGCACATTTACGTTTACATTTACGTTTGCAGCCGATATTTTATTACTGGTGAGTAAACTTTTATCGATTTCCTTTGCCCCAATTTGCTGCTAGGATTCAATAGACTAGGCAGTGGTTATTATTACCTTAACCGACAACTCGCAAAGCGTTAATTCTCTTTTGCCGTGAACTGCTCTGATCGGTCAATCGGTATATTATTGGCCTGGTGGGAATTGGTTATTTTGCCGTGACGTGTTCATGGCTAACTAACGCTTGGAGGTGAATTACCGGTTACGGCAGAAATAATCACTCCATATGTACTACCAGTTTTCTTAGTTCCACACAGTACATATTCCACGTAATTGATAAAGGTCAATTTACTGGGTTACTTTATGAGGTAGTTGTAGATGTTTCCAAACTCCACTGCAGGCAATTCATTTGGATTGTTTATCCAGCTATCAGCTGCGACTTTGTATGGGCAGATTTGCAGGCCATTACACGCTAATTTTAAGTTGTATCGCCTCCTCGCGTCTGTCGGCAGTGACTCGTGATAATAATAAGTCATGTTTAAGACATTTTTATGAAAAAAAGACGCAAAACACAGCTGAAATATATGAATCTCAGACGTTTGTCTACGGATGTTTACCTGTGCGTGCCCCCATCTCAAAATAGCGACACATTGCTATGCGAGATTACATCATCGTGACGTCACGCCGACTGCGAGTATAAGTAGATAGATTAATGACCCCAAAAAAAAAAAAAAAACAACCAAATAAACTCACCAAAATTAATGCAGCCTCAATGGGACAAAAGCCACTGTCCTACTTGCGCCGGTCCCAAGCCCGGAGAAATGCAGAGGGTAAAAAAAAGCCTGCATTGGGGGTGCCCCCTCAAGATTTCTTAGTGCCCACTCTGGTGGGTAAACCTAAATCCGGGCCTGTTGTCCATTGAGACCTTTCAAGTATCACGCATGCGCAACTAATTCGCAGTCCGAGATGCACTCAGCAAAGAGACCCGCATGCGCAGAAGCATAAAAAAGATTACACATGCTAGCTGTATGTCATTCCAGGGTGATCATATTTTGATTTCCAAAAAGAGGACAGAAATAACAGACATTAATAATCCCCGTTTAGTCTTATATTCAAAGTTTATATGGACTGATAGAACGCATACACGCACACATGAGCCTTGACATGTGTGCGTTAAATGACGTAGGTGCGTCAGTTTGTCCCGAAAATTGTAAGGCTTATCCTTTTCTTCATTTTATTTTTTCATGACTGTGGTCAAGCCGGATTCGTGCTTAAAAGCTGAGTTCAAGCTAGGCGCTAATGCCTACATCGCTGCCGTCCTACGTGCCTCTTGCGCTTTGCTGAGGTAATTACTGCCTGAATTCCGATTTGGGAGTCTTAACAGTTCAGACCACCAGTCACGTTCTGAAAAAATGTGGCCCAGATCGGATTTAAACCACATACGAAAGTGACACAGATCGGATTTGAAATGGTCCACTTCTATGCGACTTGTCACTTTCAGACCGTCACGTTAATGCCTCACTCGAGTCGTAAAACATGAAAAAATCGGATTCGTGCATTAAGACCTGTAGTATGAACGTAGCCAATGTAGCACCCCTAGCTGTCATTCTTTGTCCCGCCGACGCTTAGAGCCCTACTTTGACCCCTTCAGAATGCTCAAAACTCACCAAACTCAACAGCCAAACGAACACTGGTGAAAAGTTTGAGAAAATGAAAAAAAAAAAAAAAAAAAAAATCAAAATATGCGTAAATGTGTGTAGCGCCCCCTAGGAACAAAACAAATCAACATTTCATTGCATTCCATTTTTTTTATAAGGTGAAAGAGGAGGTAACAATGCAAAGGTTAAAACTTAGAACGCATCAGTACTATATGAATGAGATACCATGCGCGGTGCTCAGACTGCCGTTAACATAGGCGGATCTACTATTCAGGCGAAGTAGGTGATCGCCTTAGGCCCCCAACCAGTAGGGGCCCCCAACCCGCTGCCCTTGCCCCAACGAGCAAGGGCTTGAGCCACCGGAGCCACCAGCACCCCCAACTATTCGTCATGTATAATTATGTCAGCATACCAAACAAATAACAAAACAAAAAAGAAAGCCATTTGAATGCTGCATTTATATTATCTCTCCACCACACACACGCACTACAATGTACTATTCCACGACAACGGACTGAGTATCAGTCGCTTAGCTTCATTTAGCGCCGTTTAGCTTAGCTTAGCTCCGTTTAACATCGCTTAGCTCCGCTTAGCTGTTCGTTAGCTTCACTTAGCTCTCCCGCGTTTTTCACGCCACTAAGCTCATTATTTTTACAGCTCACTTGCTACTTTGCATGTCGGCTATCGTTTATATCGAACACATGAGCGAATGTGCTCTCCATGAGAGCCAAAGTGCAGTGAGGGAGACGTTGAGAACAGGCCGCTAATGCCTCTTTTTAACTTTCTTCTTCTTCACACTGAACATAAAATACACGACAGCACACCCTGTGGCGAAACAATGCAGTACAGTTCCATTCAGTCATACAATATCACTCAACAGCTGGTTAACAGCATTTGCTAACGAAAAAAAAAAAAAATCTATTAGTGACACCACAAGCAATGACGAAGAATGCTTTTTTACGGAGTGTAAAGCTTGAACATTTCAAAATAAAAGCACGTCATGTTCATTATATAATCAAAGATTTCTGGAGGAAATCCCACATACTTCAGAATTAATATTATAATATGTAGAGTAAATACTACAGAATACAGATTCTACACTAAGAATAGCTTTCAAATGACACTCTTTATAACAAATATGATTGGCAATGAATAATTGTTATAAGTATTATACTACTATTATATATAGTAGTATACTATAATAATAATAATGCTAGATCTTTTTTTTTAAGAATTCTTTTGAATAATGTTGGAAAGGCAAAGTGAGTGTTCTGAATCTGTTTACTTCCCATTCTTTTGCACTAGTAAATGCTATCAGCATTTAACCTCATTGTTTATATGTGATTATTGTTATTTACATGATTATTTGTGCTTTAATAAAGATTTTAAGTGTTCCAAAATGGTTTTGTAAATTAATAAGCGTCAACAAAAATGTCATTGCTAAATGAGTAAAAAAAAAAAAAAAGAAAATTATTAGATTAGTCGACTAATCGTAAAACTAGTCGGCTGACTAATCAGGAGAAAATATATCGTTTAGGACAGCCCTAGTGCACTGTAACATATTTCCTCCACAACCTCCTCACCTTTTTAACCCCTGACCCATGAAGAGGGCCCCTGGATATGTTCGCATTTGGCCCCAAAATTGCTAAGTCCGCCACTGGCCGTTAGTACTACATCCAGTTTTCTTTGGGTGGGCACTGCCCCCCCCCCGTCCCCCGGTTACGCCCCTGGTATTGACACAGTATCGATACTTTTTGCAAAGTGTCAAAGCGGTACATGATGGCTCATCGACCCATCACGAATAGAGGATTGTTTGGCCATGGTGGAGGTTTGCAGGAACCGGTTACTTGATCAAAGAGACGACAGACTTAACAAAAGGGCTGGTATTTAAAAATAGAAGCCCTCACGTGTGAACTGGCCTTCTTTTCTCGACACTTGCGCCTCCCACGCGCCCTCAGCACTTCCTGCAGTAGCGCTCTACTTTTCCATTGTGGTTAACCCTGGCCTGTAAAGCAGGTGAGAAGCTGCAGCACAATAGCCACTAACTAATAAATGGACTTTGACAACAACAAAAACGATATGCTCGTTTTTATCAGACAAATACAACATGAAGCCAACATTATCAAGGTTGGTATTTTGTCATGATCATTTTTGTTCAGGTTTTCTTGAATTGCAGTGAAGCGGATTCCGACGCAAGGGGGCACTGTAAGCAAACAAAAAACCTTTATCATGCAAGGTAGCCTTCTGTCAGGTTCATTGAGTGTATATGTGTGAATGTGTGTGCGTGTGATGTGCTGATTGTTATTCTGCAGCCGCAGCTTTGCAGAGAGGCTTGCTGTTGTCATGCAGCCCATTGGTCAGAGATATGGCCGTGTACAGAGATAGCGTGTAGATGTGTACTGTTTATATATATGCAATCAAGCCATACAATACAATACTAACAATAATGACACCTGCCACCCTCCCACTTCTTTAATGCTGTAATCCAGACATCAATGATGGTACATAACAATTGGGCATTTTGTGCTTGAAATTTTGAAATTTAAAACTTAAAAAGGTAAAAAGAATAAATGTCACAAACACAGCTGTCATATTAGAATGTTTTATCATAGACTTCGTTATGCAATTGACGGGACGCGGGGCACGGGGCCGATAAATAGGGGGCCTGCATTGTTGGTGAGGCCGTCAAAGCTGACTGAGTGGAATCGCAGACAAAGAGCCTTTTTACGTTGAAATTCTTTTGAATAAATGCTTGAATCCCTGAATTCTTTATAGATATGGACGTAAAACAGTCTCGATTCTTGGTTAAAAGCAAAAGCTGACCGAGTGGAATCACAGACAAAGAGCTTTTTTTGTTGAAAATTCTTGTGAATAAATGCTTAAATCCCTGAATTCTTTATAGATATGGACGTAAAACAGTCTCAATTCTTGATTAAAAGCAAAAACCATGCAGGTAGCATTTATTTTACGTAAAAATATGTCAAATGTGCGGCTCGTCTTTAAGTTCACTGTGGCGCCACCTTACCACAACAAAGAGCTTTTTACGTGGAAATTCTTGTGAATAAATGCTTAAATCCCTGAATTTTTTATAGATATGAATGTAAACAGTCTCGATTCGTGGTTAAAAGCAAAAAAAAAAAACGTGCAGGTAGCAGTTATTTTGCTTAAATATTGCGAACTATGATGCCAATGCCTTAGCGTCTAATTTCTCCATTTTTTTCACGTTTCAAAACGCATGCATGGTACAAAAATATAATAATTTCCTTGAATCCTCGAACAAATCACTCCTAGACAATCCTTCCTGTTTGTACGTGGAACAGCTTTCGAATTTTTAAAATCGAAATCCACCGTTAATTCGCTGCGTGCGTTTGTGAAGAGCTCCTCTTGATGTGGGCGGCCCTCTGCTTGAAGGAGTTGCGCAGTGGATAGCCGAGCTGACCCGTCAATAATGATGATGTCTATGGTTTTATTTTAAAGGTTTCACATTACATCCGTGGATTGTAATCTTTATTTTAGAATATGGATGCAAAGTCTACAAATTGTTACCCGACGTGGTAATATTTAAAGCAACATTTACGATGTATTAGTTTTGATTTTTCTAAACATTATTCAGTGTATGGTTTTAATATAAATTTGAATATTTACACGTATTTCTGAAATTAAACCAAATAGAAAATTGTACATGATTGGTATTTATAGCTATATATAAATATATATATTTTCCCCAACTTAATTATGTTAAAATATTTCTACTGTTTTATTTAAGTATATTAGGTGTCATCATTATGTGAATATTTACGTGTATGGTTATTTAGGATGTCAACAGAAGAAGGTCCTAAACGGATAATTGGTTTTCAAACAGTTGTCGATTAATTTAATAATCGATTAGTTTTCGAATAATCGATTAATTGTTGCACCTCTAGTGTATACATAAATATACGCCGAAAAACACACAAGACTGAAAAAGCAGTTTCTGCTCTTGCGGCCCTCTTTAAAATAAACTGCTGTATTTTAAGCCAAAAGAAGTGTGTTTGATAGAACATTATGTCTACATGCTGTCATAGCAGTTTCATGGCACATTATGCCCCCGAACTATTTCAAATTTTACCCTGGAGACCCCGGTTTACAGACACTGCGCAACCGCTTTTGTTTTAACCTTGCCATAAAAAGAAGGTAGTTATATTATTTGGAATGTCTATCATTTTTAGCTTAGAATCATTTATTGATGTCTAATATTTAGTTAAAAAAAACTACTTAAACAAATTATTGACTTGCATATTTTAAAATTTTAAACAAATAACAAAAAAAAAATAAAACCAATAAAAAAAATAGTGTCTGTGAATAGGTCACGGGTGTCTACCTCATAGCTTTCGCTTAATTGTATTTTTTTTTATTACTGTTGCATTCATTTTAGATATAATTTTTAGATAAAAAATAATCGATACAAACAAAGAAAATTGAAAAACAAACAAACAAACAAAAAGTTTAATAGGGTAAATATTTGAAAAAGAAAATCTTAACCACTCCTTGTTGTCTGTGACTTCTGCATCGCGACACTTGTTATATTACCATGTTTCACCCATAAAATTGCCACAGTCCAGCTGTGGCCATTCACAGCTGTGTCTTGACACACGGGGTTACATGTTACATGTGAGTTTTTGGATCGAAACAAGGTAAGTACGCGATAATATCTCTTTAAAATCATAGTGTCTTTAATTATGCTCTCTCATGCTCTCACCTTGAGTTACCGGAAAGCCAACAAAAAACATGCATTGCAGTCGAACGCTAGAGCGAGAATTATGGACACTGCAGGGTAACTGACTAGAATGCTGTCCATTATCTTTTCGACCCTTGTTGCCGTTTTGATTGCTTATTATGGGATGCTATTGATGTATTAGATACATTAGAAGCTTAAATCATAAAGCCGAGGTCCTAGGCTTCAAGGCTAAATACAATAAATAGTGTTATGTACTCACATTTACATGTTCCCTTTATGCCTATGGAGCCTTTTATTCTCAGTATCTCGCATTCACAATCTTTAATCATAATTGAAAAAATATTTTAAAAGCCCACTGCAAAAATTTGAAGATTATGGTATTGGAATTTAACCCCTGTAGCGGATGAATGTTGTGAGTCTCTAAATTGGTCGTTGAGTGGACGTTCGTGTCGTGCTCGACCACTCGTGACTATGCTAACTCAGCCGGAACGCGCACGGCTCTTCAGTGTCTGTGCCGGAAACGCGCACGGCAAAATATAGTTTCTCCCCGGAACACAACATGCCCCACATACTGTACGTTCCCAAGGTGAATTCTGTCAAAAGGTAGTGGTCACCACACCCCTAAAATTCTCCTGGAAATGTTTTTTTCTCTGCACAGATTAAATTCAAGCCAAATCAAAAACTGTATGTAGTAAAGTTATCATTACATATACAGCTAACTCCCTGTTTAGTCATGTTTATTTATAAAACAAAACACAAGGCTAAATTAAAACTACATTTACTCACACACCAATTTCCTTTATTATTGTACATCCACCCACATGTCTTAGTGCATGCATATTGATGATCAGACTTAGTAGACAAAGGGGGATCATCTTGACGTGTTCGTTAATTATGTACTAGAATGGGTGTCAAAAAGAAAAGAAAGAAAGATTTTAAGCTTTCCAATGGTGTATCACACATGCAAATAGGACAATTTTGAAATTTGGCCAAATTGGGGGTCTTGGAGAAGAACTCGGAGAAGAAGTCACCTGAGTGTTTTCCACCATACATTTATTTGAGAAGTGGGTATAGGAGATACCTGGAAAATAATAAGACATCTTAGTCAAGAAGAGCGCAGTTCTAGGAAAATACTGTGCAGGACCTGATCTTGAGATGAACAGCCACACATCCTACCAGGAGAGATGGGGGGAAATTGAAGGAAAATATTATATATATATATATATATATATATATATATATATATATATATATATATATATATATATATATGTATACACATATATACGGTGGAAAACACTCAGGTTCCTTGAAGTTCCGCTCTGAGACCCCCAAATTGGCCAAGTTTCAAAATTGTCCTATATGCATGTGTGATTTATCATTGGAAAGTGTAAAATCTCTTTTAAAAAAAACAAAAACAAAAAAAACAATTAAGTGATCGATATGAGGTAGATATTCGTGACCTATTTACAGACACTATTATTTTCATTGTGACGTAGGCTAATTTGTTTAAAAGTTTAAAATATGCGAGGGAAAAAGTTTTCAAAGTCTTTTTTTTTTTTTTTTTTTTAAACTAAATGTTAGACATCAATGAATGATTCTGAGCTAAAAATGATAGACATTTCAAGTAATAAATATAATTACTTACTTTTTTTTACTTTTTATGGCTGGATTGAAACAAAAGCGGTTGCGTGGTGTCTGTAAACAGGGGTCTCCAGGATAAAACAGACAAATTAAAAATAGTTTGGGGGCTTAATATGCCATGAAACTGCTATTTTTTCTTAATTTTTTCCCCCTTAAATGTTAATATATTTTAAGGTTTATGTAATTTACTGTATTTTAAGAAAAACGATATTTAGTTGTTTTTCCCAAACAGAACATTGAATTTATGTTCAGATATAATGGCATTTTTATCTAAAATTTAGAGACATTTTGCCTGAATATTTAAGCACACTTCTTAGAATTTCATTTTCTGGGTGGTAGTAAATGAGTCAAAGTACACGAACCGTAATGATGAGTCATTGAAAACTGTTACCCAACTCCAATAACAAGAATTTCCAATATGTACTGTATATCATGATACAGTACACATGCTGACCTATATAATTTGTAATGCACATTAATTACGGACAGAGTGAGCTGTCAGTTGACCTCAGACATACAGTACATAGTGCGGTTGTGTAATGTGTATGACTGCTACAGTATATGTACTGTAAGATAGGTGCATGTGTTTTGTGCTGTGCAGAGATACGCCTTTAAGAGCAGCACATTGTTACTCTGGCTTTGTCCACAAGCTGACTGTGGAGGTGGACAGATAGTGGTTGTGGGGGAGGGAGAAGGTGTGTGTTGTGTGTGTGTTTGTACGAGTCTCCTCCTATGAGTCTCTAGAGGCCAGTATGGATCGGAGAGAGGAGAGCAAGCGAGGGAGCTCCAAGAGCATCCAGGACGTCCTCCGCATATTTTAAGGCCTCGGCTCAAGGAGTCGGACATTGATCCCGTTGGGCTGTGTTTCTCGGAGAATGTTATGTTGTGCGGGCTCCACACTGGAGGGCTACTAAGCCGCCAATTAAGGAGCCAATAATGTGTGTCATTATGTGAGGAGAGCAGCTGCAGCCGCCTATCCCTCTCGCATGTCAAGCCCACGGAGTGTTCGCCTTGTCGTTCTAATGCTGAGGTCTCAACATTTATTTTTGCTTGTTTTATTTTTCAAATTACAAAACACAGCACCTCAAATCAATTCATTAAGGGTACTCGAAGATGCAGAGCGAAGTACCTCTGCCACTCTATTTACGCTGTGGGTTGTGATTGAAGCTAATTGGGAAGATTGAAAGGCGGACTGAGGAGAGAGAACACCTAACACATGAAAATAGAGGCTCAGTGAATCATTCCCTTCTCCTACTCCTACATAGACGGGCAGTATAGAAATGTCTTCCTGTGCATCTATCCTAGCCAACGAACCCACTTTCTCATCTGTCAGTCATGCCTGTCTGGCCACCCACCCATCTGGAGTATCTGTCTGTCCAACACAACAAGCCCACGTTCCCATACAAGTTTCAGAGTTTTTTGGGCTACCAACCCCTCCATCCTGCATACCTACCATTTTCCATCCATCCATCACCACAAAAAACAGCCTTTTTTTTTTCATCAAAATCATTTGTCCTGCCCAGGTTCTTGCTATTATATTCCCTATTTCCCCTTTTAATTACCGTATTTTTCGGACTACAAATCGCACCTGAGTATAAGTCGCACCAGCCATATAATGCCCAATGAAGAGGAAAAAAACATATATGAGCTGCACCGGAGTATAAGTCGCATTTTTTAGGGAAATTTACTTGATAAAATCCAACACATGGTACAAATATGTCATCTTGAAAGGCAATTTAATATAAAAATACAATAGTGAACAACATGCTGAACAAGTGTACAGTGCATGAACAACAAAATGTGAATATACTGTCCTCACCAGGACACTACGGCTCAGTCCTGGCTATTCAGCGAGCTAAACTCCCAAAAGACGATGCTGGACGTCCGTATAATTTGCTGAATCAGTTTCGTCCTCGATAACAAACAGGTTCGCATCAACGTAAATAAATGATAATTAGGTGCTATTACAGCAATGACAGAAACGGTTACCATGCGTTCGCTAGCATTGGCACATCGTTCAAACAACCACACAACTGGCTCTAAGTGTCCGATTGCGGGTGGAAAACACACAAGAACAACAGAAATGATGATACACACAGGCGTTGCCTCTGTAGAAATATTTTACAAGCATAAACAATGAAAACAGGATCACAGCCATGTTTCTCTCTTGCTAACTTGCCCACTCACTCAAAGCTGTGTAGCTGTAGGTCTTCTTCTGGCGCGGGAGCGCTATTTTTTGCGAAAACAAGTGCGAGCGAGCCCCCACATGGGCGTGAAAGCGCCACAAACTAAAAGCATGCATTTCAATTAGGGCTGTCAAAATTATCGCGTTAACTGGCGGTAATTAATTTTTAAAATTAATCACGTTAAAATATTTGACGCAATTAACGCACATGCCCCGCTCAAACAATAAAATGACAGCACAGTGAAATGTGTACTTGTTGTGTTTTTCGGAGTTTTGTCGCCCTCTGCTGGCGCTTGGGTGCGACTGATTTTATAGGCTTCAGCACCCATGAGCATTGTGTAAGTAATATTTGGCATCAACAATAGTGGGCTACTAATTTATTTTTTGACTGAAAATTTTACAAATTTTATTAAAACGAAAACATGAAGAGGGATTTTAATATAAAATTTCTATAACTTGTACTAACATTTATCTTTTAAGAACTACAAGTCTTTCTATCCATGGATCGCTTTAACAGAATGTTAATAATGGTAATGCCATCTTGTTGATTTATTGTTATAATAAACAAATACAGTACTTATGTACCGTATGTTGAATGTATATATCCATCTTGTGTCTCATCTTTCCATTCCAACAATAATTTACAGAAAAAGATGGCATGTTTTTTAGATGGTTTGAATTGCGATGAATTGCAATTAATTACGATTAATTAATTTTTAAGCTGTTATTTACTCGATTAAAAATTTCAATCATTTGACACCCCTAATTTCAATATTTGAACACATATTGCCAAAGGCAGAACGCGAACGTGGCCATAGCTATTAAGAGTTATTCAGATAACTATAGCATAAAGAACATGCTAACAAGTTTACCAAACCACCAGTGTCACTCCAAAACACCAAAATAACATGTGAAATGATATCATAATGTGATAATAATTTCACACATAAGTCGCTCCTGAGTATAAGTCGCACCCCGAGCCAAACTATGAAAAAAACTGCGACTTATAGTCCAAAAAATACGGTAAATACTGTAATAAATGGCATGGATATAGAATTTTACATATGAAACAGTAAATACACAACTCAAGCCTCACATTTTTTCCCCCACAATATCGATGAATTGTTAAAACATTGCCTGCCATTGACGATGACACACTGCTGGCCAAAATAATCGGCACCCCTGCAATTCTGTCAGATAATGCTCAATTTCTCCCAGAAAATGATTGCAATTACAAATGCTTTGATAGTAATATCTTCATTTATTTTGCTTTCAATGAAAAAACACAAAAGATAATGCAAAATATTTTTTTTAAATTATCAATCATTACTCATTTTACACAAAACTCCAAAAATGGGCCGTACAAAAGTATTGGCACCCTTTGAAAAATCTTCTCTAATTTGTGTAATTAACCGCACCTGTTACTTACCTGTGGCACATAACAAGTGGTGGCAAGAACTAAATCACCATATCAGCCAGTTAAAATGGATTAAAGTTGACTCATCATCTGTACTGTGTCCTTGTGTGTACCACATTGAGCATGGAGAAAAACAGAAGACTAAAGAACTGTCTGAGGACTTGAGAAGCAAAATTGTGAGGAAGCATGGGCAATCTCAAGGCTACAAGTCCATCTCCAAAGACCTGAATGTTCCTGCGTCTACCCTGCATAGTATCATCAATAAGTGTAAAGCCCATGGCACTGTGGCTAACCTCCCTAGATGTGGACGGAAAAGAAAAATTGACGAGAGGTTTCAGATTGTGCGGATGGTGGATAAAGAACCTCGACTAACATCCAAATAAGTCCTATCCTGCAGCAAGGGTACAACTGTGTCAACCCGTACTATCTGTCGGCGTCCGAACGAAAAGGGACTCTCTGGTATGATACCCAGGAAGACCCCACTTCTGACCCAGAGGGATAAATGAAGCCAGGCTGGAGTTTGCCAAAACTTACCTGAAAAAGCCAAAAATGTTTTGGAAGAATGTTCTCTGGTCAGATGAAACGAAAATTAAAGCTTTTTGGAATAAGGTATCAACATATAGTGTACAGGAAAAAAAAAAAAAACGAGGCCTTCAAAGAAAAGAACACGGTCCTCACAGTCAAACATGGCGGAGGTTCCCTGATGTTTTGGGGTTGCTCTGCTGCCTCTGGCGCTGGACTGCTTGACCGTGTGCATGGCATTATGAAGTCTGAAGACTACCGACAAATTTTGCATTATAATGTAGGGCTCAATGTGAGAAAGCTGGGTCTCCCCCAGTGGTCATGGGTCTTCCAGCAGGACAATGACCCAAAACACTTCAAAAATCACTAGAAAATGGTTTGGGAGAAAGCACTGGAGACTTCAAAAGTGGCCAGCAATGAGTCCAGACCTGAATCCCATAAAACACCTGCGGAGAGATCTTAAAATAGCAGTTTGGAGAAGGCACCCATCAAATGTCAGAGACCTGGAGTAGTTGGCCAAAGAAGAATGGTTTACAATTCCAGCAGAGCATTCTCAGAAACTCATTGATGGATACCAGAAGCGGTTGTTCGCAGTTATTTTGTCTAAAGGTTGTGCTACCAAGCATAGGCTGAGGGTGCCAATACTTTTGTCTGGCCCATTTTTGGAGTTTTGTGTAAAATGATAATGATTTAATTTTCTTTATATTCCTTTTTATGTTTTTCATTTCAAACAAAATAAATGAAGATATTACTACCAAAGCATTTGAAATTGCAATAATTTTCTGGGAGAAATTGAGCATTATCTGACAGAATTGCATGGGTGACAATACTTTTGGCCAATAGTGTAAATGTCTAATCCAACTTAACTGGGAGGATTGGTAGTAATAATTCACTGTCAGCCATCACTGTCTATTCAAATAGATTAGATGTCTATTGCTTTCAATGGCAGCCAATGAGTTAACAGTCAGTCAGGTGAGCAAGTGTGAGTGTTACTGTCATCATCCATTAGCGCTAACCCCCCCTGCCTAAATGCCAAACGTGGATGAGAGGATACATTGCTTGTGACATTTAAAAGGAGTCATTACTGTGTGTCTATTGTCAGCCTCCTCTTCGTCCTATAATGAGAAGGTGCACACTCAGGACATCAGAAATAGAACGTTAACGCAACACCTCTCGTCTGGTCCCGTGAATTACTGTGATTCACTGTGTGTTCTCTCTGTTCTTTTGCACTGATGAACTGAATGACCAAAGAGTGTGGGGGGGTGAGGGGCCAACAGCAAAGGGAACATGGATCACGGGCATGTGTGTGTGTGAAGGATGTGCCACGTGTACGAATGGTACATTGGACAAAGAAAGGAAACGATGGAGTACTGACTCATGACAAAGTGCCACATTTGTCAGCTCACTTTTAGAAATAGACATAGCAAGCCGCTACTTGAAAGAGGAAGGAATATCACATGAATAGTCAAAGCTAACAGCAAGGGTACATCACAGTGTGTCACTGTGCGTGTGCAGATTTGTCTTTGTTCAATATTGAGAACTGTTTTTCTTCACTATTCAATGCAACTTGTATAATTTTCACTCCTTTGTAAGAAATTGCCATGGGAACATGATCACTCTAGTGTGTGAGTGTGTGTTTATAATGTTTGTAATGTTCCAAATGGTGCAAAAGATGCAGTTTTTGCCTGTTCATATCAGAATTCCTGTTAGATTTTTTATGAAACAATAAAAAAATAACTAATACTCCAAATGCCTAATAACGTTTACCCCCACTTTTATTTTGTATCAAATTGTAACTCATTTACTGCTATTGACAGCAACAGACATCAAATCCATTTTAACTTGGATGGCTGGCGTTTAGTGTTGTTTTTGGCAGCCCTTTTAATTTTCGTTTTAGTGTTAGTCTTTTGGACTATTATACTTATTAGTCTTAGTCATATTTTAGTCATCTCAAAAAGTGTTTCTCGTCATCTGTTTTTTGTTGACAAAAAAATCAAGACTAATTCAGTCTAGTTTTATTCGACATTTACTCAAAATGTTTTCATCTGTGAAACAAAAAAAAAAATACTCCAATAAATAAATAAATAAAGGTTTCCAAATATTTCGAATCAAGACAGACGAGCACATTTTGAAGCACATTTAAAACAGAATTTACCGCGTATTGGAACATATTCTTGGCTCTCCTGTTCGCCATCTGTGTTGTTGTGGACACGACTTCCGACGCGCAAGAGTCACGCTGCTCGCTAAGAACACGTCACGCAAATAAACGAATCTGATTGCACGGTTACTTTCTTTCGGGCTCGAGAAGCCGATGAGGAGCTGGGTCCCAGACTGTTCTCCCGGTGTTTGAAAAATACAGGGAAAGCAGTCTGGCCGGTAAACAGTACATTCTATTCAATTAATTATACCTACCTGGACGCCACGAACTGTATGTAAAAAAAGTTGTCCGAGAGTTAAAGAGGACACTTGCCATTAGCATTAGCCCAATGCTAACGATTATCTTATGCTAACGCTACGAGTTAAATTTTGTGTGTGATGATCACTCTGCACAGACCTTTAAAGTCCCCGTGACAGCATAAAAAAATTTTTAAATAGCATTATTATGTGAATTAGAATCATATTTTGAGACGATTTCACCATATACAACAATTTGGCAAAGCGCGGATGACGAGAAATTAGTCTTTTAATCTGCCGTTTAGCCCTACCTGTCCTTATAGAGCTCTAGTATCCCCAGCTGGAAGATGACGTTTGCATGGTCACAATTTCATCTGATTTAGATTTCAGACCATTGTGGGGGAATTTATTCAGAACAAGGAAAATGCGACAAAGAGAGCAGCAAAATGTCATTGTTTCAATCCCTCTACTCCAATATTTTTACAGGATATTCTTTTTAAGTATTTCCTCAATTGCTAAATAAATGGCATGGTCATTACAAATAAAAGTCTTGTGCTAAATGGAATATGAAATATGAAAAAAGCATTTATTTAGTACGGCATGGCAAAATTACTCCTAGTGATCAAATTGTCCACTTCTTGCACCTCCCGAACGATATCTTATGCCACCGGAGTTAGTCCGTCTTTTGTCATTTCCCTGCCCCGGCTTTGGAGAGCGTAAACAAACCAGGAGGCATGACAGCTAGGCAACATGCCAACCCAAAACGATCGGCATTTTCAAGTCTTATTCTCGCCTTTCGAATCGAAAAATCACACAAAACTACCCCGGAACATCTCACACGGTGGCGGGGTTGTCGATTGTCTTCACCGATCGGCAACTCCCCCGGCGGCAAGCAAGTTGCAGCTCGTCGTTCCCCTGCTGAGGGCAGGAGAGCTCGTTTGCCGGGGAAGCAGCTGGAGAATGACCGCCGGACAAACCGGCCGACGTCAGAGGAGCGCGTAGCTGCCTGAGCCCAACCCGAAGATAGCGAGCACAGGAATAGGGCAGAGGGGGATGGAAGTCTGGACGATACGGAGCCGAGTATAGCGCTCTCCCAGCGGGCACACGAAGAGGACCGAGGGGGGTGTGCGACAAGCTGACGTTCGTCGGCCGAGTGGCCTTTTCGGTGGACAAGGAAGCATTGTCACCCACAAAATGCAAGCCACCACTGTATTAAAACGTGTGCCATGATCCCAGTATTTGAAATAATACAGAACACGAAATAATACTCACTTTTTTCCAATGTTGTTCCAATCCTTGTTTTAGCCAATCTTCACGGTGAACTGGAAGTTTTGAAACACAGAAAGACACACCCGCCTCTCCCTGGTGCAGCAACAAAACCCTGTGATGCAAAAAATAAACGAATTAATCCGCAAAATCAGCTGAATCCGCAGTCCATCTGCATGCGAGAAAGCAATGCTGTATTGTGAGATGCTGACCCGGGTGACGTCACATTAGCATTCGTCCTCAATCCAGGAAGTCACTCATTTTTTGATTCAAAAAATTGAATACATAAATCGATCGCCTCCACACACATCCAGCAGGTTCTGTTCATTTAGCAGCATAAAATACTGCATGAAATATGATATGAACATGCTTTTTGATGTCATAGGCACAAAGAGTATGCCATATTTTTGCACTCGAGTCCAAGTCACCTGAGAATCTGCCGATCTGATACCGAAAAAAGTTTTTTTTTTGTTTTGCTTTGACGTTCACGTTGCTGAGAACAGCCTCACGCATATACAGTAAATGAGTTGCCACAGCACACTTCAGACTGTGTACAAAGCTTAACGATGATTACCACATTTTTGCCTTTGATCGTAGAGCTACCAAGGCATCTCTGGCCAGATCAAAGCTATAAACCTGTCAATCATCGTTAACTTTACGTATCAAACGCCAGCTGCACTGGTGACCAAGAAAAACAGTTTGGTCGCACTGCTTTTCAGGAGGGAGGGTGAGAGGCTGTACAAGCATGAAGCAGAAATAAGAAATATATTTTAAAATTAAAAACCCGATCTTTTTCACCCGAATACAATGCTGAGTCATACTGAGTCTACCAAAGTCTTCCCAAACAGAGCTATTCAAGTCTGGGGAAAATTCTGGTTTTATTCTCGCAATATATCGTAAACCCCCCAAAAATCACAATGTCAGTTTTTTCCAATATCGTTCAGCCCTAGTCTTAACTACTGCTGCATTAATCCTTATATATTATGTTATTTATTTATTTTTGTTAAAAAAAAATTAAATTATATGTTTTTTTTAATCA
Source organism: Corythoichthys intestinalis (assembly GCF_030265065.1). Taxonomy (NCBI): domain Eukaryota; kingdom Metazoa; phylum Chordata; class Actinopteri; order Syngnathiformes; family Syngnathidae; genus Corythoichthys; species Corythoichthys intestinalis. The sequence goes on from NC_080401.1 coordinate 39,617,303, forward strand.
TCCTTAATACATTCCCAAGGTATGGGATCAGAACTCAGTATCGGCAGATCCTCAAAATCAGTTGATGTAGAGTCACATGCTAACGATGAGTTCAAGTAATACTGTGCAACTCAGCCCTACCAGCATAGATTAAAAGAGTAAGATAACACTCATGTTGCCCTTGTGGTCCAAACACACTTCACTGGCTTTTTGTTTAGAAAAGTAATCCTCTATTTAAACTGCTTGTCCTGAAATTCCAAGCAAGGGTACATCATCTCCCAGTGACCACGTGGGTGTGTAGTGGGTAGATTTGAGCTGCATTAGTAGCCAAAGGGCATACAGAAAGACACAGACAGGAAGGGGAAATACAGTTTACTGGTCGCCCACCACTTCCTGCATGTCTCCCACACTTGCAAGCCCACCAACTATGGTCGAAAAAAAAACTTGTGCGATTACTTAACAACAAAACAAAAAAGAAGTTAAGAGAGTGCAAACAAAAGGTTTCAAGCTGCATCAATAAAAAAGGACTTGCTGAATTTACAGTGTGATGTTATTGTCGGAGCTGCCCACATGGCCCTGCCCATCTTTATACCTGCCAAGTGTGCAGGTGCGGGTCATACAGCACCAATAAAAAAAAAAAAATCACAATAGAGAAAATATCAGACTCATGACATCAAATCTGTGATATTTATAATAACGGGTGCATAAACATGCTTTGTATGTATTTAATTTTTTTGTTATTTTCACTCAAGAAACACATGAAGAAAACCACTGGTGTAGTGCAAGGGTGTAGGTTTGCATAGGGACAATAGGGACATAACACCACCAACTTTTAAGGATGCTCAAATTGTCCCCACCAACTTTTAAGCAGTGTTGTTAATCTTACTGAAAAAAAGTAATTAATTATAGTTACAAATTACTTCTCCCAAAAAGTAATTGCGTTAGTAACTCAATTACCTGAATGTAAGAGTAATTAGTTACTTGGCAAAGTAATTGGTGATAATTACTTTTTTTTTTTTTTTCCTCAAAAAAAAACAAAACAAAACATTGGCCACACTATGTGAAGTTTTTTGTGAAGGTTTTTGGTACAATTGGCCCGAGCCCAATTCTTTACCCTAATTTACCCTTTACCCTGAATCAACTGTTAAAAGTTGTTAAAATTGCTCCCATTATTGCATTAGTTCCCTTCTCTCTACTTTCGACATATGAAACTTTTAAAACTGTTTCATCATTTAAAGATAGATTCAAGTCAAGATTTTGCCGATTTAGAAGTATTTTAGATAAAAAGTTACTTAGGTTCGCTAGGAAGGTTCTCTACAACAGAGCCGTCCTAAAAAGTCTACTGCTTTAAGATGGCGGCTGTTTACTAACTCATTTAGTGCCATGTCTGTCATTTAGCATCTAGTTATATCTATGTACAGTACATGTGATATCTACCATGTCTACCATATCTACCATAACATGTGGGCGTAGTTTGTACTAGCTATCGGCTACAACATGTATTATTGGAGCTACCTAGCATCGCGTTTGCTCGGCGTCACAACTTTATTGCCTCCTCCCTACTCCTGCTCTGCTCTGTCGTCTCGGTGAGTCCGTCTCCCTCAGACTTTTCGACCAATATAGCAACGCATAGTAACGCATGCCTTTCCGTCCTCAGTAACGGTAACGGCGTTGCCAAGATGAGAAAAGTAATTAATTAGATTACCCACTACTGAAAAAAATAACGCCGTTAGTAACGCCGTTATATTGTAACGCCGTTATTAACAACACTGCTTTTAAGCAACCTTATTTGCATTATATAATGAGTTCAGTTATATGGGTCATTTAGATTGTCTTCCCATAAGTTATGAGGATAGAATTGACCCTACATTATGTTCAGACTTACATTTACCCCTTTTCACTTGCTGAATGCATACCTGTCAACCCGAGGCGGTTGGCAATCTTACAAGTAGTGACGTATGCTCTTAAAAATTGGTGACTAATCTTACAACGTTATATATAGCGTGCAATTTCAAACAAAAATAAAACTCAATTTTTATAATAATATGAATTTATTGGTAATATTGTAACATAACCTGGTGCAATCAAAGAACAATCAATATCTTCTGCTACATCATGATTACAAAAATTTAATAGTGACTTTTGTTGTAATTGTATGTAGCACTTTTGTCAATTTTTATCATGTCTTGATGGCTGCACTTCATGGCACTTCAGCTCGCAATTCAGTTTGACTTGAAGGTAGTTCGTTAGTGTGTCCAAGTTTTGTGTTCGGCAACGGATTGGCAGAATGAAATCTCCGCTTTCGTCGCTTTTCATTCTGCAGACTTCATCTTTATGACCAGTGTTGTTAATCTTACTTTTAAAAAGTAATTAATTAGTTACAAATGACTTCTCCCAAAAAAGTAACTGAGTTAGTAACTCAGTTACCTGAAGGTAAGAGTAATTAGTTACTTGGCAAAGTAACTGGTGTTACCTTTCATGTTTAAAGATATAGTTTAAAGTCAAGATTTTGCCGATTTAGGAGTATTTTAGATAAAAAAGTTACTTAAATTCGCTTGGAAGGTTCACGACAGCAGAGCCTATCTGAGAAGTCTACTGCTTCAAAATGGCGGCTGTTTATTAACGCCACCGTCTGTCATTTCGCATGTAGTTCTATAAGCATTTGATACCTAGGCGTAGATTGTAGGCTGTCGGCTACAGTCAGGAAATATTGGAGCCACCTAGCCTAGCATCGCATTTACTACAGCGTCACTCTCAGTGTCTCTGAGTTTTCTCGCGTCATTCAACTGACGTAGTAACGCATCGTAACACACATTGTCTCGTTGCCGAAACGGTGACAATATTCGAATTGAACGTACGGTGTACACATTTAAAAACCAGTGCTCACTTGTACAAATTACGCCGAAACCATACAACTTGACAGGTATGCGAAAAACAATGGTGCATTTCTGTGTGCATTTATGCAACTAAAGTGCTTCAGCGTAAACATAATATATGCACTGATAAACATGAGCACCCAATGGCCGGCTACTCGGCCCGCCCCCCCTTATCTGTGATTGGCTAAAAATTCCCTTTATTCGCAGCTCACATTGGTTGAATTAAATGACGACAGATCAAGATAGGATGAATAGAGGGTTCATCCTCTCCGTGTGTGTCTGTGTGTGTGTGTGTATTTTGTGGACGATAAAAAAAAAAAAAAAAAATTACACAGTACAGTCTAATCGAGCAAGGGCGGGCACAGTAGTCTCTCAGGGCGGGCCTGGCCCCCTAATGCCCGCCCATGCCGCCGGGTTTGGTCATTTAGATTGTCTTCCCATACGTTGTGAGGATAGAATTGACCCTACATTATGTTCAGACTTACATTTACCCCTTTTCACTTGCTGAATGTGCTGGTCCTTTTTTTCCCCTTCAAACGCACGTTTGATTGGCTGATGAATAAAACCCCCACATTCACACAATCCTGACAGAAATACATGTCAGCATGCCGCCTCCTCCGCCCCCTTTGAAGAGGAGGGATATTAGAAGTTTTTTTTCCGGCCAGCAGCAGCCACTTTAAGTAATGTAAAAAGATGTCAAAGTTGCGAAGGTGGGGAACACACCACTAATTTTGCAACTGAAAGTCAGACCTGCATCAGAGTTAGCATAACATTAAACTGTGTGAACTTGCCAACCTGAAAAACTCGAGTAGAAAGCTGCTTAGAGACGAGTCTTCCTGTACTTTTTCTATGGTTAACTTTGACTCATCTGTGCATTTTGTGCATTTATTCCCTAATTGTATGTATTTTCTACATCATTAAAAAAATATATTTTTATTTGTAGCCAATGCACATTTTTTTTACCCCCCACCCCCCCAAAAAAAACAGAAAAAACACAACCACTGTAACTTTCATTTCATTTTTACGTAGGAATCAGCTATTTTTGAGAAATGTACCCAATCTGTATACATGCATGTTATGCTGTTTTAGCGTCCCTACCAATGTTGAGACCAATACTATGTCCATGGTGTAGTGTAACACAAGCGGGTGAAAAATTTGTCAACAAGTAAACCATATTGACCTTTGACACTTGGTGGAAGGAAAATACGTCTTGGTATTGTGTTCATGTTCTGAAGAACCAGTAATGGTCTGAACTGCTATCAGAAATGATTGAGAAGATGGTTTTCTTGACAAACTGCACTTGATATTTAGTATTTTTTAGGGCTGTCAAAATTATCGCGTTAAAATATTTGACACATTTGACGCACATGCCCCGCTCAAACAGATTAAAATGACAGCACAGTGTAATGTCCACTTGTTACTTGTGTGTTTTGGTGTTTTTTCGCCCTCTGCTGGCACTTGGGTGCGACTGATTTTATGGGTTTCAGCACCACATGAGCATTGTGTAATTATTGACATCAACAATGGCGAGCTACTAGTTTATTTTTTGATTGAAAAATGTACACATTTTATAAAAACGAAAACATTAAGAGGGGTTTTAAAATAAAATTTACATAATTTGTACTAACATTTTTTTTTTAGAACTACAAGTATTTCTATCCATGGATCGCTTTAACAGAATGTTAATAATGTTAATGCCATGTCTTGTAGATTTATTGTTATATAAACAAATACAGTACTCATGTACCGTATGTTGAATGTATATATTCGACTTGTGTCTTATCTTTCCATTCCAACAATAATTTACAGAAAAATATTTTATAGATGGTTTGAATTGCGATTAATTACGATTAATTAATTTTTAAGCTGTAATTAACTCGATTAAAAATGGTAATCGTTTGACAGCCCTATTATTTTTTAAATATATGATGTGCCTACTATGAAGTGAGTTTGAGACATGCAATTGAGCTTTTGATTATAGAAACTATGGCAGTACAAGAGTGTGTATTTGCATTTATGCACGTTGTCTTTTCTTGAGGATATTTCAAAGTTCAAGTTCCATTTAATTGCTGACTCCGACTCAAGAACAAAAAGTATGCACAAGCAGAATACTACCAGCAGAGGTCCTTCTCTCACCAAATGTTACTTCTTTATGAAGCCTTCATTGAAGTGGGAAGGATTTGAGCTGGGGGAAACTATGCTCAAAAAAAAAAAAAAAAAAAAAAAAAAAAAAAAAAAAAAAAATAGTGAGGAGGAGCAGTCTTTCAGCTGTATTTAAAATTTTGGTCACATTTGAATGCAACGTCGCAACTATGCAGGGAGAGACTGACTCATAAGAGGCCCCTTGATTTTCACACATACTCTTGTTCTTGGAAGAGGTAACCATCTCCCCCGACAACCCACCCCTGCCCTTCAGGGTTTCCCACATCCCCATTGAACTTTCCACCCACTCACAGAGGAATGCACAAAGAGGGAAGAGTGGGAGGAGCAGTGGGGTCTGCGAGAGGCAGTGATGGGGGCACTAATGGAGAGGAGAGGAGATGTCAAACTCTAGGGTGTTGGACGTTATTTTTTTGTTTGCTTTCTGGGAGGTGATGCTTTTAAAGTAGATATCACTGGTGCCGGGTGGAAACCTTGCAACTCCAAAATCATTACTTCTTAGGGACCCCCAAAAATGCTACAGTTATTGAGACATTAACGTTCTATTGTCAAGTGCCGCACACAATTTTTAAAACGTTATATTCGTTATAATTTGTAAGCACGCGGGGACTGATTAACAGTAAATATTTGTGGGAAAGAAATTTGTCCAAATCATGATGATCTTATTTGAATAAGTCAAAAATTAACATGATTACTTATGGCACTTGGTTAAAAAATAGCTAAATTAATTTTTGTTTGTTTTGCTTATTAAGCTTTTGATGCATTTTCCAAAACTGCAGTTAATTAAAATCTGATTAGAAATTGCAATTTGAAGACATGTATCAGCGGTTCTTAAACTTGCTAAAGGTGCCGAACCCCATGAGTTTCACACGTGCATTAAATGAACCCTATGGAATTAGAAAAATCTTTTCAATTTAAAATTGATATATCTAAGCTAGCAAGCTAAAACCCAAGTGTATTTCCATTCAAATTTCCTCTCATTTAGACAGCATATTTTTAAACATGCCAAAATGTTTTTATCTTTACTGCTTGCAGCATCATAAGACCACTAAACCATATCTTTGGAGGAATCTATCTTATATTGTTCAACATTAAAGTGCCTGTGACAACAAAAAGCATGTTCATTTCATATTTCACGCGGTATTTTATGCTCCTGAATGAAATGGACCGCTTAAATGTATGTTGAAGCGATCGGTATATTTATTCAATATTTTTAATCCCACGCCATGAAAATTAATTACTTCCTGGATTGACGTAGAATGCGAATGTGACGTCAGCGGGCTAATAGTCTTCAGTATACAGACAATACCAAAGTATGCAGAACGACTCCGGATTCAGCTGATTTTGCGGATTATTTCGTTTATTTTTCGCATCACGCCATCCCAATGTGCTGCAGGCTTTTGTTGCTGCACCAGGGAGAGGCGTGTGAGCATTTCGGGGTTTCTAAAATTCCGTATCACCGCGGATAATGGCCAAAACAAGTCCGACAACTGTGGGACCACTGGACCGATGAGGAAGTGAGTAAGCTACATGTTTTAATAAGACGGTGGCTTGCATTTTGTGGGTGACAATGCTCCCTGTCCACTGAGAAGGCCACTCGGACGACGACCTACGGCTTGTCACACACCATGGTCACTTCCACCTCCTCAGTCCTTTTCATGGGGGTCTCCAATAGACTACTATCCTAGGCTTGGGCAGCCTCTCGCTCCGACGTCGGCTGGTTTGTCCACCGAGAATGTGCTATTTTCGGTGTTCATTCCCCTCTCCCCCCGTCTGCCTGCCTGCCGGAGCCGCAGCAGAATGACGAGCTGTAACTTCGGCGATTGGTGAAGACAATCAACCCCAGCGCCGTGTGTGACATGAGTCGGGGTAGTTTTGTGTGATTTTTCGTTTTCGAAAGGCGAGAATAAGACTTGGAAAAGCTGCTCGGTTCGGTTTAGCATGTTGGCTAGCTTTCACGCCTCTTGTTTTTTTTATGCTCTTGCCTCCATCTCCGAAGCCGGGCAGGGAAATAACAAAAGCCGGACTAACTCCGGTGGCATAAGATAGCGTTGGGGAGAGGAAGAAGGCAGCAGTTTTTACCATTATGCAGTAATTTTGCCCTGTTGTACTGAATAGATGCATTTTTAATTTTTCATATTCAATTTAGCACAAGACTGTTATTTGTCATAACCATACAATTTATTTAGCAATTGGGGAAAATACTTTGATAAAAAGAATATCCTGTAAAAATATTGGAGTAGAGAGATTGAAACAATCATGACATTTTACTACTCTCTGTGCCATTTTCCTCGTTCTGAATCTTCCCCCTCAGTGGGCTGAATTCTAAATCAGATGAACTCACTACCCTGCTGACATCATCCAGCTGGGGACGCTAGAGCGCTATGACGACATTAGGGGGTAAACGGCAGATTAAAAGAATAATTTCTTGTCACCCGCGCTTTGCCAAATTGTATATAGTTGAATCTTCTAAAAATATGATTGTAATTCACATTATAACGCTATTAAAGACTTTTTCTATGCTGTTGCAGGCAGTTTAAACCTGGGTGGTTGCATTAACCTTGACTGTGCAGTTTCTGTCTTGTTTATATCTCAAATGATATCAAATTAAATGAAAAACCCTGCACAAAATGACTGCCAAATTTGTAAACAATGTCATTATGTTAAAAAAAAAAAAAAAAAAAACATAAATCCTCTCACAAATCAATAAACAGTCTGATTTAACAACAAATATCTTTGCTTTTTGATTTGCTTTTCACATTGGAAAATGAAACTCGATTCATTTCACACTGTTTTTTTTTTTTTTCACGTCGAGATTCTCATTCTATCACATCCTTGCCTCAGATACTATTTTCATGGCGTAAAATGTGACGTAAATGTTGTTGATTTTTTTGTTGGAAATGCAGTCTGTTGTACTTCCAAGTGAGTCAACCTTCCACTGAGCAAGCCAGTTTCTACAGGACTAGCAGTTGAAAGAATTGGAATAAAGCGTGTAAATGGGGGACTAACCAGCCCAAAACCTGGTCTAAAACGCCACTTTGCTTGAATTTAGCCAGCGTCCAAAAATAGGAACCTGCGTGTCTTAATCTTCACCAAATGCCTTAGACCAGGGCTTCCCAAACTACGGCCCGCGGGTCGGATACGGCCTGCCTCCACATTTGGTCCGGCCCCCTGAACATTTTTTTTCTTTTTGTTTATTTCAATATTTCCTGGCTTTTTTCTGTGAAGAACCCAGAGAGGGATATTTGGGTATTATTTATTTAATTAATAGCGTTATATTTATTTATTATTATATTATGTTATATTATATTATATTATTTACTTTTGTTCCGTGAAGAATCCAGAAAGGGTTATTTCATTGTGGCTTTCTAAAAAACAATACATTTTTACATTTAGGCACTCCTGCAATCGTCACACTTTTTCTGTTACAAACTGACCCGGCCCCTCATCAGAAAAGGGAAAAGTTATGTGGCCCTCACAGGAAAAAGTTTGGGGACCCCTGCCGTAGACTAACTTACCGAACCCCTGGGGTTCGATCGAACCAAGTTTACGAACCACTGATTTAGATGCTACATGCCTTTGTACCTCCAAACACAAACACACATGAAAAAAATGCAATTCCCATCCACTTACTGTAAACATCTACAGTATGTGTGAGATTCACATAAATAATGCCAACCTTGTTTATTTTTAAGAAAAACAGGATGAAAATATGTCTGTACTTTCACATCAAGTATTCTATACCCATAATGTAATATGAGACAATAAAAACTGTACAAGGACATCTGCGCTTCATAACTTGTCATTGAAATATTGGTGCAGGCCGGTTTTTATGTATGAGGGAGGGCAGCACAAACAACATGCCGATGACAATTTTGTGCGATTTTATCTAATGACGAAGGCGTGAGTGTGTCTGACGTGATATATTGCGTTTATGCAGGCATGGCTGTTCCTCGTGTGTCAACACTGAAAAATGAACACCTGTTTGCGTCACGTGACATTACAAAAACCCGGAGGAGCTCGTTTGGTTTTGTCATTCTTTATGAGGGTTGAATGCAAAATTCCACAGTGTAAAATTGTGGCATCACCGATAAAAGGCGAGGCTGTTTCCAATTGTAAACGCAAGCCCCCACCTAAGTTCCACTTTTATTATAAAGAGCTTTTTCAACATCTCTGCCTTTGTGTACGCGCATGATTTCATCCTTGTCTGTCAACTCAAATACACACATACACTAATCTAACACCTGCCTATCCATTCACAGACACTAATAGTCTGAAACCTGTTTAGGCACACGTAATGTAACAAGTGTCTATTTACATTCACACAATTTAAATCCTGTGTGTCCATTCAAACTCAATATAATTCCTGTTTTTCCAAAGCTATTAGAAATCTGACAAATGCGCAAAGTAATCAAATTTTCTTTTTTTTTTTTAATTTGAGGAAATTCACTTTCCTAAAAAGTGAGAAAATGGTCAGATGCCTTTCAGAAGTACTTTAACCATATTTTATTAAAATAATTTGATGATGCTCATTTTGATAATTTATGGGAAATTGGTGCCACTGCTTTGGTAACCAGGGTATTGCATTTAGCAGGTAATATCTGTATGATGGTAAAAGCTTCTCCGAAACAGTTGTTTTCTTTTTTATTTTATTTATTTATTTATTTATTTTTTTTTTAAAAGCTTTTTTTTCCTCAATGCTTGTCATAGGTCTGCATGCATAAGTATGCTCAAACAAGGAAACCTCAAAGTAAATGTTTCTGAGGTGAGGGTTTGTTTGCAAAATAACTATTTTATTAAGGGGAACCTCACACTTAAATTCTGTAGTGGCTCTAATTAGCCACAATTGTTCTCTTTTACTAAAATATGTTATTAGGAACAAATATTATTGCCATTGATTTAAAAATCTATAATATTTAGTGCAGGTTTTGACCTATGGAGGGCGCCATATTTTATGCAAGCAATGCACTCTGGGAGTGATGACGCAATTGGCCTGTACTGGGAGAATAGCTGTGCTAGCTATCAAGGGAAGCTAGTATGACGACTGCATGATTTTGTCACATTCTGCTGCTGGTCAGATTTTTTTGGTTACGGAGCTGTGGGATGAATTCCCACTGTCGTACCTGCATCCAATTCCAGCTCATCAGCAGTGTCTTTAAACCGATCCTAGGCGGCTTGCCGAGATATTTACTTGGTGCTTTTTGACAGTTCGAATATCCCTTCGTTGCTAGTTGCATCATTTCCTTGTTTTTTTCTTTGTCTGCCTCTCACCATGGTTTTCCTTATGTTTTTTATTTTTTATTTTATTGATCCTGACCTACTGTCACTGACCCTTATTGTGACTCCCTTTCAGCGACCGCGTGCTTTTTTGCGTGTTCAATAAACCCTTTTACGCATTCCTTCTGTTATGGTTGTCTGCTTGCTGTCTGAAGTGAGCAGCATTTTCTAATTCCATGGTCAAGCCAAGCGCACTATTTTTCCAGACAACGCATCTGGGTTTCAGCAACTTCAATGTCATGTGGAAGTATAGTCCTGTGTTCTAGGCACTCATCCGTCGCATGGGAAACATGGGTTCGAATCTCGCTGTAGACCTTCATTTAATTCAGTACTTCTTATATAGTGGGGGGCGCAGAGCGATGCCAGGGGTGGCGCGTGTGACCTCGGGGAACATGCTTTTTTTTTTTTTTGCCGTACTAGAATAAAGTTTACTTGCACATCCACTCAGTGGGTGGCAGTGGCGCTCTCAGTTTCAAAGTGCGCGCAGTATTTTTGAAGTAAGCAAGAGCACACGGGATAGACTCATGAAGAGCTGGAGAGCTGTGTGCTGTTTTCGAAAGCCGTTTTCCGGCCGGACTCACGCAGCGACCCACTGTTCTCCGGTTCTCACGTGTCTGCTCGAGAAGTGCCATTTTCGGCTTGGGATCGTCACGACGACCGCCCTCACCAGCGGTTCTCCCTCGGCCGCCGGGAATGCGCTTTTTTCGGGCCATTTGCCTTCTGGCTTTGACATTTAATACAGTGGTAGATGAGGAAAGACCACTGTTTACTGTGTCTAAAAATGATTATAGCGGACAGCCGGAAGCCAAATAAATTAAGACGCCATTTAAAGACATTAGACCCCAATCTCATTGATAAGAAGCTTGGTTGTTTTTCAGCGAAAACGTGCCGAATATTGCTAACAATCGTCCCGCTTTGTCAGTGTTATATCAGTAAACCAGTGAGCACTGTTAGCATGCTCAGTGCAAAATAACCCCATACCATTGCAAACTGGAGGTGATCTTGTGAGCAGCGAGCAGCGAAAATAAAAACTGTCCTTCTGTCCAAAGACACTAGTTTTTCTTCTATTCAGTTTTGTTTTTTCGGTCAAATTTTTTGGCATATTGTCCTCATGAGTTAATGTTTCCAATCAATTTGAATTTGTTATTATTTACTGATTTTATTTTTCAGAATCAAATGGTAAAAAATGTACCTTGAGTGTATTTTTACAGTTTGGATGTGACTTTTTTTTTTAATTCAGGCAAAATGATGCGCGTTAAGTCTTTTTTGTTACAAACAAAACAATGTTAATAAAGTTATACTTTATAAGTTGATCTCTGTTATTTTCTCTAATAGAAAAAAAGGAAACAATGTGAGGCAGAGGCGTACTTATAATAGTAATATTATAGACAAATGATACTATTTACAGTGGCGGCAGAGTTTGGGGGGGCGCGAAAAATTTACGTCTTCCTTGGGGGGCGTAACAGAAAATAATTGAGAAGCACTGATTTAATTGGTTGTGCTGCTCAATTTGTGAAATATCGACAGTGCTGCCCTGCTCATCACTTTTCTGCTCGGGTTCAAATTGGAAGGGCAGAACCGACGACATCTTTATGTAGGTAACGAGTGACACTGTACAGTCATCGCCAGGAGGGCATTGCGTCGTCCACAACAATGGCGACCTTCTAGTTAATCTAATTTTTCAAATTTTATGAAAACAAAAACATTGAGAGGGGTTTGAATAATCAAATTATTATAAATCATACTTACATTTATATTTTAAGAACTACAAGTCTCTCTGTCCGTTGTTCCCATTAAATATGCACATTTCATATAGAGGGTGTCATATTTTATACCACATTTTTACTATCCATTGTGTAAGAAGCGTCTGCTTTTGGTGGAATGCTTCATGACATAATCCATGTCTGCCCATTTTATTTTACCCTAAAATTGTTAATTTAACCTTTTAACCTTTTGTACACACCATAGTGTAGATACAGTGGGGCAAATAAGTATTTAGTCAACCACTAAGTGAGCAAGTTCTCCCGCTTGAAAATATTAGAGACGCCTGTAATTGTCAACATGGGTAAACTTCAACCATGAGAGACAAAATGTGAAAAAAAACCAACCTGAAAATCACATTGATTGATTTTTAAAGAATTTATTTGCAAATCATGGTGGAAAAGAAGTATTTGGTCAATACCAAAAGTTCATCTCAATACTTTGCTATGTACCCTTTGTTGGCAATAACGGAGGCCAAACGTTTTCTGTAACTCTTCACAAGCTTTTCACACACTGTTGCTGGTATTTTGGCCCATACCTCCATGCAGATCTCCTCTAGAGCAGTGATGTTTTGGGGCTGTCATTGGGCAACACGGACTTTCAACTCCCTCCACAAATTTTCTATGGGGTTAAGATCTGGAGACTGGCTAGGCCTCTCCAGGACCTTGAAATGCTTCTTACGAAGCCACTGCTTTGTTGCCCTGGCTGTGTGTTTGGGATCATTGTCATGCTGAAAGACCCAGCCACGTCTCATATTCAATGCCCTTGCTGATGGAAGGAGACATGGCCCCATGTATTCTTTCCTTTACACAGATCAGTCGTCCTGGTCCCTTTGCAGAAAAAGAGCCCCAAAGCATGATGTTTCCACCCCCATGCTTCACTTTGGGTATGGTGTTCTTCGGATGCAATTTAGTATTCTTTTTCCTCCAAACACGAGAACCTGTGTTTCTACCAAAAAGTTCTATTTTGGTTTCATCTGACCATAACACATTCTCCCAGTCGTCTTCTGGATCATCCAAATGCTCTCTAGCGAACCGCAGACTGGCATGGACGTGTACTTTCTTCAGCAGGGGGACACATCTGGCAGTGCAGGATTTGAGTCTCTGGTGGCGCATTGTGTTACTGATAGTAGCCTTTGTTACTGTGGTCCCAGCTCTCTGTAGGTCATTCACTAGGTCCCCCCGTGTGGTTCTGGGATTTTTGCTCACCGTTCTTGTTATCATTTTGACGCCACGGAGTGAGATCTTGCATGGAGCCCCAGATCGAGGGAGATTATCAGTGGTCTTGTATGTCTTCCATTTTATATAATGGAGGCCATAATGGAGTTTGGAGTGTGACTGACTGAGATTGTGGACATGTGTATTTTATACCGATAATGAGTTAAAACAGGTGCTATTAATATAGGTAACGAGTGGAGCCTTGACCTCATTAGACCTCGTTAGAAGAAGTTAGACCTCTTTAACAGCCAGAAATCTTGCTTGTTTGAAGTGACCAAATACTTATTTTCCACTCTAATTTGGAAATAAATTATTTAAAAATCAAACAATGTGATTTTCTGTTTTTTTTTTCCACATTCCATTTCTCATGGTTGAGGTTTACCAATGTTGACAATTACAGGCCTCTCTAATCTTTTCAAGTAGGAGAACTTGCACAATTGGTGGTTGACTAAATACTTATTTGCCCCACTGTATAATGTAGCATAAACTTATTTTTGTGAACCCTGGGAAAAAAAACCACTTGTGTCATATGACATTATAAAGCCCAGAGGACCTTGTTACGATTTGCTTTCTTAGAAGATGAAATGCATAATTCTGCAGTGTAACGTGGCATGATTGCTTATAAAAAGGTGATTCAGTTTCCAATTGTAAATGAAAAGCCCCCGCCTGTGTTGCGACTGCAAAAAAAGTGGATGACATTTTGGTTGCATCATGTGTATATGGAAAAGTGTCTGCGACCAAATGCCACAGTGATCAAAGCCAAACAAGAGAGGCCTCTGCACTCAACGCCCTTTGTTAGCTTACATTCCCACGAACCTTTACTTTACCTAGCCAGATGTCATCAAAAGCTATTACAAGCCTCAGAACTAATCACTGAATACCTCACTGCTTTTCATGCTAAACATTTACAAGTCTTCACATTTGGGATTAGACTGGCTAGTTGAATTCGAGTGTGTTCAAGGGCACAGTGCAGCATTGGAAGCTCTGTGGGTGGAACATGAAGAGATTTCATAAGAGGAGGCAGGTGGCGGTGACACGAGATATTAAAGCTGATGCTCGCGCTCTCTCCCACCCGGTGAAGACTTTGCATTAGGGACAGCGGCCCACCAGATGGCACGGTTTTCCCCTACTTTCGTGTGTTGAATTTATACTTAATACAGAGCTTTGTTCACTTGTGAACTACAGTATATGGCTATGATGTCTTGTTTTTTGTGGTGTTTACTGGAGAAATTTCACTTACGTGGGTGCTTTTCCCCCTTTTTTCAAATACAGTATGCATTTTAAAGTCAATAAAGAGGTAACTCCATTTTGGAATGCATTCATTGTCATTAGTTACGGAGGAATTTCATTGGTTTTGCAGCAGTGCCCAGTTAACATTATTTTTGAAAAAGCAGTACACACCTAGAATTTGACCAGTAGTATTTACAACTTTTATATCCAAAATATTTTGCCTAAATAACAGTGATACCACTTTGAAATATATTCAAGTGCAATGTAGCTATTGTGCTTGTTGTTGTTTTTTTTTTCTGCGTCAGAGCATAAATGCTGTTCATATATCCCAGTGGGTGTGATTTTTTTGTTTTTTTTCATGGGCGCAAAAACGATCATCCTGCCTAGCAACCATTGCCTGGGTTAATTCAGATGATCGACATGGCAGTAAATCCATTAACGTTGAAGTTGTTAGGTCCGCAAATGCGGAAGTAAGGTTGGACCATGCAGCAGACAAAAAGCGGGGATGGCGTACAAAGTAGAGATGCGCGATAATATCGGTCACCGATAATTATCGGCCGATAATGGCAATTATGACGTCACACAGATAATCCATATAAAACGAAATTCAACCGATAATGCAATCCGATAATTATATACTTGATTTAGCCTCCAAATGTGCGCAATCAACAGTTTTGTCCAATTCTGGTAGTTTCAAAGAGGTGTTTTTGCAGTTTAGTAATGTGATATATGTTAGGAATTGCTGACTTTTAAAGGCATTTTTGTGCAACTTGGGTGTTTACTCTCTAAGTAATTGTTGCCAAAAGCGTACCATTACACAATTTCATTGCCATTGTTTAGATGTTGGAATTTACTACTTGTTCACATTTGATGTGGAAAAAAATAGCACTAAATTACATTTTTGCACAGTAACATTTGATCTTTGTATACTTTAAAATTTTACATACATATTTGAATAGAATTAACGGCGTGACATTATCGGTTATCGGGTGGAAGGGGCAGGAAATTATCGGTTATTGATATCGGTTGAAAAATGTATTATCGTACATCACTAGTACAAAGGTTGATTAGGCACAACGAAAAACAACACGCGATCGCGGAACGGTAGAAAAAACAAAAAGGGTCCGTGACGGTAGGTCGACGAGGCTCAAATACAAACTCGAGGGTAAACTAAGACATTAGGTACGGAGCCGAAAAAGGCAAAAAATACAATACTCGAATACCTGCACAAGGTAGAGATTCAAAAGGAGGCAGCAGACGAACAAAAATCTTAGGCAGCGGATACGTAATATAAAGACAAGAGACTATAGCGCGAGATGTCAAATAGCGATCAGCAAAGCAAATATCTCGGCAGCTGTCTTTGAGATCTCCCGTGCTTAAATGTGGTGTTGATGAGCCTGCATCGGCTGCAGGTGCGACGTCGGGAACGCCCCCACAATCAGCTCTGCAACAAAACACAATCTAACCAGCAGCAGAACGTGACAGAAGTAATGAAAGTATTGTAGAGAACTTTTTACAATGCATTTCTGCATTGTTGCACACTAAAATGGACTTGTTACTATTATTTTAGTTGTATGTTATGTTTCACCATTTTTCAAAGTGACAACTCCATAAAAAGGGGAGAAAAAAAACCCAAACAAACAAACAAACAAAAACAAGGACAAGAGTAGCTCAGCCTTCATTTCCAGGCCCTCAGCAATGCTGTCCTGGTGTCTTTTAAGTCTGAAAAAGGCAACGAAAGGAAAGCTGGACCTTTATTCCTGTTAGAGGTTATCACAGCAACGCGATGTCCGAAGGTAAACCCCCTGGTGAGTAGGCCGACTAAGCGGGAAGGCAAACAGAAATGGTGTATTTGCCTTTTTACACAAAAATCAATTGGCCCAGATGGCAGTTTGTTTCCTCACTATTTACTCCGGAGCTCTATGACAAATGTCCTGGCAGACCCACAGACCCCACTATAGAAGCTTTCCTTAAAAGTGTCCATATGTATGAGTTGTTGACTTATGAGCCATTACATTGTTGTTGTTGTTTTGTGCTGTAAGAGAAAATCTGATATATGGGGAAATCAGTTTAGATATGATAGTCATTGAGGATATCAATGCACTACAAGCTTCAAATACTTGAGACCAGTTGGCACATTTATTTAGATTTTGTCTGAGTGAATTATGTTGTGGAACAATCAATTTATCACTGAGGCTTGGCTTGGATTCCTGAGTTCAATCTTAATTAAGCTTCCAAGAATTGTTCCAACAGTTCCAACTGCGTCAACATTACATCTGTTATCACGCTAGCTTTTTATCTCTAATGAACAAACATCTGCACCAATATGAGTCATTCAAAGCAATAATGATAAGGCCATGCAAAGTCTCTAATTGAATGTCAACAATGGAAGAACTTGGGGGACTGTCTCACATTCCACCAAAATCGGACATTTTGCCAATTTGTGTATTTTATACATTTTGTCTTTGTTGATGTAACACCATTTTACTAAGTTAGCATATTTTGCATTGAAAGTGCACAATCATTTTATAAGCCATTTTAGTTGGTCCTTTTCTGAGCCCCACTGAAAAATCCTGTGTCTCATTAATATTTAGTTTACTAGAGCTAATGTGCATACTCTTTGCTCTGATTGGCCATCGGTGGAGTGGGTGTGCATGTTGGTGGGAAGCTCGTGGTCATTAGCAATGTGTGTGGTGACATCAAGAAAACGCGGACTACAATTTTCTTTAAAATTACACAAAGCTTCACTATTTCACAATCTATCTCGGCTTGGCTTCGCGAACGAAGATTTCATGAAGGGGTTTTCCCACATCTACTGCAGCGACACTTATGGCTGGCCAATGTGAGAGTATCAGGATTACAAGATTCTTTGTTTGCTGAAAATCACGTCGGTCTGTTGTTGATCTGGCGATGATGTGAGGCCAAGGACCGGTTTAAGTAAGCTGCTGACGATGATCGGCGGCACCTGGTCCCTGGCTCACCCATCTGTGCAATCAAGGCAGTGACACAAATACACAAAAACAAGGAGGATGGGCTCACTTTGAATAATAGTATTCAAACATTGAAACATTTACATCAACATGGAGTAAATGCCTTCTACCTTCTTATGTTGTTATGCAACAAATTTTGAATTACTTAAATTGCAGACATGGCAGATCACTTGAATACAACGGCCACTTTAATAACACTCGGTTAAATAACTTTTTTAACAGTCAAGCAGTTACTTCAAAACGCGATTATGACTTTGAATAAAGCACTTACCATACAAATTTGCCGTCAGCTGATGTGTCGTGACTCCTGCGTGCTCTTCTGTTGAGTTGCCTTTAAGCTGAGCGCTGACAGTGACGTCACACGTCGACCGTTAAATTTCAGATTTTGAGCGCGTCTGGTCTGCACAGTCCGCCCTGGAACAGTGCGTAGCCTATCATTTGGACTGTCATAGTGCTGATCCGGGCAAAATCTGGGGCACTGACGTTAAGCGGGCGTTATTGCTATGCGGATCTGGCGAGCTGAGACCGGGTCCAGCACTCAGTTGCCTGCTATTGGGGAACTGTCTGTGTTGAGAAAGAGAGTGCGTGTATAATGCAGTGCTTCTCAGTTATTTTCTGTTACCCCCCCAAGGAACACGTAAATGTTTCGCGCCCCCCCAAACTCTACCGCCACTGTAAATAGTATCATTTGTCTATAATATTACTATTATAAGTATGCCTCTGTCTTACATTGTATCCTTTTTTTTTTTATATTAGAGAAAATAACAGAGATCAACTTATAAAATATAACTTTATTAACATTGTTTTGTTTGTAACAGAAAAGACTTAACGCGCATCAATTTGCCTGAATTTAAAAAAAAAAAAAAAAAGTCACATCCAAACTGTATAAATACACTCATGGTACATTTTTGACCATTGGATACTGAAAAATAAAATCAGTAAATAATAACAAATTCAAATTGATTAGAAACATTAACTCATGAGGACAATATGCCCAAAAATTTGACCGAAAAAACAAAACTGAATAGAAGAAAGAAAAAAAAAGAGTGTCTTTGGACAGAAGGATGGTTTTTATTTTCGCTGCTCGCTGCTCACAGTATCACCTCCAGTTTGCAATAGTATGGGGTTATTTTGCACTGAGCATGCTAACAGTGCTCACTGGTTTACTGATATAACACTAACAAAGCGGGACGATTGTTGGCAATATTCGGCACGTTTTCGCTGAAAAACAACCAAGCGGTTTATCAATGAGATTGGGGTCTCATGTCTTTAAGTGGCGTCTTAATTGATTTGGCTTCCGGCTGTCCGCTATAATTTTTGGACACAGTAAACAGTGGTCTTTCCTCATCTACCACTGTATTAAATGTCAAAGCCAAAAGGCAAACGGCCCGCAAAAAGCGCATTACGATCCCAAGCCGAAAATGGCACTTCTCGGGCGGACACGTGAGAACTGGAGAAGACAGTGGGTCGCTGCGAGTCCGGCCGGAAAACGGCTTTCGAAAACGGCGCACAGCAGACTCCAGCTCCTCATGAGTCTCTTCCGTGTGCTCTTGCTCACTTAAAAAATACTGCGTGCACTTTGAAAATGAGAGCGCCACTGCCACCCACTGAGTGGATATGCAAGTACATCGTATCATGGTACACACAGGAACATGGTCATATATACAAGCAGTTCATCTGATAAGATGCATGAAAGGGACACTCCGAAAAAGCTATTTAAAGCTTTTAGTAGGGGCCCAGTCAAACAGCACACCCATACACATACATACAGTTAACAATGGAAAATTTTAACATTCTGATTACATCGGATTTGACATGTGATACCGTAGTAGTGTTATATGTTATTTGTAATAATGTTGAGCTGTGGCTGTGGGTTTAGGCTCACCTAAAGGACTGCAATTATTTTAGTTTTATCTAGAATATATATTTTTTAATTTTAACTTAACATTATACTTATGTCCTAATTTCCTAATATATTTTGAAAAATAAAAATCCTGTTCAATGAAAAAAAATTGAGAAAGAAAGAGATGTAATTGCAGTACCGTGATATTTTGGTTTAAGGTTATCATACCGTCAGAATATCATACCGGCATATGCCTAGCTAATGAGATAGCAAACTTAAACTGGGGCACACTCTAATTTCAACCAATCTTAAGCATGAAACAATTAAAAATATTGGAAACTGTCTTTAGAGCAACTTTAATGGTCAAGGTGAGGGAAAATACAGATACTCCCATGCTCATATTTTATAAATGTGTCTTGATATATTTTCCCATGTGATGCACGCGTTTTTCCCAGCAACTTGTGACGATCCATTGCTCATCTGAGGTTTAAAGCAGTCAGAATGTCTTTTTTAGTTCCATGGAAAAAAAAAAAATACAAATTGCTCATGAGACAATGTGTGAATATTTTTAGTAGAGAGGAGATTCCAGCTTGTTAGTGGAGTCTGGCGTGAAACCAGACTTCCCTATACTGCAGACATGGAGAGATATTTTTATTACGACAGTGGCACTTCCTCACAAGTTGTCTAAGGAAGAAGCCAGTCTGGTGGAGTTGATTTTTTTTTCTGTGTTTGCTACGGCTTCCCCTTTATCGGAAGGACGAATAAGCCTAGAAGTGGGTGGGCCTGGAAAGTCAGCATTCCGGTTGGAGCGAGCAGAAGGTCGAGCAGGCATGGAGCGTGCATGGGTGGAGGTGTGGGTGGTTGTTTTGCGGCGGCGATGTTGCCGTGGGCGTCATGGGGCGGGGAGTAAAGAACAGTTCCTGATTCCTCAACCTTGAGCTCAGCACTCTTTTCTGTCACCACTCCTGCCCCCTCCACCCCCTTCTTTTTACGCTTATGAAATACAGATCCCAACTACTGGCTAAACCATCCTTCCCTATCATTCATCCGCTATATCCAGCAGTTAACTCCTTGTTGGGAAGCGTCATCGGCACTGGGAAGAGGCGGGAGCATAATTCTGGATCTTTACTGGAAGTGAGAGCACATTTTGCAAGAAATGTGATTCACCACAATTGCCGCTACACTATATAACGTGCCCGCCGATTCATCCGAGAGCTGGCATGACAAGTGAACGGATCACTGGATCAATCATACACAACCGCCCCTCCTCCCTGTGTGTGAGCTACATTAAGTCATGGATATTACCATGGAACAATAGCAGATTACTGCTATCAAGCCAACTATTACTGTCATCCCTTTGAAAATGAAATATGAAAGGCCTGTCAACAATGGACAATTATCAAACGCGCACAATGATAAAAACATTAAGCCATAATGAAACAGCTGTCACACACAAACATACACAAAGATGACGTTGCTAACAATAAGATCCCCACAAAGACGACGTTGCTAACAATTACATCTTTGCTGACTAGTCGTTTAATGATGGTCTTTATGAGAGTACATTAAAGTGCATGTGGCATGAAAAAGCATGTTTATTTTATAATACACGCGGTATTTTATGCTCCTGAATGATATGGACCGCTTGGATGTGTGTGGAAGCGATCCCTATATTTATTTAGTTTTTTGAATCCCGCGCCATGAAAATGAGTGACTTCCGGCTTCGGTCTTGCATTCAGAAGGAGGGCGCTGTAACGTGTACGGATGAAGTCGTCCTCTTCACTATACGGCCGCACTGTTGTGTATGAGGACTAAGGATTCATCTGATTTTGCGCATTATTACGTTTATTTTTCGCATCACGCCAGCCAAACGGCTGCAGAAAAATCTTGCTGCATGAGGGAGAGGCGTGTGCGCCTTTTTGGAGTTTCAAAAGGTTCCCATTCACCGTGGATATTGGCCAAAACAAGCCCTACTACTGTGGGACCATTGGACTTACGAGGAAGTGAGTAAACATATTGTTTTGTATTATGTCAAATACGAATACAGGGATTACAAAGTAAACACTACAAACTTTCTTTAAATAGAGGACTACTTACGTTTGATCATTGATAGGCAGGTAAAAAGTTCTCCTCATGCACATTAGCTGCACGTTAGCTGCACAACAACTGCAGCCGCCCTCCTCCGGGGAACGAGCTGTAAATTGCTCTCCGCCGGGCGGTTTGCCGATCCGCAAAGACAATCGACAACCAAGTCGTCATGTCAAATAATCCGGGCTAGTTATGTGTGATTTTGCGTTTCGAAGACTTTGAAAAATCACTCGGCTCGGGTTAGCATGTCGGCTAGCTGTCACGCCTCTTGGTTTGTTTACATTCTCCAAAGCCGGGGAAGGGAAATGACATATATCCGATTCAGGTGTCATAGAATATCGTTCGGGAGGTGCGACAGTAAAGGTGAAGTCGACAGTTTTGACCATTATGGAGTAATTTTGCCATGTCGTCCTGAATGAGTGCATTTTTATAATTTCCTATTCCATTTAGCACAAGACTGTTATTTGTCATGACCATGCCATTTATTTAGCAATTGGGGAAAATACTTGGATAAAAAGAATATCCTGTAAAAATATTGGAGTAGAGAGGCTGAAACAATGACATTTTGCGGCTCTCTTCGTCGCGTTTTCCTCGTTCTGAATAATTCCCCCTCAATGGGCTGAATAGTAAAACCGATGAGCCCAGTCTCCCGCTGATGTCATCCACCTGTTGGGACGCTAGAGCCCTATAATGGTAGGCGTGGCTAACCGGCAGATTAAAAGACTAATTTCTCATCATCTGCGCTTTGCTAAATTGTTGTATATAGTCGAATCGTCTCAAAATATGATTCTGATTCACATAATAATTCTATTTAAGACATTTTTTCTCCTGTCGTATGCTCTTTAAGGAAATTGCATATGGTACTGTGGAACTGTAAGGGTCCAATCCAATCAACTTCTGACCAACACAAGAATTGAAAATGAAAATAAAGTATTTTTCAGGCTGCCTTGAACTAGGGCTGCAGCTATCGATTATTTTAGTCGTCGATTACTCGATGAACTAGTTAGTTTGAATAATTGAGTAATCGGATAAGGAACATAAAAAAAAAACAAAATACCTCAGCTGAGCCTCAAACAGTATAAAAAATAAAAATAAATGAGGATTTAAGTACAACAAAAGAACAATTGGCTAGCTTACATCGCAAAAGTCCGCTAGCTTATATGGTATTAAATGCTAGTTTTTTTTTTTTTTTTTCCAGTGCTCTTAACAAATGGTTCAAACACAAATTTTCCCACAAAAAAGGCTAAATATACCCATGAACTAAATTATAAACTAAATTACGAAGGCATTTAAAAAAAAAAAAAAAACCTTCAGCTCAAACAAAAACTTAGCTTATGTTGGTCCTAACTGGGAGCAGCTGGATTCAGTCATGTGAAATGAGTTATGTTATATTCACTGTTGTCACTAGAGGGCAGTGTAACCATCATAACGCCACTTTCATTAAACGAATACTTGAAGCAGCAAAATTTAATTTGAATCTTTTTGTAATCGAATTACTGGAGTTAATCAATTAATCATTGCAGCACTACTTTGAACCCTGTTGTTTATAGTCCAGTGTGACTTATGTTTTTTTTCCCAGCCTTTTAAATATCTTGTAATACAATGTAGACACCTGCAGCTTAGAGTCCAATGCGGTTTACACAGTATATAAACAAATACGGTTTAATCTTCAAAATCGATGGGTGCGGCTTATAGTCACATACACCTTACTGTCAAAAAACTATGGTCATAATTTCAATCTGTTGCCATTGTAAAGTTTTATGTATTTATTTTTTTGAATGAAAATGCTATGTTATAAGTAATATCCAGGGGTGCACATAAGTGGTCCGCATGCGCGCATGCGTACTGGACATAGACAAACGCGCTGGCCCTCAATGGCTTCCATAGGCTTTTGCGTACCGATGGCTGACCACTGTATTTGCGGCGGACATGAGAAAATAACTTCTCAAAATGTCGAAGAGGCAGGCCCCACTGAGTAATTATTTCCGTGTTCCCCCACCCCCGTCAAAAGACAGACAGACGACAGAGACGTCACCGGAGCTACCGAAAAAAAGGACTTTTGCTGAAAAGTGGCTGAAGGAGGTACCATGGCTAGAAGCAAATGATGCTCGCACGGAAATGCGGTACAAAATGTGCCGTGAGAATCCCAATATCGCTGATAAGAGCAGCGCGTAGGGTCAAAGAATTTCAGCCATCCAAACTTTGAAAAGCATGACAAAAAAAACAGCATGTGGCATTTAAGCAAACTATCGATGTCAGACAGGATCCCACTCGCGCTATGGACAAGTGGCGGTATAAAGGTAATGAAGAACAGCGCCATGCACTGACAAACCCGTTTTTGCTCGCATTTTACAAAGCTAAACATGCACGTTCAATGAGGTCTTATGAGGAGGACATCCCACTTTTACAAAGGCTTGGAGTTCATGTGGGAGCCGCATAATGCCCTTTATTTTGAATTGGAGCTTTTATGTTTATTTCTTTACATTTCACTTCAAAGTAATGGCAATTTTGTTGTGCCAGTTGATGTTAATCAAGCATTCATTGTTAATATAATTAATTAAAGTTAATTGGCTCTAAGTAAAGCTTGTCATAATTTTAACGCATCAGGCGGGTCGGCTCTCAAGCTCAATGAGGACCAAGTCACATCTCCAGGTCCTCCTCTGAGAACCTGGGCAAAAAAAATATGTGCACCCCTGGTAATATCGTAGCATTCAGTGTAAAGTTTCAGCAATCCTACCTTGCCATTTATGATGTAAAGGATAGTGCATGTTGTAGGTGTCATGCAATGAATGAGTAAAACAGATTAGTAGATGAGTCATCTGTATTACTCAGTATCAACATTTAAAGTTTAAAATAAACTAATTGCTCAAAATGTATACAGTATCTTGCATCTCATCTCCAAATCGCAGTACTTGTCCGTCAGCTGTTAGATGATAAAGCTCTGTGAAGCAAGGAAATGTCTGGACAAGTTAAGGTGACGGTTTTCATAGTATACAATTGCCGGGCCAACTCCTTCATTTCTTTCCCCATTTAAGAACTAACAAGGTTATCTTTTTTTTATTTGATGGCCATGTCTACACTGAGGGATGGTGGGAAAATATGCTGGGCTGGATTTTTTTTTTTTTTAAGTATATTAAGAGCAAATGGGAAGTGGTTTTAAAAAAATATATATATATATTTTTATTTTTTTTTATTCTGACTATGATGTCACATCTTACAACTTGCTCTGCTATGGAACAGAAGATGAGAATAGATGGCTCATGGAAAAGAAAAACGAGTAGTGCATGACTCCTTCTAATTACAACTACGACATATGGCATACAGTGACCGTATTTTTCGGACTATAAGTCGCAGTTTTTTTTTTTCATAGTTTGGCTGGGGGTGCAACTTATACTCTGGAGCGACTTATGTGTGAAATTATTAACACATATTTATATAATTTCACATGTTATTTTGTTGTTTTGGAGGGACACTGATGGTTTGGTAAACTTGTTAGCATGTTCTTTATCCTATAGTTATCTGAATAACTCTTAATAGCTAGGTTACGTTAACATACCGGCCACGTTTGCATTTCGTTGTTCATGCATCATGTAACATTATCATACTGTACACTTATTCAGCAGGATGTTCTCTATTGTATTTTTATTTTAAATTGCCTTTTAAGATAATAAATCTGTTCTATTTGTTATTATTTATTTGGATTTTATCAAGTAAATGTCCCCCATAAATGCGACTTATAGTCCGGTACGACTTATATGGGTTTTTTTCCCTCTTCGTTTGGGCATTTTATTGTTGGTGCGACTTATATTCAGGTGCAACTTATAGTCCAAAATATACGCTAGTTGTATGAATTTTTTTTCCCGGTCTGTTCCTTTCTGTGGAACGTGGCAAAAGTTTGCATACCACTGTACTGTACAGAAATGTTCAATTAATTGACTTGGACTTGACTGTCGTCTGTGCATGATAATAGACTACAAAAAAATCATGAGACATTCAATTCATAATGATATTAGTAAACATTGTATCTTTAAAAATAAATGTATTCTCGTTTTTTTTATTTAGTCCTAATTTAATTGTATATGTAATAGGTTCAATTGAGTTCGCTGATGAAAACTCAAAACGCTTTTCACCATCACGTTATCATCATCATCAAAGAGGCGTCAGTAAAATCACTTTGTCATTGATGAAAACAAAACTGTTTTATTCATTTCCATTTTTTTAACAATATGAGTCACAAAACATCTGGATGGCTGGGGGACTGTATTACACAACGTTGTGCCAGCACAGTACTGGGTTGGGCTCAGCAGGTGTTGCAGTAGGTGCAATCAGTCGTCACACGGCATGTTTTGCTCTTCAGGACGTTACACAATGCAAACAGCAGACAGAGATATTTGAATGTGCTGAATGTCCTTTGGTGAAGAAACTTACAGGTGACGTGTGCAGTGGAAAAAGATGACCTTATGATAGAACAAGTGACTATATCTCTCGACAGGTCTCTCACACCCAACACGCTTCAACATATACAACTTATTTGCTTCTCTCAGCCTTCATATGTAATTGTGCCTATGCTTAAGGAACCTTTTCTTGTCAGTATCCCAGACAAAAATATATAATTAAAGGACCTTCCTTATTTATTTTTTGGTTGATTGACTTTATTTCATTTAAAGCAACACTAGGTAACTTTTTAACCTTTAGAACAATTTTTTTTATCACATTTGTGATAATATGTCGACTAACAACTAGATGAATGACACCCCTTTTATATATTGAGGGGTACTGTATCGCCTTCACCGGCACTCATTAACTTTGAGGAGGGTGGCAGGAACCATGCTACACAAAAAAAAAACAAAAACCTGCAAATGTGCTGACATCGTTGTGCCATACGTCACTTCTACCTACTTTCCCCATTCATTATAAAGACGGAAGACGATGGTAACGCTTTCGTGTGAATTCTGCAGAGATGGCAGAGCAACAAATGAGACAAAAAGTTTTGTCTGAGGAGGAAAAAGAAAGGGCTGCTACCAGGATATACAGAATAAACATTGGCCCAGCTTTCACTCGCTGACGTGCCCCCCCCCCCCCCCCCCCCACAACCAAACTTGTCAGCGCTGACAAGTTTGGGTGGGGGGTTAACCACCAGTTGCTAACCGTCATATGCTATTGTTTAGCTACAACTGGATTCATTACCTTATGACTAGGGCTGTCAAACGATTAAAATTTTTAATCGAGTTAATCACAGTTTAAAAATTAATTAATCGTAATTAATTGCAATTCAAACCATCTCTAAAATTTGCCATATTTTTCCGTAAATTATTGTTGGAATGGAACGATAAGACACAAGACGGATCCGCAGAGCCGCAAAATGTCATTGTTTCAGTCTCTCTACTCCAATATTTTTACAGGATATTCTTTTTATCCAAGTATTTTCCCCAATAGCTATATAAATGGCTTGAGAAGGACCAGTCAGCCCGTCGAGGGGGAACTATTCACAACGAGGAAAACGCGACGAAGAGAGCGGCAAAATGTCATTGTTTCTGTCTCTTTACTTCAGTATTTTTACAGGATATTCTTTTTATCCAAGTATTTTCCCCAATTGCTAAATAAATGGCATGGTCATGACAAATAACAGTCTTGTGCTGAATGGAATATGAAATAATAAAAATGCATTTATTCAGGACAACATGGCAAAATTACGCCATAATGGTAAAAAATGTCGACTTCACCTTTACTGTCGCACCTCCCGAACGATATTTTATGACACCTAAATCGGACATATGTCATTTCCCTTACCCGGCTTCGGAGAATGTAAACAAACCAGAAGCCGTGACAGCTAGCCGACATGCTAACCCGAACCGAGTGATGTTTCAAAGTCTTCGAAGTGGAAAATCACACATAACTATCCTGGATTATTTGACATGATGACCCGGTTGTCGATTGTCTTAGTGGATCGGCAAACCGCCCGGCGGAGAGCAATTTACAGTTCGTTCCCCGGAGGAGGGTGGCTGGATTTGTTGTGCAGCTAACGTGCTGCTGCTAATGAGCATTAGGAGAGCTTTTTACATGCCTATCAATGATCAAACGTAAGTAGTCCTTCATTTAAAGGAAGTTTGTAGTGTTTACTTTGTAATCGCTGTATTCGTATTTGACATAATACAAAACAAGATGTTTACTCACTTCCTCGTAAGTCCAATGGTCCCACAGTAAATATCCACGGTGAATGGGAACCTTTTGAAACTCCAAAAAGGCGCATACGCCTCTCCCTCATACAGAATGATTTTTTTGCAGCCGTTTGGCTGGCGTGATGCGAAAAATAAACGTATTAATCCGCAAAATCAGCTGAATCCTTCGTCCTTATACACAACAGTACACTGTAGCGTGAAGAGGACGTCTTCTACCGTACACGTCACAGCGCCCTCCTCCTCAATGCAAGACCGAAGCCGGAAGTCACTCATTTTCATGGCGCGGGATTCAAAAAACTAAATAAAAATAGCGATCGCTTCCACACACATCCAAGCGGCCCATATCATTCAGGGGCATAAAATACCGCGTGTATTATGAAATAAACATGCTTTTTCGTGTCACAGGCACTTTAAGGTTAAACACTTCCACTTTTATCCACCGGCGTCGCTATAATCGACCAAACTAAAAGGTTAAAAAGTTTTGCTTTAAGGTATATTTTATAATTATCAGGCCGTATTTCATACAATATTTAACGACATTTCATTAACATTAAAAAAAAAAAAAAAAAAAATTAAATTTAAAAAATAAAATGACATTCGTGCTCGATTTTTAATCATTGCCTGAAGCACACCTAAATTTCAATGTGCCGCAAGCCCCGACAATAAAAACATAAATACAGTAGCCTACTATAATGTACTTTTATTTGTTATATATTGTACTTAAAAAGCTATTGATGCAAAAATCTTTTAAATTACACTAATGTTTACCATCAGAGACAACAATTAGTTATGTGCCAATTACTTTTCATTTTTGCATTTTATTGTGATTTAGAGGCAGAGGAGCAAAAAGGGTGAACTCTGCTTGAGCGTTGTGTATGTACTTGAGCGCTCTTGAGTTTTGTGGTACAGAGGATGTCAAATGTAAACACATCCAGTCAGCGCTGAGGAATGTGTGAGGCACACAGAAAAAAAAAACTGGGGGGAAAAGTGGAAAGGAAAGAATATGGAACATGGGAGTGGGTCTAAAGGAAAATCAGGTGAAGCAAAAAATGATGCGAGGAAAAAACTGTGACATCAGGAGTGTGATCAGGCTTAGATGTTGTACTGTCTTGCATCTTGAAAACCAAGTTTAGGGGTTTATATACTTGCTTTAAGGGCAGCCGGCATGTGATTCCTCTGTGAGCATTCCAGATTTTGGTCCATGTGACGATTCAATATTTAATGAAAATTCTATAGTAGCTGATGTTCAATTTTGTGAAAAATTCATTCAAAATACAACCCCCCCACCCCCCCCAAAAAAAAAAAAAAACACATGCGCACATCGGTAAAAGCGGCGAGTACTTACTATTTTTGTTTTTATTGTGTCTTTTATTAGCTTTTCATTGCCTCAAAATACTTTTTACATGTGTTTCCATCTCATTCTTTTAAGCGTTGCGTTTCCTTTTGGTAGCTTTAAGCAGAGAGTTGATCCGTTGACCACATTAGTCACGTAGCATATTTAAAACACCCTTATTTGATCTTAATGCGTTTAGGTATTTTCTTTAAGCATGTAGTGTTTTATTGTGTATGTTCTGTCTGTATGCATCTAAACAAAACAAGCTGAAGCGCACGGCAGTACTTTGGGTATCAAATTCACCTCTTGTAGGACGTTTTGGCAGAGCACCGTTTTTTTTTTTTTTTCCTTTTCTCGTCTCCTCTCATCCCGTCTTTCCTGTTCATTTTGCTTTTGCTGATCGTTTTGTGAAATATTGACTGTTCTGTCAATGCTAATTATTGTTTCTCTCTGGTTCAAATTAAAAGAGTTGAACAGATGACATGTTTATATCACAACAGTCATACTCTGGAAGTCCGGCAGCCATGTGACGTCACAACAATGGCGACCTACTACTTAAAGTAATTTTAAGAATTGTAAAAAACAATATAATCAAAAGCGGTTTCAATATCAAATTATTTTAACTCATAATAACATTTGTCTTTTAATAACTACAAGCCTTACTATCCGTGGATCCCTTTAAGGACTTCCTTTTGACATCATAAATCTATCCACAAGCCTTGAAGTTGCACTTGCCCATTGGGCAAATGAGTAAACTATAAATGAAATAAATAAAGATTTATACATTTGGTGGAAAAGTGGAGGGAAAAATGAAATCACTCACAAGCTCAGTTCAACTTTCGTTGAACAAGTCTTTTCATGTCAATGACTTTGAACCGCTTTGTCATTGTAGTTTAGATGTGGCAAATATTCGCTCACCGCACAATATTTTAATTTACCACTGGCAAAGCTTTGAGTGAACAGCTCAAACACTCTACAAAGCATTTTCTATTATAAATAACTTACATTTTTTCTTACGCTTGCCCAAATGGAAATGTATGTTTTATTACCTTGCCTGCAACACTTTTTTAGTTGTCCCAATCGGGAATCTGTTAACTTCAAGTCCTGTATACATTTAACTATTTCTAAACAATATCGGAAAAAACTGACATTGCGATTTTTTGGGGGGTTGCAATATATATCGCGATATTAAAACTAGAAGAATTTTCGCCTGACCTGAATGGCTCTGTATGGGAAGACTAGTGACTCACTATGAGCACATTGTATTCATTAGAGATGCAACGGGACTATTGCGAAGGCGCACATTACGATGGCGATGTTCAAACAATATATAGTGGTACCTCTACATACGAAGTTAATTCGTTCTAGGACCTTGTTTGTAAGTCGAAATGGTCGTATGCCGAGCAGGATTTTCCCATAGGAATACATTATAATTCCAATAATTCATTCCACAGCCCAAAAACCTACACTAAATCCTCCATAAATACTGCTGGTGCTATTACAAATGGCAATTACATATAGCAACACAAATAAGTTATAAATCGAAATCGGAATAGTATAATAATAAGAAGAATAATTAATCATTATTCCTGTAAATAATTGAATCGAATCGCATTCTAATGTGGCGGACTTTTTTTGCTGTACCTGAGGCTGACGTCACAGTGAGAGAGGTCAGTGCGGTTGAGATAATACCGTATTGGCCCGAGTATAAGACGGCCCTGATTATAAGACGACGCCCTCTTTTTCAAGACTCAAGTTTGAAAAAAGGCTTTTTGAACACCAAATTATTTTTTATACAGAAAATAATTACAGAACATCCGAAACAAATGATTATAACAATAAATTTGAGAGTAAAAGCATGTTATTTTGCCTCATTCAAATCTTAATATCAGAACATTTAAATATGTAAACTAAAGTGCAATCACATTCGTAAATTAAACGCTTCTGTTTTTTTAAATGTAAATAAACTTATCTATTGTGATAAAACAACAAAATTGCAATAACTGCATTAACCATCAAAGTGAAGTCTAACTGTAACTGTAGTATTGAAACAAATCTGAATAAGGAAAAATATTGCAATAAAATAAAGCAAACTGGTTAAACTAAAAAGAGTAGCTGAGATCTGTCATGACAGAACATCGCTTCAATTATATCTGGTGCCATCTAGTGTCGTGAATGGGGAGAGTAGCTGAGATCTGTCATGACAGAACATCGCTTCAATGATATTTGGCGCCATCTAGCGTCCTGAATGGGTATAATGTCTAAACCGCGAATATAAGACGACCCCCTCTTTTTCAGTGTTATTTCAATGCAAAAAACACCGTCTTATATTCGGGCCAATACGGTACTTTCGTTTTCTTGAGAGCACAGTCAACTGTGGCGATATTTTGTGTTGGATAAGTTCTTAAATAAATGATAAAAACCTGACAAACCTGGCGATTTCCTTGGCGATGTTAACACAATAATAATTGTCATCTTAATTTATAAAGACTGGCGAACGGTGGTCGGAAGACGACCGTGGAGCTGTATTGTTGAGCCACTTCATGGATGCACACTCCAAGCTCATATTTTTCTATAATTTGCATCTTCATTTCAAAGGTAAGCGTCACTTTTTTCCTTGTTTCACCAACTGTACCAGCTTTTTTTGAAACCTGCGTTGATTTCTCACACAAGAAAATCCACCGTGGGTTCTTTTGCGGTGCTGTCATTTCCAGGCATGAAAATGGGTCAGGGGTTAAAAAGGTGAGAAGGGTGTGGAGGAAATATGTTCCAGTACACTGTACACCCCAACAAAATATTGAGCTCTGTCGACCCACACTGTGTTTCAGCAGGGCCATGCAGAGACCGGTGGAGGGGCGGGTGCTCGTAGATCAAAAGGGGCACATGAACAAGTATTTAATACACCTTAAAACAACATAACTTCAATTGTAACCAGCTTTAGATAATAATTGGCTGCGACTGTGACATACTTTAATTGGGAGGAGGCAACAGTGAATAGAAATCAAAACTGTCATCAACACTTTCTGGCTGTGACTCAGTCAGTCTGCCTCTTTTCTTCCTTCAACCTCTGCATCAAAACTTCCTTCCTCAACTTGTTCATCTGAGAACAAACCACATCAGATGGTCACTGAGCCACCAACAGCACAGTTTTCTTAAAACTATTATTTCATTATTATCCATACTGAACAACTCAAGCACCTAATGATTAATAAAGCAATGACATAAAAATCTTATAGAAAAATAACATTGTCATTGTGTTTATAATTGGATTTAATACCCGACTATCCTTGCAAACTTGTTCTTACCAGGTCTGCTATTCACCCAGCTGATGAGGTATCCACTGCCTTTAGCAGCCTCATCTAACTCCTTTTTTTATCCCTCAATCTCCCTTCCCTACGACGCATGTCTATTAAATGAAATATAAATATTTAAAAAAAACAAAAAAACAGACTCCCCGGTGGCTTTTAGTTTTAAAGCTTTCTTAATTTCTTTCTCTCTCAATAACGATGGAGGTAGATTTGTTTTTATTATTCAATCAAAAAACAAAGTTACTTCTATCAAAAACAAAGTTGCTTCAATCAAAATACAGTACATACTTTTAATCCCCAGAAAGTCACTTCAATTAAAAAAAATGTTTTTGATTGCAAAAATAAATTTGAGACAAAAAAAAAGCATTTGAAAACTATTTTTCTTGATTGAAACAAATTTTTCCATTGAAGTAATGTTGTTTTGCGTTTGGGCCAAATTTTGGCTAGGACATTTGTGTCTTTATTATTCAATCAAATAAGTTGCTTCAAACAAAAAAATATATATAAAAAGAAAAACTTTGCACATGTGTCAATCACCGTTTACCAAAGCCTGAGAGGGTTTGAGTAGACTCACTATGAAGCATTTAATAAAGCCAAGCATTTTCTTACTACTTTATTCTTGTTTAAAAATAATTCGGTGGGGCAGTAACATGTTTAAAACTTATCATAATTCTTACATTTTGAAGTGCTTGAAAACCATTTATAAATGATACTTTGGTGAAAAAAGTGAAAAAAAAACATGTCTTATATATATATCTTTTCTCCAATGTAAAATCTGAATAAATGCATTGAACACGCACAAAAAAATGGGGGGGGGGGGCTACTTCGCGGTTTTCACTTATTGCGGCGGGTTCCGGTCCCCATTAACCGCGAAAAATGAGGGGTCCCTGTATTTCTGAAAAGCTTTAAGAAGCAGGACTCATTCCCACCACTCGTCGGGCCGGTGTTGTGCCGACACCGGCCGTCAGCTCAAATCCAAGCCGAAAATAACGCGTCTCCGGCGGACGACGGGAGCGATGTGAGGCGCCCCCTCCATCCGAGAGCATGCCGCTTAATTTGACTCAACAGTGTGTTTCTTCTTGCCGCTAAATACACAAGCTTGACGCCAATTTAACGGGAGCTATTTTTTTTCATGGGAGATTTGGCTAGCTCTGGCAGTGTTCAACGCAAGCTGCAACGAATGGCAGTAACTTTTTTATATCACAAAATGTGAAAACGATTGAAACCATTACTCACCAAATTCAATCTGCTGGCAAATACAGGCAAGTGTGTATGCTGCGCTCTGGTCTGCCCCGGTGTGGATAAGGCCTGCTTTTTGTTTTCGCAGCTTTGCAATGCAAACAAAGGCTCTCCGAGCACGCCATTTACAGTAAGGAGTGCGCGCGTTTGGAATAATGGAACGCAGCTTGGGCCGATTGGTTCTCGTCAGTGAAGCATCTAGGATCTAAGGATTTGCTGACTGTGTTCTTAAGTGCTCAGTTTACGTACTAAGTTAATCACATGATGATAATAATAATAATAATTAAATAAAACCTCCCGACCCTCCCCCACCCTCCCAAAAAGAATTTCTCCTCGGATCTACGCAATTCACGTAGGTCGCCCTTTTTGACTTCAAAACGGCGAATTTCGCCGAAAGGTGAGAGATTTTCATGCCTGCATTTCATCGTATTTCGAGCATGTCGTCGGATGTAGAAACAAATGGCGTGTCAAATTTTACGTCGGATGTCGAAAAGATCGCGTGTCGAATCGATCGTATGTCGAGGTACCACTGTATTGTGCATGCCTACATTTAACTATCTGCCCGATTTAGAGTCCAGGGAGATATTCTTAAAACATTTTGGTATAAAAGTTGGGAAGACAATCGGTGAATGCTCATGCGCAGTTTTTCTTTATTAAGCATTCTCTCTAACTACTAACTTAGCATTTCTATTACACGTTATCATATTAAAGTTTTAGTTTGTCTTGCAGTCTGTAGGAAATACATTACTAACATGTGCTCCGTTTTTACTTGTTGAGAGAGACAAAGGCTTGAAGACTGAGAGGAAGTTTAGACAGGACGCAAAACAGTAGGGTGATATCATCCCAGAGGCAGAGATAGCCGAAAAGTTAGTGAGAAGACGAACAGAGGGAGAATATGTGAAGGGTGGCAGTCCATCAGTCATTGCTAGTCTGCTGGTGTTAGCTAAGGAAAAGCCATGAGCAACTTCAAAGGCCTCAGCGGAACGATGGGGGTTAGGGTTCTGTAATCCAAGCAGAGGTTAGGGGTCTGCAACTCTGATCCCTGCTGCTGCTGAAACTAATTTAGCCAGCAGGCCCCAAGGAACCCATGCAAGGCCCGCTTGTAACTGGAGCAGCTGTGAGTGACAAAATGCAGGGTGAAATACACAACATAGCACATTGCTTCCACAGTGCAAGGTGGTGGTGTACGAACTACGTTAGTAAGAGGGCCCACTGTGAATACTTGGAAGTACCAAATCTATCAGTGGGAGCTGATTATCACCACAGATTAGAAGTTAGCCAAGAGAAAAAAATGCCACTTGTCTAATCATTTTTGAAATGCCAGAAACCAAATTGATAATAACATATTGTCTGTTTAATTAAATTCAATTTCAGAGCTTTTTTCGGAGTCATGCTATATCACCCACGATAAAACTCCTTTCAACTCTACATACTGTATACCTATCTGTTTCCACGAACAGTGACAACTGGTGCTGGAGTATCAGCTCTCTACAGTATGTATATTTAATAGCTAATTTTGTGTAACTCAGGCATTTGTTTATTTTGTCCCTTTCACTAACACTTCCAATTCCGTTACTGATTGTTTTTTTTTTGGTTGTGGCACCAGACCCGGCTGCAGAAAGAAATTACAGGGAGGGCATTACATTATTTTGGGGGGAACACTTCTTCAACGTAAATTTAGCCTGAACAGTGGCGTTATTACCTATACATTACTACATCAGTGCACTGAAATATTTTCTGTCACTGAAGTCACAAGTGGTAGTTCATCGTAAAATCTATAAGACAAACGAAAACAATGGTGCAGTTCTGTGTACATTTATTCAACTAGGTGCATCAGCGTAAACATAACATATGCACTGATAAACATGAGCACTGATGTCAAGATGAGCAGTGAAATCAACAGTCATGCTTGAAGAGGTAACTACAGCAGCTAAATAGCACAAAAAAAACACAGATGTCCATTCCAATTTGAATTAGCAACGGAGGAGCCGCTCAATCGCCATTTCTGAAACGGAAGCAATCCCTATCCAATCGCAGTACCCGATGGCCGGCTACTCGGCCCGCCCCCCTTATCTGTGATTGCATACCTGTCAACTGGGGCCGTTGGCAATCTTACAAATAGTGACATATGCCCTTACAAATTGGTGACTAATCCAGGGGTGTAAGTGGCTAGAATTTCTTGCCGGAACTCCCCGACGTGAAGGTCGCCACGGAGCCAGAAATTTTATTTATTTATTTTTCATTCAAAATGTTATTTTTTTCAATGATTTGCGAAATAAAAGTTAACAAAAACAGCAATAACCCCAACCTCCATCTCCTGATTTCATAAAATTTTATTTTATTAAATGCCAAATCTTAATTTTAACTACTTAAGAACATAGGATATATGTTAAAAATTGAAGTCAATGTAAACATTTACTTTTTTTTTTTTTTTTTTTTTAATAATAATACATTTTTATAATAAAGATGCAAGAAACATACATTCAGGAAAATAAGTCCAAATGACTATATTATGCAGAGTGAAATGGAATATATTTTGAAGATCGCGCCAACATTGACTTTTTTAAATCATAAGGAAATGAATAAGTAGCATAACAAAAATGAACAAATATAAGTCCAAAGTGCACATTGACAGCTAAGATGTTCTGAACCCCCCCATCAGAGCAAATGAAACTAAATATGATAAATAAGCCTCCTCAACTCTTTGGTTGTGCTTAAAGATTTGATCCATTTTATGTTGCATTGCCCTTATTTTGTCACATCAATTCAACAAGCTTTTTTGTGTTGTTGTTGTTGTTCCAGAAAACATGCACATTTAAACCAATCAGAGCTAACCATCCCTGCTGATCACATGTCAGTATGTCGACCAATTGAATGGATGAGTCGAGGCGTTTTGCTTTGCTGCGTGCATTTGCACATTGAAGTGACTCATCATTGTCAGACTCAGATAACTGCAGTAGCTGGGGAAACCTCCATGCCGTCCGTGGAATAAAATCAATTATAAATATTGGTGGAAACGGATTACGCTACACAAACACTTTATTATGCTTGTTGTTAACACTTGTGTATGTTAATCTGATGTTGGTAGATTGTTTTCTTCTTGGAGCCGAAATGCACGTGTGGCAGCTTAGCATTTAAAATTTTTTTTTTTTTATGTAGTGTTTTGACAGTTGAGCTCATATTTTCGGAATCAAAGCACCGTGTACCAGAACAGCATTCCGGCCCTGACTCATATACCGGAACAGCATTCTGGCCCTGAATCTTATACCGGAACTGCGTTCTGGCCCTGAATGTTATACCGGAACTGCGTTCCTGACCGTTCTGGCCCACTTTCACCCCTGGACTAATCTTACAACGTTGTATATAGCGTGCAATATGAAACAAAAATAAAACTCAATTTTTAAAATAATATGAATTTATTGGTAATATTGTCACATATGACCTGGAGCAATCAAAGAACAATCAATATCTACAGCTACATCATGATTACTAAAATTAAAAGTGACTTTTGTTATAATTGTATGTAGCACTTCAGGCAATTTCTATCATTTCTTGATGGCTGCACTTCATGGCACTTCAGCTCGCAATTCAGTGTCCAATTATAAATTAAAAAGGTCAATTGATAAAATTAACTCACCGATGCAATGTTTGAGTCAGGGAACATTTCTTTTGCTAATTCTGAGAAGTGATCAGCAATAGTTGCGGGCAAATTGTGTTCGGCAACAAATTGGCAGAATAAAATCTCCGCTTTCATCACTTCTCATTCTGCAGACTTCATGTTTATGACCAGTGTTGTTAATCTTACTTTTAAAAAGTAATTAATTAGCTACAAATTACTTCTCCCAAAAAGTAATAGAGTTAGTAAGAATGTAAGAGTAATTAGTTACTTGGCAAAGTAGGCTAAGTGGTGTTAACTTTAATGTTTTTTTTTTGTCCCCCCCCCCCAAAAAAAACAAAAAAAACATAGTAACCTGTTGTAACCATAGTATTATTTCATTTCGATGTGAAAGTTTTAAAACTGGTTCATCATTTAAAGATAGATTTCAGTCAAGATTTTGCTGATTTAGGAGTATTTTAGAAAAAAAGTTACTTAGGTTCGCTAGGAAGGTTCACTTCAACAGAGCCTTTCTGAGAAGTTACTGCTCTAAAATGGCGGCTGTTTACTAACGCGACCGAGTGTCATTTTGCATGTAGTTCTATATGCATGAGATATCTAGGCGTAGATTGTAGGCTGTTTGCTACAGTCAGGAAATATTGGCGCCACCTAGCCTAGCATCAAGTTTGCAACAGCTTCACAACAAACACTTGGCTCTCAGTGTCTCTGACTTTTCTTGCGTCATTCTACCAACGTAGTAACGCACATTGTCTCGTTGCCGAAACGGTGACAAAATCAGAACGGAAAAAACAAACGTAATGCACGTACAACGTACAGATTTTGAACATACGGTGTACACATTTAAAAATCAGTACTCACTTGTACAAATTACACCGAAACCGTACAACTTCACAGGTATGTGACTGGCTAGAAATTGCCTTCATTCGCTGCTCAGAATGGTTGAATTGAATGACGACAGATCAAGATAGGATTAATATAGGATTCTTCCTCTCCATTTGTGTGTGTGTGCGCGTGTTTTTGTGGAAGATTTTTTTTTAAAATTATACAGAACAGTCTAATCGAGCTAGGGCGGGCACAGCAGTCTGTCAGGGCGGGCACGGCCCCCTAATGCCCGCCCATGCTGCCGGGTCTGGCAGTTTCATTGGCAGTTAATTTCAATTTACGCGGAAATCCATGTTACATCGCCCGCTCAGGAACGGAACTCGTTTGTAAACCGGGGACTACCTGTAATTGGAAACAATTGTATGATTGTAAGACCTTTTCATTAGTTTCATCAGTACCCATTCTATGCAAGTTTTTCTCTTGCAGAGACTCAGCAAAAAGATGGTGTTTCCTAGTGTTTAGCAATGTAATGTAGACCAGATTCTCTGCTCATACGTAGTAATTTTGCAGGGATCTCTGTGTGAAAGATGCAATACATTAGCGTTTGACCTCTATACAGAGAGGCTGGAGCGACCAAAAACATGTGCTTTTCTACTATAACTCATTTGTCTTGAAGCACTAGAGGTATGAGGGCCGGGGGGATGAAGTGCATATGAATGGCGGCATTCAGTAAGTCTGTATTCACGTTCCCGAAAAAGTTGAGTGGATGTTAAAGGTATGATGTTTCTAATCACACATATTGATTTCC
Source organism: Corythoichthys intestinalis (assembly GCF_030265065.1). Classification (NCBI taxonomy): domain Eukaryota; kingdom Metazoa; phylum Chordata; class Actinopteri; order Syngnathiformes; family Syngnathidae; genus Corythoichthys; species Corythoichthys intestinalis. The sequence continues at coordinate 39,656,029 of NC_080401.1, forward strand.
TTCTTTTGCTGACTCACGCTAAGTGAAGGCCAGTTGCTTCACTCGTAAGCATCCAAAAATGACAGAAGGCTGTAAAATGTCGGACGGCGATGAGAAAGCAGACCGAGCCCCAGTTGAAAAGAGTGTAACATCAAGTGTCGACATATTAAACGCACAAAAGGCATTTGACTTTTGACTGGGACTACATGTGCGTTCCGAAACGCGTGTGTGGGTGCGTGCAATAAATACAGATATGCAATGATGTGCATGTGCAATGTGAGGCCATGGCGAGTGAGTCATGTTGCATTAATCATAGAAGAAAATGCTTGGATCTCGCGTCTTTGTCTGGCTGCCCGTATTGAGCTGTCCATATACTGTGTTTATGCAGAAATCAAAGAAGCAGACTATTGGCTAAGCTTTGCAGAGATGATAAAACCACAACCTAATAAGTAATGAGTTGACTCAGAGGAGTAGTCATAGGACAGATCATATACGTAAATGCAGACTTAATGTCAAAGAATAACGATGAAGGTAGGTTGGGTAGTGATTGTGGGTGTCTGAAGTTTTGTTCATTCCAAACCCAGCAACTTTAAGTTCAAGAGCATACGGGGCATTTAAATGACTGAAGATAGTGCTTAACTGAAAACTGAGGGAGGAGAGTTTTATAATGTTTCAATGTATGCCATGTGAAACTAAATTTTAAAAAGAAATATGATAGATTATTATCGAGAAATGAACTGGTATAATATAAGCACGACTGGATGATAAGAACTAAGTATACATAGCCACTAAGCATACAAAATATATCGTTTGAATATCCCCATCGCAATGTGTGAATGCACACTAGTCCAATTGCAGGACATGCGATTGTTTTTTTGTTTTTGTTTTTATGTATTATCCTGGATTCCTTTTATACACACCAATCTTCATCATTTACAGATAAACCCCCATACCCTGAATTAAAGGGTATGACAAAACCTGGGGAAATGCTAATATTCCATCATTTATCCATAAACGCATGCCTTTTGGATTCATATCACGCCACTTCGTGTAATTACACACATCGCAACACCAAGAAAATGATAGAAATTTGGATCGATTGTCAAGCTAAAAGGACCCGCCCCCGACATCCCGGAAATCTAGCATATTGTGTGCGTGACGTCACGACAAGGAAACAACCGGCTCAGTGCTTAGTACTGAATGGCGGCGATGATGGCGGACAATTTTGTTTCTAGTTGCAGCGACGAATCCGACGTAACGAACATTCTTCTAATGGTGACGAGGAAAGTTATGAACCTTTCTTTGGTGTTTTGGGTTATCAATTTGAGCCCAAACGAAAGCCATTGCGGCCAAATGAAAGGATCATTGAGGGGAGCAATCACACTTATGAAACACCGGCAACATATCTTGTGGGAAACACCGAATGGTTTGTTTTGCATTTCTTTTTGTGAAGCTGATACACCGTGACCGCAAAGTAATGTAATGTATAGAATGATTATCATTTATTGTGCTATCATAGGTTTTCGCTCTGCCAACAGACACAAATATGAATGGGATTAGAAGATTTGTTCTATATACTGTATTTTACGAGCGATACTTTATACATGTGTCCAGTCCTATATCCAATGCGTGATATGTTTTTATTATAAAAGAGTACTCACTCTGGCCATTTCGAGCTTGGCTGCTCCGCCCCTTTGGTTAGCCTGGGGTGGTCTCATCAGAACCAGTCATCGTCCTCTTTCTTGATATCTTGGGACATTTAGGTGACTGCGCGTGTATGGTGGGCACCGCATCTGCTTTCATCAGCAATTTCTTAGCAAAACCTGATTTCATTTGTCCATAGTTTGAATAGCTTTCAGGTGTAAAATGCGCACCACGCAAAACCTTGCCGGAGGTCGGGTCTGCAAAATTAGTCGTCTTAGCACGGATGAACTTTACTCATTGTCTGCGTAGTCCAGCTCTTTTTCTCGCATTCGGGAACTCATGGGTACTACATTGCGACAAATGGCAATTTGTAGACCACATAGCATGACAGGTTTGAACCACTTTAGCGATTTTTTGATAAAACACGAACGCAACTCTCTCGTCGATAAACAACGATGGCACCTTCCTCGACCTTTCGTTTCCTTGTTATGACATCTCTGCCCCATTCGGCTGTTTCTGGAATACTTTCGGAAATGTTCGTAATTTTCGATCTATTTTCTTTGATTGCTCATGAATGTGATTTATTTTTTCGTCAACTTTATTAATAGTTGTTATTTTGCCACATAACGGTTCTATTGATATCTCACAGCCCCTTAGTGTTTTAATACCCTTTGAACAGTATTATAGGAATACTAGGGATGTTCTGATCGCCTATATTTGCACCCGAGTCAGAATCCGAGTGACCTGATTTTGAGAATTTGCCGATAAAGAGTCCCAATCCGATACCGGGAAAAAAAAAAAGGTTTTTTTTTGGCTTTGACGCTCACGCTGCCGAGAACAGCCTCTCACTTACACAATGATTGAGATGCTACAGCACACTTCAGAGTGTGTACCAAGCTTAATGATGATTAACACATTTTTGCCTTTGATTGTCGAGCTAAGGAGGCGTCTCTGGCCAGATCAAAGCTACAAACCTGTCAATCATCGTTAACTTTAAGTACCAAATGCCAGCTTGCACTAGTGACCAAGAAAATCAGGGGGAGTTTACATGGCCACTCTGCGACACGAAGACGCAATGACTGTGTTGCGGAGTTGCCTCGCGTGGATATGGTGTCGGCGAAGACGAAAAATTCTGAATCCTGCCTCCAAAGTGGAAGAATTTGATTGCGGGGGATTGAGGGGGACTATCTCCGCATGCATATCAAAGGCTCCCACGGCGCGACACCGCGCCGATAACGTCAGCACTCGTACACATCACATTGGGCGTGCGCAGCGGTGCTACTAAACATTAAAAACAGCAAATATGGCAGAATGTCGGCTTTAATTTACTGTTTTAATAATATTTTTAAATCAAATATGTTGAATGTTTCCATTTTTGTGCATTTTTGAACAAAAGAAAAATGCCATCGCTTCGAGTGGGTGGGCATATTTTTTTCCAGGATGAGGAACTTTGGTGGGGTCAAAGTGCATCATTCGCTGTCGCCTTGTAAATTTGCACTGCCCCCTAGGGCCTGGCATGAATACTACATCATTTTCATGCGAAATTGCAACATTGTTCGAATGAAGACGGGCCCATATAAATGCAATCGTGACATTTTTCGTCTTCTCGGAGAGCCACCATGTAAACGGCCCCTCAGTTTGGTCGCACTCCTTAGCATGAGGGGGGTGAGAGGCTGTACAAGCATAAAGCAGAAAAATATAAAACCCAATCCTTTTCACCCGATTCTGATTCTCTGAAAAAAAAAAGCGTGATCGGCTTGATTTCCAATCACGTGATCAGATCAGGACATTTCTAATCAATACAATGTGGTCATAGTGAGTCAACCAACATCTTTCCAAACAGAGATATTCAAGTAATCTGGTGAAAATTCTTATGGTTTTAATATCGCAATATATCGCAAACTCCCTAAAAGTTGCAATGTCAGTTTTTTTGTTCAGCCCGAGTAGACACACAACAATGTGGAATGATCACATCAAAGTCTACGCCTATAGAAAAGTTTCCTGAGCGAAATATGGGCGGCGCCATCTTGGAAAATGTCTTCTCCGAACTTCCGGTTTAGAAAGAACATCATGAATTGCGGTTTAAGTAAGCAGTGTGTTGACAAAGTTAAAATTGCGAAATAGAACCCATGGAATCTCCAAAAATGGATTCCGCACGACGTAGATGAGACGTAGATGAGATCTTATGATTGCTCTTATAACTTTGTTGATCATTCGTGGACAAAATTATAACAACCTGTCAGCATGTATTGACATGAGGTATAGATTGATATGCCGGCCACTTGAGTGACCAAAATGAGGTGAAATTACAAATTATATTACATTTGCCGAATGCAGAAGGGCTGACACGGATTTTGTTGCTACAAGGTATGCGCATATAAAATAAAATGTCATTATTTTTTATTGCAGATATCAAAATAAAACATTTGGACAGCTTGATTACATTTGTTGTTGCATTTAAAAAGATTGGTGCATGTGCAAAACAGGTCAATAAATCAGAATTTATCAAATGATTGAAAAAATAGCATACGAGAATGTGTTATCAGACAGCCGAGCTCCGGAGCCTCGCCTTCACCCAACATTACGGCCTCCAGACGAGTTTTCTCATGCTTTCTTCAGTAATTCCAGCTCCAATAGTGTATTTTAAAGTTGCTGCAGTTAAAAAGTTCGTAGTTGGATCTTGGGATCGAGCTGATGATCCGCCGCAAGGCGACCCACCGAATCCAGCCCCAGCCTTATAGCCGCCCCCGGGTAGAACTACGTAGTCTTGATATACAGGGTGTCCATAAAGTCGCTTTACTATTTCAAAAATTTGTTAAAAATGCAATTGATTAGATATTTTATTCAGATTTGTTCTATTGTATTAAGCGTTTATTGAAGGTTTTTTTTTTTTTACCTCTTTTAATATACTTCTACATGGGCACCATTAGTTGCACGAAGCACATAAAGACGGTACTCGATTTCTTGCCATGTTCGTGGTGAACGTGGCGGCCACGGAATTGGCCCATCCCTTCCAATCAATCGGTCTGGGAATGTTTGATTGAGGAACCCACGAGCATGCAGCCCCCAGTGTGATGGTGCACCATCTTGCTGAAAAATGATGGTTGGTTGAAGGTCATTCAGTTGTCATTCACGTTAACCAGATATCACTCCCCTGGACTTCTTTCTATGGGGCTATGTTAAAGATATCGTGTATCGAAGAAAGATAAGGGACATTACTGACCTTAAGCGAAGGATTACTGATGTCATTGCCTCAATTGATGAGGCTATGCTACAGCGAACATGGCAAGAAATCGAGTAACGTCTTGATGTGCTTCGTGCAACTAATGGTGCCCATGTAGAAGTGTATTAAAAGAGATTTAAAAAACTCCAATAAACACTGAATACAATAGAACACATCTGAATAAAATATCTAATCAATTGCATTTTTAATGCATTTTTTAAAGGGTAAAGAGACTTTATGGACACCCTGTATGTCCATCAACGTACAGTACATGTTGGTGTGAGGCACATCGACGTATCTTCCCTTGCCGAACAGCGTTTTCCACCTGTGAACAAACGAACAAAAACCTTGTAACACTTGCGTTTATGCGTTGACATGATTGTGTCATCTACATGTACTGTTTAGCAACAGGCTAACAGTCGATACAGTAGTTGAAGTAAATAATATTAAAGATCATCATAATTACAATCATCATCATAATGACAATATCAAAAGCAACAAGTTGTTTCATGCGGAACATTTTAGCTTCAGTATTTTTTTGGAGCACCGGACACAAGAAAATGCGCGGATAGGAAGAACATACCTTCCGTAACACAGCAGCAACATGGCTACAATAACACCCGGTCTTTGTGGTGGCACGAGCTTGGTTTCACATCTGCCTTCATGAACATGTTGTCCTCCTCTGTCGTGATGATGGCAGATGGATGCGGTATTTGTAAAATGTCTTTTTTAGGGGATTTTGATGAGTAATGTTACTCCAGCTCCACTGTTGTTTTGGATGGAGAAATTCTATAATGGAAGTAGTTTGCAGACATAAGGAAGTAAAGCGGAAGTACCTCGGAAACTTGTCTATGAATCCTTAGCGTGATGATTTATGGCATAAGGGATTTTTGAACATTTTAGAAAACTGTGGCTGAAAACACAATCAACTCAAAAAACATGAGCCAAATAAGATTATTGCTCTTAAGAGGGAGCTACTGATTTGTCTGAGTTCATTGCCGTTTAAATGTAATGTAATTAAACCCTTTTATGAATGTTTGTTTTTGTGGTAGTTTTATGGCAAGGAAAGGGACTTAACCTAAAAACTAGAAAGAGTCTCTCAGGTCATGCTCCGTCCTAAAGACTGACTCAAGAGCATCTGGAGTCTAGATTCTAAGACCTCTGATCCAATGGGGGCTTCATCAGTTCTGACAGACTTGGCGGGGAGTTGGAGACAGATATTTAACCTTTTGCTATAGGACTTCTACATCCCCCAGGGTCTTTGGGGTCACATGTGGTTCTTCAGTAGTCTGATAGCGGACTTCTTGGGAATCACTAGACTTTCCTATGGGTGTTATGTGTCTTACAGATCTCACTTGTACAACTATGACAAATTTATCAATCATGTTCACACTTCACTTGCTTGGTTGAATAGAACCATTGTGCCAAAAGTATGTTTTTCTGGAAACTTAGTAAATACGTGGCACTTCTGAATTGCAAGTATCCATCACACAAGTATAGTAGACCTAGGCCGATGGACTGTGCTATATTGTAAAGCCAATCAGTTTGAGGATTTTCAATGAAAACTTGGGAAATGTTAATCGTGCTTTGCAGCGTTTCATATAAGTCGTCTGATAAATTGTCTTTTAGAGGGCCACAACATGCCTAAATTTTCACCAAATTTTGCAAGAGTTGTATCTACGTAAAAATATTTGAACTGGTACATCAGTATCAGCAACTGACACAAAATATGGTGAGCAGGTATTTCATGGAAAAATCTTAAGAGTTCATGCCACAAACTGAAGAAGAAGTGACAGTTTGGTTTGAAGCAGATTCCTAGTTTGAGTGGAACGCCTCACAATTGTGGTTTGAGTTTGGTGCCAAAATTCTGATCATTTTGACGATTCATCATAAAGAAGGGGGTGTGAGGGCCCCTCTTTGCTCCTTGCAGCTTAATTCATGTTTTCTTTGTAAGGCAGAAGGAATCTTTTACACAAGTCTCGTAGCTCCTCATGTTTAGTCTACAGTGCAATTTGGATCTAACATGGATTAATTTGACGGGCTAGTGTGTTTCCACCAGTTGAGGTGACTTTGGAGAATCAGCGTATCATACATTTTCAGAGTAACTCTAAGAAATCAATAGGGGCATGTCGACCTCATTTTAGCACTGCGCACTGCAAAAAAGTGGACCTAAGTGAGTGTCTTTGTTTACCTAAGGAAATGGAAATGCTGAGAAAAAAAAAGATCATTGTGTTGGGATAACATATAATGAGCATCCCCAGGTGGCGATTAATGTGGATGTGAATGAGCTCAAATGTTTCCTTAATGGAGAAAAGTGAGCCCCCATCGTTGAAAATTGCACCTCTTGCCGAGACACCCGAAGGTGCTGGGTGACCTAGTTAATATGTCCCTGTGGTGGGTGTTAGTGGTTACTCTGACAAGCTAGCCTTTTTAATTTTTTTAGCTACTTCACTTCCTGTATGAATCTGGTCGACCTTAAACACTCCGACATGCTTATCTGTCTACTTGATATTTATCTGTGTTTGTATGATCTACTTCGTGGGTACCTCCTTTGTAGGGTACTCTTCATTCCTCATAATACGTAGTTGGAAAATACTCTCCCTCCATTAGTGTGTACATATTCTAACCAATGCTGGATTTAAGCACCTCTCCTCCCTGGAGACAAGCATGCATTTTGAGGAAATAATGGAAATACAATAGCTCTATTTAAGGGTCAAACTGCTGGTATCATTAATGTTGTAGCAATATTTTCTATAGAACTGTGTACTGGGAATACCGGGTGATTCCTCTCTCATTCATGTCTTAAGCAAAAAACTGCATGGTTTGATGACACCTTTGATCACTGTGTACATGCAGCGTGACGTGAACTTTCCTTTACTGTGGTCATGTGCTAGGCACATGTTCATTTATGTGTTGTGTATCAATGTCATTCACAACAGTCTTCTGCAGAAGGTGATTCTAAGAATGGTGCATTGAGATCATGACATGCATGGACTCTAGTGTAGGACTTTCAACCCATGATGTCATTACAAGGGTGGCACTAAATGTCACATTTGGGGGGAGGCTCTCACCAAGAAGACACATTAACTCTTGGAAAATGGTTGTTAGCTCATCTCACAGTTTATACTTCAATGGACTGCTTTCTTCTGTTCTTCATTCATTCAAGTAGTTCTTTAGTTTATTTCTACGCCCGTTTACTGAATTGCATAATTTAATGTCTCTATAAGTTCCTTTCGTTTTTCTAACCTTTCTTTTATCATCTCTTTCTTCCTTGAATCGTCTCTCTCAGTCCTTCAATCTTTTCTTAAACCTTCCTTTGCCATCTTTCTTGTTTTTTAGATGGAACCTAGGAGTAAAAGACTTATAGGGTCTGGTAAGCCACAATTGTTCTCTTTTACTAAAATATGTTATTAGAAACACATAAAATATTGCCATTGATTAAAAAATCTATAATCAGGCATAAAAATGGGTCAGGGTTTAAAAAGGTGAGAAGGGTGTGGAGGAAATCTGTTTCGGTACACTAGGGCTGTCCCAAACGACTAATTTTCTCCTGATAAGTCAGCCAACTATTTTTACAATTAGTCGACTAATCTAATATATACAGTGCCTTGCAAAAGTATTCGGCCCCCTTGAACCTTGCAACCTTTCGCCACATTTCAGGCTTCAAACATAAAGATATAAAATTTACATTTTTTGTCAAGAATCAACAACAAGTGGGACACAATCGTGAAGTGGAACAACATTTATTGGATAATTTAAACTTTTTTAACAAATAAAAAACTGAAAAGTGGGGCGTGCAATATTATTCGGCCCCCTTGCGTTAATACTTTGTAGCGCCACCTTTTGCTCCAATTACAGCTGCAAGTCGCTTGGGGTATGTTTCTATCAGTTTTGCACATCGAGAGACTGACATTCTTGCCCATTCTTCCTTGTAAAACAGCTCGAGCTCAGTGAGGTTGGATGGAGAGTGTTTGTGAACAGCAGTCTTCAGCTCTTTCCACAGATTCTCGATTGGATTCAGGTCTGGACTTTGACTTGGCCATTCTAACACCTGGATACGTTTATTTTTTAACCATTCCATTGTAGATTTGGCTTTATGTTTTGGATCATTGTCCTGTTGGAAGATAAATCTCCATCCCAGTCTCAGGTCTTGTGCAGATACCAACAGGTTTTCTTCCAGAATGTTCATGTATTTGGCTGCATCCATCTTCCCGTCAATTTTAACCATCTTCCCTGTCCCTGCTGAAGAAAAGCAGGCCCAAACCATGATGCCGCCATCACCATGTTTGACAGTGGGGATGGTGTGTTCAGGGTGATGAGCTGTGTTGCTTTTACGCCAAACATATCATTTTGCATTGTGGCCAAAAAGTTCAATTTTGGTTTCATCTGACCAGAGCACCTTCTTCCACATGTTTGGTGTGTCTCCCAGGTGGCTTGTGTCAAACTTTAAACGAGACTTTTTATGGATATCTTTGAGAAATGGCTTTCTTCTTGCCACTCTTCCATAAAGGCCAGATTTGTGCAGTGTACGACGATTGTTGTCCTATGGACAGACTCTCCCACCTCAGCTGTAGATCTCTGCAGTTCATCCAGAGTGATCATGGGCCTCTTGGCTGCATCTCTGATCAGTTTTCTCCTTGTTTGAGAAGAAAGTTTGGAAGGACGGCCGGGTCTTGGTAGATTTGCAGTGGTCTGATGCTCCTTCCATTTCAATATGATGGCTTGCGCAGTGCTCCTTGAGATGTTTAAAGCTTGGGAAATCTTTTTGTATCCAAATCCGGCTTTAAACTTCTCCACAACAGTATTTCGGACCTGCCTGGTGTGTTCCTTAGTTTTCATAATGCTCTCTGCACTTTAAACAGAACCCTGAGACTATCACAGAGCAGGTGCATTTATACGGAGACTTGGTTACACACATTTGGATTCTATTTATCATCATCGGTCATTTAGGACAACATTGGATCATTCAGAGATCCCCACTGAACTTCTGGAGTGAGTTTGCTGCACTGAAAGTAAAGGGGCCGAATAATATTGCACGCCCCACTTTTCAGTTTTTTATTTGTTAAAAAAGTTTAAATTATCCAATAAATGTTGTTCCACTTCACGATTGTGTCCCACTTGTTGTTCATTCTTGACAAAAAAATTAAATTTCATATCTTTATGTTTGAAGCCTGAAATGTGGCGAAAGGTTGCAAGATTCAAGGGGGCCGAATACTTTTGCAAGGCACTGTATATATATATATATATATATATATATATATATATTTTAATTTCATTTTATTTTTTACTAATTTAGCAATGACTTTTTTGTTGACGCTTATTCACAAAAACATCTTGGAACACTAAAATTCTTTATTAAAGTACAAATAAACATGTAAATAACAATAATTAATCACACATAAACAATGAGGTCAAATGCTGATAGCATTTACAAGTGCAAAAGAATGGAATGTAAACAGATTCAGAACACTGACTTCGCCTTTCCAACATTATTCAAAACAATTCTTAAAATAATATCTAGCATTACTATTTTAGTATACTACTATATATAATAGTATAACAATAATTATAATAGTTATTCATTGCCAATCATACAGTATTTTTCATAAAGGGTGTCATTTTAAAGCTATTCTTCGTGTAGAATCTGAATTGTGTAGTATTATTTACATATTAAGATATTAATTCTGAAGTATGTGGGATTAACTCAAGAAATCGTTATTTATATGACGAACATGACGTGCTTTTATTTTTGAAATGTTCACCGGAAGTACGTTCGCTAAACCGCTAACCGTAAGCTTTACACTCCGCAAAAAAACACTTTTCGTCATTGCTTGTGGTGTCATTAACTTTTTTTTCATGTTTGAAGTGTCACCTTTTAACCGCAAGTTTGTGTTTTTGAGAAGACTGCAAATGTTTTATACCAGGCTAAAATAGGTTGTCTTTTTTTCCCAATTAGTCTCAATGTAGCAATGCTAACGTTTACAGTGTTTAATATAGATATGTTTCCTTATTTTGTACGTCTGAACTGTAATTCTAAGGTGTGTTGATGACCAATAAAGAGCTGTGAAATGAACTGGAGTCTCATATGTCATCTACACGCACGCACAAATGTGTGCACGCGGTGATAAAACGCAGCCATTAAAATTACTGCCCTCATTTTTATTTACCTTAGGATGAATTGACTCATTGCATATCGCGACAGGCTTAGCAACTTCAATAAAACATGTCGTTAGTTAGTTAGATGGACTTACGACCCCCCCCCCCCCCAAAAAATTTTCTCCTTGGATCTAAACAATTCACGTCGGTCACCCTTTTTTACTTCAAAACGGCGTATTTTGCCGAAAGGTGAGAGATTTTCATGCCTGTATAATATTTACTACGTGTTTTGACCTACGGCGGGCGCCATGTTTTATGGGTGCAATGGAGGCTCGGGGTGATAATGTAGTTTGTCACTAGACGAACACTACCGGTCTTTTACAATTCCTTCTACGCAGTGAAACGTCCAACACATCCGCACATCGGTTAAAGCGGCGAGTACTTACTATTTGTGTTTTTATTGAGTCTTTTATTACCTTTTCATTGCCTCAAAATACTTTTTGCATGTGTTTCCCTCTCATACTTTTCAGCATTGTGTTTTCTTGTGGTAGCTTTAAAGCAGATTGTTGATCTGTTGACCACATTAGTCACATAGCATATTTAAACCACCCTTATTTGATATTACTGTGTCTAAGTATTTTCTTAAGGCATCCTTAGTATGTTATGTTTGTATGCATCTAAACAAAACAAGCTTAAAGTGCACAGTAGTACTTTGGGTGTCAAATTTGCATCTGAGTAGATGTTTCGCCGGTGTAGCACATTATGGCAGAACACTTTTTTTTTTGTTTTTTTTTGTTCAGACTCAATTCTAGTCTCATCCGGTCTTTCCTGTTCATTTTGCTTTTGATGATTGTTTTGTGAAATATCAACAGTACTATCATGCTCATTAATGGTCCTCTCGGGTTCAAATTGAAAGGATTGAACAAATGACATGTTTATGTCGCTAGAGTCGTACTCTGGAAACCCGGCAGTGTAACCATGTGACGTCAACAACAATGGCGACCTACTAGTTAAACGAATTTTACAAATTGTATAAAAACGAATACATCAAGAAGGGTTTCAATATCAAATTATTTTAACTCATAATAACGTTGATCTTTTAAGAACTACACGCCTTTCTATCCGTGGATACCTTTAATATTTCCTTCCTTACAACGTCTGTTCTCAAGTAAATTACCTGAGGACTTATCTGCTGTTCTTCCATCTACTATAATCTACTCTTATTATCTTGAAATGTTCTTTATTCCTTTTTGTCATCCTGTCCTACCTTACATTATCCGCTCATGCCTTTTTGTTTCCTTTCTAGCCTTTGACCCTATTGTCCTCTTCTCCCTTCTCCACTCACTTTAATTCCTTAGTTTTTTCCTTCTTGACATTCTTCTTTGTCCTCTCCTACGTCCACCTCGTGTCTATTTTATTACCCTCCGCATGGGAGTCTTTTTCTTCATCTTTCGCTTTTGTACTTTTCCCCCTTTCCCTCCTTTCTTTACTTTCCCTCTGTTCTTTTCTGCATTGCTGGTTTCTTTCTTCAGTCCTATCTTTCTTCATTCTTTCTTACTTTCCGTCCTCCTACGTGAGTTATATTCACACGTAAATTGATTTTATGTAGTGGCTCTGGGTTTATGAACTGATTTAAGCACAGACACCATGTTACAGTGAGTTAGTAATATCCTTGCTGTATAATAAAGTCAAGTGTATACACTGGTGTAGCATGCATAAAAAGCAAGGTATAGGAATTGCAGAAGAGAAGGTGCGAGTGGGAAGATGTAGCTGTCAACTGTGGGATGTGATGAATGACAGATAGTGGGGGTGGGGGCATAACGGGGGGGTTTTATCCCAGAGCTTGTCGTGACTCCCGTGCTGACCCGTCCAATGACCGGGAGAGTGGGAGGATGAGTAGAGAGACGAATAAACACAGACACAGTCCGATGTGGAGGAAGCTAAAGAGGGACGAGGGAAAAAGAGAAAGAGAGAAAAACAAACGTGGGCCGAACTGTTCAAATTTTTCTCAGCAGTGAAATGGAGGACACGGCAGGAGGGTTGGTGGGTGTCAGAGTGGGAATGGAGCATCATCTATTTGTCAGCTGTCTTTCCCGTTCCCATCCATACCCCCACCCCCCTTCCCCATGCATTTTCCCTCTTTCCACGCCTCTGTCCTGCTGTTTGCGGCTCGTCGTGGGAGTGTGTCGCAGGCAAACAAACAGAGGAGATTGTTTCATTCAGCCAGTGGGGACTAACAGTGCATTATTAACCTTGTGTTACCTTGCCTTGGGTTCGCTCAAGCAGTTAATTTGTGATGAGGAACATTGTGTGATGAAGCTTCCTCCTCCTCCTCGGCTAAAATCAGACACATGTGATGATGATGAACCGCGTAAAGCTATGTCTGTCAATACAAGTGCACACATATTGTAAATAAAAACCTTGATTTGATGGGGCTTTGCAGTTTTCGCGCCGTTCAGGGAATTTTTCGAAAAATCCCCCAAAATTTTCCATTTGCTCGTTAACGCGTTTTTTCGAAACACTACTTGTCCATCACTTTTTGACCAAATCGCATAATTTACACATAAAAAATGTTCCTCCTGGCATTGACAGCAATGGCAATGAAGATGGAACGTCTGTATTTGCAGCTGCAGCTAATCAATATTGAACAAACAAATTCTGTTAATACAAACGTTGAAGCGTAGGTGACACAGATGACGTTTGCGAATGTTTGAAAACGGCGGTGTTGTAGTGCTGAACCGGAAACGTTCTGAGCGGACCAATCACAGTCCTTCGACGTTCACGTCACGCGTATTGACGTGACGCGTAGTCAGGATTTTTGAGAGGTGTACGTCAGGCTATGGCGTAGGGTCACAATCAGGTCTGTGTTAAAGGTGTAGGTCTGCCGTCACCGCTATGCAGAAGCATAAATCAGCCTTAAACAGGAGAACAGGATTCAGGAAAAGTCATTTTGGCGTACGGACATTTTTATTGTAACAGTTTTATTCAAAGTCTTAATTGCGTTTTGAAGTCACTTCTTGACTGCTAGACAAGTTATTCAATTGAGCGTTAATAAAATGGCCGATGTATTAAAGTGATCTGCCATGTCTGGAAGTTGAGTAATCCAAAAATTGTTGCATAACAACATATGGAGGGAGAAAGCATTTACTCTGTGTTGCTGTAAATGTTTCAATGTTTGAATTTTATCATTCAAAGTGAGCCCCTCCTCCTTGTGTTAGAGTATTTGTGTCACTGCCTTGATTGCACAGATGGGTGAGCCAGGTGCCGCTGATCATTGTCAGTAGCTTACTTAAACCGCTCCTTGGCCTCACATCATCGCCAAATCAACAGCTCACTGACATAACTGGGTAACATGTGTGCCATATCCGGGCCATACATTAATGTATTGTCTGCTACTTTAGACCAGCTCTGCCAAAACTGGTTGCTGATCTGGCAAATGACTTCCTACTATGTTTGGGCCATTGTTCAAAAAGACACTAGGGCAGATCCATTTTACTAAGTTGGACCGAAGTTTGCAGGACATCTGGCCTGTGTCCTCTCCCTTTATATTTTGCTATCTGGGCTGATAACAACAGGGCTTGTTGACGAAATGTCCCCAAATCAACAGGAAGTGACCTGATATCAATAGGACATGTCCCCGAAATGTCCCCAAATCAACAGGAAGAGACCTGATAGATCTGTATCTACCACAGCAAAGCCCAATTGTAATTTCTCCAGAAATGGCGTACCGCAAGCAACACGTCACTTCCGCTCATTAATATTCATGACGTTAGCTACTGTTGCTAAGGGGGGACACGCTTTTGTCCCTAATAGGAAATGAACGGAAATCGTGTACGAAGAAGATGTTTACAGAGCTAAACCTACCAATTCTCTCCAAAAATTATGTCCCTGATGCCAAATTCACTGGCAAAGATGTGGAAGAACATAAAAATGTTCAGTTAAAGAGATGGCTTGAGTGTCGAGGGCTGAAAAAGACGAAAAAAACGAGCCAACCTTAGCATAGCCTTAGCTTTTTTATCGATGCGACTGACAATGACATTCTCCTATTTTAACAAGCTATCCTTTACCACCAGCCATGTCTTTCTAATATATTGTATCCTCTGGTTGTCCTACATTTCTGACCGTTCTTGGGGGTAATTTAGTTAGTTTTGTGTAGCAATCGCAAATGCTAGACAGTGACAGCCAACGAACACTTTTAATTATTTCACTGATAACAAATCTTACTTCTATAATTTACACTTCCCCCTCACTAAAGTTTGTTTGTTTGTTAACAACAGAAAAGGTAACTGGCAGTCAGATACCAGTTTAATTCTTTTCAGGTCAGTCATTGTCGGACAGAAGCAGCGCGGCACAACGTCACGCTAAAAAATAAGTTAATAATATCAAAATGGCTTACCTCTTTGTCCTCTGAAAGACCATACCAACCCAACAAAATGTTTACTGCATATGAAATGTGAATGGCTTCACCTAGCTGGCGTTAAAACGTCCGCGCAAGTTGATTAATTCTTCACATTTTTTCCTCCGAGTTTTGGTTTCGGGAAATGTATACGTAAAGAAACATCCTTCATATGTTGTAATGTCTAGAGTCGTTTCTACATGTTCCAAAAAAGCAATGTGTGATCGGCATGTTCGTTTTTGAAAGATTACCTGAGAAAAGTAGCAGAATTAACACTAGCCACGTTTACATGCTGACTTTTATTCATACCGATTCAAATTATTCCGAATGGAAATTTCAGATCAGCTGTTTACATGTCACTTCATCTATTCCGATCAAGCGTTTACATGTGTCTGCCTTTATTCCGAAAGGACGTTTGACAACTGCCGTCTGACATGCGCAGATTAATCAAAACAAAGCGTCACGTTGCAAAACATGGAGATCGATCATCAGAGTGCTGCTGTTTTAACTTTAACCCACTTGTTGTGTTTGTGGGGTCGTATCCGCTTCTGCTGTTTTGCTCTTTTGCCTTGTAGTAGCCGGTTGTCAGCGTTTTCCACCGATTTCTAATCTGGTCAACGCTCCGGTCTATTCCGGCTTCGTGTAACCTCTCGTGAACTTTTTTAAATAGTTCACTGTTCCTCGTTTTACGCCCGTCTAAGCGAGCAATTATATTCAATTCTTTTAAAGTTTGAATTAAATACAATCTTTCCGCCGGACTCCAATTAGGTGCGCTCTGCTTGGAAGCAATGTTGCAAGTGACGTTACTTACGTCACCAAGTGACGTCACCACGTCAGTACGGAGCATGTGCAGAAAGAACGCAACCAGATACCATTCCGCTTCCCTGTTTACGTGATATAATTTTACTTCTAATCGGTTTGAGAAAAGGAATATTCCACCCCTGTGAATCGGAATGAAATTCCATTCGGTTTGGGCCTATTCATTCCGAATGAGGTGTTTATATGGAACACATTTATTCGGTTTGAACATCTAAACTGATTGTAATTGGAATATTTGGCTCCATGTAAACGTGGCAATTGTTTCTATGCGAGGGCGGGTCTATAATGTCCCACTCTTGCTTTACTTCCGCTTTACGATGCGACGTCACGGTCAAAAAATAGCATGCGTGCGGTACGCCATTGCAGTTTCTAGTTTGCTTTGTTGGTGGTTACGAGAAATGCTGAACCCCATATATTCTCAGACAACACAACTCAATTGCTTTCCCTGGATGAAAAAAAGGTTTAATAAAAAAATACAATAAAAACTTATAAAACTACAACGTATTTACTTGATTTATTTTAGTACATCACCTTCTTTTCCTAATTTTACTCATCCGTTCACATCGTCTTTGGTTGATAGCACAAGATAGGCCCCTAAAAATATTGTTCCTCTCTCAGGTGAGTGGGCACACTGATGATTTCCAGCAAGAACATGGACACACACACATGTGCACACACACAAAGAGGTTATTAGCTTCCAATGTGCCAGATGTGCCTCCCACACGTAAACACGTGAGGCCTGGTCGTTTGTGCTTGACAATCACAGGAAGTTTGTGTTTTTGCTTGTCGTCTCCCAAAGGACACCACGTTGCGACAAAATGATAGCAATCTTTATAGTTAACATGAATGAAATTAAACTACTTCAGTTGGCATCTGTTACTTAGATCTGAGAGATAAAGTATATTACATAAAATTTGTTTAATCCTTTTCAACATCCAATTACTGTATTTTCGGACTATAAGTCGCAGTTTTTTTCCATAGTTTGGCTGGGGGTGCGACTTATGTGTGAAATTATTAACACATTATGATATCTTTTCACGTGTTATTTTGGTGTTTTGGAGTGACACTGATGGTTTGGTAAACTTGTTAGCATGTTCTTTATGCTATAGTTATCTGAATAACTCTTAATGGCTATGGCCACGTTCGCGTTCTGCCTTTGGCAACGTGTGTTCAATTGTATTATTGACTTTTTTATATTGAAATGCATCATTTTAGTTTGTGTCGGTTTCACGCCCACGTGAGGGCGCACTCGCACTTGTTTATGTGAAGAAGACCGCTCACACGCCAGAAGAAGACGGACATCTACGCAGTTTGAGTGAGTGGGCGAGTTAGCGAGAGAGAAACACGGCTGTGAACCTACGTTCATTGTTTATGCTTGTAAAATATCTCTACAGAGGCAACGCCTGTGGGTATCATCTTTTCTGTTGTTGTTGTGTGTTTTCCACCCGCGATCGGACACTTATAGCCAGTTGTGTGGTTGTTTGAACGATGTGCAAATGCTAGCGAACGCATGCTAACCGTTTGTGTCATTGCTGTAACAGCACCTAATCATCATTTATTTACGTTGATGCGAACCTGTTTGGTATCGAGGACGAAATTGATTCCGCAAATTATACGGAAATCAATCATCGTCATTTGGGAGTTTAGCTCGCTGTTTAGCTAAGACAGAGCCGTAGCGTCCTGGTGAGGACAGTATATTCACATTTCGTTGTCCATGCACTGTACACTTATTCTCTATTGTATTTTTATTAGGGCTGTCAAACGATTAAAATTTTTAATTGAGTTAATTACAGCTTAAAAATTAATTAATCATAAATAATCGCAATTAATCGCAATTCAAACCATCTATAAAATATACCATATTTTTCTGTAAATTATTATTGGAATGGAAAGATAAGACACAAGATGGATATATACATTCAAAATACAGTATATAAGGACTATTTGTTTATTATAAAAATAAATCAACAAGATGGCATTAACATTATTAACATTCTGTTAAAGCGATCCATGGATAGAAAGACTTGTAGTTCTTAAAAGAAAAATGTTAGTACAAGTTATAGAAATTTTATATTAAAACCCCTCTTAATGTTTTCGTTTAATAAAATTTGTAAAATTTTCACTCAGAAAATAAACTAGTAGCCCGCCATTGTTGATGTCAATAATTACTTACACAATGCTCATGGGTGCTGAAACCTATAAAATCAGTCGCACCCAAGCACCAGCAGAGGGTGGCAAAACTCCATAAAACACAATTAACAAGCAGTTCACTGTCCTGTCATTTAAATCTGTCTGAGCGGGGGGAGTGCGTTAATTGCGTCAAATATTTTAACGTGATTAATTTAAAAAATGAATTAACGCCTGTTAACGCGATAATTTTGACAGCCCTAATTTTTATATTAAATTGCCTTTCAAGATAACAGATCTGTTCTATGTGTTGGATATTATCAAGTAAATGTCCTCCATAATGCGACTTATACTCCGGTGCGACTTATATATGTTTTTTTTTCTCTTCGTTGGGTATTTTATGGCTGGTGCGACTTATACTCAGGTACGACTTGTAGTCCGAAAAATACGGTAAATAGAATAAAATAGAGTAACCTTTATTATGATTACAGTATACAACTGGCTGGAATACTACTCCGTTGGTGCAAAACAAAAAAAGACGAGGTGGAAATAAGTATTGTGCGGAAATGCATTCATTTAACCATATGATTATTATCGACTTTGTGGTTTGCACTAGGGTAGAGCGGCCTTGTGTTGTCGTTTTTACTTGACATGATGAGCATGCACACATGAATGTGTTGGGTGTGTACCTGCCGCCTCCCTTCTTCCCGTGCAGACAGTTCCATACAGAGGTGATAATTACCTCTGGCTGGATGTTGTTTGACTCAACATACGCACAAACCATGACACAAAAGAAACAGAAGCCTGTTTGTCTTCCAGGAAGCTTTTTGTTGGCCATGTACGTGCATGCCCATATGGGTGTGTTTGCCTCATACCACCCCCCAACTTCTTTACAGCCCCACTGAGAATCACACTTCCCTCCCCGTACAGTCTCTTCGCCTCTGACCCAGTCTGGAGGTTGCGAGGCTGCAGCGATCTTTCCTTCCTCCGGGGAGATTTGACTGAGTAACAGCACAGGCTGCCGGGCATGAAGCTGACATCCAGCCTGCTACAACAGCAGCTCCCACACATGGGCTGCCGAACAAAGAGCCACGTAGGCTCATCCACTGTCTACACTAGTGATTTTCAACCACTATGCCTGTGAGAAATCATCAGGTGCATCATGAGAAATCATCCTGTTTCACTTAATTGGTCCGGAAATTATTACTTACAGCGTATAATGTGTGTTCCTCTGGCTATGACAGTGATGTATCGTGACAGGCAGACCAATCAAATCCTCTCCTGACAGATAACAAAACATACAAAATTATTATAAACTCCATTATTTTGTGACGGTTTTATTTGGTGGTGTGCTGTGAGCTTTTACCGGAGTGAAATACACATGGCACATGAAAGGTTGGGGAATACCACAGCAGCCTTTGTACAATAGTTTGTAGTGTATTACACTCAGTGTTGGGCACGTTACTTTAAAAAAGTAATTAGTTATACTTTTAGTAGTTATTCACTACTTCTTCCAGAAAGTAACTGAGTTAGTAACTGAATTACTCTATAGTAAAAGTAACTAGTTACCAGGGAAAGTAACTATTTCCGTTACTTTAAAAAGAAGTTGTTGTATGTCAAACAACTTGAAATTTTCTAAACAGTATTCGAGTAAGTTGAATAGAAAAGAACAGACAGGTAGTTGTGTTATAGACCCTACTCACCAACGTCACAGAATGAAGTGTCGCTGTATCCGGCCGCCATATTGTCCGTCTGTGTTTATCCGTATTCTCAATGGTTTCAATTCGTCGTGCAATTTATAGTGCAATTCATGCCCCGGTGCTTTCAGACGCTGTAAACTCATTGGATGCGTTGCATAAAAGGGGTTATGTGGAAAAGCTTCAGTCTATCCATTCGCCAGATCCATATTTGATGCCTAAATCGATATTTTTCGACCCTCTGTCTTCGCAGTCTCTGCCTGACATCTGCTACCCTGATATCTACAACTATCTTTTCCACAGAAACTCGGCCTATTCTCACGAAACTTTGAAAAACATTAAGAGCAGCACTCTAAGCAACATTACCCTGTGTGATTTCTAAAACGGCGACAATCAATAAAATTTTTTTTTAAAAAGTTGACTGCGATGGCCGACGCTTCAAGGATAGGTGGATATTGGACTATTTCTTCAATAAAACACGCAACAACTGTGTCTGCCTCATTTGCAAACAGACAGTCGCTGTTTTCAAAGAGTTCGATGTGACGCGATAATGATATTACCGAACAAGACACGCTGACATGTACGACAAAATTACAGGGAAGATATGCAGCGAGAAATTATAGCAACTTGTAGCTAGTTTAATTTCACAGCAGCAGTATTTCGCAAGAGCCCGAGTGTCGAAAGAGAACGCCACAAAGACGAGACTGTTGAAATTATGAATTAAAAAAAATAATAAAGCAAATGTGACACACAGAAGGGCTTGCTAAAATTTGTTTAAATATATTGTTCTATGTAAATCAGCCAAGGTAGCCCCCCGCATTTTTACCACACCAAATCTGGCCCCCTTTGCAAAAGGTTTGGACACACCTGTTTAACTGATGATCCGTAGACGAGGCCAGCTTCTTTCACTTGATACAGCTAAATATTATTCAAAATGTAATGATGGTGGAAGAAATAAGCATCTTGAATTTGAAACTGTATGTTGACGGCGATTAGCCTCGCAATTATCTTAATTGTGGTTGTCAGCCCAAAACCCTCTAAATATATATTAAATGCATCTTACCAGATATAAAATGACTACTACATAATCCGTGGTAATCGTTTGGAGCGCAGTTTTCTCGTCGAATTGCAGCAGTCCATCTCGCTCTCCTCCCCGGGTCTCTCGGAATACGGTAGAACTTCAAGTCTCTCTGTCTATCTTCTCTGTTATTGCAACCAACCGCCACACACGCCTTCACCATTTTGATTATTAATTTTAACGAGCAGAAAAACACGCCATAATAGGAGGAATTTACGTAGCGGTAATGCGTCCACACGACGAGTAGACGGACAATATGGCGCGGAGGCGTGGTTGTGACGTCATGTGAGTAGGGTCTATAGAACCTTGTAATATTTATTGCACCTCACCAGCAACAGATTTATCCTACACTTGAAGTGCAACAAAAATAAACAGATTTGAATTGCTTACCACAGATGTCAAAAAAAGCTTTGCCCCGGGACATAAATTACACTTTACATGCACGTTCTTTAATTTTGACCAACTTGAAATAGTGTTTATACCTCTACCTCCTAAAGGAGAAATTTTCCTCTGAATGCTCTACCATCATATCCCACTGCATCTGTTTTGCATGTGTGTGTTTGCCGCACGCGCTGTTCCGGTTTGTGTGTGAAAACATCGGCTCTGAAGTACGTGCGCTATTTGGCTCGAGCGTTTACGTCACAGAATGGGGGATCACGTGAGATTTGACAACAACGCAGCCATATTGGAAGCAGGTCTGGCTCGCGGGACATTAAACTTTAACTTGCCAGTTCTGTAAAGAGACAAACTCGTTACTAAGGCAAAGAACAGATATTTGATCAAACTTAAGGATGTGAACAATGTTGACCCTTACGAGCAAGCTGAAGACAAATGGTGTAAAGATGTCGACGGGCTTTCACAATTACACGAAATGGTCATTCTGCTGTATTTATTGTTTGGTGTATGTTACTAAACTCATCAGCAATTCCGAAATTACAGATCGCTACAAAGCTACGAACAGTTTTGCTGCGGATGGGTGCAGGACCTGCACATTATGACCGTATCAAACGGCAACTCCATCGTTCTTGCAAAGGTAGGCTATGTGTGTTTACTATTTTCATTACCATGAACCTGAACACACCCCAAGTCTTGGATGACAAATAAACAGAGCAGAGTAGACTCGCTTTATGTTAAGTTTAAGTTATGTTTGAAATGTCTGCTTTTACAAAAGCTCAATTTCTCTGTTTTTTCATCAGAAATTGGAAAATTGCTCAAACTAAGCTATTTTCTATTGCTGATTTCTAAAGAATGGAAAAAGATATGAACTTTTTTTCCTGCTGAAAGAACAGAGTCTAATCTTTGTTTTGGTGGGTTCCATGTTTATATAGCAATAGAACAGAATTTTCTGTGGGCCTTGCAAAATCAGTCAAAATCCAGTAAAACGACCGGTAGCGAAGGGGGTTGCTCCGGTGAAAATGGCTGCGAGTGAATAAGTTAAACTGCGTGAACTTGCTAACCTGCAAAACTCGAGTAGGTAGCTGCTTAGAAGTGTCCTTCTGTTTGTGTTTTCTACTGTTACGTTAAACTGTGAAAATGTAGTGAACTGCTGGAAACTATAGAACTAGAAAAACGTAAGCAAGAAGCTGCTTAGCGAGTGGGGGGTGCTGCATAACCTCATATGTTGCTCACACAACATGCACACAATCATAATTAACTACAGTGATCCCTCGCTACTTTGCGCTTCATTTATTAAAACATATCTATACATCAATTTTTTCTTTTTATTATACTTTGAGAAAAAAAGTGAAAAACATGTCTTATATGTATCTCTTTCCAATGCTAAATCTGATGAAAACATGGAACACACACACAAAAAAAGAAAAAAAAATATGGGGGTGCGCTACGTCGTGGTTTTTCACATATCACGGTGGTTTCTGGTCCCGGGATGTACATAATTTTTTTTTTTTTTTTCTTTGGGGGGGATACCGCGAGCTACCCACTCTAGCGTTCGCCTGGTCGATCGTGATCGATGTAATAAGCACCCCTTATTTAGCATATGAATTAATTAGGTTCACATTCATGAGAAATGTAGCACTGACCCCCATTCACCTAATCTGTTTGGTCTTATTTATGTCCCATTCTGAGCAAAAACTGGACATGCAGGTTATGCTGTTATATCGTCCCTACCAATGTTGAGACCAAACCTACACCCTTGGTATGTATGTATGTATGTATGTGTGTATGTGTGCTTGTGTGTGTGTGTGTGTGTGTATGTATGTGTGTATGTATGTGTTGTCATATTTGAAGCTTAAAAGTTAATGCTGCTCCAGTTAGATCACGTTAAAAAATTTAAGATTGACAAAAGAATGTGTACATGTACCTAAATTTGTACCCCGGAAAATGTTTCCAGGAGAAGTGAAAGACTACATTGATTTCGTGTGTGTGTTTTTATCAGCTCAAAAAAACTGTTTTGCTGAAGAAATCTGATGCTGAATTATTAATATCTTCATTCAAGTTTGATGCGTTTTCTTTTGTTGGAGAAGTTCCTGAGCAATGGCCTCCATATAAAACCAGCTCCAGCACTCACACATCTGTCCATCTGTCTTTCACCTCCATCACCCCATCTTCTCTGGCCTATGTAGGAGCCCTGACAAATTGGATGGGAAGAGCGCTAGAGAGGGGAGAATTAGATCATGTAATGGGAGCTGCTGGCAGTGTGACTAAATTGGCTAACTATAGCTAACAACATTACACACTGTCCATCTGGGGCCTGGCTTGTCCTCCCTCTGCTCCTCTTTGTACAATCAGCTATGTGAAGGACTCCCTTATCTACCAAGGGAGGGGAGGAATGGGTTTCCTTCTGGGAATAACACTGAGAGCCAGTAGGGAGTCCAATGAAATTTAGGACCGTGATCTCATGAGAATTTCATAGGACATCAGCTAAGAGTTTAAGTTTGATGTTACGTCTATATCACTTGATTATTTTCACATATGACTATTTTCTTCACTCATACAGGAGGAGTGGAACCTCTAAAAGTCACATGATGGATGTACTGTTAAAACAAATGACTACAGAGAAAATGAGGTTCCCTGCATGCTTGCGTGGGTTTAGAAATTGTTCATTGTTGCTAATGTTCAGGGTTTCCCCTACATATTAAAGATTGTGGCACGCCGCCACACCAAAATAAAAGCCGCCACCCCGTGCAAATGATTTAAAAAAAGAAAAAAAGATTTAAAGATACATTCTAAATTATAATATGGATAATTAAGAAGACGTCTAAATGAATATATACAGCTCATTATTTACGCACTATTTGCCACAGGTCATCTGAAATAGCACGTCGAATACAAATTGTTTCTTTGCACGCTTTAGTTTGAAAATCACATCTGTTCTACTGTTGTAAATTTGTGCCTGACGTCGGCGCGCACCGAGTTGGAAGTAGAGATAAAATCCACGAAAAGCTCTTTCAATTTAATGAATGTAATTCTGGGTTAAAGGCTGTGAAAACGACCTTAATATGACTATTGACGTAACGTTTAAATTCTTTATGGCGTGTCTTTGACCCGAATCGCTGCTTCCTAGCATAGCATTTTCCCAGGCTAATTAAATATTTCGGAACATGAAACTCACGTCCCGAGAGTACAAATAACCAAATCATTATGGCAAGCGTTGTATTTTAATTTTGCGATAATGTTTTCAAAAATGGAATGATGCAAGATCACATCTTGAGACTCAGATTAGGAAGATGCAAACACAGGCAATCTGGCTGGGACCCAACATGGACAGAAATGGCCAAGTTCAAGCCCTGGCTGTACCACATAAATTAAGGTGAATATTACGAATTGTGCAACTATTATTTTTATTCATCATAATTGTATTGTTTTAACTTAAATTACGGTGTTGAAAAACGTTTCTTTACAACCTGGCATATTCCAAATCCCACAATTTACAAAACAGATGGCAAAGTATTTTTCATCTCATTGAAATAAATAAATATATATATATCAGTTTGCACTACGGACTAACTTCAAAACAATCAGAAAAGTAACTCCCCACAAGGACACTTCAGTTTTGACTTAAATTGAATTGACTATTGTCATCTGTGAAAATGGGTTCACAACAGTGAAGTGATAGCTGGATGGCTAATCCATTAAATGTGTTTCAGAATATGGACCAGGTCAGCATGATGTCAAAGACGGCATCACAGACTGATTAATGGGGAGAGCAGATTTTTTTGTATGTCTTATGATGTAAATATGTTGAGATGGTTATGTTCTATGTGAACTAGTTGTTTTGTATTATTTGTTATTTGTATGTTTTGTTGTGTTCAATTAAAAAAAAAAAAAAAAAATGGGGAGAGCAGTACCCTTGCTTGAGCCAGCTGTCGGCCATTGCGTTGACAGTACCCATCTCAACAGTGAACTGTGAGAGAGATTTCTCTGCAATGAACAGAGTAAGACATTTGGTCAACTGTACAATGTACAGAACAGTACAGTGTAAGTTAGAGATTGTTGCATGTCTTCATTTCCTAGATGTCATTTTTATTTTCTTGTGTAGGTGAAGACAGACCTGAGGAACCGGCTGGGGACCATCTGGTGGCATGCATTACATTGACTATGCATGGACCACCTATTGCTGATTTCTCCTGTGAAAGAGCCCTCAAATTGTCTTAAAACGTCCAGGATATTGAAGTGCAGGCAGGATGAAAACTTTGCAAATAAATCTCAGTTATGGTTCTTCTTGGAAAAAAAATAATAAATGTTGTTTAAAAAAATCTTATTTATCATAATATGAAACAATTTCCCCACGGCACGCTTTCCGACTCCAATGCAGCCCACCACCACCACAGATTCAAAAAATGCTAGGGGAAACCCTGATGTTAGTATAAATGGTTGTTTGTCTGTATGTGGCTTATGTTTGGTGCACAACTATTCCTAGGTGAAATCTAAGCAACACACTCAGGACATTTTTGAATTGAAATGCCTTAAAACTACTGCTGGACATCTAAATGACAAGGAGCAACGAACTATCTCTCTTCCCCTCTTGCTTCAAAAAAATAACTTGCGCACAAAGGCGCGACGACTGGGTCGCGCTTCTGGTCCTGTCAGTCTAATACACACATTTATTTTCCAGTCTTTTAAAAAGGAGTAAATCTCTCTCTCAGTAACCGGCAGCATCCATCATAACGTGCGCGCGCCCGTTAACGGTGCCCGGTGGCAGACATGTCTTGAATTTCGTTCTGTTATGAGCGGCTGCCATAAAGTTATGAGGGAAAAAATTCGTTTTTGAACTTTTATGAATCGTAATCGAATTGTCTCGTGTCGAATCGCGATGCATGTAATAATCGATTTTTTGGAACTCCTCTAATGCTAACCTCAGTATTGGTGACGAATTGATACTAACGAACAGTGTGTCACGTCTTTAGGTCACAACTGCTAAGTCACACTAAAATAACAGGGCACGTTCACGGGTGGGAACCTCTTGGTACCTCACGATACAATACGATTTGCGATACAAAGCTCACGATAACGATGATCTCACGATATGGCGATACAACGATTATCGATACATTGGTCAGGAAATCATTCTAGGATATGATATTCTAAAAACGATAGATAGATAGATAGATAGATAGATAGATAGATAGATAGATAGATAGATAGATAGATAGATAGATAGATAGATAGATAGATAGATAGATAGATAGATAGATAGATAGATAGATAGATAGATAGATAGATAGATAGATAGATAGATAGATAGATAGATAGATAGATAGATAGATAGATAGATTAGATTTATTAACAGACTCAACGAACAGAAAAAACAAGCCATCTTCATCCTTCTGCAATTTGAATTGGGAGGGTGGCAGCAAATGAACTCCCCCACTTCAAACGGCCCCCTCTCACTTCAATGGCCATCAGTGGCAGCCAATGCTTGGCATCGAGGTAATTTGCGGCCATTTCAGGTCATTACCTGTTGATTTTCAGTCACTTCCTGTTAATTGTTGGGCATTCCAGGGTCACTTCCTGTTGATTTTGGGGCATTTTATGGGTCACATCCTGTTGATTTTGGGTCACAGAACAGGAAGTGACCCGGGAATGTGCCAAATGAATAGGGAGTGACTCAAACTCAACAGGAAGTCACCTGTAAATGCCATGAAAATCGGAAAGAGCAACAGTGAATGCTTCGGCTTCTAATGAACGGACGTTCATTCGCCCTTCCCAGTCTTAATGGATTGGGTGTTGAGCACCGTCAATGACAGCCACAGAGTTAATTAAGTGAAACACTATTATAGTAGAAGATTATGGTAACAACTTGTTGGTTCCTAACCCTGGTTCCTATTTTTGTTTGTTTCTTTTTGGACAGAGACATACAGTCCCTGACAAAAGTCTTGTCGCTTATCCATTTTGTAGAAACAATTGCTAAAAACCTGACTTTTAATTATTCAATTGGTTTCAGAAATGGCTCATATGAAAGCTAAGACCCTCCCAAATGATGTTGAATGTACAAAAATATATTTGTTTTACTGAAAAAATATTTATCATTTAATGAAGACATAAAGGTCAAATATTGGCAAGACAAAAGTTTTGTCACCTACAGAAAGTAGTGTGAAAATTGAACAAGAAATGTACTTCATATACAAAAATATGTTACATGACATAAGCGAATTAAGTAGTGGTGCTGTGAGATCCAAATCTAATATTTTGTATGATTTCCATGGGCTTCGGCAAGGATTCATACAATTTATTGATGAAGTCATCAGGAACATCAAAGAAAGCAGTCTTGCATGCTTCCCAGAGTTCATCAACATTCTTGGATTTCTTCTTCCATGCTTCCTCTTTCATCTTACCCCAGACATGCTCAAATGATGTTCATGTCTGGTGACTGAGCTGGCTAGTCCTGGAGGTTCTTGATCTTCTTTGCCTTGAGGAACTTTGAGGTAGAGATTGAAGTATGCGATGGAGCACTATCCTGCTGCAAAATGTGTCCCTTTTTATGGTTAGGAATGTAAGAGGCATCTAAGATTTGTTGATATTTCAGGCTATTTACTGTATGTTGCCTTCCACCCTGCAGATCTCTCGCACACCTCCATACTGGATGTAACCCCAGACCATGATTTTGGTAATGATGTTACCACCAAACTTCACTGTTTTCTGAGTGAATCTCGGATCCATGTGAGCTCCTGTAGGTCTCCTGCAATATTTGTGGCTTTGACTGTAGTGTAATTCAAAGGAATATTCATCTGAAAAATCCACCTTTTGCCACTTTTCCAGCATCCATCCTTTTGACAGGCTGTGGGCCTTGCCAAATGCCACACGGTTTTTTAATTGTCTGCACCCTGAGAGATAAATAGTCTGAAATATCAACAAATCTTAGCTGCCTCTTACATTCCTAACCATAAATATGGACAAATTCTGCAGCAGAAAGGTGCCCCATCTTATACTTCAATCTCTACCTGAAAGTTTCTCAAGGCAAGGAAGATCAAGATCCCGCAGGACTGGCCAGCCCAGTCACCAGAAATGATCATTGAGCATGTCTGGAGTAGGATGAAAGAGGAAGCATGGAAGACGAAACCCAAGAATGTTGATGAACTCTGGGAAGCATGCAAGACTGCTTTCTTTGATGTTCCTGATGACTTAATCAATAAATTATATGAATCCTTGCCGAAGCCCATGGAAGTCATACAAAATATTAAATTTGGATCTCACAGCACCAGTACTTAATTCGCTAATGTTATGTAACATATTTTTGTATTTGAAGTACATTTTTTGTTCAATTTTCACACTACTTTCTGTAGGCGTCAAAACTTTTGTCTTGCCAAAATTTGACCTTTATGTCTTCAATAAATGATAAATCTTTTTTCAGTGAAACAAATATATTTTTGTACATTCAACATCATTTGGGAGGGTCTTAGCTTTCATATGAGCCGTTTCTGAAACCAATTGAATAATTAAAAGTCAGGTTATTAGCAATTGTTTCTACAAAATGGATAAGCGACAAGACTTTTGTCAGGGACTGTAGAACTGAGATAAGGTAAAGTACAATCAGTAATAGCCCCTAAAAGTCATTTAGATCGAGGTTTCAAATGCCCATCTCTGCCCTCTGGATATTCGATGAGTTCTGAAAGGCGCGGTGTAACAGTGTTTCAGACCTTCAACTGCATCCCTAAGTACGTCAACAGCTGGCCATCGGCCCGGGTTTGAGGCCAGGCAAGCTGTTCTACCCCGTTAGAACATACAAACGCTGCACGGGCAGATGCTGGGAAGGATGCCATGCTGGCGCCCGCCGACTCATGCGGACGTCAGTGGTTCTCCAGAGGCGCTTTGAAGCCAAGTTCATCACGTACGGTGACTGGATTAGAAGCTTAAAACGGGTCTAGCTTTCTAGTTGGGGTTATTTTTGAATGTTCAGATAAAACGAGCAGATGGAAAAAAAAAAGGGATGGGAACTTTATCCTGAAAATACAGTGGGCGGGAGGATTTTTGAAACCGACTGATGGATGGGGTTAACGTAAGCATGGGGGCATAGTGGAGGTGATGCGGGGAGAGTAAAAAGAATGAAAGAGAAAGGATAATAGCCGCGAAGTAATAGCGCAGAGCTTCCAGGCAAAGATGAAATATTTGCAATTCCATTGGGTCTCTGGGCTGCAGGCTCTCACTCCATTTGTATGGAAATGAGTTTGTCTTTCTTTGCCTGAGCACTGTGGAGACCATCGTGAAGGAGGAGGAGCTGCAGGGAAGGTGCGCAAACTGTCAGCGATATTGTGATTCTTGCCAATGCTTTTGGAAGTACTGGGCCCCATGGTTTGTTTCTGGGCTGCACATATGGATAAAATAAATCCATGCCTCGATGACACACTGATCAATGCGGTCGTCGCCCAGGGAGTGAATGCCTTTGTCTGTTATTGACACTTGAGCTCACCTCTCCCTCGCTCACTACTTCTCCCGCTGTCAGTGCGCCACGCCAGGCCCGCAGCTGGGACTACTCTCTTCCCCGATCCCGCTGCTGCTTTCCATCCAAGATAGCGAGCAGATGCCACAGAAGACTTTCTGTTTGGCTATTTTCAGTAGCAACGGCAGCAGTACTGAGGAGAGCTGCCACTCATGTATTCATGGCCAGCTGTTCATCTCTGCCAGCCAAGCTTGAGTGAGGTAAGGGGGGTTATAGGTGGGAGGATATCTCATCCCAGGCACCCTTTACTTCCCTCAGTTCCCTTTCTTGACTCCTTCCCTTCCCCCCTGTCTTTCTCTCTGAGTCACAGATGCTAGCCACAAGTCTGAGTCATGCCTCAACTCTCGTGAGATGTCTGTGAAAGCATCAGCACGAGATATGAAAAGAATGGAAAATGAGAACGAGCAATATAAGAGGTCGTAGCCTTGTAAAAGCTCAGGAACATTCTGGGATGAATAAAACCAGACTGGTGACAACGAATGTAATTTTTAATCTACATTTTGTGCTCACGTGACATGATGCAAGATTCTAAACATTTAATGACTTGAAAGTGATTATGGTCAAGGTTTCTCGTCATTCAACTTATAAAAAAAGAAAAATTATACACTGGTACATCTGCATAATTTAAATTCGTTCCAGGAACTGGTTTGTAAGTCGAAATGGTCATATGTCGAGGCGGATTTTCCAATATGAATATATAATAAATCGATGAATTTGTTCCACAGCCCAAAAACCTACAGTAAATCCTGTATCCTTAATAAATAATGCTGGAACAATTACACATACAGTGGGGCAAATACGTATTTAGTCAACCACTAATTGTGCAAGTTCTCCCCCTTGAAAATATTAGAGAGGCCTGTAATTGTCAACATGGGTAAACCTCAACCATGAGAGACAGAGTGTGGAAAAAAAAAACAAACAGAAAATGACATTGATTTTTAAAGAATTTATTTGCAAATCATGTTGGAAAATAAGTATTTGGTCAATGCCAAATGTTCATCTCAATACTTTGTTATGTACCCTTTGTTGGCAATAACGGAGGCCAAACGTTTTCTGTAACTCTTCACAAGCTTTTCACACACTGTTGCTGGTATTTTGGCCCATTCCTCCATGCAGATCTCCTCTAGAGCAGTGATGTTTTGGGGCTGTCGTTAGGCAACACGGACTTTCAACTCCCTCCACAGATTTTCTATGGGGTTGAGATCTGAAGACTGGCTAGGCCACTCCAGGACCTTGAAATGCTTCTTACGAAGCCACTCCTTTGTTGCCCTAGCTGTGTGTTTGGGATCATTGTCATGCTGAAAGACCCAGCCACGTCTCATCTTCAATGCCCTTGCTGATGGAAGGAGATTTTCACTCAAAATTTCTCGATACATGGCCCCAATCATTATTTCCTTTACACAGATCAGTCGTCCTGGTCCCTTTGCAGAAAAACAGCCCCAAAGCATGATGTGTCCACCCCCATGTTTCACAGTGGGTATGGTGTTCTTCGGATGCAATTCAGTATTCTTTCTCCTCCAAACACGAGAACCTGTGTTTCTACCAAAAAGTTCTATTTTGGTTTCATCTGATCATAACACATTCTCTCAGTCATCTTCTGGATCATCCAAATGCTCTCCAGCGAACCACAGACGGGCCTGGACGTGTACTTTCTTCAGCAAGGGGACACGTATGGCAGTGCAGGATTTGAGTCCCTATAATTTTGTCTCTGGTGTCCTTCGACAGCTCTTTTGTCTTGGCCATAGTGAAGTTTGGAGTGTGACTGACTGACCTTGTGGACATGTGTCTTTTATACCGGTAATGAGTTAAAACAGGTGCCTTTCATGCAGGTAACGAGTGGAACCTCGTTAGAGCTCATTAGAAGAAGTTAGACCTCTTTGACAGCCAGAAATCTTGCTTGTTTGTAGGTGACCAAATACTGTAATTTGGAAATAAATTTAGATTTTTTTTTTTTTTTTTTTTTTCACACATTCTGTCTCTCATGGTTGAGGTTTACCCATGTTGACAATTACAGGCCTCTCTAATCTTTTCAAGTAGTAGAACTTACTAAGTTTCGCTAGGAAGGTTCTCTACAACAGAGCCTTCCTGAGAAGTATACTGCTTTAAGATGGCGGCTGTTTACTAACGCATCTAGTTCTTTATTACCAATGTTGCTAATGCAGTCGTGTCTGTCATTTGCATCTGGTTCTGTATATTTGTGATATCTACCGAAGCATCATGTGGGCGTAGTTTGTAGGCTATCGGCTACAGTCAGGTATTATTGGGGCCACCTAGCATAGTAGCATCGCGTTTGCAACGGCGTCACACTCCCTTGCCTCCTCCCCACTCCTGCTCTACTCTCTCGTCTCCGTGAGTCCGTCTTTCTCAGACTTTTCTCGCGTCAGTCAACCAACATAGTAACGCACGCCTTTCCAGCCTCAGTAACGGTAAAGGCGTTGCCACGATGAGAAAGTAATTAATTAGATTACTCATTACTGAAGAAAATAACGCCATTAGTAATGCTGTTATATTCTAACGCTGTTATTAACAACACTGGACCTAACCTGCTGGCTCAGCTCCTTGTGCCAGCCTGCACCCTATTTTCAGCACCCTTTGAAATGCCTTCATCAACTTTACCACTCCAGCTCCAAGACCCCCGAGGCGACGGTCAAGAGTTATTGATCCCCGGAGGTGAGAGATCACGTGAGGGCAGTTTCGTCGTGGGTGAAGGGTCAAAGCAAAGCGAGTCAAGTGAGATTGAATGTGCCCGCCTTGTTGCCAGGAGCCATGCGGGTCAGCAGGATCCAGTTCATTCTGTGACCCCTCTTAGGTCGATAGCGCCCTCCGTCCATCATTAAACTGGGATTCGGCATAAGATTTTTTAATTTGTCGCCCGTGTGCATAATTCCCCCGAAGACAGGAAAACAGCTGCATATCTCCGATTGATTAGTGATAGTCTTGACCTGCGGCGAATAAGAGGCCTGCTAGGGATAGCTCCTTGTCGATAAGGGACAAAGCTGGCTGATTTGCTGCTGTTCCCGGCGTTTAATGCAGAGCTCATCAGCTGGGTCAGCAGGCCAATTGCAGGTTTGCATGGGTAGACACTTTCCTCATCACACGCTCAACCAGCGTGATGATCCGAGGTTCGTGAAATGCTGCACAGGGCTCGAATAAAGAATACAGTGAACTCGTGATGGCCAATTCTTTGATGGTGATTGGTAATCACGAAAAATTTTAGGTCAATTTCGGTGATCAGCCATGAACATATTTCCTCAATCGAACACAGTGGAAATGTGCGCGACAACTGACAACAATAATATAATATTCACGTCCATGTACAGTATTCGTCATGCTCTGTAGTGAAAACGAATATCACTGGAGGTTACAGTGGGGCAAATAAGTATTTAGTCAACCACCAATTGTGCAAGTTCTCCTACTTGAAAAGATTAGAGAGGCCTGTAATTGTCAACATGGGTAAACCTCAACCATGAGAGACAGAATGTGGGGGAAAAAAATCAGA
This sequence comes from Corythoichthys intestinalis, assembly GCF_030265065.1. Classification (NCBI taxonomy): domain Eukaryota; kingdom Metazoa; phylum Chordata; class Actinopteri; order Syngnathiformes; family Syngnathidae; genus Corythoichthys; species Corythoichthys intestinalis. The sequence continues at coordinate 39,689,483 of NC_080401.1, forward strand.
AAATCACATTGTTTGATTTTTAAAGAATTTATTTCCAAATTAGAGTGGAAAATAAGTATTTGGTCACCTACAAACAAGCAAGATTTCTCGCTGTCAAAGAGGTCTAACTTCTTCTAACGAGGCTCCACTTGGTACCCGTATTAATGGCAGCTGTTTTAACTCATATTATATATATATCGGTATAAAAGACACCTGGCCACAATCTCAGTCAGTCACACTCCAAACTCCACTATGGCCAAGACAAAAGAGCTGTCAAAGGACACCAGAGACAAACTTGTAGAGACCTGCACCAGGCTGGGACGACTGAATCTGCAATAGGTAAAACGCTTGGTGTAAAGAAGTCAACTGTGGGAGCAAATCTTAGAAAATGGAAGACATACAAGACCACTGATAAACTCCTTCGATCTGGGGCTCCATGCAAGATCTCACCCCCTGGCGTCAAAATGATAACAAGAACGGTGAGCAAAAATCCCAGAACCACACGGGGGGACCTAGTGAATGATCTAGAGAGAGCTGGAACCACAGTAGCAAAGGCTACTATCAGTAACACAATGCGCCGCCAGGGACTCAAATCCTGCACTGCCAGACATGTCCCCCTGCTGAAGCCAGTACACGTCCAGGCCAGTCTGCGGTTCGCTAGAGAGCATTTGGATGATCCAGAAGAGGACTGGGAGAATGTGTTATGGTCAGATGAAACCAAAATAGAACTTTTTGGTAGAAACACAGGTTCTCGTGTTTGGAGGAGAAATAATACTGAAATGCATCCGAAGAACACCATACCCACTGTGAAGCATGGCGGTGGAAACATCATGCTTTGGGGCTGTTTTTCTGCAAAGGGACCAGGACGGCTGATCTGTATAAAGGAAAGAATGAATGGGGCCATGTATCGAGAGATTTTGAGTGAAAATCTCCTTTCATCAGCAAGGGCATTGAAGATGAGACTTTGCTGGGTCTTTCAGCATGACAATGATCCCAAACAAACAGCCTGGACAACAAAGGAGTGGCTTCGTAAGAAGCCTTTCAAGGTCCTGGAGAGGCCTAGCCAGTCTCCAGATCTCAACCCAAGAGAGTTGAAAGTCCGTGTTGCCCAACGACAGCCCATAACATCACTGCTGTAGAGGAGATCTGCATGGAGGAATGGGCCAAAATACCAGCAACTGCGTGAAAAGCTTGTGAAGAGTTACAGAAAATGTTTGGCCTCCGTTATTGCCAACAAAGGGTACATAACAAAGTATTGTGATGAACTTTTGGTATTGACAAATACTTATTTTCCACCATGATTTGCAAATAAATTCTTTAAAAATCAAACAATGTGATTTTCTGGGTTTTTTTCCACATTCAGTCTCTCATGGTTGAGGTTTACCCATGTTGACAATTACAGGCCTCTCTAATATTTTCAAGTGGGAGAACTTGCACAATTAGTGGTTGACTAAATACTTATTTGCCCCACTGTATGCCTGCCTTTTTTTTATTGGCCTTAATTACTTTGCATATTTTTCCATATACAGTTTTATGTTGTTTTAAATTTTATTGCGCTTAAAGGATGTGGGTGGGGTGAAATCACTTTGATTATTATTATCTCTTTAAAGTGCCGTATTTTCTGCGATAAAAGACTGTACTCATGTTTACCATCTAAGGTGTATTTAGGCATCTATTCTGAGGGCCTTCATGCTCCCTTGGTTCATGCTAGTCATCCACGGGTAGTCTGTGCTATGCTGCGCCTCTACCCAAACACACACCCACAAATACATATTTAGAAATACACACATACACACGGCAGTAAGGGATGCTCGTGCAGTACGTACAAGGTTGCTGGCCTTGGCACAGGACTGGGAAGCAAGACCGGAAGCTAGAGGAGGGAATGTGGGAGGCAAAATTTGCACACAGCAGAGGCTTCTGTGTAAGTATTACTGGGTGAATATAACTGCTACGGTGTATTAAGGAAAACAATAGGGGGGAAAAAAATACAATTTAATGGTAAAACAGTCTGAGAGTGGGTAAGACAGAGGATTCGAAGTCAGGGGTCTCCAAACTATTCCAAGAAGGGCCTCAGTGGCCGCAGGATTTCATTCCAACAGAACAAGAGGAGACCTTTTTACCAATTTGGTGTCTTACAAGTGTAATCAATTGATTGCAGTCAGATGCTGCTTGTTTCAGCAGAAACCTCATTGGTTTACCAATCTGTGCTGGATCAGTTGGAACAAAAACCTTGACCCACATCAGCCCTTGAGGTTGGAGACCACTAATTTAAGTTGTCTATTGATGTGAAAGAGAGCGGTAGTTGAGATGGAGTCCATCCCAGCTAGCTTTCAGACTCCCCAGACTTTGACAGGAACAACCAGACACTCCCAACATGATATTTTGGTTGACTGTGTTAAGAAGTGTTTGGTTTTTGTTCCCTTGTGTTGTCCATATTATTACACCATTAGCCCTCTCGTGTCTATCTATCAGCAGCCCTTCCTTCTTGTTGTCTTCCATGTGTGCCAGTTTTTCTTGTCATGTTGTGTGTGTATTTACGATCCTCTGTTCAAGTTGCTTTTTCATCAGAGTTATGTTTGTTTCATTCCCCAGCCCATGTCGCGTTCCAGTAATATTGTTTGTTATTTGACTTTTGTTGCACTTTTGTTTTGGTAAAAAGAATGTTTTTGTTGATTAAAAATTTGAGTTACGCACCAGTTCCCAGTCTGCCTTGCCTTATTGTGTTTCCCCCTGCATATCGGGTTGCCTCCTTACCACGGCTGCTCGCAAGCTGATCGTGATAGGCTGTTACATCCGTAATATTGTCGCGCCAATCTCAAGAATTTAACATTTTAAACAGCAGCAAAACTAGTGGCCACTTTGACTGGCTCGCAACCAGTTCAAAGTATACCCCGCTTCCGAACAATAGTTAGCTGGGATAGGCTCCAGCATCCCCGTGACTCTCGTAAGGATAAACGACACGGAAGATGAATGAATGAATAAATGAATGAACTAGTGGCCAACGATCAGCCACTCATAGAAGCTACTCGAATTGACAGTTCAGTTGCTATAGGTTGGTTATAGGCCAGATATGTTAGTAACTTCTCTGCCATACTACAGTACGATCATCTTTTACATGTATGTTAAGTATTAATCAATGGACTAGTTAGTTCGAATAATCGAGTTATCGGATAAGGAACATGAAAAATTAAAATAACTGAGCAGAACCTCATACGGGATTAAAAATAAATACATAAATAAATGAGTATCTATGTACAGCAAAAGAACAATTGGCTAATTTACACAGAAAAAGTCCGCTAGCTTAAATGCTACAAAATGCTTTAGATTTTTTTTTTTTTTTTTTTACAATGCTCTTAACAAAAGGTTCAGACACATATTCCCACAAAAAATGGCTCAATATACCTATAAATTAAATTATGAATGCATTAAAAAACATTAGCTCAAACAAAATCATAGCTTACGTTGCTCTTAACAGGGAGCAGTTGGATTCATCCATATGCGAAGAGGCAGACCAGAGGGCAGTGTATCCACCCTAATTAATAAAACTAAACCAGTTCAATGCCACTTTAATTAAACGAATACTCGAAGCAACAAAATTTTATTTGAATATTTTTTTCTAATCGATTACTCGAGTTAACCGATTAATTGTTGCAGCACTACAGCTAATACAGTACTGGACTTATTTAGTAATTGTGGAACACTGATAAAGCATCGTCAAATTGCTGCTACGCTGCTCCCCAACCTCTAGGAGGATTTTTTGTCTATTTTGTGGTGTCTTCTATGACAAACTGTGAGGTGCCATCATTGCATTACAGTATAATCTAAATGTCTTACTATTTTGAAGATGATTTTGGAAACTGGACTACTTTTCTTTTTGAAGACATGCATACACTAACTTATACCTTATTAATCCACTAAATGGAGAGTACTTATATAGTGCATTTATCTACAGGTTTACCATGCCCAAAGTGCTTTTCATTAGCACACATTTACTCTTTCATGCACACATTCATACACCAGTGGTGCTGCTGCCATGTAAGGGGCTGCCAAACCATTGGGGCAAATTAGGGTTCAGTGCCTACAGAATCCCACTAAACTGTTGTTGCATTATTGCAGAGGTGGGAAGAGTAGCCAAAAATTTTACTCAAGTAAGAATATTGTTACTTCTAAGTAATATTACTTCAGTATAAGTAAAAGTAGTCATCCAAAAAAGGGCTCAGGTACAAGTAAAACAGTATCCAGTGAAAAGAATACTCAAATAATGAGTAATATTGTGAGTAACTATTTTGTTTTTAGTTAAACAATGATATTTTTTTCTCTCTGCACAAACTTATGCTATTGTTAGAATGATACCGTACAATAGGCTATTACATAACCGCATTAAGCCAAAAAAATACAACAACAACAAAATTGAATGCTGGAGAGAGAAGAACAAGACAGAAATGAAACATTATTCTTCCAAAGAGCATGAGTGCCCTCGAGTGGAGACAATAGTTCCTAGTTTGAATAGTGCAGTGTTTTTCAACCTTTTCTGAGTCACGGCATGTTTTTACCTTGGAAAAAAATCTCGCAGAACACTAAAAACCAAAAATGTTCCAAAATTACTTATGTATATTATTTTTAATTATAAATAATTTTTCAATATTTATTCTTACTCAGAGTGAAACTTGAGCCTGTTTAGATGAACACAATGCCGATATCCTGGCAGGAATCGTCTTCAACAGTCACTCTCTATTTTTATTTTATTTTTTTATCGCAGTTAGGCTTGAAAAGCTCAGAGTTATCAGACAGGGGGACTTTAGAAATGTGTTTAAACGCATCAGGACCAAGCATCTCGCTGACAATGGCTTTGTCATGACACGAGCAATACCTCGCTCATTTGCACATGACCGCAACCTTCCACCTCCTCTTTCCTTCCTACTGCAACTTCGCTCGACGACGTAAAAAAAAAAAAAAAAAATTACTGTATATTTATTTATATATTTACGATAATAATTTCTCACGGTACACCTGACGATGTCTCACGGCACACTAGTGTGTCGCGGCACACTGGTTGAAAAACACTGGAATAGTGAATAGTTCCTTCATGGTTACTATTATGAAATTAAAGGGGTCATATCTCCAGTTTTCCGTGGTCAATCGGTGCCAAATAGAAACTGGGAGAGAGGTTTAAATCCGCACTTTTGAGTTATGTTGAAGGCTGCGCTCTAAGTCAAATACTTCATTTTTTTACCGTGCTTTAAAGACGCCACATGATTGAACAGGCTAGCATGATCATGGAACGGCAAGCTTGAGTCTGATTGGTGTAATGGAGTCATGTGATTATTGTTGCGACGTTATATTAGTGAAATTGGTAGAGCTACTCTTTGCATCGCTAGCAATAAAAAAATAAATATGTAGAATAAAGAGGAAAAATGTAATGATCCATTTGCAGCCCAAAGTAGTTTCTCTTCACAAATCTACTCAAGGAAAAGTAAAAAGTATAGTTTAGTAAAACTAGTCTTAGAGGTCCATTTTTCTCAAAAAGTTACTCAAGTAAATGTAACGGAGTACATGTAACGTATTACTACCAACCTCTGCATTATTGTTATAGTTTTTGTGAGGCATGCGCAATTTGTAATTTATCTGAGGCTGTTTGGTAGCAACAATAAAAACAACTCTGCTCCTTTCCTTCTTAAATCATCTATTCTCGTATGTGCCGCCTGTCACTGTGAGGTGTGTGTAGGCAGCATTGTGATAGGAATAGATGCCCCCAACAACCTCACTTTTCAACCAAGACCTACAGGAGCCATTTACACAAAAGCAAAAATCAGCTTAATGGTAAGCAGTAGGTAGGATTGGGCCACTTGTTTACACTATTTATTATTCTGTTCACTCTCATTTTGAACTTATTTCCTCTCTCCTCCTCACCTGTCTCTTTCCCTCTCTCTGTATCTACTTGTATGTCGATCTCTCACACTCACCGCCCCCCTCTCTTTCTGTTCTGCTTTTCTTTCACTTTTTCTTTCTTCTATCTGGGCACACATTCCTCTCCTCCCACACTCGAGATTCTCACTAAATGATTCCAAGTGTCTGGGCCCCGTGCCTCCGTGAGCTACACACACACATACACTCACTCATGCAGTTACACCCACAGAAAGATGTACGTAAGCGTCACACTGGCTGCTGCATCAAGGGGATAACAAAGTAAACAAAAGGGAGAGATGGAGAGAGACAGAGAGCGAGATTTAGAGAGAGAAAGGGAGAGAGGAGGAGGAGACTGGAGGTCTCTTTATTCCATTCTGCAAAGAGAATCGCAGGCTAAACATCATCCATCCTTCCATCAATCCGCCTATTCAGCCAACAGAAATACGCTTTTATGCTCTGTTGCTAGGTCTCAATGCCATACACTACGGATTCTGTCCAAACTGGAGTGTAGCACTTTCAACGCCAGAGAAGGGATGCAATTAAAGGAAATACCCAAAAAAGAGAATTTATTTTCATTTGTTTGTGTGTGTGGGCTGTGGACATATGTTACAATCCACAAAGAGAGGAGCTGCAATATAAAGAGAACATATTGTATGGACAACAGATAGAAAAAAACATATAGCACATATTTGTTGTGTTAATTCAACATAGGCATAGCATTAATTTTACAATAAAGAACAACCAGTGGGACTTTAGGTTCAATGCTGACATGGGAAGTTAACATTTAAATTAGGGCTGTCAAACGATTAAAATTTTTAATCGAGTTAATTACAGCTTAAAAATTAATTAATCGTAATTAATCGCAATTCAAACCATCTATAAAATATGCCATATTTTTCTGTAAATTATTGTTGGAATGGAAAGATAAGACACAAGACGGATATGTACATTCAACATACGGTACATACAGTAAGTACTGTATTTGTTTATTATAACAATACATCAACAAGATGGCATTACCATTACTAACATTCTCTTAAAGCGATCCATGGATATAGAGACTTGTAGTTCTTAAAAGACAAATGTTAGTACAAGTTATAGAAATTTTATTTTAAAACACCCCTTAATGTTTTCGTTTTATTAAAATTTGTAAAATTTTCAATCAAAAAATAAACTAGTAGCTCGCCATTGTTGATGCCAATAATTACACCATGCTCACTCCCCAAACCCATAAAATCATTTGGACCCAAGCGCCAGCAGAGGGCGCCAAACACCACAAACAAGTAACAAGCGGACATTACACTGCTGTCATTTTAATCTGTTGGGCATGTGTGTTAATTGCGTCAAATATTTTAACATGATTAATTTAAAGAATTAATTACCGCCCGTTAACGCGATAATTTTGACAGCCCTAGTTTAAATATACATGCAAGTCATAATATTAGGTACCGATACACGCTCCTGGTGGTCAACTATACCAGGGGTCCCCAACCTTTTTTCCACCATGGACCGGTGTTATTTGGGTCTTTTTTTCACAGACCGGTGTTCTGACAAATTTTGCAACCCATCAAAAATTGCAACGATGCGGCTCTGCGCATGCGCGTAACGCTAAACATAGCCACAAAATGCGCAAATGCAGCGATTCCAAAGTAAACACTACAAACTTTCTTGAAAGAAAGGAATATTAACTTACGTTTGATCATGGAAGGACTTGTAGAAAAGTTCTCCTCAGATTCATCCTGCCATGTAAGCTTCACACAACAGCTTCACACCGCGCTCACCATTAACGACTTCGCCTTGTCGTTAAACATTAATTAAGAAGCCTGCTTCACAAAGATACAATGTTGGAAATTGTAGCAAGGTTTTCAACGCTCTTGTCGCGATGTCAGGATATTCAAGAATGACTTTAATCCAGAACCTCGATAGAGTTGTTGTCTCAAATGAACGTTTAATAAGGTCGCCGTCATTTGCGATCTCTCTCTGTTTATTCACAAATGGGTCACGAATCCACTCCTTCGCAGTTCGTGGGTCTTCGAGGTTGTAGGCTCGTCAGGTGCCCTTTTCGCCCTAAAAATATCATTTTCGCCGTAAAAATATTTCCAAAGACGTCTGTTTTCCTGTTATCTTCGCTCGTGTGGGGGCTAATTATTTCCGGGAACAAATGTGCTGCGCCGCGGCCGCTATTATCGAGGACAAGCGCACATAGATATATTATATACACAAACAAGATGTACTGCTAGCATTCCAATCAATGGACTTCTATGACAACATTGTAATCTATCCCGTAGTATTATATCTAGAGTAGACAGAGATATTGGTGTGTTAAGCAGGGGTACAGGGTTAATTCGGCCAGAATGCGGTCGTTATTAAATTATTTTTTTCTTTGCGGCCCGGTCGCAAATGCGCCACGGACCGGTACCGGTCAGCGGCCCGGCAGATGGGGACCCCTGAACTATACGAACCATGATACTGAAAATGATGTTGTTTGTACTGTACTAGTATATAGCTATATTAGGGCTGGAAATAGATCAGCTACATTAACCACTAACCTGCCATTGACGTTTCTTAACAAAATATATCACACAGACTACAGCTTGGACAGCCCTGCAGTCAATTTCAGAAATATTTTGACTAATATTGTAATCACAACTATTAATCATGATTATTTGTCATGTTGGAGAAAAGATCTGTATTTTGACTGTTATACAGTCTAACTAATTAAATATAACATCTTGTTTAAATTAGGGCTGCCAAACGATTAAAATGTTTAATCAAGTTAATCACAGCTTAAAAATAATTAATCGTAATTAATCGCAATTCAAACTATCTATAAAATATGCCATATTTTTCTGTAAATTATTGTTGGAATGGAAAGATAAGACACAAGACAGATGTATACATTCAACATACTGTACATAAGTACTGTATTTGTTTATTATAACAATAAATCAACAAGTTGGCAATAACATTCTGTTAAAGTGATCCATGGATAGAAAGACTTGTAGTTCTTAAAAGATAAATGTTAGTACAAGTTATAGAAATTTTATATTAAAATTCCACTTAATGTTTTCGTTTTAATAAAATTTGTAAAATGTTCAATCAAAAAATAAACTAGTAGCTCACCATTGTTGATGTCAATAATTACACAATGCTCATGGTGCTAAAATCAGTCTTACCCAAGCGCCAGCAGAGGGCGACAAAACGCCAAAAAACACAAGTAACAAGTGGACATGATACTGTGCTGTCATTCTAATCTGTTTGAGCGGGGCATGTGTGTTAATTGCGTCAAATATTTTAACGTGATTAATTTTTAAAAATTAATTAACGCCCGTTAACGCGAAAATTTTGACAGCCCTAGTTTAAATGTCACTTGCCCTGAAGTAGCTGGGTGCATGGCTCCAACAGATACCAGGAACAACGTCCGACGTCTCCATTCAGAAGAGCACAATCCTAGGGACAGCTACGATACTGCGCAGGACCCTCAAGCTCCCAGGCCTCTGGTAGAGGACCCGAGCTTGAAAGGAGAGACCATACCGCCCGGGTGGGCGAGACGGCCATTTAAAATTTTTTTTTTATATACAGTATATATTTATTTCTGTCTCTATCCCTGTACCCGTGTATAATGCGCACCCAGTATTTTACAAGTCGATTTTGGGGGGAAAAAAATGTGCATGATATTCAGGAAATTACGGTAATTAAACTCATCTGGACGCCACGAACTGTATGTAAAATATTTTCCCAGAGTTTAAGAAGACAACGAGTTACCGCGCTAAATGCTAATGGTAACGCGAATGCTATGCTAACGAGTTAACGTTAGTTCAGTGTGTGATGATCACTCATCACAGACGTTTAACGGTTAAAGCATTATGGCATAGCTAAGAAAACTTGCCAAGCAGAACATCACACGTTTCGCAAAAGGAGCCTGGAATGGGCACACGCTTAAGCCTGTGTGTGGGGCAAGGGGGTGGGGTTAGCGCAGCACGTCACGAGTGACATGACTAAACACTGCTAAATGCGTTCTAACTACACATACAATAAGAAAATATCACACATTGTGAATTTATGACGGAAACAATGGCGAATTTTCATCTCGTTCTCGTGTCGTCAGACGAAAACTGGCATCCATCTCGTTGTGTTTTACTCTCCCAAGACACAGTTTTCAGTGCGTCATCGTCACAAAAAAAATTGTTCGCTGACGAAATATTTTCGTTATCGTCATTGTAGACGAAAACAACACTGCCCTGAATACAAAACAAGGATCCCTTTCGAGACAATAACTCATCCCCTCGCTTGTAATTTAGTAATAGTAGTAGTGTAATTTTGGTCGATTTTGGTGACACAGGTGGACAAAAGCGGGAGTGTTTTGCCATGCGTTTCCAATGACGACCAGCGCACGGTGTCGTAAAATCCTGATCTCCTGGAAGCCTGAAGATGGATTTCTGTTTCCAGCGGCTGTGTGAAAGATGAATAGTAATGAGGTCATTAATCGAATTGTGGCTAAATAATAGCATATGAAGATGTTGAAAATAAGAAACGTTTGATTTTGTACCATATTCCCCGAACGACCCCCCAGCCCCCACCCGAACTCGTAGGCGCGGGGGGGGGGGGGGGGGGGGTTTACGTCAACGAGTGAAAGCCGGGTCAATGTTTATTCTTGAGTGTCCTTTTATCCTGGTAGCCTCCCTTTTTCCTTTTCTTTTTTTCGTCGTTTCGTCGAAACTTTTTGTCTATTTTGTTGCTCTGCCATCTTTGCAGAATTCGCATGAAAGCGTTCACATCAACTTCCGTCTGTATAACGAATAGGGAAAGTGGGAAGTGATGTATGCCATAAACCAGTCAGCACATTTGTAGTTTTTTTGTGTGCCAGGGTTCCTGGTTGATAAGTTGTTGGTGATAAGTGTTGCTTTAAATCATGGCTGCCAAAATCGAAATTGCGGTTAAAATTTGATTTATTTATTTATTGAATTTATTGTGTAGCTGAACTCAACAACCCAGGAATCATCATCTGGCAATCACAGGCTGATTAGAAATAGGGCAAATAGTGGGAATTGTTCCAATAACAATACCATCTACATATGTTTATAATGGAGTGCCACGTCAAATTGAGTTGGTGACGACGTTCTTGCTGACCATGACAATAAAGTTCTATTCCATTCCATTCCATTCCATTCTCCTCAGTTAAATCTACAATGTGAACCGTTGCACTGCAATTAAACAGGCAATCACAGCTTATTGTGAATTGTCCTGCGGAACTTAACATTAAACATTCAGATATTAAATCTTTATTTTATACATTTTCTTTGTTTTTAATTGGGTTTCTATGGATGTATTGTATGCAAGCTAAACCTCTGAACTAAAGCAGACTCATAATCTATTGAGTGAGTCAGTCAATGACTTCATTTGGTTGCAGCACATATTGTACACATATCTTTTATTGTACTCACCAACTTGCTTTTATCTAATTCAATGTCACAATTTTCAGTTGGTGGAGATTTCATTTAGCCATAAAACAGAACATAATGACGAAATCAGGATTCTTTTCTCCGTCTTGCATCATGCCTCCTGCGCGCCTTTGTGTTTCTTTTTTAAAGATATCAATAATTCAGGCTTGAAGTTGGGGATGAATAATTCACATGCCAATGTCAAACATCAACCCCACTTTGGAGCCAAGTTCAGTTCATTTTAAAACTCGGATCCCGCACATCCCCCTACTGCCGCTCACCTCTGCCGATTCTTCCCCGTCATCCCGTTTCTGCTGCCTTCATCCGCACAGAATTTCTTCTTTCATTCTTCCTTGTCTCCTAGATTACATGCATGTGGAGCGAGGCGCCTCTGCCTGAAAGAGACAACACAGGGACAAGGATAAGTAGTGGTGGCTGAAAAAGGGATTTGACTGTCTATCCTGTCAGCGCACAATACACACCAACAATCCCACCAACTAATCCCATCGCTGCTTCAAATTGGAGGTGTAAAAACATTGAGGGGGGATCGAAGCATGCAGGCAGGCCGCAGTGGAGGCATTCCTTCTTGTTGTTTTTCCACTAGTTTTTGTCATCTGTCTGTTGCACTCCGACTTCTCGGCCTCCTTTTCATTCAGTCGCATGACTCACAGGCTATTACTGTATTATCCAGCCTCTGGGTCTATTTAGGCACACACAGCCTCCTTAACAACAACCTGCATTCATCGTTTGATTAGGCGTGACTGTAATTAGGATTCATCAATACCATTAATCTGCTCATCCAGCCCCATGGATCAGAATATCTGACTCATTTACATGAAGGTGCTTATCCACCTATTGAGTTTTCTTGTCAGGCTGCCCGGTCTCCTCCCAGCTTGTCATATCGCAATGTTTTGTTACTGCCCTTGGCATTTGATAGAATTTTTTCCTACACTTTATGACTGCAATGTAAAGCCATCTGCAGTGAGTCATTTTGTTACAAGTGCACAAATCAGGACAAAGGTGAATCATTTGACCCTAACCTTGAATACTGGTGCACAAGCCTAACGGGAACAATAATGTTCAACTGCTGATTTTAATAGGTATAAAAAAATCTGGGATGCATTGCAGAATTTGAATATTACTACACTTAGTGTTTTGACTGGGTGGGGTAGTTCCCTCTAAATTTCTTTCTTGGCGTTACAGTGCAAAAAGTGGAACTTGGATAAGTTTGGTGTCAACATATTTGTCTCCATACCCATAAAATGGATTTTGCATGAACTTAAGTATAGTCACCAGGCCCTCTCTTCCATCTGCAAGGGCGTAGGTTTGCATAGAGACAGTAGGGACATAACACTAACAACTTTTCAGGATGCTCAAATTGTCCCCACCAACTTTTAAGCAACCTCATTTGCATTATATAATGAGTTCAGTTAAATAAGTAATTTAGATTGTATTCACTTATGTTGTAAGGATAGAGTTGACCCTACCATTATTAAGTGAATTATTTTCATTATATTCAGACTTACATTTACCCGTTTTCACTTGCTGAATGTGGCGGTCCATTTTTTTCCCCTCAACTGCATGTTTGATTGGCTGTTGACTTGATACCCCTCCACCCACACGCACACACACAAAAAGCCCTGATAAAACTTAAAACACATCAGTACTATATGAATGGGATACTATACGCAGTGCCCAAACTGCAGTTAGTAGTACATCCAGTTTTCTTTGGGTGGGCAGAGCGTGTCCAAGGGTGGGCACTGCCCCCTCGGTAACGCCCCTGGGGTCTGCCCAGGGGATACAATTTTTGACAGGGCTAACTACGACACCGGCGGGCGTACCATATTCAGTGGATGACAATTTTGGCGAAAAGTATGGCCTAAGCAGCCTGATTTGGAGTTCTCCTCAAGAATGATGGGAAACAAACAAACAAAAACAAAAACAAAAAAATGCTCATTTTCAACTTATGACTATAAATATTATGGTAAGTTAATTTTATTGCTGACACTGCATTTCGGGGTCATCAATATGTTGTGCCCCCCCTGCCCCAAAAGTCAAACTCCACTCCACATTTCACGTGGTCAGTTTGATTCCTTTGAATATATTGTCATTCAGCTAAAAAGCCCTTGCAGAGCTGCCTTGGTAACAATTTACAGACCACCGAAGTATAACACAATGTTTTTTGATGAGCTTACCAAAATACTGTCTTCCGTCTGCATGGACTTTGATTGTGTTGTTTTAGTGGGTGACTTTAACATTCATGTTGATAATCCTGAAGAAGGATGTGCTAGAGAGCTTTTAAATATTTTGGATACATTTGGTTTATCTCAGCATGTCACAGTTCCAACACATAACAGAGGGCACATACTGGACTTAATAATATCCAAAGGTCTTAACATCTCTGAGGTCACAGTGAATGATGTTGCTCTGTCTGATCACTACTGCATTATGTTTAAAATGACCACCCCTGTCCATCCTCTGAAAAGGGAAACAGTGGTGATTAGGAAGCGTTACATAAGTGATAACACATGTGCGTTATTCACACAGGCCTATGCCTCATCATTAACCTCTACAATAGCTCCAGTGGAAGAACTTGTAAATAGTTTCAGTTCCAGTGTGATGACTGTAATGGACACTATTGCCCCGATTAAGACAAAAACTTTGTCAAGAAAGAAGAGGTCACCCTGGAGAAATGCCACACTAGCTATAAAACAAAAACAAGTTTGTAGACGAGCAGAACGCAGATGGCGAAACAACAAACTCCTAGTTTTTTATGATATCTACAAAGAGAGTCTTCGCAAATACAACCAGGAACTGAAAAATGCTAGACAATCATATTTTTCAGAGATCATTAGTAGAAACACCAACAATACTCGCACACTATTTTCTGTTGTTGACAAACTGACAAACCCACAAGCATCAATACCTCAGGAATTGGCATCTGAGGTGTCCTGTAATAATTTCGCAGCATTCTTTACACACAAAGTACTAAAGATTAGACAGGCTGTGTGCAACTCCGGATTAACAAATGTTACACTAAACACCTCCCAAAATGTCCCCCACGTCAATCTTAGACAGTTTAGCCTCCTGGACTATGCCACTTTAACAGAAATTGTGTCGAAATTAAAGCCCACAACATGCTGCCTTGACATCCTTCCTTCAAACTTTTTCAAAACTGTTTTTCATTGCATAGCCCCAGACATACTTCAGATTATAAATACTTCCCTCCAAACAGGAGAGTTTCCTCAGACTTTAAAAACTGCAGTAATAAAACCTCTCCTAAAAAAACCTAATCTGGATGCCTCAACCATTAGTAATTACAGGCCAATATCAAATCTGACATTCCTGGGGAAAATTATCGAAAGGGCTGTGTTTGAACAGATCCAGACTTTTATGATGCAAAACAATCTTTTTAACTCATTTCAGTCTGGATTTCGGCCACAACACAGCACCGAGACCGTGCTTATCAAAGTCCTAAATGATATTCGTCGGAATACCGATGCAGGCAAATCATCTGTTCTGCTACTATTGGATCTCAGCGCCGCATTTGACACGGTTGATCACAACATACTACTCAGCAGATTGGAACAGTGGGTAGGGTTTACTGACACTATTCTTCAGTGGTTCACATCCTATTTACATGATAGAGATTTCTTTGTGTCAATTGGAAACTATCAGTCAGAACGAACCAAATTCACGTGTGGAGTCCCTCAAGGGTCAATTCTTGGACCACTCTTATTTAACATCTATATGCTTCCGTTAGCTCAGATAATGGAACAGTATGATATCTCCTATCACGCCTATGCAGATGACACACAACTGTACATTTCTGTGTCCCCACATGATTATAGTCCCTTAGTCTCCCTGAGTAAATGCATTCGTCAAATCAATGAATGGATGTGCCAGAATTTTCTCCAGTTAAATGTAGAGAAGACAGAGGTGATCATTTTTGGGCCAAAAAAGGAAAGGTCAAAGATAAGCAGCCAACTTAGCACAATGTCACTAACAGCTACAAATCAAGTCAGAAACCTTGGCGTAATTATTGACTCAGACCTAAAATTTGATAGCCATCTAAAGTCCGTCACTAAATCCGCTTATTACCACCTAAAAAATATAACCAGAATTAAGGGGCTTCTGACTCAACAAGACATGGAAAAACTTATGCATGCATTCATTTTCAGCAGATTGGACTACTGCAACGGTATATTTACAGGTCTTGATAAAAAATCAGTCAGGAAGCTGCAGCTAGTACAGAATGCTGCAGCCAGAGTCCTCACAAATACAAGGAAGCTGGACCACATTACACCGGTTTTGAAATCGCTACACTGGCTTCCAGTGAGTCAAAGGATAGACTATAAAATACTACTGCTCGTCTACAAAACACTTAATGGCCTTGGACCAAAATACATGCTTGACTTGTTAGATTCCTATGAGACATCTAGACCCCTAAGGTCGTCTGGAACGGGTCTTCTGCATGTTCCAAGAACAAGAACCAAGAGGGGTGAGGCAGCATTTAGTTATTATGCTCCTCACCTCTGGAACAAGTTACCCGAACGTCTGAAGTATGCTCAAACTGTTAGCTCCTTTAAATCAGGGCTAAAAACGCTTTTGTTTGGCACTGCATATCCATAACTGTCTATATATTTCAACCTACCTGCCTTCTATTCCTATTGTGCTTATCTCCATTGCTGATTTCAATGATTATTATTAGTAGTAGTTTTTGCTTTATTTTTATTTTTGTTTTATTTTTATTTATTTATTTTTATTCTGTGATTAGATGTGATCATTTGTCTTGGTTTTTACGTTGTGTTGATTTAAATGTGATTTTTATGGTCTTCATGTGATGTAAAGCACTTTGAATTGCCTTGTGTTGAATTGTGCTATATAAATAAATTTGCCTTGCCTTGCCTTATGGTCTCCAGCAAAAAGTTTACATGCAGATTTTGCTGTTATACAGTATAATCCCTACCAATAAAGAGACCAAACCTACGCCCTTGCGACCAAAAGAGAAAATGTTTAATGATATCAACCAATGAAGAATGAAGCCAAATTCATGTTTTGGAATTTGGCAGCATAGCCAGAACATGGAAACTAACTTGAACACTTTAATACTTACCAAACAACAAATAGTATTTTGACTATTATGCAACTTACATGCCGACCAAGCAGATTTTCTTTAACTTTGGAAACTCTGAAGAATCAATAGTCTAAAGAAAAAAATAAAGACAAAATAGGCAAATGCATCTGAGGAGAAGCTGCACAGGAGATGAAAGACCCCCCAAAATCCTGTCTGAAGGCTTGTGTAGTGAGCTAGTTGGAAAACCGCTTCACTCCGCAGACGTACACATCTTCAGGGAGTGGGAAGGTGGCATAGGCAGACTTTAAAGAGGAGCTAGGCCAGGTTAGAGGGGCCTGGCGTGGGAGACGTGAGAGAGGCTGTGGGATAGAGCCATGTGTGTAGGCACTAACTTAACCCTCCACTCTCCCCTTATCTCCAGTCCTGCGCTCACCCACGCAATCCCCTCCACCCCCCGACTCCTCCTCGCTCCTCTCCGTTGTATTCATCACCCTCTGCCCACACTGAAAACTGCACGCGGAGACCGAAGAATCCGAGCACCGGCTTGCACATTTGGCTAAAAAAGTGTCACGGAAGAATGCACTGCACAGCATTTCCATTGCGACTTCAAGAAAAGAGGGCTGAGTAAAGTGCATGACCAGACACACAGGGAGTACTGGTGGAAATGAGGAAATGTTTAGTCAACGCACAAATGTGAGAAGAGACAGGTGTGTCAAAGATGTGTGCTATGCTTAACTTCAACAAAATTAAGTGTGACAGTTGAGGAGACTGCAAAGTTTTAATACAGGGGAACTTTTCCTATCTAAATTTTCAAAAGGTCCCGTGGGGGCAATACTAAATTTATGAAAAAATATAACCCAATAACAGAAAAAAATATACTGGTTGTGTCCAGGTGCATTAAAATGCATATGAATAATATGCTATATTGTGGAAATAATAATCAGCTACTTGCCTCTACAATATATTGTGGCATGGTTCAGTGGTAGAATAGTGTAGTAGTCTCCCAACCCAAAAGTTTGTGGTTCAGGTCTCCACTCCGGTGGCTTGGTAATAATAATAAGTAATAAAGTAGTAATAGTGTCTAACTATCTTGTACAAAAAAAATTGAAACAGAATGGTGAAATGTCTCAAAACATATGACCACGGGTGTAGGTAGAAAAACTAATCAGTGTTAGTCTAAAATGGGCTGTGGACCATGTATTGACTAAAGTGAGTGAGATCAAATTTATATGTTAAATTTAGAAAAATTATACTTCAAAAGTCTTTGTGAAATATTTTCAAAGCATTTAAAGCAAGACTAGGTAACTTTTCAACCTTTATAAAGCATTTTCATAACATTTGTGATGATATGTCGAGTGAGAACTAGTTAAATGACACCTCTTTTATAGCTTTAGGGGGTCTGTATTGCTTTCACCAGCACTAATTAACTTTGAGGAAGATGGCAGGAACCCTTCCACACAAAGGAAAACTACAAATGGGCTTACTGCTTTACGGCATACGTCACTTCCCCCTTTCCATATTCATTATAAAAAAGGAAGATTTGCTTTCGTGCAAATTCTGCAAAATGACAGAGCAACAGACACAAAAGGTTTTATTCGAGGAGGGAAAAAAGAGGCTAAGGATACTCAAGAATAAACATTGGGCCGGCTTTCACTCTGTAGCGTGAGTCCCTCCAACTGGGGGGTTAGCCACACTAAGCCACACGGCAAACCGTCATACGCTATTGTTTAGCAACAACTGGATTAGGGTTTAGGCATAGACGTCATAATGATATGATATGGGTCAGATTCGAACTTCAGCGCACCACGCCTTCAAGTAGGGGACCATCCTACAATCCGCTTCAGTTATTCGCAGTCTGTCGCAGCGAAAAATGCAGCGATCCAACGCCGGATTAATATTGAAAAAGTATGAAAGCTGTACCACATACAAACAGGAAGGATTGTCACAGGAGTGATTTGTTTGGGGATTCGAGGTAATTATTATATTTTTTGAAACATGCATACATTTTGAAACGTTGTGAAAAAAATCAATGGGAGAAATTAGCCGCGACAGCATTGGCATTATACTTCGCAATATTTGCGTAAACTAAATGCTACCTTCACGTCCATATCTATAAGGAATTCAGGGATTTAAGCATTTATTTACAAGAATTTTCAACGGAAAAAGCTCTCTGTTTACATATGCTAATTTCCTTACTGTCTCGCCGCATAGTTCGCTATATGTACGTAAAATAAATGCTACCTGCACAGTTTTTCTGCTTTTAACCAAGAATCGAGACTATTTTACGTCCACATTTATAAAGAATTCAGGGATTTAAGCATTTATTCTCAAGCATTTTCACCGGAAAAGCTCTGTTTCCATAAGGCGGCCACCAAATTGACTGACAGGCTAGCATCGTACTTCGACATATTTATGCAAAATAAATGCTAACTGCACTTTTTTTTTTTGCTTTTAACCAATAATCGAGACTATTTTACGTCCATATCTATAAAGAATTCAAGGATTTAAGCATTTATTCACAAGAAATTTCAACGAAAAAAGCTCTTTGTGATTCCACTTGGTCAGCTTTGACGGACACGCCAACAATGCAGGCCCTCTATTAATCAGCCCATGTACCGTCAATATCATTATTAAGTCTATGGTTTAGGGGTTTTACTTTTCATCCATCACACACCCGCTGGAAACAAAAATGTTGTTTAATCCATCTGCAGGCCACCATCATGATTTTACGACACTATGCGGGTGTGCGCTGGTCCTCATGGGAAACTCAGTCTTCCTTAAGGCAAAACACTAACGCTTTGGCCACCGGCATCGCTAAAATCGACATAAACTGAAAAGGTTATAGTATTAAGTATTAAGGGCTAAATGGAAAAAAATGCCAAAAGGTGTTTGAGCCATGAAAATATCTGACACATTCTGTTGGTCAGATAGTGTTTTGTTGTGGTAGCGTTCCCGACATCACACCTGCAGCCAATCCAAGCTCATCAAGACTGTATTTAAGCCCAGCCGATCCAAGAGAGGGGTGCCGAAATAATCACTTGCTTGTCATTTTGAAATTCTCTACCTTGTGCAGGTATTTGAGTGTGTTTTACTTTGTTGTCTTATTGGCTGTCTGCCTGCCGCTTAGCTTAGTATTATTGATCCCCGTCGGCCTACTGTCCTACTACCTTTTCCGCCATCACGTGTATTTTCGTTTGTATATAATAAATCCTTGAACACATCCCTTGGTTGTTGTCTGCTTTGAGGTCCAACCTTGTTTCCGCTGTAGCGGGCTCTAACAACTACTCTCGGAAACAACGGGGGCTGACATTTGAAATCATAAAATCAGAGCAGTGAGGCAGACGTACCACCCATTACTGGTTAGGACTGCAAATGCTGTGAAACTAGCATAATTGTATTTTTGAAGGACCCTGGAAAATCTATATTTTCATTTTATGTATTATGCTAATTATCCCCCTGTAGGGGAAATTCAGTATTTATGCCAATATAGCAATATAAATAATATGATGAGGCCAAACATCATGATTGATTTTCTTTTCCCATTTCGAGGCTTTGCTCTGCAAGCTATACTATAACTCTAAGCTTATCGTCTTCTGACTCTCTTTTTTTGTGTGTGTCAAAAAGACCTCCGAACATCCATTGACAGCTGACCTAATAAGAAGGTCAGGTGTGAAGGAAAGTGCTGGCGTCGTGAGTTAAAGGCCTGTGGTCGATGCGGTCAGCACTTCCTTCTCTTTTGAACCCAAAACAAAGGGCAGCGTGCACTCTTTGGCGACGGGGACGACTCCCTCTCTGATGCATTTTCAACACAAGGCTTAAACTCAAAGCAGCATTCTCCAATACTTTCATTGCAATCAAATGATCAACCCAATCGAGCAGAATTTAAATCTGATTATAAAACTTTGAAGAACTGCACTTTCACAATCAAGGTGAAGCAACATTTTCAAACTAATACCTCACTACACTAGAAGAAAAAGCTGTACTTACCAGAAAGTCATTACTTACCGTAATAATGCATTTCAAAACAAGTTGTTGCACATGATAGGATTTTCTCTCTAGCATAAAGTGTTCAAAAGAAACCAACAATTATTAGAGCACAAACTATTACAGCTTATGAACAAAGAAAAAAAAAAAAAATTGGGGGTGAAAAAAACGCTGTATTTGTCAGTGGTTTGTGCTCATCTTCTCCATCACCTCAACGCAGCTTGTTGCACGAGTACCTAAAGTTTCTTCAGACATGCTGAAGTTGTGCATGTTTGAGCTCGAGAAGTTAGGCTCACATGCCGTCCATTTCCCGTTTGCCCAACCTAAGACGAAAATTGTTGGAAAGTGAATGCTCTCCATAATCACAGCAAGACACGTACTTCAACACACGATTGCAGTCGAGTTTGAAGGGAATAGTATCCTTTCCCATATTTACTGTTTGAATGTTTGTTTGGTTAAAGAAAAACAAGCTGAATATATTTGATATTGTGGACTTGGAATGATTGGAAATTGCAGCGCCAAGACAACGGGCAGATAAGGGCATAACAGTTACAGGATGCCTTCTGACCATAGGAGCCCAATGTGCGCGTCATGCAGCTGACTGAGTGAGATTGACGCTGACAAGCAGGTGATTGGCAAGAAATCTACAAGTCCACATCTGCACCACCACCGGTACCACTTTACCACAATCTGCTCTTCTGGACGGCCCAGAACAAATGACGGGACATCCTGTTTTGCCACAAGTAAAACCAAGACAAGAAGGCTCCACGGGTGAAAATTTGAACACTCAGCACTGATGCTGACAAAATATCCAAATCTGATTGCCGTGGCAACAGTGACACATGGACTCATCAGCCCAACCCCGCATCGGAAAATTACACTAAAAAACACCTAAACAAACCCTTCTCCTGGACCACAGCCCACGCACCGCTTTATCTTGGGAATCCTTTATGATATGGTGACACTGGATCCACTCCTCCTTGCCTGGGTTTCTTTGCTGTTTTGCCTTGCTGAATGATTGATGTTAACTTGGAATAAATTGTCAACTTGTGTTTTGTAGCCTTTTTCCATCTTTTAGAATGTAGTCAGTACAAGCATAAAACAGGCGAAAGCGCGGAGTTCGGTTTTTTGGCCAGGTTGTTGGAGTTCCACCGGTCCGGGTCGTTAGAATTGCGCTAGCGTGGTTCCGGCGGTTCGGCCAGTTTGATTGCGACAATCTGGCTGAAAGGTCAGATTCTTTCAACTTACTTCTGTGATCCTTTCTTAAATTATGAGGGATAAATTTGAACTGTTTGTCAATAACAGGGTATAACGTGTAAAATTGTTATTTTGATTTTACATGATATTTACTTTGAACATTTAGCTTACTGCAAAGTACCGTCTTTGTTCTCCCAACAAGTCCTTCTTTTTGTTGTCGCGTCATCGTGCCAAGTCCTCCTTGCTGCCTGCCGTCTTCTCTAATACACAGCTTGTCTTGCTTTTTTAATGACAAAAAGTCAGAAAAGAGGAGGAAAAATAACACCGTCCTCCATCATGTATACTTCGTTGGAAGTATGTCACGCTTAATATGAGGTCATACTGACGCAACATCCTCCGCCTTCAAGTAATGCCTCCTACCCAAAAGGTAAATCACTGGCGGTGGAAACATATGACATTTTAGAGTGTGGTGCGGAAATGTTACACTATCCTATCTGTCTCGTACTGGACGGCTCGGTGGAAAGGGTAAGAAGACTGGTTGAATTCAACAGTCATTAAATCTGAAGTTAGAAAAAAGTGCAATGTTCACCTCTTTAATCATTTTAAAGTGTGATTAGATCATTTCATGGAAGTTTGATATGTCTGCTCTTAAAGTTCTTCTCATGCAGTTCCCAGAATCGAGTCACAATGCTGCTCAGCTTAAGTACAGATGGCCAAAAATATTTACAGTATCTGTGCTTGGGTTTTGTGGTTTTCCCTTGAATAATTACACATATTACCTTAACTTTAGTCTTTCTAAATTAATGGAAAGGCACAAATTTGGACAAAGACTAGGATCTGATCATGATCCCAAACATAGAAGCTTATCTGTAAAGGTCAATGGTCACCACTGTTCTTCTTGCACATATCTTCAAACATTGATCTACCCTGGAAAAACCCAACATGAG
This sequence comes from Corythoichthys intestinalis, assembly GCF_030265065.1. NCBI lineage: Eukaryota > Metazoa > Chordata > Actinopteri > Syngnathiformes > Syngnathidae > Corythoichthys > Corythoichthys intestinalis. The sequence continues at coordinate 39,712,015 of NC_080401.1, forward strand.
CTTACAATACTCCCTGACCATACTACCAGGATCTAGGTTTACCCACCAGAGAGGGCACTAAGAAATCTTGAGGGGGCACCCTCAATGCAGGCTTTTTTTTACCCTCTGCATTTCTCCGGGCTTGGGACCGGCGCAAGTAGGACACTGGCTTGTGTCTCGTTGAGGCTGCATTAATATTTTGGGGATTTATTTGTTTTTTGTTTCATTCATTTATCTACTTATTCTCGCAGTCGGCGTGATGTCACGATGACGTCATCTCACATAGCAACGTGTCGCCATTTTGAGATGGGGGCACGCACATGTAAACATCCGTAGACAAACGTTGTCTGAAATTCATATATTTCAGCTGTGTTTTGCGTCTTTTTTTCATAAAAACGTCTTAAACATGACTTATTATTATCACGAGTCACTGCCAACAGAAGGGAGGAGGCGATACAACTTAAAATTGGCGTGTACTGGCCTGCAAATCTGCCATACAAAGTCACAGCTGATAGCTGGATAAACAATCCAAAGGAATTGCCTGCAGTGGAGTTCGGAAACATCATAAAGTCACCCAGCGTTATTTAGCCGTGAACACGTCACGGCAAAATAACCAATTCCCACCAGGCCAATAATATACCGATTGACCGATCAGAGCAGTTCACGGCAAAAGAAAAATAACGCTTTGCGAGTTGTCGGTTACGGTAAAAATAACCACTGCCTAGTCTATTGAATCCTACAGCTAATTGGGACAAAAAAAAAAAAAAAATCGATTAAAATTTACTCACCAGTAATAAAATGTCGACTGCAAATGTAAATGTGCCTGGATTTAGGTTCCCACTGGCGAGAATGGTCCACGGAACCGTATCACGAGGAACTTCAAATGCTGTTCCGAACTCTTCCTTGTATTACAACCCGCAACACGGCAACTTTTAGTCATTCCGACGGAAAAAAAGACCGCAAATAAGACAAAAGTTCAACGCGTTTGTACTACAATGCACGACAGAGCAACTGCTTGTGACTCGTGTTTTGCCCCCATTTCAATATGGCAATGCTTTGTTGTGGCTGGTGACGTCATTAATGGCCAGATGTCCGACTGCGAGAATGTGTCTGGAGGAGAGAGCAGAAGCGCGCAGATAACAAACGAGGTTGGAAAAACAGCTTGTTTTGGTGATTGCTTGTTCGTCGTGGTTGCGGCCAACAGTAAGCGTTAATCCTGCAATAAAAAAGTAGGTGAGACCAACTCTCCATGCATTCTCTATATCCAGTGTGACGCTACAATAGATATTCCCGACATTTTGATTGGGTGGGCACGACTCACGTCTGAGTGCCCACCCCAGCCCCCCCATACAACCGGCCCCGCCCAAGACTGAGACGTACTGGGACCAAAACTCACTTAGATCAAGACTTTTGGGAGTCAAGACCGAGATAAAACACGACCATGACAAGACGAAGACATTAAAAAAAATAATAATCATTTTAAAATTGTCATTGTTTATAAAGTCGGAGTCATTTACAAAAGCAGTGGAACATAATAAATGTTAGTATTTGTTATTTTTTCAAGTGGTTCTTATTGTAATCATCAAACAAATCAAGTTGAACTGAGGAATACTGCTAGTTTTCACCTGTCCTGACCACTTTAAAGAAATGTGTAAATGGCCAGTGCAAGACTGAGACCAGATCGAGAATTTTAAGACTCAAACTGAGACAACAGTGGTCTGGATATGAGTAATATGACACTATGATTGGTCTCCTGTTTCGGAAATGTTTGCACTGACTATAGACACAAATTTCTTCCAGAAATGGTCTTTCTCTAGAAAATGCATTGTCAACGACGAGTCCCAGTTAATAGGGAAAGACAAGAGTATTTGCTAGCAAACGTGCACAGGCTGAAGCAGACAGATTGCTGGTTGTGTTACCTCTCACTGGCACATTGCTATTCCTCTGCAGTCTGAAGCCTGCTGTCTAACTGTCAACACAACACTCCCTCTTGTACATTCTGCATACACAGAGGCAAAGGCAACCAAAATGTGTCAAGACGGCAGTCCTACACGTCACAATTTCCCTCGATCTGCATCAGTGGCGAAAGCCTCTGACGTCATGCTACCAGCGCACGTGTTCTAGCGCACTTCCTCGAGCATATGCCATACCCCAGGCACGTACGTACCCACGTCACGCTGAGCGAAATAGCAGGCCTCGCACATAATAAGGCCAGGGGAATAATGGAGTGGAACGTAAACAGCCAAATCAAGCATAAGAGGAAAGGATGAGAGAAAACTATTGAACTAACAGGAACATAACTCACTTTGTTATGAAATAAAACAACAGCCGGGGTGAAGGGAAAACACAAAAAACTAAGGAATGGGAGACAGGAAAATGTTGAAATGAAAGGTAAACAAAGCCTGACAGCTACAATAACATCCACATAAGTTCTCTGAGCTTACATGTGCTGCCCTGGAAAGAGTCTGCAATATCAATTATTTTAGCAATGAAAGCCTCATGGGTAGAAAAGCAGGCAATGAACAAAATAAAGCTTTGTCTGACATCCTGTGAGTTAACGCTTTCCAAGTGTTCATAGCGACGATTGATACTAACTTCACATTAGCGAATATAAACGAGAGGAAATCCCATTTTTCTGGCGTTAACACCAAACCAGCTAGTGATCTCGCAGAACTACACGAAATGACCGTGACCTCCCAAAGAGCACAAGCCCTGCGCCTGCCCTTCCCTTCTGGCCAAGTCTGCCCGGCAACAATTAATGCTGAAATGTTGCTTGGCATGCATTGCAATCTGCTACAGATTGATTGGTACAAAAATCAATGCTGCTCAGGGGACTGACTGCCAACATTTATAGAGTTGTCATTGTAGCCTTAGCTGAGCGACGGGAGTGGCACTGGTGTACAATAGCTGCACGGATGTTTGTTTAAGGCTGGGGGCCTATGAGTGTTGACACAGCTGCCAGGGGAGACAGAAACATTTGGTAATACTACATTGAGTGTCAGAGGGTTGTTGAGGGGGCAATGACTTTGAAAGAAGAATATTTCATGCTTGCAGGTGACGTCTTGAAGAATATTCCAGATTTGTTACAGGACTGAAGAACTGGGTACTGTTTCTAGCTTTCCGAGCCTTACTGTTATGCCAGTTTGCCTGGAAATCAGTCTGAAAGGGGCTTCTGTTTGTGTAACTCTGATTGTGTTGGTTTGGCCTTTTCAATAAGAGGAAACTGGTGGGCTTCTCAAGCCTGCATCCACAGACCTTTGTCTGTTCCACAAAGTTCAAATCTTCCGGGAAGAAATGACAACGCTCCAGAATAACACCAGTAATGGTTATTTTTGTTTCATGTGACAAAGGGCCTGACTGTGCAAACACATTATCTAATGGGAAATTGTCAGGGCAGCAAAGTCAAACAGAACTTTTCTGACTAGTGAATAACAAGATAGAAAACAGAGGCCTTCAATAAATGGACACTGACCCAATTCTCGATCCTTGCAAGATTCTAGTATAAGTTAAACTTGCCAAATTTCCAGGGTGATCTATTGTAGTTTGATTTGAACCAGCACATTTGGTGGTACATCGCTTGGTGTAAAGAAATCAACTGTGGGAGCAATTATTACAAAATGGAAGACATACAAGACCACTGATAATCTCCCTTGATCTGGGGCTCCATGCAAGATCTCACCCCGTGGCGTCAAAATGATAACAAGAACGGTGAGCAAAAACTAACTGCGGTTCGCTAGAGAGCATTTGGATGATGGAGAAGAGGACTGGGAGAATATGTTGGTCAGATGAAACCAAAATCGAACTTTTTGGTAGAAACACAGGTTCTCTTGTTTGGAGGAGAAAGGATACTGAATTGCATCCGAGGAACACCATATCCACTGTGAAGCATGGGGGTGGAAACATCATGCTTTGGGGCTGTTTTTCTGCAAAGGGACCATGACGACTGATCTGTGTAAAGGAAAGAATAAATGGGGCCACGTATCAAGAGATTTGGAGTGAAAATCTCCTTCCGTCAGCAAGGGCATTGAAGATGAGACGTGGCTGGGTCTTTTAGCATGACATTGATCCCAAACACACAGCCAGGGCAACAAAGGAGCGGCTTCGTAAGAAGCATTTCAAGGTCCTGGAGTGGCCTCGCTAGTCTCCAGATATCAACCCCATAGAAAATGTGTGGAGGGAGTTGAAAGTCCGTGTTGCCCAACGACAGCCCCAAAACATCACTGCTCTAGAGGAGATCTGCATGGAGGAATGAGCCAAAATACCAACAACAGTGTGTAAAAAGCTTGAAGAGTTACAGAAAACGTTTGGCCTCCGTTATTGCCAACAAAGGGTACATAACAAAGTATTGAGATGAACTTTTGGTATTGACCAAATACTTATTTTCCACCATGATTTGCAAATAAATTCTTTAAAAATCAAACAATGTGATTTTCTGTTTTTTTTCCCACATTCTGTCTCTCATGGTTGAGGTTTACCCACGTTGACAATTACGGGCCTCTCTAATCTTTTCAAGTAGGAGAACCTGCACAATTGGTGGTTGACTAAATACTTATTTGCCCCACTGTAACTGAACTGTTATCGAGCATGAAGGGTTGTGATTCTAGTTTTTGAAGCGACAAACACCGATATTTAGTTTAGCAGCTCTACTGAAGGTTTTTTGTTCAAATTAAACTTATTTCATTACATATTGGATTTTCAACAAAAACATCCTTTTCCAGAACTTGTGTTAGGGTCCACAAATGCGGAAACAAGGTTGAACCTCGAAAAAGACAATAACTGAGGGATTCCTACAAGGGTTTATTCAATAAAAACAAACAAAACACCACATGCGATCGCAGAAAAGTGGAAACAACAAAATAGGTCAACGGGACCCAACAGTTCTAACTCGAGGGTAACGATAGGCAAAGAGTTAAAATGACAAAATAAAACACGCAAATACCTGCACAAGGTAGATGATATAAACAAGAGCAGCAGACGAAGAAAAACTCCACGCAGGGGCGAAATAGTGAATGCATTGAGACTAGACTGTGATGTGTCAAATGGCGATCAGCAAGACAATATCTCGGTGCCCTTCTCTTGGATAGACTGTGTTATATACCACAGTTGACGATTTGGGATTAGCTGCAGGTGCGACGCCAGAACACTCCAACAGCTGGCTCTGCAACAAAACAAATTCTGACCAGCAGCAGAATATGACAACTTGACAGCTAAACCTTTATTTGAGGACCTCTAATATTAAATGTAAACCTGACACTACTTCCAAACAATGAGTAAAACACAAAACTTTTAGCATCAATCCTCTTACTGTGGTCTAAAGGTCAGAGCATATGCCAGTCATAAAATTTTTTTAAAAAGCAATATTGCCAGGCATGATAATACCACCTTAATACTATGATTACAATGTCATGTCAGAGACATAAAGATCTGAAGAAGTCATAAATTACACTTTCAGGCTAACAACAGAGCTTTGGAAGTAAACACTACCTTTCAGAGGCTTGTGCAGTGTCATTATAATGACATAAAAGCTTTGTAAGGCTCATAACTCATACTGTCTTCTGACTCCTTAATGATGACTGAATACATTAGAAGTCATTTAAGAAACAGATGATTGTTTGATCCATTCTTTGTTAAAAATTGAATATAAGACAACATAGTTTAAATTAAAATGTTTTTAGGTTGAGCCAAATTGTACTTCTGCATTTTTCAAAGATATGTCACTAGTTTTCTCTCACTTTGAAACCAACAACTGTAATAATGACGCCTCATTTATGGATTTCTACGGGCATATAGAGACTGTTGCCACACGACTTACACCTATCTTAAATAATGTGCAGGGAGCAACATAGTCGATAATCTCCAAATAATTTAAAGGACTTTTGATATACCTCAGGGTATTCTGCTGTTTTTGTTAGCAACTGAAAATTGAATGGGCTCAGTATTTAGGGATTTTGTTAGACAAACTAAGAGAAGCCCATTACGGCATTGTTTTTCTACATTAGAAAATGGACACAACTATAAGTGGATAATGCTATTGGCTAATTTCAAATATTATTTGTGAGGAAAGACTGGATGTGTCATGTTTTAGCCAGACAGGAATTGGACCCAGAATGCAGATCCAGCAACAGGCTTGACAGTTTGGCAAGAAGGCCTTTTAATGGAGTAGGCAGCACAATGCAAAAACAAGTAGGCATGTGCCGGTATGATATTCTGACGGTATGATAACCTTAACCTTAAAAACAGCAAATTGTAACATAAGTATGATGTTAAGTTAAAATAAATAATATATAATAATAATAATAATAAAACCTGAAATATTCAAAATAAAATTAGCGTAATTTCCCGAATATAACGCGCACTTTTTTCCCCCCAAAATCAACTTGTAAAATCATGGTGCACATTATAAACGGGTACAGGGATGGAGACAAAAATGTAAATATATAATGTATATATAAAGACCAATTTTTTTTTTTTTTACTGACACGGCCATGTTGTGTTGAAGAAATGTATGCGGCGATCCGTTGACGACCATTACGGTACGTGACGTCACCATTTTGTTTCTGTTGTGGCGAGCTAGGGACGGAGGCGGAGTATCAAACAACGGCGCTAATCCGCGTAGCTTTATTGACATTTAGGCTGCAACAAAATACGGTAGCAATATCTGTCTCACATGCAACCCGCGGAATATAACTATCTTTCCGGCTTTTCCCTCAACAAAATACCTCCCCCCGGGAACTATACCACGTGCCAACATAAGTTCCGCCGGTGAATTCTGTTATAACTCGCTACACGGTAATACTTCACTCTGATTGGTCGAATGATTTCGTCTGTGTTAAATTCAGTTTTTTCACTCTTCATAGAGCACAGAATTTAGTTTCTTGAACTCATTTGAGTCAACGTTTAATGCAGCTCCGCAACTCGGACCGTAACAAACGTAGCACAACACACACTTTCTGTGTCCGTCAACTATATCTGTCCCTCGGGAAACTCAAATCCAAATAACAATAGTTCCTATTGTTACATTCTAGTCAACAGCGATGCGCTCTTCTGATTTCCGACCTAAATCAACACTTTTATTTTACCGTATCAATCCATGGAAGAAACATTTATTCATCATGATGAAACGAGCAAGTTATACAGCAGCCTTTAAAAGAAAAGTCACATCTGTTTTGTTTTCTCCTGGATTCTGGTAAGTTGAAGAAGTTGTCAGATCATATGATTACCGTACATATTGTCGGTTTACGGTAATGTTTTACACTACCAATGTGCTATGCTTGTGCTGTGTTTCACCAGTCTGTAAAATGACATTTCTGTATCTGTACACGAGCTGTGTTTTCTTGTATTCTTCTATTTATTGGTGCTAAAATTAGGGTGCGCGTTGTACACGGGAAGAATAATTTTCCCTAGATTTTACAAGTAAATTTTGGGTGCGCGGTATACACGGGTGCCTTATATTCGGGAAATTACGGTAAAACAAATGCAGTCCTTTAGGTGAGCCTAAACCCAAAGCCACAGCTCAACATAATTACCATCAGAACAAAATAATTGAATGATTTTCCATAAACAGCACGTGTGTATGACTCGTATCATGTTTACATTATACACACACTCTCTTTCTCAACAAAGACAGTTGCCAGGGAGAAAAAAGGTTTTACCACTGCTAGACACACTAAACACGCTGGAGTTAACTCTCGTAGCTGGTAGGAAATATTCATGATAGTGTTTACAAACTATCAATTTTTTATAAATGCGAAATCATATTGGAGGTACGGCCTCCTCAGCAGCCACCCTCCGCAAACATGTTTTACATGTTGGTTGGCCCTCCTCCTCTCAGCCGCGGCTGTCTGTAACTTTTCTGCAGCCGAAGTATTCCCACACTAGCGATTTGGTTTTCTTCGATGGGGAAAAACGTTCAGGAGTTTCACCTCCTCGAGCCATCGTGTAGCACAGCTAACTCACACTGAGCAACAAGTGGTGGGGGAGGGTTGAGCCATGAAGCTGCAAGCGAGGGATTTCTCCATGCATTTTTTGGGAATAAAAAATAGCTAATACCTTAGGGACGGTATGACGGAAAATGGTCGAGGTTTTCAGACCTTGACGTTTTCATACCACGGTATACCTGGAAACCGGTAATCGGCAAATGTATAGAAACAAGGCGTGGTTGCAAGTCTGTCCTGAAGTCATGACAGAGGTATCAGGATGAAGGAGGTGGCAAGTGGTGGCAGTTGTGCCAGGCCAAGAGGCGGGGAAAGGAAAAAGAAAGGTGAACGTGAGAGGCGGGAAACATGACAGGATGAAAGTGATGGCTTGTATTGATACCTCATCAGTTTTTACTAATTTTAAGAAAATGAAAGGTAGACCATAATGATATTATAAACGCTATTTTTGTCCCTGACACATTACACGACACATCACATAACCACCGCCTGTCATCCAAATGTTACTCCTGCAGCCTTACTCACTAACCTATGGCTCATTTTCATTTTGCCAATATGAAATGTATGAAAAAAACAATGGTGGTTAGGGACTCAAATTATTGCTTTCAGTCAAATTAGCCTCTGGAAAGTAATGTAATTATTTAGCACTTCTGTGGGTCATTGAAGAGGGGAGAAAGCATACTCGAGCTCACGTGATTTCATGCAGAAAATTTATTCAACTGTCAATATCATTTAGATCTGTCTGGGTGAGCACCGGAGGCAGAGGGAAGGCGGTTTGAGTGTGGTGGGGATGGCATTGGGGGAGATGCAGGGGGTTTCGCTCAATCATAACGACTTTCTCTCCAATCTTCACTTCTTGGAGGCCTGGTTTTGTTTTATGTCTTTTCATTGAATGTACTTTTATGAACTAGTATTACTTTCTATCAATTAGCAAACAATGTGAACTTTTGACTTTTATTTTAACTTGAAGGGCTGGCAGTGACTGCCACTGACAAGAATGGCAGCTAATGAGCGAACGTGTCCCAACTGATCCCCAGAAAAAAATGTTTTTTTTTTTTTTTTTTGCTCCACTGTGAGCGAGATAAAAATGTTGCTAACACGAGGACCACAATTTTTTTGACATCAGTTATTGGGGGGAGAAAAAGAAATAGAATGGTCAGAGAAGTCACTAAATACATCGAAACTATCTCTAAGTCTGCACACTGAAGACACGCTGCTGCTATATTTCTCTTGCACTGCTGACACACATGCACTGGTACATCAAAATAGAAGTAGGGCATTGCTTGTGCTTTATTTGAACTTCAAAAAGCTTCGTAAAACTTCATGACGGGGATTTAGAGACTGGGGACTGGACAGTTGTGGCCCATGGGCCATGCCTTGCCCAGACCTCGTCTGAAAAATAATGAGTAGCCTACCAAGAAACAACAAGATGTAAAGCATAGACTTCATAATGATATTGACAGAAAATATTCCCCATACACTGCGCCATGCCCTCAAGTAGGGGGCTGTCCCACACTCCGCTTCAGTTGGTGGAAGTGGGTCGCAGTTATTCTCAAACACATGCAGTGATCCAACATCGGATTTAGGTTGAAAAAGTACGAAAGCTGTACCGCATATAAATAGGAAGGATTGTCTCAGGAGGGATTTTTTTTCAAGGATTCAAGGTAATTATTATATTTTTGTACAATGCATGGGAATTAATGGGAGGAATTAACGGGTACGGCATTGGCGTCATAATTTGCAATATTTATGTAAAATAAATGCTAACTGCCTGTTTTTTTGGCTTTTAACCAAGAATCGAGACTGTTTTACATTCATATCTATAAAGAATTCAGGGATTTAAGCATTTATTTACAATCATTTTCAAAGTAAAAAGCTCTTTGTTGTGATAAGGGGGCACCACAGTGGCTTAAAGACTAGCGCGACATATTTACGTAAAAAAAATGCTAACTACCCGGGTCTTTGCTCTTTTAATAAAGAATTGAGACTGTTTTACGTACATATCTATAAAGACTTCATGGATTTACGCATTTATTCACAAGAATTTTACACATAAAAAGCTCTTTGTGGTGATAAGGCGGCGCCACAGTGACTTAGAGCAGCACATTCGACATATTTGGGTAAAATAAATGCTAACTGCCCTTTTTTTTTTTTTTTTTGCTTTTAACTAAGGATCGAGACTGTTTTACGTCCATATCTGTAAAGACTTCATGGATTTATGCATTTATTCATGATAATTTTAAAGATAAAAAGCGCTTCGTGGTGATAGGGCGGCGCCACACTGGCTTAAAGACTAGCAGGACATTCAACATACTTATGTAAATTAAATGCTAACTGCCTGTTTTTTTGCTTTAAACCAAGAATCGAGACTGTTTTACATCCATATCTATAAAGAATTCAGGGATTTAAGCATTTATTCACAAGAATTTTCAACGTAAAAGTCCTTTGTCTATATTTCCACTCGGTCAGCTTTGACAGAGATAGGCCCCCCATTAATCTGCCCCGTGTCCCCTCCATATATTATGAAGTCTATGTGTGAAGTTTAAAAAAAAACACCAGAACACTGTTGCTATTTTTGTTATCTTATCTAAGAAGTTTTTCATTGTATGTTAGCATGTGGCTAGCAGATGTTTCTAAGATGTTAAAGTGACTATTTATTCTGTTTCTTTTAACCTTAATCTTTAATTAGGCGGTGCAGTGGGCAACTTGAAACCTCGTTTTGAGGGAACCAGTCTCAATAAGTCTGATTTTATATTTGACAAATTAATCACTTGAAGGCATTTTTCGTAATTTCTTTTTGGTTTTATGTTATTTTAAAAACCTGAGCACTAGGCAAGTCCAAAGTTTTACTCCTGTTGGATCATTCTGGAAATTTCCTGCTCAGTTTACATTTGTTGACTGTTGACTGACAGTACACAGTGGATATGCATGGTGAAAATTTGGATTACTTCTTCCTCTTCTTCACTGGGCATTGAGTCAATGCATAAGAAAGGATTAACAAAGAGATATTACGATACAGTAGATTCTGTCCTTGATTTGCATTTTTAAGCTTGAAGCTTCAAAGTCCACAAAGACATATTTGCATTCCCCCCCTGCAGTCGTTTGCAAAAGGCAATTCAGGAATTGGTCTGCTGGGATCGAAGAATTACTCTTGTCAGTTGTGACTCAAAGCAAATCTTTCATTTGTAGACGGACTGATTCCCATTACATTTACTTTTATGTATGGAGTTATGTTAGGCAGTCATTAAAATGCATGTGCTTGTGCCCTCTTTGATCGTAACTAGGTCTCTATCAGTGGGACCTGTAGGGTGGTCAAAGGAGTCTCAACATAACATTTCTCAGATAAAGAGAGAGAGGTATGAGCCCCCGGGTGCCACTATAACTAGACACGGTTGTTCATGTTCGCACTGCAATATTAAAGGGGCCAAAATTGCAGCTGTATACATGTTATCGTTAGCGTGCCTTAGACATGAAGGTACAACACGGAGCTGTTTATAGTGCATTTCAAACAAGGGCTTAGGTTTGTATAGGGATGGTAGGGATATAACACTAGCAACTTTTCAGGATGCTGAAATTGCCCCCACCAACTTTTAAGCAACCTTGTTTGCAATGTATGAGGAGTTCAGTTATATACAGTGGGGCAAATAAGTATTTAGTCAACGACTAATTGTTCAAGTTCTCCCACTTGAAAATATTAGAGAGGCCTGTAATTGTCAACATGGGTAAACCTCAACCATGAGAGATAAAATATGGGAAAAAATTGGGAAATATGGGGAAAAAAAACATTGTTTGATTTTTAAAGAATTTTTTGGCAAATCATGGTGGAAAATAAGTATTTGGTCAATACCAAAAGTTCATTTCAATACTTTGTTATGTACCCTTTGTTTGCAATAACAGAGGCCAAACGTTTTCTGTAACAAGCTTTTCACACACTGTTACTGGTATTTTGGCCCATTCCTCCTTCCAAATCTGCTGTAGAGCAGTGATGTTTTGGGGCTGTCGTTGGGCAACACGGACTTTCAACTCCCTCCACAGATTTTCTATGGGATTGAGATCTGGAGACTGGCTAGGCCACTCCAGGACCTTGAAATGCTTCTTAAGAAGCCAATCCTTTGTTTCCCTGGCTGTGTGTTTGGGATCATTGTCATGCTGAAAGACCCAGCCACGTCTCATCATCAATGCCCTTGCTGATGGAAGGAGATTTTCACTCAAAATCTCTCGATACATGGCCCCATTCATTCTTTCCTTTACACAGATCAGTCGTCCTGGTCCCTTTGCAGAAAAACAGCCCCAAAGCATGATGTTTCCACCCCCACGTTTCACAGTGGGTATGGTGTTCTTCGGATGCAATTCAGTATTATTTCTCCTCCAAACACGAGAACCTGTGTTTCTACCAAAAAGTTCTATTTTGGTTTCATCTGACCATAACACATTCTCGCAGTCCTCTTCTGTATCATCCAAATGCTCTCTAGTGTGTACTGGCTTCAGCAGGGGGACACGTCTGGCAGTGTAGGATTTGAGTCCCTGGCGGCGAGTTGTGTTACTGATAGTAGCCTTTGTTACTGTAGTTCCAGCTCTCTGTAGATCATTCACTAGGTCCCCCCGTATGGTTCTGGGATTTTTGCTCACCGTTCTTGTTATCATTTTGACGCCACGGGGTGAGATCATGCATGGAGCCCCAGATCGAGGGAGATTATCAGTGGTCTTGTACTGGTATGTCTTCCATTTTGTAATAATTGCTCCCACAGTTGATTTCTTTACACCAAGCGTTTTACCTATTGCAGATTCAGTCTTCCCAGCCTGGTGCAGGTCTACAATTTGTTCTCTGGTGTCCTTCGACAGCTCTTTTGTCTTGGCCATAGTGGAGTTTGGAGTGTGACTGACTGAGATTGTGGACGGGTGTCTTTTATACCGATAATAAGTTAAAACAGGTGCCATTAATACAGGTAACGAGTGGAGCCTCATTAGACCTCGTTAGAAGAAGTTAGACCTCTTCGACAGCCAGAAATCTTGCTTGTTTGTAGGTGACCAAATACTTATTTTCCACTCTAATTTGGAAATAAATTCTTTAAAAAACAAACAATGTGATTTTCTGATTTTTTTTTCCACATTCTGTCTCTCATGGTTGAGGTTTACCCATGTTGACAATTACAGGCCTCTTTAATTTTTTCAAGTCAGAGAACTTGCACAATTGGTGGTTGACTGAATACTTATTTGCCCCACTGTAGGTATTTTAAGATTGTCTTCCTATATGTGGTAAGGATAGAATTGACCCTACCATTATTAAGTGAGTTATTATTTTATTTTTTTATTTTTTATTTTTTTAAACCTGTCCTGTTCAGCTGTTTGACACAGAGAATGGAAGTCTAAGTGCCCGGATTCTGAACAGTTTTAATGTTTCACATGGAGAGTCTGACATACTCCCATTGTGATCATTCAAAATACCTTGTATTAAATATGTATATAAATGCGCAGCCCATCCCTCCTCCCGCCGCGCAGCAAAGGAGCCACCGTCCCTCCCCCGGGACCCAGGGTGGTCCCCCAGGCCACCCGCGCGCCCATCAACCGGCCTTCAGGGATGGCAGGAGGGGACGCATCACCAACCCCACGCCTACACCCACCCCCGCCCGCCCACCCGGGCCACGAGCCACAGCCCCCCAACCGGCACGGCACGCCACGGGACCCCCAGCGGCCCACCAAGCCCCAGGCAAGGCAGGGTACCCCGCCGGTGCAGGCGACACCCTGCTGATACACCGGCGCCCAGCCAGCGACCCGCGACGCAGCGCAGGGCGGATGCCCAGCCAGAGAAGAGAGGGGAAGGCGGAGGCAGGAGAACGCCCAGGAACTGCCACGGGGCGATGCAAGATCGGAGACCCGACCCCCCAACCCACTCCCGCGGCCGGCAGCCGAGGCAGAGGGGAGGCCACACCCCGGGAGCCACGCCATATAGAAAAAGTGTGGGACCCACCTACCACCCTATTACTGTGGCTGCCAGGTTCCCGACTGGCAGCCATCACCCAGCACCGTGATGGGGGTGTGAGGGGAGGGTAGTGCAATGTATGCATTAAAATAGGAGAGCTTGGCTTGGGGCAGTGGGACCGCAGCATGGAGTTTCTGTCCAGCCGCCCGTCCCACCGCCCTTTGCCGGAGCTCTCCTGTGGAGTATGATGTGTGTGGTGCATTTAAAAAAGGTGCAGGGATGGCGGGGCCTGTGGTGAGGAGGCAGCCGTGAGCCCCCCCCCCCCAACAGGTCCCAACCATCCCACAACCTTGGTGTGTGGTGCATTAAAAACAGGGGGGAGTCGGGCTGGGACTGTAAAGCCCCGTCCCAACTCTCCCCGGAGAAATGTATGAGCATGTAAGTGCCAGGGTGAAAAATATTTACAGTGCCGAAGTGAGAAGTGCGTGAGTTAAGAGGCAGGCTCCCGCGGGCGTGGCCCCTAAGTGAATTATTTTCATAATGCTCAGACTTACATTTACCCCTTTTAACTTGCTGAATGTGCTGGTCCATTTTGCCCCTCAAACGCACGTGTGATTGGCTGATGACTTGCATTTTATTTAAAATGTATATACTACATTATTTTGTTGAAAAATATTTATTTTCAGCTTTTGGACAAGTTTCCTGAGCAAAAATTGGACGGCGCCATCTTTGACATTTTCTGCATTTTCTGAATTGCGGTTGAAGTCGACAAAGTTTTAAACTGCCAAATCAAACCCTATGACCCCAGGGAATCTCCAAAAATGGATTCAGCACAACGTAGATGAGACTGTAAGACCTTCTGCGCTGGGCTTGGTTGTGTGAACTCCTGGATAATTTTGCAACGTTGCAAAAAATAAAAAAATAAAAAATATATTTTAAAAAAAAGTAACAAAATGGCTCAGTGCGCCCCCTCAATTTTTTAAAAAAGGCCTCTCCTATTAGGTTTTTTCAATTTAGAGCAATGAAATTTTGGGAGTCGATACCTTGTGCAAAACTGCTCCAAAAAGTCTCTTGCACCAATGTTCCAAACCTAACAGGAAATCGGATATTTTGGATTGAAAGTGACATTTTTATCGATTTACAGGGTGCACATTTGAGACCTTGGCGCCTAGGGAGTTGGTTGGATCCTCCTCATAATTGGTGAGACTGTTCATGAGACATATGAGATCTTAAGTTATCAAAATGGTGAGTTTTCATTCACGGGCCTGACCTGGTGCCAAAGTCGACCATTTTTATGGCAACACGCTATATAAGGTAAATGACTAATAACCCCCTGATACAAGGTGCAGTCTTTTTCATAGCTGCCATGTATGTAAGGTTTCCCAGTCTGAACATGACTGCATTGAAATATTTATCCATTTATCCATTAGGCCTGGTGGCCTTTTTTTAAGAGACAGGCTCCTCCTCCAAGGGAAAGAAATCAATTGACCTCAAATCTGCATCAGAGAAGCCTTAAGACATGTGTTCAGGTGCCCGATGAAAAATATTAAGGTGTCGTTGAAGCTGAGGACAGGAAACAGGAAAGTGAAAATGACCGTTGCCATTTTGTCTCGCCACAAATTTTGAACATTAATAAATTGGCAAATATAGAACATATCTGTGCCAAACTTCCCGTGCTTGGTGAGAGTTGTACCCTGAAGGGTCCTGTAGGGGTCATTTGCATCAACCCTAAAGCACCAACTAGTGACAACAAAAAGCCACTCATTTTACTTATACATGTCCAGTTCCTTTCAGGTTTGTCATTGTAGTTTCAAGACATTTTGTAATACTAATATTTTAAGGCCCATGTCCACATGTCTCTGTCCCTTGCCATGACGACCCTTCGTTCGCCATTAAAAGGAAGTATATTTTTTCAGGGATTTAGGCAGCTTATAGTGCCACAGAATTTGGCACACTTGTTCGAACTGGCCCACTTAGAAGATTAATTTTGGTTTTTAAATAAAGGCGTGGCTGCACAGTAGCGCCTCCTTTTTTGTAGTACTCTCCCCAATAGGGTGTTTTTTCTCCTAAGTGTGTAAATGCATTTCTAATCCCCAAAAAGAAGGAGCGTTTCGAGCATGTTAGGTTCTCATGAGATGATGAGACCCTGACCTGCGTGCAGTCCGAGTTTGCGTGAGGTCCTAGTTGCGCCTAACTGCGAGGGCCCGTTCAGTCCTGCTCGCAGGCCTAGTTTATTTTTACTTATATGTTTGTTTATAAGTTTTTTCTGATTTATTTATATTTATTTTGACAAATGTTGAATGATCTTAAGGCAAATGTTTTTACATTCATGGATAGTTAAGAGATTATTAACAAGTTTGTATTTATTGTGTATATTAATCAGGGGTGAAAGTGGCTAGAATTTCTTGCCGGAACTCCCCGACGTGAAGGTCGCCACGGAGCCAGAAATGTTATTTATTTATTTATTCATTTCATTTGTGTGTGTGTGTGTGGGGGGGGGGTCAAACCTCTTAAACTACTGAAATGCAAAGGAAACTGCTTTAGCACAGTTACTTCTATAACGCATACAAAAACTGATTTTCATTCAAAATTGTATTTTTTCACTCATTTGCACAATAAAAGTTAACAAAAACAACAATAACCCCAACCTCCATCTTCTAATTTTTATTTTCCCTCATTTCCTCACATATTAAATGCCAAATCTCAGTTTTAACTACTTAAGAACATAGGATGTATAGTAAAATTAAAGTTAATGTAAACATTTACTTTTTTTTTTTTAAATAACAGATATAAGTAACATACATTCAGAAAAATAAGTACAAATGACTTATATTATGCAGAGTGAAATGGAATATATTTTGAAGATCGCGCAAAAATTGGCAAAAAAAAAATGTTACTCATAAGGAAATGAATAAGCCTAACATAAATGAACAAATATAAGTCCAAAGTGTACATTGACAGCTAAGATGTTCTGAACATCCCCATCAGAGCAAATAAAACTAAATCTGATAAATAAGCCTCTTCAACTCTTTTGTTGCTCTTAAAGATTTGATCCATTTTATGTTGCATTGCCCTTTTTTTGCCACATCAATTCATTTTTTTTTTTTTTTTACATAGCGTTTTGACAGTTGTCGTCATATGTTTGGAATCAAAGCACAGTGTACCGGAACAGCATTCCGGCCCTGAATCTTATACCGAAACTGCGTTCTGGCCCTGAATCTCATACCGGAGCTGCGTTCCTGACCGTTCTGGCCCACTTTCACCCCTGATGTTAATATAATTTAAGTTATTTTCAAATATTGCTGTTTAAATTTGCTAATAAAATCCAGACATTTGTTTTGGAAGTTCTAAAAATTTTTCTTTAGTAGTTTTTGAAAACAAAGATTTGAATCGAATAGTGTATCACCTGAACCAATACACATGAAAGTTAGTATAAATCAATACAGAATTATTTTGCATTGATCATTTACCCTATTAATTAGGTTGATATTAGTGAAAAATGCAGCCCTGACCCCCGTTCACTCAATTTATTTGGTCTTATTAATGCCCCGTCCCCAGGAAAAAGTGTACATGCAGGTTATGCAGTTATATCGTCCTGAGACCAAACCTACGCCCTTGACTTCAAAAGATGGTTTTCATGAGGTTCTAATAAAAGGATTGTGAAGACACAAAAGAAAAACACTATACTTCATGAGCTGACATATTAAATGTTGTGGATAGAGAAATTTCAAATAACCTGGTCTTAAATGATCGCCCATTCTCTTGATCTGAACTTTGAATTTAGCTGTGCCGCTCCCCGACTCTTTTGTTGCTGCACCTGTCACAATTATTACAGATAGTCAATAGTAACTAATGTCATAGGTACTAATGAGGGATTAATACAATTTCTCTCATCTGTATTGTCCTCTTCTTAAAAATCGAAACTTGAGTAGAAGCGAACTATTCATGAAAAAGCGATATATTCACTTAAATGTGTGTCTTGTAAGTTTTGTGCTGCAGTTTTGGTTGTGTTTTCTTTCAAACTGAAGTGCGTCGCGATCACTTTTCTGCTTTTTCATCCACCCTCATCTCCTTCCCCTGTCGGCATCTCATATTCCTCCACCCACACTGACCCTGTTTTATTCAAGACATACTGTATAATAGAACACAATATACGGGGGTTTGGCTTGCCGAGTGCTTCTGAGGGCATCCTCATTGGCTCGGCATCGTGTGCCGTCTCCCTTGCACCTGAGGCCATTGTGGGTGGTGACAGCGGTTCCGGCCCGGCTTTGCGTCATCCAAAGGGGTGTTAGGGAGGCTGAGAAAGCGGCGTAAATGTCAGAGGAATTAGCTCTCTCGGCGGCGCCCACAGAACTCAGCGTGACAATGGGCGGGAAGACGGGAGAGAGGACAGCGGCTGTAGCACGTCTCTTAGCCAGAGTTGCAACTCTCTCCCTCTCTTGTTTTTTCTCCATCTTTCTTGCCAACTTCCTCACTTGTCCTCACGCCCTCGCTCTCTCCTTCTCGTGCTCTCTTTCTGTATCACTGTCTCGCCCACCTCGCCTCTGCCCGCGAGCGGTTTGGAGCAGATTATAGGCCTGCCACCCCCACTAGCCCATCTACACAAGCGTTCACACACAGGCATAAACACTCCTTCAACAGCAACACACACAGTAGACTTTTTCAGCGCCACCTACGGTACCACTACATTGTACTCCTCGTGTTGAAGAACATCCTGTCCGGTCCAAATCTGGTTAGGCCTGTGACAAAATGTCCCCGCAAAAGTAAACACAGCCAGGAAGCAAGCAAAACAAGTGAAACTTGTCAAAAGTGAATCAGATCCTTGCGTGTCTAAAATGTTTTAGTTTTGTAGAAAAGTTTCACCTGTAATTAAGTGTCTTGGATCTCTTGTGGGTGTAACTGTGGTACTGCAATCTGTTGGAGAAAATCTTTTAAATTATTGTATGTCTTGCATACTTTTTCAAAAACAAAACAAAAAGGGTTAATATTGGCAGACACTATGGCTAGGTTCAGACCACTGATCTTCATGCACAATTCTGATTTTTTTTTCATATCTGTTTTTTTGGTGTGCCGGTTAAGACTGCCTTTTTCCATTAAGACGTTCAAGTATTACACATGCGCACTAACTGACACACACTGAGCAAACTGGCCCGTATGCGCAGAAGCATCAAAACAAATGACCACACATGGTGGTTGAAGGGAATAGGTAACATTTTCGCACACACCATATAATTGTTTGCATTAGTCTAACACATTCATCTAACTATAGTTTAGGCAGACTTCACTCCATGCCCTTGAACACAGTAAAGTGAATCACCTTATCGGGGCTCCTGAGGGGGAGATGGAAAAATGGTACCGTTTCTCGTAGACACCGTCTAACTGTTTGCATAACTCGAACACACGTAATATAATTAATCAGGGAATAATATCCTTTCTCATATTTACTGTAGGACTGAACTACTCTAAACACACCTAATATAAAATAAATAGCACACCATAGTTTAATGAAAAGCAGAATAGATACACAACGCCATCTTATCATAGAAGCCCAACATGTGCGTCACAAGCAAGATTGATGCACCAAACTCTTGCAATCAGTTCTGCAAGGACAAAGAGCAATGCGCTTTGTCCGAAAACAAGTAGAACCAGCCTGGATAACAAAGTTGATAGCGGGCGCTTGGGACGTCAACACCAGCGTCGGTTGCTGTGGCAACCACGTCCAATCCACGGACGAACCTAACCGCCCAAAACCGGCCACAGAGGGATGGTCCTGAAACAACACGCAGCCACACCTTCGGCCCGGCCTACTCCACCATGGACTTAAAAAACACTGGACACTGAGATAACACAGATTTTGCTGCTCGGAAACATTTTCTATGTAGCCTTGTTTTGGATCCAGACTTGTCCCTCCGTCATCTGAGTTTGCCTTGTTTTTTGACCATTGTCGAAGAATAAATTGTCAACCTGCTTTCGGTGAGTCTTCTTCAAACTTTTGGAACACGGAGTCAGTACAAAGGGTTAACATAAGAGGTGAACGTGCAGAATTTCCGCCTTCCTGGTTGGCGCACGGGCTGTTGCCGTTTCCGTGCGGCTTGGCCGGGGGGCGGATTCCAACATGGTTCTATGTTATTCTCAGGCGACCATATTTTGATTTTAAAAAAGAGGACACAAATAATCCCCGCTTAGTCTTATATCCAAAGTTAATATGAATGAATGAATGCTTTATTTGGACATGAGAAAAAAAAAAAAATAGACAAACGAAACAAAAGAAAAACAAAAATCAGACAGAACCAATTATATTCTCGAGATAACAGCAATAATAGTTAAGACAATAATAATAATGATAATAATAAACAAGATCAGAAATTATTCATTGTGTTCAAAATGGAGTAGGATGAAGCATTTGCTTATCAACACCTACCCCCCATTTCTATTCCTTAATTATATGCGTCCGCCTTATGTAATGTAATATTAACAAAGAAATAAGCTAAATAACCATATACATATGAAGAAAAATAAAAATAAACGGGACCTAGCCAATAACAGATATGTGAAAACCCCCTATAATTAAACCCCTTCCTCTTCCCTATACCCTGTGAAAACCATGTGCTTGTACCACTTCCTAAACTGGGTCATGCTTGGACATTGCTTGAGCCCCTCATCTAGTTTATTCCACAGCTTCACTCCACAAACGGAAACACAAAAACTTTTTAATGTAGTTTGTACCCTCTGATGCTGTAAGTGAAGCTCCCCCCTCAAAATGTATTGTCCTTCTCTGTTAAAAAAAAATCATTTCTGTTTATTGCCAGGAAGTGATCTGTGTAAAGCCTTATAGATTAGCTAAACTGTTTGAAAATGAACCAAGTCCATGAATTTTGATGTTCTGGAATTTAAAAATAATGTACTTTTATGATCCCTATAACCAGCAGTATTAACTATTCTTATGGCCAGGGGTGCACATATTTTTTTTGCCCAGGTTCTCAGAGGAGGACCTGGAGATGTGACTTGGTCCTCATTGAATTTGAGAGCCGACCCGCCTGATGCGATAAAATTATAACATACTTTACTTAGAGCCAATTACCTTTAATTAATTATATTAACAATTAAAGCTTGATTAACATCAATTGGCACAACAAAATTGCCATTACTTTGAAGTGAAATGTAAAGAAATAAACATAAAAGCACTAATTCAAAATAAAGGGCATTCATATGCGGCTCCCACATTAACCCTTGAGAGTCGAAGGACGCGCCGGCGCGTCCTCAGCGCACGTCGTCTTTGAAGCACCCTCGCGTTTTAATTACGTCACCCACATGCCGTTGGTTGGTCTCGTTTTAAAGTGCGGAAGTTGCGGTTTACTCTCGTTGTTATTTGAAGTCAATCGACCAACTAAAACGTGAGATATTGTCATTTACGTTTTATAGTTTTATTGTCCTCTCAAAAAAACATTAAAACGCTGCATGGATCATTTGTTTATGTCTATATTTCCATCATTTCTTGTCCTTTTTCAAAACGGAAGCTCCATGAAAAAAACACAAATCAAACGAACCCTTTCGAAGTCACAGTGGAAGCACAAAATGCGTTTTTTTTTTTTTATAAATATAACTGCCGTGCGAGGTTCCACCGAACGAGAGGCAGGAGTGTTCTGAAGCAGCGAGGGGGCGAGCGACGGCCGTTTGAATCAAGCAAGCGAGCGAGCGACTTTGTGTGACTTTGAGGATGAACGGAAAACTAAATTTAGCGCAAGCAATTGTGCTTTTTGATCAACTTGAGGAAGAGGGTGGTCCAAATTCGTCATCATCGTCTTCTTCGGAAGAGTCCTCGAGTGAAGATAGTGACGGATTTGAACACGTGGGTGACGCCATCGACGAGCAGAGGTAAGCCAACTCACTTTTTTTTTTTTTTTTTTTTTTTTTTTTATGCTGTAAAAGTTTCTTTTGATATTGCAAGACAAAGTTAATTTTGATGCAATATAAGTGCGTGTTTGTGTATGTAATAATAAAATGTGCATATCAGATCAAAGTATAATTTGTGGTCTTCTTTCTATATGAAGATTAGGGATGTAGCACATATTCAGCTACGGTATTCTTTCTATTGTCATACATATAGATTTCCATTATTATTTATTGCTGTATATATTTTTATTTTATACTTTATTATTTTCATAAATACTGACTTTTGTTTCATGTACATTTATAGTGACAATGAAAGTAAAGTGAAATGAAAATGGAAGGGTGGAAAGAGGACCGACACCCCATGGAAGTGTGGGCTGTGATGTAGCCCTGTGTCTAATTCCAGGACGAAACTGCTTTTCGGAGTGGCATGCCTGAAAAAAATTTAACTTGTTTATTGTAAATATTTTTGAAAATACTTTTTTCCCCAATGTTATATATATATTTTTTTTTTCCCCAAAATCAGTCTTCTCAATTTGTGTATATAAATGTGTGTTCAAGAAGCTTGATTGTGTTTACATAGTTTTCATCAGGTGATGGGCCGCAATACCTAAACTCATAAAGAGATGGCCTCTAAACACTTTTTGTGTTAGATGGTATATTTTTTCACTGTTCTTCACTGTTTGGTCTGCTGTATATAACCTGTTTTGACTAGAGCATGTATAAATGCAAAAAACGCCTATGGCTATACCTGTTGTCTATGTTGAATTGTCAAATAAAAAACTATTTATTCTAAATTTTTTTGGTTGAATGTTCATCCTGACATGTTGAATAAATATTACAAAGTTTCAAAACGGTTCGTTACGCATGTTTGGTTGTCAATTGGACATCAATATTAAAAATTTTGACAAAACGATTTTGGAATTTTTGGTCTTTTTGGGCCCAAAATTATGATTTATAATTGGTCAGTGAAGGAAACAACAGTTTGGACATGAAGTTCAAGGTGTCACAAAAAAAGGGACCAAACCAGGCCATCGTAAACAATTCTGTCTTTGAAATATAAAGGCAACTTCAAAGGCATGCAAAATCAGACAAAATAGGCCCAGACCTTAAAGGGTTAACTTCAAGCCTTTGTAAAAGTGGGATGCCCTCCTCCTCATAAGAGCTCATTGAACGTGCACGTTTAGCTTTGTGAAATGCGAGCAAAAACTCAGTTTGTCAGTGCATGGCGCTGTTCTTCATTAACTTTATTCCACCACTTGTCCATAGGGCGAGTGGGGTCCTGTCTGACATCGATAGTTTGCTTAATTGCCACATGCTCTGTTTTTTTTTTTTTTTGTGCTTTTCAAAGTATGGATGGCTGAAATTCTTGGACCCTACATAAAATGCGCTGCTCTTATCAGCCACATTGGGATTCTCACGGCAAATTTTGTACCACATTTCCATGTGAGCATCATTTGCTTCTAGCCATGGTACCTCCTGCAGCCACTTTTCAGCAAAAGTCCTTTTTTTCGGTAGCTCCGGTGATGTCTCTGTCGTCTGTCTGTCTTTTGACGGGGGTGGGGGAACACCGAAATAATTACTCAGAGGGGCCTGCCTCTTTGACATTTTGAGAAGTGATTTTCTCATGTCCGCCGCAAATACAGTGGTCAGCCATCGGTACGCAAAAGCGTATGGAAGCCGTTGAGGGCCAGCGCATTTGTCTACGTCCAGTACGCATGCGCACATGCGGACCACTTATGTGCACCCCTGCTTATGGCTCTTTTTTTGTAAAATGGATAGTGAATTTATTGTACATTTGTAAGTATTACCCCAGACTTCTGCACAGTACTGTAAATATGGCAGGATTAAAGAACAGTAAAGTATGTGGAGTGATTTCCAAGACTGTTTTGCTTTACTCAGGACTGAAATGCTTCTTGAAAATTTATTTTGTATATGTTTTGTATGAGCTTTGTATGACCCTTTCAATATTTACCCCATCTATCTGTATTTGTACTTCACTATATTTATTGTATCTGCTAAATAACATGAATTTTGTTTTAAGTTTAATGATAATATGCTTCATCAGAAACCCTACCCAGGAGCTCATGTAAACCCCCCCCAGAGCAAAAGATACTTGTGTCATTTGCAATTTTAGTATTCTTGAAACTTTGCATATGTCATTTATACAGTGGGGAGAACAAGTATTTGATACACTGCCAATGGGAAAACCCATTGACACTGTATCAAATACTTGTTCTCCCCACTGTATATGCATGGACAGAACCCATATACACGCTGTGCGTGCATGGCGCACACACATGCGGTCAGTTTCCAAGACAATATTGAAATAATGCTCATTTGGTGACACACAGAAAACCGAGCATTCTTAGGCTTATCTTTTTTTTTTCATTGATTTTTTTCTTTCTTTATGACTGTAATCAAGCCCGCCTCAAGCCTAGTGACAGAATTCAAGCTAGGTGCTAACAGTAATGCACATCTCCAATGCTGCCGTCCTCCCTACCTCTCTTTTCTGACGTAATAACTGTATGAATTCCTAATTGGGAGACTTGACAATTCAGATCGGTGCCGCATTTTGAAAAATGTGTCCCAATTTGGATTTAAAACCACATACGCAACGCAAGTCACCTAGATTGGATCTGAAATGGTCCACTTCTATATGACTTGTTCCGTTCACACCATCAAGTTCATGCCTCACACAAGTCGGAAAAACAGATTTGTGCATTAAGACCTGTGGTGTGAACCTAGCCTAAGAGACTGAAGGAGAGTACCATCTGTTTGGACTAAATTTTACTCATGTATCTCCCTATAATAACGTGTGAACAAATCTGCACACCTTAAAGTGCCTATGACAGCAAAAACCATGTTTATTTTATATTTCACTAGGTATTTTATGCTCCTGAATGAAATGGACTGCTAGGGTGTGTGTGGAAGCGATCGATTTATTTTTTTTTTTTTAATCCCACGCCATGAAAACGAGTGACTTCCTCGACTGAGGAAGAATGCGAATGTGAAGTCAGCCGGGTCACCATCTCACAATACAGCCATTGTTATATAGCATGCAAATAGACAGCGGATTCAGCTGATTTTGAGATTAACACCAGCCCAGTGTGCTGCAGGCTTTTGTTACTGCACCAAGGAGAGGCGTGTGAGCCTTTTTGGGTTTCAAAAACTTCCCGTTTACCACGGAGGATGGCCAAAACAAGTCCGACAACTGTGGGACCATTGAACGGACGAGGAAGTGAGTAAACTACGTGTTTTGTATTATGTCAAATAGTGGAATCATGGCACGTTTTAATAAGGATGTGGCTTGCATTTTGTGGGTGACAATGCTCCTTGTCCACCGAGAAGGCCATTAGGCCGACGAACGGTGGCTTGTTACACCCATGGTCACTTCTACCCTTTCGGGCCTCTTTGTGTGGCCGCCAATGGACCACTATCCTCGGCTTGGCCACGTACAGCCACTCGCTCCGACATCAGCTGGTTTGTCCACCAAGAATGGGCTATTTTCGGCGTTTATTCCTGGAAACGAGCACTGCCAGACCGCCGTGGCCGCAGCAGAATGACGAGCCATAACTTGCTTGCCGCCGAGGTCTGGCCGATCGGTGAAGACAATCAACCCCACCGCCATGTGTGATATGAGTAGGCGTAGTTTTGTGTGATTTTTCGTTTTCAAGAGGCGAGAATAAGACTGGAAAAAGCTGCTCGGTACGGGTTAGCATAGCAGCAAGCTCTCATGCCTCCTGTTTTGTTTACACTCCTTCATCCGTCTCCGAAGCCGGGGCAGGGAAATGACAAAAGTGGGACCAACTCCGGTGGCATAAAATACCGTTCGGGAGAGGAAGAAGTTGGCGGTTTTGATCAATATGCGGTAATTTTGCACTGTCGTACTGAATAAATGCATTTTTAATATTTGATATTCCATTTAGCACAAGACTGTTATTTGTCATGACCATACCATTTATTTAGCAATTCGGGAAAAGTACTTAGATAAAAAGAATATCCTGTAAGAATATTGAAGTAGATTGAAACAATCCTAAAATTGTACTGCTCTATGTCGCATTTTCCTTGTTCTGAATCTCCCCCCTCAATGGGCTGAATTCCAAATCAGATGAAATCATGACCCTGACGACGTCATCATCCAGCTGAGGATGCTAGAGTGCTATAATGAAAGGCAGGACTAAACGGCAGATTAAAAGATTAATTTCCCGTCATCTGCGCTTTAACAAATTGTTGTATTTAGTCAAATCGTCTCAAAATATTATTCTAATTCAATTAATAATGCTATTTAGGTTTTTTATGCTTTCACAGCCACTTTAACATGGGCACTATCAAGTGAACGGCTTCAAAGAAAGTTGTTGTAGCGTCTAAACTTGATACGGTGTGTGCGGGTGACTGTGTATTCCAGCGTGTTGGTGTGCATCCTCTGTTACTAATGGCTACCCTGAGTACTCCCAACAACACCTAACTGATCCTCTAATTGCTTTTCCTCCTCTGCATTTATCATCATCCAGCTAGCCTGTCATGTTAGCAAAGCTGTGAGGGACTGTCCACTGGAGGAGGCAGCTGAGACAGTAAGGCCGCTGACAGTTGCAAGACAAGTAAACCAAAGAGGCTAATATGGTATAGTAAATCAAATACTAATTGTTAGTTGTTATTTATAGATAGTGGTTACTTCAAGAGTAGGGCAGCTGCTCGAGAAATAATGTGGTTTTGTTTTACTACATTAAGATACTGGAGAAAAAAATTGATCAATTTTAGGAGAACAGTATGTTACAGCTTTAACACCGAACGTGTTGGTGGCAACAAGTTTACGCATATCATCTTTGAAGCCTCGTCACGCTGTAATTACGTCACCCACGTGCCGCTGGTTGGTCTCATTTAAAAGTGCGGAAGTTGAGGTCCACGCCCGTTTTTACTTCAAGTCATTCGACCAAGTAAAATGGGAGATAATGTCATTTGAGTTTTATTGTTTTATTGCCCTCATGAATAAACATTAAAATGCTGCATTGACCATGTGTTGTCTGTCCATATTTTCATCATTCTTGTCCTTTTTCTAAACCGAAAGCACCATGAAAAACTATATCCCAGGAGCCATTGTGAAGTCACAAAGGAAGGACGTCATCTGAAAACTTTTAATATATTGCTGAGCGAGGCACCATCTAACGAGAGGTAGGGGAGGTCGCGAGCGACAGCCAGTTGGATTGAGCGAGCGACTTTGAAACGTGCGGTATGAATTGAACACTAAATTTAGCGCAAGCTAATCCATTATTTCATCAACTCGAGGAAGAGGACGAACCAGATTTGTCGTTGTTTTCTTCGGATGAGTCTGCTCAGCGAGTGAGAAGTGACAGCAGAGCGCAAACGGCGGAAGAGTGGGCTGTGTAGTGTAGTGTGTGATGTAGCTATGTGTACTTTTCAAGAGGAAAACTGAGGGGCATGCCTGATAAAATTGAACTGAACTAGTTTATTGTCAATATTTTTGAAAATATTTTTTTTCAATGTTATATTTAATTTTTTTTTTCACCATCAATCCTTACACTTTGCATGTATGTGTTCGAGAAGCTTGATTGTATGTATATAGTTTTGATAAGGTGATGGGTGCCATACCTAACCTCACAAAGAGATATTCTCTAAACCGTTTTGTGTTAAATGGTATATATGGTACCTCTACATACGAAGTTAATTCATTCCAGGACCTTGTTTGTAAATCGAAATGATCGTATATCGAGCAGGATTTTCCCATAGGAATACATTATTATTCCATTAATTCTTTCCACAGCCCGAAAACCTATACTAAATTCTCAACAAATATTGATGTTACTATAGCAAATATCAATTACAAAGAGCAAAACAAATACATTATGAATGAAAATCGGAATAATATAATAATAGCAATAATATAATAATAATAATAACACCTGTAATAATGTAACAAATGGGGTTCTAATGATGCGAATGTGTTTGCGTGGTGTACCTGAAAGCATCGCGTGGAAGACTTGATTGAGTGAGCCTTTTTAGTTTCACTTTCAATTTGTTTAACAGCTGCGGGGGACACTAGGTACAAGTTGATGGAATAAATGATTAGAAACCTGACGAAGCTGGCGATTTCTTTGGCGATGTTACCACAATAATAATTGCCACCTTAACTTATAAAGACTGACGAATGGAGTAGGACAGTCTACGGCTGTATTATTGAGCGAGCCATATCAAAGATGCGCACCCCACGCTCATATTTTTCTAACATATCTATCTTAATGTCAATGGTAACGGTAAGCATCACCTTTTTTCCTTTTCCACTAGCATTGTTGGAACAGATGCAGAGGGATATGATGGCAGAGCATTCAGAGGAAAATTTGTCCTTTACAAGGTGGAGATATAAACACTATTTCAAGTTGATCAAAGTTAAAGGAAAGAACATGCATGTAAAATGTAATTTTTGTCCTGGGGCAAAGCTTTTGTCGACATCTGTGGTAAGCAATTCAAATCTGTTTATTTTTGTTGCACTTTAGTGTAGGATAAATCTGTTGCTGGTGAGGTGCAATAGAAATGACAAGGTTTTATAACACAACTACCTGTCTGTTCTTCTCTATTCAACTGACTCGAATACTGCTCAGAAAATTTCAAATTCTTTGACATACAACTTCTTTTTAAAGTAACTGATACAGTTACTTTCCCTGGTAACTAGTTACCTTTACTATAGAGTAATTCAGTTACTAACTCAGTTACATTTTGGAAGAAGTAGTGAGTAAATATAACTAATTACTTTTTTAAAGTAACGTGCCCAACACTGGTCATATTTGTCCTCCTACAGAAACCATGTTAAAACAAAAAATTTTTTCCGTTTTCAAACATTTTTGAAACGCTCCAGGGAACCACTAGGGCAGCGCTAAAGAGCCGCATGCGGGTCTCACAACACGGGTTGCTGACCTTTGGTTTAGACCAGGGGTCCTCAAACATTTTCCTGTGAGGGCCACATAACTTTTTCCTTCTCTGATGAGGGTCCAGGGTCAGTTTGCAACAGAAAAAGTGTGATGATTGAAGGAGTGCCTAAATGTAAAAATTTATTGTTTTTTTAGAAAGCCACAATCAAATAACGCTTTCTGGATTCTTGACTGAACAAAAGTAAATAAAATAAATAGATAATAATAAAGAATAAATAGATACCAAACAACCCTCTCTGGGTTCTTCACAGAAAAAAAGCCAGGAAATAAATAGCACTATTGGGGGAAAAAAAACAAAAAACATCATAATGCTCTGTGGTATTGTTCAGGGGGCCGGACCAAATGTGGAGGTGGGCTGTATCCGGCCCGCGGGCTGTAGTTTGGGGACCCCTGGTTTAGACAATAAGCTTAATAGAAACTGGTGAGATCAGGGGTGGGAAACCTTTTTTTTTTTTTTTTAAACTGTAAGGGGCATTGTCAGTTTGGTAGGTGCAGTAAAAGATATGTTCAAATGCAAAGACATATCATAAGATTTGCACAAATTGCCTCATTCTTGCGAGAAGGGCTTGTGGTGAAGGTGCGGATGTGTGTGGAAAAAAGAGGACACGTACACTTACTGTATGTGGGGTGAGGGGCCTGGCTCTTCTTCTAGTGGGGATTTGATGCTGATGAGGTCTGTAATGGGAGAGAAAGGGGAGTGTGAGGGGAATAGATTGGGACCCTGCTCTTCCCTAAGCACTTCTTCCACGCTTGCCTATTTATTTCCCTCCCCATTTCCATGCGCCTTTGCTTTGACCTTTCTCCAGCCAATGACGGTAAAATCACATTCCCGCCAGAGTCACATCTCGCCTCTATATGATTTCCTTGTTTATTTTTTATTGCTGCAGTTGCTCACGACACACAGGGTGCAGTGTTTCATCCAAGGGGGAAGGGATAGCTTGTGACTCAGATAAATTGTACCTGTGACATCCTACATAAGCTTTGAATATGCAAATTAAGAGGCAGGCAGGACGGTGAACATATCCATTCATAGTCACGCTCGATGCTCATCTCGTTGTGCTTTTGCTTCAAATGCAATCTCTTTCAGGAATATGCAAAGCTTATTGGGGGGAAAACAATATGCACTCAACTGTCACTTCATCTGGCACACCTGCACATTTTGATCAGCACCAGAGTTTCTGTTGAGTTCTAGCAATACAGGATTAAATGATACACGCACACCAATATTATCCTAAAAAATACAGTAAGAGAACTGTGGGGAAGAATTGTTGCATCTCTAAAACCACATACAGTGCCTTGCAAAAGTATTCGGCCCCCTTGAACCTTGCAACCTTTCGCCACATTTCAGGCTTCAAACATAAAGATATAAAATTTTAATTTTTTGTCAAGAATCAACAACAAGTGGGACACAATCCTGAAGTGGAACAAAATTTATTGGATAATTTAAACTTTTTTAACAAATAAAAAACTGAAAAGTGGGGCGTGAAATATTATTCGGCCCCCTTGCGTTAATACTTTGTAGCGCCACCTTTTGCTCCAATTACAGCTGCAAGTCGCTTGGGGTATGTTTCTATCAGTTTTGCACATCGAGAGACTGACATTCTTGCCCATTCTTCCTTGCAAAACAGATCGAGCTCAGTGAGGTTGGACGGAGAGTGTTTGTGAACAGCAGTCTTCAGCTCTTTCCACAGATTCTCGATTGGATTCAGGTCTGGACTTTGACTTGGCCATTCTAACACCTGGATACGTTTATTTTTTAACCATTCCATTGTAGATTTGGCTTTATGTTTTGGATCATTGTCCTGTTGGAAGATAAATCTCCGTCCCAGTCTCAGGTCTTGTGCAGATACCAACAGGTTTTCTTCCAGAATGTTCCTGTATTTGGCTGCATCCATCTTCCCGTCAATTTTAACCATCTTACCTGTCCCTGCTGAAGAAAAGCAGGCCCAAACCATGATGCTGCCACCACCATGTTTGACATTGGGGATGGTGTGTTCAGGGTGATGAGCTGTGTTGCTTTTACGCCAAACATATCGTTTTGCATTGTGGCCAAAAAGTTCCATTTTGGTTTCATCTGACCAGAGCACCTTCTTCCACATGTTTGGTGTGTCTCCCAGGTGGCTTGTGTCAAACTTTAAACGAGACTTTTTATGGATATCTTTGAGAAATGGCTTTCTTCTTGCCACTCTTCCATAAAGGCCAGATTTGTGCAGTGTACGACTGATTGTTGTCCTATGGACAGACTCCCACCTCAGCTGTAGATCTGTGCAGTTCATCCAGAGTGATCATGGGCCTCTTGGCTGCATCTCTGATCAGTTTTCTCCTTGTTTGAGAAGAAAGTTTGGAAGGACGGCCGGGTCTTGGTAGATTTGCAGTGGTCTGATGCTCCTTCCATTTCAATATGATGGCTTGCACAGTGCTCCTTGAGATGTTTAAAGCTTGGAAAATCTTTTTGTATCCAAATCCGGCTTTAAACTTCTCCACAACAGTATCTCGGACCTGCCTGGTGTGTTCCTTGGTTTTCATAATGCTCTCTGCACTTTAAACAGAACCCTGAGACTATCACAGAGCAGGTGCATTTATACGGAGACTTGATTACACACATGTGGATTCTATTTATCATCATCGGTCATTTAGGAAGACATTGGATCATTCAGAGATCCTCACTGAACTTCTGGAGTGAGTTTGCTGCACTGAAAGTAAAGGGGCCGAATAATATTGCACGCCCCACTTTTCAGTTTTTTATTTGTTAAAAAAGTTTAAATTATCCAATAAATGTTGTTCCACTTCACGATTGTGTCCCACTTGTTGTTGATTCTTGACAAAAAAATTACATTTCATATCTTTATGTTTGAAGCCTGAAATGTGGCGAAAAGTTGCAAGATTCAAGGTGGCCGAATACTTTTGCAAGGCACTGTAACAGTGAACATAAAAAGATACAGTACATCTGGAAGGGAGCAAGGATACTTAACTTTCGTCTTCCAAACCACAGTCCCATCTGAATAGCCAAGCTTCTCACCGTATCTCCATGTTAACCAGTGTTCATGGTTCTCTCTCTAAAAATGGCAGATGGTGGACCAAAAAATGTTTGAAGCCAACTGGAAGTGTTGCCGCCGAATCCCTATTGAGCCCAGGTTTTTGCTGAGTCTGCTGGTACCACTCAGATGCCTCCAAAACCTTCCAGGCCAAAAAGCCTTGAAAGTTTGCCATCTTGGGCTAGGGAAGTGCTTCTCAATTATTTTCTGTTACACTTTATTTGCACTGAGCAACTTGGTATGCCACCTTATATTAGTCCTTTTCAAAAAATGAGCATATTGTGATAAAGTTCATTATTTTCTGTAATGTACGGATAAACATTAGACCTTCATATATTTTAGATTCATTACACACCAATGAAGTAGTTCAAGCCTTTTATTGTTTTAATATTGATGATTATGGCAATAAAAGTCAAGAAAAAAACAAAAATCCCTATCTCAAAAAATTAGCACATCATGAAAAGGTACTCTAAAGAAGCTACTAACCTAATCATCTGAATCAACCAATTAACTCAAAACCCCTGTGAAAGATTCCTGAGGCTTTTAAAAACTCCCAGCCTGGTTCATTACTCAAAACTGCAATCGTGGGCAAGACTGCCGATCTGACTGCTGTCCAGAAGGCCATCATTGACACCCTCAAGCAAGAGGCTAAGACACAGAAAGAAATTTCTGAGTGAATAGGCTGTTTCCAGAGTGCTGTATCAAGGCACCTCGGTGGGAAAGAAAAAGTGTGTCAGGAAACGCTGCACAATCAGAAGAGGGGACCGCACCCTGAGAAAGATTGTGAAGAAGGGACGATTCCAGACCTTGGGGGACCTGCAGAAACAGTGGACTGAGTCTGGAGTAGAAACATCCAGAGCCACCGTGCACAGGCATGTGCTGAAAATAGCAGAAGCACCTGACCTGGGCTACAAAGAAGCAGCACTGGACTGTTGTTCAGTGGTCCAAAGTACTTATTTCAGATGAAAGCAAATTTTGCATGTCATTCGGAAATCAAGGTGCCAGAGTTTTGAGGAAGAACGGAGAGAAGGAAATGCCAAAATGCCTGAAGTTCAGTTTCTAGTCCTCACAGTCAGTGATGGTCTTGGGTGCCATGTCAGCTGCTGGTGTTGGTCTACTGTGTTTTATCAAGGGCAGAATCAATACAGCTAGCTATCAGGAGATTTTGGAGCACTTCATGCTTCCATCTGCTGAAAAGCTTTATTGAGATAAAGATTTCAATTTTTCAGCACGACCTTGCACCTGTTCACAGTGCTAAAACCACTGGTAAATGGTTTACTGACCATGACATTACTGTGCTCAATTGGCCTGCCAACTCTCCTGACCTGAACCCCATAGAGAATCTGTGGGATATTGTGAAGAGGAAGTTGAGAGACACCAGACCCAGCACTGTGGATGAGCTTAAGGCCGTTATCGAAGCATCCTGGGCCTCCATAACACTTCAGCAGTGCCACAGGCTGATTGCCTCCATGCCACGCCGCATAGAAGCAGTCATTTCTGCAAAAAGATTCCCGACCAAGTATTGAGTGCATAGCTGATGTAATTAATTGAAGGTTGACTTTTTTTGTATTAAATAACACTTTTTTGTATTGGTCGGATCAAATGTGCTAATTTTTGGAGATAGGGATTTTTGTTTTTTTCTTGACTTTTTTGCCAAAATCATCAATATTAAAACAATAAAAGGCTTCAACTACTTCAGTTGTGTGTAATAAATGTAAAATATATGAAAGTCTAATGTTTATCAGTACATTACAGAAAATAATGAACTTTATCACAATATGCTAATTTTTTTAGAAGGACTAGTATGTTGCTAACAGTGCTCGCTGGTTTCAGTTCAGTTCAGTTTCAGTTTATTTGCATATCAAGATACAGTACATGGTCATACGCAAGCAGTTCACATTATAAGATGGGCGAAAAGGACACTCCAAAGAAGCTATTCAAAGCTTTTAACATGGGCCTGGTTGGAGAGCGCACACACACATACAATTAACTGTGGACAATTTCAAAATTCTGGTTACATTGAATTTGATATGAGACACCAGTAATGTTATTCAAAGAATCAGCATGTTATACATACATTGCTAGGAGATGAGTTTTTTCTTAAAGATGGAGATGGAGTGTGACATTTTAAGTGTTTCGTCAAGTTCATTCCAAATCTGTGGTCCTTTGCACACAATGCCAAAGCTTGTACAATTTAGCCTTCGTTTTTTCCCCGTGATTTGATTTTTTTCTTCTGGTAGTTTATGTGTTCTGAGGAGTACAGATTGAGATGAGGTCACCTAATTTATGGTTTAGTCTATAGATGATCTGATACATTACACATTTTGTTAATAGTTGTGGTCTTTAAGCTTCAGAAGCTGGTGGCGGTGAAAATTTATTTTATTTGGAGCATTAAACTCAGACCATGTTAGGGCACATATAACTTTTTTCTGCAGTATTTCAAGCTGTTTTAGATAATTTGGATATGTGTTGCACCATATGATATTACAGTGTTGTAAATGTGGTTCAAATAAAAGATTTATACAGAATTAGAAGGGCAGAGAGTGGGAGATAATGTCTCAGTTTAAAAAAAAAAGAGCAGCATATTTTGACAGTTTATTTGTAAGATCATCAATATGTTTTTTGAAATTAAGGTACTCATCTATATGGACCCCCAGGAATTTTGTGGAGTCGACTCTTTCAGTGTTTTCTCTGTTTATGTTTAGGCAGATTTGTTTAGTGGCTTGTTTTTTATGGGAGCGAAACACAATGTAATTTGTTTTATTGATATTTAGAGATAGCTTATTACATTTTAAACATTGGTCTGTTTTCTCTAATTCACTATTTACGATTTGCTCTAGTGCAGTTGGATTTTTATGGGAAAAGAACAAATTTGTATCTTCAGCAAATATTAATTTATGTAAAACGGATGAAGAATTAACAAAATCATTCATGTACAGGTTAAAAAGGAGGGGCCCAAGATGGAGCCCTGGGGGACTCCATGTTTCATGAGTTTGTAAGATGATTTAGAATTTTTACTGTTGACATACTGATGTCTTCCAGAAAGATAACTACGGAATCAGTCTAGTACTAGGCCTCTAATCCCATAATGCTCCAGTTTATTGATGAGTATTTCAGTGTTAATGGTGTCAAATGCTTTGGATAGGTCCAAAAAAAAAGCCAACTCGAAAGTCACCTTTGTCAATTGCATCGTAGACTTTTTCCGTTAAGTCAAGTGCTGCTATATATGTAGTTTTTTTTTTTTTTTTTTTCTGAATCCATATTGGGATGTTTAGTTTGTGTAGATACAGTAGTTATTGAGTTTGTTGTGGACTACTCTTTCTAAAGCCTTGGAGAGAGTAGGCAGAATTGATATTGGTCGGTAATTACTCAGATCATTTTCCTTCACAGATTTAAAGATTGGTTTGATTCGTGCAATTTTTGCTATTTGAGACACCACTCCAGAGAGTAGAGATAGATTGATGCAGTGGGTTAGAGGTGCAGTAATAATGTTTGAGATGCTTTTCAGAATTTTATTGGATATTCCATCTGCTCCAGCTGAATTTGAATTCTTCATATTAATGATTATTTTATGTACTTCACCACAGTTAGTTGGATTCTGAAAGAAAGAGCCCTGGTAGTTACCTGATAAACAGTCTCTGAAGGAGGCATTTTGAGGCTGACTGATTTTACTACATATGCTGCTACCAATGGAGACAAAATAATGGTTGAATTTGTCAGCAAGACTGTTATTTGTGGCGGTTGTGCTTGTATCGATATCATGGTCAGGGAACACAGGAGTTTTTTTCTCCTTTATTTAGGACCTTGTTTAGTAATCTCCAACATTTCTTGTAATCACTCTGAGATGTGTTTATCAATTCTGCATAATAATTACTCATCCTTTTCCTGATAATGTGTTTGTTTATTTCTATAATTAACATATTCATTTTTATTATCATAATTAGGTTGATTTATATATTTTTTTTGTATAATTTATTTTTGTGCTTCATAGATTTTAATATGATCTTAGTGATCCATGGATTTTGATTCAATGTGCTGCATTTGATATTCTTTTCTGGAATGGTTCTTTGAATTGAGTCAGTTATTTCTTTAGTGAGTCTCAAATGCAACATTAGCATCACTACAACAGTATATTCCATTCCATGCCTTGGGCTTCAAGTCCTCATTCAAATGTTGCATGGTTTCTTCTTTTAGTATTTTTATTTTGATTTCATGGTAAATGGGTGACAGTTTAATATGAAGGTCAATAAATAAATAGTACAATGGGAAAATGATCCGAAATTAGGTTTACTCATGTAAAACTGATAAAGCGGGTTGATTGTTGGCAACATTCGGCACGTTTTAATTGAAAAATAAAATAAAATAAAAATATAGGCTTATCAAAGTGATTGGGGTCTAATGTCTTTAAGTGGCGTCTCAATTGATTTGGCTTCCTGCTGTCTGCTACAAACATTTTTATACACAGTAAATAGACTGGTGTTTCCTCATCTCCCACTGTATTAAAAGTCAAAGCCAATCGCTACATATGCTTCGTCATATTTCCTCGTCTTGGCTCTTCATATCTCCAGTGTTCTTTGCTATGTGCTCTTGTTTGGTTCAAAAATACTGCGCACACTCTGAAAAAGAACGCCACTGCCACCCACTGAATGAATGTGCAATTAAACTTTCTATTCTAGTATGGCAAAAAGGTATGTTCCCCCACTATTTGAGAAGTACCGGGCTAGGGGATTGCTACCACAAAAGGCCACAAATACAGTCAGCTGTCTCAGCAATCTAGGCTTTGAAAACGGTGCCCTTGGACTCAATGTTCTCCAAGAACGTGGAAGAAGTTCTGTCATGGTTGGGAAACTCCTTCTAAGAGGGGACTCTGTCAAACGCTCCCAGCAGAAGTTTTATAATTTATTTATTTTTTTTCTATTCATTTTCTGCATCGCTTATCCTCATGAGGTTCGTGGAGGTGTTAGAGCCTGTCCCAGCGGCACAAAGCAATGTTTTACTCTCACAATCCTGCCAATGTCCAATTGGCCTACCATACATACTTTTGGGATGTAGGAGGACACCAGAGTAGTTGGAAAAAACCCACACAGGTACAGGGAGAACATGCACACAGGAAGGCCAGGGCCAGGGATTGAACCCTCAATCGCAGAACTGTGAGGCAGACGTGCAAACCATTCATTCACCTTGCCAACCCTAATATACAGTAAAATATGCAGGATTTAAATTAGGGCTGTCAAAATTATCGTGTTAACGGGCGGTAATTTTTTTTTTTTTTAATTAATCACGTTAAAATATTTGACGCATTTAACGCACATGCCCCGCTCAAACAGATTAAAATGACAGCACAGTGTCATGTCTACTTGTTACTTGTGTTTTTTGGTGTTTTTTCGCCCTCTGCTGGCGCTTGGGTGCGACTGATTTTATGGGTTGCAGCACCATGAGCATTGTGTAATTATTGACATCGACAATGGCGAGCTACTAGTTTATTTTTTTATTGAAAATTTTACAAATTTTATTAAAACGAAAACAATAATATTTAAAATTTCTATAACTTGTACTAACATTTATCTTTTAAGAACTACAAGTCTTTCTATCCATGAATCACTTTAACAGAATGTTAATAATGTTAATGCCATCTTGTTGATTTATTGTTATAATAAACAAATACAGTACTTATGTACAGTATGTTGAATGTATATATCCATCTTGTTTCTTATCTTTCCATTCGAACAATAATTTACAGAAAAATATGGCATGTTTTATAGACGTTAGAATTGTGATTAACTACAATTAATTAATTTTTATGAAGTTATTAACTCGATTAAAAATTTTAATCGTTTGACAGCCCTAATTTAAATATCAAGATATAACGCGACTAAGAAAATAGAACTACAAAAAGGTGATGTAAGTGGACAGCGTACAGACCATCACGGTGCTGGTTGACTGTATCATTGATTTTTTTTATGCTAATCGATTGAGTTACTGTATTTGTGAGAAATAGCATAGTGATCACTTTATCAATATCTAAATAATACGCCGATGATAGTGATGGTGTCACAACAAAGAAAGTGATGATAATTACAATCTTACAAAAATGTATATGATGCATCACAACACTGGCCAGCAACACTGATTTTTGATTCCACTGTACAAATCGACACACGATAACAATATACAGCAGACCAGTATTTCTGTAGCAGAAGCCTGAGTGGTTGAAAGCACGCAGCTATAGCAGCGAATGTATGCATATACATCGGCAAATATAATGACGTGAAATACTGTAGGAAACAATCCAGAATGGAGGGGGGGTATGAACGTATTCGTAGATATGTTCTGTGGCATGACCGCCTCAAACAAAAGAATACATCGAGCCAAAAACACAGATGGAAAACACTCCCTCTGTCTGTCCTCTTCCCTCGTGTACACACACACACAGACATTTCCTTCTCATCCTCCCATGCAGTTGTGGAAAGCAGATGCAGGCAGCCTGGCAGAGATTTAGAGTGTGTCGGTCCACACAAATGCAGCCATGTGACTAAAAATAAATGAATCTTCGGTTGAGGGAGAACCACACTCAAAGGTCTTAAAATAGCCGCTCAAACAAAGGCACGAATAAACGAGAAGGAGTGCGTGGGTTTTATTTTCAAGAGGAAACCACCCCCCACTCCCGCGCCCGTCTTTATCACTCTTCCACGGCAGCTACTCCCCGGTTGCTAGGTTACGACACTTGTGGCCGCCATCCTCGGCCCAGAGGTGCTCTTGCTTGTGTATCATGTTTTTTTTATGGGGTATATTTGTATTCTGATTTAGGGAAGCTGCACTAGTGAGGAGGTGCATTGGGGGTATCCTGCAGTTCAATTTGTAAGACCATAGCTTGTGCTTGACATGTACCATGGAAACAATGAGAATTCAAATTTGAGTGTGCTGTCACAGTGTGGGGATGTGGATGGGATAGAGGCCGGCATGTACAATACAGTCATGTCCATTTGGTAGGTATGTAATCGAGGTGCTGACGCTGTAAAAACGATTTTTTTTCTTTGCAAATTAGTTTTTGTCAATTAGGACGACAACGAAAATATTTAGTCAACGAAAACTTTTTCATGAGAATGACGAGACGATAACTAGCTAAAAACGTGTTTTGACTAAAACATAATGAGACGCATGCCAGTTTTCATCTGACGAGACAAGAACGAGACGAAAATGCGCAACAGTTTACGTCACATGTTCTCAACGTGTG
Source organism: Corythoichthys intestinalis (assembly GCF_030265065.1). Taxonomy (NCBI): domain Eukaryota; kingdom Metazoa; phylum Chordata; class Actinopteri; order Syngnathiformes; family Syngnathidae; genus Corythoichthys; species Corythoichthys intestinalis. The sequence continues at coordinate 39,750,951 of NC_080401.1, forward strand.
ACATTTATGTGTACTGTAGTTAGCCTGCATCGTTGCAGTGTCTGGCTGTGTCACTCGTGACGTACTGCACCCCCACTCATTCCCGACTCACCGGTGTGTCATTTCCAGTTTGCCCAAACGGTAAGATTTGTTTTCTTGGCCAGAGAGAATATGCAATATTGCTTTAGCCTTTAAAAGTCTGCGCTAATTGATCTCACAGACTAAATGTAACTCATAGCATTAGCATAGCATTCGCATGAGGCTAATGCTAACGGTGCGCGTCCTCTTAAACTCAGACTTTTTTTTTTACTGACAGTTCGTAACATCCAGGTGGGTATAATTAATTGAAAATAATGTAATGTTTTCCTGCTGAGTATGTATTATTACCAAGTTGTCCTTGTAGATAGATGGTACAATATGTGCTTGTCTGGCATTTTTCATTTGAAATAGCTGGAAACCTTTATTTATTTATTTTAGGAGCCAAGTTTTACCACACGTCAACTAAAACTGGACAAAATTAGTCTTGAGTTATAGTCAAAAAAAAAAAACTAGACAGACAAATTTTCAGAAGCCGAAATTTAAAAGGGCTGTCAAAAACAACACTGTTGTTTTGTGTCGACTCTTTTGCATCGATTACGTTCTTGATTAACTTACAGGTTCCATCCAATTTCAGTTGATAACAGACCCTGCTCTTAGCAGGCGAGAAATGCAAGGTCATGTAAAGATATAAATATATCAGTATTGTTTTCATCAACAATGACTAAAACAAAATATTTCGTCATCAAACATTTTTTTAATGATGATGACGAGACAATAACGAGCTAAAAATGTGTCTTTGGGGACTAAAACATAACGAGACAAATGCCAGTTTTCGTCTGACGAGACGAGAACGAGACAAAAATGCACTATAGTTTCCGTCACATGTTCACAACGTGTGCATTTAATGTTTAGTTGGCCTGCATCGTAACAATGTATGGTTGTGTCACTCATGTGATGTGTTGCTGCTCTCCAGTCTCCAGGCTTGCACACACAGTAAGATCTGTTTTATCTTGGCCAGAGAGAATATGCAATGTTGCTTTAGCCTTTAAAGGTCTGTGCTGTGTAATCATCAGACGCTAAATGTAACTCAAAGCATTAGCATAGCATTTGCGTTAGAATTAAGTTAATGCTAACGGCAAGTGTCGTCTTAAACTCTCGGACAACTTGTTTTTACATAGAATTCATGGCATCCATGTGGGGGTAATTAATTGAAAATAATGTACTGTTTTCCTGCTGAGCATGTATTATGCACATGATGGCGTTGTCCTTGTAGACGCTAACACATGTGCTCGTCCGTCAATGTTAATTCGAAAAGCTTTATTTATTTTTGGAGTAAATCTTGGGGGGATTTTGCAGACTAAAAAAATTTTAGTAAGCATAGACTAAAAGGAGACGAAATTGGTCTTGAGTTTTCATCAGCAAAAACTAGACGAAGACAAACATTATGAGATGTCTAAAATATGATGAAGACTAATAAGTATTATCGTCCAAAAGACTAAGACAAAATTAAAAGGGTTGCCAAAAACAACACTTATACTATATACATATACATATACATATATATATATATATATATATATATATATATATATACATATATATACATATATACATGTATATCTTAAATCATTAAATTTTACAAAGATTCCTACAGGTTTCAATAGAAATGTTCTTTTGATTCAAAAATTGGCAAATTAAGCGCTAGCATCTATCCATTAGCATCATTGCTAACCTGTGTTTGTAATTTTCACTTCAATATGAGTTGCTTTTTCCGTAAAACCAACTAGTGTGTTGTATTTTATGTTGTTTGAAGTGCTTCTAAAAATACTTGTTTTATTTGTGGAGGTATCTTCAAACAACCTTGTAGCAATGGCTTCATTGGCACAAAGAGGACACTTTTTAACAGTCCCTGAGGGAAGAAAATCTCAATGTGAAATAAAACACAACAATGAGTCATGCACTTTAGTGGGAACAGTTGTTGCCGTGGAAGTTCAGCTCTGCATAATGTGGGCCCAGTGTGTGAAGCGGCAAAAAAGCTGCTCAGTCCATGAAGGTAACTCTCTAATGTGGCTACGATTTTAGCAAAGACCCTAGTCGCTGTGAAGTCAATTCTATAGGGCTGGTTATATATATTCAAAAAATAAAATGTCCACCAGCTTTACTTTCCTGGCTTTTTCTTATCGTGTTCATTTTTATCATAATCCTAAATACTGGTGACAGAAGATGTCACATTTATAGTATGACACCAACTGAAGGTGCACATGCATGTGACTCTATGATGAGAATTTTTTTAAGGGGGTCAATCAGTGGCCACTTGATTACTGTATCTCCCGAACCAACTTTACATCATTTGCTCTGTTTGTAATTGCTCATGAATGTACTTTATCTCGTGCACCCCTTTAGAGGGATTGAGAAAAGCCGCTTTGTCGGTGAATTGCGCTGGATGTATTTTTTTTTTTCTCCACACAACATTGTAAACCAAAGGTATACATGTATGAAAGCACTCAACAAGACTTGAGTACACATAGAGCACTAGACAAGTACAGTGGGGCAAATAAGTATTTAGTCAACCACCAATTGTGCAAGTTCTCCTACTTGAAAAGATTAGAGGCCTGTTATTGTCAACATAGGTAAACCTCAACCATGAGAGACAGAATGTGGAAAAAAAAACAGAAAATCACATTGCTTGATTTTTAAAGAATTTATTTCCAAATTAGAGTGGAAAATAAGTATTTGGTCCCCAACAAACAAGCAAGATTTCTGGCTGTCAAAGAGGTCTAACTTCTTCTAATGAGGCTCCACTCGTTACCTGTTTTAATGGCACCTGTTTTAACTCATTATCGTTATAAAAGACACCTGTCCGCAATCTCAGTCAGTCACACTCCAAACTCCACTATGGCAAAGACCCAAGAGCTGTCGAAGGACACCAGAGACAAAATTGTAGACCTGCACCAGGCTGGGAAGACTGAATCTGCAATAGGTAAAACGCTTGGTGTAGAGAAATCAACTGTGGTAGCAATTATTAGAAAATCAAAGACATACAAGACCACTGATAATCTCCCTCGATCTGGGGCTCCATGCAAGATCTCACCCCGTGGTGTCAAAATGATAACAAGAACGGTGAGCAAAAATCCCAGAACCACACGGGGGGACCTAGTGAATGACTTACAGAGAGCTGGGACCACAGTAACAAAGGCTGCTATCAGTAACACAATGCGCCGCCAGGGACTCAAATCCTGCACTGCCAGACGTGTCCCGCTGCTGAATAAAGTACACGTCCAGGCCCGTCTGCGGTTCGCTAGAGAGCATTTGGATGATCCAGAAGAGGACTGGGAGAATGTGTTATGGTCAGATGAAACCAGAATAGAACTTTTTGGTAGAAACACAGGTTCTTGTGAGGAGAAAGAATACTGAATTGCATCCGAAGAACACCATACCCACTGTGAAGCATGGGGGTGGACACATCATGCTTTGGGGCTGTTTTTCTGCAAAGAGACCAGGACGATTGATCTGTGTAAAGGAAAGAATGAATGGGGCCATGTATCGAGAAATTTTGAGTAAAAGTCTCCTTCCATCAGCAAGGACATTGAAGATAAGACGTGGCTGGGTCTTTCAGCATGACAATGATCCCAAACACACAGCCAGGGCAACAAAAGAGTGGCTTCGTAAGAAGTATTTCAAGGTCCTGGAGTGGCCTAGCCAGTCTCCAGATCTCAACCCCATGGAAAATCTGTGGAGGGAGTTGAAATTCCATGTTGCCCAACAAAAGCCCCAAAACATCACTGCTCTAGAGGAGATCTGCATGGAGGGATGGGCCAAAATACTAGCAACAGTGTGTGAAAAGCTTGGGAAGAGTTACAGAAAACGTTTGGCCTCCGTTATTGCCAACAAAGGGTACATAACAAAGTATTGAGATGAACTTTTGGTATTGACCAAATACTTATTTTCCACCATGATTTGCAAATAAATTCTTTAAAAATCAAACAATGTGATTTTGTTTTTTGTTTCCACATTCTGTCTCTCATGGTTAAGGTTTAAACATGTTGACAATTACCGTACAGGCCTCGCTAATATTTTCAAGTGGGAGAACTTGCACAATTAGTGGTTGACTAAGTACTTATTTGCCCCACTGTATAACGTAAGGTCTCAACTGGGCTCATACAGGCATCGAATTGGTTTCCTTATTTAGCATTATTAAAATATAATATGGGCAGTCGATGAAAGGTGTCATATGAATCATCACAGTATTGATATTTTGAACTTTGACCACACCTATCTGCAACCAAAGTTAAAACAAATGTGCAGCACAAATCACATACATTTCATCTAGGGGACGGTGGTGAGGTCAAAGTTAAGCCCCCTGAGATGAGCCATTTCCTTCCCCGCCCAATGCTCCAGGGGGCTTTGTGGACATTGTTTACTGGTCACCGAGTTTCTCCTTCGCCTCCCTCTGGCCAGCAGGGAGTCGGCTTGCTTTTTAAGGCCGGCCTGGTCGAGGTGATTTAAAGCAGGCTGAGCTTTAACCGTCCCATTCCACCAGTTCCTGTCTTTCATTTGTGCCCCAGTAAAAAAAAAAAAAAAAAAAAAAAAAAAAAAAAAAAAAAATCACAGTACTCATGTTCCACGCTCTTCAGGAGGTTGTTATTGCATCCTGGGGAGATTTACTGGGCAACCTTATGTGCCAAACGGACGCTTTATTGGTTCTTTTCGCTTTCATTTCTGGGCTTCTACAGCAGCATCGGAATGCACAAGTCAACAACTTGCAAACAGAAGAGTCAAATGTCATTTTGGTCTTTTGTAACATCAGTAAAATTTAGAATGTACAGTATCCAATGGAATTCAACTGGAAGAGCGTAATATTCTTTGTAAAAAACCTTTTCATTAATTGATATTAATTATCACATATTACTGCAGACTATTTCAAGTAATATTTTTTATTAACGTTGAGATACTCTCTTGATCGTTGTCATACTACTTTGAAATGTGCCCTATCTTTTTTTTTTTTTTTTTTTTTTTTTTTTGTGATCTTTTCCTTTTTCCTAACAACCATAAAACAAAGTCACGAGATTACCGAATTTCAATAAAGTGAACATATTATGAAAACATAGTCGGATTATCACAAACAGTGTTGTTACAGATTACGGATTACGCCAGAAAAATGTAAAGTAGTTACTTTACTGATTACTTTATTATCAAAGTAACTAAATTACTTTGAAAGTAATTTATCAGTTACTGTTTACCATTTTTCTCCCTTTTACATAAGAATGACAACAGAAAAATGTCATAACATGTATTTGACTTTACGATAATTGAATTGAAAGAGAAGATCAGAATTTTTTCACTTAAGGCTTAATCTTCGAATTAGCGGGGGTTTAATGAGTTGATGGAGTTGATTTCAACCACCATTGACTCGTGCTAGCTTGGCCACTTCGGAGCCCTGAAACTAACAAACTAACAAATAACTGATGAATGGAATTTGTTGAAATCAACTCCACTGACTAATTAAACTACCGCTAACTCGATGATTAAGCCTAATGTCAAAAGGGTTAACAGCATATCAGTGCCAATATAAAACTATGCAAATTGACTCCACAACAATCAACAACGTACAGTGCCTTGCAAAAGTATTCGGCCCCCTTGAATCTTGCAACCTTTCGCCACATTTCAGGCTTCAAACATAAAGATATGAAATTTAATTTTTTTGTCAAGAATCAACAACAAGTGGGACACAATCGTGAAGTGGAACAACATTTATTGGATAATTTAAACTTTTTTAACAAATAAAACACTGAAAAGTGGGGCGTGCAATATTATTCGGCCCCTTTACTTTCAGTGCAGCAAACTCACTCCAGAAGTTCAGTGAGGATCTCTGAATGATCCAATGTTGTCCTAAATGACCGATGATGATAAATAGAATCCACCTGTGTGTAATCAAGTCTCCGTATAAATGCACCTGCTCTGTGATAGTCTCAGGGTTCTGTTTAAAGTGCAGAGAGCATTATGAAAACCAAGGAACACACCAGGCAGGTCCGAGATACTGTTGTGGAGAAGTTTAAAGCCGGATTTGGATACAAAAAGATTTCCCAAGCTTTAAACATCTCAAGGAGCACTGTGCAAGCCATCATATTGAAATGGAAGGAGCATCAGACCACTGCAAATCTACCAAGACCCGGTCGTCCTTCCAAACTTTCTTCTCAAACAAGGAGAAAACTGATCAGAGATGCAGCCAAGAGGCCCATGATCACTCTGGATGAACTGCAGAGATCTACAGCTGAGGTGGGAGAGTCTGTCCATAGGACAACAATCAGTCGTACACTGCACAAATCTGGCCTTTATGGAAGAGTGGCAAGAAGAAAGCCATTTCTCAAAGATATCCATAAAAAGTCTCGTTTAAAGTTTGACACAAGCCACCTGGGAGACACACCAAACATGTGGAAGAAGGTGCTCTGGTCAGATGAAACCAAAATGGAACATTTTGGCCACAATGCAAAACGATATGTTTGGCGTAAAAGCAACACAGCTCATCACCCTGAACACACCATCCCCACTGTCAAACATGGTGGTGGCAGCATCATGGTTTGGGCCTGCTTTTCTTCAGCAGGGACAGGGAAGATGGTTAAAGTTGACGGGAAGATGGATGCAGCCAAATACAGGAACATTCTGGAAGAAAACCTGTTGGTATCTGCACAAGACCTGAGACTGGGACGGAGATTTATCTTCCAACAGGACAATGATCCAAAACATAAGGCCAAATCTACAATGGAATGGTTCAAAAATAAACGTATCCAGGTGTTAGAATGGCCAAGTCAAAGTCCAGACCTGAATCCAATCGAGAATCTGTGGAGAGAGCTGAAGACTGCTGTTCACAAATACTCTCCATCCAACCTCACTGAGCTCGAGCTGTTTTGCAAGGAAGAATGGGCAAGAATGTCAGTCTCTCGATGTGCAAAACTGATAGAAATATACCCCAAGCGACTTGCAGCTGTAATTGGAGCAAAAGGTGGCGCTACAAAGTATTAACGCAAGGGGGCCGAATAATATTGCACGCCCCATTTTTCAGTTTTTTATTTGTTAAAAAAGTTTAAATTATCCAATAAATGTTGTTCCACTTCACGATTGTGTCCCACTTGTTGTTGATTCTTGACAAAAAAATTAAATTTCATATCTTTATGTTTGAAGCCTGAAATGTGGCGAAAGGTTGCAAGGTTCAAGGGGGCCGAATACTTTTGCAAGGCACTGTAGCAACACAGTTAAAAACCTAGGAGTTCTGTTTTACCCAGACTTATCATTTAAAGCTCATATTAAACAAACCTACAGAACAGCCTTTTTTCACCTGCGCAACATAGCCAAAATTAGAAATATTTTGTCTAAAAACGATGCAGAAAAATTTGATTCACGTGTTTGTTACATCTAGATTGGATTACAGTAACTCCTTACTTACAGCTTTTCCTAAAAGTTCCCTGAAATGTCTTCAGCTAGTCCAGAACGCAGCAGCAAGACTTTTTAACAGGAACTAATAGAAGAGAGCACATCGCCCCTGTGCTCCAAGCCCTTCACTGGCTTCCAGTCGAGTTTAGAATTAAATTTAAAATCCTCCGTCTTACATTTAAGACCATTAATGGTTTGGGGCCATCTTATCTCACCGATGCTCTGGTTCCATACCACCCCAACAGAACACTCCGTTCTCAGAATGCAGGTCTACTGGTAGTTCCCAGGGTCTCTAAAAGTACAGTAGGAGCTAGAGCCTTTAGCTACCAAGCTCCTGTCTTATGGAATCAGCTTCCAGCTAGTATTAAAGAAGCCGACACAGTCTGTACATTTAGGATTAGACTAAAAAGCGTTCCTATTTGACAAAGCTTTTGGTCAGGCTAGTTGAAATCGGTCTAGACTCACAGTTCAGTCTAAGCTACACTAGAAGCTATAATGCTGAGTCCTATCCCCTGTTTCTCACTCTACCTACCACTTGTCTTTATTTCTCTTTTCTAATTATAATATCTAGTTGACTAGTGTCTTCATCACTAGTTACCCGGTGCCCCCAGAGGGGAGGGGCTATTTTTCCGCCGCAGCCTCCTGACTATCTTGACCACTGGCTGGATGGACGTCCTCGTTGCCCCCCCCCCCCCCCCCCCCCCCCGTCTCATCTGGCTAGATGGACCCCCTCTTGTTTCTACACTCCACTGCATCTCTAGAAACTGGACCTCCTGCTGCTAATACCCACCGTCAGTCCTGGTGCATCTATAGTCAGTCCGTCCTGGGAGTGGATCTCTCCTGACTGTGGTTCTCTCCAAGGTTTCTCATTTTTCCCCAAAGGGTTTTTGGCGTTTTTCCTTCCGACATGGAGGGTCTAAGGATGGGGTATGCCCAGGACATGAACTTCATCAAATTAATCTACTGTTTCTGACTGTGTATCACATTGACTCTGCAAAGCCCTCTGAGACAACCTTGTTGTGATATAGGGCTATACAAATAAAATTGAATTGAATTGAACTGAATTGAACAAGGCACAAATGAATTGCGCAGTGCAATAAACACAAAGGGGGGGCAGGCACGAATGTGCGCGCACAACCCGGAAGTATGCCGTACACACATGTGGTTGATTTGGCCACAAAACGTGACGGCACCTAAGCACTTTACACTCAATCGGACTTAGAACACATCCCAAAGATGCGAAACGAACACGTCACCTTACGGCATAAATGTGCAGCATGACTATGATGTAAACAATGCTCGCTGACTTGGCGAGGATTAGCGGCAGCAATGACTACCCGGCATTGAATCGGCAAAGCTATGAAACGGCAGTGCATGTAGCGGCTCCAACCTATCGCTGGAACCCTATAGAGTGAAGGAAAAATTCTTACGTACATTCATGAATATAGAGTAGATCAGCATTCCCTCGCACATCTCAACAGCTGGCCGCACTCGGCTCGAATGTGCAACCGCGATCCTCACGCCTTTCCCAGTCCCAAAACACTTGCGTGTGTGACTCTAGACAGAAACAGGAAGTAAATATGAATGATTACCATAGAAACTACAATATTCTTCATTCTACATACATTATGAGGCAATAACAAAACAGTAACGCATACACGCAAAAGGAACTAATTTTAATCAGATTACGGGTTTGGAAAAATTAACACGTTAGATTGCTCATTATTGAAAGAAAATAATCAGATTTCAATACGCGTTAGTGACAATACTGATTACGAATTTAAAACATTGAATTTGTTAAAGAAAATAACTTGGTGGTAATCTTTGTCAACTCTATACGGTGGGGAAAATAAGTATTTAGTCGACCACTAATTGTGCAAGTTCTCCCAATTGAAAATATTACAGAGGCCTGTAATTGTCAACATGGGTAAACCTCAACCATGAGAGACATAAGGTGGAGAAGAAAAAAAACTGAAAATCACAATGTTTGATTTTTTAAATAATTATTTGCAAATCATGGTGGAAAATAAGTATTTAGTCATTACCAAAAGTTCATCCTTTGTTATGCACCATTTGTTGGCAATAATGGAGGACAAACATTTTCTGTAACTCTTCACAAGCTTTTCACACACTGTTGCTGGTATTTTGGCCCATTCCTCCATGCAGATCTCCTCTAAAGCAGTGATGTTTTGGGGCTGTCGTTGGGCAACATGGACTTTCAACTTCCTCCACAGATTTTCTATGGGGTTGAGATCTGGAGACTGGCTAGGCCACTCCAGGACCTTGAAATGCTTCTTACAAAGCCACTCCTTTGTTGCCCTGGCTGTGTGTTCGGGATCACTGTCATGCTGAAAGACCCAGCCACTTCTCATCTTCAATGCCCTTGCTGATGGAAGGAGATTTTCACCCAAAATCTCTCGATACTTGGCCCCATTCATTCTTTCCTTTACACGCATCAGTCTTCCTGGTCCCTTTGCAGAAAAACAGCCCCATAGCATGATGCTTCCACCCCCATGCTTCATAGTGGGTATGGTTTTCTTTGCATGCAATTCAGTATTCTTTCTCCACCAAACATGACAACTTGTTTCTCTACCAAAAAGTTCTATTTTGGTTTAATCTGACCATAACACATTCTCTCAGTCCTCTTCTGGATCATCCAAATGCTCTCTAGCGAACTGCAGACGGGCCTGGACGTGTACTGGCTTCAGCACGGGGACACGTCTGGCAGTGCAGGATTTGAGTCCCTGGCGGCGCATTGTGTTACTCATAGTAGCCTTTGTTACTGTGGTCCCAGCTCTCTGTAGGTCATTCACTAGGTCCCCCCGTGTGGTTCTGGGATTTTTGTTCACCGTTCTTGTTATCATTTTGACACCACGGGGTGAGATCTTGCATGGAGCCCCAGATCGAGGGAGATTATCAGTGGTCTTGTATGTCTTCCATGTTCTAATAATTGCTCACACAGTTGATTTTTTTACACCAAGCGTTTTACCTATTGCAGATTCAGTCTTCCCAGCCTGGTGCAGGTCTACAATTTCATCTGTGGTGTCCTTCGATAGCTGTTTGGTCTTGGCCATAGTGGAGTTTGGAGTGTGACTCACTGAGGTTGTGGACAGGTGTCTTTTATACCAATAATGAATTAAAACAGGTGCCATTAATACAGGTAACGAGTGGAGCCTTGTTAGACCTCGTTAGAAGTTAGACCTCTTTGACAGCCAGAAATCTTGCTTGTTTGTAGGTGACCAAATACTTATTTTCCCCTCTAATTTGCAAATAAATTCTTTAAAAATCAAACAATGTGATTTTCTGTTTTTTTTCCCACATTCTGTCTCTCATGGTTGAGGTTTACCCATGTCGACAATTACAGGCCTCTCTAACCTTTTCAAGTAGGAGAACTTACACAATTTGTGGTTGACTAAATACTTATTTGCCCCACTGTAAGTTGAAAACCTGTTTTTTAACGAAATACAATATATTTTATTTTTTGGGGGGCATTTTCAAAGCAGTATCATTTAAAAATATATCGGTAGTTGTCAATTGAAATATATACACTATATTTTTACTTTAGCACGTTCTAAATTTAAGTTATTATCTTGTTAATGTTCCAACGACTAGCCTATTTAGTATTTTATCAAACCTGTTCAAATTTGAGATCAGGCATGTTGTAAAAATCATTATCAATCTACCTTATTGCTTTCATAACTCATGCTGTTGATGTTGTGTTATACCTCATATTTTGACCAGTTTGCACTTGATAGGGTTCTGGTTAGTTACACGATCGGTTTGTCTTTTTGTCTTCTTATAGTTTCTAATATAATCAATGATTAGAACCTGACTCCTATTGTATGCCACTATTGTTCTATCATTCTACAGTATGTTGTTGTTTCTATGGGTGTTTTTTGCTCTGTTGTTCTCCTCTTTCTGTTGCCTCTCAAACCATATTATGTTTGAGTGTTTTCCCAATAAATATCCGTCACATTATAAATAATCATAGAGGGACTATATAAAATGCATTATTCCACAGGAAAAACTGCATGACCATGTCGAACAGTACGCACACAATACACACATTGGATTCTTTGTAAGGGAACTTTGCTGCCGGCTAGCAGACGCTAAGCAGGAGACAAAATGTCTTATTAGGGAGTCAATGAGGACCAGGTTTTTTTTTTTTTTTTTTTTTTTTTTTAATGAACTTGCCCTTCATAAGCCATGACGGCAGGAAAGACTGGGGGTCCGGTAGTGGAGGTGACAACTTCATGTGTGGAGGAGAAGGGAAGGATGATTGGGAAAGAGGAGGGGCAGAGGGACACCTACGAGACAAAGTGCTGGTCACTTCAAAATGAGGAAGAAAGGGCATTGATCTGGCCTATGTGTGTGATGAGAACACATCTATTTAGACGCTGTGTGTTGGCGAGCTGTCATTTTCTTTTAAGTTGCTCATGTTGGGAGATGTACGCTTTGCGGGGGTGAAGATGAATGCCCCCCGTTAGGCCCGTGGCAAGGACTTTTTAGAGCCAATAAAAATCACTTGAGCCGACCTGTGATTGATCTTGTGTCAGCCAACGTCTGATGCCTGCTGCCAGGCTTGTTCTTCTTCCGCGTCGGCACGTGGGAGGAGCGTTACTCCAGCAGGTGGCGCTGCCTCCGGCCACAGGGTCAACAGGACGAGAGTATTTCACTTGTGAAGACACAATGAGAAATTACCACTTAGTTAACCCACTTAGATGAATAAATGCCTAACCTCAACTAGACTCTCAAATCATTAACTGTTCCATTTCAATATACCCGACCAACCCTGAGTTAAACCACTTTAATAAATAAACGTCTTGATCAATCATCCAATCGAAAGACCAAATGTCCGTCCGTCCATCTGTCCATCTAAATGCCTCAACCCAAATAAACAAAGGAGGCTTCCTTACGTTCTGGACTGTTTTCATGCATCTATCACAGTCTGAGGAAGCCACTCTGAAACTAACAAAAGTGAAGAATGATACTTGGCCACTAATTTTCCCCACTTTTGATGGCGGTTCAACGTTGTATAGGGTTGTAGCTCTCAACCAAATATGCTCCGAAGCACTCCAGTGGAATATATCTGAGTTTGTGGCCATCACCAGAAGTCCCTGTGGCGGGAAGCGTGGGACGTCGCTGTGCAGTTTACTGCCCAACATTTGCGGGATTCCCTCCATTTAACCTCACTCGTTTCCTATCCCAGCAACTCCCCTGGCAGGACACACAAGTTAACTGTGCTTTATGACTCACCTAGCAACCTTCAGCCAACCCTCATCGCAAAAGTATTGTAATCCAATAGAGTTTGAGGGAAACTTGTAATGATCCAACAAGAAGGGAAAAATGCTGATCCAGACATCATTTAGCATCATGGTAATTGAGCCAATTATTATTATATTGGCTCAATATGTATTGTATATCTATATGGTATTGGCCCGAATATAAGACGGCCCTGATTATAAGACGACCCCCTCTTTTTAAAGACTCAAGTTTGAAAAAAGACTCTTTGAACACCAAATTAATTTTTATGCAGAAAATAATTACAGTACATCTGAAAAAAATTATTATAACAATATATTTGAGATAAAAAGCATGTTATTTTGCCTCAAATCTTAATATCTGAACATTTAAATATGTAAACTAAAGTGCAATCACATTCGTAAATGAATGGCTTCTGGTTTTTTGAAATGTAAATAAACAAATCTATTGTAATAAAACAACAAAATTGCAATCACTGCATTAACTAGCAAAGTGAAGTTTAACTGTAACTGTAGTCTTGAAACAAATATGAATAAGGAAAAACTGCAATAAAATAATGCAAACTGGTTAAACTAGTAGCTGAGATCTGCAATGACAGAACATCGCTTCACTGATATCTGGCGCCATCTAGCGTCGTGAAAGGGGAGAGTAGCTGAGAACTGTCATAACAGAACATCGCTTCAATGATATCTGGCGTCATCTAGCGTCGTTAATGGGTATAATGTCTAGACCGTGAATATAAGACAACTCCCTCTTTTTCAATCTTATTTCAATGCAAAAAACACCGTCTTATATTCGGGCCAATACAGTAATAATAAATGAATGAATATAATAATAATAATAATAAAAACAGAAAGAAAAAAGAAATATGGAGTTCTACAACTTCACAGTGGAACACAGATCGAAAAAACCTGTTCCACAACCTCTGACTAAATGCAAATCAGGTGAAATCCAAAGCAACATTTCCCACACAAAGTAATGGAAATCCAACCAATCTGTTCTAGATACCCCCACAATAAACTAATCATTTTCTACAGCATGACATACAACAACATTCTTAGCTGAAAATAAATGACTAATCAAGTACATAATTGATCATTCATTCCTTTTTACTGAGAACGCTTGAGAGCCGAGAGTAGGAGGTTAATTTTCGGACTTGTGTCCGTCACCATTTACATAAAATGACTGCTAATTGGAACTTAATGTTGCAGCCATGATTATGTGACAAACGTGACATCAGTCATGTCAAACACCTACAGCATATAAATGCCGATAGGCTAAAAAAAAGTAACTAAAAAGGATGCACACGCTAAAATTCTGTATTTGTGCTACCTGTCGCTGTTTTTGCTCCTTCTTCATCTGACTCAGACGAAGCCCCCTTTATTTCCGGGGTCCATTAAAGTGTGTATAGGCCAATGACGGTACATAGCAAAGTGAAGCCAATGTGTGATCAGTAGGCAGGACAGTAAAATATGCTCACATTTGATTGGCCAAAGCGGTTCAAGCATTTAAGAATGTCTATGTAACAGCTATTTTACCTACATCTGGTAAAATGTGGCTTTTACTAACGTCTCTATCCACTATTCAGTCACTATTACAAATAGTAAAAATTAAATTATTTGTCTTTTTATTTTAATAAACAAGGTCCTTTCCCCTGCGAAGCACATTTTCAAGGTGCAATTTAATCCTCTAAGTCTCAGTTTGCTTGGCAACACGAGCTTGGGCAAAATGGACGTCCTAGCCTGTCCAATTTCAGGCCTTCAAAATGAAAGCTATTGCATAATTTATAAATTTCATCACACTATTTTAGCTGTAATATGGCTTATTTAGCGGGTAGTGTGTACAAAAATCAGCCATTTGTGGTGCAGAACCCAGTATTTGTCTGAATCCCTTGTGATTGCGAGTATGTTTGCATCCTATTCTATGCTGCCTGATCGCTAATCCTGACATCGAGTTTTTCTACTTGAGTGTGTCTAATTGCACCTAGTCAAGCTTGAATCCCATCTGACAAGTGATAGTCCTGCAGATGAGTGAAAATGCCGTGCGGGAGCCTCCCTAGGGCTGAGGACCTTCCCCAGCCAATTGGGGGGGGTTAGCACAGCCCATCCCTCCTCCTGCAGCCCAGCAGGGGAGCCGCCGTCATCCCCCCGGGATCCAGGGTGGCTATCCGTGCCCCTATCAACTGGCCTTCAGGGATGGGATGAGGGGACTTGCCACCACCCCCCATGCCCTTCCCCCACTAGGTCCATGAGCCACCACAGGACCCCCACGAAGCCCAGGGCAGGGTAGGAGCACGCGATACCTGGCCGACCTACCGGCACCCAGCCAAGTTACCCACGCCTGAGCGCAGGGAGAATACCCAGGCAGAAAAGAGAGGGAAAGCTGGAAGCAGGAGAACACCGAGAAGCCGCCGCGGGGCGGCACGGGACCGAAGCCCGGACGTCCCCGCCCCCGCGGCCGGCAGCCCAGATAAAGAAGAGGCCACAAACAGGGAGCGACGCCACAGAGAAAAAGTGTGCGACCCGCCTGCCGCCCTATTACTGTATTGCTGTACACCATTTTGTACTTGTCTGTTGAGTGTGAATGTTAGATAAGCAACATTCTGACCAAGAGTATGTGGTGGAATTATTCTGCATGCTTTCATTTTGGGGGTCTGACTCGTCAGAATATGTTACACAGATGTTGCCTGATCGCAAGGGTCATTGCTTTGTCTGCGTGCGCAACCCTACCGCAACAAACTAAACAAATCAGGCATGTTTGCTATGCAAAAAATGCACACAAATCCCTAAGAAAATAGGGATAAGGCATATTCTTTTCACCCCTCCCCCCCAAAAATAACACTACTTTACTTTTTGTATGAAATCCCACTAAATACTTGTGAGAACAGGCTATGTATTGTATTTGTAGGCACAGAGGCCTTTATTTGAAAGGGAAATAGTTATCAACCAACAAGGCAGACACGTTATGAAAAAATATGATGTAAATAAATACAAATATTTTTAAAATAAAATAAATCATTGTCTGTTTGTTTGTTTGTTTGTTTGTTTTTACTAATGACACAGCCTTACTTTTTATTTTTAAACTTACTAAATAATTGTTGAACAGCAATTGTGTCCAAACTTACTGGAAGGCACTGGACACTGGAAAAAGAGGAATTGGAGGAACCATCATGGGAGGAAAAATCTTTGCATGCAATGTACCACCGACAGATAACTGAAGTGGCAGATCTGAACAAGTCCTAGCAATGTTTAGAGAGGGGTGGACTGAAAGACAGCACAGAGGTGCTTATCATGGCAGCAAAGGAGCAGGCCTTGAGCACCACAGCAATAGAGGCCCAGATGTACCACACCAGGCAGGATCCCAGGTGCAGACTGCACAAAGAGGCCCCTGAAACAGTCAAGCACATAAAAGCAGAGTGTAATATACTGGCAGAAAAAGAATACATGGAACGCCATAACCAAGAAGCTGGTATAGTGTACACAAACATCTGTGCAGAGTATGGACTTGAGACCCCTAGATCGCAATGGGAACACCTCCTAAGGTGGTGGAAAATGAGAGGGCTAAGATCCTGTGGGACTTCCAGATATAGACTGATAAGATGGTTGTGGCCAACTAACCGGACGTCATGATCGTGGATAAGCAGCAGAGGACAGCTGTTGTGATCGATGTAGCCATCCCCAATGATGGCAATATCAGGAAAAAAGGAACACGAGGAACTACAGAAATACCAAGGGCTCAAAGAAGAGCTGAAGAGAGCCTGGAAGGTGAACGCAACAGTGGTGCCCGTGCTTATAGGAGCATTTGGACCCGTGTCCCCCACGCTGGAGAAGTGGCTCCAGCAGATACGTGGAAAAACATCAGACATCTCCGTACAGAAGTGCGCTGTCCTAGGAGCAGCAAAGATACTGTGCAGGACCCTCAAGCTCCCAGGCCTCTGGTAGAGGACCCGAGCTTGAGATGAACAGACACCCACCCTACCAGGGAAGATGAGGGGAGGGGAGGAAAGAGGTTTGTATTTGTATACACTGTATATATACTGTACGTATGTATACATATACAGTGGGGCAAATAAGTATTTAGTCAACCACCAATTGTGCAAGTTCTCCTACTTCAAAAGATAAGAGAAGCCTGTAATTGTCATCATGGGTAAACCTCAACCATGAGAGACAGAATGTGTGAAAAAAACAGAAAATCATATTGTTTGATTTTTAAAGAATTTTATTTCCAAATTAGAGTGGGAAATAAGTATTTGGTCACCTACAAACAAGCAAGATTTCTGGCTGTCAAAGAGGTCTAACTTCTTCTAACGAGGTCTAACGAGGCTCCACTCGTTACCTGTATTAATGGCACGTTTTAACTCATTATCGTTATAAAAGACACCTGTCCACAATTTCAGTCAGTCACACTCCAAACTCCACTATGGCCAAGACCAAAGAGCTGTCGAAGGACACCAGAGACAATATTTTAGACCTGCACCAGGCTGGGAAGACTGAATCTGCAATAGGTAAAACACTTGGTGTAAAGAAATCAACTGTGGGAGCAATTATTAGAAAATGGAAGACATACAAGACCACTGATAATCTCCCTCAATCTAGGGCTCCATGCAAAATCTCACCCCGTCGCGTCAAAATGATAACAAGCACGGTGAGAAAAAATCCCAGAACCACACGGGGGGATCTAGTGAATGACATACAGAGAGCTTGGACCACAGTAACAAAGGCTACTATCAGTAACACAATGCACCGCCAGGGACTCAAATCCTGCACTGCCAGACGTGTCCCCCTGCTGAAGAAAGTACACATCCAGGCCCGTCTGCGGTTCGCTAGAGAGCATTTGGATGATCCAGAAGAGGACTGGGAGAATGTGTTATGGTCAGATGAAACCAAAATAAAACTTTTTGGTGGAAACACAGGTTCTCGTGTTTGGAGGAGAAAGAATACTTAATTGGATCTGAAGAACAGCATACCCAATGTGAAGCATGGGGGTGGAAACATCATGCTTTGGGGCTGTTTTTCGGCAAAGGGACCAAGACGACTGATCCGTGTAAAGGAAAGAATGAATGGGGCCATGTATCGAGAGATTTTGAGTGAAAATCTCCTTCCATCAGCAAGGGCATTGAAGATGAGACGTGGCTGGGTATTTCAGCATGACATTGATCCCAAACACACAGCCAAGGCAACAAAGGAGTGGCTTCGTAAGAAGCATTTCAAAGTCCTGGAGTGGCCTTGCTAGTCTCCAAATCTCAACCCCATAGAAAATCTGTGGAGGGAGTTGAAAGTCCGTGTTGCCCAATCACAGCCCCAAAACATCACTGCTCTGGAGGAGATCTGCATGGAAGAATGGGCCAAAATACCAGCAACAGTGTGTGAAAAGCTTGTGAAAAGTTACAGAAACCGTTTGGCCTCCGTTATTGCCAACAAAGGGTACATAACAAAGTATTGAGATGAACTTTTGGTATTGACCAAATAGTTATTTTCCACCGTAATTTGCAAATAAATTCTTTAAAAATCAAACAATGTAATTGTCTGTTTTTTTTTTCCACATTCTGTCTCTCATGGTTGAAGTTTACCCATGTTGACAGTTACAGGCCTCTCTAATATTTTTAAGTGGGGAAAACTTGCACAATTAATGGTTGACTAAATAATTATTTGCCCCACTGTATATATAGATGGATGTAGATAGATGTAGATGTAGTATTAATATCAAAGTAATCACTAATGATTCAAATAATTAATGATATTTTTATCCCATTAACAGTATAGATTACATTTACTATTGACGGAGCTAAAACATATTCAATTAGGATAAAAAAAAGTACATTACAAAAAATACAGTTACATTCTCGTAGTAAAAAAATATATATTTTGTTGAAGGTTTTTTTTCTTAAGTATCATGTACAATTTTCTATTACAAGGACTATTTGTGTTGTATTTTGTATTTCATTGAAACTCAGTAACTTGCAAAAATGCTGCATCGAGCTGAGTGATGACCGCCTGTTGTTCTTGAACTGCTTCCTTCCTCTCTGCTCATTTTCATCGTGGCCCTTTCAGACCGAGACGGGGGGATAGAGTCTGGTCTACATCAAACACAGCAGACACTACTGCCGGAAGACGGGCAGGAACTGGTGAGGCTCCGTTGTTGTCTGTTATCAGGAACCTGATCTAGAATGAGAAGGCAGGGGTGAGTGCTAGACAGGTGGGTAGGGGACCTAAAACCAACATCCAGTCTGCTATTGTCTGTAAAGAGATGAAATCACACACACACTTGTATCTTTTGGATCCTGATTACTTAATGGCCCACTCTGAGTGTAGCGTCATTATCCTAATTTGTCTGCAATCCTTTCTCTTGTTATACTACATGACGTGGAGGAAAATATGCTTTTTGGCTCTTTACGAATCCAGCCACATTTGACATGTCGCTGGAATTTACTGGAGCAAAGACATAATCACAAAGGCCAAACAATATCAACAATGAGAAAAAACATAGAGGTGCATCATAATCGATGGGAATGTCATGGAAAACAGTACTCATTGGAGAAGCTCATTAAAAAAAAGGGAAACTCAAGTTCCATGCAGTGTGTTATTGCATGATTTATTTTTCCAGCATTTTGAGGCTTAAATAAAAAAATTAAAGAATAAATATAACATGTAGAAAATATGCATAAGAAACTTAAATTCTTAACAAATTTATTTGGATTCTTGGGCAAGCGCTTTTAAAAAATGGAATGTTAATTTTGTGTAACCCACAGTAATATCTTTTCAGTCTGAGGTTAACACTCTTTTCACACTCATAATGATAGTGCTGTAAACTGCAATGCACTCCATCGAACGCATTACAGTGATCCCTCGCTACTTGACGCTTCAAACTTCGCGCCCTCAGTCCAGCGCGGATTTCTTTTTCAATTGAATAAATAAATGCAATATTTTATAGAGCTGTCCCTATCCGATCACGTACTCTCTAACTCCTGCCGCTTTTCTTAGGCTACGTCTACACTAGGATAGATAATTTTCTCCAGGGTATTTTGTTGACTATTTTTATACCTGTCCACAGTGCATTTAAGGTGTGTTAAGGGCCTCCCCGCTTCTGCAAGGTACGCCTGCATTTGCACAAACAACGCATGCGTAAAAAGGAGAAGCCTCATGTGTTACGTCATCGCCCACGCGGTTTACCTCTGAAACATTCCTAGCCGGCGGTGATTTTCGAAATTACTACACCTTCTATATTCTAGACTGTCATTATTTTGTGCTTACTGTTTTTTTTCGTGATCGCAATTAAACGCATCACACTGGAGCGAGAGTGGAAGGGAGAGCACGCTTTGCTTTTACGAGCAGGCGCCGTGTTGTATTTGAAATAAATCTTTATAAAACGACGGAAGCCTGACATCGTTACTATATGTTACAATCGATGCTCAGTTGCGCTCTCACCACTTGGAAAATAACAAAGAGAAGCCAGGACTGCTTGTGGATAAAAGTGGCGATCCTGGAAGTGGCAACTGTTTTGACAGGCAGAAATGTCTGGGGAAAAAAACTGATCGCGCGTCTCTTTGACTGGGGGTACCACGCAGGTCACTTTCTGGGGTTTCATTTTCCTCAACACATTATTATATACTAGGACAGTACTCATGTTCGGTCGGCATTGAGTTGGGAGGGGCCACCCCACAGCTGGCTGATCGTAGACAACTCGGGAGATGAGCTCTGTAAAAACGCTCATCTCCACCTCATCCGCGATGGGAGGACCCCAAATGGACACTGAATTAAAGCATATTATTGAGACCGTAGTTTGAAGGTTCAAGAAAAATGTGTGGAAAAGAAAAGAGGAGCAGGAATGCCACGTCATGATCATCCACCTCCACAGTTTACGATGCTATTATGCCGCACTAAAAATAGCGAAGGCATGACGTCCCTTCCTGAATATTTGAATGTTGTACGAAGACAGCAGTCCATATTAGCCGGCGCGTAGGCGGCGGGTAACATTACCCGCCTACATTGTCCGTCTAACAACTAATTCGGATAATAGGCATACTAGTGTAACCGACATGCCGTATAGTCCAACTAATTACATGTTTAAGGCCATTATCAGTCTTAGTGTAGACGTAGCCTAAGTCAGGCAGTGCACTGGAGTTGCTTATTAAAGGTAACGATGATTGACAGACAGTTAAGATTCGATCAGCATGCGTCAGAATCGTTTAACTTGTTAAACGGTTGCTGTGGCAACTCATTGTGTGTCAGTGAGCGGCTTAAGTGGAAACTTAACATAATTATTATATTTGAAGTGCTTAAAAAACATTAATTAAAATATATACAGTATGTACATAAGAGGTTTTTTTGCTTGCATCTCCCACACCTTCCAGTGTCCCGCCACTCAGCGCACGGCCAAACCAGTTCCCCCGCAGGAACACAAGTTCCCCAGGCGAACTACGCCACGAGGCAGTAGTCACCACAAAAGAAAGACTTAAAAAAAATCCACTTGATAAGACAGGCGGCGATGAGGGAAAAGTTTACCCCGGCTGTCACAGCCACAAAGCGTCATCTGTCAGTTCAATAGTTTAGTTATGTGAAAATACATTGTTACTCTGCTATCAAAAGCTCTATTTGTCTTGTTGTTGATGTTATTTTGTAGATTTTATATGTATTTTGTATTCAGATGTTTGGAATGTCACAAAGCAAAAAATAGCTGTGTTAAAGTCAAAGTTATGTTTGAAATGTATGCTTTTGCAAAAAGTTATCTGTTTTTTCATCAGAAATTGGAAAATTGCTCAAACTAAGCTATTTTCTAATGCTGATTTGTAAAGAATGGAAAAAGATATGAACTAAGTTTTTTCCTGCTGAAAGAAGAGAGTCTAATCTTTCTTTTGGTGGGTTCCATGTTTATATAGCAATAGAACAGCATTTTCTGAGGGCCTTGCAAAATCAATCAAAATCCAGTAAAACAGCCACGAGCGAAGGGGGTTGCACCGGTGAAAATGGCTGGGAGTGAATGAGTTAAGAGATTAAATGCTTGAAAGTCTTTTAAAAAAAATAAATAAATAAATATATAACATTTCAGTATTTACTGTTGGCATGTCGTCACCAAACACGATCAGGCAAAACTTAACCAGACTAAGCTAAAGTGGGTTGGCAAGCCTAGACTGGTCTGAGCCGCTGTCAGCTGTCCATCAGTCTGGACGGCCGATCTCAGTCAGTCTGGGGTGTATTGATCCCTCTGATTGATCCGAGGCGTTGTCCATCTGCCAGACTCGGGCCCTTAATGCCGCAGAGTACACATGAGCAAAGGAGGCGGCGGGACGAAGAAGATAAACAGATAAGGAGTCCGATAATGATACTGCAGGAAGCGGGTGGGAGGGGGGCGTAGTGAATCTCGCCAGTTTGGTCTGGACAGCTGGTGTTGATAACTAATCTGCCCATTTGCCGGCCGCTTTTTTGTCAAACATGAAACCGGGCAACATGATATAGCGCAAATTAATAAATGCACAATTTCTTGGGGCGAGGAGACCTGTTCCATTGGGGCCTCTTTTTACAAAGCGACACAATAGACGGTGGGAAGGGACCCTCAGGAGCGTTCAGTCCCTCAAGTGCTACACAGATCGGCAGACGGATGAGAACCACTTGATCGAATAATTAGGTGGACAGATAATATGCGGCCCTCGAGGAGGTATGCAGCATTGGACCTGGGGGTTGGCCTTTCATTTTTTCAAGCGAAACATACTGGCTTTGTTTGACCATGTAGATGACACATGCATGAGGAACAATTTGTTTCTCAGTCCCTAGCATTGAGAAAGGTTGTATATCATCTCAAGGTAAAGATATGCAGCAGCCTGGGGCCAGGCTCAGACTGGGTGTGGTGCTTCTAAATGTTCCACTTATCTCTTTGAATGGGACTTCCCAGAAATTGTGTCATTGATGACTCCAAGTGATGAATTGATAATGAAAGGCAAAAAGAACCCTGCCCGGGTACAACACACAATTAGGGATGTCCTTGAGTACTGGATGTTTTGGCTGTCTGTGGGCTTGGCGGAGGTAAACTAGCAGGTGGGGCAGTGAGTTGGAGCGAGCGCAGGAAGGAGCAAGGAGGAGCGAAGCAGGCATGCGAGCTATGTGATGATTATCAGAATACAGAGAGCACGTCTGTTCTTTGCCCCTCATGCCCGAGGTTGGGCTCAAGCACAAGGCTTTGGCGAGGAGGGGTGCGAGTTTTGGGGCGAGTGGGGGTTGTGTTGCTGCAAACTGGGCTTGGCAGCTGAGCAGGTGTGCAGGGCTGAGGAACATGAGGGGGGATGGGGGGGTGACAGCCGGCGAAATTGACACTCATAAAATGAATAGAAAGCAAAGCAATACAGACAGCGGACAAATACTCAAGGCCAGTGGGTTCACTTCACAAATGTTTGTGTTTCTGTTCTAATCTGCAAATAGGCTCAAAATAAAGTATTCATGCAAACACTCTTCTTTCCTAAACAGAGGGGTTTGATATGTACAGTAAAGGGTAACTTATCGATAGGGTTGGGAATTGAAAATTGGTTATTTTTGAGAACTTGTTCCCAGTCCTAGAAATATGTTGTTTGCTGGCCTGGTTTTTCAGTTACCGTATTTTTCGGACTACAAGTCGCACCTGTGTATAAGTCGCACCAGCCATAAAATGCCCAACGACGAGGGAAAAAAAATGTATAAGTTGCACCGGAGTATAGGTCGCATTTTTTTGGGGAAATTTACTAGACAAAATCCAACACATAGAACAGATATGTCATCTTGAAAGGCAATTTAAAATAAACATCCAATACAGAACAACATGCTGAATAAGTGTAAAGTATAATATTGTTACATGATGCATGAACAACGAAAAGCGAATGTACTGTACTGGTCTTGGCTAGCGAGCTAAACTCTCAAATGATGATGCTGGACGTCCGTATGATTTGCTGACTTTATTTTGGCCGTCGTTATGACACCATCATTTGAAGAGTGAAACTAAAAACAGAAATAATGTCCATTTTGTCCCTCAATACCAAACAGGTTTGCATCAAAGTAAATAAATGATAATTAGCTGCTATTACAGCAATGACACAAACGGTTAGCATGTGTTCGCTAGCATTGGCACATCGTCCAAACAACCACACAACTGGCTCTAAGTGTCTGATCGCGAGTGGAAAACACACAACAACAACATAAAAGATTATACACACAGGCGCTGCCTCCGTAGAGATATTTTACAAGCATAAACAATGAACGTAGATTCACAGCTGTTTTTCTCTCTCTCTGTCTCTCTCTCTCTGTTTCTCTCTCTCTCGCCCACTCACTCAAACGCTGCGTAGCTGTCCGCCTTCTTCTGGCATGTGAGCGCTCTTCTTCGCATAAACAAGTGCGAGTGCGCCCCCGCTTGGCCGTGAAAGCGCCACAAACTAAAAGCATGCATTTCAATATAAATAAAAGTCAATAATACAATTAAAAACACATTGCCAAAGGCAGAACGCGAACGTAGCCATGGCTATTAAGAGTTATTCAGATAACTATAGCATAAAGAACATGCTAACAAGCTTACCAAACCATCAGTGTCACTCCAAAACACCAAAATAACATGTGAAATGATATAATAATGTGTTAATAATTTCACACATAAGTCGCTCCTGAGTATAAGTCGCACCCCCAGCCAAACTATGAAAAAAACTGCTACTTATAGTCCGAAAAATACGGTAAATGATTCCTCTGGAGGACAAAATAGAACCAGTATTCTTGACTTGATTTGGCTCATATCACAGGAAGAGTCAGGATGTGCCCCACTTCTTTCAATATTGGGTGAGATAGGCGCCATTTCACGCATTATTGTAATAAGGACAAGTGGTACAATGTCCAGTGACTGCGTAAAACTGGTTTTCACTTGTTTGGTTAAGTTGACAACATGAGAGGCAATGATCATGGAACTCTAGAATTCTAAAGGTTTGATAATCCTGTTGTTAGGTTTTGTGTTGGTTTTCTCCTTGTGTGACTTGTCCCTGTGATTGCCCATTGATTTCACCTGTTGTTCCTGCTCCTAGTGTATCCTCCAATCTGCATCCTCATGTGTTGCCCAGCTGTTCCTCGTTGTCTCCTTACCCCTTGTCTGCGTGTGTGTATATAAGCTCCCATTTTCTTTTCACTCCTTGTTGTGTCATTGTCTATGTCAATGTCAAATTAAAGTCCTGTCCAATCCCTCGTGTACCGGTCCCTCCGATTAAGTAAGTTTTGGTTTGAATATTGCCTTTTTGATCCCCAGTGCTTTTGGTTGTACTTTGTGCTTTTGGTTAGTTATTATTAAAACGTTTTTGAGTTCACCACCACCTGCCTTACTGCTTTTTGTTTCCCTGCATTTGGGTCCACACCACCTGCCTGCCCGGTCTCCGTGACACCTATTTAAAGACCGCTGACATGATTTTTTGGAAGTACCACGAAAAGCGACACCTTCGTCATTCACTGTTTTTCTGGTGAGGTACGGCCATCATACCAGATGAGGTATTACCGTTCATACACCATCAGGAGTACTGACCGACAATAATGATCTTTGTCTCTTTAAGTGGTGTTTCACTTAGTTATGGGTTATGTTCCCTTTTTTGCCCAATAAGATAAAGGGGTACTTAAATCATTTTCAATATTTTAAACTGTTTCATGCATAAAATAGGTCAGAATGGGAGAGTGCTCTGGTTAAGTGTTGTTTGTGTAACTTATTATTTGATTGAAAACACATTTGAAAGTTAAAACCCTCCCCAAGCGGTAGGTTTTGAAATCGGTCATGGTGTTATGTCACACCATGCTTTATTATGCAAGTACCTGCCTTCTTTGTTCTTCCTCCAAACCCACTAATATGGAGAGTGCCAAGGAGGCAGGTAATATAATTAGTATAAATGTGTATAATTAGTATAAAAAACTAATTTTATTATGATGCACTGAAGAATTACCAATACAGGTGGGCAAGCATAGGACACAGGGATTTAATTGAAAAAATCTCTACATTATATCATTTGACTGAGTCTTTTTCTTTGTTTATTTTTGTTTTTTTTAACAATTCCAAAGATGCATTTTGCTGGCTTTTGCACATTCTTAATTATAAATATTTGTTTTACTACTTTTCTTAGTGAATATTTAATTCTAGTGACGAAATAGTTATATGTGAAGAGTTTATAATTCATTATTTTTCATTTATTGTTAATTTTATTTGAGCACCATAAGTGAAAAGGGTCTTTCCCTCATATCCCAAATCCCAAGCATTTTAGTTTATAGACATCTAGAGGTCACTCTGAGCGCAGCTGCTATGCTAAACTATGGCCTGCCCATGCACAAAGGCTGCAGGGTTGTACATTGATTTGTAATCCAGCATACACTCTGGCACAAAACCCATACCGATGTTTTCCGATATCATTTTAAATGCTTTCATTGGCCGATAATATCGGACAACACTATAATAAAGCATTATTTGAATCATTAAATGAGCATTTGCTATGGTTTAGTGCAATTTTTTTTTTTTTTCGCATGACCACTTACTGCCTTTGCTTTTTTTGCCTGCTTTTTTTTCTCACGATCACCATCATCATGCCTTCAACACAAATTGTTGTGCAAAAGTGGTAAAATTCTTGGCATTATATAACATAAAAAAAGAAATAAAACGCAAATAAAACTTTAGTGCCTCTTTAAAGTGCGTACGACAGGGGAAAAAAAGTTTTAAATAGCATTATTATGTGAATCAAAATGTCAATGTAGAATCATATTTCGAGACGATTCGACTATATACAACAATTTGGCAAAGTGCAGATGATGAGAAATTAGTCTTTTAATCTGCCGGTTAGCCACGCCTACCATTATAGGGCTCTAGCGTCCCCAACAGGTGGATGACGTCCGCTGGAGAATGGTCTCATCTGTTTTACATTTCAGCCCATTGAGGGGGAATTATTCAGAACAAGGAAAATGCGACGAAGGGAGCCGCAAAATGTCATTGTTTCAGTCTCTCTACTCCAATATTTTTACAGGATATTCTTTCTATCCAAGTATTTTTTCCCCAATAGCTATATAAACGGTATGGTCATCACAAATAACAGCCTTGTGCTAAATGGCATATGAAATAATAAAAATGCATTTATTCAGTACTACATGGTTAGATTACTCTATAATGGTCAAAACTGTCAACTTCACCTTTACTGTTGCACCTCTCGAACGATATTTTATGCCACTTAAGTCGGGTTTTTGTCATTTTCCTTCCCCGGCTTCGGAAAATTTAAACAAACCAAGAGGTGTGACAGCTAGCCGACATGCTAACCCGATCCGAGTGATGTTTCCAAGTCTATTCTCGGCTTTCCAAGCGAAAAATCACTCAAAACTACCCGGGATCATGTCACACGACGGCTGGGTTGTCGATTATCTTCGCCGATCAGCAACCTGCCCGGCGGCAAGCAAGTTACAGCTCGTCGTCCCCCTGCGGAGGGCAGAGGACTGGTTTGCGGGGGAAGCAGCTGGACAATGAGCGCTGGACAAACTGGCCGATGGCGGAGGAGCGTGTAGCTGCCAAATTGTCAACACGAATATGGCAAAATAATGCTTTAATACACAGCGAAGTCGTAAACAGCGAGAAGTCATAGGAGAGCTAACATGACAGAATGTGTATGAGGAGAGCTTTTTCCATGCCCATCCATGATCAAACGTAAGTACTCCTTTATTTGAAGAAAGTTTGAAGTGTTTACTGTGTAATCACTGTATTCGCGGCTATTTTTAAGACAAAGTTGCAATTTTTGATCGGGTGGAAAATTTGACAGAACACCAGGCACATGAAGAGGGCAATAAGCCGAGTAGAGTGCTCTCCCGGCGGGGGGATGTGTGACAAGCCGCCACCGGTGGTCGGCCGAGTAGACAAGCAGCATGTCAGCCACAAAATGCAAGCCACCTACGTATTAAAATGATCCCAATACTTGACATAATACAAATACAATGTTTATCACTTCCTCGGAAGTCCAATGGTCCCACAGTAGTAGGGCTTGTTTAGGCCAATATCCACCGGTGAATGGGAACCTTTTGAAACCCCAAAAAGGCTCACACGACTCTCCCTCGTGCAGTAACATTATTCTACAGCCGTTTTGCTGGCGTGATGCGAAAAATAAACAAATTCATCCGTAAAATCAGCTGAATCCTTAGTCCTTCTCATACAACAGTACGGCTGGATAGTGAAGAGGACTCCTTCTACCGTACACGTCACAGCGCCCTCTTTCTCAACTGGAGACTAAAGCCAGAAGTCACTCATTTTCACGGGGCGGGATTTAAAAATCGCAAAATATAAAACGATCGCTTCCACACACGTCCAAGCGGTCCATTTCATTCAGGAGCATAAAACACCGCATGAAATATTAAATAAACATGCTTTTTGGGGTCATTCGCACTTTAAGCATCTATGTGGTGCCTATGTCCATTTAACCTGGTAAGGTAGTAGTAGTATCAGTAATGCTAGCTGAGCTATCGCCCAGGTAAGATAAAAGTTGGCCAAATAGAAATTATGATGTTTATTAATATCCAGTCAGACAGGTTTCCAGCAGCTGTATACAAGCATATGCCACAACAGCACCGACTGTGGTGTAATTCAATAGAAGATTCATCTGAAAAATCCACCTTTTGCCACAAAACAGTGAAGTTTTGTGTAGACGTTAGCATTGTTACATTGAGGCTAATGGGGAAAAAAGACAACCTACTTTATCCTGCTGTAAAACGTTGGCAGCCTTCTCCAAAATGCAAACTTCCGGTTAAAAGGTCACATTTCAAACATGAAAAATCGCTGGTTAACTGCATTCGCAAATGAAAAAAAAAAAAAATCTGTTACTGACCCCACATGCAATGACGAAAAATGTTTTTTTTTTTTTGTTTTTTTTTTTTGCTTAGTGTAAAGCTTACGGTTAGTGGTTTAGCGAACATACTTCCAGTGAACATTTTAAAATAAAAGCCATCATTTTTGTCATATAAATAACAATTTCTGGAGGTAATCCCACATACTTCAGATTTCAGATTGTACACTAAGAATAGCTTTAGAATGACACCCTTAATGAAAAATCTGATTGGCAATGAATAATTATTATAATTATTATATTACTATTATATAGAGTAGTGCATTATAATATTAATGCTAGATTTTTTTTTTTTTAAGAATTGTTTTGAATCGTGTTGGAAAGGCGAAGTCAGTGTTCTGAATCTGTTTACATTCCATTCTTTTGCACTCGTTAATGCTATCAGCATTTGACCTCATTGTTTATTTGTGACTTATTATTGTTTTTTTATATGTTTATTTGTGCTTTAATTAAGAATTTAAGTGTTCCAAAATGTTTTGTGAATTAATAAGCATCAACAAAGTTTTTTTTTTTTTTTTTAAATTCTTAGATTAGTCGACTAATCGTAAAAATAGTTGGCTGACTAATCAGGAGAAAATTAGTCGTTTGGGACAGCCCTAGTTTGCTTGTCCCCTTATTAGATTATTTAAATTGATACGGTATCATCATTTATTGTAAATTATTTTACAGACCCTCAAGCTATAGCTACAGGGACTTCAGTTTGAGGAACAATATTTTAGATTAGTGCCCTATCAATTTGTTTTCAGTAGTGCTTCTGTTCATGTGTTGCCTCCAGATATTGACCTCTATTTCAATGTAGCATAGAACAATAAGAGCATTAAAGGCCCCTGCAACACTTGGTGCAAGCATTCCGGAGTAAGGTATTCATGATAGCAGGCAGGCAGGCAAGCAGGCAGAGAGATGAGCTGCATGCACATGTTCAGCTGGAAGCCAATATACCGACCGCATGTTGCTTTATTCGCAAAGAGGAGTGGTTGACTTTTGACTTTTTTTACTTTTCTCTGGAAGCGTCTCAGCGGCCCAGTTAAATAAAGGCTGCTGTGGCAGCTCGCGTGAGCCACGTTGTGTAATGACAGACCTCTTCAAATGAAAGCACGCTTTGGACATCTCTCAACACAAACACTAAAGACAGCGTCACTTCCTCTGGAGAGAAATGTACTTCATCTAACACACTGCACCAGAAGTAGATTGGTCTGTGTGCGTGCGTTCATATTTGTGTGTGAGTGTTTTCTTCGCCTAGCAACGCTCCTGAGCCATATCATTAGGTATACCTGCAAGCAATAAGATCCAATACAAGAGCAAAACTCTGCCTTAACAAATAGAATCATGTTTTGTCAAGATTAAACTGTGAGTGAATTTATTTTCCACAATAAGCTCATTACACCAAAACAATAGGCCTTTCTTGTTGAAAAATAGAATTGACCATAATAATTTACTTTAATAATCCGCAATGAGGACGTTATGGTTTTAAATCGAGATGGTAATAGCATACGCAAAAGTAAAATCTCCCACGATAACTATGTACGTATTAATAACATTTGGTGATGAGTGCAGCATGGCAACTGTGCATTATGTATAAAAACGGTCCCAACTAGGGATATCCCAATTGCATATTTTTGAACCTGAGTCCAGGCCACCTGATTTTGAGAATCTGCCAATATCGAGTCCCAATCCGATACCGGAAAAAACTATTTTTGTTTGTTCTTATTTGAACAAAAGTTCCAAACATGTGACAGTACTTTTTACAGTACAGTAGTATCTCCACATCAGATCGCTTCGACACACGAACTTTTTGACATCTGACGTAAAATTTGACTCACCGTTTGTTTCTACATACGACGACATGCTCAAAATACGACGATTTTGACAGCATCGCAGTTTCTTTGTTTTGCCGGAAGACGGATGCACGGCTGCTTTTCTTGTGAGAGAAATCAACAATGGATCCAAAAAGGTTAGTGCAGGTGGACAAAAAAAAGAAAAGGTGACGCTTACCATTGAAATGAAGATGTGATTGATAGCAAAATATAAGCATGGTGTATGCATCCATGAACTGGGTCGACAATAGGGCCGTAAAATGTCGTCCTGCTTGACATACGACCCTTTCGACTTACAAACAAGCTCCTGGAACAAATTAACTTCGTATGTAGAGGCACCACTGTACTTCCTCTTTCGCTTTTACCAGGAGTGTTGCTAAGTATAAAACATATGCTGTATATTTTTGTATTTTTATGCAATGCCATTGTATTTCTGGATTATTTTTGTCATGCCTTGAGTTGAGTTTTGTTAAGATTTTGCGCTAGTGTTTCTTGTCCATGTGATTACCCATTGATTTCCCCTGTTGTGGCCTGCTCCTTGTGTCTTGACCAATCCGCTGCCTCTTGTATCAGCCACCTGTGTCTCATTGTGTTGTTACCCCATGTCTGTATTTAAGTTCCCCATGTGCTGTCTGTTCTTGTTCGGTCATTGTTTTTCGGAGTGTTGATTACAAGTTAATCCAAGTGTCTTTCAGAGTGTCTATTCAGTGTCCAAGCCCTCATGTTTCTTGCCAAAGCAAGTTTTTGATTCCTTTTTTTTTGTCTGATCCCTGCTACTTTTGTTTGCGCTTTGTTTTTCAGTCTTTGATTATTAAAGTACTTTTGAGTTCCCACACACCCTGCCTTGCTCTGTCCTTTGTTTCCCTGGATTTGGGTCCTCCATGCATCCCCCTCGTGACAATTTTGTTACTTTTTAACCCCTAAAAGTAAAACAAAAACTATAAATTAGGCCTGAAGGATATTGGAAAAAACTATCAATGTGATTTTGGGGGGCTTTGCGATATATTGCGATATTAAAACTGGAAGAATTTTCACCAGTTAAATTGAATAGCTGTTTGGGATAGGCCTGAACGATATTGGAAAAAATTAACATTACGATACACAGAAGTTGGACAAAATAATAACCACTTGCAAACGTTTTCGTGTGTCTGTATGTGGAGTGAAACTCTGGAACAATTTAGACAATCATTTCAAGCAGTGTCAGAATATGCAAAAATTTAAATCGCTGTATAAAAATATGGTCTGGTCACAATATAATGACATTTGCTGACAATGTGTGTTGCTGTTTATGTCAGTTGGTGTAAATATTGTAATTTTTGGGAATGAGCCAACATTAGTTGGTTGTCTGTTGGTTTAGTTGTTTTTGTCTGTTTTTCCTTTTTTCTTCTTTTCATTGTGTGGACATGAGTATCCCACAAGTAAGGATGCCGGACAATGAGATCAGGGGTGGGACAAAATAAGTTTTTTTCTTCTTCCCACTCCCTTTCGAGTACAATTATTTTTGTTGAATTATATTGTATGTTTTTTGTTTCTTTTGTGTGTGCATGCTCGAAATAAAAAAGTTTCATCATCATCATCATCATCATCAATAATGGAAACACCTAACATTTTGGCATCATAATCATTGAACATAATCGTTAAAGAATGGCATGAGGAACACTCTAATGAAGTTCAGCATCTCGTATGGCTGACATAATCCCCAGACCTCAACTTTATTGAGCATTTACGCTCACTTTTAGAGATTCAATTAAGACGTCGATTTCCACCGCCATCGTCTCTAAAAGAGTTAGGGAGTATTCTAATTGAAAAATGGCTTAAAATACCTTTGGAAAAAATTCACAAGTTTTACGAATCAATACCTCGGAGATTTAAGACTGTAATTGCCGCAAAAGGCAGACCTGCACAATGTTAAATTTGTTTTTGTTGATTTTTTAAGGTGTTTCCATTATTTTGTCCAATCCTTGTATATTGCCACACTTACTTTTTGCATTGGTTGCGCTGGTGCGCCTAACGTTTTTCCTAAGGTGGACCAGTACAAAATGTAGGCACACCCACATTTTTCATTGCATCACCTTTAACACCACATTTTTAATCACTCTACGTAACATTCATATAATTATATGAGTGAATCCACTCAAATTCAAGTACCAAACGCCAGCTGCACTGGTGACCAAGAAAAACAGTTTGGTTGCACTACTTAGCAGAAAAACATAAATATATTTTTTAAATTAAATACCCGATCCTTTTCACCCTATTCCGATCCTCTGAAAATTGCCGCGATCGACCCGATGTCCGATCACGTGATCGGATCGAGACATCCCTTGTCTCGACATGAATAAATGGAATACAGAAAACAACAGGAATGATCTGCAAAAATGGAATCCAGTACATGTATTGAATACATGACATAAATAAATGTTATTCTATCTGCAGCTATACATGCCCAATACCTCTATGAATGGCAGATGTGAACCGATACTGTTCTTGCAATGGTTGGAGTGCTCGGTAATTTGCTTCTGTTCACATTTTTATTGATCAGCCAGACAAACTGCCGCGTCTTTATCAACGCGCAACAATTCATTCAAAAGCCAGCAGGTCTTCTGGCATGTGAGCACGTTATTGAGCCGTGTGAACGATGCTAATGGTTGCGCTAGCTCCGGGCAAGCCTGTGTACAATATTCCTTCGATTATATTGACCTCCATGCTCCACTCAGTTCTTCATCCCTTGCGGTCATGTCATCAAAACCCCAAAGTATGTCTTTTTTTCAAGCTGTGTTTCCAATATGTGGTACAGTTAATGGTATGCTATGTACAGTGACAGTCTGTGAATTTAGTGCCTTAGCATTCAATAGGGAATTATCCGATTTAATCTACCTCTTGATGCCAGTCGTTATGTTGCAATCATAGAACTCATCAATGCTTTGGAGGTGGGGGGAGGGGACAATATAACAGCACACAAACATGCCACACACTGGAGAAGTTAAGAATCAATGTTTTTTTAATGGCAAAAACAGAAGAAATGTCAATAGAATTAATCATTCGCTCTAGAGAAGAAGATTGCAACAGATGGTTTCCCTAGTTTATGTTGAACAGCCAATCAAATGGTGACAAATGCTGACATCATCAAGGGCCAATGCAGTAGTCTATGAATTTGAAATCTTATAGTTCATAGTAAGTGAAAATTGCCAATGCACATTTTAGTGGTGCTTAAATTGAATCCCAGAATCTAATATTCAATTGGTTGAAATTTAATATTTTTAAAAGAAACCACCTCATTCAACAACGCAGTTTTGGTGGTGGCAAAATCATGGTCTGGGGTTACATCCAGTATAGGGGTGTGCGAGAGATCTGCAGAGTGGAAGGCAACATAAATAGTCTGAAATATCAACAAATCTTAGCTGCCTCTTACATTCCTAACCCCCCCCAAAAAAGGGACAAATTCTGCAGCAGGATGGTGCTCCATCGCATACTTCAATTTCTACCTCAAAGTTCCTCAAGTCAAAGAAGATCAAGATGCTCCAGGACAAGCCAGCCCAGTCACCAGACATGAACAGGATGAAAGAGGAAGCATGGAAGACGAAACCCAAGAATGTTGATGAACTCTGGGAGGCATGCAAGACTGCTTTCTTTGATGTTCCTGATGACTTCATCAATAAATTGTATGAATCCTTGCCGGACCGCATGGATGCAGTCCTTTAAGCCAATGGAAGTCATACAAAATATTCCATTTGGATCTCACAGCACCACTACTTAATTCACTTATGTTATGTAACATATTTTTGTATTTGAAGTACATTTTTAGTTCAATTTCCACACTACTTTCTGTAGGCGACAAAACTTTTGTCTTGCTAAAATTTGACCTTTATGTCTTCATCAAATGATAAATCTTTTCAGTGAAACAAATATATTTTTGTACATTCAACATCATTTGGCAGGGTCTTAGCTTTCATATGAGCCATTTCTGAAACAAATTGAATAATTAAAAGTCAGGTTATTAGCAACTGTTTCTACAAAATGGATAAGCGACAAGACTTTTGTCAGGGACTGTAGATGTATCCTTATTTTGTATGTCTGAACTTTTAATTCTACGGTGTGTTGATGACCAATAAACACCTGTGAAAGGAGCTGAAGTCTCATATGCCATCAACACGCACGCGGCGATAAAACGCAGCTGTGAAAATTACCGCC
This sequence comes from Corythoichthys intestinalis, assembly GCF_030265065.1. Taxonomy (NCBI): domain Eukaryota; kingdom Metazoa; phylum Chordata; class Actinopteri; order Syngnathiformes; family Syngnathidae; genus Corythoichthys; species Corythoichthys intestinalis. The sequence goes on from NC_080401.1 coordinate 39,785,499, forward strand.
CTCATTTTTATTTACCGTGCGATAATGGACTAATTGCATATAGCAACAGGCTTAGCAACTTCAATAAAACATGTCGTTAGTTAGTTAGATGGACTTACGACCAGCCAGCTTATTGTCTCCTGTCGTCTTCAAAAATTACAACTGGGTGACGGAGCTTTAGCTGTTCATTCACGGCCGACGTGCAGCCAAGCTTGGCATTAAAGAGACAGGACACGATAATGTACCCTCCATTGTTTCGTTGAAATAACTCAATGTTTTGGCCACTCTGGTGCGCTTTTTTGGCTTTGTGGGTCTTTCCCCGCTTGCATACCAAGTGTCCGACATTCTCAACTTTCCACGCAGATATTTTTTTTAATCCTTCACTGACCATCGACGGGATGGTGTGCTCGTTGACACATTTATCTCTCGATGACGTCAACTACGTTCACTAGTCGGCAAACTAAGGCAAACTATTTTTTTTTTTTTTTTTTAATTATAATAAAAACATAGGAAACCTAATTTAAAGACTACTCTTTTTTGTTTTTTTTAATACATACATGTTTTCAAATAAAGGAAGGATGTAATATATTAGTTTATTTTTAAATATATTTATGTTTGTCAACTTATTTACTGCGATTGACGACAACAAACGATGATCACTGCTAGCCCTCTCAGTTCGAATATATGGGATCTTTAAAACTGTCAATTTTAGATGTACAGTCCCTGACTAAAGTCTTGTCGCTTAAGCATTTTGTAGAAACAATTGCTAATAACCTGACTTTTAATTATTCCATTGGTTTCAGAAATGGCTCATATGAAAGCTAAGACCTTCCCAAATGATGCTGAATGTACAAAAATATTATTAGTTTCACTGAAAAAAGATTTATCATTTAATGAAAACATAAAGGTCAAATTTTGGCAATACAAAAGTTTTGTCGCCTACACAAAGTAGTGTGAAAATTGAACAAAAAATTTAGTTCAAATACAAAAATATGTTACATAACATAAGCAAATTAAGTAGAGGAGCTGTGAGATCCAAATTTAATATTTTGTATGGCTTCCATGGGCTTCGGCAAGGATTCATACCATTTATTGATGAAGTCATCAGAAACATTAAAGAAAGCAATCTTGCATGCATCCCTGAGTTCATCAACATTCTTGGGTTTCGTCTTCCATGCTTCCTCTTTCATCCTGTTCATGTCTGGTGAGTGAGCTGGCCAGTCCTGGAGGATCTTGATCTTCTTTGCCTTGAGGAACTTTGAGGTAGAGATTGAAGTATGCGATGGAGCACCATCCTGCTGCATAATTTGTCCCTTTTTAAGTTTAGGAATGTAAGAGGCCCCTAAGATTTGTTGATATTTCAGACTATCTATGTTGCCTTCCACCCTGCAGATTTCTCGCTCAGCCCCATCCTGGATGTAACCCCAGACCATGATTTTGCCACCACCAAACCTCACTGTTTTGTGGCAAAAGGTGGATTTTTCGGATGAATCTTCTATTGAATTACACCACAGTGGCCGCAAATATTGCAGGAGACCTACTTGAGCCTGCATGGACCTGAGATTCACTCGGAAAACAGTGAAGTATGTAAATAAATTTTAAAAGTGTTCATTACACCCACATTTAGGGGTCCACATACTGTATTATATCAGTTTACGTAACGTATGTGTAGTAGTATTTGGAGAAAATTGTCTGCTTTTTGGACCTAAAAAGTTTGCGAATCACTAAACTAAAAAAGCATGTGTGTTTTCTCACATTGCTTCACAATGTTTCCCAATGACAAGCACATCTTGCACCCTCCCAGTCTTGAGGACGTTGATGAATTGGCTCTGAGGCAAGCCACAATTAAGATTGGATCAGGATAAAGGTACAAAGTAAATGATTTTCGTGAGTGCCACCAAAACATTCCTCCACCAAGTGGCCTAGCCTTCCAAACGCAGTCGTGCTTCTATAATTTGTTTGTGCTTTTAATTAATGATCCTTACATATTTGTGTGTGTGCGCGTGCGTGTGCTATGCATGTGTGTGTGTTTTTCTGAGGTAAAGACTGATGAGCTGGAAGACTCATTAGACGTGAATAACAGACGGAAAAACCCTCTTTTTTCTTCTTGGAATTGAAAAACTTCTGCTGTTGGAACTTCCGCTTTCCAAAACAGCTCAATGAAACTTTCCTAAAAAGTGTTTCATTCAAGTCTTTCTTATTTTGCAATCCAATGTTAGGTCATTTTAGTAGCAAAGGCAATACTGGACACTCCCATAAAAATATCATACCTACATTTGAGCCTTTTAGTCCTCTGAAAGAAACCAACGAAGAAAAATTCTACTGCAACATTTGAACTTTGCAGATGCACTTTAATGTTCTCTTATCACTTCAGGGGGTGCTTTTTCGCGTGTAGCGCCCTCATCTGTTTAGTTTCATTGCAGTGGCGGCCAGCATTTTAATTGTTTTTCCAAGAAATTCAATCGTTTTTATTAGAAAAATGTTTAATACATGTGTACGGAACAAGAGTTAATACGTGTTGTGCACAAAATTGCTCGAACACAAACGCTGTTGATTTAAGCCTCTATATTTTTTTCTGTCCGACCAAGCAGTTAGTCGAGTGGATTGAGCACTTATACCCCTTTCCCACTGGCCAAAAAACCCATGTCAATCCACAAATAATTGGCTTTTGGTGGCAGTGGGAAAGGTGCAGCGACCCACCTTGACCCGTGTCAATCAATCCGCCAAGCGACCCGTGTTAAAATCACCTCGGCTCTGATCGTCATGCAGTGTGAAAGCAAAAATACAGTGGGCCAGCCGTTAAGTATTCTTATTTGAACGAAACATTTTACTGAAGACTGCTTTGACCAAGTGACAGATGACGTGTTGCCAATGAAGAGTTGTTAACAAAGTTTCGAACCGAAACAACAAGGCTATAGCCAGCGTTGTTGGCCCTGGCGTTGTCAAAGTGTACAAGTAAAAAATCTTCGTTTGAATATTTTCAGATGATAAATTATTGGTTTTTCAATCATTATCCATGCTGTTGTGCAATGTCGAGAGGCGTTAGAGATACATACAATTCAGGCGCCCGAGATCCGATGTTAATGGCAGTCCAAATTGCTTTCTTCTCAAGCGCTCTTTCTGTCTCTCTCCTTCTTGCTCACCCATTCGCTCACTCGTGTCGTGTTGTGGTGAATTTCTGCCTCCGGTTTGAACTTGTATGGTAAAATTTTCCCGGAAGCATGTCCCAGAATTACTTACTTCCTCCTCTAACCCACTTTCGAATTCATATTCAGACCCCTCGCACGATAAAGTCAATGAGTCTCGACTGCTGTTTTCCATTCTGTCATATACACTCTGCCGGAATCCTTGCCTTTGACTACGTCATCGGTTTCTACGACGCAGAGGCAAACCGTTACAAAAATTATTTTTATCGCTCAATTTCAATAGCTATGGATCTCTGTAAGTCTGGATAATTGACTTTGGAATACTCTATGACAAGATTCAATTATTTACAATAGAGATGTCCCGATCGATCAGGATGCCGATCACGTCATTTTCAAAGTATCGGAATCGGCAAAAAAATATCGACCATGCCTTTTTTTAATATATATATATATTTTTTTTGTTTGTTTGTTTGTTTGTTTGTTTTTTTAATTAAATAGTTTTCTAATTGTATTTAACGTTACAGACATAATATGTTACACTTATCCAGAGTCTTTAGTTTAGGCTTATGGTAGGGTTATCAAATTTATCCCGATAACGGTGGTAAAAAGTTTTTTTTTTAAATGTATCACCTTAAAATATTTATCGCAATTAATGAATGAGTTGCACGACCCACTCACACATTGTCGCGCTCAATCTGTAATGGCGCCATTTTACCTATATAGAGAGATAAAAGGCAGCGTTAAATGAGTAGAGTGAATTTTTGGCAGCATGCCGTCTTGAGGATTTATTGTCATAATAAACAAATACAGTACTTATGTACTGTATGTTGAATGTATATATTCGTCCGAGTTTTTTTCATTTTTTTCTTACTGCATTGCCAAAATGTATATGATCGGGAAAAATTATCGGGAATGATTGAGCAAAAAAAAGCAATTGGATTGGGAAATATTGGGATCGGCAGATACTCAAACTAAAACGATCGGGATCGGATCAGGAGCAAAAAAACATGATCGGAACAACCCTAATTTACAATGGTGCCTCTCCTTAAGAACATCTCTACATAACGTTTTCAGGTTAAGACACGCCTCAACTGGAAAATATTACCTCTTATTAAGAAAGAAATTCCTGGATACAAAAAGCAAAAATACATTATGGCTGGTACTCGCAGCTCCTGGAGTTTACTGAACGTAACATACTAATAGCTTCTCTGCTATTGGCTATTGCCTAGCATTCCTGGCATCCAATTGGCTAAGAGGGACCTCTACTGCATGTGTTTGTGTGTATCCTGGCATCCTCTTCATTCGCTCCTGGTGTTCCAGCTTTACATGAATGTATTAACTTTTATTCTATACTCTATTCTTGTTTTTTTGCATTATGCAAAATTTAGATTTTGTTTTTTGTGCAATAATCTATTAGTACCATGTACTTGTTACATGTTTTGACGCATTTTTATGCATTATAAAAGATTTATGTCTGAATTTGGGGGGGGGGGGGGGGGGGGGGGGGGTTGGAACAGATTAGGGCATTTACATGGAAAACCCATCTCGACTTACAGAATTTTCAAGTTAAGAAACTACTTCCAGAACCAACTCATTTCATAAGTAGAGCCACTGTACTACTGTATTTAGTAGGGGTGTGCCATCTTGGGCACCCCACGATTCGATTCGATTACGATTCAGGGTGCAGCGATTCGATGATTGAACGATAGTCACGGTATTGACGCTTATCACGATTGTCACGATTATCGATGCATCATGCATTGCCAATTAATAAAGTAGACAAAAAATTTATGGGCATTATTTATTCAAAATGTCCTAATGATTCAACAGGAACGATGGAAACATGCCCACACAACAAAAAGCTGCCCTAAAAAAGGTGCCAAAACATTAGCTGTTCCAAAGGCTGTACTTATTTCTCTCAACAATACAATAAAATTTACACTGGTGGAATGAATTCCAAATTTTCTGGAAACAAACAAAGTGCCTTTAGAAATAAGACTATATTTAATCAATATGCTTTGTGTTCACAGATTTCTGTACTATTCAGTATGTTTGTAGTGTTACCGCTGTACTTAATCCTGGTTTTACACGTTCTGCATCTGGAGTAACTTTTAAACATCACCAAACAACGCACAAATCGACACGTTAGCGAATTTGCTAATTAGCATAGCGCTCGGCGCTAACTAGTAACATCTCAAAAACAGCAACAATGAAGGCTAAACAGTACAAGAGGGTTCCTGTACTCACCTTTTATAGTCACACAAGGGACATTTTCCAATCAACACGACTTGAAACTACTGCTGGACAACTGAAAAGCAAAGAGCAACAAAGTATATCTCTGCCCCTCTCGCTCTAAAAAATTAACTTGTACACAGAAGAGGACCCAAAGCGCGACCCGGTTCTTGCCTGTCTCATACACAAATATATTTTCGAGTCTTTTGAACAGAAGTAGATTTCTCGCTCAGTAACTTGCACTGCAGCCATCTTAACCTTATCTATGCCTTTAAGTGTCCTGGCGGAAGACGTGTCTTGAATTCTGTTCCGCTAGCAGCAGGCTCTCATTAAGTTATTAAGGAAGATAATTGTTTTTTAACATTTATAAATCGTAATCGAATCGTCGCGTGTCGAATCTCGATGAATCTAATAATCGATTTTTAGACACACCCGTAGTATTTAGTGTGGAAAAAAATTGTGATGGGGGACTTGAAAAGGTGGAAGTTGTGTGCTGAAGTGTTTAAATGTGCTAATTATGAACAAAGTTCATGTGTATTTCAGTTACCACAATTTTTTTCTTTTTTTTGACTCGCCTACTCCAAAATGATAGTTTGTATTTTTTTAATTGATTTTAATCAATTAACTTGTAAAGCTTATTGGTCGCATATCTTTGTTTTATACTTCTACAAAACTTGGCATTTGAACAGGGCTGTTTTAACCTTTTTATCCTTGTTGTATTTTGAAATTTTACATATTTTCATCGCTAACTGCAACGACAATAATATTTGTCATTGGCAAAGGTAAATGGACAAACGTATTTTGTTGTCGTTTTTTGAATAAATCGGTTTTAGTAAAAGCATAGGGAATGACATTTATCTATCAATGTCTACATAAAAAAAAAAAAAAAAACAGAAACACTGTAGTGAGTGGCTCTAACCCAAAATATTTCATTGTATTAAAATGGAGTCTTTGACAAGATTCCAAAAGCATCATTTCCTCTTTCCTGTGACATTTAGATAGCATTGCAGTGTTCCAATTAGATTTGCTTGGAATGCATTAACACAAACATTTGTTAATGTCCTCTAAAATTGTTTGTTTGCACCATGGGATGTTAAAGTGTCTTGGCTGTGGTCACAGGCTCATCTTTTTTAAAGCTGCAGGCAAGGAAAGTGCAGACATACACACTTAATTATTTTTAATAGACTACTCAGTGGACCAAACTTGTTGGTGGTTAACAAATATATTTTTTGCTCTCTGAAAAATCTTTAAGTTGTCTACATGTAAGTTTGCTTAAGCCCAATAATGGAAATTTCCATATCTTCTAGTGCTGCAACGATTAATCGATTAACTCGAGGATTCGATTAGAAAAAAATATTCGAATTAAATTTTGTTGCCTCGAGTATTCGTTTAATTAAGGTGGCGTTGTAATGGTCTATTTTGAAAGTGTTTGCATTTTTTTTTTATTGATATGGGTGGATACACTGCCCCCTGGTCTGCCTCTTTTCACATGGCTGAATCCAACTGCTCCCTGTTAAGACCAACGTAAGTTTTTTTTTTTTTTTTTTTTTTTTTTTTTTTTTTTTTAATGCATTCATAATTTAGCTTATAGGTATATTTGGCCATTTTTTGAACCATTTGTTTAGAGCATTGTAAAAAAACAAACTTTAGAATTTTGTAGCATTTAAGCTAGCGGACGTTTTCTATGTAAGTTAGCCAATTGTTCTTTTGTTTTACATAGATCCTCATTTTAAAAAATAAATTTATACCGTTTGAGGCTCAGCTCAAGTATTAATTTTTCATGTTCCTTATCCGATTACTCGATTATTCGAAAAAACTAGTCCATCGATTAATCGACTGTTAAAATATTCGATAGCTGCAGCCCTAATATCTTCCTAGCATATAGTTAGCTAATGTGGTTAAACTGCCACTCTGTTTCCTAGAGGCCTTATACTAAATTGGCTAGATGACTAAAGAATGAATGAACACATGCATAATACTGTATGTTTAAAAAAACCTTTTTATTTTTTATCTATCCAAGGACTTCTCAAGCTGCATAACAGTATTACAGTTCTGACCCCTGAAATTTGTCTTATGACTCTTGGGATGCAGCTGACATTTTTGATAGTCTGATGAAAATCCGATTAAACTAACTTCCTGTGTCAAAAATAGCACATCGTACAGTATGTCCCAGAAGTCACTACTTTGTAAAGATTCCATTAGTGGCCCAGTGGTGCTGATTATCACATGACTCATAAGACAAGTGAAGACACATTTATGAATACTGCACATTGACATAGTTTGCAACTTTGCGCAAATTGTGCAATTGTGTGTGCGGGTGTGTATTTTCGAAGGCTTAAAAGGAAGTAGTTTGTGTGACAGAGGCCAAGGAAGGGGATGAGAAACACAGTGTGGGTGGGAAACCTTTTGACAAAGTTCCCCATTTTTACAGTAAAAAAAACACAGCTTTCCCGTTATGAGTCGCGTGACACGAGAGTTACTCAGACGGTGCAAGCGTGTGAGTTTGCGTTTCTACCCCCTGACTGATAATGAGGGGGGCGTGGCCGCCACCGGAGGCGTCTGGGCTCAATTACCATATTAATTACCTGTTCCTTTAACCAACAAACACAGCAGCCAAATGTCACCACGCTCACATCGGCCATAGGAAACACAATTAGTGGAAGTCGTTATTGTTTTAGCGATGCCGTGTATGCCCGGCTCCATTTCCCGTGACCATGGTGCCGCCCACTCCGGGGCTACTGCTCTCATTGTAGATTCTCTCACTTGTCAGCATCATCATACAGAATAAACTGCTCTAATATTCTATATTCTGGGATAAAACAGCAATACGTTTCCATACAGTATAGGTTGCTTTTCTATGAACAGCGGATGTATATCAGGGCCATTTATTGAGGAAATAAAGTGCTTTTCTTTTTTTTTTTTTTTTTAATAAATGGTTCCTGTAGTCGTAATATACAGTGGGGCAAATAAGTATTTAGTCAACCACGAATTGTGCAAGTTCTCCCACTTGAAAATATCAGAGAGGCCTGTAATTGTCAACATGGGTAAACCTCAACCATGAGAGACATAATGTGGAAAAAAAAAAAAACAGAAAATCAAATTGTTTGATTTTTAAAGAATTTATTTGCAAATCATGGTGGAAAATAAGTATTGGGTCAATACCAAAAGTTAATCTCAATACTTTGTTATGTACCCTTTGTTAGTAATAACGGAGGCCAAACGTTTTCTGCTTTTCACACACTGTTGCTGGTATTTTGGCCCATTCCTCCATGCAGATCTCAACTAGAGCAGTGATGTTTTGGGGCTGTCGTTGGATAACACGGACTTTCAACTCCCTCCACAGATTTTCTATGGGGTTGAGATCTGGAGATTGGCTAGGCCACTCCAGGACCTTGAAATGCTTCTTACGAAGCCCCTCCTTTGTTGCCCTGGCTGTGTGTTTGGGATCATTGTCATGCTGAAAGACCCAACAACATCTCATCTTCAATGCCCTTGCTGATGGAAGGAGATTTTCACTCAAAATCTCTCGATACATGGCCCCATTCATTCTTTCCTTTACAAAGATCAGTCGTTCTGGTCCCTTTGCAGAAAAACAGCCCAAAAGCATGATGTTTCCAACCCCATGCTTCACAGAGCGTATGGCGTATGCAATTCAGCATTCTTTCTCCTCGAAACACGAGAACATGTGTTTCTACCAAAAAGTTGTATTTTGGTTTCATCTGACCATAACACATTCTCCCAGTCCTCTTCTGGATCATCCAAATGCTCTCTAGCGAACTGCAAACGGGCCTGGAGCTATACTTTCTCCAGCAGGGGGACATGTCTGTCAGTGCAGGATTTGAGTCCCTGGTGGCGCATTGTGTTACTGATAGTAGCCTTTGTTACTGTGGTCCCAGCTCTCTGTAGGTCATTCACTAGGTCCCCCCCGTGTGGTTCTGGGATTTTTGCTCACCATTCTTGCTATTATTGTGACGCCACGTGGTGAGATCTTGCATAGAGCCCCAGATCGAGGGAGATTATCAGTGGTCTTGTTTGTCTTCCATTTTCTAATAATTGCTCCCACAGTTGATTTCTTTACACCAAGCGTTTTACCTATTGCAGATTCAGTCTTCCCAACCTGGTGCAGGTCTATAATTTTGTCTCTGGTGTCCTTCGACAGCGCTTTGGTCTTGTCCATCGTGGAGTTTGGAGTGTGACTGACTGATGTTGTGGACAGGTGTCTTTTATACCGATAATGAGTTAAAACAGGTGCCATTAATACAGGTAACGAGTGGAGCCTCGATAGACCTCGTTAGAAGAAGTTAGACCTCTTTGACAGCCAGAAATCTTGCTTGTTTGTAGGTGACCAAATACTTATTTTCCACTCTAATTTGGAAATAAAGTCTTTAAAAATCAAACAATGTGATTTTTTACACATTTACACAATTACAGGCCTCTCTAATCTTTTCAAGTAGGAGAACCTGCACAATTGGTGGTTGACTAAATACTTATCTGCCCCACTGTACTAGTAACATTTTGTTATTACAAATAAAGGCCTTTGCACAATTGACCACTCCTCCACATGCAGTGGAATAAATACACACCCTTAGCCATTTAAACAGTGTTGGGCACGTTACTTTAAAAAAGTAATTACTCATAGTTACTCACTACTTCTTTCAAAAAGTAACTGAGTTAATAACTGAATTACTCTATTGTAAAAGTAACTAGTTACCAGGGAAAGTAACTATTTCCGTTACTTTAAAAAGAAGTTGTTGTATGTCAAAGAATTTGAAATTTTCTGAGCAGTATTCGAGTCAGTTTAATAGAGAAGAACAGACAGGTAGTTGTGTTATAGAACCTTGTAATATTTATTGCACCTCACCAGCAACAGATTTATTCTACACTCGAAGTGCAACAAAAATAAACAGATTTGAATTGCTTAGCACAGATGTCGACAAAAGCTTTGCCCTGGGACATAAATTACACTTTACATCAGGGGTCCCCAAACTACGGCCCGCCTCCACATTTGGTCCGGCCCCCTGAACAATACCAGAGAGCATTTTGATTTTTTCTTTTTTTTTTTCCTCAATATTGTTATTTATTTCCTGGCCTTTTTCTGTAAAGAACTCAGAGAGGGTTATTCCGTTAATATCTATTTAATTAATGGTGTAATTATTATTTATTATTATTATATTCTATAATTATTATTTTATTTACTTTTGTTCCGTGAAGAATCCAGAAAGGGTTATTTGATTGTGGCTTTCTGAAAAACTATAACTATTTTACAATTAGGCACTCCTGCAATCGTCACACTTTTTCTGTTACAAACTGACCCCGGCCCCTCATCAGAGAAGGGAAAAGTTATGTGGCCCTCACAGGAAAAGGTTTGGGGACCCCTGCTTTACATGCATGTTCTTTCCTTTAATTTCGACCAACTTGAAATAGTGTTTATATCTCCACCTCGTAAAGGACAAATTTTACTCTGAATGCTCTGCCATCATATCCCTCTGCATCTTTTTTGCGTGTGTGTGTTTGCTGCACGCGCTGTTCCGGTTTGTGTGTGAAAACACCGAGCGTTTACGTCACAGAATGGCGGATCACGTGAGATTTAACAACAACGCAGCCATATTGGAAGCAGGTCTGGCTCGCGGGACATTAAACTTTAATTTGCCAGTTCGATAAAGAGACAAATTCGTTACTAAGGCGAAGAACAGATATGTGATCAAACTTAAGGATGTGAACAATGTTGACCCTTACGAGCAAGCCGAAGACAAATGGAGTAAAGACCTTGACGGGCTTCCACATTTACGCGAAATGGGATGGGTGCAGGACCTGCACATAATGACCGTATCAAACGGCAACGCCATCGTTCTTGCAAAGGTAGGCTATGTGTGTTTACTATTTTCATTGCCATGAACCTGAATGCACACCAAGTCTTGGATGTCAAATAAACATAGCAGAGTAGACTCGCTACGGCTGGTAGTTTCTTCAATTTATTCAAAGTAAGTAACGCACCGCTTTTGACCGTCAGTAACGGTAACGGCGTTGTAACGGCGGAAAAAGTAATTAGTTAGATTACCCCGTTACTGAAAAAAATAACGCCGTTATATAACGTTATTCCCAACACTGTGCGTAAATAAGGTGCATGGTTTGTATAAACTGAAGTATTTTAGCGTCTGAGCTAGCTTTGTGAGTGCAGATAGAGTATGTGTATATTAAGTTGAGATGTTGCCAGGAAATACTTAGCATTGTATCTTTCCCTGCCACACCTTTGTCTCATTAAACTAATGGTCTTGTGGGGTTATGAAACAACACAGTTGGTCAGAATAGGGTGGAGACAGTGTGCTAACACTGTGTTGAATGAGTTTCTACACAATGGAGGACTTAGTGCAACAACGGTAGGTGCAATTTCCTGAGCACAGTTGTTTTTATCAAGACTTATCTTACCATGATGGAGTTACTCACCAGAGAGAATGAGTTCTTTCCTGTTGTGTAACTATCTTGTCCTTTTATCTGTAATGTCTCCATGCTGACGGCTCACGCATGGACCTGCTCTTGGTGCTCTTTCAAAAATGATTTAGAACTTATTTTGAGAAATTCAATTAAAATTGAAAGAAAACTTGGACTCAGAGTCCAGAATGTTGGCCCTTACACAATGGAACCCACGGGTATGCTAGACATTACACAATGGAAACGGCATACATCATGGGGGAGGAGCACATGCTTTTATTGCATATGGTATAAGGTAGTGCATCAAGTTGTTCAAACGTTTCTGCCGGTGGAAAAAAAAGAAGAAAAAGGCTTAACCAAGAATTGAATTTAGATTACTGGATTTGAAGTCCAGAGCGGAAGCCATTACACCAAAGATGGGGCATAGTGGACTGCCCGCACATTTTTTGAGAGAGGGGAAATGCTTTAATTGGTCATAGTACAAGGTACTAAACAATGCTAATCCAACACTGCAGCAAGTAACAAAAGACCAAGGTTCAAACGAGGTTTGAACACTGATCAGTGAATTCAAAGTCCAGTGTGCTTGCCATTACACGATGGAACCCAAATCTAAATATATGATGGAGGGAGGGGTCATGTGGTTATATTTTGCTTATGGCAGGAAGTAAGCCTGTCGCAATTAGCAATAAGTCAAATTATCGCACGGTAAATAAAAATGAGGGCGGTAATTTTCCCGGCTGCGATTTATCGCCGCGTGCGTACGTGCATACATATGTGTGTGTGCCGCGTGCGTTGACTACATGTGAAACTCCAGTAGCTTTCACAGATGTTTATTGGCCATCAACATGCTGGGGAATTAAAGTTTAGACATGCAAAATAAGGAAACTGGTGCTGTCAAATTTATCGCGTTAACGGGCAGTAATTAACCCTAACCCTTAAATCATAAGGAAATGAATAAGTAGCCTAACATAAATGAACAAATATAAGTCCAAAGTGCACACTGACAGCTACGATGTTCTGAGCCTCCCCATCAGAGCAAATAAAACTAAATATGATAAATAAGCCACCTCAACTCTTTCGTTGTTGTTAAATATTTGATCCATTTTATGTTGCATTGCCCTTTTTTTGTCGCATCAATTCAACAACCTTTTCTTTTTTGCTGTTCCAGAAAACATGCACATTTGAACCAATCAAAGCTAAGTATCTCTGCTGATCAGATTTCAGTATGTAAGCCAATTGAACAGATAAATGAGTCAAGGCGTTTTGCTTTGCTGTGTGCATTCGCACATTGACATGACTCATCATCGTCAGACTCAGATAACTGCAGCAGCTGGGGAGACCTCCATGCCGTCCGTGGAATAGAATAAATAATAAATATTGGTGGAAACGAATTACGCCACACAAGCACTTGATTATGCTTGTTGTTAACAATGTGTATGTAAATCTGATGTTGGTAGATTGTTTTCTTCATGGAGATGAAATGCATTTATGGCAGCTTAGCATTTTTTTTTTTTTAACATAGCGTTTTGACAGTTGCCATCATATTTTCAGAATCAAAGCACCTTGTACCGGAACAGCATTCCGGTCCTGAATCTTATACCGGAACAGCATTCCAGCCTTGAATCTTATACCGGAACTGCGTTCTGGCCCTGAATCTTATACCGGAACTGCGTTCCTGACCGTTCTGGCCCACTTTCACCCCTGATGATTACTCAGCAGACTTTTAAAGGCTAAAGCAACATTGAATATTCTCTCCGGCCAAAGAAACCAATCTTACCATGTGTGCAATGCTGCACGGAGACTGGAGATTAGGGCTGCAGCTATCGAATATTTTAGTAATCGAGTAATCGACTGAAAATTCTATCGATTAATCGAGTAATCGGATAAACTTTCTTTATTTTTATTTTTTTGTAGGTAAAGAGCAATTATACATATACATGAGAAAAAAAGAAATTTAATCCAATATTGAACCATTTTCAGTCAATCAATGTCTTTATTTTCGATGTACATTGTTGAAAACAGCCAACAATTGCATCTAAGATGTGACTAGGAAAAAAAATTCACTGCTTTCACTCAAAAAACTTCTAGACCTTATATATATATATAGATATAGATATACAGTACTGTGCAAAAGTTTTAGGCAGGACACCTGCCTAAAACTTTTGCACAGTACTGTATATGTATATTATTATGTATATAAAGGATATACTGCATGTATATATTTTCCCCAAGTGGAAGCTTCCATGATCTTAATAAATTTAATAATTAAAAAAAAAAAATTCAGTACTCTGCAAAAGTTTTAGGCAGGTGTCCTGCCTAAAACTTTTGCACAGTACTGTATACATATACATATATATACATACATATACATATATACATATATATATATATATATATATATATATATATATATATATATATATATATATATATGAACCAACATATTTCTTACCTAAAAATGTAATTACGCTTGATAACACACATCACTTGAAAGCTACGTGTTTTTCACACGTGTTTCAATTTAGTTTCCATTTGTGTCAAGCTATTTTTAAGGTAAGTTTTAAGTTAGTCTAAACTGTAAGTACTGGTAGGATTTTGAGTTTTTGCAGTGTTCAAAATAAATGTATGATACCTGCTGTATTGGAGCACATTTATTCAGCAATGACTTCTGAGCTAAAACTGACAGTTAGCTTTATTATGTTTTAATTTTACACCCTCATCAGTCTACAGCGCTGTATTTTTACAGATTAAGTAAAGCCTGTATGTAAAACAGGTTAGCCACGCATCGACAGTGGTCATAATCAATAGAAACCTAGCCCTCCGAAGGGCTAACATTACGTGAGCATGTGACAGTAACGTTATATTTATTAGCGATGAGAAGTCTACTGCTTAAAGATGGCGCATGTTTACTGATGCTGCCCAGACGCGGCCGAGTCTGTCATTTCGCATCTAGTCCTAAATGCATTGGATATCTATGAGACGCATCGGACACTACCTGCTACCAAACTAGCAACGTCGACGAAGTTTGTAGCGGCTGTCGGCTGCGGTAAGTTTTTTTAAATTTTTTTATTCCTTCTTCCTCTACGCACGTGACGTCAGCGCGTTGTCCCACATTAAAAGTAGTCCGGGCAAAACGGGATGCTTAGAGCTGGCAAAACTAAACGATTCCTCGAGGTGAATAAAATTACTCGGATCTGTTTTTAAACTCGAGTTGCTTGAGTATTCGTTTCAGCTCTACTGGAGATGATACACCGGTGAGTCGGGAAGGAGGGGGTGGCGCAGCACGTCACGAGTGACACAGCCAGACACTGCAACGATGCAGGCTAACTACACATAAATGTCACACACTGTGAACATGTGACGGAAACTATTGCGCATTTTCGTCTCATCAGACGAAAACTGGCCAGCGTCTCATCATGTTTTAGTCTCCCAATACACGTTTTCAGCTCGTCTCGTAATCGTCATGAAAAGTTTTAGTTGACGAAATATTTTCGTTGTTGTCATCGTTGACGAAAATAACACTGGTTTTATCCGATTACTCAATTATTCGCTGGAATTTTCAGTAGAATACTCGAATACTTAAATATTCGATAGTTGCAGCCCTCAATAGGTCCCAACAAGACTGGAACTTTGATGATTGTATTCAGAGTCCATACTGCTACTAGCCATTATAAGCAATGAAAAAACACTGCAGGATGGGGGAGGGCATAGGGTTTTATTGCGTATGGCACAATGTACTGCACTAGGGATTTTCGACCTTATAGTGTAAATGAATTAAATAAATTGAGCGATAGCAGTTGCTTGTCCGCGTGGGGTGTTCTTTCTTTTCTCTTCTTTCTTTTCATTAAAAGTTATCTCCCAGAGGAAAGATTTTACATTTTACATTCTTGCTGAAATGTGGAGAAACATTGGATTTTTATCTTCTATTTGAGAAGTTTCGTTGTTTAGGGATGACAGTGTTTTCATGTTATGGAATAGCAAAGGGACAACAACAGAAAAGAATGGGGAGGGCTGGAACAATATGAAGGCACCCTTGAGGGGGTTCGAGCTACATAAAGGGGAGTGCAGCAAGAGAGTGGGCTGTTTATTTACTGCACACAAGCTGCCTCCCTCCAGGGCTTTTTAGTCGAGCTTGTCCCCATCGCTACCTCGGCTCCCAGCCTCCAGATAAACCGCCCCACGCTTTTAGGCTCCGCCTAGCCAGGGAGGCACACTGCAGATGGGAAGAGACAGTGTGAGAAGTCCCTTTCGCTCATCTGGAGCGACAACAAGCACCTCCTAAGTCCCTGACCAAATTTCTAAAAAAAAATTTCACCTAACCTTTCTCTTGTTCATTGCAGCAGGACAAGTGCAAAAATGCAGATATGACACTGAAAGAGCACTATTGAGGGGCCTCCGTGAGTATTAAGGCAACTAAAATGATACAAATGAGTAAAAAGTGCTGCTTCAAAGGCAAAAGAGGCAGGAGCCTTAGGGATGGAAATATGTGAAACAGTGAAGAAGATTGTTAGTGCGAGTCGGGGTGCAATGTGGGGGCGCTTCTTGTCAGTGTGGCCCCAGTCCCAGGTGCCCTCCTGTTTCATGGCTCTCGCAGCCTGTCAGTGAAAACAGCCGAGCCGTGCAGACAACTGTGCTTGGGGAGGCTGCGGGGGCGACAACAGCGGAAAAGGGACTTTTTGTTTTCCATTTGGCGCTTCGGCTCCATCAGTGTCCCCGTTTTTACTGCCAGAAGGCCCTCATTTAATTCTTGGGGTCTTTTAGGGGCCATAGGAGAGACAAGAGTTGCCTTGAGATGCATTCTGTGACTAGACTCATAATTAAAAACATATTTTCCCATTGAAATATATGGAAATGCCATTAACTCTTGTCATGTGTAATGGAATTTAAAAAGTGCAGGATGATTCATATACTCATATAGCTCAAGTGAGACAAAATGGGGCTTTGGCAACAGCTACTGTATGTGTTTGTAATGAAGGGGCAGCTTATGTTAAGCATTAGTCTGAAACTGTTGTACACCGCATTCTGTTTTTTATGCAATTTTTCCTGTTTTTTAAATATAATACTACTTTATATTCCCAATGTTTAGTATCATAGAAAATTTATCGGGTGTCAAATTTCAAAATTCATACCCAAGTCTCACATCTGAACTGGTGCTTTACGGGTCAATTACAAGCCACTACGGCTGCAACTAACCATTATATTCATGATCGATTAATCGGACAATTTATCGAACGATTAATGGGATAAACATCACTTTTTTTATTTTTTATTCATTTTATTTTTTTTGCAGTTACCCTACGTAATTTGACTTGAAATTGTTCCGGCATGATCTAAGTAAGAGTGAAGACAAAATGAATGCCTACGCCCTTAAAATTTATATTTTCTTTTAGATTCATGTTTAACTGTAAAACTGTACTTTTTAAGTATATAAACATTGTTGAAAGGTTCTGCGTATTAAACAAAATATTTTCTCAGTAAACTAATCAGGCAAAGTCCTGTTCAATCAAATAAAAAGGTGCTGCTGATTGACATTTTTCCTCTGTCGGAAAAGTGCTGATATAAATTGTGTCAATGACTCATTTATTTTTTTCTAGACAAAATAAACAACATACATTTGATTAAAAATTGAAAAATATTTGTCAAGCCAAATTGTAACACATTTCTGTTGAAGTCAGATATTAATTCATTATTGTTATTATTAATTCGCATATATTTATTTTACTTAAAAAGTCTAGCATGAATTAAATAATTAATAAAACATTGATGTTTTTTAAACATGATACAGTTAGTGTCCGACACTTATGGTGTCCGGGAGAAACTGCCACTGGACTTAATTCCACTTAGCTTAGTTCACGCTAATAATAAAATTTAATGACGAAAATAATGCATTAAAAAAAAAAAAAAAAACGGTACACACTTGAACCGAACCGAATATTTAAAATACAAATGGTTTATGACAGCGTCGCAATTTCGTTGTTTTCCCGCAAGACGGACGCACAGCGGATTTACTTGTGAAAGACATCAACATGGATGCCAAGAAGGTTAGTGCAGGTGGTGAAGACAGGAAAAAGGTGATGCATAGCATCGAAATAAAGATGGAAATAATATAAAAATGTGAACGTGGTGTGGTGTGCGCGTCTGAGAACTGGCTCTACAATACGGCTGGAATATATCTTGATCTTGACAGTCCTCCGACGACCACAGTTCACCAGTATTTATAAGTTAAGGTGACAATTATTATTGTTGTAGCATTGGCAAGGAAGTCGCCAGCTTTGTTAGGTTTTTAATCAATTATTTCAGAACTTGTGCAACACAACTCGATAACTGATCGTTGTAGCCGACGCCAACAACAAAATGAAAAGAGAAAGTAAAAACTCTTCTGCACCTCTCTCACGCTGTAGTCAGTCACACGGTGCGTTCAGGAACCGCATGCAAAACACAAACGCCACATTAGAACCCGATTCGTTACATTATTGTTATTATTATTGTATTAGTATTCCGATTTGTATTACTAATTTATTTGTTTTGCTATGTGTAATTGCTATTTGTAATTGTACCAGCAGTATTTATTAAGGATTTAGAGTAGGTTTTTGGGCTGTGGAACGAATTAATCGAAATTATAATGTATTCGTATGGGAAAATCCTACTTGACATATGACCATTTCGACTTAAGAACCAAGCCCTGGAATGAATTAAATTCATATGTAGAGGTATCACTGTATCAATTTACAGTCGCTACTGCGTATGCTTACATGGAGTACACCCGCAATTAGTTGCCATCAATAATTGATAATCAAATTCGTTGGCAACAAATTTACTGCATGCTTACGTGGAGAAACACCCGAAATTAGTTGCCATCAATAATCGATAATCAAATTTGTTGGCAATAAATGTATTAATCGATTATCGATTTAATCGATTAGTTGTTGCAGCCTCACAGGCCACATATAATATCGCGACAGACAGCCTTTCATGTAGTCTGAATGGAAAAACAATTACCGAATTGGCCCGAATATAAGACGGTGTTTTTTTGCATTGAAATAAAACTGACAAAGTGGGGGACGTCTTATATTCACGGTCTAGACATTATACCCATTCACGACGCTAGATGGCGCCAGATATCATTGAAGCGAATGCTGAACTTGAGGAGTAATGTTCTGTCATGACAGATCTCAGCTACTCTCAAGTTTAACCAGTTTGCATTATTTTATTGGAATGTTTTTCCTTATTCAGATTTGTTTCAAGACTACAGTTACAGTTAGACCTTACTTTGATGGTTTTTGCAGTTATTGCAATTTTGTTGTTTTATATATTTAATATATATATATATTATATATTTTATATATATATATTTATATAATTTATATATTTGTTTATTTACATTTCAAAAACCAGAAGCCATTCATTAATGAATGTGATTGCACTTCAGTTTACATATTTAAAGGTTCAGATATTGAGATTTGAATGAGGCAAAATAACATGCTTTTTCTCTCAAATATATTGTTATAATCTTTTTTTTTTTTCAGATGTACTGTAATTATTTTCTGTATAAAAATTAATTTGGTGTTCAAAAAGTCTTTTTTCAAACTTGAGTCTTGAATTAGAGGGGGTCGTCTTATAATAAGGGCCGTCTTATATTCGGGCCAATACGGTAGTTTTTCGGAAATTAAACAATTGACCTGCTACTTTAACATTATCGTTTATTCCAGGGGTCTCCAAACCGGTCATCAAGGCCCGCTGTGAGTGCTGGTTTTTGGTCCAACCAATCCAGCAACGACAGTTGAACCAAGGAGGTTTCTGCTAAAACAAGCAGCACCTGACTGCATTCAACAGATTCCAGTTGTAAAACACCAGATTGGTCATCTTGTTAGGTTGAAATGAAATCCTGCACCCACAGCGGCCCTTTGTGGTTAGAGACCCTTGCTTTATACTGTATACATAAAAGCAAAATAGGAAGATAAAAATGTTGGGTTTTACAGGTAGTCACAAGGAGATAGTTCTCATTCTTGATAGAGGTTTGTAAAAAAAAAAAAAAAAGTGGCTGAGAAGAAACTAAAACTGAAATGATTTGCCCACC
This sequence comes from Corythoichthys intestinalis, assembly GCF_030265065.1. Classification (NCBI taxonomy): domain Eukaryota; kingdom Metazoa; phylum Chordata; class Actinopteri; order Syngnathiformes; family Syngnathidae; genus Corythoichthys; species Corythoichthys intestinalis. The sequence continues at coordinate 39,805,362 of NC_080401.1, forward strand.
ACATAGCAATAATGCGCAGCGTACCCTTTAGACATTTTCTGGGGAATTAGCCTAGTTTGTGAAATGTCATGGCAATCGCTCACCTTATTCTCCCCTGTTAGCGTGTGACCTTATTTCTCTTATCTGTGGCGGCCATGCACAACCTCTGCTCATCTGCGTGTATGTGCGTGTCACTCACTAATATTAACATTTTCTCTCACCCAATGTGGATATTTGAATGTTGAGATGCTAGGTGTCTTTCATTTACCATTGTTGTTTTGAAAACAGTGGAGTGTTGCGATGAATTCCATGTGTGTACTGTAGTGTTAATATATTTTCAATTCCTTTAAAAAGTCTAAAAGCTATTGTTTTATCAATTAATCCAAATTGTAAATTCACAGAAAAGACTCAAGACTCTCAAGTTCTCTTTCCATGGATGCTGTACATGTAAAATTTATGATCTGAATCACAATACAGATTTTTTTGGGGAACAATCTAAATTCCGGGGAGGTTTCAGATCTGTCATTTGAATTATTTACTTGCGGCTTCGAGGGAGCAACTATTGATCTGAGAACATTAAGGCATTTCGGATGAGCTAATTGGTAGCTAGTGTTGGTGACTGGTGCTTCTCTCACCCTGCGGGCGGTGGGTCTGCCGGGCGGGGCCTCGCCTGCGGGAGCCTGCCTCTGCACTCATGCAGTCTTGAGTTTGCACTGTTAACATCTTTCACCTCTGGCACCTACAGACACATTCATGTCTTCGGGAAGAGTCGGAATGGGGCCGTACAGTCCCGGGTCGCCCCCCCCCCCCCTTGGGGGCCGGGGGGTTGATGTGACAGTTGCCTCCCCGATATTCCCGCACCTCTTTTAATGCACCACATACATTATACTCCACGGGGGAGAGGCTTTGGCAAGGGACGGTGGGATGGGCGACTGGCAAACTGCGAAGAACTTCCATGCGGCGGTTCCACTGCCCTCAGCTGGGTTCTCCTATTTTAATGCACATACTGCAGTACCCTCCTCACACAATCCCATCGCGGTGCTGGGTAATAGTAATAGGGCGGTAGGTGAGTCCAAACACCTTTTCTCAATACCGTTCAATACCTTCATTTCACATGGCTGAACGTAAGCTGAGTTTTTGTTTGGGCTTATGTTTTTTTAATGCATTCGTAATTTACTTTATAGGTATGTTTATATATATTTATATATATTTTTTGTGGGAATATGAGTCAACCATTTGTTAAGAGCACTGTTAAAAAAAAATCGCAGGACAATCAATTATTTCTTTTGTTTTTCTTCATAAAAGCAGCAAATGTGCAGAGAAATGGCTTCCTGGATGTCCTCGTTAGCATTTTATAGCATTTAAGCTAGCGCACTTTTGCTATGTAAGTTAACCAACTGGTCTTTTGTTTTACATAGATCCTCATTTATTTATTTTTTTTATACCGTTTGAGGCTCAGTTCAGGTATTTTAATTTTTCATGTTCCTTCTCCGATTACTCGATTATTCGAACCAACTAGTTAATCGATTAATCGACTACACAAATAATCGATAGCTGCAGCCCTAGTGTAATTAAACTCACTCAAGTAGAGAAACTATTGGTGCCAGGATTGGCAATCAGGCAGCATAGAATAGGATGTCAACATATCTACACTTACAAGTGATTCACAAAATACTCGGTTCTACACGCCACATTGCTGATTTGTGTACACTCTACCCCATCTAATTGCATCTTTTTCTGACCCCCCCCCCCCCCTCCTTTTTCTCCTCGGTCATCAAACCCCTCACATGGTGTCAACCAGAAATACAATAAGCTAACGATATCACTACTACATTCATAGTTAGTGTAGGCATTGAATGTATTTGTTGTTGTTTTTTCTTCTCTTCTGTCTCTCTCCTTTTCAATTTTTCTTTCTGTCCCCCCATAACCTCTTCCTGCTTGCTGCTTTCTCCTAATAAGCGAAACACAATGAATAATCATCACAATGGGAGTACATCATACTCCCATGTGAAACATTAAAACTGTTCAGACCAATAGGACACTCAAATTGCTATTCTCTGTGTCAAGCAGCTGAACAGGACAGGTTAAAAATCATACAGATATTAATTCTTATGTCAAAATTTATGAAGTGATGATCCAAGCAGGATGTTGTGGAGCTTCAGTGTTCTAATAGTCATATTCTGTTTTTCCAATGTGAGTAGCAGATTTCTGGTAGCAGGTGTGATGGAGGGTCACCTCAAGGACCTTAAGGTCACTGACCTTAATACTGGCTCAGACTGCTACACGTCTGCTGTGATGATGATGACTATGATCCAAGGAATGGTGCACGTAGGTCAATGAGGGTGGTGGTATATGGCGGGTAGCAGAGGGGGGGGTTGAAGGGGATCAATACATAATATCTTACAAATTGAATTCGACCTGAATCAACCCGAAGGGCGTATGTGACTGGCTGAGAAGTGTGTACTAGAGCACAGTAAATCCTACTGATCAGTGTGACGGTTGGGGGGGTTGTTGAAGGGAGGGGTGTTGATGGGAGGGCACATTAGGAAGAAGGTGTAAAGAGCTGCCTTTAGAAAGGAGGTGATGGAGCATAGAGGGGAAAGACCTAGTAGTACGGGTTTATCACCTTCAGCCGGGCCCTGGGGGTAAGGGGGTTACTGATTGTGTTGTGAGGCGTGCGGGTCTCTTTGTGCTGTTATCTTTAAGAGGCTTCGCCCGAATCTTGTCCCCTTGTTTGGTCATTTCCATCATCTTATCTCCTAATGTCTATTTCTGTTCATGCATGACTGCTAAGACAGAGAGGAGCATTGTAAAGCTTTTTAAATAGTGTGATGGTTTGCTATGTCAGCTCTGGTAATTAGGTTCCCTTACTGTGGGCGCAGACCTCCACCAAGGTGAAGAAAAACATTCAAAGAAGTTGTATTTGCATTTGTCAGTATGACTACATTGTGTGTCACTGCCTCTGCTCTCAAACACCGTGGGTGTATCTCAGGGCCGGCCCAGCCTATACGCAGACTATGCAGCTGCTTAGGGCCCCTGACCACTTGGGGGCCCCCAATCTGGCAATTGTTTTTTTTATTTTATTTTATCTTTTTACTACAGTTTGCTTTATTTGACTTTTGTGAGTTTTTGATACTTGATTACAAGCTTTAAAAAAATAAAAGTTCTTCCTTAACTTCTTTCTTTCCTCTTTTAGAAAAAGGTTTGGCGCTATCTACTGTTAAGTACTGACAATCATTTGGGGGGAGAATTTTAAGTATACAGTGCAACAAAATCTGATTAATATACAAAATATGGACGTATGGGTTGGATTGCATGTATGGGTTTCACAGTATACTGTGACGAAATGGTGGGCCAAAAATACGGGCCCCTTTGCATTATTTTGCTTAGGGCCCCAAAATGGCCTGGGCCGGCCCTGGTGTATCTGGTGAAGGTTTAAAACGATTCCATGATGAAGATTCCTACTTTTGAGCTGCGAAAATATATCCACTTAAATCCAACGATGGCTAGAGTTCATATTCCCCTGATGTCACTTCTTTTGGGCTTCCACACTGTGACAAAGGGAGCTAGCTCTTCCTGTTTGGAAATTCAAATAATAAGCAAGACAGTTCTGTTAACGGTAGAAACTATAGGTGGGAATCTTGGGGAATGCCGGTAACACCGTGCTGACTGTATTTTAGTTCCGCTTTACTTGGCATATTTCAGTAATCGGAATTTGGATGTTTTTGAATCGTTCTCGAATCTTCCACGGCTAAATCGCGAATAATCTAAGAATCGGATATTTTGCACACCTCTAGTAGAAACCATTATGATTCTTAGGAGCCGTTTACATGGTGACTCTCCGAGAATACGAAAAATTTCTAATTTGCATTTGCATTTGCGTCTCCATGCGAACAATGTCGCAATTCCGCATGAAAACGATGTAGTATTCATGCCAGGCCCTAGGGGGCAGTGCAGATTTACAGGGCGACAGAGAATGATGCACTTTGACCCCATCAAGCTCCCTCAGCCCGGAAAAAAATATGCCCGCCCACTCGAAGCAATGGCATTTTCCTTTTGTTCAAAAAGGCACAAAAATGGAAAACTTCAACATATTTAATTTAAAAATATTATTAAAACAGTAAATTAAAGCCGACATTCCGCCATATTTGCTGTTTTTAATGTTTAGTAGCACCGATGCGCACGCCCAATGTGACGTGTACGAGTGCTGACGTTATCGTTGTGGTCTCGCGCTGCGGCAGCCTTTGATATGCATGCCGAGGAAGCCCCGCTCAATCACCCGCAATCGGATTCTTCCACTTTAGAGGCAGGATTCAGAATTTTTCGTCTTCGCCGGCACCATATGCACGCGAGGCAAGTCCGCTACTCAGTCATTGCGTCTTTGTGTCACAGAGTCACCATGTAAACTGCCCCTTAGACATAACCCTTGCTAGCTAGTTAACTCCTTAATATGCACAGTAAACGGTAACTAATGGTCCTATCAAGTAGAACGATCATGTCAGACGCTCAAATGCGTTTCTGCATGTCATTTTAGCCACTTACAAATATATCAGAAAAACAGAAATAGTGAAATAAACGTTTAAAGCTATACCTCCAAAATTCTATGCTGCAAAGTTATTGTTTATCCTTTTTTATTCCCAACAATTTTCATAAAACATGTAAATTGGGAATAAAACCAATGTTACTTTTTTGACGTTTGTTACATTTCAACTAGAGGTGCACAATAATTATCGGTCCGATAATTATCGGTCCGATAATAGGAATTATGACGTCATCCCAATAAATCCGATAACATTATATATTATCGGCCCTATTAATAATATTTTTGGCACGGTGTCGGATTGTGATGTGTGCGTTTGTTTCCACTCCTGACTTTCCAGTATGCAAAGTTTTGTTACTGTTTTTGTTTTGTTCATTATAATAATGTTCATGTCATCATGAAAATTCTGGTTCGGTCAAAGGCAAATCTATGCTGAATCAACCACTAGTATTTTTGACCTACAGGTGTTCAAAAACTCAGGTGAATATACATTGAAAAATTTTATACATATTATCGGTCATCGTATCGGTATCGGCCTTGAGGTGCAGGAAGTTATCGATATCAGTATCGGTTTCAAAAAAATGGATATCGTGCACCCCTAATTTCAACATTAAATTTGTCAAGAAATATGGTGTGTTCTTTACCAAACACAAGAATGAACAAAGCAGTGTCGTTTTCGTCAACGATGATGACAACAAAAATATTTCTTCAACGAACATGACGATGACGAGACACGAACGAGCTAACAAATGCACAATCGTTTCCGTCACATGTTCACAATGTGTGACATTTATGTGTAGTTAGCCTGCATCGTAGCAGTGTCTGGCTGTGTCACTCGTGACGTGCTGTAGCCCCCCGCCTTCCCGACTCAGCAGTGTGTTGTCTCCAGTCTCCATGCAGGCCTGCACACACGGTAAGATTTGTTTCCTTGGCCAGAGAGAATATGCAATGTTGCTTTAGCCTTTAAAGGTCTGTGCTGAGTGATCATCACACACTAAATGTAACTCATAGCATTAGCATAGCATTCAAGTTGCGCATTAGGCTAATGCTAACCACGCGCGTCCTCTTAAACTATTGGACTTTTTTTTACTTACAGTTTGTGTGGGTATAATTAATTGAAAATATTCTACTGTTTTCCTGCCAAGTGTTTATTATCACAAAGTCTTCCTTGTAGATAGATGCTAGAATATGTGCTCGTCTGTCTGTGTTCATTCAAAACAGTTGGAAACCTTTATTCCTTTACGAGGGGCATTCAAAAAGTAATGCACTCAAGTGCATTGCTCGTATAGGATTTTACCAGTCTTGTTTATATTTGGCACAAATATGATAGGACACACCTTTTTGCGATTTTTATATGTGTTTTTCTTATTTTCAGATTTTTAAAGCTTAAACAAGCTTCCAAAATGGCTGCCCCTCTTGAAGCTCGTCAGAGGTGGATGGGCGACCACTACGAGGCTTATCGTCTATGCTGGCTTCACCCATCTCTTCGTGGTCTTCAGTACTGTTTTTAAATCGCTGTACCCATCTTTTTACAGTACTATATAGTCTATGGTATCATCCTTGTAGACATTTTCCAGCTGGTTGTGAATCCTCAGAGGAGTTTCTCCTTCTGCAACAAGGAATTCGATTACAGCTCTTTGTTTCTGACGAGCTTCAAGAGGGGCAGCCATTTTGGAAGCTAGTTTAAGCTTTAAAAATCAGAAAATAAGAAAAACACATATAAAAATCACAAAAAGGTGTGTCCTATCATGTTTGTGCCAAATACAGTATAAACAAGATTGGAAAAATCCTGTACGAGCAATGCACTTGAGTGCATTACTTTTTGAATGCCCCTCGTATTTGAGTAAATCTTTTCAATTTTACAGACGAAAACATTTTTACCACACGTCAACTAAAACTGGATGAAATTAGTCTTAAGTTTTTGTCAACAAAAACTAGACGAAGACACACATTTTGAGATGACTAAAATATGACAAAAACTAATAAGTATTTGAGATGACTACAATATGACAAAAACTAATAAGTATTATCATCCAAAAGACCAAGACAAAAATTAAAAATGCTTCCAAAAACAACACTGAAACACCGTTTGCTCAAACTAATAGCACAAAAATGTTTAAACACTAAAAGGACAGGAAGGAAAAAGCAAGTGAACCCTTAGATATGTTGAAATGTTGAAATTGGTACCATTCCACTTACAAAATGGTTGCAATAGTTGCTTGTAAATCTAGGCACAAACCATACTTGTAACTGAGTGTACGAGTCTAACCCCCGTAATGAGCCGCTTGCTATTGTTATTTGATCAAATTTAGCAACCTCATCTAACTGACCGAATGACTGACGAAAAATTTGCTTGGCGGAGGTAATAACGCGAACGTGCTTGCACAATGTCTAGCTGCTGCCGGGCAAAGGTCGCGGTCAATGTGAAAAACAATCTGCGTGGCGGAAAAGCCGTCGCTCAATTGGAAGGCCCTTCGCTATCGGCCCGGCTTGGGTGACACGGGGGCCGGCGCACAGGTGTCACTTACATGGGAGGCTCGGCGCACTGCCAGCCCACCGAGGTGGGGGCCAAATTTATTTGAGGCCGTCTAATTGACACGTTGGGATCGATGGAGCAAAAGAAAGCCTTTCTACCATCCCTCCCACCACTACCTCCACATGCTGGGGGGCTCATCCCCCTATCAGTCACGACCAGACCAGTGAGCTGAAAAACACTTGGCCCCCACCAACCCTTTTTAAACCCCTCTCACATCACTTACACACACACAGATGGAGACGGACACACACATTCTGGGAAACGGACACCAGAACGACCTCCATCGGCGCAGGCGATCGAATGCACAAAATTCTTTATTGATCATCACCCCTCACTGTTTTGCAGGGAGGGGTACAACAAGGGCCACATAGCTGGATACCAGAATTACTATTCAAGGGCCATGTTGATAAGTTTCCCATTTGCAAAAACTTTACTACATGTGCAGGAGCCTGTTGCGATGCCCCAAAATTTCAAACAGTAATTCTTAAAAATAGGTTTTTATATGTCATACATAATGCATTATTAAAGTGGACTGTGGACAGTAGAAAAATCAGTTAAACTCAATGTACAGTGGGGCAAATAAGTGTTTAGTCAACCACTAATTGTGCAAGTTCTCCCACTTGAAAATATTAGAGAGGCCTGTAATTGTCAACATGGGTAAACCTCAACCATAAGAGAGAGAATGTGGAGGGGGAAAAAAAATCACATTGTTTGATTTTTAAATAATTTATGTGCAAATCATGGTGGAAAATAAGTATTTGGTCAATACTTTGTTATTTACCCTTTGTTGGCAATAACGGAGGCCAAACGTTTTCTGTAACTCTTCACAAGCTTTTCACCCACTGTTGCTGGTATTTTGGCCCATTCTTCCATGCAGATCTCCTCTAGAGCAGTGATGTTTTGGGGCTGTCTTTGGGCAACATGGACTTTCAACTCCCTCCACAGATGTTCTATGGGATTGAGATCTGGAGACTGGCTAGGCCACTCCAGGACCTTGAAATGCTTCTTACGAAGCCACTCCTTTGTTACCCTGGCTGTGTGTTTGGGATCATTGTCATGCTGAAAGACCCAGCCACGTCTCATCTTCAATGCCCTTGTTGATGGAAGGAGATTTTCACTCAAAATCTCTCGATACATGGCCCCATTCATTCTTTCCTTGACACAGATCAGTGGTCCTGGTCCTTTTGCAGAAAAACGGCCCCAAAGCATGATGTTTCCACCCCCATGCTTCACAGTGGGTATGGTGTTCTTCGGATGCAATTCAGTATTCTTTCTCCTCCAAACACGAGAACCTGTGTTTCTACTAGGCCTGTCAAACAATTTAAATTTTTAATCGAGTTAATTACAGCTAAAAAAAATAATTAATCGTAATTAATCGCAATTCAAACCATCTTTAAAATATGCCATATTTTTCTGTAAATTATTGTTGGAATGGAAAGATAAGACACAAGATGGATATATACATTCAACATACGGTACATAAGTACTGTATTTGTTTATTATAACAATAAATCAACAAGATGGCATTAACATTATTAACATTCTGTTAAAGCGATCCATGGATGGAAAGACTTGTAGTTCTTAAAAGATAAATGTTAGTACAACATAAAATTTTTTTATTAAAACCCCTCTTAATGTTTTCGTTTAATAAAATTTATAAAATTTTCAATCAAATATTTAACTAGTAGCCCGCCATTGTTGATGTCAATAATTACACAATGCAAACAATAAAATAAGTCGCACCCAAGCGCCAGCAGAGGGCGACAAAACTCCAAAAAACACAAGTAACAAGTGAACATCGCACTGTGTTGTCATTTTAATCTGTTTGCGCGGGGCATGTGCGTTAATTGCGTCAAATATTTTAACGTGATTAATTAAAAAAATTAATTACCGTCCGTTAACGCGATCATTTTGACAGCCCTAGTTTCTACCAAAAAGTTCTATTTGGGTTTCATCTGACCATAACACATTCTCCCAGTCCTCATCTGGATCATCCAAATGCTCTCTAGCGAACCGCAGACGGGCCTGGAAGTGTACTGGCTTCAGCAGGGTGACACGTCTGGCAGTTACTGATAGTAGCCTTTGTTACTGTGGTCCCAGCTCTCTGTAGGTCATTCACTAGGTCCCCCCGTGTGGTTCTGGGATTTTTGCTCACCGTTCTTGTTATCATTTTGACGCCACGGGCTGAGATATTGCATGGAGCCCCAGATCGAGGGAGATTATTAGTGGTCTTGTATGTCTTCCATTTTCTAATAATTGCTCCCACAGTTGATTTCTTTACACCAAGCGTTTTACCTACTGCAGATTCAGTCTTCCCAGCCTGGTGCAGGTCTACAATTTAGTCTCTGTTGTCGTTCGACAGCTCTTTGGTCTTGGCCATAGTGGAGTTTGCAGTGTGACTGACTGATGTTGTGGACAGGTGTCTTTTATACCGATAATGAGTTAAAACAGGTGCCATTAATACAGGTAATGAGTGGAGCCTCGTTAGACCTCGCTAGAAGACGTAAGATCTCTTCGACAGACAGAAATCTTGCTTGTTTGTAGGTGACCAAATACTTATTATCCACTTTAATTTGGAAATAAATTATTTAAAAATCAAACAATGTGATTTTCTGTTTTTTTTTCACATTCCGTCTCTCATGGTTGAGGTTTACCCATGTTGACAATTACAGGCCTCTCTAATCTTTTCAAGTTGGAGAACTTGCACAATTGGTGGTTGACTAAATACTTATTTGCCCCACTGTAGAATTCTGGTGCTGATATGTTAACCACTACAAATTAAAATTGATTTTCGGGAGCAATTGTGAGAAATTTTCAGGACACGATCTGGCAAAAATGGTTTAGTATAAATGATCTTCATGTGATTAAGTGTTTGTCAAACGATCTACATATGAAGATCACAAATTTCTTCAAATTATGATAATGAAAAAAAATAATGTGTCCAAAGAATGTGTGGGCTACAATGTTAGCAGGCAGTGTTAGCAAATAAACTGACAGAGTCTAGCACAGTTATAAAGAAGCAAAAATAAAATAGGTGGACACGAGTTGAAGTTACAATACCTCTTCAGGTGTCACGATTGTTCCTTTTTTTCCATCTTGCACCCAGACTATGCTGTTAGGTTTTGTGTTTGTTTTCTCCTATTGTGACTTGTCCCTGTGATTGCCCATTGCTCTCACCTGTGTGTGTTCTCCCAGTGTATCCGGCAATCATCATCCACCTGTGTTACCCAGCTGTTCCTCGTCTCGTTACCCCTTGTCTGCGTGTGCGTATATACTGACCCAGTTTCTTGTCACTCCTTGTTGCGTCATTGTCAATGTCTGTCCTTGCCAAAGTCAAGACCCGTCCAAACCCTCGCGTACCTGTCCATCCGTTTACGTAAGTTTTGTTGATCCATAGTCCTTTTGTTTAAACTTTGTGATTTTTGTTAGTTATTATTAAAACGTTTTTTTTTTTTTAGTTCACTGCCTCCTGCCTTGCATTTTTGTTTCACTGCTTTTGGGTCCACACAACCTGCCTTCCCGCGCATTCCCTGACACTATGCATCTTTTTCCCCACATTGTGTTGCCTTTCTGTGCTCCCGTTTTTTCGGCTGGTCTGACCATAGTGTTTAACTTGTCCACATCCACAATGAAACACTATGGTAGAAAATTTTAAATGGTCATGATTAGGGGTGTGACAAAATATCCAAATGGTGATATATCAAGATACTTTACATCCCAAAAGGTTATCGATACGCTCCTGCCAAGAATCGAGATATCATTTTAAAAAGGTGTCACTGTTTTAAAAAAAAAAAAAAAAAAAAAAAAAAAAAACAGGAACCAACAAGTTGCTACCAAAATCTTCCACCATAAAAGTGTCTCAGTTAACTTTAAGGCTGGAATGATGGTGCTCAACGCCCATTCATTTAGACTGGGAACGTTTGTTCATTCGAAACCAGAGCATTTACAGTTATTCTGTCCGATTTTCAGGGCATTTACAGGTCACTTGCTGTTCATTTTGGGGCATTTACAGGTCATTTCCGGTTGAGTTTGAGTCACTGCCTGTTGATTCGGGCGAGCAAGTGACCCATAAAATACCCCAAAATCAACAGGAAGTAACTGAAAATCAACAGGTAAATGACCTTAAATGGTCCAAAATTACCTCATGGCCTGGCATTGGCTGTCACTGACAGCCATAGACGTTCAATCCGTTTGAAGTGGGAGGGATGGCAGCGAATGAATGAATGTTCATTCGCTGCCACCCTCCCAGTTCAAATGGATTGGACGTCTTTAAGTGATAAACTCATTCCATTTCACAACAGAACCTTGTTTTTCTGTTTATTAGTTGTTTGTAGAATATCCTAGAATGATTTCCTGACCAATGAATCCATAATCGTTGTATCGCCATATCGTCAGATCATCGTTATCATGAGCTTTGTATCGCAAATAGTATCATATTGTGAGGTACCGAGAGGTTCACACACCTAGTCATGATGTATGTGTCAAACTCTTTGCCATAGGTGTCAAACTCACAGCCAAATCTGGTCTACCGTGTCATTTTGTGTGTCCTGCGAAAGTAAATCATGTGCTTTGTCTTGATGTTTCATCCTGGAATAAAATTTAAAATTTCTGTCGTCCTCCAAGAGAAATTGACTACTGAAATATGAGAGCATTGAGAGTTTTTTTTACTAATAAAAAATAAACATTAAAACTTCCATTTAAAACTTCATTCAAAACTTACATTTTTTAAATAAAAATAAAAATGAAAAATATAGATACAAATAACAGACTGAAAATAGAAAATTTCTTTTTTTTGTGTGTGTGTGTTTTAAAAAGAACAATATTCACTCCCCCTTTTTTAAAACACAATAATAATAATAATAATAATAAATTTAAAAAAATTCAAAATTTAAAAAGCGAAAAAATATGTAAGAAAATATTCGCTATTAAGAGGCTCAAAAAAGAGGATTTGGACATTGTGGCTCGACGATCAAAATAGTTGCAGATTCATTTAATGCAACACTTGGCAGGTTTCAGTTTTGGTCGATTTTAGCGATGTTGGTGGACAAAAGCGGTAATGTTTTACCTTAAGAAAGACTGCGTTTCCCACGAGGACCAGCGCACACCCGCAAAGTGTCGTAAAATCATCAATCAATCAAAAATCCATCTCCCTGTCACCTGCAGATGGATTCAAAAACATTTCTGTTTACAGCGGCTGTGTGAAGGATGAAAAGTAAAAAGGTAATGAATCCAGTTATGGCTAAACAATAGAATATGACAGTTAGCAACCGTGTGGTTAACCCCCCCAAAAAGCCCCCCCAGCCGAACTCGTCGGCGCTGACGAATTCAGTTGAGCGGGAGGGGGTGGGGGGGTTCACGCCAGCGAGTGAAAGCCGCGCCAATGTTTATTCTTTGTTTCCTGGTCGCCTTCCTTTTTTTCCTCCTCAGACAAAACGTTTTGTCTCTTGTTGCTCTGCCATCTTTAGAGTTCGTGCAAAAGCATTTGCATCGACTTTTAATAATGAATGGGGAAAAGGGGAAGTGAAGTATGACGTTAAGCAGTCAGCACCTCTGTAGTTTTTTTGGTGTGGCAAGGTTCCTGCCACCCCCCTTAAAGTTAATTAGTGTCAGTGAAAGCGATACAGACCCCCTCCAGATATAAAAGAGGAGTCATTCAACAAGTTATCAGTCGACATACTATCACAAATGTTATGAAAATATTTTATAAAGGTTGAAAAGTTACCTATGGCAGGGGTCCCCATCTGCCGGGCCGCAGACCGGTACCGGTCCGTGGCGCATTTGCTACCGGGCCACACAGAAATAATAATTTAATAACGACCGCATTCTGGCCGAATTAACCCTGTGCCCCTGCTTAACACATCAATATCTCTGTCTACTCTAGATATAATACTACGGGATAGATTACAATGTCGTCATAGAAGTCCATTGATTGGGCTGCTAGCAGTACATCTTGTTTGTTTATATAATATATCTATGTGCGCTTGTCCTCGATAATAACGTATTACTAGGCCGCGGGTGCAGCAAATTTGTTCCCGGAAATAATTAGCCATCACACGAGCGAAGATAACTGGAAAACAGACGTCTTTGAGGATATTTTTACGGTGAAAAGGATATTTTTACAGCGAAAAGGGCACCTGACGAGCCTACAACCTCGAAGACCCACGAACTGCGAAGGAGTGGATTCGTGACAGGTTTGTGAATAAACAGAGTGATTCGAGCATGTCAGTGCAACAGGAAGATCAACTTGTAGAGATGCAAATGACGGCAACCTTATTAAACGTACATTTGAGACAACAACTCTACCGAGGTTCTGGATTAAAGTCATTCTGGAATATCCTGACATCGCGACAAGAGCATTAAAGCCTTGCTACAATTTCCAACATCATATCTTTGTGAAGCGGGCTTCTTAATTAATGTTTAACGACAAGGCAAAGTCGTTAATGGTGAGCGCGGTGTGCAGTTGTTGTGTGCAGCTTACATGGCAGGATGAATCTGAGGAGAACTTTTCTACAAGTACTTCCATGATCAAACGTAAGTTAATATTCCTTTCTTTCAAGACAGTTTGTAGTGTTTACTTTGGAATCGCTGCATTTGCGCATTTTGCGGCTATGTTTAACGTTACGCGCATGCGCAGAACCGCATCGTTGCAATTTTTGATGGGTTGGAACATTTGTCAGAACACCGGTCCGTGAAAAAAAAGACCCAAATAACACTGGTCCGTGGTGCAAAAAAGGTTGGGGACCCCTGACCTATGGTTGCTTTAATGATTGATTAAATGGTGAATAGTCGATTAATCGTGGCAGCCCAAGTTGGCTGACATAATGGACCTCCGATGTGGCCTGTGACAAAGATGAGTTTGACATCCATTCTGTGTTTTCAATATTGCCCTCGGAGGATTTATCATGAAGCCACTAAGCCAGGAGGCAGCAACACCTGTCCCTTTGCTGTTGGGATCACAAAATAACTGGGGGATGATGATGGGGGAGGCAAATAGGTCCACATGATTACAAGGCTGAAATAGCACAAGGGCAGATGTGTGTTTGGATGGAACTGAGAGTGGAGCCCCACCCCATCGTTGCATAGATTTGCATAGATTTGCATAGGGGCACACGCCTCCCGGAAGATCCCTCCCTCTTGCACGTGCCTTGTTTCCAATAATCCCTCACATACACACTTGACACACACTCGGGTCACCCTACCCCTCACCCCTCAATGTAAATAGGATTGTCGTCTATGGGCTTAGCCTTGACGCAACCCCTCCTCCATCAGCTTTATACAAAGCAGGGGTGGCAACCTTATTTTCCTCAAAGTTAAATTAAAACAAATGGAAATCTAATTGTAAAAATAAATAGAACAAATACATAATATCGCCTCTGATTTCGTACATATAATTGTCTTTTTTTTTCTTTGGTTTTCTTTAAAAAAATAAAATAAAATTATCGACAAATTACAACTCAGTGTTAGGCTGTGCAATTCACCTTCAGTTTAACACTTTATTCCACCACAATCTGAAGTTATAGATTGAATACAAAGTTGAATTTACAGCCGTTTAAGATTGATTTAATAAAACATATAAAACAAAATATTAATAAAAACTACATCTTGCACAACAGAGATCCTGAAGATCAGTTGACTTTTGCTAGTCAAAGTTTGGCTGTATATAATATATTATAATTAAATCAAATTAATTTAATTTAATTTAAAATATAATATATTTCATTGTTTTCCCACAAGACGCCTGCATGTTGGATATTTTTGTGAGAGGAATCATCATGGGTCCCAAAAATGTGTTTTTATTTCTAAATTATTCATAGTTAATTTGTTTTCCATGTGTCTAATATAATACATTTGTTTAGAGCTGCAGCTATGGATTATTTTAGTGGTCGAGTAATCGATGAACTTATTAGTTCAAATAATCGGGTAATCGGATAAGAAACATAAAAAAATTAATTATCTCAGCTAAGCCTCAAACAGTATAAAAAAATAAATAAATGAGGATCTAAGTAAAACAAAAGAACAATGGGCTAACTTACATTGCAAAAGCCCGCTAGCTTAAATGCTATTAAATGCTAAAGTTTTTTTTTTTTTACAATGCTCTTAACAAATGGTTCAAACACATATCCCACAAAAAAACGTCTAAATATACCAATAAACTAAATTACGAATGCATGTAGAAAAAAAAATTCCTCAAACAAAAACTTTGCTTATGTAGGTCTTAACAGGGAGCAGCCAGATTCAGCCATGTGAAATGAGTTATGTTATATTCACTGGTGCCACTAGAGGGCAGTGTATCCATTCCATATCCTGTTTTCTAATCAAATTACTCAAGTTATTCG
The DNA here is from genome assembly GCF_030265065.1 of Corythoichthys intestinalis. Taxonomy (NCBI): domain Eukaryota; kingdom Metazoa; phylum Chordata; class Actinopteri; order Syngnathiformes; family Syngnathidae; genus Corythoichthys; species Corythoichthys intestinalis. The sequence goes on from NC_080401.1 coordinate 39,820,753, forward strand.
GTTAATCGTTGCAGCACTTCATTTGTTAAATGAGACAGAACACAGCTCACATTAGTCTGATTCGTTACATTATTATCGTTCCGATTTGTATTTATAATTCATTTGTTTTGCTATGTGTAATTGCTATTAGTAATTGTACCAACAATATTCATTAAGGATTTGTCGTAGGTTTTTGGGCTGTGGAATAGAATAATCGAATTATAAAGTATTCTTATGTGGAAATCCGAAAGCTCGACATACGAACATTTCAACATGCAAAACAGGTTCTGAAATGAATCAAATTCGTATGAAGAGGTACGACTGTATACATAAATTCCATCAACCCGCACAACTGATCCTCAAGAATATGATCAGATTAAATGGACAGGGCAGCACATGATAAACATAATGGAAGACATGCACACAGGAGAAATGCTACAAGATAAACAGAATAGGGAAGTAATACTATAATTTAGGCAAACAATGCACTTGTTTTTGCACCGTGGCTGGCAGCCAGAGTCAAGATTCAAACGCTGATTTTCAGAACTAAAAGGCAAATGTGAAAACCACTCACCACTACACCGCCATAAAGAGGTTTTATCCTGTGCTTAATTTGTCAATCATAAGGTGCCGGAACACAAAGTACATATGACAGCGCAGGGAAACGGGCACAGGTCCCGGAACATGCGCAGAAAATGGTGCCGAAAACAACACGCAAATTCCCACTTGTCACGCTGTGGGACTTACAAGCCTCAGTTTCAGATAATAGCCATGGTATAAATATTATGACAATAATTTATAATTATTTGGGCTATACTCTGCATAGTACGGGCAATTCACCACATTACCACAGGTGGGACTTACAGTAACGTACATTCTAATTTGTAAAACATAAAAAAAATAATAATAAAGTAGAACACTGCGGTGCAATGGTTTAAAATCATGCATTGCTTGGAAGGTTCCCCTGTTGAAGCCAGTACATGTGAAGGCCCGTCCGAAGTTTGCTAGAGACCATCTGAATGATGCAGAGGGGTCATGGGAGAAAATCACGTGGTCATATGAGACCAAAGTAGAACTGTTTGGTGCAAACTACTCATCGTGTGTGCAGAGGAAAAACAAGGATGAATACAATCCTCACTGTATATATATGTTGAGCCGCTTGTCCTAACTACTGTAGTAGGAGGTTACACCAGTGCTTAATTTTTAAATCATAAGGTGCTGGAACGCAAAGTACATTTTACAGCACAGGGATGACGAGACGGGCACAGGTCCCGGAACATATCCAGAAAATGGTGCTGAAAACAACAAGCAAATGCCCACTTGCCATGCTGTTGGACTTACAAGCCTCAATATCAGATAAAATCCATGGTATAAATGTTATGTCAACAGTTTACAATTATTTAGGCTATACTCTGCACAGCACGAGCAATTGCCCACATAACCACAGGTGGGACATTCAGTACACAGTCAGCAATTAGTTTCTCAACAGGTCTAACTTGTAAAACATTTTTTAAAAAATAAAAAAATCTGAGATTACAATATAGAACTCAAACCCATTCTTTTGCGACTTTAATCCCCCCTGTCTTCTCTGGCCCCAAAGTTCCCTCCGCATTACAAATTGTGCAGCCCAAACCTGAATTTCCCAAAAGGATACTGGCCTGTTGCTCCGGCTGTTGGTGGTCCACCTGGCTGACTGCTGGTGCTGTAGCTGGCCCCCACTCTGGATGGCGCTGAACTTGACCAGCTGCTGCCATAGTAGCAGCCTCCTGCCCCGGCTTGGCTGCTTGTCTGTGAACCTGGCTAGCTGCTGCGACGCTAGCCTCCTGCTTCACCCAGTCGTGCCCGCTAGCATGATCGCTGCAGCTGTCCTCATGGCCAGTTGTTGCTTTTCTGACTCGTTTTGAACCATCTTCCTTCTTTTTGAAAAAGACAGCAAGCAACTGTCTTTTTGGCATGTTGAAATACCGTTTGATCCTGGCTGCTTGCTCCCCAGGTGCCGTAAATTTTCAGTTTTGATTTTTTTTTTTTTGGGGGGGTGTCAGGGGCGTGATTTGTTGGTCCAGCTTTTCAGTGCATCAACAAATCTACGACTCTTTCAAATAACGTTAAATTTTTATATAGAACATGCAATTCTTGGGATTTGTTCTGTAAATCAAGTTATGCATATCATTATTTTATTTTATACTGTAATTTCCGTAACTATGCACGGGTCCCTTTAAGAGACGCTGGGACTGGAAAGCTATGAGGTAGCTGGAAGCGAGGGGGATTCAGGCGAGAAGCAAAAGTTAGCGGTCGAATGTGGCGGCAGTCCGCTGTTATTCTATTTATTGTTTTCTTATTGTTGCCACAATAAAATGGAGAAAGCCATCAACGACTCCTATCCTTCTTTCTCCCCATTCAGGGCTATTACAATAGATTTTTTAAAAACATTTTTATATTATTACTATTTTCTATACACAAGAGGTGCCGGATCTGCCCAAATAAGTCCCGGAACACAGGGAGGCCAAAATCAAGAGGTGCCGGATCTTGTTCCGGCAGGATCCGACACAAATTAACCCCTGGTTTTATCAGGTTTTAAAATGCATGGTGCATCTGGTGTTGCCCCACGTGAACTAAACCATTATTCTAACACTACCCCCTAATTACAAAGCTTACATCTAATGCTAGCAAGTGAAGGACTCAAATGTGAATGAATGCAGCGTTTTTAATGAGGCAGAGTGATGAGCCAAATCATAAGGGACTCCCTCTCGGACACTTTTTACTCTTTTTTTTTTTACGGGAGCTGGTAATTGGTGTTAAAGGGAAAAAAATGAAGGAAGAATAGTTCTTTTGGCCCAGGCATCATCGGTGAGTGGAAATGGATCAGCTGCATGCAATTGCTTGCTCTCAGTTGTGATAATTGCAGGGACGCGTTAAATGCTTCGGCCCCGCGGGCATCGAAGAAGCCGACTTCTTCTATTTGAGCCATGACCTAAATCTGGGACAGCATGATATTTTTGTCTAGTGGCGTCCCCCTTTTGTTGGACCCTGGAAGTCACCATCCCCCTATATTTCAGTGTGAAAACCAATGCGGCTGGGGGTTCTAATTGGTTTGGCCTACAACAGTGGTAGCAAACTAGAAGCCTGTAGGCTATAATTCGCCATAGGTTCAAATGTAACAAAATGGAACCTTAGTAGAGGTGTTTATGAACCCAATATGAATATTTTGGAATGTGGGCAAACACATAAACTCTCCACAAGTGGACCGGCAAGATTCAAATCGAAAACCCCAGAACTGCAAGACAGAGCAGCTAACCACTCATCCAAATGAAGCTGTGATTTATTTTTCCCCATTACCTTTGGTGGTTCCACTACAGATCCCAGTTTGTCTGATATACAAGCAATACAACCACCACACATCCACATGCACCTCTAAGCTGTACGAGATCCAGAATTGCGCTGAGACCATATTGCTAATTTGGCAATAATGCAAGGAGTATTTGCATATTCATCAGTCACACTTCTTAGAAATACACAGATTTTCTTAATGCTGTCACTTGCGCTTTGTCCTCCATAGTGTTTACTGAACATATGGGGATTTTCCACCACAATGATTTTGTTGAAAGGACAATGCCTGCAATTTTTTTTGTTGTTGTGTCTCTTGTCATTTTTGTGTGTGCCCGCATCCACCAAGCTTTGTGTGCCGTGCAGCTGCTGCCTTTGAGTCAGTGCTACTAGAAGTGACGTCAAGAGCGCCCAGCGAGGCGTATTTCTCACTGCTCTGGGTTTCACTTTGTTACCATGGCAGCAGCTGCCACTTCCTGCCCAACAGGGTTTTCCTGTGCTCATTCATTTTATTTTTTTGCTGTATGCTTACTCCAGAATACTGTTTACATTTATTAATCATACATGGCATTTATTACAAGTAGGTTTTTTTCACACTGTAGTTTCATGCAGGTGTCAAACACATGGCGTTATTAGCACTACGCTCGATCCAACTGAGTTAACCGACTATGACCTATGATCTACATACACATACACGCTGAACCAAGCTAGTCACCATGGAATGGCGTACCGCAAGCAACACGTCACTTCCGCTCATTAATATTCATGACATTGGCTACTGTCGCTAAGTAGGGACAAGCCATCGTTTGTCCCTAATAGGAAATGAATGGAAATCGTGTACAAAGGAGATGTTTACAGAGCTAAACCTACCAATTCTCTCCGAAAATGATGTGCCTGGTGCCAAATTGACTGGCAAAGATGTGGAAGAACATAAAAAAGTTCAGTTAAAGAGATGGCTTTAGTGTCGAAGGCTGAAAAAGACGAAAAAAACGAGCCGACCTAAGCATAGCTTTAGCTTTTTTATCGACGTGACTGACAATGACATTGTCCTGTTTCAACAAGCTATCCTTACCATCAGCCGTCTTTCTTATATATCCTCTGGATGTCCTACGTCTCTTGCCGTTCTTGGGGGTAATTTAGTTAGCTTTGTGTAGCGATCGCAAATGCTACTCAGTGACAGCCAACGAACACTTTTAATTTTTTCATTGATAACACATCTTAATCCTATAATTTATTTATACTTCCCCCTTACTAAAGTTGTTTATATATATATATATATATATATATATATATATATATATATATATATATATATATATATATTTATATATATATACATACAGTGGTACCTCTACATACGAAGTTAATCCGTTCCAGGACCTTGTTTGTAAGTCAAAATGGTCGTATGTCGAGCAGGATTTTCCCATAGGAATACATTATAATTCCATTAATTCGTTCCACAGCCCAAAAACCTTCACTAAATCCTTAAAAAATACTGCTGGTACTATTACAAATGGCAATTACACATAGCAAAACAAATAAATTATAAATCAAAATCGGAATAATAATAATAATAATTCCTGTATTAATGTAACGAATCGGGTTCTAATGTGGCGGACGTTTTTTGCTGACCCTGAACGCACCGCGGAGCTGACGTGCCAGAGAGACCGGTGAGCTTGAGTTTCACTTTCACTTTGAATGCTTTCTTGAGAACACCGTCAATAGGGAATGGGACGTACTACGTCATTGTTTGGACGCGCCTCCATGCTGGCAATATGATTCACTTCCGGGTCGGCAGACTCAATGCGGATTGTAACGTGTGGTCGTGCTAAGCTAACTCTTTCGGTGTTTTAGAAAGAAATTATGGGTGTGTATTGTTGTGTTACCGGGTGCAACAGCTTCTCCTACGACTAAAAAAAGGGCGAGGAAAACTGGACTCACTTTTCACCGTTTTCCTGCATGGAGGACCAAATATCAGATCACGAAGGCACGACTGATGGCTGGATTGCAGCGGTTCGTCGGAAAAGCATTTCTTATGATCATATTTCTGCTGGAATGAGAGTATTCCCCTCATCTCTACTCTTGTAAATTGAACGATTTATCCGTTTTGGTTTCAATACGTTTTTTGTTGTTGTTTTTTTTACTGTTGTGTAAATCTGCCTCGGTAGCAATGCTAACCTACTCCTCCTCCTCACCTACCTGTTGTGTTACTAGGAAAACCTGCATATGAAATGCTGACAACAGCGTTATGAGAGGTTGGAAAGGCGAAGAGTGCACGCTGAAACTTCAGTTTGCTCTGCTCTTACAAACACGATCCCAAGTGTTGTTGTGAAAAGTCAATAAAATATGAATACCAAAACATGACTTGAACAACTTCTTGACAAACTGTAACTGCTTGTTGTTTACTTCAGGTCTTCATAATAAACAGGTGTAATAATTACAAAGTCAGGTGACTTAATTTTGTTATTCTATTTGGAATATGCATTGACAATTTTTGGACAGTGTTGTAGACAAGAACTGGGACTGATAAGTTGCAATAGATTTATTTCAAGTAATGCAATTTCTCCAATACGATATTTTAATTGACAGTTTAAAATCTTTAAATTAGTGCAAACAAGGCCCACCCTCTGACGGTGGCAGCAAATATTATATAATTATAAGTAATACACAAATACAAGATCACAATAAACGTGTCTTTGTCAAAGCAGTTTAAAACACTATTTACTGGCCTTGGGTAAATTGCCAGACAGGATAAATATGTGCTTTAAAGTTCTTGCATTTCCATTTTAAGTATTGCAAGTACTAGTCTCCAACACAGTATTTGAACTGACAGTTTAAAATCCTTTTAGTACAAAATGGCCCACACTCTGGCAGGGGACAGCAAATATTATAATACATAATACATTATAAAAAGCTATATACTATACAAATACAAGATCACAACAAAACCTGTATTTTTTCAAAGCAGTTAAAAAACATCCAGTGGCCTTAGGTAAATAAAGGTGTAAAAATATGTACTTTACAGTTCTTGCATTTCTATTTTAGGTATTGCAACTTTTCCAACACTATTTGAATTGACAGTCGAAAGTCTCCATAAGTGCAAATAAGAATATTATAATTTAAAAATAATAATAGAATATATAAATTCAACATTACAATGAAACGTGTCTTTGTCAAAGTGGTTTAAAAAAAAATAATAATAATAATAATACGTCACTGGCCATAGTTAAATAGCCAGGCAGAATAAATATGTGCATTACAGTTCTTGCATTTTCACAAGTTAAAAGCCCGCAGTTCATCGACGAGAAGGGCAGACCCAGATGGCGTCTGCAGCAGGGGCTTGTTTGAGTCCGACACAGGACAAATGGAACCACTCCATTGAACAAATTTTCTTTGTCAAATGATCCAAGAAGAGAGATGGTGACAAATCGGGATTTGTTGTCAGCAGGTTTACCTAGGAACACAACAGGTAGGTGAGTCGTAGTAGGCGAGCATTGCTACCGAGGCAGATAAATCTTATCGTGGATAAATCGTTCAAGTTACAAGAGTAGAGATGACAGGAACACACTCTCATTCCAACAGAAATATGATCATAAGAAATGCTTTTCCGACGAACCGCTGCAATCCAGCCATCCGTCGTACCTTCGTGATCTGATATTTGGTCCTCCATGCAGGAAAACGGTGAAAAGTGAGTCCATTTTTCCTAACCCCTTTTTTTTTTCGTAGGAGATGCTGTTGCACCCGGTAACGCAACAATAAGCACCCATATTTTCTTTCTAAAACACCGAAAGAGTTAGCTTAGCACTACCACACGTTACAATCAGCATTGACTCTGCCGAACCGGAAGTAAATCATATTGCCATCATGGAGGCGCGTCCAAACAGTGACGTAGTACGTCCCATTCCCTATTGCGGCAGACAGAAGGTGTTTTTGTTTTGAATAAGTTGTGAAATAAATGATAAAAACGTGGCGAAGTTGGCGATTTCTCTGGAGATGTTACCACAATAAGAATTGTCAGCTTAACTTATAAAGACTAGCGAACGATGGTCGGAGGAGGACCGTGGAGATGTATTGTTGAGCCATTTCACGGATGCCCACCCTACGCTCATATTTTTCTGTCATTTGCATCTTCATTTAGAAGGTAAGCGTCAACTTTTTCCTTGTTTCACCACCTGTACCAACCTTTTCTGAAACCAGTGTTGATTTGTCACACAAGAAAATCCGCCGTGCATTCGTCTGCGGTGCTGCCATTGTCGTCGTATTTCGAGCATGTCGTCGGATGTAGAAACAAATGGCGAGTCAAATTTTACGTCGGATGTCGAAAAGTTCGTGTGTCGAAGCGATCGTATGTAGAGGTACCACTGTATATATATAACAGAAATGGTAACAGTGGCACTCAGATACCATTGTAATTCTTTTCAGGTCATTCATTGTCAGACAGAAGCAGTACGGCACAACGTTACGCTAAAAAAATAAGCTAAAAATATAAAAATGGCTTACCTCTTTGTCCTCTGAAAGACAATGCCAACCCAACACAATGTTTACTGCATATGAAATGTGAATGGATTCACCGAGCTAGTGTTGAAGTCCGCGCAAGTTGATTCGGTCTTCACATTTTTTCCTCCCGAGTTTTTGGTTTCCGGAAACGTATAAAGAAAACATCCTTCATGTGTCGTAATGTCTAGAGTCGTTTCTACAAGTTCCAAAAAAAGTAATGCGTGATCAGCATGTTCGTTTTTGAAAGATTACCGGAGAAAAGTAGCACAAATTACGTTGTGTCCATGCGAGGGCGGGTCTATAATGTCCCACTTCGGCTTTACTTCCACTTTACGATGCGACGTCTCGGTCTAAAAATAGCCTGCGTGCGGTACGCTATTGGTGGTAGAAATTTTGCCGATCATTCAATGTGAAGACTTGGTATAGGCTTTGGACAAGCACAACATGATTGTGCCAAAGAAAATCATATGAGCTGTTTACATGGTGATGCTGAGACATCAAGACGCAAAGATTGTGTTGCAGAATGACCTCGCCTTTACATGGAGATGGAGAAGACACAAACTTTTGATTATGGCCTCCAAAGTGTAACGATTCAATTGCGGGGATTGCTGTGCAACATTATGAACTCTCGCTCTTGCTCTGATGATGTCAGCACTCGCACACATCACTTTGGGCGTGCGCAGTGGCTACCAGTAAATATTCAAAACAGCATCATTCAAATGGACATGTTTTGTGGTATTCAAAAAGAAGACAAGCTCAGAACACCACAATTATTCTTCTAATTGAATACCATATCTCATGGCCCATATGTGGGTCAAACCCACAACCATTATGAGCACCACACTCTGACCAACTGAGCTAACCAGCCATGAGATGTTGACTAGGCATGTCAAATCTCTTCTGTCCAGTATTCTCTTGAAATATTTGAGCTATTCTTCTCATTGAACACCACATATCATGGCACATACTGGGATCGACTCTGTGAAATTGGCGTTATTAGCACCATGTTCTGACCAACTGAGCTAACCAGCCCTGTCGTGTCATACATCCACATACATGTTGAACCCAGCCAACACCACATATCAAACAATATGAGCCATGAGCCTTAGGCTAGGCCCATACACATAGTACCCAGCCTACCATCATGTATTCGGTAGCAAGGACATTGCTAATTATTCTCATGGATGGAAGGCGTGATATAGGTGTGGAACCAGCAAAGCATGATTGTGAAGAACAGGAAAGTTTTCCTTTCTTCGGTCCTTTGTTGTTTTGAAAGATTTGAAATACAGTTCAGTAATTCTTCTCATTGAACATCATACTCATCCGCGTCAAACCAAACTAACCACCAGGTTTTCGGCAGCAAAACGTGACTAATTATTCTCATGGATGTAAGATTTGATAAAGGGCTGGAACAGCATTTTTTCATTTGTCATATTTATAAGGTAGGTTGCCCTTTCTTCTTTCCATTATTGTCTTAAAAGATTTGAGTTACTCTTCTTGTTGAACACCACATACCATGGCCTGTAGGGGGATTGAACCTGTAACCTTAGCGTTATTAGCACCTCGCTCTGACCAACTGAGCCAACCAGCCAGGTGATGGCCAAGATGCACATACATCTCGAACCCAGCTAACCACCATGTATTCGGTAGCAAGAACGTGGCAAAACTACATCATTGATCAAAAAGTTGATATCGGTCTGGAAGGAGCACAGCATGATTGTAACAAAACAAATTCATGAGCAAAAATCCGATTTCTTCCATCTTATCAAGTTCAGTTACTCTTCCATGACAAATAAACTCTGAATCTGAACACCATATCACATGGCCCTTACGGGGGTCAAACCCGTGACCGTGGCGTTATTAGCACCACACTCTGACTGAAGGAATCTAAGCTTTTAGCCAGACTGCCGGAATCGCGCCAGCCGGACAGCCGGACCCAAGCTGGCACAGCTCCAACTCCATTTTGAAAGCTGGAAAAAGGCTTGGAAGCACAAATTGACAATTTATTCAAATCGACAGCATTCAAACGGCAGAGCGAAACAGAAACAGACTCAAGCGGGGAGGCAAGGTCACCCTATCACACGTCAACAAAAGGTTCCCAAGAAAAATGACAACGCTTAGTTAAACTTTCAGTCTTTTGAAGGCTCTCACTAGGCGGGCCATGGTGGGTGTGTTTGGGTTTCTTGTCTGTTTGTGGATTGGAGAGGAGGATTCGGGAGTTACTGTTGTCAGGGAAACAAGGGTTGTGGATTTTTGCAACCTCACCGTTGCGACTCTTGGAGTCTTGTCAGTCGTGTTAACAGTTGGATATTGGGTGTTCTCCGGTGTTCCCTGTGTTGGGACAGGGTCTCCCGCCATTTGTTTTATACTGTCCAGTAGAACTAATCGCGAGAGTTGGTGGTGCAGACGTGGGCTTATCAGCGTCAATCTTGCTCAGTCAGTTGTATGACACACACGTTGGGCTTCCGTGATAAGAAGGTGTCATGTATCTCTTATGCCAAATATTCTGCTTGTTTTCCTTTAACTATGGTACAAGTGCTAGTTATTTCATATTGGGTATGTTAGAGTAATACAAACAGCCAAACAGTAAATCTGAGAAATGATACTATTCCCTGATTGATTATATTACCCTTGGCGTTATGAGCACCACGCTCTCACTAACTGAGCTAAACGGCGGTGAGCTGCAATCTAGACACATAAACAGCCAACATATTGTTCTGCAAAGTTTTCCTTTCTCCGGTCCATTGTTGTTTTGAAAGATTTGAAATAGACCGTATCTCATGGCCCGTATGGGAGTCAAACCCATTACCATGCTTTTTATCACAGTCAATTAGCTTTGGCTGTGACAAAAATCTCCATCTGAACCAGCGTTCTCTGATGGTCACAGTAGAAATCGTTTTTATTTTCATAAACTTTTTTGCACAATCAGCAGGGTCCTTGTTGTCTTTTGTCATGTTGTTGTTTGTGCGAAGAACAGAGTGGTTCTCTGTGAGATATTACCTGGTGGATATTTATGCAGCTGTGAAAAGAACCTTTGATATTCTTCTCCGACACACGCTCAAGACCAGAGATGCCACACTCACACACGTGTGCACATATGTACACATGAGCACACACAGTTGAAGGCATTCAGCTGTCCACCGCCATCAGTAAGCCTGGATGTGTGTCTGCGTACGACCTCTCAGTTTGACCTAGCGACATGGCCCAGAGGTCATGGTTAAAATAAACCCAGCAAACTGTGTAAACAGGATGTGTACACCCACCCAGACATATGGCGATGCTAATCAAAGGCCACACTGCCGGGCCTGGGTGAAGACATGGAAGTCTATAGACACTATAATGAGATCTGGTACAAAACTTCAATTAAAATATCAGCCTTTATAAAGTAAATATATAAATCTCTTCCCAAAAAATGTGTCAATAATTACAATGCACGTAGAACATTTGTTACAGGGTAAAGATCCCAGTTCCTCATTAACCATTTAAGTAAAGTCTATCTTGTGTTCATCACTCAATGGGGATATCTCAGTCAATTCCTTGCCTTAGCAGGAAACAGCAGTTAAACTGCACTTTTAATTGCGTGGGTTTAACATCAGCCACCCGTTTCCAGGAAGTGGCAAAGAAGTGTTTAACTGTCAAAAAAAAAAAAAAAAACGCTATCCAGTATGACATCTGGTCAGTCTGCCCGGATATCTTGAACTGTGCAATTAACGTATCTAATATCGTTAATTCTTTGGGTGCCATTGACGGCGACAGCCGTTTACATGGTAATGCTGGGACACCAAGACACAGTGGTGTTACCAGGATTTCAGGTGTGGGTGGGCATTAGTCTTACCTGGGGGGGGCAAAAAAAAAAAAAAAAAGCTACAATGCTCAAGTGGGTCGAAATCCAGCGTAGGGCTACTGCACCTTAAAAATTGTTTTGTTTATTCCTTGAGATAACTGTTGTTGTGATTTGGTCTAAACAAATAAAAGTTTATTTTATTTCATTTGACTTAAAACACATCCATAACTGAACAGTATGGACATGCAGGTGACAATGTTCTTTTTTAGGTAACCTATTGTGGTATTATTATTATCATAGTTATTCTTTGTTCCGCAGCCCCTTTGAGCTCAATTTGACCCTCTTAGAATGCTTCAAAATGCAGCAAAATCGGCAGGCAGGTCAAGACAGGTGCAATTTTTGATACCGTGTAAAGACAAATTCCAAATACACTATGTAGCGCCCCCTAGCAGTCATTCTTGTCCCGCGACCCTTTGAGCCCTACTTTGACCCCCTCAGAATGCTTCAAAACTCACCAAACTCAACAGCCAGGTGAACGCTGGTAAACACTTTGATAAAATGTAAAAAAAAAAAAAAATCAAATCAAATAAATAAAAATATGCATAAATGTGTGTAGCGCCCCCTAGGAACAAAACCAACATTTCATTTCTTTTTTAATTTTTTTAATTTTTTTAATTTTATTTTATTATTTTTTTTGAAGGTGAAAGAGGAGGTAACAACGTGAATGTTAAATCTTGGAACACATCACTACTATATATCAACGGGATACCATACACGGTGCCCAGACCGCCGTTAGTACTACATCCAGCTTTCTTTGGGTGGGCAGAGCGTGTCCGTGGGTGGGCAGTGCCCACCCATGGACACAATTATATTGAGGAATGGCCTCGCCTTTACCCGGGAACGACGAAAACGGAAGGCAAAGACGCAAACTTTTGATTCTGGACTCCAAAGACAAAACGATTTGACTGCGCGGATTGCTCCGCAACCATATGAAGGGAACGCTCTCACTTCAATTACATCAGCGCTCGCGCACGTAATTTTGGGCATGCGCTGTCGCTGCAGGTAAACATTCAAAACATCAAGCATGGCAGGACGTTGGCTTTAGTTTACTGTTTTTAATCATATTTTTATTTGAAATATATTTTATGTTCGTAATTTTGTGCCTTTTGAAACAGAACAAAAAAAACACGTGCACGCCAATGCTTGGAGTGGGTGGGTATGTTGTCTTCCGGGCTGAGGAAGTTGTTGTTAAGGGAGTGCATCGTTGGCTGTTGCCTTCTAAAACTGCACTGCCTCCAAGGGCCTAGCATGAATACTACATCGTTTTCTAGCGGAATAGCATATCGCAAGCAACACGTCACTTTTGCTCATTAATAGTCATGAGGTTAGCAATTGTGGCCAGGCGGGTCAACCTCCCGTTTGTCCCCAATAGTAAAAGCATGGAAATAGTGTAAGAACGAGATGTTTACTGAGGTAAACCTACCAATTCTGTCCAAAAATGATGTCCCTGGTTCCAAATTCACTGGTAAAGATGTGGAAGAACATATAAATGTTCAGTTAAATAGATGGCTTGAGTGTCGAGGGCTGAAAAAGACAAGGGAAAAGAGACGAGCTGAGTTAGCTTTTTTATCAACACCTTTTTCTTGTATGCATTGCCATGTAAGCCACTGACAATGACATTCTCCTGTTTCATCAACCTATGATTAACACTATATGCCCTGTCTTTCATATATATTATATCCTCTGGTTGTCCTACGTCTCTGACTGTTCTTGGGGCATTTTACATTGCTATTTTTGTGTAGCGATTGTAACAGTAGAAGTCAGATACCCTTTTAATTTTTTTTCAGGTCAATCATTGTCAGACAGAAGCAGCACGGCAAAATGCCACGCTAAAAAATAAGTAAAAATATCAAAATGGCTTACCTCTTCGCCTTTTGCAGGACCTTGGCCCCCAACAAAATGTTTACTGCATATGAAATGTGAATGGCTTCACCTTGCTGGCGTTAAACTGGTCTTTTGGACGTCCGCGTAAATTGATCCATTCTTCACATTTTTTCCTCCGGGTTTTTGGATTCGGGAAAGGTATGAAGAAAACTTCCTTAATATGTCGTAATGTCTAGAGTCGTTTCTACAAGTTCCAAAGCAGCAGTGTTTGATTGGCATGTTCTTTTTGAAAGATTACCAGAGAAAACAAACAGAAATAACATGGCTTGTATGCGAGGGCGTGTCTATAATGACCCACTTACGCGTTACAATGGCGACGTCAAGGTCTAAAAATAGCATTCGTGCGGTACGCTATTGCGACACCGTTCGAATGGAGACGGAACCATGTAAATGCAAACATGAAATGTGTCGTATTCTCTGAGCGTCGCCATGTAAACGGCCTCTTAGTTCAGATGGATTGGACAAGTATTGCTGTTAAAGGGTGGTTTTTAAAAATCTAAACAGTTGAGCATTAATTTAAAATCGTCTTCCAAGTTATGAACTATGCTTGAATCCATTACAGTCTTCAACAATGCAATGGCAAGAAAAACAAAACAGGATATGGTATCCAGCCAAAATGTCCTACGCCTGTGAAAATAATACTCAGTGAAAATGAAAATTCTAAGGGGCAAAACACAAGGGAGATGACGTCGCTCGAGTCCAATACATTTTCTTTGGAACGAGCGCGACGAGGCAAATATAACCAACCGTCTTGCGGTGAAGCAAAACGCGACATTCGTGCACACGCAGACCAGCGATGCGATATGTTACAGGTAGTCCCTGGGTTGCGACGTACCCGATTTACGTGATTTCGACTTTACAACGCGTGCCTTGTCAGCTGTTTTTTCTCCTGCCGTTTTTTTTAAATTTTTTATTTTATTTTTTTTTTAAGTCAAGTAACAGTGTCTCGTCCGCCACTTCTCAGCATTAATGGTAAATACAGTATATTATTTGTCATTTGATTTTGTTATTTATTAGGTCTAATTTATCTAAATGGTTGATCTCTACAGTTATTGTTTGCATATCTGGTATTTAGCATATGTGCGGTCCACTTTCCTTTGTTGTTCTTGGCAAGGGTGTAGGTTTGGTCTTAATATTGGTAAGGACGATAAAACAGCATAACCAACATGTACACTTTTTGCTGGGGACGGGACATTAACAAGAAAGACCAAACATATTTGGTGAATGGGGGTCAGGGCTACATTTCTCACCAATATGAACTTAATTTATTGATAGGCTAAATGATTAATGCAAAATAAATCTGTATTAACCTATACTTTCACACTGAAAATTTATTATGTCTTAATCTGATAATTTTCTCTCTTTTTTGAGTGTTAAAGGCCATAGTTAACAGATTAATGCGTCAGATTCTTCCACTTACTTTATAAGTAAATATTACTATTAGCTCATATTGAGCCCATCCATCTAAAAAAGTTGGTCATTTTTCACCTAAATCAAGAAAAAAAAAATCTTTCGAATAATGTTTTGAACAATATTCTTGGATTAATAACATTTCTGACAAACATGTTTTTCTTTTAAGATTAAATAAACAAACTTTTTGCTTAAAATAAGTCTGTTAAGCTTATTTTCAAGCAAATAAAAGTGAGTAAAATCGACTTGAAGCACTGTAGTAGTAGCAAAATTAGTGGAGTGTTCCCCACTTCCACAACATTGACATCTTTTTACATTACTTACAGTGGCAGCTGCTGGCGGAAAAAAAACTTCTAATATTCCTTGTCTTAGCAAAAACAAAAAACAAACAAAAAACAAAAAAAATCCCTCGTCTTAGCATGTTGTATTTCTGTCGGGCAGTGAATTCAACGAGTGAAAAGGGGTCAGTGTACATAAGGGGTCTGAATATAATGAAAGTATTGTAATTCACTTAATAATGGTTGGATCACTTCTATCCTTACAACATATAGGAAGACAATATAAATGACCTATATATCTGAAGTCATTATATAATGCAAATAAGGTTGCTTAAAAGTTGGTGGGGATAATTTGAACATCCTGAAAATTTGGTCGTGTTATGTCCCTACCATCCCTATGCAAACCTACGCCCTTGGTTCTCGGACTTGTTTGACGCTATTAGTTAGTTTCGAGTGTTGCTTTCACGTTGGGAAGCGAGGGTGAACGCCAGTTAACATTGCCTGCCAAATGAGAGGAGTCTGGCTGCAGCCCGCCTCTCTCAGTACCCTGCGCCGCTCTTCTCAGTACCCATCCCGCAGACAGGAAATGACGCAATACCGCCGCTCTCAGTCCCCTCAGACCGGAAATGTCGTCAACCCTTGCGACGAAAACAAGTTACGTTATTTCACCTCTCGCGAAGAAAACACGGTAAGTGGCCGCACTGAAAAAAAGTTTTTAAAAGCGTATGCATGTTTAAAAATGTTAAATAGTTAAACAACACTTGCGGTGTTTATTCTGAGTTGAAAAGACCGTACTTATATCTAGTATTCTTAATGTAATTTAAATAATGTATTCCTTTACTAACTGCATGTGACTTTGCTCTACTTATATTGTTTAATACGTACTGATGAATTCAGCAGCGAATTGGCTAATGCTGCTAATGCTTTTTACATTTTTTTTTTTCACAATGAACAGTCTTCTTTGTGTAGTTTTCATTATATTGCACTCTTATTTTTCATTATGTACATGCCTGCAATTCGCAGCTCGCTGTTTTTGTTGTTGTATGGTGTTGTTGTTTTGCCTTCATTTGTTTTGTCTGGTCCTTTGTCGTTTGAATGTTGTCACATGATCCAAATAGGACAAGGTTGTAATTTTTTCTTGATATTGTTACTCTGCTTAGCTATATATTTTTTCATTATTTTGTTTTTTTTTTACTAGCTCCAAGATCACCACCCCATTGGGAAGAAACTAAATCACGACCCCCAAATGGTAGTCTTCCCATGCAGATACAGGGATGTCACACAGATCCAAATGGAAGTAAGTAGCATAAGTAGTAATGTACTTTAGATTTTGGACTGTGCTTAACACTTTTTTTTTGATAGACATCGAACACAGTAAAACCCACGTGGCAGACAGGACCAATGGTGACAATATAAGACCATGCCGAGCTTCATGGACGGTTCAAACTCATCCTGCCCAGGAACGGCTGGTATGTTTTTATGTCTGAGACAAATGTTGTGCTCAGTGGAAATCTGGATAGGCTTATTATTCCTTATATTAGTTAACAATTGGACATAATTGATTATTTACTCTTTGTTTATTTAACCAATCAACATTCTCATTAGCTTATGCAAATCTTGAATATAAAGAGGCCAGAAATGGTGTTGATTGTCTAAAAAAAGAAAGTTTGATTGACACGTGCTGACTTTTGGAACGTTGGCCTGAACAATGAAATGGAATCAACTGTGAATTTTGAGGATTTAGTTCAGGGGTGTCCAAACTTTTTGCAAAGGGGGCCAGATTTGGTGCGGTAAAAATGTGGGGGGCCGACCTTGGCTGACG
The DNA here is from genome assembly GCF_030265065.1 of Corythoichthys intestinalis. NCBI lineage: Eukaryota > Metazoa > Chordata > Actinopteri > Syngnathiformes > Syngnathidae > Corythoichthys > Corythoichthys intestinalis. The sequence goes on from NC_080401.1 coordinate 39,837,791, forward strand.
TCCTTTACATAGAACAATATATTTAAGCACATTTTAGCAAGTCATTCAGTGTGTCACATTTGCTTTATTATTTTTTTTTTTATTGAATAATTTCAACAATCCTACAACTAGCCTTTGTGGCGTTGTCTTTCGACTCTCGGGCTCTTGCGAAATACTGATGCTGTAAAATTAAACTAGCTCCAAGTTGCTTCAATTTCTCGCTGCGAATCTTCCCTGTAATCTTGCCGTACATGTCAGCGTGTCTTGTTTGGTAAAATCGGCTAACATTGAAATCTTTAAAAACAGCGACTGTCTCTTTGCAAATGAGGCAGACACAGTTGTTGCATATTTTAATGAAGAAATAGTCCAATTTCCACCTATCCTTGAAGCATCGTCCGTCACAGTCAACTTTCTTTTTTTTTGTTGATTGTCGCCATTTTAGAAAATGGAAGTAATAGGTCACACGGGGTAATGTTGCTTAGCCCTTCAATACCTGCAACATGAAGCAATTATCAGAGAATCCCAAAATTTGAAAAATAAGGTCCTAATGAAACCATTTTTTCAAATTTGTAAAAAGAAAATTCAAAATGAATATGTGTAATAAGCGCTCTAATATCTATAACTCATGCGAAATCATGTTTTTTTTCTCATAGAACCTGCAAATGCATGTGTTGACTTGCATCCATCGTTTTTTTGTTGTTGTTTGTTTTTGTTTTTGTTTTTTCAAAAAGAAATGTCAAAATCCTAAATTAGTCTCAAAATCATGAAATTTTAGGTGTATCAAATGTGACACATTTGGCAATAAAGGGTTAAAGTGCTGGTGCCTTTTAGTGGGTAAATGAGGAGCAGCATTTCGTGTGTAAGCTACTTCATTTGCTGGTTGCAGTACTGCTGACCAATTTATTAAGTCTGTGTGTGGGCCAGACCTTACTGATTTTATGACAGAGGCTGGGGGCCGGATGAAATTTGATCACGGGCCGCATTTGGCCCCCGGGCCGCACTTTGGACATGTCTGATTTAGTTTCTCTAAAGAACATAATGTCACTTGTACAATTAAGTAAAATGTAAGTTTTTGTGTTTGTTTTTTGCAGATATGAAATGCATATTTATAACTTGTCTAACAAGTAGCTCATTCAAAGGTATAAAAAAGTATTTTTTGGCGTGTGTAGGGTATTTTAACTATGTAGCCTACAGAATGCTTGTATGGGCTCATGTAGGTGTCTGCGTACGTTTGTATTTATATAACATATGTCCGTGTGTATAGATTATGTATTTTTCAGGGAAGGACCATATTTGTGGCTGACCCCTATGTTGTTGCAACATGGTGAAAGCCTACAGGATGTGACCCACACATGCATTTGCCTGTAAGGCTGATTAGTAACAACTACAACTTGGAGCATTGGTTCATTTTCAAAGAACAGTCAAATCATAACAAATTAAATGATCCAAATTCCAATTATTTGTGGGAAGAAAAACAGATCCAATCATGAGATCAGGGAACTATTGTTATCTCTAATGAAATTCAGTATCCATTCATATTGGTATGGCGTTTCCATGATGATCCAGAATAGCCTTGTTTGGTTTTGAAGGTATGTTCCAGTCGATCCTTTTATGTTCAATTCAATTAAAGCAGAATTGCACTCCAGATGATTCATCCAATCATTTGAAGCAAATTTCTAAAATGCCACTCTAAAATTGCGAATGTTTTGTTTCAAGGGCGTTGGCCCGGTCTCAACATTGGTAGGGACGAATATAATGCAAGTAAGGTTGCTCAAAAGTTGGTGGGGACAACTTTAGCATCCTGAAAAGTTGGTCGTGTTATGTCCCTACCGTCCCTATGCAAACCTACGCCCTTGTTTTGTTTGCATGAATCATTTAAACCTGACTGGTTGGTGTTCTTATGCATGGAAACACGTTTGTAATTGTTTAACTACTGTATTTAATATGAACCTATATTTTCAATTGCAGAAAACGTTGACAGTCAATCAACAGGGGGACATGGAAAGAGAGGATTGGAAGTGAAATAGAGGTATTTGTAAAAGTGTGTATATTCATTGATTCAAAACTTGAAGGAAGTGACTCGGTTAAATTCTTACGTTAGGGTTTTCCAGGACAGCCATAGGGGAAGGACTGTGGCATCTTCTTGTTGATGGTAGGTGAGTTTAACTGTCCAATTTTGTCCTCTGTGATATTTGTATTCATTTATCCATTTGTAGTATGCTCTTTGCACTGTTCTGGATGCTCTCTTTGAGTTTAACCATTGTAAAATGAAGTTCACCGAATCATTCAAATTGGGCTACAAAATATCCTTGTCGTTATTCTTTATTTACACTTGTTTTTAATTTTTGTTAGACTGATATGCCAACTCTGAGGAAGTGGTGGTGTATATTGCTAGCGGACAATTTCAAACTTGGGTGCATGGTAAGTCTTTGAAACTGTTGATATGGCATTCATAGGAAAGTAGGTGCACAGCACCTTAATTCTTTGTTGGAAAATGTGGAATACTTATTTTTGTATTTTTTCAACTTATGTGAGCCACAGGAAAGAGTTTGCCCATTGGACAGATGAGGCAAAAGCATTACTGCAGGGTGAAGTGCCACCAGTCTATCAGTTACAGAAGTGAAATTTGAATATAATTGCTGAGGTCAGCTTTTAAAGACTTTTTAGTGTCCATTACTCTGACGCACTTTTGAACATGCCCCCCTTTATTCACTGATTTATTTTTAGGAAGAGGTGCAACCACAGCTCCTTCAAGATAGTGGTGGCCCACTCCAAAAAGATATGGCGGGAAAAAATGGTAAGATTGTTTATATACCTAGTTTAATGCAATGCCTGAAAAGAAAAATCAAGTATAAAATTAACAAAGCATCATTTTTATTTTACTTATGTAATATTCAAATAGCTCTTTTCTTTCTCTTTTCCAATGAACAGTTTTGGTAAAAGGATTGTGCAAGACAGCACAAAAGCCTCGGACAGGGCTAGGGGGAAAAAAAATCAATGCAGTAGGAGTTCCCAAGCATCCTGCAGATGGAAGAGGATGAGCACGAACTACAATGTCTTGGAGCCATTCAAGTTCTGTTTCAACCATCTGGAAGATGGATTTACCTTTTTTGAGGAGATTGTTGACTAAAGAAAATATCTATTCTCTCAATAATAATAAAAAATAATAAAACTAAAAAAATAAAGTTTACCACATCAGAACTGGTTGTATTGAGTTCATTTTTCTACACTTATAAATGAGTTGTTTTTTTTCTTTTATCCCAGATGTTAGTTGTAGGTAGTTTTAATTACCTGTGATGAAGGCGGGAGTGCTTGCCGAAAAATGTCAGGTAATTAAAACAACCTACAACTATTGTCTGGGATAAAAGAAAAAAACAACTAACACATGACAAATTTTGTCATTTCTGTTTGAAATAAAGGTGCCTTTCCTGGAGCAGAAAGTTTAATATAGTTTCTGAATTAGTTAATTAGGATCTTCACCCACATGAATGAATTTAAGTAGCAAAATGAAAGACAAAATTGGTTTGGTTGCAACATTGAGAGAATATTACGTTTTTGATACATTAAATTGTAATGAAGCTATATTAATGTGTCCGTTCATAAAAATGTAAGGATGACAGCAATTTTGTAATAATTCTCAATTGGAGTATATTTTACAATTGACAAACTAAAGTACACACTGTGATAGGTCACAGGCGATCTTTCAGTCACTAATTAAACCTTTATTGCAGTAGTGTGTATTTTAATTTTGATGTACTGTAACCGTGTTTTTCATTTTGGTAAAATCAGCAGGCTTTAACAAACTGACCGCGCTTAAAGAGTTAATCTCCCGATTACACCAAATCAATTTAAGGAGCATGTAAATAAATTATTATTTAAATAATAATGAGTGATGCTGAAACCGAAAACAAAAGACGTGCGAAAAGAAAAGTAAACTAGTATTTACGTTCGAATGGACGCTAACTATTACGATAAAACCGGAAGCTCGGAGCTCGAGCGCTGCTTCATGTTGTCATTTCCGATATTGCGTCACTTCCTGTCTGCGGGATGGGTACTGAGACGAGCGGCGCAGGGTACTGAGAGAGGCGGGCTGCAGCCAGACTCTCTTGAAATTTATAGCCATTAGAGACTGGCGATAAAGCACAGACAGAGCACGATGCGTGTCGCTGTCGCTTATCGCTGCAGTCGCATGCGCCCCGTGTGTTGGCTTTCAGCTCAACGGCGATGACTTTCGCTTTTTGCGCATGTGTGCAAAAGTGCTACCCGGTAGTGGGGTAGGAGGGAATTCCAGATCACAGGTCTTACCTTTATTTGAGTACGCAGTTCATGTGTCTATTCTTTCCCAAGACCATGTTTTTGAGAGGTTATCTTGCATTTTGTAAAAATTTAAATGAATAATAGATTACTGATAGCGTCCTGCACGTTATTAAAGCACTTGGGCATCAATCTAATAACCTACCTACAGTATTATTCGTAGAAGAAGAGCACTTCTTCGACTCGTTATAGCGACAGAGATCAACACTGCCACCTGTCAAAAAAACAACAGCAACAACAACAACCAGGCTACCCGCTAAAATGAAACATAATTTTAGTTTTTTTCTCTCTCTCTGACTCTTTCTCAAATGCAGGGTTCCCTGATCTGATTGGAACCTTTTAATACAACATACATGGATATGTTCGAAGCAGAGGTTGCGCTAGACATTTTCGTTGTCTGTCATTTTGACTGACAGGGTCATAAAAATCCGGTCATAATCTATTTTTACCCGTCACTTACATTTTTTAAATGATAATGATGGCATATTCAATAGTATTTAGTTTTCATTCATTTTTAATTAATATTGTAACGCTTGCTTGGCGGCGAAAAATTAGACACGGAAGTCGTGGTATTTTTCTCCCTCTTTTTACTCTGCTTACCGCCAACACCAACAAAACAACAACTCCGCCCCCAAAGAAAAAGAGGCAACTATATAGACCCCAATCACCAACGTCACACTATGATCTTAATTGTGGTTGTCAGCCCAAAATCTTCTAAATATATATTAAATGCATCTTACCAGATATAAAATGACTACTACATAGTCTGTGGTGATCGTTTGGTGCCCAGATTTCTTGTCGAATTACAGCAGTCCATCTCGCTCTCTTCTTCGGGTCTCTCAGAATACGGTAGAACTTCAAGTCTCTCCGTCTATCTTCTCTGTTACTGCAACCAACCGCCACACACGCCTTCACCATTTTGATTATTAATGTTAACGAGCAGAAAAACACGCCGTAATAGGAGGCATGTACGTAGCGGCAATGTGTAAACACAGCCGACACATAATATGGCGGCTCCAGTCAGGGGGGCGGAGTTGTGACGTCATGTGGTTGGGGTCTATAGACCCTACTCACGTGACGTCACAGCCACGCCCCCGCGCCATGTTGTCCGTATACTCGTCATGTCAATGCATTAGCGCTTCGTAAATTCCTCCTATTATGGCGTGTTTTTCTGCTCGTTAACATTAATAATCAAAATGGTGAAGTCGTGTGTGGCGGTCGGTTGCAAAAACAGAGAAGATAGACGGAGAGACTTGAAGTTTTACCGTACTCCGAGAGACCCGAAGAGGAGACCGAGATTGACTGCTGCAATTCGACGAGAAAACTGGGCTCCAAACGACTACCACAGATTATGTATTAGTCATTTTATATCTGGTAAGATGCATTTAATATATATTCAGAGGGTTTTGGGCTGACAACCACAATTAAGATCATTGCTAGGCTAATCGCCGACAACATACAGTCAGACGTTGTGAATGAACTACCTGAAAATATATAATTATAAGGGGATAATCAGACAGTTGTCATACAATTAATTTACAATTTCACTATTGAGGTCAAAAGCCAAAAAATAAATTCAACTAGGGACAATCTGGAGTAGTGCTATCGCACTTCATATTTTTTACATATTATATATTTATGTAGTGAGAGTGCTATCGCTAAACCATATAAACATTAAAAGCCCTAGCTCCATTGACAAATGACATGAAATACATTAGACTTGACAGTGGATGTTAGCAAGAACAAAAGATTTTGAATTGAAAATTTCGTAACTCACCTTCCGAGCACAAGATTCTTGCCGAATTTTCGTGTACGAGGACCTGTTTCACCCAACCAGCAACGTAGCATTTATAAGCCTCCAAGTTCTTAAAGTTTTTCAAACTTTCGTGAGAATAGGCTGATTTTGTGTGGACAAGATAGTTGTAAATATCAGGATAGCAGATGTCAGGCAAAGACGGCGAAGATGGCGGGTCGAAAAACATCGATTTAGGCATCAAATACGGATCTGGCGAATGGATAAACTGAAGCTTTTCCACGTAACGCCTTTTATGCAACGCATCCAATGAGTTTACAGCGTCAGATAACACCGGGGCTTCCATGAATTGCTCTATAACTTGCTCGACTAATTGAAAACAATGAGAATAGGTCTAAAAAATAGGTACAATATGGCGGCCGGAAACAGCGACACGCCCATTTTGTGACGTAGGTGAGTAGGGTCTATACACAGGCGGCAATCTAGTCCACCAATTGGATGACGTGCTGGCACACCGAGTGCACCAATAAGAACCTCGCGTTGATGTGTCAATCACCGTGCCGCCGCCAGACCCCGGTGACGCTACAATATTCTGACAGAATAGCCAACGACGTCATGCATTAAGAGAGACAATAGCTAATTAATATGCTAACTCGCCACCCTGTGGTCTGGAGTGTGAATTGCAACCTGTCAAAATGACGGACGGACTTCAGTTTTTTCCGTCACCGTTTTAAAAAACCGGTCAACGACGGAAAATATTCGGTTAACGCGACCCCTGGTTCGAAGACAGAAGAAAGTAACTAAACCAACATAGCCTTTATTGTTTCAAGACCATATTTCTACACTAAATTATAATAGTGTAAATAATGATTATATACTGCTTCCTCTAACAAATTCCTATTTTAACTCAAATAAAAATTGTTGATCGGTAGGCGTTGTATTTGCTGTCAACGAGTGGCACGATTTGAACTGATATTCAGACTGTCATCGCAAATTGCAGTCCTTGGCGTGCGTGCCTGCTGTTGACGTCAAAAATAAAATAGCAATGGAAAACAACACGTATAAACACCAGCATGACAGGTAGGCTCGTTTTCCTTTGCTGTGCGCAGCCAGCCCTCGTTATGACAAGCAGGGACAACAACAACACCCTGCAAGATCTGCTGTGGTGTGTTTGCATCCCTGTGTGTATACATCTTATCTGAGATCAACGTGAGAATCCCCCCCTCCAGCCCTGCAAGAAACCACCAGTATGCCCCCCCTCCCCCCCAGTTCTCAGTACAAGTGTGTCTTGCTCACCCATGTTTGTCAATGAAGACGCTTGAGCTTGAGTGCGGAGGACGAGAGTGACGGCAAGAAAGAGGCAGCCACTTCTAAGAAGAGGCCTCCAGACAGTTGCAGTATGACTAGAAGTCATGAAAATGTTTGCAGCGCCTTCAAAAAGCACCAGTACAACTGTATTACAAGCAGGGTTGAAAGTAGGCCGGAACAGTCCGCAACACCGTTCCAGTACAAGATTCAGGGCCGGAACACTGTTCCGGTATACGGTGCTTTCATCCCGAAAATATGGCTGTAAAAAACTGTAAAAACACTATATTTTTTTAAAAAATGCAAAGCTGCCACACATGCATCTCATTTCCAAGAACAAAACAATCTACCAACGTTAGATTTACATGCACAAGTGTTCACAACAAGCATAATACAGTGGTTTCGTAGTGTCATCCGTTTCCACCGATATTTATTATTAATTTATTCCACGGACGGCACGGAGGTTCCCCAGCTGCTGTGGTTAACTTAGTCTGACGAGTCGGGCGACTGCCTTGGACTCAGGTGTCCGCTCTATTGGCTGAGCAGGGGTTCCCAACCTTTTTTGCACCACAGACTGGTGTGATTTGGGTCTTTTTTGTCACAGACCGGTTTTCTGTCAAATTTTGTCCCCTTATAAAATTTTGCTCCCAAAGCTTTTATGGAGTTGAAAAAAAGTCCTGATTTATATTCAGTTGGACCCTCAATGTTATCCAACGGTGCTAAAAAAACTATTTACATCATAAACATACATGTGCAACACGAAAATGGCGTAAATTAATGCTTAACAACATGGCGAAGTGGTTAAGTGAGACAGCTGCGAGCAGTTGTTGTGTGCAGTTAACATGGCAAACATAATTTCATATTCCTTTTTTTAAAGAAAGTTTGTAGTGCGTACTTTGGAATCGTTGCATTCGCGGTCATTTTTAACGTTGCGTGCATGCCAAATTTGTCAGAGCACCGGCACTGTGCGGCAGAAAAATATAGCAAATATAAAATAACATTTGATTTTAGCCCTGTCGTGTTAAGTTCAGGGAAAATACAACTCACCCGCTGAATCAGTGGGAGGTCTGAACTTGTTTTGTTGAGACGAGATGGTCCCGAGATGGGAGAGTGAGAGAAGCTAGCTTCACAAAGACACGATGTTGGAAATTGTTGCACAGTTTTCAGTGCGCTCCTAGCATTGTCAGGATATTCCGAAATGACTTTAATCCAGAACCTCGGTTGTGTTGTTGTCTCGAATGTACGTTTAAGGTCGCTGTGATTTGTGATCACTACAAGCTGATATTCCTGTTGCACAGACATGCTCAAATCACTTGGTTTATTCACATACGGGTCACGAATCCACTCTTTCGCAGTTCGTGGGTCTTTAGTGATTGGGAATTAACAAAGATTTTGTTTTCTTCGAGGTTTTAGGCTCATCTTCTGGCTCATCAGGTGCCCTTTTCTTGTAAAAAATCTGTCCAAAGACGTCTGTTTTTCAGTCATTCTAGTGTGGGGGCTAATTATTTCCGGGAACAAATGTGATGTGCCCGCCCTACGTCATACGTTATTATCGAGGCCAAGCGCACATAGATATACAAAACAAGATGTACTGCTAACAGTCCAATCAATGCATTTCTATGACGACCTCCTATCCTGTAGTTGTATATCTAGAGTAGACAGGGGTATTGGTGTGTTAAGCGGCACAGGCCAAAGTCAATCGGCCAGAATGCAGTTGTCAATAAATTATTTATTATTTCTGGGCGGCCCGGTACCAAATGCGCCACGGACCGGTACCGGTCCGCGGCCCGTACATTGGGGACCCCTGCATACTTGTGTTGTCTATGTTATTGTTTTGATAAGTATACAAGACATTGTGACTTGTTTAATAAACACTGTCGGTTTCACCCGCGCCAGTTGCACAGTATAGACTGAGCTTCCTTCAACAGAGCATTATGTGACTCAATGAGTACCATATTTTTCAGACTATAAGTCGCTGTTTTTTTTCATAGTTTGGCTGGGGGTGTGACTTATACTCTGGAGCAATTTATGTGTGAAATTATTAACACATTGTTATATCATTTCACATGTTATTTTGGTCTTTTTGAGTGACACTGACGGTTTGGTAAATTTGTTAGCATGTTATTTATAATATAGTTATCTGAACAACTCTTAACACCAGTTACGTTAACATACCGGCCACGTTCGCATTTAGTTGTTCATGCATCATGTAACATTATCATCTGTACACATATTAAGTATGGTGTTCTCTATTGTATTTTTATTTCAAATTGCCTTTCAAGATGACATACAGTGGGGCAAATAAGTATTTAGTCAACCACTAATTGTGCAAGTTCTCCCACTTGGAAATATTAGAGAGGCCTGTAATTGTCAACATGGGTAAACCTCAACCATGAGATACAGAATGTGGAAAAAACCCAGAAAATGACATTGTTTGATTTTTTTTTTAAAGAATTTATTTGCAAATCATGGTGGAACATAAGTATTTGGTCAATACCAAAAGTTCATCTCAATACTTTGTTATGTACCCTTTGTTGGGAATGACGGAGGCCACACGTTTTCTGTAACTCTTCACAAGCTTTTCATACACTGTTGCTGGTATTTTGGCTCATTCCTCCATGCAGATCTCCTCTAGAGCAGTGATGTTTTGGGGCTGTCGTTGGGCAACACGGACTTTCAAATCCCTCCACAGATTTTCTATGGGGTTGAGATCTGGACACTGGCTAGGCCACTCCAGGACCTTGAAATGCTTCTTACAAAGCCAATCCTTTGTTGCCCTTGCTGTGTGCTTGGGATCATTGTCATGCTGAAAGACCCAGCCACGTCTCATCTTCAGTGCCCTTGCTGATGGAAGGAGATTTTCACTCAAAATCTCTCGATACACAGCACCAAAGCATGATGTTTCCACCCCCATGCTTCACAGTGTGTATGGTGTTCTTCGGATGCACTTCAGTATTCTTTCTCCTCCAAACATGAGAACCTGTGTTTCTATCTATCTATTTTGGTTTCATCTGACCATAACACATTCTCCCAGTCCTCTTCTGGATCATCCAAATGCTCTATAGCAAACTGGTGTCCTTTGACAGCTCTTTGGTCTTAGCCATAGTGGAGTTTGGAGTGTGACTGACTGAGGTTGTGGACAGGTGTCTTTTATACCGATAATGAGCTAAAACTGGCACCATTAATACAGGTAACGAATGGAGCCTCGTTAGACCTCTTTGACAGCCAGAAATCTTGCTTGTTTGTAGGTGACCAAATACTTATTTTCCACTCTAATTTGGAAATAAATTCTTTAAAAATCAAACAATGTCATTTTCTTTTCTTTTTTTTCCTCCACATTCGGTCCCTCATGGTTTACCATGGTTTAACATGGTTTACCCATGTTGACAATTGCTCTAAAGTCTCCCTAATCTTTTCAAGTAGAAGAACTTGCACAATTGGTGGTTGACTAAATACTTTTTTTCCCCCACTGTATCCGTTCTATGTGTTGGATTTTATCAAGTCAGTGTACCTGAACGCACCGGGTAGCTGACGTGCCAGAGTGAGAGAGGATTTTTTTTTTACTTTCAAGTTTCATGTTCAGCTGTGGCAGACAGTAGGTACAGTGCCTTGCAAAAGTATTCGGCCCCCTTGAACCTTGCAACCTTTCGCCACATTTCAGGCTTCAAACATAAAGATATAAAATTTACATTTTTTGTCAAGAATCAACAACAAGTGGGACACAATCGTGAAGTGGAACAAAATTTATTGGATAATTTAAACTTTTTTAACAAATAAAAAACTGAAAAGTGGGGCGTGCAATATTATTCGGCCCCCTTGCGTTAATACTTTGTAGCGCCACCTTTTGCTCCAATTACAGCTGCAAGTCGCTTGGGGTATGTTTCTATCAGTTTTGCACATCGAGAGACTGACATTCTTGCCCATTCTTCCTTGCAAAACAGCTCGAGCTCAGTGAGGTTGGATGGAGAGTGTTTGTGAACAGCAGTCTTCAACTCTTTCCACAGATTCTCGATTGGATTCAGGTCTGGACTTTGACTTGGCCATTCTAACACCTGGATACGTTTATTTTTTAACCATTCCATTGTAGATTTGGCTTTATGTTTTGGATCATTGTCCTGTTGGAAGATAAATCTCCGTCCCAGTTTCAGGTCTTGTGCAGATACCAACAGGTTTTCTTCCAGAATGTTCCTGTATTTGGCTGCATCCATCTTCCTGTCAATTTTAACCATCTTCCCTGTCCCTGCTGAAGAAAAGCAGGCCCAAACCATGATGCTGCCACTACCATGTTTGACAGTGGGGATGGTGTGTTCAGGGTGATGAGCTGTGTTGCTTTTACGCCAAACATATCGTTTTGCATTGTGGCCAAAAAGTTCAATTTTGGTTTCATCTCATCTGCTTTCACCAGAGCACCTTCTTCCACATGTTTGGTGTGTCTCCCAGGTGGCTTGTGGCAAACTTTAAATGAGACTTTTTATGGATATCTTTGAGAAATGGCTTTCTTCTTGCCACTCTTCCATAAAGGCCAGATTTGTGCAGTGTACGACTGATTGTTGTCCTATGGAAAGACTCTCCCACCTCAGCTGTAGATCCCTGCAGTTCATCCAGAGTGATCATGGGCCTCTTGGCTGCATCTCTGATCAGTTTTCTCCCTGTTTGAGAAGAAAGTTTGGAAGGACGGCCGGGTTTTGGTAGATTTGCAGTGGTCTGATGCTCCTTCTATTTCAATATGATGGCTTGCACAGTGCTCCTTGGGATGTTTAAAGCTTGGGAAATCTTTTTGTATCCAAATCCGGCTTTAAACTTCTCCACAACAGTATCTCGGACCTGCCTGGTGTGTTCCTTGGTTTTCATAACGCTCTCTGCACTTTAAATAGAACCCTGAGACTATCACAGAGCAGGTGCATTTATACGGAGACTTGATTACACACATGTGGATTCTATTTATCATCATCGGTCATTTAGGACAACATTGGATCATTCAGAGATCCTCACTGAACTTCTGGAGTGAGTTTGCTGCACTGAAAGTAAAGGGGCCGAATAATATTGCACGCCCCACTTTTCAGTTTTTTATTTGTTAAAAAAGTTTAAATTATCCAATAAATGTTGTTCCACTTCACGATTGTGTCCCACTTGTTGTTGATTCTTGACAAAAAAAATTAAATTTCATATCTTTATGTTTGAAGCCTGAAATGTGGCGAAAGGTTGCAAGATTCAAGAGGGCCGAATACTTTTGCAAGGCACTGTATGTTGTGTTGCACAAGTTCTAAAATAAATTATTAAAAACCTGACAAAGCTGGCGATTTTTTGGGCGATGATACAATCATAATAATTGTCACCTTAAAGCGGAAGTTCAGGATTTTTGACATTAGGCTTAATCTTCAAGTTAGCAGAGGTTTAGTTGGTGAGTTGATTTTACCAAATTCCGTTTCGATTGCAAGTTATTTGTTAGTTTCAGGGCTTTGGAGTGGCTAAGCTAGCGCGAGTCAATGGCACCATTATAGCATGCCAATAACAAAACAATACAGAACTACGAACCGATCCAAAAGTCAAATAAATTCAAAACACAGATCATTGTTTCAAAACACCCATGCGGCCAAGACAATTTTACACCAAACTGCCATAATTAGGGCCCGAGCACTAGACGTGCGAAGGCCCTATTGTTTTGCAAAGGATTATTTTTTTTTTAGGGCCCGAGCACTAAGCGTGCGAAGGCCCTATTGTTTTGCAAAGGATTATTTTTTTTTTTATTTTTTTTTTATTTTTTCAGGGCAAATGAAAACGGCCAATTTGGAGGCCTGAACATGCACGAAAAGTCACCAAAATTTGCACATACGTCCGGAAAATTGTAAATTTCGATAATTTTGCAACGTTGCAAAAAAATATAACAAAATGGCTCAGTGGCGCCCCCTTGAAATTTTAAAATTGGCCTATAACATTAGGGTATGTCAGCGTAGAGCAATGAAATTTGGGGGGTCTATACCTTGTCCAAAACCGCTCCAAAAAAGCATTTACACGCATATTCCAAACCCAACAGGAAATTGGTTATTTTGGATCAAATATGAAACTTTTATCGATTCACAGGGTGCACATTTGAGACCTTTTCGCAGAGGGAGTTAGTTGGATCATCTTCAAAATTGGTGAGACTGTTCAGGAGACATATGAAATCTTAAGTTTTGAAAATGGTGCGTTTTCATTCACGGGTCTGACCTGGGCGTGGTGCCAAAGTCGACCATTTTTTCGGCAAAATGACAAATTCAGTAAATGACTAATAGTTCCTTGACACAACGTTCAATCTTTTTCATATTTGGCATGTATGTGTGGTATCCCACCCTTAACACGAGTGCATTGAAATATTACCCATTAGGTCTATCGCCCCCTAGTGAGAACAGGAAATGCCTTTTTTTACGAGACAGGTTCCTCCTCCAAGGGAAAAAAATCTGTTGACCTCAAACCTGCATCAGGGGAGCCTTAAGACCTGTGTTCAGGTGCCTGATGAAAAATATTGAGGTTTCGTTGAGGCGGAGGGGTCCAAACAGGAAAGTGAAAATGAACGTCAACAATTTTTCTCGCCAAAAACTTTGAACAGTCATAACTCGGCAGATATACAACATATCTGCGCCAAACTTCCCGTGTTTGTTGAGAGTCATACCCTGAAGGTTCTTGTAGGGGTCATTTGCATCAACTCTACAGTGCCAACTAGTGGCGACAGAAAGAAGTTTTAAAAAAGGCCTTTCCTATTGGGTTTTTTCAACATAGAGCAAGGAAATTTGGGGAGTAGATACCTTATGCAAAACTGCTCCAAAAAGTCTCTTGCACCCATATTCCAAATCCAACAGGAAATCGGGTATTTTGGATCGAATGTGAAATTTTCATGGGTTCACAGTAGGAGTTTACATTTGGAGGCTTGAATATGCACAAAAACTCGTAAAAATTTGTACATACATGCGGCTTTAGATAACGTTCGATTATCTTGCAATGTTACGAAAAAATGTAGCAAAATGCCTCAGTGGCGCCCCCTTGAATTTTTCAAAAAGGCGTTTCCTATTAGGTTTTTTTAACAGAGAGTGATGAAATTTGGGGAGTCGATACCTTGTGCAAAACTGCTCCAAAAAGTCTCTTGCACCCGTATTCCAAATCCAACAGGAAATCGGGTATTTTGGATCGAATGTGAAATTTTTATCGGTTCACAGTAGGAGTTTACATTTGGAGGCTTGAACATAAACGAAAACTCACAAAAATTTGGACATACATGTGGCTTTGCATAACGTTCAATAATCTTGCAACGTTACGAAAACATGTAACAAAATGGCTCAGTGGCGCCCCCTTGAAATTTTCAAAAAGGCCTCTCCATTTAGGTTTTTTCAACGTAGAGGGATGAAATTCGGAGAGTCGATACCTTGTACAAAACTGCTCCAAAAAGTCTCTTGCATGCATATTCCAAACCCAACAGGAAATCGGGTATTTTGGATTGAATGTGAAATTTTTATCGATTTACAGTGTGCACATTTTACACATTGGCACCTAGGGAATTAGTTTGATCATTCTCAAAATTGGCAAGACTGTTCATGAGGCATATGAAATCTTAAATTATCAAAATGGTGTGTTTTCATTCACGGGCCTGACCTGGGCGGGGTGCCAAAGTCGGCCATTTTTTCGCCAAAACACCGAATTCGGAAAATGACTGATAACTCCCTCATACAACGTTCAATCTATTTTAAATCTGGCATGTGTGTGAGGTATACCAGCCTGACCAGGACTGGATTGAAAATTTACCATTTGTGCTTCGTGCCTCCTAGTGGGAACAGGAAATGCCCTTTTTTTACGGGACACACTCCTCCTCTAAAGGGAAAAAATCAATCTACCTCAAAGCTGCATAAGGGAAGCCTTAAGACCTGTCTTCAGGTGCCTGATGAAAAATATTGAAGTTTCGTTGAAGCGGAGGGGTCCAAACAGGAAAGTGAAAATGACTGTCAACAATTTTTCTCTCCAAAAACTTTGAACAGTCATAACTCGGCAGATATACAACATATCTGCGCCAAACTTCCCGTGCTTGTTGAGAGTCATACCCTGAAGGGCCTTGTAGGGGTCATTTGCATCAACCCTACAGCGCCAACTAGTGGCAATAGAAAGTCACTCGTTTTTCCAATACATGTCCAGTTCTTTCCAGGTTGGTCATTGTAGTTTCAAGACCTATTAAAATACTTATTTACGGCACATGTCCACGTGTCTCTGTCTGTTGCCGTGACGACCCTTTGTTCGCCATTTAAAGGAAATATTTTTTTTCAGAGACTCAGGCAGCTTATAGAGCCACAATATTTGGCACACTTGGTCGAATTGGCCCAGTTAGAAGATTAATTTGGTTTTGAATAAGGGCTTGGCTGCACAGCTCAGTAGTTGCTCCTTTTTTGTAGTACTCTCTCCAATAGGGTTTTTTATCTCTTGGGTGTGGTAATGTAAATAGGCGACTTTCGTGATTGTTAGGTTCTAATGAAATGATTAGAGAGGAGGATCTGCCACCACCCTGACCTGCACACAGTCCGACTTGCGTGACGTCCGAGTTGCGCTAGATTGCGAGGGCCCGTTCAGTCCTGCTTGCAGGCCTAGTTCATTTTATTCTGCAGGACTATTTTTACAGATTCGTAATACAACCCCAATAAAGAGGAGTGCTTCAGTCAATCGTTGTCACGCTGCATTCGAGGAAGGTGGGAAGTCGCACTTATCCTGCTCAGAGGGTACGAGTTGCGACCTTAAAGCATTCCAAGCGAATGTAAACGGCAAAGATGGCTGATCGCCACAAGTTTTTTTTTTTTTTTTTTTAGCTTTAAAAAGGCATTTTTAGCTCCACCAAACCTAACTTCTCGTAAGTAATCAAATAGTGGAGGCGTACTAATGATATTTTTCCAGATTAGAGGTTGCAAACTCTGACTTCCCGCCTTCCTCGAATGCAGCATCAGTCTGCTGAGTTAACTGACGGCCGGCAACATGGCGAAATGTGCATTCAAAGGCTGTGGAAGCATACAGAAGAAACGGGCAAAGGAAAGTTTCCACAAACTCCCTTTGAAGAACGAGGAAAAATATATACTGGCCACTTGCTGCTGGCTACAACATAAAAAAAATCACCGGTGAAAAAAATCCGGTGTGATATCACTCCGCCCTGCTCCTCTGTAGAGCTTCTGGATTACAAATGTTGCTGTTCATACTGCAGTTATTGACATGCAATGGTAAATTCTGATAACTTTATCCTGAAAACATAGCCAACACTATTGATTGCATGGGTCATCGATTATTTTAATGAGTGCATATGTTGTTTTTTATTGGCATGCTATAATGTTGCCATTGACTCGCGCTAGCTCAGCTACTCCGGAGCCCTGAAACTAACAAATAACTTGCAAACGAAACGGAATTTGTTAAAATCAACTCCACCAACTAACTAAGCCCCTGCTAATTCGAAGATTAAGCCTAATGTTAAAAAAATCCTGAACTTCTGCTTTAACTTATAAAGACTGGCGAACGGAGGCCGGAGGAGGACCGTCGAGATCTACGGCCATGTGGTCAGACAATTCACGGACGCGCACACCACGCCCATATTTTTCTATCATTTCCATCTTCATTTCAATAGTAAGCTTCACCTATTTCTTTTTTCGCCACCTGCTTTAACATTCTTGGAACCCATGTTGATTTCGCTCACAAAAAAATCTGCTGTGCGACCGTCTTGCGAGAAAACAATGAAATCGCAACACGGTCATAAATCTGCATATTTCAGGTATTTCGTCGGCTGTAGAAACAAACGGCGAGTCAAATTTTACGTCGGATGTCGAAAAGATTCTGTGTCGAAGCGATCGTATGTCGAGGTACCACTGTACATCCAATGTTCTTAAGTAGTTAAAACTGAAGTTTTGTATTTAGGAAATGTGGGGAAAAAATAGTAGATGGAGGTTGGGGTTACTGTTATTTTTGTTAACTTTTATTTTGCAAATCATTGAAAAAATACCATTTTAAATGACAATCATTTTTTTGTTTGCATGTAGTATAGGAATATCTGTGCCAAAAGCAGTTTTATCTGCATTTCAGTAGTTTTAGGTTTGATCCCCCCCATTCCAAAAAAAAAATCTGGCTCCATGGCGACCTGCATGTCAGGGAGTTCCGGCAAGAAATTCTAGCCATTTTCACCCCTGATTATAAGGGTGTAACGATACATCGATCTGGATCGACAATTCAACCAGTTTAGGGATGATCCAATCAAATTGATCGAACCGTAAAACACCGATCTATAGCGTCATTTTTTTCACCGTGTTTTTCGTTCAAATGTCTGAAATTTATTTTACTGATGTCTGAAATTACTAGAAAAAAATCAGGTAATTCTATTCCAAAAATCCTTTTATGGGAGGACTCAAACGTTTGACTGATCAGATGTTACAGGTCAACAGTCATTTTCTATTGAACACGCCTACACAAACAAATAGGAACATTCCAGACTTTGAAATTACTGATGTTTGAAATTACAATTATGGGAGGACTCAAAACATCTTACTGATCAGACGCTACAGGTCAACAGTCATGTTCTATTTGAAACACCTACACAAACAAATAGGAACATTCCAGTCATTAAATGTAATAAAGTAAAGTCATTTTGTATGTTATCAATTCAATATTTCTCTAATTGATTAAATCACATTACTTGAAAACCCTTCTATTAAATACCAGAGCGAATCTCACCTACAGTGGTATGAAAAAGTATCTGAAGCTTTTGGAATTTCTCACATTTCTGCATAAAATCACCATCAAATGTGAGCTGATCTTTGTTAAAATTACACAGATGAAAAAAAAGTGTCTGCTTTAACTAAAAACACCCAAACAAGTTTAGGTTTTCATATTTTAATAAGGAAAGTATGCAAACAATGACAGACGGGGGTAAAATAAGTAAGTGAACCATCACATTTAATATTTTGTGCTTCAAGTAGACGCTTCCTTTAGCTGCAGATCAGTGTGGCACATCGATCAGGACTAATTTTGGCCCATTCTTCTCTACAGAACTGCTGCAGTTCAGTCAGATTCCTGGGATGTCTGGCATGAATCACTGTCTTTGGATCATGCCACAGCATCTTAATAGGTTTCAAGTCTGGACTTTGACTTGGCCACTCCAAAACGTGTATTTCTTCTTCTGAAACCATTCTGAAGTTGATTTTCTTCTGTTTTGGATCATTGTCTTGTTGCAGTATGCATCCTCCTTTTAGCTTCAACTGTCAGACAGACGGCCTCAGGTTTTCCCGCAAAACATCCTGATAAACTTTTGAATTCATTCTTCCATTAATGATTGCAAATTGTCCATGCCCTGAGATAGCAAAACAGCCCCAAATAATGATGCTCCCTCCACCATGCTTCCCGGTGGGGATGAGGTGTTTATGTTGGTGAGCTGCTCCATTTTTCCTCCACACATGGAATTTTGTGTTACTCCCAAACAATTCAACTTTGGTTTCATCAGTCCACAAAACATTTTGCCAAAACTTCTGTGGAGTGTCCGAGTGCCTTTTTGCGAACATTAAATGAGCAACAATGTTTTTGGAGTCCTTCCATGAACACCATTCTTGCCCATTTTGTACATATAGTTGATGTGTGCACAGAGATACTGGACTGTGCAGGTGATTTCTAAGTCTTTAGCAGACACTCTAGGGTTCTTTTTTTTTACCTCTCTGAGTATTCTGCGCTGAACTCTTGCTTCACTCTTTAGTGGACGGCCACTCTTTGGGAGAAAAGCAACAGTGCCAAACTCTCTCCATTTGTAGATAACTTCTTTGACTGTCGATTGATGAACATCCAGACTTTTAGAGACGGTTTTGTATCCTTTCCCAGCTTTATATAAATCAACAATCCTTGATCACAGGTCTTCAGACAATTCTTTTGACCGAGGCATGATGCACATATGACAATGCTTCTCATCAAGACAATTCTTACCAGGTGTGTGTTTTATAGTGGACAGGGCAGCTTTAAACCACTCATCAGTGATTGGGCACACACCTGACTTAAATCGTTTTGTAAAAATTGGTTTCAATGGTGCACCGCAAGCAACATGCCACTTCCACTCATTAATATTCATGAGGTTTGCTACTGTTGCTAAGGGGGGACACGTGGCCGTTTGTCCCCGATAGGAAATGAATGGAAATCGTGTACGAAGGAGATGCTTCCAGAGCTAAACCTACCAATTCTCTCCGAAAATCATGTCCCTGGTGCCAAATTCACTAGCCAAGATGTGGAAGAACATAAAAATGTTCAATTAAAGAGATGGCTTGAGTGTCGGGGGCTGAAAAAGACGGGAAAAAGAGCCGAACTGATCCTGAGGTAGCTTTTTATAAACACTTTTTTCTTAACTGCTGACAATGACATTCTCCTGTTTCAACAAGCTATCCTTTAACAACAGCCCTATGTTTTTTAAATATTATACCCTCTGGTTGTCCTACGTCTCTGACCATTATTGGGGGTAATTTATATTGTTTGTTTTGCGTAGTGATCGCAAATGCTACTCAGTGACACCCAACGAACACTTTAAATTTTTTCATTGATAACAAATCTTAATTCTATAATTTATTTACACTACCCTCTCAATAAAGTTTTTTTTTTTTTTTTTTTTTTTACAACGAAAAATGTAACAATGGCAGTCAGATATCATTTTAATTCTTTTCAGGTCATTCATTGTCAGACACAAGCAGCACGACACACTATCACGCTAAAAAATAAGTTAAAAATATCAAAATGGCTTACCTCTTTGTCCTCTGAAAGACAGTGCCAACCCAACAAAATGTTTACTGCATAAATGTTTACTGCCGAGCTGGCATTAAAAGTCCGCGCAAGTTGATTCATTCTTCATTTTTCCTCCGAGTTATTGGTTTCGGGAAGTATGAAGAAAACATCTTTCATATGTCGTAATGTCTAGAGTCGTTTCTACAAGTTCCAAAAAATCAGTGTGTGATCGGCATGTTCGTTGTCGAATAATTACCGGAGAAAAGAAGCATAATTAACATGGTTTCTATGCGAGGGCTGGTCTATAATGTCCCACTTCTGTTTTACTTCCACTTTACGATGCGTCACGGTCTAAAAATAGCATGCGTGCGGTACGCCATTGCTCTTTAAGTCTCCTTAGGCAGAGGGTTCACTTACTTATTTTGCCCTCGTCTATCATTGTTTGCATGCTACCCTCATTAAAATATGAAAACCTATAAATGTTTTGGTGATTTTAGTTACAGCAGATACTGTTTTTACATCTGTGTGATTTTGACAAAGATCAGGTCACATTTGATGGTGATTATATGCTGAAATGTGAGAAATTCCAAAAGGTTCAGATACTTTTCCATACTACTGAAACTCATATTATTCAATGTGGATGTAATGAACACTCGCGGATTCAAGCTTGGATTCTCATTTTGGCTTTTTATTTATTACCTAAAAAAAGAAAATGTTCTATCACAAGTCACACTGAAATGTATTGCTTAAGAAAAAAATATATTCATATATATTTTCTTTTTTTTCTTTTTTTTTTTCTTTTTTTTTGAGAAACGTGGTTTGTTTCTGTTATATTTCCACCAACAACAAAAAAAATCCAGACACGAGCAAGAGCTGCTGCCTTGTTTCCCCCCCACTTAAAAAAATGCACAAAGAAATACGTAATTCACAGTTACCATTTTGGTTTTATAAATTAATACAGTCACACATGTGCTACACCGGTCTAGAGCTAGAACATTGTAAAATTGTATTCTTGAATCCGGTTCAATTTCAATAGTTGGCTACAGGAAAGAACAGGCAACTGAAACTTGTGATCAGGAATTTCTTTTTCGTCATGTTTTTTTTGTTGTTTGTTTTTAATCCTTCTCTGTAATGCTCGGTCATCTTTTGTCATCTTTTTCAACTCCACACAGAAGTGAGGCACACACAGAGTATAGTTCATACATATACAAAAAGAAAATAAATAGAATGTGACAAGGGAGGCGGAGGGGCGGGCGGGTAAACTGTCCTTTTGGTAACGTTGGATCCAGGGGAACAGGAAGTGCATGTGGTCCTCACAGGACCTTTTCTGGCTCTTTTGCGCCACTTTAACAGCGTGAGCATTTCAAAATTAGCCTTTTTTTTTTTTTTTCTTTGCAGGGACACGAGGTCAGGATGACGAAATAAAGACGATCGTTGAGGAACGCCGCAAGTTTTTACAGACAACATGAGGGCAATATTTTAAGGCACAGTAGCCTTGACATAATAGACACTCCACCAGCTCAAAAACACAAAACGACACATGCCCATGTCCTTGGGAGACATTCGCCTCTTTTACACACGTCCTGTAAAAACACACAGTATTCAGCCGCCTTTCCGTTTCTCACAGAGCTCAGCAAAAACTCATTAAACTCATTCGCTGCCAGCTGAGTTGTAACCGACTGGGATGATGCTACCTCAAGAGTTGGGAATTTGAAAATGGACTATAAATCGGGTTCCACAGGCAACTGTGTTTGCTCCTGATTCTGTGAGGGCAAAATTTGTACACAACCGCGAAACGGAAAGCAGCTTTTACAGCTTTTTTTATTTTATACCCCATATTCTGTGTCATTATCAAAGGACTTAAACAGGCAGTTAGGGGTGTAACGGTACACAAAAATCTCGGTTCGGTACGTACCTCGGTTTTGAGGTCTCGGTTCGATTCATTTTCGGTACAGTAAGAAAACAAAATGCAAAATATAAATGTGCTAGTGGTTTTTTTACACACCTTTGTGCTTTCATCAATAGAAACATTAGCCTATACAAAGCTAGAATTCTGCTCAAAAAGTAGCGGGTATTTAAAGATAATCCAACAACGATGTGCCTTTCAGACCCTGTGTATTGGTCAGCTTTCTGATAGAAAGAAGAAAAAAGAAGTCCTGTGCTAAAGGGAAAAGCAATCCCAATGACAAAGATTTTAACATGTATTTTACAAATGAAATGCCTCAATTAATCTTTTTTTTTTTTTTTTTTAATTATTATTATGAACGGTTTTCAAAAGCTTTATTGGTGGATTTTCTCAAGTTAAAGCGCCACACAGAATTTAATAAATTTAATTGTGTAAGCAGGATCTGTGTATTATTCTTATTATTAGGGCTGTCAAAATTATCGCGTTAACGGGCGTTAATTTTTTAAATTAATCACATTAAAATATTTGACGCAACCAACGCAGATTCATGTCCCGCTCAGACAGATTTAAATGACAGTACAGTGAAACGCTCACTTGTGTTTTAGTGTTTTATGGAGTTTTGCTGCCTTCTGCTGGCGCTTGGGTGCGACTGATTTTATAGGCTTCAGCACCCATTACATTGTGTAAGTAATTATTGACATCAACAATGGCGGGCTACTAGTTTATTTTTTTATTTAAAATTTTACAAATTTTATTAAAACGAAAACATTAAGAGGGGTTTTAATATAAAATTTCTATAACTTGTACTAACATTTTTCTTTTAAGAACTACAAGTCCCTCTATCCATGGATTGCTTTAACAGAATCTTAATAATGTTAATGCCATCTTGTTGATTTATTGTTATAATAAACAAATACAGTCCTTATGTACCGTATGTTGAATGTATATATCCATCTTGTGTCTTATCTTTCCATTCCAACAATAATTTACAGAAAAATATGGCATATTTTATAGATGGTTTGAATTGCGATTAATTGCGATTAATTAATTTTTAAGCTGTAATTAACTCGATTAAAAAATGTTAATCGTTTGACAGCCCTACTTATTATTTAATTACAGTTGTTTTAGCTCATTTCAATTTATTTTATTTAAATGGGCTATTATTTATTTTGTGTTTATATTTTACAAATGTGATATAGTATTCATTTATATTGTGTATTTATGTTGTATAACTTTAGTTCCTATGTGAATATTAGTTCCGACTTGTTTTGTTGTGGTTGGAGGGTTTTGTGTTGAACACGGGCCGTGTTGGTTATTATTATAGCATAGAAAACAGCAGTAAATCAACAAAGACAAGTCAACTGTGCCTCGATCTACCACTCAAGAGATCTGATGGACTCAAAAAGTGGGTTACGATTGCATATTAGTTTGAAAATTGACCGGATCCACCGCATTTTTACACAAGTGACTCCCGGTCTGCCAGATCCTAGCTACCGGTAGTAGTATTGACGCAGGAGGGTCGCGTCTCGCGTCAAATAATAAACTCTGCCGTTCTTTTCGCCTGCGTCGTGTTGAGCCGCTTCTGGGATGCGTCTAGCACGCGGCCGCACTGCGACTGGGTGACCGTGTTGGTCCTCATTATAGTAGAGAAGACCGAGTAAATATAATCAACACAAAGAAACTGTAACCCGATCGACTCACAGCCTTGAAAAGTAATGGTTACGTTACGTCAGAAACTCGTTCGGTACGCCTCCGTTCTGAACCGAGCACCACGTACCGAAATGGTTCAATACAAATACATGTACCGTTACACCCTTACAGGCAGTGTAAAAAGGGGCTTTGAAAGTGGAGCCTTGATAAGTCGACACAGAAAAACGAACAAAAAGTTTCCGTCCCCGTTGTCCCTAATTTTTTCGTGAAAGGTAAGGCCACTTAACAAAAAGATGAGGTTGACCCCAAAGAAAGGTAATCTCTCACTGCAATCTCTCGGGAGTGCAATCGTGGCGGCGCGCTTGATAGTTCGAACTTAAGTCCTGTGGAAAAAGTTCCACTCGAGTCTCTGGGAGCGCGTCCATACGTGATCCTCGGGCTCCTGCCGTGAAATGGGGCTTAATAGTTTCTAGGGGGGATATTGGGTGCGTCGTGGAGATCCAACATCATTGTCACATAACAGGAATGTTCAGTTGAGGGGGGGCACACTTGAGTTCATCTGTTCTGGTTTGCCGTTAATACTAATGAGGGATGGTTTTTCTGTCTCCCCGGAACACATACAGGTAAAAATTACAAAAACCTTAACAAAAGCAGCAGTTTGTTGTTATATATATTTATATATATATATTTTAAATTCATGCATGTGAACCTTCACCTTTCTTCTTATTCCATTCATCCCCGCGTCATCCGCATGCAAAGAAAACTTTCTGCCACTTTTTTTGTCCTTTTTTTTTATGTCAAGTATGTAGCAGCAAAACTGTGATATGTTCATGGATGTCGCGGTGGAGGCACTAGGTAACACACTGATCACATTTTTTCCCCCACACTTTACCGATAAAAATAGAATTGCTAGGAGGATTGGAAATGGTGGGAAGGGAGCTAGCTGATTGGACAAACTCGAAGATGAAAAATACGGAGGGAGGGGACAACAAACACAAATAAATCTTATCCAATTGTCACATTTATGTACACGATCTACTTGGATTGCATGTCATTAGACCGCTTTGTACTCCGACGAACGACTAAATGGATGTTTATTGGTTCAACCACAAAGCCACAAAGGGCTGCTGTTTTTTAAAAACAGCGAGATAAGAATACAAATAGAAAATAGATTTTTTTTTTAATCATTAAATGTCATAATCTGTTTTTGTAAAGATTTTAATACCTCCTAAAGCACTTTCTGTTCATCCTTGAATCATTCCGATCACTGAGGTTGATATCAAGACTTCCATATTTTTTCTGCACGCTAGTTAGAACTCGATCCTGTGCAAATCAACGTTTTGAACTGTTCTATGAAAACCTGAATGCTTTGTGAACAATGCTACATTTTTTTATCTGCTTGATAAAATAGTACATTAAAAAAAATGACAAAAGACATTGAACCAGCCTGTAACAGGTCAGAAGCGGACTGCTCGAGTGAGTTTGGAGATCAGTGAAGAATGCCCGTCGTGATATTCCAAAGTGTTCGGCAGCTCTGCCATTTTCGAGGGTTTGGGGGGGGGGGGGGGGGTGTTACACTGAGGCATCTGGTGCTTGTGTCCAGTTGGGAAGTCCACTTGGAGCTCAAAGTCACTGTCCAGAGTGCGCCTTATTTCTCTCTCGCACACACAAAACAGCCCCCCCAAAAATACCACCACCACCCACGGAATTCTGCTATGCTCAAATTCAATGTTTCGTCTTCCTTGTGAGATCGTACGTGAAGAGTCCAAATCCATGCATCAGAGAAGGTCCTGGTGCTGCAAAGGATGTTGGGATTGAAGTCTCCATGGAGGGGGCTAAACTCTCAACGCCTCTCAGGCCATGACGAACTCAGACTTTAAGTCAGCCTTGACTTCAGGCTTCCACACGGAGTCGTCAAAGTCCAGGTCCAGGGAGCCGTCGCTGGACACGCTGCTGTTACTGTTGCTGCGGCCCGCCTTGCGGTTGGGCAGCCAGTGGTAGGGGCCGCGCTGGTCCCGACGGGCCTTCCGGCGCAGTCGCTTCTGCTGCATTAGCAGCTGCAGGCGCTCCACCTTGCAGCGGGTTGCGCGGTTCTCCGTCTGCCGGACTCTGTCGCCTGGTTTTGGAGATGAGAAAACAAAGTCAGATTGGAAAACCAACACAGTTTGATTACTTGACTACAAAAATTCAGTAAGAACTGAAGCAATACTACACATTTTTAGTACTGAAAAAGTGGACTCTGGCATTAGTGTTGCAACAATAATCGATTAGCTCGAGTAATTCTATTAGAAAAAAAGCATCGAATCAAATTTTGCTGCTTCGAGTATTCGTTTAATTAGAGTGGGGTTGTAATGGTTTGATTTGAATGTGTTTGGATTTAGTTTTATTGATTAGGGCAACAGTGAATATGACATAACTTATTTAACATGGCTGAATCTAGCTGCTCTCTGTTAAGGCCAACAAAAGGTAAGTTTCTGTTTGAGCTAATATTAAATTTTTATGCATTCGTAATATAGTTTATAGGTATATTCAGCAGTTTTTTGTGGAAATATGTGTTGGAATGATTTGTTAAAGCATTGTTAAAAAAAAAAAAAAAAGTTAGCATTTCATAGCATTTATGCTAGCAGACTTTTGCTATGCAAGTTAGCCATATGTTCTCTTGTTGTACTTAGATCCTCATGTATTTTTTTTAAATACTGTTTGAGGCTCAGGTATTTTATTTTTAAATGAAAGTGCAATTCTGCTTAGTTTGAAGAAACACTCAATTTGATTTTGTATTCAAATTTAATGCTCTTCTGAAAGTGCTTCTGAAAGTCTTAGCAAGCCTTTGTTTTACATCTCCTAAAATGTATCTGCATCGCATTAAATGTTTCTAATCCGATTACTCGATTATTTGAACTAGTTGATAGATTGAATGAATGAATTTATTGTCATTGTCATCATCATCAAAAAAATCATTGACAGTTTCAGAGAGTGAAATTTTAAGATTTTGAGATTAATTGAATACTAAAATAATCGATAGCTGCAGCCCTATATGGCATATTCACAGTCTAATAGATTAACCCGTTTCACCAAATTTCTTTTCAATATTTAGCCCTTCAAAAAATGTTTATATTTTTGTCCATTCAGCTAAAACTAGGCACTTGGATCAAAAAATTGTAAAATGAGATTTCATGCTGTCCTTTTTTTGCTTTTCACAAGCTTTCCAAAACGGCAAAGATATTTGAAATCTGATTAAAGTAGCACAACGGTCAAAATTCAGTGATAAAATATGAGTGGAATATGATGGCCAAAAAGACATGTTAGGACTTTTAGAAAAAGTCAAGTCAAAAATTTATTTATTACCACAGACTAGGCCTGCATAATATATCGTTTAAACATCGCCATCGCAAATATGCGTATGCACAATAGTCACATCGCAGGACGTAGAATTGTTTTTTTTTTTTGTGTTATTTTTAATATGTAAACTTTTGTTTTACTTCATAAAAGCAGCAAGTTTGCAGATCCTGGATCCTTTTATATGCAGCAAGCCTGGATTAAACGGCATTATACAGTATATGTTTGATCTGATTAATCGATAGAATTTTCAGTCGATTACTCGATTACTAAAATATTCAATAGCTGCAGCCCTAATCTAGATAATGTCATATCTCAAATTAATACTCAGCGAGACACGTGGTTTTGGTGGATGGCTCCATAGTATACTGTAAAGAGGTTAGAATAAAGGCAGCAGAACCACAATATATTGGAAAGCTCCATTAGTCTGGGAATAAAATAATGAAATAACGGGCTCCCATGTCGATAAAGCAAAGCGCGGCGGCCCAATGCCTCGCTGTAGCTCCGGTCCGATATCGCATATTTGCGCGTATAAAAAAAAAAGCACACACACTCATACACACTGGGCAAAACAGTGAATGCACACTCACGCGCACACAGCAACAGCCGCAGTAGCTTTTAACGTGGATCGATGGCAAATTAAAAAGACCTATTGATTAAACCTTAGCTCTAGTGCAGCCATCCATCTCAGGCGCAGGACAACGCTATTGGCTTTCAATAGAAAATGCAAGCGAATGGAAATTGTACTCGATGAGAGAGAGCGAGAGACAGTGAGATTGGGTTTTTCTTCTATTTTTTCCTTCCTTTATGGCTTCCTACTTTAAGTTCATTGACCCACAGCTTCACCGCCTTCCCACATCCCACTACTTATTTTTGCATCTTTACCCCACGACCCTCTTTCACCTCCTCAGGGACGCGGCTAGCTCGGGCAGTGTGAAGAAGGGCACTGGAGGAGAGGGTTAAGGAATTCCTCCCCCGGAGGCATAATGGGGATGGAGGGCGGGGGCTGGCAGTGGCAGTTTCTCCAATCAATCGTGCCCTCCTTTGCTTCAGCCCCACTAGAATGACTTGTGGTCCCTGCGTGGGCTTCTTTTACTAATACAAGTAACTGTAAACAGGAAATTGGCTGGCATTTGATGCAGAAGATCAGCAAGGATGTTAAAATGACATCGCAGGGGGTCTACTAAAGTCAGACTATTTTTCCTTTGTGACACTGTTATACATCACAGCAAGGCTTTTTTGCTCCCTTTCTGGTCCTCCTGATGTCCCAAAATATGGCCGCACATTTAGTATTACTTCCAAAAAGCACTCACTAATACAATAGAAGAATAAAGGCAGTTTGATGGTGTAGTAGGAGGTCTATGGCCTTTGGCTTGGCAAGTGTTTAGGGAATGTGCTTTGGAGCGCCACCAAAATCAGTCTGTGTGTGTGTTTGCGTGCAAGCATATGTGTGTATGTGTGTGAGACCATTCATCAGCGTCACTACCGGAGCCCTGGGCGGCTGGGCCGGACACAGCTGGCCACAGGGATCTCCAGTCTATGTTTATGACAGTAGGGCTATTATTAGGGCTGGCTAAGAGGGACAGAACATACACGCATGCATGCATGCTGGCTGGCTGGCCCAGAGCCTGACTGTAGAGCTTTGACGTGAGCACATAACCTTGGAGGAATCAGAGAGAAGAAGCAAGCAAAAGGGACTCACAATTCCATTTCTTCCTCTTACGCTTTGACAGGAGCCCTGTGGTAGCCACAGAATCTTAGAAGAAGAAGAGGTGATTTATGAATAATTGATGTGCCAGCCCAGCAACAAGACTAAGGGCTGAGATACTGAGAAGGGCAATAGGAGCAGCAAGATAAAAGGGACAGAAGAGAAGAGGAACATGGTAACTTCTCATAATAATAAGGGTGTAACGGTACATGCATTTGTATTGAATCGTTTCGATACGTGGTGCTCGGCTCGGAACGGTGGCATACCGAACGAGTTTCTGACGTAATGTAACCCTTACTTTTCGAGGCTGTGAGTCAATCGGGTTACAGTTTCTTTGTGTAGATTATATTTACTCCGTCTTCTCTACTATGATGAAGACCAACACGGTAGGACAGTATAACCCAGAAACGTCAACGGCGCGGCAACGTGGCCGCCGCGAGAACGCAGTGAAACGCGGGCGTTAAAGTCAATCAGCCAATGGTGTTGGTGGTGTTATACTTATATAGCGCTTTTCCACCTTTCAAGGCACTCAAAGCGCTTTACACTACATCGCCATCTACCTACTGGTGACGCAGCACCAGGAGCAATGTGGGGTTCAGTATCTTGCTCAAGGATACTTAGGCGAGTTCATCAGGGGAGAGAATTGAACCCACAACCTATGGGTTCGGGGACAACTACTCTACCACTGAGCCACGCCATCCCCATCCCCAATGCACACCAGTCGCAGTGCGGCCGCGTGTTAGACGCGTCTCAGAAGCGTCTCAGCGCGACGCACGCGAAAAGAACGGCAGTTTATTATTTGACGCGAGACGCGACCCTCCTGCGTCAATACTACTACCGGTAGCTAGGATCGGGCAGACCGGAAGTCACTCGTGTAAAAATACGGTGGATCCGGTCGATTTTCAAACTAATATGCAATCGTAACCCACTTTTTGAGTCCATCGGATCTCTTGAGTGGTATATCGGGGCACAGTTGACTGGTCTTTGTTGATTTACTGCTGTCTTCTTTGCTATAATAATAACCAACACGGCCCCGTGTTCAATACAAAACCCTCCTACCACAAGAAAACAAGTAGTAACTAATATTCACATAGGAACTAAAGTTATACAACATAAAATATACAATACAAATGAATTAGGGCTGCAGCTATCGAATATTTTAGTAATCGAGTAATCGACTGAAAATTCTATCGATTAATCGAGTAATCGGATAAAACAAATATATTTTTAGGTGAAGAGCAATTATAAATTTACATGAGAACACAAGGCATTTCATCTAATCTTGAACCATTTTCAGTCAATCAATATCTTTATTTTCGATGTATATTGTTGAAAACAGCCAACAATTGCCTCTCAGATGTAACTAGAATAAAATAAAAAAAAGACTAATTCACTGCTTTAACTCAAAAAACCTTTAGATCTTATTAAAAAAAAAATATATATATATATATATATATATATATATACCTAAAAATGTCGTTACGCTTGATAACACACGTCACTTAAAAGTTAGCATTTTTTCCCACGTGTTTCAACTGAATTTCTATTTGTGTCAAGCCATTTTTAAGGTCTAGTTAAGTTTTAAGTTACTCCAAACTGTAAGTCCTGATAGGATTTTGAGTTTTTGCAGTGTTCAAAATAAATGTATGATACAGGCTGTATTGGAGCACATTAGGGACCAGTGCTACTTGGTGTTTTATCCAGCAATGACTACTGAGCTAAAATTGATAGTTAGCATTATTGAGTTTTTATTTTACACCCTCATCACTCCACAACGCTATGTTATGTTAAAGCCTGTATGTAAGACACGTTAGCCACGCATCGACAGTGGTCATAATTAATGGAAACCTAGCCCTCCACAGGGCTAACGTTACGTGAGCTGGTGACGTTAATCTTATTTATTAGTGCTTAGCGCTCTTTATTAGCGCTTAGCGCTCTACTGCTTTAAGATGGCGGCTGTTTACTAAAGCTGCCCAGACGCGGCCGAGTCTGTCATTTTGCATCTAGTTCGACATACATGTGATCTCAAGGAGAATCATCGGACGCTACCTGCTATCAACGTAGCATCGTGCGGGCTAGTATTTAGCAACGTCGACGTCGTTTGTAGCGGCTGTCGGCTGATGTAAGTTTTTTTTTTTTTTGCTTCTTCCTCTACGCACGTGACATCAGCACGTTGTCCCGCATTAAAAGTAGTCCGAGCAAAACATGATGCTTAGAGCTGTCAAAATAAACGATTACTCAAGGTGAATAAAATTACTCGGATCAGTTTTTAAACTCGAGTTACTCGAGCTGCTCGAGTATTCGTTTCAGCTCTAAAATCAATACTACATCACATTTGTAAAATATAAACACATAATAAAATAAATAATAGCCCATTTAAATAAAATAAATTGAAATGAGCTAAAACACCTGTAATTAAATAATTATACACAGATCCTGCTTACAAAAATTAAATTTATTAATTTCTGTGTGGCGCTTTAACTTGAGAAAATCCACCAATAAAGCGTTTGAAAACCGTTCATAAGAAAAAAAAGATTCATTGAGGCATTTCATTTGTAAAATACATGTTAAAATCTTTGTCATTGGGATTGCTTTTCTCTTTAGCACAGGACTTATTTTTTCTTCTGTCTTTCAGAAAGAAAGCTGACCAATACGCGGGGTCTGAAAGGCAAATTGTTACTTTTTGAGCAGAATTCTTGCTTTGTATAGGCTAATCTTCCTATTGTTGAAAGCACAAAGGTGTGTAATAAACAACTAGCACATTTATATTTTGCATTTTGTTTTCTTACTGTACCGAAAATGAACCGAACCGTGACCTCAAAACCAAGATACGTACCGAACAGAGATTTTTGTGTACCGTTACACCCCTACATAATAATGGTGCAAATATTAGCTTCTTCCACGGCTGTAAATGACAAATCTTGCATGATCTTATAAGTGGAATGCTTTGGAAATCAAAAGTCAGGTGGTAAAATTCACAGCACTATTCAGTTACCACATCTTATAGGCCTGCAGTCTGTTGATTAAGCAACAGAGAGAAGTCGCAGACGATCAGAACGGGAAAGCTGGATGTCCTTCATTGTTGTTGTCCTTTGTCTACAGAGCCCTCTGGTTATATAAGATTCCACGTATGGTGTAAATGCCAGCTAAATCGGGTTATTTACTATTATAAGACAAAACTGAACTGTTTTTCTTGATAGAGCAAAGGCTTTGAAATACGGTTTTGGTTGACATGTCAATAACACAAAAAAGCTGCATTAGGGTGTACTTAAACAATAGCTAAGAGCTATCATGTCTGTGCAAACTCCAAGTCGTCCATGAGAGACTGCAGCGTCAGTCCGTCGATTCAACTTTTGAGGACAAGGACCGACGCTGCATAATGATTGAAATCATTAAAAGTTTGTATAGAAGCGCTAGGCATTCACAGACTGCATCGACTAACACAGTCAAAAACAATCGAACCAAGGACTGCAAGTTTCTTTAAGATAGTCAAATGACTTTAACTTGACATTCCGAGATAGTGACGCCAGACATATGGGAAAAACAATGTAGTTTGGCAGTACAGGAAACCGCCCATCAAAAACAGGCAGGGGTTAAGATGAGCGTTGTGACAGCAAGTGAAAGGCCGCTGACAGCCCTGCAGGGACACGATCTTCAATGACTTTTAGACTTCATTTGCATTCTCCAGTCTTTTCTCCTTGTCGAAAATGAAAGGGCACCTGATGTGCTTGACTGGCTTTTCGCTCGATAGCGCCGTGCTGTACTGCGTCACCGGTCGCTGAGTTCTTGTCGCACGTGTGTACAGGGTCTTAGCGGCGGATAACGGGTGCAACGCAATCGGTTCAAGCCGGTCGGAGCTTAAATGCAGAAAGGCCAAGATCTCCCATTCTTGCTCACCCGCCCTTCTCGTTTGGCTTGCCCAGGACGCTAACGTGACCTGACAAATCTAAAGGAGACAAGCGGGGGTGAAGAGATCCGGAAAGGGGGAGGCGAGCGCTTTCAGAGGTCCATTCTGTGGGCCTGTGTTGAACTAAGGCAGCTGCAGTGGGAGAAGGCCTAAAAGGCAGCACTATAATCCCAAAGCCCTCCCTTCCTCTACTTCACAATGGCTCAGCCTGGTGCCCCCTGTATGCAGCCCCTGTCTCTGGCCCCAACACAATGGCTTTGGCTGGGCAGGGG
Organism: Corythoichthys intestinalis; assembly: GCF_030265065.1. NCBI lineage: Eukaryota > Metazoa > Chordata > Actinopteri > Syngnathiformes > Syngnathidae > Corythoichthys > Corythoichthys intestinalis. The sequence goes on from NC_080401.1 coordinate 39,870,656, forward strand.
GGCTGGACGGAGGTCCACCCTCCCCAGTAATGGAATTTATCTAACAATTAGCCTGCCAGGCCATGAGTCCTGGCCTGCAAAATCCTCAAACTCAGCAACTCCTTTCACTGGAGTAATGAAACCAAGCTTTTAACCAGGCGTTTGAGGCCAGGCGTGTCGAGCTTTTTTATTTACGCTTGTCTTGTCCTCCCTGCACATGAACTTGCAGTTGAAAAGGGTAAAGGCTCTCTGGAGAGAACCCAGCTATGTGACATTTTCAAGAGGCCGTCTCAAGTATAAGTGCACACACATACTGAGCCGGACGGAACTGACTAGTTAGTCCTGCGGCTGAATGGAGGCAGGCCTCTGTGAAGTGGAGTTAAGCCGCAGTGTTAAGTCCAGCAAGTCGTCCATCAGGTGTCAGCAGATGAGGTTGCTTGGGCACACTGAGTCAATGGCTTCCTTGAAACGGCGGGAAGAAGAGGATTCAAGTGGCCACAAAGAGACCAGAGTTCATTGTCTCAGCGAGCCACACCGGCTCAGTTGGTTCCCCTATTCAATTCAGTTCCCCGAAGTTTAGTTGGTGAGCAGGAAGTTAGACCAAGGGCTGTAGAGTTAAAACAGGGCACAAGACAAGCTTTTGTTTCACCCATTCTTTTTTTTTTTGCCCCTTCTACTGAAACCCATGCTCAATCCGTAGGCAGTTGGCTGACTGACGGACAGGATTTAACACCTGAATGATGAATGAAGGCTTAGTGTTGTAGTTTTAACAACCCCCAAGTGCTTAAGTTCAGAATAAATCTATTTAAAGGCCAAGTGAACACGGAGCATGAAAAGTGTTGATGCACAAGACAGGCATGGAAAACTGAGCAGGGGAAGATGAATAGGAGGAAGATGGACAGATGGATTTTACAGGCGAAGCTGTTTTTGGACAGCAAATGGGAAGAGTGGGGGGTGAAATAGCGTAGGCTGTCGAGTGCAGATGTAGACACAGGACAAGGGGAGAGTGGGAGTAACGAGGTGGAGGCAGTGAGGGAAAGGTCTTCCCTAAGTTAGGAAAATAAGCATGTGTTATTCCAACTGTTCACTGGACACTTGTGAGGGCATAAAGGGTAATACAGGAGGATGCTGGACTAACTGTACATTCCCAGTCAGTCAGCTGCTAAAACTGAACCTCTATTCTGCTCACACAAAAGCAATCATTATACAGCATTCAATGCAGTTCAGGACCGAACCCAGTGGACTACTTCACCAAACTCCATTTCCCCATCAGGCGATAAGGAGACCGCACAAGACAATGCCCTTTTCTATTAGCCTAACCCTAACCCAACACACTAACTCACTGTTATTTGTACTCGACATCTGTCTGACACTCTAAATCATGTGTCTCTGGCCGTAAAGGTGCTTCAATTTTTTACTATTTATTTTTTCAACAAAAGAATGTCATCCGAATTGCAGCACCAGCCCTACCCTTGGGCATGGGTACTCACTCCAGTGTTGTTCCGGCCCTCCTCGTCCTGACTTGTACATACCCCTGTCGTCTTAAAGCAGTCCAAGCCTAATCTACTCTTAACATAGATTTGCCTAGGGTTGAAGGGGTAAACCTATCTTGATTCTCATAAACAACTCCAACCTGCTGTGTGACAAGTGATGCCTGACTGAGAAACTCTAGAAAGGTTTTAAAACATATTTCTTAGTAATACAACATCGCACTCTGTTCTCCTTCATTGGAACACAAAAGGCTACACTAACTCCTTAGGTTCAGTGTTGTCAGTAACGCGTTAGTTAGTAACGCGTTACTGTAATCTGATTACCTTTTTTCAGTAACGAGTAATCTAACGCGTTCACTTTTCTACACCAGTAATCTGATTAAGGTTAGTTTCCTTAGTGTCTCTGCGTTACTATTTTTTTCATTGCCTCCTAGCGTATGTAGAATGAAGAATATTGTAGTCATGTACTAAGAGCATTTTGAATAGAAAATGCTAAAATAAAAGGTTCCCGGTATGTGTTTCCATGACAACCTCTTAGCTATTTCCTGTTTTGGTCTCACGTCACGTGTTGTGGGACTGAGGCGGGTGGACATTCGCGCCAAGTGTTGAGACGTTGCAAGAGAATGAAGATCTGTGGATATCCATGAATGAAGGTGAGTATTTTTCCTTCATTCTGGAGGGAATCAGCAAAAGGTTGGACCCCCTACATGCGCGGCCGTTTCATAGCTTTGCCGTAGCAACGACGGACAGTCATCGCTCCAAGTTGGCAAGCTTTGTTTACATCATGCGTGTTGCACATTTATGCCGTGAGGTGATGTGTTCGTTTAGCATCTGTGGGATGTGTTGTAAGTCCGATTGAGTGTAAAGTGCTTGGTTGCCGCCACGTTTTGTGGCCAAATTGACCGCGTGTGTGTTGAGAGGAGTACTTCCGGGTTGTTAATGTGCACGGCTGCACGCGCATCCGCACCCGCCACCACCTTTGTGTTTATTGCACTGTACAATTCACTTGTGTGTTGTTGATTAATGTGCCGTCAGTTTGCATTGTTTTACATTGGCACTGATATGCTGTTAACCATAACCCAAAATTCAGAAGTTTTGACATTAGGCTTAATCTTAGAGTTAGCGGGGTTTAATTGGTCGGTGGAGTTGATTTCAACAAATTCCAAGCAGTTTGTCAGATATTTCTTAGTTTCAGGGCTCCGGAGTGGCTAAGCTAGCGCGAAATTCTGATTTTCCCCTTTAAATTCAATCATCGGAAAGTCAATTACATGTGATGACATTTTTCTGTTGTCATTCTTATGTTTAGGCGGCAAAGGGAGAAAAATGGGTAAAAAGTAACTGATAGATTACTTTTAAAGTAACTTAGTTACTTTGATAATGAAGTCATCAGTAAAGTAACTAGATTACTTTTTTGAGGCGTAATCAGTAATTAAATTACCTTTTCAAGTAATCTGTGACAACACTGCTAAGGTTAAAGGCAAAAAGTGTTAACATCAGATCAAGAAAAGGAACTGTAAATGAACACAGTCTTTCAAGGCAACAGCAGGAACAACTGTGTCATGAGGGCTTCAAAAGGATGTGCAATGAATTAATGTGCTGGTTTGTGTGTGTGCGATTCCATTTCATGTTTTCATGTGTCGAGTCACTCACCAGGGGGCTTGCACATGCGGATCTGACTCTGGCACTGCACCAGTGGATGAAGGGTCGGTGGAGGGCTGCTGGAGTTACCAGCGGGCACAGAGGTAGCTTTGGCAGAGAGTCCAGTTGTGCCGACCACTGGTGGTGATGGAGGCGGTGACGGGGATGGTGAGCTGGGTGTGCTGCATTGGGTTTGGTAGCGAAGCTGCGTAAGGGATGGTGGCATGCCCTGGTAGTGGCGTGTGGCGCTCAGGAGATCGTTGAGAATCTGAAGAATAGTACCAATATCTCGTCTCGGACGCCCGTTGCTGTCCTGGCAGTTAGGGTGTAAAGTGCCTGTTAAGAGAGGGATGAGAGTATTACAGCATATCTATGTATAAAGCAGCACTCATAAAGTCGAGGGTGGAGTGCAGATGTTGATTGCTGAATGTGTCAATAAACCTCACCTGAAAATGTCCCTGAAAAAACTCCAGGGGCGTGGTTAACAAAGCTCTCAATGATGGCACCAGGCTTACGGGAGCGTGCTGATGAACTGCTGCCACTACTGTGGCTGTTGGTGCTGCAGCTGGCCTAGACACAAAAAAATAAACGTAATGTGAGTCTACATCATATTTAAGCCAATTTCAGTGGAAAAAAACTTCGAGCATCCAAAACTGAACGAAATTTACGTCACAGTGCTGCACATATTACTAGTGCAATGTTCTTAAAAAGAAAAATGATCTGTGGCCCATACTACGCAGCAAAACGACAAGGTATGAAGTTACAAATTTAAAAAAGGATTAAAATTTGCAACTTTAAAAACTAATTAGACATCTGAGAGTGAACGTCAAACCTCTGTGATATCAAATATATGAGTTATGTCCTTTTAAACTACTGTAACCTGAATATCTAGTGCAGGGAACCAGTAGGCCTAATCCAGTTTATAAAATAAAGTTACATTTCACATTTCAGATGATTTGGTTATCTTTAGCTCAGATTTTTTAAAAACTATTATTTTAGGTGCAATATCAACTGCCAAAGACTTTAAATTTTGATTCAGTATTGTATACAGTTGGATTATGTTTCTGGCTTACCTCAGGGCACAAAACAGGGGCTACAGGGCTGGCCTGGGCAATGTTGTGGCTAGCCTGGCCTGAGGAAGGCTGATGGTAGTGGTGGTGGTCCCGCAAGGGATGGGGAGTAGAACGGAACAGGCTCCCAGGGACATGCGACGTGCGAGGAGAACGAGCAGGAGGTGGAGGGGTGGCTGGGCTGCAGTGAGGAACTGATGAGGGGGACTGATGGTACATCGGGGGCAGAGACTGGTGGTGTGTGGATGGGAGAGGGAAGATTGAGGTGCTAGTGGAAGAGGATGTGGAGGGGCCCGGCTGAGGCAAATGGGGATTGTGTAGATTATTAGGGTGGAGGTGGGAATGCGGTTGAGGTCCACAAGGCTGCCCTGTCGGCTGTCCCATCGTGGCATCTGAATTGCTTCGGGTGATCAGGTGCCTGTGCTGGAGCTGTGGACCACCCGACTGCTGTGCTGCCAGCTGTAGCTGGACGAACATCATGTGATCCCCCACACGGAGTGCCAGAGTGAGGGGAGAGCGTCCGGACAGGAAGTCGCTGACCTGTAGATGGAAAATAGATTTAATTTCCTATACATAATCTGTGAGACAGTTCACTTCAGTGGTGTGGATGGCACAACGCCAATTACATTGTAAAGTGCTTCATTTGCCCCCCCCCCCCAAAAAAAAACACCATTCATGAAATAATGCTTACAATTGGCCAAGAGCTATAAACCGCTCCTCATGACCCTGCTAGATTGAAGGACTCACAAGATTCAAAGAGAGTTCATCCTTGTCTCTGGTTCACATACTAAGTTGACTTCAGTATTTAGCAACAAACTGACCAAGATTAATACACACTCAATGGCAGAAGCAAAAGAGAAGTTTTGCAGTCAAAAACGAAGACGCTTCCCAGCGCGTTGACTTCCTCTTCTGTCAATGAACAGTGGACAGCCGTTGAAGCACAAACAACAGAGCTTTGAGCTCCCACTCTCATGGAGACACAGACGCACCACATTAGGCCAATCCTGCAATCAATCACCATTCTGTAACACTGAGCTATTTACATCTGCTGGATGAGGCCGACTGTTTGAAAACACACAAACAGAGCCCACTCTCAGTCACCCCCTACTGCCCTTGGGTTCGTTCTTAGTCAGCAGTGTCATTCAGTGCAGGGACAAAAGCCACCCTTCTCTCTGGCTTACAGCCTGAAAAAATCCGTCCAGCGTCCAGGAAATACACCCCGCCCGCCTCGCACGCAAAAGAATGGACAATTGTCTAAGGTGGATCTGGAAGGGATGCCCATTTTTTGAGCACTCACAACAGTAAGATAGGCCAAATGGGCATGTATGTGTGGAGAGAGCTTTTGACTGAACCAACGGTGGCCTGAATGGAATTCCACATAGACACAGCTGACTTGTCACAACTTGGCTAAAGGATTGGCATTAAACAACAAGAGTTTTGTTGTCCTGGCCTTTGCTTGCATGTGACTTTGCCGCATCTTTTTGTCACTTGTTGCTAAAACCACGTGTGCATGTGACTATATTTTAGAGCTAGAGTCACTCAGAGGGCAAAAAGCTTCAAGCCTTAGCAGTCACAAATAGGTGGCTGGTAGGGCAGAAAGGACGGTGCTTTTTGCAGGGGGAAACAGGAAGGCAGATGAGAATGGAGAAACATGAGCATAGCTGAAAAGCATAAGCACACATTTTAACAGTCATATTCTCCCTCCTAGGACAACACTCTGCCTAAATGGCACCAATGCAATTTAAGCCGAGAAGGCAGTTTTCAAAAAAGGTGGAAAAAGGGTATGACGTTTTAACTGTGACAATGGTAAATGGTGTTATACTTGTATAGCACTTTTCCACCTTTCAAGGCGCTCAAAGCGCTTTACACTACATCACCATCCACCTACTGGTGACACAGCACCAGGAGCAATGTGGGGTTCAGTATCTTGCTCAAGGATACTTAGGTGAGTTCATCAGGGCAGAGAATCAAACCCACAACCTCTGGGTTGGGGGACAACCACTTGACCACTGAGCCACGCCATCCCCAATGAACTCATCTAATCTAATGGTTGTGGTAAGTGCTAAGCGTGTAACGGTACATGTATTTGTATTGAACCGTTTCGGTACGTGGTGCTCGGTTCGGAAGGGTGGCGTACCGAACGAGTTTCTGACGTAATGTAACCCTTACTTTTCGAGGCTGTGAGTCGATCGAGTTACAGTTTCTTTGTGTAGATTATATTTACTCCGTCTTCTCTACTATAATGAGGACCAACACGGTAGGACAGTATAACCCAGAAACATCAACGGCGCTAAAACGTGGCCGCCGCGAGAACGCAGTGAAATGCGGGCGTTAAAGTCAATCAGCCAATGCACACCAGTCGCAGTGTGGCCCCGTGTTAGACGCATCCCAGAAGCTGCTCAACACAACGCACACGAAAAGAACGGCAGAGTTTATTATTTGACGCGAGACACGACCCTCCTGCGTCAATAATACTAACGATAGCTAGGATCGGGCAGCCCGGAAGTCACTCGTGTAAAAATACGGTGGATCCCGTCGATTTTCAAACTAATATGCAATCGTAACCCACTTTTTGAGTCCATCAGATCTCTTGAGTGGTAGATCGGGGCACATTTGAATTGTCTTTGTTGATTTACTGCTGTCTTCTCTGCCATAATAATAACCAACATGGCCCAGTGTTCAATACAAAACCCTCCTACCACAACAAAACAAGTAGGACCTAATATTCACATACTGTAGGAGCTAAAGTTATACAACATAAAATATACAACAGAAATGAATACTACATCACATTTGTAAAATATAAACACATAATAAAATAATAGCCCAAAATAAATAAAATAAAATAAATTGAAATGAGCTAAAACACCTGTAATTAAATAATAAGAATAATACGCAGATCCTGTTTACACAATTAAATTTATTAATTTCTGTGCGGCGCTTTAACTTGAGAAAATCCACCAATAAAGCTTTTGAAAACCGTTCGTAAGAAAAAAAAAAAGGTTCACTGAGGCATTTCATTTGTAAAATACATGTTAATATCTTTCTCATTGGGATTCCTTTTCTCTTTAGCACAGGACTTCTTTTTTCTTCTTTCTTTCAGAAAGAAAGCTGACCAGTACGCGGGGTCTGACTGGCAAATTGTTGTTGGATTATCTTTAAATACCCGCTACTTTTTGAGCAGAATTTTAGCTTTGTATAGGCTAATGTTCCTATTGTTGAAAGCACAAAGGTGTGTAATAAACAACTAGCATATTTATATTTTGCATTTTGTTTTCTTACTGTACTGAAAATGAACCTAACCGTGACCTCAAAACCGAGTTATGTACCGAACCGAGATTTTTGTGTACCGTTACACCCCTAGTAAGTGCCCATAGTTGCAAAAACATCTTTCATTATTTGACTGTGCATGACAAGCAAAGTCAATAAATGCCGTGTCTTTTATGGACACTGGTGCGTCAATTCTGTCCTTTATGAAAGAGGCATTTAAGAAAAAAAAAAAAAAAGAGCAAAGGTGTCACTCGGCAAAGACTTTCGAGCGCGCTTCTAAGATGTTGGCCGACGGTTAACCTTGTGAATCAGCAGGCTCTGCCTTCAATCACTCCTCTCTCCAGGGCTGCTTATTTACTTCTCTATCAACCGTCACCTGCCTCCATTGCCAGGGTGACCTTTTCACATTGGTATTGGCATGCAACAAAAAATAAGGACAGGCAGGTGAAAAGATAAGGATGATCTCACAGACGCACATAAACATTAAATAAAAGCCTACAATCAGCATACAAGGGAGGCTTTTGGATAAACACAAACTTAGCACTTTGGGAGTGTAAACGCAGTCTATCAGGGTCTTGTTGTTACAGTCCACACCCACCATGATTACACTGTTGTGGTAAGACGACAAACCCAGCAGGCCTGAGGATGGGTGTAAAAGCAGGGTTGGGCGGTGCATTAGAAGGGTCTTGGGAAGGGCATAACAGAAAAGGCGCAAATTCGAGGAAGGTGCAATCCCAGGAGTGAGGGCGGGTATGGTGGTGTTGGGAATCTGACTGGCAGCTGTCAAGAGAACGAGTATTGCTGGACAAAAACACTAAGTCAATTACAAAAGCACTGGTTGGAGGTTGGGGGATAGCTGTCAAAGCTGGTGAGGAAGGTTGGAAGATTGGGTGGGGCGCTTGTGAGAAGTCTCTCATCTTGCATCATCACTACAAGCTCCACCCTGCTGTGGCCTGGCTTGTTTGTACAGGACTTACAGGTACAGTAGGATTATATCACAAACCTTCTATGTATAACACGTGTGTCAGATAAGACCAAATTACCTCCGCATACAACATTATAATTTGTTAAGTGCATTTTATCTCTATTAAATAAAAGTGCAATTCCTCTTCCACTGATTTTCCCAGGTGGTGCTTTTGGCACAATTAAGATTTTAACATGATCAGACTATTATCACTCTGTCAGTTCTTATCAAATAATCTTATAATTTGTTGTTAGACCTTGTTACATTGTATTCCCTTGGAGCGTGAAAAATTGAAAGGGTGTGTGTGTTGTCAATGACTAGCAATTAAAAAAGGTTTCTTGCTAAAAAGATGCCATAAAATGCTTCTCGGGCCAGATTGGTAGTTTCCTCTTGAAGAAAAACTGTTGCTCACTTTAACCAAACAGTATTACGGTATCTCTGGAATACTGTATCTGCAAAAATAATGCACGCGTAATTTAAAAAGTCAAATCAATGATTTACCGAATAACAATCACTGAAATGCCATTTTTGGCTGGCCATAAAGAATTCTTTTCCGCTGAATCTTGCCAATAAAACCTGGGCACAACCTGTTTCTTCCTATTCTTCTTTCTTATGCTTTAAATTACATTAAATTAATTTAATGATGCGAATCAACCGTTAAAGTTGTTAAAATTCTCCCGTTATTCCATAATTTCCCTTCTGTCTTCTTTCGACATGTCAAAGTTTTAAAACTGTTTCATCATTTAAAGATGGATTCAAGTTAAGATCTTGCCGATTTAGGAGTATTTTAGATAAAAAGTTAATTAGGTTCGCTACAACAGAGCCTTCTAGAGAAGTCTACTGCTTTAAGATGGCGGCTGCTAACAACGTGGCAACTACTAAACGGCAAGTCTGTCATTTTGCATCTAGTTCTTTTTACATGTTCTACCGGCGCCGTCTGTCATTTTGCATCTAATTCTACATATATGTGATATCTGCTATAGCCGTATGTGGCCGTATGTTTGTAGCAACTAGCAACTGGGCATGGAGGAAGTCGGCGTGATGTCACGATGACGTCACCTAGCTTAGCAACGTGTCGCCATTTTGTGAAGGGGGTACGCACAGCTAAACATTCCATAGACAAACGTCTGAAATTCATATATTTCAGGTGTGTTTTGCGTCCTTTTTCCTAAAAACATCTTAAACGTGGCTTACTATTATCACAAGTCACTGCCGACAGACGCGAGGAGGCGATGCAATTTAAAATGAGCATTTATTGGCGTACAAAGTTGCCAATACAAAGTCGCAGCTGATAGCTGGATAAACAAAGGAATGGCCTGCAGTGGAGTTCGGAAACATCTACAACTACCTCATTAAGTCACCCAGTAAGTTGACCCCTATCATTTACGTGGAATATGTACTGTGTGGAACTGAGAAAATTGGTAGTATATACGAAGTGATTATTTCTGCCGTCACCGGTAATTCGCCTCCAAGCTTTATTTAGCCGTCAACACGTCACGGCAAAATAACCAATTCCCACTATGCCAATAACATACTGATTGACTAGTCAGAGCAGTTCACGGCAAAAGAAAAAAAACACTTTGCGAGTTGCCGGTTAAGGTAAAAATAACCACTGCCTAGTCTATTGAATCGTAGCAGCTAATTGGGGCAAAAAATAATCGATTAAACTCACCAGTAATAAAATGTCGACTGCAAACGTAAATGTGCTTGGATTTAGGTTCCCACAGGCGAAAATAGTCCACAGAACAGTCTTCTTTTACTGTTTCTCGATTAATTGCGCTCAGCCATTTGTTTCTCCTTTTTTTCTCACGTGGAAGAATGAAGAACTTCAAATGCGGCTCCGAACTCTTTTCCGACGGAAAAAAGACAGCAAATAAGACGAAAGTTCAATGCATTTCTATTATAAGTGACTCATCTTTTACCCCATTGTCAATATGGCGATGCTTTGTTGTGGCTGGTGACGTCAATAAATTCCCGGATGTCCGACTGCCTCTATTGTTTGAAGCAGCTGTCGGCCGCAGTCAGGTATTGTTTTTTTTTTTTTTGTTTTGTTTTATCTTTATCTAGCGGCATGAGTTGAACATATTTACTCTCGGTCCATTCCTCATTGCGTCGTGAAGACTGCGCTGACTGTGTTTCAGGTCTGCTTTACCTGGTAAAATTCAATAATCGGAATTTGCATTTTTGTGAATCGTTCTCGTATCTTCCACGGCCGAATCGCGACCAATCTCAGAATCGGAAATTTCACAAGCCTCTACAGAACATAGCCAAGTAAACATTCAGGTGCGGAATTCAGATCGAGACACGAATGAGGAGCCTGGTAAGGAACATCTTGAGGACCACAGGCAATATGGAGGGGGGCCCTGTCGAGTGGAACACCTGAAATGGGGCCCCGTTTCCTGAGGGGGAAGGGGCGGGGGTGGTGGATGATGATACAGCACAGTCTGCTTGCCGGCGGCCACATTGGCGAGAGCAATCGTGTAGCAACAAGCCCCTTCCAGACGGACATAGACTGTGAGAGGGAAACAAGGGGAGTGTGTCTTTTAAATGTGTGTGTGTGTGTGTGTGTGTGTGTGTGTGTGTGTGTGTGTGTGTGTGTGTGTGTGTGTGTGTGTGTGTGGTGAGGTGATGAGGTAAGGGGGGGTGTACTGTCGAGCTGGCTAGTGAATGATTCCCAGAGGTCTCAGCTATAGCAGCTCAGCTCCAGTCCAAACATGCCTGTCTGCTCTCAGGAGCTCAGCCAAGAGAGCCAATGTGGCTGGCTACCATTGACGTCAGGACAAACAGCAGATAGAGCTTTCTGGAACATCACAGGCAAACAAAAGAGAGGCTTCTAGGCATGTCTGGAACCCTCCTCCTCCTACTACTGCTCCTCTCTGCAACCTTTATTTCCCCCCACTGGTGCTCCTTGCAGCACACTTGAATTCCAAAGCTTTACAAAAGCAACTTCTGTAGTGGTTTGTTATGAGAGACTCAAAACGAGCATAGCGGAGGGGCCTCACTTGAAGCCAGCCTCACATTGTTTCCTTTCACATGCAGCGACTGCGTGGCATGAAATAGGGAGGAACAAGTTGTCTTTTTGCTGAAGACGACACACGCGTGATTAGCTAGGGGTGGGTGGTGTTAATGAAGAAGCCGTTCTTCTTCTTCAAATACAACAGTGCTGTCGGATTCAGGTGTTGGTATTTTGTTTAGTAGGAGGCTGTGGTTGCCATGCAGGAATGGGGGAAGAGCATGATAAGGGGCAGTGAGAGGAGGAGGAGGGGTTGAGAGAAGATGGTGAGAGAAGGGGGTTGGCGGATGCGGGCGGTGGGGGCAGGGTGTCAGGGAGTATTGGTGGTGGTGGTGGTGGGTGATGAAATATTCAGTGAGGATGTGCCTCTGGCTCCTTCCCTCTTTTTTTCTTTCGACATCTCTGGCTGACAGTTTTATTTATTGGGGTCCCTGTGGTTCAAGGAACTCATTTGCAGTCGTTCTTCCTTTGCACACTAAGCGAAGTACGGCAGCGGAGATAAGGAACGAGGAGGTGGGAGGGAGGGGAAGAAGACGGAGGGAGCTGGCAGCGCCTAGCTGACATTCATGAACAACTGAGCAGCTTTGTGCCGGAGAAAAGAGGATAGAGGCTTGGAGGGTGGGACTGGAGGGTGCAGAGAAGAGGACAGGGCTAGCTGTCCCCCGCAGCCATATTCCTGTTTCGACGAAGCCGCTCACCTGTCGAAGCCATTTTTATTAACCCGCTTATCGACTGAGAGAGTTTGATCGCGCCAGGACGCTATTGACAGTCTTCTAGCAGACACGTACCAGCTAAAGATGCAATAACGTGCTTTCAAAAGAAGAAAGAACGTGGAGGGGGCAATCAATGACTTGCATCATGCCCTAAATCCTAAAAGCAGCCGGGGGCTCTTCAAAGACCCCATTAGGAAGACTGGCATGAGTAATACTGCCTGATATGAAACAGAGACGGCCAGGAAATAACATTCAGAACGATGAAATTAAGTTCCCTCTAAAGCCACTCCTTGTGGTCTCGGCTCAAGCCAAGCAGAAACTGGAGCAGCCTCAATATGAAAAGACTGGCTCTCATTGGTTGGCACAGTATGACATATGGAGGCTACGTTTACATGACAACAACCCAGTGAGAACTAGTACATGTACTGAAAAGTTTCATGGAACCATGACAACAACTGTCAAAACATTTACATAATGTTGAAAATAATGCCAATGTACCAACGCCTGCCCAGACTAACATGCAAAACATTTTCTTGCCCAATTTTAGAGTGAACCCAGAGAATGACCTTGTTGGGTTTTAGCAAGCAACTTTTGATTTCACAAATTCCTTTGACATTGCAATATAATTGTCCTCATTAGACTTAATAGTGGCCATCACGCGTGATTTTCCCCGTCTCCGTCCGCCCACTGGCAGCCCCACCGGTCACGACGTCTGCTACTTGAATCACAAAAGCTCAGTGTCACCGCGGGAATACGAAAACAATGGTGGTCACGACTCTTGAAAATGAAGAAATTGTTCTCGCCGCCGTACGCGGGACCGGATGAACTAGGATGGTGGCCCAAGCACAATGAACAGAATCCCCTGCAAATACACCTTGACTACCCCCACCTCCCTCCCCCTTTTATCCTGCTGTGCATTAATACATCACAAAGGGGATTACACAGGTGCAAAAAGGCTGTGTGATCATCTTATTAACGCCATTTCCAAGGCCGCTATTTACATCAGCAGCGGTTCAGAGGGGCCTCGCCATTATTATAGCATTGTCTTTTATCTCAATTTTAATTCACGTTTAGGTAACAAAAAGGCAAATTACCATTCTGAGAGAAAAGACCTCCATTAAGATGAAAAAAAAAAAGTCTAGATTTTGAATCGTGGTGGTGAGGGCATGCTATTGACCGATACATTGAGTCATTCTTCAGTTTCCTGGCACTCCCACCTCCTAAATCCAATTATGATGATTTCCAGTGGTGTCAATGCAGCCGATTAACTAGCATCCAGATAAGGTGGATGACTGGAAAGAAAAACATGAGCCTTTGAAAAGAGATACACATATGCACTAGGGGTGTAACGGTACATAAAAATCTCGGTTCGGTACGTACCTCGGTTTTGAGGTCACGGTTCGGTTCATTTTCGGTACAGTAAAAAAACAAAATGCAAAATATAAATGTGTTAGTTGTTTATTACACACTTTTGTGCTGTCTGCTCAAAAAGTAGCGGGTATTTAAAGATAATAGGCCAACAACAATTTGCCTTTCAGACCCCGCATATTGGTCAGCTGTCTTTCTGAAAGAAAGAAGAAACAAGAAGTCCTGTGCTAAAGAGAAAAGCAATCCCAATGACAAAGATTTTAACATGTATTTTGCAAATGAAATGCCCCAATTAATTTTTTTTTTTCTTATGAACGGTTTTCAAAAGCTTTATTGGTGGATTTTCTCAAGTTAAAGCGCCACACAAAAATTAATAAATTTAATTGTGTAAGCAGGATCTTATTATTTAATTACAGGTGTTTTAGCTCATTTCAATTAATTTTATTTAAATGGGCTATTATTTATTTTATTATGTGCTTATATTTTACAAATGTGATGTAGTATTCATTTACATTGTATATTTTATAGAGTTGTTCCGATCATGTTTTTTTGCTCCCGATCCGATCCTGATCGTTTTAGTTTGAGTATCTGCCAATCCCGATTTTTCCCGATCCAATTGCTTTTTTTCTGCTCCCGATTCAATTCCAATCATTCCCGATAATTTTTCCCGATCATATACATTTTGGCAATGCATTAAGAAAAAAATGAATAAAACTCGGACGAATATATACATTCAACATACAGTACATAAATACTGTATTTGTTTATTATGACAATAAATCCTCAAGATGGCATTTACGTTATTAACATTCTTTCTGTGAGAGGGATCCACGAATAGAAAGACTTGTCACTTTGTATATTGTGACTAAATATTGCCATCTAGTGTATTTGTTGAGCTTTCAGTAAATGATACTGTAGTCATGCCCAAATGCATGATGGGAAGTGGAACCATGACTGTGCGTAGTGCTACCAATTGATATATCTTCTCTGCGTTGGCAAATAACATAAGGTGTTAAGATAAAGATCAATTGCCACCTTGCTTCCCCACATTGCTTCCCATGATATTTCTAATTGTGGGGAGAGGGATCGTAAAGTTTTAGCCAATTAAAAAAAGGCTCCAGAGGCTACCAAAATTCACTCCACTAATTTTACGCTGCCTTTTATCTCTCTATATAGGTAAAACGGCGCCATTAACGGCGCGCATGCATTAATTGCGTTAAATATTTTAACGTGATACATTTTTTAAAAAACTAATTACCGCCGTTATTAGGATAAATTAGATAACCCAACCTTAAGCCTAAATTAAAGACTCTGGAAGAGTGAAACATATTATGTCTGTAACGTTAAATACAATTAGAAAATGATTTAATTAAAAATATATATACAGTATATATTAAAAAAAGGCATGGCCGATATTTTTTTTGCAGATTCCGATACTTTGAAAATGACGTGATCGGACCCGATCACATCTCTAATATTTTATGTTGTATAACTTTAGTTCCAATGTGAATATTAGTTCCTACTTGTTTTGTTGTGGTAGGAGGGTTTTGTATTGAACATGGGGCCGTGTTGGTTATTATTATAGCAGAGAAGACAGCAGTGAATCAACAAAGACAAGTCAACTGTGCCCCGATCTACCACTCAAGAGATCTGATGGACTCAAAAAGTGGGTTACGATTGCATATTAGTTTGAAAATCGACCGGATCCACCGTATTTTTACTCGAGTGACTTCCGGTCTGCCCGATCCTAGCTACCGGTAGTAGTATTGACGCAGGAGGGTCGCGTCTCGTGTCAAATAATAAACTCTGCCGTTCTTTTCGCGTGCTACACACGGCTGAGCTGCGACTGGTGTGCATTGGCTGATTGACTTTAACGCCCGAGTTTCACTGCGTTCTCGCGGAGGCCACGTTAACGCGCAGTTGACGTTACTGGGTTATATACTGTCCTACCGTGTTGGTCCTCATTATAGTAGAGAAGACAGAGTAAATATAATCTACACAAAGAAACTGTAACTCGATCGACTCACAGCCTTGAAAACTAAGGGTTACATTACGTCAGAAACTCGTTCGGTACGCCTTCGTTCCGAACAGAGCACCACGTACCGGAACGGTTCAATACAAATACATGTACCGTTACACCCTTATTAACTAGCATCCAGATAAGGTGGATGACTGGAAAGAAAAACATTAGCCTTTGAAAAGAGATACACATACAGTGAGGAGAACAAGTATTTGATACACTGCCAAAGGATTGGCAGTGTATCAAATACTTGTTCTCCCCACTGTATGCACACAACTGTCCTACATTCTACTCAGGCAGATCTTCTATGATCAAACATAGCAAACAAAATGAGGTGAGGTTGACTCCAAAGGTGTGTCTTGAGACTTTCAGATCACTCTAGTTTGCAACACTCTGTACAGAGACCCAATGGCAATGTGAATGATACGTCACTCCTTGTGGAGGAGGAAGTACGCAAGAACGAGAAATGTGTGCAAGGACAGCAAGTGTGTACACTGGGGGGGGTGTTTGAGGGGTCAGCTATGTAACGGCATACTCTCCGCGGATGCCAGCAATGGCAAAAACACTGCCTCCTTCCAAAGCAATCTGTTAGCGTTCAAGGGGAAATTTGTCAATTCGCAGCAGAGCCATTGATTGGGGAAGATGGTGAGGTCTGCCAACGGATGCGTGGAGATGAAAGTCAATCATGTGTGTAGGGAGCTCTACTCTAAACATCATCCTGACGCCTTGAAGGGTTGGTTTGTTGGTCAGGTTCGGTGCTTTAAGATGGGAACAAAGAAGTGGTTGCATGAGGGGGAAGTGTAACGGGGGGATGGTAAGGGTGATGCCTGCCTGGTTGGGTTTTATTCCAGCATCAATGTGCATCAATGAGCAAATAGTCCCCTGTGTGCTGAGAAGGGATATATAATCCTTCTCTTTCTGTCAAACGCCAAGATCAATAGTTGGAGAGAGGACGTGACTGCCAACGAATAACCCAAAATTGTGATTATTCCATTTTCACTGTTCGTCTTTCATTTCCCTAAGAGACTTCTTCTCAGTCTCAGAGTAGGAATCCTCTTAAAAAATATCCGTTCCATGCTGCTGTTCTTCCAGGATGTGCATATGTAAGACGTACACACTAAACTGTATAAGGTTGATGAGAGTAGCTTTGCTTTAGTGCTGTGCTTTGATGGGCTGTCAGTAGGCTGGGGCTTAATGCCACTTAGATGTCATGCAGAGAGTCTCTAGTGAGGTGGCAGAGCAGGAATTAAAGGCGGCCGGGATTGTCCTTGTCATCACGGTCAAACTGAGGCGGAGAGTGCTTTTAATTGATAGCTGCTTGGGAGAGCCCCAACTCATTTCAATAACGGCTGGGTTTGAATTCCATTTTTATTATCTCGCTCACTTCAGTTATGAATCTTGAGTTAATAAATACCTGTATACACCGTATCGCCACAAATATACAAGAGATGGTTATTTACTAAACTGCGAATGGGGAGGGTTTATAGGATAGCATCTGGGGCTACAACAGCTAACCCTGCACCAAACTCCCCCAAATACAAGCACACATTTTCCCTGAGGCTATATTTGGGCGCATGATCGTATCAGTTATCGTGTCAGACACTTTTAAGAGCTAAGTGCATTGATTGATTTTTGATAGCCCCAGCATTAAAGTGGAAGAGGAGGTGGGGTCAAATGAGAAAAAGCCTTGGTGTTTCTATTTACCAATCAAATCTCTCTACGATCTATATCGTCTCGTTCCACTTCATGAATTATAAAACAGAATCAATTTCTTTGGGTAAAAACACACTAAAGCAGCCGATTGCCTTTATTGTAACCTTTTACCCAGCTATGAAGCTGACCGCATTGACCCAGACTGCGCAAGTGTGATTAGTTTTGCAATCAGGATGAGTACAGCAGTAACGTAGCCAAAGAAATTTCAGAGAAAGGCACAGATGCATGACAAGTAATGAGTAGGGATGGGAATCGAAATCAGATTCCAATTCCGAACCGGTTCCTAGTGTTTCGAGGCCTCGACATCACAATGAAAAAGCCTTAACGATCCCTTTAATGATTCCTAAAGACGCGTACTGCGTCATCACGTGACGTGACGTGTCTTGATGTCCAAACACATCCTGGACGCATCAAACTAGCATGGCGCCAAGACCCACTCGCTCCAAAGTTTGGCTACACTTCACCAGGAAAGAGTGTGAAAATGAAAGGTTAAGATGATTTAGCACGAGCATTGCAGCCGTAAACATAACAATGACAACACGTAAATTCAAACGCTCTTTACTTCACGAGGAAAAATAACAACAAAGCGACTTGCAGTCATTCAGGCATGAAAATCACTCACCTTTCAGCTAAATTCGCCATTTTGAAGTCAAAGAGGATGACATACTTGAATTGTGTAGATCCGAGGAGAACATTTTTAAGAGGGGGGTCGTAATTCCATCTAACTAACTAACGACATGTTTTATCAAAGTTGCTAAGCCTGTCGCGATATGAAATGAGTCCATTTGTCGCAAGACAAATAAAAATGAGGGTGATAATTTTCACGGCTGCGTTTTATCAATGCGTGAGTGCATGCATACATTTGTGTGTGTGTGTAGATGACTATTAGACTCAGTTCATTTCACAGACGTTTATTAGTAATCAAAACGCCGTAGACTTACAGTTACATACAAAATAAGGAAACACGTGTATATCAAACACTGTAAGCGTTAGCATTGCTACATTGAGACTAATGGGGAAAAAAACAGACAACCTCCTTTAGCCTGCTATAAAACTTTGGCCGTCTTTTCCATAACGCAAACTTGCGGTTAAAAGGTCAGACTACAAACATGAAAAATCGCTGGTTAACATCATTTGCAAACAAAAAAATTGAGAAAAAAGGAAAAAAAAAAAACTACGAGTGACAGTGACACCACAAGCAATGAAGAAAAGTGATTTTTTTTGCGGAGTGTGAAGCTGTTAGCGGTTTAGCGAACGTACTTTCTGTGTATCTTTCAAAATAAAAGCATTCCACGTTCATACAAATAACGATTTTTGGAGTTAATCCAACATACTTAAGAATTAATACTATAATATGAAAATACTATAATACTACAGAATTCAGATTCTACACTAAGAATAGCTTTAAAATGAGACCCTTTTTTGAAAAATATGATTGGCAATGAGTGTTATAATTATTATAATGCTATTATATATAGTAGTATACTATAATAATAATGCTAGATTTTTTTATGAATTGTTTTGAATAATGTTGGAAAGGCTAAGTCAGTGTTCTGAATCTGTTTACTTTTGCACTAGTTAATGCTATGAGCATTTGACCTCATTGTTTATGTGTGATTAATTATTGTCATTTACATGTTTATTTGTACATCAATAAAGAATTTAAGTGTTCCAAAATGTTTTCGTGAATTAATAAGCGTCAACAAAAATGTCATTGCTAAATTAGTAAAAAAAAATATATATATATATATATATATATTTTTTTTTTTTATTAGTCGACTAATTGTAAAAATAGTCGGCTGACTAATCGGTAGAAAATTAGTCGTTTGGGACAGTCCTACCGGAACATATTTCCTACACATCCTTGTCACCTTTTTAACCCCTGACGCATTTTCATGCCTGGTCATTGCAAGGTGGAGATAACTGCGTCGGGAGGGAATACGACCAATATGCCAGTATATACCAATATTTTTTATTTCTATTAGAAAAATGTTTCAGTAAAATGTTACACATTCTTGTGTATTTGCCACATATTGCCACAGTTAACATTGAGGGTTTGGGACTCTTTTGACCTCATTGTGAGTTTGTAAGGTTGTGACTTCTGATTAAACAAACGCGATGCCAACCAAAACGTTTGTTCTTCTTTTTCCCCAAATTAGAATCGATAAGAGAATCGATAAAGAATCGAATCATTAAGCAATATCGATAATGGAATTGGAATCGTAAAAATCCTATCAATTCCCATCCCTAGCAATGAGTCAAAGAGGCAAACTCGGGAGTAAATACAAGAGTGAAGAAAATTCTCAGTAGACACACCAACTGACAGTAAAAATGCAAAAATGAAGTGCTTGTAGGCAGCCAACTACTGCTCTAAAGTGCAAGCTCCCATCCGCTGACACACACCTACTCGTATGAAGTCATCGACTTCTTCGGTGCTACGAGTTCACACGCTCACCACGGCCAACAAAGTTCACACCAGGGAGCAAAGTCAGGCCAAAATTCACTCTGATGTCACCGGACAGCTTTGTGAAATAGGCGCAATGCCGCAAGTTATTGTACTTTTGCCTAATATTAAAGCAGGACTTAACTATTAAGCATAGTCGTCTGCTCCGGTTTTAAAATCAACAGAGGAGACTGCATGCATGTTGCAGTTACACAATGCTGCAATAGGAAGTCGCTGAGCACGCCTTGTACGTCACACAGTCGTCTGGGTGCGTGTCTTGGTCGCTTGGCTGTGGCCATCGATCTACGAGTTTGAGTCATAACGGCCAAAAAGATGTATCAGTATTCTATGGAACCTGAGGCCGCGGCTTCGCTTGGGGTGCGGGATGTCTGGGCTCACCTCCGCACAACTGGCTTTAAGGAAGCTGCCATTTATCTGACAAGCCAGCGCTCAAGTTTATGAGCGAATGAGGCCCTAGCACACTTCCTGGAAACTTGCCTGCGCATGTGACTGTTACATGAAAGCATCACCGCAGAGGTAGAAGTGTTGGCATTTCCCCATGTAAACCACAGATGTTACTAGGATACAGGAGGGTGTCGCTCCCTTTTTTATCTTCACGTCTTTCGCTAGGCTTGTTTAAGAGGCGGAGATTAAGACAAGTGAAAGAGGCTTGTCCTTCAGCCGCTCATCCGATCTCTACTGCATTGCTGGAGTGACAAAGCTGCCCTTCTCACAAACAAGACAGTAGTCAAAGCATTCTTTCAGACTGGTTGTCTTTAGTCTGATATAATTGCAGCTGATCCTTCAGTGCAGATTAGTTTTGTTGACAAGACATCTGTTCAATGTTACAAAGGTACGAATCGGGTTTTGGTTAAGTAACTAAAAGTAATGAGTCAACAAATGAAATGCTCCAGACTGCGTGACTCACTATGTCCTCTTAACACATTCACTGCCATTGACAGCGCAAGACGTCCGATGCATTTTTCCTGGGAGGACTGACAGTGAACGACCATGTTAATGCAGCAAACGAGTTAAAATGCGCAGTTATTTTTTGGTGCACTGTAGCAACGGTTCCCAAACTCGAGTCCGTGGCCCCTGAGGCTGCATGTCAATTTACAACTTCTTAGTTCATGTGTATTGTCATAAATTCTACTTGATAATTAGGTTACCATTGGTTTATGCACAGTATGGGGGCGCTTCAGTTTACCAGGGTTCTGAGGTATGATGACAAATGGCATATTTGAGACATTTAAGTAGCAGTTGAGCAAAATTGGCACATACAGGTCATCACTGTAATTATTATATTGTGCGTTCTAATTTACATTAAGATTTAAACATTCTGGTGTTGAGCCAGCGTGTTGTGTTATACTAACACACTTCATACACTGTAGAAACTCAAGACAAACAAAACGATGGTAGCTATCTCATTTCGTTCCCTTTGAAAAAGTAACCTAACCAGGACCAAGCCTAAAAAGCCATGTATATTCAGCAGGCCCACTTCTTACCTGAGTTTCGGTTAAGCTCTCCAAGGCTTGCATTACTGACTGCTCGGGTCTTGACGCTTGAGACTGAGAGAGAGAAAAAAACAAGAAAAATATTTAGAAAAAAGTAACAAATCAATGACATATGCTCAAACAGATGGATAAGCAAGCTGGCCTCACCATTAATCCTGCTTCGACGGTCGGTACGAGTGTTAACTTGCTCCCATCGGACACGCCAAGATCCTGGAGTTTGCCTGAACTTAGTCTGCTACGGGATTGAGGGAAGAACAAGATCATTAGACTGTGCTGACAATACTTCTCAAACACACACACACAAACAGCCTCCAGCCGCGGGGGCGCGCCAACTTCAAAACTAGTTTGAAAAAAGAGCCGAGGGTGAAGGGGAAGTATTGATCTTGCTGTCATATTTCAATTTCAAGTAGAGCAAGGCTCTGACAATTGCTCAGCGTGGATAGTTGGCGGCACTTGAGATTGTATGTTGCACTGAGGAGAGCCATTTATCATTAAGAATCTGCTCAATTATCAATGAAATAACTTAAAACCCTGCATTAAAAGGGTGCTTTCCTGCGCATTTGATGTGACGCAATGCACATGACTGACACAGCGACGCTAGCGATGGGCTGCTGAGTGAAAAGCTGGCGTGACCCAAATATCACCCCGTGAATGAACAAAAGATCCGTGGCCCCGACTCCCAAGCTGGTCTGCTGTTACACGGGTAGGAGGGGATTTTATAAAAGATGGTTGGGGGCAGGCAGGTTTTAAAGGTTGATGTAATTACAATGAGCAAAGTTGAGTAAAGCCAGAAAAACAATACATACTGTTTGCATCTTTTAAGCCCCCCTACTTACATTTTGCATTTGTTAAACCCCACTTAACCTGGCCTTCATCCATTCATTTAGCCACTGCCTAATACTGCAGCATTATGGGTCTCGCTTCACTTATAATGAGAAAAGCCACTACAATTCCCCTCCAGGCAGCGCCCACCCTTTCGAGCTACAGCGATGGACACCCCACACCCAGAAATTCTGACACCGAAATGAGCATGAATCACCCTGAAAAAACAAATTTACAGAACTATATAAAAATGAATTGATGTTCATGAGTCACAACACAAGCATTAATTCATTCTGGCCTCCCTGTATAGAAGGTGGGAGGGATTAATCAATTCACCGTCCCATCAATATCCTCCCTGTGACCGACGCGTCCCCTGTGTATAATTGCGACACGACTGCCATAACGTTGGTTACACCTGCACAATCTTCCCTTATGCTCACTTTCGTATATAATACATGTCTAAATATATTATAAAACCCTAACTTAAAGATATGTGGTTGTATGACTGCACTGCATCATACCGAGAGCTGAATTGCTCACACTGACTTGCCAGCACGATAATAAACACATTGTTACCGGAATACCTTTCAGAATAAGATGAAGGGGAAACAAACAAGCAGTTGCTTTTGATTTTTGACATTTTTCTTCTACGTCCAATGTAAATGCCTTCGTGCAGTTATGCAATGTAGTAGTATCTGTGATATTATTAAAATTTGACAGTTTACACGAATCTCCGTTTTTATAACTGTATTATGCTGTATTTCTTTCCATGTCATGCCCCTTTGAAAACTCATCTCAAGGGGCTTTCCATAAATAACATTTAAACTAATTGACAGTGTCAGTCAGGCATACATGCAGTGCAAGTTTAGATGCATTACAACCGCTAAATATGGGTTTAGCTGTCTTTAAGGTCGTACTAAAAAGAAGAGCCAATGATCGAATGCATGTATGTGCATCTGTTCATTTAATAACAGTTCAAGATTTTATTTGATTTTAAATTGCAAGACAGGCCCGCGATTTATAGGTATATTATGTCTGCAGCCAGATTATAGTACTCTACATGCTATATAAAAATACTTCTAAGACGAAACGATTGATTTGTCATGATTAAGCATGTATTAAACTGAAAAGTAGATAATTGATAGATGGATATTTCACTCACGTTTCTTTATGCAGCAACGCGAGCCTCTCTTTGGGTACTTTAAGTCGCTGCGAGAGCCTCCTCTTCAGCCCGTCCACGGTCTCCTCCTGGGGCAGCGAGAGCTCGAAGCGAGTGCCGGTAGTGGAGTGGATGTGCAGGTTCATGGAGGGCTCGGCTGGGACGGCCTCGCAGGACGAAGCCCCGCGGCTGGTGCAGCTCCGGGCGCTAGGATGCTGGTCCATCCGATAACCTGTGGGTCACGTGGAGGTGGAAGATGAACGAGGGGGATGGAGTTGACGAAGGGGTGGACGTGGAGGGAGCCGATCCGTGGCAAGAGAGTCCCCGCAGCTAAATGCTACATGGATGGGCGAATACCGCAAAAGAGAAGCCTCGTCCACGCCAAACAAAAGCACGTATATTCCACTCTGTGTTCAAGTACGCTTTCAGCTTGGACGCACGGCGACGACACGTTGGTGCTTGACTCGTGCCACGCAAGCTCCCATGAAACATCAGCGACAATGAACCGCGTAGCGCATACAAAAAGTATCCCAAAGATCCAGCGTCGGATCTTAAGCCAAACCCCCTGCACGGCGGACCAATGGCGAGACCGCTCGGCCAGGACCAGCAAATAGGAGGGCGAGGTGTACACCCACGTGGAGGGCGAGTTAGTTAAAAGCCATTCATAATAAATGACAGCTCAGAAGAAGCGAATGTGGAGCAAAAAGCTCAAATTTCACCACATTCAGACCAAAATTAGTTTTTTTAAATGCAGATTCATTATATTGGTTATCTCTATGCTATTATTATAGTTCTATAATCCTTTTCAAGCTTAAAGTAGTAAAGTAATTAATTTAAATAATACTATATTTTAATTCATGGAATAAGAAACACTCTATATGTATACGTTTCCATCATACACATGAATGCAATTTTTACTGTAAATAAAAATTAAGTACTGTATTTGAATGACAGCTTCGCAAATTAAAAGGTTAGCATTCCTTCCAAATTAAAAGATCTCGGTCGCCCCCCAGTGGTCACCTAGGAGACGTTCACTATCAACACCAGTAGGTGACTCATGATATTTCACAATAGCAAATATATATGTAAAAAAAAAAAAAAAGAATATTAGTCGAATATCCCAAAGAGAACCAAAATTAAATTAAGAATGCTATTGTTTTGACATTTTGAATTAAAAACGAAAGTATAATATTTGTTTCCCAGGTGGTTGGTTGGTAGTGACTACCATAACACTACAACGACGAACAAGTTATTTCGCTTCAATTAACATTAGGTGCCGACTAATGAGATATTTTGTTTTACAGTAATAGCCTGACATTCTCCACTCGGTCGATACCAGCCGTGCGGTGAAGTTAATAACGTACAACACAATTTACATGGCACTCCCTTGACAACATGCTTTATTATTGATCCTTCACTACAAATCAATACGACAAGCCACTGGCCTCTGTAATGTTTTTTTTTCTTCTTTTTTTCGGGAATTTCGACTATTTTTTTTTTTTTTAAATAATTCATAAATTAAAATATAAGTGTAGTGTACTCACCGATAACCGTGGCGTGAACCGCGAAGCTTCGCGTGGAAGTAAAAGGTCCTATTTGTTCCCCCAGTTTTGGCATGTAAGGTAGAAACCGAAGTCTAGAGAATTCCCAAAAAGAAGTTGAATGAAAGGAAATATCCACAAGGTGGTTGAAAAATAACTTCCGTTAGTTGCTGATTCGTTATCCGGGGAGCAGTGGCTCTCTGTCGGCCTCAAGAAAGTCAAGGAGCCGGTGAGCCGCCTCTTAAAGAGCCTCTTCTCGGATGTGATGTCAATAATGGGATTGTTCGTCTAAAGGTCGTCTCGTCCCCGAAAGGCAACTTGGCTTCTATTGCCGCAAAACGTTGGGAAAGAACGTTCCAAAATAATGAAGTAATTTTCAAAGAAATCACAGAGTTACTTTGCGTCAAACCCGCACACAATTATTGAAAAGAACACCAGTGGATTACAGGCTCGTTTCAGTACGACCTTAAGAGCTAAAGAAATAAGTCAATGTGCCGGTCTTTCAAGTGGGCAGTGACGTCACCGGCGCAGGTGACAAACCACACCCCTTGGATACAAGGTATACTTGTAAACAAAGTCGTCATATCCAGGATTTTTTCTTGAAAAACCAACTGAAAGCAAAACTTGAGTAAAAATAAAAGTATCTTAGCACAGAAGATAAAATAACCTTTTATGCATAGGCGGAGTTTGACTTTTGGGTCGGGGGGGCACAACATGTTGATGATGATCCGAAACACAGTGTCAGCAATAAAATTAACTTACAAGAATATTTAAAATAATAAGTTGACAATGAGCGTTTTGTTTGCCATCATTCGTGAGGGGAATTCTAAATCAGGCTGCTTAGACAATACTTTTCGCCAAGATCGTCATCCATTGAATATGGTTCGCCCGCCAGTGTCGAGCCAATGTAGTTACCCTAGTCAAAAATTGTATCCCCTGGGCGGAGCCATATGGAGGTAGACTTGTGTCTTTATTATTCAATTAAAAAAAAGTTTCTTCAATCAAAATATATATTTTCAATCAAAAAAAGTCGCTTCAATCCCCCCCCAAAAAAATAAAAATAAAAAATATGTGTTTGCAAAAATAAATTTGAAACTCAAAAAAATGCATGTGAAAGCTATTTATCCTTGATTGTTTTTTTCTTTTCTTTTTTTTTATTGGAGCTAAGTTTTACTTAACTTTTTTGATTGAAGTAATTTTGATATGTGTTTGGGCCACATTTTGGCTAGGACGTTTTTGTCTTTATTATTCAATCAAAAAATAAGTTGCTTCAAAAATATATATATTTTCAAAAATAAAAATCACTTCAATCATAAAAAAGAAAAATTTCAATCATACAAAACGTTTTTGAATGCGAAAAAATATTTGAGATTGAAAAATTTGCATTTGAGCACTTAATTTTTCATTGAAAAAGTTTTCTTTGATTGAAGCAATCCTTTTTGTGTTTGGGCCATATTATGGGTAGGGCATTTGAATCTAAATCATTCAGTCCCACCACAAAAAGTTGCTTCAATCCAAAAAAATATTTTCAGTTAAATTGAAAAAAACATTTGAAAAATGAAATTGCCCTCCCCTAAATTTTTTTTTTTTTTTGGGGGGGGGGGGATCATATGCAAAGCAAATGACTGTCTAAGGTGCCAGTCACATGATCTATTCGAAAAATAATTTTGACCCATTCTAAAAATATATTTTTTGGTTCATTTCATTCATTTTTGTTGCAGTTTTATTGCTTTATATATATATATATATATATATATATATATATATATATATATATATATATATCGGAAAGTCAATTTCATGCAATGACACTTTTCGGCCACCAGGGGAGCCTGGCCCCCCCTTAAAATCCGCTTATGCTTTTACGGTGCTAGACGTCCAATCAATTTTGAGTGGGAGAGACTGTTTATATTCATTTATTTATTTTTTTTTAATTAACATTCTATTAATATACACACTTGGCGACATGGTGGAAGAGTGGTTAGCAATTCCGCGTCACAGTTCTGAGATTACGGTTTCAGTCCTGGGCTCTGGCCTGCCTGTGTGGACTTTGAGTGTTCTCCATGTGCCTGCGTGGGTATCCTCCGAGTGCTCTGGTTTCCTCCCGCATCCCAAAAACATGCGTGGTTGGCTAATTAGATGCTCCAAAGTGTCCCTAGGTGTGAGTGCGTGCATGAATGGTTGTTCGTCTCCTTGTGCCCGGCGATTGGCGGACAACTGATTCACGGTGTACCCCAGGGGTTAATTTGTGCCGGATCCTGCTGGAACAAGATCCGGCACCTCGATTTTGGCCTCCCTATGTTCCGGGCCTTTTTTGGGCAGATCCGGCACCTCTTGTATATAGATAATAATAGTAAAATAAAAATGGTTTTAAAAATGTATAAAATAAAATAAAAATATGCATAAACTTATTTACAGAACAAATCCCAAGAATTGCATGTTGTTTATAAAAAATTAATGTCATTTGAAAGAGTCTGAGATTTGTTGATGCACTAAAAAGCTGGACCAACAAATCACGCTCCTGAGTCCTGACATTAAAAAAAAAAAACTTTGGACATATGCGGCATCTGGGAAGCAAGCAGCCAGGATCAAACGGTATTTCAACATGCCAAAAAGACAGTTGCATTTACTGTCTTTTTTCAAAAAGAAGGAAGTTGGTCCAAAACGAGTAAGAAAAGTAACAACCGGCAATGAGGGCAGCTGCAGCGATCATGCTAACGGGCAGGACCGGGTGCAGCAGGAGGCTAGCGCCGCAGCAGCTAGCCAGATTCACTGACAGCCAGCCAAGCTGGGGCAGGAGGCTGCTACCGTGGCAGCAGCTAGTCAGATTCAGCGCCGCCCAGGCTGGGGGCCAGCTTCAGCGCAAGCAGTCAGCCAGGTGTACCACCAACAGCCAGAGCAACAGGCCAGTACCCTTACGGTAAATTCGGGTTTCGGCTGCACAGTTTGTAAGGCAGTGGGAACTTTGGGGCCAGAGAAGAGGGAGGGGATGAAACTCGCATTGTAATCTCAGATTTTTTTTTTTAAATGTTTTACAAGTTAGACCTGTTGAGAAACTAATTGCTGACTGTGTACTGTAAACCCCACCTCTTGTTATATGGGCAATTGCTCGTGCTGTGCAGAGTATAGCCTAAATAATTGTAAATTGTTGTGATAACATTTATACCATGGATATTATCTGAAATTGAGGTTTGTAAGTCCCACAGCATGGCATTTGCGTGTTGTTTTCAGCACCATTTTTTGCGTATGTTCCGGGACTTGTGCCCGTCTCGTCATCTCTGTGCTGTCATATGTACTTTGCGTTCCGGCACCTTATGATTTACAAATTAAGCACTGGTGTAACCTCCTACTGCAGTAGTTAGGACAAGCGGCTCAACATATATTTATACAGTGAGAATTGTATTCATCCTTGTTTTTCCTCCACACACAACACGAGTAAAGTTTGCACCAAAAAGTTCATCTTTGGTCTCATATGACCACAGGATTTTCTCCCATGACCCCTCTGCATCATTCAGATGGTCCCTGGCAAACTTCAGACAGGCCTTCACATGTACTGGCTTCAACAGGGGAACCCTCCAAGCAATGCATGATTTTACACCATTGCACCGTAGTGTTCTACTGAAACTGTGCATCCAGCTCTCTTCAGGTCATTGAACAGCTCCTGCCGTGTAGTTCTAGGCTGAGCCCTCACTTTTCTCATCAAGAGTGATGCCCCACGAGGAGAGATTTTACATGGAGCCCCTGCCCGAGGTAGATTATCAATCACGTTTAGCCTTTTCCATTTTCTAACAATTGATGCAACTGTTGATTAATTCTCACCAATCTGCTTTCCAATTGTCCCACAGCCTTTTCCAGCTTTGTGAAGCTCAACAAGTTTTTTCTCTGGTGTCATTCGAAAGCTCTCTGGTCTTGCCCATGGTAGCAGTTGGATTATGATTGACTGTGTGGTGCACAGGTGACAATATTGAACTCAAACAAACTGTTGACTGTGACTCAAACTGTTTTTAAGGTAGACTGACAACTCTGTAAGTGTCATATTTATTACTGATTCTCAGGGGTACAAATACTTACAAACCACAGTAAATTACAAATAAATTATTTTTAAAATCATACAGTATGAGTTCTGGATTTTTTTTAGATGTCTCTATGAGTGGAAATGCATCTATGATTGAAATTTCAACCTCTACCTAATTTCTAAGTGGGTGAATTTGCAAAATCACCTGCGGTGCAAATACTTCTGCTCCTTACTGTACAGTATATATCCTATCTCCCCCTGGTAGGGTGGGTGGCTGTCCATCTCAAGCTCGGGTCCTCTACCAAAGGCCTGGAAACTTGAGGGTCCTGTGCAGTATTTTTGCTGTTCCTGTATGCCAGGGGTCCCCAAACTTTTTCCTGTGGGGGCCACATAACTTTTCCCTTCTCTGATGAGGGGCCGGGGTCAGTTTGTAATTCAGTTTGGATTCTTCACGGAACAAAAGTAAATAAAAATAATAATAATAATAATGAATAATAATAACTGAAAAAGAGGGTTAATTTGACTGGGGATCCCTCTGTGGGTGTGTGGTATAAAGCTGGCAACGCTATGGAGTTGTGACTCCGATCAGAGAATCAACAGGGGACGTTCGGGATTTATTTGTTTCCTTTAATGATGATGAGAGGAGTATGAGATTTATTTAGTTGTATTGTGGTTTCTTTGTATACAAGATAAGCATATAACATGTCAGTAATATAATATATATAACCTATAAACATATACTGTATTATAAACATATCTAAATTAACAGGAACAACATTAAGGCAAGGCAAGGCAAATTTATTTATATAGCACAATTCAACACAAGGCAATTCAAAGTTCTTTACATCACATGAAGCTCATAAAAACATTTAAATCAATACAACGTAAAAACATAGACAAAAGATCGCATTTAATCACAAATAGAATAAAAATAAATAAATAAAAATAAAACAAAAATATAACAAAAACTACTACTACTAATAATAATTGAAATCAGCAATAGAGATAAGCACAAGAGGAATAGAAAGCAGGTAGATTGAAATATATAGCCAGTTATGTATATGCAGTGCTAAACAAAAGCGTTTTTAGCCCTGATTTAAAAGAGCTAACAGTTTGAGCATACTTCAGACGTTCAGGTAACTTGTTCCAGAGGTGAGGAGCATAATAACTAAATGCTGCCTCACCCTGCTTGGTTCTTGTTCTTGGAATATGCAGAAGACCCATTCCAGACGACGTTAGGGGTCTAGATTTCTCATAGGAATCTAACAAGTCAAGCATGTATTTTGGTCCAAGGCCATTAAGTGTTTTGTAGACGAGCAGTAGTATTTTATAGCCTATCTTTTGACTCACTGGAAGCCAGTGTAGCGATTTCAAAACCGGTGTAATGTGGTCCAGCTTCCTTGTATTTGTGAGGACTCTGGCTGCAGCATTCTGTACCAGCTGCAGCTTCCTGACTGATTTTTTATCAAGACCCGTAAATATACTGTTGCAATAGTCCAATCTGCTGAAAATGAAGTTTTAGTTAAGTTTTATATTATTAAATATAATATAAATGAAATACACTGCTTACATAATGCATACAATGCTAATCATTCACAATAATGACCATACACATTAAGCAGGAAAATAACTAACAATTCCGATAAATGAATTGGCAACAAACAAAATTCAGCCTCCACCATGTAGCCAAAGCGGCCAACGATCAGCATTAGCTATTAGCGCTAGCGGCTAATGGTTAGCACACGGCGGCTAGTGGTTAGCTCGTGACGGCTAACAAAAACAAGGGACCCTAAGCAGGTAACTCATCTGCCAAACGTGTTTATGCACTGCCAAGGCACACTTCTGCAATATACTGTACCGACCTCTCTCATTCACACACAACACTTGGATTGCCACTAAACAGGACGGCAGCTTGAGGAACGAACCGCAGGCAGTGAAAGGAGGAAAAAGTGACTCGTGGACACCGGTGTAGGTTCACTATCCCCTTCCACTCACTATCCACTCGCTCTCGCTAAATAGATAATAACCAAATAACCCTCTCTGGATTCTTCACAGAAAAAAAGCCAGGAAATAAATAATACTACTGGGGGAAAAAAAAAAAATCTAAATGCTCTCTGGTATTGTTCAGGGGGCCGGACCAAATGTGGAGGCAGGCCGTATCCGGCCCGCGGGCCGTAGTTTGGGGACCCCTGCTATATGCAATTATACTAAATTAAAAACGATTTTAATAATTGTATTACTACCATTGACAGCAATAGACGTCAAATCATTTGAACTGGGAAGGGCTGGCAGTGAATGATCATGTTTCATTGCCATTAACTGCAAGGAACAGCCAATCAACCCCTTTGCCTTCCCTTCCCCAAAACGGAGGATGATTGTGGTGGTGGGTCGAGAAAAAAATTAGGGCAGCATGGTTGACCAGTGGTTCGCCTGTATTACCCGCAGTTGAGAGGTCCTGGATCCAAAGTTCAATTCAGGATCTCCTGTATAGAGATTACAGTATATGCTCTCTCTATGAGTCCTCCCTCATTCCAAAAAGTCATTCCATGCAAGTAGGGGCAATGGATGAATGAATTGTTGTCTGTTCGAATATTTCTGGCAATTAACCGCCAACCAGTCCAAACTGTGCACTGCCTCATCCCTGACCTTAATGGGGGCAAGCGTTAAAGAAAATGGGCAAATTGGTTTGGAAAGCCAGATGCTGAATCTTACCTATGACTCAGCAATGTCCATGTTCTGTTCAAAATGTGTGTCATTTACCACTCAGCCCCACCCCCCCAAAAAAGGGATCCAGGCATTGCCTTCCGAGTACTTGAATGAGGACATACTACTAATAAGCGCTTATATTCTGACAATATGAAATGTAATAACCATCACGATGCAATTCGCTCAAGGATCACGCAAGAAGACCGTTACACAGTGTGTCCAGAACCAGCAGAGAATTTCTGATCACCAACATAGCAGGGAGAAGACGTCACACGCACCTCCCTCGGTGAGTGATGACGCTGTCTGAAAACTGAATCATGCTATCTATGTGTTTGTGTTTGTATGTGTGTGTGCAAGTGAGACACTGAAGTGTGTGTCAAAAAAAAAAAAACAGGTGTTATCTCCCTGACACTCCACGTGCAAACAAAGACGAGATAAGCCTTTGCTTAACTCACACGGCGCACTTTCTTGTTTCTTTATCTTTCGTCATCTCGTTCTTTCCCGCTCACAGGTGCTGACTCAGTTTAATGAAGTGAAAGATGTTTAACACCCCCACCCCATCCCCATAAACACAAATTCAACCTTAGGTGCACTGGTGTTTGTCACTATGGACTTCCTATTTTTTAGTAATTCAGAACAACCTGACCTAATTTGCTTGAATTAGACATCACCTTTGAGCTGACGATGCAACAAGGTCTTTGTAAATAGTTGCATTTGAGCTCTTTGGTTGGTTTTTACCCTGTGGGTCTACATTCTAAATTCACATTTAATCCCTACCCAGTAATTCATTGTGGTGCAAGTGGAATTACTTACTTAATTTTGACATACAAGCTGATGCCTGGACAATCTTTTGCTTTGACTTGACAAAAATTTGAGAGATGGTGGCGGTGAGCATTTATTCTAATGAGGCATCAAATTGTTTATTGCCACGCCTGTTGAAGTTTACTGTCAAACTAAATATAAAACAAACAGAATTACTCGATGTGTATTTGAAACTGCCACAAATATTTCCCTTCTGTTAAGATACAATGCAAAAGGGTGCGTCAACACCCGTATACAGCCAATAATAATAATCACAGGCATACTGTGCATCGTTTTAAAAGTCAGAGGAGTGTACCTTTACACCCTCAGTGACTAGATGGAATCAATAATACATTAACAGATGCTATGTAGTGTTTACTTTGGCTGAGCTGACTTTCCCAGCAATTGATTAAAATGATGGTAACTTCCACATTACTCCACTGGCCGCGGTCTGCAATTATTTTTCTTGTTTTCTGTTGGTGAAACCTGTAATGCAGCATATTCAGTGTTTCTACATTCTGTTTGTGTTGTTGGGGCAGAAACTGGTCTGGCTCACCAGACCAATAAGCATTTTTAAATGACACAATTACAGGTACAGAATATATCCCAACTGACTGTTTACAATGCATTCCCATTGGCATATATGCAGTTGGAATAGATTTTTATCTACATTTGAATTCTTATCTGAAGATAGTCAATTCCATGCTTTCTTTCTACTACAATACTACAATAAGTCAGTTCATAACCTTCCAACTTGAGAGTAGACATCAATATTAGGTCTCTTAGATCATGTAGTGAATATCCAGCTTTTGACAGAGAACACTGCTAAGCGAACTGTGTATGATTTCATTTAGTCAAAATGTTTGGGTTTTGGGTCATTTTCCTGCTGGAAGACCCATGACCTCCGAGGCAGACCCAGCTTACTCACACTGGGCCCTACATTATGCAGCAAAATTTGTTTCCAGACTTCATAATGCCAATGCGTACGGTCAAGCAGTCCAGTGCCAGAGGCAGCAAAGCAACCCCAAAACATCAGGGAACCTCCACCATGTATGACTGTGGAGACCATGTTCTTTTCTTTTAAAGCCCCATTTTTCCCCCGTAAACTCTATGTTGATGCCTTTTCCCAAAAAGCTCTGCTTTTGTCTCATCTGACCAGAGAACATTCTTCCAAAATGTTTTTGGTTTTCTCAGGTACGTTTTGGCAAACTCTAGCCTAGCTTTTTTATGTCTCTGGGTCAGAAGTGTGGTCTTCCTGGGTATCATACCATAGAGTCCCTTTATTTCAGATGCCGACGGATAGTACGGGTTGACAATATTGTACCCTCGGACTACAGGACAGCTTGAACTTGTTTGGATGTTAGTCGAGGTTATTTATCCGCACAATCTTTCATTGAAATCTCTCGTCAATTTTTCTTTTCCGTCCACATCTAGGGAGGTTTGCCACAGTGCCACGGGCTTTACAATTATTGATGACACTGCGCACGGTAGACACAGGAACATTCAGGTCTTTGGAGATGGACTTGTAGCCTTGCGATTGCCCATGCTTCCTCACAATTTTGCTTCGCAAGTCCTCAGACAGTTCTTTGGTCTTGTTTTGTTTTGTTCTTTTCCCCATGCTCAATGTGGTACACACAAGGACACAGGATAGAGGTTGAGTCAACTTTAATCCGTTTTAACTGGTTGCAAGCGTGATTTAGTTATTGCCACCACCTGTTATGTGCCACAGGTAAGTAACAGGTGCTGTTAATTACACAAATTAGAGAAGCATCACATGATTTTTCAGAGGGTGCCAATACTTTTTTCCGGCCAATATTTGGATTTTTGTGTAAAATGATAATGATTAAAAAAAAATTCCCATTCTCTTTTGTGTTTTTTCATTGCAAGCACAATAAATGAAGATATTACTACCAAAACATTTGTAATTGCAATCATTTTCCGAGAGAAATTCAGCATTATCTGACAGAATTGCAGGGTGCCAATACTTTTAGCCAGCAGTGTATTTGAATTCTTATCTAGGGTGACCTAACGTCCTCTTTTGCCCGGACAAGTCCTACTTTCACGTAGTATCCTCGTTGTCCGGGCGGGTTTTATAAATTCATAAAAATGTCCGGTTTTTATGATTTTTCACGGGACCAATTTGAAGAGAATCCCTCCGGCCGCTGGGTGGCAGCAGTTGACATGGCTCCTACTTGAAGGGAGTGAAGGAGGAAGAGTTCTTGTTTTTGTTGGCATTACCGCCATCTACTGGGTTGACGATTTGGCCACAACGCCTGGCCAGTTAAGTTTTTTACGATAAATACGTATATAATGGCGACTGTTGACTTCTGTCGGAGCTTTGACGGTAAAATCCTGTTTGGTGTCACATCGTTGCGCTGCCGATGATTAAACTTTTATAGCAAAGTTTGTCTTTTACCTCAGCTAGCTATTTGTAGGCTAAACCGCGCTAGGCATTATGGGAAACGTAGTTTTGAACTGCTACGTTTGGAAACATGCTGATTGAATGGTTTGTCAGTTTATTTCGGTTTTTGTTTGTGTGCAATCTAGAACATTGAATGAGAATATCAATTGAATGGGAATAACAATTCGTCAAGGACAATTGTTGTGATAGTAATTTATAAAAATGTTTAGTTGGCACATAGCCTACTGTGTGTGACTGGACTACATTTCCATGGGTCTGCATTATATATATGTTATTATTATTATTATGTTTTTTTTTTTCAAACTGCATTTTTCCATCCAGAGTGAGGGGGCAGACTTTATATGTATTAAAGTGATATAGGAATCTTTGAGTGAACTTCGAGTACAATTCAAGTATCTTGAGGCCTGGCTGAGTGTCCTCTTTTTTGGAAATCAAAATATGGCCACCCTATTCTTATCTGAAGATTTCAATTCCATGCTTTCTTTCTAAAACAATACTACAATAAGGCAGTTAGTTCATAACTGTCCCACTTGAGAGTAGACATCAATATGAGGTTTCTTAGATCATGTAGTGTAAATCCAGTTTTTGACACTGAACTCTGCTAAGCTAACTGTATATGTTTTACCCATTTACCCAAAATCTATCACATTTCTTGTATTTAGATATATTTAAGTATCATTTTTATATAACTGTTTTTGTAATCTGCTTGTCCTTCGGTCAACAGGTGAGCTGTTGATGCCTGCTAAATTTTCACAAAAGGCAAGACACACCCTGCAGTATTTATCAGCCAATCGAAGAGCACATAGTGAGAAACAAGCATTCACACTCCCACTTACACTTTTGGAGTGTTCAATGACATAACATGCAAGTTCTTGGAATGTACGGGGGAGCGAGAGTACCTTGAAAACCCTGCTAAATGCCAAAGGACGGCAGAGCTGTCAGACCCTTAAACTTAAAACTGAAACAGACATGCTTGACACTACACCTCCATGCTGCCTGTAACAACAGTGTGAAAATACATTAACTGCTATTAAGAGTAATTTGTAAAAACCTTTTAATTTAATGACTGACAATTATTGCCAAGTCACTTCATAAGATTATGAAGGAATTTATGTCTACACTGTAAATTAGTAATTGCGAAGCATGTTTCAGTGCGCATGAAAAACATTGTTATCCACTAAGTAATGAGCAAACATGTGGCCTTAATTGTGTGAAGTTATCCACTGTAGACAGTTAAAAAGAGTCGAGTGACATCAAAAGAGTGCCAAGCAAGGGCGGTTTGCAAAGGGACGGTAGGGACATAACACTACCAACTTTTCAGGATGCTCAAATTATCCCCACCAACTTTTAAGCAACCTTATTTGCATTATATAATGACTTCAGTTATATAGGTCATTTAGATTATCTTCCTATGTGTTGTAAGGATAGAATTGATCCTACCATTATTAACTGAATTATAGTACTTTCATTATGTTTAGACTTACACTGACCCCTTTTCACTCGTTTAATGTGCCAGTCCATTTTTTCCCCACAAACGCACGTTTGATTGGCTGATGACTTGGAACCCCCCCCCCCCCCTTCCCCCCCCACACACACCCATTCACAGCCCGACAGAAATACAACATGCCGCCTTCCCCGCCCCCTTCAAACACGAGGGATATTAGAAGTTTTTTTCCGCCAGCAGCAGCCACTGTAAGTAATGTAAAAAGACGTCAATGCAGTGGAGGTGTGGAACACCCCGCTAATTTTGCTACTGCTACAGTGCTTCAGATTTCTTGACGAGATTTCTTGAAATAAGCTTATTTTCAGCTAGTTGTTTTTCTTAACAGACTTATTATAAGCAAAGGTTTGTATATTTAATCTTAAAAGAAAAATGTGTTTGTCAGAGATGTTCTTAATTCAAGATTATTGTTCAAAACATTATTTGAAAGAATTTTTTTCTTGTTTTATGTGAAAAATGACCAATTTTAGATGTATGGGCTCACTACGAACAAATAGTAACATTAAAGTGGAAGAATCTGATGCATTAATCTGTTAACTAGGCTTTAACACACAAAAAAAGATGGAGAAAATTATTTGACTAGATTTTTTTTTTTTTTTTTTTTTAAATATCAGATAAAGACTTTATAAATTTGCAGTGTGAAAGTTAGTATAGGTCAATACAGATTTATTTTGCATTCATCATTTAGCCTATCAATTAATTAGGTTCATATTGGTGAGAAATGTAGCCCTGACCCCCATTCACCAAATACGTTTGGTCTTATTAATGTCCCGTCCCCAGCAAAAAGTGTACATGCAGGTTTTGCTGTTATATCGTCCCTACCAAGACCAAACCTACGCCCTTGCTGCCAAGCATTTTTTTTACTCACTAAGAGAGGTCCCACATAACATTCTGAGCTCCCAACTTTCAATCACAAGTTTTCTGCCTCCTTAATAGCATAGTTTCGTGCTGAGAAATTGTCCAAACTTGCTTATCGGGCTAATGACACTATACTGATTCAATTACAGTCTAGTCTAGTCAGTTCATTTGTTCTAATTCATTTCAGAAAGAACAAAATGCCCCAGTTTCATCCTTTATGCTAAAGTAAAGTGTGTGTTAATGCATGCATTTGTCATCAAGTGTCCTAGAAACCAAATGTGCTCCACACGAGTTGTTCCGTGATGGAGCACATGAGTACAACCCCCGTATGTGGACGCCATAATGTGTCTCACATACTTCTGGGAAGGCTTTATTGACAGGGGAGGAAGGCAGCGGCGGCGTGGGCGGGTTGTAAACATTTCACATTGGACATGAGATCTGGCGGGACTGTGCAGCCTGTGTGTGTGCCTACCAAGGGCTTGTATATGTGTGAACAACAACATGTGTGGGACATGTGTGGGCGTGTGTGTGAGCAACATTCCAATTCATCAAAGTCACAAACGAAACGCCCTCTGCTCCACAAGAAAAATGAAGGATGTCCTACGCGGTCGGCCCACTACCGCTTTTCCTATTGCTGTCGTTTCTTCCTGATCTACGTTGACTGATTGAATAACTGAATGACTGGGGAAGTACAAGCCACACCTTGTTACATTTCTGATGCCAGCAAACCTTGCCATACCTTTCTTCCTCGACGGTAAAACAGAAAGGCACACGGGAGACATTTAGAATGCTCGTAAAAGCGCTTTACGCTCTGCATAATCTCGTATGAATGGCATCAACTTGGAATGGCGATATGAACGTGGCACCGCAGCTTTTCTTCTGTTTCTTGAATTCTACGGACATGGAATGAATGGGTTATGACGATCATTTTTTTTCCAGTCAGTGGTAGTATAACAGCTGTAATGGAGGTGAGCTGGCTCCTCTATAAGCACCTACACCAGACATGTCCAAAGTCCGGCCCGGGGGCCAAATGCGGCCCGTGGTCAAATTTCATCTGGCCCCCAGCCACTGTCATAAAATCAATAATCTCTGGCCCGCACACAGACCTAATAAATTGGTCAGCAGTACTGCTACCAGCATATGAAGTAGTTTACACACTAAATGCTGCTCCTCATTTACCCAATAAAAGGCAGCAGCACTCTAAGCAACATTACCCTGTATAATCCTTTACTTCCAATTTTCTAAAATGGAGGCAATGGAAAAAAAAAAAAAAGTTGACTGCAACGGCCGACGTTTCAAGGATAGGTGTAAATTGGACTATTTCTTCACTAAAATACGCAACAACTGTGTTTGCCTCATTTGCAAAGAGACAGTCGCTGTTTTTAAAGAGTTCAGTGTGAGGCGATATTACCAAACAAGACACGCTGACATGTACAACAAGATTACAGGGAAGATACGCAGCAAGAAATTGAAGCAACTTGAAGGTAGTGTAATTTCACAGCAGCAGTATTTCGCAAGAGCCCGAGAGTCGAAAGAGAATGCCACAAAGGCTAGTTGCGAGATTGTTGAAATTATTAATTAAAAAAATAATAAAGCAAATGTGACACACGGAATGGCTTGCTAATATTTGCTTAAATATATTGTTCTACGTGAAGGACGGCCCCCCACATTTTTACCACACCAAATCTGGCCCCCTTTGCAAAAGGTTTGGACACCCCTGACCAACACAATTTCTCCAACTGCTATTGTATCAATAGCACTAACAACAAGGGCTGCACACATTTCAGTATGACAGCTGTAACTGTGGTAGATCAGTGTACATGTGGCCCATACGCAGAGTTTAAGGGGGGCTGGGGGGGCCAGCCCCCCCCCTCCCGGTGGCCAAAAAGTGTCATTGCATGTAATTGTCTTTCCCAAAACCGTACTTTCCCGAATATAAGGCGCACCCGTGTATAACGCGCACCCCAAATTTACTTGTAAAATCTAAGGGAAATCATTGTACACGTGTATAGCGCACACCCTAATTTTAGCACCAATAAATAGAAGAATACAAGACAACAGAGCTCGTGTACAGATACAGAAATGTCGTTTTACTGACTGGTGAAACACTGCACAAGCATAGCACATTGGTAGTTCAAAACATTACAATAAACTCACAATATGTACGGTAATAATATGATTTGACAACTTTTCCAACTTAACAGAATCCAGGAGAAAACAAAACAGATATGACTTTTCTTTTAAAGGCTGCTGTATAACTTGCTTGTTTCATCATGATGAATAAATGTTTCTTCCATGGGTTGATACGGTAAAAGTGAGGACTGAAGTCGGAAATCGGAAAGAGCGCATCACTGTAGACAACAGTAGTAACAATTGTTAGGTTTTGTGTTGATTTTCTCCTAGTGTGACTTGTCCCTGTGATTGCCCATTGATTTCACCTGTTGTACCTGCTCCTAGTGTATCCTCCAATCTGCATCCTCCTGTGCTCACCTGTTCCTCGTTGTGTCGTTACCCCTTGTCTTTGTGTGTGTATATCAGCTCCCAGTTTCTTTTCACTCTTTGTTGCATCATTGTCTATGTCAATGTCAAATTCAAGTCCTGTCCAAGCCCTCGTGTACCAGTCCCTCCGATTAAGTAAGTTTTGGTTTGAACATTGCCTGTTTGATCACCAGTCCTTTTGGTTGTACTTTGTGCTTTTGGTTAGTTACTATTAAAACTTATTTTGAGTTCACCGCCACCTGCCTTGCTGCTTTTTGTTTCCCTGCAATTGGGTCCACACCACCTGCCTGCCCGCGTTTCCCTGACAACAATAGGAACTATTGTTATTTAGGTTTGAGTTTCCCGAGGTACAGATATAGTTGACAGACACAGAAAGTCTGTGTTGTGTTACGTTTATGGTACGAGTTGCCGAGTTGCAATAAATGTTGGCTCAAATGAGTTCAAGAAACTAAATTCTGTGCTTTATGAAGAGTGAAAAAAGCAGAATTTAACACAGACGAAATCATTCGACCAATCAGAGTAAAGTATTGATGAAACAAAATGGTGACGTTATGTACCATAATGGTCGGCAACGGATCGCCGCATACGTTTTCTTCAAGACAAAATGGCTGTTCTCAATATATATTTTTAAAAAATCTGTCTATACACACACATATATATATATTTCTGTCTCCATCCCTGTAACCGTGTATAAAGTGCACCCATGATTTTACGAGTAGATTTTGGAAAAAAAAAAAAAGTGTGCGTTATATTTGGGAAATTACGGTATATGATTCTAAAATTAAAATTATTTTTAAAAGTTTTCCGGTAAAATATTGTCTATAAAAGTTGTAAAGCAATCAAACAAAAAACAAAAAGGAATGAATTGAACTATAAAGATATTTTTGTAATGAGTCAAAATTATTTTTCGAACAGATCATGTGACTAGCACCTTAGACCATTATTTGCTTTGTTTAGCCAAAACACCTCGAGGACCAAAGAGGCAAGATGGATATAGGTTTTTTTTTCAAAAGCGACAACAACTCCTGAGCAAGAACCAGGATTGAAAATGTGGACAATGAAACGCCAGAGGACCGCCAAAATGGTGAGCGGGGTTTCAATTTGCCCCACTATAGACGCTAATCGTAAAACAGCGCCACCACTGGTGTCTTGCCTATGTAGTTACCCCCTTCAAAAATACTATCCCTTGGCCGCGGGAGCGCACACACACACACATTAGTTATGAGTTATGTCGACTTAAACAATTACTTAAAGCCAAAAAAGAACCAGAGTTATAAATGTTGGGCATCGATGTTACAGGACTTGGATTACAGCAATAACAGTTATAGGTCATCCTATGTGTAAAACTGCAAAACATTGCTTTATTTTACGTTCAGTATGTATGTTACGTTATACGACAGAATTTTTTTTTTTTTTTTTTTTTGGATGAATGGGTCATTTTTTAAAACTTTGTAGATAACAACATAACCAAAAGACAGATATCAAGCAAATCAGTGCAGCTCAGTGGCTCCGCCCAGGGGATACAATTTTTGACGGGGGTAACTTCACTGGTACAACACAGGCGGGCGTACTACTAGTATATTCAATGGATGACGATCTTGGCAGAAAATATAGTTCTCCTAATCAGCCTGATTTAGAATTCTCCTCAAGAATGATGGGGAAAAATACGGTCATTTTCAAGTTATTATTATAAATATTTTTGGAAGTTAATTTTATTGCCGATACTACGTTTCGGGGTTATCAACATGTTCCAAAGAAGCTGGGATGGGGTTACATAAGACTAAAAGTTGATTAATTATAAAAGGAGCATCCCTGAAAGGCTTCTTTGTTCATAAGCAAGAACCAATCAATCAATCAATTGTATTTATATAGCCCTTTACAAAATATATAGCCCTTTACAAAACCTGAAAGGCCCTCAACGTGTTTTACAACAGAACATGACTCAAGATAAATAAAAGGCATGGAAGTATTATACAATCACATTAAGAAAAAAAAAAAAGAAATGAAACAAAAACAGCGCACCGCGATAGAAGTCCAGCAAATAAAGCAATAAAACCGATAAAATCCAAAAACATTAAAAATCCTAAAGCAAATAAAACAAGGCTTTGCTAATCTGTGTAAAATGCGAGTCTAAAAAGGTGTGTTTTTAACCGAGACTTAAATCCGTAGTGGTGCACATTTCAGGGGGAAGGCTATTCCACAGCCTAGGGGCAGCAACCGCAAAAGATTGGTCTCCCCACTGTTTAAGTTTCGACCTCGGAACATTTAAAAGAAGCTGGCCGGTCGAACGAAGAGTCCTGCCAGAGTAATGGAAGGTTAACATTTCCGATAAATAAGATGGAGCCTGGCCATTAATAGAATTAAAAACAAACATTAAAAGTTTGAAATCAATTCTAAAATGGACTAGAAGCCAGTGGAGTGATGATAGCAAGAATGGGCCAGGGTTACCACTTTGTGAACAACTGTGTGTGCAGAAAAAAATCAAATGATTTAAAAATGTTCCCAAAATACATGTGCAAGGAATTTCATTATATACTGTCCATAATATCAATAAACGAATCAGAGAATCTGAAGAAATCAAAATAAATAAATAAAAATGAATGAACAGTAAGGTCGAAAACCAATGAATACCCATAACCTTCAAGCCTTCAGGCACCTTTGCATTAAAAACTGCCATCGTTGTGTACAGGTTATAGCTGCTACTGTACTCAATATCCTTATGCTTATCTGTAGCGTCGTCAAGATAATTTTGTGTTGTTATGACCACACTGGCTTCACAGAAGCAACCTCATTTCAGAAAGTGTGCAGAATCAATATAAGCCTTACAGTGACATTGTTATCATAATAATCCATGGAGGTTTAAGAGGAAAATTTGAAAGTTACCACTGGCAAGAAGTTATTATTCTGCCCATCTGCTTGAATTACAGAGAGAATATACTGTAATTGAAAATCAATGGGATTCCTACTGTGACAGATATATAATGCTTGAATGCATTACGTTTTGCAGTTAAGTAGTGGGAACATGCACCAAAAGGGTCTTACTCACAAAACAACAATGATTTTATACAATTATAAATTAACATGATAATTGCACTGACAAGGAACAGTATAGAATTGGCAATATGGATCAAAGGATATGCACTGATTTACCTCAGCCTAGGATACTGTAAATGTGATACAAGAGGATGGAATTAGAAATCAATACAATTCCATTTGTGAGGGAACCATAATCTTTGAAAGCGCAGGGCCATTTAGTGCGTAAAATTTAGGAATGTGCACTAAGAAAATGTTATTTAATTTGCTACATTAAACACCACAGATTCTTAATCACAAAAATAAAATAAAAGAAAAATCAATGAAATTCTGGCACCGACTTGGAAAAATAAAGCTTGAAGGTTTGTGAAAGATCAATTAGGTTGGACCCGAGCTTGAAACATTTACCGTAATTTTCAGACTAAAGCCACTACTTTTTTCCTTCGTTTTGAATCCTGCGGTTTATAGTCCAGTGCAGCTTATTTGTTGATTTATTTGGGTTAATAGGCAACACATCCCTCCTAGTATGCATTGCAGTGGTACAGATGTAAATAACAATCAAAATTCATGTTCTGTGCTAATTATTTATTCAGTTGCTGTTCCAGTTTTTTCACTAATTGCTTACTATGGTATTTGGTAACAACTGACATGACACTATCATGGGCATTACTGAATGCTTATGACAGATGTCATTCAGATTGAAGGAATCTGACCTTCCAGCCAGACCACCGGATCCATGGAATTAAAAATCAATAGAGTTAGTTATGGTGTGCCGCAAGGGTCGGTCCTCGGGCCCATCTTGTTTACGCTGCATTTGCTTCCTCTAGGTAATATCTTTAGAAAACATAGCATTAACTTCCATTGTTACGCTGACGACACACAACTGTATTTATCAATTAAACCTGATCAGATCAGGCAAGTGGATAAACTAAGCACCTGCGTCCGAGATATAAATACCTGGATGAGCACTAACTATCTTCTACTTAACCCTGAAAAGACAGAAGTCCTTATAATAGGCCCAAAAAGTGTGAGAGACTGCCCAGATAGTCACTCTGGACAACGTAAGTGTAGCCTCCAGCACCACAGTTAAAAACCTAGGAGTTCTATTTGACCCAGACTTATCGTTTAAAGCTCATATTAAACAAACCTGCAGACGGCCTTTTTCCACCTGCGCAATATAGCCAAAATTAAAAATATTTAAAAACGATGCAGAAAAATTAATTCACGCATTCGTTACATCTAGATTAGATTACTGTAACTCCCTCCTTGCAGCTTGTCCTAAAAGTTCTCTAAAAGGTCTTCAGCTAGTCCGAAACGCAGCAGCAAGACTCTTAACAGGAACTAATAGAAGAGAGCACATCACCCCTGTGCTCCAGGCCCTTCACTGGCTTCCAGTCGAGTTTAGAATTAAATTTAAAATCCTCCTTCTTACGTTTAAGACCATTAATGGTTTGGGGCCATTGTATCTCACCGATGCTCTGGTTCCATACCGCCCCAACAAAACACTCCGCTCTCAGAATGCAGGTCTACTGGTAGTTCCCAGGGTTTCTAAAAGTACTGTCGGAGCTAGAGCCTTTAGCTGCCAAGCCCCTGTTTTATGGAATCAGCTTCCAGCTAGTATTAAAGAAGGCGAGACAGCCTGTACATTTAAGATTAGACTAAAAACGTTCCTATTCGACAAAACTTATGGTCAGGCTAGTTGAAGTCGGACTAGACTCACAGTTCAGTCTAAGCTGCACTAGAAGCTATAATGCTCTGCCTACCACTTGTCTTACTTTATTTCTATTTTCCAATGTTAATATCTAGTTGGCTAGTCTCTTCATCAGTAGTCACCCGGTGTCCCCTTTCCCCCCTCCCCTCTGGGGAGGGGCTATTTTTCAGCTGCAGCCTCCTGACTATCCGGAGCACTGGCTGGATGGACGTCCTCGTCGCCACCCCCGTCTGATGTGGCTAGATGGATTGCTTCTAGTTCCTTTACTCTATTGCATCTTTACAAACTGTAACTCTGTCTGCTAATTCCCATTGGCAGTCCTGGTCCATCCTGTCTATCCGTCCTGGGAGTGGATCTCTCCTTACTGTGGTACTCCCCAAGGTTTCTCGTTTCTCCCTGAGAGTTTTGGAGTTTTTCCTTGCCGACATGGTGGGTCGAAGGATGGGGGAAGGATGGGGATGCCCAGGACTTGACCTTTATTT
Source organism: Corythoichthys intestinalis (assembly GCF_030265065.1). NCBI lineage: Eukaryota > Metazoa > Chordata > Actinopteri > Syngnathiformes > Syngnathidae > Corythoichthys > Corythoichthys intestinalis. Next base: position 39,915,401 of record NC_080401.1, read on the forward strand.
ATTTATTTATTTATCTCTATTTATTTCATCTGCTGTTTCTGACTGTGTATCATATTGCCAATGCAAAGCCCTTTGAGACAACCTTGTTGTAATTTAGGGCTATACGAAAAAAAAACAACAAAAAAAACACAACAGCCGAACTGCCGAACCCGCGCTGGTGTAGCTCCAACGAGCCGGGCCGGCGAAACCCTGCAATCCGGCCAGAAGGCCAAACTCCGCGCGTTCACCATAGTCTTAACCCTTTGTACTGACTCCATTTTGAAAGGTTTAAATAAAGATCACCAAAAACAAGTTGACTATTCAGGTTGACAGTGATCAAAACGGCAAGGTGATACAGAAACACTCAGGCGGGGACGCAAGCTCGTTCCAAGGTCACCATATCAGAGGTCAACAAAAGGTTCCCGAGAAAAACTGACAACGCTTAGTTAACCCTCTGGGCCTATTTTGTCTGATTTTGCATGCCTTTGAAGTTGCCTTTATATTTCAAAGAAAGAATTGTTTACGATGGCCTGGTTTGGTCCCTTTTTTTGTGACACCTTGAACTTCATGTCCAAACTGTTGTTTCCATCACTGACCAATTATAAATCATCATTTTGGGCCCAAAAAGACCAAAAATTCCACAATCGTTTTGTCAAAATTTTTAATTTTGATGTCCAATTGACAACCAAACATGCGTAACGAACCGTTTTGAAACTTTGTAATATTTATTCAACATGTTAGGATGAACATTCAACCAAAAAAATTTAGAATAAATAGTCTTATATTTGACAATTCAACATAAACAACAGGTATAGCATAGGCGTTTTTTGCCTTTATACATGCTCTAGTCAAAACAGGTTATATACAGCAGACCGAACAGTGAAAAAATATATACCATCTAACACAAAAAGTGTTTAGAGGCCATCTCTTTATGAGTTTAGGTATTGCGGCCCATCACCTGATGAAAACTATGTACACACAATCAAGCTTCTTGAACACACATTTATATACACAAATTGAGAAGACTGATTGTGGGAAAAAATGTATATATATAACATTGGGGGGGAAAAAATAATTTTCAAAAATATTTACAATAAACAAGTTAAATTTTTTTCAGGCATGCCACTCCGAAAAGCAGTTTCGTCCTGGAATTCGAAACAGGGCGACATCACACAGCCCACACTTCCATGGGGTGTTGGTCCTCTTTCCACCCTTCCATTTTCATTTCACTTTACTTTCATTGTCACTATAAATGTACATGAAAAAAAGTCAGTATTTATGAAAATAAAAAAGTATAAAATAAAAATATATACAGCAATAAATAACGTTGGAAATCTATATGTATGACAATAGAAAGAATACCATAGCTGAATATGTGCTACATCCCTAATCTTCATATAGAAAGAAGATCACCACAATTATAAATTCCTGCCTTGGATACACACAGTTCACGTACGACTTTGATCTGATATGCACAGTTTATTATTATATACACAAACACACACTTATATTGCATCAAAATTAACTTTGTCTTGCAATATCAAAAGAAACTTTCAAAAGAAACTTTTTCCAGCCTAAAAAAAAAAAGTGAGTTTGCTTACCTCTGCTCGTCGATGGCGTCACCCACGTGTTCAAATACGTCACTATCTTCACTCGAGGACTCTTCCGAAGAAGAGGATGATGACGAATTTGGACCATCCTCTTCCTCAAGTTGATCAAATAGCACAATTGCTTGCGCTAAATTTAGTTTTCCGTTCATTCTCAAAGTCACACAAAGTCGCTGCTCGATCCAAACGGCCGTCGGCTCGCCACCTCGCTGCTTCAGAACACTCCTCCCTCTCGTTCGGTGGAACCTCGCATGGCAGTTATATTTATTTAATAAACGCATTTAGTGCGTCCACTGTGACTTCGAAAGGGTTCGTTTGATTTGTGTTTTTTTCATGGCGCTTCCGTTTTGAAAAAGGACAAGAAATTATGGAAATATAGACACAAACAAATGATCCATGCAGCGTTTTAATGTTTTTTTGAGAGGACAATAAAACTATAAAACTTAAATGACAATATCTCACGTTTTAATTGGTCGATTGACTTCAAATAATAACGAGAGTAAACCGCAACTTCCGCACTTTAAAACGAGACCAACCAACGGCATGTGGGTGACGTATTTAAAACGTGAGGGCGCTTCAAAGACGACGTGCGCTGAGGACGCGCCGGCGCGTCCTTCGACTCTCAAGGGTTAAACATTCAGTCTTTTGAAGGCTCTCGCAGGGCGGGCCATGGGCAGGAAGAAGGGTGTGTTTGGGATTATTGTCTGTTTGTGGATTAGACAGGAGGATTCGGGAGTTACTCTTGTCCGGGCAATGAGGGTTGTGGATTACGCCACCTGAGCGTCAAAGGGGATCTTGGAGTCTTCTCAGTTGTGTTATTAGTTGGATATCGGGCGTTCTCTGGTGTTCCTTGCGTTGGGACAGAGCGTCCCGCCATTTGTTCTGGACTGGCCGGGAGAAATGATTACGAGAGTTGGTGCGTAGTTGCATGACGCACGCGCTGGGCTTCCGTGATAAGAAGATGTTGTTTATCTCTTATGCCCTACATTCTGCTTGTTTTCCTTGAACTATGGTATAAGTGCTATTTATTTTATATTGGGTGTGTTAGAGTAAAACAGTCAAACAGTAAATACAAGAAACTAAAGTGGAGAGAACAAGTATTTGATACACTGCCAATGGGTTTTCCCATTGACTGAGTATCAAATACTTGTTCTCCCCACTGTATATTATTCCCTGATGGATTATATTGTGTTCATTTTGATTGATATTTACATCTGTAGCGCTGCAATGCATGCTAGGGGGCGTGTTGGACAACAGCAGTGTTGACAGCGTGTGGCAGAAGAGGTTGACTGTTTCCCCTAAGGGAGCAGTGATTGCCAAATGAAGCTTCTTGAATCACTGAAGCTTTGAAGCCAATTGGTTCAAAGCTTCATGGTGGTTCATTTGGTCTTATGACAGTTGTATGAGGCCGCTGTCAAATAAAGTGTTACCGATTCATATCTTTTGGTGTAAACATCCCATACTACAGTGAGGACAGCTGCAGCTAATAGTCCGGTGCGGCTTATCTATGAACAAATGCCGTTTTCGCGTCACATTTGGTGGGTGGCGGCTTATAGTCAGGTGCGCCTTATAGTGCGAAAATTACGGTACCCTCACCCTAATAAAAAGTTAGTTTTACAAATAGAAACTAAAAAAAGTAATCGCTACAACCACACAACTGTTGGATGACAAACATGAACATTATTTTATCAAGAGACGCAGATAACTTAGGCCATACCATCCCGTTTGTAAGTCTTTTTACATGCCTGGACTTGCGCACTATGCTGATTCTGCCGTCCAAATTTCTGACACACAAACTGCATGTAAACTAGGAATGAATGTGGAAACATCAGAGAAGGCGTGATTTACTGGCATCCAGTTCTAGAAAAAAAGTTTGTTTTTTTTCTGAGACTCTTAAAAGTCATTCAAGAGGGAAAAACAGTACATTGGAAACTTTTTTTCACAGATGCAATTAAGACGGGATCATTCCAGCTGCACTTACAAATTGAAGGAAAGCACGTTTTATTTATTGTGTTGGAAATAAATTTTCAGAATACTGTGCTATCTGGCATGAAAATGTGACAGGCTAAACTCAATTGTAAAATGTATTTCTTCACGTATGAAGGATATGGGGCTAAATTAATACGTGCACATTGTTGTGGACCGGAGCCTTTGGACAGGGGGGAAAAATGAGAGTCCATCTCATCTAAAGAGCTTCTTGTCTCTTATCTCGACTCACAGCACAGATGAGCGATGACACATCTCGAGCCCGGCGGCGACTTGTCTGAGGAGTGCCAAATGTGCCAAAGTGAACGTGCCGTGGCATGGGCATCCAAAAAAAGAATGTGTCACTTCGGACTGGGACGTAGTCACAGTTTACAGTAACTGTGAGGTCGAACACCATTTACTTCAATGTGAGTCACGACTACACAAAATGAAAAAAAAAAAATCATCGCCAGCTCACAAGAACAGTGAGACACAATGACTACCAAGTTGTTCCAGGCCCAAAACACTCCCAACTTTTAACTGCTGAAGTAGTAAAATTGGCTTTGTACAACAAAACTTCAAAGAAGTTAAAACCACAAAAAAAGTACAGAAAGGCGAATTTATGAATAATGAATCATGACTATTTAGTGGTTCATCTGACTCATACAACTAGCACTCACTATTTTACTCTTTTGTGGGGAGCTCTCATTCATTAAAAATGACAAACATTAACTCACTGGCTGCCATTGAAGGCGATAGATGAACCAGAGTTGCTGTAAAAATTTCCGTTTTTCAAATTTACCTCACACTTTTCAAATGACCACTTACAAACCTAAGGGGCCGTTTACAAAACAATGGTAACAACGGACTAATGCAAAAAAAAAAAAAAAAATCTGTACCAAGATGTATTATTTTCTATTTCTAGTTGACTGATACAGCATTACTCTTGCAAATGGATATTAGAAAGTTATTTGCTCGCAGCAAGGATAAATCAGCAATGAGGAGTGAGAGATGTAAACTAGATAACCGACCTAGGCAACATAAACCACTTTCAGGTCACAACCTACCAGTTGAGAAACACTGATTTATTGCATAACAGTTACAGTGATATATCCCCATTTCTGTCCAGACAAAGTAGAGTTGCAGAGTGTAGGAAGAGGTAAAGATGGAAGTTGGTGAGCACGAGAAGAGGTGAATTGACTATCAAGAAGGAATAACCCAATTTTGATATGAATATTGATGGCTTAAAAAAAAAAAAAAAAAAACACTTTTTAACAGAAACTTGTATTTTGGTTTGATTATATAAAGTCTGGGACAAAAGTCTTGTCGCTTATCCATTTCTCATCCACACTACTTTCTTGAGGCGACAAAACTTTTTTCTTGCCAAAATTTGACCTTTATGTCCTCATTAAATTATAAATCTTTTTTCAGTGAAACAAATATATTTTTGTAAATTCAACATCATTTGGTAGGGTCTTAGCTTTCATATGAGCCGTTTCTGAAACCAATTGAATAATTAAAAGTCAGGTTATTAGCAATTGTTTCTACAAAATGGATAAGCGACAAGACTTTGTCAGGGACTGTAGTTTAAAACACTATTTCTGACTTTTTATTATAGATAAGTGCTAAAAAAAAAATATATGCTTGCTTGCCAGTGCCCCGGTATTGTATTAGGTTTGTATAATATAAATAATACGTACTGTAATTTCATTCTTTCACTCTCTTTCATATGATACCTGTGTGTAAGTGTACATACAGTGGGGCAAATAAGTATTTAGTCAACCACCAATTGTGCAAGTTCTCCTACTTGAAAAGATTAGAGAGGCCTGTAATTGTCAACATGGGTAAACCTCAACCATGAGACACAGCATGTGGAAAAAAGAAAAAAACTGAAAATCAAATTGTTTGATTTTTAAATAATTTATTTCCAAATTACAGTGGAAAATAAGTATTTGGTGACCTACTAACAAGCAAGATTTCTGGCTGTCAAAGAGGTTCTAACTTCTTTTAATGAGGTCTAACGAGGCTTCACTCGTTACCTGTATTAATGGCACTTGTTTTAACTCATTATCGGTATAAAAGACGCCAGTCCACAACCTCAATCAGTCACACTCCAAACTGCAGTATGGCCAAGACCAAAGAGCTGTCGAAGGACACCAGAGACAAAAGAAGATGAGACGTGGCTGGGTTACAGCATGGCAATGATCCCAAAGACACAGCAAGGGCAACAAAGGAGTGGCTTTGTAAGAAGCATTTCAAGGTCCTGGAGTGGCCTAGCCAGTCTCCAGATCTCAACCCCATAGAAAATCTGTGGCGGGAGTTGAAAGTCCGTGTTGCCCAACGACAGCCCCAAAACATCACTGATCTAGAGGAGATTTGCATGGAGGAATGGGCCAAAATACCAGCAACAGTGTGTGAAAATCTTGTGAAAAGTTACAGAAAACGTTTGGCCTCCGTTATTGCCAACAAAGGGTACATAACAAAGTATTGAGATGAACTTTTGGTATTGACCAAATACGTATTTTCCACCATGATTTGCAAATAAATTATTTAAAAATTAAAAAATGTGATTTTCTGTTTTTTCCAAATTCTGTCTCTCATAGTTGAGGTTTACCCACGTTGACAATTACAAGCCTCTCTAATATTTTCAAGTGGGAGAACTCGCACAATTAGTGGTTGACTAAATACTTATTTGCCCCACTGTACATATGTAGATGTAAATAAAGTGTACATAAATATGTTCTCAGAACTGTTTTGTATAACAATATATATATATTTTTTTTAAATCTGTGATGCACCGGGGGCACGAAAGCTATGCTGCGAAGTAGCGAGGGATCACTGCAGGCCTATATGACTAATGTGTACTACAAGTTTCATGCACTTTTGTGTCTCCGTGTACATGCAGAATTCCTCACATAAAAAAAAAAAGAAAAAAAAAAACAACAACAACAAAAAAACACTTTGTGTTTTTGCTTCAGACTGTTGAGGTGTAAACCTGGCCTAAGGAATCATCAACAACCGATCGAATAATGGTTTTAGACTGGTGTGATTGTGTAGCTGCGTCAAGAACCTAAGTTATAGCTCATTTGGTAGAGATACAGACAAAACTATTGTGATACTCATGGTCATGTTTGGGGTTTGTAATATTAACAAATGACAGGAAAGTTTTCCATATTGATTCTTTGCAAATGGGATTTTTATCGTTGCCAATGGCACTGAAAAATGATCATTATTTACCAGCTTTCCCAATTCAAATGGAATTGATGTCTATCACTGCCAATAGAAGTGGATGTGTTAAAAGTATCCAATATTACAAAATGTATGACTGTTGATTTCGGAGGGGAAAAAAACTCAGCCAGAATGGCGCCCTGAGACAAAAGGCTGGATGTGTGCCAAAACATTTCACAATAAAGCTCACTGTATGTCTCAACTAAAATGCATGTGACTTTTTTTTTATTTTGGGGAAATGATTAGGAAGGCTGCATCTGTTTTGTTCCTGTTCAATGCACGATTCATGTCTCTAAGTCACTGCATTCCAAAGGGACGGTTATCATTGACTCAACATTCCACATGCTTTAAGTTTATGTACAGTATCATGTCTTGGCATGTAATACGGGCATAGCGTTAATCAGAGTCACTTAATTTACATTATAAGTGCTGGTTCAGTCAGAGGTTTTGTTATGTAAGTTGGGTGGTGTTTCTTTCTCACTTGTGTTGGTTACCTTCCGATTAGTCATTCATTCAAGTTTTTCAGAAAACAAAACGTGCTCTGAGGGGGCAAGCGTGAGAAGAACAATTCGTTCAACAGATGTTTTTTGAATGAGCACACCCAACAAATGTGATAAAGGGACTGTCATTTTGGGACTCTTTTCAATGGAAACTTGAGACCCAACAGAACTGACTAAAAAACACTAATGGGAATAGCTAAACAGTAGTGCTGGCCCACTCCAAAACACACAGTTTTTTTTGTTTTTTTTTTTAACCAAGAGCAATTGGTTGGCGTACCCTGCCACTTGCCTAAAGACAGCTAGTGACAATTCTGGAATATTATTATAGGAGGATACCTTATTATTTCCCGGAAAGGCAGAGTGGGGCTGTGACAAAATGTTTGTTTAAAATTAGTGTTGCACCGATACCATTTTTAGCCCTGATACCGATACCTGGCTGTGCAGTATCGGCCGATACCGATACCATACCGATACCACCCCGTTTATATTTATATATATATATATGTATATATATATTTTTTCCAAAGAGCTACATAATTGGATGTGAAATCATTGCTATCAAGGCTTTGTCAGGCTGTTGCTTACCTTTGCCAAACGGAAAAGACTAGTACAAAGTGAATAGTCTACTAAACCCTAGTAGACAATAGTTGAATAAACCTTTGGCTCTCAAAGGCCAAAATAGTGCTACATTTGTGAAATTAATAAAACATGTATAATACTAGCCCAACAGTAAGAAAGTAAAAATAAATTCATAATAATAAACTCTGAATGAAGTGAATAAACTTTTTTAAACCTCTCAAAGGCCAAACAGCGCAACTTTCATGAAATTATTGTCACATTCTGCTGCTGGTAAGATTTTGTTGCTGGGCTGGTAGTGGGGGCGCACCTGAATCCAATGCAGGCTCATCAACGCAGCATTTAAGCACGGGTGAGCCCAGAGAAGCCTGCCGAGATATTTGCCTTGCCGATCGCCATTTGACATCTCGCACTATAGTCTCGCTACATTTGCTTGTTATGGTCCTGCAGGTATTTGAGTGTTTTTATTTTGGCTTTTTAGCTCGCTACCTATCGTCTTAGTTAACCTTCGAGTCGACCTGCTGTCACGGACTCCTTTTGTTATTTCTACTATCCCGCGATCGCGTGTTATTTTTTGTCTGCAATCATTAAACCCTTGTACGTATCCCCCGCTTGTTGTCTACTTCGAGGTCCAACCTTGTTTCCGCATTTGCGGACGCTAACAATTATAAGTAATAATAATTGAACACAGCATCCCGTCTCTCTATTAGCCCTGCTTTTTTTCTGGAGGGGGGAGTCCCTTATTTCTATTTCTGAAAGGTGGCAACCCTACTTTGGAAACAGTTCCCAAATTACTGTGGCACTTCTTTCAGTAAAAGACAATGAAAGTAAAGTAGACGTAGTGAACTGACCAGAGATTGTTGCTCCGGTACAGTGCCCTTCCTCTGGATAGCAGTCCTGCTCTTGCAGGCTCAAACTCGTTGTGTTCGTTCACGTTTTGTCTTCAAATGTTATCAGGTTTGAGGTATTGAAACTGGCCGATTTAACTCCACATCTCGAAACTTTCAGGCCGCAAATCTTGCATGCAGCCATTGATTTTAATTGACGGGATTTCTATTTTGAAATATTTCCCGACCGCCGCCACTTCTCCTGGTTTGTTTTTCCTCCATATGAAAAAGCGGCCTTGTCATTGGTCAGGAGTGGCTATTGGCCCGCTCTCATTGGTCTGGAGGAGGCCAATAGTGATAGCTGATTGGTGTTCACGTGTCATCACACAACACAGAGACAGAGTGTAGTGAGCGCCAGGAGGAAAAAAGGCTGCTGGCAAATGTTATAATAATGGACCGGCGCCGTCTTTGTTGGTACTCGCCGATACCGATACCACCATTTCGGGCCGGATCGGCGCCCCCTGCCGATACTAGTATCGGTATCGGTGCATCTTTATTTAAAATGCAAATTACCATAATTTTCATACTACAAGGCGCACCTAACTATAATCCGCCACCCACCAAATTTGACACGAAAACGATATTTGTTCATACATGAGCCGCATTGGGCAATAAGCCACAGCTGTCCTCACTGTATTACATGTCTGTTATAAGACCAAATGAACCACCATGAAGCTTTGAACCAATTAGCTGCGAAACTTCAACGCTTCAAGAAGCTTTGTTTGGCCATCACTGCTTCCTTGGGGGAGACAGTCAACCTCTGCTGCCACCTGCTGTCTACACTTTTGTTGTCCAACATGCCTCCTAGCATGCATTGCAGCGCTCCAGATTCTGTGCTAATTATTTCTTCAGTTACTGTTCCAGTTGTTTCATTAATTGCTAGTTATTTATTTGGTAACAATATATTTGACAGTGGCTGTCATTAGACAATCATAATCATGACATGACACTGTCATGAGCATTAATGAATGCTTATAACAGATGTCATTTAGTGTTATCTGGCAAATTATCTCACTTTTGAATGTAAAAGATCCGAGCTGGACGTAAATGGAGTTAGTGACATAATTTGCCAAAAGACACTTAATTACATCTTTTATAAGCTATCAGTAATGCCCATGATAGTGTCATGTCATAATTATGACGGTCCTATGAGAGTCTTATGACGCCACTGTCAAATACAGAGTTATCTATTAACCCAAATAAATCAACAAATAAGCCGCACTGAAATAGAAGCCGCAGGATTTAAAATGAAGGGGGAAAAAACGGCTTATAGTCTAAAAATTACAGTAAGTTGTTTGAATGGTTACTGAAACAGCTTGATAAAATATCTATTGATGTAATTTTCTAATTGTTTGTAATGGACACAGTGAGTTTTGTTTTTTTTTCTCCTTTTTTTTCTTTTTTTTAACCTGACCTGTTCAGCTGTTTGACACAGAGAATGGAAGTCTGAGTGTCCGGTTGGTCTGAGCAGTTTTAATGTTTTACGTTGGAGTACATCATACTCCCATTGTGATCCTTCAACATACCCTATTTATTAAAACAAAGCAGGGAAAAGGAAGGGGTTATGGGGGAACAGAAGAAAAGAAGGAGAGAGAGAGAACACAAACAACAAGAAATACATTGAACGCCTACAATAACTATGAATATGGTGCTATCGTCAGCTAACCAAGGAAAGGGGGGGGGGGTTCTAGAAGACAAGTGGTTGGGAGGGGTTGAGTGTACACAAATCAGCCCTATGATCTAGAACCCAGTAATTGTGTGAATCCCTTGTGAGTGTGAGCCCGTTGGCAACCCACCCTATGCCGCCCCATCGCCAATCCCGGCACCGAGGTCCCCCACCCGAGCGCTCCCAATTACATCCAGCCATGCGCGAATCCCATCAATGATGCGATAGCCACACAGACGAGCGGAGGCGCAACCCCAGGGCCACACTCCCCCCCCAGACAACCCGATGGTGGGCGGGGGTTTGGGGGTGGCAGCGCAGCCCATCCCTCCTCCTGCAGCCCAGCAAAGGGGCCATCGTCACCCCCCAGGGATCCAGGGTGGTCCCCCGGGGCACCCCTGCTCCCATGAACCAGCCTTCAGGGATGGGAAAAGGGGACGCACCACCAACCCCCACGCCCAACCCCGCCTGCCTACCTGGCCCACGAGTCGCAGGACCCCCAACAGCCCACCAAGCCCAGGTAAGGCCCCCCACCAGAGCAGACGACACCCAGCAAGCGACATCCAGCCAGCACACCGGCGCCCACCCAGCAACCCGCGCCGGAGCGCAGGGCGGATACCCAGGCAAAGATAAGAGAGGAAGGCGGAAGCAGGAGAGCGCCGAGGACACAGTGAGTTTCTGCTAGCTGTAAACTCCATTCATCCACCTTTAATGCTGCTTTTCCTTGTGGGGTTAGCAGGTGCTGGAGTCTATCCCAGCCGATTTCAGGTAAAAGGCGGACTACACCCTAAACTGGTTGCTAGTCAACTATGGGGACAACACACAGACAGAAAATCACTCATAACCACAACACAACTGAGTAGGAATTTATTCAACGCTGCCTGCGCCGAAATCCGGCAAATGCACCACGACACCATCAGCAACTAAAACTTTAAGATTCCAGAGTGAAATTTAAGTTGAACAGGCAAGTTTCACTATTTCAATTGGACTACTAAAATAAAGATATGGTAAAATTCATTTTTATTGACAATCACCAGCATAGTACTCAGTGTTATTCTACAAGAAATTGCATAGTACTATCATTCCCCAGGGGCCTCCTCCATGCCACAAAAATGAATATGCCAAATTAAAGTAAGATAAAGCCGAACTTGTCAGCGTGGCTTGCATGTAGTAACACATTGAGGCGTCATCACTCATCACTGCGAGAATACAATGTTCTGTTATAGCTCTTCCTACCACATTTGTAACAAGGAGATTTGACACAGCTAGTCCATATTCTGCGGACCATTTGTCACTTGTGTGTCACTTTTGTGTCACTGAGCTTGCATGAATCATTGTGGAAGTTCTCAAACGTTGTACATAGCGTAAGTAGAAGTAGAGACACTTGCGTAAAATGACAGAGAGAAAAGAAATAATGATTTAAGTCGTTGATTTACAAGATTATTTCATTTCATGGCTACGTTCATAATACAACTTATTCATATCTCTAATTAAAATGTTACTGTTCCATTCCTCGCAAAAATGTCATTGTAAAATTTTATTTATTTATATATTTAAATATTTATTTTATCACAAAATAAGATAATACTGACAACATTTAAAACCAAAGCATCTTGTAAGTGAGTATGCAGATTACAAACTCTAAGTGAGATAATTGGAAAGAACGTAAAACTTAAAAAAAAAAAAAAAAAAAAAAAAGAGTAAAACTTTATAAATAAAAACCATGCAGTATTGCTTCCTCGTTACACTTAAGGATGGCCATCCAATTTATTGTAAAGAACACGGTGATGAATTCGGAACACATCTCCAGTAATAAATTGAATCGCGGAATGATAAATTACATCTAAGAGCTTCGATGCAGAGGGAGAAGCATGCATGTAAACAATATTATCATAATCAAGTGAGGTTAAAAAGATGGCCTGAACAAGTTATTTTCTACTGTCCAACATAAAACACGCTCTGTTATTATAAGAAAAAAAAAAAAAAAAAAAAAAAAAAAGATAATTTTCCTTTTATGCTAAATCACTTACAGCTACAAATCAAGTCAGAAATCTTGGCGTAATTATTGAGCCAGACTTAAAATTTGATAGCCATCAAAAATTTGTCACCAAAGCGACTATCAGACTTATATTTTGGTGAATTCCCGTATCATGTGACGCGGGATTTACCCGTGTCATGGATTTCACATATGGAGAGATTTCCCGGGAATAATTTGTGGTCAGCATTGGCAACAAAATAAACCACACATTTCCAATGATGAATGATGGACTCTCTTCCTGGGCTCTACGATCCAGTAGAAATTTAATTTCGTTGTGTTTTCAGTTTAATTTTGCTATTTCCAGTTTGCCGTGTTGATAATTGGGATGTTTGTCTACCACTTTTCGCCTTACTGCAAAGAAAGAGGAAATTACGATTGACCTGCCATTATATTTACATCATCAGCCTTCGAGCCGTTACCTGGCAATTAAACGCCTGTTTTTAAACATTCCGCATCCTGGGTAAGTCTCGGACATTATACTACGACGCAACCTGGTAAAAGTCCGCGTAATCCCCGTGTCAGTCGACCCGGGAAATTGTTTTCACACAAGGGGTACCCGTTTAAATCATGGGATTTTAACAGTATTCAGGTGTGTGAAAGAGGATTATGTCTGCCTATTACCACCTAAAAATAAAGCCAGAATTAAGGGGATTTTGTCTAAACAAGACATTGAAAAACTTATCCATGCTTTCATTTTTAGGTGATTGGACTAATGCAACGGTATATTTACAGGTCTTAATAAAAAAATAAAAATAGAAAATAAAAAAAATAAAAACAATCAGGAAGCTGCAGCTGGTATAGAATGCTGCTGCCAGAGTCCTTACAAATACAAGGAAACTGGACCATATTACACCAGTTATGGAATCTTTACATTGGCTTCCAGTGAGTCAAAGTATAGACTATAAAATATTACTGCTTGTCTAAAAAAAAACTTCATGGCTTTGGACCAAAATACATGCTTTTTTTTTTTTTTATGAATGAATGAATGAAATGTTTATTGTCATCATCATCTGTATCATTGACAGATGCAAAATGATGCATATATGAATATGATTAGCCCGAAGAAAGCAAGAACCAAAGAAAGACAAGGGCAGACGGGAGAAGCATATGCTTACCAAGACCCGTTTCCTTGCACCCAAGGACGCACAATCAAACATGGTAGAGTTGCATACATCATATTACATGAGCTTTTCTTTTTTTTTTTCTCCACATGAATTTTCTTCCCAAATGTTATTGATTTGCCATAGCACTTTGCAATATTGTTGATTAGTGTGAATTCATTGATTAGGGTGATTATCAGATTTGTGTATGGAGGTATAGCCGAGGGTATGTTTGACCCCTATGAAGCATCTAGACCCCTAAAGTCATCTGGAAGCGGTTTGCTCTATGTTCCAAGAACAAGAACCAAGCAGAGTCAGGCAGAATTGAGTTATCATGCTCCTCACCTCTGGAACAAGTTACCCAAAGGTCTGAAGTGTGCTCAGACTTTTAGCTCCTTTAAATCAGGGCTAAAAATGCTATTGTTCACCAGAGCTTATTCATAACTGTTGATATACAGTATTTCAAATTTCAAGTTACCGTAATTTCCCGAATGTAAGGCGCACCCGTGTATAATGCGCACCCCAAATTTACTTGTAAAATCTAGGGAAAATTATTGTACCCGTTTATAACGCGCACCCTTAATTTTAGCACCAATAAATAGAAGAATACAAGAAAACAGAGCTCGTGTACAGATAAAGAAATGTCATTTGACTGACTGGTGAAACACAGCAAAAGCATAGCACATTGGTAGTTCAAAACATTACCATAAACTGACAATATTTACAGTAATAATATGATTTGAAAACTTCTCCAACTTACCAGAATCTATGAGAAAACAAAACAGATGTGACTTTTCTTTTAAAGGCTGCTGTTTACTTGCTCGTTTCATCATGATGAATAAATGTTCCTTCCATGGATTGATACGGTAATATGAAAGTGAGAACGTAAGTGGGAAATCCGAGAGAGCTCATAGCTGTCGACACGACAGTAACAATAGGAACTAATGTTATTTGGGTTTGAGTTTCCCGAGGGACAGATATAGTTGACAGACACACACAGGAAGTCTGTGTTGTTACGTTTGTTATGGTCCGAGTTGCGGAGCTGCAATAAACGTAGACTCAAATGAGTTCAAGAAACTAAATTCTGTGCTTTATGAAGAGCGAAAAAAGCAGAATTTAACACAGACGAAATCATTCGGCCGATTAGAGTGAAGTATTACCCAAACAAAATGGTGACATCACGTACCGTAATGGTCGGCAACGGATTGTCGCATACGTTTCTTCCACACAACGTGGCCGTGTCAATAAAAAAAATCGGTTTATATATACAAATACACACACATATATATATATATATATATATATATATATATATATATATATATATTTCTGTCTCCATCCATGTACCCATTTATAATGCGCACCATGATTTTACAAGTTTATTTGGGGGGGAAAAAGTGCGCATTATATTCGGAACATTATGGTATTTGCTTTTTATTCATTTTTTAAAAATTTCCATTTCTGACTTCAATTATCTTTTGATTCTCTTGATATCCTAATTTCTAGACTATAAAGCATACCTAATTAATAGCCGCACTGGCCAAATTTCGCAAAATCTTAAAAATGACTATAAGCCACATGTTTCCATACCTTAACATTGGATATTAACATAGATGTTACACAGAAATATTTGATTAATCAAAAATATATTTTTAAACCAGATAAATACGCATCAACATCACCAACTCGTATTGTCTGAATGCTTAATAACAAACTAACTTAAAAAAACAGGCTACTACATTCGCAAAGAAATATACCGTATTGGCCCGAATATAAGACAGCCCTAATTATAAGACGACCCCCTCTTTTTCAAGACTCAAGTTTGAAAAAAGACTTTTTGAACACCAAATTAATTTTTATACAGAAAATAATTACAGTACATCTGAAACAAATGATTATAACAATATATTTGAGAGAAAAAAACATGTTATTTTGCCTCATTCAAATCTTAATATCTGAACCTTTAAATATGTAAACTAAAGTGCAATCACATTCGTAAATGAATGGCTTCTGGTTTTTGAAATTTAAATAAACCAATCTATTGTGATAAAACAACAAAATTGCAATAACTGAAATAACCATCAAAGTAAAGTGTAACTGTAAGTGCAATCTTGAAACAAATCGGAATAAGGAAAAACATTGCAATAAAATAACGCAAACTGGTTAAACTTCAGAGTAGCTGAGATGACAGAACATCGCTTCAATGATAACTGGCGCCATTTAGCGTCATGAATGGGTATAACGTCTAGACCGCGAAAATAAGACGATTCCCACTTTTTCAGTCTTATTTCAATGCAAAAAACACCGTCTTATATTCGGGCTAATACGGTAATCCACTTTACCTTGCCTTCTAAACATGAAGTGGATGAAATCCTCTTAAAAACGGTTAATAGCTTGCGCTAGTCCTTATAGACCCTACTCACCGACGTCACAGAATGACGTGTCGCTCTATCCGGCCGCCATATTGTCAGTCTCTGTTTAGCCCTATTCTCAATGGTTTCAATTAGTCGTTCAGTTTATAGAGCAATTCATGGAAGCCCCAGTGCTTTCAGACGCTGTAAACTCATTGGATGCGCTGCATAAAAGGCGTTATGTGGAAAAGCTTCAGTCTATCCATTCGCCAGATGATGCCTAAATCGATATTTTTCGACCCGCTGTCTTCGCCCTCTCTGCCTGACATCTGCTACCCTGATATCTACAACTATCTTTTCCACAGAAACTCAGCCTATTCTTATGAAACTTTGAAAAACATTAAGAGCAGCACTCTAAGCAACATTACCCTGTGTCTGCCTCATTTGCAAAGAGACAGTCGCTGTTTTCAAAGAGTTCGATGTGACGCGATAATAACAAGACACGCTGACATGAACGGCAACATTACCGGGAAGCTACGCAGCGAGAAATTATAGCAACTTGAAGCTAGTTTAATTTCACAGCAGCAGTATTTCGCAAGAGCCCGAGTGTTGAAAGAGAACGCCACAAAGACGAGACTGTTGAAATTATGAATTAAAAAAAATAATAAAGCAAATGTGGCACACAGAAGGGCTTGCTAAAATTTGTTTAAATATATTGTTCTATGTAAATCAGCCAAGGTAGCCCCCTGCATTTTTACCACACCAAATCTGGCCCCCTTTGCAAAAGGTTTGGACACACCTGTTTAACTTATGATCCGTAGACGAGGCCAGCTTCTTTCACTTGGTACCAGCTAAATATTATTCAAAATGTAATGATGGTAGAAGAAATAAGCATCTGGAATTTGAAACTGTATGTTGTCGGCGATTAGCCTCGCAATGATCTTAACTGTGGTTGTCAGCCCAAAACCCTCTAAATATATATTAAATGCATCTTACCAGATATAAAATGACTACTACATAATCCGTGGTAATCGTTTGGAGCCCACTTTTCTCGTCGAATTGCAGCAGTCCATCTCGCTCTCCTCTCCGGGTCTCTCGGAATACGGTAGAACTTCAAGTCTCTCCGTCTATCTTCTCTGTTATTGCAACCAACCGCCACACACGCCTTCACCATTTTGATTATTAATGTTAACGAGCAGAAAAACACCCCATAATAGGAGGAATTTACGTAGCGGTAATGCGTCAAAATGACGAGTAGACTGACAATATGGCGCAGAGGCGTGGTTGTGACGTCATGTGAGTAGGGTCTATATAGCAACTTTGCTGTAGCATACTCCAAGTGCCAGTCGAAAACAGCTAATCAACGCTAGCATTGCGTTCTCTTGTCGTGGCAAATAGTGGATGCCCATCAATTTAAGATTTTTCTTGTGTAGCAGGATATAGCATCAGATGGAGCCATATTATCTATAAAATTTCAAGTTTTCGAGTAAGTCTGACAAGCTTCTGGCAAGCTTTATCGGTGCTAGTGTAGCGGGGGAGAGATAAAGATTTGGAAAGCAATTCTTTTAAAATATGTCTAATCATCCAATTTTTGTAATTTTTTGTAAAAAAAAAAAAAAAATCCCTAAATAAGCCGCTTTCTTATAAAAGCTGCAGGGTAGAAATGGCGAGAAAAAAGTAGTGGCTTCTAGTCTGAAAAATATGGTAATTTAATGTGTTTCTTATGTACTATTTCCTGTTTCAATCGTCTTTGTTTTTAATTATCTTTTTGATTAAATGTGCTCTTTACGAATCATTTTATCTCTGTTTGTGGACCTTCATGTGATGCAGTGTTGTTAATCTTACTTTAAAAAAGTAATTAATTACAGTTACAAATTACTTCTCCCAAAAAAGTAATTGCGTTAGTAATTCAGTTACCTGAATGTAAAAGTAATTAGTTACTTGACAAAGTAACTGGTGATAATTTTCATGTTTTGTTTTTCTATACAAAGAAAGAAAAAAAAAATGGTCACACAATCTGAAGTTTAAAGGGTTTTTGGGACAATTGGCCCTAGCCCAATTCTTTACCTTAAACTTAACAAGACACAGGGGTTTTGCGGATATTGCGATAACTAGATAATAACCTTTGCTATGTGTGGAAGTCATTTAATGTTGTCATTCACCCGTTAAAGTTGTTAAAATTGCTCCTGTTATTGCATTAGTTCCCTTCCGTCTATTTTCGACATGTGTAAGTTTTAAAACTGTTTCATCATTTCAAGATAGATTTAAGTTAAGTTTTGCTGATTTAGGAGCATTTTAGATAAAAAGTGACTTTGGTTCACCGGGAAGTCTACTGCTTTAAGATGGCAGCTGTTTACTAACGCATCTAGTTCTTTATTATACAGTGCCTTGCAAAAGTATTCGGCCCCCTTGAATCTTGCAACCTTTCGCCACATTTCAGGCTTCAAACTTAAAGATATGAAATTTAATTTTTTTGTCAAGAATCAACAACAAGTGGGACACAATCGTGAAGTGGAACAACATTTATTGGATAATTTAAACTTTTTTAACAAATAAAAAACTGAAAAGTGGGGCGTGCAATATTATTCGGCCCCTTTACTTTCACTGCAGCAAACTCACTCCAGAAGTTCAGTGAGGATCTCTGAATGATCCAATGTTGTCCCAAATGACCGATGATGATAAATAGAATCCACCTGTGTGTAATCAAGTCTCCGTATAAATGCACCTGCTCTGTGATAGTCTCAGGGTTCTGTTTAAAGTGCAGAGAGCATTATGAAAACCAAGGAACACACCAGGCAGGTCCGAGATACTGTTGTGGAGAAGTTTAAAGCCGGATTTGGATACAAAAAGATTTCCCAAGCTTTAAACATCTCAAGGAGCACTGTGCAAGCCATCATATTGAAATGGAAGGAGCATCAGACCACTGCAAATCTACCAAGACCCGGCGGTCCTTCCAAACTTTCTTCTCAAACAAGGAGAAAACTGATCAGAGATGCAGCCAAGAGGCCCATGATCACTCTGGATGAACTGCAGAGATCTACAGCTGAGGTGGGAGAGTCTGTCCATAGGACAACAATCAGTCGTACACTGCACAAATCTGGCCTTTATGGAAGAGTGGCAAGAAGAAAGCCATTTCTCAAAGATATCCATAAAAAGTCTCGTTTAAAGTTTGCCACAAGCCACCTGGGAGACACACCAAACATGTGGAAGAAGGTGCTCTGGTCAGATGAAACCAAAATTGAACTTTTTGGCCACAATGCAAAACGATATGTTTGGCGTAAAAGCAACACAGCTCATCACCCTGAACACACCATCCCCACTGTCAAACATGGTGGTGGCAGCATCATGGTTTGGGCCTGCTTTTCTTCAGCAGGGACAGGGAAGATGGTTAAAATTGACGGGAAGATGGATGCAGCCAAATACAGGAACAGTCTGGAAGAAAACCTGTTGGTATCTCCACAAGACCTGAGACTGGGACGGAGATTTATCTTCCAACAGGACAATGATCCAAAACATAAAGCCAAATCTACAATGGAATGGTTAAAAAATAAACGTATCCAGGTGTTAGAATGGCCAAGTCAAAGTCCAGACCTGAATCCAATCGAGAATCTGTGGAAAGAGCTGAAGACTGCTGTTCACAAACACTCTCCATCCAACCTCACTGAGCTCGAGCTGTTTTGCAAGGAAGAATGGGCAAGAATGTCAGTCTCTCGATGTGCAAAACTGATAGAAACATACCCCAAGCGACTTGCAGCTGTAATTGGAGCAAAAGGTGGCGCTACAAAGTATTAACGCAAGGGGGCCGAATAATATTGCACGCCCCACTTTTCAGTTTTTTATTTGTTAAAAAAGTTTAAATAATCCAATAAATTTTGTTCCACTTCACGATTGTGTCCCACTTGTTGTTGAATCTTGACAAAAAATTAAAATTTTATATCTTTATGTTTGAAGCCTGAAATGTGGCGAAAGGTTGCAAGGTTCAAGGGGGCCGAATACTTTTGCAAGGCACTGTATATGTTGCTAATGCCGCCGTGTCTGTCATTTGCATCTAGTTCTGTATATATGTGATATCTACCGAAGCATCATGTGGACGTAGTTTGTAGGCTATCGGCTACAGTCACAGTCAGGTATTATTGGAGCCACCTAGCGTAGTAGCATCGCGTTTGCAACGGCGTCACACTCCCTTGCCTCCTCCCCATTCCTGCTCTGCTCTCCCGTCTCCGTGAGTCCGTCTATTTCCCGACTTTTCTCGCGGCAGTCAACCAACATCGTAACGCACGCCTTTCCCGCCTCAGTAGCGGTAACGGCGTTGCCAAGATGAGAAAAGTAATTAATTAGGTTACTCACTACTGAAGAAAATAACGCCGTTATACTGTATTCTAACGCCGTTATTAACAACACTGATGGGATGTAACACACTTGGATTTGCCTTGTGTTGAATTGTGCTATGAAAATAACTTTGCCTTGCTTTGCCTAATTTGAATGCAATTATGCGAACGTGTCAATAACAGGCTGCAAGAACAGCCTTGGATACTCCTACACTAGTCCTTGTGAGAAAAAAAAAACGTTATAGGCTACTGTAGATTTCTTTGGCAATAAACATCTGGTTTAAAAAGCCATGTAAAATTGTCTTTCGGACTGAGTTAATTGCATGATCACCTACACGTTTAAATTTCTCTCAGCAGAAATACTGCATGCGATTATGTTTCGAGATCAGGAGGTACTGTATACTAATCAACCTGAGCAACATTCATCTGAAAAATTGGTTTACTGGTGAATCAAGGTTCCATCTTAAGTTCCCCAAGGGGAGCTTTCTGATAACTAAAAAAAAATTGCTCACAAATCAAAACAAAAACAAAATTGGCCTCGTTTCATAAAAAAATGTGATAGCATGCCTAAATTTAGGTACCACTGCTTTTGTGCTTAACATCCTACCACTGTCATCAAGCACTGACAAATATCCAAATGGCATTTCCTGAACACCTCCTCAAACTTGATAATCACCGACCACGCATGAGGACTCCTGCTGGAACTTGTGCTAAATAAGCTAATGCAATCCACCCACGGGGACGCAACAAGAACCTTTATAGAGGCCGGTTTGTTTATTTTGACAGCCAGCGGCGCTGTGCCCGAGGACATTGTGGTCACACAGAGGTTAGGTGTCAATGTGGAGTGCATAAAAGAGAACAAAGCGCATACACAAGTGAAGGGGAGAAAGTGAGCTGAGAGTGGGCAGGCAGAGTGGGAGGCTGGGTAGGTGGATTTTGGCAATGGGCACTGGACGTCTTGCAAATTAGCTGTGGCCAAACAGAGACCATGGACATTCAAGTCGAGTCGTAATGGTGCTCTTTCGGGTCAGCTTGTGGAGAAGTAGATGGGAGGGGCGAAGGCACATGCCAAGTCAGAGAAAGCACGCTCACCCAGAGGAAATTATTGGTGTTTGTACAATAATGGTGGGGAGTAATGAAGTACAAGTACTTGATTACAGTACTGAACTCATTCGCTGCCGCTAATGATGATGGACATGCATCAATTCTATTTTGCATCGTTTGGCATCGAATGAAATAAGTACATTTGTCAGGTGTGTACTTTTCAGTATTAAATTTTTAAATGACTTTTATTTCATTTGAAAATAAGGCTGTACGCAGGGGCGGACTGGGACTAAAAAGCAGCCCTGGACTTTGACTCAGCCCATCCCACAAGAATCGCTGTACGAAGGGAAACACACACCCTCTAGGGGGGTCCGGGGGAATGCCCCCCCCAGGAGAGTTTTTTATTTTTTTTTTTACATTTTATTGTAAAATGCATCAATTTCGTGCACTTTGAAAGAAAAATGAAGCGGCTATGAAGAACTACACATTGCATTATTATACATTTTAACTTGAAAACTCACTGAAAAATTAAAAGCACCGTCCAGGTCTTAATGTAGAACAAGAAAAGGCATGAGACTGCCTGAAGAACAAAGAAAAACTTGTATGATTTATGATAAATCACAATGAAAAGAGGCTGTAATTATACATTTAACTTGAATCCTCACTGAGAAATGAACAGAACACTCTCAGGATCTCTATGTAGAACCAGAAAAAGGCAGGAGACTATATTTCTTCTGAATTAATATTGCTGCTGCGTGTGCATACGTTGTTTTACAGCTAAAAGATTTTTTTCTTAGGAGACGGATGGTAAGACTAGCATACTGTAACTTGACACGATTGCAAACGGGGACATGGACTAGCTGGCACTAACCCTTTTATTGCCATTTATTTCATTTAAAATGTAGCTACCTGGTTGATAACAATTGCCAATATACCTAGTAAGTAACCCTCTTCACACCTACTTACTTGCCCTGCGCTTGTCCAGGGAACTTCCAGTTAACAGCCAGGCGCATTGCTGCCACCTGTCGGATTGGATGCGAACTCTAGATAATCATAGAGGATAGGGGAGGATAAAAACTGTGATGTATGTGTGGCGGCCGCCGGCCGTCCAGAGCACCGGCCGTCCTGTGATCCTCCAGAAGCTACAGATTACCAGTCCGCCCCTGGCTGTACGAAAGCTAAAGGCAGGCTAACAAATAGCATCACTATAAGTACTGGGCAGACAATATAACAACACTCACAAGGCATATATTTTTTAATCCTCTTTAGAGAGAGACTAACATTACAGCAGCTGATATGGACAAGTTTCCTAGGTACTTCCCCTTTACTTACGCATGTTGCTCACGACTTCCGTTTTACACTTTCTCCATCCGAAACAACAGTGGAGCTGGAGTAACATTACTCATCAAAATCCCTCAGAAAAGACAATTTGGAAATACTGCATCCATCTGCCATCGGCACGACATGGGAGGATAACATGTTCATGAAGGCAGATGTGGAAACAAGCCCGTGCCACCACAAAGACTGAGTTTTTATGTAGCCATGTTGCCGCTGGTGTTATGGAAGGTATATTCTTCCTATCCCTGCATTTTCATGTGTCCGGTGCTAAAAAAAAAAATACTAAAGCTAAAATCTTGTGCATGAAACGACTTGTCTTTGTTATTATTATTACGATGATTGTAATTATAATGATGTTCAATATTATTTACGACAGCTACTATACTGCTGTGGCTAAAACACATGCTATCTGCTGCTAGCCTGTTGCTAATCAGTACGTGTAGGATGGCACAATTATGTAAACGCATGAATGCAGGTGTAACAAGTTTTTTGTTCGTTTGTTTACAGGTGGAAAACGCTGTTAGTCAAGCGAAGACAAATTGATGTGCCTCACAACAACACTTGCTGTATGTCAAATGACATATATCGAGACTACCTGCATTCTAATTTGATGATGGGGCTCGACTTATGCTCCACCTTCGTTTATATTTTTCTAATAATTTTATAAATTGTAACTTTATTGACTTGTTTTGCACATGCACCAATCGTTTTAAAGAAAACAAGAAATGGAATCATATTGTCAAAATGTTTTATTACGATCAATATCTGCAATTAAAGAGAATGATATACTAATTTTGTTTATATGTACATACCTTGTAGTATTTCCTTGTAACAACAAAATCCGTGTCAGCCCTTCTGCTTTCGGCAACTGTAATATTATTTGTAATTTCAGCTCATTTTGGTCACTCAAGTGGCCGGTGTATGAATCTAGTCTTCACGTCAACACAGGCAGACATGTTGTTATAATTTTGTCCACGAATGATCAAGGAAGTTATAAGAACAAACATACAATCTTTTAGGAAGATCATTAGGTTTAAAGCACATCGTTAACTTAATGTCTGCAGCTGGTTTCGATTTAAGGCGTATGGCGTAGTAGATCCACACTGGCGCTTTGAAGCTGGACGCTGTTCAAAACATTCCACGTCCAACCCTATATGTATATATACAGTGGGGCAAATAAGTATTTAGTCAACCACCAATTGTGCAAGTTCTCCTACTTGAAAAGTTTAGAGAGGCCTGTAATTGTCAACATGGGTAAACCTCAACCATGAGAGACAGAATGTGGGGGGGAAAAACTGAGAATCACATTGTTTGATTTTTAAAGAATTTATTTTCAAATTAGGGTGGAAAATAAGTATTTGGTCACCTACAAACAAGCAAGATTTCTGGCTGTCAAAGAGGTCTAACTTCTTCTAACGAGGTCTAACGAGGCTCCACTCGTTACCTGTATTAATGGCACCTGTTTTAACTCACTATAGGTATAAAAGACGCCTGTCAACAACCTTCAGTCAGTCACACTCCAAACTCCACTATGGCCAAGACCAAAGAGCTGTCAAAGGATACCAGAGACAAAATTGTAGACCTGCACCAGACTGGGAAAACTGAATCTGCAATAGGTAAAACACTTGGTGTAAAGAAATCAACTGTGAGAGCAATTATTAGAAAATGGAAGACATAAAAGACCACTGATAATCTCCCTCGATCTGGGGCTCCATGCAAGATCTCATCCTGTGGCGTCAAAATGATAACAAGAACGGTGAGCAAAAATCCCAGAACCACACGGGGGGACCTAGTGAATGACCTACAGAGAGCTGGGACCACAGTAAAAAAGGCTACTAACAGTAACACAATGCACCGCCAGGTACTCAAATCCTGCACTGCCAGACGTGTCCCCCTGCTGAAGAAAGTACAGGTCCAGGCCCGTCTGCTGTTCGCAAGAGAGCATTTGGATGATCCAGAAGAGGACTGGGAGAATGTGTTATGGTCAGATGAAAACAAAATAGAACTTTTTGGTAGAAACACAGGTTCTCGTGTTTGGAGGAGAAAGAATACGGAATTGCATCCGAAGAACACCATACCCACTGTGAAGCACGGGATTGAAACATCATGCTTTGGGGCTGTTTTTCTGCAAAGGGACCATGACGACTGATCCGTGTAAAGGAAAGAATGAATGGGGCCATGTATCGAGAGATTTTGAGTGAAAATCTCCTTCCATCAGTGTGGGCATTGAAGATGAGATGTGGCTGGGTCTTTCAGCATGACAGTGATCCCAAACACACAGCCTGGGCAACAAAGGAGTGGCTTCTTAAGAAGCATTTCAAGGTCCTGGAGTGGCCTAGCCAGTCTCCAGATCTCAACCCCATTGAAAATCTGTGGAGGGAGTTGAAAGTCCGTGTTGCCCAACCAAAGTCCCAAAACATCACTGCTCTAGAGGAGATCTGCATGGAGGAATGGGCGAAAATACCAGCAACAGTGTGTGAAAAGCTTGTGAAGAGTTACAGAAAACGTTAGGCCTCCGTTATTGCCAACAAAGGGTACATAACAAAGTATTGAGATGAACTTTTGGTATTGACCAAATACTTATTTTCCACCATGATTTGCAAATAAATTCTTTAAAAATCAAACAATGTGATTTTCTGTTTTTTTTTTTTTTCCATATTCTGTCTCTCATGGTTGAGGTTTACCCATGTTGACAATTACAGGCCTCTCTAATATTTTCAAGTGGGAGAACTTGCACAATTAGTGGTTGACTAGATACTTATTTGCCCCACTGTATAGGCGCTTCCAGGAGTTCACGCACAGCACAGAAAGTCTCTGCGTCTCATCTACGTCGTGCTGAATCCATTTTTGGAGATTCCGTTGGTTCCTCTGATTTGATTTTGCAGTTTTAACTTTGTCAACACACTGCTTACTTCAACCACACTTCATGTTGTTCTGTCTAAACCAAAAGTTCGGAGAAGAAATTATCAAAGATTGTGCCGTCCATGTTTCGCTCAGGAAACTTGTCTATATTTAGTTTTAAAACACTTCTTCATGTGTTTGTGTGTGTAGTATACTGCCCCCAAATGGCCAAAAGACATACACCAGAAAAAGCCATTACTGCATGTTTTATAAAGTACAGTACAACGATACTGGCTTGTGTTTTCCTTATTAAAAACAAAATCAAAACCACCCGAGGTTTTTCGTAGTATGCTGGAACAGATGAATAAGTCCAGTTATTTCAATGAAGAAAGATTTGACACTGTAGTGATTTGAGTTACAAAGATGGTCACTGAATAATAAAGCACCACTGTATTGGTAAGCTTTACTTTTTTCAGTTCTGTTTTTTTTTGTTTTGTTTAATTATTATTTTGCTCATGCAAGACATGTCAAATCATTGTAGTTTTTTTTCTTCTCAGTTTAAAGCTAACTTTCTGTGTGATATATTCTATTTAATGAACAATAAAAAAAAATGTATTTTTACTTTTGTGCTTGAGTAAATTTCAATGTTTTATTCCCCCCAGAGTGTGAGTACTTTTGCCACCTCCGCACACACAGAAAGGATATTATGAGTGTATGTATACAGTAAACAGAGATGAACACCAGATGCAAGCATTTCCTTTGTTGGTGCAAGAAGCAAATTTAGGAATTGCCAAATTGCCCTCTTCTTCCTCCTCCTCCACCCACGCAGTTGAAAACACACACATCCACAATCCCTGCCCACTAATCCTCCTCCAACGGGCTAGCCTAAGCTGCAGGCTAATTCCATTTTGGCCGGCCCTCTTTGGCTCTTTTATAACTCTCTGGCCACTTTTTGCCTAATGAGTTTTTTTCTTTCTCTTGCTCTACTCTTGAAAATCCACCCCCATCCCCTTTACTGTTGATGTGTAATCGCACCAACTCCCCACCTCCACCCATCTTCAAGAAGGTCAACATGGAGTTTCCACATCACCCCACTGCCCGGGGAGGGGTGGGGGGTGCCCTTCTCCCCATTCCCGAAATAGCCCCAATTTGCTAACGTCATCCATTCCTTGCCCACTTTCCTCTGCCCCCGCTGTTGTTGAGTTTGAGTGAAGGAGAGGTCAATGTACTTCTAGCTGAGGATTGATGTTTGTGGAAAAATGACAGCGATAACGGCCAAAGCACGCTTGGATAAAATCCGACGTCACTTCCAAGAAAAGCTTAAAGTGCAAACAGAATGCCAGCCATGAAGCACGGTTAAATATTTACTACGTATGGGCAGAATAGCATGCAGCAAAAGTGAGTCACAGAGCTCTGCCTCCATATCACTCATGTTCAAAGTTTAAATTTCATCCATCCATATTCCTATCCTCATAGGGGTCACTGGTAAACTGGTCTAATCTAAGGTGACCTTTAATGAGAGGCTGGGGCTCAACTCAGCCTGGGCGCCAGCCACGCTAAATCCGCATATAGACAAAAATTCTTTTACAGCGATGTACTATTTAGAACAAGTTTCAAAGTCATAGACCATTCAGAACTAGTTTACCAGCATAAAAATGAATTCATTCAGTGTAACTACACACCTAACTTAATTCATGGTTCACTGTAGTATACCAAATCCATTTTCTCCATTAAAATGAATTAGCCATCACATCATAGTCTATTCAAACGTTGTCTTTTTCATATAAAGCAAAATAGCAATGCAGTTTATACCAAATAAAATAAAACATAATAGAAGATGAGTAATTACCGTACAGTATGTATCGTAGTATTCATATGTTAGATTCACTTTTAGGGCCGTAGCCCTGTTCAGAAAATGGCTTTTGGGGCACAGACATTTTGACAACAACAGTGATTTTTCGCGGTTAATGGGTACCAGAACCCGCCGAGCTAAGTGAAAAACTGCGAAGTAGTGCAGATTTAGCATTGGAAAGAGATACATATGAGACATGTTTTTTCACCTTTTCCCCCAAAGTATAAATTAAAAAAAAACATATGTATATGGCAGAAAACACTCAGGTGACTTGAAGTTCCGCTGTGAGACCCTCAATTTGGCCAACTTTCAAAATTGTCCGAAATGCATGTGTGATACATCATTGGAAAGTTTAAAATCTCAATTTTCTTGGGGGAACAAAAATTTTGAACAGGAAGGCATTTTTGAAAAAACATTTTATTTTATTTTTTTAAACAGCAAAACCCTAATTGGAGGCGAGAGCACGCGAGAGCAGAATTAAAGACGCCACGATTTCAACGAGATATTATCGCGTACTTACCTTGTTTCGATCAAAAAACTCCACATAGCATGTAACACCGAGTGTCAAGACACAGCTGTGAATGGCCACAGCCGGATTTTTATTTTATTTTATGGGCGAAACATGGTGATATAACAAGGGTTGCGATGCAGAAATCGCAGACAACAAGGAGTGATTGAGATGTTCTTTTTCATATAGTTACCCTTTTAAACGTTATTTTTCAATTTTTTTTTGTTGTGGATCGATTATTTATCATCTAACATATCGGGGAAAATTCGACAGTTACATAAAAAATACAATTAAGCGATAGTTATGAGGTAGATATCCGTGACTTTTTTACAGACGCTAAAATTTTTCATTGTGACGTAATTCGTTCAAAAGTTTGAAACATGCTTGTGAATAATTTTTTAAAGTCATTTTTTTTTTTTTTTTTTAACTAAAATTTAGACATCAATTGATAATTTTAAACTAAAAATGATAGATATTTTGAATAATAAATATAATTACTTACCTTCGTTGCACCACGTCTGTAAACGGGGGTTTTCAGTGTAAAACGGAAATATTAAAAATAGTTCGGAGGCTTAGTGCACCATGAATCTGCTATGGCAGCATAAAGACATATTGTTCTATCAAACACAACAGTTTTTTGGGGCTTAAAATACAGCAGTTTCTTTTAAAGAGGAGTGCAAGAGCAGAAACTGCTTTTTCAGTCTTGTCTGTGTTTTCGGCCATATATACATTTTAACAAATGGATTTTAGGCACTTAAAATGTAATAATTATGGTAATTTGACATGTTTCTGTCCTGCCAATTTATTTTTAAACAAGAATACAGAAGAAAAATGCTTGTCTTTATTAAATGATTCATTGCGTGAGTTCACTCAAATCCGCTCACGCAGCTCACTTACACACAATAAGTTGCCACAGCAACTGTTTAACAAGTTAAACGATGATTGACGTAGGCGGGGTTTTGAAGTTTCGGCTTCCAAGCATCTCTGGCAAGATCAAACCTTCACGTCTGTCAATCATCGTTGACCTTCATAAGCAACTCCAGTGCAACGCCTGACCAAGAAGAGCAACAGGAGGGAGAGTGAGACTACGTGATGGATCGGTACAGCTCATCAGTATTCATTTATTTATTGGGAAAAAAACTGCGATGGAGTGAGGGCGCAGAGTTTGAAGCGCAAAGTAGCAAGGGATCACCCTAATCTAATATTTTGTTCCGCTGCACTGGAGCAGCTACTTACCTTAATGTCATTCATCTCAAATGTGGCTCGCCACACAATGAAAAAACTCGAACAAACACATTTCATGACTCGAAAATAAGATCGGAAATTTTCTCAAGTCAAGCTACGACGAATACGATGGGGCAATTACTGGCGCTGCTAAACAGAATTAATAACAAACAATATCAGAGGTAGGCAGAGTAGACAAAAATTTTACTCAAATAAGAGTAGCGTTACTTCAAAATAACATTACTCAAGTAAAAGTAAAAGTAGTCATCCAAAAAATGTACTCAAGTACAAAAAAAATATTTGGTGAAAAGAATACTCAAGTAATGAGTAACATTGTGAGTACCTGCTTACAATGTTTAATTTTTTTAAAACAATGGTATTTTTTTTCTCAGCACAAATATGTTATTGTTATACTATACAATAACCCATTACATAAACACATTAAGCTAAAGAAATTAAACAAATAAATTAATCCTTGAATTCTAGCCGGAGGGGAAAAAAAAAATACTGGAATGAAGCATCATTTGTCCAAAGATCATGAGTGCCCTCTACTGGAGAAAATAGTTACTAGTTTAAATAGTTGAATAGTGCATACTTCCTATTATGAAATTAAAAGGATCATATCTCCAGTTTTCCATTGTCAATCGGAGACAAATAAAAACTAATAGAGAGGTTAAAATCCCCGCTTTGGAGTCATATGTAGCATTCTATGAGAAGTACTTAATTTTTTACGGTGCTTTAAAGTTGCTATGTGATTGAACAGGCCGGCGTGATCATAGAACAGCAAGCTTGAGTCCGATTGGTATAACGAGTCGTGTGATTATTGTTGTGACATCTCATTGGTAAAACTGAAAGCGGTGCTGTTGGCATAGCTGGCAAAAAAAAAAGTAAAAATCTAATAATGTATGTAGAATAAAGAGGAAAAATGTAACAAATAGTGTTGCCCAAAGTAGCGTAGTAAGAGTAGCCTTTCTTCTTCACAAATCTACTCAAGTAAAAAAAGTAAGGCTTAGTAAAACTACACTTAGAAATACATTTTTATCAAAAAGTTACTCAATTAAATGTAACGCGTTACTACACACTTCTGCATAAAATACTTAATTGGCTGTCAAGCAAAACTGTTATGAGAATTTCAAACACAAACAGACTGCTCTTGTACAAAACTCTTTGAATTTATTCTAATCTTAGGTAAAAATAAAAACAAAACAATAACTTTCCTGATTAACTTGCCAGGTGCTTTCCTAATTACACAAAACATCATGTCACCTAGTAATGCCACACAACAAAGAATTGTTTGCCAGAACAAGCTTCAAAAATAACTTCAAGCAGTGAGCCACACACCGATACACCTATTGTAAATACATAATTATCTTCTCACATGAAGCAGCTTCGTCTCATAATTTTCCAAAATGGAACAGGGTTTTCCCACAGCAATCAGAACAGTGTGAAAATGTCAGAGGTAAAACCTGAAAATGTTCCAGTCATATGTCAACAGAAAACACAGATGACGAATGCCAGGGATACTATTTAAAACAAGTATTGTTTTCTTGCACTTTGCCAACTAGAAGGTACACAATCTCCAGGTTTCCTGGAATGCATCATTAAATGCAAAGAAGCTTAATTACTTGCGAAAAAATCTTTAAAAAAAAAAAATTCTGGGCTTCTTCAGAAAATACGCAACATCTTCCATTATTTTTCAGAAGGTAGCATGAGGCTGGAGATCATTTAACAAGCCTCTTGTCAGATGTTCTCTCTCAGAATGTACCGATTTATATCTTGCTGCCTATTTCCATAACATTTTGGGGTTTTCGCAGTTATCTCTGAGCTTTTACACTGAAATAAGGAGATTTTATATCATGTGTCGTTTAACCTTTAAGTCATGAGGTGTGTGAGTGCGAGACAAAAAAAGCAACCTTTTTCCAGTAAAAAGCATGATATGTTATCAAATATAAGATAAATTGGAAGAAAAATTATAATTGTATATTAGCTGAACAGATAACCATAAATTTCTTGTCATAGGCCAATGGACCTCTGACAGAAAGCATAACTGTGGGCCTGGAATGAAAATTACACTGACCCCACAGCACAAGATAATCCTGAGACAATAAGTACTTCAGTCTATCTGACTTTGATCCAAAGGTTAGGAAAAAATCTAATTATACCCAATTTTTGGTAAGCATGTACCAATGGTTCAGCTATTTGCCAAGCAAGGCATGATGAATTGACCGTGATATGTCTGGCCCAATGACCTTTCCTCTAGCACCGCCGTGACATTCATTACGACCCCGCGTATGGCGCTAGTTAGCAAATGTTAGCATGCAGAAATGCTGGGCGTGAAACATGTATGCTGCCTTTTTTTATCATTCAATATGATGACCTTACATAGTTACCAAATGTAAGGGGTGCTTCTGTATCAGACACTCTGACCTTTTCAGTGTCACACATTGGCTTTCTATTTGGAGTAATGGAACAATCCCACTTCTCAGGGCGCTGAGCGCGTTATCTGTCAGTGGCGGCATTCAGAAGATGTCTGGCCCTCTCTGAACCCGAGCACCATGCACGAAATGTCATTAATAACACAGACGCCATTGTTTTATGTTACAAAACTGTTGCGCCTCAAGAGAGGCAAAAGGGTTGAGCTGAATTTGGGGTGTGAGCATCTTAAATCACTGGTTCTCCAAATTTAGCAAAAAAAAAAAAAAAAACTACACTGTGGAATGTGGTCAGCGGACTTTACTTGAAAAAATGCAAACTTTCTGCCTTAGGAAATGTAATTTATCTTACTTACATTAATTATATCATAGACTTCATAATGATATTGACGGGGCAGATTCGACCTTCACTGCGCCACGCCTTCAAGTTGGGGGCCATCCCACAATCCGCTTCAGTTATTCACAGTCGGTAGCAACGACACATGCAGTGATCCAACGCTGGATTAATGTTGAAAAAGTATGAAATCTGTACCGCATACAAACAGGAAGGATAGTCTCAGGAGGGATTTGTTCGAGAATTTTAAGGTAATTATTAGGGTTGTTCCGATCATGTTTTTTTGCTCCCGATCCGATCCCGATCGTTTTAGTTTGAGTATCTGCCGATCCCGATATTTCCCGATCCGATTGCTTTTTTTTTGTGCTCCCGATTCAATTCCAATCATTCCCGATAATTTTTCCCGATCATATACATTTTGGCAATGCATTAAAAAAACAAATGAATAAAACTCGGACGAATATATACATTCAACATACATTACATAAGTACTGTATTTGTTTATTATGACAATAAATCCTCAAGATGGCATTTACATTATTAACATTCTTTCTGTGAGAGGGATCCACAGATAGAAAGACTTGTAATTCTTAAAGGATAAATGTGACTTTGTATATTGTGACTAAATATTACCATCTAGTGTATTTGCTGAGCTTTCAGTAAATGATACTGTAGCAATGCCCAAATGCATGATGGGAAGTGCAACCATGACTGCATAGTGCTGCCAATTGATATATTTTCTCTGCGTTGGGAAATAACATAGGGTGTTAAGAAAAAGATCAATTACTACCTTGCTTCCCCACATTGCTTCCCACGATATTTCTAATCATAGGGAGAGGGAATGTAAGGCTTTAGCCAACTTCAAAAAGGTTCCAAAGGCTGCCAAAATTCACTCTACTCATTTTATACTGCCTTTTAGCTCTCTAGGTAGATAAAACGTTGCCATTACAGATTGAGCGCGACAATGCGTGAGTGGGTCGTGCAGCGCATGCATTAATTGCATAAAATATTTTATCGTGATACATTTTTTAAAAAATTAATTACCACCGTTATCGGGATAAATTTGATAACCCTACCTTAAGACTAAACTAAAGACTTTGAATGAGTGTAACATATTATGTCTGTAACGTTAAATACAATTAGAAAACGATTTAATTTAAAAAAATATATATATATATTTAAAAAAAAGGCATGTCCGATATTTTTTTGCCGATTCCGATACTTTGAAAATGATGTGATCGGACCCGATCGATCGGCACATCTCTAGTAATTATTATATTTTCCGTCTTTTCATAAGAATTTTCAACGTAAAAAGCCCTTTGTTATAAGGCTGCTCCGGCATTGTTTAACTGAATAGCATCATTCTTCGACATATTTACGTACAGACTAGCATCATTCTTCGACATATTTACGTAAAATAAATGCTAACTGCACTTTTTTTTTTTGCTTTTAACCAAGAATCGAGACTGTCTTATGTCCATATCCATAAAGTATTCAGGGATTTAAGCATTTAGTCACAAGAATTTTCACCTGAAAAGATCTGTATACATATGGCGGCCGCCACATTGACTGACAGACTAGCATCGTGCTTCGACATATTTAGCATATTTATAGTTGGCTGGGATAGGCTCCAGCACCTCCGCGACCCTCGTGAGGAAAAGCGGCATGGAAAATGAATGAATATTTATATTTAGCAGTTGGCCAAAGAAGAATGGTCTAAAATTCCAGCAGAACATTGTAAGAAACTCATTGATGGATACCGGAAGCGGTTGTTCGCAGTTAATTTCAGTCTTGGGCACGTTACTTTAAAAAAGTAATTAGTTATAGTTACACACTACTTCTTCCAAAAAGTAAGTTAGTAACTGAATTACTCTATAGTAAAAGTAATTAGTTACCAGGGAAAGTAACTATTTCCGTTACTTTAAAAAGAAGTTGTTGTATGTCAAAGAATTTGAAATTTTCTGAGCAGTATTCGAGTCAGCTGAATAGAGAAGAACAGACAGGTAGTCGTGTTATAGAACCTTGTAATATTTATTGCACCTCACCAGCAACAGATTTATTCTACACTTGAAGTGCAACAAAAATAAACAGATTTGAATTGCTTACCACAGATGTCGACAAAAGCTTTGTCCCGGGACATAAATTACACTTTACATGCACGTCCTTTCCTTTAATTTCGACCAACTTGAAATAGTGTTTATATCTCCACCTCGTAAAGGACAAATTTTCCTCTGAATGCTCTGCCATCATATCCCTCTGCATCTGTTTTGCGCGTGTAAGTTTGCCGCACGCGCTGTTCCGGTTTGTGTGTGAAAACGTGCGCTATTAGGCTTGAGCGTTTATGTCACAGAATGGGGGATCACGTGAGATTTGACAACAACGCAGCCATGTTGGAAGCAGGTCTGGCTCGTGGGTCATTAAACTTGCCAGTTCGATAAAGAGACAAACTCGTTACTAAGGCGAAGAACAGATATGTGATCAAACTTAAGGATGTGAACAATGTTGATCCTTACAAGCAAGCCAAAGACAAATGGAGTAAAGATGTCGACGGGCTTCCACAATCACGCGAAATGGACATTCTGTTGTATTTATTGTTTGGTGTATGTTACTAATCAGCGATTCCGAAGTTACAAATCGCTACAAAGCTACAAACCAGGACCTGCACATTATGACCGTATCAAACAGCAACTCCATCGTTCTTGCAAAAGTAGGCTATGTGTGTTTACTATTTTCATTGCCATGAACCTGAACGCACCCCAAGGCTTGGATGACAAATAAACAGAGCAGAGTAGACTCGCTACGGCTGGTAGTTTCTTCAATTTATTCAAAGTAAGTAACGCACCGCTTTTGACCATCAGTAACGGTAACGGCGTTGTAAAAGCGGAAAAAATAATTAGTTATATTAGCCAGTTACTGAAAAAAATAACGCCGTTAAATAACGGCGTTATTCCCTACACTGGTTATTTTGTCAAAAGGTTGTGGTACAAGTATTAGGCTGAGGGTGCCAATATTTTTGTCCGGCCCATTTTTGGAGTTTTCTGCAAAATGATAGTGATTTTTTTTTTTTTTTTTCCATTATCTTTTGTGTTTTTTCATTGCAAGCAAAACAAACGAAGATATTTCTACCAAAGCATTTGTAATTGCAATAATTTTCTGGGAGAAATTGAGTATTATCTGACAGAATTCCAGGGATGCCAATACTTTTGGCTAGCACTGTATACTATACTATTAACTGGGAACATTTCATATCTATTTGCTGCAAGTGAAAGCAGGATTGTGAATATGGGTTTAATTAGTGCGTTTTCATAATTGTAGAAACAAGGGGCCACAGTTAATACTGTATCTGTGCATCCCATTTTCATTTTATAGGGGGTAAAATATTCTAATGGTGGAAACACACAGTACATACGGTACATACAGTGAACACCACTCTTAATAATATATTAGAATATGGTGTACAAAACAGAAAGTCATTAACTTGGAAAAAATGAACCAGTGTTTTATAAAGATTCATTAAACTCATCATATTATATCTTTCGGGGCTCAGACTGAATAACAAATTTCTGCATTTACGATAAAATAATCTAGTAACGTAGTATTCCAGTGTATTGTCTTCCTCTCCTTTAATTGGCCTCCATTGATGCAGATAAAAGTCCACTAAGTGTGGAGTGTGAGTTAAGCAAGTATATTTTGGATTTTTTTCATGGCTATTTAGTATGTTGGTAAATTCATTTACAATATGTAGGATTTTGGATCTTCAACATTTGTAGAGTCTGTGCTTCAAAGTTTTCTTTTAACTTTTTAGATATATTTTCCCAGGATATTTTTCTTGAAGTCTACAAATTGTTGCACCGTGTAAAGCAATAGGCCAGCAGCATGGCTGAAAAATGCACGCTTGAAACGAGGATGACCTTTCACAGATCGCGTCGCCCGGCGCTGAAGGATTAGCTGGACTGTTGAAGGTCAAAGGGGAGCACATTAGCACCTGCCACTAGAGAGGAGGTAGGCGCATAAATAATGTCAATACAATGAGGTTAAAAAGTTAGATACAATATCTGTTATACTATTACATAGCGTCCACGATTGATTGTTTTGCTCATAACCTTTTCATACTTAATTTCATATTTGAATATTTTTTAGGCTGATAACGGTTTCCCTGAATAAGCCTTTGATTGCAACATTTAGGAATACTTTATGTAAGAATAAAAGTAATTAAAAAAAAAAAAAACCTTCATGGGAAAGTTACATCACTACCAGGAATCGAATAAGTTTGTTGCCATTTGGAGAGTTCAAATAAAAAACAGGCAACTGCACGTGGCAACAGCAAATCAGGAATCTTTCTGATCGTTTCTGTGTGCCACAGTACTTTCGAGTTGGTATGTTGTGGTTAAAGCTTGTGAATACATAACACTACCAAAAAAAAGCCTGCAGCAGTATCTCGTGCTTACTGTGCAATTAGAAGTCAACAAACAACTAAGTGAACTTGTTTGTGTGTTTGCGCGTGTGTGAATGTGTGTGCATTCTTGCCCAGACAGATCAACTTGATGCTTTGGCAATTGGCAACAGAATCATCTAACTCGGAGGCAGGAAAGTTATGACCCATTGCCTATATACAGCCGACATTGGAATTCTAAACACAAAGTCAAAACATGGGTATTAATCCTGCAAAGATATAATAATGAACAATTGTTTAAGTTTGGTGTTACATATTCTGCCAAAATCTTACAAAACCTACACAAAAATTATGAA
Source organism: Corythoichthys intestinalis (assembly GCF_030265065.1). Taxonomy (NCBI): domain Eukaryota; kingdom Metazoa; phylum Chordata; class Actinopteri; order Syngnathiformes; family Syngnathidae; genus Corythoichthys; species Corythoichthys intestinalis. The sequence continues at coordinate 39,951,945 of NC_080401.1, forward strand.
TATTAAAAGCCAGGGCATAGGTTTGGGCTCAATATTGGTAGGGACGGTATAACAGCATAACCTGCATGTACACTTTTTGCTGGGGACGGGACATTAATAAAACCAAACAGATTGGGTGAACGGAGGTCAGGGCTACATTTCTCACGAATATGAATCAAATAAATTGATAGGATGAATTATCAATGCAAAATAAATCTGTATTGACTTATACTAACTTTCACACTGCAAATTCATAATGTCTTAATTAGGGCTGTCAAAATTATCGCGTTAACGCGTGGTAATTAATTTTTTAAATTAATCACGTTAAAATATTTGACGCAATTAACGCACATGTCCCGCTCAGACAGTATTCTGCCTTTTGGTAAGTTTTACAGCAAGGTTTTTTGTGCTGTGTAACAGCGAACTCTTGTGGTCGCTTTGCGACATGGTTTATTGCTTTCTTGCCAGTTCAATATGGCTGCACGACGTCTCGGGCTGACGCCTACGTTGTAATGTTGTGCTTATATGATCCTTGGACAAGATTTGTCCATAAGTATGGTTGTTGTAAAGAATGTACATATTATGTTAGTAAGCGAAATGTTATATTTTTTGTATGAGACGCTTTTTGTTTATGTTTAGTGAACCTGTATAGCGTGCTAAGCTAACGTTGTTGCTAATGCAATGCTTGTGTACTTTTTTTTTGTAGTTTCACTACGGTCTAAAAAGGACAATGGTTTGAGGCCATTTTATTAATAAATCAGATGAAAAAGGAAAAAGTCTGATTATTAAGGCGTCGTTCACTAGCTGTCTAGCTTTGGAAAAAGTAGACGCTTCGGAGTGAGGACAGCATAGATAGATTTAAATGACAGTAGAGTGAAATGCCCACTACAGTCCTTATGTACCGTATGTTAAATGTTTATATCCATCTTGTGTCTTATCTTTCCATTCCAACAAATTATTTTACAGAATATATATATAATTTACAGAAAAATATGGCATATTTTATAGATGGTTCGAATTGCGATTAATTGCGATTAATTACGATTAATTAATTTTTAAGCTGTAATTAACTCGATTAAAAATTTAAATCGTTTGACAGCCTTAGTCTTAATCTGTTTTTTTTCTTAAATATAGCCGAATAATTTTCTCCGTCTTGTATTGCGGAGAAAATAGACTTAAAGACTTAAGTTAAAGACTAGTTAAAAGATTAATACGTCAGATTAATGCACTTAAATCATGGAAATATTGTTATCATCATCATTGTCATTAAAAGTTGTTCATTTTTCATCTAATACCAGAAAAATTTGCTTTCAAATAATGTTTTAAACAATATCTATTCTTGAATTAAGAACATTTCTGACAAACAAGCTTTTTTAAATATACTTTTTGCTTTACGCATATTTTCAGCTAGCTATTTTTCTTATTTCAAGAAATCTACCGTAGGTGAGTAAAATTACTTGAAGCTTATTCAGTGCATACAGTGGGGCAAATAAGTATTTAGTCAACCACCAATTGTGCAAGTTCTCCTACTTGAAAAGATTAGAGAGGCCTGTAATTGTCAACATGGGTAAACCTCAACTATGAGAGACAGAATGTGAAAAAAAAAAAAAAAAACTGAAAATCACATTGTTTGATTTTTAAAGAATTTATTTCCAAATTAGAATGGAAAATAAGTATTTGGTCACCTACAAACAAGCAAGATTTCTGGCTGTCAAAGAGACTAACTAACTAACTTCTTCTAACGAGGTCTAACGAGGCTCCACTCGTTACCTGTATTAATGGCACCTGTTTTAACTCATTATCGGTATAAAAGACATCTGTCCACAACATCAGTCAGTCACACTCCAAACTCCACTATGGCCAAGACCAAACAGCTGTCGAAGGACACCCGAGACAAAATTGTAGACCTGCACCAGGCTAGTAAGACTGAATCTGCAATAGGTAAAACACTTGGTGTAAAGAAATGAACTGTGGGAGCAATTATTAGAAAATGAAGGACATACAAGACCACTGATAATCTCCTTCGATCTGGGGCTCCATGCAAGATCTCACCCCGTGGCGTCAAAACGATAACAAGAACGGTGAGCAAAAATCCCAGAACCACACAGGGGGACCTAGTGAATGACCTACAGAAAGCTGAGACCACAATAACAAAGGCTATCATCAGTAACACAACGCGCCACCAGGGACTCAAATCCTGCACTGCCAGACGTGTCCCCCTGCTGAAGAAAGTACACGTCCAGGCCCGTCTGCGGTTCACTAGACAGCATTTGGATGATCCAGAAGAGGAGAAAGAATGTGTTATGGTCAAAAGAACCCAAAATTGAACTTTTTGGTAGAAACGCAGGTTCTCGTGTTTGGAGGAGAAAGAATACTGAATTGCATCCGAAGAACACCACACCCACTGTGAAGCATGGGGGTGGAAAAATCATGCTTTGGGGCTGTTTTTCTGCAAAGGGACCAGGACAACTCACTGGGTCTTTCAGCATGACAATGATCCCAAACACACAGCCAGGGCAACAAAGGAGTGGCTTCGTAAGAAGCATTTCAAAGTCCTGGAGTGGCTTAGCCAGTCTCCAGATCTGAACCCCATTGAAAATCTGTGGAGGGAGTTGAAAGTCCGTGTTGCCCAACGACAGCCTCAAAACATCACTGCTCTAGAGGAGATCTGCATGGAGGAATGGGTCAAAATACCAGCAACAGTGTGTGAAAAGCTTGTGAAGAGTTACAGAAAACGTTTGGCCTCTGTTATTGCCAACAAAGGGTACATAACAAAGTATTGAGATTAACTTTTGGTATTGACCAAATACTTATTTTCAACCATGATTTGCAAATAAATTCTTTAAAAATCAAACTGTGATTTTCTGGGGGTTTTTTTTCACATTCTGTCTCTCATGGTTGAGGTTTACCCATGTTGACAATTACAGGCCTCTCTAATATTTTCAAGTGGGAGAACTTGCACAATTAGTGGTTGACTAAATACTTATTTGCCCCACTGTATGTATTGGTTCAGGTGATACACCGTTCGTTTTTTTCTTTTCAAAAACTACTAAAGAAACAATGTGAAAACGTCCAGAATAAATGTCTGGATTTTATTAGGAAATTTAAATTGCAATATTTGAACATAAATTATATGAAGATACACAATAAATACAAACTTGTTAATAATCTCTTAACTATCAATGAAGCAAGAAATAAACATTTGTCTTAAGACCACTCAACAATGTCTGTCGGAATTGAAGAAATTAAATATAACTGAAAAAAACTTCTTAGTCAGGAAAAAACAAAAATGAATAAAAGTTGGTAGTGTTATGTCCCTACTGTTCCTATTCAAACCTACACCCTTGATTAAAAGGGTTCCCAAACTTAATCGAAACAAACCAGTTAGCTAAAAGCGTTGGTCAACTTATCATTACAATCTCCTTTTTTTTTATATATAATCTTGAAAATTATTGTTTTATCATGTCCAACTGTCTTATTCTCTTGCAAAGTCACCGGCTTCACTCAATGTACGAGAATCCCAGTGAAGTAGCTAGAGACGGAGGACGGAAAAATGCTGACGTCACCTTTAGCCTTCGTGAAGGCGCTGCTGCTGCAATCTGAATTGGTATTCACATTGTAAAATCTATGTCTCTTTGGCATGTGCCAGGAATCTTGTGACTGTTGGCCCTGGACTGAAAAGGTAACATACAAAAGCTGAAATGTCATTGGACAAAAAAAAAAATCTACTTTAGATTAGAAACTGGCATTTGAAATGAGAAGGTGTTCTCAATGACTAAATAAAATCAATCAATCAATGAATAAAGATAAATGAAATTAATCCGTACATCTATTCTCCTAACAGTTTATCACTAGGGTGAGAGGTGCATTGGAGCGTTTGACAGTGAGTGGACAGAAGACTGTTTATTGTCATAATAAAAACATTTTTAGATGTGTATGAGTTGTGGAATGTGACACGAACTATTCCAACCAATAACTGATCATTTCTATTTCTGTTATTATTGGACATACTGTTTCTATATCTGAATCAGTGAAATTATAGAACTAATTTTAGAACAGCTTTGATTATGGGAGATAAGAGTGAAATTTTTACACAACAACCCACAGGGGGAGGAAACAAATACAGCACGATGACTGGAATAGGAACATCGCTGTCGTCCAAAGCGACAATGCAGCGAGGAGCAATCAAACGTCATGTATGCTTTTAAGATCAGTCTGCTGCCTCGTTCGGGAAGAGATGAACGTCCCGTGCCAGGATTAGCACCATTCATCTTGGGGTTGCCAGCTGTCAGCTCAGGTGGCCTGACTGAGCTCTAACGGGTGCGCGGTGACGTCAACTCCACCGCTGACGCACAGGTGGGACATTTGGTGAGTACCGGACGTGAAAAGCCATGACTTGGAGTGAACCTGTTTGCCAGCCTGGAGCTAAATATAATCAGAGACCCGCAGGGCCACGCTAAGACAAGCATCAGTATGTGTGTGAGGTTTGGCCTTCTCTTACCATAAACCACGACACTCCTATCTGAAACCTCATCTTGCTGGCAGGTTATTTGTATTCATACACAAACACACAGTCATGTTGTACAAGTTGGTTCCCGCCCTGCTCGTGAACTCCTCAGAGGCCTAAAGCATGTGACACCTCCATTTGGAATGCCAAAAAAGAACAAGCTCCTTCATCAGTAGGTATGGGGAAATAAACATATTACACATTGTTCTCACACACATACTAATGTGTCAATTTGGCCATATCAGTGGCCTGATGCAATCCAGGACCCTGTCCTTACACAATGAGAATTGGTAACGGATTTTTAAGCAAAGCGTCACGGGAACACTTCTGATGTTGATGCAAGAGGATTCATTTTCATTACTGAACACCACCACCTCAAAAATATTTAAAACATCCACCATCGTAGTAGAGGGCCAAGGTGTTTATTAAAAGTGATGCAGAGTTTTAATCCATTGAAAAGTATATCATAACTTTGTTAGCTAATGTACAATTTTGCATACAGAGGTATGAAAAAGTATCTGAACCTTTTGGAATTTCTTACATTTCTGCATAAAATCACCATCAAATGTGATCTGATCTTTGTCAAAATCACACAGATGAAAAAACAGTGTCTGCATTAACGAAAACCACCCAAACATTTATAGGTTTCCATATTTTAATGAGGATAGTATGCAAAAAATGACAGAAGAGGGAAAAACAAGTAGGTAAACCATCACATATAAATATTTTGTGGCCCCCACTTTGCAGAAATAACTTCGACCAGACCCTCCCTGTAGCTGCAGATCAGTCTTGCACATCGATCAGGACTAATCTCGGCCCATTCTTCTCTACAAAACTGCTGTAGTTCAGTCAGATTCCTGGGATGCCTGGCATTCATCGCTGTCTTTAGGTCATGCCACAGCATCTCAATGGGGTTCAAGTCCAGACTTTGACTTGGCCACTCCAGAATGTGTATTTTGTTCGTCTGGAACCATTCTTAAATAGATTTACTTGTGTTTTGAATCAGTCTTATTGCAGCATCCATCCTCTTTTTAGCTTCAACTGTCTGACAGACGGCCTCAGGTTTTCCTGCAAAATATCCTGATAAACTTTTGAATTCATTCTTCCATTAATGATTGCAAGTTGTCCATGCCCTGAGGCAGAAAAACAGCCCCAAATCATGATGCTCCCTCCACCATGCTTCACAGTGGGGAAGTTGTTGATGTTGGTGAGCTGTTCCATTTTTCCTCCACACATGACGTTGTGTGTTACTCCCAAACAATTCAACTTTGGATTCATCAGTCCACAAAATATTTTGCCAAAACTTTTGTGGAGTCTCCAAGTGCCTTATCGTGAACAACGAGCAACAAAGTTTTTTTAGACAGTAGTGGCTTCCTCCGTGGAGTCCTTTTATGGACACCATTCTTGGCCATAGTTACATATACTTGTTGTGAGCCAGTGATTTCTGTAAGTCTTAAGCAGACCATATTGGGTCCTTTTTTACCTCTCTGAGTATTCTGTGCTAAATTTCTTGGCGTCAACCTTGGTGGACGGCTACTCCTTGGGAGAGAAGCAACAGTGCCAAACTCTCTCCATTTGTAGACAACTTCTCCGACTGTCGATTGATGAGCATCCAGACTTTAAGAGATGGTTTTGTATCCTTTCCCAGCTTTAAAAAAAAATCAACAATCCTTGATCCCAGGTCTTCAGACAGCTCTTTTGACAGAGCCATGAAGTACATCAGACAATGCTTCTCATCAAGACAATCCTTACCAGGTTTGTGTTTTATAGTGGGCAGGGAAGCTTTAAACCACTCATCAGTGATTGGGCACACACCTGACTTAAATTGTTTGGTAAAAATTAATCTCAATTGCTCTTTAAGTCTCCTTAGGCAGAGGGTTCACTTATTTTTCCCCTTCTGTCAATGTTTGCATGCTATCCTCATTAAAATATGAAAACCTATAAATGTTTTGGTGGTTTTAGTTAAAGGAGACCATGTTTTTAAATCTGTGTGATTTTGACAAAGATCAGATCACATGATTTTATGCAAAAATGTGAGAAATTCCAAAAGGTTCAGATACTTTTTCATACCACAGTAGTCTCTCCGTAAGCATGTGAAAATGAAAGAAAAAAAAAACTTTTAATGAGTTGATTCGAAAATATTGGTGAAGATGTCAAATAAAAACTGTTCCAAACCCCCTTTTTTATAAACAGATCTGTACTGTGTGAGCATCTTACAATGTTCCAATTGTGTGCACATTCTGACTTTTCCGTGGTTCAGATTTAGCATTTTGTCTACTTCGCGCATTTTTTTTTCTGGGGTTCTGTTCAAAATAAAATGTGTTTGTATGATTTTTGCCACTTACGTAAACAATACCTGCACGCCAACGGCTAAGGCTGCTTGCAGAGAGGTAGCAGAACGACTAAAGGTGCTACATTGTTAAGATGTTATGCCAGTGTGAACCAGGTTGAACAAGACAATATGCCGCAAACGATAACAGGTTTTGTTTGCCATGTACATAAAAATGGATGTAAAACATATGAATGCAGGACAGTGCAGGTGGGCGATGTGATTGTGACCACAGCGTCTGTTAATGAAGCGTTGCTAACTGCATGTCTGCAAAAAAGCTGATTATGGCAAACCTTTTACAGTCGGCTTTGCCATTTTCTCCCCCAATTGCCCACACTTTTGCTATTTGTAGCACTGCTACCTGGTTAGAACATGCTGTGTGGAGGCAAGTGTCTGACTGTGCGTTTGGCGGATGGACGGGTGGGTGGGTTGTTTGTGTTGCGCAGAGGGGCTGCGAGAACAGAGGGATGGATGGCACATAAGAGGGCAAAGTGGTGGGAAGCTGGTGTCACGGCCTCCCTCCCACTGCCAGGCTGCACGGAAGGAACTGACAGCTGACGGTGAGAGTCTACAACTAAGTCTCCCGACAAAAGGTCGCAACTCCAATCAGCACCGACTCTCTGGACGCCCCTCGCCCTCTTGAATCTACCGCCGAGGCCTCATTTAGCACCTTTATGTGCACTTAGCTGTGCTTGACCACATTTATTGAATAAAGAAAGGTATTTTTAGTTTATGTGTGGGTGTCAGCACAGAAATACTAACCCAGGCTTTCCCCTACATATTAAATATTGTGGCGCACCGCCACACTAAAATAAAAGCCGCCACGCGGAGCAAAAAGATGTTTTTTTTTTTGTTTTTTTTTTTGAATGCCGTTTCAAACTAGCAGCAGCCTAGTGTGAAGGGTTCAGCGGCAAGCTATTCATTGTGTATTGTAACGTCCTTAACGATACGAGGTCCCCTTAAGAGACGATCGGACGGGGAGCTGTGACGTGGAGGGAAGCGAGAAGGCATAGCGATGTCGCGGAAGCCCGCTGGCAAATTTGAATGAATTTGCGCCCAGCGGCGGGTCAGAGCGCCGTCAGAGTCAGCAACGCATTCAGTAGCAGAGGGGCAGGGCTGTTACAGCGATCGGATATACGCAATCACGGCTGACGAAACCTTGATAAATGCGCCCCCCCCCCCCCCCCCCCCCAAGTTTCGCGAGCTCTGGGACACTCGAAAATTGTATCTTATATCTCTCCCTGCTAAGCTAAATGGTAGCTCGATGTGCATTTGTGTGGAAATGAAGTTCACAAACATCAAAAAATAAATAAATAAATAAATAAAAAAATACTGGGGACAGGACATTTATAAAACCAAACTGATTCGGTGAACGGGGATCAGGGAAACATTTATCACCAATATGAACCTAACTAATTGATAGGCTAAATGATCAATGCAAAAATAAATCTGTATTGACTTGTACTAACTTTCACACTGCAAATTTGTAACGTTTTAATCTGATGATTTTTCTTAAATCTATTCGAATAATTTTCACTCAAAAATACACACCAACCTAGGCTTCAACTGGGACCGTGTGCTTTGGTCAGATGAGACCAAGATTGAGCTTTTTGGCAACAAACACTCTAAGTGGGTCTGGCGTGCCACGAAAGATGCGCATGCTGAAAAGCACCTCATACCCACTGTGAAGTATGGGGGTGGGTCAGTGATGCTGTGGGGCTGTTTCGCTTCCAAAGGCCCCGGGAACCTTGTTAGGGTGCATGGCATCATGAATGCTTTGAAATACCAGGACATTTTAAATCAAAATCTGTTGCCCTCTGCCCGAAAGCTGAAGATGGGTCGTCACTGGGCCTTTCAGCAAGACAATGACCCTAAACATATGGCCAAATCTACACAGAAATGGTTCACCAGACACAAAATCAAGCTCCTCCCATGGCCATCGCAGTCCCCAGACCTTGTTTTGTTGGCAAAAGGGGGTTGTACAAAGTATTAACACCAGAGGTGCTAATAATTGTGACACACATTATTTGATGTCAAATAATTTTTTCTTTATGTGGGATTTTTTTCCCCACTGAATGAATGCACTTGTATTGAAGGTTGGGTTTTTCTCTTTTTTTCCATTAAGGTCCCATATTATTTGAACAAAAAAAACATATTTGAAGCTAAAAAACATATCTTTTTCAGGGGTGCCAATAATTATGGTGGGCACTGTAAATGTTTCGTCCCCCCCCCAACTCTCTTTCGCCACTGTAAATAGTAGCATTTGTCAATACAATTATTATTAGAAGCACCTTTGCATAACATTGCACTTTTTGATTTTAAAGAAAAAAAGTAGTATAGATAAACTTACAACAAAGTAACTTATTACCATTGTTTTGTTTGTAACAGAAAAGATTTAAAGCACATCAATTAAAAAAACCAACAAAAAATTTTTTTTAAAGTCACATCCAAACTGTAAAAATACACTCGGGGTACATTTTTTTGACCATTTCATACTGAAAAATAAAATTTAATAAAATCAATCAATAATAACAAATTCAAATTGATTAAGCAACATTAACTCCAATATGCCAAACAATTTGACCGAAAAGATAAATTAATAGAACAAAAACGACACATTCATTGGACAGAGGGACAGTTTTTATTTTTGCTGCAGGCAGTATCAGTTCCTTTGCTATGGTGTGGGGTTATTTTGCACTGAGCAACTTGGTATGCCACTTTAAATAATGCTAACAGTGCTCGCTGGAATGACTGTTGTCAATATTCGGCACGTTTTTGCTGGAAAAAAAATCAAGCGGCTTATAAATGTTATTTGGGTCTAATGTCTTTAGGCGACGTCTTAATTGATTTGGCTTCCTGCTGTCCACTGCAAACCTTTTTAGACCCAGTAAACAGACTGGTATTTCTTCGTCTCTCATTTTATTAAAAGTCAAAGCCACAAGCCAAACACTACATCCACTTCGTCATATTTCCTCATCTTAGCTCTTCATCTCTCGTCTTTTTTGGTTAAAATATACTGTGCACACTCTGAAAATGAGAGCGCCACTGCCAACTTTTGAGTGGATGTGCAATCACACTTTCTTCTTGTACGGCAAAAAAGTATTTTGTATTATGTATTTGAGAAGTCCTGCTTTGAACTATCCTTCCTGGTCATTTCTGACACTTGGAGCCTTTTTCCATTTATTGTACTAATTATCGACATTATGACTTAATTTTCTGTATGCCAATGTTGAAACATGAAGCATGTCATTGATGCTACTGTATATACTGCATCTCAAGTGCCATTTGATACAATTCTAAAACAAAAACATAATGACATAATAACAAAACCTGCCTTAGCTTCAGTTCATTTTGCCCCAAAAAAGCCCTAAGCCGCTTTTTCGAAATAGTGGCAGGCGAACAAACAGTTCTGCTGTGCTGTCCAGCAGCATGAACGATCACAAACACGAGGAGTTAAATGTCAATGGTGAAGCATATTAACTCCACCCCATGATTTATTGAAGGCCTAAAAAGAGGGTCTTATGAAAGGGATAACTTGTAAAATTAGGTGACAGGAGTTCTACAGTCTGGTCAAGTTTAATGCATGTCATTCATAACAAATTGAGAGGCCAGGGTCAAAAATGTTTTCTGGTCATGCCACTAGTATATGACAATCAATGCCTTCTATTTGGAAATCGTCATATGAGCATGTAAAACGAAAGAATGTCTTATTTTGAAACAATTTGCACAGAATGGGGGGTTGAAAGGCCATCAGAACAGCTGATGTCATTCATTTGGGCCTCTGGTATTAAGAAAATAAACTGCACATGTAATGCAGGTTTTCACCAATACTAATCATTTATACTTCAAAGGAGATAGAAATTTAGAACCCGTTCAGAAGTTGTCTTAACATGTTTGATGTGCTTTTACAAAAACGGTACCGAACAAAAGCACTCGCGTCACCTATTTCAAACGATCAAATAATTATCTAAGTAACAAACTTGATGCAGCTCTGTTTATCTTAGTGCATTGCCCCTAAAAGTGTGGTACAGGTAATAGTGGTAAAGGGGCTCTCTCTAGTGGTCTTCAAATGAAACACTGCCCAAGCAGTTCAGTTGTATTTATCTTTTATGCATAAATATGTTTGCCTTTCACTTATAAAACCAGTTTGTTGACCACAGGCGTGTATAATCTATAGTTTTTCCTCATAACAGTTGGACTATTTTAATGGTATTTCATTTTCCAGTAATACAACTTTTCAATTCCCTCGGGTTAATGTTAATCCTTACATTAGCACTTGGGGTTTTTTGGGTGGTACTTTGTGTAAAAAGTTTGCCAACAACCCCATTTAGATGCAAAAGCAATTTTTCAACCACTTAACATGCCCTAAACACCTTTTTATATTTTGAGACAATACAAATGGCCAGTCTCATCAACATACTCCTTAATAAAAGTGCATTCAATAGCTGCTTGATATGGGTTTAACCCAGTCTGTCTAAAATGTGATGCATTTTGATGAAAACCTACAGACAGGTCCATGAGTTGTCAAGCTTTTATTATTCTTATTACTGATCCGAGGCATCAGCCCGCAAGTCCATTCTGTGATTTGAAATAATATCGCCTTAATGCAGTTGCTGAGAAGCGAGAAGCCTGACCTTTGCAAAGGCCTCAGAGTGTTTGGGTGTTAATAAAAAAAATTTAAAAAAAAAAAAAAAAAAAAAAAAAAAAAGAGTTTTCTTTGCGCGCACCAATGTGTTTAGGGGCCTCCAGAGTCATGACATTCATAACAAACTGGTTTGAATCCAACATGTGAATGAATGAACTGGTGCTTCGAGTTAGTTATGAAAGAGGAGGAGGTTCCAGTTTCCCATGGAGTGGGTAATGGAGGTCTTTTTCCAGCTTGATGAACAAGGCCCGGGGCATCATCGCTCATAACAAACAGATGTTATCTCAACTCAAAGTGGCTGTAGTGCTCCTTTATTTCCTTAAAGGGATATTTAAAGGTCAGTTAAATAATAATCAGATGATCTGACAAAGCACAGTACTTGCTCTCTTTACATGTAGCTGACATCTGCTGCCACCAAGAGGCCAACCAGCGAGACAGCAACTAGTTGAGAATACATGTAGGCTGAGGTTGAACGAAAACAAGGATGCAAAGTTCACCACATAATTCCAAATAAATTTATTTTGTTTATTTGTCCACTGTACAAAGCAAGCATGGAATCCACAGGACAGCTGGAGATGCCGAAAGGATGTTCCATCAAAAATAAGAGCGAAAATGACCTGGAAGTAAAAGAGAGGGCAGTGGGAGTTGAGATAAGTATAAAGTTATTAAGTTATTAATTACCTGTGAAATACCATCACTAGCTTTAATAATAAACTCTTTTAAGTAAACAGGTGACGTGTAAAATATCACATAGAACGTCATATGAGGCAATAGCGTATTGCATGAATGCTGTTTTTAGACCGCAAGGCTGCGTGACGTCAGCATGGCAAACCGGAAGGGGGTCAACATAGAAGTGCCCTCGCATACAACCCATGTTAGTACTGCTTGTTTTTTGCCGGTAATCTTTCAAAAAAGAACATGCCGAGTAAACACTGTCGCTATGGAACTTGTAGAAATGACTCTAGACATTATGACATATGAAGGATGTTTTCTTTATACGTTTCCCGAAGCCAAAAACTCAGAGGAAAAAATGTGAACAATGGATCAACTTGTGCAGATGTCCAGAAGACCAGTTTAACGCAAGCAAGGTGAAACCATTCACCTTCATATGCAGTAATAATTTTGTTGGGGGCCATGATCCTACAGATGACAATGCCTGCTACAGCCTGCCCCGAAGAGGTAAGCCATTTTGATATTTTTACTTATTTTTTAGCGTGGCGTTTTGCCGTGCTGCTTCTCACAATGAATGACCTGAAAAAATTTAAAATGGTATCTGACCGCCACACACACAAAAAAAAAACTTTAGTAAGGGGGAAGTGTAAATGAATTATAAAATTAAGAAATGAAATAAACTGTATTCGTTGGCTGTCACTGAGTAGCATTTGCGATCGCTACACAAAAATAGCAATATAAATTACCCCCAAGAACGATCAGAGACGTAAGACAACCAGAAGATATGATATATAAGAAAGACAGGGCATATAGTGGTAAAGGATAGCTTGTTGAAACATGAAAATGTCATTGTCAGTGGTTTAAGGCAATGCACACAAGAAAAAGGTGTCGATAAAAAAGCTACCTCTGGATCAGGACGGCTCTTTTTCACGTCTTATTCAGTTCTCGACACTCAAGCCATCACTTTAACTGAACATTTGTATGTTCTTCCACATTTTTACCAGTGAATTTGGCACCAGTGACAATTTTCGGACCGAATAGGTAGGTTTAGCTCAGTAAACATCTCGTTCTTACACGATTTACATGCATCTACCATGAGGGACAAACGCAAGCTTGATCCCCCTCTAGCAACAGTTGCTAACGACATGAATATTAATGCACAAAGGTGATGTGTGGTACGCTATTGAACAAGAACAAAAGTGAACAATGGTAAGTAGGAAAAACTCGCCTGCCTGGCATGATATTTTCATCTCCTTATTAGCTTGATGCAAAACAGCAACACTGATCCATCCTCTTTTGTTTAATGACTGAAGGAGAATCTGGTGAATATTTTGGAGTCTTGTGCGACTGCACATGATCAGTTTTGCTTCATTCTTCTCCATGTAATTGGTAAAAAAAATTGTGAAAACCACACTGCGTCAGCGGGGAAAAAAAACATGCTAACCAACAACATCTGAGAACAAGCGTCTCTTATCTACTTAGACAAGGCGCAGCATTTTCCTGTGACAGTCCGTCTTAAGAGTGCGCCAACTTACAAGCTTTGTGTTGAGGCAAAACATGAAACTTGCAATTCAAGGTAGCCCTGTACAGTATATGCGTCAAGAAAATGTACCAGCAAGATACAATATTTCACATAAGATGAGTGGTGAGTGTGAATCAACTCGTTCCATATTTTTCTATACAGACAAACTGGTGACTAAAGTCAAGTGTTGGGCCATACCACGGGGGAGGTCTACTCCAACGCTTTGACGATGGCTTCATGAGCGTCTATGCTGATTTGGACCTCTGCTCTCGCCACCTCGTCGGATGTGCCGGCCAGGTCAGCCTGGGCTTTCTCCAGACCCGCCTTGGCAGCCTGCGAGGAGCAAGAATGGAGAGTTGAAAGCAGAATGGAGATGAATAAAAATTCACTAATAGTGCTGGGAAATATAAGTATGAACATGCTATCATTCCATCTCAAAACTGGATACAGATTTCATTAAACAATTGGCCACTGAAATAAAACAAATACATAGACGACACAGAACACCGCAACTGTGCAAATTGTGAAAAATGTTTACAGTTATTTTCAATATGATGAATTAATTTGCACATTATACTACACTGTAGGGGTGTGACAAAATATCGTAAAGGTGATATATCGTGATACTTTGTATCCCAAAAGGTTATCGATATGCACCTGCCAAGAATCGAGATATTGGTTTAAAAAGGTGTCAGTGTTAAAAAAAAAAAAAAAAAAAAAAAAAAGGAACCAACAAGTTGCTATCAAAATCTTCAACTATAATAGTGTCTCAGTTAACTCTATGGCTGCCATTGATGACGCTCGACGCCCAATCCATTTAGACTGGGAGGGTCGAACGAACGTTTATTCATTCGAAACCAGAGCATTCACAGTCACTCTTTCTGATTTTCAGGCCATTTACAAGTCAATTTCTGTTCATTTTAGTGCATTTACAGGTCGCTTCCTGTTGCGTTTGAGTCACTGCCTATTTATTTGGGAGATTCATCGGCCACTTCCTGTTCCGTAACCCAAAATCAACAGGAAATCCCCCGGAATCAACAGCAAGTGACTCAAAATCAATAAAGTAATGATCTGAAATGCCCCAAAATTACCTCGTTGCCTACCTAGCATTGGCAGCCACTGATGGTTCATTCGCTGCCACCCTCCCAGTTCAAATGGATTGGATGTCTACTAGAGCTGGGAATCTTTGGGCACCTAACGATTCGATTACGATTACGATTACGATTCAGAGGCTCCGATTCGATTATAAAACGATTATTGATGCACCCCCCTCCTTTTTTTTTTTTTTTTTTTTTTTAATGTTTTGTACATTAGTTCCAAAATTGTTCAAAAATACTCTCAGTCTAAACCAAACTACTATTTCAGTATCAAGTTAACATATAGCAGTAAACAAATATACAAAAATAACAGTAAATAAAAAAACTCCAGTCCCCATTCCGTATCAGCAGCTTTTAACTACATTCAGTTAATTTATTGTTGTCAATCAACCGTTAAAGTTGTTAAAATTGCTCCCGTTATTCCATAATTTCCCTTTTGTCTACTTTCGACATGTGAAAGTTTTAAAACTATTT
Organism: Corythoichthys intestinalis; assembly: GCF_030265065.1. Classification (NCBI taxonomy): domain Eukaryota; kingdom Metazoa; phylum Chordata; class Actinopteri; order Syngnathiformes; family Syngnathidae; genus Corythoichthys; species Corythoichthys intestinalis. The sequence goes on from NC_080401.1 coordinate 39,967,170, forward strand.
TAAAGATAGATTCAAGTCAATATTTTACCGATTTAGGAGTATTTTAGATAAAAAGTTAATTAGGTTTGCTTGGAAGGTTCGCTACAACAGCCTTGCAGGGAAGTGTACTGCTTTAAGATGGCGGCCGTTTACTAACGCCCGCATCTAGCTTTTTGTAGATGTGCTGCTAACGCTACCGAATCTATATTGCATCTAGTCCTATTTAAATGATATCTACCGTAACATTATATGGAAGTACTTTGTAGCAGCTTTTCGGCAGCAGTCAGGTATGTTGTTGTGTTTTTTTATCTTGTGGCATGAGTTGAGCTAGAGCCGTGAGTTGAGGCTCTAGAATGAGAAGCATGATGTTTAGCTACTCTCGCTCCGCTCTCATTACGTCCCGAAGACCGCGCGGCGCGCTGAGTGTGTTGTACTTCCGCTTTACTTGGCATATTTCAATAATCGGAATTTGGATGTTTGTGAATCGTTCTCGAATCTTCCACGGCCGAATCGCGAATAATCTAAGAATCGGAAATTTTGCACACCTCTAATGTCTACTAGTGGTAAACTCATTCAAATTCACAACAGAAGCCTGTTTTTCTGTTTATTAGTCGTTTTGTAGAATATCTTAGGTTGATTTCCTGACCAATGTATCGATAATCGTTGTATCGCCATATCGTGAGATCATCGTTATCGTAAGCTTTGTATCGCAAATTGTATCGTATCGTGAGGTACCAAGAGGTTCCCACTCCTACTATACTATGAATTAAAGTAATAGAGGGGCTTCTTAAAAACTAGTAAAAAGCTTTAAAAGGATTCAAAAATATCTTTAATAGCTTTGAAAATATATATGAAATAACTCCTACCCATCATACATATATGCTCATACAACCAATCACCTTCAAAAAGGAACAGAGGACTAGGTGGAAGGTGAATTGTGACGGAAATCGGCTGGAGAAAAATCAGAAGTGCCGCGTTCGTTCTGAAAGCTCCATTTGTCACAGTAGCGATTAGAAAGTAGAAATGCCAAACATGGCTGCAAGTTAAAGGTCTCCCAGTAGGGATTTGACACATCTGCTATAACTCAACAGTGAGTGACCTTTCCCTCCTTATTAGCAACGTGGCCTCATGTGCATTGTTGCCGCACACTCAAAGAAGGGGGTGGGCATGGAGAGGAAGCTTATTTAGTCCTTCAGAATCAAGTTAATAGTGATGTTGCCCAAGGTCAAAAACGAGGCGGGGTTAAAATCGCAGTGGAGCATTAACAAGCCTGACATTTAAACGGTCAAGTTTAACTGCGAAGACTACCCGATGGGTCGTCACCAACAACTCAACGGACCAAAATTAGAGCTAATTAGAAATCTAGCACAGGTTCACCGAATGCTTTCTACCACCAAAGAGTATATCCCTGCTGGGAAGCGCACCAGAATAAAGAGGTTGTTATGAACGTCTCAACAACATAGATGAGGACAGCCCATTCCTCAAATCTAATTACAACAACCCAAATCTATAATAGGAATCGACTTGCTCACAACGGACTCCATTTTTCCCAGAAAGAAGCAGTTTTCTATTTTAAGAATGTCAGGCTTTATCACTATTTCTGGACACAATGAAAACCCTTCTACAACAACAGTATAGTTTCATTTTGTAGAGTAAATACTGATATTTGCAAATTTTGGGACAAAACATGCTTAAAATTGTGTTTTCGATCTGGGTCAGATTTTTTTTTTTAAACTTGGATTTAAGCATAACCACAAACTGTCAGGCCACCTAGATCCTTTTTTCCCGTCAAGCACAAACTTTCGCCAAGGTTTGTGTGTGGCACCAAGCGAGTACACTGGGAGGGGCTGACTGTTCCACAGTGATCATGGCATCGTGCAGACTTGCTAGCCTTGTGGACACGTGAAGCTTGCCGAAGGTTTGGTCGGAGGGAGGTCTTAGTGTGTCCTTTCAATCATGCGCATTGATCATAAGATGTAAAGTTAGTGTGCATTGAAAAAATGAAACGGCAACTAGAATTAGTTCACTAGCATCAGCTAGCTGACCGTCATTAAGTCGGAAGTCACGTGCTCGTTCTTAATATTGGTCGCTTGGGGTGACACTGCCATTTATGGGTGACATTTCACCAGCCATCCCAATCACAAACTAAAGGGGAAATTCAGCATTTTTGATATTAGGCTTAATATTCGAGTTAGTGGGGGTTTAATTAGTCGGCGGAGTGGATTTCAACATGTTCTGTGCAGTTTGTCAGTTATTTTTTAGTTTCAGGGCTTTAGGGTGACTAAGCTAGCGCGAGTCTATGGTGCCTGCTTAGTAGGGGTGCACTGTATCCATTTTTTGAAACCGATACCGATATCGTTAACTTCCTGCTCCTCAAAGCCGATACCAATATCGATAACCGATAATAAAGGTATAATTTTGAAAATGTATAACCTGAGTTTTTGAACACCTGGAGGTTTTAAAAAAATTGTGGTGGATTCAACATAGATTTGCCTTTGATCTCATCAGATTTTTTATAATGACATGAACAAAACAGTGCGTTTCACTTCTGCACTGCCCGACAGCCAGCTAAGAATGAATGCACTTCCATAAAGCACAAGGCTTGGTCTTTTCTTGCTTTCATGGGAAGACACTCGTCTTAATATTGTGAAAGTACAACAAAAAAATACACATATTCAATACTCAATATACAACAAACTGCACAATGCGGAAACGTAACAAAGCATTCACGACTGTAAATGCTACCGCTAGACACTGCAATGCGTAAGTGATTGAACCAAACTACTGTAACAAAAAATAGGTGCATTGAATTATTCTGACCAGCAGGTGGGAGCAATGCCCCGCAAATGGTCAACTGATTTCCCATACTATTGTGTAAACTGCAAAGCCAGAACAGTACATATTATCGGTCCTATTATAAATGTTATTGGATTTATCGGGATGAAGTCATAATTCTTATTATTGGACCGATAATTATCGGACCAATAATTATCGTGCACCAGTACTGCTTAGCATGCCAAAAAAAATTATATTAAGCGGCATGGAAAATGAATGAATGAATGAATGAATAGCTAAATATATTCAAAATGGAGAACATTGTTAGCAATACCCATGCGGCCAAAAAATTTCACAACAAATTGCTGTAATTCATTTCATTATGCAGGAGTGTTTTTCTAGATGTGTATTTTAACCACAGAGTGCTTCGGTCATTCGTGCTCAGTCAGCTGCTTTCGTTCCCACAAAAAACAAAAATCAGCGGTGAAAAACTGATGTGATATCACTCCGCCCTGCTTGCCTAGACAGCCTGTTCCATGCAGAGCTGCTGGATCACAAATGTTGCTATTCATACTACAATTATTGACATGTAATTGTAAGTTTTAATAACTTCATCCTGAAAACATAGCCAACACTATTAATTGTATGGTTCATCGGTGATTCTCATGCGTGCATATGCTATTTTTTATCGGTATGCTAATCAGGAATCATTGATTTGCGCTAGCTTAACCACTCTGCAGACCTGAAACTACCAAATAACTAACAAACTGCACTGAATTTGTTGAAATCAACTCCGAGTAATTAAACCCCCGCTAACTCGAAGATTAAGCTTTAGTTCAAAAATCCTGTACTTCCCCCTAAAGCCAATCAGCGAAAAATGACAAAACTTTTTAGTAATTCTTTTACAGTGTTTCCCACAGGATTTTAGGAGACTGTGGTGGGAGGCTCTCTGACCATAGGATTTTTTGAAACTGTGGTGGTGGGCTGCATCGGAGTTGGACAGCCACACCATGTCGTGCAACGGCGAATTTTTTTTTTTTCCCATTATTTTTTTCCCCCCAAGAAGAACCATAACAAAGATATATTTGAAATATTTCATTAGCTAGGCTAATGTTATAGCTCTCAGCTACGGTACATGTATGTAAAATGCGTTGCTGATTACAGCTACGTTACCCTATGTAATAATGCGACTTTTTTTCTCGTAGCAATAGTACGACTTACATCTCGTAGTGACTCAGGGTTGGCAACCCAAACTGTTGAAAGAGCCATATTTGACACCACCCCCCCCCCCCCCAAAAAAACTGATACAGTATGTCTGGAGCAGCAAAAAATTAAAAGCCTTGTACAAGCCTTATAATTATCAATACTAGCTATATTAGCCTACTATAAAAATGAATAAGTTGGCTAGAAATACATAATTAGCCTTCATGATTAAATGTTTATTTTCCCTGCAGTGGATCCTATAGCGCACCACGTGACTACTCTGTTGTACGATGACACCACAAGTTTAACTTCATTACAATATTAATGAATTGAAAGAATGTTTGTATCGTGTTTGTCCTCCTAGAAATCCTATTAAAACAAAAAATATATTTCCCTCCCCCATCTTTTTCCAAAAAAAAAAAAAAAAAAAACCTCCGAAGCAGCACTAAAGAGCCGCATGCGGCCCAAGAGCCGCGGGTTTCAGACCGCCGTCGTAGCCCTCCTTTTTCCTTTTTATTTGACCCTCATAAGTACTAAATTACCACAACAATAACAGTCCTTCTGTCAACTGACCCATTTACAGGACTGGGGGAATTCTAATGGCCGTGTAAAGTTTTTCTTTCTTTCGGTGAGAAGGTGAATAGTTTTTTCCCCGTTGTTCGTGAACTAAATTTCCACACAAACGCACATCGAGGTACCATTAACTTAGCAAGGAGAGGTATGAGAGTCATTTTTCGAGTGTCCCAGAGCTCGCGAAATTGGGGGGGGGCGGGGGGGCGCATTTATCCAACTTTCGTCAGCCGTAATTGTCTGAAGTTGGCGCGTCGGTGTTGTGCCGAAAAATAGCCACTCCACGCGAAATGTCCCCCCGACGGGAGCGCCCACACGTCACTCGTACAAACAGCCTTTTCTTACCAATCGATGGACATGGAAACGACGTTACTGTACCGTGAATATGTATCATTTCACTCTGCTTGAACTAATAAATACTTTACTGTGACCAACGCTCTGAAAATAGAGCAAGGCTTTATTTTGGGCCCCGCCTCTCTGCGCAAGTTCAATCAAATTTTGCTTTCCGTCCAAGACGGCCGTCCACCGCTCACTTTCGCCGAAAAGTCCGATCCAAACTATTGTAATGCCCCGGATATGGGGAAGAAGGAGAGAAGTCTGTATTTGCTTACCCACTTGATTGTGGTAACAATAATAAAGAAAAACAATAACAAAATAACAGCGGGCTGCTACGACATGCGACCGCTATCTCTCGCTATCTCGCTCGTTCTCCCATTCTTCCTACTCGTTCCCCTTGCGTCTCTTAAATGAATAAATAAATAAATAAATAAAATACTACTCTAAAATGCTGCTCTCACTCGCGCGGTTAGTAGAGTGGAGTGGGCTACAGCTGTGTAATCGGCTGACTGACGCATCTGATTAGTATCTTTTGTTTTTTTTTCCGGCGGGGGGGGGGGGGGGGGGGGGGGGGCGCAAACGAGACTGTGGCGGGCCCAAACGAGACTGTGGCGGGCCGCCACAGTCTCTTTCATTGGTGGGAAACACTGCTTTTAGACTTCAGACGGAGAAAGTCTTCATTTCAGCTATGTGTGTGTGCGCGTGTTCCCGCATGCGCATAATATTTGTGCTCATATAGTGTCTGTACTACTTTCGCTTCTCATATACAGTGTTAACTTGATGTAAAGCATAATATATTAACATTGGTAACTAGAGCTGGGAATCTTTGGGCACCTAACGATTCGATCACGATTCAGAGGCTCCGATTCGATTATAAAACGATTATTGATGCACCCCCCTCCTTTTTTTTTTTTTTTAAATGTTTTGTACATTAGTTCCAAAATTGTTCAAAAATCCTAAACCAAACTACTATTTCAGTATCAAGTTAACATATAACAGTAAACAAATTTACAAAAATAACAGTAAATAAAAAAACTCCAGTCCCCATTCTGTATCAGCAGCTTTAAAGTGCCTGTGACACGAAAAAGCATGTTTATTTCATAATACACGCGGTATTTTATGCTCCTGAATAGAGCTGAAACGAATACTCGAGCAACTCGAGTTTAAAAACTGATCCGAGTAATTTTATTCACCTCGAGTAATCGTTTATTTTGACAGCTCTAAGCATCACGTTTCGCTCGGACTACTTTTAATGCGGGACAACGCGCTGACGTCACGTGCGTAGAGGAAGAAGCAATAAAAAAAATATAAAAAACATTTCCGCAGCCGACAGCCGCTCCAAACTACGCCGACGTTGCTAAAAACTAGTCCGCGTGATGTTAAGTTGGTAGCAGGTAGCATCTGAGGAGTCTCATAGAGCTCACATGTGTTGAACTAGATGCAATATGATAGACTCGGCCCCTTCTGGGCAGCATTAATAAACAGCGGCCATCTTAAAGCAGTAGAGCGCTAAGCGCTAATAAAGAGCGCTAAGCGCTAAAAAATAGGATTAACGTTACTGTCTGAGTCACTAGCTCACGTAACGTTAGCCCTGCGGAGGGCTAGGTTTCTATTCATTATGACCACTTTCGATGCGTGGCTAACGTGTCTTACATACAGGCTTTAACATAACATAGCTTTGTGGAGTGATAAGGGTGTAAAATAAAAACTCAATAATGCTAACTATCAATTTTAGCTTAGTAGTCATTGCTGGATAAAACACCAAGTAGCACTGGTCACTAATGTGCTCCAATACAGCCTGTATCATACATTTATCTTGAACACTGCAAAAACACAAAATCCTATCAGGACTTAGAGTTTAGAGTAGCGTAAAACTTAACTAGAACTTAAAAATGGCTTGACACAAATAGAAATTCAATTGAAACAGGTGGGAAAAAATCCTAACTTTTAAGTGATGTGTGTTATCAAGCGTAATGGCATTTTTAGGTATAAATATATATATATTTTAATAAGATCTAAAGGTTTTTTGAGTGAAAGGAGTGAATTTGTCTTTTTTTTAATTCTAGTTACATCTGAGATGCAATTGTTGACTGTTTTCAACAATATACATCGAAAATAAAGCCATTGATTGACTGAAAATGGTTCAAGATTAGATGAAATGTCTTGTTTTCTCATGTATATTTATAATTGCTTTTCACCTAAAAATATATTTGTTTTATCCGATTACTCGATTAATCGATAGAATTTTCAGTCGATTACTCGATTACTAAAATATTCGATAGCTGCAGCCCTACTCCTGAATTATATGGACCGCTTGGATGTGTGTGGAGGCGATCGCTATATTTATTTAGTTTTTTGAATCCCGCGCCAGGAAAATTAGTGACTTCCGGCTTCGGTCTTGCATTGAGGAGGAGGGCGCTGTGACGTGTACGGTAGAAGACGTCCTCTTCACTATACAGCGTACTGTTGTGTATGGGGACGAATGATTCAGCTGATTTTGCGGATTAATACGTTTATTTTTCGCATCACGCCAGCCAAACGGCTGCAGAAAAATCATTCTGTATGAGGCAGAGGCGTATGCGCCTTTTTGGAGTTTCAAAAGGTTCCCATTCACCGTGGATATTTACTGTGGGACCATTGGACTTACGAGGAAGTGAGTAAACATCTTGTTTTGTATTATGTCAAATACGAATACAGTGATTACAAAGTAAACACTACAAACTTCCTTTAAATGAAGGACTACTTACGTTTGATCATTGATAGGCATGTAAAAAGCTGTCCTAATGGTCATTAGCAGAAGCCCGTTAGCTGCACAACAACTCCAGCCACCCTCCTCTGGGGAACGAACTGTAAATTGCTCTCCGCCGGGCGGTTTGCCGATCCGCGACGACAATAGACAACCGGGTCGTCATGTCAAATAATCCAGGATAGTTACGTGTGATTTTCCGCTTTGAAGACTTTGAAACATCACTCGGTTCGGGTTAGCATGTCGGCTAGCTGTCACGCCTTCTGGTTTGTTTACATTCTCCGAAGCCGGGGAAGGGAAATGACATATGTCCGATTTAGGTGTCATAAAATATAGTTCGGGAGGTGCGACAGTAAAGGTGAAGTCGACAGTTTTGACCATTATGGAGTAATTTTGCCATGTCGTCCTGAATAAATGCATTTTTATTATTTCATATTCCATTCAGCACAAGACTGTTATTTGTCATGACCATGCCATTTATTTAGCAATTGGGGAAAATACTTGGATAAAAAGAATATCCTGTAAAAATATTGAAGTAAAGAGACAGAAACAATGACATTTTGTCGCTCTCTTCGTCGCGTTTTCCTCATTGTGAATAGTTCCCCCTCGACGGGCTGACTGGTCCTCCTCAAGCCATTTATATAGCTATTGAGGAAAAATACTTGGATAAAAAGAATATCCTGTAAAAATATTGAAGTAAAAAGACAGAAACAATGACATTTTGCTGCTCTCTTCATCGCGTTTTCCTCATTGTGAATAGTTCCCCCTCGACGGGCTGACTGGTCCTTCTCAAGCCATTTATATAGCTATTGGGGAAAAATACTTGGATAAAAAGAATATCCTGTAAAAATATTGGAGTAAAGAGACAGAAACAATGACATTTTGCTGCTCTCTTCGTCGCGTTTTCCTCGTTCTGAATAGTTCTCCCTCGACGGGCTGACTGGTCCTTCTCAAGCCATTTATATTGCTATTGGGGAAAAATACTTGGATAAAAAGAATATCCCGTAAAAATATTGGAGTAGAGAGACTGAAACAATGACATTTGGCGGCTTTCTTCGTCGCGTTTTCCTCGTTCTGAATAATTCCCCCTCAATGGGCTGAATAGTAAAATCGATGAGACCAGTCTACCGCTGACGTCATCCACCTGTTGGGGACGCTAAAGCCCTATAATGGTAGGCGTGGCTAACTGGCAGATTAAAAGGCTAATTTCTCGTCATCTGTGCTTTGCTAAATTGTTGTATATAGTCGAATCGTCTCAAAATATGATTCTGATTCACATAATAATGCCATTTAAGACTTTTTTTCTCGTGTCGTATGCTCTTTAAACTACATTCAATGAATTTAATGTTGTGAATCAACTGTTACAGTTGTTAAAATTGCTCCCGTTATTCCATAATTTCCCTTCTGTCTACTTTTGAGCAAAGTTTTAAAACTATTTCATCATTAAAGATAGATTCAAGACAAGATTCTGCCGATTTAGGAGTATTTTAGATAAAGAGTTAATTAGGTTCGTTACAACAGAGCCTTCTAGAAAGGTCTACTGCTTTAAGATGGCAGCTGTTTACTTACGCTGGAAAGTCTGTCATTTCATATCTCTGTTCAATAATACATGTTCTAACACCGACTTCGTCTGTCATTTTGCATCTAGTTCTACAAATATATGATATCTACTGTAGCCGTATGTTTGTAGCAACTAGCAACTTGGCGTTGTTTGTAGCGGCTGTCAGCCGCAGTTAGGTATGATTTTTCTTTTTTTATCTAGCAGCATGAGTTGAACATGATATTTACTCTCGGTCTGTTCCTCAATGCGTCCCAAAGACCGCGCTGACTGTGTTTTACTTCTGCTTTACCTGGTATAATTCAATAATCGGAATTCGGATATTTGTGAACCGTTCTCGAATCATCCACGGCCGAATCGCGAATAATCTAAGAATCGGAAATTTCGCACGCCTCTATTGGTAGCAAAGGTTATTCATTAAAAATAGTTTACAAACAAACACAGGTTAAATGTGTTTCTTGCTTTTTTTTCTTTTTCTTAAACTCACAGTAATATCCAGCTGGTCCAGAGGCACAGCCTCCTCAGCTAGCAGCTGCACTGAAGAATCGGCGTTGACTGTTACAGACCCACTGCTCACTACATAAAATACACGTGTGGAAAAAATGAATTTATGAGGTATAGAAAGTACAATACAAGTTGAGTTAATCGTTATTTGCAATGTCCGACTTACCGAAGTATTTAGCTGCAGAGCCGTCATCGTTAAAGACCGTGACGACGCCGGGCCGGAGCACTTGCAATGTCGGCACATGGGCAGGCAGTATACCAAATGCTCCAGTGAGTGTGGGTACATCCACCTGCTTTACGCTTGCCTCTTTGAAGAACACCTGCAAATAAAACAAAATTTAATGTCACAGTCACTTTAATTTAAAAAATAATCTAAATATTGATACAAGAGAATAGGGCAATAGATCCTAGCCGATTTATGAACTAACCTACTTGTCAATTTTATAACACAACTTCAATTTGCCTGTCACATGCATATATTTGTAATATTCCTGTAACCACCCCAGATTAGAGATTAGGCCCGCAGGTATTAAAGACCGACTCAGCCCGATCAATTAACTTGATTTGCAGGCCCGAGCCCAAAACCCCCTGAAATTTTATGTCTTATTTGTAGGCGCTAGCGTGAAAAAAAAATAAAATAAAAATAAAAATTAAAAAAAAAAACGAAAATTTTATTTTTCATTTTCAGGCCCAAACCCGAAACCCCCCCCGAAATGTTATGTTTTATTTGTGAGGACTCAGGAGGAGGAGGAAATGCGGGGATGCGATGGGTGGTTGCGTTTCATGTGATCACATTTCAATTCAATTCGATGACGGTACACAAGAAAGCCCGCAAACAGTTTGCGAAGACATTTAAACAAAGCACATGGATTACTGGAAACATGTCCTATAGTCTGATGAGATGGGCAGGCTTTCTTCTTGTGTACCATCTTCAGAAGAGGCTTCCCCCTGGGGTGACAGCCATGCACATCAATTTGATGTAGAGTACTAAGCACTAACAGGCTGACCCCCCACCTCTTCAATCTGCAGCAATGCTGACAGCCCTTCTGTAACGAATCACATGACATTTTGGAGGGAAAGTGAAAAGCAGTACTCAATTTGGACATTTAGGGATGTGCATTTTTTTTTTCATTTTTTGTTGCCAGGGGTTTAAATTAGGGCTGTCAAAATTATCGCGTTAACGGGCGTTAATTAATTTTTTAAATTAATCACGTTAAATAATTTGACGCAATTAACGCAGTAGGCCCGCTCAGACAGATTTAAATGTCAGTACAGTGAAAGGCCAACTTGTTAATTGTGTTTTATGGAGTTTTACCGCCCTCTGCTGGCGCTTGGGTGTGACTTGCATATGTTATGTGGCGTAATGTCGCCCTCTGCTGGCGATTCAGTGCAGCGGATTATTTGGGTTTCGGCGCGCTTTTCTGACGTGATTATATGTCGACGCGAACTCACACTAATAGACAGTGCTATTCAGACTAACTAACGTCCGCATCCAGTATTCAGTGGCAGTTCTCATGGTCCCATCACACTGTTTGTGTCTAATACATGCATCGCTTGTGAGTTATATTCCTCCTTTGTTTATATTCATGACCATTAGATAGTTATTGATGATGTGTATTTGAATTTGTTCACATATATGGTGAAATGCAGTTACATTGTTAGATGCTTGTGAGCTAATTGGCTAGTGCTACTGCTCAAATGGACACGTGTGTGTACATTTTATGTTATTTTGTGATGTGATGTGTTACAAAAATACAAGAAACGTGCTCCTGTCAAAAAGAGATGACTTCAGTAAAGCCCATGCAACTTTGCCACACCGTCTGATTTCTTTTTGGAACTTATGTTCGCTATCTGTCAATTTGTGTACTCAAACACATTGAGGACAGAATAGGGCTACTAGTTTATTTTTTGATTGAAAATTTTACAAATTTTATTAAAACGAAAACATTAAGAGGCGTTTTAATATAACATTTCTATAACTTGTACTAATATTCATTTTTTAAGAACTACAAGTCTTTCTATCCATGTGTAACGGGTACACGCAAGTCCATGTGGAGCGTGGAAACCTCCCTGCCGATTCCTTCATGTAAGGACGCTAGCGGCTGTGCCATTGGCTCGAGCTTATTGGTGCAGTGGTTACCGATCTTGCCTGCCGAGTGGAAGCGTCGTTGGCGCGCGGGGTCGCGTCCCGGCCTAGTCAGAGGTGGGAGCGGAACGCGAGGCGGCGCTGACACAGGGGTTACAATGGTGCCGTGGACCCGGATCAGCAGCGAAGGTTTCGGGGGGTGAGTGTAACGGGTACACGCAAGTCCATGTGGAGCGTGGAAACCTCCCTGCCGATTCCTTCATGTAAGGACGCTAGCGGCTGTGCCATTGGCTCGAGCTTATTGGTGCAGTGGTTACCGATCTTGCCTGCCGAGTGGAAGCGTCGTTGGCGCGCGGAGTCGCGTCCCGGCCTAGTCAGAGGTGGGAGCGGAACGCGGGGCGGCGCTGACACAGGGGTTACAATGGTGCCGTGGACCCGGATCGGCAGCGAAGTTTTCGGGGGGTGAGTGTAACGGGTACACGCAAGTCCATGTGGAGCGGGGAAACCTCCCTGCCGATTCCTTCATGTAAGGACGCTAGCGGCTGTGCCGTTGGCTCGAGCTTATTGGTGCAGTGGTTACCGATCTTGCCTACCGAGTGGAAGCGTCGTTGGCGCGCGGGTTTGCGTCCCGGCCTAGTCAGAGGTGGGAGCGGAACGCGGGGCGGCGCTGACACAGGGGTTACACATGGATCACTTTAACAGAATGTTAATGTTAATGCCATCTTGTTGATTTATTGTTATAATAAACAAATACAGTCCTTATGTACTGTATGTTGAATGTATATATCCATCTTGTCTTATCTTTCCATTCCAACAATAATTTACAGAAAAATATAGCATATTTTATAGATGGTTTGAATTGCGATTAATTGCGATTAATTACGATTAATTAATTTTTAAGCTGTAATTAACTCGATTAAAAATTTTAATCGTTTGACAGCCCTAGTTTAAATATTAACGGCTATATTTTGAGTTATTTTGAAGGGGGAACATTTAACTCTATTATAGAAGCTGCACAGACTACTTTTCATTGTGTCAAAGTTTCATTTTGTCAGTGTTGTCCCATGAAAATATATACTTAAATATATGCAGAAATGCGACGGGCGTACTTTTATGATACACTGTATGTACTTTTTAATGACTCATTCTTTTTGAGCATGGTCCCTTACCTCTGCCACCAATTACTAATGTTTCAGGAGGGACCTTAATTCAAAACTACAGTATAAAACCAGAAGGTTATATTGTCCCAATGAACAACTCAAGGTTAAGGAACTATTATGTCACAAGTCAATAATAATTTAGTTAACAAGGTCACGCCATATTCTTAATAAAAACATGTAAAATAGTATGACATTAAAACAAAAATTTATAGCCTACGTGGTTGAATTATTTTCACTGCAGGTCACCATAAATGAATGGCAGCAAAGTTTACCTAGCTCGGTTAGGCTAACAGTAATGCAGCACTGGAAATTGTGCAATAACCAAAACTAGTGGTAAAACGCATTATAATGTTTGGATGCAAAATAGACACATTACAGACTCTGCTGAATGTGTATGCCTATGCATTTATTCGGATTGTGAGCAAATTGTTCGGCTAATGCGCGCTAGGCCCGGCTAGCCATCCCGACGCCGGGGCTACCTGTGTTGGGGAGGCGAAAGTGAAGGACATCTGCGGGGCACCAGAGGCAGCCTCAGCGTAGCAGCGCGCTTGCCTCAGCACGGGGAGAGAACGGCGGAGAAACCTTGCTGCCATCATGTTGGATATTTTCCGACTTGAACCACGAGTACGTGAACCGCAGAAATCCTCAAGTCCCCAGTCCGTGTGCGCTTGGTGGACAAGGACGTTGACAACCTACCCACAAGGCTTTGCGGCCAAAGAAGACTACTGGGTAATGAAGTCTTATGGTCTTTCAGGCGTAATGATACCGGAAGTAGAGGAACGTTGTTAGCTCGCTTGCTAGCTAGATAGACGGAATAACATAAGATAAATTCGCCGCTAGATGGGGCTAAAATACTGCTACAAACCCCGTGCAGTTCTCTCAGAAGTATATTATACAGCGCTATTGCATTTTTTTTTACCTATAAGGATATATTTACAGGGGCACGATTTCAAACTGGAAACATTATTCATTTATGTATGTATTTATAACAAAAAAAAACCCTCATATCTGTGGAGAGTTAGTCAGGACGTTGACACTTCACGACTGTGGGTGCTGTATGTTCTGGTCAATCCCGAGCCAGTCGTCGCGAACTCACTGATGACGTCACACGGCACGTCTCTGACTGGCCGGTGGGCGCGTCTTAAACGCAGGGGCTCCCATTCATAAATACCTTTAAGCCTTTTGAAAAATCTCCACATTCCTAAGTGTCTTCGGCAGACTTTCCAGTGGTTCTCCCCCTCCGCCTCTGGCCGGACCACGCAGGTAGAGCAGGTGAGATTAGTTTGTATGCGAATGTGCTTCTGTGTGAAGCTTGATGTGGATGTTCGATGCCGATTTCGCCATCCCTGCATTCATGCATTAATATGTCATCGATTAGGTGTACATTTCGCCTTGATTCTCCCTCTTCTTGCACTGTCGGTACGCTTTAAATGCCAACTAATTTGCTAAAAATCGATTTTTATTACTGAAATATGACACCATACAGATTTTAGTGGCACTGTGATTCACAGTGCTACACAGCAACCAATCTAATAGGGCATCAAGTGTATATATTGTGCATATTGTGTACATTATGTTGACGTTATAAATAGGATTTGAATAGAGGTGTCACATCTGTGAGAATATGAAAAATATTTAATTTTAGTAGTTGTTTATGCATATCGAATAATGTAAATACTGATCCTCAAACTGCCATCATTAAAAACCTTTTACTATACTCTATGGCCAGTGTATATATTGTGCATATTGTGTACATTATGTTGACGTTATGAATAGGATTTGAATAAAGGTGTCACATCTGTGGGAATATGAAAATATTTCATTTTAGTAGTTGTTTATGCATATCGAATAATGTAATCCTCAAACTGCCACCATTAAAAACCTTTTGCTATACTTTAATCTGAATAAGAACATTGTAAAGATCTTTTTGTGCTATATTTTCCTAATATTTTTGTTTATTTATTTATTTCGACCAAAACTGGAAAGAGGTTTTCATTTGTGCAAATATCACCCATGTGGCCCTTGTGAAAATGAGTGGAATGAATGAATAACCAATAATACTACATTGGGAAAAAGTATGGTGGTGCCAACTAAAGAGTAAAACAAACTAAAAAGCACTATTATGGAAAAAGGTATTGAAATTGTTAGAATAAAAAAAGTAACACATGATAATGTGGCATGACCACCTAAACAGTGAACATGCATAATGATCATCTTGAACATTGCGCGCACGTTCACTGATCCAAAGAACTGTTTGCACAAATCGGTTAATGCTGCTGTTTTGGTTAGCAACAGTGTTTAAATGGGCTCAGCAAAGATTTGAGCCCCAAATCTAAGAATTGGGAGACAGATAAACAAACCTCATATTCCGCCGTGCTGCCCGCGCCAGTCACAGTGCAAATAAAAACCAAAACTGTATACACACGGCATTCAGATGTGCTTGCCTGTTATCTCCGAGGTGCATTTCCTTACATAACATCCGATTTGACATTCAAGCAACTGTTCTGCCAGCTTTGTTTTGCTTCCAGCCATGCCGCCACGCTGTCCTGTTGCTTCGAGGCCACTAGACCACTGCTGAGGGAGGATGGGGGGCAGGTAGGGGTGGTTGGGAGGCGTTCATCTTGCTTGGACGGAGGCGGATTCTCTCAAGCCACGCACACATAGACATCCAGAGATGCTGCTTCTGCGCACTGCCCTGCATCAGGAGTAAGAAACTGGAAGCAAGCAGGGAGATTAGATAGGCTGTTTGCAAATGATTGTATTTGCTGGCTCTGGTGCTCAAGTTGGTGCAGTGAGTGGCGGGCATGTTGCTTCTTCCATGCTGTGGTGAGTATCCAGGTTGTGTGTGTATGTGTGTGTGGGCGTGCGGTGCTGCAGTAGCAGGATTAATGGCTATGATTTGGAGGAGCCTAGACATAGCAGCAGCAAGCAGCAGTAGACCTCAGTTCCTGATTAGTAGCAAGAGCTTGTGTTTCTGTGATGGGAGGTAGTTAGATATTCTAGCGATCTGATGTGCCGGAGTGCAGGCTGATGATTTACATAGCACAGATGCTTTGCTTTTCTGTTCAGGGCCGATGATTAAACACATGCATGAGCAGCACGTGAGGAGCACGCTTGTTTCTGCTCACAGATTTTGCAAAGATTTGCTCACGAACCAGCATCCGCATTCATTCTTTTTGTGTTTATTTTTGAATCCGCTTTATAGTAGCGCCAGTTGGCAACAGAATACAATTCATCATGGGGTAAAATGGGTGATTCAAGTTAGACATAAACTGGACAATTTTAGAAGTTTTGGAATGATTGAAGTGCTCACAATTTAGGACTGAGCCCAAGCTTACACTACAAGTGATTCCCAACCACAGCACTTTGGCACATTAGTGTGCTATTATAGATTTTCAGGTGATCTGCAGGAGGAATCTAACCAATTTCACTCAATTGGTCTCAAAGAAGAAGGTACAATGAATCCGTGGTTACACGTCTTCTCTTTCAAGATACAATGGCTTTGTGTTTAACTAATCAAGTTCAGATTCCTTACAATATAAATACTTATTCCAACATTTTTGCTAGTGTTGTACCGATACCAGTATCGGAAAGAGCCCGAAACAGCACTATAGTCCTGGCATCGGCATTGGCGAGTACTTATAAATAACATGCCCACGCCATTCACCGACACTAATTTGGAACTCTGAACACAGCCCCTTTTGTCTCCTCTTGCTTGACAGTTCACAGTTGAGTTGGGCAAAATATCTATAAAGTCTTCGATTGATATTTCATTAGCGCTTGATGTGTAATAAAGATTATACCAATTTGAAATTGTTTAACATATACAGTATATGTTAGCTAACTTTAATGCAGCATATATCTAGTCATATTGAAGCAAAAAGAATGAAAAAAACATTCAGTGGTACCTCGACATACGATCGCTTCGACACACGATGTTTTCAACATCCAACTTAAAATTTGACCCGCCATTTGTTTCTATATCCGACGACATGCTCGAAATACGATGATTTATGACAGTGCCTCAGTTGCTTTGTTTTTCTGCAAGACGGACGCACGGTAGATTTTCTTGTGAGAATAATCAACACGGGTTCCAAGAAGGTTAGTGCAGATGGTGAAAAAAAAGGAAAAACATGACGCTTACGATTGAAATGAAGATCGAAATGATAGAAAAATATGAGCGTGGTGTGGTGGTGCTTCCGTGAACCGGCTCGACAATATGGTCGTACAATGTCTGTAATCTCGACGGTCCTCCTTCAAGTTCCGTTCGCCGTTCCGTTCCGTTAAGGTGACAATTACTATTGTGGTAACATCGCCATAGAAATCACCAGCTTCGTCAGGTTTTTAATCATTTATTTCAGAACTAGTGCAGCACAACGTGCCGACTGTCTACTGCAGTTGATGCCAACAACAAAACAATAAAAGAGAAAGTTACATTTCTACCTTTCTCTCTCTGTCGCGTCAGCCCCACGGTGCGTTCAGGTACAGCACGGAAAACAAACACGTCCGAACAGGATTCGTTACATTATTACAGGAATTATTATTATTATTATATTATTATTGCGATTTTTATTTACAGTGGGGAAAACAAGTATTTGGTCAACCACCAATTGTGCAAGTTCTCCTACTTGAAAAGATTAGAGAGGCCTGTAATTGTCAACATGGGTAAACCTCAACCATGAGAGACAGAATGTTGGGAAAAAAAAACAGAAAATCACATTGTTTGATTTTTAAAGAATTTATTTACAAATTAGAGTGGAAAATAAGTATTTGGTCACCTACAAACAAGCAGGATTTCTGGCTGTCACCGAGGTCTAACTTCTTCTTCTAACGAGGTCTAACGAGGCTCCACTCGTTACCTATATTAATGGCACCTATTTTAACTCATTATCGGTATAAAAGCCACCTGTCCACAACATCAGTCAGTCACACTCCAAACTCCACTATGGCCAAGACCAAAGAGCTGTCGAAAGAAACCAGAGACAAAATTGTAGACCTGCACCAGGCTGGGAAAACTGAATCTGCAATAGGTAAAACGCTTGGTGTAAAGAAATCAATTGTGGGAGCAATTATTAGAAAATGGAACACATACAAGACCACTGATAATCTCCCTCGATCCCGGGCTCCATGCAAGATCTCACCCCGTGGCGTCAAAATGATAACAAAAAAGGCGAGCAAAAATCCCACAACCACACAGGGGGACCTAGTGAATGACTTACAGAGAGCTGGGACCACAGTAACAAAGGCTACTATTAATAACACGATGCGCTGCCAGGGACTCAAATCTTGCACTGCCCATCTGCGGTTCGCTAGAGAGCATTTGGATGATCCAGAAGAGGACTGGGAGAATGTGTTATGGTAAGATGAAACCAAAATAGAAATTTTTGGTAGAAACAGAGGTTCTCATGTTTGGAGGAGAAAGAATACTGAATTGCATCCGAAGAACACCATAACCACTGTGAAGCATGGGGGTGGAAACATTATGCTTTGGGGCTGTTTTTCTGCAAAGGGACCAGGACGACTGATCTGTGTTAAGGAAAGAATGAATGGGGCCATGTATCGAGAGATTTTGAGTGAAAATCTCCTTCCATCAGCAAGGGCATTGAAGATGAGACGTGGCTGGGTCTTTCAGCATGACAATGATCCCAAACACACAGCCAGGGCAACAAAGGAGTGGCTTCGTAAGAAGCATTTCAAGGTCCTGGAGTGGCCCAGCCAGTCTCCAGATCTCAACCCCATAGAAAATCTGTGGAGGGAGTTGAAAGCCCGTGTTGCCCAACGACAGCCCCGAAACATACTGCTCTAGAGGAGATCTGCATGGAGGAATGGGGCAAAATACCAGCAACAGTGTGTGAAAAGCTTGTGAAGAGTTACAGAAAACGGTTGGCCTCCGTTATTGCCAACCAAAGGTACATGACAAATTATTGAGATGAACTTTTGGTTTTGACCAAATAATTATTTTCCACCATGATCTGCAAATAAATTCTTTAAAAATCAAACAATGTCATTTTCTGTTTTTTTCCCCCCACATTCTGTCTCTCATGGTTGAGGTTTACCCATGTTGACAATTACAGGCCTCTCTAATATTTTCAAGTGGGAGAACTTGCACAATTTGTGGTTGACTAAATACTTATTTGCCACACTGTATAATTTATTTATTTAGCTATTTTTGCCATTTGTAATAGTACAAGCAGTAATTATTAAGGATTTAGTGTAGGTTTTCGGACTGTGGAACGAATTAATGGAATTGTAATGTATTCGTATGGGAAAATCCTGCTCGACATACAGTACGACCATTTTGACTTACAAACAAGGTCCTGGAACGAATTAAGTTTGTATGTAGAGTTACCACTGTATATTGGTACAGTATTGTCATCGGCCATTCCTGCTCAACTGAGTATCAGAGTCTGTATGGGATGCCAGAAATTGTATTGCACTAGTGATGTCCCAATTCAAAACTCAGAATCATTGCCCAATATGGCTATTTTTGGACCATCGGACAGTATTGGATTTGGTCACAAGATCGAATCCGATCCGGTATTCACGTGTCATCCGCACGATTGCACTTTTCGGTTGTAGTAAATCAAACCACTGAGGAAACGTCCACTGAGAGGGACTACGGTACGTCTCTTTAGAAACGAATGATAGTAACAGAACATAGTGTCATATTTGTAAAAAGCATGGCTCATTCTAATACAAAAAATATAATTTGTCATTTACTGGTTGCATTATTTGTACTGATCTAAAAATATGGTTGTCAGATAGGTTAGTGGATTAGTAATATTAAACCATATCTTGAAAAAAAAAAATCGGAGTGAAAAAAATCAGCATTGGGACATCCCTAATTGGATGAACACTATTTTTTTACATTAATCCGTGATGAGCAGCCATCCCAGCTAACTACAGAGGATAGTAATTAAGGAAGCCAATCAAAACATCCTCCGTTCACATGATTACCAGATAGCAGGCATTTAAATTACCAGCGAATACTGTGTTACTATTTTAGAGACTAATTTTGCGAGATTATCTGATTTATGATGTAACATCATGTGCTTTCAAAAAAAAAAAAAAAAAAAACAAAAAAAAAAAAAAAAGGATAAATGCCAATAGGCATTCCAAATAAGGACAGCAAGCATAAATAATATGAGGTGAACATAATTTCAATTCATCTATGTCTTTAGCTTCATTCATGAAATTTGATTAGGCAACATTTAGCCACAATTTAAATAGTGTGAATTTCCACGTTTTGACTTAACATTCTACATGGTTGTTACTATTACGCGTATGTCCTGTTGACTTATGCAAAATGAATTTTGAATTGTTGCTGGCTGTTAAAATGAATCAAAACGTCTGCATAATTTCTATCATCTCTGGACTCTGCGTGTTCATACTAAAACTACTCAAGCGCATAATATCAGACATGATATTAAACTCAAAAGTGAGTTAAACAGATAGGAAATTGCATTAAAATGCCCAATTTTGTGGGTGGCCATTAGGCGCAATTTCCTAGAATGGCCTTGAGTAAAATTGAAGCTCCTGCTTCCACACCATTGCTGGCAAATAATGTTGGCATCGCATGAACGTGGGCCACTGCTCATTGAGAATGTTTTCTTTTTTGTTAATGATGCAATGAAAAGTCAGTCAATTCCAACCAATTGACCAAATTATTAATGATCAATTAGTCGACTAATGAATAATTACTCACATTCTTCATGTGATTCATTTCTAGATAGAAGGTCAAGTAGATCATGACGGGAAAATGGAACTGCCTGAAAGCGCTTAGTGAACCCGTCCGTTCAGATTGCTGTGATGTACTGAGCAGTGAGTGTTAAACTACTCAGTTCATTTCTTATTTCCACTTGGATCGTCAACGGCGGCTCTCAGCATTCACGTGCACTCGTTATATATGTAACTGTCATCTCTTATTAGACTCTAGTTTGTTTACTTGATTTAATGCTAGCGAGGGATTGTGGGTATTGAGTGGAGATAAACGGCATCCGCCTGTCTGTTCTGCGTTGACTTTTGTGACTTGACGAGCAGCTCCAGTAGAAGCCATTTCCTCTGTGTGTGTCGTCTCTCAGGGGGACTCCATAGTTGGCCTGGACCATGAGCTATGAGTCTACCGTCTGGAACATCCAACCAGAAAATGCCACTGTAAGTCTGGCCCCATGTTTCACTTCCTGTATTTGTGCATCGGTGCATCAATTACGCTCGTTAATAAACAACTTCCTGATCTGGATCAGGAATTAGTAAATCCAAGTTTAATTTCCTCTCACAGAGACTCAATATGATGATGTAACCTTGTCTATCTACTTTAGGATGTACCATTGGAGACGGAGGGGCAGCAAGATGGCTACGTGCTTCTCCTGGTGATCCTGTCCATTTTTCTAGTGGGGACGTTGATATTCGTCTCCATTGTCCTTATCACTTGCCGCCGCTGCTGCCGAGGAGACCAATGCTGCGACAGGTATGAAAATTGAAGACGTCAATCGGCAGGAATTAACCGTCTAAAGTCTGCAACATGAAGCAATTGTCAGAGAATCCCAAAATTTTAAAAAATAAGGTCCTAATGGTACTTTTTCAAATTTCTAAAAGAGAAAAATCAAAATGAATATGTGTAATAAGCACTATAATAACTTTAACCCCAGCTAGATCCAGATTTTTTTTTCTTGTGGAACCTGCAGATACATGTGTTGACTTGCATCAATCATTCTTTTTTAAAAATAGATTTCAAAATTCTAAATTAGTCTCAAAATAATGAATTCTAAGTGTATCAAATGTGATACATTAGGCCAGGGGTCCCCAAACTTTTTTCCTATGAGGGCCACTTCTCTGATGAGGGGCCGGGGTCAGTTTGTAACAGAAAAAGTGTGACGATTGCAGTAGTGCCTAAATGTAAAAATTTTATTGTTTTTCAGAAAACCTTTTCTGGATTCTTCACGGAATACAAGTGAATATAATATAATATAATATAATATAATATAATATAATATAATAATAATAATAAATAATAATTAGAGATGCCGATCGATCGGGTCCGATCACGTCATTTTCAAAGTATCGGAATCGGCAAAAAAATATCGGACATGCCTTTTTTTAATATACTGTATATATATTATTTTATTAAATCGTTTTCTAATTGTATTTAACGTTACAGACATAATGTGTTACACTCTTCCAGAGTCTTTAGTTTAAGCTTAAGGTAGGGTTATCAAATTTATCGCGTTAACGGCAAGAATTAGTATTTTTTTACATTTATCACGTTACAATATTTAACGCAATTAACGCATGCGCTGCACGACCCACTCACGCATTGTCGCGATCAATCTATAATGGCGCCGTTTTACCCATACCGTATATAGAGCTAAAAGGCAGCGTTAAATGAGTAGAGTGAATTTTGGCAGCCTTTGGAGCCTTTTTTTAAATGGCTAAAGCCTTACAATCCCTCTCCCAACGATTAGAATAATCGCGGGAAACAATGTGGGGAAGAGAGGTAGTAGTTGATCTTTATCTTAACACCCTATGTTATTTCCCAACGCAGAGAAGATATATCAATTGGTACCACGACGCACAGTCATGGTTGCACTTCCCATCATGCATTTGGGCAGAAGTTAAATGGCTACAGTATCATTTACTGAAAGCTCAACAAATACACTAAATGGCAATATTTAGTCACAATATACAAAGTCACATTTATCCTTTAAGAATTACAAGTCTTTCTATCCATGGATCCCTCTCACAGAAAGAATGTTAATAATGTAAATGCCATCTTGAGGATTTATTGTCATAATAAACAAATACAGTACTTGTGTACTGTATGTTGAATGTATATATTCGTCCGAGTTTTATTCATTTTTTTCATAATGCATTGTCAAAATGTATATGATCGGGAAAAATTATCGGTAATGATTGGAATTGAATCGGGAGCAAAAAAAAAAAAAAAAAGCAATCGGATCGGCAAATATCGGGATCGGCAGATACTCAAACTAAAACGATCGGATCGGGAGCAAAAAAAACATGATTGGAACAACCCTAATAATAATAACACTATTAATTAAATAGATAATAACCAAATAACCCTCTCTGAGTTTTTCACAGAAAAAGGCCAGGAAATAAATAACACTATTGAGAAAAAAAAAAAAAAAATGCTCTCTGGTATTGTTCAGGCGGCCGGACCCAATGTGGAGGCGGGCCGTAGTTTGGGGACCCCTGCATTAGGCTATAAGGGGTTAAATCTTCGCTTTATAATATGCGCATCAGGAAAGCGGCGGCAAGCGATGAAAAATTATGTGTTTGAAATAGGCCTGAACGATACTGGAAAAAACTATCAGTGCGATTTTTGGTAGGTTTGCGATATATTGCGATAGTGATCCCTCGTTTTTGCGGTTAATGGGGGCCAGAAAAAACACCAAGTAGCGCCAGTAGCCTGAGTAATTTTTTGAGAAAAATGTACTTCTAAGAGTAGTTTTAATAAGCCATACTTTTTCTTTTACTAGAGTAGATTCGTGAAGAAGAAACGCTACTCGTACTCCGCTACTTTGGGCTACATTAGAGTCGTTACATTTTTCCTCTTTATTCTTCATATTGACGTAGACTTCATAATGATAATGGCGGGACACATTCCCCAGACACTGCGCCACGCCTTCAAGTAGGGGGCCGTCCCACACTCCGCTTCAGTCAGTCGCAGTTATTCTCAAACGCATGCAGCGAAAAAGTACGAAAGATGTACCGCATACAAACAGGAAGGATTATCTCAGGAGGGATTTGTTCGAGGATCCAAGGTAATTATTATATATTTTTGTACCTTGCATGCATTTTGAAAAAAAAAAAAAATCAATGGGAGAAATTAACCGCTACGGTATTGGCGTCATAATTCGCAATATTTACGTAAAATAAATGTTAACTGCCCAGTTTTTTTGCTATTAACCAAGAATCAGTTTTACGTTCCTATCTATGAAGACTTCAGGGATTTAAGCATTTATTCACAAGAATTTTCAACGTAAAAAGCTCTTTGTGGTGACAGTGGCTTAAAGACTAGCAGCACATTCGACATATTTATGTAAAATAAATGCTAACTACCTTTTTTTTTTTTTTTTTTTTTTTAAAATACGTTTTAACCAATAATCGAGACTGTTTTGGGTCCATATCTATAAAGAATTCAGGGAATTAAGCATTTATTCACAAGAATTTTCAACGTAAAAAGCTCTTTTTCTGTGTTTCCACTCGGTCAGCTTTGACGGATATAGGCCCCCTATTAATCAGCCTCACGCCGCGTGACCCGTCAATCAAAGTCTATGATATTGACTTTATTTTTGCCAGAGATGCCAACAGTAGCTCCACCAGTTTCACCAATGAGACATCACAACAATAATCAAATGACTAGATTATACCAATCAGACTCAAGCTTGCTGTTCTATGATCACGTCAGCCTGTTCAATCACGTGGCAACTTTAAAGCACTGTTAATAATTAATTATTTGCTGTATGTGCTGACAAAAAATACCGTATTGGCCCAAATATAAGACGGCCCTGATTATACGACGACCCCTTCTTTTTCAAGACTCAAGTTTGAAAAAAGACTTTTTGAACACCGAGTTAATTTTTATACAGAAAATAATTACACTTCATCTGAAAAAAAATATTATAACAATATATTTGTGACAAAAAGCATGTTATTTTGCCTCATTCAAATCTTAATATCTGAACCTTTAAATATGTAAACTAAAGCGCAATCACATTCGTAAATGAATGGCGTCTGGTTTTTGAAATGTAAATAAACCAATCTATTGTGATCAAACAACAAAATTGCAGTAACTGCAATAACCATCAAAGTGAGGTCTAACTGTAACTGTAGTCTTGAAACAAATCTGAATAAGGAAAAACATTGCAATAAAATAATACAAACTGGTTAAACTTGAGAGTAGCTGAGATCCGTCATGACAGAACATTATTCCTCAAGTTCAGCATTCGCTTCAAAGATATCTGGCGCCATCTAGCGTCGTGAATGGGTATAATGTCTAGACCGCAAATATAAGACAAACCCCGCTTTTTTTAGTCTTACGTCAATGCAAAAAACACCGTCTTGTATTCGGGCCAATATGTTACTATATTTAAAAAAAAAAAAAAAAAAAATTAAACATCGTACACAGTTACTTGCAATGTAACTCATGACTTAAGTATTCTTTTCACCAAATAATTTTTTACTTGTACTTGAGGACATTTTTTGGATGACTACTTTTACTTGAACTTGAGTAATATTATTTTGCTGTAACACTACTCTTTCTTGAGTACAATTTTTGACTACTCTACCTACCTCTGATAAGAGGGTTCCAGAGTATGAAGCAAAAAAAAAAAAAA
The DNA here is from genome assembly GCF_030265065.1 of Corythoichthys intestinalis. Classification (NCBI taxonomy): domain Eukaryota; kingdom Metazoa; phylum Chordata; class Actinopteri; order Syngnathiformes; family Syngnathidae; genus Corythoichthys; species Corythoichthys intestinalis. The sequence continues at coordinate 39,992,443 of NC_080401.1, forward strand.
AAATGCACGTCCTGAGGTGGGACTATTGCACATGCGCACATTGCGATATTGTGCAGGCCTAGTTTGAAATGACCTACAGTATGTTCATATTTATCGTTGTCGGGAGCAGAATAATTGGATTTAAATTATTTGCAAGAGCAAATGTTGCTTTAGTTTTCGGACGATTCACTTTTAGTTAGATTTTTTAGATTGGATTAATTTTGAAAATCGAGGTTTTACTGTACGTTCCAAACCCTCATAACAATATACCCTTGGACAAAAGCAAATGAGATTGATATAAAGTGACATTTATATCATTTAAAACTGTCGCAAAATTTGAAGCATATTTTGCCACTTTAAGGACTAAGCAAGAGAGAGACTCGGGGAACGTAGTAGTGAAAGGTGAAAGAAGCCCCTGAGGAGAGGTGCACCTCAGGCTCACAGAGAAAAACGCTGGTCTATATGATTCATCATTCAACTTGTTGCTTGGCAAAACCTGTGGGTCACAATGGGAAATGTTACTCTTTAAAATGAATCGTCTCAATGAATCTACACTGAGTGATTTGTAAATACATATACAGTAAAACGCTATTTACTTTTTATTACTGTTGCACTCAACATATTTTTCTATACTGATGCATTTGAAGTTTGCTGTTATGACCATAAAATCACAACATTTTTCATTGCGGTTAACTGAGAGAATCATAATTTTCCCCCGAACAAGAGATTCCTTTCTATAAGTCATTAGAATTGACTGTATTCATAGTTTGTAAACATACCACAAACTATGATGCCTAAATAGTTTAACTGACATTACAATCATTGATATCCCCTTTAAATACAGAACTGTAACATGCTCACAGTTAAGCGCGTGCATATACTGTCAGCAATTCTGATGAAGATGAATCAAGTTACAAGAGAAGTTACGTGGTCACTGAGTGAATTATACTTGTAAGTCAATTAATATTCATCAATATAAAATCGTAATATAAATAACATTGCTCGTCACAGTGCTACCTGCTAGATGGTGAGTTACTGCAACACTTTCCTCACTTGACTGGTTCACATGCAAGTGCTTCTTAGACACAGCATCTTTATTAAATATATCTGCTTACATAATAGATGAGGCTCATTGGAATTGCATATGAAGCTTCCTGCACAACAATCTAGTGTGCACAAGTCCCCGAAGCATCTTTAGCGTGATTACCTCACGAGCAGACGCGCACAATAAGGCAACAGTGAGCTGTTATAAATGTCTGTTGTTTACATTTGGGTGGGGATCTTTTTTTTTTTTTTTTTTTTTTTTTTTTAACAGCATCACAAATCATCTCTCGCACTTGGAAAATATGAGGGCAGCAAATAAACACAGAGCACGAAGCCGCCAAAAGGCAAGGAAGGCTTTGGCGGGTGAGAGCAGCACACAATCAGGCTGACTGGTGCAAATGACGAGTGTAATGAGATTTCACCGTAGCCATCGGCAGTGATTAATCTCACCCCCCACACCCCACTCTTCTGTGCTCTATGTGCACGTGGAGAGTCAGCACACATATACACACTGACATGAAAACTGTGGGAGTCACACAGGAAATGAAAGACAAGAGGAAGCTGAGATCTGGGATGACACACTTACGCACCCACATGCGTGAAGCTCATAGAGCTCCACCAAGAAATCAGATGGTGGGAAATGACTGGAAGGGGATTTCATTCTCTTTTCGCTTCCTCATAAAGTAAATGGCAGGCCTGGGATTTTACTCGGCTGAAGCGAGGCAAGCAAATATGTTTAACCAGACAAAGTGTATTTGTTAAAGCCTGTTGTTTTCATTGTGCTACAGTAACATTTGTAGATGCATTACAGTCCAAGGGTATGTATTTTTAGGTACTTTAATGAAATCCTTTTAACTTACCGTAATTTTCGGACAATAAGACGCACCTGACTATAAGCCGCCACCCACCAAATTTGACACTTAAGTAGCATATGTTCATAGATGAGCCGCACTGGACTATAAGACACAGCTGTCCTCACCGTATTATGGGATATTTACACCAAAAGATATTAACCAGTAACACTTTATTTGACAGCGGCATCATAAGATGTTGTAGGACCAAATGAACCACCATGAAGGTTTGAACCAATTTGCTGCAAAGCTTCATTGCTTCAAGAAGCTTCATTTGGCCATCACTGCTCCCTTGGAGGAGACACTCAACCTCTGCTGCCACCTGCTGTAAACACTGGTGTTGCCCAACTTGCCTCCTAGCATGCACTGCAGTGCTACAGATGTAAATAACAATCAAAATTCATGCTCTGTGCTAATTATTTCTTCAGTTACTGTTCCAGTTGCTTCATGAATTGCTTGTTATGGTATTTGGTAACACTTTATTTGACAGTGGCGCCATAAGGCTGTCATAAGACCAGTGTTGTTAATCTTACTTTAAAAAAGTAATTAATTACAGTTACAAATTCTCCCAAAAAGTAATTGCTTTGGTAACTCAGTTACCTGAATGTAAAAGTACCGTAATTAATTACTTGGCAAAGTAACTGATGATAATTTTCATGTTGTTTTTTTTTTCTCAAAAAAACCCCCAAACAAACAAACAAAAAAACAATGTTCTGAATCAACCGTTAAATTTGTTAAAATTGCTCCCGTTATTGCATTAGTTCCCTTCTGTCTACTTTCAACATGTGTAAGTTTTAAAACTGTTTCGTCATTTAAAGATAGATTTAAGTCAAGATTTTGCCGATTTAGGAGCATTTTTGATAAAAAGTTACTTAGCTTCGCTAGGAAGGTTCACTACAACAGAGCCTTCCTGAGAGGTCTACTGCTATAAGATGGCGGCTGTTTATTAACGCATCTAGTTCTAAATATATATATGTTGGTAATGCCACAGTGTCTGTCATGTGCATGTAGTTCTAGAGCAGGGGTGGGCAATTATTTTTCCCCAGGGGCCAAATGAGAAGCAGAAAATATTGTGGAGGGCCGGACCAAAAGTTTGAAATCTACTCGTTATTAATTTTATTTGTACATTGAAATAAGTAAATTGTATTGTTTACAGAAGCTGGTAAGATTATGTGTTGTTGTTAAATAATGAGAGAGTGAGGTTGTTTTACAAAAAAACTGATTTTATTCAGTGAAAACAGGTAAGTTTGCTACATTTTTGACTTTTTCAGTCACATTACCACAACGCTTTATTTTTAACTTAACTTTCTATAAAGATACCACAATAATGTAACATAACTCAACATTTTTATCAAACTGCCAAACAGTGCAGAACAAACATGTTTCAGTATTCTTTTCTTCAGTGAGAGAAATCTAGCCTCTGTTGAGCTTTAACAAGAGCATCAAGGTCAGGTTGAATGTTTGAGGTGGAGATGTGAAGCACATCTGACAGATGGTCATCAGTCAGAGAGGACCTGTACCTGGATTTGGTAAACTTCATTACGGAGAATGTTTGCTCACATGTATAGGTAGAACCAAAAAGAACCAACATCTTCTGAGCATGTTTCCTCATGTTTGGAAAATTCTCCTTCCTGAGAGATGAATAGAACTCCGGCAGTGAGGCTGACTTAAAGTGCTCTGCCAGTACTGTATCTGACTGCAAGTCTATGAGCTCCAGCTGGACATCAGTGGGTGCATTATCCACATTGCATGCAAAAGGAGAGGAAATCAGGTGCATTTCATCCTCAATGTTTTTAAAATCTTCAAATCGTCTTGAAAACTCACTGTACAGGTCTCCTAACATTGATGAGTACCTACAGAGGTGACTGGCTGATGGTTTGACTTCTTTCAGGGTTTGCGTGTGAGTGAGAATTTTCTTCTCTAGTTGATTTGAGAGAAACTGCAACTTTCTCATGAAAGCCTTGACCAGGTTATGCATTTCATGGACAAAAAGGCCCTTGCCTTGCAGTTTAGTGTTCAGTTCGTTCATCAGTGCAGTCACATCAACAGCAAATGCTAAATCTGCAATCCAGTCAACATCTACGAGCTCAGGGATGTTTTTGCCTTTAGTCTCACAAAACTCTTGAATCTCAGCTTTTAGGTCCCAAAACCTTTTTAACACTTTGCCCAGGCTGAGCCATCTGACAGCAGTATGGTAACTGATGTCACCATGTTCGTCATCATGTTCTTCTAAAAGTGCAACAAACTGCCTGTGATTTAATGCTCGTGCCCTGATAAAGTTAACTGTCTTAGTTACAACATCAATAACATTGTTAAGTTTCAACACTGACTTACACAACGCATGCTGATGAATAATACAATGAATAAACACCAATTTATGCTCTGCGTCAAGTTCAGTCACTTTATCTTGCATCCGTTTCAAAAGTCCTACATGTTTCCCGGTCAGATTGGGACAACCATCAGTAGTGACTCCTACCAGTTTGTCCCATTTCAGTTCAAGCTTGTCCATGCTAGTGACGGGATTTGTCGTTCACTTGAGTAACCGAATCCATTCCGGATCGTTCAGTAAAAAGATTCGTTCAAACGAATCGTTCAACGAATCGTTCGCCCCCCTCATCTCCCTCCCCGCCCAAATGAATCGTTCGGTTAGTGAACGGGAAGTGACGTTGGCGAACGAATCACCAAAGACCGCTTCGCAGTATAACTGAACGGGAAGTGACATTCTTGGTCCCTCCCTCTCTTGCACACATTGACCACTCGTCGTAGTTTCAGTAATGAGTGACAGGCAATATCATTCTGCTTTCACAGACAGCCTCGTCTCCCTCCCTCCCGCTGCTGCAAAAGCGACACAGACAGCCTCGTCTCCCTCCCTCCCGCTGCTGCAAAAGCGAAGGAGAACTTCCGCGCCGTCTGTCCTAGTTTTATAGGCTCAAAGTCATGGCTCGTGCTTGCATTTCGATTGAGGACACGGTTAAACATTTTCCTTTTGTGGGGGGAGCGGGGGGTTGGGGTCGGGGGCGCACGGACTTTCTTTAGCATGTTCTTGATCACATTTAACGCAGCATGCTTGCTGTCACGAAAATAAAAATAAATCGAAAGTTTAATTTATAAATATGGAACGACCAACACATCATATTTACCTCTCGCTCTGTTGTATTTTTGTTTTTATGCTCATCACAATTATTTTTAGTCACTATTGTTAAAACTATAAGTGTAAATAGCTAGTTGTCGAATGTGCTGCTCTGAAATAAAGACAATACTACATTTTGATATTTGAGTTTAATTGCAAATCAGTATTAAGATGATCGTATTGAATTTTTGCACTGGTATTAATAAATAAAATAATCCGGTCAACTCCCCTGTCGTCCCCGCATCTCAGCTCGTCAAATGCTGAAGAGAAATGATTGCTTGCTCTTTACGATGTCGCCTTTCTACCCTCATTAGTCTGTTAAGAAAAATGTAGACATATTGCGACATCTCCCATGTCCGCGTGCGTTGTTTTGGGGCGCTTGAGTAGCGCATGATGGACGGATTGACATAATTTGTCAAACCAACCGACACGCTCTGACACGAAAAAAAATAATAAAACACTCGGAAAAAATTGATATGTATATACAGTTTCATTGCAAATCAGTATTATGGTGATCGGATTGAATTTTTGCACTGGTATTAATAAATAAAATAATCCGGTCAACTCCCCTGTCGTCCCCGCATCTCAGCTCGTCAAATGCTGAAGAGAAATGATTGCTTGCTCTTTACGATGTCGCCTTTCTACCCTCATTAGTCTGTTAAGAAAAATGTAGACATATTGCGACATCTCCCGTGTCCATGTGCGTTGTTTTGGGGCGCTTGAGTAGCACATGATGGACGGATTGACATAATTTGTCAAACCAACCAACACCTGACACGAAAAAAAATAAAATAAAACACTTGGAAAAAATGGACATGTATATACCGTTTCATTGTAAATCAGTATTATGGTGATCATACTAAATATTCTTTTTTTCTGTGCACATATGAGGTAAATATCGCTGCCATGAAGCCTCCATATAGTGACAGTTCTTTGCCCCCTTCATTGCCGTCACGCGACCGCAGCTCAGCTTTTGCTTGCTTCGTAGCTACCCGTGTTTTAAATTACTGTAAATTTGATAGTATGTCGTAATAGGTAGTCGCGAGTCTGTTGAGAAAAGTAGTACACTAAACCATGCTCGCTAGATTTGTGTGGTGTTTTTGTCTTTTTGAGCTGCATTTGATAGGCTCCACGTTAACAAATATGTGACAAAGTCCTTTCCTTTCATTTTTTGATTCGTTCACCGCATAGTCATTACTGGAAAGACAAGTTAGCAGCAAGCTAGGTCAGGAGCCGGAGGACCGAGTCACTGAACGGGAAGTGACAAAACTCAGTCTTGCCCCCCTGCCTGCACGCTGGCTGCTCATTGGCCACACGTGGAAGTGAGTGATATACGCCCTGATTCTGTTTCCGGTCCCTCCCCTGCCTGCGATGAGGCTGGCGTCTGATTGGTCGTGTGCGATGTCAGAAGACGCTGCCGCTTGCTCAACGCCCTCCCACGCAGTGAACAAGCACCAACTTCATAGAACGAATCAGTGCAGATGGTGATTAGTTCGGTCTCGTTCACACAAACAATTCGTTCAAAAAGAACGAATCGTTCGCGACCGATACAACACTAGTCCATGCATGCGTTTACCTCCTTGAACAAATCACTCCCCGTGGTTGTTCCTTTCATTGATCTCACTGCTGCCAGCTCCTCCGTAATCGTGAAATCCTGTGTTATTCCTCGGAGAAACACGAGTAACTGCGCCGTGTCGCGGACGTCACAGCTCTCGTCCAAAGCCAAGGAGAAAAAGTCAAAACTTGCTACTCCACTTTTTAGCTGAAGTCGGAGATTCTCCGCGATGTCCTCCACCCTTCTGGTCACCGTGCGCCTGGACAGCGGGACTTTCTCAAATGCTTCTTTTTTATCCGGACATATTAGAGCTGCAGAGTCCACCAAGCACTCTTTCACAAACTCTCCCTCCGAAAACGGCTTACAGTTTTTAGCGATTTTATGAGATATCACAAAGCTGGTCTTGGTTGCTGCATCCCGGGCTGCATATAGCTTGGTAAAATAGCCTTGTTGTTTTTCTAGCTTCGCTAGCAAATCTTCTGATAACCGCGCTCTTCCAGCCTCAGTCAGATGTCCGTATTTTTCTGCATGCTTTGTCTCGTAATGCCGACTCACGTTGTATTCCTTGAACACGGCGACCTGCTCACCACAAAGTAAACACACGGGTTTACCACCGACGTCTGTAAATAAATATTTAGTTGTCCATATTTTTTTGAAACCACGACCTTCAGCGTCCACCTTTCTTTTTTTGGCGCGTGCAGACATTTTAGGGTTACCATTGAGTTGCTGCTAGTCACATGCACTCAGACTTGTTTCAGTACCTGGACGTAAATGACGTACGCATGCCGTAAACAGGTTTCAAAGCAAAAGCCCTGCTGTTTTAGTCCACGCATTACGCACAATTTTGAAAGTAGGTTTTATTTTCTTAAGTCCAAGCAACCTTTCGCGGGCCAGTCAGAGTGGGTCCGCGGGCCGTATTTGGCCCGCGGGCCGTAAAATGCCCGGGTCTGTTCTAGAGTATGTGATATCTAACGTAGCATCATATGGGCGTAGTTTGTAGGCTATCGGCTACAGTCAGGTATTATTGGAGCCACCTAGCATCGCGTTTGCAATGGCTTCCCCACTCCTGCTCTGCTCTCTTGTCTCCGTGAGTCCATCTCTCTTACTTTTCTCGAGTCATTCAACCAACATAATAACGCATGCTTTTCCTGCCTCAGTAACGGTAGCGGCGTTGCCAAGATGCGAAAAGTAATTAATTAGATTACTCACTACTGAAAAAAAAATAACGCCGTTAGTAACGCTGTTATATTCTAACGCCGTTATTAACAACACTGCATAAGACAATCTTAAGTATGACATGACACTGCCATGAGCATTAATGAATGCTCATGACAGTTGTCATTTTGTGTCATCCGGCAAATTATCTCACTTTTGAATAGATGTAAAAGATCTGAGCTCATAAATGGAGTTAGTGATATCATTTGCCAGATGACACTTGATAACAACTGTCATAAGCATTCATAATGCCCATGATAGTGTGAAGTCATAATTATGACGGTCTTATGGCAGTCTTATGATGCCACTGTCAAATAAAGTGTTACCTATTCACCCAAATAAATCAACAAATAAGCCGCACTGGACTATAAGCCACAGGATTCAAAATGAGGGAAGAAAGTAGCGGCTTATAGTCCGAAAATTACGGGTATGATCATTGTTGATAATTAAGCTGGTAGTAAAGCTATTTTATAGCAATTAATAAAAAAAAAAAAAATAATAATATAAATAAAAAATAGCACACTGCCTAGCACAAAAAGAGTTGCAAAAAAAAACAAAAAGACATACCATTTGATGTTTTGTTGGAACCCCTTTAGCTTTGATTACAGCACCCATTTGCTGCAGTATTTTTTGGGATACGTTTCTGCAATGTCACAAGATTTATTTCCATCCAGTGTTGCATTAATTCTTCACCAAGATCCTGCAACAGTACGTAATACTAGATTCGGACCGCTGCTCAAAGCCTTCTCAAGCACATCCCAAGGATTCTCAATGGGGTTAAGGTCTGTGGTGGCCAATCAATGTGTGAATAAAAGGTTTTGCAGTTTAAGCCTGATGAATCCTGCCATTGTCATTTTGGGCTAGCAACCAGTTCAGGGTATACACCGGCTCTTGCCCATAGTTGGGATAGGCCGAGCACTACCATGACCCTCGTGAGCATAAATGGTATGGAAATTAAATGAATGAATAAACACCATTATTGGCAACCATTGGTGTGCAGAATTATCATGCAGCAAATGAAAACAAAGACTTTTCCCATCTCACTTGTACTGTATAATTGTCACCTGTTGAAATAAGAATTATTTAACAAATGTTCTCAATAAGGTTTAATTCAGCTAAAAGGGGGCCATGTCATTAGTTTTTCAGCTTCAAGGTCTTTATTTTCATCATAAACACCTTTTCTGGCCAGCCATGCAGTGGAGTACATTGGTGCATATGATAAAGCGTTGTCATGCATAACATTCCCAGTCTTCCAGAAAGATGCGAACGTTTTCCTGTGCCACTGCTTGAAGAAAGTGCCATATAAAAACTGGCAATTCGTCTGAGAGTTGAGTCTATTTTCTACCTCAAAAGGTCCAACTAGTTTAGCACATCTTTACTAATACCTGCACATACCAGTACCCCACCTCCACCTTGCTGGCATCTGCCTCAAAGTGGAGCTTTGTGTTCGCTACTCATCCAACCACGGGTTTTCTTCCATCTTGTAACCTATCGTACACTTGCTGTGTCATGATAATATTGGTACTGTAATTAATTGTTTTTTGTTTATGATCCAGTCAATGCTAAGATGGTGTTTTCCAAATCTAACTTTCTTCAGTTTTCTGATTCGCCAAAATGTCTGTACAATTGTGGGTTATAGTACCACAGGGAGAAATAAATGAGGGCAAACTACAATTGAATGAGTCATGGATAGACTTGTGGAGAAAAGTGCAAGCTAATAAAGCACCATCTGACTGACAGGATTTAGCCCCTCGTCTTGGAGCCATTTTTTTTTTTTTTTTTTTTTTTTTAAACAATCATCAGAAGCATCGACTCCTGTGTTTGTCATTCTTGCTTGATGCTAAAACCAGAAAGAGCAATGCATTTAAATGTTGATTTTTATGCCGTAAACAATCATCTGAAGCATCGACTCCTGTGTTTGTCATTCTTGCTTGATGTTAAAACCAGAAAGAGCAATGCATTTAAATGTTGATTTTTATGCCGCAGTGGTAGCGATGATGCTGAGAAAACCAACGCTACATACACAGAGGAGTCTCAGCCCACCCATGGTAAGCGTAGGCGGTGTGCATGTGTGTGAGTATGTGTGTAGGAGAGTATAGTGTGATTGATAGAGGGAGGAGTGAGGGAAGAAAAATGCACGGCACACTGATACTTTTATCAAGTCAGCACAATGTCTAATCTATTACATTAAAAAACTGCAATTTTTCAAGTGCGTTGCTTAAAGCGCTAGCACGATGCCCAGAACACATTCTGATACTCTGCGGACCATGGAATGCATTCTGTCTCTGCAGAAAATGATTTAATAAAAGGCAGCATGAAACTGCTTTTCTCAGGCATTTTTTATGAAGGAGTTTCACAAGTCAGCAGCTGATATATCAGATGGTTCCCTTCGGTGAAATGATCAAACAGCCGCAATTTCTTGGACATAATTGCAACTTTTCTTCATATTTGTCTCTGGGTAGAAATCACCATCAGGGTGGATGAGTCGGACTGCCTTTCAATGGCCAGCTCCCACGACCAGGAGACAGAGCGGTTCCTCTCCACGGGAACCATGGGTCGCCGCGTTTCCTTCAATGAGGCAGCACTGTTCGATCACGGCAAAAAGGCCCAGGAGAAGGGTCGCAGGTTAGAGGGAAATACAGTACACACAGGATTTTTGTTTACATGAAAGTGGTCCATGAAGGACAACATACAGTGGGGCAAGTAAGTATTTAGTCAACCACCAATTGTGCAAGTTCTCCTACTTGAAAAGATTAGAGAGGCCTGTGATTGTCAACATGGGTAAACCTCAACCATGAGAGACAATGTGGAAAAAAAAAACTGAAAATCACGTTGTTTGATTTTTAAAAGAATTTATTTCCAAATTAGAGTGGAAAATAAGTATTTGGTCACCTACAAACAAGCAAGACTTCTAGCTGTAAAAGAGGTCTAACTTCTTCTAACGAGGTCTAACGAGGCTCCACTCGTCACCTGTGTTAATGGCACCTGTTTTGACTCATTATCGGTATAAAAGACACCTGTCCACTACCTCAGTCAGTCACACTCCACACTCCACTGTGGCCAAGACCAAAGAGCTGTCGAAGGACACCAGAGACAAAATTATAGACCTGCACCAGTCTGTGAAGACTGAATCTGCAATAGGTAAAACGCTTGGTGTAAAGAAATCAATTGTGGGAGCAATTATTAGAAAATGGAAAACATACAAGACCACTGATAATCTCCCTCGATCTGGGGCTCCATGCAAGATCTCACCCCGTGGCGTCAAAATGATAACAAGAAAGGTGAGCAAAAATCCCACAACCACACGGAGGAACCTAGTGAATGACCTAAAGAGAGCTGGGACCACAGTAACAAAGGCTACTATCACTAACACAATGCAATGCCAGGGACTCAAATCCTGTACTGCCCATCTGCGGTTCGCTAGAGAGCATTTGGATGATCCAGAAGAGGACTGGGAGAATGTGTTATGGTCAGATGAAACTAAAAATAGAACTTTTTGGTAGAAACACAGGTTCTTGTGTTTGGAGGAGAAAGAATACTGAATTGCATCTGAAGAACACCATACCCACTGTGAAGCATGGGGGTGGAAACATCATGCTTTGGGGCTGTTTTTCTGCAAAGGGGCCAGGATGACTGATCTGTGTAAAGGAAAGAATGAATGGGGCCATGTATCGAGAGATTTTGAGTGAAAATCTCCTTCCATCAGCAAGGGCATTGAAGATGAGACGTGGCTGGCTCTTTCAGCATGACATTGATCCCAAACGCACAGCCAGGGCAACAAAGGACTGGCTTCGTAAGAAGCATTTCAAGTCCTGGAATGGCCTAGCCAGCCTCCAGATCTTAACCCCATAGAAAATCTGCGGAGGGAGTTGAAAGTCCGTGTTGCCCAACGACAGCCCCAAAAAAATCACTGATGGAGAGGAGATCTGCACGGAGGAATGGGCCAAAATGCCAGCAACAGTGTGTGAAAAGCTTGTGAAGATTTACAGAAAACGTTTGGCCTCCGTTATTGCCAACAAAGGGTACATAACAAAGTATTGAGCAGAAACTTTTGGTATTGACCAAATACTTATTTTCCACCATGATTTGCAAATAAATTCTTTAAAAATCAAACAATGTGATTTTCTGTTTTTTTTTTTTTTCCACGCTGTCTCTCATGGTTGAGGTTTGCCCATGTTGACAATTACAGCCCTCTCTAATATTTTCAAGTGGGAGAACTTGCACAATTAGTGGTTGACTAAATACTTATTTGCCCCACTGTATCACCCTCATCCATTTTATAGCATTTGACTGACTAGAGCTTAGTCAGTTCACTAGACTCTGTTCTTGAGTAATCAGCAGTAGAACATAGGTAGGTGTAGTCGTTTCTCCCAAAAATAGCATTGTGTAATGACAAACTGGGTGGATCTCAAATCTAAAATGGTGCATCTCTGGCATCTTTTGAAGTTTGTCCATCATTAGATTGACCCTTCACCACCCAGCACTATTGAAAACATAAATAACGAGTGTACTCTTTAACGGAGGTGAATGTTCAGATTCTAATTGACGAATGCACTCAACATCTGTGAATGAGTTACAGGAGCCTTTTTTCCCACATTATGAGACAGGTGTCAAATGTTTTTAAAAAAAAAACATCTGTGACATGATTTTTGTAAAAATTTAGCAAGCTTTATACAGTCATCCTATTTCTTGTCTTACTGAAATTGACTGATTGAGAGGGTGTCTCGTGTAAGTGAGCTAGCATTTATTTTGTTCCACATTCTGCTGGGCCAATGACAAATACAGATGGTGGTACCATGACAAATGGAGCCAAGCTAAGATCTGTTGCATCTAAATGTCAAAAATGTGACATGAATATTCCTACCACTAGAGTTTAGTCAACTGTAGGGTACTAATAAGTGGTATAATTTAGTTTATTTGTATTACCGATTACACTTGAAGTGAAAGCACAAAGCATGTCACAGAAACACCCTCTATATCTATATAATTTCCACTTTTATTTTCAGATACACTTTAACTGAGGGTGACTTTCACCACCTAAAGAACGCACGGTTAACGCACCTCCACATTCCGCCCCCGGCGCTCAAGATAGTCACCATCCATGAGTGCGACTCAGCAGAGAACACCATCTCCATGACAACGCGCCCTGTCGCCAAGTCGGCACTCTCCATCTTCCAGGTGACACTTCCGAGCAGTTGCATAGACCTGATGCATCATTGCTCTTGACCTGCTCCAATGGTGAACATCAATCAGTTCAGTCAGGAAAAGAACACAAACCACAAGCAAATTTTTTGTTGTTGCATGTATTGATTTCCTATTTAGCTCCCCACATTCAATAACTTGAGCCAGCAGACTGCGATATAAATATAGAACCGGTGCTTTGTTGTGGTCTGATTATTCACTTTATGACAAAGTAGGTTCAATCAAAAAGATTGATGGTGTGTTTGCACCCCCTTCAGCCAATGCTGTGTCCCCTGCCGCAAACTGCCCTGACGAGCTTGAGCCCCAATTCCAGCTGTGCTCTCCCTGGAGACACCCTCAACTCAACTGTGGTGGAGGCCAGCTTTAGTGCAAATACTACTGCTAAGACAAATGGAGGCTCTGTGAGTTACATCCAATTATTCTAAACGCATATGCGGTTACTGGAGGCGTATCTGTAAGAGCTACTGTAAAAACAGCAGGTTATTAGACACCACTATTTCTGCTTTGCTTCTTTTCAGATGGAGATGATCGCAGCAGGGCCCCGGGGCCGAGGCTTCAGTGTCAGCATGGTAGCAGACCCCGTTGCCACTAGCTCAGTCCCTAGTGCAAGTAGTGGTGCAGGAGGCCAAGGTCCAGTGCAGCAGTTCTTCACCAAACTGCGACGCCACGCAAGCCTGGAGGGGGCCAGTCCCTATTTCAAGATTAAGAAATGGAAGCTGGACAGCAGCCAGAGAGCTTCAAGTTTGGACATGAGAGGTAACAGAGATTCCATTAAGTGAAGTACATTCCTGGAAAAATCATTTTAATATCTATTGGGAAACAGGAAAAGTGGCACAATCCTCAAAGTTGTATGTAATCATTAGTGAATACTCCTACAGAAAGAAATGTGCATTTGAAGTACAAACATTAGGCTTTAGGATAAATAATCATTAATAATCTATTCCTACAATGTGACTTCAATACAGCACTGCTACTTGTCCTCTGATTTTTGGGTCAAAACTGAAAGATGTTCGGCTTAGCAGCTTCAGCAAAAGGCAAAAAAGAACCAGGATAAACTGTGATATGCCTACTGGCTGCTCTTATTGTTTGGAAATGCACAAACACACAGAGGACAGATGGCTTACTGACTCAAACTTTGGTTGTTCCAAGAAGTTCTAAACCCTTAAGTGAATTAACTACCTATGGCAGGATCAGTTTTTCGTCATACCAAGACTCCAAAGATGATCTGAAAATCTCCTTCAAACTCCTTAACAGCTGGTGGTAGATTTAATCAGAATTAAGAGTTACCTCCCAGCCTTCTGTCACCAAACTTTCATAAATTCTTCCTTCAACTCTGTTTTGGTGTTTACCGTACTCTCTTCTGTTGTTTACCATGATTAAGGTTCACCAAAGAGACGGCAGTTTCAACGTCAGAGGGCCGCCAGTGAGAGTATGGATCAGGAGGACAATGACACACATCACATTGACCTCATTCAGTACATTGCCCGCACTCAAGACATTGCCTATTGTCCTGGACAGCCTGTGCGTTCACCTTCATCTGCACCACCCCCTTCCCTCGGCAGGTATCTTTAATTCCCTTGCCATTCATCCTGTCCACTGCTTCGCTTTGCAATCATTTAGTCAAAAACATTTAGCAATGATATGTAACAGGCTTCGAGTCCCAGTTCTTCAGGGTTCCATACCTTTGGACAAGTCGCTAAATACTGTTTTACTAAGCTAAGATAAGCGTAAGGACATGCCTTGGCAGCCATCACAAGTCATGACAATCATTCTGTGCCCTGTGGAACAAAAACATGACAATGATGAATGTGATATTCATAGTAATGTTCTGACACTCTCATTTTGCCTGTTTCCTTTTCCACTTCACCTGTGCGCAACAACAGGGTAGAAGTAGAGGTGATGGTGGAGCCCTCCTGCAGCCATACTGAACCAGGGGTGATTGGCCTGTCCCCTGATCCCCAAGAAGAAGGGTTTTCCCTGGCGACAAGGGAAAGCTCTGAACCTCTTGCCCTTCAGGATGCCCAGACACTTTACAGAGACATTTGGTCATTACGTGCATCACTGGAACAATATGCTGCCTCTGACCAAAGCAGCAATAATGATAGGAACTCTGTCTGTAGCGACGCTGACAGCGTGTGTACAGAAAAAGAAAGAGAAGAGTTCCCAAGCTGCTCATCCCAGGATTTAGGAGATGACACGGAAGGTACAGAGGATGATAAGGAGTTTTTAATGTACATAGATGAGACGTTGAGGGCAAAGGGTGTACGAAATAGGAGACAACAAAGTACTGAATCTGAGCGAGGCGGGAGTGACAGTGAACCATCTACTCGTAAATTATTACAAATGGATAGCGGCTATGCATCAATAGAAGCCCCGTCTCGAGGTCCTGAAGACTTACGGATGTTTGGAAGCAGCAGCCCGAAGGAAAGAACAGCCCATGAGAAGAGGCACCACTTCACCAAGGCAGGGCGATCTGGCACAATAGGTGAGAGCTTTGAGTCTCACCTCTATGAGGAAGAGCCAGATGATGAGCAATTGCTTGGTGCCAGTGGAGGAGTTTCCATTGAAACTGGTGTCAGTCCACAGAGCTGGTTTCCATACGGTCAAATGATCACCCCTCGGGAGGTTTCACAACATCCCACTCAACCTCTAACCCTTCATCGGAGAGACTACAGCATTGATGAGAAAACTGATGCACTCTTCCACGAGTTTCTCCGCCATGACCCTCAGTTTGACCAGCAGGAGTCACCCCTAAGAAAGCACCGGTCGCGTATACATCTTCGAAAGCAGTGGCAACGGCATAAGCAGTGGAGCGACCCTGGTGTCAGACACTTCCATTCCTCTTTTGAGAGACAACGAACGCCACTGCGGAGGGGTGACAGCGTTAACTGCCCTATGGATACGAGCTACCATAGCATTCTCCCCCGCATTGTCAGCGCACCAGACGAGGAGACCAGCGACGGCAGCACGCCTGAAACTCCAAAGACAGAGACTACAACAAGTAAGATTGCAGGGAAGGAGCAAGAGCAAAGTTCCACCGAAGACCAGACACCATCACCACATCTTCGACCACCCATCTCTGAGAAAGACGAAGGGCACATTGAACATCAGGAGCCCCAAGAGGACAGCAAACGACCCGGACACCTTCTTGAACCCTTGGACGAACGGTCGCCGCTGCAGCCACCCGCTTCCTCAGGCTACGGCCCACAAACCATCACAGCAGAACTCACGGACAAACTGACCTCTAACATAGACGAAAGGCTATACACGAGCCTTCGAAGGACCAAGGACACAGCAACTGAGTGTTTGACGGTGATGGCTACCCATGCTTCTCCAGATCACAGTCCAGTGTAGCTACACTCCACTTCATGGACAACCACATAGCTGCTGATACACATCAATTCTGTTTTTCCTCAGTTTAGATTATTCACAATGAATTTAAAGTTAGATAAACTAATAAACCAGGTGGTACAATTCAGTTTGAGTAGCTATGGTACTATTTGACATATTAAACCCTTATTTGGCTTGACATCTTTTGAATGTGACAGTGGTACTCATAAGTACACAGTTGGGTCCTGCATGCATATCCAAACCAAACAAAAAAGTTATCACCATGGTAGTTTTTAATAGCATATTTTTCTTTGTCTTGTCTTTTAACCACTCACTTGACAGAGTTAGCTTGCTCCACCCAACTGCAATCAAATGTTGCTGTGTTTCCTGAAACAACTGTTTTCCATAGCCCCTTTACAACTTTAAAGGGTTAAAAAAAAACACACACAACATAAAGGTATCTGTGTTCCAAAATTAACCAATTTTTACCAATTTTGTTTAATTCAAGGTTTTATTTTTGTAATTTTCCAGGACATCAGTGAAATCATTTGTAAAGCTGAAGGAAATGATGCAGTGGAGTATACATTCTTGGTTTTCTTTTCCTGTTAAGGTGCAGACTGGTTTAGCTGGTCCTCATAGGCTAGGTTCATACGGCAGGTCTTAATGCAAGAATCAGATTTTTTCGTGTTTTTCCGACTCGAGTGAGGCATTAACTTGATGGTCTGAATGGGAAAAGTCGCTTTAAAGTGGACCATTTCAAATCCAAATCTAGGTCACTTTCATATGTGGTTAAAATCCGATCTGGGCCACATTTTTCCAGAATGTGTCTGCGGTCTGAACTGTCAAGTCCCCCAAATCGGATTCCATGCAGCAATTACACCAGCAAAGAGCGAGAGCTCCGGCGCTACAGTAGCGATGGAGCTATACATTAGCGTTAGCGCTGAAGGGAATAGGTACCGTTCTCACACACACCATATAATTGTTTGCATTAGTCTAACACATTCATCTAACTATAGTTTAGGCAGACTTCACTCCGTGCCCATGAACACAATAAAGGGAATCACCTTATCGGCGCTCATGAGGGGGAAAAGGAAAAATGGTACCGTTTCTCGTAGGCACCGTCTAACTGTTTGCATTACTCGAACACACGTAATATAATTAATCAGGGAATAGTATCATTTCTCATATTTACTGTAGGACTGCACTACTCTAACACACCTAATGTAAAATAAATAACACACCATAGTTTAAAGAAACAGAATAGATACACAACGCCATCTTATCACAGAAGCCCAACGTGTGCGAGCAAGATTGACGCACCAACTCTGGCAATCAGTTCTCCCGACAACAAACAAGGACAAAGACCAGCGCGCTTTGTCCTAAAACAAGTAGCACCAGCCCGGATAACAAAGTTGATAGCGGACGCTTGGGACGTCAAGACCAGCGTCGGTCACTGTGGCAACTACGTCCCATCCACGCACGAACCTAAACCGGCCACAGAGGGAAGGTCCCAAAAGCAACGCCCGGACACACCTTCGGCCCGGCCTCCTGCACCACGGACTTAAAAAACACTGGACACTGAGATAACACAGATTTTGCTGCTCGGAAACATTTTCTATGTAGCCTTGTTTTGTATCCAGCTAGCTTGCTTGAACGCGGTTTTTAGGGAAGAGGCGGGGTTGACAACATTCATGAAAAAATAAAATGGGGGGGTAAGCTTGAGAATGCTCAGTTTTCTCTCGCCAAATGAGAAATATTTCAATATTGTTTACATGGCCGAGAGGCAGGGCAAACTGTCCGTCATGCACGCACAGTATCAATCCATATAAACTTTGAATATAAGACTAAACGAGGATTATTTATGTCTGTTATTTGTGTAATCTTTTTGGAAATCAAAATATGATCACCCTTAAATGTCGTTGAGCCAGCATGTGTAGCGCATGCTGATCAGTTTGCTCAGCACATCTCGGACTGCGAATTAGTGCGCATGCGTGATACTTGAACGGCCTCAATGGACAAAGGCAGTCTGAACGGGCACACCAAAAAAACAGATATGACGAAAAAAGCGGAATTTCGCATTAAGACCTGAGGTATGAACCTAGCCTTTGTGGCAAGTGAAGCAGTACTGGTGTAGGTGTAAATTATAACACATTTCTGTATCGAAGATTAAGTTATTTTGTCACCATTTATATTTTTTGTTGATCTCACAGTGGAAGTTGTTTTCAGCCTGCTGTTTAAAAAATGTGTTGAATTTCTGAAACCCAAATATAGAATGTTTTTGCTCAAACCCGACAGGGTTTCAGCTTTAGATAGTTGTTTAGATCTGTGGTTTCTTCAGATGTGATTCTCACATTCTTTACCTGGTTTTTGGATTTTACTGTATGTAAACAGACACAAGTCACAATTGCATTAGACAACAGTGATAGTTACCATGTGTCATTAGCTCACCAGCTGTCAATATTTATTCTATTAGAACTCACAGGAAAATACTGAATGATTTACAAAACACAACGTTGTTTTAGATAGAACAACAGTATAGTTATTTATACATTTTCTTCCAGAATCGGCATAAATGTTATCAGTCATGAGTTTCTAAATATATTTTTGTATGTGTTTCAGTGTGAAAATGCGAAATATGGCTATTAGTTTCTAATCTATAAACGACTATGGAGTTTTAGGTCCATCCCAGACCTGGTTTTGTTGATGTTTGCCATTTTGTGATAGCAGTGAGATAAGAGACTCGCTCTCACGGATGTTTGCGGTTTTTGCTGGATTCTTATGAAAGGCATGAATTCTTGTGCATGAGGCTCAACAGAAAAGGCTTTATCCGCTTTGCATCCAACATTCTTGTTTTTCCCATTCATGTATCCTCATCTGCTCCTGAGAAAGATGACAGCAAAGTAGATGGCTGCCACTTTACAATCCACACACTATCCAATCATGTTTGCATTCCTACATCTCTTTGCTTGATTATAAGCTTGTTTTGATGATTGGAAAAAAAATCCCCAGGGCTTCCTGCTTCATGTGCAGCAAGGGGAGACTGCACGGTGTGGTGTTGAATATAAATCATAACAGCAGAGGGGAAACCCTTGTTTTGTGTCTCCTCTATTCCTTTTCGATCCTGTTGCATCGCAGTGAATCTACAGTTCAGGTTTGAAGGGTGAAGTCAATTTTCAGCACCTTGGTACTAAAAATTAAATCACCATTTTGGTTTTAATGGTGATGATAAATTTGTTCATTCAGATGAATCAGTTTGAGGTCTATAGACCCCAATCACCAACGTCACACAATCACGTGATCACTGTATTGTGCCGCCATATTATCCGTCATTGTGTGTCGTATTGTCAATGATCGTAGTTTGTAAAGGTGGATTCACTTGCAAATTATGGAAGCTTTCAGACGCTGCAAACTCATTGGATGAGTTCCATAAAAGCCGTTATCTGGAAAAGCTTCAGTCGATCCAGTCGCCAGATCCATATTTGATGCCCAAACCGATGTTTCCTCCCGCCCGGTCCCGTCCCGTGCGTCAGAGCTCGTCCTGAGACCATAAAATTTCCAATCATACTCCAGTTTATGTCACGATGAGGAGTCGGGTACCCAAAATCAGCACCGGCCCGAATATAAACCGACATTTGGTCAGCTGAGCGTTACCGTTGTCACGATTGTAAAATGAAATTTCATCGACAACGGGCCGGTGTGTGCCGAAAAATAGCTGCCCCACGTGAAATGCTCCCCCTGCCGGGAGTGCTTATTTATAACGCTTTATTGATGTGAAAACATCAAATGTTTTCATGGACGCATTACAGTAATGGATTTACGACTGTAAGATCAGTTTTAAATAATTAAATTACACCAAATATTAGTAATGTATTTTAGTAACAAATCGTGGACTGGGCCACATAACCATCTTTGAACAGAAATGTATTAGTCTACAGATTTTCATGACCAGATCACAATGACAATCACACAGGTATGACATTTATTAGTACAAAAAGAGTAAAATAATACATATTCACGGTACAAGAAAGTCGTTTCCATGTGGGCGCTCCCGTCAGGGGGGACATTTCACGCAGGGCGGCTATTTTTCGTCACAACACCTGTTGTTGCGCTCACCTTCTTACTGCGCGAATGTGGTGACGAGCTTCGTAGTCTCCGTCTGATGATGTCTGCGATCGTGTTGGCATCATATTGATGTTTTCGCCGCTGTCTAATGGCTGTCGACACAAACACATCATGGACCGAGATAAACAAACCGTGCTGCTTTCGAGATTTGCTCTTTTAACAATGGGCACACAGCAACTACTAAAATGACCGTTTATCTTCTTTGTTACTGCAACCAACCGCCACACATCCCTTCACCATTTTGATTAATCAATGTTAACGATTGTCAGGAAGGTTTTTGGGTTCGTTTACTAGGCGGTGATTCCTTAGACAAGCAGAAAAACAGGCAGTAATGGGAGGAATGTACGTAGCGGTAATATGTAAACTCGATTAGCTGACGGTCAATATGGCGGCACTAGTCAAGGGGGCGGAGTTGTGACGTCACGTGATTGGGGTCTATTGACCCTACAGAGTCAGGTGAAGAAAATAAGTAATTGAACACCCTGCTATTTTGCAAGTTCTCCGACTTAGAAATCATGGAGGAGTCTGAAAATTTCATCGTCGGTGCATGTCCACTGCGAGAGAGATCATCTGAGAAAAATCCAGAAATCACAATGTATGATTTTTTAAACGATTTATTTGTGTGATACAGCTCCAAATAAGTATTTGAACACCTGAGAAAAAACAAATGTTAATATTTGGTACAATAGCCTTAGTTAATTACAGAGGTCAAACATTTCCTGAAGTTTTTCACCAGGTTTGCACACACTGCCGGAGGGATCTTGAGCCACTCCTCCACACAGATCTTCTCTAGATCAGTCAGGTTTCTGGCCTGTCGCTGAGAAACACAGAGTTCTAGCTCCCTTCAAAGGTTTTCTATTGGGTTTAGGTCTAGAGACAGGCTAGGTCATGCTAGAACCTTGATATGCTTCTTACGGATAAATTCCTTGGTTTTCCTGGCTGTGTGCTTCGGGTCATTGTCATGTTGGAAGACCCAGCCACGAGTCACCAGTGTTGTTAATCTTACTTTAAAAAAGTAATTAATTACAGTTACAAATTATTTCTTCCAAAAAGTAATTGCGTTAGTAACTCAGTTACTGGTGATAATTTGGCCCTAGCGCAATTCTTTACCCTAAACCTAACTAGACACAGAGGTATTGCGGATATTGCAATAACTAGATAGTAACCTTTGCTATGTGTTGAAGTCATTTAATGTTGTGAATCAACCGTTAAAGTTGTTAAAATTGCTCCTGTTATTGTATTAGTTCCCTTCTGTCTACTTTTGACATGTGTAAGTTTTAAAACTGTTTCATCATTTAAAGATAGATTTAAGTCAAGATTTTGCCGATTTAGGAGCATTTTAGATAAAAAGTTACTTTGGTTCGCTAGGAAGGTTCTCTACAACAGAGCCTTCCTGAGAAGTCTCCTGCTTTAAGATGGGGGCTGTTTACTAACGCATCTAGTTCTTTATTATACATGTTGCTAATGCAGCTGTGTCTGTCATTTGCATCTAGTTCTGTATATATGTGATATCTACCGAAGCATCATGTGGGCGTAGTTTGTAGGCTATCGGCTAGAGTCAGGTTTTATTGGAGCCACCTAACAAAGTAGCATCGCGTTTGCAACGGCGTGACCCTCCCTTTCCTCCTCCCCACTCCGGCACTACTCTCTCGTCTCCGTAAGTCCGTCTTTCTGAGACTTTTCTCGCGTCAGTCAACCAACATAGTAACGCACGCCTTTCCCGCCTCAGAAACGGTAACGGCGTTGCCAAGATGAGAAAATTAATTAATTAGATTACTCACTACCGAAGAAAATACCGCCATGATATTCTAACGCCGTTATTAACAACTTAGGCCACGACCCATCTTCAATGCTCTGACTGAGGGAAGGAGGCTGTTCCCCAAAGTCTCAGTGCACTTGTCCTGTCCCATGCACAAAAAACACCCCCAAAGCATGATGCTACCACCCCTATGCTTCACAGTAGGGATGGTGTTCTTGGGATAGTACTCATCATTTTCTTCCTCCAAGCACGGTTTGTTGAATTACCACCAAAAAGTTCTATTTTGCTCTCATCTGACCACAAAACCTGCTCCCATCACTCCTCTGCTGGTTTAAGCAGGGGAAACTTCTGTGCCATGCATAATTTCAAACCATGACCTTTGAATGTATTAACAATAGTAACCTTGGAAACGGTGGTCCCAGCTCTTTTCAGGTGATTGACCAACTCCCATCATGTAGTTCTGGGCTAATTCTTCACCTTTTTTAGGATCATTGAGAGCCCACGAGGTGATATCTTACATGGGGCTCCACTCCGATTGAGATTGACCGTCATGTTTAGCTTCTTCCATTTTCTAATAATTGCTCCAACAGTGGACCTTTTTTTCACCAAACTGCTTGGTAATTGGTCCGCAGCTCATTCCAGCCTTGTGGAGGTGAACAGTTTTGTGTCTGGTGTCTTTGGACAGCTCTTTGGTCTTGGCCATGTTACAAGTTTGAGTCTTACTGATTGTATGGGGTGGACAGGTGTCTTTATGCAGCTATCGACCTCAAATAAGTGCATCTGATTCAGCATAATACATGGGGTGGAGGTCGACTTTTAATAGGCGGACTCACAGGTCTTGCAGGGTCAGAATTATAGCGGTTAGGTGTTCAAATACTTATTTGCAGCTGTATCAAACAAATAAATTGTTAAAAAAATCATGCATTGAGATTTCTGGATTTTTCTTTTTAGATTATCTCTGTCACAGTGGACATGCACCTACAGTGGCACAAATATGTATTTAGTCAACCACTAGTTGTGCAAGTTCTCCCAATTGAAAATATTGGAGAGGCTTGTAATTGTCAACATGGGTAAACCTCAACCATGGGAGACAGAATAAGGAAAAAAAAAACAACAGAAAATCACATTGTTTGATTTTTAAAGAATTATTTGCAAATCATGGTGGAAAATAAGTATTTGGTCAATACCAAAAGTTCATCTCAATACTTTGTTATGTACCCTTTGTTGGCAATAACGGAGGCCAAACATTTTCTGTAACTCTTCACAAGCTTTTCACACACTGTTCCTGGCATTTTGGCCCATTCCTCCATTCAGATCTCCTCTAGAGCAGTGATGTTTTGGGGCTGTGGTTGGGCAACACGGACTTTCAACTCCCTCCACGGATTTTCTATGGGGTTGAGATCTGGAGACTGGCTAGGCCACTCCAGGACCTTGAAATGCTTCTTACGAAGCCACTCCTTTGTTGCCCTGGCTGTGTGTTTGGGATCATTGACATGCTGAAAGACCCAGCCACGTCTCATCTTCAATGCCCTTGCTGATGGAAGGAGATTTTACCTCAAAATCTCTCAATACATGGTCCCATTCATTCTTTCCTTTACACAGATCAGTCGTCCTGGTCCCTTTGCAGAAAAACAGCCCCAAAGCATGATGTTTCCACCCCCATGCTTCATGTGGGTATGGTGTTCTTCGGATGCAATTCAGTATTCTTTCTCCTCCAAACACGAGAACCTGTGTTTCTACCAAAAAGTTCTATTTTGGTTTCATCTGACCATAACACATTCTCCCAGTCCTCTTCTGGATCATCCAAATGCTCTCTAGCGAACCACAGACGGGCCTGGACATGTACTTTCTTTAGCAGGGGGACACGTCTGGCAGTGCAGGATTTGAGTCCCTGGCGGCACATTGTGTTACTGATTTTGTTACTGTGGTCCCAGCTCTATGTAGGTCATTCACTAGGTCCCCCCCGTGTGGTTCTGGGATTTTTGCTCACCGTTCTTGTTATCATTTTGACGCCACGGGGTGAGATCTTGCATGGAGCCCCAGATCAAGGGAGATTATCAGTGGTCTTGTATGTCTTCCATTTTCTAATAATTGCTCCCACAGTTGGTTTATTTACACCAAGCGTTTTACCTATTGCAGATTTTCCCAGATCTTCCCAGCCTGGTGCAGGTCTATAATTTTGTCTCTGGTGTCCTTCAACAGCTGTTTGGTCTTGGCCATAGTGGAGTTTGGAGTGCGACTTACTGAGATTGTGGACAGGTGTCTTTTATACTGATAATGAGTTAAAACAGGTGCCATTAATACAGGTAACGAGTGGAGCCTTGTTAGACCTCGTTTGAAGAAGTTAGACCTCTTTGACAGCCAGAAATCTTGCTTGTTTGTAGGTGACCAAATACTTATTTTCCAATGTAATTTGGAAATAAATTATTTAAAAATCAAACAATATGATTTTCTGTCGGGTTTTTTCCACATTCTGTCTCTAATGGTTGAGGTTTACCCATGTTGACAATTACAGGCCTCTGTATTTTTTTCAAGTAGGAGAACTTGCACAATAGGTGGTTGACTAAATACTTATTTGCCCCACTGTACGCTGAAAATTCTAGACTCCTCCATGATTTCTAAGTGGGAGATTTTGCAAAATAGGTGTTCAAATACTTATTTTCTTCACTGTATACTCTATGGTGGTAACTGGAAGTCTTTGTTGTGAGTTGTTGTTTTAACTGAAAATATTAAGGGCGTGTGTCTTTGTGAGGGTCTCTTCTCCGGGATCTGTGCATTTATTGAGTTTTCATTACTGTTTTAAACATTTTAGATAAGACTTGGATAAGATTAACAGCTACTGCACACACTGTACATCTATTATCGCCTTGGCATGCACATTACATTATTTTCAGTCATTCCTATGTTACATCTTTACATGAAACCTTTCAGAAAGCTAAACAAAAAATAAAATTGTGAATGTGTTCTTAGAATGATTATTAGAATGAAACTCTTACATAAAACGTTACACAATCTTGCTGAGAGACACACAAACAAGCCAAACCAATCACTTGACCTCCTCCGGAGAGGAAATAAATGAGCCTCGTCTCTGTGTTTGATTGGACTCTATGGTGAGGTTGATGCTCCTTTTCCAGGCTGCCCAGATTAGATCTCCCTCCTCTTGAGGCTGAGTGGACTCAGGCTCATTAGGAGAACAATGGCACTGATGGAAGGAAGTGATTTGAAATAAGTAGAGAGTGCAGCGGGCATTTTCGACGTCAGACAACATATGCTCTATGACTCCTTTCTTATGAGTAATCGGAAGTTGGAAATAGAATATTGCTTTCAAGTGATGATGTGTAATAACTCTTCATCACATTCAGAGGACAAAAGGCACTGGACATTAAACCAAGACAACTGCGACCACAATGCTAACAATAGAGATAATGTGTTTAAAGAGGCCCAAAAATGTAGCTGTAAATTTATTGAAAGATCAGTACGAAATAAAACAGACATTTTGCAAAAATAAGTACAAATTCACAGAAAATATTAAAAACCACCGCAAAATTATATAACAGTTGAACACACTTTGTTCTGTGATGCTGGTTGAATTCCAAGATCCTCTAAAAAAAAAATTCTCTCGCAAGAGAAAAATGCAAGTTTTGCATTACTTTAGGGTCGGAATCAAACAAAAACGATCAGGAGATTGGAGAACACATTTGTATGTTCACTTAGCTGTCAAATCCAATGAGAGTTAACATTTTAATACAAATCATATCTCCTAATGAAGCACATACTGTAAATCATAAGGTTTATTCCAGGTCTTGTAAGTATGCAAAACGTTGGGCTACCTTCTGTCATGGCACTAATGTTAGTCACCAAATCTTAATCGACTGCTTCATTTCTCACAAAACTCTAGAACTTTTAGAACAATTTTTGTTGTTGTTGATGAAAATCTACTCAGCCTGGGGAGACCAAATCTCACACACACCCACACACAATGTTTTTCCCTCCCAATCTTTGAATTAGCGAATTGAGCAAAACACGCTACGTACTTCTTTTTATCTAGAGTCAAACCATGGGAACGGATCACAGCTAATTTATTAGATTCCTTCTCCCATTTGATGTAAATCAGAGCCATTTCTTGCCAATTGAATTGAAAAGCGGAAAGCCCAGGAGTTACAGCGCCTTACTTTTTTCCACACATAGTCATAGTAGCTCAAGCAGCGTGAGACACACAACCAGGTGTCATTTTCATCCATCGTATCAAAATTGTCACAGAAAATTGAAATACAAGATGGAAGATAGTGATATCAATTTATTTGGATGCTTGTTATGACACATTCATAAGATGGTCAAAACCATAACATGAAAGCGGTCATGAACATGAATGAATGATTAAGCAAGATGTCCTTAAGTAACCAAACCACAACCTCAACCCTAAACTAAAAACATTTGAAACAATGTCAACATCAAAATGACATAATATACTGAATGACTCTAAGGCAGGGGTGCCCAATCCCGGTCCAGGTGTGTTAGAGGAGGGAGACATGGAAAACAAGCTGGATAGGGGCTCTCGAGGACCGGGATTGGGCTCCCCTGCTCTAAGGCTAGGTTCATACTGCAGGTCTTAAAGCACGAATCCGATTTTCCGTGTTTTTCTGAATTGAGTGGGGCATTAACAGGACGGTCTGAATGGGAAAATGGACGATTTCAAATTCGACCCAGATCACTTTCATATATGGTTAAAATTAGGATTGTTCCGATCATGTTTTTTTGCTCCCGATCCGATCCCGATCGTTTTAGTTTGAGTATCTTCCGATCCTGATATTTCCCGATCCGATTGCTTTTTTTTTTTTTTTTTGCTCCCTATTCAATTCCAATCATTCCCGATAATTTTTCCTGATCATATAGATTTTGGCAATGCATTAAGAAAAAAATGAATAAAACTCGGACGAATATATACGTTCAACATACAGTACATAAGTACTGTATTTGTTTATTATGACAATAAATCCTCAAGATGGCATTTACATTATTAACATTCTTTCTGTGAGAGGGATCCACAGATAGAAAGACTTGTGACTTTGTATATTGTGACTAAATATTGCCATCTAGTGTATTTGTTGAGCTTTCAGTAAATGATACTGTGGCCATCCCAAATGCATGATGGGAAGTGGAACCATGACTGTGCGTAGCGCTACCAATTGATATATCTTCTCTGCGTTGGGAAATAACATAAGGTGTTAAGACAAAGATCAATTGCCACCTTGCTTCCCCATATTGCTTCCCACAATATTGGGATTGCAAGGCTTTAGCCAATTAAAAGTAGGCTCCAAAGGCTGCCAAAATTCACTCTACTCATTTAGCGCTGCCTTTTATCTCTCTATATAGGTAAAACGGCATCATTACAGATTGAGCGCGACAATGAGCGAGAGGGCCGTGCACATTGGGATACATTTGATAACCCTACCTTAAACCTAAACTAAAGACTCTGGATGAGTGTAACATATTATGTCTGTAACGTTAAATACAATTAGAAAACGATTTAATTAAAAAAAATATATATATATATATATATATATATATATATACATAGTGTATATATTTAAAAAAAGGCATGGCCGATATTTTTTTGCCGATTCCGATACTTTGAAAATGACGTGATTGGACCCGATCGGGACATCTTTAGTTAAAATTCGATCTGGGCCACAGTTTTCCAGAATGTGGCTGCTGTCTGAACTGTCAAGTCAGCAAAGAGCGAGAGAGACAGGGCGCTACAGTAGCAATGTAGCTGTGCGTAAGCATTGGCGCCTAGCTTGAACACAGGTTTTAGGGAAGAAGCGGGCTTGACAACAGTCATAAAAACGTCATTCTGTGCTCCAAATAATATTTAAAGATTGCTTACTCGGCCAAGAGTCGGGGAAAACTGTCCGTACGTTTGTGCGTCATGCACGCACAGTGCGTGCATGCTATCAATCCATATAAACTCTGAATATAAGAATAAACGAGGATTATTTATGGCTGTTATGTGTGTCCACTTTTTGGAAATCAAAATATGCTCAGCCTAGATTCTAGAATGATGTTAAGCCGGTATTTGTTTTGTTGCTCCTGCGCATGCAGGTCAGTTTGCTCAGTACATCTCGGACTGCGAATTAGTGCGCATGTGTGATACTTGAATGAGCTCAATCAAAAAAGGCAGTCTGAATGGGCACGCCAAAAAACAGTTATGACAAAAAATCGGATTGTGCATTAAGACCTGTGGTATGAACCTAGCCAGGCTAGGTTATACTGCAAGCTAGGTCATACTGCAGAGTGACGTATGACGCACGTACATAAGCTTCATGTGTGTGCATCAGTTTGACCCAACTCGGCCATGTAAGCAATACTGAAATATTGCTCATTTGGCACACAAAAAGAAAATCAAGCATTATCAGGCTCATCCTTTCTTCATTTTATTTTATTTTTTTATGACTGTTGTCAAGCCCGCATCCTGCGTAAAAGCCGAGTTCAAGCTAGGCGCTAACGCTAATGCACAGCTACATCGCTGTGGTCCGGCCTGCCGCTCTCGCTCTATGCTGACAGAATTGCTGCATGAATTCCGATTTGTGAGACTTGACAGTTCAGACCGCCGCCACATTCTGGAAAAATGTGGCCCAGATCGGATTTAAACAACATACGAAAGTGCACCAGATCAGATTTGAAATGGTCCACTTCTATGTGACTTGTCTCGTTCAGACTGTTAATGTTAATAAGTTAATGCCGCACTCGATTCGGAAAAACACAAAAAAATAGGATTCATGCATTAAGACCAGTGGTCTGAACCTAGCCTAAAGGACATCTGTCTTAAAGTGCGTACGACAGGATTAAAAAAAAGTCTTAAATAGCATTATAATGTGAATTAGAATGATATCTTGATACGATTTGACTATATACAACAATTTGGCTAAGTGCAGATGACGACAAATTAGTGTTTTAATCCGCCGTCTAGCCACACCTACTATTATAGGGCTCGAGCGTCCCCAACAGGTGGATGACGTCAGCGGGAGAACGGTTTCATCTGATTTAGTATGCAGCCCATTGAGGGGAATTATTCATAACGAGGAAAATGCGACAAAGAGAGCTGCAAAATGTCATTGTTTCTTTCAGTCTCTCTACTCCAATATTTTTTTAAAGGATATTCTATTTATTGAAGTATTTTTCCCAATTGCTAAATAAATGGTATGGTCATGACAAATAACAATCTTGTGCTAGATGGAATATGAAATAATAGAAATGCATTTATTCAGTACGACATGGCAAAATTACTCCATAATGGTCAAAACTGTCCACTTTACCTTTAGTGTCGCACCTCCCGAACGGTATATTATGCCGCCGTAGTTAGTCAGGCTTTTGACATTTCCCTGCCCCCCGCCCCGGCTTCGGAGAATGTAAACAAACCAAGAGGTGTGACAGCTAGCCGACATGCTAACCCCAACCGAGTGACGTCTCAAAGTCTTACTTTTGCTTTTCAAAGTGAAAAAGCACATGAAACTAGCCCGGGATCATGTCACACTGCCACGGGGTTGTCGATTGTCTTCACCGATCGGCAACCCGCCCGGCAGAGAGCAAATTACAGCTCATTCCCCTGCTACTACGGACAGGAGAGCTTGCCAGGGAAGCAGCTGGAGAGTTCCGCCGGACAAACCGGATGACGTCGGAGGGACGCGTAGCTGCCATATGGTCAACATGAATAAATGAAAAATAATGCTTTACTACAAGGCGACGACATAAACAAAGAGGCGTGCAGCTAAATGACAGACAGAATGTGTCTTAGGAGATCTTTTCTACCTGCCCATCCATTATGAAACGTAAGTAAATAGTCCTTTATTTAAAGAAAGTTTGTAGTGTTTACTTTGTAATTGCTGTATTCGCGGCCATTTTAACACAAAGTTGCAATTTCTGATGGGGTTGAAAATTTGACAGAAAATCGGGCGCATGAAGAGGGCAATAAACTGGCAATAAACTACATAAATTGGGAATATGAACATTTACACAATCAAGTGGGGAGGGGGAAAAAAATTGCAATCACCACACAATCTTGAAATGTCAAAATTGTTTTTCGATAATTTGCGTCCTACGATACGTTTGGATTGTTGCCTGTCCACGCCTGAAAAGGAAATAAGTAAATAAATAAACAAACCGAGTATAGTGCTCACCCGGCGGGGGGATGTGCGACAAGCCGCCGGTGTCGTTGGCAGAGTGGAGAAGGAGCATGTCAGCCACAAAATGCAAGCCACCTTCGTATTAAAATTATCCCAGTGTTTGACATAATACAAAACACGATGTTTACTCACTTCCTTGTAAATCTAATGGTCCCACAGTAGTAGGGCTTGTGACACCCCAAAAAGGCTCACACACTTCTCCCTGGTACAACATAATTTTTCTGCAGCCATTTGGCTGGCGTGTTACGAAAAATAAACAAATTAATCCACAAAATCAGCTGAATCCTTAGTCCTTCTCATACAACAGTACGGCTGGTGAAGAGGACGCGTACACGTCACAGCGCCCTCTTTCTCAACTCGAGACTGGAGCCGGAATTCACACATTTTCATGGCGCAAGATTCAAAAAACTAAATATAGCGATCGCTTCCACACACATCCAAGCGGTCCATCTCATTCAGGAGCGTAAAATACAGCGGAAAATATGAAAAAAAAACCATGCTTCTTGCTGTCATAGGCACTTTTAAGCATTTATTCATATTCATGACAGGTGCCATATCAAGACTATGACAGTCTTATGACAGTGTTATGATGAGCATTTAAATGTATTGTAATCAAGATAATAATATGAAGAAATAAAATGTATGAATTTACCTACCAATCTATTAGGTACAATATATATCAAGTTTTCTTATACAATAGTACCTCTACTTACGAAATGAATTGGTTCTGGAAGTAGTTTCATAACTTGAAAATTATGTAAGTAGAGACGCGTTTCCCATGTAAATGCCCTAATCCATTTCAAGCCCCACAAAATTCAGACATACATTTTTTATAATGCATAAAGATGCAACAAAACATTTAACAAATACATGTTACAATTAGATTATTGCACAATAAACATAAAATCAGTGTTGTGCATAATAAAAAAAAAAAGGAATAGGGTAAAGAATTAAAGGTAAAAAACTCATGTAAAGCTGTGGGGATACAAGGGGGAAATGAAGATGATGCTGGGATACACACATACGCATACAGTAAAGGTCCCTCTTGGCCAATTGGATGCCAGGAATGCTAGGCAATAGCCAATGGAAGAGCAGCTATAAGTACAGTATATTACGTTCAGTAAATTCAGCGAGTACTAGCTATATTGTATTTTTGCCTTTTCTTTCGTAACAAGAGGCAATATTTTCCCGTTGAGGCGTCTTAACATGAAAATTCTGTATCTAGAGACTTTCGTATGTAGAGGTACCACTGTATACAGTGCTTCTTGTGACTAAAATACAAAGAACACACTGTGTTTATTAACTATTAAAAGCGTTTAAATCCCATGCAAAATGAGTCACTTAGCAATCATGAGATAAATGCCTAAATTAAAATGCCAAATAAATCGCTGAATTCAATAGGGCACCACATGAATGTCCAATATGTCACGAATCCACTAATTTTACAATGCCTCAACCTTCTTTTCGATTCATTTTATTTACTATTCTCACATGGCCTGCTTGACTTGGTCGGTTGGTTTGTTGTTTAGACAGGTGCTCTCTATGAAAATTGATGCACACCTGTCCAAAAACAAACTACCCTGAGGGTTTTTTATTAACAAAAAATTAAGTAAGCTTTGAGAGTTAGCAATCTTGCTTTCCATCATGGTTATCTGGTGTGCTGTGTTTAATTAAACACTTCAAGGTAAATAAACGTAATATGTGAAGCCACAAGTAGCACATAGTATATTATATTTAGTAGCTTTAGGAACAATTCAACAGAACGGCACACTCAATTCTGGCAAATTCAGAGCATGAGAAAAGGTTTGACACGAAAACGTGACGCAAACATGCTGTGATGAGGTGGACCAAATGTGCCACTCTCTACAGTATTGTCACGGATTACTTGAAGATGTAATTTAGTAACGGTTACTGAATACGCCTCAAAAAAATTAATCTAGTTACTTCAAACATCAAAGTAACTAAATTACTTTAAAAGGGATTTATCGGTTACTTTTGACCATTTTTTTCCCTTTGCTGCCTCAACATAAGAATGGCAATAGAAAAATGTCATCACAGCTAATTGACTTTCCAATAATTAAATTTAAAGAGAAAGATCAGAATTTTTCACATAATTCATATCGCTACACATCGAGATGGCATGACGAATCCCGCGAGTAAAACCCAGAAAATGTTTGCAATATATAGCGAGGATAGCGTGGTGCTATATTTCCGTGTTCAGAGTGGTGGCGAGGCTTCCTGGAAGTTACGTCACGAGGTAGGGGTTGGCAGGACGGCGCGTCCCTCGTTGCTATGGTGTTGCTATGGCCATAACTCAAAAACTACGCGGTCAATAATAATTTTTTTTTTTTTATGTGACTTTTTGAGAGAGCGAATGACGCACTGAATACAATTCAACTGAGTAAAACACTTAAGAGCGAAATCTGAAAACCTCTTCAGTTCCCCTTTAATCTTCAAGTTAGCGGGGGTTTAATTAGTTGATGGAGTTGACGTCAACCACTATTGACTTGCGTTAGCTTATCCACTCAGTAGCCCTGAAACCAACAAATAACCACTATTGACTTGCGTTAGCTTATCCACTCAGTAGCCCTGAAACCAACAAATAACCAACTCCACCAACTAATTAAACCCTCGCTAACTCGAAGGTTAAGTCTAGTGTCAAAAATTCTGAACTTCGGGTTAGGGTTTAGGGGTTAACAGCATATCAGTGCCAATGTAAAAAAAATGCAAATCAACAACACACAAATGAATTGTGGAATAAACAGTGCAATAAATACAGAGGTGGAGCAGCCGGAAGTACGCCGTACACACACACGGTCAATTTGGCCATAAAACGTGGCGGCAGCTAAGCACGTTAAACTCAATCGGACAACACATCCCAAAGATGCTAAACGAACATGTCACCTCACGGCATAAATGTGCAAGCCGAATATCATGTAAACAATGGCTTGCCGACTTAGAGAGATGACTACCCGCCGTTGCAATAGCAAAACTACGAAACGGCTGCGCATGTAGCGGCCTCAACCTATTGCTGGAACCCTCCAGAATGAAGGAAAAATACTCATGTTCTTTCATGATCAACCCTGATCAACATGGTGGCTGCACTTGGCTCGAATGTGCACCCGCGTTTGCCACGCCTTTCTCAGTCCCAAAACACTTAATGCGTGTGACTCGCTACCAAAACAGGAAGTAACTATGAGCGGTTACATGCAAACGAACCTTTGGGAACCTTTCTAACATTTTCTATTCAAAATGCTCTTCATACATGATTACAATATTCTTCATTCAACATACATTATAAGGCAATACAAAATAGTAACTCACAGACACTAAGAAAACCAACTTTAAGCAAATTCCTGGCTTGGAAAAATGAACGCGTTTGATTGCTCATTACTGAAAGAAAGTAAGCAGATTAACATAACGTAATTAATGTAACGCGTTAATGACAACACTGCTCTCTACACAGCTAAAGATGCAGTTGCCAAATCTTTTCTCACAAAGAAACCTTCAATAAATAAACCTTTGACTAGCTGACAAGTCGATTTCTCTTTTTACAGTTTCTTTTATTCTCTTGATGAACAGGAAATGACGGCCCAATTCCTGTAAATTTTGTACCCAATTCAGGTAAAAAAAGAAAGCAATAATCGTCTAAGATAAATTTATTTAGGAAAGCAAAAGCTGGCCGGCCAGGATAAATGTCCCCGAAAGCCTTCGAGAATATCTGCCCTAACTCTCAACGTGTACACTTTTTGTCATTTCCAATACGAATAGGCAGGCCCAAATGTTAACCAATGAAGAGGCTCACAAGAAAGTGTAATTTTACTAGGCAGCTGTGTTATCTGTTAATGACCTTGCTTCAGAAGCGCTGCAAATGGTCTCTTATAAAGTCAGAAAGACAAAACAATATTGAAATGAATGTACCAAGTACAATGAACAAACATATGGGAAAAAATATCTCTACAGTAGGTACAGTGGGGCAAATAAGCAATTAGTCAAGCAGCCATTGTGCAAGTTTTCCTACTTGAAAAGATTAGAGAGGCCTGTAATTGTCAACGTGAGTAAACCTCAACCATGAGAGACAGAATGTGGAAAAAAACCCCAGAAAATCACATTGTTTGATTTTTAAAGAATTTATTTCCAAATTAGAGTGGAAAATAAGTATTTGGTCACCTACAAACAAGCAAGATTTCTGGCTGTCAAAGAGGTCTAACATCTTCTAACGAGGTCTAACGAGGCTCCACTCTTTACATGTATTAATGGCACCTGTTTTAACTTATTATCGGTATAAAAGACATCTGTCCAAAATCTCAGTCCGTCACATTCCAAATTCCACTATGGCCAAGACCAAAGAGCTGTCAAAGGACACCAGAGACAAAATTGTAGACCTGCACCAGGGTGGGAAGACTAAATCTGCAATAGGTATAACACTTGGTGTAAAGAAATCAACTGTGGGAGCAATTATTAGAAAATGGAAGACATACATGACCACTGATAATCTCCCTTGATCTGGGGCTCCATGCAAGATCTCACCCCGTGGCGTCAAAATGATAACAAGAAGGGTGAGCAAAAATCTAGGAACCACACGGGGGGACCTAGAGAATGACCTACAGAGAGCTGGGACTACAGTAACAAAGGCTACTATCAGTAACACAATGCGCCGCCAGGGACTCAAATCCTGCACTGCCAGATGTGTCCCCCTGCTGAAGAAAGTACACGTCCAGGCCCGTCTGCGGTTCGCTAGAGAGCATTTGGATGATCCAGAAGAGGACTGGGAGAATGTGTTATGGTCAGATGAAACCAAAATAGAACTTTTTGGTAAAAACACAGGTTCTCGTGTTTGGAGGAGAAAGAATACTGAATTGCATCCAAGGAACACCATACCCACTGTGAAGCATGGGGGTGGAAACATCATGCTTTGGGGCTGTTTTTCTGCAAAGGGACCAGGATGACTCATCTGTGTAAAGGAAAGAATGAATGGGGCCATGTATCGAGAGATTTTGAGAGAAAATCTCCTTCCATTAGCAAGGGCATTGAAGATGAGACGTGGGTGGGTCTTTCAGCATGACAATGATCGCAAACACATAGCCAGGGGCAATAAAAGAGTGGCTTCGTAAGAAGCATTTCAAGGTCCTGGCGAAGTCTAGCCAGTTTCCAGATCTCAACCCCATAGAAAATCTGTGTAGGGAGTTGAAAGTCTGTGTTGCCCAACGACAGCCCCAAAACATCACTGCTCTAGAGGAGATCTGCATGGAGGAATGGGCCAAAATACCAGCAACAGTGTGTGAAAAGCTTGTGAAGAGTTACAGAAAACGTCTGGCCTCCGTTATTGCCAACAAAGGATACATAACAAAGTATTGAGATGAACTTTTGGTAATGACCAAATACTTATTTTCCACCATGATTTACAAATAAATTCTTTAAAAATCAAACAATGTGATTTTCTCCTTTTTTTCCCCACATTCTGTCTCTCGTGGTTGAGGTTTACCCATGTTGACAATTACAGGCCTCTCTAATATTTTTAAGTGGGAGAACTTGCACAATTAGTGGTTGACTAAATACTTATTTGCCCCACTGTAAATTGGTTGGTAGGTAGGTCCTTAGATTGGCAACAAAGTCAATTTTGCTTTGTAAAAGGCTAATGGCTACAGCTATCAAATTATCACTTAAATTAGCATCATAAGTATTGTGAACAAAAGTTAAGTGTGTATTTCAGCAATCCCTTCCCACTCGTTAAACCATATAATTTGATCATTACACCGGGAACTGCTCATCCCATCTGGAAAGCACAAATAATTGTGGTAATTGCGGCTTTCCCGGCTTTTTCGTGTTGTCGTGTCGTGTCTTTGCCTGCCTGCCCACGCGTCGCACATTTCAAGTCAGTGCACAAGTGAATGAACACGTATTCCTCCTCACCCTCCTCCTTCCGATACCTCCCCTCCCCCCGAGAGATGCTGCGAGGAAAACCCACCGTCCTCCCTCCATCTCGGCTCCCTCTCCATTCGCCCACGCAATCATCAAGAGATCGCCTTTTCGCAAGAGCGCCTCCAGGCGCCTTATTTGGATGTGCAAAGAGAGACGCTGATGACTCACTGGCTTCCTCTCGCGCTCCATTGGATGTTTTGAAAGATTTGAGTTCTCACCTACTAGAATGGGACTAATATTTGGGAACATGTAACACTGAGATTAAAACATACAACATAAGGTTCTGTACAGGGCCGGCCCAGCCAATACGCAGACTATGCAGCTGCTTAGGGCCCCTGACCACTAGGGGGCCCCCAATTTGGCAATTGTTTAATTTATATTCTATTTTGTTTACTACAGTTTTTACTACTACAGACTTTTGTGAGTTTTGATACTTGATTACAAGATTAAAAAAAATCAAAGTTATTCCTTAACCTCTTTGAAGTTTGAAGTATGCAGTGCAACAAAATCTGATTAATATACAAAATAAGGACGTATAGGTTGGATTGCATGTATGGGTTTCACAATACACTGTGACGAAATGGTGGGCCAAAAATGTGGGCCCCTTTGCATTATTTTGCTTAGGGCCCCCAAATGCCCTAGGCCGGCCCTGGTTCTGTCTAGACTCAAAAAACATATTCCGACACCCTTTTTTTTTTTTTTAACTCGTTTGGACAAAATAAAAAAAAAACTCTTATTTGGACATAAAGCACACACACAAAAAGAATAAGAAGGGAAAACATTCTAGCAAGAAGTGAGAAGTTGTTCCGTGTGAGTTTTTTTGTTTGTTTGAGTTTTCTACTGCATGTGAAACGGTTTATGTGAGTGCAAGATTTTCTGTGAGAGGTGAGGGTAGGCTTGGGTGATAAATGGATGTTATGAATTATTTCAATTTTTTAAATTGCGGATAATTAATAAAAGTGAGGATTTAGATGTTTTTTTTTTGAAGTTGTTTGCCGAAAAGAAAAACTATAGCAACCAGTTGATAAATAGAATATTCCACTTTTTATTTGAGGAATGACAGCACAAATAGGTGAAGAGAAAAAGACATATAAGATGGAAGTTGACAAGACAGCGCCCACAGACAATAAGGTAATTATTAGGGTTGTTCCGATCATGTTTTTTTGCTCCTGATCCGATCCAGATCGTTTTAGTTTGAGTATCTGCCGATCCCGATATTTCCCGATCCGATTGCTTTTTTTGCTCCCGATTCAATTCCAATCATTCCCGATAATTTTTCCCGATCATATACATTTTGGCAATGCATTAAGAAAAAACTGAATAAAACTCGGACGAATATACACATTCAACAAACAGTACATAAGTACTGTATTTGTTTATTATGACAATAAATCCTCAAGATGGCATTTACATTATTAACATTCTTACTGTGAGAGGGATCCACGGATAGAAAGACTTGTGACTTTGTATATTGTGACTAAATATTGCCATCTAGTGTATTTGTTGAGCTTTCAGTAAATGATACTGCAGCCATGCCCCAATGCATGATGGGAAGTGGAACCATGATGGGAAGTGGAACCATGACTGTGCGTAGTGCTAGCAATTCATATATCTTCTCTGCGTTGGGAAATCAAGTAAGGTGTTGAGCAAAAGATTAAATGCGACCTTGCTTCCCCACATTGCTTCCCGTGACATTTCTAATCGTAGGGTGAGAGATTGTAAGGCTTTAGTCAATTAAAATAAGCCTCCAAAGGCTGCCAAAATTCACTCTACTTATTTTATGCTGCCTTTCTACATAGGTAAAATGGCGCCATTACAGCTTGAGTGCGATAATGCGTGAGTGGGTCGTGCAACGCATGCATTAATTGAGTTAAATTTTTTAACGTGATACATTTGAAAAAACTTATTACCGCCATTTTTGGGATAAATTTGATAACCCTACCTTAAGCTTAAACTAAAGACTCTGGATGAGTGTAACATATTATGTCTATGACATTAAATACAATTAGAAAACGATTTAATTAAAAAAAAAAAAAAAAAATCGAGAAAAAAGAAAAAAGATCGAACATCTCTAGTAATTATTATATTAACTCATTCACTCCCAGCCATTCTCACTGGAGCAAGGCGTTTTACTGGATTTTGACTGATTTTGCAAGGCCCACGGAAAATTCTGTTCTATTGAGATATAAACATGGAACCCACCCAAAAAAAGATTAGACTCTCTTCTTTCAGCAGAAAATAAGTTAGTTCATATCTTTTTCCATTCTTTAGAAATTAGCATTAGAAAATAGCCTAGTTTGAGTAATTTTCCAATTTCTGATGAAAAAACAGAGAAATTGAGCTTTTTGTAAAAGCATACATTTCAAACATCAGACATCGCAAAGTAACAATTTATTTACACATAACTAAACTATTGAACTATTTGCGCACATAACAATGGGGAAGGCATTTGGCTGCTCCCGGTGGAATGAGGTGGCTCCCAGTAATCTGATGAGTCCGGATCAAGATGGGTCTCACTTTTTTCATCATCTTCATCGTTGGTTTCAACCTCGGGCTCAGGAGTAACGCAACGTGAGCGCCGCAGAACGCGTGTGAAACCTGACGCTGTTGTGGCCGTCACCTGTCTCATCAAGATACGTATATATATATTTTTTTAATCCTTCTTTGATGATGGTTTTGTTTTCTTTTCAAAACACTCCGGTGTCGTTTGCCTTTTTTTTCCCAATCGTTCTCCACATTTTTCTCAAATTCTAAAGCGTCTTCACTAGATCCCTCCAACTTCTGTTTCCTGACTATTTTTCTTCACTTCCTTTCTTGGCCCGAGATGAGTTCTTACAAAATGCGCTCCAGCCCTCCAGTGGCCAGTTTTATTGCTTTAAAATGAGTTTTGAAAGCATTGCAGTTTAGGTGCAACAGAAGCTCGAGATGCCTCTTGTAAAAAAAAAAATAATAATAATAATAAAAAAAATAAATAAATGTAAAAGACATAAAAACGTTTTTGGGACACTGAAACAATTAAAAATAGATCGTATTTATATGTTTTTGGGAGCAAATGATTTCAATAGCACCATGCATGCACTTTGAAATGTTGTGAAAAAAATCAATGGATAAAATGAATGTAGCTATTGCTTAAAATATTTACATAAAATGAATGATAACGTCCCGTTTTTAAAAAAAAAAATTATCTAAGAATCTAGACTGTTTTACGTTCATATCTATAGAAATTCCGCGATTTAAGCATTTATTTCAAAAAATTTTCAACTTAAAAAGCTCTTTGTTTCGTGACGGCCGCTATGTTGGATTTTGTATCAGTACAAAATAGCGAAATTCAACCTAAATAAGTTTTGATCGTATATAGAAAAATGCAAATTTTGCTTTTGTTGAGTAAAATTAAGATGATTCTGCATGCTTTCCTCAAGTATTAAGTTTCTGATATGAAAATTGAGTGATTTATTAGCTGTTCAAAAAAATTGCACAAAAAAAAAAAAAAAAATTAGGTCGCTATTTCGGGCAAAAACTTTTAAGATATGTTAAATATTTGTTAATGATTCTGAAAATATAGGTGATTATCTCTGTATTTGGTGATTTTTTTTAATGCATCTAGCCTAAAATTTAAGACATTTATAGCCATTTAAGTTTTGTTATGCTTGTATAAAAAAATTTTTAAAAATCGGGATTTTATCAGGGAACGACTTTGAATTTTTTTTATTTCGCTACTCGTGGAGACTCGTATAAGCGTTAGGGAGGTGTCTGTTTTGGTTTTAGGTCCCTAGCGGCTTTGGTTTTGAAAATATTTGAATTTTAAGTTTTTTTAAAAATAGGCCCCCCACGGATTGGCCCCGAGCCCCGTCAACTGATAATGAAGTCTATGCCACTACTTTCAAATTGTCACCTGCGTTACTCGCTACTTTTGTTTATTTTTTTCTCATTGTGAGTTTTGTTTTCATGCGTGCGGCGAAATTGACAAGCCCGGTGCAACTATACCGTAACTGTGCATTAGAGGCAGTAACACAAGTACAAGCAAGATTAGGCAAGTAAACAAGATATTGACCAATGAAAACCAACAGTGAGAGCAGCTTGCATTCAGATCGTGGCTGAACGCTCTTCTACAGTAGGTGGTGGTATACACCTGATAGTTGCTTCCAATCCGCCATTATGCTAAGTTTTGGAGTTTTTGAGCTTGTTAAGCTTCTGTTTACAATGCAGTCCATTTTATTGCTTGTTTTTTCAATTCTGCACAGTTTTAGATAAAACCGAGCAGTCAACGAATTTTTCTGGTTCCTTTGGCTTATAGTCCAGTGTGGCTTATTCTTTGATTAATATGGTTTAATAGGTAACACTTTGACAGCGGAGTCATAAGACTGTCATAAGACCATCATAATTATGACAAGACACTATCATTGGCATTACTGAATGCCTATGACAGATGTCATTTAGTGTCATCTGGCAAATTATGTCACTAACTCCATTTATGTCCAGCTTGGATCTTTAAAATCCATTGTGAGATAATTTGCCAGATAACACTAAATGACATCTGTTACAAGCATTCATTAATGCTCATGACATTGTCATGTCATAATTATGACGGTCTAATGAAATGTCTTTTAATGCTACTGTCCAATAAAGTGTTACCAAATACCATAACTAGGAATTAATGAAACAACTGGAACAGTAACTGAAGAAATATTTAGCACAGAACATTTGTTTTGATTTTTATTTACATTTGTAGCTCTGCAACGCATGCTAGTAGGCATGTTGGACAACAAGTGTTGACAGCATGGGAGCAGTGATGGCCAAATAAAGGTTCTTGAAGCAATGAATCTTTGCAGCCAATTGGTTCAAAGCTTCATGGTTTTTCATTTGGTCTTATGACAGTCGTATGATACCGCTGTCAAATAAAGTGTTACCGGTTAATATCTTTTGGTGTAAATATCCCATAATACAGTGAGGAAAAAATAAAGTGTTACTGGTTAATATCTTTTGGTGTAAATATCCCATAATACAGTGAGGAAAGCAGCGGCTTATAGTCTAGTGTAGCTTATCTATAAACAAATGCTGTTTTCGTGCCAAATTTGGTGGGTGGCAACTTATAATCAGGTATGACTTATGGTGCGAAAATTACGATATACACGTTTAATACATTTTTACATTGGGAGACAATACACCTGTATCTGTACTTTAACCTAGGTAAAAAAAAAGTAAGTACTTCCACCACTGGTCTTTTCATACGTGGCCATTACATTTTGGGTCATGTAGACCATGCACAAGCTTAACACATGCTATATATGTATATATATATATATATATATATATATATATATATATATATATATATATATATATATATATATATATATATATATATATATATGTATGTGTGTGTGTGTGTGTGTGTGTGTGTGTGTGTGTGTGCAGGGGTCGCGTTAACCGAATATTTTCCGTCGTTGACCGATTTTTTAAAACGGTGACGGAAAAATCTGAAGTCCATCCGTCATTTTGACAGGTTGCAATTCACACCCCAGACCACAGGGTGGCGAGTGAGCATATTAATTAGCTATTGTCTCTCTTGATGCATGACGTCGTTGGCCTTACTCTGAAAAATGTCAAGGCAACTGAGTATGCAAAGTTTCTTCAAAAAGCCCCAAAACGACGGTGTTGATAAAAGAGGTGAAAAAAGAGGGACTGCACAAGCGGGCACGCAATTCAAGTCCATGCGCACCAGGAGGATGGTGTGAAACTACGTTCAGGCCACAGCAGGTGAACTGTTAATTTCATTGTTCCATATGCTACATATGGTAGGCTATCTACCTACTGGGGCCACAGTCAGCTGTTTTTGTCACTGCGGAGAAAAAGTTACATATTCATCTGCTTGATGTGTGATGGCACGGTGTGGATTCTCTGTTAAGCTTGTTCGGACAGAATATTAATTTAAAATGAATGAAAACTAAATACTATTGAATATGTTGAAGCGGTATGCAATGTTAAGAGTCTTGTTAGCTCGAATTTTCTGTGTCCAGCCGCTGTGGCTCTGCTGCTCTCAGTGTGAACTCTCTATTCAAACCGGTGTTCTGTCAAAATTTGCTCCCTTATAAAATTTTGCTCCCAAAGCTTTTGTGGAGCTGAAAATGCCCTCTTTTACATTCAGTTGGACTCTCAATGTTATCCAAAGGTGCTAACTAAACTAGATACATCATAAACATACATGTGCAATACGAAAATTGCGTAAATTAATACTTAACGACACGGCGAAGTCATTAACAGTGAGAGCGCGGGGTGCAGTTGCTGTGTGCAGCTAACATGGTAGGATGTGTCTGAGAACTTTTGTACATGTCTTTACAAGACCAAACTTAAGTAAATATTCCTTTCTTTAAAGAAAGTTTGTAGTGTTTACTTTGGAATCGCTGCATTCGCGGCCATTTTTAACGTTACGCGCATGCGCAAAACCGCAAGGTAGCAATTTTTGATGGGTTGCAAAATTTGTCAGAACACCTGTTCTGTAGAACACCGGAACGCGCGCGGCTCTTAAGTGTCTCTGTCACGTGACTGTGTCGTAGCCGCTAACGCGCTCGGCCAAATGGACACATAAATAGGGAAGGTGAATTATGCCAAACAAAGGGTCACCACAATGTCATTATCATCATTTAAAAAATTTAAGTGACAGGTAAAAATAGATTATGACCGGATTTTTATGACCCTGTCAGTCAAAATGACAGACAACGAAAAAGTCTAGCGCAACCTCTGGTGTGTATATATATACCGTATATATATATATATATATATATATATATATATATATATATATATATATATATATATATATATATATATATATGCACACACACACTTTCTTTTTTTCCCTACTTTGGGCCTATCTACATAACCTCATGAATAGGGCTTCTGTTGTAATAGAAGATACGGGAGAAATCCCTCAAAAGCTGATCAAGCCGCATGCTTCGTTTGTGTCCAACCCACGCACTTTACCACCACCTTCCTCATTCTCCCTACTCCAGCCTCCCTTTCCTGTCCTTCTTCACCATCCCTCTCCATCTCTCCAGGGAAACTAAAAGTTCCCATCCAATTTATTGCATGTCAACAGTGACGGCTTGACAGCCACACGCCCCCACGCAGCTACCAGTTAATTAAACCCCGGTGAGATACGATGGCTTGATGGCACAAGCTGTCAACTTTTACAGAGCTTGTTAGTCTATGATACCTTGCGCTGCCGCTAACCCTAAAGGCTCATTTATCCTTTTCTTAGAGTCTTTGGTCCACAAGCATTGTTAATATTATCTCCCGGAAAGCAGCTAGGAACCAAACGTTGTAGTCAGACTGAAAACGGCAGGCGGAGCATTGAGATTTACCAGGGCAAGATGGTGAATGTGATCAGATTAAAATGTATTTAGAAGTGCATGTGTTTTTTTTTTTTTGCTGGATGTTATTCCCAATTTCTCTGTTCGGCATAACAGTTTACCGCTGTAGATTCTGGAAGCAGCTTTTGTTTAGTCGAAGATTGACTGCAGCTATTTAAGATTCTTTCCTGCAATGGTTAAACATGAAAAGCAGTGCATCAGTGTAAGAATGTCATTAACTTTATTCATTTATTTTATTTCATTGTATTGTTTCATATTTATGGCATTTATTTGTTTTGCAAATATGTGATTGGGTAAAACCAAACCATTACAGTATTTACAATAGTTTTGATTTTAGCATAGACTAGTGGTATGCTGCAGCGACACAAATTCTAGCTTTTCTATGTTGCAAATGTAGAAATGAAATTCAGTTTTAAACAAAAACCTTTCGTAGTCCCTCTGTTGCTTTTTGGATTTTGTCAGAAAATAATCTGATGTGCAAGGCAGAACTATTATGAATGTGCTTCCCGCCCCCCACATAGCCCCCGAGCATCGTTGTTTTCTATTTATTACGTCAAATTTATTCTGTTCTATTGCGAAGACA
The DNA here is from genome assembly GCF_030265065.1 of Corythoichthys intestinalis. NCBI lineage: Eukaryota > Metazoa > Chordata > Actinopteri > Syngnathiformes > Syngnathidae > Corythoichthys > Corythoichthys intestinalis. Next base: position 40,036,688 of record NC_080401.1, read on the forward strand.
ATAAAGATTGTCGTGCGTGTATTTCATTTTTCTGTCTTATATCCCACTATTACAAAAGAAAGAGGCCGTGTTTGGAGGGTGCCAGATGTGTTAAGATATTTGATAGCTGTCTGTTGATGTTTGTACAGTATGGGCATAACAAAGCACTTCCAACAGCCAACAATTGGATTGCATTCAAGGTTAAAATATGCGAGTGAATAATTTTATAAAGTCGTTTTTTGTTTTGTTTTTTGTTTTAAAACGAAATATTAGACATCAATTAATGATTCAAAACTAAAAATGACAGACATTTTGAATAATAAATATAATTAATTACCTTCGTTTTATGGCTGGGTGGAAAAAAAAGTGGTTACGCGACATCTGTAAATGGGGGTTTCCAGAATAAAAACGGCTTAATGTGCCATGAATCTGCCATGGCAGCATATAGACATACAGTGGGGCAAATAAGTATTTAGTCAACCACTAATTGTGCAAGTTCTCCCACTTGAAAATATTAGAGAGGCCTGTAATTGTCAACATGGTTAAACCTCAACCATGAGAGACAGAATGTGAAAAAAAAAAAAAAAACAGAAAATCATATTGTTTAATTTTTAAATAATTTATTTTGCAAATCATGGTGGAAAATAAGTATTTGGTCTATACCAAAAGTTCATCTCAATACTTTGTCATGTACCCTTTGTTGGCAATAACGGAGGCCAAACGTTTTCTTTTCACACACTGTTGCTGGTATTTTGGCCCATTCCTCCACGCAGATCTCCTCTAGAGCAGTGATGTTTTGGGGCTGTCGTTGGGCAACACGGACTTTCAACTCCCTGCGCAGATTTTCTATGGGGTTGAGACCTGGAGACTGGCTAGGCCACTCCAGGACCTTGAAATGCTTCTTACAAAGCCACTCCTTTGTTTCCCTGGCTGTGTGTTTGGGATCATTGTCATGCTGAAAGACCCAGCCACGTCTCATCCTTACTTCCCTTGCTGATGGAAGGAGATTTTCACTCAAAATCTCTCGATACATGGCGCCGTTCATTCTTTCCTTCACACAGATCAGTCGTCCTGGTCCTTTTGCAGAAAACCAGCCCCAAAGCATGATGTGTCCACCCCCATGCTTCACAGTGGGTATGGTGTTCTTCAGATGCAATTCAGTATTCTTTCTCCTCCAAACATGAGAACCTGTGTTTCTACCAAAAAGTTTGATTTTGGTTTCATCTGACCATAACACATTCTCCCAGTCCTCTTCTGGATCATCCAAATGCTCTCTAGCGAACCGCAGACGGGCCTGGACGTGTACTTTTTTCAGCAGTGGGACACGTCTGGCATTGCAGGTTTTGAGTCCCTGGCGGCGCATTGTGTTACTGATAGTAGCCTTTATTACTGTGGTCCCAGCTCTCTGTTGGTCATTCACTAGGTCCCTCCGTGTGGTTCTGTGATTTTTGCTCCCCGTTCTTTTTATCATTTTGACACCATGGGGTGAGGAGGGAGTTGAAAGTCCGTGTTGCCCAACGACAGCCCCAAAACATCACTGCTCTAGAGGAGATCTGCATGGAGGAATGGGCCAAAATACCAGCAACAGTGTGTGAAAAGCTTGTGAAGAGTTACAGAAAACGTTTGGCCTCCCTTATTGCCAATAAAGGGTACATAGCAAAGTATTGAGATGAACTTTTGGTATAGACCAAATACTTATTTTCCACAATGATTTGCAAATAAATTGTTTAAAAATCAAACAATGTGATTTTCTGTTTTTTTTTTTCCACAATCTTTCTCTCATGGTTGAGGTTTACCCATATTGACAATTACAGGCCTCTCTAATATTTTCAAGTGGGAGAACTTGCACAATTAGTGGTTGACTAAATACTTATTTGCCCCACTGTATTGTTCTATCAAATACAACAGTTGTTTTGTCTTAAAATACAGCAGTTTCTTTTAAAGAGGAGTGCAAGAGCAGAAACTGCTTCTTCAGTCTTGTCTGTGTTTTCCGCCATACATAAAAAAAAAAAAAAAAAAAGTTGCCCGATAAAAAAAATAACGCCGTCAGTTACACGTGTTGACAATTATACAAAGACTGCCAAGATTAAATTTCACTTCATTTTAAGGGCTTCTAATGGCATACCACACACAACACGTCATTTTCGCTCATTAATATTCTTGACATTACCAATTGTTGCTAGGCGGGTCAAGCTCGCATTTGTCCCTAATGCTAAATGCATGGAAATAGTGTACGAACGAGGTGTTTACTGAGCTAAACCTACCAATTCTGTCCGAAAATGATGTCCCTGGTGTCAAATTCACTGGTAAAGATGTGGAAGAACATGCAAATGTTCAGTTAAAGAGATGGCTCAAGTGTCGAGGGTTGAAAAAGACGGGGAAAAGAGCTGACCTGATCCAGATGGATCTTTTTTATCAACACCTTTTTCTTGTGTGCATTGCCTTATGCAACTGACAATGACATTCTCCTGTTTCAACAATCTATCCTTTACCACCATATGCCCTGTCTTTTTTATGTATTATGTCCTCTGGTTGTCTTACAAATCTGACCGTTCTTGGGGGTAATTAACATTGCTATACTTGTGTAGCAATCGCAAATGCTATTCAGTGACAGCCAATCAACACTTTAAATTTTTTCTAGGGCTGTCAAACGATAAAAAATTTTAATCGAGTTAATTACAGCTTAAAAATTAATTAATCGTAATTAATCGCAATTCAAACCATCTATAAAATATGCCATATATTTAAATTATTGTTGGAATGGAAAGATAAGACACAAGATGGATATATACATTCAACATATATAACGACTGTATTTGTGTATTATACCAATAAATCAACAAGATGGAATTAACATTATTAACATTCTGTTAAAGCGATCCATGGATAGAAAGACTTGTAGTTCTTAAAAGATAAATGTTAGTACAAGTTATAGAAATGTTATATTAAAACCCCTCTTAATGTTTTCGTTTTAATAAAATTTGTAAAATTTTAAATAAAAAAATAAACTAGTAGCCCGCCATTGTTGATGTCAATAATTACTTACACAATGCTCATGGGTGCTGAAGCCTATAAACTCAGTCGCACCCAAGCGCCAGCAGAGGGCAGCAAAACTCGATAAAACACAATTAACTAGTCGGCATTTCACTGTACTATCATTTAAATCTGTCTGAGCGGGGCATGTGCGTTAATTGCGTCAAATATTTTAACGTGATTAATTTTAAAAATTAATTACCGCCCGTTAACGCGATAATTTTGACAGCCCTAATTTTTTCATTAACAAATCTTAATTCTATAATTCATTTACACTTCCCTCTTACTCAAGTTTTTTTTTACAACAGAAAAGGTTACAACAGTGGGCTGTCAGATACAATTTTGATTTTTTTCAGGTCATTCATTGTCAGACAGAAGCAGCACGGCAAAACGCCACGCTAAAAAATAAGTAAAAATACAAAAACAGCTTACCTCTTCGTCCTCTGTAGGACCATGGCCCCCAACAAAATGTTTCCTGAATATGAAATGTGAATGGCTTCACCTTGCTAGCATTAAACTGGTCTTTTGGACATCCGCGCAAGTTGATTCATTCTTCACATTTTTTGCTCCGAGTTTTTGGCTTCGGGAAACGTATGAAGAAAACATCTTTCATTTGTCGTAATGTCTAGAGTCGCTTCTACAAGTTCCATAGCAGCAGTGTTTACTCGGCATGTTCTTTTTTGAAAGATTAGCGGCAGAAAACAAGCAGTAATAACATGGATTGTATGCGAGGGCGTGTCCATATTGACCCACTTCCGGGTTACGATGGCGACATCACTGTCAAAAAATAACAGTCGTGCGGTACGCTATTGATTTAATCCGATTTTATCCACACATTTAACACAAGCAACATTTTGCATAAAGTAATAAAAAATACAAAGCAGTTTTGATGTTTTTTTTTTCGCAATTTTGTTGCTTAAATATTTTTAAACACTTGAATTAAAAATTCTTTTAAGAAATTGATGCATCTTAAAGATGAGAAAATTCATCAGTGTTTTGCGTTTTGCTTGAATTGATTGAATTGTTGCCTTACCAATTAATTTATAGATCTATTTTGATGTATCGTTAGACCCGTTCGTTTCACTGAGGGTGTAAATTACGACAAACTTAAACGATATTCGTTCTTTGGAAAAAGACACGATGTTTGGCGATGTTGAAGTCTACAATGATTTAATTCAATGCAAGGGCCTTTGATAGATATATTGATCCAGATCTATTACACCCATAGAAACTACAGTTTATGTCTGTACAGAGTTTTAAAAAAAAAAGATGAGATTCCACTCAAAGTTGTTTCCTTAGGAAGCTAATGAAGCATTAGATCAAGCCCTACAGTAACATACAAAGACAATCAAGCAGCATGCAGTGAATGAAGAACTTTTAAGATGTGCTAACAAGTGTTCTCAGTAACAAATCACTCTCTTTCATCGTTTTCCCTCTTCATTGTCCCACCCTCCCAGGCTGTGAGGGTCTCAGCTGGTTTACTGATTAGCAGGATCTATAAATATGCAATCAAAGCGAGAGTTTCATTATCACCCTGCCCGTCTACACCGGAACCGTTGGTGGCAAATTCACACCATTCGAAAGACAAATGAATCTCGGCGCACGAATAGCGAAGGGTCGCTGGGTGAAATGGATATGAAACGGAGAGGTGAATCACAGAGTTACAGCGATTGTGCCTATAAGCTGACTGCAGCAGAATGACTCACCCTGTTGCTATGGCAACCTAAAGACATGCGCACTTTCTAAAGTGTAATTTCAAGCGGCCGCTTGGCAGGCAAGCCACCGACGGGGGTTGTCGTGACGTAGAGTTTCCGTAAACAGTTGTGGAAAGGGGTCTCTGAGGGCACCGTGGGCACAAGCGTGTAGGTGTTGTTGTACCACAAATAAATAATGAAATGAAAGTATCAGCACAGATAAAGCGGTAGACCAATGAAAGGCATTGTGTATTGAAATGCTGCATGTGGGTGTAAAACTCAGATGGCCTTGATAAGTAAATGTCAAGCAGGACAAAGTCTGGCCTCCCACCTTTTTCATTATAAGATTTTCATTGCTTAAGGAATTCTCGTGCTCCCTCATAACACATTTATTTCCATTACCTTGAAACTGTTCGCTTGGAAGCAGAATGACACATTCGTTTAAAGGCTAGGCAATCGCCAACAGTGGTTTTATCGCTCACTGTCATTAAAATGAAATGTCAGCGGTGTCAGTCGTTGTGTCAGATGTATTTTGTTTAAATTCAATGCAAACTGCACCTTGGAGAGACTTTCCTTGAGAGCATTGTTCTGTTGAACAGAACATGCAGTTGTATCATCAACTAATGGAAAGAATGTTTAGGTGAACCGATGGATTGCTACGTGTGTAGATGGTTGGATGGACTATAGTTGAATTAATTGATTAAATAGACATAGTTAGAGAGATAATTTACCATATTTTTCAGACTACAGTGCCTTGCAAAAGTATTCGGCCCCCTTGAATCTTGCAACCTTTCGCCACATTTCAGGCTTCAAACATAAAGATATGAAATTTAATTTTTTTGTCAAGAATCAACAACAAGTGGGACACAATCGTGAAGTGGAACAACATTTATTGGATAATTTAAACTTTTTTAACAAATAAAAAACTGAAAAGTGGGGCGTGCAATATTATTCGGCCCCTTTACTTTCAGTGCAGCAAACTCACTCCAGAAGTTCAGTGAGGATCTCTGAATGATCCAATGTTGTCCTAAATGACCGATGATGATAAATAGAATCCACCTGTGTGTAATCAAGTCTCCGTATAAATGCACCTGCTCTCTGATAGTCTCAGGGTTCTGTTTAAAGTGCAGAGAGCATTATGAAAACCAAGGAACACACCAGGCAGGTCCGAGATACTGTTGTGGAGAAGTTTAAAGCCGGATTTGGATACAAAAAGATTTCCCAAGCTTTAAACATCTCAAGGAGCACTGTGCAAGCCATCAAATTGAAATGGAAGGAGCATCAGACCACTGCAAATCTACCAAGACCCTGCCGTCCTTCCAAACTTTCTTCTCAAACAAGGAGAAAACTGATCAGAGATGCAGCCAAGAGGCCCATGATCACTCTGGATGAACTGCAGAGATCTACAGCTGAGGTGGGAGAGTGTCCATAGGACAACAATCAGTCGTACACTGCACAAATCTGGCCTTTATAGAAGAGTGGCAAGAAGAAAGCCATTTCTCAAAGATATCCATAAAAAGCCTCGTTTAAAGTTTGCCACAAGCCACCTGGGAGACACACCAAACATGTGGAAGAAGGTGCTCTGGTCAGATGAAACCAAAATTGAACTTTTTGGCCACAATGCAAAACGATATGTTTGGCGTAAAAGCAACACAGCTCATCACCCTGAACACACCATCCCCACTGTCAAACATGGTGGTGGCAGCATCATGGTTTGGGCCTGCTTTTCTTCAGCAGGGACAGGGAAGATGGTTAAAATTGACGGGAAGATGGATGCAGCCAAATACAAGAACATTCTGGAAGAAAACCTGTTGGTATCTGCACAAGATCTGAGACTGGGACGGAGATTTATCTTTCAACAGGACAATGATCCAAAACATAAAGCCAAATCTACAATGGAATGGTTAAAAAATAAACGTATCCAGGTGTTAGAATGGCCAAGTCAAAGTCCAGACCTGAATCCAATCGAGAATCTGTGGAAAGAGCTGAAGACTGCTGTTCACAAACACTCTCCATCCAACCTCACTGAGCTCGAGCTGTTTTGCAAGGAAGAATGGGCAAGAATGTCAGTCTTTCGATGTGCAAAACTGATAAAAACATACCCCAAGCGACTTGCAGCTGTAATTGGAGCAAAAGGTGGCGCTACAAAGTATTAACGCAAGGGGGCCGAATTATATTGCACGCCCAACTTTTCAGTTTTTTATTTGTTAAAAAAGTTTAAATTATCCAATAAATTTTGTTCCACTTCACGATTGTGTCCCACTTGTTGTTGATTCTTGACAAAAAATTAAAATTTTATATCTTTATGTTTGAAGCCTGAAATGTGGCGAAAGGTTGCAAGGTTCAAGGGGGCCGAATACTTTTGCAAGGCACTGTATATAGCAAAAAATGATATATCTTGTAGCATAGACTTCACTATTAGTTGACGGGACATGGGGCCGATCTGTAAAGGGCCCATTTTCAAAAACTTAAAATTCAAATGTTTTCAAAACCAAAGCTGCTAGCGACCTAAAACCAAAACAGGCACCTTCCTTAAAGTGCCTGTGACACGAAAAAGCATGTTTATTTCATAATACACACAGTATTTTATGCTCCTGAATATAATGGACCGTTTGGATGTGTGTGGAAGCAATCGCTATATTTATTTAGTTTTTTTAATCATGCGCCATGAAAATGAGTGACTTCCGGCAATAGTCTTGAGTTGAGAAAAAGGGCGCTGTGACGTGTACGGAGGAAGGAGTCCTCTTCACTATACAGCTGTACTGTTGTATGAGATGGACTAAGGATTCAGCTGCGGATTAATACGTTTATTTTTCGCATCACGCCAGTCAAACGGCTGCAGAAAAATCTTGCTGTACGAGGGAGAAGCGTGTGAGCCTTTTTGGGGTTTAAAAAGTTTCCCATTCACGGGTGGCTATTGGCCAAAACTACTGTGCCTACTACTGTAGGAGGAAGTGAGTAAACATCATGTTTTGTATTATGTCAAATACTGGGATCATTTTGATATGTAGGTGGCTTGCATTTTATGGATGACATGCTCCTTGTCCCCTCGGCCGACAACCATCGGCTTGTCACACATCCCCCCGCCAGGAGAGCACTATACTCGGCTTATTTCCCTCTTCATGTGCCCGGTGTTCTGTCAAATTTTCCAACCGATCAGAAATTGCAACTTTGAGTTAAAAATAGCCGCGAATACAGCGATTACAAAGTAAACACTACAAACTTTCTTTAAATAAAGGACTACTTAAGTTTGATCATGGATGAGCATGTAAAAAGCTCTCCTCATACACATTAGCTGTACATGTTAGCTGCACAACAACTGCAGCCGCCCTCCTCCACTGAGTCTCGCTGTTTACGAATTCCCCGTGTAGCCATATTCGTGTTGACCATTTGGCAGCGACACGCTCCTCCGACGTCGGCAGGAGGTCGGTTTAGCGGTCATTGTCCAGCTGCTTACCCGGCGAGCTGTCCTGTGTGTAGAGATACAAAATCCAACATGGCGGGCGTCACAAAAAAAAAAAAAAAAGCTTTTTAAGTTGAAAATTCTTGTAAATAAATGCTTAAATCGTGAAATTTATGTAAAGATATGAACGTAAAACAGTCTAGATTCTTGTTTAAAAGCAAAAAACGGGCCATTATCATTTGATTTACGTAGATATTTCAAGCAAAAGTTATGGTATTGTGTAGTCCAACATGGCAGCCGTCACGAAACAGAGCTTTGTATGTTGAAATTTCTTTTAAATAAATGCTTCAATTGTGGAATTTCTATAGATATGAACGTTAAACAGTCTAGATTGTTGGTTAAAAGCAAAAAATAGTCAATTATCATTCATTTTACTTAAATATTTCAATCCAAATATACACTCATTTTATTCATTGATTTTTCAAAGAGCATGCATGGTACTATTTAATATAATAATTACCTTAAATCCTCGACTAAATCCCTCTTGAGACACTCTTGCGTGCTTGGATGCAGTAAAACCTTCGTCCTGTTTCCACCTAAATCCGGTGTTAGAACGCAGCGTGTGTTTGAGTTTTACACAGTTAAAGCCAACTCAACGTTCTGCCTGGGTCAGCCCTTACAGGAAGGCATGGGGTAATGTCTGTGGGAACTGGCTTGTCAACTGGTGGTGGAGTCTATGCCCGAACTGAAATTTAAGTCACATTTTTCGGCGGAATTTTATCAGAGACCAAACATTATTCAGTATATTTGGGAGAGTGGATGGATGGATGGACGGACGGACGGACGGACGGACGGACGGATATACAGTACATTATACATTCCGGCATCATGACTTCTATATGTTGACCTATTGTTACTGGTCTGCACAACAGAGTCGAGCTATTCCGTGACACAAAATGAAAGGGATGTTTCCGTCTTCCAGCACAGCGGAGGCGGGAGAAAAGCAGACGAGTGAACCGAGAAAAGAAAAGGCTTGGGTTTTAATTTAATTGGCTCTTGTGTGCACACACTCTCTCTTCCTGGCTTCGTTACACTCTGCGCTGTGGAAAAGAAATGTTCCAACTTCCAATAGAGCTTAACACAATAATACAAGAAGGAATGATAAATAAGTACAGTGCTGCTTTGACTTACACATTTAATTTTGTGACGATCTGTGCTAGTTCTATGTAGTAAAAGTTCAAGTTTCAACAAAATAGTGTAAATGTGGAAACAGAACAATGCAGGATAGAATAGAACTTCTCTATCACAGGAACGATGAAATTCACTATAGTCTCATCGTAGCAAAGTTGCCACAATTTAGCGCTTATAACTTGAATTTATGCGTGCAACTCAGGACTAATTAGAAAATTGTCATGATTTGAGTCACTTGTAAGTTAATGTAACTTTGTTCCACTTGCCTCTTTTCATAACAGCATTGTTTGTTCATGATAAATGCTGACCGTTGCATGACTTTTGACTTGTAAAAATATTTTTGTTGTTGAAATCTGCCTTGTTTCAATAACATTACCTATGTATATATTTCCTAATATTCTGACTTTTCTAATAAGCCTAGACATGTATTTCTATAAACTTTGTGTTTATTCCTGGAAAATTATGACTTTAGTCTTGTAAAATAATGATTATTTTCTATTAATATATATAGACTTCATTAAAAAAAAAGATTGCTAATTTTTGCTTTATTTTGTTTTACTTTAAGCTCGTATAAGTATTCGCTTTTTGCGATAGTAACCTTTTTTTTTTATCATAAGACTTTTCAATATTTGCAGATTTAACTGTTTATATGTAAATGTATATATTAGGAAAATACAGTAGAAAAAGTGAGTAACTGAATGTTCACGTTTTCTATTTACTGTATCATTTCTCTTTAATCACAGTTTAAAGAGCATACGACAGGAGAAAAAAGTCTTAAATAGCATTATTAAGTGAATTAGAATCATATTTTGAGACGATTTGACTATATACAACAATTTAGCAAAGCGCAGATGACGAGAAATTAGTCTTTTAATCTGCCGGTTAGCCACGCCTACCATTATAGACCCTACCCACGTGACGTCACAACTCCGCTCTCCTGAATGGTACTGCCCAATTGTCCTTCAAAACATAGTGTTAACCTGTTACGGCTACGTACATTCCTCCTATTTACGGCGTGTTTTTCTGCTCCTTAACATTAATAATCAAAATGGTGAAGGCGTGTGTGGCTGTTGGTTGCACTAACAAAGATGGAAGGAGAGACTTGAAGTTTTACCGTATTCCGAGGGATCCAAAGAGGAGAGCGAAATGGACGGCTGCAATTCGACGTGAAAACTGGGCACCAAAAAATCACCACAGACTATGTAGTAGTCATTTTATATCCGGTAAGATGCATTTAAGATATACTTAGAGGGTTTTGGGCTGACAAATAACCACAATTAAGATCATTGCAAGGCTAATCGCCGACAACATACACGTATGTATGTAGTGAGAGTGCTATCGCTAAACCATATAAACATTAAAAGCCTTAACTCCATTGACAAACGACATGAAATACATTAGACTTGACAGTGGATGTTAGCAATAACAAAAGATTTTGAATTGAAAATTTCGTAACTCACCTTTCCAAGCACAAGATAGATTCCTGCCGAATTTTCGTGGACGAGGACCTGTTTCACCCAACCAGCAACGAAGTATTTATAAGCCTCCAAGCTCTTGAATTTTTTCAAATTTTCGTGAGAATAGGCTGATTTTGTGTGGACAAGATAATTGTAAATATCAGCGTAGCAGATGTCAGGCAGACAGGGCGAAGACAGTGGGTCGAAAAACATCGATTTGGGCATCAAATATGGATCTGGCGACTGTATAGAACGAAGCTTTTCCACATAACGCCTTTTATGCAACACATCCAGTGAGTTTACGGCATCAGAAAGCACCGGGTCTTCCATGAAATGCATTTTAAATTCCTCGATCAATTGAAACCAATGCTAATACAGAGACAAAATGACGGACAAGTGGGCGGAACCATACAGCGAGCACGTGGTTTTGTGACGTCGGTGGGTAGGGTCTATAGGGCTTTAGCGTCTCCAACAGGTGGATGACGTCAGCGGTAGACTGGGCTCATCGGTTTTACTATTCAGCCCAATGAGGGGGAATTATTCAGAACGAGGAAAACGTGACGAAGAGAGCCGCAAAATGTCATTGTTTCAGTCTCTCTACTCCAATATTTTTACAGGATATTCTTTTTATCCAAGTATTTTTCCCCAATAGCTATATAAATGGCTTGAGAAGGACCAGTCAGCCCGTCGAGGGGGAACTATTCACAACGAGGAAAACGCGACGAAGAGAGCGGCAAAATATCAATGTTTCTGTCTCTTTACTTCAATATTTTTACAGGATATTCTTTTTATCCAAGTATTTCCCCAATTGCTAAATAAATGGCATGGTCATGACAAATAACAGTCTTGTGCTAAATGGAATATGAAATAATAAAAATGCATTTATTCAGGACGACATGGCAAAATTACTCCATAATGGTCAAAACTGTCGACTTCACCTTTACTGTCGCACCTCCCGAATGATAATTTATGACACCTAATTCGGACATATGTCATTTCCCTTCCCCGGCTTTGGAGAATGTAAACAAACCAAAAGGCGTGACAGCTAGCCGACATGCTAACCCGAACCGAGAGATGTTTCAAAGTCTTCGAAGCGGAAAATCACACATAACTAGCCTGGATTATTTGACATGACGACTGGGTAGTCGATTGTCGTCGTGGATAGGCAAACCGCCCGGCGGAGAGCAATTTACAGTTCGTTCCCCGGAGGAGAGTGGCTGCAGTTGTTGTGCAGCTAACGTGCTGCTAATGTGCATGAGGAGAGCTTTTTACATGCCTATCAATGATCAAACACTGCCAATGGGTTTTTCCATTGGCAGTGTATCAAATACTTGTTCTCCCCACTGTAAGTAATCCTTTATTTAAAGAAAGTTTGTAGTGTTTATTTTGTAATAGCTGTATTAATATTTGACATAATACTAAACAAGATGTTTACTCACTTCCTCATAAGTCCAATGGTCCCACAGTAGTCGTCGGGCTTGTTTTGGCCAATATAGGCTGTATTGGCTGAGCGAAAATTGTGTTGGTTCATTCCACTAAAGTTGATCTACATGACCTCTGCATTGTAATTTACATACGTTGCTAATTACCACCAAAAAAAAAGTTCTACTCACGGTTTCCAGTCATTTTTTAGTAATTAGCGTTTTCGTGTTGGTCTTTTTTTTCCCCGTGGCGCAGTGATATTGATACGGCGAAGTCGTATCGTCAGTGTGTGAAGCCATTTTAGGTCACGTGCACCAATAGGAGACGAGGATTGTTGCTATGCGCTTCTAAAACAAACAATATGACGGCGACCGTGTCAAGCTACGGCACGAGCGAAGATGAACAAAAAATAAGAAAACTGCATTCGAAATTTAGTCAAAAGGCATCGAAACGACGCGATATGCATCTCTCAACTGTCCAAGGGCGAAAAAGGGCAGGAATTTGGAAAAAACGTGCAGAGCCCGCGTGGTTGCGTCAGACAATGGCTTTCTCCCCAGGCTCCGTCGAAGGATCTTGCTGAAAATGCGTCGACTAGGATTTTTAACGACATTTACTACAGGTAAGCCACACGCACGCCTTTACTACAAGGTTAATTGTTATTAACTTATGCTAAAAAAATTCTTATTTAAGCTAGTGTTGTAACGATACCATTTTTTAGCCCAGATATCAATACCACTTTATTATAAAATGTATATAGGGTACAGTGTTTCGAAAGTGAATCCAGTAGAACTTTTTCTTGCATACCTTTTATGAGATTTCAATGTGAGGCGATATTACCAAACAAGACGCTGACATGTACAACAAGATTACAGGGAAGATGGTTAAATAAACCTTTTGGCTCAAGAACATCAAGCTGTAGTCAATAAAAGCCCTGATACTGACGTGGCAGTGATTGCTGTAAGTCTGCAGATAGATTTACAGTGTAAATTGCATTTTTTCACAGGAGAAGGCAACAGAACGAGGACTGACGTCTCTAAGGTCTCTGCAGCTCCTGGCACTAGTGTGTGTTCAGCACTCATTGGCATCCATACATTCACAGGTTGTGACTCTGCTTGTGCCTTTCATGGCAAAGGCAAAAAAACATGTTCTTTTGCACGTCATAAAAAAAGAATACCTGACTGGGTTTGCAAAGCTGGGCAGCAGTTTTAAACTTGACCTACAAACATTTAACACATTGTGTAAATACGTGTGCCACCTGTTTGGCCAGTCATGTGCCAAAAATGATGCCAAATGCAGATCTTTCTGTATGGCCTCGTCAGTCTTGCCAGAACATTCTATTCCCCCCAAAACTGATGCTCTGTACCAACATTGCAGGACAGCAAACTATCAAGCAGCAATTATGAAACGTTGTCTGACAGGTAAAAATGTGTGCCCCTTCACCCATTGGGAATGGGTGGGACATTGAGGATGGGCAGTTGACAGTGACATGGATGACTAAAAATCCTGCCCCTGATACTGTTTTGCAAGTAGTCAACTGTAGTTGAAAGGCAACCAATTGTGACACGGGAAGATGTTCCTGTATGTCTGCAAAACTTTCTTGTACTGATTTATATCGGTGCCAAGCATGTGAGAATGTTTCCAAAGAAACACAAGACACTTGGATGGGATGATGACTTTGATGAAAGCGATTTTGAGGAGTAATGTTGTCATGTACAGTTTTACTATTTTTTTTATTTCTATATATATATATTTTTTTTTTTTTTAAATTCGTTTTTCAATATTTGTATGTGTAATAATGTGTATTTTTATAGTATGAGACACTTCCATGTTTAAATAAATGTTGTGTACCAACAGTACCATACTTGAATGATTCCAACCTTTTGTGTATATACAGTGTGATTAAAAAAGGCTGTGCCAAAATCATAATGCCATGTCAAAAACGAAAAACATTAAAAAAAAAAAAAAAAAAAACTCTACCTTGGACAGATGTAGGAAGTAACTAAGTTTAATTTCATGTTTTCATAGTACTCAAATATGGCCATCACCAGCAGCATGGACAACATCAAGTTGACATGAGAATTCCTTCCTCCCGCGTTGATTGCGTCTGTTATTCGATCTTTCATGTCATCAATATTTGCTGGAAGTGGTGGAACATACACTTAGTGTATAACATACGTTATGTGCCATAAAGATGGATAATGAACTTTGTCTTTAACATACCAACACGTCCAGCAAGTACTGATGATGTGAAATATTGAACAACAGTTGCAATCAAGACAATAACTGCGACATGCACACGTTTGAGAGGAATTCTCATCGTGGCTTGATTTTGTCCGTGCTGCTGGGTGTGCTCACATTTGAGCACTTGTGAAACATGAAATAAAACTTGGAAGTTATCTTCAACACGTGTCCATCACTTCTTTTGTGATGTCTTTCATTTTTTAAGTATCACCTTATGATTTTGGCACATTATTTTTTTGATCACCCTGTAATTTTTTTGTCTTATTCCATTTTTGCCATGATTCACATTTAGGAGGGTGTGGTAGCAATTCTGTTGATTTTCAGCTATTTATGATCATGGCGTGCATTTTTTATTTTATATATTTCATTGCATAGTAGGTTGTGATATTTTTAATATGACACATAAGCCTTTAGCTTAATTCAATATATATTTCATTGTGCTGGGTGCAAATCATTAATGTTGAAGTGTTTCCTTCAAGAAATTAGCTACATTTCTCATTCTGAATTCACCTATGTGTATACTAAGGCACCAATACTTGTTTCAAATGTTTGGTAGGTGTGTTTATGACATTTGATAAAGATTTTGTGTTGCCAGAATTAATATAACACTTAAAACAAGCAAAAACAGCAACACTAGATCTGTATTTTTGTGTATTCACATCAAGATACATTTCTGGCTGGTGACTAAGTTAGGAGGGTATTGGCTTTTAAAAAATGCATTGAACGCATAGATCCAGCGTAGTGAAATGAAATCCATTTTCTAAGCACTTTTTCCATGGTCCCAATAAAGCCATATTTCCACAAGCTTGTCCATTCGCAGCACTTCCTGGTCATCTCTAATCTTTTAATGGACGACGGTCTCACAGAAGAAGTTGTAGCTGTCAGTGAAGGGTGTTTCAGTTCTGAAAAACACGCACACACACATAAACCATGTGAGAACTGTTTCATCCATATCATATTTACATAATCTTCCATCCAAATTATATAGGCTTGTCTATTCTGCCATTTTTTCCTGAATAAAATTATCAAATAGGTTTTTGGAACTACAGTTAAACAAACTAAATACTATGTTATTTGTCACTCTAAACTTTTTGCTCAAAGTTAACAATCTAACATCATAATAATGACCGCTACAGCCCAGAACTCACATTGCAAGTCTTAACTTCATATATGATCTGACCAGAAGCCCCCCAACTCCCATAGTTATTCACAACAAAAGGCGTGTGTGTGGCTTACCTGTAGTCAATGTCGTTAAAAATCCAAGTCGACGCATTTTCAGCAAGATCCGTCGACGGAGCCTGGAGAGAAAGCCATTGTCTGACGCAACCACGCGGGCTTAGCAAGTTGCCCACCGTTTCGGCCAAATTCCTGCCCTTTTTCACCCTTGGACAGATGAGAGATGCATATATCATCGTTTCGATGCCTTTTGACTAAATTTCAAATGCGGTTTTCTTATCTTTTGTTCATCTTCGTTCGTGTCTCGTGTCGTAGCTTGACACGGTCGCCGCCATGTTGTTTGTTTGAGAAACGCATAGCAACAATCCTCGTCTTCTATTGGTGCACGTGACCTAAAATGGCTTCACACACTGACGATACGACTCCGCCGTATCAATATCACTGCGCCACGGGGAAAAAAAAGACCGACACAAAAACGCTAATTAATAAAAAATGACTGGAAACCGTGAGTAGAACTTTTTTTGGTAGTAATTAGCAACGTATGTAAATTACAATGCAGAGGTCATGTAGATCCATTTCAGTGGAACAAAATCAATTTTCTAAGCACTTTTTCCATGGTGCCAATACAGCCTAATATCCACGTTGAATGGGAACCTTTTGAAACTCCAAAAAGGTGCATACGCCTCTCCCTCATACAGAATGATTTTTCTGCAGCCGTTTGGCTGGCGTATGCGAAAAATACACGTATTAATCTGCAAAATCAGCTGAATCCTTCGTCCTCTACACAACAGTACGCTATATAGTGAAGAGGACGCCTTCTACCGTACACGTCACAGCGCCCTCCTCCTCAATGCAAGACCGAAGCCAGAAGTCACTCATTTTCATGGCGCGGGATTAAAAAAACTAAATAAATAAAGCGATCGCTTCCTCTAAGCGGTCTATTTCATTCAGGAGCATAAAATACTGTTTGTATTACGAAATAAACATGCTTTTTCGTGTCACATGCACTTTAAGTCACCATTGAACCCCTTCCCACTTTTAAATTGGGAATATGGTTTAATAAAGCTTGGCATGGGGTTCTGTTTTTTTTTTTGAACAAATGCGTCTTCAGGTCACTAAATATCTGGGTTCCAACTAGACGTGAACATGAGTCACTGGATTGATTGTCCATGGAGCTCAACATGAGAAGATAGAAACCATAGCAGTAGTATTAGGAGGAAAACAGGTTTAGACTTTCCTGGCACAAGTCACAGCACCCGAATGTTGAAAAGCTCCTGCAGTGAAAGATGGTTGTAGGTTCCACTGAGACTTGAACTCAGATCACAGTATTCAAAGTCCAGAGTGCTAACCACTACACCATGTAACCCATTCCCACTTCAATATGGGGCATATTGTTTCAAATGCTATGGCATGAAGTCCTAATTTTCATTGTACTTGTCCTGCTGCGGGTTAAAACTATTCAGGTTCCACCGAGTAGTGAAGTCAGCTCACTGGATCAAAGTCCAGAGTGCTAGCCATTATACCATGGAACCCATTCGCATTTCCAAATGGGGTGTACTGTTTCCAAAGGCATGGCATGAAGTCATGATTTTCAATGTACTGTTGCTGCTGCGGGTTAAAAATCTTGAATATTCCACCGACACTTGAACTATCACTGGATTCAGAGTCCAGAGTGCCAGCCATTACACCATCGAACCCATTCACAGTTCAAAATTGGGTATATTGTTTCCAAACGCATGGCAAGAAGTCATGATTTTCAATGTCCTGTTGCTGCTGCACGTTAAAGACCTTCGAGGTTCCACCGAGACTTGAACTCGGATCACTGGATTCAGAGTCCGGACTGCTAGCCATTACACCATGGATCCCTTCCACAGTTCAGAAATGGGTGTATTGTTTCAAAAGGCATGGCATGAAGTCATGGTTTTCATTGTAATGTTGCTGCAGCGGCTTAAAAATTTTCGAGGTTCCACCGAGACTTGAGCTCGGATCACTGGATTCAGAGTCCAGAGTGCTAGCCATTACACCATGGAACTGTTTATACTCCAATATGGGGTGTACTGTTTCCAAAGGTATGGCATGAAGTCATGATTTTCAGTGTCCTGTTGCTGCTGCACGTTAAAGACCTTTGAGGTTCCACCGAGACATGAACTCGGATCACTGGATTCAGAGTGCTAGCCATTACACCATGGATCCCTTCCACAGTTCAGAACTGGGTGTATTGTTTCAAAAGGAATGGCATGAAGTCATGGTTTTCATTGTAATGTTGCTGCAGGGGCAGAAAAATCCTCAAGGTTCCAACGAGATTTCAACTCGGATTACTGGATTCAAAGTGCTAGCCATTATACCATGGAACCCGTTTATAGTTCAATATGGGGTGTACTTTTTCCAAAGGCATGGCATGAAGTCACGATTTTCAATGTCCTGTTACTGCTGCATGTTAAAGCCCTTCAAGGTTCCACCAAGACATGAACTCGGATCACTGGATTCAGAGTCCAGAGTGCTAGCCATTACACCATCGAACCCGTTCACAGTTCAAAGCTGGGTGGATCGTTTCAAAAGGCATGGCATGAAGTCATGGTTTTCATTGTAATGTTGCTGCAGCGGCTTAAAGATCTTTGAGGTTCCACCGAGAGTTGAACTCGGATTACTGGATTTAACGCCCAGAGTGCTAGCCATTACACCATAGAACCCATTCACAGTTCAAAATGGGGTGTACTGTTTCCAAAGACATGGCATGGTGTCATGATTTTCACTATCCTGTTACTGCTGCATGTTAAAGCCCTTCAAGGTTCCACCGAGACTTGAACTCGGATCACTGGATTCAGAGTCCAGAGTGCTAGCCATTACACCATGGAACCCTCTCACAGCTCGAAGCTGGGTGGATCGTTTCAAAAGGCATGGCATGAAGTCATGGTTTTCATTGTAATGTTGCTGCTGCACGTTAAAGATCTTCGAGGTTCCACCGAGATTTGAACTCGCATCACTGGATTCAGAGTCCAGAGTGCTAGCCATTACACCATGGAACCCATTCACATTTCAAAGCTGGGTGTATCGGTTCAAAAGGCATTGCATGAAGTCATGGTTTTCATTGTAATGTTACTGCAGGGGCTGAAAAATCTTCAAGGTTCCACCGAGATATGAACTCAGATTATTGGATTCAAAGTCCAGAGTGCTAGCCATTACACCATGGAACCCGTTTATTCTTTCATATGGGGTGTACTGTTTCCAAAGGTATGGCATGAAGTCACGATTTTCAATGTCCTGTTACTGCTGCATGTTAAAGCCCTTCAAGGTTCCACCGAGACATGAACTCAGATCACTGGATTCAGAGTCCAGAGTGCTAGCCATTACACCATGGAACCGTTTATACTCCAATATGGGGTGTACTGTTTCCAAAGGTATGGCATGAAGTCATGATTCTCAATGTCCTGTTGCTGCTGCACGTTAAAGACCTTTGAGGTTCCACCGAGACTTGAACTCGGATCACTGGATTCAGAGTGCTAGCCATTACACCATGGATCCCTTCCACAGTTCAGAACTGGGTGTATTGTTTCAAAAGGAATGGCATGAAGTCATTGTTTTCATTGTAATGTTGCTGCAGCGGCTTAAAAACCTTGGAGGTTCCACCGAGAGTTGAACTCCGATTACTGGATTCAAAGTCCAGAGTTCTAGCCATTACACCATGGAACCCATTTGCAGTTCCAAATGGGGTGTACTGTTTCCAAAGGCATGGCATGAAGTCATGATTTTCAATGTACTGTTGCTGCTGCGGGTTAAAAATCTTGAATATTCCACCGACACTTGAACTATCACTGGATTCAGAGTCCAGAGTGCTAGCCATTACACCATGGACCCAGCTCAGAGTTCTAAACTGGTGTATTGTTTGAAAGGCATGGCATGAAGTCATGGTTTTCATTGTAATGTAATGATGCTGCAGCGGCTTAAAAATCTTCGAGGTTCCATCGAGAGTTGAATTCATATTACTGGATTCATAGTCCAGAGGGCTAGCCATTAGACCATGGAACCCGTTTGTAGTTCAAAATGGGGTGTACTTTTTCCAAATGCATGGTATGAAGTCACGACTTTCAATGTCCTGTTGCTGCTGCATGTTAAAGACCTTCGAGGTTCCACCGAGACTTGAACTCATATCACTGGATTCAGAGTGCTAGTCATTACACCATGGAACCCGTTCACTGTTAGAGACTGGGTGTATTGTTTCAAAAGGCATGGCATGAAGTCATGGTTTTCATTGCAACGTTGCTGCAGTGTCTTAAAAACCTTCGAGGTTCCACCGAGAGTTGAACTCGGATTACTGGATTTAAAACCCAGAGTGCTAGCCATTACACCATGGAACCCATTCACAGTCAGAGACTGGGTGTATTGTTTCAAAAGGCATGGCATGAAGTCATGGTTTTCATTGTAATGTTGCTGCAGTGTCTTAAAAAGCTTCGAGGTTCCACCGAGAGTTTTGATTCAGGGTCACTGGATTCAGAGTCCAGAGCCATTACACCATGGAACCCGTTCACAGTTCAAAGCTGGGTGTATCGTTTCAAAAGGCATGGTATGAAGTCATGGTTTTCATGGTAATTTTGCTGCAGGGGCTGAAAAATCTTCAAGGTTCCACCGAGATTTGAAACTCAGATTACTGAATTCAAAGTCCAGAGTTCTAGCCATTACACCACGGAACCCATTTTTACTTCAATATGGGGTGTACTGTTTCCAAAGGTATGGCATGAAGTCACAATTTTCAATGTCCTGTTACTGCTGCATGTTAAAGCCCTTCAAGGTTCCAGCGAGACTTGAACTCGGATCACTGGATTCAGAGTCCAGAGTGCTAGCCATTACACCATGGAACCCATTCACAGTGCACAGCTGGGTGGATGGTTTCAAAAGGCATGGCATGAAGTCATGGTTTTCATTGTAATGTTGCTGCAGGGGCAGAAAAATCTTGAAGGTTCCAACGAGATTTCAACTCGGATTACTGGATTCAAAGTTCAGAGTGCTAGCCATTATACCATGGAAACCATTCGCATTTCCAAATGGGGTGTACTGTTTCCAAAGGCATGGCATGAATTCATGATTTTCAATGTACTGTTGCTGCTGCGGGTTAAAAATCTTGAATATTCCACCGACACTTGAACTATCACTGGATTCAGAGTCCAGAGTGCCAGCCATTACACCATCGAAACCATTCACAGTTCAAAATTGGGTATACTGTTTCCAAACGCATCGCATCAAGTCATGATTTTCAATGTCCTGTTGCTGCTGCATGTTAAAGATCTTCGAGGTTCCACGGAGAATTGATTCAGGGTCACTGGATTCAGAGTCCAGAGCCATTACACCATTGAACCCGTTCACAGTTCAAAGCTGGGTGTATCGTTTCAAAAGGCATGCCATGAAGTCATGGTTTTCATTGTAATTTTGCTGCAGGGGCTGAAAAATCTTCAAGGTTCCACCGAGATTTGAAACTCAGATTACTGGATTCAAAGTCCACAGTGTTAGCCATTACACCATGGAACCCGTTTTTACTTCAATATGGGGTGTACTGTTTCCAAAGGTATGGCATGAAGTCACGATTTTCAATGTCCTGTTACTCCTGCATGTTAAAGCCCTTCAAGGTTCCACCGAGACATGAACTCGGATCACTGGATTCAGAGTCCAGAGTGCTAGCCATTACACCATTGAACCCGTTCACAGTTCAAAGCTGGGTGGATCGTTTCAAAAGGCATGGCATGAAGTCATGGTTTTCATTGTAATGTTGCTGCAGGGACTTAAAAATCTTTGAGGTTCCACCAAGAGTTGAACTCGGATTACTGGATTTAACGCTCAGAGTGCTCGCCATTACACCATAGAACCCATTCACAGTTCAAAATGGGGTGTACTATTTCCAAAGACATGGCATGGTGTCATGATTTTCAATATCCTGTTACTGCTGCATGTTAAAGCCCTTCGAGGTTCCACCGAGACTTGAACTCGGATCACTGGATTCAGAGTCCAGAGTGCTAGCCATTACACGATGGAACCCGCTCACAGCTTGAAGCTAGGTGGATCGTTTCAAAAGGCATGGCATGAAGTCATGGCTTTCATTGTAATGTTGCTGCTGCACGTTAAAGATCTTCAAGGTTCCACCGAGAATTGAACTTGGATCACTGGATTCAGAGTCCAGAGTGCTAGCCATTACACCATGGAACCCGTTAACATTTCAAAGCTGGGTGTATCGTTTCAAAAGGCATTGCATGAAGTCATGGTTTTCATTGTAATGTTACTGCAGGGGCTGAAAAATCTTCAAGGTTCCACCGAGATTTGAACTCGGATTACTGGATTCAAAGTCCAGAGTGCTAGCCATTACACCATGGAACCCGCTTATACTTTAACATGGGGTGTACTGTTTCCAAAGGGATGGCATGAAGTCACGATTTTCAATGTCCTGTTACTGCTGCTTGTTAAACCCCTTCGAGGTTCCACCGAGACTTGAACTCGGATCACTGGATTCAGAGTCCAGCGTGCTAGCCATTACACCATAGAACCCGTTCACAGTTCAAAGCTGGGTGGATCGTTTCAAAAGGCATGGCATGAAGTCATGGTTTTCATTGTAATGTTGCTGCAGCAGCTTAAAAACCTTCGAGGTTCCACCGAGAGTTTAACTCGGATTATTGGATTTAAAGGACAGAGTGCGAGCCATTACACCATGGAACCCACTCACAGTTCAAAATGGGGTGTACTGTTTCCAAAGACATGGTATGGTGTCATGATTTTCAATGTACTGTTGCTGCTGCGGGTTAAAAATCTTCGATATTCCACCGACACTTGAACTATGACTGGATTCAGAGTCCAGAGTGCCAGCCATTACACCATGGAACCCATCACAGTTCAAAATGGGGTATACTGTTTCCAAACGCATGGCATTAAGTCATAATTATCAATGTCCTGTTGCTGCTGCACGTTAAAAATCTTCGAGGTTCCACCGAGAATTGAACTCGGATCACTGGATTCAGAGTCCAGAGTGCTAGCCATTACACCATGGAACCCGTTAACATTTCAAAGCTGGGTGTATCGTTTCAAAAGGCATTGCATGAAGTCATGGTTTTCATTGTAATGTTACTGCAGGGGCTGAAAAATCTTTGAGGTTCCACCGAGATTTGAACTCGGATTACTGGATTCAAAGTCCATAGTGCTAGCCATTACACCATGGAACCCGTTTATGCATCAATATGGGGTGTACTGTTTCCAAAGGTATGGCATGAAGTCACGATTTTCAATGTCCCGTTACTGCTGCATGTTAAAGCCCTTCAAGGTTCCACCGAGACTTGAACTCGGATCACTGGTTTCAGAGCCCAGAGTGCTAATCATTACACCGTGTAACCCATTCACAGCTCAAATCTGGGTGGATCGTTTCAAAAGGAATGGCATGAAATCATGGTTTTCATTGTAATGTTGCTGCAGTGGCTTAAAAATCTTTGAGGTTCCACTAAGAGTTTAATACGAATTACTCGATTCAAAGTCCAGAGTGCTAGCCATTACACCACGGAACCCATTTGTAGTTCAAAATGGGGTGTACTGTTTCAAAAGGCATGGCATGAAGTCACGGTTTTCATTGTAATGTTGCTTCAGCGGCCTAAAAACCTTCGAGGTTCCACCGAGAGTTGAACTCGGACTACTGGATTCAAAGTCCAGAGTGCTAGCCATTACACCATGGACCCAGTTCACAGTTCTAAACTGGGTGTATTGTTTGAAAGGCATGGCATGAAGTCATGGTTTTCATTGTAATGTTGCTGCAGCGGCTTAAAAATCTTCAAGGTTCCATCGAGAGTTGAACTCGTATTAATGGATTCAAAGTCCAGAGGGCTAGCCATTACTCCACGGAACCCGTTTGTTGTTCAAAATGGGGTGTACTTTTTTCAAATGCATGGCATGAAGTCATGATTTTAAATGTACTGTTGCTGCTGTGGGTTGAAAATGTTAGATATTCCAGAGACACTTGAACTATCACTGGATTCAGAGTCCATAGTGCTAGCCATTACACCATGGAACCCATTCACAGTTTGAAGCTCGGTGTATCGTTTCAAAAGGCATGGCATGAAGTCATGGTTTTCATTGTAATGTTGCTGCAGCCGCTTAAAAACCTTCGAGATTCCACCGAGAGTTGAACTCCAGAGTGCTAGCCATTACACCATGGAACCCACTTGTAGTTCAAAATGGGGTGTACTGTTTCCAAAGGCATGGCATGAAGTCATGATGTTCAATGTCCTGTTGCTGCTGCATGTTAAAGACCTTCGAGGTTCCACCAAGACTTGAACTCGGATTACTGGATTCAGAGTCCTAGCCATTACACCATCGAACCCCTTCACAGTTCAAAATGGGGTGTATTGTTTCAAAAGGCATGGCATGAAGTCATGGTTTTCATTGTACTCTTTCCGGTTATAAATCTTTGAGGTTCCACCTAGAGTTGAACTCAGATTACTGGATTCAAAGTCCAGAGTGCTAGCCATTACACCATGGAACCCATTCACAGCTAGAAAATGGGGTGTACTGTTTCAAAAGGCATGGCATGAAGTCATGATTTTCAATGCCCTGTTGATGCTTCGGGTTAAAGATCTTCGAGGTTCCACCGAGAGTTGAACTTGGATTACTGGATTCAAAGTCCAGAGTGCTAGCCATTTTACCATGGAACCCATTCACAGGTCAAAATGGGGTGTACTGCTTCAAAAGGCATGGCATGAAGTCATGATTTTCAATGTCCTGTTGATGCTTCGGGTTAAAGATCTTCGAGGTTCCACCGAAACCTGAACTCGGATTACTGGATTCAAAGTCCAGAGTGCTAGCCATTACACCATGGAACCCATTTATAGTTCAAAACGGGGTGTATTGTTTCAAAAGGCGTAGCATGAAGTCATGGTTTTCAACATCCTATTGCAGGTTAAAGATCTTTAAGGTTCCACCGAGACTTGAATTCGGATCACTGGATTCAGAGGCCAGAGTGCTGTCCATCACACCCATTCCGATACCCACTCTCATCAATGGATTGATTGTTCAGGGAGCTCAACATTAGAAGATGGAAACCACAGCAGTATCATAGGTAGGAAAATGGGCTTACACATTCCTAGCACAAGGAACAGCACCTGAATATTGAAACGCTCCTGCAGCTGAATGAAAGTTGGAGGTTCCACCAAGACTTGAACTCGGATCACTGGATTCAAAGGGCAGGCAGATAGCGTTTACACCACGGAACCCGTTCAGAGCTCAAAATGGGGTGTATTGTTTCAAAAGGCATGGCATGAAGTCATGGTTTCCATTGTACTGTTGCTGCTGCGGGTTAAAAATCTTCAAGGTCCAACCGAGACTTGAACTAAGATCACTAGATTCAGAGTCCAGAGTGCTAGCCATCACACCATGGAACCCACTCACACTTGCAAATTGGGCGTATAGTTTCAAATTGCATGGCATGATGTCCTGCTTTTAATTGTACTGTTGCGGTTAACAAAACATTAAGGTTCCACCCAGGGCCGACCCAGGCCATTTGGGGGCCCTAAGCAAAATAATGCAAAGGGGCCCTTATTTTTGGCCCACCATTTCGTCACAATGTACTGTGAAACCCATACATGCAATCCAACCCATACGTCCATATATATATATATATTTTTTTTGTATATTAATCAGATTTTGTTGCACTGCATACTTCAAATTTCTCACCCCAAAGATTGTCAGTACTTACAGTAGATAGCGCCAAACATTTTTCTAAAAGAGGAAAGAAGGACTTTAAGGAAGAACTTTTATTTTTTTAAGCTTGTAATCAAGTATCAAAACTCACAAAAGTCAAATAAAGCAAACTGTAGTAAACAAAATAGAATATAAATTAAACAATTGCCAGATTGGGGGCCCCCTAGTGGTCAGGGGCCCCAAGCAGCTGCATAGTCTGTGCATAGGCTGGGCCGGCCCTGGTTCCACCGCGACTTGAATTCGGATCACGAGATTCAGAGTGCTAGCCATTACACTACTGAACCCTTTCCCAGTTTTAAGTTGGGCACATGGTTTAATAAAGTTTGGCATGAGGTTCTGCTTTTTTTGAACAAATGCGTCTTCAGTTCACTAAAGATTTGAGTTCCAACTAGACGTGATCATGCAACACTGGATTGATTCTCCAGGAAGCTCAACATTAGAAGATGGAACCCACAGCAGTAGCATAGGTAGGAAAAGGGGCTTAGATATTCCTGGCACAAGAAACAGCACCTGAATGTTGAAACGCTCCTGCAGGTGAAGGGAAGTTGTAGGTTCCACCGAGACTTGAACTCGGATCACTGGATTCAAAGTCCAGAGTGCTAGCCATTACACCATGGAACCCCTCCACACTTCAACATGGGGTGTATTGTTTCAAAAGGCATGGCATGAAGTCATGGCTTTCATTATTCTGTTGCTGATGCGGGTAACAAATCTTCGAGGTTCCACCAAGACTTGTACTCGGATTCAGAGTCCAGAGTGCTAGCTATTATACCATGGAGCCAGTCACATTTACTCATTGTGAGTATAGTTTGCATTGCATGACGTCCTGCTTTTCATTGTACTGTTGCGGTTAATAAAATAATAAGGTTCCACCGCGACTTGAAATCGGATCACTGGAGTGCAGAGTGCTGTCCATCACGCCATGGAACCCATTCCCATACCCACTCTCGTCTGACATGGATAAAGCACGGCTGCGCTCTGGTTTTTCTTACATAACGCTGTAAGTTGTTTCAGCTAATAAATGTTTGTGTATATATTTGGAATTAAGTTTACACTTACAGTTTGTTGAGTTACGTGTAAGCGATTTGCTATGAGAATTTTTAAATAATTTAGCATTCTTAGCATTTAAGATAGCGGCCTTTTGTTAGTAGATTATATTAGCCAAATTTGCCTAAGTTTACATATTGATCAGACTAGATGGACGTTTGAACACTAATAGTTTCGTATCACGTGTTATTGTTGAAATGCGTGTCATTTTGAACATAAGTGTACAAAGTGGGTTGCAGCTTTACAAACTGTCAAATTGACAAATTGCCTTGTTTGATGTCTGCAAAGCTGAACAACTTCACTTTTAGTGAGGACAGAACATATTAATAAAGTACAGTAAAAAAATAAGATGGAGTGAGGTCCAATAAAGTACTGTTTATGCAACTTAAAAACAACAACAACAAAACAAACAAACAAACAAAAAAATGGCGTACGAGACTCCGGCGTCGTAAAGTCGAATATGTCGTAACCTAGGGATTACCTGTAAGTCAAAAAAGGATCCGAAGTCACATGAAACCTCCTCCTTGACCTAGTCATTGAGAAGCGCAAATCACACTTTTTAAAAGTTCCCGTTGTTGCTGGTCGGGCTTTTATTGTGGCATACGGCGGCAAAGCAAGGCGCAAATTCTGTACAACACATACAATGGGAGGAAAAAAAGTATCTGAACCTTTTGGAATTTTGCATTTGTGCATAAAATTACCATCAAATGTGATCTGGTCTTTGTCAAAATTACACAGATGAAAATACGGTGTCTGGTTTAACTAAAACCTCCCAAACTTTTTCATATTTTAATGAGGCTAGTATGCAAACAATGACAGAAGGGTGACAAATAAGTAAGTGAACCATCACATTTATTTTTTTGTGCCCCCCCCCCCCCCCCCTTTGGCAGCAATATACTTCAACCAGATGCTTCCTGTAGCAGCAGATCAGTCTGGCACGTTGGTCAGGACTAATCTTGGCCCATTCTTCTCTACAAAACTTCTGTAGTTCAGTCAGATTCCTGGGATTTCTGGCATTAATCGCTGTCTTTAGGTCATGTCACAGCATCTCAATGGGGTTCAAGTCTGGACTTCGACTTGGCCACTCCAGAATGTAAATTTTCCTCCATTCTGAAGTTGATTTACTTCTGTGTTTTGGATCATTGTCCTGTTGCAGCATCCTTCCTCATTTTAGCTTCAACTGTCTGACAGACGGCCTCAGGTTTTCCTGCAAAAACATCCTGATAAACTTTTGAATTCATTCTTCCATTAATGATTGCAAGCTGTACAGGCCCTGAGGCAGCATAACAGCCCCAAATCATGAAGCTCCCTCCACCATGCTTTACGGTGGAGATGTGGTGTTAATGTTGATGCTGTTCCATTTTTCCTCCACACATGATGTTGTGTGTTCCTCCCAAAAAATCCACTTTGGTTTCATCAGGCCACAAAATATTTTGCCAAAACATCTGTGGAGTGTCCAAGTGCCTTTTTGCAAACATTAAACGAGCAACAATATTTTTTTTTTAGTCAGCAGTGACTTCCTCTGTGAAGTCCTCCCATGAACGCCATTCTTGGCCATGGTATAGGTAATGTGTGCACAGACATATTGGACTGTGCCAGGGATTTCTGTAAGTCGTTAGCAGAAACTCTTGAGTTCTTTTTTACCTCTCTGAGTGTTCTGCGCTGAACTCTTGGCATCATCTTTGGTGGATGGCCACTCCTTGGGAGAGAAGCAACAGTACCAAACTCTCTCCATTTTTAGACAACTTCCCAGACTGTCGACTGATGAACATCCAGACTTTTAGAAATGGTTTTGTATCCTTTCCCAGCTTTATACAAATCAACAATCCTTGATCTGAGGTCTTCATACAGCTCTTTTGACCGAGCCATGATGCACATCAGACAATGCTTCTCATCAAGACAATTCTTACCAGGTGTGTGTTTTATAGTGGGCAGGGCAGCTTTAAAGCATTCATCAGTGATTAGGCACACACCTGACTTAAATTTTCTGGTAAAAATTGGTTTCAATAGCTCTTTAAGTCTCCTTAGGCAGAGGGTTCACTTACTTATTTTCCCCCTTCTGTCATCATTTGCATGCTATCCTCATTCAAATATGGAAACCTATGAGTGTTTGGGTGGTTTTAGTTAAAGCAGACACTGTTTTTATATCTGTGTGATTTTGACAAAGATTAGATCACATTTGATGGTGATTTTATGCAGAAATGTGAGAAATTCCAAAAGCTTCAAATACTTTTTCATACCACTGTACATAAACACAAACATGATTTACACCCACGTAATGGGATAACACATTAACAATAACAAAAAAAACAACATGTTCCAGGAAAGCTTTGACCGTTTTTGTTGCCAGCAGGGGAAAATAAAATGCAATATGTATACCTGCTCACAGGTAGTTAGCGTGTGTGTTGGCTTTCTCAGTTGGTGCCACGCCAAAGTAGAAAGCCAGTTCACATACTCATCAGGTGAAATTAGCTTTTCATTATTAAATGTCTTTTGCGTCTCACATCAAAAATGCCTACATAAATGAAAGTGTGGGCTGAGTCACATGCATATACACACAGGAGGAGTTTCTGTGTCCCTAATTAAGTAGTAACAGATGGCAACCCCCCATTCATATTCACATTAGGGTCATCATTCATAACATTTCAAGTGAGCTATAACCAGTCGGTGGCATAACATCCGCCTCCCTGCCCTCCTTACCACACAACCACAAAATAATAATTCTCTAAATTGTCTTCCAACAATTGGAATAATCGAACAGTTACGTATCTGCAGGTACACAGCTGTCCTACCTTTTGCCAGACACATTCAACACAGCATATGAAAGCAGTGTGAAGACCTTTTGTTTTGTAACTGCTAACACAACACGGTGACACATGGTGTGTTTGTGCGCGTGTGTGTTTAAAGTGCTTTTCAAAATGATTGCGTGTAGTGACGCGTGGGAGGCCTGAGTGTTTAGGTAGAGCCGAGCATTCTGGGAAATAACGACTCTTTTTGTACGTTCGTGGCACATCCAGATGGTGTTTTGTCGTCACTGCCGTCCTTGTGCGGTGGCTGGCTTTTGTCTGTTCTCTATTTATGTGA
Organism: Corythoichthys intestinalis; assembly: GCF_030265065.1. Lineage (NCBI taxonomy): Eukaryota > Metazoa > Chordata > Actinopteri > Syngnathiformes > Syngnathidae > Corythoichthys > Corythoichthys intestinalis. The sequence goes on from NC_080401.1 coordinate 40,066,132, forward strand.
TATTGCTTTCTTTCTTTTCTTTAAAAAAAAATTTTTTTTTTTACTTGCAGCAGCCTACACATTCATTCTTCACACTTATTCTACCTCACCACCTGCACTACCGAGTACTTACCTAAAGGAGTTTTAAAGGGCAATTACACCTGTGACTTCAATTCACTTCTTTGGCGAGTGAGTGAATCCTTGCCTAAGTGGGCTTACAAGCCTCAGAAAATGCATAACGCGGGAGGAAAAAGAATGCGATGTATTACGAGTGACTTTGATTTCTGCATTAATTGATCATGATATATGTCTGTATTTCATTAAAATCAATCAATTAAATTTATTTATATAGCCCTTTAGAAAACCCGAAAGCCCCTCAAAGTGCTTTACAACAAAAACATAGCTCAAGATAAATAAAAGGCAGGAAAATATTATACAATGACATTGAGAAAAGAAAACTGGAAAAACTGAAACAAAAACAGCGCATCGCGATAAAAGTCCAGCGAATAAAATAAATAAAATCCAAAAACATTATAAACCCTTAAAGCGGGAAATGTGAAGTAAGGTTGGCCAACCATGTTTTTGAATAATATCATTTGCTAAACAATTAAAGCATATTTTCGTTATTTTTTTTAACGCAATCCTTCCAGATTCTTTGTTTAACCCATAGCAACGCCCTTGACAACGAAAATGCTTTTCTTCGGCAATCTTCGGAAATTACGTCACACTCAGAAGTGCGAGGGAAGTCCGCCATAGAACAGTATTGTTTGTTGCATTGCTTCTCGGTAAGATGCCACAGCGGTGTGTGGCGATGTTTTGTTCTCACTCAAACGAAAAGTTGTATGAGTGACCAAAGGATAGCAGGGCACGTAAATGGACATCTTTCATTCGCACGAAGCTAATAAATTTCACGCCATCATCGAGAAGTGTTCTCTGCTACAAACACTTCGGAGATGCCTGCTTCCTTAACCGGTCTGCTTATGATCAAGGATTTGCCAAAAAGTAAGTGTGATTTTTGGGTAGATGACTGATGACTTTATCAGAGCAGAGCTGCCAACTGTTGTGGAATGAACAGTAAAAGCTAGCGACGTTAGCCAAAAGCTAACTCGTGGCAATCCCCGATCATTGTTGTTGTTGCGTTCGCTAGGTTAAGCGTGTTTAAATTGTGCTTCATCTACGATCTTGTCCAAAAGGGTTAATCCACTGTCAATCGGGAATGGGGTGTGGATGTTCATATAAGCGGGTCAGCCTCGTGGTAATTCTCGGTCACGTTGCCGTAAGAGACACACACCGCCGGTGAGTTTGTGCACATTTATTTGTATTTGTATTATGTATTTCCACCTTCATGCTTCAAGCATTGCATTGCATTTGAACGGTTCGGCGTTTCTTTCACGGTGATCGCTTGATAGCCTTCTAGTTTGTGTTTTACGAGAGCCGGTGACAGTTGACAACAAACGTGTTGGTTTTAATGTCTCGCAGCGAATCAGCGAGCGCGCAGGTCACGCAGTGAATCATGGGAAATGTAGTCTCGGGACAACACTGAAGTGGTGCTTTGTAATCTGTACACTTGTGTGAAAAAACTACATTTCCTTACGCCATTAGACGCCACTTCCTGCCGAGAGCCCCAAGCTGTGTTCGTACTTTTAGGTCCATGTGTTAATAAAGAAACAAAGTTGTCAGCACGTCAAGTGTTCGATACCTTTGTCAACAAAAAGCTCATAACAAGACACTATGCACAATCCGTTTAAGAGACGCTGGAGTAGTAGGAGGCGAGGAGGAGATCAGTAAGAAGCAAAACTTCGCAGTCGAATGTGGCGGCAGTCCGCTAATATTTTGTTTTCTTATTGTTGCCACAATAAAATGGAGAAAGCCATCAACGACTCATCTCCTTCTTTCCCCCCAAAGTTTTTATATGATTATTTTATATGCACGAGAGCTGCTGGATCTGCCAAAATGAACATGAAGTCTGATTATTATTTTTTTAAACAATGTCATCAGATAGACAAAAACATAAAATTATGTGCAAATGCCTGCATCTTCAAATCATGAAAATAATAACAGCCTATATTTTACCAATCTTGTAATCTCGATGGCTCTTGTCTCCATTCCATGTCAGGTAGTCTAGGCACATTGTTTGCATCCTGATTAGCGTCTGGCTAATACATGTTAGGTCCAACATAAAATTCCAACCTCCTCTTCTTCCTCCAACTCTTCAAAAACTTGGATCACCTCTATCGCTTATATCGCTGTATGAATCATTGTTTGAAGGGCTTTGTATGGCGGCCGTATTTATGGAGCGCTGCCATGCTGTTCTCGGTGTGACGTATCACTTCCGGGTTCGTCCCCTTTCAGGCTGGAACTTCGGAAACGCGATTATTTTGTCAAATATACAACATATAAATTTTTTTTTCATGCTTTATTTGTTGGACAATGTTTAATTACTTTAATTGTGACCCTATTTGGCATGTTATGAAATTACTTCACATTTCTGCTTTAAGCAAATAAAACCAGGCTATTCTAATCTGTGGAAAAAGCAAGTCTAAAAAGGTGTGTTTTTAACCGGGACTTAAAAAGACCTAGATCCGTAGAGGTGCGGTGAAATATGGAGGACTATCTGAAGTCAGTTATCAAGAAATTAAGTGAATACTTGTGTTATAGACATCATTACAAGTGCAGGAATTGATCGAACGATACGATTGAATGATGTATGTATGGTTGGCCACCCCACTGGCCACCCCGCTCGCCAGTATATTGTTAGATTGTTGTAGTATCAGTTATGCATTTCATCCCAAATGAATGCATTTATTTTGTTTTGTTAAAAGAAGGGCTGTCAAATTTATCGCGTTAATGGGCGGTAATTAATTTTTTAAAATTATTCAGGTGAAAATATTTATTGCAACTAACGCATTCGCGGTACGAATCATTCACGCATTGCCGCAAACAGCCAACAATAGCGCCGTTTTACTTATATACAGAGATAAGAGGCAGTGTCAAGTGAGTGGAGTAGATACAAGCATTCATTGGGGCGATGCTTTTAATTGGCAAAAGCTTTGTCATCTCTCCCACAGCAACTATAAATATTGTGGGAAGCGACGTAGGGAAGAATGACAGAAGTTGATCTTTTTCTTAATACCCTGTAGTGTACCCAACGCAGAGAAGATATAGCACTAGCAGCCACCACACACAGTCATGGTTGTACCACTTCCCATCATGCATTTGGGCAGAACAGTTAAGTCGCTACAGTATTATTTACTAAAAGCTCAACAATATACAAACTCACATTTATCCTTTAAGAATTACAAGTCTTTCTATCTGTGGATCCCTTTCACAGAAAGAATGTTAATAATGTTAATGCCATCCTGTGGATTTATTGTTATAATAAACAAATACAGTACTTATGTACAGTGTGTTGAATGTATATATCTGTCTTGTCTTATCTTTCCATTCCAACAATAATTTACAGAAAAATATAGCATATTTTAGAGATTGTTTGAATTGCGATTAATTGCGATTAATTACGATTAATTAATTTTTAAGCTGTGATTAACTCGATTAAAAATTTTAATCGTTTGACAGCGCTAGTTAAATGTACACTTTATGCCTAATATACTGGACTGTCTCAGAAAATTAGAATACACAATATTCTAATTTTCTGAGACAGTCCTGTATATTGTTCTATGTAAAGGACGTCAGCCAAGGTCGGCCCCCCACATTTTTACCACGCCAAATCTGGTCCCCTTTGCAAAAAGTTTGGACACCCCTGCTTTAAATGGTGGATTAATGTACAGGACTGTCTCAGAAAATTAGAATATTGTGTATTCTAATTTTCTGAGACAGTCCAGTATACATAACACAATAAAACAGAATTGTTGTGGAACTCAAAATGTTGACTGGACAGTTATGGACTATGCACATTAAATCATTAGTAACATCAAATATTATACAATACACCAAAGTATATCAGTAGCAGTGTCCTTAAGTCTTTCTGATAGTTTTCCCCTGACCTTTTTACTGCACTAATAAAATGAAAACCTGAAATTATAGCTTTTAGTTTTGGCCACCCCAAGATTATAGGTGGCCCCATCTGGCCACCCCTATGAAAAATTTCTGGAGGCGCCACTGGCTTTAAAAAGTTAACCATTTTTGACATTAATCCCTTACCTTGCCGCAATTTCCAACGGGTCCGGGCGAGAAGCTGGGATGGAGAGGGGTTCCGCCTCCTCATTGCTGATTGGTGATAAATGTGCTCCCGTCTCTCACTATTGTCAGTCATTTGTTGTCACGGGAAGAGAGTGGCTGTGATAGGTCTAGGTCAGGGGTCGGGAACCTTTTTGGCTGAGAGAGCCATAAACACCACATTTTGTAAAATGTAATTCGGTGAGAGCCATACAATATGTTTAAAACTAAAAATACAAGTAATGTGTGCATGTTATGTAATTTCAACACTTTCAAAGTACATTAAGTATCTAAATTCTTTTAAATAACATTGTTATCCTGTCGCTAATCAATGATGAGTGTTTCTTACTATTAATGTGACTTCTGGTGCTGCATGGTGTTGCTGATGGCTTTGTAGTCTGGTTGATACACGGCTAGGTTAAGCGTCATGCAGGCATTGATAAACTTAGGATACGTGTCTTTTCATGTTCCCGAAGAAGTGCGACGAATCCTGTTTTTTCCAACCATACACGGAGCATCATCAGTGCACACCGAAACAAGTTTGTCTATTGGTAGATTTTTTTTTTTTTTTTTTTGCGAACTCAATGAAGAACTTGAATAAATCCTCCCCTCCTGTTGTCCCTTGCATAGCCAAAACTGTCATACTTTCCTCATGTAGTGTGTCACCGACAACATACCTTGCGATCACGCTGAACTGTGATAAATTGTTTACGTCCGTTGACTCATCCAAAGCGAGTGAAAAATATGGAGCCAAATTTATGTCCTTCACTTGCGTTGCCTCAATTTGATTTGACATCATGATGGTGCGATCGTCAACAGTTCTTGCTGAAAGGGGCATGCCTTTTATCCTTTTAATAATCTTGTCTTTATCCAAAAAGTCGTCAAAAAGTAAAAAGCATGAATGCTTTGGCGTACTCCACATCTGTGAATGGCTTCCCGTTTCTCACAATTGCTAAAGCGCCAGCAAAGCTAGCCAAATTCCATTCACCTTGTTTGGTTCAAACACGGAGTTGCTGCTGACTAGCTTGCACTCTTGATTGAAGCTCTTGACATGCTTTCTTCCTGTTGTCCCTCACCGAATATTTCGATGCAAATGTAGTAAGGCGGGTGTCGAAGTGCCGCTTTATATTTGACGTTTTCACAGATGCAATTTCATCATTGCATATTAGACACACCGCAGAACCTGCTCTCTCCACAAAGGCAAATTCCTCTGTCCATCTCTGTTGAAAAGTACGATAATCCTCCTCTTTTTTTCTTTTTGACATCTTCTCAAAAGGGTTTCTAAAATTAGCGGGGAAAACGAAACTAAAACCGTGGGGAAATTATCACGCACATGCGCACATCAGCCGCTCTTTTTGACAGCAAAATACGGCGACCCCACCCTCATCTGCGTTGCCAATGCGATTGATAGACATATAAATAGATAGATAGACGCAACGACATGTATGTTTGCCACTTCCCCACGACAATAACTGCGAAACGGCATTCTAGTCGCCGGGGATCGTCGCCGTTTTGCGCAATGCGCGAAGGAGTATAACGAAGCTTTTTTTTTTTTCTTTTAATAATTAAAGATTTGTCTGAGAGCCAGATATGGCTCGCGAGCCATAGGTTCCCGACCCCTGGTCTAGGTCATCGGACTAGAGTGTAGTTTTGAGCATGGACTACGGTTTTGAAGTTAACGGATTCACTCGCTCGTTGACAGCCCCCCCCACCCATTTTTTTTTTCTCCTCAGATCTACGTGATTCAGAAGAATGGCCCATTTTGATGTCAAAACGGCGAAATTTCACCGAAAGGTGGCAAGTTTGCATGCCTGTTGAGCTTATAAAAGCGTAAATTGCATTTTCAAGGTCGTGGCGACTAAGAAAAGGCTTCACTTTGGCCGAAGGACGGAAAAAACTTGCTCTTACAACAGAATTCATCTGTTTTTCAAAGTTAAGCCTGCTATCGAATATCACTCCGAGATTTTTAACAAACAGTTTGCGAAGACATGTCAACAAAGCACATGGATTACTGGAACCATGTCCTATGGTCTGATGAGACGGGCAGGCTTTCTTGTGTACCGTCTTTAGAAGAGGCTTCCTCCTGGGGTGACAGCCATGCACACCAATTTGATGTAGAGTACGGCGTATGGTCTGAGCACTAACAGGATGACCCCCCCCCCCCACACTTCTTCAATCTCTGCAGCAATGCTGACAGCACTCCTGTAACGAGTCACATGACATTTTGGAGGGAAAATGACAAGCAGTACCCAATTTGGACATTTAGGGATGTGCATTTTTTCATAGGCAAGGCAAGGCAAATTTATTTATATAGCACAATTCAACACAAGGCAATTCAAAGTGCTTTACATCACATGAGGACCATAAAAATCACATTTCAATCAACACAACGTAAAAACCAAGACAAAAGATCGCATTTAATCACAGAATAAAAATAAATAAATAAAAATAAACCAAAAATAAAAATAAAGCAAAAACTACTACTACTAATAATCATTGAAATCAGCAATGGAGATAAGCACAAGAGGAATAGAAGGCAGGTAGATTGAAATATATAGACAGTTATGGATATGCAGTGCTAAACAAAAGCGTTTTTAGCCCTGATTTAAAGGAGCTAACAGTTTGAGCATACTTCAGACGTTCGGGTAACTTGTTCCAGAGGTGAGGAGCATAATAACTAAATGCTGCCTCACCCTGCTTGGTTCTTGTTCTTGGAACATGCAGAAGACCCGTTCCAGACGACCTTAGGGGTCTAGATGTCTCATAGGAATCTAACAAGTCAAGCATGTATTTTGTTCCAAGGCCATTAAGTGTTTTGTAGACGAGCAGTAGTATTTTATAGTCTATCCTTTGACTCACTGGAAGCCAGTGTAGCGATTTCAAAACAGGTGTAATGTGGTCCAGCTTCCTTGTATTTGTGAGGACTCTGGCTTCAGCATTCTGTACTAGCTGCAGCTTCCTGACTGATTTTTTATCAAGACCTGTAAATATACCGTTGCAGTAGTCCAATCTGCTGAAAATGAATGCATGCATAAGTTTTTCCATGTCTTGTTGAGTCAGAAGCCCCTTAATTCTGGTTATATTTTTTAGGTGGTAATAAGCGGATTTAGTGACGGACTTTAGATGGCTATCAAATTTTAGGTCTGAGTCAATAATTACGCCAAGGTTTCTGACTTGATTTGTAGCCGTAAGTGACATTGTGCTAAGTTGGCTGCTTATCTTTGACCTTTCCTTTTTTGGCCCAAAAATGATCACCTCTATCTTCTCCACATTTAACCGGAGAAAATTCTGGCACATCCATTCATTGATTTGATGAATGCATTTACTCAGGGAGACTAAGGGACTATAATCATGTGGGGACACAGAAATGTACAGTTGTGTGTAGGGGTGTACTCACTTTTGTTGCCAGGGGTTTAGATATTAATGGCTATATTTTGAGTTATTTTGAGGGGAAACTAAATTAACTGTATTATATAAGCTGCACACAGACTACTTTTCATTGTGTCAAAGTTTCATTTTGTCAGTGTTGTCCCATGAAAAGAAAAGAAGAAATGTGAGGGGTGTACTCACTTTTGTGATACACTGTATGTCATAATGCAATGACATAATCAAACAAGTACTTAGATACGTGATTTTATCCATTTTTCCATGAATGTTGCAATTATCGCTGTCAGTTCCATTGAAAACCACTCCAGAGCTGCTTGTGCTTGGAGCTACGCACGACCTACATGAACCACGTGACCACCCACGGCGAGAACAAAGAGGGTCGTAACCTTCTTTATATGGCCATGCTTTTAAAGAAATGACTACACATGTGGCCTGTACGTCATTCCAGGGCGATCATATTTTGACTTCCAAAAATAGGAAACAAATAACAGACATTAATAATTCCCGTTTAGTCTAATATTCAAAGTTTATATGGATTCATAGAACGCATGCACACACTGTGCGTGTGTGACGCACACACATAACCCATATGTGTGTGCATCAGTTTGCCTCGACTCAGCCATGTAAGCAATACTGAAATATTGCTTATTTGGCGCACAGAAAGAACACCGAGTGTTATCAGGCTTATTCTTTTCGTCATTTCATTTTTTTGTTTATTGTTTATTGTCATGGTCATCGGTATCATTGACAATTACAAGATAGCATTGTGATAAGATTAATTAACCCGAAGAAAAGATATGGGGCTGACGGGAGAAGCCTGGGCTTATTAAATCCCGCCCCCAGTAAACCAAAGGACACAAATCTTCGCATGATAGTGTAGACATTTCACATTGTGATACAATTGTTGTTGTTTTTTTGGTTTTCTTTTGTTTGTTTGTTTGTTTTTACACATGAATTATGTTCCCAGTAGTCATTGATTAGATGTGGCACTTGGGTAATTCAGTCAATCATAAGTTAGCTCATTGATTCGGTGAGAATTGATCGGTTATGAAATCTTCCAGTTGATGGAGGACAGCCGAGGGAGACACGGAAGCCCTCCTCTGCCACATTTGGGCCTCCATCTCCCCCAGCTACCCTCCGTAAATCCAGACGTGAAAGTGTTGGCCGGACATGGCCGTTGGCTCGATGTGGGTCGCATTGTTGAGAAGATCTTGTCCAAGGTACTTAGAGACCAATTGACCACTTCCATGACGCATAAGATTGGCACAGAATTAATCACAACTGGAAGACATTCGCGTATGTCAGCAGATGAATAACAACTGATGTTCTGTCGTTTTATGACTGTCGTCAAGCCCGTCGCCAGCATGAAAGCCGAGTTCAAGCTAGACGCTAACACTAATGCACGGTCTTCACTGCAGTCCTGCCTGCTGCTCTCTGCTGACGTAATTGCTGCATGAATTCCGATTTGGGAGACATGACATTTCAGACCGCCACCACATTCTGGAAAAATGTGGCCCAGATCAGATTTAAACCACATACGAAAGTATGCGACTTAACCCGTTCAGACCGTCAACTTAATGCCTCACTCGAGTCGGAAAAACACTAAAAAATCAGATTCGTGCACTAAGACATGCGGTCTGAACCTAGCCTTAGTCGCACCAGCCAAAAAAATGCGCAATGAAGAGGAAAAAAAACATATAGAAATCGCACCAGAGTATAAGTCGCATTTTCGGGCAGGGGTTTCTATATATTATTTGATCCAACACCTAGAGCAGACATGTCATCTTGAAAGGCAATTTAAAATAAAAATAGAACAGCGAACAAAAGGGAATAAGTGTAAAGTATGCTAGTGTTACATGACGCATAACGGATTAAGAACGTGCCCGGGTGGCACGTGCGGGAGAGGGTGGTTGAGCACCTGGTTCTTTGCCCCTACATGCCCCTACCCAAAGTGCCCCTTTTGTCAGGGTTTTTTTTTTAAATTAATTTTTTGGTGCCTATATGTGTGCTGGCCGACTGTGCAGGCACCCCACCGAGTACTGTATCTGAACATCGAAAACACCTTTTTTTAAAAAGTCGTCTATGTGCCGCTAGGCCACCGCATAACTCCCACCCCCCACCCCTCATGCATGCTTTTCCTCTTTGACCTGGGTGTTTGGTGAGAAGCCCGAGGACATCAGGTGGTTGGAAACAAATGGGGTTACCCTTATAAACCGTGTTCCAGCAAATAGTGATAATTCTTGCAACAGGTTTACTGTGGGGATTTTTAAAAAAATAAATTAATGATTCGTAATTTTCTCTTATATAGTTATTTACTTTAATAACTGTAATCACTCCAATGGCTCGATCCGTGTGTCTCTACTCTTAATGGTAACCATATTTGTCCATTCTCCGTTCTATTCACAACATAATCTCGAAAGGTACACATCTTTAAATTATTGTTTTAATCTAAAAATTATTGTTTTAATCTAAATTTAATATTTGCAATCCGTCCCTCTATTTCATTTTCTTTGATTCCGGTGTTTGTATGAATCTTAATGTGATATTTTGCTAATTCCATTTCTATGTTTTTTGTAGTAAAATTTATATTTTGGTATTGTTATTGTATTAATGCTACTATGTAGGGTCTTCCTCCCTCGTTCCCTAACCACACACACATAGAGGTGCTACTCTACAAATATTTTTTTATTCACTATTCCCCCCTCCCAATTAAAGTCCGTCACAGTCACAGCCAATTATACTGTAAAGCTGGTTAAACTGTAAGTTGTGGTGTTGTAAGGTGTTTTAAGTTCTTGAGCATGTGCCCAGTTTGATCTATCAGCATCTGCCCTTCCATCGATCACTGCACGGCCCAGCCGGAGTTATTTAGATAACTAAAGCACAAAGAACATGCTAACATATTTACCAAGCCATCAGTGTCACTTCAAATGATATAATGATGTGTTAATAATTTCACACGTACAGTGGGGCAAACAAGTATTTAGTCAACCACCAAGTTCTCCTACTTGAAAAGATGTAATTGTTAATTAACATGGGTAAACCTCAACCATGAGAAAAGATGTAATTGTCAACATGGGTAACCCTCAACCATGAGAGACAGAATGTGGAAAAAAACAGAAAATCACATTGTTTGATTTTTAAAGAATTTATTTCCAAATTAGAGTGGAAAATAAGTATTTGGTCACCTACAAACAAGCAAGATTTCTGCCTGTCAAAGAGGTCTAACTTCTTCTAACGATGTCTAACGTGGTCTAATGAGGCTCCACTCGTTACCTGTATTAATGGCACCTGTTTTAAATCATTATTGGTATTATAGACACCTGTCCACAACCTCAGTCAGTCACACTCCAAACTCCACTATGTCCAAGACCAAAGAGCTGTCGAAGGACACCAGAGGCAAAATTTTAGACCTGCACCAGGCTGGGAAGACTGAATTTGCTATAGGTAAAACGCTTGGTGTAAAGAAATCAACTGTGGGAGCAATTATTAGAAAAATGGAAGACATACAAGACCACTGATAATCTCCCTCGAACTGGGGCTCCATGCAAGATTTCACCCCGTGGCGTCAAAATGATAACAAGAACGGTGAGCAAAAATCCCAGAACCACACGGGGGGACCTAGTGAATGACCGACAGAGAGCTTGGACCACAGTAACAAAGGCTACTATCAGTAACACAATGCACCACCAGGGACTCAAATCCTGCACTGCCAGATGTGTCCCCCTGCTGAAGAAAGTACACGTCCAGGCCCGTCTGTGGTTCGCTAGAGAGCATCTGGATGATCCAGAAGAGGACTGGGAGAATATGTTATGGTCAGATGAAACCAAAATAGAACCTTTTAGTAGAAACATAGGTTCTTGTGTTTGGAGGAGAAAGAATACTGAATTGCATCTGAAGAACACCATACCCACTGTGAAGCATGGGGGTGGAAACATCATGCTTTGGGGCTGTTTTTCTGCAAAGGGACCAGGACGACTGATCTGTGTAAAGAAAAGAATGAATGGGGCCATGTATCGAGAGATTTTGAGTGAAAACTTCCTTTCATTAGTAAGGGCATTGAAGATGAGACGTTGCTGGGTCTTTCAGCATGACAATGATCCCAAACAAACAGCCAGGGCAACAAAGGAGTGGCTTAAAGCGCTATATAAGTATAACACCATTTACCATTTACCATTCGTAAGAAGCATTTCAAGGTCATGGAGTGGGCTAGCCAGTCTCCAGATCTCAACCACATAGAAAATCTGTGGAGGCAGTTGAAAGTCCGTGTTGCTCAACGACAGCCCCAAAACATCACTGCTCTAGAGGAGATCTGCATGGAGGAATGGGCCAAAATGCCAGCTACAGTGTGTGAAAAGCTTTTGAAGAATTACAGAAAATGTTTGGCCTCCGTTATTGCCAACAAATGGTACATGACAAAGTATTGAGATGAACTTTTGGTATAGACCAAATACTTATTTTCCACCATGATTTGCAAATAAATCCTTTAAAAATCAAACAATGTGATTTTCTGGTTTTTTTTCCACATTCTGTCTCTCATGGTTGAGTTTTACCCATGTTGACAATTACAGGCCTCTCTAATATTTTCAAGTGGGAGAACTTGCACAATTAGTGATTGACTAAATACTTATTTGCCCCACTATATGTAACTCGAGAGTATAAGTCGCACCTCCAGCCAAACTATGAAAAAAACTGATTTATAGTCCGAAACATACGTTACTTTTTTTTTTTCTACGATGTATCATTGTATGTTTGGTACTTTATATCACCCTTTAGCAATACAATACTCTATTAGTTTTACTGCTCATCTGCTGCCTTCCTCCTCAGTAAACTAGCTTTTATAAAAACTATAAGTCATCTCATCTTTGAAGTTATTTACACATTTTTAAACTAATCATCCAGTATAATCTCCACTATAGTAGACTTTCTCTAAATGATGTACAGTTGTGTGTTATAGCTTTAGTGTCACAGCTCCACTGATTAAATCTGCATGGACTTCAGCATGGGGCCCTCCCCCTCGTGTTCATAAAAACTGACAAGGTGATGCCTAATTAGTTTTAAAAAAGAATCCATATGTTGAAATATTAATAAGTGGCAGGCTTATTTAGGTTTCCATCTACTGGTACCCGTGGCGCCTGGCATTGGGCGAATCAAACCATGCCGACAGTGAGATTGATTTTAAAGGGAGGTGAAAAGGAGACTCATAAATCTCCCTGTCAATGAACGATTGAAAAAGAGGAAACTACAACGTGGGAACTAGCTACAGGTAGTTTCATTAATTTCAATGTCAACACTTGTATCACATGATGTTTAAACCATTTTGTAGGGCACTCAATGAAAAGTGGAATATATATATATACATAAAAAAAATAAAAAAAAGTCTAATGTGTAGCAAATGTCCTGGTAAGCATTGTATTTTCTCACTGAAGTGGGAGTGGAATTGACAATTCAAGCTTTTTTTTTAAAAAAATGAAAATTCTATTCAGCCTGTGTTTGAATTGATTTATATATCCAGTGGCGTTGTTCGGGAAACAAAAGCCTCAGCTACGCCTTGGTTCTTTGTTGCCATGGTAACTACTGCCAGCTGGAGCATCAGCACTTGTGTCATCGAAAGGGGCTTCATGGTGGACACTAGCATTTTTTTTTGTTTCATACCCAGGCTGGCTGCTACATGTGATAAAGGGATTTCAGAGTTAGTGAAGCAGCATGTGGCTCATTGCCCAAGTTATTTCTGTGCACCCTGTTCTGAGTGATTGTCAACACTTTGTGTTTACTTGATGGCTCCTGTTTGATTTAAATGCTACACCAGCTATCAGGACCTTTTAATATATATATATATAATAAAAAGATATTCATGAGCAAAACTTGCTCACAATCAAAATTTGTATGTGTTGCCGTGATCAAAATTAACATATTTTGGGTTCTGCAACTAGCTTGTGTTGGGTTCAAACTAGTGTTGCACCGATACCATTTTTTGGCCCCGATACCGATACCGATACCTGGCTGTGCATACCGATACCACCCCGTTTATATATATATATATATGTATATACATATATATATATATATATATTATTTTTTATTTTTTTTGCCAAAGAGCTACATAATTTGATGTGAAATCATTGCTATCAAGGTTTTGTCAGGCTGTTGCTTACCTTTGCAAAATAGGAAAAAGTACACTAAACCCTAGTAGACAATAGTTGAATAAACCTTTGGCTCTCAAAGGCCAAAATAGTGCTAAATTTGTGAAATTAATAAAACATGTATAATACTAGCCCAACAGTAAGAAAGTAAAAATAAATTCATAACAATAAACTCTGAATGAACTGAATAAACTTTTTTAAACCTCTCAATGTCCAAACAGTGCAACTTTCATGAAATTATTGTCACATTCTGCTGCTGGTTAGATTGTGTTTTGTTGCTGGGCTGGTAGTGGGGGCGTTCCTGACATCGCACTTGAATCCAATGCAGGCTCATCAACGCAGCATTTAAGCACGGGTGATCTCAGAGAAGGCTGCCGAGATATTTGCCTTGCTGATCGCTATTTGACATCTGGCACAATAATCTCGCTACATTTGCTTGTTACGCCCCTGCATTGGGTTTTTCTATTAGTGTGCTGCTCTCGTTTGTAACCGCTGCCTATCGTCTTAGTTAACCTTCTAGTTAACCTTCGAGTTTGTCCGTCGACCTGCTGTCACGGACTCCTTTTGTTATTTCTACTATCCCGCGAACGCGTGTTATTTTTTGTTGTTGTTTGCTTCGAGGTTCAACCTTGTGTCCGCATTTGCAGACGCTAACAATGATAAGTAATAGTAATTGACCACAGCATCCCGTCTCTCCTTTTTTTCGGGAGGTGGGATTCCCTTATTTCTATTTCTGAAAGGTGGCAACCCTACTTTGGAAACACTTCCCAAATTACTGCGGCATCTCTTTCAGTAAAAGACAATAAAAGTAAAGTAGACGAAGTGAACTGACGAGAGATTGTTGCTCCGGTCCAGCGGCCTTCTTCCTCTGGATAGCAGTCCTGCTCTTGCAGGCTCAAACTCGTTGTGTTCGTTCACGTTTCGTCTTCAAATGTTTTATCAAGTTCGAGGTATTGAAACTGGCCGATTTAACTTCACATCTCCAAACTTTCAGGCCGCAAATCTTGCATGCAGCCATTGATTTTAATCGACGGGATTTCTATTTGGAAATATTTCCCGACCACCGCTGGTTTGTTTTTCGTCCATATGAAAAAGCCCCCATTTAATTGGTCAGGAGTGGCTATTGGCCCGCTCTCATTGGTCTGGAGCAGGCCAATAGCGATAACTGCTTGGTGTTCACGTGTCATCACACAACAAAGAGACAGAGTGTAGTGAGCGCCAGGAGGAGAAAAAGGCTGTGGTCAAATGTTATAATAATGGACCGGTAAATGGTATCGGCGCCGTCTTTGTTGGTACTCGCCGATACCACCATTTCGGGCCGGATCGGCGCTCCTGCCGATACTAGTATCGGTATCTGTGCATCTTTAGTTCAAACCGTCATGTCATTAATATTTGTGCTTGTTGCTCAGATACACACTGAATGTGATTTCCGGATTTGACGTGGCATTTTATTTTCTCTGCATCAAAGCCATATTGATGTTAAATTTCAACACCTGACTATTGGGGAAGAACAGATAAAAGTGGTCTTATTTAGGTGCAGATGGAATTAAGTGCATACTGTTACATTTATATAAGGGTTGACTTAATGAGTGAATGATTAGTGTGTGCTGTACGTGTACTGGTTACCAGCCAATCATAGTGTATTGCTTGGTAAAATAGAGTTATGTGATTATACAAGTACCGTAATTTTCCGAATATAACGCGCACTTTTTTTCACCAAAATCAACTTGTAAAATCATGGTGCGAATTATTCACAGGTACATGGATGGAGACAGAAATATATATATATTATATATACTATATATATGTAAACCGATTTTTTTTTTTTTGACACGGCCATGTTGCGTTGAAGAAACGTATGCGGCGATCCGTTGACGACCATTACGGTACGTGACGTCACCATTTGTTTCGGTAATCCTTCACTCTGATTGGCCGAATGATTTAATCTGTGTTAAATTCTGCTTTTTTCACTCTTCATAAAGCACAGAATTTAGTTTCTTGAACTCATTTGAGTCACCGTTTATTGTAGCTCTGCAACTCGGACCAAAACAAACATAACACAACGCAGACTTCCTGTGTCCGTCAATTATATCTGTCCCTCGGGAAACTAAATAACAATAGTTCCTATTGTTACTGTCGTGTTGTTACAAGAAATTTCCGGGTTCGTGGTGAGTCAATAACAGGCACACTTTTGCAAAATAGACAATGTTTATTTATGACAATTGCAGAATTAATGATGTTTATTGATTACAATCCCACATAAAAGCAAGCAATACATATATCAAATCAAGCATAACACATGATAACAATAACGCTAGATCCAGATTGTCACTTCTAAATCCCCACGCTACCGTCGAAGCACACAAAGTATTCCCTAGCAATGAAAAAGCTCTTACCGTTGACAATTGGCGGAGAGCCAGCGCCTCAGAGTCCGCTGTAGGATTTCCGTATGAAATCGCTCAGCCGTGTTCCCCTGCTGGCTCTGACTGTGACAAGTAAATTTGGGGTACGCGTTATACACGGGTGCGTCTTATATCCGGGAAATTACGGTAATTGCACTCCTCATTTGTTGAACCTTTCCTTAATCCATATGTTACATTTCTATAGTAATATAGCGGACTGTTAGGGCCAAACAAACAAAGACAAAAATAGGACTACAAGATTAAAGTTTTAGTGTAAGTACGAAAATAAAGTCACAGTATTTGTACTAAAAAAAAAAAAACATTTTTTTTTTAATGACCAATTCAGAAAACTTCCAGGACTGGTGTTACAAAGGGCACAAAATTTAAAAAATCGGGTTTTTAGACTCCAAGGGATTAACTTCAAAGGGGGGGGTAGTCATTTGTAGTCTGTTTTGGAATACTGTAGCATGCTTATTTATCCTTTTAAAATAGGCAATTTTGAAATTTGGATTCAACCACTCAGGGAGCATTTACTGACATGAATGACTCTCTTCCCCACACTGTGTGTGTGTGAGTCACAGTGAGGTGAGATATCAAGTGAAGTTTTTGTTGCTCCACGATATTAATATTGGTTTTGATATGTTTAGTTTGTTCTTGGCCTTTGTCTGATTTTCCTGTGTTTCTTGTTCATGTCTTGCTCTTTGATTGCCCAGCCAATCAGCTTCCCTGAGCCAGTCATGTCCTGTCCAGGTGTTGCTTGTTGTCTTGTTAATTTTGTTTGTACAGTGGTACCTCTACATACGATCGCTTCGACACACGAACTTTTCGACATCCGACGTAAAATTTGACTCGCCATTTGTTTCTACATCCGACGACATGCTCGAAATACGACGACAATGGCAGCACTGCAGACGAATGCACGGCGGATTTTCTTGTGTGACAAATCAACACAGGTTTCAGAAAAGGTTGGTACAGGTGGTGAAACAAGGAAAAAGTTGACGCTTACCTTCTAAATGAAGATGCAAATGACAGAAAAATATGAGCGTGGGGTGGGCATCCGTGAAATGGCTCAACAATACATCTCCACGGTCCTCCTCCGACCATCGTTCGCCAGTCTTTATAAGTTAAGCTGACAATTCTTATTGTGGTAACATCTCCAAAGAAATCGCCAGCTTCGCCACGTTGTCATCATTTCTTTCACAACTTATTCAACACAAAACGCCTGCTGTCTGCCGCAATTGACGGTGTTCTCAAGAGAACATTCAAAGTGAAAGTGAAACTCAAGCTCACCGGTCCAGGCACGTCAGTGGTGCGTTCAGGTACACAAAAAAACGTCCGCCTTATTAGAACCCGATTCGTTACACTATTACAGGAATTATTATTATTCTTTTTATTATATTATTCCAATTTTGATTTATAATTTATTTGTTTTGCTACGTGTAATTGCCATTTGTAATAGCACCAGCAGTATTTTTTAAGGATTTAGTGCAGGTTTTTGGGCTGTGGAACGAATTAATGGAATTATAATGTATTCCTATGGGAAAATCCTGCTCAACATACGACCATTTCGACTTACAAACAAGGTCCTGGAACGGATTAACTTCGTATGTAGAGGTACCACTGTATTTAATTCCCTGTTTTTTTTCACTTGTTGTCAGTTCTTTGTGGCTGTTAAGTTTTTTCCCTGCCCAGTTTTTCCGTCTTTTTGTTTGTTCTTAGTGTTTTTACATCTAGTTAATTGTTTATAAAAGTCTGTATTTTTTTTCAATGATTTTTTTTGCAGTGTGCACCAGCACCTTTTATGCCTTAATTCTCATAGGCTAGGGTTCATACTGCATGCAGGTCTTAATGCATAATTCCAATTTTTTGTCATATCAGTTTTTTTGCGTGCCCGTTCAGACTGCCTTTGTCCATTGAGCCCGTTCCAGTATTACGCATGCGCACTAATTCTCAGTCCAAACTCACCCGCATGCGCAGAAGCATAAAAACAAATAACTACGCAATTCAATTCAATTCAATTTTATTTGTATAGCCCTAAATCACAAAAAGGTTGTCTCAAAGGGCTTTGCAGATGCAATATGATACACAGTCAGGAACAGCAAATGAAGTACACAAAGATGAATAAATAAAGTTCAAGTCCTGGGCATCCCCCATCCTTGGACCCTCCATGTCGGCAAGGAAAAACTCCAAAAACTCCAAGCTCTTTGGGAGAAAATGAGAAACCTTGGGGAGTACCACAGTCAGGAGAAATCCACTCCCAGGACTGATAGACAGGATGCACCAGGACTGCTAATGGGAATTAGCAGATTGGGTTACAGTCTGTAAAGATGCAGTACAGTAAAGGAACAAGAAGAGGTCCATCTAGCCAGATGAGAAGGGGGTGGCAACGAGGACAGCCATCCAGCCAGGGGTCTGGATAGTCAAGAGGCTGCAGCTGAAAAATAGCCCCTCCCCAGAGGGGAGGGGGGAAAGGGGACACCGGGTGACTAGTGATAAAGCGACTAGTTAACTTGATATTAACGTTGGAAAATAGATATAAGGACAAGTGGTAGGTAGAGTGAGAAAAAGGAGATAGAACTCAGTGGCTGTACTTCCCCCAGCATGATAGCTTCTAGTGCAGCTTAGACTGAACTGTGAGTCTAATCCGACTTCAACTAGCCTGACCATATGCTTTGTCGAACAGGAACGTTTTTAATCTATTCTTATATGTGCAGACTGCCTCGGCTTCGTTAATATTAGCTGGAAGCTGATTCCATGAAACAGGGGCTTGGTGGCTACAGGCTCTAGCTCCGACAGTACTTTTAGAAACTGCACTGTGCATGCATGGCGCACACAAATAAGCCTTATGTGTGTGCGTGAGTTTGCCCCTACTCGGCCATGCAAGCAATACTAAAATATTGCTCATTTGGTGCACAGTAGAAACCAACTATTATCAGGCTTATCATGTTCTTCAATGTATTTTTTAATGACTGTGGTCAGGCAAGCCTCCTGCGTAGTAAAAGCCAAGTTCAAGCTAGGCGCTAACGCTAATAAACAGCTACATCACTGCCGTGTTGCGTGCTGCTCTCGCTCATTGCTGACGTAATTGCTGCATGAATTCTGATTTGGGAGACTTGACAGTTCAGACTGCTGCCACATTCTGCAAAAATATGGCCCAGATCGGATTTAAACCACATACGAAAGTGACCCAGATCAGATTTGAAATGATCCACTTCTTTGTGACTTGTCACGTTCAGTCTCACTCAAGTCGGAAAAACACACACACAAAAAAAAAACGGATTCATGCATTAAGACCTAGCCATATTGAGTCCACACATGCCTCGCACTAAGGCTATTCAATTAATCAACTTTTCTGGTTAAAACAATGTTAAAAGCATTCAAATCGGTACATTCGATTTTCGGTTTATCTGAGCCGCCATAGTTTTCTCTGCATTTCCACTTCCTCCCACGAGAGTGTGCCGTCTTCAACAACAAGAACCACAACAACCATGGCTACCGGAGGTTCTGCTACTTTTGCCCGGCCAATTTTGACACAAATTGTCACAAATTGTCAAATAAAACATGCAGCTTTGAAACGTTCAACACTTCCTCATTTACTTTGTCTGCACACTTTCATGTACTACACAACGACAGACAGTAATATAGTGCAACGTCTAGCGAGTGTGTATTGCACTATACTACAAGTGTGAAAGTATATGCATGCGTGTGTTTGTGTCTGTATGTTAGGGTGTGTGTATAAGGGGTCCGTGTACCTTTCGCCCATGGCCCATTTCCAGTGTTTAATCGGGAAACGGGAGACAATTCATTTCTTGTTTTTTGTAACCACAAAAAGACAGAAAACAGAATTGGTTTTGCGTTTTTGTTTTCCAAAATTAGAAGGAAATAACCAAATGGACGAAAGATACATGGACCGTAGGGTGTGTGTGTGAGTGTGTGTCTGTCCCTCTGTCTCGTTTTCCTGTCACGATTGCTGCTACTAGATTACAGTAACTAAAAGCATGGCATGTTATTGTTTTTTGTTTTTTTAATACGATATCATATTTGGGGCGAATTGCATAAAGAAATATGGAAAAAATATGGAAATTAAATATATATGCTCATTGGCCCATTAATGTGTTTCACCTGACGCCTTTTGTAAAGATGAGGTGCTCCTAAACCTAAGGGATCATTTTATTTGTTATCTTAACTGGGTTGCCTATTTGTGTTTGTTTAGACAAGGTGATTGCCACCTTGCATATTGTTATTATTGAGTGACAGTTTTGCATCATTAATTTATGTAAGACCAGAGAGAAATATGACAGCAAATCGCCCTGAGCCTGGCTGCCTACTTAACCTGACTGACTTGATTGTCTGGCTGGCTAGCTGGTTGGCAGACTGACTTGTTGACAGACAATTTGGTTTATAGACTGACTGACTAACTGACTGACTACCTTTTGTCATGTTTAATTTTGTTTCAAATGGTATATGCCCTTTCTATTTCCTTATCGCTTTAATTAAGAACAGAGCTGGAGTCTGTAGTATAAATAAAATGCTCTTCGTTTGTGTTAACAGAGTGAAATTCACTTGCACTTTCAATTCTCATAAAGAAAAAAAAAGTTTAAATAGAAGACATTCCGAATACTTTGTCATTTTTATTTTGCCAAGAAATCATAATCGCTGTCGGAAAATCGGATTTGAGAGAAAATAATCGGGATTTTCTTTTCAGGCAAAATCAAACAGCCTTGCTTTGCTCCATAACAAAAGTGAGATTAGTTTATCTGTTCTTTATTTTTTTTCTTCCAGTGGTTACGGTTATATTAATAGTGTATGACCATAGTGCACACTTGGCCTTTTTGCTTACGTTTTTAACATCTTGATCTTTCACCAATGTTCCAAATGTTCCCGGGTCCTGTGTGGAACATCTGTTTATAGAGCAGCATGCAGATGGAGCCTGACCTAAGGCCGTGTGGCGGTAGTGGGAGGGGCTCCCCTCAGTCACGACTGCCTCGGCGTGCTGCCCTCGTCGACAAGTGAGCGAAGAACCGAGAGGGGGTAGGGGGTGTTCCGAGATTAAGGTGAAGAGGAAGGAAGGAGTTGGATTGTGGCAGCTGTATGAGCAGAGCGTGTGCTGACATTAACCTTCTCCATTAATGAAGCGCCAGGGGGACTTTGCTTGCACAGGAAGGAAGCGGAGAGGTTGAGGGCGGCATCAAAGTGGCAGAGGAGGTGGGCCGTCAATCAAAATGAAGCTTAAATTGAGTGGCCACGTGACACAGTTGCTATTAACCTCACCACTCTGTTAACTTTGTTTTCACTATGACATACACAGAGAGCAACTTAATTTATTATCCATCACAGTGACGCACTCATACTTCACTTGGGATGCTTTTCATGCAAGGGCGTAGGTTTGCAAAGAGACGGTAGGGACGTGACACTACCAACTTTTCAGGATGCTCAAATTGTCCCCACAAACTTTCAAGCAACCTTATTTGCATTATATAATGGTAATTTAGATTGTCTTCTTATATGTTGCAAGGATAGAATAGACCTTACCATTATTAAGTAAATTATTTTCATTTTGTTCAGACTTATATTTATCCCTTTTCACTTGCTGAATGTGCCGGTCCATTTTTCCCCCTCACGTTTGATTATCTAATGACTTGAACCTGCCACGCCACACAGACACACACGCACACTAACACAATCCTGCCAGATTCATATCGACAACATGCCGCCTCCTCCTCCCCCTTAGAAGAGGAGGTATATTAGAAGTGCTTTTCGACCAGCAGCAGCCACTGTAAGTAATGTAAAAAGACGTCAAGTTGTGGAGGTGGGGGAAACACCACTAGTTTTGCTACTGAAAGTCTGACCTGCATCAGAGTTAGCATTACATTAAACTGTGTTAAACTGCTAACCTGCAAAACTACTGCGGTCAGGCAAGCCTCCACAAGGAACAACAAAGCAAGCAAGCCGTCCCTCATTTGGATCATTGTTTGCATAATGTGCAATAATTGCATCATTACGGTAATGCAACGTGGTGGCTTCAGATTGCAAGTCCCTTCATTAAAAAAAACACGGGGAGCAATACAAGAATGGATCCACTTCAGGGGAACACTGACATGAACATGAACTGGAAAAAAACTTTGTCAAACAATTAAAATTTTTTAATCGAGTTAATTACAGCTTAAAAATTAATTGATCGTAATTAATCACAATTCAAACCATCTATAAAATATGCCATATTTTTCTGTAAATTATTGTTGGAATGGAAAGATAAGACACAAGACGTATACATTCAACATACGATACATAAGTACTGTATTTGTTTATTATAACAATAAATCAACAAGATGGTATTACCCTTATTAACATTCTGTTAAAGCGATCCATGGATATAAAGACTTGTAGTTCTTAAAAAATAAATGTTAGTATAATTTTTAGAAAATTTTATATTAAAACCCCTCTTAATGTTTTTGTTTTAATAAAATTTGTAAAATTTTCAATCAAAAAATAAACTAGTAGCTCGCCATTGTGGATGTCAATAATTACACAATGCTCATGGTGCTGAAAACCATAAAATCAGTCGCACCCAAGGGCCAGCAGAGGGCGACAAAACACCAAAAAGCACAAGTAACAAGTAGACATTACACTGTGCTGTCATTTTAATCTGTTTGAACGGGGCATGTGCGTTAAATGCGTCAAATATTTTAACGTGATTAATTTTAAAAAATTAATTACTGCCCGTTAACGCGATAATGTTGACAGCCCTAGTCAATACATGTTGTTAGCCAAGAGGTGTTCCTGAGTGGGAAGAAATATTAGAAACAACTCTCAGAATGATGAAGTGCTGCAATTACATTGACATGGTGTTGGATTACAATAATGATCAAAAGGGACTATTAACAATGTTACTGATTATGTAGTGGTTTACTCAAAGATCATCTGTGTAGCTAAGGTAGAAAATTATCTAATGTCAAAATGCATGCCATTTCAATGAATCTCTTGGCGTTAACATTTTGGAATGAAAAGTTCTTCTAAATTGCCAGGAAATCACAATGTTACACTGCTTCACTAATGAGCCAATTTTAACAGGCGTCTAGAATACTCATGTCTGTAGATACCATTACATTGACCTCACATTCGAATCACTGGCACCGTCTTTGGCTCTAAAGACAAGTCCTCTTTAGTGGAAGTTACATATTTTACCCGAGCATGTGTGGTATTTTCTAACATCTGCCAAGATTATGCATGTTCCTCTTCAATTTTAATTGCCCATTTGAAAAAGTCGGAAGTCTCTTATCTCTATGTGCTGTGTGGTTGACTGGCGACTATTTTCATTTGAATGTTCACAATCTCAACACAATTTTATAGCCATTGTAATCAAAATGACGTTGTATGATGACTTAAAATGGCCTTGTGTAAGTCCCATCATATGCACATGCAGCAAAACCGGTTGAAAGAGTGGCTTGTTTCTTTGGAAGGTAAATGGTGGCCCCCTCTGGCGTGGACTTGTAAACGCAAGTCCATTTTCAGCTTCCAGGTCTCAACTGGACTGTCAATTGGACTCCAATTGTAGAACAAGTAAACATTGTAGACGCCGACATTATACTATTGCCTTGGATGCACTCATGGACTAGTAAAAGCATTTTTGTTTATTTGCTGTGAAAATTTGATAGCCATCTAAAGTCCGTCACTAAATCTGCTTATTACCACCTAAAAATATAGCCAGAATTAAGGGGCTTCTGACTCAAAAAGACATGGAAAAACTTATGCATGCATTCATTTTCAGCAGATTGGACTACTGCAACAGTATATTTACAGGTCTTGATAAAAAATCAGTCAGGAAGCTGCAGCTAGTACAGAATGCTGCAGCCAGAGTCCTCACAAATACAAGGATACTGGACCACATTACACCGGTTTTGAAATCGTTACACTGGCATCCAGGGAGTCAAAGGATAAACTATAAAATACGACTGCTCGTCTACAAAACACTTAATGGCCTTGGACCAAAATATATGCTTGATTTGTTAGCGTCCTATGAAACATCTAGACCAGTGATGTCCAAAATATTCCACTTAGGGCCGCAGTGGGCGCTGGATTTCATTGCTACAAAACAAGACGATATCTTTTCACCAATCTGGTGTCTCACAAGTGTAATCAGTTGATGGCAGTAAGGTGCTGCTTGTTTTAGTACAAACTTCATTGGTTAAACTGTTTGTGCTCGATTGGTAGGAATAAAAACCAGGACCCACAACGGCCCTTGCAGACAGGTTTGGACACCCATGATCTAGACCCTTAAGGTCGTCTGGAACCGGTCTCCTGTATGTTCCAAGAACAAGAACCAAACAGGGTGAGGCAGCATTTAGTTATTATGCTCCTCACCTCTGGAACAAGTTACCTGAAGGTCTGAAGTATGCTCAAACTGTTAGCTCCTTTAAATCAGGGCTAAAAACGCTTTTGTTAAGCACTGCATATCCATAACTGTCTATATATTTCAATGTATTTGCTTTCCATTCCTCTTGTACATTATAATTATTATTATTATTATTAGAGATGTCCTGATCGATCGGCATCCCGATCGATCGGGTCCGATCATGTCATTTTCAAAGTATCGGAATCGGCAAAAAAATATCGGCCATGCCTTTTTTTAATATATATATATATTTTTTAATTAAATCGTTTTCTAATTGTATTTAACGTTACAAACATAATATGTAGCACTCATCCAAAGTCTTTAGTTTAGGGTTAAGGTAAGGTTATCAAATTTATCCTGATAACGGCGGTAATTAATTTTTCTAAAATTGTATCACGTTAAAATATTTAACGCAATTAATGCATGCGCTGCACGACCCACCCACGCATTGTCGCGCTTAATCTGTAATGGTACCGTTTTACCTAAATAGATAGATAAAAGGCAGCGTATAATGAATAGAATGAATTTTGGCAGCCTTTGGAGCCTTTTTTGAGTTGGCTAAAGCCTTACAATCCCTCTCCCTACGATTAGAAATATCATGGGAAGCAATGTGGGGAAGCAAGGTAGCAATTGATCTTTTTCTTCACACCTTAAGTTATTTCTCAACGCAGAGAAGATATATCAATTGGTAGCACTACACACAGTCATGGTTCCACTTCCCATCATGCATTTGGCCATGGCTACAGTATCAGTTACTGAAAGCTCAACAAATACACTAGATGGCAATATTTAGTCATAATATACAAAGTCACAAGTCTTTCTATCCATGGATCCCTCTCACAGAAAGAATGTTAATAATGTAAATGCCATCTTGAGGATTTATTGTCATAATAAACAAATACAGTACTTATGTACTGTTTGTTGAATGTATATATTCGTCCGAGTTTTATTCATTTTTTTCTTAATGCATTGCCAAAATGTATATGATCGGGAAAAATTATCAGGAATGATTGGAATTGAATCGGGAGCAAAAAAAAAGCAATCGGATCAAGAAATATCGGGATCGGCAGATACTCAAACTAAAATGATTGGCATCGGATCGGGAGCAAAAAAACATGATCGGAACAACCCTAATTATTTATTTATTTATTTTTTTTTATTCGTGATCAAATGTGATTTTTATGTATAATTTTATTTCCAATTTCGATTCTCTTTGTTTTTACGTCCTATTGATTTTAATGTGATTTTTATGATCTTCATGTGATGTAAAGCACTTTGAATTGCCTTGTGTTGAATTGTGCTATACAAATACATTTGCCTTGTCTTGCCTTGCCTGTGCGATTCCAGACTGACACGAGTGTTCGGTATTTTACAACTCTCACCAATGTACAACACAGTTATTTAGGGTTTCAACCTCCTCCGCTAGGTGTCAGTAATGTCTTCCACCCATGAGCAGAAACATTTTTGGCCTACCTTCTATTTCTCCTCGCCTACACAGTCAGTCAGACATGCAGTTGTATTGGACACAGTGCACTCTACGGTTCTTAACTGTCACGGAACCACGCCACATGAAAGGGGGGCCCAGTACGTGCGAAAGATCATACATTTGAGGGCGCTCCCCGTTACCCGCCATGCTGTATTCATTTGTAAGCCTCGGCAGCCGTGATACAAACCATATGAGTGAACGGGCAAAGACCCAGTGAAAGAAGCAGGCCACCCACGGCTCGCGGGCTCGCTTTTTGTCTTTCTCTCCCCTCCCAGGTCAGACGGCATTCCTTCAAAGGCCCCGGGGATCTCCGAAACACGAGGACTGGGATATTACAACATGTGCTACTTTCAAAAAAAAACAAAAAAAAAGAAAGTCAGAAAACGACTAAACGTCAATAAATATGTCAGACAGACTTACAAGTCAGGAGGTGAATGGGTGCAAAGACACATGCAGTAGTGAAGTTGGAAATATAGTAACAATTTGAACTAAAGAAGCACCAAAGTTCCAGTTTCCAGTGTTTGTCAGTTACGTTGCACAAGTTACTTCGAAATTCGAGGGTTCCCTGGTTGTTATCTGCGTTATTTCTGCGTTATTTCTTCACACCTAGTAATATCGGGATCATGCCGCTGAGGAGGCAGGCAAGTTTGTCACCACTAAGCTGAATTAAAAGTCCCTGTGACATGGTAAAAAAAAAATCTTAAATAGCATTATTATTGGAATTAAAGTCATATTTTGAGACGATTTGACTATATACAACAATTTGGCCAACGCGCATATGACGAGATATGAGTCTTTGAATCTGCCATTTGGCTCCTCCTGTCATTATAGCGCTCTGGCGCCTCCATCTGGTTGATGACGTCAGCGAAAGTGTGATTTCAGCAGATTTAGCATTGAGCTCAAAGGAGGAGGAAACTTTATTCAGCGATTCTGGTTCGAGTGTGGATCTTTTAAGTGATACTGTCAATTCAGAGCAGGGGTCCCCAAACTACGGCCTACGGGCCGGCCCCCTGACCAAAAAAAAAAAAATTGAGAAAAAAAAAATATATATATATATATATATATATATATATATTTTTTTTTTTTTTTTTTTTTTTCTTTTTCAATAGTATTATTTATTTCCTGGCTTTTTTCTGTGAAGAACCCAGAGAGGGTTATTTGGTTTTTATCTATTTAATTAATAGTGTTATTATTATTTATTATTATATTATTATTTTATTTACTTTTGTTCCGTGAAGAATCCAGAAAGGGTTATTTGATTGTGGCTTTCTGAAAAACAATAAATCTTTACATTTTGGCACTCATGCAATCGTCACACCTTTTCTGTTACAAACTGACCCCGGCCCCTCATCAGAGAAGGGAATACTTTTGGCCAGCACTGTACATCGTGAATGTTGATACTAGCCCTTAGCCTTGAAGAACACTTCCTTCACTCCCTCCCTTGCGCGCCTCCTCCTTCCCAAAGCTTTCATTTGCCACAAAAGCTTGGGAATCATCACAACCGCAGCAGTTGGATCATATAGCAGCGAAAGCAGACTGTCAATAAATAGTGTCGTGGCTGGAAAGGTCTGAACATTGTAGGTACTTGACATTAATTAAACTTGACACACACTGGTTGGAGAAGACCCTTGCGTACAGAGTGTGAGATCAGCCTCTAGTATCTGTCCCAAAAAAGACATTAAGAAGGCTGCTGCACTCAAGTCAATAAGTATTTGAACAATGACAGAACTTTATGTTTGACGTTTACAGTGTATACAACTATTGTAGTGTATTTGAATGAAAACATCCAAGGTGTTATTGAAATGTTGGCTTTAACTTTTAAGATTTTTCACATATATTTCATTTCCAAATGCCCTATATCATTTGCGCAGTACCTTCAAAAACATTTGGGCCAAATTTACTGCACCTGGCTGATGAGCAGTTCACAGTGTACTCTGCATTTTGCTCAAAGTAGCCAAGGACAGACTCCAGCTCACATAGACTCATCTTAGTGAAGACGAGCTCCATGGAAAACAGATGGATGAAAAGGACATTTGAATGATCAATTTCAATATTTGGATTGGCTGCCTGAAGTCTTGGTCGTAATTTGAGAGAATCCTTACTTTACTAACAAGAATGATTTGTGGTGATTGCGTTGTTGGTAAAACATATCCTGGAAGAAAACTAAAGGGAACCTCGGACTGAAAGACTTATAGGCTCTAATAAGCCACAATTGTTCTCTTTTACTAAAATATGTTATTCGAAACATAAAATATTGCCATTGATTTAAAAATCTATAATATTTAGTACATGTTTTGACCTACAGAGGTCGCCATGTTTTATGCGCGCAATGAAGCTCGGGGTGATGATGTAGATTGTCACTGTCACTAGACGAACACTACCGGATTACTGCAATTCTTTCTACGCGGCGAGATGTCCAACACATGCGTACATCAGTTAAAGCAGTGAGTACTTACTATTTGTGTTGAGTCTTTTATTATCTTTTCATTGCCTCAAAATACTTTTTGCATGTTTCCCTCCCATACTTTTAAACATTGTGTTTTCTTGTGGTAGCTTTAAAACATATTGTTGATCTGTCGACCACATTAGTCACGTAGCGTATTCAAACCACCCTTAATTGATATTACTGCGTTTGAGTATTTTCTTAAGGCATCTTTATTATGTTCTGTCTGTATGCATGTAAACAAAACAAGCTGAAAGCGTACGGTGGTACTTTGGGATTGAAATTCGCCATTTGTAGATGTTTCGCCGGTGTAGCACATTTTGGCAGAACAACGTTAATTTTTTTGTCCTGCTCTCGTCACGTCTCATCCCGTATTTCCTGTTCATTTTGCTTTTGCTGCTCGTTTTGTGAAATATCGACAGTGCTCATTAATGTTCCTCTTGGGTTCAAATTAAAGGGTGGAACAGATGACATGTTTATATTACTAGAGGCATACTCTGGAAGCCCGGCAGGATAACTATGTGACGTCACCGCCCTGCGACGTCAACAACGATGGCGACCTACTACTTAAACTAATTTCACAAATTGTATAAAAACGAAAACATCAAGAAGGTTGATGAAGGTTGCACACACACACACACACACGCATTCACAGCCTGATAGAAATACAACATGCCGACTCCTCCGGCCCCTTCGAAGATGAAGGATATTAGAAGTTTTTTTCCGTCAGCAGCAGCCACTGTAAGTAATGTAAAAAGACGTCAATGTTGTGGAGGTGGGGAACACACCACTAATTTTGCTATAGAAAGTCCGACCTCCATCCAAATTTCTCGAACTCGAGGAGGAAGCTGTGTTGAGAAATATCCTCTTGCATGTTTTCTACCGTTAATGTTAAATAAACTGTCAGAAATGTTGTGAACTAAGGATTACCCCCTTATAGATAGTTAATTGATCATTAACAAGTTTGTATTTCTTGTGTATGTTAATATAATTTGTGTTCAAATATTGCTATTTAAATTTGCTAATAAAATCCAGATATTTATTCTGGAAGTTTTCAAAATGTTTCTTTAGTAGTTTTTGAAAACCAATGTTTGAATCGAATGGTGTATCACCTAAACCAATACACATGAAACTTAGGATAAGTCAATACAGATTTATTTTGCATTGATCATTTAGCCCAGGGGTCCCAAAACTTTTTCCTTTGAGGGCCACATAACTTTTCCCTTCTCTGCTGAGGGCCCAGGTCAGTTTGTAACAGAAAAAGTGTGACGATTGCAGGAGTGCCTAAAATATAAACATGTATTGTTTTTCAGAAAGCCAATCAAATAACCCTTTCTGGATTCTTCACGGAACTAGGGCTGTCAAACGATTAAAATTTTTTAATCGAGTTAATCACAGCTTAAAAATTATTTAATCGTAATTAATCGCAATTCAAACCATCTATGAAATATGCCATATTTTTCTGTAAATTATTGTTGGAATGGAAAGATAAGAGATGAGACTGATATATACATTCAACATACTGTACATAAGTACTGTATTTGTTTATCATAACAATAAATTAACAAGATGGCATTAACATTACTAACATTCTGTTAAAGCGATCCATGGATAGAAAGACTTGTAGTTCTTAAAAGATAAATGTTAGTACAAGTTATAGAAATTTAATGTTTTCGTTTTAATAAAGTTTGTAAAATTTCCAATCAAAAAATAAACTAGTAGCTCGCCATTGTTGATGTCAATAATAATTATGGTGCTGAAACCCATAAAATCAGTCGCACCCAAGCGCCAGCAGAGGGCGGCAAAACACCAAAAAAACACAAGTAACTAGTGGAAATGACACTTTTCTGTCATTTTAATCTGTTTGAGCGGGGCATGTGCGTTAAATGCGTCAAATATATTAACGTGATTAATTAAAAAAAAATAAATTAACGCGCGTTAACGTGATAATTTTGACAGCCCTACACGGAACAAAAGCGAATAAAATAAAAATAATAATATAAAATAAATTAATAATAACACTATTGATTAAATAGGTAATAACCAGATAACCCTCTCTGAGTTCTTCACAGAAAAAGGCCAGGAAATAAATAACACTATTGAGGAAAAAAAAAAAAAAATTCAAAATGCTCTCTGGTATTGTTCAGGGAGCCGGAGAAATGTAGCCCTGACCCCTGTTCACCCAGTCAGTTTGGTTTTATAAATGTCCTGTCCCCAGCAAAAAGTGTACATGCAGGTTATGCTGTTATACTGTCCCAACCAATGTTGAGACCAAACATACGCCCTTGGTTTAGAATGATATCCGACTTGTGCCCCTTTAATTTTTGTTTTATTCTAAACTTATTGTGATTCTGTTCGAAGAAAAAAATAACAGAGAAAAAGAAATTCACTGTAATGACTCATGGCCTCATCCATATTCAGTGAGTTTTAGCGAATTCTAAGTATTTAGCCAAACACTTTATGTTCTTGTATCAAGTGCAAGCAACTTGAATTAACGCCAGAGTTAATGACAAAGACCCTGGCTTCAGCGGCGCACTTAATGAGCCCCTTCTATAATTAGTCTAATATGGCATTTATGAGATCATGTAAGTGGCTGGCGTCTGGCACTCAGACTGATCATTTCCCGACTCTGGAAATTAAGTCAGCGTCAAAGTGTCGTGCCTGCCCCGTCGTATGACTGGCTGAGAGCTGCGCCCACCCCAGCAGCATAATTCCATCTGGGCTAAATATTTATACAGAGGAGGAGGTGGGAGATGTGGAGTGGGGCCGGCAACATCACTTAGCCGCAACACATTCATTCACATAAGGAGCAAGAGAGGCTTCCACACCAAGTTAGTGTGAGAAGATTAGAGCTGTAGGAACATCGCCCATATCCCTGATAGTGACTTTATTGCCTTTTTGAAAGGATAGTACAAGATGAAGAGCTTTGTGGTGTTAGCAGTGATTATCACTTTGTGTCAAATTGGAAGGAACCCTGCCAGTGGTAAGCAGACTTTTGAGTAATAATTACATGAACATGTGTATGTTCCCCATTATTTTGTAAAACAGCTTTAATGGTGCACTGGGTAAACTATCATTTGTTAAAAGAACAAAATTTAGAAAACTAGTTTATAAGCGATATCTATCACATGAACAGGCTTTAATAAATTTACCCATAAGCGATTGAGTGAATTTATTTGAGGTTTTTTGTTTGGTTTTTTTAATTAATGTAGATTAGACCCTTAGCAAATATATTTTATTCAATCTCGTCTTAATGAATGAATAAATATAGTGTTTATTATTAGTTCACAGTATATAAATTGATGTAATTGCAATTACAGTACAATGCACTATATTTCAAAAAAGAAGAAAATGTCATGTTAACCTAGATTCAGGAGTCAAGTAAAGAAGTAAAGGTGATAATTTTATTATCACACTTTCTTGAGGCTTTTCCTTGGAATCTACTCACTTTACCTAATTTACCTATTATTTATATTATTTATTTATTTATTTATGTTATTTATTTATAGCTACCTACCCATAGACTGAGTCTACATGTCTATGCAATCAGTCCACCTAATTGATTTACCTATCTAGCTCCCTGCTTTCCAAATACTGCCATAGAAAGTTTTTGTCAAATGATCAATTTTTAAATTGCTCACTTTGTTTCCCTTTTTTAATGTAAAACAAGATTTCTTCCAGAAATCTTTCACATCAGTCTGGAAATATTTTACCCACATTTCCTTGCAGAATCTTTTTTTTAAATCCATAAACACTAAAGGGTTTTCAAGCAGAAACGGCATTTTTAAGCTCACCATTTTCAGATTTTGACGAGACCATTCCATTTTTTTTTTAAAGCCATTTATAAGTTGACTTGTCGGTGTGTTTTGGATTGTTGTCCTGCTGCAGAACCAAAGTCCGCTTGCCGTCACAGACTGATGGCCTAACATTTTTTAACACTTTTTTTCTCTGGTAAAAAGCAGATTTCATGTTTCCATCAATCACAGCAAAGTCGTCCAAGTCCTGAATAAGCAAAGCAGACCAAGACCGTCACACTACCACTACCATTTTTTACTGTCAGTATGATGTTGTTTTTCTGAAATGCTGTTTTACGCACCTTCTAATTACAACTTTCCTCTTCTTGGTCTGTAGGAAATTCTCATAAAAGTCTTTGAAATCAATAATTATTTGTTTTTTAATAAGAAAATATATGATCATCTTCTTGGTCAATAGAAGTTCTTGCCTTTAAACTTTGTCATTTTGCAATCTCTTCCTCATTGCTGAGTCATGAACACTGACCACAACCAAGGCAAAGGAGGGTTGCAGTTCTTCAGATGTTATCCTGGTTACTTTGTCGCTTCTTCACTATGCTCTTGGGATAATTTTTTAGGGGTCAGCCACTCCTGGGAAGGTTTACCAAAGTTCTACATTTTGTCCATTTGTGGATAACCGTGATTGACCAGACTCCTACAGCTTTAGAAATGGGTTTGGAGCCTTATTAGTAGTCCAGATTAGTAGATGACTTAACAAAGTTGGACAAATATTTTTTCTTATTGGGTCAGGTAGCTTTGAACATTTTTTTTCTTACCTATTTAATCAATTCACAATTTAAACGTGTGCTGACTTGGGTTATTTTTGTTTGATGTTCAAATATTTTTCATTATTTCAAACAGTTAAATAGGGAAATTATGCAAGATTGATCATGAAATCTACACTAAAGTTAAAAAGTTTGGGGTCTAAGTGACCCTAAACTTTTGAACGGTAGTGTAAATTTATGAATCAAGACTAAAATTATGAATGCCATAATGATAAGAACTATTACTATTATTTTTTTCATAAAAGCTATTTTTCCTTTACTTATTTTTTTCAAGTTTAAGTTTCAAATTTGCCTTATAATATAGGGAAGTTTGGAGTCATTTTTGAGAAATACCCATAGGTGGAGTTTGACTTTTGGGGCTGGGGGGGGCACAATATCTTGATGACCCCAAAACGCAGTGTCAGCAATAAAATTAACTTACAAGAATATTTAAAATAAGTTGACAATGAGGGTTTTTCGTTTCCCATCATTCTTGAGGGGAGTTCTAAATCAGGCTGCTTAGGCAATACTTTTCGCCAAGATCCATTGAATTTGGTACGCCCGCCGGTGTGGTGCCAATGTAGTTACCCCAGTCAAAGATTGTATCCCCTGGGCTGAACCATATGCAGGTTTATTATTCAACAAAAAAAAAAGTCGTTTTAATTTTTTTAAAAAAGTGTTTGAATGTAAAAAAAAAAAAAAAAGTAAACTATTATATTATATATATATAACTATTATTATTATTTATTTATTTTTTTTTTAATTGAAGTGAAGTTTTTTTTTTTTGATTGAAGCAACTTTTTAATTGAAATAATGATGATTTGTGTTTGGGCCACATTTTGGCTAGGACATTTGTGTCTTTATTATTCCATCAAAAATTAAGTTGCTTCATACAAAAAAATATACTGTATATATTTTCAAAAGAAAAATCACTCCAATTAAAAAAAAAAAAAAGAAAGAAATTCAAATATTAAAAAAAGTTTTTGAATGTGAAGAAATATTTGAGGCTCAAAAATTTGCATTTGAACACTTAAATTTAAAAAAGTTGTCTCCGATTTTAGCAATCCTTTTTGTGTTTGGGCCATATTATAGGTATGACATTTGTGTCTAAATCCTTCAATCCCCCCCCCCCCCAAAAAAAATTGGCCTCTCCTACTTTTTTTTTTTTTTAATAATATGCAAAGCAAATGACCGTCTAAGGTGCTAGTCACATGATCTGTTCAAAAAATAATTATGACCCATTATAAAAATCTCTTTTTTGTGTGTGGTAATTTCGCTCATTTTGGTTGTTTGTCTTCTTGCTTTATAACTTTTATATATATAGGTAAGTCAATTACATGCAATGACACTTTTCGGCCACCAAGGGGGGGCCTGCCCCCCCCCCCCCCCCCTTTAAACTCCGCTTATGGAAATAGCTGTGAATATACTGTATTTGTTGGACACCTAAAACGCACAGCTTCTTTTTGTGACATCTTGGGAAAGCAGGCAAGGATACCGGAAACTTACACAGCTTGCACACATCTGATTAATCCTTGGGTGAAATTTCCAAATCCAATTACACGAAATTGCCATGTTCATCTTTTTGAAAAAACTGTACAGATTTCTTAAGGTATTCAGCAAATAGTAATGATGTAATGTAATCCTAAGTGACCTAAAAGAGAAAACACTGAGTCTGATTTTATGTCAGCCAGTGAGAAAACTATTGAGTCTTTTTATATACTGTATGTAAATATGTGGTTTCAGCCGTACCTGCTTGACTCATTAGTCTGTATTTTTACAGCGGGGATGTGCTGGCTGCAGCACAGTCAACGGTGCGACATGGTGCTGATGAGAGGGGTCACCAAAGAGGAATGCTGCGCGGGCGGCCGCTTGGACACGGCGTGGTCCAACACTAGTCTGCCCATGAACGAGGTCAGCCTGCTGGGCTTCTTGGGCATTGTATCATGCAAACCCTGCAAAGGTAAATGGGAGGAAAATTACTGGTCACGTTTTAGGACTTTTGTATTTACTAAAAGGGCATCAAATTAATGCATATGACTGAATATTATCTCCAGAAAACATTCAGACATCTATTTTCTATGGCATTTGTTCTCATTAGGGTTGTGGCTAAGCTGGCCTCTCCCTCAGCTGAGGCAATATACTGTACACCCTGGACAGGTCGATCGCTAATCACACTCCAGGCAACATACTCACATATTTTCCGTGCTTTATATTTAGTGAGATTAGAGTGAAAATACATGCAAATTGTTGAATAACTGGCAAATCTGCATATTCCAATGCAGTAGTTCTTAACCTTGCTAAAGGTATCAAACCCAACGAGTTTCACAGGTGCATTCAATCGAACCGTTTCACAATATAGCCATTTTTTTTGGAATTCAAAACCTAGCAAGCTAACATCTCAGTGAATACCTGTTAAAATTTCACCCATATTTCTAATTTAC
The DNA here is from genome assembly GCF_030265065.1 of Corythoichthys intestinalis. Taxonomy (NCBI): domain Eukaryota; kingdom Metazoa; phylum Chordata; class Actinopteri; order Syngnathiformes; family Syngnathidae; genus Corythoichthys; species Corythoichthys intestinalis. The sequence continues at coordinate 40,101,533 of NC_080401.1, forward strand.
TACTAATAATTGAGCCATTTTGCCAATGTTCCTTTTTTTTGTTTTCATGTCTATTTTCTCCTTTTTCGCCATTTCCATGGCGTAAAATGACGCTTTTTTTGTGTGTGTGTAATTATCTACGAAGTTCACGCCGTCTGTACAACAGGAAAAACAAAAAGGCTTTTTTCTCACAGCATTTGAAAGTTAAAGTTTGTATACAATCACACTTTTATATAGGTGAAATTTAGAAAAAAGTAAAAAGTGTGACCAAAGTTTTTTTTAATTGAAAAAGACAGTTCGATTCAATCAGTTAATATAAACATATTTAATGCGAAAGACGTTATACAATGGCTCATGTAAAAACGTGTAGAACATGAAAAGTAACGTCAGTTACTTCGCCGAGTAATTAATTACTCTTACACTGAGGTAACTGAGTTACTAACTTTATTACGTTTTGGGAGAAGTAATATTTTACTAATTACTTTTTTAATGTAAGATTAACAACACTGATCTAAATATACCTCTTGACAGTAAGAATAAGACAAATAATCTTGTTACATATGTCACGATGTCCATAAAAATGGAGCAAAAATATCTTTTTGATAGAGCTCTTAACCTCATGTAGCGTATGAGTACCTACTTGTGAATCTAGTTTTATTCATGTTGTTCACTTTGCAGTGATTTTAAACACCCAAGTTGCAAATGACAAGTGGCTTACTGCTAAAATGCAGACATAGGTGAGAGACACACAGAGACATTTTTGCAATATACTACGGCTGTCAAAATTATCGCGTTAACGGGCGGTAATTTTTTTTTAAATTAATCACGTTAAAATATTTGACGCATTTAACGCACATGCCACGCTCAAACAGATTAAAATGACAGCACAGTGCCATGTCCATTTGTTACTTGTGTTTTTTGGTGTTTTGTCGCCATCTGATGGCGCTTGGGTGCGACTGATTTTATGGGTTTCAGCACCATGAGCATTGTGTTATTATTGACATCAACAATGGCGAGCTATTAGTTTATTTTTTGTTTGAAAATGTTACAAATTTTATTAAAACGAAAACATTAAGAGGGGTTTTAATATAAAATTTCTATAACTTGTACTAACATTTATCTTTTAAGAACTACAAGTCTTTCTATCCATGGATCGCTCTAACAGAATGTTAATAATATTAATGCTATCTTGTTGATTTATTGTTATAATAAACAAATACAGTACTTATGTACAGTATGTTGAATGTATATATCCGTCTTGTCTTATCTTTCAATTCCAACAATAATTTACAGAAAAATATGGCATATTTTATTGATGGTTTGAATTGCGATTAATTACGATTAATTAATTTTTAAGCTGTGATTAACTCGATTAAAAAGTTTAATCGTTTAACAGCCCTACAACATACATATTAGCGCCCAGCTTTTCTATATTCTTAAATCCCTGCAAAGTTCATTCAGGTTCAAGTGAACTGTTGAGTTATGTTGACATGCGATTCATCTGGAATTGACACCAAACTCACAGAAGGAGTTGTAGGTAGATAAAAGTATACCTCCCACATGTGTTGCAAGGACATAACTTGTAAAGTTTAAGGTCACACATCTTTCAAATTGGAAAGGGAGTAGGAATACTCATGGAAGATGACCATGAATTAATACCGCCTTCAAACTGTGTGGTGAATCCATATCCAGAATGTTCCAAGTTGAACATTGTAGCATTTCTGTGCATGTTTTGGGGGCCACAGACAGTTTGGTTAGTTTTACCATCTATCCACCAATTTTCAATAAATGTGTATCCCAGGTTCTTTGGTCATAAGGCTGGGTACACACAGAACTAGTTGCCACTAACTTGCATAATTAAATCACCATTGAAATCATCATTCAAATCTATAGACAATAAATTTTTCCAAATAACCTGACGTGTTTTTGGAATGAGAAAATTTAATAGTTGGGCAAAATCATCTAAGGGATCACCTAAAACAATGATTGCTGCTTCTAATTGAAGTGGAAGACTATGTGCCTTTTCTACCAAATTTCATCTTGCAATGTGGATTGAAAGGTTTCCAATTGTATTTAACGTTACAGACATAATATGGTAGGGTTATCAAATTTATCCTAATAACGGCGGTAATTAATTTTTTTAAAAAATGTATCACGTTAAAATATTTAACGCAATTAATGCCTGCGCTGCACGACCCACTCACGCATTGTCACGCTCAATCTGTAATGGCGCCGTTTTACCTTTATAGAGAGATAAAAGGCAGCGTAAAATGAGTAGAGTGAATTTTGGCAGCCTTTGGAGCCTTTTTTTAATTGGCTAAAGCCTTACAATCCCTCTCCCTACGATTAGAAATATCATGAGAAGCAACGTGGGGAAGCAAGGTAGCAATTGATCTTTATCTTGACACCTTGTGTTATTTGCCAACGCAGAGAAGATATATCAATTGGTAGCACTACGCACAGTCATGGCTCCACTTCCCATCATGCATTTGGGCATGACTACAGTATCATTTACTGAAAGCTCAACAAATACACTAGATGGCAATATTTAGTCACAATATACAAAGTCACAAGTCTTTCTATCCGTGGCTCCCTCTCACAGAAAGAATGTTAATAATGTAAATGCCATCTTGAGGATTTATTGTCATAATAAACAAATACAGCACTTATGTACTGTATGTTGAATGTATATATTCGTCCGAGTTTTATTCATTTTTTTCCTAATGCATTGCCAAAATGTATATGATCGGGAAAAATTATCGGGAATGATTGGAATTGAATCGGGGGCAAAAAAAAGCAATCGGCTCGGGAAATATCGGGATCGGCAGATACTCAAACTAAAACGATCGGGATCGGATCGGGAGCAAAAAAACACGGAACAACCCTAGTTTCCACTTATGCAAAATTGAGCCTAAAAATAATAGCGGAAGAGAAACAAAACAATTTCAAGAGGACATTCATATGTGCGCATACTCTAAAACATATTTATTACTGTTTAACCTGAACTAGCCCCTGATGGAAAAAATATTTTCCCTAAAGGTCCTGGCAACAGATAGGCCTGTATTGCTTGCTGTGAACTCTGCTCCGTGTAGGATTGCGCTTCCAGCCGTCCCCCGACATTGTAGCCCTTCCACATCGCTTTGGACCAAAAACTTTCCGCGAAAGTCATTTGAACTCCTCCAATTGCAGCTCCACCCTATCCCTCCTGCCTCTGCAGGAGCTTAGGCTGTCTGCGTGCAGCCGCTTCACATTGGATGTGTTATGAAAACATGCCAGGCCCGCATTCCATCAGGCGGGACGCCCCCGTGCGTATTGCTCACTGCAAGCCATCTGCTTATCGTAAATATCAGACGAGGTTAAAACTTGCATGCTTGTCTGGTTTGTGAATGACAGTTACCTACAGACTTGTAAAAGCTGAGGGCGCTGTCAAGCTGTCAGTCCTCACCTCTTTTTCTTTTTCATTTTTCATGCTTCTTGGGCATGTTGAAACGGAATTAATTGCTCATATGTTTCCAAAATACTAGGCCAATACAGATGATTCTCAAAAGACAGACAACACTTAGTATAAATGACCCTAATGTGAAATATGCTTGCTCGAATGATTTAAGTATGAACATCTTAAATTTTAAAATCTCTGATAATGGAAAAAAAATACATTGCTTACAAGCATTGCCACTTTATGAAGTCAGTTATATCCACGCACATAATTACTAATAGACTCCAACATAGGTGCATGGAATGGTTGGTATTACTGAGTTGTATTGTATTCAATTGTCTTCAACAAGGGTGCGCTTTACGTGGCTCACGATCTACAGCGGTATGAAAAAGTATGTGAACCTTTTGAAATTTCTCACATTTCTGCAAAAAATCACCATCAAATGTGATCTGATCTTTCTACCAAACAATTCAAGTCAAGTGTGTGCCCAATCACTGATGAGTGGTTTAAAGCTGCCCTGCCCACTATAAAACAAACACCTGGTAAGAACTGTCTTGGTGAAAAGCATTGTTTAATGTGGTTGTGACATGGCTCAGTCAAAAGAGCTGTCTGAAGACCTGCGATCAAGGTTTGTTTATTTGTATAAAGCTGGAAAAGGATACAAAACCATCTCTAAAAGTCTGGAGGCTCATCAATTGACAGTCAGAGAAGTTGTCTACAAATGGATAGAGTTTGGCACTGTCGCTTCTTTCCCAAGGAGTGGCCGTCCACCAAAGATGACGCCACGAGTTCCGCGCAGAATACTCAGAGAGGTAAAAAAGAACTCTAGAGTGTCTGGGATAGACTTCCAGAAATCACTGGCACAGTCCCAATATCTCTGTGCACACATCAACCATATGTAAAACTATGGCCAAGAATGGTGTTCATGGGAGGACGCCACGGAAGAAGCCAATTCTGTCTAAAAAATAAAAAATAAAAAAAAAACATTGTTGCTTGTTTAATGTTCGCAAAAAGGCACTTGGACACTCCACAGAAGTTTTGGCAAAATATTTTGTGGACTGATGAAACCAAAGTTGAATTGTTTGGGAGTAACACACAACGTCATGTGTGGAGGAAAAATGGAATAGCTCACCAACATTACCACCTCATCCCCACCGTGAAGGGTGGTGGACGGAGCATTATGATTTGGGGCAGTTTTGCTGCCTCAGAGCCTGGACAACTTGCAAACATTAATGGAAGAATGAATTCAAAAGTTAATCAGGATTTTTTGCAGGAAAACCTGAGGCCGTCTGTCAGACAGTAGAAGCTAAAAAGAGGATGGATGCTGCAAAAAGACAATGATCCAAAACACAGAAGTAAATTAACTTCAGAATGGTTTCAGAAGAACAAAATACACGTTCTGGAGTGGCCAAGTCAAAGTCCAGACTTGAACCCCATTGAGATGCTGTGGCATGACCTAAAGACAACGATTCATCTGACTGAACTACAGCCATTTTGTAGAGAAGAATGGGCCAAGATTAGTCCTAATCGATGTGCCAGACTTATCTGCAGCTACATGAAGCGTCTGGTTGAAATTATTGCTGCCAATGGGGGGGCCACAAAATATTAAATGTGATGGTTCACTTACTTATTTTCCCCCCTTCTGTCATTATTTTCATACTATCCTCATTAAAATATGAAAACCTATAAACGTTCGGATGGTTTTAGTTAAAGCAGAGTTTTTTCATCTGTGTGATTTTGACAAAGATCAGATCACATTTGATGGTGATTTTATGCAGAAATGTGAGAATTTTTTCATACCACTGGATCAGTCGATTGTAACGCTAGTGTGGGTAGATCGTGACATAAATGAATAAATAAATAAATAAATAAATAACAGGGGAAAATAAATTTTAGGCCAAACAAACTGCAGAAACAAGATTATTTTTGCTGGAATGCATGTGATAAAGGTGTTGTCTCTCCCTGTACTATTTGATAAACTAGTTTATTTATACTTCATTACCTCCTGCCACTGAATAGCAGTGACCCTGCATGTTTGAAAACAACTTTTTCTACAGAGACGTGCGAGGGTGTGAAGTGTGGCGATAGCAAAGTGTGCAAGATGAAGATGGGAAGGCCCCAGTGCGTATGCGCTCCAGACTGCTCCCACATCGTACGAAGGCACGCCATATGTGGCAGCGACGGGAAATCGTACAAGGACGAGTGCGTTCTACTCATGGCCCGCTGCATGGGACACCCTGACCTGGAGGTCATGTACCAGGGAGAGTGCAAAAGTAAGTTTGGATAATGTACAGAGCAGTGATTATGAATTTAATTATTTAAAATTCCATGGGAATAAGGTGTACCTTGATACAGTATTAGACGAGCTTAATTTGTTTTGGCAGAGTCATGCTCCAACGTAGTGTGCCCAGGAACGCACACCTGCGTGACAGACCAAACCAACAGTGCCCACTGCGTCATGTGCCGCACCACGCCCTGCCCGAAACCCCTGCCGTCCGAGCAACCAATCTGCGGCAATGACAACATCTCGTACCCCAGCGCTTGCCACCTGCGACGTGCCACCTGCTTTCTTGGCCGCTCAATAGGCGTCCGCCACTACGGCCATTGCAACAGTAAGGAAATCTCAAATTAGAAACCTTCTTAAACAGTGTTGTTTTCGTCAACAATGACACTAACGAAAATATTTTGTCAACGATTTTTTCATGACGATGACGTGCTGAAAACGTGTCTTGGGAGACTAAAACAAAATGAGAGGACTGCCAGTTGTCGCCAGACGACACGAGAACGAGATAAAAATTCGCCAATTTCCGTCATCAATTCACAATGTGTGATATTTTCTTATTGTATGCGTAGTTAACACGCATTTAGGAGTGTTTGGTCGTGTCACTCATGTGACGTGCTGCGCCGACCCACTCCCCCGACTACCTTGCCCAACACACACTCTTACTCACCGGCCGGTCAGTAAGCCTGTGCACATTCCAGGCTACTTTTTTAAACATATGTGTCAGGTGCTGCGTGGGAAGTTTTGCTTTCTTATTTTGGCTAGATATGCTATGTTGCTTTAGCCTTGAAGTCTCTGCTGAGTGATCATCACACACTAAACTAACTTTAGCGTTAGCATAGCGTTCGCGTTAGCATTAGCTAGGTAACTCGGTGTCTTCTGACACTCTAGGAAATTATTTTACCTACAGTTCGTAGCGTCCATGTGAGTTTAATAAATAATGTGCTGTTTTTCTGCTGAGTTTATTATCATCATGAAAATGGTGATATCCTTGTAGACTCTACAGTTACGTGCTCGTCTGTCATGTTCATTCGAAATTGTTGGAAACCTTTTATTCTATTTTATATATTTATTTTTATTCATGGACTAAAACCTTTGAAGTTTATCGACGAAAACATTTTGAGAATTGTCGTCTAAAACTTTTCGAGTTTTCGTTGATTAAAACTAGATGAAGACGAACAAAATTTGAAATGACTAAAATGTGACCTTGACAAATACCGTATTTTTCAGACTACAAGTCGCACCTGATTATAAGTCGCACCAGCCATAAAATGCCCAACAAAGAGAGAAAAAAAACAAATATAAGTCGCACCGGAGTATAAGTCGCATTTTGGGGGACATTTACTTGATAAAGTCCAACACATAGAACAGATCTGTCATCTTGAAAGGCAATTTAATATAAAAATACAATAGAGAACAACATGCTGAATAAGTTTACAGTGCAAGACCAACAAAATGCGAATATACTGTCCTCACCAGGACGTTACGGCTCGGTCCTGGTCATACAGCGAGCTAAACCCCCAAATGATGATGCTTGACGTCCGTATATGCATATATGGTCTGTGTTTGCGGAATCAATTTCGTCCTTGATACCAAACAGGTTCGTATCAATGTATATAAATGATAATTAGGTGATGTTACGGCAATGACACAAACGGTTAGCATGCGTTCACTAGCATTAGCACATCGTTCAAACAACCACACAACAGGCTCGCGGGTGCAAAACACACAACAACAACAACAGAAAAGATGATACACACAGGCATTGCCTCTGTAGAGATATTTTACAAGCATAAACAATGAACGTAGGTTCGTAGCCGTGTTTCTCTCTCACTAACTCGCCCACTCACTCAAGCTGCGTAGCTGTCCGTCTTCTTCTGGCGTATGAGCGGTCTTCTTCACATAAACACGTGGGCGCGAAAGCGCCACAAACTAAAAGTATGCATTTCAATATAAAAAATTCAATAATACAAGTCAACACACATTGCCAAAGGCAGAATGCGAACGTGGCCATAGCTATTAAGAGTTATTCAGATAACTATAGCATAAAGAACATGCTAACAAGTTTACCAAACCGTCAGTGTCACTCCAAAACACCAAAATAACGTGAAATGATATCATAATGTGTTAATAATTTCACACATAAGTTGCTCCTGAGTATAAGTCGCACCCCAGTCAAACTATGAAAAAAAAACTGCGACTTATAGTCCGAAAAATACGGTAAGTATTTTCGTCCAAAAGACTAAGACGAATATTAAAATGGCTGCCATTAACAACACTGTTCTTGAATTGCTTCCTTTTCTCAGCTTCACTCTTTTATTGGCCTTTCTTCGCAGATCCCCCAAGGAAACCGCACGTGTTCAGCAGCATCGAAGAAAACACCGTCTAGACGTCAACAAACGTACACAAGCTGACCTCTGTTGCTTTTGTGACAACCATGACTTCCTTCTGTTCACAGTTTGTTTGATGTGCAAGCAGTGGTGTGGCGTGGGGTGGTGCGTATAAAAAAAAAAGTACACTAAATAAGTCAAGTTGTATTACACCTTCGCCTGCATGTTTTACTGTAGTTTCTGACTTTCACTTTGTCCGGTGTTCTGACGAATGGGTATCCCGGTCGAATTGATATCCTAAGCGCTATTGAGCATGCGCACGACAACCAAGCCCCTCCAGTGGTGATCCCATGTCAAATGTCCTTCGAGCTCATTTACCATTTTGACCACAACGTCGTGGCTGTAGTTGTTGCTACGAGTAATTTTTTTTTTTTTTTAAATATATCCATTTTATAGTGCCTTTTCTCCACTAAACTTACATATATGCACGAAAGACTACAACAGAATATTGATGATATTTCAAGATAATAGCGTTAGGACGTAAACGTTGTCTAACAAGCAGTAAACAAGAGGGTCGCCTGTGTTTTAGCGGTGTTTATTGTTCAAGATGGAATATTAACATAGCGGGAGTATCTAAATATTTAATATAATAATTAAAGATGTCCCGATCACGTCATTTTCAAAGTATCGGAATCGGCAAAAAAATATCGGACATGCCTTTTTTGATATATGTATATTTTTTTCATTTAAATCATTTTCTAATTGTATTTAACGTTACAGACAAAATGTCTTACACTCATCCAGAGTACTTTTGGCTTAAAGTAGGGCTATCAAATTTATTGCGTTAACGGCGGTAATGAATTTTTTTAAATTAATCACGTTAAATAATTAACGCATGCGCTGCACGACCCACTCACGCATTGTCGCGTTCAATCTATAAAGACGCCGTTTTACCTATAGAAAGCGCTAAAAGGCAGCGTACAATGAGTAGAGAGAATTTTGACAGCCTTTGGAGCCATTTTTTTATGTGGCTAAAGCCTTACAATACCTCTCTCAGCAATTAAAAATAAGGTGGGAGGCAATGTGGGGAAGAAAGGTAGTAGTTGATCATTTTCTTAACACCCTATGTTCTTTCCCAATGCAGAGAAGATATATAAATTGGTGCCCCTACGCACAGTCGTGGTTGCACTTCCCATCATGCATTTGGGCAGAAGTTAAATGGCTGCAGTATCATTTACTGAAAGCTCAACAAATACACTAGATGGCAATATTTAGTCACAATATACAAAGTCACATTTATCCTTTAAGAGTTACAAGTCTTTCTATCCGTGGATCCCTCTCACAGAAAGAATGTTAATAATGTAAATGCCATCTTGAGGATTTATTGTCATAATAAACAAATACAGTACTTATGTTGAACGTATATATTCGTCCGAGTTTTATTCATTTTTTTCTTAATGCATTGCCAAAATGTATATGATCGGGAAAAATTATCAGGAATGATTGGAATTGAATCGGGAGCAAAAAAAAAAAAAAAAAGCAATCGGATCGGGAAATATCGGGATTGGCAGATACTCAAACTAAAATGATCGGGATCGGATCGGGAGCAAAAAAACATGATCGGAACAACCCTAATAATAATATTTCTATATTATATCTGAATAGATGTGTCAAAACGTATATTTGTTCAACATTAAGCTGCTATGAACAACGGGGAGATTACCTCGACGAAGGAGCGCAAATCGACAGAACACCGGAACAACGTTGGCCCAAAAAGCAACAAAAGGCTAAAAACTGGGCAATTGCACCCACGAATGGCTTCGAGGTGCCACGTAACCCACGCTACCCCACTTGTATAGAAGTGCTCTCTGATTATAATGAAAAAACTGCATGCAAGTTAGTTTGGGGTAAATGAACACATCAAGAAGACAGAACTTCACAGGAGACGTGTTCATATTGTAAATAGAATACCGCAACTATTTATTGGAGAAGGTATTAATCACTATTTATGATTTTATCATAACACATCAACATATCCTTGGGAAAGCTAAAGCAAAACTCTATTTATTGTGCTTGTCTTTTTTCTTTTCTTTTCTTAGCCAGTGGCAACCGCATTTTTACGGGCTGGTTTCAAGACAAACACCAGTTTTTTCCTCATTAACTTGATGGGATGAAATCTGGGCAGAAAGCTAAAACCAAGTTTATTGCCAGGGTAATTTCAAAGCTGTGCTGTGAGTGATAAAGTTGTTGTTTAGGGTTTCAGCAAAACATGTACTTGTAAAGTATTTTATGTTTACACTAACAACTATGAAAAGCCATCTAAGCATGTATTTGATATCCTTGATATCTAGGTTGAGGTTAAGTCATTTTTTTCTCTCATAAGACAATTCACTAGTAGAAAGTGCAATGTATTGTCTTACAAATGAAGATAAAACTGACTATAGAGCCACATTCGGACATTCCCATCAGTGAACTTTTAACTTTTATGCAACAATACCTCCTCTGTGGAACGCTGACCTTTGTTTTTGTTTTATTTTGTAAATACAAGCTTTTGTAGGACGCGCTCTGCTCTTGTTTTTTGGCTGTTTCAATTTGATTGGAATTCCCCCAAAGAATGTAGCGGAGAAGATCGAATTAGTCTCGGAATGAACCTCAGTAGCCAACACTTGATGTCGTGCCATCAGAGGTGAGTCAGGTCTCTGTCGTGTTGACGGCCCCGATGAACTCCCTGAGTCTGTGGTAAGAAGAGATTGAATTGAGCACGCGTACTTCTTTGCGTGTGTGACCTACTGTGAAAAATGAAGTAATAAATGCCTCCTATTTTTGTACTGTCGTTTTCACATCATAAAGTTATTACTATCAGACATAGGCCTACTGAGTCTTCTTTCTCTAAAACACACATTTCAAAATATCCTCCTCCTACAATAGCCACGTTTTGCAAATTCATTGTATCACAAAAGTGAGTACACCCCTCGCATTTTTGCAAATATTTAAGTATATATTTTCATGGGACAACATTGACAAAATGAAACTTTGACAAAATGTGTGCAGCTTATATAATAGAGTTAATTTATTTCCCCCTCAAAATAATTCAAAATATAGCCATTAATATCTAAGCCCCTGGCAACAAAAGTGAGTACACCCCTATGTAAAAACGTCCATCTCTAAATGTCCAAATTGAGTACTGCTTGTCATTTTCCCTCCAAAATGTCATGTGACGTGTTACAGAGATGCTGTCAGCATTCCTGCAGAGATTGAAGAGGTGGGGGGTCAGCATGTTAGTGCTCAGACCATACGCCGCACTCAACATCAAATTGTTTGGACATTTAGGGATGTACGTTTTTACATAGGGCTGTACTCACTTTTGTTGCCAGGGGCTTAGATATTAATGGCTATATTTTGAATTATTTTGAGGGGGAAATAAATTAACTCTATTATATAAGCTGCACACATTGTGTCAAAGTGTCATTTTGTCAGTGTTGTCCCATGAAAATATATACTTAAAGGGTATTAAAACACTAAGGGGCTGTGAGATATCAATGGAACCGTTATGTGGCAAGATAACAAATATTAATAAAGTTAACGAAAAAATAAATCACAATCATGAGCAATTAAAGAAATTAGATAAAAAATTACAAACATTTCCGAAAGTATTCCGGAAACAGCCGAATGGCGCGGAGACGTCATAACAAGGAAACAAAAGGTCGAGGCAGGTGCCATCGTTGTTTATCAACGAGAGAGTTGCGTTCGTATTTTATCAAAAAATCGCTAAAATGGTTCAAACCTGTCATGCTATGTGGTCTACAAATTGCCATTTGTCGCAATGTAGTAACCATGAGTTCCCGAACGTGAGAAAAAGAGCTGGACTACGCAGACAATGAGTAAAGTTCGTCCGTGCTAAGAGGGCTAATTTTGCAGACCCGGCCTCCGGCACGGTTTTGTGTGGTGCACATTTTACACCTGAAAGCTATTCGAGCTATGGACAAATGAAATCAGGTTTTGCTAAGAAATTGCTGATGAAAGCAGATGCGGTGCCCACCATACACGCGCAGTCACCTAAATGTCCCGAGATATCAAGAAAGAGGACGATGACTGGTTCTGATGAGACCACCCCAGGGTAACCAAAGGAGCGGAGCAGCCAAGCTCGAAATGGCCAGAGTGAGTACTCTTTTATAACAAAAACATATCACGCATTGGATATAGGACTGGACACATGTATAAATTATCGCTCGTAAAATATATAGAACAAATCCTCGAATCCCATTCATATTTGTGTCTGTTGGCAGAGTGAAAACCTTGTGTCTGTTGGCAGAGTGAAAACCTATCATAGCACAATAAATGATAATTATTCTATACATTACAATATTTTGCGGTCACGGTGTATCAGCTTCACAAAAAGAAATGCAAAACAAACCATTCGGTGTTTCCCACAAGATATGTTGCCGGTGTTTCATCAGTGTGATTGCTCCCCTCAATGATCCTTTCATTAAGCTGCAATGGCTTTCGTTTGGGCTCAAATTGATAACCCAAAACACCAAAGAAAGGTTCATAACTCTCCTCGTCACCATTAGAAGAATGTTCGTTACGTCGGATTCGTCGCTGCAACTCGTAACAAAATTGTCCGCCATCATCGCCACCATTTAGTACTAAGCACTGAGCCGGTTGTTTCCTTGTCGTGACGTCACGCACACAATATGCTAGATTTCCGGGATCTCGGGGGCGGGTCCTTTTAGCTTGACAATCGATCCAAATTTCTATCATTTTCTTGGTGTTGCGATGTGTGTAATTACACGAAGTGGCATGATATGAATCCAAAAGGCGTGCGTTTATGGATAAATGATGGAATATTAGCATTTCCCCAGGTGTTGTCATACCCTTTAAATATCAGCAGAAATGCATGGGGTGTACCGGTACTCACTTTTGGGATACACTGTAGCAACATCTGGTTCAACCTTTCGGGAAACAGCCTGTTTATATTTTTTTGCCACACATTTAAATGACTATTTTTGCACAATCAAGTTAATGTCACTGCCTTGATCCTACGTGGCCCATGCCAGCATACATTTTCAAGAAGAACACGCTCTCCTTCCCCCCAATCAAATTTAATGAGCTGGACCAAAAGGAAAGAAGCCTTGTTTTTGACAGAATCTTATCAGGAATGCAGATGTGGCCTTCATCTCACCTTCCAAATGAGTCTACACAGCCGAAGGCAGTAAAATGTTAGCACAAACACGTTATGTCACTACTAACCAGCAAACTCATTAAACGACAAGGCATAAATGCCTGAATAATAGGTTTTTGTCACGCATATGTTGAGAATGCCACAACGATTGATTAGTATAGACTATGAATCTTGGTACCGTGCTGCCAAAGCGCTGAGAGGGTACTTAAAAATAAGAGCAGAACTCTTTTCACTTTGCTACAGTTAGCTAGCCTGCTAGATAGTCTCCCTGCTACAGCCTGCTATCCAATTCCACTCAAATAATTATCCTGTTTCTAAATTATTATGTCTAAATTTCCAATTCGCCGTTTTTTGAATGAACTTACCTGCTGAAATGTAAACTTCGGCCAGCATTCTGACTCCCTCAAAGTGGTTTTACCTCAGTAATCTTTTTGACCGACACTTCACATTAATTTGACTTGCTCAAATGAGATGTAATCATTTTTGTTTACTGCACTGTATTAAAAATAGCAAAACTTGAAATTCACATAAAGCAAATCGAAATTGGAATTAAAAGGACCCATGGATAAAAAGATTTGTAGTTCTTAAAAGATATACTTTATTATGAATTAAAATAATTTGATATTGAAACCCCTCTTTATGTTTTCGTTTTTATACGATTTGTAAAATTAGTTTAACTAGTAGGTCGCCTTTATTGTCGACGTCGCTGGGCGGTGACGTCACATGGTTACACTGCCAGGCTTCCAGTAAACATGTCATCTGTTCAACCCATTCAATTTGAACCCGAGAGGAACATAAAACAGCACTGTCGGTAATTCACAAAACGAGCAGCAAAAGCAAAATGAACAGGAAACACAGGATGAGACGAGACGAGAGTGGGAGAAAAAAAAAACTGTTCTGCCAAAAGTGCTACACCGGCGAAACGTCTACAAGAGGCGAATTTGACACCCAAAGTACTACCGTGCGCTTTCAGCTTGTTTTGTTTATACACATACAGACAGAACTTAATAAATATGCCTTAAGCAAATACTTAAACGTAGTAATAACAAATAAAGGTGGTTTAAATATGCTACGTGACTAATGTGGTCAACAGATCAACAATCTGCTTTAAAGCTACCACAATAAAACACAACACTGAAACGTATGAGAGAGAAACACATGCAAAAAGTATTTTGAAGCAATTAAAAGGTAATAAAAGACTCAATTAAAACACATATAGTAAATACTGTAATTTTTGGACAATAAGCCGCTAATTTTTCCCTCCGCTTTGAACACTGCGGCTTATCGTCCAGTGCATCCTATATATGGATTTCAGGTTGATTACTCAGTTATCTATTGGTTTTTGAGCTATCGCAGGTTAAGAGAATTTTGTTGTCATGGGGTAAATTTGATTCTGCATGACTCTTGATAGTAATGGAGGATATTTTTGCATTTTCCTTGTTAACTCGTTGGCTGCCGTTGACTGCCCTTGACGTCCAATCCTTTGAAGTGGGAGGGTTGCTAAGGAATGAACATTCACTCGCTGCCACCCATGGATTGGGAATCTAGAAGTCATAAACTATTTTGAAGAGTTTTAATTTTTCATGAGTCCAAGATTTGACGGCTAACATCGTCCAGTGGCACTGAACGAGCTCCTAAAAAACTTTTTTTTTTTTTTAAATTTATGTAGTACTGAAAATGGTATTGGGTATTTTTTTGAGTATAGATATTGAGTTAAAAATATTATAGTATCGCGACAACAGTAGTCTTTAGGTGTGACTATCCCTGTGGCTTTTTGTCCAGTGCTGCTTATTACATGAACAATGGTTTTCTTGTCAAATTTGGTGTGTGCAGCTTATAGTCCGGTGCTGTTTAGGCAAGGCAAAGCAAGGCAAATATATTTATATAGCACAATTCAACACAAGGCAATTCAAAGTGCTTTACATCACATGAAGATCAAAAAAATCACATTGAATCAATAGAACGTAAAAACAAAGATAATCGAAACAGGAAATAAAATTATACATAAAAATTGCATTTAATCACAAATAGAATAAAAATAAATAAATAAATAAAAATATTACTACTAATAATAATAACTGAAATCAGCAATGGAGATAAAGCACAAGAGGAATAGAAAGCAAATAGATTGTTTATCTATGGACAAATGCCGTTTTTGTGTCAAATGTGTGGGGTGCGACTTATAGTCAGGTGCAACTTCGTCCAAAAATTACGGTTCTCGCCGCTTTTAACCGATGTGATCATGTGTTGGACGTCTCGCCGCGTAAAAGAAATTGAAATAACCCGGTAGTGTACGTCTAGTGCAGTGCTTCTCAATTATTTTCTGTTACGCCCCCCCCAAGGAAGACATAAATGTTTCGCGTCCCCCCAAACTCTGCCGCCACTGTAAATAGTATCATTTGTCTATAATATTATTATTATAAGTACACCTCTGCCTCACATTGTATCCTTTTTTTTCTATTAGAGAAAATAACAGAGATCAACTTATAAAGTATCACTTTATTAACATTGTTTTGTTTTGAACAGAAAACACTTGATGCGCATCAATTGGCCTGAATTAAAAAAAAAAAAAAAAAAAAAGTCACATCCAAACTGTAAAAATACACTCAAGGTAAATTTTTGACAATTTGATACTGAAAAATAAAATCAGTAAATAAAAACAAATTCAAATTGATTAGAAACATGAACTCATGACGACAATATGCCAATAAATTTGACTTAAAAAACAAAACTGAATAGAAGAAAGAAAAGAAAAAAAAAAAAAGAGTGTCTTTGGACAGAAGGACAGCTTTTATTTTCGCTGCTCGCTGCTCACAGAATCACCTCCAGTTTGCAATGGTGTGGGGTTATTTTGCACTAAGCATGCTAACAGTGCTCACTGGTTTACTGATATAACACTGACAAAGCGGGACGATTGTTGGCAATATTCGGCACTTTTTCGCAGAAAAACAACCAAGCGGCTTATCAATGAGATTGGGGTCCAATGTCTTTAAGTGGCGTCTTAACTGATTTGGCTTCCGGCTTTCCGCTATAATCATTTTTAGACACAGTAAACAGTGGTGTTTCCTCATCTACCACTGTATTAAATGTCAAAGCCAAAAGGCAAACGGCCCGAAAAAAGCGCATTCTAGGCGGCCGAGGGAGAACCGTAGGTGAGGGCGGTTGTCGTGGCGATCCCAAGCCGAAAATGGCACTTCTCGGGCAGACACGTGAGAACCGGAGAAGACAGTGGGTCGTTGCGTGAGTCCGGCCGGAAAACGGCTTTCGAAACCGCGCACAGCTCTCCAGCTCTTCATGAGTCTCTTCCGTGTGCTCTTGCTTACTTCAAAAATACTGCGCGCACTTTGAAAATGAGAGCACCACTGCCACCCACTGAGTGGATGTGCAAGTACATTTTATTCTCGTACGGCAAAAAAAAAAAAAAAAAAAAAAAGCATGTTCCCCGAGGTCACGCGCCACCCCTGGCATCGCTCTACACCCCCCTGGGGGGGGCGCCCCACCATTTGAGAAGTACTGGTCTAGTGGCAATGACAAACTACGTCATCAAACCAAGCGCCCATTGCGCACATAAAACATGGCGCCCTCCGTAGGTCAAAATATGTACTAAATATTATAGATTTTTAAAACAAAGGCAATATTTTATGTGTTTAGAATAATATATTTTCGTAAAAGAGAACAATTGTGGCTTATTAGAGCGTGTAAGTCTTTAAGTCTGAGGTTCCCTTTAAAAACCTGGGTCTCTTCAGTGCCAGCACAATGTGTAGACCAGTGAGCCAAACAGTCTGTCTGAGTATGTAATTGCCTGCGCACTCTTTTGAAGGCCTCAAAGTGAGGCTAGTTCACACAACTTGACATTTCAAATTAGCACAATTTATTTTTTTCAAATCCTGCTTACTCTGAAATGTATTTTACTTCCCCAAAACTTCACAAGTTAGCATAACTAAATTTATCAAGTTATTGGTGCCAACGTGATGAGTTACAAATACTCAGAATATTAAGTTATTGAAGAAATCTTGAACATTTTTGTTGTGCTAACTTAAAATCTTAGCATTAGCATAACTAACTGTATTTTTTTATTCCTTTCCAGTGTAGTGTTGCCTAGGAGTGGGAACCTCTTGGTACCTCATGATACGATACGATTTGTTATACAAAGCTCACGATAACGATGATCTGACGATATGGCAATACGATTATCAATATATTTGTAGAATATTCAAGAATGATTTTCTGACCAACCACTACTAAACAGAAAAACAAGCTTCTGCTGTGAATTGGAATGTGTTTATCACCAGTAGACGTCCAATCCATTTGAATTGGGAGGGTGGCAGCGAATGAACCTTCGTTCATTCGCTGCCATCCCTCCCACTTCAAACGGATTGAACGTCTATGGCTGTTAGTGGCAGCCAATGCCAGGCAATGAGGTAATTTTGGGCCATTTAAGGTCATTTACCTGTTGACGTTCAGTTACTTCCTGTTGATATTGGGGTATTTTATGGGTCACCTCCTGTTGATTTTGAGTTACAGAACAGGAAGTGACCTGGGAATCATCCAAATGAATAGGCAGTGACTCAAACTTAACATGAAATGTCCTATAAATGCCCTAAAATGAACAGCAAGTGACCTGTAAATGCCCTGAAAACCCCCAGTCTAAATGGATTGGACGTCGTGCACCGTCAATGCAGCCTTAGAGTTAACTGAGACACTATTATGGCGGAAGATTTTGGTAGCAACTTGTTGGTTCCTTTTTATTTATTTTTTTTAGACATTGACACCTTTTTAAAACGATATCTCGATTCTTGGCAGGAGCATATCGATAACCTTTTGGGATACAAAGTACCTCGATATATCACCATTTCGATATTTTGTCACACCCCTAGCGTTGCCATTGGACAAAATACATGTGACGCCACTAAGAACATTTTTAATGAGTCCATTTGATTATTATTGTGTGATTTGAAGCAATGTGTCAAATTTTCTGTGTGTGATGATGGCTCCGCTGTCCCCAACATACTAGTATTAGTCATTTGCCCAAATTACATCACGTCCTTTCCGAAGGCCCCTCCTCATGCCGTGACACGTCAATGACATCCACATGGGATCGTCTGCACTTGTGCAAAGTTCCCCCTCCCGTTTCCAGTAAGTCAGACAGACAACTTCAAGATCACAAACGAGCTTGTGATGAAAATGGACCCTGTGGACCACCCGCTCGCCAAAGAGAGCGCCACCGCATTGTAAACGGCTCCATCCCACAGCTGAAACTAATACATATCAGAGCGGGCCCCGCCACGGCAGTGTATCTGCAAACAGACACCGTTTCCGTGGGTTGTAAATGTTCCAACATATCAATCCATATTCTTGCACGTCAGCCCAGACATCGCATTCATGTGAGGTTTTGTTGGTTCATGGAATTGTTTTGCTTCTTGTGATCATTTTCATTTCTCAGAAAGTTTCTTTTAAAATAAACAAAATAATGGCATTATCATATACAGTGGTGTCCTCAGATGCTAATTTAAATCGTTCCGTGAACACTCTCATCACTCAACACTCATATTTCAAATAATCTCTACACAAAGGGAAATGTTTCACAGCTACTGTGACCTACTATGCAGCTTTAAATGTTACCACAGAGGATAAAGGAAAATATAAGTGATACTCTTTGTCAACATATGTTGCTGCAGCATTTGTGCTAAAATATACAATGCTGATTACAGAATATCCCTCCATTTTACGTCAGTGCCATTTACAGTGGGGCAAATAAATATTTAGTCAACCACCAATTGTGCAAGTTCTCCTACTTGAATAGATTAGAGAGGCCTGTAATTGTCAACATGGGTAAACCTCAACCTTGAGAGACAGAATGTGGAGGGAAAAAAAACAGAAAATCACATTGTTTGATGTTTAAAGAATTTATTTCCAAATTAGAGTGGAAAATAAGTATTTGGTCACCTACAAACAAGATTTCTGGCTGTCAAAGAGGTCTAACTTCTTCTAACAAGGTCCAACGAGGTCTAACGAGGCTCCACTCGTTACCTTTTGTAATGGCACATGTTTTAACCCATTATCGGTATGAAAGACACCTGTCCACAACCTCAGTCAGTCATACTCCAAACTCCACTATGGCCAAGACCAAAGAGCTGTCAAAGGACACCAGAACCAAAATTGTAGACCTGCACCAGGCTGGGAAGACTGAATCTGCAATAGGTAAAACACTTGGTGTAAAGAGATCAACTGTGGGAACAATTATGAGAAAATGGAAGACATACAAGACCACTGATAAGCTCCCTCAATCTGGGGCTCCATGCAAGATCTCACCCGTTGGCGTCAAAATGATAACAAGAACGGTGAGCAAAATCCCAGAACCACACGGGGGGACATAGTGAATGACATACAGAGAGCTGGGACCATAGTAACAAAGGCTACTATCAGTAACACAATGCGCCGCCAGGGACTCAAATCCTGCACTGCCAGACGTGTCCCCCTGCTGAAGCCAGTACACGTCCAGGCCCGTCTGCGGTTCGCTAGAGAGCATTTGGATGATCCAGAAGAGGACTGGAAGAATATGTTATGGTCAGATGAAACCAAAATAGAACTTTTTGGTAGAAACACAGGTTCTTGTGTTTGGAGGAGAAAGAATACTGAATTGCATCCGAAGAACACCATACCCACTGTGAAGCATGGGGGTGGAAACATCATGCTTTTTCTCTGCAAAGGGACCAGGACGGCTGATCTGTGTAAAGGAAAGAATGAATGGGGCCATGTATCGAGAAATTTTGAGTGAAAATCTCCTTCCATCAGCAAGGGCATTGAACGTGGCTGGGTCTTTCAGCATTACAATGATCCCAAACACACAGCCAGGGCAACAAAGGAGTGGCTTCGTAAGAAGCATTTCAAGGGTTGGTGGCCTAGCCAGTCTCCAGATCTCAAACCCATAGAAAATCTGTGGAGGGAGTTGAAAGTCCGTGTTGCCCAACAACAGCCCCAAAACATCACTGCTCTAGATGAGATCTGCATGGAGGAATGGGCCAAAATACCAGCAACAGTGTGTGAAAAGCTTGTGAAGAGTTACAAAAAACGTTTGGCCTCCGTTATTGCCAACAAAGGGTACATAACAAAGTATTGAGATGAACTTTTGGTATTGACCAAATACTTATTTTCCACCATGATTTGCAAATAAATTCTTTAAAAATCAAACATTGTGATTTTCTGTTTTTTTCCCCACATTCTGTCTCTCATGGTTGAGGTTTACCCATGTTGACAATTACAGGCCTCTCTAATATTTTCAAGTAGGAAAACTTGCACAATTAGTGGTTGACTAAATACTTATTCACCCCACTGCACTGTATATACTATAATGTTTTTATCAAAAAAGGTGGGGAAATGCCAAATCAATATTGTAAACATTGTAAACACCAGAAAATTAAAGTTAAAAGCTCATATTGTTTGTTTTAGTTTTGTTTCAAATCCATGGAAGACCTGACCGTAAGTACTAGTTCTCTCTAGGCATACTTAGACCCCCTTTAAAATGTCTTTAAACAGTAATTTTGTTCCATATCATTGTTCGGCTTCTATCAGGGGCCACAGACACAAAAACAGGATGGAAAAGAGCATCTTTGAAAGGCAGCGTAAAAGGAGTTATCTCGTAATTTACTCAAGGCTGATAATTGATGTCATTCTGATTGGAGTCGAAACAAGGTTCCACTCAAATGGAAAGTCATAGTGTAATTTGCAGTTTGGAGAGTAGCGTCAACCATGCTCATAATTTTCAATTTCTTTTTGGCCAAAAGACCAGACCACCTTAATTTCTTTTTCTTTTTTTTAAACAAGCTTTGGCCCACATGCTTGTTTGGATTTCTTTTTTGCTTACTTAGCAATTAAGTTTGTGTTTCCCAAATTTTTCAGCTCAAGCCCTATTTAGGAAGCGACAGTAGGTAGAGACTTGCGACTGACTTTCATGTCATTTGTTACATGACAGCAGCCTATTTTCCTTGATTAACTCCAACTTAATTGAACCTGTCAGGAATTGCAGTGACTTCAAGAGGCATGCATTTTCACATCTCATTTGCTCAAAGTTAGTGGTGAGTGGCTTTTGGCTCCCGATGTTACTAGGAGTAAAAGAAAATTAGTGAAATCCAATCCATCCAAACGCTTCAATAGGTTGCATGTAACGCAAATACACAAAGGGATTATCACCGCACGCTTATAAAAGAAAAGCAAGCACTCACGCATACACACACGTACACAAAAATACACAATTGATGGCAAAGATATTAGCCCAGGCACGCCAGAAGGGAATGATTTACACATTTCACTTTGTTCTCATTTCTTTTTTTCGTCTTTTTTCCCTCGAACTTGCACATTTTTTCCAAACTGACGTTTGATAAGCCTGATTATTTACAATACAAAAATTGAGGTTTGGGATCCTTTTAAATCTTTAAAACTGTCAGCAGAAGCGTATTGATCTGACCTTACTTCAACTATATTTGAGTAGATAACCTTGAAAACAGTTTTGATTATTGGACTGCAATCTGTAGGTGACACACAGCGAGGAGCAGAAGTATTTCCACTGCTTGTGATTTTGCAAGTTCGCCCACTTAGAAAATAGGTAGAGGTCTTAAATTTCAGTCATAGACGAATTGCCACTTATTGAGACATAATCTGAAAAAACATCCCGAACTCACGTTCTATGATTTTTCAACAATTTATTTGTAATTTACTGAGGTTTATAAGTTTTTGTACCGCTGAAAAAATCAGTGCTAATATTTAGGGGAGAAGCCTTTGTTTGTAATTAGAGGTCAGACTTTTTCTGTAGTTCTTCACCGGGTTTTCACATATTTGGCCAATTCCTCCACACAAATCTTCTCTAGATCTGTCAGGTTTCAGGGCTGTCATTGAGAAACACGAAGTTTCAGCTCCCTTCAAAGATTTTCTATTGTTTGGAGGTCTGTAGACTGGCTAGGCCATTCCAGAACCTTGATATGCTTTTTACACAGCCACTCCTTGGTCAGCTTGGCTGTGCGCTTCAAATCATTGTCCTGTTGGAAGATCCAGCCACGACTCATCTTCAAGTCTCTGATTGAAGGAAGGAGAATTTGACTCAAAATCTGACGATACATTTTACCATTCATCCTCTGTTTTACAGTAGTCATCCTGATCCCTTTGCCGAAAAGCAACCACAAATCCTGAGGTTTCACCCCCATACTTCACAGTGGGGATGGTGTTCTTGGGATTGTACTCATCCTTTTTACTCAACACACATCGAGTAAAGTTTGCATCAAAAAGTTCTACTTTGGGTTCATCGGACCACATGACTCTCTCATGAGCCCTCTGCATCATTCAGAAGGTCCCCGGCAAACTTCTGACGGGCCTTCACATGTACTGGCTTCAATAGCGGAACCTTCTGAGCAATGCATGATTTTAAACCATTGCACCGTAGTGTTCTACTGACAGTAGCCTTTGAAACTGTGCATCCAGGTCTATTCGGGTCAATGACCAGCTTCCGTGTGGTTCTATGCTAAGCCCTCCCTTTTCTCATCATGAGTGATGCTCCACGAGGAGTTAGTTAAATGGATCCCCAGTCCGAGATAGATTATCAGTTGTGTTTAGTCTTTTCCATTTTCTAACAATTGCTGCAAATGTTGATTTATTGTCACCAGGCTGCTTTCCAATAGTCCCATACTTTTTCCAGCTTTGGGGAGCTCAACAATTTTTTTCTCTGGTGTCTTTCGAAAGCTTTCTGGTCTTTCCCATGGCAGCAGTTGGATTATGACTGACTGTGGGGTACACAAGTG
The DNA here is from genome assembly GCF_030265065.1 of Corythoichthys intestinalis. Lineage (NCBI taxonomy): Eukaryota > Metazoa > Chordata > Actinopteri > Syngnathiformes > Syngnathidae > Corythoichthys > Corythoichthys intestinalis. Next base: position 40,124,529 of record NC_080401.1, read on the forward strand.
ACAATAAAGAGCTCAAACAGGTGGTGGTTGGGTAGTTACTCATGGGGTTAAGGTGGAGTTTTTTTTAAGGTAGACTGACAGCTCTTATAGTGTAATAATTATTGCTGATTCTCAGGGGTACAAATACTTATGAACCCCAGCAAATTACAAATAAATTATTTTAAAAATCACTTTTATAGATTATGTTTCTATATGTGGAAATGCTTCTATGATTGAAATTTCAGACCTCTACCAATTTCCTAAATGGGTGAACTTGCAAAATAATGAGTGCAAATACTTCTCAATGTGGCTGTATAAAAATTTTCAGTGATGTTTTCTTTTTAAGTTAATGTCCCACAAACAACATAAATCAGTTGTGGATTATTTCTACTTTTAAAAATTATCCCCCGCGATCATTTTGAATATAAGTTTAAGAATAATTGATAAAAAATATCCACATTATAATTTTTTTTTTTTTTTATGTCTCAGCAGGACGAGATTTATCAACGTCTGTCTCTCTCAAGTTCTGGACTGAAATCTGTGTTTTAGCCTCCCTGAATGAATTTTGCATGTTCTCTCCATTCTTGGGTGATTTTGTTTCTGGGCAATCCTGTTTTCTCCATTTCCACAACAGTTATGATTATATAAAGACCTTATCTGAGACATAGGTCAAAATGTGAGCATGAACAGTTATCTACATATGCCCTTTATCTCTAAATTGTGAATTTTTACGGATTCAAAAAGAACAGAGGGGGAAAAAAACATTGTTGTACATAACAACAAAGAGCTAAAAACACTGTGCCGCTAGTACATAATGCCCATGCCGTATGTTGCAATTGCAACATCTACTGAATATTTTGATAGCTGCTTTGACAATGTAATCACAAACACTTTATGCGTCATAAGGATATCTTCTCGGAACACATTGTTACACTTTGCATGTTTATGTGTGTGATGAACAGCACTGAATACCATGTCAGACAACAGTGAGTCTGGTGGAACAGAGAGTCTTCACCAAGTGGGACACAAAACAAGTGACGCAGGAAAGAGGCCCAGGAAGTTCCAGCCAGCGGGTGTCTGTTTTTGCTGTGTGCATGTGTGTGTTTTCATGTGCAGGTGTTTAACTGTATGATCATAAGGGGCAATTCTTCAGGCTGGAGTGTCTGGAAACCTTAGTGGGAGAGCCAATTAAATAATGTGACCGACCAGGGTGGCTAATATACCATAGCTAAAACATGGGATGCTCATCAACTCCACCAAAGACTAAACCCAAAGATTTGCTGTAACAAGAAGTTATCTATTTTGTCCACTTTGGGTCAGCATTCACACATTGTAGACAGCAGTAAATATGGGTATAATAGGTGTGGCCTGTTGAGTGAGTTGTTCTACTTTTTCGAGGCTAACCTTTTAGCCAATGTGTTGAGTGAAAGTGTAAATAGAGGTTACCAGCAGGTGTGCTAAGAATGTGCTTTTCTAGCTTATATTTTTCCATTCGTTACAGCTCATTCTAAATGCAAAAAAAAAAAAAAAAAGTACAAAAATGCATCTAGTGATGGAACAGTTTCTCATATTTAGCTGCAATTTTCAATTTAATATTTTATAGTTAGTATTCTTTGACTTATGTATTCCTCCATTGCTTTATGTATACTTGTTAAACGTTAATTTAAGCATCAAGGGGTTAAGGATTTTTTTTTTTTTAACATTCAACTTTAGGTCAGAATATTTTCGAATATTCTATCTGCCTTTTATGTATTCTAAACCCTCTTTCATAGAATTCAAAGGGTCAAACATGGACCAAATTTTCGAAGTGAAAGAATTTAGTCAACTGGCATCGTGATGAAAGAATTCAAGGACAAGGTTAAAGTTTCAGGTTTTCCTCACGTCATACATCGGGAATTGCTAGTATTACTTGTCGAAAAAATGATAAGTAGAATTTTATCCACCACATTTCTCGCTAACAGGTGTACCCAAGAAAATCAGCACGCTACCAATGTCTTTTACCAAGTCACTCCGATGTTTACTTTAGACAAGCGGTTAGTTGTGCAACTGTATTGTACAATATCAAATCGTAAATGTTAAACTTGCCCAATATCTCTTGGTTGACACAGAGTTGGGTAAGGTTATGAAATTTGTAATTGTGATGAAACGGGAAGATAATCACTTAGAAAGTGACCCTGTAATTTTCAAGTCTTAACCCTTCTTCTGAATATTTTTGGTGTCCTGTGGCATCAAACCTGCATTTAAAAAGTCAGTCATGGTACGAAAAACCGGTTTAGTGGAAGGGACTCCCAATTTTCATTATGTTTGAGGTGCCTGCCTGTATGTGTGTCGAAACCTGGATTTAGTGCATCAGAACATCCCAAAAGTCTGTTGCCAGTTGTAACATGTAGTCGTCTAGAAATAGGCTATGCACCTCTAGCGATGCACCATATTAAAGGTATTTTTGATAAACATACAGCTCAGGAATGAGCTGTAATTGGAATTAATGTAATTTCCCCCCAAGAAACAAAGTTCACACAGTCAAATCCAAAACAGCAAGGGTGTGAAAAGATCCCACGGTTTGTTAGGAATTGTTTTGTGCGGCTCACATGACCGGCGGCTGACCCGCAGTCACTCCCCGGCCACATTTGGATGGCTGCGATGAGCGCTGGACTGGAAGGCCGGTGACGCACCGGGGCACAAAGAGACAATAGATGACCTCAGCCGAGCAGACATAGCAAACCTCCGTGCTATCAGACCTTCTCTAATCTGGACCCATGGGATAGACAGGTTTCTCCTGCTCCCACATGGCCCCTGTAGACACAACAGCAAACGCACTAGACATGACATCCACAGCATTGCTGCGGAAGAAGCATCCACTCTTAAACTAGTCATCTGCCATGTTTGGTTTTCATTCCCACAACTGATTAGTTTATACTTGGACCATAAAACAGCATACATGAGATTCTCAGTTCTTTGTGTGCAGATCCTCATTAGGTGAACCCAAAACTACATTCAAGTTTGATTTCAAGCTTATCCAAATTGACTATGTAAAGGCATGTACACCATAGAATGGTTTCCAAACAATTACAAGACAAATATTGACAAACAAGCGTTCACACAAATTGACGGCTCGTCTTCAATTCCGACCTAAAAAAACAAACAAAAAACTATACCAGTTCCAAGCATACAAATATTCTGAGGAGATGGGATTGGCTGGTGGGTCTCTTGTAAAAAAAAAAAAAAAAAAAAAAAACTCCTACTGCTTGTAACCAGGCACTCCACACCGAGCAGAAAATCTGCACTTCTGGTCATTCAATAGCTAAAAAGAATGCTACCGAGATATAAAAGGGAACGGCATAATTTTTCCATCCAACTGCTTTCCATTTGTTGCTATTTTTAACAAAATATTTCCCGGACTTTATTTTGTTTTTTATAGAACACATTTTTAAGCATTGCTCTAGGGTTGAAAAGCACTTTTAAATAGTAAATAATTGAGAAAATTACTAAAGAATCCAGCTGGAAAAAAAAACAACCACGTTCCAGACAGCGATAATGAAATAAAACTGTTTTCCACTACATATAAGGGTTATTACATTAATCACTTTCTACTAGGCTATTTTTTTGGCATGTGAATGACACTTAATAAAAAAATAAATAAATAAAATGAAACGCGTTTTTCCATACTTATGAACTCATTAAGTACAAGTTTGTGAGTCAAGTAAACTGTACTCCACTAGATCCACACGAGCGCCATCTTGTGGCAACATTAAGTGTGTGCTGCTAAATAACACGTCCAAATTGTCCTGACTTGACATTTAATTCTGTCTCTGTAACAAACATATATAAATAAAAACAGACAAAAAGTGCGTTGGTTTATTATAATCTGTATAAAATATGCATGAACTAACTTCATTCGTCTTCAGTCGTACGCTCACGTTAAAGCTTTTCAAGATGGTCGTCCATCAAATAGACACAGAAATAAGCTAATTTATGAGTTTATTCGCCCAGGGAAAAAACTCACTTCAAAACATTTGGCCAGTTTGTGTGGTGAAAACATTGTCCTCTTGGGTTCCCCATACTTGCGTCTACCTCTCCGCCTCACAGGCTAAAAGATGGCCGAAGCACATCCATGGCCTAGCCGGTTCTTCTGTCACAGATGCTCCGCGGAAATAAGTCCTCGCCTTCCCGTAAGTACACTCGACACTCCGTCATGGGACAGCACGTTCGAGGTTATTCAACAAACAATTGGTGTTTTATGACGTGTTTTAAAGGACCATTTCGCCATCGTGGCCGAATGTTAGCATGCTAATGCTACGAGGTCACACTTTAAACTTCTTGCTAACGGAAAACGCCTCATAATAATGTGTACCATGTAAAATCAGGATCGTTACTTAATATGTACATTTGTAGGAAGTTAGCCACGTCCCCTTTTGCCCCCCACCCAAAAAATAACCGCTACAATATAGTTACATCTTAATGTCAATTTAAAAAAAAGACCTTTATTGACGTTTAAACCTGTGTGATTATTGAACGTTTGCGAGTTTTAAGTGTGACGACTAAAACACCAATAACGGCGTGATATTCGCGAGTTGGCGTCACTTGTTTACTCACAACAATAGCGTAAATTCTATTAAGACGCCTAAATAAAGCTGGTGAGCTTTGTTGAAAGCGTGCTATTCTTTATGGTCCATAATGTTTACATGCTGTCACGTTCCAGAACTGTCACTTATTCACATGCTGCTGCAGTGATTCTATACAATATGAGGTGTGGCAGAAAAGTTCTAGTAAAGGTATCACAAAGTAGCATTTTCCAAACCAAAATATGAGCTTCCCATACATTGTGGGGCAGAACTGACACTACAATGAAATCCACTATAACAACGTGCCTGTTAACAATGCCCTGAGCATCCTTGTACGTGCACATTCCCCCTTCCCTTTCTAAAACTCAAAAGACGACCTGTTTTGAAAACATGGAATGCATAAAGGCGAGGTAGAGGTTGAGGGGACACCTACATTGCTGGGAAAAACACAGTTCACAGTTTGAATTAAAAATGTATCTTTGTGATATACCTCGCACCAACCATTTAGTGACAAATCTGAGCCCTATTTTTGGTATAATATGATACTCTTTTTGTATTGGTTTAGAATGATGTAATTAGGTTGGGGTACTTAACCTGTCAGTGTAATATATCAGTAATACAGCTGGCCAGGACACTTAATGGAGTCGAAATGAAAGGAGGGGGAAGGGCTCTCATCCGTTGTAGGATTGGTTCTTTTGTCTATAGTGTGTATATGTCAGACAGTGTGTTTATGTCAGAGATGGAAAAATAACTCTAATCCAGTGTTTAAGTAGAATTTAACCCACTGCTATTGAGGATGGCAATGAGTTATCATTCCAGTGCAAATGACAGCAAATCAATTTGAACCAATCGAAATGGATTGGACCTCTAACAATGTCAAAATGGCGTCCAATGAGTAAGTCAGGTTCCCGTGCTAAAAAAAAAAAAAATACTGATTAAACTCCTGCACTTACACATACCTGAGTTCAAATGTAGGTGTCTACAAGTTAAAGGTAATCTAAAAAATGAAGCAGTTGTCACAAAAATTAAGAATATCTTGTTAAGTATTTGTTATGCTTAAGAGCTCAAGCCCCAACTCCAGCAGAGGTGCTGAAAGCAACTAGAGTATTACTGCAACGTTTTTTTAAGGTTAGAAACTAGGGCTGAACGACATTGGGAAAACTGACTTTGCGACTTTTGGGGGGTTTGCGATATATATATTTTGCGATATTAAAACTAGAAATTTCACTAGATTACTTGAATTGTTCTGTTTGAGAAGACTTGGTTGACTCACTAGGACCACAGATGTCCTGATCTGATCACGTGATCGGAAATCAGGCTGATCGCGCCATTTCTTAGAGGATCGGAATTGAAAGGATCAGGTTTAATGTTTTTCTGCTTCATGCTCGTTCCCTACTGCTAAGCAGTGTGACCAAACTGTTTTTCTTGGTCACCAGTGCAGCTGGCGTTTGGTACTTAAAGTTAACGATGATTGACAGGTTTGTAGCTTTGCTCTGGCCTGAGACACCTCGGTAGCTCTACGATCAAATCACTAATGTGTTAATCATCGTTAAGCTTGGTGCGCAGTCTGAAGTGTGCTGTGCCAACTCATTGTGTAAGTGAGAGGCTTTTCTCTGCAGCGTGAGCGTCAAAGCAAAAAAACTTTTTTTCGGTATCAGATCGGGATTCAGTCTCGGTGACTCGGACTTTGGTGCAAAAATATGAGATCGAGACATCCCTAGTATTTACTAGTATATAATACTGATTAATCTAGGCTAAGTTATCTGTGAATGATGAATATTAGTGTGTATAAAAGGGATCCAGGAAGCTTTGTCTCTGCAAAATTGCTGCTTTTATGAGGAAAACCAAAAGTTTAGCTAAAAAAAAATAAATAAATAAAAAAAACACACAATCGCACGTCCTGCGATGGGACTAATGCGAATGCGCACATTGCGATGGCGATGTTCAAACGATATATTGTGCAGGCCTATAAGAAACAGATGCTCATGTTAATGTCATGTAATTATGTGATAGTGGATCATGTCACAAAAATATTACGTTCCATATGAACGGAAGATAAATGTTGGCTGTTATATTGCCTTGCTATTCAGAATGCTACCATTTGTGCAACTGAAGGGGCACATTTACCCTTAAATGTTTTTTTTTTTTTTTTGAATGATGCAGCAACAACAAAAATCAATTTTTAACAAGTAAAGTTTGTATTATTACTTTAAATGTTTTTTTTTTTTTCTTCTTCTTTTTCTTTTTTTTTAAGGATTACACCTGTCCAAGATGTGAATCGGGGTTCATTGAGGAATTGCTGGAAGAAAGAAGGTATGTAGAATATTTTGATTTTCTGAATACAGTTAGCACCATCCGAATCAGGTATCCTCTCAATTGCTTACAACTGAAGTCTTCCACCATTTATTGTGTGTAATGAAATAACAATCATAACTACATTAATGCAGTGTGGAAGCGTTAAGGATACATTCAATTGGCTGTTAATCAATATGCTGTGACATTAATAGGAATCTAAGCAAACAAGCTCGATTGGTGTGGTTGAAGCAAAAAAAGAAAAAAAAAACTATATAACGACACATAACTCGTCAACTATCTGTCTCCTGTCTAGTGCTGACAATGGCTCCGTGTCTTCCATCTCCAGCGGGCCACAAAACCAGCAACCATTTGAGGTTCCTAACTCATTCTTTACTTACATCACATTCTGTGTTAAAGGGGACATATGGAAAGTAGACTTTTTTTGTTGGGTCTCTGGAGTAAATTTCGTAGCAGTGGAGCTAATTTACATAAAACAGAGATTCTCTGCCCGCGACTTAGCAGAAGAAAGTCCGCCACTTTCAAGCCACCACCAGACTACACAGTTGGAAATTATATATCGATGGCATTACTGTATAGCCACTTTCAGACATAATACAGCATCATTAACAAGTAGTTTGACCCGCAATTGACACAGAATGTGTCTTATCAGACATATGGCCGTGTGCTGTAACTTTCCCGACTAGCTGCTTTCAGATATGCAGAGTGAGCTGGTGTCCTCGTTACGGGTAGAAAACTAACGCATTCCATGCTATTCCATTGGAAATTTTGAACAATATTTTCCTCAGCCATAAAATCCAGCATCTGTTAGTTTGCTGTCTTTCAATTTGTCATCTTGATCATTTTTGTGTTCTTTGATTGCTGCTTGTCAAAAGTTGTTCAGTGTAGGGCTGTCTTAAATAATTATTTTTCTCCCAATTAGTCTGTCCCGATTAGACTTTAGTCTAATAATTTTTTATGATTTTTTTTTTTTTTTTTAACTAATCTTGCAATGAAATTTTTGTTGACAATTATTAATTTTAGAACACTTAAATTCTTTATTAAAGTACAAATGAACACATAAATAACAATAAATCACAAATAAACAATGAGAGCAAATGCTGATGGCATTAACTAGTACAATAGAATGGAATGTAAACAGATTCAGAACACTGACTTCACTTTTCCAACAGCAACTCTTACTTTCTCATTTCTGTGTTATGTCTATATTGTTCTCTGCATTAGCGTGAGCACCAGCAGAGTAGATAAATAAATGTAGATAGATGAATGTCACGTATCACTGGAGTGAAGTACGTGAAAAAAACTTAATGATGCACGTTGGTACGGCGCTACGATGGAGTATTAGAGACAAAAAAATTAAAAGAAAGAGATCAAAGTCGTAATATTGCTGCGAGAAACAAAAGTCGCATTATTACATGGGGTAATGTAGTTATGAGCTGTTACAAACTTTAAATACATTTACCTTCGCTGGGAGCTACGACAAAACATTAGTATAAATTCTTGTATTGATTATAATTGGATGTAGATGAAGCAAAATAAGGAGGATTTTCTTATTTGTAAAACTTGATTCTAAAACACAAGATGGTTTCAATATTGCCGATTTTAACGGAGGCGGCAACGCGCTACGTAAAGTACGTAGCTGCTTATTCAGCTACATTAGCCCGACATTAGCCCCTAATATTCTTTCGTACGACCCACATAAATTTACGAGCCGCCAGCTTGTTGTCTCCTGTCGTCTTCAAAAATTATACCTGGGTGACGGTGCTTCGGGTTTTTATTTACGGCCAATGTGCTACCGTTGTATGCAAGCTTGGCACTACAGCGACTGCTCCTTTGTTTCGTTGAAATAAGTCCATGCTTTGTCACTCTCGTGCGCTTCTTTGGCTTTGTACCCCTTTCCCCGCTTGAATCCCGAACGTCCGACATTTTCAACTTTCCACGCATATATATTTTTAAATTTTAACCCTTTATTAACCATTGATGGGATGGTGTGTTCGTCTTCGCATTTACACCATCGATGACGTCGACTACATCGACTAATCGGGACAGCTCTAGTTCTGTGTTGCCATAAAGAAAAATAAGGAAATGAGGTTGAGTTTTTTGGTATGGGATCTTTTTGTATGATATTTTCATCATCAACCTGTGGATCTGAAGTGGAACATTATCAGACAACAACACCTACCAGGAATTATCAGGAAATTTGGCTAGATTGCCAGCCTTTAAATAACTGTGCTATGTTGGAATAAAGTGAACCTGCAGATTCTGTGCACACATAAGCATGGACCGCTTAAAGACTGCCACGTTACTTGACTTTAGAAGGAGTCTCGAAAGGGGCTTAAGTTTACACTCTCAAACTCATAAAATGGGTCGCCCACAATACCACATACCAGGTTGCTATCTACATTTTATTAAGTCCACCTTGATCATGACATTAATCAGATGACAAACAGTTCTTGGGGAAAAAAAACAACAATATTTGCTTGCTTCAAATATTGAGACTCCAATTGAAATAACTGTACAACTAAACGCACAATATAGAAAATTACACACGTTGACGAACACCATAAATGGGAAGAACCTCAATCTTGAAGTGTTAACCAAAATTATGCATATTCAAACACAACAACAACAACATAAATAGATCAGAATAACAATATGTCTCCTTTAACTCATCCGCTGCCATAGACGGCGATTGAATTGGGAAGACTGGCAGTGAATGATCTCTGCCAGTCTTTCAATTTGAATACATTGGACGTCATTCACCGTCAATAGCAGCAAATGAGTGGACTCATTCATCCTAACCTCAAAGAAGTGGATGGACTTCAGTGTTTGGTCGTTGATGATGTGGGTTTTAACCAGTCTGCCTTAACACTGTGATGTCAGTCAATATGCAATGATTTCTTCCAGTGCTGTGTAAATTTCTATGATGTAACAGTCAACAAAACCTCTAGTGTTCACACTTGAAGTGCACAACATCAATTTAAATGCATACTGTAGGCCCATTTTTTATTTTACTAGCTTGGATATTAAGAAAAAACAATGTTCTTAAATGTAATGTACACACACACACACACGTTTATATAGACAAGTAGAAAAAAAATAATGTAGTGGTAATGTAACAATTTTAGTCAGTAACATTGAGCTGCTAGTGACCTAAACCAACCCCAGACTTTTACTTAGGAGTAGATTTAAAAAAAAAAAAAAAAAAAAAATCAATTTAATCGCTGCATTGTAATATTCCAACACCAGTTCATCATGAAATCCGCAACTCTTATGAATTAATGAAAAAAAAAAATCAGCTTAGTTTTTTCAGTGCTTTTTTGAAACTTTTTTTTTTTTAACTTTAGTTTGTCTGTACATTTCAGACTTTTCACTGCTCAAAAATGTAGTTGGACATGTTGTGTGTGTTTACATAGACATACAAATACCCGTTAAAAAATGCCAACATGGACTCTAATTATTCGTATATTCCTACTTCTTACTGAATCAACATTAAACATTGAATTGTGAATTTCTTTACAATAACCAGCATTGATTTTAACACTGGTCTTGTCGTCAGTGGATATTGAGCCAACCTGTACTACAGATATCAAACACGACAGAACAAACATAATCTGAGAAAGTATGAACACGGCCTTGTTGTTATACTTGTTGAAGGTTGTAAAATTCCTCTCATTTGGCAACCAAATCTCTACCTCCAGAGCACAGACCAGCACTTGTTTACATTCCCGTCGGGCTACGGCCAGTTCTCACTAAGCGTCTTCGATGACGCCTTCGACTTTGGGGCCGGACTCGGAGCAGAAGACAACCGCGACGCCGAGAGCCGGCGAGAAAGGGAGAATGCGTCGCGGCAACGCTACAGCACCAGGCAACCAAGGAGTCGTCACGGCTCCAGACGGCAGCCGGGCAGACATGATGGAGTTCCGACTTTGGAGGGGTGAGTGCCATGCAAACATGGAAGCGTGCTTGTTTTCAAATATCCTTATTCATACATTTTGTCGCGTTGTGTTTGCAGAATCATTCAGCAACTAGTGAATGGAATCATTGCGCCGACTGCGATGCCAAATATTGGAGTTGGACCCTGGTGAGAGTTTATGGTTGCAACTAAGGATTTATTTTTTTCATGCATTTAAGAACATACTATACATTTTTATACTGCTTGTTCTTATTCTGTTGCATGCGAGAGGCAGCCAAGAGATGTAAAAAGGGGCATACATCTGTTTATTCAAGTCTTATTAAATGATTTACATGGAATGTCCAGGACGAAAGTTTTTTTCATTTTAGCTAGACATTTGCAATGTATGTATCTAAAGATTTAGGGCCTGAATAAGTTGCAACCACAGATGGTTGTTGCCAGGTAGTTTATGCCTTCATGAAGTGAAAACTTAGTTAATATAACATTAGGTTGTGATACTGATTCAACAGGAAGCACAACATTTACAGTGAATTATTCCTTCTCGCAACAAAAATGACTGTCCTATTGATCTTAATGCAAGATGTTTTTTTTCCCACAGGGGCGTTCTTCATTCGAATCCTATGGATTATGCATGGGGTGCTAATGGGCTAGATGCTATTATAACACAGGTATTTTTGGTTGTCATTTTCTGTTCAACTCATTGATGGCGATCCACTCCAATCCAGCTCCGATGGATTGGATGTTGAGCTCATCAATGTCAGTGAAATTGTTCATTATAAATTTCAATTTTCCATGCGGTGTTTGCCCATTCATTATGTATTTTTCCTCAATTTCAGTTATTAAACCAGTTTGAGAACACGGGGCCTCCGCCTGCTGATAGAGATAAAATAAAAAATCTTCCTTCAGTCTTAGTTTCAGCGGAGCATGTTGGTAAGTTGAAAAAAAATCCTATTTTAAATATAAAGAGTTCACAAAGTTTACTCTTTGAAGATTTGCAATTTCCACTGCTTTTTCTGTAATGTAATAAAAAAAATTTATAGACCTTATGGCCACTCTTTTACACTGCTTGGCAAAAAAGTTAAATAAAATCCATTTGCTTAAAAATTGCACTGCATTAGCCCAACGTGAAGCTGTTAAAATCACCTCAGTCAGCATAAACGGCCTGTTAGAAGCTCTTAAGATGTTATACAGAATTATTGTCGTTTTAAGCTGTTGTTATCATATTATGTGGCTTGTCTCACAGCTTCAGGGCTGGAATGTCCAGTGTGCAAAGAAGATTACAGTGTGGGAGAAAACGTGAGGCAGTTGCCGTGCAATCACATGTTCCACAATGATTGCATTGTACCCTGGCTAGAGCAGGTAAGAGACCCCCACGTACACTGGAAATGTACTGTAACTAATCAGATTGAATATTATGCTCTGGTGGAGCACAATGTGGACTGAGATTTTACAGACAATATCACCCAAGGAGGAAATCAAATGAAAACCTCATTTTAAAAGTAATAATAATCTAAAATGCAAAACAGTGAAACATGATCTCAGTGGGCCCTCATTTTTTTATATAATATCAAAGATCCTTTTAAATACTGAGAAAGGAGGTTCAATATAAGAGATATTTACGTGCCTCAGTAGGTGCTGCTGGTCTTACATGTTCATTTATGAACAATAGTTACTGTGAACTATGGAAATAAATAATTATATTATAATGGAACCTTGAATTGTAATTTTAAACAACACAAATTAAAATTTGGAAGTTGCCAAAATGTGTTTTCCTCTTCATTTTTGACTAAAGGCCAGTGTTGTCACAGATTACTTGAAAAAGTAATTTAATTGCTGATTCCACCTCAAAGTAATCTGGTTGCTTTACTGATTACTTTATTATCAAAGTAACTAAATTTAAAAATAATTTATTGGTTACTTTTTGCCTTTTTTTCCCCCTTTGCGTCTTCAACATAAGAATGACAACAGAAAAATGTCATCGCATGTACAGTGTTATTGAATTTTTCACATAAGGCTTAATATTCGAGTTAGCGGGGGTTTGATCAGTTGAAGGAGTTGATTTCAACCACCATTGACTCGCATTAGCTTAGCCACTCTGGAGCTCTGAAACTAACAAATAACTGACAAATTGCACGGATTTTTAAAAAATCCACTCCAGCGACTAATAAAACCCCGGCTAACTCAAAGACTAAGCCTAATGTCAAAAATTCCAACTTCCCCTTTAAAATAAAGACCATTGAATACAGCCATTAAAATGTTGTCTATAAAAGTTGTAAAGCAATAAGACAAACAACAAAAATGAACAAGAATTCTTCAAAGTATTTCATAATGGATCCAAATTATTTTTTCGAACAGATCATGTGACTCTCGCACCTTAGAGAAGGTCGTTTGCTTTGCTTAGCTAAAACTACAGCTGAGGAGGCAAGATGGATAATTAGAATTTCTTTAAACCTAAGCTTCAACAACAACTGAGCTTGAACCGATGATTGAGCACAAGCAGGATCAGAAAGTACTGGCTGTCTCGTTACCTGTAGCTTTTGTTTCGAGTTTTGTCGCGTTGTTTCTAGTTTTGTCACGTTGTGCTGTGATTCCAAGTGGTTCCTTGAATTGGATGTTTTCAGCGGTCGACACTCTTTATGAGGTATTATTTCAGGTATTATTGGAGCCACCTAGCATCGCGTTTGCAACGACGTTACAACTCCCTTGCCTCCTCCCCACTTCTGCTCTCTCATCTCCGTGAGTCCATCCGTGAGTCCGCCTTTCCCGCCTCAAGAACAGTAACGGCGTTGCCAAGATGAGAAAAGTAATCAATTAGATTACTCACTACTGGAAAAAAATAACGCCATTAGTAACACTGTTATAGTCTAACGCCGTTATTAGCAACACTGCTTGTTACTGAAAGAAAGTAATCAGATTACAGTAACGCGTTACTAATTACTGACGACGCTGCTGAAGTCAAGTCCCTGCCAAAGCCTTTTTTTTTTAAGACAATTGTTATGTCTTTGTTTATCCATTCATTTTTTTTCTCATCTGTTTCTCAGTGCTGTTTGTTACATTAATTTTAGTATTAATGTAATTTGAATCAAATATTTTTCCCATCAAAAATTTTTTGTATCGAATGGTTGCAATAGAGTCAGAGTACGAATCTTTTTTTGTTGTTGTTTTTTTTTTTTGCATTTTTACAGCCTGAATATGGACTACGCTTTGAACTCAAAACACTTGTATGAAATCATCTTTCAATTTCTATTAAATGAAATTTTAATAAATGAATTCCTGCCCCTTTAAAAAAAACACACACAATTTGTTTTACAGTTTATAATAAGAAAAAACAATGCTCTACAGTAATGTACTTTATACACAGTAACATAATTCAATGTAATGTAAATTAGGCCTGCACAATTTATCGTTTGAAATTTAGCTTTATCGTTCGCCATGCGTAATGGTCCCATCGCAGGACATGCGATCGTTTTTTTGTTTGTTTGTTTTGTCCCCTAACACGTAAACTTTTGTTTTGCTTCAATAAAGCTGCAAGTGTGCAGAGGCATGGCCTCCTAGATCCCTTCATATACAACAATCTTCATCATTCACAGATGAGCCCCCTTAGCCTGGATTAAATGGTGTTACTGTGTATGAATATAATGTACTCAACCAAAGTCTTCCCAAACAAAGCTATTCAAGTCATCTGGTCAAAATTCTACTAGTTTTAATATCGCAATATATATCACCAAACCCAAAATTCGCAATGTCAGTTTTTTCCAATACCGTTCATTGTAAATACAATTCAGCATCATTTGATGCTACAGACTGGTGTGTGCAACTTTGCCACGAGGAGGCAGCGAAATGCATACAAACGTTAACTGAAAAGCTGATGATGACACACAGAAGATGACTGATGCAACTAAGCTGCAGGAACATTACTCATTTTTCCCAAAGGTTAAAGATGAAAGATATACCATTTGCCTGAGTATTTTAACTTTCTCTGTATTTATATGTAGCCAACGTTTCAATTTTTTTTTTTTTTTTTTTTGTTAAGATTTTCAAAGGTTTAACTACCATAATATTGTTGCAATTTTGTTTTTCAGTCCATGGCATTTCTTGTTATTTGTTAGCATTAAACTCATGGAGTTGAGACCTTAGCTAACTATACATCATGTAATTGACCTTTTTGTGGTTTTCTGCTGGGAAAGGGGAGATATTTATTTTATGGGGGCTTTATTTGCATTACAAGGTTGATGCATCTCTTCTATTCCTATTTGAGTACCGAACAATGACAACTTTCTCTCTCACTGTCTCTAGCACGACACGTGTCCAGTGTGCAGGAAAAGCTTGAGCGGCCAGAATACGGCGACTAACCCTCCAGAACTATCAGGGATTAACTATACCTCCTCCTCTTCCTCCACTTCCTCAACATCTTCCTCATCCTCTTCCACCCCGCAATCCTCCAGCTCTACCAGTAATGAGAACTCCACTGACAACTCGTAGAGAAAACTTTCTTATCCGTCTCCACATTTACTTTTATTATGAGCCGTCTGGAGCTCCAGGCCTGCTCTCGTCTCTAAAAGAGGCAAAAACTGGGGTGAATTCTCATTGAGACAGCACTCGGTTCAGTGGTAAGAGGTGAGGTCCGACTGCTCCTGCTTTGTTTTTTTTTTTTGTTTCTTTTTTTAAAATCGTTCAGGGATCCAAACAGAAGTCTGGCTGGAAGCCCCATGGACGACAGCCGCTTTAAGGGACAATGTGGGGAAGCGTGCAAGAGACTTCAGACGACATCTCATGCCAGAGCATTTTTGAATTGAACTGTTTTTGCAAATTGACATGTACATTTATTCCATTTTCAAGATCTATCATATCCAAGGTTTTACTGTGTGTCCATATGTTCTATCATGGTTCATTTTATTTTCAAATTTGCAGGTGTTTAATTATGAAATCTTCACTTGCAGGATAAGACCCAACTGTATTTTGATGTGAGAACTTGCTTTCCACACACACATACACAGCATTTTTTTTTTTTTTTACCCGCCAAACCTAAAAATCTTTCAGATTCTCCATGTAGTTGGAACATTTCATGCGCGGTATAACCTCAGTGGACAGTCAGTGCTTCTCAAAGGTTGCCAGTTGATTTGCAGTATGAAAATAAAGAGGTTTGGGTGGTATCACTCAAGACTCATTGTTCTTGTGTGTATTTTTTTTTTTTAACCAAACTAATGTAATCAATAATCCGGCACAGGTCCTCATTTGTTACAAGACTAATGAATAGAGAGCCATTTTGCTAAGAACATGTTCCTATTTTATCATCAATAAGCAGAAACAGGACCCATTTTGATCCCAAACCAATGAGGAAGCAACTTCAATGTAGAATAAGATTTTTTAGATAGTTTTGTACTTGCTCACGTTCTCTTGTTAGTAATTCTTGCCTGCATCAATGGTGTTATCAATTCTGCTTCCGTTTTAATTGTATGGTCTTCAAAGGTGTATTTCCTCCATTTTGAATCACTCCACTCAGGTTCAAAGGACTTCCATCACAACACATTGTTCCTATGTAACTGATTTAAGTTTCATGGTGAGAGAAAGGGAATAGTTTAGCTTTACTATGTGAGACTACTCAAAATTTTCAACAATGGGAATGAGTCTGTTGTAAATGAGTTGCCTTTTCATCTTTGTGTTCACGGCTATTTTATAAACTCGTAGCCATTGACAGCGATAGACATCAGATCCATTTTAACTTCTTTGGCTGGCATTAGATGATCATGTTTCAGTGCCATTGACTGTGCTAAACGTCTATTTTGGCATGGCCGCGATCGATCGCTTTCAGTCAAAATTGATTTGACGACTATCATTGTCGATTGCAGCCAATGAGTTAAATTATGAAAAATTTTAAAGCTGATCCAACAGTAATAAGTTTGTTGGTGTGTTTCCTTAATAGTAACAGTAACGTTTTGTTATGCCAAATTTTCTGTCATGTCATTGTAAAACAGTTTGTCAATCTCTGTCAATGGCAGCCAATGAGTTAAATGGTTTTTCAAAACCTCAATAAAATTTTGTTGTATCAATATCTTTTTAAGTTAATATAATGATATAAATTAGTTCATACATTCTCTGTGATATTTCATTGGTAACCATACCGCAGGGGTCAGCAACCTGTGGCTCTAAAGCCTCATGTGGCTTTATAGCGCTAGCGCTCGTTATTGCCCTAGTGTCTGCCTGGAGCTTTTTCAAAAATGTTTGAAAATGGAAAAATATTGGAGAAGAAAATATATTTATGTTTTAATATTTTTTCTGTTGGAGGACAAACATTCTTCTAATTTATTAATATTGTAATGAAATTAAATTTAGGCGGCATCGTACAACTGAGTAGTCAGGTGGTGCGTCATTACACGGCATGGAAAATATGGATTTCATCATTAAGGTTCATTATGTACAGTGGCGAGAACAAGTATTTGATACACTGCCAATGGGTTTTCCCATTCGCCAATGGGTTTTCCCATTCGCAGTGTATCAAATACTTGTTCTCCCCACTGTATATGTAGCCAACTTAGATACATACAGTGCTGGCTAAAAGTACTGTACAGTGTATCGCAAAAGTGAGTACACCCCTCGAATTTTTGCAGATATTTAAGTATATCTTTTCACGGGACAACACCGACAAAATGACACTTTGACGCAATGAAAAGTAGTCTGTGTGCAGCTTATACAAGAGTTAATTTATATTCCCCTCAAAATATAGCCATTGATATCTAAACCCCTGACAACAAATGTGAGTAGACTCCATAGAAACTACGTACATCCCTAAATGTCCAGGAGCACCATTTTCCACCATAATGTAGGGCCCAGTGTGAGAAAGCTGGGTCTCCCTCAGTGGTCATGGGTCTTCCAGCAGGACAATGACCCAAAACACACTTCAAAAAGCACTAGAAAACGGTTTGAGGGAAAGCAATGGAGACTTCAAAAGTGGCCAGCAATGAGTCCAGACCTGAATTCCATAGAACACCTGTGGCGTAGTGGTGCACGATATTTATCAGTCCGATAATTATCGGTCCGATAATAGGAATTATGACGTCATCCCAATAAATCCGATAACCATATGTTATCGGGCCTATTATTATTCTTTTTGGCGTGGTGTCGGATGAGGATGTGTGCATTTGTTTCTACTCCTGTTTTGCCAGAATGCAAAGTTTTGTTACTGTTCTAGAGGCCGTATTTTTCCTTCACTGAGTTATAAACCTTACTATGGCAATTAGCAAATGTTTGCATTTTACAGTGTTATGTTTACAAGTTCTTGAGAGGCCTTTTGGTTATTGATAGGCTTGCTGTTCTATAACTGCCAAGTTAAGAAAGTTGTTTCATGGACCAAGTCGACAAGTCTCCTCTCCTGTTGCACCATTTTTTTTTTTTATCTGCTGACAAAGCAGAATACCTGTTGGGTTTATGTTTGTTTTAGATCAGTGCTCATTGTTCAGGGGAACACATCGTCAATGATATTGACTGTGATTGACTCAAATTATATTCATTTGAAAAAAATAATATGGACACTTTATTTGAAGTCAAAACTGTTCTTGTCTTTGTTTTGTTCATTATAACAATCTTCGTGTCATCATGAAAATTCTGGTCCGGTCAAAGGCAAATCAATGCTGAATCAACCACTAGTATTTTTGACTTACGGGTGTTCAAAAACTCAGTTGAATATTCATTGAAAAATTAAATATATGTTATCGTATCGGTATCGGCCTTGAGGAGCAGGAAGTTATAGATATCGGTATCGGTTTCAAAAAAGCGATCGTGCACCCCTACTGTGGAGAGATCTAAAAATGGCAGTTTGGCAAAGGCACCCTTCAAATCTCAGAGACCTGGAGCAGTCAGCCAAAGAAGAATGGTCTAAAATTCCAGCAGAATATTGTAAGAAACTCATTGATAGGTACCGGAAGCTATTGTTCGCAGTTATTTTGTCTAAAGGTTGTGCTACCAAGTATTACGCTGAGGGTGCCAATACCTTTGTACTGCCCATTTTTAAAATATTGTGTAAAATGGTAATGATTTTTTTTTTTGTTCATTCTCTTTTATCTGACAGAATTGCAGGGGTGCCAATACTTTTGGCCAGCACTGTACATGATACATGCGTTGCCTTCATTATAATGCTTATATAAGTCTTATTTTTTTGCAGCTCCAGACATATTTTGTTTTTTTGTTTTTTTTGTCCAAAATCCCGTTTTGCAGGCTGCAGGCAGACATTCAGAACGAGTTGACGTTTCCCATCTAGTGACGTCAGGCGTACGTGCAGTTTGGGGCGTGTTCACTTGCGCCGTAACGAGAGGAAGAGGAGTGCCTCCATTGGCAAACATTCAGAAGCTCTCGTTTTACAGGACGTGAAACACGGCTAAACAAGCCGGTGAGCACTGCATCTATCGGCGTGTGGTCGAGCACGTACACGGTGGTCAACCATGAAGCTACTGTTAGCTGTCGGTATCCTCGTGTTCAGCTGTTGGCAGGCGAACGCGTCCACAGGTAAGCGATTTTTCCCCTTCTTTATGGTCAGCCATGTTGGTGGACGATGGAAGACTTCGCCCTCAGCGCAAACAGCGTTTATGTAGCTCCTCTGTCTTATCGACGTCGGCTAATCATTAGTGTTTTTTGTTTATTTATTTGGGTCGATTCATAACATCTCAATTCGTCGATTTAACGAAAGAAAAACGCACAGCCTACACGTCATAAATGTTATTCCTCGCTGTGGGTGAAATTTATTAGCACGATTAGCTTTAATGACCCTGTCTTGTTTTAACTTTTAAAAGCTTTCTTTTGAAACGTATATTCTTGACAGCCTTTTGGGTATCGTTAAATAGCCACGAGGAATGTTGAGGCTTACGCAATAGGTCGTGACAGCTATAAGATAATTGGTAACGTATGGACTAACCATCGTGTTGCTCGGTGTTTCGGCCTGTTAAGGCCGTCAGTGGTTGCTCAGTATTAGCTGTACGAATTCTAACACACCGTCAATAAATCGTTAACGTAACAAGAAAATAATACCTACTAGCATTGATTCGTTCTTTGCCGGTTGGATTGTTTTATATTTGGGATTTTGCGTGAGTGATCCAGTTGACGACACTGACGTACTCACAACCATTTTGGCTTTTGGTCAGTTAACTTCACCCACCTCTGGATCATCTTCCTTAATGTTATTATCATTTAAATATCATCACACAATATAAAAATACAATATCTGGCTTCTCAGTTTACTACAGACTTCTGTTTCTAATGGCCCGAGGGATTGGTACGTTGCCTATCATTTATCTGCTACAATGTACAGTGTATCACAAAAGTGAGTACATCCCTCGCATGTCTGCAGATATTTAAGTATGTTTTCATGAGACAACACTGACAAAATGATACTGACACAATGAAAAGTAGTCTGATAGTCTCATCCGACCATAGGACATGGTCCCAGTAATCCATGTGCTTCGTTGACATGTCTTCAGCAAACTGTTTGCAGGCTTTCTTGTGTACCGTCTTCAGAAGAGGCTTCCTCCTAGAGGGACAGCCATGCACACCAATTTGATGTAGAGTGCTGCTTATGGTCTGAACACTAACAGGCTGACCCCCCGCCCACCTCTTCAATTTCTGCAGCAATGCTGACAGCACTCCTGTAACGAATCACATGACATTTGGGAGGAAAAATGACAAGCAGTACTCAAGTTGGACATTTAGGAATGTACGTAGTTTCAAAGGGGTGTACTCACTTTTGTTGCCAGGGCTTTAGATATTAATGGCTATATTTTGAGTTATTTTGAGTGAAAAATAAATTTATTATATAAGCTGCCCACAGACTACTTTTCATTGTGTCAGTGTCATTTTGTCAGTGTTGTCCCATGAAAAGATATACTTAAATATCTTCAGAAATGCGAGGGGTGTACTCACCTTTGTGATACATGTGATACATTGTGATACAAATTGCACATCAATCGCTGCCAATGCATAGTTCTTAACTTTGCTGGGCTAAAATATTGTTAGTCAAACAAATTTATGGAAAATGGATTCTGATCTAGAGGTGCAACAATTAGTCGACAACTAATCGATAAGCAAATAATCTACAACTAATTGGATAATTAATGGTTTAGGGTTAGGTCCTTCACCTTAAACTTGTCTAAATTCTTAAAATTATAACATACATATATACATGTGCTCAGTTGGAAATATCGGATTTCTTCATTATATTTTGTTAAGTCAAAGTAGGACATGAACAAAAATCTGCTTTTACTTTGGAAAACAATCCACATTATTGCCAATTTTTGGACACCTTACTGTTTCAGGTTCTTAATACGGCAGCAATAACTAATCGATGAATAAATTAGTTGCCAACTAATTTGATAATTGATACAGTTGAAGACTACAGTTAAGTCATGAAGCTGTAATAAAATATTATTTTTGAAGGAAATATTAATCCATTTTGTCTTCATTGTTACTTCAACATGCCTAAAACTACTTCAAGGTAAATTGTGAAGGCAGTTGAAAAATGGGACATTTATCCGATTAATTATCCGATTATTCGTTTAATTAATTGTCGGATTAATCGATTATGAAAAGAATTGTGCAGCCCTATTGTGATCTTTGAATAATTAGTCCCGTTTCATGTCCAAAGTCAACATTTAAGTGTAGTACTGTTCACCCAGAAATATAGTTGTTGGTTTTCAGCTTTTCTTTATCCAATATTCTTGTGCATTTACTTGAGTTATATAGGGTTCGCATTAATTTTAAAATACCTTAACAAGTAGAGGCGTGCGAAATTTCCGATTCTTAGATTATTCGCGGTTCGGCCGTGGAAGATTCGAGAACGATTCACAAACATCCAAATTCCGATTATTGAATTATTTCAGGTAAAGCAGAACTAAAACACAGTCAGCACGGTCTTCGGGACGCAATGAGGAACGGAACGAGAGTAAATGTCATGTTCAACTCATGCCACTAGATAAAAACACATTAATACCTGACTGTGGCCGACAGCTGCTACAAACAACGCCCAGTTGCTAGTTGCTACCAACATACGGCCACATACGGCTACGGTAGATATCACATATAGAACATGTATAGAGAACTAGATGAGAAATGGCAGACTTGCCGGCATTAGTAAACAGCTGCCATCTTAAAGCAGTAGACTTCTCTAGAAGGCTCTGTTGTAGTGAACCTAATTAACGTTTTATCTAAAATACTCCTAAATCAGCAAAATCTTGACGTGAATCTATATTTAAATAATGAAACAGTTTTAAAACTTTGACATGTCAAAAGTAGACAGAAGGGAAATTATGGAACAACGGGAGCAATTTTAATAACTTTAACGGTTGATTGACAACATTAGATTAATTGAATGTTAAAGGTGCTGATACAGAATGGGGACTTAAGTATCTTATTTACTGTTTTTAACTGTTAACTTGATACTGAAATACTAGTTTGGTTTAGGCTGAGAAGATTTTTGAACAATTTTGAAACTAATGTATAAAACATTAAAAGCGGGGGGGGGGGGGGGTTGATTTATAATGGAATCAGAGCCTCTGAATCGTAATCGAATCGTTAGGTGCCCAAAGATTTCCACCTCAAGTAACAAGTTGCTTTGTAAGGGCTTAAAATGAGAATTGCAAATTTTTCCAAGTTTTTCAGTCAAAATGTCATTTTTCACCACAACATAGCTTTTCAATATGATCAAATGGTATTCAATAGAGGTGTGCAAAATTTCCGATTCTTAGATTATTCGCGATTCGGCCGTGGAAGATTCGAGAACGATTCACAAACATCCAAATTCCGATTATTGAAATATGCGAAGTAAAGCGGAAGTACACAACACAGCGCGCCGCACGGTCTTCGGGACGGAACGGAGCGAGAGTAGCTAAACATCATGCTTCCCATTACCCGGCCCCTCGGGTAATGCCAACGCTCAACTCACGGCTCTAGCTCAACTCATGCAATGAGATAAAAAAACACAACAACATACCTGACTGCTGCCGAAAAGCTGCTACATGTACATCCATATAGTGTTACGGTGGATATCATTTATATAGGACTAGATGCAATATAGATTTGGTAATGTTAGCAGCACATCTACAAAAAGCTAGATGCGGGCGTTATAAACGGCCGCCATCTTAAAGCAGTACACTTCCCTGCAAGGCTGTTGTAGCGAACCTTCCAAGCAAACCTAATTAACTTTTTATCTAAAATACTCCTAAATCGGTAAAATATTGACTTGAATCTATCTTTAAAATAGTTTCAAAACTTTCACATGTCGAAAGTAGACAAAAGGGAAATCATGGAATAACGGGAGCAATTTTAACAAATTTAACGGTTGATTCACAACATTAAATTAATTGAATGTAGTTTAAAGCTGCTGATACAGAATGGGGACTGGAGTTTTTTATTTAATGTTATTTTTGTATATTTGTTTACTGCTATATGTTAACTTGATACTGAAATAGTAGTGTGGTTTAGCCTGAGAGTATTTTTGAACAATTTTGGAACTAATGTACAAAACATTAAAAAAAAAAAGTAAAAAAAGAGAGAAGAAAAAAAGGGAGGTGGGTGCATCAATAATCGTTTTATAATCGAATCGGAGCCTCTGAATCGTAATCGTAATCGAATCGTTAGGTGCCCAGAGATTCCCAGCTCTAGTATTCAATGCAAGAACTGAATCACAATGCTTTCCATTTTTAAAGACTATTATTAGAAATTCCCACTTAGGTCCCTTTTTATCTTGCTGACGTTGGTTTGAAAACTAGGTCATGCACTCTTACCGGGGAATTGTGTTCAATAAGGATTTTTTAATTTTACACAATTGGAGAGCCCAGCAGCTTAACCTGCTCAGCTAAATGATCACTTTAGTGTTACGATAAACGGTGATGCCTGAGCTGTAATGCTGGAATGTGTAGTTCGCACACACCTGCCCTGTCAAATTAATGATTATTATTAGACTAAGTGAACGGCTTTCAAGGTGCACTCAACATTGTATCAGGTCCATTGAATGTTCTGTATGTGGGTTTACTGAAATAGGAGGGCCCCCACACACATAAGGATCAAATAGCTACACTGTATCGCAGTGTTTTTCCATTCTTTTCCCATGTGGGAACAGCATGTGACTGTCTACTGTTGTATGCAGTCTTGACATTGTACTAGCCTTTTCAGTTTAGTGTAAAATGTCAATATTTGCAAGTATTGCCTTAACCCACTTCTTTCTTGATTTGAGATGAAGCAATCCTTAGTTCATTTTCCACCTGTTGATATATGAAATATGAACAGATAAAGCACGTCACTTGTCTTGATCTCTAAACTCTACCACTTTGATAGAATGGCTCTCAAAATAAATGTTAGATTTCCAACGTCTACACTGTGCCACATCAGTCTTTTTTTCCAGGGTCAATAAAGCAGTTTCACAGTGATGTTTCTTAAAAAGGTATGACAGGTCACTGTTGTTTACCTCATTGTGATCAGGACAAAGGCTATTGTTAAAGTGACCTTTGGTAGTTGTGGCAAAGACATCCTAAATTAAAACTGTTACATGGTGCATGGATTGACTACCGCCCTTGTTTACCACTAATCTACCTTCTTTGAATAAGCCAATTAGTTGGATCCATCATTTGTTCAAGCTTCATACCCTTGAAGAATCGTGTTTATTTTCCTGTCTTTGTGAAGAAACTAGATCTATTGAGTGTCCTGATGTGGACATTCTCTCCTCGGCCCACCCAAACATTGTTTAGCAACCATGATCTCCACTCCCCCCCTCCTCAGAGGGGCCAGAAAAAACACCTTTCATAGGAGAACTGTACGATCGGAAATACTAGGATGTGACTGTGGCGGTGACAGGACTGTTTGATTATCTTGACACAAGGGTTTGTGGAACAGTAATATGTGGTTCTTCACCCCTCTACCAACATTTATAAATTTTCTTAACACACTTCCTTAGAGACAGGTCTGCCTTTCAAATTTCTAATTATGTGCATGAAAGATGCTCATTTCATTCTTCATCATATATCCTCATATGCTTTGCTTATTTGTTGTAAATTTTGTGTTGCTTTTTTTCCCCCCGGGACATACTGTAATTCATCTTAGGCTTTAAAGATCTTACACCCTTTACTTAAAAAAAGTTACCTGGCTGCAATATCTTATATATTGAACTTTTTCAAACAGCCAATAAGATCTAATTAAAAACTAATTGGCCAAATAACCATTTTTTTCTGCCAAATATTGGCAAAACAATCCTTATTGGTCAGACCCTAATTCTGGAGTAACTTATTGCTTAAACTAATATTGCTATTTTGCATGATGTAGACAATGAATTAAACTTGTTTATGCAATTATAAGGGTGAAGGTCTACTTGCATATTTTCATTACATTTGTTTATTAATCATTTTTCTTCTTTTTCTTGCCTGTTTTTTCTTCTACCACTTATTTTTCTACCACCATTCCATGAAATCACCTGACTTAACTCAAACCTCCTCAACCACCACACTCCTAAAAATCATTTAACAAATGCCTGGCAAACTCAGCTGGCTTCATCAAGTCTCCCCTCTCAGTCACTAAACTGCTCGATGACAGCGCTGAGTTGCATTGCGAGGTGATAGGCAGCCCAATCCCCGAGGTACAGTGGTGGTTCATAGAAGGCCAAGAGCCCGATGAGACCTTCGAGCAGCTCTTTGACGGGGCGCGCGATGAGCGCGTGCAGATAAACGCCACGTACGTCACGCACGCTACCAGCACCATTCGCCTCACGAGCCTCGGCCTCAACGACTCGGGTACATACGAATGCCGTGCCTCCAACGACCCAGACCGCAATGAGCTGACGAAGACTCCAAAAATCAAGTGGATCCGATCGCAAGCGAACATTATTGTGATTGAAAGTGAGTGGCGAAGGAAGCCCAAAGAGACGCGGTTCCAAGTATCTCCCTAGTAGTCAAGCCCTGAACATTCCACTCCTCGTCGAAACCCACCCTTTCTCTATTAGCCCTGTAGTAAAAACACAGCTTGCTCAGAACCCCAAATCTCCTGTCATAATAGAATTCAACCTAATCCTGTACCTTTTTCAATTATAGGGGTAGGGCAGTAGTATGTTTTGTACTGTATATAATATGGGTCTTTGTATTGGGTGGGGAGTCTGCAGAATACTGCTGTTGTATTTCATTACATTTATTTGATTAGCTCGAATATATATATATATATATATATTTTTTTTTTTAGGTTTTATACAGTACTGTGCTAAATTTTAAGTCACCGCTATCTTTATGAACTATCTTTTGGACTTTTGGACCCAAAAAGGACATTTTAACAATTAGAACCAGTTGTTTCAAAGATAACACACATTTTATATTTAAAAAGAAAATCCCAAAATATTTGTTGGATCTCAACCTTGGAACCTAACTACATTTGGTATAGATAATATAGTCTAATATGTTTATTACAGCTGTGATTACCAACTTCAAATGGTTCATAAATGTCGATGAAGCATATATTCCAGTTTTAACCCAATTCCTTGGCACAGTACTGACTTAATTTACTTCAGAATAATAAACCTGAAGTTCTCTAAAGACTACTGGTGTAGCAGTGAGCACACACACAAAGACTGTGCCATTTTTTTCTCCTCTTTGTGAACTTGTATTAGATAAGTCACTACAGAGGAATAATATATGTATTCATTTTGGTATGCCTGAAGCATGTGACAAATACTTACAAGTGTTAAATGTGATTGGATTTATTCTACTTTTATCGACCGCCTGTATTCTTCAATTGCATGTTTAGAGAAACTTTCCTTTTTAGTTCACCTCTTTTACCACTTTCCTCTACAAATCCTTTTCCCATTTTCTAATGAATATTGCGCATATAATTTTTGCAACATGACACCATTTAAATTTGTGAGATTTTGAAGTTAAGAAACAATATTTGACCACACTAATAGTTTCCAATAGCTTAAGCAAAAAATTAGCTGTATACACAAACATTTTGGCAAATGATATTGTTCTCCTGCTATCTTGTGAGAATCGCTGATTCTAATGTGGTCAAATGGAGGTTGAGTTGTTTTAGTTTAGTTCCTTATCAAGTGACAAGTTGAATGTTAAATATTGTCATCCTGTTCTCATCCATCTCAAGCCCCGACAATTCTCACTGATCCTGTCGAGGTTAACAACCAGACCTCTGCCGTGCTAACCTGCAATTTGACCGACACCAGTCTCGCCATCAAGGGTTCGCACTGGGTGCACAACGGCAAAGTTATCGAGGCGTCCAAATCCACAGCTGCCGACTACAGTACAGTACTTCGGTGAGTTGCATATACACATTTATTTCCTAAGGCACTTTTGTAATTGTTTACATACACTCAACCATTGACATGAATGCCCCTTTATCACAGTGCTACACTTCTTTCCTACAATCATCTCTTCCTGGCCTGCTGCCTTCATTAGCATCAGCGCTTGGGGCGCTTTGTCGGGCACTCACCGCTCCTGATTAACGGAGAAGCTGACCCTGTAGACGTGCCTATTGGCCTGTGCTCTTGGCAGCACGGTGTTGCATGCTCGCTCTGACCTTAATTTGCCATCAGAGAAGGAGCAAACAAGACCCACAAACAAAGGCACAATTGTAATGACCGCAGCTACTTTAAGAATTTAATATTTTAGGTGCATGGACTTTATTGTCTCATACCTTCAGTTGAACTCATTTACTATCAGCCACTTTCAGAGCACCCAACCCTACATAGTCTGCAATTTTAGAGCATTATGACTGATCCAAAAAATATATATAAACTAACATTGTCCTATAAAATACAAAAAAACCTACTAATGTGCTGGCTGCTTTACGGCATCTGTCACTTCACTATTTCGTTATAAAGACTGAAGTCGGTGCGAGTGTTTTCGCGCAAATTCTGCAAAGATGGCAGAGCAACAAAAGACACAAAGTTTTGTCCCAGGAGGGGAAAAAAGGGAGGCTACCCGAGATAAAGGATACTAAATGATATACATTGGCCTGGCTTTCACTCACTGGCGTGACAACCCACCACACCCAAGCTTGTCAGCGCTGATGAGTTGGGGTGGGTGGTGGGGGGCATTAGCCACACTAAGCCACAAAGTTGCTAACCGTCATTTGCTATTGTTTAGCCACAACTGGATTCATTACCTTATTACTGTTCATCTGTCACACAGCCGCTGGAAACAGAAATGTCGTTTAATCAGTCTGCATGCGATCAGGACATCATGATTTTACATCACTGCGCGGATGTGCGGTGGTCCTCACGGGAAACGCAGTCTTTCTTGAGGCACAACACTACCGCTTTTGTCCACCGGTGTTGCCAAAATCGACCAAAACGGAAAAGTTTCCTCGTGTTGCTTTAAGTACATCATGAGATAATAATTACTCATGGCATTATGCAATTACGGTAATGCAAATCTTCTATATAAAGGTATAGTCCCTTTTTCACCAGAAGATTGGATTTATTCATTTCATTCAACCTTAAAAATTCAGCAATGGAAAATGGGTTGGTCCGCTCAAAATAGGAGTGGGAACTAGGCCTGTCGTGATAACAAATTTTAGTGCGCGATAATTATTCTCACATATTATTGCGATATGCGATATTATTGCGCCCCCCCAATTTTTTTTAATCAACTTACAATAACACAGTGAGAATACAGTATATACAGTATTAATTAGGGCTGTCAAACGATTAAAAATTTTAATCGAGTTAATTACAGCTTAAAAATTAATTAATCGTAATTAATCGCAATTAATCGCAATTCAAACCATCTATAAAATACGCCATATTTTTCTGTATATTATTGTTGGAATGGAAAGATAAGACACAAGATGGATATATACATTCAACATACTGTACACAAGTACTGTATTTGTTTACAATAAATCAACAAGATGGCAATAACATTATTAACATTCTGTTAAAGTGATCCATGGATAGAAAGACTTGTTCTTAAAGATGAATATTAGTATAGTATAGTTATAGAAATTTTATATTAAAACCCCTCTTAATGTTTTCGTTTTAATAAAATTTGTAAAATTTTCAATCCAAAAATAAACTAGTAGCCCGCCATTGTTGATGTCAATAACTACTTACACAATGGTAATGGATGCTGAAGCCTATAAAAGCAGTCGCACCCGGGCGCCAGCAGAGGGCGGAAAAACTCCATAAAACACAATTAACAAGTTGGCCTTTCACTATACTGACATTTAAATCTGTCTGAGCAGGGCTTGTGCGTTAATTGCGTCAAATATTTTAACGTGATTAATTTAAAAAAATTAATTACCGCCCGTTAACGCGATAATTTTGACAGCCCTAGTATTAATAGATCAATTGATAACGCACAGAAACACAGAATAAATAAAATGTGTTTTTAAAAAAAATTGCACTTAATAACTTAAGCATTTAGGCAAATGAAAACTTTTCCCGTCATAGCTTCTGCAATGGTGTTCCATAGGAATGCAGCGATACAGTTAAATCATGGTTTGGTCCGATTTTTGATACGGGGGACACGATTTTCGATCCGATTCAATACATTTAATGCTCTGTAAAAAAATAATTATATTTTTTGTTTCCTTTTTTTGTTGTCGTTGTTTTTGTTTTTTTGCTAACGAGCAAAAATTAAATTGCCATCATATAAACATGCATTTAGTGCATAATATTTATGTGCTTACTTCTTACTGATGTGAAAAAAAATTGTATAAAAGTGCTGAGAACAATCTTTACTGGTTGTAAAGTGAGGCAGGGCACACTGTTGATTGCTACAGCTCTCTTAGCAGCTAGGTTTACTACATGAGCAAGACATCCTATTTGTGGTCCGAATCCATCTGTGTCACGTACTGAATTGACAATATTTGCAACATTATCTATAGTCACTGGTATGGATTGATTTGGCCTTCTTAACTTCCATTCAGTCATGACAGTTTAGAATTCATCGATGTAGTATATAGACTACGTGTCCCATAATCACTCGGGGCTCACTTAGCCAATGGCATGGGACGTAGCACATCTAGTTTGCCATTTCATGATATCTAGTGTGTGCGCGCATTAAAAAAGTTAGCAAGCGCCGCTGAAGTCACGTCTGCTCATTACTACTCAACACCAGCATATGGCAATCGACTTTCATAAACAGGACGAGTTTGAAGCACAGCGCTCTTAATTTCATTCAGCTGTTCGTTGTCAAAGCGAGGTTGTTCGTAGCAGCCAAGTCGGTAACAATGTTTTGGCGGACTTGGTTGTAAATATCCGGCGTTGTGCCGGAAAATAGCCGCCCCGCGTGAAATGTCACTCCTGACGGGAGCGCCCACACGTCAACAACACCGGCGCGTCATAGATGGTCCACAGGCACTCCGGAGCACTGACGCGGCCGGTATACTTTGAACAATAGGATATAATGGGAACGATTGGCTCCGGCGCTAGTTTTTGCTGACCTGGAACGAAGATGCGTTTTGCGCAGTTGGTAATGAGGAATCCGAACTTTTAACAGCACGTCTGCCGCACGTGCACACGCACGTGCACACAAGGCGATAAATCGCAGCGGAAAAATTACCGCCTTCATTTTTATGTATCGCGCGATAAATGGAATTATTGCATATTGCGACAGGCTTAGTGGGAACCTCTTGGTACCTCACGATATGATACGATTTGCTATACAAAGCTCTCGATAACGATGATCTGACGACATGGCGATACAACGATTATCGATAGATTGCTCAGGAAATCATTCAAGGATATTCTACAAACGACTAATAAACAGAAAAACAAGCATCTGCTGTTACTGGGAAGGAGTTTATCACTAGTAGACATCCAGTCCATTTGAACTGGGAGGGTGGCAGCGAATAACCATTCGTTCATCCGCTGCCATCCCTCCCACTTCAAACGGCTTGAACGTCTATGGCCGTCAGTGGCAGCCAACGCCAGGGAACGAGGTAATTTTGGGCCATTTAAGGTCATTTACCTTTTAATTTTCAGTTACTTCCTGTTGATTTTGGGGTATTTTATGGGTCACTTCCTGTTTATTTTGAGTTACAGAACAGGAAGTGACCCATTAAATACCCAAACGAGCAGGCAGTGACTCAAACTCAAAAGGAAATGACCCGTAAAATGGACAGCAAGTGACCTGTAAATGCCCTGAAAATCGGACAAAATGACTGTGAATGCTCTGGTTTTGAATGAACGAACGTTCCCAGTCTAAATGGAATGGGGCGTCGAGCACCATCAATGCAGCCTTAGTTAACTGAGACACCATTATGATGGAAGATTTTGGTAGCAACTTGTTGGTTCCTTTTTAAAAAAAACATTGACACCTTTTTAAAACAATATCTCAATTCTTGGTAGGAGCATATCGATAACCTTTTGGGAAACAAAGTAACGCAATATATCACCATTAACATTTTGTCACACCCTTAGCTCAAAATGCAGCCTTTTTCCAAGGGCACCTCTCAAGTACTCACACTGGGCTGACCTTGGTGCATTGCTGCCGTCTGCTGGCAGTTGTGCAGCTGTAGAATTGTGTCCAAGCATGAATTGCTTCAGGCCCTCCCCTACCACAAAATATTACACGTTAGCTAGCATAACTACATGTGAAGACTTTTTATTTATTTCACATTTTATTTTATTCTTTTTTTTTTTTTTTTGCAAATTCAGTCAACCTGTAGTTATTGCATCATAAGCAGCAAGTCTGCGGAACTGCTGAACTTGTTTTTTGAAAATGACATTTTATGACTGATTTGAATTAGATTTATTCTTCAGCCCTAATCAGAATGCTGTATTTGGACTAGTGCTGCGCATACAATCTAACCTATTCTTGGGGAAAATTGGTATAGTTTTTCTTTTAAATCGGTTATTTATTGGGAATGTCATGCTTATCCAAACCAGCTAGACTGTATTACTAGCATTAATGTTGTCTACAATTCGTTAAGTTTTTAAATACATACTTTTCCCTTTTCCTCCAGTTTGGATAAGATCACACTTACCTCTGGTGGAAAGTACGAGTGTGTCTTCCTGAGTGAGCCACCAGTGAAGCAAACAATTGAAGTCAAAAGTAAGTCAGTGATTCGATCCAATCTAAGGGCTGCCAACAGAAATTCAGCTTTTTTTTACACTATAATGCTTTTGCACTTATAGTCGTTTTTACGGAGTGGTTTTTGCTGTTGAATGTTCAATCCTCTCACATGCAATTAATTGCAGATTCAGGCTGTTCAGGTTCTCCACTCCCAATTAACAGTTCATCTTCCAACTTTACCCTCACTCTCACAGCTGCCCCACACGTGGCAGCCTACAAGCACTCTGAGCACGGCAACGAGAGAGACAAAGGTGTGATGGTGTGTGTGAGCCATGGCTACCCGCTGCCCACTGACTGGACCTGGTTGAAGGTTCTACCAGATGGTGTCCAAGAGGTAAGCACAATTGTGCCTGCATACACGACATGGTGCTCCATAACGATGACTCCTCCCATCGCTTCATTGAACGCCTCAGCCCATCATCAACGGCACCAGTGACAAGTACGAGATCAAGAGCACTCCCAACAAAACGGTGCTGACCGTAAACGACCTGAACATCGAGAACGACGTGGGTGACTACATCTGCTCAGGCGCCAGCGTCATCGGGACAAACACCGACAAGATTCACCTGCGCGTCCGCAGCCGCCTAGCTGCCCTCTGGCCTTTCCTCGGCATCGTGGCTGAAGTCATCATTTTGGTGACCATCATCCTCATCTATGAGAAGAGGAGAAAGCCCGATGAGGTTACCGACGGTATGTTACACTCTTAAAAGGAACGGTTAGTGAACTGACTTAAAGGTGGGGAAATAAAATCCTTATGTCGGTCAAAAACATCCTATTGACCTTTTCATTGGTGCTGTTTTACCTCCTATTGGAAATTTGGTTAGATAAAACTCAGAGCAACAATTTGCCGTCACGGTGGGATTTAAAATTTCCATTGTAGTTGCATGCACCTTAGTACAAACTCCTGTTGTCTTTTGGTTCTTTGTCATTCTTTGAAATTGTCAGGGAGAATTTTTACAGTTCAGTTTCCGCTTCTGTATACAACGACTCTTTTATTTCTTTTTTTATTATTTACATTTTTACTTCTCTGTTCGCTGCTGATTTTGCATTTGGTAAGTGAATCCAACTGCATGTAAGACTGAAGTGGTTGAGCTGAGGTGACCGCGTGATAAAACTCGAATGAACTTCTCTCTTGGTCACCACCTCTGAAAGGAATGTGCTCACTCTTTCACTGGCCCGTTAGAGCAAAGACACATAGATTCTCCTTTTGTTACTCCTAATTAGATTCAACTGCATGTCTGAGCCAGAGAAAGAGTCAATGAGAACAACAAGTGACATGAAACATGAGACGAAGAAAAATGGCGGCATTGCTTGCATGAATCTTTGCATCTTGTCCTCAGTGCATGATAATGCTGTTACAGTGGCACCTCAAAGGTCACTTTTTTTCTTCACATTTTTAAATTTAATGAATTGTTTTGATCCCAAGTCAAGATTGCATCCTTCTAAAAACCGTATTTTTCGGACTATAAGTCGCACCTGAGTATAAGTCGCACCAGCCGTAAAATGCCCAGCGAAGAGGAAAAAAAACATGTATAAGTCGCATTTTGGGGGGAAATTTACTTGATAAAATCCAACACATAGAACAGATATGTCATCTTGAAAGGCAATTTAATATAAAAATACAATAGAGAACAACATGCTGAATAAGTGTACAGTGCATGAACAACGAAATGCAAATATACTGTCCTCACCAGGACGCTACGGCTCGGTCCTGGCTATTCAACGAGCTAAACTCCCAAATGACGATGCTGGACGTCCGTATAATTTGCTGAATCAATTTCGTCCTTGATACCAAACAGTTTCACATCGACTTAAATGAAAATTAGGTGCTTTTACAGCAAAGACATGACACAAACGGTTAGCATGCGTTCGCTAATGCTAGCGAACGCATGCTAACCGTTTGCTAACCGAGCGCATCGTTCAAACAACCACACAACTGGCTTTAAGTGTCCGAACGCGGGTGAAAAACACACAACAACAACCGAAAAGATTATACACACAGGCGTTGCCTCTGTAGAGATATTTTACAAGGATAAAAAATGAACGTTGGTTGCAGCCATGTTTCTCTCTCGCTAACTCGCCCACTCACTCAAGAGCTACGTAGCTGTTGGTCTTCTTCTGGCGTGTGAGCGCCCTTCTTCACGTAAACAAGTACGAGTGTGCCCCCACGTGGGCGTGACAGCGCCACAAACTAAAAGCATGCATTTTAATACAAAAAAGTCAATAATTTAATTGAACACACAATGCCAAAGGCAGAACGCGAACTTGGCCATAGCTATTAAGAGTTATTCAGATAACTATAGGATAAAGAACATGTGAAGTTTACCAAACCATCAGTGTCACTCCAAAACACCAAAATAACATGTGAAATAATATCAGAGTGTGTTAATAATTTCACACATTAGTCGCTCCTGAGTATAAGTCGCACCCCCAGCCAAACTATGAAAAAAAAACTGCGACTTATAGTCCGAAAATACGGTACTCACTTCAAAGGAAAAAGTATTGAAGATTGATTTCATTAATATTTATTGTCAAGTTAGCGTTAAATAAGCGCCACTCGAATATCTTAAGATATTTACGGTTTTGATCATGGGAGACACATTTTGGGGCTAGCGAACATGCTAACTTACCCACATACATCTTAGACATAGACACCAGTCGAATGTGGGAGGAAATGTGTCAAGGTTTGGAATTTCTTAAATTTCCAACGAATTGCTCTCGAAATTTTGTTGATTACAAAAAAAAAAAACTTTATTCGTTTATTTCAGGCCATGACTGTTCTTGTCAAGACACCAAATATATACAACTCATACAGTATAACAAAACTTGAATAAATGTTCTTCTTCACTCCTTCACCGCAAATGACAGCGATGGATGGCCAATCCATTTCGACCGGAAGAGACTGACCCTGCCATAAATGGCACTGAAACATGATCATTGGCGGCCAGTCCTTCCTTCCTTTTAATATGTATTAGACATCTATCGTTGTCAATTGCAGTGAATGAGTTAAAAGTACTGCACTTTTTAATACTGCCATTGTCCTTTCAGAAATTGTTCAATTCGTCATCAAATGTTGGCTGAAAAAAAGTTCCGTCACGCACTTGTGGCTGATGCATGTTGAAAATTCGTAGAATGTTTTGAGAATTTAAAATAATTTTGCCCAGTTTAAATACCTTTGTTGGTGCCACTGTATTTATCTCATGAAAACATTTGCCTCATTTCCTCATTGGGCCCCAGTCTCTGCAAACATGGCTGTGGTGTCATCAGACCACTATAAGTGTCCGCGCTGCCAATTTCCACATTTTTACCGTATGATACCAAACTCCCACTTGCAGTCTTCCTTTTCTGCTCTCTCGCTTGAATGCATGAGCCTCTGGAGTCTGAAGTTAAGCCATTTTTTTTCTCGTACGAGCTTCATCGGCGCGTTGCTATGCATACGATTGTGTTTATATTCGAATAAGATTTGTCGGATGCAACAGGCAGGCATGCTTTGAGTTTTCGATTTTCGTCCTAACTCATGGAATCACCTTGCAGAAGATGTGAAGATGAAGGCTGGAGTGGCATGCACTTTACACACAAGAGTACACTATTCATCTGCTGTTAACTGACTTTTCTTTCTGTCTGCCCTCCTGCTCGTTCTTATACTGTGCTCCAGACGATGACTCAGGCTCGGCTCCTCTGTAAGTACCAGCCAGCATTTGCGCGGCATTTGTATTGGTGATGCCGCCCATGTTGACACTCTGATTGCTGGCATTTCAGGAAGAGCAATTCTAATGCCAACCACCAAGACAAGAACGTGAGGCAAAGGAATTCCAACTAGAAGATAGACAGGTATGCACATGTAGATATTGCTGAAGGCTTTAAAAAACAAAAAAAGAAAATCATTGTCGAGTCGAGGAAAGACAACAAATACGTAGAATTATGGATGCGCACAAAATTCTAGCACAAACAGGTCAAAATCTACTAAAGGGGAAGCGAAGAGAATTCGCATGAAATACCTTTTCCATTCAGTTTATCTGAGACTGCTCTGAGGGTGCTTGGTTCATCTTTAATGTATAGCGGCATTGCTACACAATCTGCATTTTCAGAGGTGCGTAGTAACGCGTTCCTTGTACTCAATTATGTTCACTTAAGTAACTTTTTGAGAAAAATGTACTTCTAAGAGTAGTTTTACCAACCTATGCTTTTTAATTTTACTTGAGTAGATTTGTGAAGAAAAAAAAACCTACTCTTAATCCGCTACTTTGGGCTACACGAGAGTCGTTACATTTTTCCTCTTTATACTACATATTAAGCCTGAACGATATATCATTTAAACATTGCCATTGCGATGTGGGCATGCGCAATAGTCCCATCGCAAGGACGTGCGATAGTTTTTGGTTTTTTCATCCCACAAACTTCATGCGCTCGCACAGCCTCCCTCGCTCCCTCTTCCAGCTCTAGTTTCTTAGTCACTGTGGCATTCGCTTATTAAAGTTAACGATGTGGACGGATGGTTGTCTTTGATCTTGCCAGAGAAGCAGACTTCACATGCACCTCATATGTCAATCATCGTTTAACTTGTTAAATAGTTGCTGCACAAGGAAGCGGGCGCTGGAATGCGTGTGTGTGTGTGTGTGTTTCAAGACGTTGGAGGCAGCTGAACATGTTATGTCGTGTCAATAAACGCTAGAAGTGATCTTGAGGAGTTTTTCATTTCTACATGTCACTCCAGGAGTCACACCCAAGTTAGGTAAACAGAAGCATTTAATAAAGCCAAGCATTTTTCTACTACAGTAATTTATGCTTGCTTAAAAAATGTTTCGGTGGGACAATAATGTTTAAAACTGATCATAATTATTACATTTGAAGTGCTTAAAACCCATTTATTAAAATGTATGTAATATATATATTTTTAAATCATACTTTGGGGGGGGGAAAGTGAAAAAAACATCTTATATGTATCTCTTTCCGATGTGAAATCCGAATAAATACAATGAACACAAACCCAAAAATTTTTTTTTTTCCTTTTTTGGGGGGGTGCACTACTTTGCAGTTTTTCCATTCATCGCGGCGGGTTCTGGTCCCCACTAACCGCGAAAAACGAGGGATCACTACGTACACTGTGGTCACGGTGAATCATCCAAAGTCTTTCCAAACACCTATTCAAGCCATCTAGTGCAAATCTCTTTACAATATATGTATATATATATATATATATATATAATATATATACACACACACACACACACAGTGGGGAGAACAAGTATTTGATACACTGCCGATTTTGCTGGTTTTCCCACTTGCAAAGCATGTAGAGGTCTGTAATTTGTATCATAAGTTCTCTTCAACTGTGAGGGACGGAAACTAATACAAAAATCCAGAAAATCACGTATGATTTTTAAATAATAAATTTGCATTTAATTGCATGAAATAAGTATTTGATACATCACAAAAATCGAACTTAATATTTGGTACAGAAACCTTTGTTTGCTATTACAGATACCAAACTTTTCCTGTAGTCCTTGACAAGGTTTGCACACACTGCAGCAGCGATTTTGGCCCACTCCTCCATGCAGATCTTCTCCACAGCCTTCAGGTTTCGGGGCTGCTCCCGGGCAACATGGACTTTCAGCTCCCTCCATAGATTTTCTATCGGGTTCAGATCTGGTGACTGGCTAGGCCACTCCAGGACCTTAAGATGCTTCTTACGGAGCCACTCTTTAGTTGCCTTGGCTGTGTGCTTTGGGTCGTTGTCATGCTGGAAGACCCAGCCACGACCCATCTTCAGGGCTCTCACTGAAGGAAGGAGGTTGTCAGCCAAAATCTGGCGATACATAGCCCCATCCATCCTCCCCTCAATACGGTGCAGTCGTCCTGTACCCTTGGCAGAAAAGCAGCCCCAAAAAATGTTTCCTCCTCCATGTTTCACGGTTGGGATGGTGTTCTTGGGGTTGTACTCATCCTTCTTTTTCCTCCAAACACGACGAGCCGAGTTTAGACCAAAAAGTTCGATTTTGGTCTCATCCGACCACATGACCTTCTCCCATTGCTCCTCTGGATCATCCAGATGGTCAGTGGCAAACTTCAGACGTGTCTGGACATGCACTGGCTTCAGCAGCGGGACCTTGCATGCGCTGTAGGATTTTAATCCATGACGGCGTAATGTGTTTCCAATGGTTTTCTTCGAGATTGTGGTTCCAGCTCTCTTCAGGTCATTGACCAGGTCTTGCCGTGTAGTTCTGGGCTGATCCCTCACCTTCCTCATGATCAGTGATGCCCCACGAGGTGAGATCTTGCATGGAGCCCCAGAACGAGGCAGATTAGAGCCTAGTTCGGGCCTAAAAAATCCAGCCCGACCCAACACGGCCCGCTGGTATTGAGGCCCGACCCGGCCCGAGCTCGATCACTTAACTAGATTTGCAGGCCCGAGCCCGAAAAACCCGATTTTTTTTTTTTTTTTTTTTTTTTTTTTTGAGTGACGCGGAAAAAACGCAGCAGCAGCAATTTATTTTCATTTCTTCGAGTTGGCAGAAAAAAACGCAAGTTTTCTTAATGTTTAAATAATCTACTTTTTTTTTTTTTTGAATTATCAAAGCATTCACACAACGAAATAACGCTGGGAAAGTTTGTTAAACATATTTCTGAGTGTGTGGGATATTGTTCTCATATGGACGCGCCTCTCTGACAAGGAGAGGGAACAGGAGAGGGCGGCGCCTCGGCCGTGCAGCGGGAGGACAAGAAGAAAAAGCGGCCGGTGCCACGGCGTTCATGCACACGCACACGCACAAGCAAAAGCGCAATACAGAGAGCATGCTCTCCATTTTATTTATTTATTTATTTTTATTTTTATTTTTATTTTTTTTTTTTGAGTGACGCGGAAAAAACGCAGCAGCAGCAATTTATTTTCATTTCTTCGAGTTGGCAGAAAAAAACGCAAGTTTTCTTAATGTTTAAATAATCTACATTTTTTTTTTTTTAATTATCAAAGCATTCACACAACGAAATAACGCTGGGAAAGTTTGTTAAACATATTTCTGAGTGTGTGGGATATTGTTCTCACATGGACGCGCCTCTCTGACAAGGAGAGGGAACAGGAGAGGGCGGCGCCTCGGCCGTGCAGCGGGAGGACAAGAAGAAAAAGCGGCCGGCGCCACGGCGTTCGTGCACACGCACAAGCAAAAGCGCAATACAGAGAGCATGCTCTCCATTTTTTTTTATTTTTATTTTTTTAAAATAATTTATTAGTCCGGCATGGTGGCCCGACCCGACCTGACCCGAACGTGAATGCTTAAATTGTGGGCCCGACCCGAATGTCGGGTCGGGTTCGGGCACAAAATCTAACCTCTAAGGCAGATTGACTGTCAACTTGAACTTCTTCCATTTTCTAATAGTCGCTCCAACAGTTGTTACCTTCTCACCAAGCTGCTTGCTTATTTTCCTGTAGCCCATCCCAGCCTTGTGCAGGTCTATTATTTTATCCCTGATGTCCTTACACAGCTCTTTGGTCTTGGCCATTGTGGAGAGGTTGGAGTTTGTTTGTTTGAGCATGTGAACAGGTGTCTTTTATTCAGGTAACAAGTTCAAACAGGTGCAGTTACTTCCGGCAATGAGTGGAGAAAAGGAGGGGTTCTTAAAGAACTAAGAGCCGAAATATTTACTAGTTGGTAATGTATCAAATACTTATTTCATGCAGTTAAATACAAATTTATTATTTAAAAATTATACAATGTGATTTTCTGGATTTTTGTATTAGATTCCATCCCTCACAGTTGAAGAGAACTTATTATACAAATTACAGACCTCTACATGGCTTGCAAGTGGGAAAACCAGCAAAATCGGCAGTGTATCAAATACTTGTTCTCCCCACTGTATATCACAAACCCCCCAAAAAAATCGCACCAATAGTTTTTTCCAATATCGTTCAGGCCTACTACATATTAAATTATTATTTTGCCTACAATGCCAAAAGTAGTGCTACCGATTTCACCAATGAGACATCGCAACAATAATCACATGACTCCATTATACCAATCAGCTAAGCTTGCCGTTCTATCTTCACGCCAGCCTGTTCAATTGTGGTGTCTTTAAAGCACTGTAAAAAAAAAAAAAAAAAAAAATGAAGTATTTGATATTGAGCGCTGCCCTCAACATTACTCGAAAGCGTGGATTTTAACCTCTCCCAGTTTTTTTTTTTTGGCACTGACTGACCACGGAAAACTGGAAATATGATCCTTTTAATTTCAAAATGGTAATTATAAATGAACTCTTGACTATTCAAACTATTTTCTCCACCATAGGGCAGTCATGCTCTTTTGGACGAATAATGATTCATTTATGTCTTTTTTTTTTTTTCTCTCGTCGGAATTGAATAATTTTTT
The DNA here is from genome assembly GCF_030265065.1 of Corythoichthys intestinalis. Lineage (NCBI taxonomy): Eukaryota > Metazoa > Chordata > Actinopteri > Syngnathiformes > Syngnathidae > Corythoichthys > Corythoichthys intestinalis. The sequence goes on from NC_080401.1 coordinate 40,164,703, forward strand.
TTTTCTTTGTAATTCTTTGGCTTATTGTGGTCATGTAATTCGTGATTATACAGTATCATAACAACAACAGTCCATATAGATAACTTTGTGCTCAGAAAAATATACCATTGTTAAGAAAAAAATCCAACAAAAATATAAGCAGTTACGCATTACTAGAGTATTCTTTTCACCAAATACTTTATTTATTTATTTTTATTTTTATTTATTTATTTTTTTTATTGTATTCGAGTACAATTTTGGACGACAACTTTCACTTGAGTAATATTAATATGAAGTGACGCTACTCTTATATGATTAAAACTTTTGGCTATTCCACCCACCTCTGTCCATTTTGTTGTTTGCGCTTAACTGTGCTTGATGTTGTTCTCTCCTAGGAGGACTAGATGGCAGCACTCTTCTCCAAGCTGTTCAGCGCCACCTCGTCCCTCACTTCCTGCAATGTCAAATAACCCTTTTTTTTTTTTTTCTTTCTGTGCTCGAGTGTTAATATTAAGGGTGATTTCCTCCTGTTATAATCTTCACAAAGCTGTGCTGCCCTGAAAGCTTAGTGTGAAATGCTTCCTTTCTTGAGGCCACAGGGCCACTGTTGCATGAGTTTCAACGCTGTCGTAGCCAACTGTCTTGTAACAAAATGAATAATCGTCGCACTGTCCGAGGAATATTAGTGCTCATGTTTTGTTTTGTTTTTTAAACCCTGTGGATAACTCATTCCTCACTTTTATTGGTTGCTTCACAAACTCCTCTCTGCAGAGTTTTAGACTTTGCCTTAACAAGCACCATCTCGCTTTCTGTTACCACTTTGAAATGTGACCTCAAAGTTAAAGCACTCTGCTTGTATTATTTTTGCCATAGAAAAATTGTTTGAATGAGTTAGTTCATTTTAAGCTTGTTTGTTCAGTAAAAAAAATATTATATGAAGGACCAACTGCAACAACAACAAAAATTAACAGCAATGCAGCATTTATACAGCTCACAACGGATGTTTTAGTTGCTTTTGACATCATTGATCTAAATTTAAACACTTCAGTTGTGGGTTGGAAGCACATCACTGTTAATAATAAAACGCCTAATGCATTATGACAGCTGTGTTGTGATTGGATGTTGTTTAAAAGTTACACTGCGACATAAAAGATCTTGGCCAGTTTTGTGTGAGTTAGTGGGAACGTCATCTGTTGTACAACTTGCACAAACTGAATAAAGTCATCTGATTTTACTGTTGTCTCATTTCAATGGAATTTGCAACTTGCCAGTAACGTCAGACATTAAAATCCAGTTTGTTCACACATTGTATCATGGTACACACAAGAACATGGTCATATATACAAACAGTTCATCTAATAAGATGCATGAAAGGGACACGCCGAATAAGCTATTTAAAGCTTTTAGTAGGGGCCCAGTTGAACAGCATACACATACATACAATTAACTATGGAAAATGTCAACATTCTGATTAAATCAGATTTGTTATGAGATACCTTAGTAATGTTATTCAAAGACTCAGCATATTAAGCATACATTGCAAGGAGGTGAGTTTTCAGTTTTTTCTTAAAATGACGACTCCTCCATTTTTGTTTCGTCAAGTCCATTCCATATCTGTGGTCCACAATGTCAAAGCCTGTAGACTTTAGCCTTCTGTTTTTCTCCAGTGATGTAATTTTTTTTTTTTTTTTCTTCTGTTAGTATATGTGTGCTGAGGAGTACAGATTGGGATGTGAACATTTAATTCACGGATGACCTGATACATTATGCAAGCGTTTTGAAAGTAGTTGTGTTCTTGCCTCAGAAGGTGGTGGTGGTGAATTTAGTTGGAGCATTGAACTCTGACCAAGTTAGGGCACGTATAACCTTTTTCTGTAGTGTTTCAAGCTTTTATAGATAGGTTGGAAATGTGTTGCACCATATATTACAATATTGTAAATGTGGTTCAAATATTTGTACAGAGTGAGAAGTGTAGAGTGGGATATAATGTCGCAGTTTGAAAAACAGCATATTTCGACAGTTTATTTGTGAGCTCAATATATATATATATATATATTTTTTTTTTTTTTTAATTAAGGTACTCATCAATATGGACCCCCAGGAATTTTGTAGCCGACTCTTTCAAAGGTTTCTCCATTATGTTTAAGCAGATTTGTTTGAATGTTTTTTTTTTTTTTTTTTTTTTTTTTTTATGGGAACGAAGCAATTTGTTTTATTGATAGAGAAAAAAAAGTAATCGTATGTAAATACCTTGACCCACAAACACTAATATCTTTGTATATTTGTCTTAATTTTATATGACTTTATGGAACGGTGGAGGGGTAGTGAATTGTTGCCTTACAAAGTAAAACTGATGTAATTTAAGCTGCTTTATGCTAAATTGGAAAATCCAGGGGACGGGTGTAAAATCACTATAGAGAATTTAATGGAGCACAAGTTTGGGAAAAAAAATATCTTGAAGAGGGAAATAAGATGTGTTCTGTATAAACACAATTTTGATGCTGACAGGAAATTTAAACAGTACATCTAAGAATATTTCCTTTTCCCAGAAGAGGGAATCAAATAAGGCCTTTTTAAGTGAGATGTTAATGTTTTAATAGGAGGTTTTTGTGTTTGGCAACTGAAATTAAAATTTCCTCTATATACTCAACACACACGTGAGTAAAACTGGAGACCATTTCACAAACAAAAACAAACTTGATTTTAACTTTGTGTAATGCATATGAAGTACAGTTCAAAAGTTTGGACACACCTTATTTGTGCGCTTTCTTTTTTTCATGACTATTTACTTTGTAAATTCTCACTGAAGGTAACAAAACTATGAACGTGTGGAATTATGTAATTAATAACAACATTTATAATACTCTAAAGTAGCCACCCTATGCTCAGATTACATTTTTTCCCCCACACTCTTGCCATTCTCTTGATGAGCTTCAAGAGGGAGTCACCTGAAATGGTTTCTGATTTCACAAGTCTGCCTTTTCAGAGGTCATTAGTGGAATTTACTACTTTATCAATGGGGTTGTGTTGCATTGAAAGAGGTGCTGCCAAACTTTTTGCCTGTACTATATACAGGGTGATTCAAAAAGAATGTGCCAAAACCATTGTGGCATATTTAAAAAAATAAAACAATAACTACCTGGACACAAGTATTGTATATAACTTCAAGTTTCTACTTCATGCTTTACAAGTGCTCAATGTGACCACCACCAGCAGCACGGACAACATCAAGCCGCAAGGGCGTAGGCTTGCATAGGGACGGTAGGGACATAACACTACCAACTTTTCAGGATGCTCAAATTATCCCCACCAACTTTTAAGCAACCTTATTTACATTATATAATGACTTGAGTTATATAGGTCATATAAATTGTCAATCCATATGTTGTAAATGACCCTCCCATTATTAAGTGAATTACAGTACTTTCATTATCTTCAGACTTACTCTGAACCCTTTTCACTCGCTGAATGTGCCAGTCCATTTTTTCCCCTCAAACGCATGTTTGACTGGCTGATGACTTGACCCCCCCCATGCGCACACACACACACACACACACCCATTCACAGCCCGACAGAAATACAACATACCGCCTCCCCCGACCCATTGAAAGGAGGGATATTAGTTTTTTTCCGCCAGCATCAGCCACTCTAAGTAATGTAAAAAGACGTCAATGTTGTGGAGGTGGGGAACACTCCACTAATTCTGCTAGTGTTACAGTGCTTCAAGTCGATTTTACTGACATTTCTTTAAATAAGAAAAACAGCTATTTGAAAATAAGTTTAACAGATTTATTATGAGCAAAAAGTTTGTATATTGAATCTTAAAAGAAAAAACTTGTCAGATATGTTCTTAATTCAAGAATATTGTTCAAAACATTATTTGAAAGAATTTTCTTCTTGATTTATGTGAAAAATCACCAAATTTTAGATGTATGGGCTCAATCCGAACAAATAGTAATATTTACTTTAAGTAAATGGAAGAATCTGACACATTAATCTAACTAGCCTTTAACACAAATAAAAGACGGAGAAAATTATTTGTCTAGATTTTTCAAAAATTATCAGATTAAGACGTTATAAATTTGCAGTGTGAAAGTTAGTATAGGTCAATACAGATTTATTTTGCATTCATCATTTAGCCTATCAATTAATTAGGTTCATATTGGTGAGAAATGTAGCCCTGACCCCCATTCACCAAATATGTTCGGTCTTATTAATGTCCCGTCCCCAGCAAAAAGTGTACATGCAGGTTTTGCTGTTACTGTATATCGTCCCTACCCATATAAAGACCAAACCTACGCCCTTGTCAAGCCGACATGACTTTTAATTTGTTAAAATTACTTGTTAAAAATACTTTAATTCTAATTCTGAATAGAAAATAAGTGTTTCAATGATTTTAAAATGAATAAATGCGTGATGATCTTGGCACATTCTTTTTGAATCTCCCTTTGTAATGCGACTTTAAAATTTCGTTAATCATCCAAGGGAAATAACAACATACAAAAAAAAAACAAAAAAAAAGACTTAACAAACACATGCATTTTACATGAAGAAACCCTCTTCAGAGAGTAAAATACAGTACTGTACTAGAATACTATACTGCCTTTTTATTCCAATTGTTTTCCACTAGATGGCAATATTTAGCGGTAGATGTGATAGGCGAACACGTGTTGGTCCATTGACAACATCAGGCTGGGCAGACCGAAACATTTGGTTTTGGATTCGAAAATTAAACATGTGCAGATAAAAATAGTTACGTGATATTAATATTTCAAATTGTTTTTTGCACAGTTGCCAAGTCACCAATAAGTTACAATACGTGTGAAAGTATATTTGTGTGTAATTGCATGATATAGTCTAAGTGTGTGTTGTTACTGTTGAATCCGTGTGTTCTTGTACGTTCGTGCGCGCATGTGTTCCAGCGATCGGCGAGGAGGAGACCAGTTTCTCACACCAGGCGCGCACCGCTCAAGCAGCCAAGGGATGTTCACCTTGGCGGAGGTACCCGCACTATGAAGAGACGCGCGCCGGGAGGAGGCGGGGTCGCCAAAAAGTCCAACAATAACAACGAGCTCTTGCTCCTGAACGACGAGCCCTCCTCAGAACCTTCTGGCACCATTGGCGCAGCTTCGGCTCGGTTCTTCCAGAGGGATGCCCGGGGCTCGGTGGGATCGGAGACTCCCGCGTTAGGACGCCAAGCCGGCGGCATGATATGCAACAAGAACGGCGACTGTCGAAGGGAGCCCACCAGCTCCGGGAGCCTCTCATCACTCATATCCCGACAAGAGAAGCACGCCGATGGGGGTGTAGAGGCCGTAGAGGGCGGCAAGGCAGCGAGCATGGACGGGTCGGCGGTGTCGGACGGACCCGGGGCGGAGGTCAAGAGCGCCGCGGGGATGGAGAAAAAGGACTCCCGGGTGTCTTTCTCCAACGCGCCGGGTGGTAGAGGGCACACCCCGACTCAACTGTCCAGGAAATCGTCCACAAAAGCGACGGAGGACGGCTCCCTAATCGTGGCCGACGATGGCGAGCCCAGCCGGGGCCAGACGTACATGCAGCGGCAGTTTAGCTCCATGCTTCAGCCCGGGGTCAACAAGTTCTCCCTGCGGATGTTCGGCAGCCAGAAGGCAGTGGAGAAAGAGCAGGAGAGGGTGAAGTCGGCGGGGAACTGGATCATACATCCTTACAGCGACTTCAGGTACAGACCTCAGTGGTCGCCAATACTTTGTAAACTTTTATTGCATCACGATCCTTGTATTATAAGTGAAATAATAACGCTATATTATGCAATGAGGTGCTTTAGAAGTTCTAGCACCAAGGACAGATCTGTCTATCCATCCTTTTCATTTCACACTTTATGCCCAACACTATGGGTCCATTCCACTACCAGTAAAACATTAAAAACTCCATAATAAATAAATAATAATAATAAAATAATAAAAACTTAATACTCCATTAAACTCAACATGTCACACTGAAATCATCTGGAGCTGAATTTCTTATTTGTAAGTGACACAATAATTATATTATCTGACTTATTTATTTTTTACATAACTGCACAAGGTTCTTAGTGAAGCCTGACGAGTGTTATGATAATAATAATAATAGTACATTTTATTTAAAGGTGCCTTTCAGGCACTCAAGATCGCCGTACAATATTTTAAAAAACAATTATACAAATTACAGACTAAAAACAGTAAAAATGAGTATAGAATGTTTAAAACAAAAAATACTAATAGATAAAAATAATTAGCAGAAAGCTACAACACAAAGAAATCAGGGATTATTATGGAAAGGCGAGTCTGAACAAGTGAGTTTTGAGTTTGGATTGGAAAAGAGGGAGTGAGTCGGTGTTCCTGAAGTCTGGTGGTAGTGAATTCCAAAGCCGGGGAGCAGAGTGGCTGAATGCTCTGCTCCACATGGTGCTAAGGCGAGCGGGGGGCAGACGGGTGTATGGATATGAAGGACCTGAGAGCATGGGAGGGAGTTGTAATATGGATATGTAATAAGTCAGACAGGTATGAAGGGGCAAGGTTGTGGATGGCCTTGAATGTGAGGAGGAGAACTTTGACAGGATGCGAAAGTGGACCGGAAGCCAATGGAGCTGGCGGAGAACCGAAGTGATGTGGTGGATGAATGGGGTACAAATTATGATGCAAGCAGCTGAGTTCTTGACCTGTTGGAGTTTATTGAGGGTCTTTCGAGGGAGGCCAAAGAGGAGGGAGTTTCAGTAATCCAGGCGGTAAGTGACAAGACTATGAACCAGGATGGTAGCAGAACGGGGGGTGAGGGACGGCCAGAGGCGGTTGATGGTGCGTAGGTGGAAGTGGGCAACCAGGATAATATTATTGATTTGTGAATTAAAAGAGAGTGTACTGTCAAGGATGACACCCAGGCTCTTGACTTGAGGGGAAGGCGTAACAGTGGAGTTGTCGATGGTGAGGGAATGGTCATGGTATTTGGATATGTTATCCATCCATCCATCCATCCATCCATCTCAACCAATCAATATTTCAATCTATTGATCCATCTTTCTATTATTTGTAGTGCTGCAACAGTTAATCGATTAACTTGAGTATTCGATTAGAAAAAAATATTCGAATTAAATTTTGTTGCTTCGAGTATTCGTTTAATTAAAGTGGCGTTGTAATGGTTGATTTTGAAAGTGTTTGCATTTAGTTTTATTGATAAGGGTGGATACACCGCCCTCTGGTCTGCCTCTTTTCACACGGCTGAATCCAACTGCTCCCTGTTAAGACCAAAGTAAGCAAAGTTTTAGTTTGAGCTAATGTTTTTTTAATGCATTCATAATTTAGATTATAGGTATATTTAGCAATTTTTTTGTGGGAATATGTGTCTGAAGCATTTGTTAAGAGCATTGTTAAAAAAAACAAAAAAAAAAAACTTTAGCATTTTATAGCATTTAAGCTAGCAGACTTTTTCTATGTAAGTTAGCCAATTGTTCTTTTGTTGCACATAGATCCTCATTAAAAATGTATATATATATATATATATAACGTTTGAGGCTCAGCTCAGATATTTTAATTTTTCATGTTCCTTATCCGATTACTCGATTATTCGAACTAACCAGTCCATCGATTAATCGACTACTAAAATATTCGATAGCTGCAGCCCTAATTATTTGCACTTCTGTATCAACAGCTATTCTTCTGTCCATATATCCATTATCTATCTTGCTTTGGGTCTTTATATTTCTCGCTTTTCTATGTATGGACTAATTACAACTGTCAAAAGAAACTAATGGAGTGAAATACTTAAATGCATTTTAATACTTAAATAAGTAATGAACCTGACATTTGTGGACCATTCCACCGAAACTTGGGTCAAAATTTAAACGGAATTTTCAGTTGTCATGATTATGCTTTTTTCAAGAGTTGCAAACATATTTCAAATCTGATCAGAATTACTCAGATTATCAAATTTTCTAGAAATTCAAGATAGTAAGATAAAGCGGCCAAAGAAGCCATAACGCGCCTTTGCCTTTCAAAGGTCCTTTGCAAGCGTCCTGTATTCATTTAAAGAAATTCTGAGCTTCATTTTGACCATCCATTAAAAATTAGCTTCACTATGAAAGTTTCTCAAAAACGAACAACTTGGAGTTGATGGATCTATGTACAAAAGCACAGTTAAAATTGGAACTTCTAAGATGTATACCTTGAAATGAACGTTTTTGAGGTGACAGATATTCATAAATCTTTTCGAAAATATTTGGATATTTCCTCCAGAGGGCGTAAGATCTCATTTTGTCATTGTTTTAGAAGCATCTGCTATCTATGGAATGGCTTACATTTAATGAATTGCACTCATAGTGAGTTTGATTTCAATTTTCAATTGTACATATTGCTATGTCTTATCACTTTTGAGTTACTGGATTGTGTATGATTGTTCAACATAGGTTCTACTGGGACTTCACTATGCTCCTATTCATGGTGGGCAACCTTATTATCATCCCGGTGGGCATCACTTTCTTCAAGGACGAGACCACCACGCCGTGGATCATCTTCAACGTTGTGTCTGATACCTTCTTCCTCATGGACCTGGTGCTCAACTTCCGCACGGGCATCGTATTCGAGGACAACACCGAGATCATCCTGGATCCCAAGATGATCAAGAGGAAATACCTGCAGAGCTGGTTCGTGGTGGACTTTGTCTCTTCCATTCCGGTGGATTACATCTTTCTCATTGTGGAGAAGGGCATCGACTCTGAGGTGTACAAGACGGCACGAGCGCTCCGAATCGTGCGCTTCACTAAAATTCTTAGCCTGTTGCGCCTGCTGCGTCTCTCCAGACTCATCCGTTACATCCACCAGTGGGAGGAGGTAAGAACCAAGGAAACGTCATATAATGAATTCAGTTAAATTTTTGTGAGAATAGTTGGACTTTTGCCAGAAGAAAAGTTTATGCGATTACAATAAAGCTGTAAAAGATTACCAGCATAATCAGCCTGGCTGCTGCTGTCTCTTAGACCGTACTTACCCTGAGCTGCCTGGTGATCCTGAGCACACAGTTGTCGACAGTTACTTAAAATAACCTTGGGTCAATCAGCCACATGTTGCTTCACTCTGACCAAAAACAAACACATCATCAGATTGCATGTACAATAGCAACCTTCTTGTGTAAAGTTCCATTACAATTCCTAAGGTGGTGTGTACTGTTGCTACATAGAAAAACATCTCCCAAATTCTGTCCCTCAGATGAATGAACATTTACCTACTGTATGTCACCCACTGTTATTAGTAAGACTCATACTGTAAATGGATGTCAAGTCACTGCAACGGTGGATGCTATACTGGATATTTCGTCTAGTCTAGTGGAACAACAGAGTTTTTGTGGAGATATTTAGATGTTTAAGGGTCCCATGTTGTGGCAGAAATGTGAAATCTTGTGAATAATCAATGCTAGTCCTCCCAATTAAAATAGAGTGGACGTCTATCGCCATTATTTACATCCAATGAGTTAAGAAATGTATAGAACTACCGTAATTTTCACACTATAAAGCGCACCTGACTATAAGACGCCACCCACCAAAAACGGCATTTGTTCATAGATAAGCCGCACTGGGCTATAAGCCGCAGCGGTCCTCACTGTATTATGGGATATTTACACCAAAAGATAATAACTGGTAACACTTTATGTGACAGCGGCATCATACGGCTGTCATAATACCAAATGAACCACCATGAAGCTTGACTCAATTGGCTGCAAAGCTTCATTGCTTCAAGAAGCTTCCTTTGGCCATCACTGCTCCCTTCGGGGACACAGTCAACCTCTGCTGCCACCTGATGTCAACACTGTCGTTGTCCAACATGCCTCCTAGGATGCATTGCAGCGCTCCAGATGTAAATAACAATCAAAAGTCATTTACTGTGCTGATTATTTCTTCAGTTACTCTTCCAATTGTTTCATTAATTGCTAGTTATAGTATGTGGTAACACTCACTGACAGTGGTGCCATAAGACTGTTATTAAACGATCATAATTATGACATGACACTGTCACAAGCATTAATGAATGCATATAACAGATGTCCTTTAGTGTTATCCGGCAAATGATCTCACTTTTGGATGGATGTAAAAGATCTGAGCTGGACATAAATGTAGTAACATACTTTGCCGGATGACATCTGTCATAAACATTCAGTAATGCCCATGATATTATCATGTCATAAATATGACGGTCTTATGATGCCGCTGTCAAATAAAGTGTTACCAAATACCATAACTAGCAATACATGAAACAACTGGAACAGTAACTAAATAAATAATTAGCACAGAACATGAATTTCGATTGTTATTTACATCTGTAGTGCTCCAATGCATGCTAGGAGCCATGTGTTACCTATTAACCCAAATAAAAATAAAAAAATAAGCCGCACTAGATTGTAAGCCGCAAGATTCAAAATGAAATAAAGTAGCGGTTTATAATCCGAAAATTACGGAAATCAAGAACAAATCGGTCAACATTATACTGGATATCAAAATGTATATATAATAATTGTAAAAGTCACAGAAAAATAACGACCTTTTATCTAGCCTGTTTTATGTAATATTTACTTAAGACTATTCTTTAGGTAATGTGGTCGTGGAGGGGGCATATTATTAACCCACAAATGATTAGCTACAGCACTGGGCTGAGCTACAGTCACTGCCTTGCCTGATTCAAAAGACGTGGGACTAGTTGCAGTGAAACGTACGTCGTTGATACAGTGGCGCCTCCAGAAATTTTTCATAGGGGTGGCCCGATAGTGCTACTTAAAATCTTGGGGTGGCACACCAAAACCTAAAAGCCATAATAATTTCAGGTTTTTATTATGTTGTTGCAGTAAAAAGGCCAGTAGAAAACTATCAGAAAGCCTAAAGGACACGCCCACCGATATACTTTGGTGTAATGTGTTATATTTAATGTACTGCTGCAACAATTAATCGATTGACTCGAGTCATTCAATTCGAAAAAAGTTTCGAATTAAATTTTGCATCGTGTATTCGTGCGTACAGTGTTTGCATTTAGTTTCATTGATTCGGGTAGATACATTACCCCCCAGTGGCAACAGTGAATATGACATAACTCATTTCACATGGCTGAATCCAGTTGCTCCCTGTTAAGACCAACATAAGCTAAGTTTTTGTTTGAGCTAATGCTTTTTTAATTAATTAGTAATTTAGGTAATAGGTATATTTAGCCATTTTTGTGGGAATATGTGTTTGAACCATTTGTTGAGAGCATGGTAAAAAACAAACAAAAAACAAACAAAAAAAAACGTTAGCATTTTATAGCATTGAAGCTAGCAGACTTTTGCTATGTAAATTAACCAGTTGTTCTTTTATTGTACTTAGATCCTCATTTGTTTATTTTTTTTATACCGTTTAAGGCTCAGCTCAAGTACTTTATTTTTTCATGTTCCTTATCCGATTATTCGATTATTCGAACTAACTAGTTCATCAATTAATCTACTACTAAAATAATCGATAGCTTCAGCCCTAATTTAATGTTACTAATGATTTAATATGCATAGTCCATAGCACTCCAGTCAACAATTTGAGTTCCACAACAATTCTGTTTTATTGTGTTATGTAAATATTAGGCATAAAGTGAACTTTTAACAAAAGAGAGGTGGTCAGTGGGGTGGCCAACAAATTTATTGGGGGGCCGTGGTGGACACCCCTGGCCACCCGCTGGTGGCGCCACTGCGTTGATATATTCTTCAATTCACCATCAATCAGTGGTCCACATGCTGTGGAATGCGCGAAGACAGGCGACAGAGCTCGACTTCCGAGACGCGAAGCTGATTCGCTTATAAGAGGGTGTGCACACTTTTGCTACTACATACCTTAGTTTTTTCCTCCTTTTTTTGCAGTGAAAAAGTGCAGGTTAGAGGTCCCAAAAAGTTTTGAAAAGTTTTCAAATGATCCTAGTGTTAATTTTATTTCCTATGTCACAAAATCCTTTCATTTAAATATTGGTGTATAGAATTTTTATATCCACTGTAATTAGCCTTGAAGCCATATCCACTTATGCAGTACAGTAGCGAGATGCATCATTATGCTACATAAACACAATTAACCCCAGTGCACTGTGATTGTACGTGTGTATGCTTGCGCGTGTTTGTTTAAACATAAATCACATCCCTTCTTTTTTAGGCTAACCGAGCTGCTTCAAATCACTGAAAACAACCACACAGTCTTTTAATTACCGAGCTGTAATTTGAGCAAGGGGAGAAGCCTAATTAGTGTCTCCATCGCAAGCAAACAACCATATAAACCTCAGAGATGCATCACACCAGCTCGGAGAGCTGAGGTTACACACAAAACATGATATCATAAGAAAAATATAAAAATATTTAACTAAAAAGGCATTTATTTGACATACAAACTCAAACAAACAAAATGTTCATAGTGCTGTATTGCACGATATTTTGGAAAACTTTTAATTCTAGAGAATAATGTAGGGGACAATATGTGAGAAAGTTATAGTTTTTACTGTAATAAAGTACAATAGGAGGAAAAAACTTATTTATAAGAAATTATATTACAAAAATGCAATACAGAAATAGCAATACAAAAAAAGCCTTATGAGTGGTTGTAGTACAAAGAAGGAAAAAAATTGAAACAAGTTAATACTACAGAATACAAGAGGTCCTTATTTAATTTTACAAGTAGAGTGAATCCCTGCATATTTGCGGTTTCCATATTTTAAAAATATAAGTCATAATTTTGCCTTAAAGGTTATAATTTAAAGCTGTAGAATACTGTATGGTTCAATCAAAGACTGGAAATAATCAAGATACTAGAGATACAACTGTTATATTTTGATATTGAATCGCTTAATTTTTATTACTGCGCACCATATTTCTAAGAGAGCTTAATGTAACAGTCTGTGTATGTGCATGTGTGCGTGCACGTGTCTGTGGTTTGTCCGAGCGATAAGCATTGTCGGGAACAGGTTTAACAATTTCCTAAGGCAGGAAGCTCTATTCACATCAGCTCTACACTCAGCTGCAGGGAGGATGCTTTTGTTTCAGTGACGGAATGTGTGTGTGTCAGTAAAATATGGTTGTAATTGAAATTTTTCAGACGAGGTTGCCTTCATGTGATCAGATAACACAACTTGGGGAAGCAGCATGTGGCTCCTCACTCTAAATTTAGTTTTAGATTTTCTAATACCTGTGATGTGATCCGATCTTTGTCAAAACGAAACAGATGAAAATACAGTGTCTGTGTCTCTCCTTTAACTAAAACCACCCAAACATTTATAGGTTTTCATATTTTAGTGAGGATAGCTTGCAAACAATGACAGAAGGGGGAAAAACAAGTAAGTGAACCCTCTGCATAAGGAGACTTAAAGAGCAATTGAAACCAATTTTTTACCAAACGTTTTAAGTCAGATGTTCAGTATGTCCAATCACTTATAAGTGGTTTAAAGTTGTCCTGCCCACTATAAAACACACACCTGGTAAGAAACGTCTTGATGAGAAGCATTGTCTGATGTACATCATGGCTCGATCAAAAGAGCTGTCTGAAGACCTGCGATCAAGGATTGTTGATTTTCATAAAGCTGGAAAAGGATGCAAAACTCTAAAAGTCTGGATGTTCATCAATCCACAGTCAGAGAAGTTGTCTACAACTGGAGAGAGTTTGGCACTGTTGTTTTCCTCCCAAGGAGTGGCCTTCCATCAAAGACGATGCAGAGGGTTCATCACAGAATACTCAGAGAGGTAAAAAGCAACCCTAGACTGTCTGCCACAGACTTACAGAAACCACTGCAGCAGTCCAATATCTCTGTGCCTACATCAACTATCTGTAAAACTGTGGGCAAGAATAGTGTTCATGGTAGGAGTCCACGGAGGAAGCCACTGCTGTCTAAAAAAAACATTGTTGCTCGTTTAATGTTCGCAAAAAGGCACTTGGACACTCCACAGAAGTTTTGGCAAAATATTTTGCGGACTGATGAAACCAAAGTTGAAATGTTTGGGAGTAACACACAACGTCATGTGTGGAGGAAAAATGGAACAGCTCACCAACATCAACACCTCATCCCCACCGTGAAGCATGGTGGAGGGAGCATCATGATTTGGGGCTGTTTTGATGCCTCAGAGCCTGGACAACTTGAAATCATTAATGGAAGAATGAATTCAAACGTTTATCAGGATGTTTTGCAGGAAAACCTGAGGCCGTCTGTCAGACAGTTGAAGCTAAAAAGAAGATGGATGCTGCAACAAGACTATGATCCAAAACACAGATGTAAATCAACTTCAGAATGGTTTCAGAAGAACAAAATACACGTTCTGGAGTGGCCAAGTCAAAGTCCAGACTTGAACCCCATTGATATGCTGTGGCATGACCTATAGAAAGCGATTCATGCTAGACATCCCAGGAATCTGACTGAATTACAGCAGTTTTGGAGAGAAGAATGGGCCACGATTAGTCCTGATCGATGTGCCAGACTGATCTTCAGCTACAGGAAGCGTCTAGTTGAAGTTATTGCTGCCAAAAGGGGGGGCCACAAAATATTAAATATGATGGTTAACTTACTTATTATAAAATGGGTTTCAATTGCTCTTTAAGTCTCCTTAGGCAGAGGGTTCACTTACTTGTTTTTCCTCCTTCTGTCATTGCTTGGATACTATCCTCAATAAAATATGAAAACCTATAAATGTTTGAGTGGTTTCAGTTAAAGCAGACACTGTTTTTTCATCTCTGTGATTTTGATAATTATCAGATCACATTTGATCGTGATTTTATGCAGAATTGTGAGAAATTGCAAAAGATTCAGATACTTTTTCATACCACTGTAACTTCTGACCCGGATTATAGTGTGAGACAGACACATAACCACTTTCTGTTCTCACGGGACAATATATGTCGATTTGTGACTGCTTGCCTTAATCATGTAAGGAGATCTCTCAGGTCTCCTTTTCTACTGTAAAAGTCATTGGACCTTGAGGTGCTACTAAGAGTGTGAGAAGCATGCTGTCTAAAAATAGAAATAGTACGAGTCTGGAAATTGCTATAAAATCAAAGATACACAATGCACGTAAAATTAAACATTACAAAAGAGTAACTTTTTTGCTTTTCCAAATTCTACATGTAAATTACGAGAGATGCATCGATACCACTATTTTAAACAGGGTACTATAACCTTTGAATACTCGCCAACAACAGGTACTTATACTAGAAATGCCACTGCCTTGAAAATGTACTGAAGGAATAATTTTATTAAGCAATATAGTTCATGTTTTATGTTAACAAGTTACCATGTTAAAATGTGATTATTTTGAAATGTACGTACCATATTTGAGACATGGAATTTATCAATTTATAACAAGATATAACAAGATACCTTTTTCCGTTTTGGCATTTTACTAATAAGAAGAAAAAACACTAAACAATTAACATCAACAAATCCTATATTTTAAATGAATAACTTAATAACAATATTATTCCAAATTTAAAATATTCATTATTCAAAACACATCCGCTGCTATCTTTCTTGGTGAGCATAATGTTTGACTTCTATAGACGAAATGTAGTCTGCCATAGCAGCAAATAACATTGAAATCTGGTTTGTCTACCCGACAACATCCATAAATGAATAATTGACTTGCTCCCTTCAGATATTCCACATGACGTACGACCTGGCCAGCGCCGTGATGCGAATAATCAACCTGATAGCAATGATGCTGCTGCTGTGTCACTGGGATGGCTGCTTGCAGTTCCTGGTTCCCATGTTGCAAGATTTCCCTTCTGATTGCTGGGTTTCCCTCAACAAGATGGTGGTAAGTAAGAATGGGACAATACACTTAAACTTACTAAATACACTAAAAATCATGGAATTCTGAACACAGTTGTCCTCTTGGGCTTCAAGACCACTTGATAGCACAATAGATCAGATGAACCACCATGAAGCTTTTACCAATTAGCTGCAAAGCTTCAGTGCTTCAACAAGCTTCATATGGCCATCAGTGCTCCTATGGGAGAGACAGACAACCTCTGCTGCCACCTGTTGTCCACAGTTTTGTCATCCAACATCCCTAATGCCTCCCAGCATGCATTGCAGCGCTATAGACGTAAATAACATTTAAGGAAATCTTGGACTTAAAGAATTGTAGGCTCTAATAAGCCACAACTGCTCTCTTTTACTAAAATATGTATTAAAAACAGATAAAATATTGCCATTGATTTAAAAATCTGTAATATTTAGTACATGTTTTGACCTACAGAGGGTGCCATGTTTTTAAACCTGCAATGGACGCTCGGGGTGATGACATAGATTGTCACTGTCACTCGACAAATACTATCGGGTTTCTGCAATTCCTTCTACGCGGCGAAACGTCCAACACATGCGGTCATTGGTTAAAAGCGGCAATTACTTACTATTTGTGTTTTTATTGAGTCTTTTATTACCTTTTCATTGTGTTCAGTGTTTCCCTCTCATTCTTTTAAGCATTGTGTTCTCTTGCAGATTGTCGATCTGTTGACCACATTAGTCACGTAGCATATTTAAAGCACCCTTATTTGATATTACTATGTTTAAGTATTTTCTTGAGGCATCTTTATGTTCTGTCTGTATGCATCTAAACAGAAGAAGCTCAAAGCGCACGGTAGAACTTTGGGTGTCAAATTCGCCTCTTATAGGACGTTTCGCCGGTGTAGCACATCTTGGCAGAACACAGTTTTTTTTTTGTCCTACTCTCGTCACTTCTCATCCCGTCTTTCCTGTTCAATTTGCTTTTGCTGCTCGTTTTGTGAAATATCAACAGTGCTGTCATGTTTATTAATATTCCGCTCGGGTTCAAATTAAAAGGGTTGAACAGATGACATGTTTATGGTGCTAGAGTCATACTCTGGAAGCCCGGCAGCTATTGATGTCACCGCCCTGCGACATCAATAACAATGGCGACCTATTAGTTAAACTAATTTTACAAATTGTATAAAAACTAGGGCTGTCAAACGGCTAAAATTTTTAATCGAGTTAATCACAGCTTAAAAATTAATTAATCGCAATTAATCGCAATTCAAACCATTTCTATAATATGCCATATTTTTCTGTCAATTATTGTTGGAATGGAAAGATAAGACAAGACGGATATATACATTCAACATACTGTACATAAGTACTGTATTTGTTTATTATAACTATAAATCCACAAGACAACATTAACATTCTTTCTGTGAAAGGGATCCATGGATAGAAAGACTTGTAATTCTTAAAAGATAAATGTGAGTACAAGTTATAGTAATTTTGATAGTTTGTATATTGTGACTAAATATTGCCATCTAGTGTATTTGTTGAGCTAAACTTAATGTTTGAATAGAGTATTATTTTACATAGCTATTTTGATTGGGAATGCCAGATCTCTTTGCATTGAGCGCGTTTGTTTTTGTGAACATTATTTTATTTTTTGAGAGATAGGAATATTATTTTTGTTGTGCTTTCACTAAATGATACTGTAGTGACTTAAATGTTCTTAACTGCCCAAATGCATGATGGGAATTTGAGCAACCATGAGTCACAGTGGTTGCTGCAAATGGTATATCTTCTCTGCGTTGAGTACAATACATGTTTTTAAGAAAAGATCATCTCCAGTTAGTCATCCCCATGTCGCTTGCCACAATAGCTATAACAGTTGTGGAAGAGATGCCACTGCTTATTCCATAAAATAGCGCGGCTCCAATAAATCCCTGCGATACCAGTTCGCCCTTGGTAATTGGCAGTGCTATA
The DNA here is from genome assembly GCF_030265065.1 of Corythoichthys intestinalis. NCBI lineage: Eukaryota > Metazoa > Chordata > Actinopteri > Syngnathiformes > Syngnathidae > Corythoichthys > Corythoichthys intestinalis. Next base: position 40,182,420 of record NC_080401.1, read on the forward strand.
GACCGGCGATTCATGTTGGCTTGTTGTCGTCGGTTGGCTCGGTTCGTCCGATTTTCTCCTGTGGAAGACGGCGGCGTACATATAAATACCAAGGGGCGTTGGATGGCTTCTTGTGGGTACTTTTATTAACAAAACAAAAGCATGTGGGGGACGCAGCACTTGAGCCTGCGCTAACTGCGCACTTTCTCTACTCTCTCGCTCGACTACTTTCTTATTCACTGCTCAATCTGACAATGCCGGTCACATTGAAAATAACAGCTGCCCCCATGGCGGGTGCCGGTAACACCTGTGTCCACTCCACTTGCTTGTCTCTGCCCTTAGCTCTCAATATACTTCAAACAGCGCCATTGTAGTCTGTTCGCGGCAATGCTTGAGTGGGTCGTTCCGCGTATGCGTCAATTGCGTTAAATATTTTAACGTGATTAATTTAAAAAATTAATTACCGTCCGTTAACGTGTTAATTTTGACAGCCCTAATAAAAACGAAAACATCAAGAGGGGTTTCAATATCAAACTATTTTCACTCATAAAACATTCATCATTTAAGAACTAGAAGTCTTTCCATCCGTTGATCCCTTTCAAACTAAATGTTCTTTGCTAATTATTCTCAAGTTACTGTTCTAGTTGTTTAGTGAGTTTCTAGTTATGCTATTTAGTTTGTTCTTATGTGACAAAAAAAATGTTTTGAAAGCATGAATTTGAATGACCTTTGATTTAAAGGGCTCTTACATACTTGTCATTATTTGTGAAAGTGGTTGGAAGCCAGTTCTTCTGCTTACACAATATTAACGGGAATTGTTCCTCCGTGCCAAATGAGCGCCACAAAATGACTGTGGCAACTCATGATGAAGTTGCTGGGATAGTAAAGGGATTTGACTGAACTGTTTAAGGGCTATTTTGCTAAATTCACGTGAAAATGCATCTAGTTCATATAACGCAATCCTTTTTATTTTTTTTATTTTTTTTTTACGTCTCTGTTGTTATTGCCTAAAACTGCTTGAAAATGATTGGCTCACAATTCTCTTCAGGTGGTACGGTTTTCAAGTTTGTTCCTATTTCTTTTATCATGATAATCTCAACGATCATTATCATTTTGTTTACATTATCCTAAATTTCCTACAGTGTTTCAATCCAATTTTGGCATAGAAAAACTCACTTTTATTGCTTAAATAAGCAGCAAACCATCCTTCCCAAGGTATTTAAAGCTTGGAGCTCAGCCTTTGTACTTCAAGGAAACGTATGTGACTAGTTTTGATTCATGTCTCTGGGAAAATTGCAGAAATAATGATTCTCGGAGTTGAAATGAGCCTCGCTGCACAGATTCTGTAAGGCGTCCAACGAGAAGGGATTCTGGCAGTTAACAAGCACCCTCTGATCATCAGTAAAAAGCACAGCCCATCCAAAATCCTCATTAGGATGTTTTTTGAATATTAATTTTCAGCAACACTTACTGGAACATTTAGTACCATGCCTGCCCGTATTGTCTTCATTGTACTGTACAGTATACTGGGATTAAATATTAGCCTTAGAAAATGACAACTGATTACTCGATTATTTGATGGGATACTTAATATGATAATTGATTCTAAAAAGATTCATTGGTGAGTGACAGTGCTATTACCAAGTATGTTCATACAGTACAGTCTGAATACATTAAACTGGCTAATTATGTCCCAGAAAACCAATGAACAAAATGTTATTAGTAGCCTATAATCATTAGCTGCCATTTATGGCGATGGACGTCAAGTTCATTCAAACAGTTCAAATCCATTGGACGTCCATCGCCATAAATGGAACTGAAAGAGGTAAAGCTTAAAAACAAATTAAAATGGAAACAATCTATTTAAATATTTTGTACTTTCAAGTTAAATACAGCTCAACTACCATTGACATCGAATCCATTTGTGTTAATTCATTAATTTTTACATTCTTTATCATACAGTTGTTGAGATGTGTTTGAAACCAAAACATGCCACTTTAAATAATGAATCTCAAAGTAGCTCACAAGCTCTTTTGTGTCGCTTAACATATTCTAAAAGTCAAAATGGAGCTCTGCCAAGCAAGATAAGCTTTCTGTTGTTGGCTTTAGACTGTCAGGGAGGCTCTGTTCTCTGTCTTACACACACACATACCCTGCCCCCCCCCCTCCCCACACAAACACACTGGTATAATCGCCCTATCATACATCATAGACGTCCCATACTCCCATTGTGCTGCCATCTAAATGCATTATCTGCGAATGCATTTAGGTGGCAAATTAGCTGTTCGGTCAAAGGAAACAGCCAACAAGAACACAAGTGCTTTTATTTCATTATACACTTTCCTCAGACAAAAGAAACACACAAGAGTTCAAGGTGTGGGGACAGGTGGAGGGGTGGTAATGCGCTCCCTCACTATATTCCCGAAAACTGGTTATGGGCAACTCGGACAGGCTGGGGCACCAGGGCATGGATGTTGTTCCATTGGCTATGACCGTGGGCGGAAGGGCATGCCTATTCTGCTAACCCTTGGGATGGCAGGGGCAATGCCAGACCTGTCTGACGGATTCCATGCAGCACTCTCATTCTCCCCTGTCATACATGTTAGAGTGGGTACACACATGACTAGGTGCCACTAGACACATACTGGTGTTGAAGTCAGTATGCATCCTTTCTAATGCAATCAAATGGAGTTGTTTTTCATAGAAACTGCTGCATCTTGCCTAATGCAATCAAATGGAGTTGTTTTTCACAGAAACTGCTGACAGTTAGTTTTACCTCAGATAAACATGGACTTTTAACTGCCAACCAGAAAGACTCATGACCTAATCACCAAACGTTCCAGACACACCTCCTTATCTGTACAGCATATAAGCAACGCCAAGCCATTTGTCTAGCGTGCATTTCTCTACACAGCTTTTGTTCTGTCATTGAATGCGCCAAGAAATTTCTGAACCATGAGAGACAGAATGTGAAAAAAAAAACAGAAAATCACATTGTTTGATTTTTAAAACATTTATTTCCAAATTAGAGTAGAGAATAAGTATTTCATCACCTACAAAAAAGCAAGATTTCTGGCTATCAAAGAGGTCTAACTTCTTCTAACGAGGTCTAACGAGGCTCCACTCGTTACCTATATTAATGGCACCTGTTTTATCTCATTATCGGTATAAAAGACACCTGTCCACATTTCAGTCAGTCACACTCCAAACTCCACTATGGCCAAGACCAAAGAGCTGTCAAGGGACACCAGAGACAAAATTGTAGACCTGCACCAGGCTGGGAAGACTGAATCTGCAATAGGTAAAACGTTTGGTGTAAAGAAATCAACTGTGGGAGCAATTATTAGAAAACGGAAGACATACAAGACCACTGATAATCTCCCTGGATCTGGGGCTCCATGCAAGATCTCACCCCATGGCGACAAAATGATAACAAGAACGGTGAGCAAAAATCGCAGAACCACATGGGGGGACCTAGTGAAAGACCTACAGAGAGCTGGGACCACAGTAACAAAGGCTACTATCAGTAACACAATGCACCGCCAGGGACTCAAATCCTGCACTGCCAGACGTGTCCCCCCTGCTGAAGCCAGTACATGTCCAGGCCCGTCTGCGGTTCGCTAGAGAGCATTTAGATGATCCAGAAGAGGACTGGGAGAATGTGTTATGGTCAGATGAAACCAAAATAGAACTTTTTGGTAGAAACACAGGTTCTCGTGTTTGGAGGAGAAAGAATACTCAATTGCATCCGAAGAACACCATACCCACTGTGAAGCATGGGGATGGAAACATCATGCTTTGGGGCTGTTTTTCTGCAAAGGGACCAGGACGACTGATCTGTGTAAAGGAAAGAATGAATGGGGCCATATATCGAGAGATTTTGAGTGACAATCTCCTTCCATCAGTAAGGGCATTGAAGATCAGATGTGCCTGGGTCTTTCAACATGACAATGATCCCAAACACACAGCCAGGGCAACAAAGGAGTGGCTTCGTAAGAAGCATTTCAAGGTCCTGGAGTGGCCTAGCCAGTCTCCAGATCTCAACCCCATAATAAATCTGTGGAGGGAGTTGAAAGTCCGTGTTGCCCAACGACAGCCCCAAAACATCACTGCTCTAGAGGAGATCTGCATGGAGGAATGGGCCAAAATACCAGCAACAGTGTGTGAAAAGCTTGTGAAGAGTTACAGAAAACGTTTGGCCTCCATTATTGCCAACAAAAGGTACATAACAAGGTATTGAGATGAACTTTTGGTATTGACCAAATACTTATTTTCCACCATGATTTGCAAATAAATTATTTAAAAATCAAACAATGTGGTTTTCTGTTTTTTTTTTCCACATTCTGTCTCTCATGGGTGAGGTTTACCTATGTTGACAATTACAGGCCTCTCTAATATTTTCAAGTAGGAGGACTTGCACAATTAGTGGTTGACTAAATACTTATTTGCCCCACTGTAGTTACACGCATACATCTGTGGAAAGCTAAAGTATACTGTTTTTTTACATAGCCGATCAACTTTCCTAATGTCAAGTGTCAAGTGGGGAACACCACAGACCAAGTCTTAATTTGACACATTTGTGATGTTATTCTAATGTGTTCACATCCGATTTATGTAGTATTTGTATGCCATAGTTATCTCTTAATGTTATTTGTCTTGCCAAGGGTGAATCAGCATACCCACCACATTTTGACCCGTGCAAATACTTAATGAATTGGCTTTGTACCAGATATTGTTCATTGTAATGGATGGCATGGTCAAAAGGTTTGTGGACCGCAGATGTTTGTACAATGTCGCGGTGATCGGTGCCAACGGAGGCCTTCCTCTTGTTTAATGAACCCACGACAAGGGAAATTCGCCACAATCGAGACAAACTAGAGCAAGCAGATGTGCGCTCGCCTCATTAGCGCTTCTTCCTCGTCAGTACAAAGCTGCTCATGGTGATGATGATGATTAGCCTCTCCAATCTAACATTCACCAATACTTACAGCGACACTACTCTTGAAACTTCACTTCCTGGTCTAAGCGGTCGATTGCCCTTCTGTTCCTTTCCAGAATGACACGTGGAGTGAGCTCTACTCCTTTGCCCTCTTCAAGGCCATGAGTCACATGCTGTGCATCGGCTATGGACGGCAAGCCCCCGAGAGCATGTCGGACATTTGGCTCACCATGCTCAGTATGATCGTTGGTGCCACCTGCTATGCCATGTTCATTGGCCACGCCACAGCGCTCATTCAGTCTCTTGACTCATCCAGGCGACAGTACCAAGAGAAGGTAAGGACAGTATTTTTGTGTTGGACAACTGTATGATTGCCATTTGCAAAAGATCAAAAAAGGATGACACTTTGAGCATTTAGAGAGGAGAGAAAAATCAAAACAACAAATTCAAACGTTCCTCCCACAACCAGTGTTGTTAATCTTTTAAAAAAGTAATTCGTTCAGTTAGAAATTTACTTCCCCCAAAAAGTAATTGAGTTAGTAACTCAGTTACCTCATTGTAAGAGTAATTACATACTCAGCAAAGTAATTGACGCTACTTTTCATGTTCTACACAATTACTCAGCAAAGTAATTGACGTTACTTTTCATGTTTTACACGTTATTGCAAAATAGAGTCTTAAACATCTTTCACATCAAAGATGTTTATATTACCTGAATGAAGAATAAAAATACTATAGACAGTATTTTAGAACATTTTCATAGACGGAGTTTGACTTTTGGGGCGGGGGGGGCACAACATGTTGATGACCCCGAAACGCAGTGTCAGCAATAAAATTAACTTACAAGAATATTTATGATAATAAGTTGACAATAAGCGTTTTTTGTTTCCCATCATTCTTGAGGGGACTTCTAAATCAGGCTTGCTAGGCAATACTTTTCGCCAAGATCGTCATCCATTGAATTTGGTACGTCCGCCGGTGTCGTGCCAATGGAGTTACCCCAGTCAAAAATTGTATCCCCTGGGTGGAGCCATATGGAGGTAGGTTTGTGTCTTTATTATTCAATCAAAATAAAAGTTGCTTCAATTAAAAAAATAAATAAATAAGTTGCTTCAATCAAAATATATTTTTTCAACCCAAAAAAAGTTGCTTCAATAAAAAAAAATGTGTTTGAATGCAAAAATTAATTTGAAAAAAAAAGAACTAAGAAATAAAAATACATGTGAAAGCTATATTTCTTTGATTAATTTTTGATTTTTTTTTTTTTTTAATTGAAGTCGAGTTTTTTTTTTTTTTTTTTGGATTGAAGCAATTTATTGATTGAAGTAATGTTGATTTGTGTTTGGGCCACATTTTGGCTAGGGACATTTTTGTCTTTATTATTCAATCAAAAAATAAGTTGCTTCAAAAAAATAGATTTTCAAAAAGAAAAATCACTTCAATCAAAAAAAGAAAAAATTCAATCATAGAAAAAGTTTTTGAACGCGAAAAAATATTTGAGATGGAAAATTTTGCATTTGAACACTTAATTTTTCATTGAAAAAGTTTTGATTGAAGCAATCCTTTTTGTGTTTGGGCCATATTAGGACATTCGTGTCTAAATTGTTCGATCCCCCAAAAATTTGCTTCAATCAAAAAAAAAAATTCAATCAAAGAAATAAATCTTTTTTAAAAATATTGTTTTTCTCTAATATATATGTATATATTTGTATTATATGCAAAGCAAATGACCGTCTAAGGTGCTCGGAAAATAATTTCGACACATTATAAAAATGTTTTTTTTGTTCATTTAATTCATTTTTGTTGCAGTTTTAATGCTTTACAACTTTTATATAAATAGGAAAGTCAAGTTACATGCATTGACACTTTTCGGCCACCAGTGAGGGGCCTGGTCCCCCTGGCCCCCCCCTTAAAATCCGCTTATGAACATTTTTTATTTATTTGGATCAAATATACTAGTATTAGTCTGTCAAGACAACACAAATTTTAACTGACTATTATCCACTGCATATCTCTGAAACTGTATGTTAGGCCTACTGCACAATAAGCAGAACACTATCCTTAAAATATTCCGCTAAGTAACAATATTAAATATTGCAAATAATAATATAAATACTATTTAATAAATAATAATATTTAAAGTAGGGGTGTCAAACGATTAAAATTTTTAATCGAGTTAATTACAGCTTAAAAATTAATTAATCGCAATTAATCGCAATTCAAACCATCTCCAAAATATGCCATATTTTTCTGTAAATTATTGTTGGAATGGAAAGATGAGACACAAGATGGATATATACATTCAACATACGGTACATAAGTATTGTATTTGTTTATTATAACAATCAATCAACAAGATGGCATTACCATTATTAATATTCTGTTAAAGCGATCCATTGATAGAAGGACTTGTAGTTTTTAAAAGATAAATGTTAGTACAAGTTATAGAAATTTTATATTAAAACCCCTCTTAATGTTTTCGTTTTAATAAAATTTGTAAAATTTTCAATCAAAAAATAAACTAGTAGCCCGCCATTGTTGATGACCCATGATTACTTACACAGTGCTCATGGGTGCTGAAGCCTATAAAATCAGTCGCACCCAAGTGCCAGCAGAGGGCGACAAAACTCCAAAAAACACAACAAGTACACATTTCACTGTGCTGTCATTTTAATGTTTGGCATGTGCGTTAATTGCGTCAAATATTTTAACGTGATTAATTTAAAAAATTAATTACCGCCCATTAACAGATAATTTTGACAGCCCTAATTTAAAGTAATTTATAAGCTTGCTAAATTATGCAACTTCTAGTGACGTTCTTATTTAAAGGACGTTATAAGCCTGTTGAAAAACACCGTACCCATGCTACTGCAATATTATTTACAAAACGTTATATGCCTGCTAAACTGTCCCACCGCTACCCATAATCTTATTAGTGTTTCAACAGTGGAAGTATCTAATATAAAAGTGTCAAAACATAAGGTAGATTTGTTGGAAGGGACAGCTCGCATCGATAGTCCCCGCCCTTGTGTAAAACTGCTGACAACAACGGAGACGTTACACCGACAAGGGAGAGCGAATCATCAGAACACTGGTACTAAGCAGGGCATGATCCGCCAACCTAGACAATCATCATCGCGTTTGCAAAGGCGTCACTACCCCCTTACCTCTTTCCCCCTCCCGGTCTGCTCTATCTAGGCATGTGGCAGCTAATGTGTGACAAAATCAACTGTCGACAACTCACGCTTCTTTCAACCAAATTGTAGTGGCGTGCCCCTTCATAGCCTCAATAACGGTAACAACATTACAAATATAGGGGAAAAAAAAAAAAAAAAAAAGAATACTCATTAATGAAAAAAATAACACCATTAGAATTGCCGTTATACTCTAACGCTGTTATTAATAACACTGCCCATAAGCAATGCAATTTTCTACATGATAACAATGGTACCTTGACATACGATCGCTTCAACACACGATCTTTTCGACATCCGGCGTAAAATTTGACTCGCCATTTGTTCCTACATTGTTCCAACATGCTCGAAATACGACAATTTTTGACAGCGCCGCAGTTTCTTTGTTTTGCCTGAAGACGGGCACGCAGCGAACTTTCTTGTGAGGGAAAACACGGGTTCCAAGGTTAGTGCAGGTGGTGAAAAAGGAAAAAGGTGACGCTTACCATTGAAATAAAGATGGAAATGATAAAAAAATATGAGCATGCCATGCCCATCCATGAAATGGCTCGACGATACGGCCGTAGAATATCGATCTTGACGGTCCTCCTCCGACCTCCGTTCGCCAGTCTTTATAAGTTAATGTGACAATTATTATTGTGGTAACATCGCCAAAGAAATCGCCAGCTTTGTCAGGTTTCTAATTATTTAATCCATCAACTTGTGCAACACAACACGCCTACTGTCTGCTGCAGTTGACGCCAGCAACAAAACATGAAAAGAGAAAGTAAAATAGAACTGCACTCTCAATCTCACCGTCATGTCAGCCACGCGGTGCATTCAGGTCCAGCAAAAACTTGTGCCTCAGATGATTCGTTACATTATTACAGGAATTATTATTATTATAATATTATTCCGAATTGCTATTTGTAATAGTACCAGCAGTATTTATTAAGGATTTAGTGTAGTTTTTTTGGGCTGTGGAACGAATTAATGGAATTATAATGTATTCTTATTGTAAAATTCTGCTCGACATATGACCATTTCAATTTACAAACAAGGTCCTAAAACGAATTAACTTGGTATGTAGAGGTACCACTGTACAGTGATTCGAAAATATGTACTCACAAGAAATTTTACAGTGCCCTCCATAATTATTGGCACCCCTGGTTAAGATGTGTTTTTTAGCTTCTAATATATATTTTTTTAAATTCAAATAATATGGGACCTTAATAGAAAAAAAGAGAAAAATCCAACCTTCAATACAAGTGCATTTATTCAGTGGGGGAAAAAATCCCACATAAAGAAATAATTATTTGACATCAAATAATGTGTGTTACAAATATTAGCACCCCTGGTGTTAATACTTTGTACAACCCCCTTTTGCCAACAAAACAGCACCTAATCTTCTCATATAATGTTTCACAAGCTTGATTTTGTGTCTGGTGAACCATTTCTGTGTAGATTTGGCCATATGTTTAGGGTCATTGTCTTGCTGAAAGACCCAGTGACGACCCATCTTCAGCTTTCGGGCAGAGGGCAACAGATTTTGATTTAACGCTCCCAGGGACCATGTGCTTTGGTCGGATGAGACCAAGATTGAGCTTTTTGGAACCAAACACTCTAAGTGGGTCTGGCGTGCCACGAAAGATGCACATGCTGAAAAGCACCTCATACCCACTGTGAAGTATGGGGGTGGGTCGGTGATGCTGTGGGGCTGTTTCGCTTCCAAAGGCCCTGGGAACCTTGTTAGGGTGCATGGCATCATGAATGCTTTGAAATACCAGGACATTTTAAATCAAAATCTGTTGCCCTCTGCCCGAAAGCTGAAGATGGGTCGTCACTGGGTCTTTCAGCAAGACAATGACCCTAAACATATGGCCAAAACATACACAGAAATGGTTCACCAGACACAAAATCAAGCTTGTGAAACATTACAGGAGAAGATTAGGTGCTGTTTTGTTGGCAAAAGGGGGTTGTACAAAGTATTCAAACCAGGGGTGCTAATAATTGTGACACAGATTATTTGATGTCAAATAAATATTTCTTTATGTGGGATTTTTCCCCACTGAATAAATGCACTTGTATTGAAGGTTGGATTTTTCTCCTTTTTTACCATTAAGGTCCCATATTATTTGAGTAAAAAAAATTATTGGAAGCTAAAAAACACATCTTAACCAGGGGTGCCAATAATTATGGAGGGCACTGTATATATATTGTATGATAAACCATATCATGATGTTTATTGCTTTAAATGTTCAAAGTAAATTTGAGCAAAAATAAGGCAATGCAAAAATAGTCATTGCAGTTTTTAATAGAACTTCCATGTAATCAACAATTCACAGTTAGGGGAAAAAAAACGCCATGTAACTGGTGCATGTAATGAAAAGTTTAAACCACTGCATGACCCTAATGTGACGCGTTTTTTTATTTTTTATTTTTATTTTTTTATGTTATCATATTTTTTTTTTTAAAAAATCTACATTAATTACTATAGTTACAAAAGAAAAAAAAAGCCGAGCACATACAACTTCTACCCAGTCTAACGTGTTAAGCGGCAAACAGCTCGCATACGAACACAAACAACAACAACTGAATTAACCTCACCGACTTCCTCTATTCCACAACATACTACTCAGCAGATTGGAACAGTGGGTAGGGCTTACTGACACTGTTCTTCAGTGGTTCACATCTTATTTACATGATAGGGATTACTTTGTGTCACTCGGAAAACATCAGTCAGAACGAACCAAATTCACGTGTGGAGTCCCTCAAGGGTCAATTCTTGGACCACTCTTATTTAACATCTATATGCTTCCCCTAGCTCAGATTATGGGACAGTATGACATCTCCTATCACACCTATGCAGATGACAACTCTACATTTCTGTTTCCCTACATGATTATAGTCCCTTAGTCTTCCTGAGTAAATGCATTCATCAAAACAATGAATGGATGTGACATAATTTTCTCCAGTTAAATGTGGAGAAGACAGAACTGATCATTTTCGGGCCAAAAAAAGGAAAGGTCAAAGATAAGCAGGCACCTTAGCACAATGTCACTTACAGCTGCAAATCAAGTCAGAAACCTTGGCGTAATTATTGACTGAGACCTAAAATTTGATAGCCATCTAAAGTTCGTCACTAAATCTGCTTATTACCACCTAAAAAATATAGCCAGAATTAAGGGGCTTCTGACTCAACAAGACATGGAAAAACTTATGCATACATTCATTTTCAGCAGATTGGACTATTGCAACAGTATATTTACAGGTCTTGATAAAAAATCAGTCAGGATGCTGCAGCTAGTACAGAATGCTGCAGCCAGAGTCCTCACAAATACAAGGAAACTGGACCACATTACACCGGTTTTGAAGTCGTTACACTGGCTTCCAGTGAGTCAAAGGATAGACTATAAAATACTATTGCTCGTCTACAAAACACTTAATGGCCTTGGACCAAAATACATGCTTCATTTGCTAGATTCCTATGAAACATCTAGACCCCTAAGGTCGTCTGGAACCGGTCTCCTGTATGTTCCAAGAACAAGAACCAAGCAGGGTCAGGCAGCATTTAGTTATTATGCTCCTCACCTCTGGAACAAGTTACCTGAAGGTCTGAAGTATGCTCAAACTGTTAGCTCCTTTAAATCAGGGCTAAAAACCCTTTTGTTTAGCACTGCATATCCATAACTATCTATATATTTCAATCTATTTGCTTTCTCTTCTTATCTCCATTGCTGATTTCAATTATTAGCAGTAGTAGTAGTATTTTTTTTTCTTTTTTCTTTTTATTCTATTCGTGATTAAATGCGATTTTTATGTGTAATGTTATTTCCTATTTCAATTGTCTTTGTTTTTACGTTCTATTGATTTTAATGTGATTTTTATGATCTTCATGTGATGTAAAGCACTTTGAATTGCCTTGTGTTGAATTGTGCTATATAAATAAATTTGCCTTGCCTTGCCTATTAATATTCCAGTTGACAATGGAAAATGACTCATCTATCGAAGTGGTGCCTACAAGTTGGTCAATATAGTACTTTCTTAGGGATTTAATATTGCCTACCTATAGCTGCTCTCAATGTAGCAAACACTTGGGAACACATTGGGGCGTGTTTCATTCATAAGTAACTCCAGAAGTGAGGGCAAACAAGTGTCCTGCTTAGGGTCACGTTGGAAGCTAGACGAAGCATTTAAATTAAGAAGAATCCTGCATAAAACTGGATGTATGACCTCCATGGACTACTGCCATTGTAGGCGCTTTTAATGCTAGAAGAGGAGCTAATATTTGAGGTACATTTAGTGAGTTCAATGGTTTCCTTCCTTAATCCCAGCACCTTTTGAGAGTAACAGCATGTGCTCTATTAATTCCATGCTCGCGGCCGCCCATCGCAAGGCCTCGGCCCGTCTCCTCACCTGTGAGGCTGATCAAAGCTGAGCTCAAGTTGCCTTTTCGGCCCCTGGTTGTCTGTCTCACAGGCTTCCTTACACCCAGGATGAGATGCTGCCTAATTACACCAACATTAATGCTGACACACACATCCTGTACACATCGGGGCGCTTTGTTGTCTGGCCGGCTCCTCGGGACATCGCTGAGCTGAGATTGATCTTTGATTGTCTTTTTAATTTGCATACTTGTAGTCTTACGCACACGTTTGGTTGCATTTTCTGAATTCTGAACTAATTTTACCTGGCATTTTTGCACAAGCTCCCTTTTTTTTTGCCTTTTACTTGTTGTTTGTTAATGAGCTCATTTCAAACTTTGTTTGTTTTCTCAGCACATCATGATTTTATTTGGGATAGTGGCCTTGGTGGTGTTTGCTGTGTCTTTGGTCTTGTTTGCTAATGAACTGGCTCCCAACTCGGTGCTATTTTCAGACCCCCACAGTGTTCCTATTATCCCCGGGAGATTATATATATGCCGGCGCGCCTGTTTTTGTTCATCTGTTTGGTCGCAGCCAGTCTAAATCTTAAACAAGTGTCAACCGGTATAATTGGAGGTAAAAGGTGTAAACAAATCCTACTGTGTCGTGTGAAGACATCCTCGGATAGCGCAATGTTGTTTACCGCTATTTACCAGGTGTGGTTCTGCAAGGAACTCTGTTCAAAGTAGCTGCAATATCCATAAATTAATCTGACATGTATTGCTGTGCCATGTCGGTGGAATCAATTTATGGTTGGGCTGCAGGCAAAGTTCTAAAAACAGTGCTTTTTAACTCATTGGCTGCCAATAAATGTCAAATTGACGATGTCAAATCCATTTTGACTGGAAGGATTGGCAGTGCATGATAACTAGTGCTGCAACGATTAATCGATTAACTCGAGTATTCGATTTAAAAAGAGATTCGAATTAAATTTTGCTGCTTCGAGTATTCGTTTAATTATTGTGGCGCTGTAATGATTTATTTTGAAAGTGTTTGTACTCAGTTTTATTGATTTGAGTGGATACACTGCCCCCTAGTCTGCCTCATTTCACGTGGCTGAATCCAGCTGCTCCATGTTAAAACCAACATAAGCTAAGTTTTTGTTTGAGCTAAAGTTTTTTTTTTTTTTTAATGTATTCGTAATTTAGTTTATGTGTATATTTTACGTTTTTTCTTGTGGGAATATGTGTCTGAACCATTTGTTAAGAGCATTGTAAAAAAAAAAAAAAAAAAAAAAAAAAAGTTTTATGGCATTTAAGCTAGTGTACCTTTGCTATGTATGTTAGCCAATTGTTCTTTTGTTGTACATAGATCCTTATTGAATTATATATTTTTTTATACCGTTTGAGGCTCAGCTCAGGTATTTTAATTTTTCATGTTTCTTATCCGATTGCTCGATTATTCGACAAACTAGTCCATCAATTAATCGACTACTAAAATAATCGATAGCTGCAGCCCTAATGATAACCATTACCTTTGTTTTGTATTTTTTATTGCTTTTGGTGAAACATACCATTAACCTATTGTGTTGTTTTTATGCATAATTTTGTATTATATCTATTCAGGGCGCTTGAATCAAATCACGGCAGACTTTGTAATACCGGTAAATCAGTGGTGGAGACTGGTGTTTCAGTGAAGGGAAGCTCAAAGTGTGTCCACCTGTGAATGCATTGTGACGGTGGAGGGGCTCAGCGGCACCCATTGCTTGGTAGGGAAAGAACATAGGGTGCCAAAAGTCAAGTCCCCAAACACAAGCAGCTAGAATTGAAAAAGAAAAACACCAAAAATAAGATTGATTTTTAGCAAAGCAAGTGTCACTAGGATGAATATGAAATCTCCAGTTCAATCAAGGGCGTAGGTTTGCACAGGGACGGTAGGGACATAACACTACCAACTTTTCAGGATGCTCAAAATGTCCCCACTAACCTTTAAGCCAGTCGGGGCGCCTAACTCGAATCGCCCCGCGGCGGCTCCTCGGCGTTCTCCTGCTTTCGCTCGCCATCCCCTCTCTACTCCGCCTGGGTATCGGCCCTGCGCTTCGTCGCGGGTTGCTGGCTGGACGGCGGTGTGTCAGCTGGATTTCGCCTGCTCTGGCGGGGGACCCTGCCCTGGGCTTGGTGGGCCGTTGGGGGTCCCGTGGCGTGCCGTGCTGGTTGGGGGGCTGCGGCTGTGGCTTGTGGGCCAGGTGGGCGGACTGGGGTGGAGGTTGGCGTGGGGTTGGTGGTGCGTCCCCTCTTCCCATCCCCGAAGGCCGGTTGATTGGGGCGCGGGTGGCCCGGTAGACCACCCTGGATCCCGGGGGGGTGATGATGGCTCCTTTGCTGGGCTGTGGGAGGAGGGTTGGGCTGCGCTGGACCCCATTCCCGGGCTGGCTGGGTGGGGGGGCCGTGGCCCTGGCGCGGCATCTCCGCCCGTCTGCATGGCTGTTGGTGGGGCTCGCGCGCGGCTGAATGTGGTTGGGCACGCTCGGGTGGGGGGCCCCGGTGTCGGGATTGGCGATGAAGCAGCATAGGGTCAGTTGCCGAAGCGCTTACACTCACAAGGGATTCACACCGTTACTGGTTTCTCGATAACAGAGCTGATTTGTGTACACTCTTCCCCTTTCAATCACTTAGCTTATAGACTCCCCCACCCCAGTCCCCTTCTTTCCCTGGTCAACAGGCCCCCCACATGGTGTCAACCAAAATACATCTAGCTGACGATAGCACCAACATATTCATAGTTAGTGTAGGCGTTGAATGTATTTCTTGTTGTTATTTGTGTTTCTTTTCTTTCTTTTCTTGTGTTTCTTTTCTATTCTTCTGTTCCCCCATAACCCCTTCCTGTTCACTGCTTTGTCATAATAAATGAGGTATGTTGAATGATCACAATGGGAGTATGTCATACTCTCAATGTGAAACATTAAAACTGTTCAGACCAACCAGACACTTAGACTTCCATTCTCCGTGTCAAACGGGCTGAACAGGACAGGTTAAAAAAAAAAGTATGCTGTTTTCTGTATTTTATTATGAAAAAGAAAACGGGTTGCATAGTTCAAAAACTTGATGTGATAGAGAACAACTGAGACAACTTTTGGATTCTGTAACCAAAAATGACTCTGAAAGACAAGCTTTCAGACCTGAAATAACAAAAAATGTGTGAACCAGTGTAATATTTAGACTTGTTGAAGAAGCATGTGGTTCATTCCCTAAGTTTTTTTTTCATATGCTATGCTCCAAATAAACAATTAGATGTTTGCGATAATGAAGGCGTTCCGTGTTAAATGTGTGACAACAGCTGCCGTGTTAATCAGAAAATCTTGTGTTAGTGTGTTGTAGAGTTTTGTTTCTTTTTTCAGCAATGTGTAAATTCAACTCTCCAATGCAAGAAGAGTGTAAAGGGAAAATCTTTTCTTTTTTATTTGAACCTTTAATTACTCCCGCAATAAACTGCTCTTCCTTCACCAATGATTTCCAAATTATCACCAAACTTGACCTTAACAGTCCCATAGTAGTATATGAAAATATACACCTGTATTACACAACACAGAGATATCGAGGAGGACATGTAGTTAGCCGGTGACATTGTCCTCTTTACATAGAGGTGACCGATGCCTTCATCTCATGTTCCTCCACATCTTCATCCTCAGTCCCTGCATCCTACCGTGCCTCGTCAATTCGCCCTTGAGGATTGAGCCACGCCATCTGCCCGCCACCATGGCGAATGGACATGGGACACTGGCTATTATGTAACTGCTCTCTCTACTTATGGAGCATGTGAACAGTTCCCATGAGACCAGCGGGGATGAGTACAGACCTTGACACAAAAAGAGAGTGCTCTTCCAATCACATGGTCATTCACGAACACCATACAGTACCTGAACCAGCAGGTTCACATAAAGCTTGAAATCAAAGGGCCTCGCTATTGCAGTAAACATTATTCTATAGTGCTGCACTTAAAAACGATGTTTCCAGGATACACTAGAGTTTTTGGGTCTGGCGGGTTCTAGCAGAAATGGTTTTGAAAAGGTTTTGAGATGGTGTTTGCTTTTACGAAATTAAAAGCTGTTTGTATGGCTTGTTGGAGAAGCTTGCAGCTTGACAGCAGTTGGCGCTTCATTCTTCAGTACCATAGTATGTACAGTATTTGTGTTAATTTGAGTGTGCAACAGTATGTCTGTTTGGGGTGAGTGGCGCTTTTAAACGAGGACAATCTAAAAAGCTTAATGTGACTTAGTGATCGAGAACACCATTCAAAATTCACAAAAGTATTGGCACCCTCTGAAATATCATGTGCTGCTTCTCTAAACTGTGTAATTATCAGCACCTGCTACTTACCTGTGGCACATAACAGGTGGTGGAAATAACCAGTGTTGGGAGTAACGCCGTTATAAATAACGCCGTTATGTAACGGCGTTATTTTTTCAGTAACGGGGTAATCTAACTAATTACTTTTTCCGCCGTTACAACGCCGTTACCGTTACTGACGGTCAAAAGCAGTGCGTTACTTACTCTGAATAAATTGAAGGAACTACCAGCCGTGTCGAGTCGACTCTCTGCTCTGTTGATTTGTCATCCAAGACTTGGGGTGCGTTCAGGTTCGAGAATAGCGCACGTACTTCTGACTCCAAGCTGTTTGTCCCTGCTCATTCAATTAGACAATGCTTTCCAAAGTTTGGTAACATTTCTGTGTTTGCTACACCTGATGCTAGCCTCGTTCCCATCTCCCACTGTCAGCCAGCAATAATTCTGCTTCCATCTTGAGGACGGCAGGCGCTTTGAAGGTGACGTGAATTGTCGGGAAACGAGCCTACCTAAATGCAGCCCCTCGAGAGATGCGATGGAAGTGATTGTGATTGGCTGAGGGTTAGAGTCATGTGTCGTGGTAAGCCAATCAGAGCCGGTGATTTCACAAGCAAACCGGAACAGCGCATGCGGCAAACACACATACGCAAAACAGATGCACAGGGTCGGGATGGCAGAGCATTCAGAAGAAAAATTGTCCTTTAAGAGGTGGAGATATAGACACTATTTCAAGTTTGTCGAAATTAAAGGAAAGAACCTGCATGTAATGTGTAATTTATGTCCCGGGGCAAAGCTTTTGTCGACATCTGTGGTAAGCAATTCAAATCTGCTGAAGCACCTAACAAGTTAACTACCTGTCTGTTCTTCTCTATTCCACTGACTCGAATACTGCTCACAAAATTTCAAATTTTTTGACATACAACAAGTTCTTTTTAAAGTAACGGAAATAGTTACTTTCCCTGGTAACTAGTTACTTTTACTATAGAGTAATTCAGTTACTAACTCAGTTACTTTTTGGAAGATGTAGTGAGTAATGTAACTAATTACTTTTTTCAAGTAACGTGCCCAACACTGGAAATAACTAAATTACACTTGCAGCCAGTTAAAATGAATTAAAGTTGACTCAACCGCTGTCCTGTATAATCTGTAACAAGATGTATTATTTTTTATTTGTATTTGACCCAAACAGCATTACTCTTGTAAATGGATATTAGAAAAGTATTTGCTCGCAGCAAGGATAAATAAGCAAGGTGGAATGAGAAAGGTAAGCTAGGTTACCCACCTAGGGAACATAAACCACTTTTAAGTCACAATCTACCATTTTAGAATCACTGATTAATTGCATGACCGTTACAGTGATATATCCCCATTTCTGTCCAGACAAAGTAAAGCAGCAGAGTGTAGGAAGAGGTGAAGGAGAGATGGAAGTTGATGAGCATGACCAGAGGTGAATTGACTATCAACAAGGGATGTCCCAATTTTGACAAAAACTTGAATTCTGGTTCGATTATATGTATTTTAAAGTGCTATTTCTGATTTTTTTAGAATAGATAAGTGCAAAAAATAAATAAATAAAAAACCTCACTCGCCAGTGCCACGTTGTGCCCTAGTTTTGTATTAGGTCTTGTGACGCCCCAGGACCAGATCCAATTTTTTAGAAACTCAAACTTCACTCAAAATAACGTTGGTGCCATTATGAAAATAAAGCATCACTTATGAGACTCACTCTATGGCCCGGTGTTGCTCACATTTGTGTAACGTAGTACGGCCAAATTCCAGATAAAACATACTTTCCTTGGAGATGCAGCTGTAAAGTAGTAATCGTAAAAGGACACCATCAAGGGGTTAAAATGAATCCCCAACTAATATTCCAGAAAGTCTTGTTGTGGAGTACTCAAAGCCACAACGTATCATCATAGCACATTTTAATTTGTACATGAAACCGGAAATTTTGAAAGCCAACTGTGACATTGCCATCGCAAAAGATGGCGCTGTCACCACCTTGATCAGGGATTTTCTATGCTAATTTTGGAGTTTTAAATTTCTATTCCACACTAATTGGAAGCCTACGGAGATCAAACCCATCTAAGAACACTCGCAGACGCTTATTGTACAAATGTGTACATTTTCAAGAAAATCAACCAAGCCATTTCGGAGTCCATAGTGAACGTACACCCACACAGACAATCACACAAAGTTCCATTTATATATAAATTTAGATTAGATATACTCTGGTCCAATTTATTACCTGTTTTCATGGGGAAAAAAAAAAGAATATTTTTTTGCTGTTTTCTATGCATTAATTCATGTATTTAAAATAAGGCAATGAGTCTAGGTTACGGTTGTTGTCGTCATAGCCGTCACTCTAGACGTTTTATCGCTAAGACTTTTTTTGTGGAAGGTTCTTAGAATTTTCTTCACAGTCTTTTTCCCCGCTCCATCCATACCTGTCAATCAGAGTGAAAGCACAATTAAATGCAGCCACACAAATAGTGCATAGATTTCTTAAACACGACTTTTCCGCTACATCAACTTCCGGAGCACGGTTGACTTTTGAGTGACGTGGCCGCTAATCTTAGTCTAATGCCGTGGAAATCACAAAGTCAATAAAACTTTCTCCAACAAATACTTCTTAAAGAGGCGGAGGCGAGCGAGCTGTCACTTGGCTTTAATTGAGAGTGTCACACACACTGACTCCCGGCCTGAAAAAAAAAAAAAAACACCTAATAGAGGGCGACTCACTTTTCCTAATCTGGCGCTTGTATTGACGCTGTTACTAACAGACTGAAAACTTGGAAGATAAAGCAGAAATTTTCCAGAACTGGCTGCAATATATGATCAGATAATGTATTTGTCTAGCGCCAGGGTGTCCAAATTTTTGTCTGGGAGGGCCTCTTTCAGAAAAATCAAAGGATGCAAGGGCCAACTTGAAACCCCTGCCCTTTTATTTGTAAAACAGAATCAGGTAAATAAGACTAATTTTAGTCAATGTTTACTAAAAGTATTTTCGCCCGTGAAATTAAAAAATGTTACTCCCAAAATAAATAAATAAATAAATATTTCCAAATATTTCAAATAAACATTGACAGACAAGCACACTCAGCAGGAAAAAAAACAGTGCATTTTTATTACTAGCGTTGCACCGATACCGATACCTGGCTGTGCTGTAACGATACAGATACCTTACCGATACTAATTCGTTTGAAATATATATATGTATGTAATATGTATGTGTGTGTATATATATATATATATGTATATATAAGCTAAAGCTGAGAAATGCAACAAAATATAGACTGAACTAAATCTTCTTGTGCGGGCCATAATAAATGATATTTTCATCATTTGCTGTGGGCCAGGGCCGACCCAGGCCATTTGGGGGCCCTAAGCAAAATAATGCAAAGGGGCCCATATTTTTGGCCCACTGTGAAACCCATACATGCAATCCAACCCATACGTCCATATTTTGTATATTAATCTGATTTTTTTGCACTGCATACTTCAAACTTCTCACCCCAAATGACTGTCAGAACTTACAGTAGATAGCGCCAAACCTTTTTCTAAAAGAGGAAATAAAGAAGTTAAGGAAGGACTTTTATTTTTTTAAGCTTGTAATCAAGTATCAAAACTCACAAAAGTCAAATAAAGCAAACTGTAGTAAACAAAATAGAATATAAATTAAACAATTGCCAAATTGGGGGCCCCCTAGTGGTCAGGGGCCCTAAGCAGCTGCATAGTCTGCGTGTAGGCTGGGTCCCTTCTGTGGGCCAATAAATACTGGACAGCGGGTTGCAGTTGGCCTAAGGGCCATAGTTGGACACACCTGATCTAGTACAACAACATGAAGTTAAAAATTCAACATCTTTAATCCATCCATTTTATTTTTTCAACCATTCTTTAACCCCCAAATTCTAACTTGGTGGGCACCTACAGTATATACTCCTATATAAATTTGATATATATTTCAGTCAATTACCAACCCCTAGCACGTTCTCTAATTACTATCCATTCCGAATGAATGGCAATTGTAGTGAATGTTTGACTCTCATGCATTTCAACAAGAGGCAAGAAGCCGTGAAGAAAATGTGAAGTGCGAGAGTTTGTTGTTGTTGTCAGACAGCGGACGCTGCATCCCTTGACCCTCGGCTTGGAAAATACCGCTCATCCAATTGACAGCTGATTCCACAGAGTCGTGACTCACGCAGCGTGACACGTACACACATGCCCGCAAACACAAGGTTGGGGAAAGTCCTTATGTTAGATTTGAAAGTTATTTTGTGGTCAGCAGCCTTCTGGTTGCAATTATCAAGCGACACTGTTCCAACTGATGTGTATCACAATATTATATAGCCAAGCAAGAGCCCCTATTGATCTTGTAAGAGGGAAAAATCAATGCGTACATGGTACTTCTCAGAATTCCTCCAGACATTATTTCCTTATGAAGGCATTGTTTTTTTCATCATTGGAGCAAGAATTGATTTTTAAATACACCAGGCACAAAAAGCAGTGGATCTAAAAAGTCTACACACCTCTGTTAAAAAGACCATTATGCATAAAAACTAATTTGTGCCATACTTTTCAATACCCTCCAAACACAATACACATTGACACAATTCAATGAACATACATTTATACTGAGTTTGTTATTCTTTTATTCCAGGTAGGACATACTGTACTTTATATTGTTCCACTTATAATGCTATGTGCCTCTCTGGTGAATAGGCAATAATTGGCAGCTTTGTCCCGTGGTTGACACAATGTCATTATAATGTATAGAAGTTTCCATCAACATGTTAAGAAACATCGCGTTTGCACTCACTGAACTTTATGAATACGTCTTTGTGTGGAGAAAACATGACATCGTCTTTTATTGGCACTTGCTTACATATTTATCAACACTGTCGGGGGGGGGGGGGGGGGGACACGTGTGCCCTTTGCTTTCTTTTATATACTATTCATTTGTTGCGTTTGGACATGGAATAGTGAAAGAAAGGTTGTTGGGTTTTTTTGTTCATAAAACATTTAATAAACGTCACATCGTGCACAGGATAAATCTGGTAACAATATTGAATATTTCAGTGATGCAATTCATTCCTTATGAATAAAGCATGTATAGACAGACAGATTTGTTATATTAGAAGTCAACTGAATACATATTTAAAAAGCTGTTGCCTGGACAATAAAAGGTAAAAAAATGTTTCAGGCACACACTCAAGGCAAAGTGCTTTATTAAATCATATTGCAAGATTATTAAAAGCCATTTGTAGAATGTTTTGGACAGGAACAAAATGGACACAGTGACGCCTCCAGAAATTGGAAAAGCGCTATACAAGTATAACACCATTTACCATTCATAGGGGTGGCCAGATGGGGCCACTTAAAATCTTGGGGTGGCCAAAACTAAAAGCTATAATTTCAGGCTTTCATTATATTATTGCAGTAAAATGGTCAGGGGATAACTATCAGAAAGACTTAAGGACATGGCTACTGATATACTTCGGTGTATTGTGTAATATTTGATGTTACTAATGATTTAATGTGCATAGTCCGTAACTGTCCAGTCAACATTTCGAGTTCCACAACTATTCTGTTTTATTGTGTTATGTATATATCAGGCATAAGGTGTACATTTAACTATGGCTGTCAATCGATTAAAATTTTTAATTGAGTTAATCACAGCTTAAAAATGAATTAATCGTAATTAATCGCAATTCAAACCATCTCTAAAATATGCCATATTTTTCTGTAAATTATTGTTGGAATGGAAAGATAAGACAAGACGGATATATACATTCAACATACTGTACATAAGTACTGTATTTGTTTATTATAACAATAAATCCACAAGATGGCATTAACATTATTAACATTCTTTCTGTGAAAGGGATCCACGGATAGAAAGTCTTGTAATTCTTAAAGGATAAATGTGAGTTTGTATATTGTGACTAAATATTGCTATCTAGTGTATTTGTTGAGCTTTCAGTAAATGATACTGTAGCGACTTAACTGTTCTACCCAAATGCATGATGGGAAGTGGTGCAACCATGTCTGTGTGTGGTGGCTGCAAATGCTATATATTTTCTCTGCGTTAGGTACACCACAGGGTGTTCAGAAAAAGGTCAACTCCTGTCATTCTTCCCCACGTCGCTTCCCACAATATTTATAGTTGCTGTGGGAGAGATGACAAAGCTTTTGCCAATTAAATGCACGCCCCCAATTAACGATTGTATCTACTCCACTCACTTGACACCGCCTCTGATCTAAGTATATAAGTAAAACGGAGCCATTGTAGGCTGTTTGCGGCAATGCGCGAATGAGTCGCACCGCGAATGCGTTAATTGCGATAAATATTTTCACGTGATTAATTTAAAAAATTAATTACCACCCGTTAACGTGATAAATTTGACAGCCCTACATTTAACAAAACAAAATAAATGCATTCATTTGGGATGAAATGCATAACTGATGCTACAACAATCTAACGATATACTGGCAAGCGGGGTGGCCAATGGGGTGGCCAACCAAATTATAGGGGCACTGATTGGACAAAAGGACAACTAGAACAAGAGTGTCAAATTCATCTTTGTTTCGGGCCACATTGTAGGTATGGTTTCCTTCGGAGGATATCTGCCAACTAGGGTTGCCACGATGATTCGATTTATCGACAAAGAATTGATTAACAGATAATCAACAACTGTTGTGATAGCCGATGAATCATTTGGAAACATTCTTTACCTAGAATATGTTCAAATTCTTTATTCTGAGCCTCACAATAGCAAATATTCACCAATTTCATGTTCTTTCTTTGTTTTAATGTCCACTTTTTAATTAAAAAAAACACTTTGTAATTTTTCAGTTTGAACGATTTAGCAACGCCGGTGGACAAAAGCGGTAGTGTTTTGCCTTAAAGTGCCTATCACAGGATAAAAAAAGTCTTAAATAGCATTATTATGTGAATTTGAATCCTAATTTGAGACGATTCGGCTTTATACAACAATTTGGCAAAGCACAGATGATGAGAAATTAGTCTTTTAATCTGCCGTTTAGCCCCTGCCTGCGATTATAACGCTCTAGCCTCCCCAGCAGGAGGTTGACATCGGCAGGGTCATGGTTTCATCTAATTTAGAATTCAGCTTATTGGGGGGGAATTATTCAGAACGATAAAAATGCGACGAAGAGAGCCGCAAAATTTCATTGTTTCAATCTTTGTACTAATTATACATAATAATTATGTATTATATTATATTATAATTTTACAGGATATTCTTTTTTTTTTTCGTTTTCGAAGTATTTTTCCTCAATTGCTAAATAAATGCCAAATAACAATCTTATGCTAAATGGAATATGAAATATTAAAAATGCATTTATTCAGTACAACATGGCAAAATTACTCCATAATGGTCAAAACTGCCGACTTCAAGCACATTTTATGCCACCCGAATTAGTCTGGCTTTTGTCAATTCCCTGCCCCGGCTTCGGAGAGTGTAAACAAACCAGGAGGCGTGACAGCTTGCCAACATGCTAACCCGAAGTGAGTGATGTTTCAAATTCTTATTCTCGCCTTTTGAAGTGAAAAATCACACAAAACTACCCCGGATCATGTTGCATGGCGGCGGGGTTCTCGATTGTCTTCGCCAATCGGTTACAGCTCGTCGTTCCCCTGCTGCGGGCAAGAGAGCTCGTTTGCCGGGGAAGCAGCTGGAGAATGACCGCCGGACAAATCGGCCGATGTCAGAGGAGCGCGTAGCTGCCACACGGACGACACAAAACAATGTGGTGGGCCAAATTTGGCCCCCGGGCCTTGAAACGTGCACTAGAACAAGTAAATTTAACTGAGTGTACTTTGGATGTTGGCAGATATGTGCTGATACCTATTTAACAATCATTTAAAAGTGATGTGTGAATTATGAACATTGTTGTGTGCTGTTTTAAGGGGGTGAACACACTTAAGCAACAAATTTCTTTTTTGATCACAAACATCTAGGATTTGAACTGGGGTGTGCAGATATATGTATTTATATATATTTATATAATGAAAAAAAAAAATTGTCGTCTCGCCCACCCGGGCGGTATGGTCTCTCCTTTCACGCTCGGTTCCTCTACCAGAGGCCTGGGAGCTTGAGGGTTCTGCGCAGGATCTTAGCTGTCCCTAGGATTGCGCTCTTCTGAATGGAGATGTCGGACAATGTTCCTGGTATCTGTTGTAGCCATGTTACTGCCCCTAGTGTCCAGATCACTACTGGCACCACTGTTGCCTTCACTCACTTTATATATATATATTTATATATACAGTATATATACAGTGCTGCTCGAAAGTTTGTGAACCCCACAGCGATGGTCAGATTTTTTGTAAAAAAAACTAAAATAACCTTATTAAATGTTAAGTTATACCCAAATCCACAATACTGACATTCCAAATAATAGACTGAAACAAAAGAAATAGTTATATTGTCATTCTTTATTTAACAAAAGTGGTTGATTTAAGAAAAACTCAGATATCATGTGTGCAAAAGTATGTGAACCCCTTCAGTTAATAGGATATTGCGCCTCCTTTTGCAGAGATTACCTCAACCAAACGGTTTCTGTAGTGACTAATCAGCCTCTCACATCTACTTTGGGGGATTTTTGCCCATTCTTCCTTGCAGAACGCAGTCAGTTGAGAGAGGTTTGATGGGCGTCTGGCATGAACTGCTCGCTTCAGGTCCCGCCACAGCATTTCAATGGGATTTAGGTCAGGACTTTGACTGGGCCAGTCCAGAACACGAATCTTCTTCTTTTTCAGCCATTCCTTGGTTGTATTGCTGGAATGCTTTGGATCATTATCATGTTGCATGATCCACCTTCTGCCAAGCTTTAACTTCAAAACAGATGGCGTCAGGTTATGTTCTAGGATTTGACAATATTCCTCAGAATTCATGATTCCCTGGACTATGTGGAGTTGTCCAGGTCCTGAGGATGAAAAGCAAGCCCAGATCTTGACATTCCCACCTCCATGCTTCACTGTTGGGAGAAGGTTCTTTTGGTGGTATGCAGTGTTGACTTTTCGCCAGACATGGCGGTTTTGGTTGTGACCAAACAGTTCAATTTTGCACCTACATCAGTTGATGAAAACTCTTTTTAATTTAGTCTCGACAACACAACTGTTAAAAAAACAAAAAAAAAAACTACTGAATTGATTGATTAGGAAATCAGGTTGAAATAATAGAAAATTCCAAAATGTTGAGGGGGTTCACAAACTTTTGAGCAGCACTGTACAACTTAAAATGAAATAAGACTTAAAATAATGGTGCCTAAGTTGATATAAAACAATCTGCACACCCCAGTTCAAATCCTAGATGTTTGTGACACCATAAGTATTATCATGTGTTTCATTTCTTGCTAATGGAATTTTATGGCAAATGGACAATTTATTCCCCTATTTCTCGTAGTAAAAGTCTGTAATATACAATTTTAAAAAACCATACTACCGTATTGGCCGGAATAGAAGACGGTGTTTTTTGCATTGAAATAAGACTGAAAAAGAGGGAGTCGTCTTATATTCGCAGTCGAGACATTATTCCCATTCACGACGCAAGATGACGCCAGATATCATTGAAGCGATGTTCTTTTATGATAGATCTCAGCTACTCTCCCCGTTCACTCAGCTACTAGTTTAACCAGTTTGCATTATTTTATTGCAATGGTTTTCCTTATTTAGATTTATTTCAAGACTACAGTTACAGTTAGACTTCACTTTGATGGTTAAAGCAGTTATTGCAATTTTGTTGTTTTATCACAATAGATTGGTTTATTTACATTTCAAAAAACAGAAGCCATTCATTTACGAATGTGATTGCACTTTAGTTTACATATTTAAATATTCAGATATTAAGATTTGAATGAGGCAAAATAACATGCTTTTTCTCTCAAATATATTGTTATAATCATTTGTTTCAGATGTACTCTAATTATTTTCTGTACTAAAATTAATTTGGTGTTCAAAAAGTCTTTTTTCAAACTTGAGTCTTGAAAAAGAGGGGGTCGCCTTATAATCAAGGCCGTCTTACATACGGGCCAATAGATTTGCAACCATACTTTAGAAAAGATGATGACAGTCTTTTATGGCAACTACAAAAGTGTAATACACCACAACCAGCATCTTCTCACAGCAGGTGTCTTCTTTCAGCTCATTGCTTGAAGGCAGAAAGAGGTCACGGGCTTCTCGCCTGAACATCATTATCACTTCTCCATTTGATCTATACCTCAACAACATGTCAATGTGATACTAATGCTCTTCCCCCTTCTTTTCTTCCCTACTCATGGCATTCAGTACAAACAAGTGGAGCAGTATATGTCTTTCCACAAGCTACCGGCAGACTTCCGGCAGAAGATCCATGACTACTACGAGCACCGATATCAGGGCAAGATGTTTGATGAGGAGAGCATTCTAGAGGAGCTTAATGAGCCTCTCAGAGAGGTAGGAGCACACACATACGTGCACGTACACTGAAGCTCCTTGTGAACCGCAGTCTTTGCTAGCATATTGTTAAATACAGTGTTCCCTCGTTTTTCATGGATAATGGGGATCAGAACCCACCGCGATAATTGAAAAACCGCGAAGAAGCGCCCCCCCCCCCCCAAAGAAAACAATTTTGTGTGTGTGTGTGTGTGTGTGTGTGTGTGTGTGTGTGTGTGTGTTTGTTCAATGTATTTATTCAGATTTAGCACTGGAAAGAGATATATATAAGACATGTTTTTCACTTTTTTTCCCCAAAAGTATAATTAATTTAAAAAAATAACTTATTTATATGGCGGAAAACACTAACGTGACTTGAAGTTCCGCTCTGAGACCCCCAATTTGGCCAAATTACAAAATTGTCCTATATGCATATGTGATACATTATTGAAAAGCTTAAAATCTCAATTTTCTGGAGGAAGAAATTTTTTTTAACAGGAGAACATTTAAAAAAAAACATTTTTTTTTAATTGAAACAGCAAAACCCTAACTGGAGGCGAGAGCACGCGAGAGCAGAGTTAAAGAAGCCACGATTTTACCGAGATATGATCGCGTACTTGTTTCGATCCAAAAACTCCATGTAGCAAGTATCACCGAGTGTCAAAACACAGCTGTTATTTATTTTATGTATTTATTTTTATTTATTTATTTTCTTTTTCACATAGTTACCTTTTTAAATGTTATTTTTCCATTTTTCTTTTTTTGGACCGATTATTTATCATCTAACATATCGGGGAAAATGCGACAGTAACAAAAATAAATAAATACAGTTAAGCGATAGTTATGAGAGATATCCGTGACTTTTTTTATAGATGCCAAATTTTTCATTTTGACGTAAAAGTTTTAAATATGCGAGTGAATTGTTTTTTAAAGTTTTTTTTTTTTTTTTTTTTTTTTTTAACTAAATATTAGACATCAATTAATGACTCTAAGCTAAAAATGCCAGACATTTTGAATCATAAATATAATTACATACCTTCTTTTTATGGGTAGGTTGAAACAAAAGCGGTTGCGTGACGTCTGTAAACGAGGGTTTTCAGGGTAAAACGGACAACTTAAAAATAGTTCGGAGGCTTAGTGCGCCATGAATCTGCTATGGCAGCATATAGACAAATTGTTCTATCAAACACAACAGTTCTTTTGGCTTAAAACACAGCAGTTTCTTTTAAAGAGGGGTGCAAGAGCAGAAACTGCTTTTTCAGACTTGTCTGTGTTTTCCGCCATATGTATATTTTAATAAATGATTTTTAAGCACTTCAAATGTAATAATTATAAGTTTTAAACATGTTATTGTCCAACCGAATTATTTATGAACAAGAGTAAAGTAGAAAAATGCTTGTCTTTATTAGACGCTTCATTGAGTGAGTTCACTCAACTCCGCTCCATCGCCTCACTTACACACAATGAGTTGCCACAGCAACTGTTTAACAATGTCTAGCTTACCGAATGTGTCAAAACCAAACAACCCTGCTGTAATTGTGTCTAATTCAAACAATACACCTGTTTTCACAAGTGAAAAATCTGAAGTGAATGTTGAACGTCGATATCTTGCACGTGACAGGCAACCGCCTGCTAGATTGGATTTATAAGTAATAAGTAAAATGGAAAAAGCAGGAGGTTCTTTTGTGTTTATTTCTGGGACATGTTATGTAAGGGGGGGGTGTAACATATTTATGTCACACTGCTTTTGCCTTAGTTGTGCACTCCCTGTGGGTGTGGTATTACAGTAATAAGAACCCCTATGAGATCTATCCATCCATCCATCCATTATCTTCCGCTTGTTCCGGGGTCGGGTCGCGGGGGCAGCAGCTTTAACAGGGAAGCCCAGACTTCCCTCTCCCCAGCCACTTCAACCAGCTCCTCCGGCGGGATCCCAAGGCGTTCCCAGGCCAGCCGAGAGACATAGTCTCTCCAGCGTGTCCTGGGTCGTCCCCGGGGCCTCCCGCCGGTGGGACATGCCCGGAACACCTCTCCAGGGAGGCGTTCGGGAGGCCTATGAGATCTAGCGTGTGCATATATGATGAGAAGCACACTGAAAAAAGATGTGTTGTTCCACTCAAGTCTAGGCCTTACATGTACTTAGATTAAGGAAGTACAAACGATGATTGACGCATGCGGTGCTTTGATGCTGAGGCTTCCAGGAATCTGTGGCATGATCAACAGAAGACGTCTATCAATCATTGTGAACTTTAATCAATAACTCTCATTGCCTAAACAAGAAAGAGCAGGAAAAGGGCGGGCAGTAGAGTGAGACTACGCAATCGGCTCGGGATAGCTCATGTGTTTGTTTTTTTTTTTAATTGAAAAAAATCCGCGATGGACTGAGGGCGCGAAGTTTGAAGCGCGAAGTAGCGAGGGATCATTGTTTTGATAAATTTACAGACTGTTAACTCTTGTGTCACTTGTTCATTAAGTCTCCTGTAAATATTAATTACCGTAATTTTCGCACTATTAGGCCAACCTGACTATAAGCCGCCACCCACAAAATTTGGCGCGAAAACGACATGTTCATAGATAAGCCGCACTGGACTATAAGCCGCAGCTGTCCTCACTGTATTATGGGATATTTATACCAAAAGATATTAACTGGTAACACTATTTGACAGTGGCGTAATACGACTGTCATAACACGAAATGATCCACCATGGAGCTTTGAACCAATTGGCTGCAAAGCTTCATTGCTTCAAGAAACTTCATTTGACCATCACTGCTCCCTTTGGGGAGACAGTCAACCTCTGCTGTCAACACTGTTGTCATCCAACATGCCTCCTAGCATGCATTGCAGCGCTACAGATGTAAATATCAAAATTCATGTTCTGTGCTAATTATTTCTTCAGTTACTGTTCCAGTTGTTTCATTAATTGCTAGTTATAATATTTGGTAACACTTTATTTGACAGTGGCGCCATAAGACTGTCATTAGACAGTCATAGTTATGACATGACACTGTCATGAGAATTAATGTACTGTATGCTTATGACATGTCATTTAGTGTTATCCGGCAAATTATCTCACGTTTGAATGGATGTTAAAGATCCGAGCTTGACAAAAATGGAGTTAGTGAGCTAATTTGCCGGAGGACACTTCATGACATCTGTCATAATCAATCAGTACTGCCGAAGATAGTGTCATGTAATAATTATGAAGATCTTATGACACTGCTGTCAAATAAAGTGTTACCTATTAACTCAAATAAATCAACAAATAAGCCGCACTAGACTGTAAGCCGCAGGATTCAAAATGAACGAAAAAAGTAGCGGCTTATAGTCCGAAAATTATGGTATATAGTAAAGGTCCAGTCTTTAAAGGTTTTTTTTTTTTTTTTTTTAAATATGTGTGAAGCTTTGAAAAAAATACCATTTCAAGTGTATTCTGTATGTCATGTTTTTATAATAAGGCTAACAAAAATATATTTATTCATTCTCTGTAACGCTTATCCTCACGTGGGTTGTGGGGGTGCTGGAGCCTATCATAGATAACAATGGTCAAAGGGCGGGGCTACACCCTGAACTGGATGCCAGCCAAATCGCTTTGTAATCATGTTCTTCATGACTTATGCTGCATTCAAGGAAGGTGGAAAGTCGGACTTATCCTACTTGGATGGTACCAGTTGCGACCTCAAATTGTTCCAAGTGAATGTAAACAGTAAAGATGGCTGGTCGCGACAAGTTGTTTTGTATTTTGGCTATCAAAAAGCATTTTGACCTCTAGCAAACCTGCCTTCTCGTAAGCGATCAAATCATGGACGAGGTATGACGGTTGAGGTCAATAACACACACTGTAAACTGCCTTCTTTAGTTACATCCTTGCTGAAAGTCAATATAAAAAAACACGTTGCGTTGAATAACTAAAATAATGTATTAATTCATAGATACAATCTTTTGTACAATAGATCTTTTGTACAAATCATCGGATAACCTCATGCAGAGAGATAGCAGCATATCCTCATGCAAAGTTAAAAAAATCATGTAGTGTTATGGGTAGTAAATTTTTAAATAAGTAGATACGTATGAATATATATTTTCCTAATTGTGTAATTTATGTTTTACTATTGACGGTCTGCTTTTCGCCGGGCCGCGCCATTTTGTCGAGTGACGTCAGATTGAAGCAACTCTTTTTATGGCTAGGTTGAAACAAAAGTGGTTTCGCGACTTCTGTAAACAGGGGTTTCCAGGGTAAAACGGACAAATTAAAAAAATTGTTTGGAGACTTAATGCGCCATGAATCTGCTATGGCAGCATATAGACATATTGTTCTATCAAACACAACAGTTCTTTTTCCTTACAATACAATAGTTTTTTAAAGAGGGGTGCAAGAGCAGAAACTGCTTTTTCAGTCTTGTCTGTGTTTTGAAGCGCGAAGTAGCAAGGGATCACTGTACTGCATCAGAAGTCCATTCAAATATCAATTTTCACAACCTCTGTCCTGGTCTTGTTCAGGAAATCGTAAACTTCAATTGTCGCAAGCTAGTGGCGTCCATGCCGCTGTTCGCCAACGCAGACCCCAACTTCGTGACGGCCATGCTGACCAAGCTGCGCTTCGAGGTCTTCCAGCCGGCTGACTATGTGGTGCGCGAGGGCACTATTGGCAAGAAGATGTACTTCATCCAGCACGGTGTGGTCACTGTGCTAACCAAAGGCAATGTGGGCATGAAGCTGGTTGACGGCTCCTACTTTGGAGGTAGGGGAAACCCTTTAAAACTGCATTCAATGTCAGTATCTGTACGCTTTTGTCAAACAAACCAGCAAACTATTTATGCTTCTTTACTGTTTAGAAAGTTTATCCTAAACGGTTTCTTTCAGCCATGTGCTTTTACGCAGGTGCAGACAATTAGAACAACACAATTGTGATGATGGTGATGATGTGCTCATTTGTCATGTCACCCATAATCTTCATGAGTGTGCACATGTACGCTCTCGATGGTATCTTGACACATGGTCGTCAAGACAACGGGCTACAGAAGAAGAAAGAGGAGGAAAAAAATATTAAAAAGTGAATGTAATAGACTTTAACCGCCACGTCTCCAAATATAGCGAGTGCTCCATTAAAATTGCACTTACAGTCAGCGGGTCAACATAACCGAACACTGTTCACCAGTCCTGCTGTCAATGGCAAAAAACACTAGCCCTGTAAAAATTACAGGATTAGTGTAAACCAATCCTTCTCAAATAGTGGGGTACTCCCCCTCAGGGGGGTGCAAAGTGATGCCAGGGGGGTAACGCATGTGACCACGGGAACACACTTTTTTTTGCCACACTAGAATAAAGTGTAATTACACATCCACTCAGTGGGTGGTAGTGGTGCTCTCATTTTCAGAGTGTGCGCAGTATTTTTGAACCAAACAAGAGCCCGCAGCAAAGAGCAGGAAATATGACGAGCGAAGGCGAGGAAATATGACAAAGCGGATGTCGTGTTTGGCTTCACTTTTATACAATGGGAGATAACGAAAGACTAGTAGGTTTACCGGGTCTAAAAATGTTTGAAGCGGACAGTATAAAGCCAAATCAATTAAGATGCCACTTAACTCATTTGCTCCCAAAAACGAAAAATATGTTCTATTTTTAATTGTTTCAGTGTCCCAAAGACGTACTTATACATCTTTTAGGTTTTTTTCCCCACGAGATGGTAAATGATGTTATACTTGTATCGCGCTTTTCCACCTTTCAAGGCGCTCAAAGCGCTTTACACTACATCGCCATCTACTTACTGGTGACCAAGCACCAGGAGCAATGTGGGGTACAGTATCTTGCTCAAGGACACTTAGGCGAGTTCATCAGGGCAGAGAATCGAACCCACGACCTCTGGGTTGGGGGGGGACAACTACTCTACCACTGAGCCATGCCATCTCTGGGTTCTGATTCAACTTAGCTCCAAAGCACAACGCTGAAATTCCATTTTAAAGCAATAAAACTGGCCACTGGAGGGCAGTAGCGCATTTGGTAAGACCCGCAACCCGATTCAACGGAACGAACAGCCAGGCCGCACGGCCGGGGCAGCAGCGGAAGACAACCGAATGGACGCCCGGGATGTCAGGCGCTGGACGACCGAGCAGAACGACCGGGACCACCAGTGCAGCAGACGATGCCGTTGAGTCCGTGCTGCTCGCCGAGCAGAGACAGGCGGTGTTGAGGGAAAAGTTTACCCCGGCTGTCGCGGCCACAACAGCGTCATCTCTCAGTTAGTTAGGTGTAAATAAATTGTCACTTTGCTATCAAAAGCTCTATTTGTCTTGTTGTTTATGTTATTTTGTAAAAGGAAAACATTGTTCAGATTTTTGGGATGTAACTAAAGCAAAAAATAGCTGTGTTAAAGTCAAAATTATGTTTGAAATGTATGCGTTCACTAAAAGCTCAATTTCTCTGTTTTTATATCATAAATTGGAAAGTTGCTCAAACTCAGCTATTTTCTAATGCTGATTTCTAAGGAAGGGAAAAAAGATATGAACTAACCTTTTTTTTTTCCTGCTGAAAGAAGAGAGTATAATCTTTCTTTTGGTGGGTTCCGTGTTTATATAGCAATAGAACAGAATTTTCTGTGGGTTTTGCAAAATCAGTCAAAATCCAGTAAAACGGCCAGGAGCGAAGGGGGTTGCACCGGTGAAAATGGCTGGGAGTGAATGATTTAAAGACATTAGACCCCAATCACATTGATAAGCCGCTTGATTTTTTTTTTTTTTGCGAAAACATGCCGAATATTGACAACAATTGTCAATTGTGGGGTTTGGGGGGCATCGTTTGGTGTAGGTGGGTGACAACCGGGAAAGTGGGACGGATGGCAGAGATATTTTAATATATACTTTATATTAAAGCTTTGTGCATCATCTTAACTTTCTGTTTAACCCTCCCCTTGCCCAGCCATGACCACCTTACGCCCGCAAACTGGGTCTCCCAGAGCCCCTCTAAGTTCCGCTCCTGCGTCACACTTTTTTTTTTCAGTCTGGCTGGGCCTGTGACTTCCATATACACTCACTGGCCACTTTATTAGGTACACCGTGCTAGTAACGGGTTGGACCCGTTTTGCCTTCAGAACTGCCTCAATTCTTTGTGGCATAGATTCAACAAGGTGCTGGAAGCATTCCTCAGAGAGTTTGGTCCATATTGACATGATGGCATCACACAGTTGGTGCAAATTTGTCGGCTGCACATCCATGATGCGAATCTCCCGTTCCACCACATCCTAAAGATGCTCTATTGGATTGAGATCTGGTGACTGTGGAGGCCATTTGAGTACAGTGAACTCATTGTCATGTTCAAGAAACCAGTCTGAGATGGTTCCAGCTTTATGACATGGTGCATTATCCTGCTGAAAGTAGCCATCAGAACTTGGGTACATTGTGGTCATAAAGGGATGGACATGGTCGGCAACAATACTCAGGTAGGCTGTGGCATTCCAACGATGCTAAATTGGTACCAAGGGGCCCAAAAAGTGCCAAGAAAATATTCCCCACACCATTACACCACCACCACCAGCTGGAACCGATGATGCAAGGCAGGACAGATCCATGGTTTTATGTTGTTGACGCCAAATTCTGACCCTACCATCCGAATGTCGCAGCAGAAATCGAGACTCATCAGACCAGGCAACGTTTTTCCAATCTTCTATTGTCCAACTCCGATGAGATTGTGCAAATTGTAGCCTCAGTTTCCTGTTCTTAGCTGAAAGGAGTGGCTCCGGCGTGGTCTTCTGCTGCTGTAGCCCATCTGCCTCAAAGTTTGACGTACTGTGCGTTCAGAGATGCTCTTCTGCCAACCTTGATTGTAACGGGTGGTTATTTGAGTCACGGTTGCCTTTCTATCAGCTCGAACCAGTCTAGCCATTCTCCTCTGACCTCTGGCATCAACAAGGCATTTCCGCCAACAGAACTGCCACTCACTGGATATTTTTACTTTTTCGGACCATTCTCTGTAAACCCTAGAGATGGCTGTGCGTAAAAATCCCAGTAGATCAGCAGTTTCTGAAATACTCAGACCAGCCCTTCTGGCACCAACAACCATGCCACGTTCAAAGTCACTCAAATCACCTTTCTTCCCCATACTGATGCTCGGTTTGAACTACAGGAGATTGTCTTAAACCCTGTCTACATGCCTAAATGCACCGAGTTGCCGCCATGTGATTGGCTGATTATAAATTAAGTGTTAAGGAGCAGTTGGACAGGTGTACCTGGTAAAGTGGCCGGTGAGTGTATATATACGTATACAGTGGGAAGAACAAGTATTTGATACACTGCCAATGGGAAAAACCCTTTGACAGTGTATCAAATACTTGTTCTCCCCACTGTATATACACAGGTGCGGCGCTGTTAATGTTCAGTTACACTGAAGATGAACACTTGAAATTGAATTGCCTAGGTAGTGATTTGGAGTGAGATCAAGAGTTTGGTGAACAATCTTGTGTTGTTTAGGTTATAGTTATCTGAATAACTGTTAATATACTAGGTTACCATAAGGCTATAGGCTTATAGCCTGTTGTTTTCAATTTTATTGTTATGTTTGTTAGTGGTCTCTGATTAAATAAAATTCTGCCCCTAAATAGAACTTATACTGTATACTGGACTGTCTCAGAAAATTAGAATACACAATATTCTAATTTTTTGAGACAGTCCTGTGTATATATACAGGACTGTCTCAGGAAATTAGAATACACAATATTGTGTATTCTAATTTTCTGAGACAGTCCAGTATACTCCAGTGGGACTTTTGTCTACCCCTTTTTGGCTGGTGCGACTTGTAGTGACATGAGCCAGGAAACAAACAGCCAAAAATGCTGAACTCTGACAATGATATACAGTTATCAGTATATCTATAATCTTAAGTGGAGCATTGAAATCTTGGGAGTCTGTGGTCCAGAAAACAGCAAGATTGAATACTTCTCCAACGAGTCACAGGAGTTGGTTTGAACCCGGGTGTCTGATATGACTGAGCTGAAGGAGAGGAGAAATATGGGTCGGGGTCCAAGGGAGGCTGATGGTCAAAAACACACAGAACAAAGTACGGGCTCGGTATGGGTACGAAATAAAACCCCGGAACGACAAAAACGTCACAGACCAGATAAAGCCATCCTGACATATAGTCCAAAGAATGTGATATATTTGATACAGTGGCATGAAAAAGTATCTGAACTGTTTGGAATTTCTCACATTTCTGCATAAAATCACCATCAAATATGATCTGACAATTGCCAAAATCACACAGATGAAAATACAGTGTCTGCTTTATCTAAAACCACCCAAACATTTATAGATTTTCATATTTTAATGAGGATAGCATGCAAACAATGACAGAAGGGGGAAAAATAAGTGAGTGAACCATCACATTTAATATTTTGTGGCCCCCTTTTGGCAGCAATAACCAGACGCTTCCTGTCGCTGCAGGTCAGTCTAGCGCATCAATCAGGACTAATCTTGGCCCATTCTTCTCTACAAAACTGCTGTAGTTCAACCAAATTCCTGGGATGTCTGGCATGAACCACTGTCTTTAGGTCATTCCACAGCATCTCAATGGGGTTGAAGTCTGTACTTTGACTTGGCCACCCCAGAACGTGTATTTTGTTCTCCTGAAACCATTCTGAAGTTGATTCACTTCTGTGTTTTGGATCATTGTCTTGTTGCAGCCTCCATCCTCTTTTTAGCTTCAAGTGTCTGACAGACGACCTCAGGTTTCCTGCAAAAAATCCTGATAAACTTTTGAATTCATTCTTCCATTAATGATTGCAAGTTGTCTAGGCCCTGAGGCAGCAAAACAGCCACAAATCATGATGCTCCCTCCACCATGCTTCACGGTGGGGATGAGGTGTTGATGAACTTTTCCATTTTTCCTCCACACATGACGTTGTGTCATACTCCCAAACAATTCAACTTTGGTTTCATCAGTCCACAAAATATTTTTCCAAAACTTCTGTGGAGTGTCCAAGTGCCTTTTTGCGAACATTAAACGAGCAACTATATTTTTTAGACAGCAGTGGCTTCCTCCGTATAGTTGATGTGTGCACAGAGATATTGGACTGGGCCACTGATTTCTGTAAGTCTTTAGGAGACACTCTAGGGTTCTTTTTTCCCTCTCTGAGTATTCTGCGCTGAACTCTTGGCATCATCTTTGGTGGACTGCCACTCCGTGAGAGAGAAGCAACAATGCCAAACTCCATTTGTAGACAACTTCTCTGACTCTCGATTGATGAACATCCAGAGTTTTAGAAATGGTTTTGTATCCTTTCCCAGCTTTATACAAATCAACAACCTTTGATCGCAGGTCTTCAGACAGCTTTTTTGACCGAGCCATGATGCACATCAGACAACGCTTCTCATCAAGACATTTCTTACCAGGTGTGTGTTTTATAGTGGGCAGGGCAGCTTTTAAACCACTCATCAGTGAATGGTCACACACCTGACTTAAAATATTTAGTAAAAATTGGCTTTAATTGCTCTTTAAGTCTCCATAGGCAGAGGGTTAACTTACTTATTTTTCCCCCTTTTGTCATTGTTTACTTGCTCTCCTCATTAAAATATGAAAACCTACCAATGTTTGGGTTGTTTTAGTTAAAGCAGACACTGTATTTTCATCTGTGTGAGTTTGACAAAGATCAGATCACACTTGATGGTGATTTTATGCAGAAATGTGAGAAATCAATCAAATCAATCCACTGTAGTTCAACAAATGTGATATATTTAATATTTATATTATACTGAAAACGTCAAGGATTTTGTTTTATCGAGTTATCTATTATTGCAATTGACAGCAGGACTGATGTGTTGTTTTTATTTTATTTATCTCTAGAGTTCAAGCTTTAACCCATTGTAGGGCAAATGAGAACTTGACACCATAAACGCCTGGCATTTGTTTTTATATTTTGTCATGAATAAATACAAGGGATGCACAAAGATTTCCGTTAAAAAAAAAGTGTTTTCCTTCCAGAGATCTGTCTGCTGACTCGAGGCCGACGGACGGCCAGCGTGCGGTCGGACACATACTGCCGCCTGTACTCGCTCTCTGTGGACAACTTCAACGAAGTCCTGGAGGAGTACCCCATGATGAGGCGCGCCTTTGAGACGGTCGCCATCGATAGGCTCGACAGGATAGGTCAGTCACTTCTTTTGATACCATTTGACTGTTTCTGCATGCATCACAGGCAGTTTCCGAGAGCATCATAATTTGAGTGAAAAGTGACTGAAAAAATGCATTCCTGTGGCGTTTGCTTTCCTGATTTGACGATGACACTGCTAGAGTACAAATTCATGAGAGAAACGTGCGAGTCATTCATCCGAGAAAATCAAGCATATGGAATTGCACCGCTAACTGACAGTAGTGATGAATACGATGAAGATGTTTGATGAAAGCAGTGTGAAAATGCGTTTGCAGTTTTTTTTTTTCTTCATCAGACTCGACGTCATACGACTCTTGCGCAGCCTCTGAGCATACTTCACACTTTTTCTCACATTCATTTAAACCATAGTTGCTGTTTCCTGATCTCTTCTCAATTCAAATTTTGCGTATACAGTGGTACTTCTACTTACGAACATTTGTACGGATTTTATTTTCAGGTTATAACACGTGTACACAGGAAAATGTTGCCTCTTGTTAAGAAAGAAATTTCAGGTTATGAGAGACAAAAATACAATACAATACAATACTGTAAAAGATACATATGTACTTCCTTCAACACGAGGTAACTTTTCAAGCTTAATAAAATATTTTCATAACATTTTTAATGATATGCTGACTGACCACTAGTTGAAGTACACCTCTTTTATATCTTGAGTGGGTCTGTATCGCTTTCATCGGCACTCGTTAACTTTAAGAAGCGTGGCAGGAACCCTGCCACACAAAATAAATTCAAATGTGCTGACTGCTTTACAGCATACGTCACTTCCCCCTTTCATTATAAAGATGCGAACGCTTTCGCGCAAATTCTGCAAAGATGGCAGAGCAACAAAAGAGACAAAAAGTTTTGTCCGAGGAGGAAAAAAAGGGAGACTAATACAGATAAAAGGATACTCAAGAATAAACATTGGCCCGGCTATCACTCGCTGGCGTAGCAGCCCTCTCCACCCCCTAACCGAACTCGTCAGCGTTAATGATTTCCGGTGGGGTGGGGGGGCTAGCCACACTAATCCACATGGTTGCTAGCCGTCATATGCTATTGTTTAGCCACAACTGGATTCCATTACCTTAGTAGTATTCATCCTTCACACAGCTGCTGGAAAAAGAAATGTCGTTTAATCCTCTGTGAAATCATCACGACACTGTGTGGGTGTGTCCTGGTCCTCATGGGAACCGCAGTCTTCCTTACGACAAAACACTACCGCTTTTGTCCACCGGTGTCTCTAAAATTGACCAAAACCATAAAGTTACATAGTGTTGTTTTAAAAGTCGCGCTATAAGATCCTGCTGCCCTATTGGTCATAATCTTTCCCATCCGATCCCCTTCAGTATGCTGCTCTCCTATTGGCCTATTGTTGATGATGTATGAATTTGAGTGTCGTAGCATACAATAAATGGTCTTTATTGTCATTGTCAAGAACGAAACGAACATTGTGAAACAACGAAATTTGATGTGGCACTCCAGTATAAACATATATAATAATTTGAAAGAATACAAAATAAACTATGCCTGCAAGCAGGACTGAACAGGCCCTCGCAGTTTAGCGCAACTCGGACTAACACTGCGAAAAGCGGGGAAATACAGCCAATTTTTTTTTTCTTTATTCCATTGCTTTTCCGCAAAAATCGAAGGAATATAGCGAGAAAAAAAATTCCGATGTAATCCCTTGTTTTTCACGCAAAAGGAGAGGATTCACATTGAAATTTTTTTTTTGCTGTATTCCCTCGTTTTCGCGGTTTTCGCGGAATAGCGGGGGAATATAGTGAAAATTTTCAAACAACAGTCTCACCAATTTTGAGGAGGATCCAATTAACTCCCTAGGCGCCATGGTCTCAAATGTGCACTCTGTAAATCGATAAAACTTCCACATTCAGTCCAAAATACCTGATTTCCTGTTGAGTTTGGAATATGCGTGCAAGAGACTTTTTGGAGCAGTTTTGCACAGCATATCGACTCCCCAATTTTCATCGCTCTACATTGAAAAAACCTAACGGGAGGGGCCTTTTTGAAAAATTCAGGGAGGCGCCACTGAGCCATTTTGTAACTTTTTTTTTTTTTTTTGCAACATCTAAATCAAATCTACGCACTGCGACTGGTGTGCATTGGCTTTCTGACTTTAGCCACGTTCCACTGCGTTCTCACGGCGGCCACGTTGTCGCGACGTGGACGTTTCTTACTGTCCTACAGTGTTGGTCCTCATTATAGTAGAGAAGACGGAGTAAATATAATCTACACAAAGAAACTATAACCTGATCGACTCACAGCCTCTAAAAGTAAGGGTTACATTACGTCAGAAACTCGTTCGGTACGCCTCCGTTCCGAACCGAGCGCCAAGTACCGAAACGGTTCAATACGAATACATGTACCGTTACACCCTTAATATTTGCACTGAAATATTCACATTTCCAAATGTTCCATTTTCCAGCAAATTTCACATTTTCCAGAAGACTAAAACTGGTGAAATGAAGGCAAATGTTTTAAAAAATTGAAGGTATTCTCTAACATTTTTCAGTCGAGTCAAACGTGTCCAATTTCATATTTTGGTATATTTATTGTACAATTGTGATATTGTGGTTAATTGATATTTTCCTTCCACATTTTTATTCACATTTAATTACTATTTAATCTATTTCAACTTTTAAACTGTTGAACTCACACCTGAGAGTTGTTTTTTTTCCCCGCATTCTAATAACTCCAATTCATTGAAAAAAAAAAAGTCATTTCCACAATAAGGAAATTGAATTTAATTGCAATTTTACAAATTCAGTGTATTCTCCCACATTTCTCCTCCAATTGTAATTTTATTTACTGAAATCAATTTTCACCTTTGGCAGGATGTTCATGTTCAGAAATGCCCCAATCCTGCCTTTCACGTGATTGATCTCCTTTGCATATTTGCAAAAGCCCCGCCTCCCCTGCCCTCTCAACTGTTTCTATGGCAATCACATTCCACATACGAGCAGCCACTGGTCAGCTCGCATATTTGAAGGGTGTGTTTAAACAGCTAATCAGCCAAAAACACACTCTCCATGTGCACTCAATGAAGGATAATCATGCCCGGTGCCTTCTATTGTTGGACTGCGAGAATGAGTGTTTGGAACATCAAACAGCAGCTGCACTGAGAACACAATCTGAATAGACTTAAAAATAATGACCCAATCAATGCATCTACACGAGTTAACAATATTCCAATATCAGCATCTGTTGTCTAAGCATCCAACACGCTTCAATGATTTCACTATCAACCATCTGTAAGCAGTGAGCATAGATGCTTATTGATGATTCATAGACAGCTATCAATCCTTACAGTGGTATGAAAAAGTATCTGAACCTTCGGAATTTCTCACATTTCTGCATAAAATCACCATCAAATGTGAGCTGATCTTTGTCAAATCACACAAATGAAAATACAGTGTCTGCTTTAACTAAAACTAACCATACATTTATAGATTTTCATATCTTAATGATGATAGCATGCAAACAATGACAGAATTGGGAAAAATAAGTAAGTGAACCCTCTGCCTAAGGAGACTTAAAGAGTAATTGAAGCCAATTTTTACCAAACATTTTAAGTCGGATGTGTGCCCAATCACTGATGAGTGGTTTAAAGCTGCCCTGGCCACTATAAAACACACGCCTGGTAAGACTGTCTTGATCAGAAGCATTGTCTGATACGCATCATGGCTCGGTCAAAACAGCTGTCTGAAGACCTGCAATCAAGGATTGTTGATTTGTATAAAGCTGGGAAAAGATACAAAACCATCTCTAAAATTTTGGATATTCATCAATCAACAGTCAGAGAAGTTGTATACAAATGGAGAGAGTTTGGCACTGTTGCTTCTTTCCCAAGACGTGGCCGTCCACCAAAGATGACGGCAAGAGTTTAGTGCAGAATACTCAAAGAGTGAAAAAAGAACCATAGGGTGTCTACTAAGGACTCACAGAAATCATTGGCACAGTTCAATATCTCGGTGCACACATGAACTATATGTAAAACTATGGCCAAGAATGGTGTTCATAGGAGGACTCCACGGAAGAAGCCACCGCTGTCTAAAAAAAAACATTGTTGCTCGTTTAATGTTCGCAAAAAGGCACTTGGACACTCCATAGAAGTTTTGGCAAAATATTTTGTGGACTGATGAAACCAAAGTGTGTGGAGGAAAAATGGAACAGCTCACCTACATCAACACTTCATCCCCACCGTGAAGCGTGTTGGAGGTAGCATCATGATTTGGGGCTGTTTTGCAACCTCAGGGCCTGGACAACTTGCAATCATTAATGGAAGAATTAATTCAAAAGTTTATCAGGATGTTTTGCAGGAAAACCTGAGGCCATCTGTCAGATAGTTGAAGCTAAAAAGAGGATGGATGCTGCAACAAGACAATGATCGAAAACACAGAAGTAAATCAACTTCAGAATGGTTTCAGAAGAACAAAATACACGTTGTGGAGTGGCCAAGTCAAAGTCCAGACTTAAACCCCATTGAGATGCAGTGGCATGACCTAAAGACAGTGATTCATGCCAGACAGATGTCCTGATCGATGTGCCAGACTGATCTGCTGCTACAGGAAGCATCTGGTTGAAATTATTGCTGCCAAAAGGGGGGGGGGCTAAAACATTAAATGTGATGGTTGACTTACTTATTTTTCCTCCTTCATACTATCCTCATTAAAATATCAAAACCTATAAATGTTTGGTTGGTTTTAGTTAAAGCAGACAGTTTTTATATCTGTGTGATTTTGGTCAGATCACATTTCATGATGATTTAATGCAGAAATATGAGAAATTCCAAAAGGTTTAGATACTTTTTCATAAAGCTGTATCAACACATAATACATACAATCACACTCTTTTGGATTTCTAGCCTCTTATTTTCCGTGTTGGGGAGTTGCTTATACAATGTGAAATATGAACAATTTTACAAGTATGTGTCTTTCACAAGTACATCTGTAAATGCTGTATTGGAAAAGACCCTGAGACTAAACTCTTTGCCTCCAAAAAGCTTTGGTGAGAGCTGTTCATCAACAGATGAGCCCTATGACGAGTTTATCATCAACCTCTCATAGTCTACATTTTTTGCTCCCGTGGGTAAGGTTACGATGCCAGCCTCATCTGTTTTACTGAGAGTTGTATAAAAACAACAAGAGCAACGCAGATGAAACAAGGGTCGACAAACACACTTGATGTCCTCCAAGGAACATGATGTTCTCAGTTGTTTTTTTTTTTTTTTTTTTTTTTTTTTTTTTTGCATTTTAGTCAATTTCACGTCTACCACAGTCAAACGACAAATGATAAGACTTTTTTAAGAGGTTTTTTTTTTTTTTTTTTTTTTTTTTTTAAGAGTTTTTACCTAATCTGTAATAAAATTTACCAGGGCAGGCTGCTACATGTGATCAGCGACCGGTATACCTATTTGTTGAGATGTGATGAAACAGCATGTGGCCCACTATGCTCAATTTATTGAACAGTCAAAATGTTTGTGGTCATGATGCAACCATGTCAGCAACTGCCATTTTAGTCAGAAAACCTTGCATGGATACTGCGCTTTTGTTTGCGCTATAAATCTGTTCTTACCACAAGGACCACAGCTACAGAAAAGGCAAAACATGGTGTCTATTAGAGTGGTAGAAACAGTGGAAGGAGTGCACGTCTGCTTGTAGGTCATGAATATCTAAGTTGAAAAGTTGAGGGAAAAAAAAAAATAAATCATAAATGACTTTCAGATTATGTGGGCCAATTCGCCAGAACCAGACACTTTGTCTGAAAATGTCAATTTCCAGCGATAAATTAGCCAAAAGCACAATAAGCACTTATTGTGCTTCCGGCTAACTTATCGAAAACTGTAACTATATTTTGAAATCCTGTTAGAATTGGTAAAGTAATCATTTTTTTCCCGTTCCTACGCCAGCGACTTAACCTGAATTTCCGCGTAGATCGCAATCAACCCTTTAAGCACCTTAAATCTCAAAATACCGATCCAAAAAGTCCAAAAGTATATTTTGTTTAATGATGGAGGATACACTGCCCTCTGGTGTCAGCATTGGGTCTGGCCAGACTGTCGCCTTGTATGACTGAAGAGCAGACTCATGGATAAAGGATAGCTGCGCTCTGGTTTGGCCCACATCAGGCTGTAAGTTGTTTCAGCTAATATATGTTTGTGTATGCATTTGTAATTAAGTTTAGAGCTACAGTTTGGGGAGTTATGTGTTAGCGATTTGCTATGAGAATTGTAAATATCTTAGCAATAATAGCATTTAAGCTAGCGGACGTTTGTTAGGCAAATTAGGCTGATTTAATCTAATACATTTACATATTGATTATACTAGATAGACATTCGAACACCAATTGTTTTGTGTCAAATGTTTTACTGTTAAAATGCGTGTTTTTTTTAACATAAGTGTGCATATGTGTGTTAAATCTTTACAAATTGTCAAAAGTGAAGGAAGTAAAAAGCTTCAACAACCACAATTGCCTTGTTTGCTGTCTGTCAAGCTGAACAACTTTA
The DNA here is from genome assembly GCF_030265065.1 of Corythoichthys intestinalis. Taxonomy (NCBI): domain Eukaryota; kingdom Metazoa; phylum Chordata; class Actinopteri; order Syngnathiformes; family Syngnathidae; genus Corythoichthys; species Corythoichthys intestinalis. The sequence goes on from NC_080401.1 coordinate 40,227,311, forward strand.
ATGAGGTCATAACACATCATGTTAACAAAGTAAAATTATAAATAAGATTAGGGCTGCAGCTATCGAATATTTTAGTAATCGAGTAATCGACTGAAAATTCTATCGATTAATCGAGTAATTGGATAAAACATTTTTTTTTAGGTAAAGACCAATTATAAATATGCCTGAGAAAAAAAGACATTTAATCCAATATTGAACCATTTTCAGTCAATCAATGTCTTTATTTTCAATGTACATAGTTGAAAACAGCCAACAATTGCATCTCAAATGTGACTAAAAAAAACAAAAATAAAAAATAATTCAGTGCTTTCACTCAAAAAACTTAGATCTTATAAAAAATGTCTTACCTAAAAATGTCATTACGCTTGATAACACACATCACTTAAAAGTTGTTTTTCCCACGTGTTTCAATTGAATTTCCACTTGTGTCAAGCTATAAGTTCCAGTTAAGTTTTAAGTTAGTCTAAACTGTAAGTCCTGATAGGATTTTGAGTTTTTGCACTGTTCAAAATAAATGCTGTGCTGTATTGGAGCACATTAGGCACCAGTGCTACTTGGTGTTTTTTCCAGCAATAATTACTGAGCTAAAATTGGCAGTTAGCATTATTAAGTTTTTATTTTACAACCTAATCACTCTAAAGCGCTGTTTTCACAGATTATATAAAGCCTGTATGTAAGAGTTAGCCATACATCGACAGTGGTCATAATGAATAGAAACCTAGCCCTCCGCTGGGATAACGTTACGTGAGCAAATGACAGTAACGTTAATCTTATTTATGAGCGCTGAGAAGTGTACTGCTTTAAGATGGCGGCTGTTTTATTAACGCCGCCGAGTCGGTCATTTCGCATCTAGTTCTACATACATGTGATATCTATGACACGCATCAGACGCTACATGCTACCACCGTAGCAACATGTGGGCGTAGTTTTTAGCAACGTCGGCGCAGTTTGTAACAGCTGTCGGCTGCAGTAAGGTATTTTTTTATTGCTTCTTCCTCTACGCACGTGACGTCAGCGCGTTGTCCCGCATGAAAAGTAGTCCGGGCAAAACGTGATGCCTAGAGCTGGCAAAATGAAACGATTCCTCGAGGTGAATAAAATTACTCGGATCAGTTTTTAAACTCGAGTTACTCGAGTTGCTCGAGTATTCGTTTCAGCTCTAAATAAGATACTGTGAGGTACAATAACATATTGTTTACGCGACTGAAAAAAAAAAAAAAAGGACACAAAATGGCGGAAGAGACTCCGGCATCGTAAAGTTGAAATCACGTAATTCGAGTACGTCGTAACCCGGCGACTACCTGTATGAGAAAATGGCCAAAGAAGCCATGAGACATGTTTGCATTTCAAAATTGTAACAATTATTTGTACAAATAAACATACTCCTGACCCTTGTTTGGTAATTTATTGAAAATTAGTGCGAACAGTCCACAATCAGGGGTATCGTAATTACTACCTGCTATTTGTGATGTGGTAGAAGCATCACGAAACAGGGAACTCTGGGATATGTTTTACAATGTTGTCCCCATGCTTGTGATGAATATGCTTACAAAAACATGTCAAACAAAACTTTAGGTTGCAAACCTTGAAATCAAAGTTTCTGAGGTGAGAGTCAATTCAGAATTCATTGAGGAAAACAACAAAGTATTGCCTCTGGAGTTTTTCATATCTCATTTCGACACTGTACAGTATAAAAAGCATCTGGTTGAGGTGCAGCGAATCACATTTCTTGTCTGTTTAGACTCCCTTGACACAAAAAGATAGCGAACCATAAGCCAGTGATTATATCTGCAACAATACTTCCTGTGTTTTTTGTCCTTATTTTAGGCAAGAAGAACTCCATCCTGATGCACAAAGTACAACACGATCTCAACTCGGGGGTGTTCAACAACCGCGAGACTGAGATGATCCAGGAGATTGTCAAATACGATCGCGAAATGGTTCAAAAGGTGGACGTGCCACGACCGCAGCCCTTGTCTCTAACATCGCCTCAGCACAGTGGGATTTTTACTCCACCAGTTTCCTCTCAACAGCCCCAAAGTTCTGCTATTGGCACCTTGCAGCAGGCTGTAGCCATGAGCCTTTGCCCCCCTATGCAAGGGAACTCAGCAGGGGCCGGGATGTTGCAGTCTCCCAGGATAGTGAGAAGATTCCAGGTTTTGCAGAATGCATCTAGCCCTGGCTCGCCCTTGCAGTCGCAACTCATTGCTTCTGGTGCTTTTGCTCCAGCCATGTCAAGCCCTACTGTCCAGAGCCCCCGTTCGTTCCCTTACGGATCCAGCGTCATGGCTGGTCCTGCCACAGGATCACAACTATCTTTAGTCCAACAACACACTGCAAGCCCTGCACACAGACCCAGCACCCATAAGAGTACGCATTCTTTGCCAATGGGGACCCTGAGCCATGACACAAGGGCGCTGTCGGCCTCTCAGCCCTCATTGCCACATGAGGGGATGCACTTGGCGGCCCCCAGTCCACCCCCATCCACGCGAGTTTCCTCTATTTCCATTGGACCTGCTCAGACCCCGTCAGGCCATGCGGGGGTCTGCAGTGCTATACCACACAGGATCGTGCTGCCGCACCAGTTGTCAGTAGGAGCCTTCGGGACCGGTGCAGGGTCCACCTTAGGAACACCTGTTGGGGACTTGGTACGACCCAAGAAGGACTCCATCGTAAGCCTTCCGGAGACGGAGCAAATTAAAGTCAGATCTCGATTATCCTCGAACTTGTGATCATAATCAAGGCCTTCTGGAAGTCTCGAGGGCCTCACATGAGGAACACCGGGAAACTACAGTATTGCAGTTGGACTGTGCAAATGTATGAGATGAGAGAGATTGGCAGAAGAAGACTCTGATATAGAAGTTAACTTTGGAAATTTCTGCATATAGTTCTTTCCACTCAGAGACATATAAAGTAAATGCACAGAATGATAGCATAGCGTAGTAGCAACTTCCCAAATTTGCCTCCTTTGTATAGAGCGTAGCTAACAAGGTATGCCTAATGTTCCTCGTATCCATTTTGTCCGACTGAGGACTAGAATCAGAACCTGTTTTTTATTCACAACGCTAGCTTTAAACCTCGTGGTATCATTGGCGTGTGTCCTTAGGATCCATTAGAGATTTGCCGCCTGGCTCAAAATGTGCGATGGTACCTTTTCCATTATCCTGCTGTTCCGATATATTAAATCTCATTTTCACACCCTGATTATTGATTCTGACAAGTACTGTGGTACCTTGACAAATTATCCACTTGTGAGGTTGGTGCCGAATGCATAATGTGATGTTCACTGCTGCCATATACTATGCAGCATATATGAAATTTGCTCAAACTTTGGATTGAAACACAGTAAAATTGAAAGCAGACAAGACTTAAAACATCGGTAAGGAAAGGTATCTCTGTAGCACCTAACTCGCCATCCATTTAAACATTCATCCATTTATGTTCTACAGTCCCTGACAAAAGTCTTGTCGCTTATCCATGTTTTAAAAACAACTGCTAATAACCTGACTTTTAATTATTCAGTTGGTTTCAGAACTGGCTCATATGAAAGCTAAGACCCTCCCAAATGATGTTGAATGTACAAAAATATTTTTGTTTCACACAAACATTTGTTTACTGAAGACATAAAGGTCAAATTTTGGCAAGACAAAAGTTTTGTCGCCGACAGAAAGTAGTGTGAAAATTGAACAAAAATGTACTTCAAATACAAAAAATATGTTACGTAACATAAGCAAATTAATTAGTGGTGCTGTGAAATCCAAAATTAATATTTTGTATAACTTCCATGGGCTTCGGCAAGGATTCATACAATTTATTGATGAAGTCATCAGGAACATCAAAGAAAGCAGTCTTGCATGCCTCCCAGAGTTCATCAACATTCTTGGGTTTCGTCTTCCATGCTTCCTCTTTCATCCTACCCCAGACATGCTCAATGATGTTGATGTCTGGTGACTGGGCTGGCCAGTCCTGGAGCATCTTGATCTTCTTTGCCTTGAGGAATTTTGAGGTAGAGATTGAAGTATGCGATGCAGCACCATCCTTCTGCAGAATTTGACCCTTTTTATGGTTAAGAATGTAAGAGGCAGCTAAGAATTGTTGACATTTCAGACTATTTATGTTGCCTTCCACCCTGCAGATCTCTCGCATACCCCCATACTGGATGTAACCCCAGACCAGGATTTTGGTAATGATGTAACCACCAAACTTCACAGTCTGAGTGAACCTCAGATCCATGCGGGCTCCAGTAGGTCTCCTGCAATATTTGTGGTGTAATTACTGTGGTGTAATTCAATGGAAGATTCATCTGAAAAATCCACCTTTTGCCACTTTTCCAGCGTCCATCCTTTTGACAGGCTGTGGGGCTTGGCAAATGCCACACGTTTTTTAATTGTCTTCACCCTGAGAGATAAATAGTCTGAAATATTAACAAATCTTAGCTGCCTCTTACATTCCTAACCATAAAAAGGGACAAATTCTGCAGCAGGATGGTGCTCCATCGCATACTTCAATCTCGACCTCAAAATTCCTCAAGGCAAAGAAGATCAAGATCCTCCAGGACTGGCCAGCCCAGTTACCAGACATGAACATCATTGAGCATGTCTGGGGTAGGATGAAAGAGGAAGCATGGAAGACGAAACCCAAGAATGTTGATAAACTCTGGGAGGCATGCAAGACTGTTTTCTTTGATGTTCCTGATGACTTTATCAATAAATTGTATGAATCCTTGTCGAAGCCCATGGAAGTCATACAAAATATTAAGTAATGGTGCTGTGAGATCCAAATTTAAGTCACTTATGTTATCTAACATGTTTTTGTGTTTGAAGTACATTTTTTGTTCAATTTTCACACTACTTTCTGTAGGCGACAAAACTTTTGTCTTGCCAAAATTTGACCTTTGTGTCTTCATTAAATGATAAATCTTTTTTCAGTGAAACAAATATATTTTTGTACATTCAACATCATTTGGGAGGGTCTTAGCTTCCATATGAGCCATTTCTGAAACCAAGTGAATAATTAAAAGTCAGGTTATCACTAGCAATTGTTTCTACAAAATGGATAAGTGACAAAACTTTTGTCAGGGACTATACACTATTAGTCTCATTGGTGTTTGTGCTATCCCAGATATCTTTGGGCGGAGTCAGAGTATGTACACCTTGGACTTGGACTCACAAGTTATAATTCTTGTCTATAATTTTTATTTATTATGCTAGGAAGTGTCAGGCAATTTGCAAATATCTAACGCTTTGCAAGAGAAAAAATGACAACAGCCGCAACACGAATGCAAAGTGACCACAAGAGAAGTATAGATTAACAACGGATGTAGACTTACATGTTACAAACAGACAACGGTAGATATACAGTACACTTTGGTAGCTCTCATTGTATGACCATGTCTGCCTTAGGCTATTCAGAAGTACCGTATTTTTTGGACTACAAGTCGCACCTGAGTATAAGTCGCACCAGCCATAAAACGCCCAACAAAGAGAAAAAAAACATATAAGTCGCACTGGAGTATAAGTCGCATTTTTGGGGAAATGTACTTGATAAAATCCAACACATAGAACAGATATGTCATCTTGAAGGGCAATTTAATGTAAAAATACAATGGAGAACAACATGCTGGATAAGTGTACAGTGCATGAAAAGCGAAATGCGAATATACTGTCCTCACCAGGACGCTACGGCTCGGTCCTGGCTATATGACGAGCTAAACTTCCAAATGACGATGCTGGACGTCTGTATAATTTGCTGAATCAATTCCGTCCTCGATACCAAACAGGTTCACATCAACGTGAATAAATGATAATTAGGTGCTATTACAGCAATGACGCAAACGGTTAGCATGCGTTCGCTAGCATTAGCACATCGTTCAAACAACCACAGAACTGGCTCTAAGTGTCCGATTGCGGGTGGAAAACACACAACAACAGCACACAGGCATTGCCTCCGTAGAGATATTTTACAAGCATAAACAATGAATGTAGGTTCACAGCCGTGTTTCTCTCTCGCTAACTCGCCCACTCACTCAGAGCTGCATAGCTGTCTGTCTTCTTCTGGCGTGTGAGCGCTCGTCTTCACGTAAACTAGTGCGAGTGCGCCCCCACGTGGGCGTGAAAGTGCCCCAAACTAAAAGCATCCATGTCAATATAAAAAAGTCAATAATACAATTGAACACACATTGCCAAAGGCAGAACGCGAACGTGGCCATAGTTATTAAGAGTTGTTTAGATAATTATAGCATAAAGAACATGCTAACAAGTTTACCAAACCATCAGTGTCACTCCAAAACACCAAAATAACATGTGAAATGATATCATAATGTGTAATAATTTCACACATAAGTCGCTCCTGAGTATAAGTTGCCAGCCAAACGATGAAAAAAACTGCGACTTATAGTCCGAAAAATAAGGTGGTCGTCCGCTTAGGGTTTTTTAGATTGTTGTATCACGTTAGCAGCTAACATCATCTGACAATCTATTATCTCGCCTTATCATCTTTAAATCTTATGCCTGTGCAGCTCTGCTTGCAGTTACTAATCCATTACGCACTTCGAGGACTTCCGAAAGTCATTTTCCTCTCCTGTCAATGCTCTCGGACTTGCTGTGCGCCTATAGCGCGATGCATTAAACTGTATGGGTAGATGACTGGTGATTACCGACGAATAGGAAAAAAAAAAACATTATCTCGCCCTAAGCGGTGCAAACCATGCTGACAAATGTAGGTGCTTGCCACATCTATGAAATTGCCTACGCTAGTCACGAAAATAGAGCCCTGTGCGTCCTGAATTGGTAAAGAACATTTACAGTATATACTATCCAGTCCAAATATTAAGACATCGAAAAAGAAAATGTTTTTGTGTGATCTGCCTTACAATACATTCAGTCGGAAGAATAGATTTTATTTCCTTTGGGGCTCGTCCAGCACAGCTCAAAGGTCAGTAAATATTTGATTTAAGTCACCATGTCGGCCTGTTAACGTTTGTCGGAATTGCAAGTTGTAGATGACAAATGCGTTAGATAGAAGACTTTCTATAGGAGACTCGTGCCGGAGAATGCAGAATGTCGGGGTGTATGAAGTGCCATGTTAAAAGGGAAAAAAATTACATTTGCTCTGTCCGAGAATACTTAAACAAAAAAGGTTGTTTGAAAATTGTGCATTGTAAATATTTTCATAATCAAGTTTAACGGTTCATACGGCTGATGGTGTTTATTTGTTGTTTTTTGTTCAAATATATAGTTTTTCTTTTTACATATACTATTCTTTTATTGTCATAGGATTTGGACTTTTTCACCACCCAAAAAAGCCATTGTTTTTCCCTTAAAGGGGAAGTTCAGAATTTTTGGCATAAGGCTTAATCTTCGAGTTAGCGGGGGTTTAATTAGTCAGTGGAGTTGATTTAACTTTTGAACACCTAAGCCGGTTTTGGTCGAATTTGCATGCCTTTGATGCTGCCTTTATATTTCAAAGAAAAAACTGTTCACAATGGCCAGGTTGGGTCCCTTTTTTTCAGGACACCATAACCTTCATGTCCAAACTGTTGTTTTCTTCACTAACCAATTATAAATCAATATTTTGGCCCTAAAAAGAAAAAAAAATCCCCAAATCTTTTGTCAAAATTTGTAATGTTTTCATTGACAACCAGAACTTGGTTTGGAGGATATCTCTTTGTGAGGTTAGGTATCGTACCTATCACCTTACCAAAAGTGTATGGCGGGAAATCCTCAGGTGACTTGAAGTTCCGCTCTGAGACCCCCAATATAGCCAAATTTCAAAATTGTCTGATATGCATGTGTGATACATCATTGGAAAGCTTAAAATCTCAATTTTCTGGGGGGAAAATTTTGAACAGGAGAATATTAAAAAAAAAAAAAAAAATTAAACAGCAAAAATCTATCTGGAGGTGAGAGCACGCTAGAGCAGAAATACAGACGTCATGACATTAACGAGATATTATAGTGTACTAACCTCTTTTCGTTCCAAAAACTCCATGTAGCATGTATCACCGAGTGTCAAGACACAGCTGTGAATGGCCACAGCTGGGTTTTTTTGTGATTTTATGGGTGAAACATGGTAATATAACAAGGGTCGCGATGCAGAAATCGCAGACATCAAGGAGTGGTCGAGATTTTCTTTTTCATATTCATTTAAACGTTTTTTTTTTTTTTTTTTTCTTCGTTTGGATCGATTATCTTTCATTTAAAATATTGGGGAAAATGCGACAGTAACAAAAAAAAAAAAAAAAAAAAACAATTAAGTGATAGTTATGAGATAGATACAGTGCCCTCCATAATTATTGGCACCCCTGGAAAAGATGTGTTTTTTAGCTTCTAACATTTTTTTTTTCATCCAAATAATATGGGACCTTAATGAAAAAAGGAGAAAAATCCAACCTTCAATACAAGTGCATTCATTCAGTGGGCAAAAAATCCCACATAAAGAAAAAATTATTTCACATCTTGGTCTCACACAAAAATACACACGGTCCCAGGCTTCAACTGGGACCGTGTGCTTTGGTCTGATGAGACCAAGATTGAGCTTTTTGGCAACAAACACTCTAAGTGGGTCTGGCGTGCCACGAAAGATGCACATGCTGAAAAGCACCTCATACCCACTGTGAAGTATGGGGGTGGGTCAGTGATGCTGTGGGGCTGTTTCGCTTCCAAAGGCCCTGGGAACCTTGTTAGGGTGCATAGCATCATGAATGCTTTGAAATACCAGGACATTTGAAATCAAAATCTGTTGCCCTCCGCCCGAAAGCTGAAGATGGGTCGTCACTGGGTCTTTCAGCAAGACAATGACCCTAAACATATGGCCAAATCTACACAGAAATGGTTCACCAGACACAAAATCAAGCTCCTCCCATGGCCATCTCAGTCCCCAGACCTTGTTTTGTTGGCAAAAGGGGGTTGTACAAAGTATTAACACCAGGGGTGCTAATAATTGTGACACACATTATTTAATGTCAAATAATTTTTTACAATTAGAATTTCTTTCCCCAAATTAGTACTTGATTTTTTTACTGTGACTTCCTGATTAAGATATTAAAACAAATGTCTTGACTAAACATTACAAAATACTTGTAATTATGAATTTTAAAAACACATCTTAATAATTTTTTTCTCATATGTATTTTTTTTTTTTTTTGAATTACTTTTTAATACATTACTACATTTTCATATTGTTACAACAAAATCTTGACATTTTCTTTTAAAATCCCAACTTGAATTGATTATAAAAATGTCTCTGATTGCAATATTTGGAATTCATGACATACGAAACATTTTTAGCTGGAACTTTTTAAAAACTTAATAACTTTTTAAAAATATATATATTTTGAATGGATTGTCACAAAATCACTATACCCCCCACTTAAAATCAGAACTATGTTTTTAATTTTTGTAAAATTAATTCTTGCAATTTACTCCTATCAGTGTGACAGTCATACTGTACTCTAGGGTTAATCCTTCACCATTTGTGAATGCCGGTATCCATAAAACTGTTGGCCCTGTTGATAGTTCATCTTTTACTGTAGCTGTCAACATGCAAAGCAATTCAGAACCACATCATTAAAATGTAAATCTAAGTGATCACTGTTCTAAACTGGGTCCATCCTCATAAAGAGTGGAATGTAAACGCAATTTGGATCAACAGCCAAGTGCTTCAGACTTTATGTGGCTGCTCAACCGTGCCATTAATATCCCGATAAAAGTTCGCTGGACGCCACCCGTTTGCGTCCTAAAGCATTTACTTGTCGCTCTCTCAGCTAGTGATCGGTGAGCACCATCCATTTAGCTCATCTCCCTAATGCCTGCACCATTGCTGCGTAATCACACAGGCAAATGCAATCCCTCAGGTCTGTTTGGGACTCTTATTATTCTACTTCCAATGGATTTCATTATGCTGTGCCAACAATGATTTCTTACCCCGATGATGAAAATTGAGCATAATGATCACGCTTTCATTTTGTTCACCTGCAGTCTTTCAAAATGGAGGAATTTTATTTTAAGCACATTTTTTAAGTCAGTGGTTTTGTTTCTGCCCATTGGAACCTATTTTTTGGTTGTATGAAATTATAACCTAATTTAATGTTACCTCTGAACCCCCCATCCCCACACACACACTCGAGTACAACATTAAGGAAGACTTAAAGACCAAATGTGAAGTAATTTCATAAAATGTCAAATAGGGTCACAATTAAAGTAATTAAACATTGTCCAACAAATAAAGCATGAAAAAATAATTTATATCTTGGATATTTGACAAAATAATCGCGTTTCCGAAGTTCGAGCCTGAAAGGGGACGAACCCGGAAGTGATACGTCACACCGAGAACAGCGATGGCAGCGCTCCATACGGCCGCCATACAAAGCCCTTCAAACAATGATTCAAACAGCGATATAAGCGATAGAATGAGCGCAAATGAGGAGATCCAAGTTTTTGAAGAGTTGGAGGAAGAGGAGGAGGGTGGAATTTTATGTTGGACCTTATTAGCCAGACGCTAATCAAGATGCAAACAATGTGCCCACACGACCTGACATGGAATGGAGACAAGACTTATTGAGATTACAAGATTGGTAAGATATAGGCTGTTATTATTTTTATGATTTGAAGCATGTCAGGTAAATAAACCACCTACTATTGCCTGGGATAAAAGAAAGGTTTTGACGAATCCCCGATCATGTTGTGGAATGAACAATAGAAGCTAGCGACGTTAACTTTTATTTACCTGACATGTTTTGGCAAACACTTCCACCGTTAGACCCTCTGACGAAGGTGGAAGTGTTCGCCGAAACATGTCAGGTAAATAAACCACCTACTATTGCCTGGGATAAAAGAAAAGTTTTGACGAATCCCCGATCATGTTGTGGAATGAACAGTAGAAGCTAGCGACATTAGCTTTTATTTACTTGACATGTTTCAGCGAACACTTCCACCGTCTGACCCTCTGACGAAGGTGGAAGTGTTCGCCGAAACATGTCAGGTAAATAAACCACCTACTATTTCCTTGGATAAAAGAAAGGTTTTGACGAATCCCTGATCATGTTGTGGAATGAACAGTAGAAGCTAGCGACGTTAGCTTTTATTTACTTGACATGTTTCAGCAAACACTTCCGCCTTCGAACACTCTGACAAATGCAGAAGTGTTCGCTGAAACATGTTAGGTAAATAAACCACCTACTATTGCCTGGGATAAAAGAAAAATTTTGACCAACTTGTAAGTGTAGGCAAAATGAGCTCAATACAAATATGATCGGGGATTGCCACGAGTTAGCTTTCGGCTAACGTCGCTAGCTTCTACTGTTCATCCCACAACACGATCGGGGTTTTGCCTCAAATTATTTTTCGGCTTATGTCGCTACCTTCTACTCTTCATTCCACAACAGTTGGCAGCTCTGCTTAGACAAATTCATCAGTCATCTATCCAAAAATCATACTTACTTTTTTGCAAATCCTTGATCATAAGCAGACGGGTTGAGGAAGCAGGCAGTTTTTGTAGCAGAGAACACTACTCGATGATGGTGAAATTCATTCGCTTCGTGCGAACGAAAGATGTCCATTTAGGTGCGCTGCTATCCTTTGGCCACTCATACAACTTTTCTTTAGATTGAGAACAATACATCGCCACACACCGCCGTAGCATCTTACCGAGAAGCAATACTGTTCTATGGCGGACTTCCCTCGCAGTTCTCTGTGTGACGTAATTTCCAAAGATTTCCGAAGATTGTCGAAGAAAAGCATTTTCGTTGTCAAGGGCGCTGCTATGGGTTAAACAAAGAATCTGGAAGGGTTGCGTTAAAAAAAAAATAATAATGAAAATATGCTTATAATTGTTTAGCCATTGATATTATTCAAAAACATGGTTGGCCAACTTTACTTCACATTTGGTCTTTAAAGTGCCTGTGACACAAAAAAGCATGTTTATTTCATAATACATGCGGTATTTTATGCTCCTGAATGAAATGGACCGCTTGGATGTGTGTGGAAGCGATCGCTATATTTATTTAGTTTTTTGGAATCCCACGCCATGAAAATGAGTGACTTCCGGCAAAAGTCTCGAGTTGAGAAAGAGGGCGCTGTGACGTGTACGGAGGAGGGAGTCCTCTTCACTATACAGCCGTACTGTTGTATGAGAAAGACTCAGGATTCAGCTGATTTTGCGGATTAATACGTTTATTTTTCGCATCATGCCAGCCAAACGGCTGCAGAGAAATCTTGCTGTACGAGGGTGAAGCGTGTTCGCCTTTTTGGGGTTTCAAAAGGTTCCCATTAACCGGTGGATATTGGCCAAAACAAGCCCTACTACTGTGGGACCATGGGACTTACGAGGAAGTGAGTAAACATTGTGTTTTGTATTATGTCAAATACTGGGATCATTTTCATATGTAGGTGGCTTGCATTTTATGGCTGACATGCTTCTTGTTCCCTCGGCCGACGACCGGCGGCTTGTCGCACATCCCCTCGCCGGGAGAGCACTATACTCGGCTTACTGCCCTCTTTATGTGCCCGGTGTTCTGTCAAATTTTCCGACCGATCAGAAATTGCAATTGCGAATACAGCGATTACAAAGTAAATCCTACAAACTTTCTTTAAATAAAGGACTACTTACGTTTGATCATGGCTGGTCATGTAAAAAGCTCTCCTCATACACATAAGCTGCACATGTTAGCTGCACAACAACTGCAACCGCCCTCCTCCATTGAGTCTCGCTCTTTATGACTTCGCCATGTAGTAAAGCATTATTTTGCCATATTCGTGTTGACCATTTGGCAGCGACACGCTCCTCCGACGTCAGCCGGTTTGTTAAGCAGTCATTGTCCAGCTGCTTCCCCAGCGAGCTCTCCTGTCCTTAGTAGCAGGGGAACGAGCTGTAAATTGCTCTCCGCCGGGCGGGTTGGCGATCGGCGAAGACAGTCGACAACCCAGTTTGTTGGTTGACCAAAATGCAACCCGGAAACAGATGAAGTGTGAAGTGATATTTATTGTACACAGGCTAGGTGTTGAGTGGCTTGTGGATTGAATGGTCAATGGCTGTGGCTGCGGCTGTCCTGATGGCAAAAACAGGATTAGTTAAGAGTTCAAAAACGAGAGTCAAAACTACAGTTTTAGTTGGTCGATGTACAAAGGTTGACAAGCAAGCATCTGGCAACTGCTTGATGCGCAGGCTGCTCTTTAAAAGCCGTGATGATTGCAGATGAGCTGCAGGTGTACTCTCAGGTCCGCCACACCCAGCCTGCCAAGTTCAAACTAACGCTACTGGTGAAAACAGAAAGTGTTACAACAATAAAAGTCAGAGTAAAGGGGAGTGTGGGCAAGGACCACCACACATGGAAGAAGAAAAAAAATGGACAAAAAAAAGGTGACATTTATAATAAAAAAAAGTGCCCCGAACAAACAAAAGTTGCATTCGAAGCAAAAAAAAATGTTTTTTACATTGAATCAAAAAATAAAAAGTTGAGGTCACAGCAAAGTATGTTAAGAGTTTTACTTTGACATTGGCCGAAAAATATGATGACATGAGATAATTTCTTGATTTTAAACACGAGAGGGCTATCTCTGCATGAGGAATATCTCTTGACTGCAAGAATAATTCCAAGTCCTCCTCCATGACTCTCTTCGACTTCCAAAACTGCTGCATGTCGATGTAGAAAAAAAAAGTTTTTTTTTTTTTTTAATTAATTAATTAATTAATTTATTTCGCTTCGATGTTAAAAAATAAATAAATAAATAAATACATTTTTTTTTGCCTCGACAGAAAAAAATCTCCCGTGTCCCTTTAAGGTTTTTTTTTTTTTTTTTCTTAAACATTAACTTTTTTCCCGCGCTCTTTTTTCTTCTTCTTCCATGTCCCCTTAGGGCAGTACTTCTCAAATGGTGGGGCGCGCCCCCCCAGGGGGGCGCAGAGCGATGCCAGGGGTGGCGCGAGTGCCTCGGGGAACATGCTTTTTTTTTTTTTTGCCGTACTAGAATAAAGTGTACTTGCACATCCACTCCGTGGGTGGCAGTGGCGCTCTCATTTTCAAAGTGCGTGCAGTATTTTTGAAGTAAGCAAGAGCACACGGAAGAGACTCATGCAGAGCTGGACTCACGCAGCGACCCACTGTATTCTCCTGTTCTCACGTGTCCGGCCGAGAAGTGCCGTTTTCGGCTTGGGATCGTCACGACCACCGCCCTCACCTACGGTTCTCCCTCGGCCGCCGAGAATGCGCTTTTTTCGGGCCGTTTGCCTTTTGGCTTTGACTTTTAATATAGTGGGAAATGAGGAAAGACCACTGTTTACTGAGTCTAAAAATGATTATAGCGGAGAGTCTGAAGCCAAATCAGTTAAGACGCCACTTAAAGACATTAGACCTCAATCTCACCGATAAGCTGCTTGATTGTTTTTCAGCGAAAACGTGCCGAATATTGCCAAATATCACAATCGTCCCGCTTTGTCAGTGTTATATCAGTAAACCAGTGAGCACTGTGGTGAATCAGCGAAAATAAAAACTTTCCTTCTGTCCAAAGACATCCCCCCCCCCCCCCCCTTCTATTCAGTTTTGTTTTTTTCGGTCAATTTTTTTGGCATGTTGTCCTGAAGAGAAAATGTTTCTAATCAATTTGAATTTGTTATTATTTACTGATTTTATTACATTTTATTTTTCAGTATCAAATGGTCAAAAATGTACCTTGAGTGTATTTTTACAGTTTGGATGTGACTTTTTTTTTTTTTTTTTACTTCAGGCAAAGTTAAGTCTTTTCTGTTACAAGCAAAACAATGTTAATAAAGTTATACTTTATTATAAGTTGATCTATGTTACTTTTTTTAATAGAAAAAAAGGACACAATGTTAGGCTGAGGCGTACTTATAATAGTAATATTATAGACAAATGACACTATTTACAGTGGTGGCAGAGAGTTGGGGGGGGGGCGCGAAACATTTACGTCTTCCTTGGGGGGGCGTAACAGAAAATAATTGAGAAGCACTGCCTTAGGGTTTCTAGACAGAAAATACAAGATGTATTTAATTGTGACATGAAACATGTGAGACCAAAAACTCTTGCTTCCTTACTTTTTTATTTTTTTAAATACGCTTCGCAAAATCATTTTCATTAAAATGAATTAAATTACATCTGTCTTAACACTGTAACCAATTTATCATAGAATGAATGACATTGACAGAAATGGTTTTACCTGGTTGAATTATTTCATATTATTGTACATGATTTATCTGGTAGTTTTACAACTTTCTCGAATTATCTGGATGAAGGTAATTGTGCTATCAGCTGTAGTGTATTATACCTCTTAGTATCCTTAAGCTATATGAGCATTTTTGTTTGTTTGTTTGTTTGTTTGTTTTCAAATGAAATTACATTTTCCCGTAATAAAACAAGTTTATTCTGTCAGTATTTTATCCCTTCTTGATATTACTATTAAGAGTAATTCCGACATATATGCTCCAATTTAAAAATGTTTATTTTCATAAAAATAATAAGCTAAAGGACCTGATTTGACAAAATTCAATGTGAAGTCCTGTTATGTCTTTTCGTGTTGTTTACCAAAAGAATATTTGTCTTTAGTTTTCCACAACAGCAATACAACAACTGTTGGACCAATGGCAGCAAAGCATTGGCATGCACAATGCTTTACATACTAGGACATTTCTTACTGCAGTAAACTAGGAAGTAAATGTTATTTACATTTACTTTATTTGATTATTGTATTTTTTGGAATTGATTCATTCAGCAATCCAGTGATGAACTGTGTATATCTACATAGTGCCTAGCATTATACCGTAGTCTCCACATAATAAATTCTTTGTGTGTGTGGCAGTCCAATATAAATGCATTGTCCCTTATTATCATCTATTTATCAATGCAATAGAATACGAATAAAACATACTGTAGCTGTGTACAGTGAGTGTGGATTCCAATGTTTTCTGTGGCGGGAATGCATGTCGGAAAAGCACAAATGTCACGTGCCTCTATTTGGTAAAACTTTTTAACGCAATAAAGGAATGTGGTGGTCAATACATACCTTTCTGTTTTTGGTTGTTTTTTGTTTTTTTTTTAACAAAATTGAAAAATTTGACTTTTCCCCAAATCATAGTTTCTTATCACATGATAAATTCAAGAGTTTATTTTAATAAATTTATTCTTGTAAAATTATAGTGGAGAACATAAACCTTCTTGAAATTTTAAAGGGCAACTGAAGAGCTTTTCGGATTTCGTTCTTGAGTGTTTTACTCGGTTGAATTGTATTAAATGCATCATTCGCTGTCTCAAAAAGTCACATGAAAAAAAATAAATAAATAATTGACCGTGCAGTTTTTGAGTTATGGCCATAGCAACACCATAGCAACGAGGGAAGCGCCGCCCTGCCGACCGCTACCTTATGACGTAACTTCCAGGAAGCCTCGCCACCACTCTGAACACGGAAATATAGCACCACGCTATCCTCGCCATATATTGCAAACATTTTCTGGATTTACTCGCGAGATTCGTCATGCCATCTCGATGTGTAGCGATGAATTGCTCACAGGAAGACTCGAGGCTATGAGTTTAATGTAATTCATGCCCCTGCCAGTGCTTCAGCCTCAAGTTTGGCTCTCACGTCTGGGATCTCCTGACGACACAGGCATATTCTTGGAAGGGTAATTACTTGAAGGTTTACAGCAACACCTGGAAAAAAAAATCGTTTTTCATTTATTTTGAAAAATCAATTACATATATCATTTATTTAGCCACATTTGGGCTAGCTTTACCATATTTAGATCGGATTCTTGTCCCATAACCTAATATCTAGTTTTAGCTATGTGGAGAGCATGGAAAATACAACCATGTAATCACATTCTCTCAAATAGAAAAATCACGATGCTGGATTTAGGCTTACCACTCACTCTCCCGTTCGTGAAGTGTCGAGCTGTCAATTGGCGTCATGACGACATCTGCTGTGTCAAGTAAATCGTCGTCATCTGACGCCTCGGGTTCAAACATGTAGGGATTAATTGTAGATCATCTTTCCTGGGAGCCTATGCCAACGGTAGCATCATGAAAGAGCGATCCTGAACGGTTACCTTTGGCAGAAATATCACTGATAGTTGTTGCTTCTATGCTAGCTGTGGATACTAGTCTTCTGTTACGTCGGGGAATTTACGTCACACTTCCGGGTTTGGGAAGGGACATTTAACGGAGTGCAAGAAAAAATAAAATAAACTCAAATTATCCTTGCAATTACATGTTGATAATATCATGGTTGTTTTGACGAACTCGTCCAAATTTTATATTTGTAAAATTACACCAAAATCCGGAAAGCTTTTCAGTTGCCCTTTAAGATTCGACAGTTTTCTCTTGCTTTAAAATTAAATATTGCCTGAATATATTCCATTTTCTCATCATAAACAGAAACATGCTATTCTTGTAAATCTGGTTTCTCTGGCTATTTAAAAAAAAAAAAATATATATATATATATATTACGTTTTTACTGAATATATATTCATATTTTTTATATATTTACTTGCGAAAAAACTAAAAATTCTCAATTCTATTCTTAAGAATGACTATTCCCATATTACTGCCTTATGATATTACACATTTATCCTTGTTTTCTTGTAATATGACAATCCCAACAGATGTGCTTGATTGTGCAAAAAATGAGCTCGACATTTGTCTTGGTCACTTTGCTTTGTTGTTTGCACCACCATCATCATCATGTTTGCATACCCTCCAGAGAGGTTCTACTGTGGGCACTGACTAATTCCTGCAATACAGGTAAAGGTTGCACTCTCTCCTGAGAATGCACGTGTATGGATGGAATGAGTCCATAGATTTTCCTAAAGGACATCTTCAAAATCCTGTTTACTCCCTCCCACACAGTCAACTGTGGTCTACAAATATTGCAATGGAAATTTACCAATTTCATTTAATATTACTTTAATGATAGTACTATGTTTGAATTACTTCATGCATGTGTTGTCCCAGTCAACTCTTTCATGTACAAAATATGATCATTTTTTCTTAAATGTTTTATTTTTTATTTAGACTTATTTAGGATAGGACTCTCAAACCTGAGGCCCGGGGCCAATTTTTGCAGCCCCCATTTGACATCCAATAGCACTTGCAACAAAGTAAATAATGTAAATCAAAGTATTATGCATCTAATTTTAACCATATTTTATTGAAATTTACACAAAACAAATCGTAAACATTTGCATGGGATGTACAGTGCTCATGTATCTCCAAACAATATATTTTATAATGACTAAAGGAAAAGACATTCTTCCTAATACTATTGTAGCGTCACTAGGAAGTGCGGTCGTCAGCGCGATTCGCCTATTGTTTTTGATGCGGCAACCCGAAGAGAGCACGGAGAAAAATAAACAGTAAAACGTTAGCTAGACTTCTGTGTTGATTTACTGAAACTAATTTCCGCTGGCAATTCTTGCAAGTGCTATACTATGTATGTGTATATGCGCGCGTTAGAGGTAAGATCTTAACCTGAGCCGACCTGAATTTCATGCAGGGTCGGGCCTAAAACGTCAATTATTACGTTCGGGTCGGGCCGGGCTTCTCCCTCGCTAAATTTTTTGTAATAAATATATATTTATATTAGGGCTGTCAAACAATTAAAATTTTTAATCGAGTTAATCACAGCTTAAAAATTAATTAATCGTAATTAATCGCAATTCAAACCATCTCTAAAATATGCCATATTTTTCTGTAAATTATTGTTGGAATGGAAAGATAACACACAAGACGGATATATACATTCAACATACTGTACATAAGTACTGTACATTCTGTTAAAGCGATCCATGGATAGAAAGACTTGTAGTTCTTAAAAGATAAATGCTAGTACAAGTTATAGAAATTTTATATTAAAACTAGGGCTGTCAAACGATTAAAATTTTTAATCGAGTTAATTACAGCTTAAAAATTAATTAATCGTAATTAATCGCAATTAATCGCAATTCAAACCATCTCTAAAATATGCCATATTTTTCTGTAAATTATTGTTGGAATGGAAAGATAAGACACAAGACGGATATATACATACAACATACTGTACATAAGTGCTGTATTTGTTTATTATAACAATAAATCCACAAATGGCATTATTAACATTCTTTCTGTTTAAGTGATCCACGGATAGTAAGACTTGTAGTTCATAAAAGATAAATGTTGTAATTACAAGTTATAGTAATTTTATATTAAAACCCCTCATATTTTCGTTTTATTAAAATTTGTACAATTTTCAATCAAAAGTAGAGTTAATATAATAATAAGAATAAAAATAACAATAATAAGAATTGAGTGACCAAACTCTTGAGTAATGCCAGTTCACTTTGCATTGTTGTTTAGCTGTGTGAGAATAGGGCCTCATTACTACAGACTGAAGTGCTTTTCTTTTTGTGAACATTATTTTTTTCGAGAGATAGCAATAGTATTTTTGTTGTGCTTTCACTAAATGATACTTCTGTTTGTTGTGAAGGAGTTGCAGAAGCTTATGCCAATAAACGGCGCAGCCCAAAGAACGCCTGTGTCCACTCGCCTTTATAACAGATATATCTCTGTGCATATCTTACCCAAAATACAACAAGAGACACATAATTGCCAAACTTACCGAAATATGTGTGGAGCACAAAGCAACAGCATAAATGTCTCACAACTACTAATTCTCCCACTATTAGAAGGAATAACATTAGTATGGAACGGCGCTGCGCTGCCCCCAAGCGGCCAGTGGCATTCTCTTCACTCTTAATGTCCATAAACGGCGTCATTGAAATCTGTTTGAGGCAATGCGAGAGCGGCTCATTCAGTGCATGCGTTAATTGCGTCAAATATTTTAACGTGATTAATTTAAAAAATTAACGCCCCTTAACGCGATAATTTTGACAGCCCTAATTAAAACCCCTCTTAATGTTTTCATTTTAATAAAATTTGTTAACTTTTCAATCAAAAAATTAACTAGTAGCTCGCCATTGTTGTCAATAATTACACAATGCTCATGGGGCTGAAACCCATAAAATCAGTCGCACCCAAGCGCCAGGGGCGGGCGACAAAACACCAAAAAACACAAATAACAAGTGGACATGACACTGTGCTGTCATTTTAATCTGTTTGAGCGGGGCATGTGCGTTAATTGCGTCAAATATTTTAACGTGAATTAAAAAAAAAAAAATTAATGCCTGTTAACGCAATAATTTTGACAGACCTAATTTATATATGTAAACTAAAACAATGTATGGATGTTAAACTAAGGAGTACTTGTTAAAAAAGATAATTTGGATGAACCAGAGAAGGCGCTGAAAGGGAAAAAAAAAAAAAAAAAAGAAGAATGGGATCACTTCAAATACACTTCAAATAAAAGTGTGGCCCTTGTGAATTTTCCTGTGGATATTTTATCTCACTCATTTTGTTTTATAAATCTCCTGTGAACTAACATATCTATACTCTTAGGGTGCCATTGACTGCAATAGATGTCCAATCCATTTTAACAGTTGAATTGGATTGTACGTCTATTTCTGTCAATAAGTGTTTTCAAGATCAGTTTTCCTCTTTTATGAATACCACTGGAGTGATCACTGTTACTGAAAGAGTTCAAATAGATTGGATATCTATCCATGTCAAAGGGAGTGAATACATTATCAAAACAAATTGGTGGTGTAAGGAGTTTGCGAATTACCACAGAACTAAACCACAGTGGCAGGTTTTTAAAAATAACATGTTCTTCATTTAATGTACACACACACACACACAAATGACGTACAGGCGCCACAAAAATGTCCATTTTGGACAAAAACAATCATGATGAAAAACAAAAAAATCACACTTAAATAAGAGGTAAGCAGGCATGATCAATTAGATTGAAGTGGATCGATAATTAGGAAGTACAGTATGAACGACACCTCAATTGTTTGACCAAGTTATCCGTAAAATGGCTATTCAAAAGGCATCCCAAAGCACTCGTGCTATTTTTAAATGCCGCGTGCTGAAGTATTTTAGGTGAAGGAAGAAGAGATGGGAGCAGCAGAATTGTTTGTGGTGAAGTTTAAAAAAGACAGCATGTCATTTTAATAGAATATTCTTGTACTTCAAACAACACTGTGGTTTGGAACAGCTGTCACATTTTTATATACTTGTAGTCTAAATCTGTGTAAGAGCCACACTGAAAAGAAGAAAGGGATACGACATTTTTAGACAGTAAAGTAACATTGTAGAAGATTACATAATTTACGGAAGAAAAAGTCATGATTTCTTCAGAGTAAAATTTCTTATTTTGAAAGTCAGACTATATGACATGATTGAAGTTGCAATTTAATGAGGGGGAAAGCAGGTAAATTTGAGTGATTTTAGAATAATTAAAAAAAAAAAAAAATCTTGTGAGTTATTATTGTTAGGTTGAACAGTTATCTGTGGGGGAGGGGCGGAATGTTTGTGTGAATGTCAAATTTCCAACTTCCCGTAATTTTCGGACTATAAGCCGCTACTTTTTTCCTTCATTTTGAATCCCGCAGCTTATTTGTTGATTTACAGTGGGGAGAACAAGTATTTGATACACTGCCGATTTAGCTGGTTTTCCCACTTGCAACGCATGTAGAGGTCTGTAATTTGTATCATAAGTTCTCTTCAACTGTGGGGGACGGAATCTAATGCAAAAAAAACCAGAAAATAACATATGATTTTTAAATAATAAATTTGCATTTAATTGCATGAAATAAGTATTTGATACATCACAAAAATCGAACTTAATATGTGGTACAGAAACCTTTGTTTGCTATTACAGACATCAAACGTTTCCTGTCGTCCTTGACAAGGTTTGCACACAACGCAGCAGGGATTTTGGCCCACTCCTCCATGCAGATCTTCTCCAGAGCCTTCAGGTTTCGGGGCTGCTGCCGGGCAACACGGACTTTCAGCTCCCTCCATAGATTTTCTGTCGGGTTCAGATCTGGTGACTGGCTAGGCCACTCCAGGACCTTAAGATGCTTCTTACGGAGCCACTCTTTAGTTGCCTTGACTGTGTGCTTTGGGTCGTTGTCATGCTGGAAGACCCAGCCACGACCCATCTTCAGGGCTCTCACTGAAGGAAGGAGGTTGTCAGCCAAGATCTGGCGATACATAGCCCCATCCATCCTCCCCTCAATACGGTGCAGTCGTCCTGTACCCTTGGCAGAGAAGCAGCCCCAAAAAATGATGTTTCCTCCTCCATGTTTCATGGTTGGGATGGTGTTCTTGGGGTTGTACTCATCCTTCTTTTTCCTCCAAACACGACGAGCCGAGTTTAGACCAAAAAGTTCAATTTTGGTCTCATCCGACCACAGGACCTTCTAGAATTGCTCCTCTGGATCATCCAGATGGTCAGTGGCAAACTTCAGACGTGTCTGGACATGCACTGGCTTCAGCAGTGGGACCTTGCGTGCGCTGTAGGATTTTAATCCATGACGGCGTAATGTGTTTCCGATGGTTTTCTTCCAGACTGTGGTTCCAGCTCTCTCTTCAGGTCATTGACCAGGTCCTGCCGTGTAGTTCTGGGCTGATCCCTAACCTTTCTCATGATCAGTGATGCCCCACGAGGTGAGATCTTGCATGGAGCCCCAGAATGAGGCAGATTGACCGTCAACTTGAACTTCTTCCATTTTCTAATAATCGCTCCAACAGTTGTTACCTTTCAATAAGCTGCTTGCTTATTTTCCTGTAGCCCATCCCAGCCTTGTGCAGGTCTAATATTTTATCCCTGATGTCCTTACACAGCTCTTTGGTCTTGGCCATTGTGGAGAGGTTGGAGTTTGTTTGTTTGAGCACGTGAACTTCCGGTAATGATTGGAGAACAGGAGGGGTTCTTAAAAAAGAACTAAGAGCCGAAATATTTACTAGTTGGTAATTTATCAAATACTTATTTCATGCAGTTAAATACAAATTTATTATTTAAAAATCATACAATGTGATTTTCTGGATTTTTGTATTAGATTCCGTCCCTCACAGTTTAAGAGAACTTATGATACAAATTACAGACCTCTACATGGCTTGTAAGTGGGAAAACCAGCAAAATCGGCAGTGTATCAAATACTTGTACTCCCCACTGTATTTGGGTTAATAGGTAACACTTTGATAGTGGTGTCATAAGACCGTCATAATGATGACATGCCACTATCATGGTCATTACTGAATGCTTATGACAGATGTCATATGGCAGCAAATTATGTCACTAACTCCATTTATGTCCAGCTCGGATCTTTTACATCCATTCAAAAGTGAGATAATTTGCCGGATAACACTTAATGACATCTGTTGTAAGGATTCCTTAATGCTCATGAGTCTGTCACAATTTTGATTGTCTAATGACAGTCTTATGGATCCACTGTCAAATAAAGGAAAGGTCAAAGATAAGCAGCGAACTTAGCACAATGTCACTTACAGCTACAAATCAAGTCAGAAACCTTGGCGTAATTATTGACTCAGACCTAAAATTTGATAGCCATTTAAAGTCCGTCACTAAATCCGCTTATTACCACCTAAAAAATATAACCAGAATTAAGGGGCTTCTGACTCAACAAGACATGGAAAATCTTATGCATGCATTCATTTTCAGCAGATTGGACTATTGCAACGGTATATTTACAGGTCTTGATAAAAAATCAGTCAGGAAGTTGCAGCTGGTACAGAATGCTGCAGCCAGAGTCCTCACAAATACAAGGAAGCTGGACCACATTACACCAGTTTTGAAATCGCTACACTGGCTTCCATTAAGTCAAAGGATAGACTATAAAATACTACTGCTCGTCTACAAAACACTTAATGGCCTTGGACCAAAATACATGCTTGACTTGTTAGAGTCCTATGAGACATCTAGACCCCTAAGGTCGTCTGGAACCGGTCTTCTGCATGTTCCAAGAACAAGAACCAAGCAGGGTGAGGCAGCATTTAGTTATTATGCTCCTCACCTCTGGAACAAGTTACCCGAACGTCTGAAGTATGCTCAAACTGTTAGCTCTTTTAAATCAGGGCTAAAAACGCTTTTGTTTAGCACTGCATATCTATAACTGTCTATATATTTCAATCTACCTGCTTTCTATTCCTCTTGTTTTTATCTCCATTGCTGATTTCAATTATTATTATTATTAGTTTTTATTTTTATTTTATTTATTTTTATTCTGTGATTAAATGCGATCTTTTGTCGTTTCTATGTTGTGTTGATTTAAATGTGATTTTTATGATCTTCATGTGATGTAAAGCACTTTGAATTGCCTTGTGTTGAATTGTGCTATATAAATAAATTTGCCTTGCCTTGCCTTACCAAATACTAGCAATTGTTGAAACAACTGGAACAGTAACTGAAGAAATAATTAGCACAGAACATGAATTTTGTTATTTACATCTGTAGCGCTGCAATGCATTCTAGGAGGCATATTGGACGACAACAGCGTTGACTGCAGGTGGCAGCAGAGGTTGAATGTCTCCCCCAAGGGAGCAGTGATGGCCAAATGAAGCTTCTTGAAGCAATGAAGCTTTGCAGGCAATTGGTTCAAAGCATCATGGTGGTTCATTTGGTCTTATGACAGTTGTATGATGCCGCTGTCAAATAAAGGGTTACCGGTTAATATCGTTTAGTGTATATATCCCATAAAACAGTGAAGACAGCTGCGGCTTATAGTCAGGTGCGCCTTATACTACGAAAATTACTGTACACACACACAAAAAAATTGCATTGAATCCACTTTCCAAAGAACTCCCTGCTGTTTTCTTGAAAATATTTTTTTGCTGAGGTTTTACGTTTACGTTCAAAGGTGAAATTATACAATACAAGTGATTTTAAGTGCATTTGAAAATTTCATTTGATAAAAATGACTTTTTGGGGACACTGGCGTCAAGAGACCGTCATAATTATGAGATGACACTGTCGTGAGCATTAAATAATACCAACTATAAAATTATTTTACATTTAAATGGATGTAAAAGATGCGGATTGAACATCAATTGGTGACAAAATTTGCTGGATGACACTTAATGACATTTTTCATAAGCATTCATTAATGCTCATGACAGCGTCATAATTTTGACGGTCTTATGACAGTCTTATGAAGCCAATCTCAAATTAAGTGTTACCTTACTCTTTCCCTCTTAAAAAAATACTTTCATTAAATAACGTATTGTTTTTGCAGGTGTTTTGACTTTTTCAAGAAAAAACAAATCAAAAATATATTGAGATCAAGTTAAAAATTAGAAAATAATTGAATTTAAAAATTCCCCTTAAAAAATACATTTATTCCAAATTTTTAATGGGAAATGTGATCATTTTTAAGGCGTATTTGTCTTGAAAACATGCAGCTTTATTCTCATATTACGCCCCCCCCCCCCTAAATTCTGACTTTATTTTCATGTCATGATTTTTTTTCCCAAAAGTGCAGATAAAGTTCTCACAATAGTTCCACTATTTATTTTCAATTGGCATGATGGCCCACAACAAATTGCTATTTATGACCACCCCTCTGCTTGTAGTCCATGATTGATAGATGATGATGTGATCCGATAATGATGATGGCAAGTCTCTACTTGGCGGGGAACCTCACACACCTGCCTGCCAACCAGTCTCGCGTGCGTGCGCACACACACGCACGCCGCCAATCACTTCTACTCGAGGAGCACGAGTGGAGCTCCATCACCCCGAAGCAAGAAATGCGCCTCTTTTGCTTGATTCAAGTTTTCCTCGTCCTCCCGCCCTTTTGCGTTCAAGAGCTCGTGCAATCAGGCTCTAGAGCAGGATGCCAAACATCTTAGGGGGCCGAGAAGCAGGAGAAAACTGGCGGCGTGGTCCGGAATCAATACTGGCACTGTCCGTGGAGACTCTGTGGAGGTGCTCAGCTGAAGAAGTACGTGGATTCTTTTACTAGGTTCAAATCAAAGTCCCCTGCAGAACCAAGAGAGGAATGGATGAAGTATTCAAGTATAACACAATGAATACTAATGTAATTAATCATCAATCATTTTAATGAATGTAAAGTATTTTATATGATTACTGCATTTCATCGTTAATTATCCTGCATATCTAATACATTGGTTGCCATTGACTGTGCTTGACAAACAAGAGTTGCTCTAAAAATGAATTTCATTGACCACACAGTAAGGCATTTTGACAGTAAAACTAAGCAAACAGATAATTTTATTTACTAAATTATATTAGCGGCTTGTGTTTAATAAATGCAATGTTAGGGATTTGGTGATTTTTCTTTATTTTCCTTAAAATTAGCAATTTTCAAGATTTTCTGACAAAATGAAGTTAAGAAACTGATATACATAGAAAGAAGAGACATTTTTTCCCTGCTATTGGAGTTTGGTTTGTTACTCTTTGCATATAATTCAAAAACACTGATATTTTAAATTTGAATAGAAAAGTAACATATACATCAGGCATGAAAATGGGTCAGGGGTTAAAAAGGTGAGAAAGGTGTGGAGGAAATATGTTCCGGCGTTCTGCCAAAATGTCTTCCGTCGACGAAACATGCTACATGTGGCGAATTTGACAATTTTAATTTTTCACATAAGGCTTAATATTCGAGGTTAGCGGGGGTTTAATTAGTTGAAGGAGTTGATTTCAACCACCATTGACTCGCGCTAGCTTAGCATTTCCGGAGCCCTGAAACTAACAAATAACTGGCAAACTGCACAGAATTTGTTCAAATCAACTCCAACGACTAATAAAACCCCGGCTAACTCAAAGATTAAGCCTAATGTAAAAAATTCTGAACTTCTCCTTTAAAATAAAGACCATTGAATATGGCCATTAAAATGTTGTCTATAAAAGTTTTAGAGCAATAAAACAAACAACAAAAATGAATGAAATGAACAAGAATCCTTCAAAGTATTTCATAATGGGTCCAAATTATTTTTCGAACAGATCATGTGACTATAGCACCTTAGAGACAGCCGTTTGCATTGCTTAGCCAAAACTACAGCTGAGGAGGCAAGATGGATATTTAGAATTTCTTTAAACCTAAGCTTTCAAAACCTTCAACAACAACTGAGCTTGAACCGAGGCTTGAGCACGAGCAGTATCAAAAAGTCTTGGCTGTCGTGTTACCTGTTGTGCTGTAATTCCAAGTGGTGCTTGAATTGGATGCTTATAGCGGTCGACAGTCTTTCTGAGCCAGCGCAAAGTTCGCAGCGCACGGAGATATTTTGCCCTGGTTGACTTTTGATCCCAATTGTATATGCGGACAACCTCACTCTCTCGGCTTAAGTGCGGCCGAACATCGACGATAATAAGTTCAGTAGCAGTCCCAGAGAAGATTAAAAGGATCCAATGAGTTGTGTTATTAAATACACCTGACTGGGCCACGTAAGATGATTATGTAGCGGAGGGACACAATTTACAGCAATCACATTACAGCAGCTGTCGCAGCTCAGCAGATGCTAGTTAGCGCACAGATCAGATGGTGGGGGCTAGTTGTGTAAGAAGACTTCCATCCACCTGATTGACTGGGACGTGTCTGTGTGCCGTCACCATAGAAATCAGAGTTGTGAGGAGTTAAAGATGTGTGTGAGCGCGTGCGCAATGAATAGATTTATCACGCCCGTCCTCGGCTACGCATGATAAATCCATTTATCGATTTTTCAAAGAAGTTTGTCGCCCATGTGGAAATGTGTTTGATCAAATGTTTGCAGCTAGGAGTTGCTGCTTATGTAATCTTCGACAAGTAGGAAGAAGAAGAAGGACGAATGGATTTCAATAACTGGAGGGAAATCAATCAGGGAATGAGTAGTTTGCTGCCGAGACGGGCTGGCACAAAGTTGACAGCAACATTTAAACAGTATCTGCAAAACGTGGTTGAATTAGTTTTCTGAAAATTTGCCGAGGGTCATGATGTGTGTTTGTAAGATTTTCTAGTGGAACCTGACCTATGAGTGTTTTTGAGCAACTCTGGATATTTTGAGAAAAATAAGAAAAAGTAGCAAAAAACAAACAAAACATTTTTTTTTTTGCATATTTGGGTCGTGCCAAGAGTTCTGGAGCATGTTTGGAATGTTTCCCGGCGTGTCCTTTACTCAGAGTTTTTTGAGCAACTTTCAAATGTTTAAAAGAGTTGGGCATCGAGCATTGATGGGATTCGGTTCTGACACTCCGATGCTCCCTGAACCGTTTGAATTTTTAATTTCTCTTCTATGTTTCGATGCCCTGACTGCCGAGTGGGAAAAAAATTGCTTTCGAAAACGACGAAGAAGCAGCCACATGAAGCGTGTGTTTGTGCAGTGTACCTTGATTACAACCACTCACATTGTGCGGCGGTGCTCAAAAGACCAGTAAACATTTGCAACACAACTAGATCATGCAAACGTGGCTGCACGACCAATATGATTAAACACTTCCGGCTTCATGGAATACAAGTCCCGAGTGCCAAGTGCATAGCTGAGTGCCGCGTATTTGACGCCGGTCCTCGTCCTCCCCAGTCAGAACCAGGTAAGGAAAATAAATAAATTACCTTTGTCTTCTGCTGCCCCCGCGACCCGACCCCAGATTAAGCGGTAGATGATGGATGGATAGATGGAATAGTACAACAATAAGTCGTATTATGACATCGGGCAAATATATCTATATTAGGGTGACCATATTTTGATTTCCAAAAAAAAGGACACTCGGCCCGGCCTCGAAATACTTGAATTTACTCGAAGTTCACTCAAAGATGCCTATATCACTTTAATATATTTAAAGTGTGCCTCCTCCGTCTGGATAGAAAAATGTTAAGTTTTATTTAAAATAAAAAAAAAAACAAAAACATAGGTCTATTGCCATATAGTATATATTATATACTATGTGTATATGGCGGAAAACACAGGCAAACTGAAAAAGCAGTTTCTGCTCTTGCACCCCTCTTTAAAAGAAACTGCTGTATTTTAAGCCAAAATAACTGTTGTGTTTGATAGAACAATATGTCTATATGCTGCCATAGCAGATTCATGGCACACTAAGCCTCCAAACTATTTTTAATTTGTCCGTTTTACCCTGAAATCCCCCGTTTACAGACTCTGCGCAACCACTTTTGTTTCAAACTAGCCATAAAAAGTTCATTATTATTTATTATTCAAAATGTCTGTCATTTTTAGCTTAGAATCATCAATTGATGTCTAAATTTTAGTAAAAAAAAAAAAAAAAACACGACTTGAAAAAATTATTCACTCGCATATTTTAAACTTTTAAACGAATTACGTCACAATGAAAAATTTGGCGTCTGTAAAAAAGTCACTGATATCTACCTCATAACTATCGCTTAATTGTATTTTTTTTGTTACTGTCGCATTTTCCTCGATATATTAGATGATAAATAATCGATCCAAACAAACAAACAAAAAAAATTAAAATAACGTTTAAAAGGGTAAATATATGAAAAAGAAAATCTCAACCACTCCTTGTTGTCTGCGATTTCTGCATCGCGACCCTTGTTATATCACCATGTTTCACCCATAAAATAAAAAAAAAATCAGACTGTGGCCATTCACAGCTGTGTCTTGACACTCGGTGACACATGCTACATGGAGTTTTTGGATCAAAACAAGGTAAGTACGCGATAATATCTCGTTAAAATCGTGGCGTCTTTAATTCTGCTCTCGCGTGTTTTCGCCTCCAATTAGGGTTTTGCTGTTTGAATTTTTTTTTTTTATAAAATGCCTTCCTGTTCAAAATTTTTGTTCCCCAAGAAAATTGAGATTTTAAGCTTTCCAATAATGTATCACACATGCATTTCGGACAGTTTTGAAATTTGGCCAAATTGGGGCGGACTCTCAGAGCGGAACTTCAAGTCACCTGAGTGTTTTCCACCATATATTTATATATATACACATACATACACACTCACCGGCCACTTTATTAGGTACACCTGTCCAACTGCTCGTTAACACTTAATTTCTAATCAGCCAATCACATGGCACATGGCGGCAACTCAGTGCATTTAGGCATGTAGACATGGTTAAAGACAATCTCCTGCAGTTCAAACCGAGCATCAGTATGGGGAAGAAAGGTGATTTGAGTGACTTTGAACGTGGCATGGTTGTTGGTGCCAGAAGGGTTGGTCTGAGTATTTCAGAAACTGCTGATCTACTGGGATTTTCACGCACAACCATCTCTAGGGTTTACAGAGAATGGTCCGAAAAAGAAAAAATATCCAGTGAGTGGCAGTTCTGTGGGCGGAAATGCCTTGTTGATGCCAGAGGTCTGAGGAGAATGGCCAGACTGGTTCGAGCTGACAGAAAGGCAACAGTGACTCAAATAACCACCCGTTACAACCACGGTAGGCAGAAGAGCATCTCTGAACGCACAGTACGTCGAACTTTGAGGCAGATGGGCTACAGCAGCAGAAGACCACGCCGGGTGCCACTCCTTTCAGCTAAGAACAGGAAACTGAGGCTACAATTTGCACAAGCTCATCGAAATTGGACAATAGAAGATTGGAAAAACGTTGCCTGGTCTGATGAGACTCGATTTCTGCTGCGACATTCAGATGGTAGGGTCAGAATTTGGCGTCAACAACATGAAAGCATGGATCCATCCTGCCTTGCATTAACGGTTCAGGCTGGTGGTGGTGGTGTAATGGTGTGGGGAATATTTTCTTGGCACTCTTTGGGCCCCTTGGTACCAATTGAGCATTGTTGGAACGCCACAGCCAACCTGAGTATTGTTGCTGACCATGTCCATTCCTTTATGACCATAATGTCTTCTGATGGCTACTTTCAGCAGGATAATGTGCCATGTCATAAAGCTGGAATCATCTCAGACTGGTTTCTTGAACATGACAATGAGTTCACTGTACTCAAATGGCCTCCACAGTCACCAGAACTCAATCCAATAGAGCATCTTTGGGATGTGGTGGAACAGGAGATTCACATCATGGATGTTTAGCCGACAAATCTGCACCAACTGTGTGATGCCATCATGTCAATATGGACCAAACTCTCTGAGGAATGCTTCCAGCACCTTGTTATATCTATCAACGGGTCCAACCTGTTACTAGCATGGTGTACCTAATAAAGTGGCCAGTGTGTGTGTGTGTGTGTATATATATATATGTATACGCCAGTACAAATCTCCGACAGAAGTCAACAGTTGCCAATATATACATATTTATCGTAAAAAACAAAAAAAAAAAAAAAAAAGGAAAAAAAAAATAATAATAAAACATAAAAAAAAAAAAGCTCAATCTCCCAGGCTCTCCCAGGCTTCAACTGCCGTGCCACGAAAGATGCACATGCTGAAAAGCACCTCATACCGACTGTAAAGTATGGGGGTGGGTCAGTGATGCGGTGGGGCTGTTTCGCTTCCAAAAGCCCTGGGAACCTTGTTAGGGTGCATGACATCATGAACGCTTTGAAATACCAGGACATTTTAAATCAAAATCTGTTGCTGGGTGAGCTGAAGAGGAGAGGACCCAGGTCTCTGGATGATTTAGAGAGATTTTGCAAAGAGAAATGGCTGAAGATCCCTCTTTCTGTCTTTTCCCATCTTGTGAACATTATAGGAGAAAATTAGGTGTTGTTTTGTTGGCAAAAGGGGGTTGTACAAAGTATTAACACCAGGGGTGCTAATAATTGTGACACACATTATTTGATGTCAAATAATTATTTCTTTATGTGGGATTTTTTCCCCACTAAATAAATGCACTTGTATTGAAGGTTGGATTTTTCTCTTTTTTTTCCATTAAGGTCCCATATTATTTGAATAAAAAAAATTATTAGAAGCTAAAAAAAACACATCTTAACCAGGGGTACCGATAATTATGGAGGGCACTGTATATACAAGTTAAAAATAGCTCTGTGAGAAGTTTATATAATTAAAAAAAAACATTGAGAAGTTAAGACATTAATATAAGCTGTGCATTTTTTTTACCCTGCCTTTTTTTTTTTTTTTTGGACCCCGCCTCTTAAAAGAATCATAATCGAGAATCGTTCGGAACCGGAATCGAAACGTGGAACCAATTTCAAATGATGCCCAACCCCTACCCCCGAATGGACTGTCCAACGACGGCAGGGGTGCTAGTGGACCAATTATTCGCAGGCACCTTCACTCTTTCGTGGGCCCCTCAAAGATGACCGGCAAAGCGAGGAGTTTGTCAGAGATATTTTAACACTTAAACACAATTTTATAGTTTCGTGCATCATCTTGCCTTTCTGTTTGACCCTCCCCTCACTTAAACACGCCCACTACGCAACGCAAAAAGGTCCCCTTAGGCTAGGTATAGACCGCAGATCTTGATTCAATGTTCGCAAAAAGGCATGAATTTTTTGGGAGTCACCCACAATGTCATGTGTGGAGGAAAAATGGAACAGCCCACCAACATCAACACCTCATTCCCATCGTAAAGCGTGGTGGAGGGAGCGTCATGATTTGGGGCTGTTTTGCTTCCTCAGGGCCTGGACAACTTGCAATCATTAATGGAAGAATGAATTCAAACGTTTATCAGGATGTTTTGCAGGAAAACCTGAGGCTGTCTGTCAGACAATTGAAGCTAAAAAGAGGATGGATGCTGCTACAAGACAATGATCTAAAACACGGAAATAAATCAATATCAGAATGGTTTCAGAAGAGCAAAATACACATTCTGGAGTGGCCAAGTCAAAGTCCAGACTTGAACCCATTTAGATGCTAAGGCATGACCTAAAGACAGCGATTCATGCCAGACATCCCAGGAATCTGACTGAACTACAGCAGTTTTGTAGAGAAGAATGGGCCAAGATGAGTCCTTATCGATGTGCCAGACTGATCTGCAGCGACAGGAAGCGTCTGGTTGAAATTATTGCTGTCAAAGGGGGGAGGGGGGGCACAAAATCTTAAATGTGATGGTTCACTTACTTATTTTCCCCCTTCTGTGATTGTTGCATATCATCCTCATTAAAATATGAAAACCTATAAATGTTTGGGTGGTTTTAGTTAAAGCAGACCCAGTTTTTTCCTGTGCGATTTTGACAAAGATCAGATCGCATTTGATGGTGATTTTATGCAGAAATGTGAGACATTCCAAAAGGTTCAGATACTTTTTCATACCACTGTACGAAAATGACCTAGATCGGATTTGAAATGGTCCAGTTCTATCTAACTTGTAACCTGTTCAGACCGTCAATGCCTCCCTCCCTCGATTTAGACAACATGAAAAATTCGGATTTGTGCATTAAGACCTGTGGTATCAACATAACCTTAGAGACCCAAGCGCCGGTGTTGAAGCACCCCCAGCACCCACTTAAGTTCCTCCCCTGGATCAATGATATACTTAATTTTTTTTTTTTTACCATTTTTCACAGTCACAAAGAAATAATGCTCACCAAAAAGTCTACTTTTTTGTTAAATATTGAATGAATAACATTCTATATGATTGTATTAATTTTCATGTCTGCTTTTAACGCAACAAAACAAATATATATATAAAACTGCTTGTTTCCAGATCGTATTTAATTGTATTAAGTCCAAACCGAATCATAATAGTCTGTTATGAGTTTAACCCCATCATTATTCGTTACATACATAAAAAAAAATTAAAGGGCAAGTAAGTGCCATGAGCACATGCCACGAATGACTGAAGCAGAAAATGGATGTTCAGCTACTTCTAGTGACGCGCTTCACTTCAGCACTTGAGGCCATGCGGATGGTCTTCCAACCAATTAGGACAAACACCACACAGCCTCTTCCATTTCTGGGAGCAACAGCTGCCCCAAGCAATGGTCCAAAGGTTTAGAAACAACTGCATGCTAACTGACCTGTCTGTGGCACTCTGGCCAGTAGAAGCATGAGCCTGCGGTCCTCCACATACTTTTTGTTTTTGCTGTCAGCTCTGCCAAGGAAGGGGCAGAATAAAAAGTTAGAGATTGGGAACACTGCAGAAACAACGACAAAACTTGATAGCCACACTGACACTCTTTTGAATCAGTCCAGTGAGTTCTTGACTCAGATCAAAAAGGATTATTTCTCTACTCAGCTGGAACAGTCCAATCTAATGGTGCCCAGGAAGATAACCCACAAAGAAAAGGAAACTGCAGCTTGCAAGTAAACATTGGGACAGCTCATAAAATACACTCGCATTAGGCTGCAAACAATAATTTTTGGATGAAGACTGTGACAACACAAAAAATAAGTCTTTTAACAGTGTTGCCCTTTGTGAAGTTTGCGTCTTATGAGCAAGAGTGCAAGCTACTGTGTAAAGGATATGATGCCCAATTATCTCAGAGAAAAGACTCAGAGATAAGCAGAAGCCTGCCTTAGGCTAGAAAATCAGGCATCTGTCAAGATAATACATATATATACTTCATATACGTTTGCCTTCTTTTGCTAGTGGACACGAAAAGGGCAATATCTGCTCAATAAGATACAGTGCAGGTCTAAACCACAACCGTATCACTATTATCAATTAGCAAATTTATGTAGTTAACCTATTTGTGGTTTCATGTAAACTGATCATTATTATCTTGTTATGGATTAGTATAATTAAATTATGGAACAAACCATATAGATTTGCATACATGTGCACGTGTCCATTAGGCATGGGAATATTGAGCAAAAATATCACAATAAGGCATTGCAATTGCAGATGACATGAATAATGTGCAACAACGTAACAACAACGTACAATGTAACAACGTGAATGTCAGCTTCAAACGTTTACATATCTTAATAAACTTGATCTTCAACAATGGGAAATAATATTTTTTTTTGTGGTTTTTTTTTTTAATTCAACAGTACCTTTCACCAATGCTAACTTATGACTGGTGGCAATCTCTATTTGAAGTCTGTGTTATATTAATAATGTAACATTCCTTGACATTATGAAAGAGTGATGGGTAGTGTCTTGTAAAATGTGAAGTTGTGTTATTGGAAGTTTTTCGGCCGCAATAGCGAACACTCTTCAAAAGCGCATTCACAGGTGGGATAGATAGCTTCCTCCAGCCCGCTCTCGTGTTTGCTCTTTCGGTACCCAAAAACAATACTACACAGCTGTCTGAACCATCAGCCTTCGATTCTCACGTTTCCTTAACACCCATGCAATACTCACACTTAGAGGAGGATTTTTTGTTTTTTATGAGTTTGATGCCTGATGAATGTGCCTCTTGAGCATTTTACTGGAGCAGTATAATACAGTTATGCTCCAACAAAATGAGTTTGAAGCATTGTTGTTTTTGTCAACAGTGAAGATAATGAAAATATTTCGTCGATGAAAAATTTTTTCATGACGATGACGTGACCATGACCAGCTAAAACTTGGGAGACTAGAACGTAATGGGATGGATGCCAGTCTTCGTCTGACGAGACCATAACGGGACAACAATGCGAAAGTTACTGTCATATGTTCACAATGCATGGTATTGTCATATTGTACGTGGAGTACAACAGTTTTTGGGTCGTGTCACTCAGTGTAGATGTGCTCAGCCTCTCATACACTTTCCTCACCGGAGTTTAGGATGTGTTTCAAGCTAGGCTGCGCTCCATCTTGCATGTTTGGAAACACATGGTAAGATTTGTTTTCTTATCTTGGCAAGAGAGAATATGCAATGTTGCTTAACCCTTAAAGGTCTGTGCTCAGTGATCACATTTTTTTATTTTATTTTTATTTATTTTACTATTTGTTTTAGCATTAGCATTAACTTTAGTGTGGCGAGCATCCTCTTAAATGCTCGAACACATTTTTTTTTTTTTTTTTAAATATTTAATTGTAAATAATGTACTGCTGAGTGTGTATTATCATCACGATGTTGCCGTTGCAGATGCTACAGTATGTGCCCATCTGTCTATGGTTATTCCAAATTGTTGGAAACCTTTATTTTTTAACTTAAACCATTGGATTTTACAGACAAAAATATAAGTTTAGTAACTGTTGACTAAAACTAAAAGGAATTTGAGATTTTGTCGACTAAAACTAGACGAAGACGAACACATTTTGAAATGACTAAAATATACTGTAACTAAGACTAAGAAGTATTTTTGTCCAAAAGACTAAGGCCAAACTTAAAAGGGCTGGCAAAAATAACACTGGTTTGAAGTCATTAAGTACAACAAGAATTCATGTAGTACATTAGAGGTGAAAAAATTAATCGATTAATCAACAACTAATCGAGTAGCAAATTAATTGACAACTATTTTGATAACCGATTAATCGTTTAGAACTTTATTCACCTTAAACTTGTCTAAATTGTTGAAATTATAACAAATACAGTGGGGCAAATAAGTATTTAGTCAACCACTAATTGTGTTCTCCCACTTGAAAATATTAGAGAGGCCTGTAATTGTCAACGTGTGTAAACCTCAACCATGAGAGACAGAATATGGAGAAAAAAACTGAAAATCACATTGTTTGATTTTTAAAGAATTTATTTGCAAATCATGGGGGAAAATAAGTATTTGGTCAATACCAAACGTTCATCTCAATACTTTGTTATGTACCCTTTGTTGGCAATAACCGAGGTCAAACGTTTTCTGTAACACTTCACAAGCTTTTCACACTGTTGCTGGTATTTTGGTCCATTCCTCCATGCAGATCTCCTCTAGAGCAGTGATGTTTTGGGGCTGTTGGGCAACACGGACTTTCAACTCCCTCCACAGAGTTTCTATGGGGTTGAGATCTGGAGACTGGCTAGGCCACTCCAGGACCTTGAAATGCTTGTTACGAAGCCACTCCTTTGTTGCCCTTGCTGTGTGTTTTGGATCATTGTCATGCTGAAAGACCCAGCCACGTCTCATCTTCAATGCCCTTGCTGATGGAAGGAGATTTTCACTCAAAATCTCTCGATACATGGCCCCATTGATTCTTTCCTTTACAGAGATCAGTCGTCCTGGTCCCTTTGCAGAAAAACAGCGCCAAAGCATGATGTTTCCACCCCCACGCTTCACAGTGGGTATGGTGTTCTTCGGATGCAATTCAGTATTCTTTCTCCCCAAAACACGAGAACCTGTGTTTCTACCAAAAAGTTCTATTTTGGTTTCATCTGACCATAACACATTCTCCCAGTCCTCTTCTGGATCATCCAAATGCTTTCTAGCGAACTGCAGACGGGCCTAGACGTGTACTGGCTTCAGCAGGGGGACACGTCTGGCAGTGCAGGATTTGAGTTCCAGGCGGCACATTGTGTTACTGATAGTAGCCTTTGTTACTGTGGTCCCAGCTCTGTAGGTCATTCACTAGGTCCCCCCGTGTGGTTCTGGGATTTTTGGCTCACCGTTCTTGTAATCATTTTGACGCCACGAGGTGAGATCTTGCATGGAGTCCCAGATCGAGGGAGATTAATAGTGGTCTTGTATGTGTTCCATTTTCTAATAATTGCTCCCACAGTTGATTTCCTTACACCAAGCGTTTTACCTATTGCAGATTCAGTCTTCCCAACCTGGTGCAGGTCTATAATTTTGTCTCTGGTGTCCTTTGACAGCTGTTTGGTCCTGGCCATAGTAGAGTTTGGAGTGTGACTGACTGAGGTTGTGGACAGGTGTCTTTTGCACCGATAATGAGTTAAAACAGGTGCCATTAATACAGGTATCGAGTGGAGCCTTGTTAGACCTCGTTAGAAGAAGTTAGACCTCTTTGACAGCCAGAATTCTTGCTTGTTTGTAGGTGACCAAATAATTAATTTTCAACTCTAATTTGGAAAAAAATTCTTTAAAAATCAAACAATGTGAATTTCTATTTTTTTTCCAAATTGTGACTCTCATGGTTGAGGTTTACCCATGTTGACGATTACAGTTATCTCTAATCTTTTCAAGTAGGAGAACTTGCATACTTGCGAGAACCTGTATATAACTTCTCAGTTGTAAATATCATCAGATTTCTTCATTATATTTTTGTTAAGTCAAAGTAGCACATGAACAAAAATCTGCTTTTACTTTGAAAAACAACAACTCACATTTTTGTCAATTTTCGGACATCTTACTGTCAAAACCAGCTTCTTAATTAAGCCACAACAACTAATCTATTAAATTGATGAATAAATTAGTTGCCAACAAATTTGATGATCAATACAGTTGAAGGAAATACTACTAATAGCTACTTACAACATGCCGACAACAAATTCAAGGTCAATTGTGAAGGTAATTGAAAGAAGTGACATTTATCCGATTAATCATTTAATTAATCGTCTGCTTAATCGATTGTGAAAATAATCTTTAGTTGCAGCCATACAGTACATCCGGTGTGCTGGATCATAAGGCACGCTGTCAATTTTTGGGAAAAATAAAAGATTTTATGTGCACCTTATAGACCGAAAAATAATGTATGTTCTGGTGAATTTGGAATAAATAGTTTATTTCAAACTCCTAGTTAATCAACGAATAAAAAACAAAAAAACAAACAAACAAAAAAACATCCTTGGTAAGCAAAGCAAAATACCAAGTCATGAACTTTATAACAATTTATCGTAAGTGAAAATGCTATATCAATATGGGACCATAGAGCTTTCATGGGTGTGGCACTTACGTAAGCCTAGAGCAGTACTTGTGGAGCAGAAAGTCGGACAGCTCTTGCAGGATGGGCTGATTGTGCAGTGCCACAAACTGCTCTCGGCAGACCTATCAATGAGATGCAAAAGAATGAGAACGCTACAGGCGATATTGTGACAAACATTTATATATTTCTGTCATAAAAGAGCAAAAAGTAGCAAAGCGCTGATTGATGAAAAAAAAAAAAAAAAAATCAACTTGAAGCAAAACTACTTGCAGCTCATTTGCTGAACGATATTATCCCCTAGTGACATTTTCTAAATTACCAGTCTCTAAAAATGCATATATAAAAACTGACAGCAGCGCATCTTCATAATCCATTTACAGGAGAAAATTCTCACATTCGATGGCGTCTGGCACTTTGGAGAGGTGTTCTATTCACAAATCAATATCCGTTTTCACTGTACAGGGCACATGGCTTAATCTAGGTGAGCATTTGCTAAAGTCAATATTGCTGATCATCGCCCATGGGCAGCTTTACAGTGTGTTATAGACAACAAAAACAGGAACATTGGATTATCTCGGCATAGGAGAGGTGCTCACTACTTAAAATTTAACCCTCCGGTTATGCTTGTTTCTTAGGAACAGCAACAATGTTCTGAGTCTATTTACTTCATTCGCCAAACTAAGACATGAAGGAAAATGGTATTTTTGCTAGAATGCTAATCGATGATTCTGGACAGGCCTGCTATTGTTTTAGTACCAAAAAATAAATAAATATATCAAAACCATAGTGTAACCAGCAATAAAATACATGTAAAATATGAGCGGATGGGAAATAATGTTTGTGTGGGCTCTTTATGCAGGAAATGAATGACTAAGTGATAAGAACAGAACATAGCTGACGATCCATGTCACACCCTCGCCATATGATAACGGACAGACAGATAGTCCGAAGCGGGCTTCGTGGACCGAGTCTGCCCACTGAAGGCTAATGCCGACAGAAGATAATCAGCGTCTCCCCGACAACAGTGGTCACAAACTCTTTTGCCACATCCATGACTGGCGACACCCATGGGCACCGCCCTGACAGCCCTTCTGATTTACTCCCCGCCTCATGAACCTTCAACAGGGCTGAAGATTTACATAAGAGGTTGTCACTTCTCAGGATGCCAAAAGGCGTGCTGCTAGAATGGGATCTTGAGGCTACGTCTACACTAGGACAGATGATTTTCTCCAGGGTATTTTGCCGACATTTTTATACCTTTCCGCACTACGTTTAAGGTGTGTTTAAGGCCCCGCCGCTTCTGTAAACACACCTGCCTTTGCGCAAACCACATGCGTAGAAAAGAGCAGCCTCATGTGTTTCTTGCGGTTTACCTCTGAACCGGAAACTCATTACTCGCTGGCGGGAAATTTCAAAATTACTACACCTTCGAGACCAGGGGTCAGGAACTCTGTTTTGTGATCACTGTTTTTTTTCGTGATCGTAATTGAACACATAACATGGGAGCGAGAGTAGAGGGACTGAGGGCACACTCAGCTTTTACGAGCAGTCGCCGAGTTGTGATTGAAATAAATCTTTAGAAAAGAACAAAAAACGAAAGCGTGACATCGTTACTTGGGATGTCACAATCGATGCCCAGTTGCGCTCTCACCACTTGGAAAATAATTAGAAACATACGGTGAGGCGCTGCGTATATTTCCTGGAAGCCACAACCAGGAGTGCTTCTGCATAACAGTGGCGATCTTGGAAGAGACCACAGCTTTGACAGGCGGAAATGTCATGAAAAAAAAAAACGAATTGCGCGCCTCTATGACTGGGGGAACCACGCAGTTCACTTTTTGGTGTTTAATTTTCCTCTATGCATTTTTATATACTCATGTTCTGTCGGCATTGAGTTGGGAGGGGCCAGTCCCGCAGCTGGCATATCAGAGATTTAACGCGGGAAACAAATTCTGGAATAAAACGCTCATCTTCGTGTAATCCGCGATGGGAGGACCACCAATGGGCACTGAATTGAAGCATAT
Source organism: Corythoichthys intestinalis (assembly GCF_030265065.1). Taxonomy (NCBI): domain Eukaryota; kingdom Metazoa; phylum Chordata; class Actinopteri; order Syngnathiformes; family Syngnathidae; genus Corythoichthys; species Corythoichthys intestinalis. Next base: position 40,267,709 of record NC_080401.1, read on the forward strand.
TATTGCGACGTAGTTTGAAGGTTCAAGAAAAATGTATGGAAAAGAGGAGCAGGAATGCCATGTCTTGACCGTCTGCCTCCATTGTTTATGATGCCGTCATGCCGCAGTAAAAATGGCACGGCATGATGTCACTTCCTTAGTGTCCGATTGTTGTACGGACACACTAGTCTATATTAAGTGGCAGGTAATATTAGCCGGCTAACTTATCTGTATAAATTCTTGCAAGGATAGGAGGCAGATTAGTGTAGCCGACATGCCGTATAGTCTAACTAAATACACGTTTTTGGCCATTATCCGTCCTAGCGCAAACGTGGCCTGAGAGTTTTCATTGTTGCTCTCGTTATATTTTTTACTGTTCTCGATTCATATTAAATGGTCTACTTTGTGGGAAGTCGTTGTTTTCTTTTCTTCGGATTATCTAAATTAGTGTTCTGATAGTCAGATAATGGTTACAAAAACATGAACGCACAGCGTTTGACTCCGAGGTCTCACGCCAACAGAAATTAACAATAATCTCCTATTCATGGTGGATGAGTGATATTGCTTTGTTCAGAAAACTGCCTTTTTCTGTTTCACATGCTTGAGTGTTGACTAACACGTTAAATACCTCATCCGCCTGTACTGTGTTCAATAACCTGTGTAATTAGGTGGGTGGACCCCGGCGGATCAAGAGACAGGATTATGCGAGAGGATAATTGTACTGAGGGGAGGATCGCTTGGTTGAGATGGCATGATGACATTAACTCTTGGTTGCTCTGAAGCGACAACTGTTCTACAATACACCTTTTGTTTCAGTGCTACTTTAACCGGGAATGTGCTAGAAAAGAGCAGAAAGAGCTTGCTAAAGCATTATGTTCAGCTCAATTCAATAAAAAGGGAAGAAACTTTAAGCACCTTGTGAATTCAACACCAGGCTAATATTAGATCAGACAGGAGGGCAGATAGCCTGCGTGGTCAAGGAATGGTGGGTGATTTCATACATTTGGGAGGGTTAATGCAAAGCCAAGAAGTCATAGTGAAAGTGAATACCTTGTTCATGGTGTCCACCGTGAGCGCGTGTGTCCAGAAACAGTCGTGAACTGAGACGAACGTCAAACCGAAGCTTGGGGGAGGTCACATTTAAGGAAAAATAAAACAGACAAGTTTAAAATTTTCTTCAGGAGTCCTTCATTTGGCTGATTTATAACTATAATTATAATTAGGGATGTCGGATCCAGTCATGTGATCGGAAATTGGACCTGATCACGTTATTTTCATAGTGTCAGAATCGGTGAGAAATATTGTGTTTTTAAGATGTATTTATTGATCTTGATTCTTAAAGTCAAACAAAATCATCCAGATGTTCAAGAATTTTACTTAAAGGAACTAAAATATATCAATTTTATAAAAATACTACATTCTGGTACATATCATGGGAACCTAACTGTAATATAGCACAAAAGAGTGGTAATGTCTACAGTATGGAAATATTTTACATTTGGATGTGCTTTTATTTTCTCCTTTCGAAATTGTTGAGGTATCGGGTTAGGACTAGGCATCAGTAGATTCTAAAAATCAGGTGACTGGGACTTGGATGCAAAAAGGCGATTGGGACATCCCTGATTAAGGCACAGAATAGCCAGTAAGTTGTTTTGCATTTTGTTAATTTCAAAAACATTGATGGTACATTAATTGCACATTAAAGCTGCATTGAATGTTACAGTGGTGCAGAGAGGGATACATATTGCTTTTGCTCTTAGCTCTGTTTTTAGCATTAATCAATTAAAGATTTTAAATCAAACTGATTTGAAGAAAAAAAAGATACCTGTGGCAGTGAAGCGCTGTCAACATCATGTGTGTTGAGTCTAGTGAATGAATGAAGTTTGGCGGGAACGCGTTCTTCTGTTTTACTGTGTCCGGTCTCCTGAAAAGAAACAAGCATAGACAAACTTGTGAATTAATATGTGTCACAATCATTCATGTAGTTCTATCTGCAACCTTAACTCATCTTATTAAGCCTCATAATGAATTCTTCAGGGAAGTTAGTGACTCCACACATTTACAATATACCGTAGGTGCCTCGACATACGATCGCATCGACATACGATCCTTTTAACATCTGCCGTAAAATTTGACTTATTATTTGTCTGGACATATGACGACATGCGCAAAATACGATGATTTATGACAGCATCGCAATTTAATTGTTATTTCGCATGACGGATGCACGGCTGATTTTCTTCTGAAAGAAATCAACATGGGTCCCAAGAAAGTTAGTGTAGGTGTTGAAAAAAGGCTTAGCATTGAAATTAAGATGGAAATGATAGAAAAATAGGAGTGTGGTGTGCGCGTCAGTGAGCTGGCTCGACAATATGTCTACGATCTCGACGGTCTTCCTCCATCCTCCATTCGCCAGTCATCATAAGGTGACAATTATTATTACTGTTGTAACATCGGCAAGGAAGTCGCCAGTTTCGTCAGGTTTTTATTCATTAATTTCAGCACTTGTGCAACACATAATGGCTACTGTCAGCCGTAGCCGACGCCAACAACAACAGAACATAAAAACAAAGTATAAGCTTCCCACTCAAACACACCTCTCTTACTCTAGCGTCAGTCATACGGTGCGTTCAGTAACAGCATGCAAAACACAACCGCCACATTAGAACCTAATTCCTATTTGTATTCATAATTTGTTTGTTTTGCTATGAGTAATTGCTATTTGTAATTATACCACCAGCATTTATTAAGGATTTAGCATAGGTTTTGGGGTTGTGGAACGAATTAATCAAATTATAATGTATTCTTGTGGGAAAATCCCGCTCGTCTTACGACCATTTTGATTTACAAACCAGGTCCTGGAATGAATTAAATTCGTATGTAGAGGTACAACTGTAACATATTTACATATACAATATATATAGCGGAAAACACAGACAAGGCTGAAAAAGCAGTTTCTGCTCTTGCACCAACTCTTTAAAATAAACTGCTGTATTTTAAGCCAAAAGAACTGTTGTGTTTGATAGAACAATATGTCTATATATATGTATATTGTGGTTGTTTTTTAACACTTTAATTCCGCCTTAATACGGCACCAAAGAAAAAAAAATTGCTAATCGGAAAATACCAACACTAAACAGGATTAAATGTTCAATTAAATACTTATGTTTGTGGTATTGCCTGCTTATTAAATTTTCAAAATTACATTTCAGGATGAAAAATGATATTACATTTAATTCATTCTTCATAGAACTAATATGAGAAGTGAAAATGTGAGCTTCTCCTCTGGGAAAACTTTCAAACATCTTTTTACAACAGGGTGTTTGCTGCATTTCATTCAAACCAAGTACATCTCAGGATTCCTTTGTCGACCCTGTGTTGTGCATTAGTCAATAAGGGTTGAATGAGTCAACGCCAGAGTGGTGGTAATACTTTTTCAGCTTTCAACTCTATGTGTGCGTTTTCAACCAATGCTTATAATATTTTTTAAAAAAATCTATTCATGTCACATCCCTTTCGAAATGTACTGATGCTGATCTCTGCAGCAGATGTCAAAAAGAGCACGTCTGTCATCTTTGTCATCCCTCCCTCTTGACGCATCTACATCATCTGTCTACTGCTCTTCTGGCTTAAGTACCACACTCACCTTTATCCTCCTCACCTTTGAGAAAAGACATTCTGTTTCACCCTTCAGGTCACATATCATTTTCTGACATGGACTGTCACTTAGCAAACTCACAGGACACATATAGGACACAGACCTTCACCCATGCCGACTTAATCAGAATCACGCTACACGCATCCAAAACTACATATGCATTACTATTGTAGAAAAGTTTATTTCAAAAGCTTGTAAAAGTGAAAGTTCAACAGACATTTTAGGAAAAAGGATTTTAGGAGTTTCATGGGACATGGAAAATTAATTTTGAAAATGTTGGTATACAAAAAGTCTCTGAACTGCCTGACCACACATCAAGTGTGAAATTACTTTGTCAGGTAATTTGTGGCCTGCCTATTTCTGAAAATGTGCAAATGCGTGCACAAAGGGGAAACTTTCTGCTCTGACTGTGGCAAGGGCAAGTCTCTAAATAACAAGAATATTGTTAGATCTGTCACTTATATGGGAAAAAAAATGTCAATACATTGGTACCTCTACATACGAAGTTAATTCGTTCCAGAGCCTTGTTTGTAAGTCGAAATGGTTGTATGTCGAGCAGGATTTTCCCATAAGAATACATTATAATTCCATTAATTCGTTCCACAGACCGAAAACCTACACTAAATCCTTAATAAATGCTGCTAGTACTATTGCAAATAGCAGTTACACGGAGGAAAACAAATAAATTATGAATAAAAATCGCTATGATAATATGATATCACCGTATTGGCCCGAATATAAGACAGTGGGGGTCGTCTTATATTCGCGGTCTAGACATTATACCCATTCACGACGCTAGATGGCACCAGATATCATTGAAGCGATGTTCTGTCATGACAAATCTCAGCTACTCTCAAGTTTAACAAGTTTGCATTATTTTATTGCAATGTTTTTCCTTATTCAGATTTGTTTCAAGACTACAGTTATAGTTAGACTTCAATTTGATGGTTAATGCAGTTATTGCAATTTTGTTGTTTTATCACAATAGATTGGTTTATTTACATTTCAAAACCCAGAAGCCATTCATTTACAAATGTGATTGCACTTTAGTTTACATATTTAAATGTTCAGATATTAATATTTGAATGAGGCAAAATAACATGCTTTTTCACTCAAATATATTGTTATAATCATTTGTTTCAGATGTAGTGTAATTATTTTCTGTATATAAATTAATCTGGTGTTCAAAAAGTCTATTTTTCAAACTTGAGTCTTGAAAAAGAGGGGGTCGTCTTATAATCAGGGCCGTCTTATATTCGGGCCAATACGGTAGTAATAATAATCATAACACCTGTAATAATGTAATGAATCGAGCTCTATGGCGGATGTGTTTTGCGTGGTGTACCTGAACCCACTGCGTGGCTGACTTCACAGAGTGAGAGAGGACATTTTACTTTCACTTTGTTCAGCTGTGGCGGACAGTAAGCATGTTGAGATGCACAAGTTCTGGAATAAATTATTAAAAACCTGAAGAAGCTAGCGATTTTTTGGCGATGTTGCCACAATAATAATTGTCACCTTAACTTATAAAGACTGGTGAACTGAGGTCGGATGAGGACTGTCCAGATCGTAGACATTTTATGGCTGTATTGTCGAGCCAGTTCACGGACGGCACACCACGGTCGTATTTTTCTATCATTTCCATAATCATTTCAATGGTAAGCCTCACCTTTTTTTTATTCTTTAATTATTGGAACCCATGTTGATTTCTCTCACAAGAAAATCCGCCGTGCGCCCGTCTTGCGGGAAACCAGAAAAACTGCGGCGCTGTCCTAAATCGTCGTATTTCAAGCATGGCGTCGGATGTAGAAGGAAATGGCGAGTCAAATTTTATGTCAGATGTTGAAAAGATCGTGTGTCGAAGCGATCTTATGTCGAGGTACCACTGTATAGGTCTTATTATTTGCTAAGGTGGTGTAACTGTTACTCGTTCAACAGGTCATAATGTGTCTTTTTATATTTAAACGTCTTAGCCCAATTAAATTGGGCTTTTATTCAGTTTGCATAATTAAGAATAATTTAAAAAATGTAACTAAAAGAGCCACACAACAACCACTGTGCTAAGAATATTGAGGGTCAAAGTATCACTTACTGTTTGGTGTCATGGCTGATCTGGAGGTTAATGTGTTGGATGACGCTCCTGAGCTGCAGAAACAAAAGACAAAGAAATTATATCATTATGACTAAAGAGATTCCTTTGTATATTAAATATACAGTATAAAGAGGCAGAGTGTATCTAGCAAAAATATCTTTATTTGACAATCAAATAAGCTTAACATGGGATCCCACAGAATAAACAGCTGGCTTGAAGGAAGGCAGACATATTACAAAATTAAGGTGACGCCTTTACACGGATTAAAGTCTACCTCAGCCACATTGAGCGAGTCACTAAGCAACTCACTTTGATGCGTCTAGTCAATTGCTTGAAGGTCTTGGTGGGATGAATGACATAATCACACATTTATCAAGAAAACAATTTGAAAAAAGTGGCACAGTGTGAAGAAAAGCCTATTAGTCTATGCCACATCTGCTATCTCACACATCAATGCTTGTGCGAGGTTGTTGCGAGGGTGGGGGAGGTTCTGTCCATCATGTTCCTCTTCATCTTTATGCCCTGGCATGTCTGAGCAAGGATAAGGGGAAGTTTAATGTGAAAGGCTTAGTGTGAAAATAATGGAGGTTACCTTTGGTGTGATAAATGGAAGGCCAGGTAGTAAATATCAGCGTTATTGTACATTGTACTGCACATCTTTTCTTTATAAATGCATGATCTTTGCATGGGACCGAGCTGAACACTATGATGAAAGAGACCTTGACCAACCTGGAGGGAGGACGGGCACCTGCGGTTTAAATCACCTGAGAATGCCATCCAGATGGATATGAGTACAAAAACAATCAGTAACCACAGAATCAAGCTGTCCCTATTCATCACATCCAGTTGATAACACAAAGCTTCAATCCTCAAATGTTCATCTAATGTTCACATCCATGTACTGTGTTCGCGCAAATTGCACTCTGTTGACCAAACCTTCCCCCTCGTCCTTGAAACCGTGGCCGCATTAATTAAGATTTCACCTCAAAATGCCACAGAATCCTGCAAGATCAACGGAAACTCTTGTAACCCGAGGGAATGGCTCAACCTGGTTCTGATGCCAAAGGAGACGCAGAGGGTATCGCGGTGACATTTGGAGTTACATACTTTCCCAGCATCTGAATTTCTAAACCCGCTCGCTCAACCCGTGCTACGGTGCCACTAACACAAAGTCAAACATTCATATCACAAAATATTCGTGTCATTCATGAAAAGATTCAGACACTCTGTATATCTGTCAAATATCATCTGATCATTTTTTTCCAGTTATTATTGTCTTCAGGTGTAGTCTTTGATGTAGGCATTACCTCCACTTTGAGAGGTGACAGTTGTTCAAAAGTGACACTGAAGATGGGGACTAATAGATTTGACAGTGATTTGAGTTGAGATCAAGAGTTTGGTAAACAAGTTAAATGTATTGTTTGGGCTATTGTTACCCGAATCATTGTTATTAATTTACGTTAATAGATGCCTATATGCCATAATTTTCTATTGGACTATAAGGTGTACCTGACTATAAGCCGCTACCCGCCAAATTTGACACGAAAACAGCATTTGTTCATAGATAAGCCGTAATGGACTATAAGCCACTGCTGTCTTCACTGTATAAAGGGAAATTTACACCAAAAGATATTAACCGGTAACACTTTATTTGACAGCGGCATCATAAGACTGCCATAAGACCAAATGAAGCCGAAGCAGCTTTGAACCAACTGGCTGCAAAGCTTCATTGCTTCAAGAAGTTTCATTTGACCATCACTGCTCCCTTGGGGGAGACAGTCAACCTCTGCTGCCACCTGCTGTTGACACTGTTGTCCTCCAACATGCCTCCTAGCATCCATTGCAGCGCTACAGATGTAAATTACAATCAAAATTCATGTTCCGCGTACTAATTATTTCTTCAGTTATTGTTCTAGTTGTTTCATTAATTGCTAGTAATGGTATTTGGTAATACTTTATTTGACAGTAACTCACTTTTCATGTAAAAGATCCCAGCTGGACATAAATGGAGTTAGTGACATAATTTGCCGGATGACACTAAATGATAACCGTCATAAGCATTCATTAATGCCCATGATAGTGTCTTCTCATAATTATGACGGTTTTATGACAGTCTTAGAATCCGCTGTCAAATAACGCGTTACCATTATCCCAAATAAATCAACAATAATCCACACTGGACTATAAACCGCAGGATTCAAAATGAGGGAAAAAAGTAGTGGTTTATAGTCAGAAAATTATGGTAGCTTGTTTTTCTTGATTTTATTGTTATGACTATAATGCTTAAGGTAACCAGTTCAGATTGTACCCTGCCTCCTGGTCGTTGTTAGCCGAGATAGACTGCAGCCCTCCTATGACTCTCGTGAGGATAAGTGGTTCAGACGTTGAATGAATGAATAAGTGAATGTTAAGGGTTTGTTATTTTGTTTCTGGTAAAATAAAATTCCCCCAAAATGTGACTTATACTCCAGTGAAACTGTGTTCTTTTCCTCTTTATCATGATTTTTTTTGGCTGGTGCGACTTATAATCCAAAGAAATTGGTAACTGTAAAAGAAAATCACTAAACATAATTGTGTTGCTTATTGCCGCATAGAGCAGTTTAAATCATATGCCTGTTGTGACACTAATAACTGAACAAGTTCAACAAACTATGACCATCCAGCTCCCCGAAAGTTTCATGAGCTTAGAGGCATGATAAGCACACCAGAAAAGCAAATCTACAGGCAACTGTAAATCTGCAATTAAGTAGCCCTGAGACAAAACATTAAAAATCAGGCTCCAAGGATTGACGCTTATATATTTCTAGAATATAACTATGAAATCCCACTTTAATTTGTCCACAAATATCAGAGGAGTAACCATTTTAGTTGGTGTCCTCACCACAAAGAACAAGAAGACCCAGAAGAAAAAAAAAAAAAAAAAAAAAAAAAAAAAAAAAAACAAGGAAGAAGACAAAGAACACAGACAAGAAAATACAAAAAGATGAACAAAGTAAGATTTTGAGCCCTCCTGCCGTACAGTACAAATTCAGTAAAATCTCACCAATCCAGATGAGGACACTCCTGTGCCACCGTTAGCAGGGAGTGAGATTTTACTATACCCTTGCGTGAGATGGGGGTTGGTGTGGTGTTGTGTGGGGGTTGTTATGTGAATGAAAAATAAACAAAGAATATGAGCCAGAGTGACCTCTGATCCGATTAGTGTCTCACAATCCTGTTAAGCAGCCTCTAATGTACGTTCACGCTCCATTCTACTCTCATTTACCCACCGTCTTCAGCCATTAGAAGTACTTGTTTAGATCTGTGCGTTTGTGCTACTTGGCAAAAGACCTGCAATTGGCTAGCAACCAGTGAACACCACCTCTTACCCAAAAGTCAGCAAACGTAGATTATAAACTTAATTTTAAACCGTTTACAGAGAAATACCTGTACAACACGTGCACTTGCATTCTTGAAATTTGTAAATCGCGATTAAAACTAGGACGTGGTCCATGTCATCAGTAATGGTGTAAATTGGTAAGGTTAAGAATGACAGGTTTTGCATGTTTGATAGATTAAAGTTGAAAAATTTCAAGGTGGTCCTTGTGTTCTTTTGATTTTTGTGATATGGCCCTGAAAGAACACTAGCCACGTTTACATGCTGACTTTTATTCATACCGATTCAAATCATTCCGAATGGAAATTTCACATCAGCTGTTTACATGTCACTTCATCTATTCCGATCCAGCGTTTACATGTGACTGCCTTTATTCCGAAAGGACGTTTGACAACTGCCGTCTGACATGCGCAGATTAATCAAAACAAAGCGTCACGTTGCAAAACATGGAGATCGATCGTCAGATCAGCTGCTGTTTTAACTTTTCGAGTGGAAACAAAACTTCAGAATAGGCCTGAACGATATTGGGAAAAACTATTGCTGCGATTTTTTGGGGGTTTACGATATATTGCGATATTATATTGCAATATTTTAAAAAATTATATATATTTTTTTCAAGATATTTTCACAAGATGACTTAAATAGCTGTTTGGAAAGACTTTAGATCACCACAGTGTACAGTCATCCCTTGTTTTTCGCGGTTAATGGGGACCAGAACCCGCCGCGATAAGTGAAAAACCGCGAAGTAGCCCACCCCCCCATTTAATTTTTTTTTTTTTTTGTGTGTGTGTGTGATTTTTTGTGCCCAATGTATTTATTCAGATTTAGCATTGGAAAGAGATACATACAGGTTGACCCAAAAAAAAGTTTACACTCAGTTGACTGCTTGTTTAAAAGCCATTGAAACATATCTAAATAGGTTGTCATGCTTAAGTGATTCATTAAGGTCAGCTGGTAATCTCTCGTCTCTACAATTCCTGTGCTTCTGCTGAAAATGAAGAAAACTTTAGCTGTACCTGAATTGCTGCGTGCCGGTCTGACACCTACTGAGATTGCAGCAAATCTGAGAATATCCAGATGTGCAGTCTACAAAGTTAAAAAGAAGCTGAAAGATATTGGAACAGCCTCACGAAAACCTGGGTCTGGAAGTGCCGATCTGTGCGGACCAAAAAGTTGATTGACAAGGTGATATGTGGCCACCCCAGAGTCCAGATCTCAATCCCCTGGATTATAGCATATGGGCAACTGTGGAGGACAGTGCCTGTAAGAAGCCACAAACTTCTGTGGCAGCCTTGGAGAGGTCCATTGTTAGATCTTGGGAAAAGATGACAGCATCCTACATAAAGAAGCGTTCCGCAGGCGCCTGGAGGCTGTTTTGACACTTAAGGGAGGACACATTGAAAAATAGAGTGTACTGTACATGTTCTTTATAATAATGTATAATTTGTGATTCAATTCTAATTCTAAACTGAATAAACATGGCATTTAATTTGTATTATGGCAGTGTAAACTTTTTTTTTGGGTAACCATGTATAAGACATGTTTTTTTGTCACCCCCCCCCCCCAAAGTGATTTAAAAAAATGTATATAAATAAATGGTTTTTAAGCACTTCAAATTTCATAATTATGATAAGTTTTAAACATAACTGTCCAACCAAATCATTTTTGAACAAGAATAAAGTACTGTAGCAGATAAATGCTTGGCTTTATTAAATGCTTCTGTTTATCTACATTAGCTGAGACCGTTGAAGTGACATGTAGAACTTTCAAACTCCTCATGATCACTTCTGGCATTTAAATGTCGCCAACGTCCCCACAGTACACACATTCATTCCAGCGCGGCTTCCTTACAACTGTTTAACAAGTTAAACGATGATTGACAGATGCCCGTGTGAAGTCTGCTTCTTTGGCCAGATCAAAGCCATTGTTGTGCCGCAGTGACTGAGAGGATCAAAAGGCTGGGAGAGGGAGGGTAGGAGGCTGTGCGCAGACCAGAAAGTGAGGCGTATGTGGATCAAAAAAAAGAAAAACTATCGCACGTGCTTGCGATGGGACTATTGCGCACACGCACATCGCGATGGCGATGTTTAAACGATATATCGTTCAGGCTTACTTCAGAATGATACGCCGTTCATTTAAAAAGTTGTGTGGGTGCGCTGTGCGTGTACTTGGAAGCCATGTTGCATGTGACGTTACTTACGTCACCAAGTGACGTCACCACGTCAGTACGGAGAATGCGCAGAAAGAACGCAACCAGACACCATTCCGCTTCCCTGTTTACATGATATAATTTTACTTCTAATCGGTTTGGGAAAAGGAATATTCCACCCCTGTGAATCGGAATGAAATTCCATTCGGTTTGGGCCTGTTCATTCCGAATGAGGTGTTTATATGGAACACATTTATTCGGTTTGAACAAATATTCCGATTGTAATTGGAATATTTGGCTCCATGTAAACGTGGCAAGTGTTTGGACACACTCTATAATGCTCAAGCACAAATGAGTAACATTTTCAGAAAAAAGTACAGTTTAATAAAAAACTTTGATTATACAATAAATTCATTTCTAAGAATGAAACTTACAAGGATGAACTTGAAAAAGAAAAAAATGTTAAGATAAAATTGTACTTTTCCTTAGGAGAAAGCAATAGTTTAAATCAATTTGAAACGCAATCTGAATATTTATTTAGCTTTTATTAGTACAATTAGTAGTGTTCTCTTACAATTATAATTTTCTAATGACTATGTTTAAGATAAAATAACATGTAAATGGATACTGTTCCATAGTTTTGATAAAAGAAACGCCACTGCTTGCAATGGCGGTTTTGTTGTGCTGATGCTGTCTCCTTCCAATGTGAATCACGCAAACTGCCCCCTACTGTCTAGGAAGTAAAAATTGCGCTGGTTCGAGATTTCCACTCATCTGCAGGACTACCACATGTCTGATGAAATTCACGCATGACTAGGTGCAGTTAGACTCAAGTAGAAAAACTCTGTGTCAGGATTAGTGATCAGGCAGCATAGAACAGGATGCCAACATATTCACACTCACAAGGGATTCACACAAATACTGGGTTCTACACCTCACATTGCTGATTTGTGTAAACTTCACCCCTCACAATCACTTATCTTTCGGATTCTACCCACCCTCCTCTTTCTCCGTGGTCATCAGGCCCCCCACACGCCGTCAACCTGAAATGCAATTAGCTAACGATAGCACCAACATATTCATAGTTAGTGTAGGTGTTCAATTAATTTCTTCTTGTTGTTGTTTGTGCTTCTTTGTGCTCTCCTCTCTTTTCTTCTGTTCTTCTTGTGTCGAATGATCACAATGGGAGTATGTCATTCTCCCATGTGATACATTAAAGTGCGTATGACACCAGTTATGAATCTATAACACTGATTTATAACTGTTCTTATCAGGTGTATTTTTGCTCTGCACTTTAGCACTGACATCACTTTATGATGCTGTTGAATATTTTTTTGGACTTATGTCTAATACTGTGTCAATGTTTACACTTGGTACTTATGGGTATTTATTATATGGGTTTCACACTTTATTAACTTAGCTGAATGGATGCTCCAAACAAAGTTTCGTTGTGCTTTTTGTAACAATGACAATAAATATTCTGAATCTGAATCTCTGAATCTGAAAAGCATGTTTATTTCATATTTCACGCAGTGTTTTATGTTCCTGAACGACATGGACCGCTTGGATGTGTTTGAAAGTGATCGTTTTATATAATCAAATTTTGAATCCCGCGCCATGAAAATGAGTGACTTCCGGCTCCAGTCTCGGGTTTAGAACGAATGCGAATGTGACGTCACCCGGGTCAGCATCTCACATTACAGCATTGCTTTATAGCATGCAGATGGATTGCAAATTCAGCTGATTTTGCAGATTAATTTGTTTATTTTTCGCATCACGCCAGCCAAACGGCTGCAGAAAAATGTTGCTACACCAGGGAGAGGCATGTGAGTCTTTTTGGGATTTCAAAAGGTTCCCATTCACATGCGGATATTGGCCAAAACAAGCCCTCCTACTTTGGGACCATTGGACTTAAGAGGAAGTGAGTAAACATTGTGTTTTGTATTATGTCAAACACTGGGATCATTTTAATATGGAGGTGGCTTGCATTTTGTGGCTGATATGCCCATTTTACAACCGGCCGACGGCTTGCCGCACATCCCCCTGCCGGGTGAGCACTATACTCGGCTTATTGCCCGCTTCGTGTGCCCGGTGTTCTGTCAAATTTTCCACCCGATCAGAAATTGCAACTTTGTGTTAAAAATGGCCGCGAATATAGCAAGTACAAAGTAAACATTACAAACTTGCTTTAAATAAAGGACTATTTACTTACGTTTGATCATGGATGGGCAGGTAAAAAAGCTCTCCTCAGACACACTCTGCCATAACAGCTGCACAACAACTGCAGCCACTCTCCTATGACTCTTTGTTTACATCTTCGCCGTGTAGTAAAGCATTATTTTGCCACATTAGTGTTGACCATTTGGCAGCTACGCGCTCCTGCGACGTCGACCGGTTTGTCCGGCAGTCATTGTCCAGCAGCTTCCCCGCAAACGAGCCCTCTGCCCTCAGCAGGGGAACGACGAGCTCTAACTTGCTCGCCGCTGGGCGGGTTGCCAAACGGCGAAGACAATCGACAACCCCGCCGCGGTGTGAAATAATCCGGGCTAGTTATTTTTGAGTTTTCGCTCCGATGACTTTGAAACATTACTCGGTTCGGGTTAGCATGTCGGCTAGCTGTCACGCCTCTTGGTTTGTTTACATTCTCCGAAGCCGGGGCAGGGAAATGACAAAAGCCCGACTAGCTACGGTGGCATAAAATATCTTTGGGGAGGTGCGACAGTAAAGGTGAAGTTGACAGTTTAGACTATTATGGAGTTATTTTGCCATGTCGTACTGAATAAATACATTTTTATTATTTCATATTCCATTTAGCACAAGACTTATTTTTCATGACCATACCATTTATTTAGCCATTGGGGAAAAATACTTATATAAAAAGAATATCCTGTACAATTATTGGACTAGAGAGACTGAAACAATGACATTTTGTAGCTCTCTTCGTTGCATTTTCCGCGTTCTGAATAATTCCCCCTCAATGAGCTGAATAGTAAAACAGATGAAAGCATTCTCCTGCCGACGTCATCCTCCTGTTGGGGACGTTAAAGCCCTATAATGGTAGGCGTGGCTAACCGGCAGATTAAAAGACTCATTTCTCGTCATCTGTGCTTTGCCAAATTATTGTATATAGTCGAATCGTCTCCAAATATGATTCTTATTCACATAATAATGCTATTTTAAACTTTTTTTCTCCAGTCGTACGCACTTTAAAGGGAGTATGTCATACTTCCTACTTCCATGCGATACATTAAAACTGTTCAGACCAATCGGACACTCAGATTTCCAGACTCCGTGCCAAGCAGCTGAATAGGACAGGTAAAAATAAATAAATAAAAATAATAATGTAAAAAAAATTTGAGCGCATTTGTTGAATTGGGAGGAGAAGCTTTGCATTGAGCGCTTGATATTTTTAGCTACTTTCCGACGGTTATTGGTTTTCTTACAGTGCCCTACTCCTCATTTTGCAATCCTATCCCTTGTCTAATTACAAATGACCCCACTCGGCAACACAATGGCCTTGGATTGAAGAGGCAGAGAGGAGACTGGGAGATTGAATTTAATCCATCTATGCGTGGGGGAAAGTGACCTTTCTACAAGTTACTTTCATTTTTGTTGTGCAGTGATGCAACTGGATTAAGATGCTATTATAGCAGGGGATAAAGGAAGTCATGTGTACTGCTTCTTCATTGTCACTCTGTTGGGGTATGTGTTAGCTTCAAAGGGCTAATCGTCCTCCTTGTGCATGCTGGACATTAAACCAAGCAGAACCAATCAGAGGAAAGGGAGGCACGAGGGATGGAACTTCAGGGGAGCCACCATCTGTCAGCGAAGCTCTCTTGCACCTACTAGAGAGGTGTCGCTCCCTCTTCTGATGCATCCCTCTGCTTGATGTCATACTTAAGAGAGGACAGCACAGTGGGCAAGCTTAAGGCCTTGCTGCCTGCATGCGTTAGGCATCTGCTATGCAGTATGTCTTCGTCCTTCATTTACTTAGCTAATAAGAATAAGACTGAGAATTACTCATATACTGTAAAACATTTTCAAGTAACAGTACAGTAATGTAGGTATATCTAAAGCGTAATTAATGTTAAATCTATACGTTATTGCACTGAAATACGATTGAACCATGTCATCCCCCAGTCACTTGAATGACATTATAAATATGGTTACGTATTGTTGTAAAACACATTATATGTAACTTTTTATAATGGCTTGATTCTTCTCTCTTATTAACATGATAAACCTTTAGCAGTACCAGGCAATAAAATCATCTCAAGAAATTCAAATGCTATAGAAACCCTCTAAATAAATGTTGGAAATTCAATATGAGGTGGCCTTCCAATTTATTATTATTATTTTTTTAATACCGGCGGAAAAAATTCCGAACATGTTTTAATTTTCTGAAATGCACTGGTAGGCCATTTGAAATAATGTAATTTTCGGACTGTAAGCCACTTTTTTTCCTTCATTTTGAATCCTGGGGCTTATGGTCCAGTGCGGCTTATTCATTGATTTATTTGAGTTAATAAATAACACATGCCCCCTAGTATGCATTAGAGCGCTACAGATGTAAATAACAATCAAAATTCTTGTTCTGTGCTAATTATTAATTCACTTACGCTTCCAGTTTCATTATATGCTAGTTACGGTAATTGGTAACACTTTTTTTGACAGCGGCGCCATAAGACTGTCATAAAACCGTCATAATCATGACATGACACTATCATGGGCATTACTGAATGCATATGACGGATGTCATTAAGTGTCATCCGGCAAATTATGTTACAAACTCCTTTTATGTCCAGCTGGATCTTTTACATCCATTCAAAAGTGAAATAATTTGCTGGGTAACACTAAATGACATCTGTTATAAGCATTCATTATTGCCCGTGACTGTCATGTCATAATTATGATTGTCTAATGACAGTATTATGGCCCCACTGTCAGTTAGAGTGTTACCAAATACCATAACTAGATATTAATCGAACAATTGGAACAGTAACTGAATAAATAATTAGCACATAACATGAATTTGATTGTTATTTACATCTTGAGCGCTGCAATGCATGCTAGGAGGCATGTTGGACAACAACAGTGTTGACAGCAGGTGGCATCAGAGGTTGACTGTCTGCAGTTATGGCCAAATGAAAAGCTTTCCAGCCAATTGATATAAAGCTTAATTGCGGTTCATTTGGTTTTATGACAGTCGTATAATGCCGCTGTCAAATAAAGTGTTACCGGTTAATATCTTTGGTGTAAATATCCCATAATACAGTGATGACAGCTGTGGCTTATAGTCCAGTGCGTCTTACCTATGAACAAATGCAGTTTTCGTGTCACGTTTGGTGGGTGGCGGCTATTAGTTAGGTGCGCCTTATAGTGCAACAATTACAGTATATGGTTAAAAAAAAAAAAAAAAAAAAAACACCAAAATTACATTGATATAAGTGGTAACGGAGGATAACGACTTTGAGTTTAAAGCCTTTGTGGCACATTTCTAAAGATACAATAAAGACTTAAGAATGGGTTACTCAAAATGAGGACAACCGTGCTACCGGAACACAAAGAATAACTAATCATAAACACACACGCACGCACGCACCAACCCACCCACACACACAGTATCTATCCTGCCGCGCTATCAGCAGACGTGCTGGCACGCTGACATTTCTATCTCTCAGACGCGTCACTGTCAGCCTCTTCATAGTAACAAACAACTCTAATGATGTTGTGGTGTTCCATTCCAGTCAGGTCCACTCATGCCAATCACACACACCCATCAGCAATGCACTCTCCAACACCCAACCTATCAAGACCTGGACATTCTAGCCGGAACAAAATGGTTCGGGAAAGTATCGAGTATACAGGAAATGTAACAGTTGAGAATAGCATGTGGGGTGGTCAGAACAAAATGTCAGCTTAGCTAAGAGATCTGAAATACTCCACCGTAACCTTTATGTTTTTACCACTCATGTAATGAACCTCCAAAAAATACTTTCCAAAATAATGCATTACTCAGTAGAGGATATTCTGTCGACGCACAATATTTCTTAAGATAAAGGACTGGACAGCACAACAGCAGTGAGTATTAAAACTTTAAAACAATTTGAATATTTTACCAATCCCAATGATGGCTAATTATATCACATGGAAAATGGTTTTGGACGCGAAGGCACTACCCACAATTCAATGCTTTGTTTCTAAAACTTTGCCAGAGCACAGCAAGGGAAGCAGCTAGCAGTTGGCCATGAATTAGTTGTGTGTGCAACATTTTTAGTGGTTAAAACAAGAATCTTTGTCCTTTTTTTCTGCATTAAAAAATAATCTACTGTTTTTTGCTGAGGCAAAACATTTCACTTCTACACTGTTGATATACAGTGGGGCAAATAAGTATTTAGTCAACCACCAATTGTACAAGTTCTCCGACTTGAAAAGATTAGAGGCCTGTAATTGTCAACATTGGTAAACCTCATCCATGAGAGACAGAATGTGGGGGAAAAAAACAGAAAATCACATTGTTTGAATTTTAAATAATGTATTTCCAAATTAGAGTGGAAAATAAGTATTTGGTCACCTACAAACAAGCAAGATTTCTGGCTGTTAAAGAGGTCTAACTTCTTCTAAAGAGGTCTAACAAGGCTCCACTCGTTACCTGTATTAATGGCACCTGTTTTAACTCATCGGTATAAAAGACACCTGTCCACAACCTCAGTCAGTCACACTCCAAACTCCACTATGGCCAAGACCAAAGAGCTGTCGAAGGACACCAGAGACAAAATTGTAGACCTGCACCAGGCTAGGAAGACTGAATCTGCAATAAGTAAAAGGCTTGCTGTAAAGAAATCAACTGTGGGAGACATTATTAGAAAATGGAAGACATACAAGACCGTCAATCTCCCTCGATCTGGGGCTCCATGCAAGATCTCACCCCGTGGCGTCAAAATGATAACAAGAACGTTGAGCAAAAATCCAAGAACCACACGGGGGGACCTAGTCAATGACCTACAGAGAGCTGGGACCACAGTAACAAAGGCTACTATCAGCAACACAATGCGCCGCCAGGGACTCAAATCCTGCACTGCCAGACGTGTCCCCCTGCTGAAGAAAGTACACGTTCAGGCCCGTCTGCGGTTCGCTAGAGAGCATTTGGATGATCCAGAAGAGGACTGGGAGAATGTGTTATGGTCAGATGAAATCAAAATAGAACTTTTTGGTAGAAACACAGGTTCTCGTGTTTGCGGGAGAAAGAATACTGAATTGCAGCCGAAGAACACCATACCCCCTGTGAAGCATGGGGATGGAAACATCATGCTTTGGGGCTGTTTTTATGCAAAGGGACCAGGACGACTGATCTGTGTAAAGGAAAGAATGAATGGGGCCATGTATCGCAAGATTTTGAGTGAAAATCTCATTCCATCAGCAAGGGCATTGAAGATGAGATGTGGCTGGGTCTTTCAGCATGACAATGATCCCAAACACACAGCCAGGGCAACAAAGGAGTGGCTTCGTAAGAAGCATTTCAAGGTCCTGGTGTGGCCTAGCCAGTCTCCAGATCTCAACCCCATAGAAAATCTGTGGAGGGAGTTGAAAGTCCGTGTTGCCCAACGACAGCCCCAAAACATCACCGCTCTAGAGGAGATCTGCATGGAAGAATGGGCCAAAATACCAGCAACAGTGTGTGAAAAGTTTGTGAAGAGTTACAGAAAACGTTTGGCCTCCGTTACTGCCAACAAAGGGTACTTAACAAAGTATTGAGATGAACTTTTGGTATTGACCAAATACTTATTTTCCACTATGATTTGCAAATAAATTATTTAAAAATCAAACAATGTGATTTTCTGTTTTTTTTCCCCCACATTTTATCTCTCATGGTTGAGGTTTACCCATGTTGACAATTACAGGCCTGTCTAATATTTTCAAGTGGGAGAACTTGCACGATTAGTGGTTGACTAAATACTTATTTGCCCCACTGTATATACACGATATACTGTATATCTTAAAATTATGTTGTTATGTTCCATGGAAAATTAATGAAAGTTGTTGCAATAACGAATGAAGTCTTTGGTTAATTGTCTATCATGTTGATGAATGCTGCATCATACTTTAGCTCAAGATTATGACATTATATATTAGTTAATTACCTGTACATTTAACTATCTGTGAATGTCTATTGTGTTTTTTTTTTCCCTGTATTCAAAGTGGGATCACAACCTTGACCACTTCTTGACTCTGGTGCTCTTCTGAGTCATCATATCCGCATTTCATGCATTCTTTTTATCATCCATCTCTACTCCATGCATCCGAATCAATCCTCTCTAATATTTTCAAGTGGGAGAACTTGCACAATTAGTGGTTGACTAAATACTTCTTTGCCCCACTGTATGTTCAAAATGGAATGAGTGACCTTGGACTGAAGGACGGGTAAGATCATTGTTTCAGTGCATATACATGTATATAGTTTGTGTTATTTTGTTGGTTGTGTGCCTTGAGATTTTCTTCAATTAAAATATGTGCCTTGGTTTAAAAAATGTTGGGAGACGCAAAGCTAATGACATGATGAAAGAAGCGAGATAGCGTTGGTTGGCCCGCTGGAGGAAACTTTGTATTAAAATAAAAAAGAAACACTCAATGGAAGCATGCGGCGCTAGCACTATAATGCAAATGAAACTGCAGCAAGCAGAAACAACAAAGATAGTATTGGTGCCAACTGGTCAAGAAGAAATAGACTAAGCTGCTTTCAGACATAATGTACCACAATATTCGCCTGGATCGTGGCTTTTAGAAACGGAAATATACCGGTCATTTACTGGCTCGGTCACGTTTAGATTAGACTTAGACTGGATCTGAGACATTCATTGTATTATCATTGACCTCATTTACAATGATGACCTGAAAAGAGGCCCAACAATAATAAGAAGACAGCGACAGACGAACGAAATACAGGGGTACCTCTACTTACTTAGTTTAAATACAGATTTTTCAGATTAAGACACCCCTCAACGGGAAAATATTGCCTCTTGTTACGAAGGAAATTTCAGGATACGAAATACAGTATGGCTGGTTCTCACAGCTCCCAGAGTTTACCGAACATAACAAACTTATAGCTGCCCTGCCATTGGCTATTGCCTAGCTTTCATTAATTGGCTAAGAAGGACCTTTACTGTATGTGCATGTGTGTATCCCAGCGTCCTCTTCATTTGCCCCTCGTGTTCCAACAGCTTAACTTGAGTGTATACATATTTATTCTTTATTATTGTTTTTTTACATTATGCACAACCCTGATTTTATGTTTATTGTGCAAGAATCTAATTGCACCGTGAATTTGTTACATGTTTTTATGCATTGTTATGCATTATAAAAGATTTATGTCTGAATTTTCGGGTGCTTGAAATGGATTAGGGCATATACATGAAAAACATGTCTTTACTTATAGAAATTTCCAGTTACGAAACTACCTCCAGAACAAATTAATTTTGTAAGTAGATGTATCACTGTAAGAGCACGTAAGAAAACCATACATGAGACTCAAAAACACACAGTAACATGAGAATTAAACACTATTCAATGTATTAGTTACAAACGAGACTAAAAAACAGACAACCTCAATCAGAACATTGATTTGAAAAATAATAACATGAAGAAAATGCACTGTTGACTCTTGATGCTACTACTACTGCCTCCTTCTTTTCCTTTCGGCTTTTCTCTTCAGAGGTCACCACAGCGAATCAGTTCTCTCCATCTAACCTTGTTCTCTGCATCCTCTGCTCTCAATCAGTAAATTTAACAGACCGTCCTATCCAAATGCTAACAGATAGGTTAAGGATTTAATTTGCCATCGATATAGTTATGTTTTGTTTTGTCAAAAGTTATTTCGTCTCACGCTGAAGAAAAATGAGGAACTTTACAGAGGTCACGAGGTAGCTACGTTATCAATCTCTGTGTTGCTAAGCGGTACGTTACCTGATGCATTCACACACAGCACGAGCCATAAAGTTCCAGCTAATGTCCGTGTCAGCTGAGCCGGTAAAATATGTTTAAAATCATGTGCCGGGTAAATTCCGGCACATTACCGATTTTCATGCTATGTCTGAATGGGGCTTAAAGATATTTTGAAGATAGTTTGTTGTTATTTTATGGATTAGTAAAAAGTGTCTCAGTTTGAATACATAGTGGCTTCTATACAGTATGTTTGCTTACCATTTGGTTACGTGTGTGGTGGTAGGGTTGGATGATAGGCAGGCCCAGGGGCGTCACCCACTGCACGGTGTGTCCCGCCTTAGATATGAGTCTGGCACTCTCCGTCAGCCAGTCCTGTAATAAAGACCAAACTTCATGTTTAGAATGTTCATCTTGTTACATTGAGGCTATCCTACCCTTCTTGCCATGCAGAAGCCAAAATGATGGCAGTGAGGCTTGTCCTGCATAGAAATCTAGTGGGATTTACAATAACGCCGCCAGCTGCTAGTTGCTAGTATGGGCTAGCCAACTGATGGATGATTAGGATTCTGGGAAATGAAACTGTATTCCCATAATAGCAGGTAGAAAAAAATAAACAACATGGGGTTTTATTGTATGATAAATGTTAATATTTTAAATGTGGCCGTTATACGCCTTTGTACCACTGCTTTATTTTGACATACAGTATTTAAGGACGTTATAATCAATCTGGATTGATACATCAATTAGTTAAGCACAACTGAATCAAAATTGAAAAAAAAATGCAAAACATTTGATTTTACATCACGTCATCTTTTTTAGCTAGGCCATTATGTGAAAAGGAATGGGTTTCATTCAAGTACCTGAAAACTTTCCGCAACAAAATTGTCAAAAACATCAATGTTTCATATTTGTTATTGCTTTAGACAAAATGGCACGGATTGTGTTTAAATGCTT
Organism: Corythoichthys intestinalis; assembly: GCF_030265065.1. Lineage (NCBI taxonomy): Eukaryota > Metazoa > Chordata > Actinopteri > Syngnathiformes > Syngnathidae > Corythoichthys > Corythoichthys intestinalis. The sequence continues at coordinate 40,289,856 of NC_080401.1, forward strand.
TCACAAATAGATCCAGAGCCCTTAAATCGATTTGCAGCAAACAGTTGTTAATAAATATAAATATATATGTATATATGAATATATATGTATATATACACTGATGGGCAAAAGTATTGGCACCCCTGCAATTCTGTCAGATAATGCTCAATTTCTCCCAGAAAATGATTGCAATTACAAATGCTTTGGTAGTAATATATTCATTTATTTTTTTCTTGCAATGAAAGAACACAAAAAATTGGGGGGGATACTAGTAAATCATTTTCATTTTACACAAAACTCCAAAAATGGGCCGGACAAAAGTATTGGCACCCTTTGAAAAATCATGTGATGCTTTTTGTGCAATTAACAGCACCTGTTACTTATCTGTGGCACATAACAGGTGGTGGCAATAACTAAATCACACTTTGAGCCAATTAAAATAGATTAAAGTTGACTCGACCTCTGTCCTGTGTCCTTGTGTGTACCACATTAAGGATGGAGAAAAGAAAGAAGAACAAAGAACTGTCTGAGGACTTCAGAGGCAAAATTGTGAGAAAGCATGGGCAATCTCAAGGCTACAAGTCCATCTCCAAAGACCTGAATGTACCGTGCGCAGTGTCTCAATAGGTGTAAAGCCCATGGCACTGTGGCTGACCTCCCTACATGTGGACGGAAAAGAAAAATTGACGAGAGATTTAAACGAAAGATTGTGTGGATGGTGGATAAAGACCTTCGACTAACATCCAAACAAGTTCAAGCTGTCCTGTAGGCCGAGGGTACAACAGTGTCAACACGTACTATCCGTCAACTTCTGAATGAAAAGGGACTCTATTGTTGGATACCCAGGAAGACCCCACTTCTGACCCAGAGACACAAACAAGCCAGGCTGGAGTTTGCCAAAACTTGCCTGAGAAAGCCAAAAATGTTTGGGAAGAATGTTGTCTGGTCAGATGAGACAAAATTAAGAGGTTTTTGGAAAAAGGCATTAATATAGAGTTTACAGGGGAAAAAACTACGCCTTCAAAGAAAAGAACACGGTCCCCACAGTCAAACATGGCGGCGGTTCCCTGATGTTTTGGGGTTGCGTTGCCCCCTCTGGCACTGAACTGCTTGACCGTGTGCATGGCATTATGAAGTCTGAAGATTACTAACAAATTTTGCAGCATAACGTAGGGCCCAGTGTGAGAAAGCTGGGTCTCCCTCAGAGGTCATGGGTCTTCCAGCAGGACAATGACCCAAAACGCACTTCAAAAAGTACTAGAAAATGGTTTGAGAGAAAGCACTGGAGACTTCTAAAGTTGCCAGCAATGAGTCCAGACCTGAATCCCATAGAACACCTGTGGAGTGATCTGAAAATGGCAGTTCTATGGTCTAAAATTCCAGCAGAGCATTGTAAGAAACTCATTGATGGATACCGGAAGCGGCTGTTCGCAGTTATTCTATCATCCAAGTATTAGGCTGAGGGTGCCAATACTTTTATCCGGCCCATTTTTGAGGTTTTGTGTGAAATTATTTTTTTCCCCCTAATCTCTTTTGTGTTTTTTCCATTGCAAGCAAAGTAAATGAATATGTATCTTATCATCATGATTTTTTTTTTTGCAGTCCTAAAAGTACTGATCCAAATCTAAATATTCAAAATGCAACATTAACTCGTGCTGCACTCTGAGTGCGGACACCTGCCTAAACAGCCAGATTCAAAGCATCATGATATTTGCTAAAGTGGGAACTCTACCTTTGGCCTAATACCACAAAATGTTATTACTCTTCTCATCATATCACCTACCTTGCAAATTTAGGTCAAATAGATTAAACCGTGATTAAGTTATTGCGTAATTCCTTTTCTGACCTCTTTGACCACTGACCTCATTATCCCCGAATTCCATTACTTCTTCAATTTCTTATTAAAACATGCATACAGTATCCTGCAAGTTTGTTAATAATCCTTTTATGTATTCTTGAATTATCTTGAACACAAAGAGATAAATGAAACTGAATACATAACCTCAGTCTTCCATTGGTTTCATTTACTGGCACGGGTAAAAATCATGCAATTCACATGTTTGAAGCACATTTGTGATCACTAAAGGAAATAAATCAGATAGATAGCCGCCTGGGGCGGCCATGGCGCAGTTGGTCGCTGGAGTTGTCCTTGGACCGAAGGGTAAGTGGTTCGATTCCCGGGCACGACTGCCCACTGTCGACGTGCCTGATTTGCCTCCAATGACAGCGCCTTGCATGGCAGCAGCACCATTGGTGTGTGAATGAGTGCGTGAACGGGTAAATGTGTATCTAATGTAAAGCGCTTTGGGCATGGTAACCATGCAGATAAATGTGCTATATAAGTACTGTCCATTTACCATTTTACCATTTATATTAGGGGTGCATGTTCAGAAAAGGGGGCACGGTTCAGTGAGTAGGCTTATTATAAAAGTGTTCTTGTTGTATAATTTAAATTTCAATAAATCATGAATGAACTTTTTGGCAAACAATTGTAGCTGACTTGCTGAGAAATAGATAAGGGATTGTTGCATAAACAGTTCAATAGTGTTTCTTGTGAAGCCCCCATTTCGTATTTAAGCCTTAGTCATGACAATAAGTTCCTCTTTACACACACACACAGACACACACACACACACACACGCATGCACAGACTTCTGTGAGGAAGATAGATGATCATAGTCTTTCTCCGGGCGGATGTGTTCTCATCTTATAGCTCTGTCTGAGCCAGAAACAAAGACAAGGAGACAGCCGGGGAGTGACGGATGGACTAACTAGATAGTTAGAGACTAACTGATCAATGAGTGGATTGATAGGTGGCGGGCCGAGGGGGAGAATGTGCCAAGAATAAATGGGACGTGTTCGAGGAAGGAAGGAGGTCAGCTGCGGGATTGATTTGGGGCTGTAAATTCTTTATCTCAAACCCGGGCTGTCCCGCTCAATTCCCAGGGGTGGAGCACCACAGCAGCGCGTGCTGGTTCTATTAGAGTGCAGGGCCGTGCTCTGCTTGTGAAGATAATGCACAGAGTCCCAGCCAGGTGCAAGTACTGATGCTATAAATGGAGCGTATGTGATGAATGTGCGCCGTTGGCAATTTTTATCACCTAATAGTGCCAGGAACTAGTCATTAATAAGAGAAAAACTATGACTCTCAGTGGAGTTGGAAGTTACTCATCACAAGTTGGCAACAGAATATTTCAACTGTGGAAGAATATGTGCTTATTTGTTGTAGCTGTCAAAATATGTGAACTGGTTGCACAAAAGAGATCACTTCAATTTGAGGTACCTTTAAACAAAAACTTATGGTCATAAAAGTTATGGCAATCTCTCTCAATTTCTGCAGCAATGCTGACAGCGCTCCTGTAACGAGTCACTTGACATTTTGGATGGCAAATGACAAGCAGTACTCAATTTGGATATTTAGGGATGTAAGTATTTACTCAGGGGTGTACTCACTTTTGTTGCCAGGGGTTTAGATATTAATGGCTATATTTTGAGGGGAAATAAATTAACTCTATTATATAAGCTGCACACAGACTTCTTTTCATTGTGTCAAAGTGTCATTTTGTCAGTGTTGTCCCATGAAAAGATATACTTAAATATCTGCAGAAATGCGAGGGGTGTACTCACTTTTGTGATCCACTGTATGATGAAATTACATTACAATAGACAAGTGCAATGTAGTGACTTGTATACTATGTACAGTATAATGTACAGTAGGTACTTCAATCATTGCTCAACAAAATAGAAGCATCATTAAGTTCAGCTCAAATGAAACTTGAAAATGATAAAGTTCAAAGTGGCCGGCTCAGTAGAGATGTAGGATATATAGTCTAGATAAAATAAAAACTGAATCTTTAAGTCCTTATTAAGAGCTATTACTAAATAAAGAATGAAGACTTTAATGTAACACACCGACCTGGATCTCTCTTGTCCCTGTGAACATCTCCTTCAGGCCACTGAACACCTGTCGCACCAGGTAATTAGATGCTTCCCACACATACTCCTAAAAGACACAGATATAAAGTAAGTTGTTTTAATATTATATTTACAAAAAAATAACCCTTCAGAAATCATCGATGAGGCTAAATGGCCTCCAAGTTGTTCTACTTCAAAAAATGTCCATTGAATGAATGAAATTAATTTCTTCCTTTCTTGAAACAGTTGACATAAAAAAAAAAAAAAAACACTATGTGTTTTACATCATTTTAAGAAAAAAATAATTATTAAACCTCTATATATCAAAGTAAAATATAGTAAAATACTTATCATAGGAGACAGGTAAATCATTTTCCTGTTCGTTTTCATTCTAGCCATTAGTCATTATGCTTATGGCTAATTGCTATTTAGTAGGGCTGTCAAAATTATTGCGTTAACGGGCGGTAATTAATTTTTTTAAGTAATCACGTTGAAATATTTGACGCTATTAACGCACATGCCCCGCTCAAACAGATTAAAATGACAGCACAGTGCAATGTCCACTTGTTACTTGTGTTTTTTGGAGTTTTGTCGCCCTTTGCTGGCGCTCGGGTGCGACTGATTTTATGGGCTTCAGCACCCATGAGCATTGTGTAATTATTGACATCAACAATGGCGGGCTACTAGTTTATTTTTTGATTGAAAATTTTACAAATTTTATTAAAACGAAAACATTAACAGGGGTTTTAATATAAAATTTCTATAACATTGTACTAACATTTATCTTTCAAGAACTACAAGTCTTTCTATCCATGGATCGCTTTAACAGAATGTTAATGCTATCTTGTTGATTTATTGTTATAATAAATAAAGACATTACTTATGTACCGTATGTTGTATGTATATATCCATCTTGTGTCTTATCTTTCCATTTGAACAATAATTTACAGAAAACTATGGCATATTTTATAGATGTTTTGAATTGCGATTAAATATGATTCATTCATTTTTAAGCTGTAATTAACTTGATTAAAAATTTTAATCGTTTGACAGCCATACTATTTAGTTGACATAAAAAATAAAAACACTGTTTTACATCGTTTTAAGAAAAAAATAATTATTAAACCTATATACATCAAAGTAAAATATACTAAAATACTTATCATAGGAGACAGGTAAATCATTTTCCTGTTCCTTTTCATTCTAGCCATTAGTCATTATGCTTATGGCTAATTGCTATTTACATTAGCATCTGGAAGTAAAGTTCACTTGTGTCTGTTGAGAGATAATGAGTCGTACTGATCACATAGCAGCTAGGCTCTGCTCTGCGCAGCTATAATTTTAATTACACATTCTCACATCTTCTCCCTTGCTAGTAACGTTGGCACATAAAACAACAACAAAAATAAAAAAATAAAAAAGGGCCGCAGAGAACTCAAAATACAGATATAGTTAAACTTTACATGCTCAATGAGCTGAAGTCTCACAGGATATTTAAATGTGTGATGGCTTGCAGTCAAATTTATTGGTTTTCCCCTAAATTGTTAGGAATTTTAATTCGGAGCTTCCACTGTAATTGCAAATGCTACTGCAGATTCAACACTAATTAGGAGTATTTCCTTAATAATAATGTCCTTAGCCATCATGGAGCCCACTAGTGCCATTAGCCATATTCAACACAACTCAAAAATATTCCCAGATGAAGAAATCCGGGGATGATGATGATGATGATGCAAAAGCAATCTACAACAACACTCTTGCGTGTAATATAATAATACACAACAAGGCCATGTAGTTTCGATTCGCAGAGGAAATGAGATCAAATTTCGGTGTGATGCAAGTAATTCGAGAAGATAAGATGTTCCCGAAGAATGAGTGATAACCACAGAGGACAAGAATAAAAACAGCCATGTAATATAACATATCTGTTATTTTTACCCTTCCACTTCTAGATTATCTGATACAACCGAACAAGTATTATATTTCACTGTATTATCATTGCATTGGTGAGTAAAACAAGCGACTGTTGTTGTAAATCTGCTGTGTCAAGTTAAAAATTGATGTGATAAAAACATACTTAGATGCTCTGATCTGTCTGAAAATGAGAGGAAGGGAAAAGTGTTCACACATAGTGGGTATGCCAAGTGCCCCACATAAAGTGGAGGAGATCCTGTGCAGAGACTGAGCTAAAAATACACCAGAATGGAGCGTGAGGGAACCCCCCTCCACACACACAGCATCCCTTTCCCCTCACCTCTTCCGCTACTGTACCTTAGGGAACTCATCAATCTCCTTCAGGCGCTTCTCGATCTGGAGCCTTCCCCCGTAGCGCGTGACCCCATACACCACGGTCATCACGGTCTGCTTGACCACCTTCCTGTTGATGAAGCCCTCCAGGACCTGGGCGATTTTCAGGCCGCACTCGGCATCACGGGCTCGGAACTCCTCCACCTGAAAGATAATGGTGGGTTGGGCACAATCACTGTGGAAAAACAGGAGGCAGCCATCTGTCATTGCAATTTGATGCAATCAAAACTAGGTTAGGAACTTCACAATCAATTCTTGCACCATGTTGCGTTGAAAGTAATTTGTTGTGGAAACATACTTTAGTCTAGCAAATACGACCAAAACAAAGAGTTTTCTTTCTATGTTTCTTTCTTTTCCGAAAGAGGAAAGGTTGCATGAAAGAGTCTCGAGAGTTCATAAAATTTGGATCACATGTAGCAGTTTGTAGTGATTAACTTTTAATTACTAACTATTAACCTTATTTTCCAAACTTTAAGTCCCACCTTTTAAATACTTTGACTGGACCTGCACTTACACTCAGGTGCGACTTATAGTTGTTTCTTTTTTTTCCACAATGACAGCCACGAGAAGGGTCCTCTACTTCCGAAGTTGTTAAGAAGTGATACTGAAAATGAGGATTTTCATGAAGCTGTGTAGCGGCTTGGAGTGAGATAAAGAGTTTGGTAAAAAAAAAAAAACTTTGAGCCACTACACAACTTCATTAAAATCTACAGGTCACTGATTTCTAGCCTATTGTGTCTCTTCAAAGAGGGAACCTTTTAGTTTGAATTTTAAACGATTCTTTTGTGTGACACCAGTTCTAGGACTTTTATGACACACCTCTTGCATCATTGAATTTTTGGCTTGGAAAAAAATATTCCAAAAAGCGCTCATTATGATACAGAGCAGTTTTACACCACTGCCAACATCAACAACCATAATAACTGTCCTAATTTGAATATGTCTATAAAAGTTAAAAGAGAGCAATATATGTGCAAAACATTATTTGTGTAGCTAAAGTTGTGATCTTTGAATGCGCTCTAGGGTTACATTTATTCAACTGTAGTACAGTCCGTTTCCTTTTTCGTGTTGTATGCTGACCTGCTGCGCAACTACACTGTACACATCCTGCGGCACGTCACAGGACATAAGGTTGACTGACGTGGCCCCGATGATGTCTCGGCCAAGTGCGGCATAGTGCTGGAGCCCGTTGCAGGAGCCATCCTGAAGAACATGTAACATAAGATTAAAAGCAGCCATGTACTCAAAACCGGAACAGAAATATGAGTGGATTTGATTCGGATGCATGGAGTAGAGATGGATGATTAAAAGAATGCATGAAATGCGGATATGATGACTCAGAAGAGCACCAGAGTCAAGAAGTGGTCAAGGTTGTGATCCCACTTTGAATACAGGAAAAAAAAAAACACAATAGACATTCACAGATAGTTAAATGTACAGGTAATTAACTAATATATAATGTCATAATCTTGAGCTAAAGTATGATGCAGCATTCATCAACATGATAGACAATTAACCAAAGACTTCATTCATTATTGCAACAACTTTCATTAATTTTCCATGGAACATAACAACATAATTTTAAGATATACAGTATATCGTGTATATACAGTGGGGCAAATAAGTATTTAGTCAACCACTAATCGTGCAAGTTCTCCCACTTGAAAATATTAGACAGGCCTGTAATTGTCAACATGGGTAAACCTCAACCATGAGAGATAAAATGTGGGGGAAAAAAAACAGAAAATCACATTGTTTGATTTTTAAAGAATTTATTTGCAAATCATAGTGGAAAATAAGTATTTGGTCAATACCAAAAGTTCATCTCAATACTTTGTTATGTACCCTTTGTTGGCAAAAATGGAGGCTAAACGTTTTCTGTAACTCTTCACAAGCTTTTCACACACTGTTGCTGGTATTTTGGCCCATTCCTCCATACAGATCTCCTCTAGAGCAGTGATGTTTTGGGGCTGTCATTGGGCAACACGGACTTTAAACTCCCTCCACAGATTTTCTATGGGGTTGAGATCTGGAGACTGGCTAGGCCACTCCAGGACCTTGAAATGCTTGTTACGAAGCCACTCCTTTGTTGCCCTGGCTGTGCGTTTGGGATCATTGTCATGCTGAAAGACCCAGCCACGTCTCATCTTCAATGCCCTTGCTGATGGAAGGAGATTTTCACTCAAAACCTCTCGATACATGGCCCCATTCATTCCTTCCTTTACACAGATCAGTCGTCCTGGTCCATTTGCAGAAAAACAGCCCCAAAGCATGATGTTTCCACCCCCGTGCTTCACAGTGGGTATGGTGTTGTTCGGATGCAATTCAGTATTCTTTCTCCTCCAAAAACGAGAACCTGTGTTTCTACCAAAAAGTTCTATTTTGGTTTCGTCTGAACATAACAAATTATCCCAGTCCTCTTCTGGATCATCCAAATGCTCTCTAGCGAACTGCATACGGGCCTGGACGAGTACTGGCTTCAGCCGGGGGACACGTCTGGCAGTGCAGGATTTGAGTCCCTGGCGGCGCATTGTGTTACTGATAGTAGCCTTTGTTACTGTGGTCCCAGCTCTCTGTAGGTCATTTACTCGGTCTCCCCGTGTGGTTCTGGGATTTTTGCTCACCGTTCTTGTTTTCATTTTGACGCCACAGGGTGAGATCTTGCATGGAGCCCCAGATCGAGGGAGATTATCAGTGGTCTTGTACGTCTTTCATTTTCTAATAATTGCTCCCACAGTTGATTTCTTTACACCAAGCGTTTTACCTATTACAGAGTCAGTCTTCCTAACCTGGTGCAGGTCTACAATTTTGTTTCTGGTGTCCTTTGACAGCTCTTTGGTCTTGGCCATAGTGGAGTTTGGAGTGTGATTGACTGAGGTTGTGGACAGGTGTCTTTTATACCGATAATGAGTTAAAACAGGTGCCATTAATACAGGTAACAAGTGGAGCCTCGTTAGACCTAATTAGAAGAAGTTGGCAGCCAGAAATCTTGCTTGTTTGTAGGTGACCAAATACTTATTTTCAACTCTAATTTTGAAATAAATTCTTTAAAAATCAAACAATGTGTGTTTTTCCACATTCTGTCTCTCATGGTTGAGGTATACCCATGTTGACAATTACAGGCCTCTCTAATCTTTTCAAGTAGAACTTGCACAATTGGTGGTTGACTACTTACAGTATTTGCCCCATTGTATATGTGTATGTATATGCGATCGATTAATTGCGTTCGCATTTCGCAATAGAACCATATGTTAAACACAAATTTCTAAACATAACGTGGCTTATTACAAGCTGGTCACATGAGTGACAAAACTACACTGTACCGCTTACACTAGTTATTATGAGCCCGAACATGAGGGAGAGGAATTTGGGAATACAAACTTGTTTTTCTACTTAAGATAAATTACATTCTGCATAGAGCTGGGAAAAGCCAAGCTCCCCGCATCTGCTGATGTGCATCTCAAAAGCAAACAAATAACACGAGAGGACATCACAAGACCACTCTCATTTCAATCCATATGAAAAGGAAAGCAAGCCATTAATAATAAGTGATCAAATTACATACAGCAATGCTTCCAGAACAACACTGAGGTAGGATGGCTCTTGAGAGCTGGGTTTTCCAAGCTTAAGTGAACCAGTGCACAACAAAATCCTGCTTTACACTAATACTCATCTCGATACTCTAGTTTTTTTTTTTTTTTAAGAACACAAAGCTACGTTACTCTAAGTGTCTCAATATCCTTCATATAAATGTAAAAAATAATACAAATCTAACATTTCATAAGTTGCCATACATTTTCTCCTGTATATGCTGGTAAATCATTTAAACAAATTATTAAATAATAAAAAAGTCATTTGGTATATATGACTTTCATAATTATGCTGAACATTTTGCAGGTCTCCGAAATTATTGTCCATTATCTAAATGGCAACATCACAAATAATTCATACTTGGTCCCTGAATAGGCTTGGCAGAACCTGAGAGTTATTTGTAATTTTAGATCCAACCGTTTTGAAGCTGTCTTTCTCCACAGGGTGTAACACAATAATGTGGTAGACAGCAACTATTAAACTGTGTTTGTTGTCTTTTAGGAAACTAGCAAAAATGTCTAATGGTTTGAACGACAAACATGATTTTGAAGACTTTACCACTAGAAGCCCCAGAGAATTTTGGAGCATGGGCGGGCATTTGTATTAGGAAAGGCCAAATGAACCTCTGCTGGGCATTCTAATGTTAGGTGCCAAAGGACTATTCAGTAGAACTGCCTTCCAGTTTATTGCCAGGTATGGCAATAAAATGGTCCAAAAAGATTATGCCAGTCCTAGATAGTTAATTTTATCGTGCACTTAAAAATAACCGCTGAAAACATGAATGGCAGTAAAATTCTATATTTGGTGGCTATATACTAGATTTACAATTGGAGAAATGTGCTCTGGTTCAGATGCTTCCCATTAAGTTAACCACTGCTAATGATTCTTTACTTTACAGAATAGGAGACCAATGTAATGTCCCCATCAGTCAGATCACACGAATATTTTTTACATTCTTGATGGGGGAGAACAATGACCTAGTGATAGCCTAGTGATATCTAGGTGAGACAAACGGCCAGCCACGAGCAACTACTCAGTGTGGCTGGCAAACAGGGTTTAAAAAAGACAAACCCCCCAAAAAACAAACAGCAATTCACTAGGGACTTAAGACATCCATCATCAAAAAGAGCAAGGCAAGCAAGCATTTCAGATTAGTCATTAGTTGGTAAAATTAATATTCCCAGAAGGGTAGTGATGCACGATAATGCATTTTTCAACCGATACCGATAACCAATAACTTCCTCCACCTTCCAGCCGATAACCGATAATGTGAAGCCAATAATTCAATCAAAAGTTAATATATACAATTTTAAATTATACAGAAGAGACATTTTACTGTGCAATAATAGAATTTATCGCTACTTTTTCCACATCAAATGTGAACAAATAGTACATTTCAACATTCAAACAATGTACTTTGTATATTAATTAATATTAATAAATGCCTTTAGGATTGGTTGAGCCGCCAATTTGGACAAAATTGCGTCAAATGCGCACATTTGGAGGCTTAATCAAGTATATAATTATCGGATTGCATTATCAGTTAAATTTGTTTTCATCTGTATTATCGGTGTGATTTCATAATTACCATTATCGGCCGATAATTATCGGTAACCGATATTATCTTTGCAGAAAGGGAATGAAATATTTTTGAACAAGCATAGACTTCATAATATTATAAAGTCTATGGAAGAAGATATAAAGTTGACCAAATTTGGACATACATGGTTTTGGCTTGATAGTAGCAACAATAATCAGATGCAGGGCGATTTTTGTACAATTATAAGTTGCAGTGGCCCCTAACGGAAGCCAAAACTACATGACCTGCAACCCTGCGACCAAGTCAGGGTGTACCCTACTTTGGGTTGCCCGAGTTGCTGAAAAAATATAATAAGGGACATCTCATTGGTAGAGTCGGCTCGCCTGATAACAGTCACCATAATTATTTTGAAACTGAATATAATGAAACCCTTCAAATCCTGAGCCTTTTTGTGTGCGTGTGTGTGTTTTAATAGCATGCAAACTAACTGAGTTTTTTTTTGTTTTTTTTTTGACAATTTTGGTAGGTTCAAAGTTCCCTCAGCAATAACAGTTTGGCTCCAAATATAATGTGGAAATGCAAATGAAATTGACAGAAAACAAAAATATGATACAGATAGCGAAAATAATGTACACAGAGAAGAACAGGAAAACAAATGATCATCATTTTGAACGTGTTTTCTTTCTCCCACTCTTATGGTGTCTTTAGTTCTCCTCATTTCCTCGTTTTTTGCGGTTAATAGGGACCAGAACCCGGCATGATAAGTGATAAACCGCGAAGTAGCGCCCACCCCCAAAAAATGTGTGTTTAATGTCATTCAGATTTAGCATTTAGCATAAGACATGTTTTTTCACTGTTTTTCAAACGTACAATTAAAAAAAACAATTTTCAAACGTACAATAAAAAAAAAACTTTAATGTATACTGTATATATATTTTAATAAATGGTTTTTAAGCACTTCAAATTTAGTAATTATAAGTTTTCAACATGTTACTGTACAACTAAGTTTTTAAACAAGAATAAAGTAGAAAAATGCTTGTTTTTATTAAATGCTTCATTGAGTGAGTCCACTCAAATCCGCTCAAGCTGCTCACACATACACAATGAGTTGCCACAGCAACTGTTTAACAAGTAAAAAGATGATTGACGCATGCAGCGCTTTGAAGCTACGGCTTCCACGCCTCTGTGGCAAGATCAAACATTAAACATCTGTCAATAATCGTTAACTTTAATGAGCAACTCAAGTGCACTGCCTGACGAACAAAGAGCAGGGAGAAGGAGGGAGGGAGGGAGAGTAACACGACGCGATCGGCTCAGGTCAGCTCATCTGTATTTATTTATTTATTCTTTTAAGGAAAAAAATCCTTGATGGACTGAGGGCGCGAAGTTTGAAGCGCGAAGTAGCGAGGGATCACTGTGTTTGTTTGTTCTACAAATAAAACACTATTTTCGATATTCCTGATAATACGGGACAAAGCGCGTCCCTTGTAAGCTTAATTAGGGACGCATACTTTTGTTTCTGAATACAGGATGATTCAGATTTTTAAGGGATGGTTAGCAACCCTAAACCTATATCGTGTCCAAAATCAGCTAGTATAGGTTTTAGCTCACATGACATTCTATTGAGGACAAGCACTTTAGACTCAAAATACTCACCTACATACATACATATCTGTTCAAACTTTCTTACCCACCTTAATCCTTAGTTCTGTTTTGTCTCAACCCCTTAATTTTTCTATTACTTTACATTTTACATTATCCTGCTTTTGTGTTTCTTAATTTTTAATATAGCTGTTGTACAGTGTCCTTGAGTGTTTTCAAAGGCGCTTGAAATAAAATGTATTACTATTATTTTTATTATTATTATTATTACCTTGGTCTTTCCAAGGGAAAGAACAAGGTTATGTTGTTGTGCAACTTTATCGTACTTATTTTTATTACCTGGGTCTTTCCTATGGAAAGTCCAGGTAGTGCTGTTCTGCAACTTTATTCGTCTTATTACCTTGGTCTTTCTGAAGGAAAGAACAAGGTTATGTTGTTGTGCAACTTTATTGTACTTATTATTACCTTGGTCTTTCTGAAGGAAAGAACAAGGTTATGTTGTTGTACAACTTTATTATTATTATTATTCAATAATTCTCCGCGTTTTTTTGAGCCAACGCACAGCCCAAACCGTAGCACCGATCGGCACCGTTGAAGTATCGGCACGACCGGATTTTTCGCGTGACGATGGGAATTTTTCAAACCGCCACGAAAAATTTTCCGTTCGCCCGTAAACGGCAATTTTCCGAAAAATAAAAAAAGTTTCAAAATGTATCTAGTCCTACAATTTTTGACCAAATCACATAATTTGGGCATCAAAAATTCCGGGACGGTGAGGGGCATAAAAGTTGTATACAGAATTTGGCAAAAATTTACGGTTCCCCGGAAATTTGCCAAAAACTTTCCAATTCATTTTGAATGGAAAAAAAACGCGCGCTTCACAGCCCGAACCGTTAGACCGATCGGCACCGTTCAAGTATCGGCACGACCGGAATTTTCGCGTGACACAGGAAACTTTACAAATGGCCCCGAAAATTTTTCCGTTCGTCCGTAAACGGCAATTTTCCGTGAAAAAAAAAATACTTTCAAAATGTATCTAGTCCTACAATTTTTGACCAAATCACATAATTTGGGCATCAAAAATTCCGGGACGGTGAGGGGCATAAAAGTTGTATACAGAATTTGGAAAAAAATTACGCTTCCTCGGAAATTTGCCAAAAACTATCCCATTCATTTCGAATGGGAAAAGTCCCATTCACTTCCAATGGGATTTCCAATGGAATTTACATTGCATTGATGCCATTGACGGCCATGCATGTCGAATCTACTGATGCCAATGTACTTGGATTCAATTGATTATATGGATGTCGATGCCATTGACTGCCATGGACGTCCAAAATTTTTCCCATTCATTTTCAATGGGGAAAAAACAAAATTACCCCAAATCAACAGAAAATGACCAGATATCAATAGGACGTGTCCCCCAAACTTCCCCAATTCCATTGACGCTTATGAAGGGTGCCGCCATTGACTTACATGGACGTCCAAAATTTTTCCCATTCATGTTCAATGGGGAAAAAACTACATTTCTCCAAATCAACAGAAAATGACCAGATATCAATAGGACGTATACCCCAAACGTCCCCAACTCCATTGACGCTTATGGGGGGTGCTGCCATTGACGTCCATGGACGTCCAAAATTTTACCCATTCATTTTCAATGGGAATTTTTTTTTTTTCCCCAAATCAACAGAAAATGACTAGATATCAATAGGACATGTCCCCCAAATGTCCCCAATTGCATTGCTGCTTATGGAGGGTGATGCCATTGACGTCCAGGGACGTCCAAACTTCCCATTTATTTCAATGGCATTTCTTCATGTTTGTTCATTCTATTGATGCCAATGTACTTAGATTCCATTGACGCTTATGTAAGTTGATACCATTGACGTCCATAGACGTCCAAAATTTTTCCCATTCATTTTCAATGGGAAATTTTTTTTTTCCCCCAAATCAACAGAAAATGACTAGATATCATTAGGACGTGTCCCCCAAATGTCCCCGATTGCATTGCCGCTTATGGAGGGTGATGCCATTGACGTTCATGGACGTCCAAACTTCCCATTAAATCCCAATGGCATTTCTTCATGTTTGTTCATTCTATTGATGCCAATGTACTTGGATTCCATTGACGCTTATGTAAGTTGATACCATTGACGTCCATGGACGTCCAAAATTTTTCCCATTCATTTTCAATGGGAATTTTTTTTT